>NC_057823.1:85712180-88313847 GCF_910594005.1 Cervus elaphus | reverse complement strand
CACTTTCTTTGAATGAAGCTGAGAAGATGGTACTAGAAGTGGGAAGAGTCTAGCTAATCCTCTTTCCATCCTCTGGTATGACAGAAAACCTCCCTGTTACAGACCTCGAGGTGACTTGGAGGTTTGCTCTTCCTCTGTTCCCACTCAGGCCCTGTTTCCTAGACACAGCTGAAAGGAAGGACAGCCTGATCCAAGTCCTCCTCTGCAATTCACTCTTTGGACAGGGATGTAGAACAGGTTATGAATGAGGGAGAAGAGCACCTCAACAGTGAGATGCTACCAGGAATACTTCATATAACAGAGACGCAATTTTTATCTCCTATAAGAAATAATTTTAGAGAAAAGCTTCACATGGTATTTCTCTCTTTTTTTTTCCCCTTGTTCTAAAAAAAATTAAAACTAGATAAATAAAAGGACTTTAGGGATGTCATACCCTTATGAAAAATTATTATGTACTTGGTGGTGGTGGTTTAATCACTAAGTCATGTTCGACTCTTGCGACTCCCATGGACTGTAATCCGCCAGGTTCCTCTGTCCATTGGATTCCCCAGGCAAGGATACTGGAGTGGGTTGCCATTTCCTTCTCCAGGAGATCCTCCTGACCCAGAGATAGAACCCAAGTCTCCTGCATTGCAGGCAGATTCTTTACTGACTGAGCCACCGAGGAAGCCTATTGTATACATTAAAATTACCCTATTAAGGGTACTCTAAGAGAAGAGAATAAACTTGTAAACCATTGCAAACAATGACTTTATAAGATACATAGAATCCAAGAAACTGGACTTGTTCTTTCTATATTGCCAAACATACAGCACACACACACAGCTTCAGAAGACAGAAAAGGCAAGACATGCAGAGGAAATAAATATATTGGTTCCACAAGTTACATAGGAAAATGTTGCATTTTTTCATAGGAAGCTTTACCGTAAAGTGAGCCACATCCAATTTTATATAAAGGGGGTTAGACGGTGGCCTTAATTATATAATGGAATAAACTTCCAAGTCTGTAAACAAACTTTTCATTTCAGCTCCTACACCATGTTATTTCCACAAACCAGATCCCTTATAAGTCCAGCTTCATATTGGGAAGAAAGAGGGGAAACTGAACTGCACTGCTTTGTTAATCATACCCCAGTGACTAGAGTAGAGAATTAAATTAGTTATGAAAGACCAGGTACTTTGATCTGATGGGTTGATTTTTCTGGAAGTCATAAAATGAACTGGATTTGGTCTTAGATAGATAATGCATTAATACCACACATACAGTTAGAAAATTATCACTTTGAGTAAATTAAGTACACAGCATTGAATTCAATTAGCATATTATCAGAGATTTACAAGTCAGTAAATATCATAAGGTGAGTTTATTTTTTTAATGCAACTGGAAACTCTCCAAAAAATCAGTATGATCCAAATGAAAACAAGCGATTTTTAAGTCCTTGAAGCTTTTGATGCTGGTTTTCCAGAAGAGCGACATACTTATCAGTACTGTTTTATCTCAGAAAGGCAGAGCTTTCTATGATTGCAACTTACAAATCTGTTGAGAGTCGGCGAGGTTATCCAGATGAGCTTTTTTTTCTCACATCATTCAATAACAGAGAAATGTTTTCATGGCAGTCAGCTCATAAATAGACTAGTAAATTTCGGGAACATGTATACCCAAATTAAATAATGCTACAACATACCTGTAATGAGGTGCTATATTTCTAAGAGATTTTAATGGAATAGACTTCAGATCTCACTTTACATTCGAATTCTTGGAGAGCTTTTAAAAAATAACAGTGCTGCGGAATCAGCTCCAACAGTTCCAATTTCATCAGTCTGGGATGGATCTAGAGATCAGTCATTTTTTAAAGTATCTCAAGTAATTCAGATGTGCAAACAGGGTTAAGAACTACTGTCAACATTCAAAATCTTTAGAATTTTGAATCATCTGTAAACACTACGGTGAGCTAAGTAATAGGAATATCAGCATTACCTCCCTTCTAGCTATAAAATTGAGAAGAAAATAAGTTGATTTCTGAAGTTATACAAAGGGAAATAATCTCTTCCGTAGAATCTTCCTTTTACCAGTTTGTAAGACCAGCTGCATCATTCCAGTTTCTAAATTATTGGCATTTCTAAAGATGAAGTAACAGGGGAAGTGATGAACTTTATAAATAGACTGCGTGAAATATTTGGCACGAGGGGTCAAGATGTAGGCGAAGCTGGAAAAAGACTTTGGTTCGTGTGTTAGCCAGAGGCCAACAGTTGTTAAATTCCCTAAATTTCCTTAAGAAAAGGAAGAGTAAGAATCCCTTTAAGAACGTAATTTTTTTTTTCTCTCTCCAATGTGTAGTCAGTAAAACCCAGAGGGGAAAAAAATGTACCTTTCGAGCCAAAATTAGGTCATGCCAACCACAGCAAATTGGAAGCTCTCCTTAAAATGTAGTCTTGCAGAATTGCTGTGGATCATCTTAATGTCACGCACGTGGTGGGGCTGATGCTTCCAGATCATGGCTGTGGGGCTCTGCTGGGCAGGGCAGCCCAGCAGACAGAGTCTGACCGAACCCAGTGGCTGCAGTTGGCGCACAGACATGACCTAAGGTTGTGTCTGAAAGGTAGGCTCTGGAATACGGCATTTGTTAAGGTGAAAAAATTTACAGTTTCAAAAAAAAAAAAAAAACCAACAAAGCAACAAAACCCAGTTCATTTTGTTTTATGATTCTAGAAGGGGAAAATGTTAAAGGCAACAGGGAATGGACAAACCCAACATTGTGGCCTGCAGGCACAGCTTCCTGGTAATTAGGAATAGCGTGCCAAAGAACTACCTTGCCATTAAAAGAAATAAAAAGTCAAGAAACCTACAAAGTAATAGTTTCATTCATGTATTCACCTGTTCACAGAAGTGGCAGGATTGTTCTTTTTCCAGCCTTGAGGGACGTGGAAGAAAATTAGAAGGCACTTCATTCATTTCATTGGCACTTATCATTATTAGAATGTTGAATCTGCTGTAAAATGCAATATATTTCCATTATGTAAAAGAAACTGCTGCTTTTTTCCTACCTGCAGAACGTAGCACTTCATGGGTGTTTCTATTCATTATTTGAATGTTGAACTGGCCATAAAAATATAGCTTATTTCCATTACATAAAGGAAATTTATACTCTTTCCTACTCGGAGCAAGTATTTAATAAAGTGATAAGGCCTATAAGATTTAAAATTTTTATTGTGGAATGCACTAGAGAACTTTATTGAATTGTATAAGGAACATATGAATGTCTGTTATAGTATCCCATGTGTCTATTATGTTCTCAAAGAAAAAAAAACTAAGGTCTGTCTTTTGTTGAACACTAATGAATTCATCCCCCCCCCAAAAAAAAAACAGAACCTCAGGAGTTTTGGACTTGTTCCTAAATGAACACGTATATTAGCAGCTGCAGTCTTTGCTGCCATTAGCTTTACATGTAAGTCATACCTGTGAAAAGAAGTTTTTCTCTTCCAGAACAGCTTCTCAATGTGTACAATTAGTTGTATCAGTCTAGTTTCCAAATTATTGACATCTCCTAGGATGAGATAGCAGTGGATATTTGATATTCTGTTATGAACCGGTTAATTAGTGGCACAGTGGTAAAGAATCCAGCTGCCAATGCAGGAGACACAAGAGACGCGGGTTCAGTCTCTGGGTTGGGAAGATCCTCTTGGAGGAGGGCATGGCCACCCACTCCAGTATTCTTGCCTGGAAAATTCATGGACAGAGGAGCCTGGTGGGCTACAGCCCATGGAGCAGCAAAGAGACAGACACAGTTGAGCGTGCGTGCACGCGCAAGCTCACACACACACACACACACACACACACAAACTGGGACATTATGCAGGAGATTGAAAAAGAAATTTCCTTCTTCTAATATAGAATTCTTGCATTCTTGAATTAATATAGGAACTTTCATGTGTGAAACTACATTCCCTTTGATTTTTCTGGCCTGCTGGTTCTACTGTCTCTGATAACACAGGGAATAAAAGGTATTGTGTGAGAATTCTAGAAATATTTCACAGAGGAGAAAACTCTTAAACCTGATCTTAAAGGAAGATCATGAAAGTGTCTTGTCACTGAATGCTTGCCTTTTGAGTGTAGACTCTAACACAGTCAGATCCCCCACTCACTTATGAATACTTTGGCCCCCCAATATTTTTTATAATTGGAAACAGATAATTTATTTTTCCTGGAGACACTTTACGTGGTTAACTTCTCACATGAGCCCACAGAAACCCACTGTACACTTATAGAAATGTTTTTAAACACCGTACAGGTGTTGTAATACAAATAGCTGGATTGGACTGTGCAAACGTTCCTTCGCCAGTAATGCTTAACCAAAGCAGTCTCTGATATTGTTGTTCAGTCACTAAGTCGTGTCTGACTCCTTGCGACCCCGTGGACTGCGCGCCAAGCTTCCCTGTCTTCCTGTATCTGCTGGAGCTTGCCCAGGTTCACGTGCATTGAGTCAGTGAGGCTATCGAACCATCGCAGCCTCTGCCACTCTCTTCTTTTGCCTTCAGGCTTTCCCTGATGAGGCAGATGGAATTTTTGTGGAAATAATGAAAACAATTTCTAGGTTTCACAATGCAGTCTAGTACATACAGACCTCAGAATCATATACAATGTTCCTTTAAAGTGCAGAATTCCCACCACCACCTTCCTGGGGAGACCTTTATTAGTATTCTTAGTTTATAATAGCTTTTTAGAATAGCTTTTTCTGTTCAGATATATAATAAGCACCACTCTCAATGTTTATTAGTTATCTTTAGCTAACAATGTGGAATCTACAGGTAAGAGAATTTCCCAAGAGGTAACTGAACAAGAAGTCTGAAGGCAGGGAGGAGCGTGTGCACCTGGGTGAGCGTGTCAAGCAGGATTTGACTAACCTCACATTAGGACACTGGCATCTGGGCTCCAATGTGTGAAAAGCGAACGTTGGTCAGTTGTGTCTGACTCTTGGTGACCTCGTGGACTGTAGCCCACCAGGCTTCTCTGTCCATGGGATTCTCCAGGCAAGAATACTGGAGTGGGTTGCCATTCCCTTCTCCAGGGGATCTTCCTAACACAGAGATCAAACCTGGGTCTGTTGCATTGCAGGCAGATTCTTTATCCTCTGAGCCACCAGCGGCTCCATACCTTATCAGCTATACCCTGCTGACTTCTATAGCCCCTGATAAACTTACTGGATTGCCTCCTCTAGGAATGTCCAAGGCCAGATTTGAGTTATATTGCCCATGTGCTCAAAATCTAGACCCTGCCAGGTATATGGTTAATAGATACTTATTATATGAGCAAATGATTCTTCCACTCACTTCCTTCTGAATAACAATGTCTGTGGAGTCTTGTTCATTTGAGCTCCCCTGGTATGACTCAGAAGGTTCTGCAAACATATTGTAGATGAGTAGTCTACGTGAATTGACTTAAATTAAGGAAAAATTTGGTGGGACTTGAATTTAGAATATCTTCTAAGTCCTGGTCATGAGGTGATTGCACCTGCAGGAAAGTGGAGATTAGGCATTGGGTTTATTTGAATTAGCCATTTTGCAGAATGGATTTCATGATCAGAAAATGCCTAAATTTGTTAAATTAATAGAGAGTACCTTGCTGCATAATTTTATGAGTCTTAAAAACAGTACTCCATATATTTAACTCAAAAGTTTTTGTTAGTGGTGTTTATTAACTTCATGGCTTTTAAAATCCTTTCAGATTTTTCTCTGAACCATCTAGAGTTGGACCATAATTTGTGCATAATTCAAACTGCAGGAATATGAAGGAAGAGAAAAAAATTCATGCAACACGAAGTACATTGTTTTATTCACTGCCTTTTAAATTACTCTGCTTATCAATTCAACTAGATATTTTATTCTTCTGAATTGGAAAAAGAAACTGTGAAAAATAAAGGAAAAGTATCCAAAATTATTAAAAAGAAAAGTATCACCCTATTACTTTATGTAGTACTGTCCTAAAAACTTCAATGGTTCTTTTCTAAAAAGTAAAGTAGTTTGGGGAGATAAAAATATTTTCAGATTATTTAAGAAAATAAGCTTGAATGTGAGATATACTTTTAAATGTTTCTTGACATATTCTCTGTAGCATTTATCAAGACTCTTTCAGTCTCAGAGTCTCAAAAGTTAATAATGGTGATTAAAAAATATGTAATACTGAGAAAGAATTCCAAAGCTCTTGTATAAATTTGTGTCAGTTCTTCAGGTTTATTGCCTCTCTGATGACTCAGACGGTAAAGAATCTGCCTGCAATGCAGGAGATGTGGGTTCAGACCCTGGGTCAGGAAGATGCCCTGGAGAAGGGAATAGCTAACCCACTCCAGTACTCTTGCTTGGAGAACTGTGTGGACAGAGGAGCCCGGTGGGCTGCAGTCCATGGGGTCGCAAAGAGTCCAACAGGACTGCAGGACTCACAGCACTCTTTCCGGGTTGTTAGCTAGGATAGCACTGGGACTGACACCCTTCCAGGCTGCCTCCCAGTCTGCTGCTTACCTGCCTTCCTACACTAGAGCCACTTCAGAGAGTAAACCACGCTCCAGGGGGTCACTCCACTCACATAGTGTATCTTACTGGTTCTGTTTGGAGTTTACATTTTATCCAGTTGATTCACCTAAGTTGAAATTCTTTTGTTTTGTGATATACATCTGCCTAGGTTGATCTCTTATTCCATAAATAAATGAAGAGCCAAGTACATTGGAAAGGGTTTTGTATTTTTTGTAAACGCATTAAGTCAACACTTAATAAAAGCTGATTCAAACCTTTTACTTATTCCACTGCTAGTTGCTTAGCCTCACTATATGAAGGGAATAAGAAAAACAAAATGATTGTCAAATCACTAAGTTTTACTCTTCATCAGCGATCTCATGATACATTTGTTTCAGTGATATTTTTATCCAGAAGTGTTATTTTCCATGGTTTTCATCTATTCAGACAATTTCTAATTGCCTGTATTCATTTAAGTATAGAGACTAACTATTGTCTTAAGTTTATTGAATGTCTAGGCATTGTGTAGCTACAGAACATTTCTTCTCAGTTGTCCTAATGGAAGGTATTTGGCTAGCAGGTGTACACAGCTGTTTGATAAGTGACTTCTGTTTAAGGGTGTACAAGTCCAGTCTAGACCTCATTATCCATTAGGTACCCACCCTAGCTAGAGCGGCATTTTAACACTGCATTCTGAAGAGCTCCTTATGTATCATTTTCATGATCACTTGGAAAATAGAATAATTATGATAAAAATCTTTATTAAAATCGTTTTCTTACTGTATAGTCACTTATTTCAAATGATGGTTAATGCAGCCAGAAAGCCATGTTTGCATAAGTTGAACATTGTCTTGAATGTTCTTTTATAGAAATTGACTTCAGAGTATGATTCTGACTTTTCTGATTCTTCTCTCACTGTGTTTGTTTCATGTACTATCTTCATCCCAACTTGCATCTCTACCACTGGTACTTTTAGATACATATTTTTCCTGATATTTGTTAGTAGAACTAGCTTTAAAATTAATGTTTTAGTTGTATAAAATTGGTACAAGATATGGAGTAAAAGGATGTAATTTTTTAAAACATAAAGTTTGATTCTGTTGGTAATGAATATTGAATATGCACTTCAATATATAGTTCTAAAATTTTTTGATCATACTGTAATATCTAAGTAGGTACTAATAGCCTTTTATTACTACTAAAGAATATAAAGGATTCTGCATAAATTATTTCCATGTACAGTTACTTATAGTCATTTAAATTTCATTTGTCATTTTGGAGATGTTGCAACCTAAAATATAAATACAGTTTGATAGTTTGCATTCTAGATATATAAAGCCCCTGTAGATTGAGTTTGATTGTATTGGTTGCATTATAAATCTTCAAGTAATAGTTGGCTTGCCAGGTGGCTCAGTGATGAAGAATCCGCCTGCCTGAGCAGTGATGCTGGAGATGTGATTTCGATCCCTGGATCAGGAAGATCCCCCGGAGTAGGAAATGGCAACTCACTCGTTTTCTTGCCTGAAAAATCCCATGGACAAAGGAGCCTAGCAGACCCCAGTCCTTGGTGTCGCAAAGAGTCGTACAAGACTGAACACACACACACATGTATGCAAGTAATAATTACCCCAGTACATTTTAGTGCAGTTAGAATCCTTTAATCTTTTTGAGATGCTGAAAATAGATTTCATAGTTTCAAATACCCAGAATAAATAATTATAGTCTATTCACACAACTATATAAATGAATAAGTTATTTTAATTTAAAAATATAAGAGAAGTATACATCACAAAATATTGACTTTTTGCACCTTAAGTTAGCTAGCTGGTCAGACAGAATCTGAAATTTACATTGATAGTTTATAGAATGTTAGCATGTAGAAGCTTAACATTAGTAGAAAAATCTGTCAAATTTTAGCAGATAGGTGTTCACTGAGTAAATTCACTAAATCTATATCCAGTACTTGTAAGACAGGTTGATTGATATCAAAATGTGTGGATATTTACTGGAAGATAAAGCAAAGACTTAGCATTATTCTAATAATTAAGCAGAACAAGGTTTAAATTGAAAAGATACATATTCTTCTTTTAAAAATTCATTATGTATAAGTTCTTAATGATATATGTTATACAGAAACACACACATGTATATACACATACACACACACATATGTACATAGCTATGTAGGGAGGTATGTCAAAGGAGTCGCCCAAGTCAGCACATGAGATTAGAAGCTTCTCTTAACTCCACTTTAAAATGAAGGGCGTTCTGAACATCATGGCACTGCTAAAGAGCAATGGCCTTCTAGCATCTACTCCAGCTCTAAATCCTTCCATTCTCTTGTCTTCTTTGGCAGTTACCATCCCTGTGCTCTTAAAGCAGTCAAAGTAAGACACCAAATTTTATCAAAACACTCTTTGTAGCATGACATAAAGGGTGGATGTTGGAGTCATATTGTGTATGGGGTTCCAGCCCCAGTCCGGCCGCTTACCTTGTGCAAGAGAAGTCTGCTTTGTCCAAGTTCCCTTGTATGTGAAGTCGATGCAATAATGTACTACTGTAAGATTGTTTTGAGGATTAAATGAATTAATACGTGTAAGTAGAACAATTCAAAACACAAGGATTAATGATCATTATTCTTTTTAAATTTTTATATTCAAGAAATTTTTCATTGAAAGATTTTTAGGTTTTGCTTTTTGAGGAAGCTGGTCTAGGACATAGATTTTATAATTACCTACTTAAAGTCATTAAAGGCAGATTTACTATTTGATTTACCTTTACAAAGTTTTTTTTAATTCTTGTAGTGAAATGTTAATAGTTTCTATTCATATTATTAAACTTGAAATAGACCTAGGGAATACCAGGTTTACCTATTCCTGGAAGTTTATGAGTTTTGAAATATTGATTAACAACAGATAATTTCCTGAAGGAATTTTCAGATTCATTTCTCTGAAACATCAGAGAAAACTGAACTTTAATAGGGTCAGTCATTAATCCCTTTGAAACGAAGTTGAATGTTTAGACACAAATCAAGTGGATAAATGTATTGAAACCTTTATTGTACATATTTAAATTAAGCCTTGGATGACATTTTGTACTAGCCACATATCACACGTTTTCAGTTTATTTTATTATGTCTGTGTGACTTTTTTTTTTTAAAAGAAACCAGTTTCTTAATACTTGTAAACAAGAAAGATTTACCATAGCATTCAATAGAATAACGAAAATCATGTAGGGCTGGCATTTAGATATGTGATTTCTTAAGATTTAGACAGTTGAAGCTTTTGAATTTATGAATGTCATTTATTTTCAAATTAACTAGAAACAAGTAAATTAAAAATACTTTAAAGTGCTTCAGTTCAGTTCAGTCGCTCAGTTGTGTCCGACTCTTTGCGACCCCATGAATCGCAGCATGCCAGGCCTCCCTGTCCATCACCAACTCCCGGAGTTTACTCAAACTCATGTCCATCGAGTCGATGATGCCATCCAGCCATCCTATCCTCAGTTGTCCCCTTCTCCTCCTGCCCCCAATCCCTCCCAGCATCAGGGGCTTTTCTAATGAGTCAGCTCTTCGCATGAGGTGGCCAAAGTATTGGAGTTTCAGCTTCAGCATCAGTCCTTCCAATGAACACCCAGGACTGATCTCCTTTAGGATGGACTGGTTGGATCTCCTTGCAGTCCAAGGGACTTTCAGGAGTCTCCTCCAACACCACAGTTCAAAAGCATCAATTTTTCGGCACTCAGCTTTCTTTACAGTCCAACTCTTACACCCATACATGACCACTGGAAAAACCATAGCCTTGATTAGACGGACCTTTGTTGGCAAAGTAATGTCTCTGCTTTTTAATATGCTATCTAGGTTGGTCATAACTTTCCTTCCAAGGAACAAGCATCTTTTAACTTCATGGCTGCAATCACCCTCTGCAGTGATTTTGGAGCCCAGAAAAATAAAGGCTGACACTGTTTCCACTGTCTCCTCATCTATTTCCCATGAAGTGATGGAACCAGATGCCATGATCTTAGTTTTCTGAATGTTGAGCTTTAAGCCAACTTTTTCACTCTCCTCTTTCACTTTCATCAAGAGGCTCTTTAGTTCTTCTTCACTTTCTGCCATAAGGGTGGTGCCATCTGCATATCTGAGGTTATTGAGATTTCTCCCGGCAATCTTGATTCCAGCTTGTGCTTAGCACCACCATATCCTTTTCAGAAATACTGAAGAATTTTTGTTTCCATCTGAGAAACCAAAATAGTGCCGCACAGGCCCAGTGTAACTCTAAATAATCAGTCCATTGACAGAGGGAATCTTTTAACCAACTCTTTCACAGAGAACAGTGTCATTAGTAAACAGAATTTTATCCTCAAGTATGTCCATTTTTGACCAAAATCTAAATTGTATTCTTTTTCATCAGTGTGCCCCACTCATCAGTGGGGATAAATTCGTGACTTTTTTTTTAATATGCTTACCAAAGTTGAAAATAGCTAGTTAACATTGTGCAGTGTCAAGTTCCACTACTTAAAAGTTTTCAAAATGTGTCTCAGTTTATTACCTTAGTGTGTCTAAAATAACTACAAAAGAATTAAATATTACATATAAAGCACTTACCATATTGCCGCTATTATTTCTGTGTAGAAAGACATGTGTGTGAAAATGTGAATTTTTATCTTAAAGGAGATGGTTTTTATCCACATAAGGTTTACCAGTACTCTACAAAGTTAGAGATATTGTATAACTGGAGAGTTGAACCCATTCAAAGAAACTGCTGGAAGTAGGTTTGTTATTTTCTACTAAACAGTTTTCAGCCTCTATAGCTTTGGACTTTCAGATACAAATTATTACTAGGTTATTAAATCATGCAGATTCTCTCTACTGCCTCCTCTGCAATGTGCCTTTGGGGAATTTTTTTTTAAAATAGGAAATTATTCTACATCATCTTTGTAAAAGTTACTGTATAGGATTATAAATTTCAGCTAAAATATTGTGTATGAATTTTAGTTGCATTACCCTGTGCCCAGTTACTAGTTATAATTGTAAGTTTGCAGAATGGAATTTATTTATACTCTATATATTGCCAGTTTTTACTCAGGTACTTTATAAAAGCTATAGATTTAAATCCAGTTTTTATAACTTAAATAATAGTTGTTTGTATTCAGCTTCAAATTTGAGAAACTGCTTTGTAATGCATTTGTGACCCAAGTCATTACCAAAAATTTTGCAAATATAAATGAGATAATTGGAAATAGTAATCTTATATGAAAGCTTATAGATTGGTGTCTGATCTAGTCTTGTAACTAATTATGTATCTTATCAGACTGTTAAAATTCTTTCCAGAGGTCCTGAAATTATTATCTTTTTTTTAAAGTCATTGTTTTATAGATGAGTTACTAAATGAAAAAAAGAAAAGTGGTAATAGAGGAAGTTGGCATGGAGAATTCTTGCTGTACTCAGCTCTTTTTATCTTTTTCTAAATATAGTTTTAAAATATTGTTCAGGTCAGCTGATGTAAGCAGGGGAGTGCTTCTCCATGACTTCTTTCTTTCCCAATCATTTCAATAATGTTTTGATGAATTAACGTATGTAAGTGAAACAAAGAAATCAGTGCCAAGTTCTCATATTAAATTGAGAATTGAAATTGCTAATTCCCCAGATATTTTTAATATATTGCTAATCTCAAGACCAGGACTAAATTGGTATTCCAGGACTGAAGTGGTAAATTTTTAATAGAGATGTCTCTTACAAGCAGGTCTTATTATAACATACTAGAATATCATTTATTCTTTGAGGGTGTGATTTATTCTATTTAAATGTAAGCCCTGTAAAGGAGATGTGTTAATCTATTTTTACTCTAAGTACATAAATATGTCTGCTACTGCACTCCAGTCAGTAGATGTATTCAGAAGCCAATATGCCTACACTCTCACATTTCTTCTGTAAATGATGAATAATATTGATAAATGAAAATTACAAATCTGCAATAGAGCTTAACTATTGAACACTAAATCATTCTGTTACTAACTCTGTGTTCCAGTGACATTTTTTAGAAATGAAAAAAACGTCATTCCTACACTTAAAAAATACTGTATGCTTTGGCCGCGATGTAAGCAAATGTGCATTTGAAAGAAAATTCACAACGCAACCGCAAATAATTCCCTCTAAGACTCAGAGTGCCATTTTCAAAAATGGTTCAGTTTTCACAATAGAATATTTAAAACCTCTTTCCTGCCAGACTTTGCACTTCACATGTTTGGTACAATTAAAAAAGGAGAGTTGCAGGAATGGAACTCTTCCATCTATATTTTGGAAAAACATATTCACTCACCTCAATTTGTCAATGTGCATTAAGAGGGAGGTCATTATACAGGAGAAAAAGAAGGAGGAGGCAGCTCTAACTCATGTGACTGACATGCACGGAACATGGCCATTAATACAACTTGGCAGTGACCTTGGCAGAATTACAGGTAATCTCCTTGCAGGGATAAACTATTTGAATGATATTTCTACCCATGTTAAGCACAAAGAGAAGACCCTTTGGAATTTTATGCTTTAGTTTTCTTTTATCCTAACAAATACATTTTTTAAATGATCTCTTAATGATTTTCTTTATCCCTTTGCTCTCTGAAATGACAGTTTATCGAAAACATTGTTGCTATCATTTTTCTGTCATTATAGGGAACTATTATATAGTGGTAGCACTTTTATTTTTATTATAAGTGTAAATCTATAGTCAAATTTTATTATACCACTCATAACCAAAGTTCTAAAAAGCAGAAAACCCATAGAGAAGATACAGATTGAAAGGTCACTGTTGAAAAAATTTCTTTGTATTTTATAAAAAGACTCAGCACTATTGTTATTATCATTACCATATTGGAAATATTTGAATTATGTAATATAAAGCATGTATTTTTATCATGACTTCTTAAATTTTGCAAAAGAAATTCCCAGTACATCACTACTTATTTCTTCCTACTTCAGGGTAGGTGGTCACATAAGAAGGGAACTGTGGTACATAAAAGATTCAGGTAAATTAATGGAAAATGTCACGGCAAATACTAAAGTTGTAATCTTATTAAAACATCCTACTGCCACTATAATCTCATATTTAGTAATAATCTGTACTAAAATGCCTATAACATATAAGAAGCTTCACAAAATGGAATTGGGGCTTGGTAAAAAGCCTCTAAGCAGGTTATAATTTCTTACATTTGCTCCTATGTCACATTTCAGTACAGGAAATGAGCAGTGACTATAAAGGAAGAGCATTTTTTCCCACAAATGTGGATCCATTTAGAACGATTTCTTCCTGCGTTGTTTCTGGGGCTTTTGGCCATTTGAGCCAGCTCTTGACAACAGCATTGAAAGGGCCCGTTGACAGTGGAGGATCTGACAGTTTCTGTTTGGTGTTCATTATTCATAATTTTCATTCTACTTTAACTTTTGAAAGCAAATTAGATAACTTCTGGAATTAAAGCAAATTCACTGGTCATTTTTATTTTTGAGTTTCACATATATGTACAGTATTAGAAAGCTGTTTTCAATCAATGAGGCATTTATAGTGTACAAGGTGAATTATTTTCATACAGAGAACCGTTAAGAATCATTTGATAAGAAGGACATGGAAATTTATTAGGTAAGGCATGTTCAGTAGATTACAGTATCCTGCATTTCTCATCAGTGTACCTATAAATTTAACCTTTAACACCTATTTCCAATTTCCTGTCAAGTTGATCTATATAATCAGAATTCCTTATTATGTTTATGTTACCCAGGAATCCACCAAATGGAAAATTAGAGGTATCTTATCTCTGGCTATAATTTATAAGTAAATGGTCGCTGGCATTATAACATTATTTAAAATCTTAACCATGGGGAAAAAGAGTTGTTCTTCAAATACTGCAATAGAAGTACATTAAGAAACATAATTAAAAAAAAAAAAGAAGCATAATTTCAAGCAGTAAAAAAGTTAAAGTTACTTAGTATTTTTGGTATATTGTATTTAAGGTACAAATATGTTAATCTAGTTTCAAAGGATGACGTGGCAAAGTCAAAGAGAAAATGAAACACTCTTCTCTATTCTGGGGGAATCAAACTTTAAGGTTTGTTTTTAGATAAAAGCTCAGATCATGAATATACTGGATTTTATTTATTTTACTGTCAACTGATTTAGGCCCTTCATATATAAAATTTTAAAACTAGATGATTAAGATATTTCATTAGAATTTTGTAAGGCCGCCTAACACATGAGGCGTATGGCAGAGGAATACAAACTTGGAATCTGGAGTTAGGCTCTCTTACATCAGCCCAGTTTTGCTACTTACTTATGGGATAAAGTTGGGCAGGTTTTATATATTTTCAGTGCCTTGATTTCTTTTTTCTGAATCAGAAATGTAATATGAAGCATGATCATGATAGTATACACTTATCCAGTATAAGGTTCAGTTGAAATGATAGAAATAATATTCCTGGAACATGTTCATTCAATGAACTATCACTATTGTGAGCCTGATTAAAAATTGTTTCACAGGAATAAACCATCAAACACTAATTAAAATTCTATTGCCAAAACTTCAAATTTTACTCTTTAGATCTTTATTTTCTTTCCATGTTTCCAATCTGAAATAGACTCTCCTAACATTTGGTGATGGACAGGGAGGCCTGGCGTGCTGCGATTCATGGGGTCACAAAGAGTTGGACAGAACTGAGTGACTGAACTGAACTGAACATGATAATGTTCTGGATTAAAGAAAGCCATAGATACTAGTTTCAACAGATTATAAAATCTTTCATTAAAAATGAAAGAGATGTGTATCATCCAGTCAGTGCCTCTCACTTTCTTGAAGAGAAAGTGTGTATTAGGAAAAATGAAATGAAATACAAAAATTGAATTTCAGAAATATTTAAAACTTAATTTAAATGTGATTTTGTAGTATACATTGTCTACTTAGTAATTGGTCTGTCTGACTTTTGCACAATGTCTCAATAGAATTTTAGAGATAGATTTGGGGTTTTTTTTAGAACTTAATCCCCACAATTTATTGTTTTACCATTGATTTTTTAAAATAAAACTTAAGTAGCACATACACACAGAGAATATTTGAAAATATTTTAAGTGATGGAACATGTCTGTGTTTGGGTAATTTAAGCATAGAATACAGTTAAAGTTTTCAGTTCAGTTCAGTCGCTCAGTCACGTCTGACTCTGTGACCCTGTGGACTGCAGAACGCCAGGCCTCCCTGTCCGTTACCAACTCCCGGAGTTTACTCAAACTCATGTCCGTTGAGTTGGCGTGTTAAAGTTTTAGGGAAAGGCCAACAGCTAATGGAAAAACAGATGTAAATAGAAATGCTTTTTATGATGTGATTTTAAAAAAGAAACAAAACACAAAAGAAATCTAAAGAGACATTTTACAAAGTCTTGCATTTAAAAAAAAGATGAAGTAGGGAAAGCATTAAAAGAGACAAGGCAACACCACCCCAGGTATTCGGATCTTTCAGAGTAGCTCCGTCTGTTGTATCTCCCAGCTGTCTGTCAGTGACATGCCTGTCTCTCCATCGTACTCCACACTCTTCTCCTCCTAGAGCAGGATTGGAGGAGAGGCAGAAGTTTCTGTGGGTAGATGGCTGTGGCGACATCAGGTGCCCTCTCCAGTTCAGAGTCAGGAGGCTGCCCTATACAGTATTTGCATTAACACTGTTTATTTAACTTAAGAAAAAAAATATATAGGATGGTGTCCATCCTGATTTCAAGGCTTCTAGCAAAGAAGAGTTGCTTTCCTTCAAAAGCCTTTGAAATCCGAATCTAGATTAACATCTTTTAAAAACTTATTATTTAGGCTCATAAATATATGAAAAATTTACCTATGAAGCTGGCATTTTGGCATACATCTAGCCACACAGAAGAGATGTGTGCTCCCTTATCTGACTATTTTCCTGAGACTCTTTTCAACATACTTAATGAAAACTAAAATTTTGACAAAGAATCTTCACAGGATCTCCCACTTGCTTATTTACTGTCATTTTGATTGCTGATACTGTACCCATGGAAGGAAAGTTGTGACCCACCTAGACAGCATATTAAAAAGCAGAGACATTACTTTGCCAACAAAGGTCCGTCTAGTCAAAGCTTTGGTTCTTCTAGTAGTCATGTATGGATGTGAGAGTTGGACCATAAAGAAAGCTGAGCACCGAAGAATTGATGCTTTTGAACTGTGGTGTTGGAGAAGACTCTTGAGAGTCCCTTGGGCAACAAGGAGATCCAACCAGTCCATCCTAAAGGAGATCAGTCCTGAATATTCATTGGAAGGACTGATGCTGAGGCTCCAATACTTTAGCCACCTGATGCAAAGGACTGACTCATTTGAAAAGCCCCTGATGCTGGGATGATTGAAGGCAGGAGGAGAAGGGGATGACAGAGTATGAGATGGTTGGATGGCATCACCAACACGTTGGGCATGAGTTTGAGTAAGCTCCGGGAGTTGGTGATGGACAAGGAAGCCTGGCATGCTGCAGTCCAGGGGGTGGCTAAGAGTCGGACACGACTGAGCGACTGAACTGAACTGAACTGTATCCATGAACTCTCAGGGAAGAATTTTTCTTACTGCGTATCTTTTATTTTTTCCATACAGTTGATGTCTGTAGTTGCACTTCATTTCGAATCTATCTTTCATTACACAGTAGGGAGTCACTGATCACTTGTCCTCATCCTAGTACAATTTGTTGTTCAGTCGCTCAGCCATGTTCAACTCTTTGCAGCCCCATGGACTGCAGCACACCAGTGACGATGGTGAAGGCTTCCTGTCCTTTACCATCTCTTGGAGTTGGCTCAAACTCGGTGATGCCATCCAACCATCTCATCTTCTGTCATCCCCTTCTCTTGCCTTCAATCTTTTTAGCATCAGGGTCTTTTCCAATGAGTCAGCCCTTCATATCCGATGGCCAAAGTATTGGAGCTTCAGCATCAGTTGTTCCAGTGAAATCAGGGTTGATTTCTTTTAGAATTGACTGGTTTGATCTCCTTTCAGTCCAAGAGACTCTCCTAGTATAATAGAAATATCCAAATATTTCAGTCAAACCTTAACCAGATGTATAATCAGGAAATATGAAAATGAGTTGGCTTTCTTAATGTATTAGAATTTCTCTTCCAGTAAAGCTAAGACTATATTATTCATTAATTAGTTTAAGTCTATCAAACTTGCTGATTGACCAAAGATTCATACTAATTTAAGGTCCAGGAATTAAAGAACTAAAGAAATCAACAATAAAGATGACTTTAATGAAACAGATCTTCAAAGGACATGGAAATATTTAAAAGGTATTTTTAGAAAATTTAGTATGTAGGATAGAGGATTGCCCAAGTAGTCAAAGACTACTTCATCTTGTATCACAAACATTTAAAAAGGGAGAAGGCTGTCTGGTTGGCTATAGAAAAACCATATGAGGAATGGGAATAAAGAAGTATTATGAGAAAAAAATTTTTTAAATAATATGAAAGTAAAAGTTATAAGAAATAGTGAAAGCTTAAACTTTAATAAGGGGAGTCAAAATTAAGATATGATATTTACAAATTCATTCACTTTAACCAAAAACAACAACAAAGGATAAAAAGGCCATATTTCATGTGGAGGGGAAAATAAACATAGATAATATCAGGAATATTTTAAGTTCCATGAGGGCATGAATTTTTGTCTGTTTTACCCCTTGATAGATCTCTTAGAATAGTGCTTGGAACATAGTAGTTACTGCAAAAAAAAAAAAAAATGTTGAGTGAAGGAATGAAGTAAATGTTTCTTTGCTTTATTTTTTACCTTTATTAGGCAGTAAAATGACCTCATGCTTTTAGCCACATACGTGAAATGTAACATGTACTTATGACCTAAGCAATCAAGTGATACTAAATAACAAAGCAAATTTCATGGAACTACTGGGCAAGCCTCACTAAAGCCTAAGATAATCTTAGTAGCAGGAATTCTTATAACATAATGCCATTGCAGGGCCACAAGCTACTATTCTGAAGGATTTTTAACTAAAGACTAGAAGGTAACCATTACAGTGATGACATTAAAAAAAAAGGATGAACCAGAGAACCATCCTTACTCTCTTTGCAGACTTAAAAATATACAAGGAAAAACATCATAATGATTTGTTATATATCCTGTAACACCCTGGGTGTCAGTATTGAAACTGGTCATGTCAGTATATTTTAACTGTCTGAGTGTGAAGGAGAAGGATAGGTATAATCTCAACTTTCCAAGGCTTTTGATTTTGTTCTGTATGACATCCTTGTCCTTAAATTGAGAAAATATTCTCTAAACCACACAGATTTGAATGGTAGCTAAAGGAATAGTGAAATAAATAAATTGTTCATTTAATTTATAGAGTCTTGTGTAAAGAGAGTTTTTGAGGTCTGATCCTTGAAAGATGAGATCAGAACTCAGCATGACCTTGGTAAACTGGAGAAGTGGTCAGAAGTCATGAATACCAAGAGAGAGAAAATAAATTCTTTAAATATAAAATGTGGAAGAGTTGGCTGGAAGCAATCTGGCAACGGAAAAAATGCAAAATTGGAATAGATGAAAAGGTAAACATTTACTTTAAAATTCATGCCGTGTGTGGATAATTAAAAATATGTATCTGATAGGAGTATACAAGAGCCTTTTTTTAGTACTATGTGTATTTTTGGACTCCAGAACTAAGGTATGATTTGAAGAGCCACAAGGATGGGTGAAAAAGAACAGCAGAAATAGGTGTAATTCAGTCCACAGTCTTAAAGCCCATGACACAAAGACATGATCACCCAGTGGTGTTCTGTGTACAGAGGTAAAACAACAGGACTGGACATAAAGTATTCTGTGAGGGATTAGCTATAAGTAAGAATTTCCTGAGAGTGAGAGTTGTGAGATATCAAAATAGGTTACTGAGGAAGGTTATGTTGCTCCTTTTTCCGGAAGGCCTTAAAAATAGGAGAGGTGGAATCTTTATGAAATAATTTGGGTATAGTATTATCTGAAGGAGGGAAAAATGATATGACCTTGCATGGCCCCTGCCGCTATTAATATCCAGCATTTCTCCTCTTACCTTGGCTGAATGGAAATGTAGATATGTGTTTATACCAAAAAAAAAAAAAAAAAAGACATTTTTTGCTCCTTTGTAACGTAGCAAAATTTATCTGTCTCATAAAGAGGCATTTTAAGGCAAGTGACATGTCCAAGCCCTTCCTGAAATTCTCCATATTAAATTTAAAGAAGCAGTTAATATTCATCTTAACTATATTTTGTCAATGGAACTGGGGAGAGACTGTGCCATTTTTCTTTGTTTTCCAGTTCATTGAGATATAAAAGATGAACACTTTTCTAAAACTTTGAATGTTTGAATCCTCAGGAATCTGCCCAGATAATGACTTGGTCTGTTAACTAGTTTCTTGATGACCGTGTCCCCTTTTCTAGCATCTAAAAGGAATGGGCTCCCCCACCACTGCTCAGAACTCTCTGGGTATTGGATCCAGCCACAGGCCTGAGTGCCACCAGCGTAAAAGTTATTCCAGAGGTGTCTTCACTGTGAAAGGCAGTATTTGCCAACAGGTCCCTTCTTGCTAAGTTAGAAATCTCAGAGGTTTCCTGTTTACCACAAGCTCTCTCATAGCGCCTGGGATACATGGGTAGCCATTTTGAGCTTTCACTTGACAGTCACCTGCCCAGCATCGTAAATTGAATTCAGACTTGGATATAATATGCCCTTGTTGCTTGTGGAGTTTTTGAGTGGCTCTGACCCACAGTATTCATCAGCTGGTAAACAGTAAACGTGTGTAAATACATAAATGAAGACCTATGTGCCTTTATCTATACCACAGGTTTCTACCTATGAACTTAGCAGAAAAGGCTGATACATGCCGAAAATATACAAACTTACTACATTGTCATGTGTTGTCACGAATGATAGAGCTTGCTCTGATAGAGCAAGCTATGTGATACGTTGTGGGGAAAAAAAATGATGTGAACTTCTGTAACATACCAGTGTGTGATTTTTCTTCCAGCTCTCATAAATAGATTGCCAATACTGTCAACTGTTTTTGTACAGTTGATTTGTATATTATATTAGGTGTGTGTCTTATAAAGTTGATAGCTGTAAAATTACTTCTAAAAAGAATATATTCTAAGAGTTTGCATTGCAGTTGTATCGAGAGGTCTCCAACACAAAGAATCCTAAATCAATAGGTAAATGTATAAAATCCTCAAGTGGAGACTCTTCTGCCTATAGAGGGATATTGTAGTAGACCGTAATTGGAGGAGAAGAAGGAAGAGAAAGAGGAGGAATAGAAAGAGGGTGGGGAAAAGATGACAGGGTTTTACCAGACTTAGTTAGATCCAGGTTAGAAACCCACTCGAGATACTTTGAAGGACCACAAGATGCGTGCCCCAAGCCTAGAGATAAGATGTCTATAATAACTGCTCTGCAATTCTCATCTTACCATAAATGAGGTTGATCCCCTGACCTATCCTCAGGGAGACACCTGTTTTGGTGGTTTTTACCAGAGTCGAGATGAATATATGCTGACTCATATTCACTCACCTGCTTTCTCTTACGAGCCACCACATTCATTTGGGGTAAGGAAGGGGGAGAAAACCATTGGTGCTGATCAGCCAGTAAATACTGACATTTTAATGGAAAGTATCTAGCTCAAGTTTCACTCTGTTCCCCTGGGAGCACAGTGAAGGAAACTCTCTTTTTGCCATCAAGGGTAAGAAAATGTTAGGTAAGTTAAAGAACATTGAGCTTAAAAGTGTTCCTTAGATTCCACTAAATCCCTCTAAACATCATGTTTTCTATGTATAGTTTTAAATTTAAGGTACTTTTTTTTAATATTACCTTGCATCCATAGAGGAGTAGCAGAGGGTGTGGTTCGATTACCAAGTCTAGGACTGGGTTTGTAGGGGTTCAAATTATAGCTCTAACACCAGCTCTGTGACCCTGGGCAAGTAATTTAACTTGTCTATCCTCCAGTCTTCTTTTTTTTTCTGTCAAAGGGAAATGGTAATAGTTCCTGCCTCATAGGCTGCTGTGAGGGTTAGAGTCAATAGATGTAATGTTTTTAGTGCCATGATATTTTATAACTTACAGCTAATTATTTATTAAATTTCTAAATATAGTTAGCAGTCCAAAGTACGTAATGTAACCTTGATCTTAACTGCTTATTTTGCTTGAGACTGAGGTGAACCAACTTTTCAAGGCAAAAAAAAAAAAAAGTTGAAAAAGTGATTATATTTACCAGGCAACTAAACATTTTTGTCAGCTTAATTGTTTCTCTAAAGCATCCTGACTTCATTTTGTCTTACACCTTTATTGAATTTATACCATTTAGGAACTGCAAAGAGGACTTTAGAAGCAGAACCCAGCTGCCTTTATACATCTGAGCACAACGAGACTCAGCGGAGTTGACCGGCCCAAAGGCCTGCAGCTCCTGGGTAACAGAACCCACATTAGAGTTCAATTCCAAATAGAGCTTTCTTCACAATGCACTTTACTGCCTTTTGGTGCTTTGGACTTTGGACACAAATTACACTAATTGCTAAATATTTTATTAATATTTTTACTTTAAAAAAAAGTTTTCTGCACCTGTTTCTGTTATGTTTGTGTTCCTTTGTTGAGCTAAAAGAATAGTGTGTTCCTATCAATTATTATTCAGCAATACTGTTAGGTTTTTCTTTGAGCCAGTCACTGAGCTAAGTGTTGGTTTATATCACTTATGTTCAGTGATCACAGGAAAGAAGTCTGTTCCTTTCTTTAAAGCTAGCATTTCCCAAGGGATATTCCTGATAAATTTGTGAATACTTCAGGTTCTGATGTCACACGCATTAAAGAATATGAAAAGTCCTGTAACAGAGAAATCTATTTTCCTGATTTTTTTCATCTTCTAACTTACTGGCGGGGGATGTGGGGTGCTGTAGGGTGGGGAATCACTTGTTGGCATCCTCAGAAACCAGTGATCTTTGGAATCCACTTTGGGATTTCTAAGGAGAGTCATGAGCTTGCTTCCACCCTTGGGTGCTTTTCTTAACAGACCCTAAGGTTTAGAGAATCGGGATGAAAAGCTGCCTGTGTCAGTAACTCCTCATGTGTCGTAGCATGGTCTTTGTTACAGGGGAAGGACTGTAATACTTTCCATGTAGTATTATCTGCCAAGGATGACTTGGGCTTTCCTTGAGAAGAGCCTGGGATGGAATGTGTAGACGTGCTGAGATAAGGGGCCACCCGCCAGGCCTTGGGCCTGGGACCCGACTCGGCTCTCCCTGGCCCGCGGCCTCCGCCCCGTGCAGCCTGCCTGCATCTTAGGGAGGAAACGTTCTGTTCGTCTGAAAACACCTCTATTCCTAGCTCTCTGACAGTTTCACTTTCCATATCCCCTCAGTTCTAAGCGTGTAGCAAGAGAGATAAAGAAAGGCGATGAAATGAAAAATCAAGTGGGGCATGCTTCACATAAAGGGAAGAAATTCGTATTTATGTGCCTGCTTTGTGTGCAGTTATGACTTGAGTTTTGAAAGGAGAGAAGCGTCCTCCACAGATCACTGGACAAGATAGGGAGGGACGTGAGTCTGCGATGAGAAGTATTGGTTGGCACCGAGCATGAGAGAAGATGCTGTGCTAGTTTTTATTAAAAAAAAAAAAAAAGTCTATACTATGACTCATTTAGGAAGGAAAAAAGGCAGCTTGACTTAAAAAAAAAAAAAACTTCCAGATTTTCAAGGTATTTGATCAATATGAAAACAGATGAGTGTTCATTTAGGCTTCTTGGTAAATTATACAATTACGTTCACCAAACAGGACATAAGAGCAAAATGATGGAATAAAGGATCAAATTTATACCACTCCTCCAGAAAAAAAATGACAGGGGAGAGAGAATTTAAAATGTATGCCCACTTTTCCTTAAATAAAGTTTCCTTGAATAGGAAATTTTGACCCTTCCCCTTACTTAAAATTCTATACTTTTCTGATGGACATTTATATTTTACAACTTTTGAAATCAAAGTGTCTATTGTCCTTCACTCTAATTTCCTATTTATTAAAATTCACAGTCCTTAAATTTGGTATTTTTCCTCTTAAAAGTGCTTTAAAAAGTTTTAGATGGTTCAGTTTGTCTATTCCTTCTAAGTAGGAAATTAATCTGCTTGGCTTGAGGCTACGTAGCTTACTCTCATGGGATGCTTGTGTCCAAAGATGTGTGAATATCTCCCATACAGTGAGACGCTGGCATTATCTCTGAGATCTTAATCAAAACTGTGCTGCTGGCTTAGGAGTTGGGCCTTGTGAGAGAGGAAATCAGTCAACCTAAAACAATGACTCAGTTACATTAGTAATGTTGTAAGATTGTTTATTTCTAAAAGAGTTTTAAAAATACAGTTTAAAAAATATAATTCTTATGTTATGTTTGCAGAAATTTTGTGTTGTAATTGTCAGACTGCCCATGGTATTGTCTATATTTAGCAATGCAAAGTGAACTTATATCCCCGAGACCTATTGATATTTCAACCAGTGGTCATTACTTAAATGAAACAGCCACATCTCAAGGGAAAATACACTGCTGGATTCAACTAATATAAATTTAGAAACGTTTTGCATTATACTGTATTCTCCCTGTTTCAAAGTATTTATAGTTTCCGTAAAATTAAATCATGTTAAAGTGAAGAAAACAAGTTTACACAGGGTAGTCAAGAAGCTGAATTGCATCTAACTGAATTTTTGCAAATGAATATGGATCTATTTTTTTTCCTGAGCCTCATATCCTCCTTATATAATATATGCATTATTATTCCCATTCTCTAGCTGAGGCAGCTGAGGTTTACGAAACTGTGAATTGGCCAAATTTGTACCACCAGTGATGGGTGGGGTGCCGGAACGTTCACCCTGCAGATACTGCCTTGGTCCGTCCGTTGTTTACAGCTCGTCTCGGATGTCATGTTTGCAAATGACCCTTCCCTGACAGCACTAACCACCTGGGCCCCTTTCCTATGTCGTCACCCCCTACCTAGCCTGTTCTGCTGTGGTGCTTTCTCTCTATCATTTTTCTGTTAGCAATCATTATACAAGTCCCCTGTCTCCCCTAAAGTCTCAGTTTCGTGATGACCGGTACCTGTGTTTTGTTCACCCTGGCGTCTCTGGCACCGAGTATAATGCTTAATGTATTTATATCTACGTGACTGTTGATCAGACTTTTTCCATTGATATGTGTAATATTAAACAGCACAATTTTGGCTCACCGCCTCCGATGCCGTCAGCTTAGCCAGGATTTGATTGGCCGTGTGGTCCAAGCTAGAGTTTAGTTGAAATTCTCTGATGAGCATACACCACGTATAGTTTCATATAGTTCATCTGCTCCAAGGCTGGTTCAGATCGCCTGCCTTGTGTCCCGTAAAAGGATCCGCACTGCGTTCGTGCACCTTAATCTCATTTCTGACCTTTAACTGTCACCCTTCCTGACCACCAGCCCTGACAAAAGTTCCGAAGTATTAAAACGTGTGTGTCACACAGCCCAGTATGTTCTGTAGTCAGCGGGGCAGTCATGTAGAGTCCTCTTGTCCTGGAGTTTTACACAGATAAAGGGAGGATATAGTTTTGAGAGGAATGCTCTAACTACAAAGTGCATCCTGAAGGCCATTTAGCTCACAATGAAGGTCTGTGTTTAAAATAGCACTATAACAAAGTAACTACAGAGTTTTGGCAAGGGCTTCAACTATTTATAGAACTAAGTAAGGCATAGTAAATAGGGCTGCAGTACCCAGTTCTCCCTTGCCATAACCCCAAACTTAGGAGAAGCACTGTAATTATATTTTTCAACTTAAAAAAAAAAATCATAGTAGCCATTATCAGTTTAACCATACGGAAACTCAGGCTGAGATTTCTTTTTTAAATGCATACTTTTGATTTTCAACAGCTGCACTGGGGCTTTAATCATATATTATCTTTATGAAGCCTTTTTCTAACATATGTTAATTGGCTGTTTTCTGTGACAAATTATGAGCTCTTACTTTGATGAGGTTCAATTGCAATCATGTTGGAGTCGAGTATGTAGAGTTTCCACCCCTGCTAGCTCCTCAAACCACTACAAACATCCGCACGTCGCTGCAGTGCTGAGTAATGGCAGGATTTGGGCTGGCTGATTTTGCTACAGATTTTTTTTCCACAGGATATTTTCAGCTTCTTTGTACTAAATCTGTTGCAGGGTTTGCCCTTTTTAGCAGAAGCATGCTCTAAAATTAACATCAAATCTTATTGGAGATTACTATAATACAGTGAGAAATATTTCATAATACAACACCCCAGCGTCTGTTTTGCTTTACTAACATCTTAATACATTTGTTAGACATTTTGTAGAAAAGTCAGTCAGTTGTAAGGTTGGTAAGTGTTTTCTAATTTGTCAGCGTTTTGTAATGAATATTTTGAATTTTGTTCTTTTGAGGAAAAGAACAGTGATTTATTGAGTAGCTGGCCAAGTGTGTATTTAACTGTCCTAAAGAAAATGCACATCCTTTTTTTGTTTTTTCTAGGTGTTGCCAAACATCAGTATACTAAAGATTCCATTGCATTTTCCTTTTTCTTTGTAGTCACATCTGTTGGTCAGTGATAAAAAGAATTACATGTTCCATCAAGGTTAATGTCCTATGAGATGCATAACATCCATTCCAGTCGTCTGTCCTAATGTCAGTTTTTATATATGATTAGGATGAGCAGATATGTTCTAATCCATCTACTCTGAGAACTGTGACAGCCTGCATCAGAAACCAGCAGATGATCACTGATAGCTATTGTTAGACTAGATGCAAAAATACAGTGCATTTGTTTGTATTCAGAGGAAAATAGTCAGGTCAATCAATGATCAAGGCCTTCAGAAACTGTGTCAAACACCAGTCATACTGGGATTAATTTCTCTATGTTTCTGCCTTGCCACCTAAGATAAAGGGTCTGTAAACTGAGGTTCTCCAAAGCCAAAGCTTGGGGTCAAATTTCCACATAGGTATTAGAGTTTAGAATAAGATGAGCCAGATGTGAATAGGAGCTACTCCTCAAGAGGCTGTTTTTAATCAACCGTTTCCCAGGAGTAGCACACAGTCAATGAGCTCTAAATCCTGAGGCTACCTGCGCACGTAGGAAGGCCTGGGAACATCATTACAGAACTTACATTTGAGCATATGTGGAAAAATTAGAGCAGAAATTAAGGGTAAGAAAGGTTAACTTCAGAAGTCTTACTTTGGTACTGCTGTTTTAGAGGGTCTTAAAGAGATCATTTCAAATTTTTTTTTTTAAAGGAATATTAAACTTAACTAAATGCAGGTACTACTCTATTAAAAGAGCCTTGTAAATAAGCCAAATGAAAAGCTACTATTGATTTATGTTCACCAGAACCATTTATACATGTATATTACTTTGAGAAGGTACACATGCATCAATTTCATCCTGAGTAAATAAATATAATTTTTTTTTCATTAATAGCACTACAGCTAGAGAGAAAGTCTTCAGGAGTCATGCATGATGTTGGAGTCATGCATGATGTTTCAGTGTGACTCTGGAGTCAGGAGGTGCCCTGTCTTGAGCTAGTGGACACAAGGAAATTTATTGTAGTTCCACTTGATAAGACACATATACTTAATTGGCTTTAAGAAAATAAACCAAGGTAAAGAATGATGTGTAAATGAAACAGGGAACTTGACACTTGACTGTATGGAAGCCCGTGAGCCATGTGGCTTAATTGGGGCCAGTTGGGATCATTTAATGATTGCTGTCAGAAGATCAGATTTAATTCTCCTTATAAGAAGACCACAGTGGGACAGAGTTAAACAAATTGTCATCAGAGGTTTCAGATGAACAAAGCCTTAATTAGGTTGATTAGGATGCTGTAAAGGAGATGAAGAGAAATAGAAAAATTGATGAATCACGGGCTTCTATGTTGAGCCACATATAATAGTAATATCAAATATCTGTATTTTGATTTGAGATATGATTATGGCATTTTGAATATTATGTGAATTATCATAGAAGATTTCTGTGTAAACACTTTACATTTCTAAAGTTTAGCTAGAGACAAAAGTAAATGACATTCAGTGAATGTAAATAGCAGATGATTTATCAAGCATATTCTTCTTAATGTAGAACAAAAACATTGACAGGAAGACAGTAGTATTTCTTCTCATTCCAAAGTCACTTTTAAAATGTTAATAAATTGGTAAAGTAAACAACAACAGAGGCAAATCATTTTCAAGAACATAATTTTCAATCATGTAATATAGATTATTTGAATATAGATTATTATTTTATTACTTAGCCTTTACTTAAAATGTCCTTTTAACCATTTATATCACAGTCCTAATAGTATTATGATCATTTATTAGTGATAATACTCAGGACTACTCAGGTGTCTTAAAATGCACTCTTGTTGTTTACACACATGTTATGAAAAACTAAAATGTGTTTTTTCAATTTGTTGCAAGTTTTTGGGAAAATATTCCCTCTGTACAAACATACACACACACACACAGGCAAATGGATTAGTAAGGGTGATAACTGTGTCTAATACACACAGGCTTTTGAGAAAAAAAATTGTTGAATATTTACATATTAATAATGAAATATGTATTAAAGATTAAGAAAATAATGAATAAGATTTTTTTCAAAAGGATCATTAGAGGCCTGGAATTCAGATTTTTGTCATAACAAGATGAAAACCTATAATAGCACATCCCCCATTTCAAGCCTAGCGTGCTTTGAAGGCTGACACTTTTGTTTTGCTGGTACTGGTGTCATAGAGTGCTTAACTTGCTGTATTCAATAACAGCAGCGGAACATCCAGATGCATGTGCTTTGGGAGCGCTTGCAGCTGGGGAGCAGAGCACGCTCTGTGATGCTTGGTAGGTCTTGCTTTGTGACGAGGACAGGGCTGGCTCTGCGTTGGTGGTGAGCCCTGCCCCATCACCCGGTGGCTTTTAGAAGAAAGCAAGGTGGACATGCTGTTGTGAAAAATCAGGAAACCAAAGACTTGATGGAACCCTGACTTAATTACTCAGTATGATGCGGAAAGACTAAAAACTATGGTGTGGTTGGATAGCACAAGGCTTTTGACATCTTTAGACCATTCGGAGTTTATTTTAGCATGGGATTGGAGAAAACTGTTTAAGCTCCTCTGTGAAAAATATGTTCAAGGCAAAATATACCATGGATGATCATGACAGGGAAGCTGTGCTTCCCTTGTGTTTATTAAATTGTTTATAATGAAATACAGTTGTTTAAAGATTTCTGTCTCTTAAATTCTAGTTTTGTGTAAATAAAATGATTTATATCAGTGATAATGGCAGGTTAGGCCCACTTGCTAAATTAATTGCAGGGGTTTTCAAAATGAGTTCTTTTTTAGCCTTATTATATTTCTGACATACATTTCATCTCCTTTTGTCCTTGGGGAAAGATATTAAAGTAGGACTAGAAACATTAATGTAGAGTTTTCAGCAGCCGTGGTCATTGGGAAAATTGATATATTTCCCTAGTTATTTCCACTTTTGCAGCCTGAAGCTCTTCCATGACTGATACTTATGTGAAACTTCTTAATTTTTATAACACTGTAAATTTTTCTTCATATAATGATTATTGCTAATGGATAAATGAGGTATTACCTTCAGAAGTTGCCCATCATCATCTCCACAAAGTGAGGTCTTCATGGTATAAGTAAAGACTACATGGTTCCCTTGATAACCTTATTGTACATGACTTTCAATTTGCCTCAAAACTGAAGCAGTCTTAGAAGTAGTAAGCCACGTCCTCATTCCTGCTCTGTACCTAGCCTTCACCTACAGTACTACATTTAATGATTACACTATCCTAAAGATGAAGAAGTCTTTCCCAACTGTTTTGTAAGGCAGGGGAACGAACAGTGGTTCCAAGTGATTAAATTATTAGTCTGTAATCAGCCTCCAGTTCTCAGAATCTCTTATTCCATTTATGAGATGCTATATAAATACAATGAAAGATTAAGTGAGATTATCAGCTTTCTTCATGTATAAATGAAAAGTGATCTTAGTAGTCATTAAAAATAGTGACCAAAAAAAATACCTGAGAGATAAAAATCTTAATAAATTAATTCATTAATCAACCAATAGTTATTAGCTCCCACTGTACGCCTGGCACTGGGGTAGAAACTGAGAATGCAAAAGTCAGGCAAGCCAGACTTGGCCCACAGATGTTGTGGAAGTCAGCAGACAGACAGAATTTCTATTATGACATGCCACAAAGGAAGGCACGGTGCTCTGAGTCCTCACAGGAGCATTTGATGTGCTCAGGAATGTGGAGTGCTTTCTGGAAGGTGAAACTGGAGCTGAGTCAGAGAGGAATGGAAGAAGTTAAGGAGGCACAGAGGAGAGGGAGGAACATTTCAGGCAGAAGGAATTGCATATGCAAAGGCCCTGTGGTAGGAAGGAGCATGGCAGGTGTGAGGAATTGAAAGACAGTTGACATTATTTATTATTTGTATGTGTGACATTATGTTACTATATTGAAAATGACTCAAAATTAATCATATTAACTTGGACTAAATTGAGAAAATAACTTTAGTTTGGCATGATGGTACTTATCTGGTGGAGAAGAATGGGTAATTTTATTATCCTTAAGAGGATGTCTTAGCTATGTGTCTTCAGAACGAACTCAGCTTGCATTCATACCTAGGGTAATATAGCATTCAATATAATACATTGTAAACTTAGAGGGAAATGGAATAACTTTCAAGACCAAGGAAATATTCCTTAACTCATAAGACATCACGCAGTTGACTAACAATAAGATTAATAATTATTATAATATCTTTGGAAGTTCCTGGATCAGGTTGATCCCCTGGAGGAGGAAATGGCTACCCACTTCAGTATTCTTGCCTGGAGAATTCCATGGGCAGAGGAGCCTGCCAGGCTACAGTCCGTAGAGTTGCAGCGAGTCGAACGCAGCAGAATGACTAACACTTTTGAAGTTCAGAATACTTCTTAAGAGAAAAAAGTGAAAGTTCTACTTGTTCCTTGTAACCAGAATATAATTAAAGGCCTCATATGTCTCTCAAATATATCATAAAGCAGAAAGTTAAATGTATCTAGATGCAGCATAATGAGCAAAGTTTTCCACTTAAAATAATAATGCATCATTTAATTGTTTGAATTAGTAATACGAGGCTTGAAGCAACTGCGCTTATGTTCATTTTTGTCCTTTGCTAAGTAACCAGCTTGTATTTATTTAACCGTATAATTTCTTGTATGATGTAGCATACTTGGTTTTCAGCCTTGAGTTTTTACAAAACAGTTTATGAAGATGCTAATGTCAGTGAAAATGTGAGTCAGTGAAAAAGTTATTTGCTAATGTGAGTAAAAAAAAAAACCAGAATTCTTCATTGCAAACTGACATCACATTTTTTAATGTTTTATCATTCTTCATAGGCTGTTTTTATTTAAGTGATTGCACTGTGCCTATTGTAGCAAAATACATGCTTTGCAAAGATAAGTTTAGCAGCAGAGAATTAATTTCTTCCCACATCTTTTAATGTGGCATGGCAGTCTCACTCTAAGATCAAAACATAAAACTGAAGGTTATGTTTAATTTCTAAATCAAAGTGTTGTGGGAAGATGATTGAAATCTGAAGATGACTCAGATCCACTTGATATGTGGTTTTCTTCCTACAGAAATCTTATGGTAGACTGCCATTTCCATGTTAGAAAGAACCTAATAGTGATGAGATTAAAATAAATAGTTTCACTATATACTGAAAGTTTATGTTAGTTACTTTGATTCTTACTCTGAATTCTTGTTAAGAACTTTGAAAATTTCGATAACTTAGGTATCTCTTTCCTCTCCCCACCACCATCCAGTATATCTTTTTTTTTTTTTAATTATGGAGGCAAAGAAGTAATCTGTGTGTTTTCCTAACAAACACTGATTTTTTTTCACAATTTTCATGATTCTATTTTTTACCAAAAAATAAAAATAAAATAATGTATCCATTTGGCTCTTCGCCTGTGTAGAATTCTTCATGTGCCTCCAGGGAGTGAATTAAGGTTAAATGGCTGCCTGAGCTGTGTTAAGATGATTTTGGTGAGGCGTGGTAAATGGTAATTGCTGTGTATCTCCGACTTCACCAAAATGAACTTATCTGTTTCCTTATTTTTATTTCTTCTAGCAGTCAGACAGAATACTAACGTAGAGCTGAAATGGATTCTTTTTTTCCCCAGGTGTCTTAAAAATAGGAGTCAGAAATGTTGTCCCGTGTCTGGACTTCTCTGCTTGGCCCTTATCTGAACCTCTCAAAGGCCTCCCTGTGCGGGGTGTGCAGCCCAGCGCCCTCAGACAGTTCTGCTCAGAGAAGGAAGTGAAGAGTTTTGGTTCCCATTTTACACTTCTGGAACAGTTTAGGGAAGGAAGCACCTTTACACCTTTTATTGTTCGTGGTTGCTGACATCATATCCTTCCCTGACCAGCCTGTGCGTGTTTCCTGCCATTCTGTCAAGATTCTTCTGTGTTACTGGGAGGGATTTGTGGGAGGGAGGGAGAGAGGAAGAGAGCAAGAAAGAGGGGGGAAGGGGGCAGGAGGTGTGTGTCACTCAAGGGAACTGGTTTGTAAATGAGAGGGCCCCGGGTGGGAGAAGGAGCTTTCGCATCTGTCCACAAGAAATCCTCCTCTCCCTGGGTCTCAAACCACTTTGCCTTCATCTGTCTGCTCATGCCAAACTCAAAGTGAACAGAAGCCTGCCATAATGAAGTTCCCCTTTTTGTTTAGTAAGCAGCCTGATTTTATTTTTCTTATATTTAGGTTGACAAAAAGAAAAAAAAAAATCAGAGGACTGTAGCTCTATAGAGTGTAACTATGGTAGACTGTTGTTTTTTTTTTTTAATTACTGATTGTTTCTCTGTAGCTCTGTCATTTTCCAAGAATTCTTCTTTTATGTGGAAAGAAGTAGCGGCAAGGCTGCTGGAATTATTTTAAGCTTATGGTTGATTGTACATAATGAAAGTTCTCAGTGTAACTCAAATACTACTACGTGGAGTTTAGCTGTTATATCCTTTTCTTCATATACATACAAAGCAATTTTTCAGATTAATGAGGTTATGTCATCTCTTTTTCAGCCTCTCTAGGCCTTCTACAAACTAATTCTTGAAACCAACTTTGCAGTATAATTTTTGTGTAAAAATCAGGTTGAAAAAATAGCTATGCTAAGAAAACAGCTACTGAGCTGTTGTTGACCTTCCTAACTCTTTGAATTTTTACTGACAACCTTGAAACATGGTGACCCATAATCAAATAATCTTTAAGCCGAATAGTCCAAAGCACATTTTGCTTCATGAAAACAATCTCATCATCACCACGTCTTCTTCTGCATATGTACTTAATCATATCAAATTTTGCATTTCAGAAATGTTCAAAAGGCAGCACCCTTCAAGACATATTCATTTTTATGGGAAGTAAGATATTTGAATGCTATTAAAATTTAACCTTGCATTCTCTTTACGTTGTATATTTCACAGAATATATTTAATGTCATTTTTAATCAGTTATTTTGTATATTTATACATATTGATACAAACCATTTCTTTCTGGCAAAATATGTCCCATTATGTTTTAAGAATTAAAAAAAAAAAAAAAAATCCTTGCTCTGCTCTTTTTAAGAATTGTCCCTTGTTTCAAAGTTGTGAAATATTGGGTGGTGAGATGGAAGCTCTTCCAAGTTTGATTCATCAGGAATTCTGTCCTTCCGAGGAGACTCTTCTCCAGGGATGTTTCTCTACTCGTTTGGTTATTTGTATTTTGAAATCAGGATCTGCAGAGGTTCTCATCTTCCCCGCCTCGTTCCACTCTCTAATCTGTTCACCCTGACCTTCCACCTTAAAGTGAGTAAGCGCTTAGGCAGGCATAGTCCCGTAAGCCGATAGTGCCACCGGCCTCAGCTCAATGAAAGAAAGGAAATTGTCCCATATGCATTTGCTGTGGATTCATGGGTTGGCTTTTCTGTGACCGAGGAAGCCTGTTTGTCTCTTTGGGGTCTTGCACATGCATGGGAAATACCATTCTAACGTGCTGCTTGCTTCTAAGGTAAGACTGTAGGAAACACAGGAAAGTTGTCCAGTTGAGTGATATTTTAGACTGACTCTAAAAATAGATAGATGGACAGTGTTTGGCAATAGTGAATATGCAGTTGTGCTTTGCGGATTTTTCATTTTTTTTTTTATATTTTAATGTAATTTTTAATGTATCTTGTAGCTAATTTTTTCCTGTCTGTCCAAATGTGTGTTATTTATATAACTCTAAAGCTTTGAACTACTTCCAACATTCAAAATTACCGCTGGAGTAATCATTTTGATGAGCCCTGTGTGGTCATGAAATTACTCAACATATATATTTATATATTCTCAGAGGCAGAACTGAGCTGTAGTTTCATAGAAGGCATTGGGAAAAAGAGAATGGATAGTCTTAGTATTTAAGCAGCACTTAATCCACCAGAACTAATTATATCATAATAGCTTGTGCAATTAGATAATCACAGAAAACTTAAAAAAAATTTATTCAAGGTGATAAAGAATTTAGAAATTAAATTAAAGAAGTCAAAAGACAGCTAATGTGATCAGACCAAGTGTGTAACAGTTCCAATTCCTATTCCAATAGCTTTGAATTGGAGCCAAATAATCTATTAAATAGCCAGGACATGGGCTTAATGTTACATAATACATGTGGGAATTTATCAGGTCGGTTGTCAGACACCAACTAAAATAAACAGGGAAACTCTGAGCAACATGTTAAGTATTTGCACTCTTTGAGGGAAGAAGGGATAAAATGATTGAAGCTGTTGCTTGCAAATTAAGAAACCATTTGTGGAATGCCTTTTTGTTAACTTCCACATTTCACAGCAATTCACTTTCACTCAAATATTTTCAGATATAATTTAAAACAAAGAATACTTTTAATACCCTGGATTCTCTGGATTTATCTTACATTATCAATGATCACTTCTCTCATTTATTTCATGGCCTAAGATATCCAGTATATGACAAGATTCTATAATTTCGTATCTTACTACCCAAAGAGATATGATATGTCTTCTTAAAATATTTAAATTTCAGGGACTGACAGCTTATAGTCATAAATGGAATAATACTCTTAATTTTTGCACCATTTCTTTCTTTTCTGTGAATGATTATCTTTTTTGATTCTTGTATTCAAGATATAGCTTAAGGGCTTTCAAAAGGAAAAGGAGATCTCACAGCTGATAGCTGCTTGTTATGTAAGATTAAATATCCCACATTATTTTTACAGTGTTCCCATAACAGTGACTTTTTAAAAGTAAGATTAAAGGATTTAGATTTAAATTAGTTGACATTTACATATATCAAATAGCACTTTCATAATAGTCCATCCTATTTGCATAACGAGGGACGTTATCACCTCTGCTGTCAAAACATGAGATTGTTTTCCCTTCAGAAATGAATTAGCTGCCCTACTTAGCATACACAGGTACATAAAGGTTCATTAACTCTCTGATTTAGGTAATTTTTCATAACAAGGGTAAAAATAGTCACCTAATTTCATTAAAAAATACTAAGAAATTTTTTGCAAAAGATATATTTCAAGTGTTGGGCTTTAAAGCATAGTTTTCATCATTTAAATGACTTGTTAAATTACTTACAAGAGTGTTTTAATTATAAAAACAAACCATTTCTACTTGATATGCTCCTGCATGCGATATATTATGTACTTTTAATAAATACTTATTTTCTGTTCATTTGATTTGTTTAGTTCCACAGAATTAAAAAAAAAAATAGAAAGTGATAGTTCTTATGAAAGTGGCTTGCTGTTAAAATAGTGCTTAATTTTTATTTTTGTTCAGCAGGAACGAATGCAGGGATTTGGGAACTGAGCTGTGCAAGTGCTGAAGAAGGAGATTTGTTTGGAGGAAACAGGAAAGAGAAAGAAAAGGAAGGAAAAAATACATAATTTCAGGGACGAGAGAGAGAAGAAAAACGGGGACTATGGGGAGAAAAAAGATTCAGATTACGAGGATTATGGATGAACGTAACAGACAGGTGAGTGGGGTAAACTTTTTTGGTATTATTATTTACATGGACTGTTTATTACATTTCCGCTCCCCCCCCCCCAGATACATTAAGGGTATTGAAAGCATTTTGAGCTTATCCATTAGGAAAAGATTTAGTGAGTTAAATGTTATCTAAGTGCTAATATTCTCTTATATGTACAGGGTTAATTTCATCCTGTGGGTAAAACATATACTTTACACATTCATGATTATTCACCTTTTACGTCAACATTAATTTTAAATGGGAGCTGCATTAGTGTAACATAAATAGCTTAATAATTGAGTTAATAAGCATAATATTGCTCTACTGCATGCATCACCAAATAAAGATATTCTTAGATTAGTGGGAATGAGGCCTTTTGTGGTCCTCCACCTAAAGGTTTATAATATGGGCTAAATATCCTGTATAAAAATAGTTTTCATTCTGTTCACAGTGAAAGAGACTTTGAAATACGTTCAAAATATTTAACATTGTGCTAACAACAACAAAGAAGATATCCCCACAAAACATTAGCACCTTCAAACATGCAGGCAAGAACCATCAGTTCATACCATTTCCTTTAAACCCTTGAGTTTTATAAACCTAGAGGCACCTGATGTTACAATTTGCTTTTAGAACTCCTGTGATACTTTATGATACAGTTAATCTATTCTAAAGACTTTATGCATCCAAGTGCTCTATTCAGCAAAGACTTGTATATTATGAATATTTGTGATTCGACTCTATTTTTCTTCACACTTGGGGAGAGCAGATTTAGTTAGGTGAAGTAAGACGATCTGTGTGGCCAAGATGGAGCTGCATTTAAAAAGCTTTTACTAAAGTGACCCTTATTTTCCATTGGTTTCCCATGGATCTCCTAATCGCTTCCCCATGATTTATCATCCCTTGAAGCTCAAACCATCTTTCCTTTGTTAAAAAGAGCATATAAGTTCCAGTGTCTAACTGCGTCTTTGAGTTTCATTTCTTTTCTGTGAGACCTTGTGAATTAGTATCAGTGTATATGTCAGTTGCTCAGTCATGTCCGACTCTTTGCAACCCCATTGACTATAGCCCGCCAGGCTCCTTTGTCCATGGAATTCAGGCAAGAACACTGGAGTGGGTAGCCATTCCCTTCTCCAGGGGATCTTCCTGACCCAGGGATAGAACCTGGGTCTCCTGCATTGCAGGCAGATTATTTACTGTTTGTGCCACCAGGGAAGCCCCTTGTGAATACAGAAATATTAATAAATTTGTTGTTTTTCTTCAAAAAAAGAATAGTTGGGTGGTTTGTTAATGTTAAATTAACATTAGGATGGATGCAATCAATAACAGATACCAGTTCTAAGAGACAGTACTACCAGATTACAACCGTTGCAATGAATAATGGAACCTACAGAACAGACATTCCTTGACCCTGGTGGAGGAGAGTGTCTTGCTTGTTGCCCATTGAAAGCTAAGAGGACAGCCTTGGGGAAGCCCCGCCACACTAATTTCCCCCATATAAAAATGTTCTTTCTTCCCTACTGTGCCTTTCTGTCTTCTTGGACCTTCAAGTGAGACTAGAACTTATTTGTGCTTTAAAACTTTTTATTGCTACATGTATGAATTATAATGAATGCAAGTTGTTATTTATGCCATCAAAGCCAGTATGCCATTAAGTGATAAAGAAACTTGAGATTTTCAGGTTTATACTCCTTTAAATTACTGTGTTTAAGGTACATATGACTTGAACTATTTTTGGCGAAAATTGAGCTAAAGGATGAATAATGCTAAGCTTTATGATAGATTCCTTCAGTGTTTTCCTAAACATTGTTTATTGCTATGGGTCAAGCCAAAACGCAATAATTCTGTCAATATAAAAAAAACCCACAGTATTTTTAATTGATTTATAGCTTGAAATTGAAATTAAGACTGAAATATTGAACATCATATACCACTAACTATTTAGACCTTACTGTTTGGGCTAGCACCTATTTGGGGTGCAGTCAAAAATATATATGAATTGGCATCTACACTTTATTAATAATACCAGGTAATATGGGGGTTCATGAAATTTATTGTATCTTCTTTTTGCTTACAAAGACAAGAGAAAGTTTTTGCAGGTTGAAGTCATGAGCTTTCATTATGCTTTATAAAGAAATATGAAGCTCATATAAGCATGCAAGAATGTTAACACTAACTTTTGAGCTACAAGTGAACGTTTCTTCATAATTTAAATATAGCTGCATCTACAATTGCTGTCACTCTCACCAGTGTTAGAAGTCGTAATAACTTTTAAGAGAATAAAATTTATTTAAATTCAGTTTAGTTAGTCTTATCTTTTTTAATCCTGAAGACGAATTCCTTGGTTTTATTCTATAGAATGTAGGATCTGGGTAGTCTTTACTTAAGACTCCCCTGATGGGTCAGGAGGTCAGGAATCTTTCTGCAATGCAAGGAGACATGGGTTTGATCCCTGGGTTGGGAAGATCCCCTGGAGAAGGAAATGGCAACCCACTCCAGTCTTCTTGCCTGGAAAATTCCATGGTCAAGGAGCCTGGTAGACTGCAGCCATGGGATGGCAAAGAGTCAGACATGACTAAGCCCAGTAGCACATACATACACAGTCTTTTCTTCAGTTCTTGGGTTCAGTTGGCCCTGTGATTCAGTACTCTTAAATAGAATTAGTAAAATTGATAACTTCCATGTTTTAATATATATTCCAGTGATTATTGTAAGTGGCTATTGACAATCTTAAACAGCCATCTCACTTAAAAATAGTCATCTGCGTGCCTCTCATCTACTGCAAGAGTGATCATAAGAGCCATTTGGGAGAGAGCCTAGAAGATGTAGGTCACTTCTAATAATCAGCACCAGCAAATCTGCAACAGCATGTCATCCAAAGTGAGGAGACACCCCTAACCTAGGCTCCCTTTAAAGTGTGTGTTCGGATGTTGAAAAGAAAAGCATTCACCGCTTTGCCCTTCTGGAAGCTTCCCCCCACTGTAGACTCCTTAATAGAACCTCATACAATAGCTCACTGTCATCTTTTCTCAAAAGCAGTAAAAGCCTGCCCTGCCATCGCAGGTGTTTATTTGGCTATACAGAACAGGGTGTGTTTCTACAGAATAAGAAATACTGGCTTAAAGTGTGAAATGAAATATTACAGAGCTGATGTGATAAGTTGTATATCATTAAGAAATAAAACTGTGGGAAAACAGAGCGGCCGACTGTTTAAATTGAATTTTGCCCTTACTTTATTTTTCATTATGGCAGTAGGCAACAGCTAAAATTCAAGAACTCTGATTATATACATAAAATAGTTTAGAGAAGGGAAAAAGTAACAGCTTGTTTTTTAAAAAATTTTCCAGAGTCTCCAAGTTTATGAAAAGCACTTATTTCTCAATCTCTAACCTAAACAAGGTGATTTCTTAAGCTACTATATAAAAATAAAATCATGAATTGTCAATTTGTCTCCCAGAAGTTTTCAAATAATTTGAAAGTAGCTATGTGTACCAAGAACTACATATTTATTATTCCATTTAATCCTCATTAATTCCATTTATAGCTGAATAATTCATTTATTTATTAAGTCAGCAAATATCATTTGTTTGCAACCTGCCTAACATGAAGTGCTCAGCAGTAAGCCAATTGAATCTTACTCAGCTTCTTGTCTGCTGTAGAAGTCAGCAGCCTGGTTCTGTAAAGGGCCAGATAGCAAATATTTTTGACCTTGTGAACCGTACGGTCTCTGTCTCAGATGCTCAGTTCTACCCTTGGAGTAAAAGCGACAAAGAACAACACATACACGAATTTTAGCGTGTCTGTGTTTGAATAAAACTTTACTGGCAAAAACGGGAGGCAGGCAGGATTGGCCTGTGGGCCTAGTCGGATGAACCAGACGTGAGATATGCAAATATATAACAAAAATTTGGTTCACATGTGTTATGAATGAAACTACCCACATGCTATGAAAGAATAACAGGAGGTGCTTTATTTAGATTGGGGGTGGGAGAAAGGCTTCCCTGAGGAAACGCTGAAAGATGGGAGCAAAGAGATGTTTCAGAGTTCGGCAGGAGACAGCATTCCAGGGGAACAGTGTTTGCAAAGCTCCTTGAGAAAGGGAAGAGCTGGCTGAGGAGTGGAAGAAGGAACGCCCCAAGGAACTTACTTGAGCCTCCTGTGTGTAACTTCAGAGAGACGAGAGAAAAGGTTTAGATGCTAGGCAGGGCCCAGATCATGCAGAGGTTTGAAGTCAGAGAGTTAACACTGGGAGGTGGCCAAGATTTGAGCCCAAATCTTTCAGATTCAAAAACAAAGTAAGCTGTTTTTCAGTTACGTCATGCTGCGTTCTGTAGAAGATAATGGCTTAGAGCCTAGTTTTATGTCATTACTTTCCCCCATTACATACATCATCCCGCGTCCAGCATATCGTGGTGAAGAGCATAGTTTTTAAAGACACACAAACCTTGTTCTGGCCTGAGTTCTGCCTGCTACTAGCTGTGCGACCCTCCAGCAAGTAACTTGACCCCTCTGAGCCTTGCTTCCCTCATCAGTAGAGGGGAAGATTGAAAAATAGTACCTGCTTCATTGGGTCATTGAGATAATTAAATGGAGGATGAATGTAAAGCACCTAGCATGCGATGAGTGCCCGAGAAATTCACCTATTAGTTATTCCTATTAAGCCTCGAGGTCTTTGAGCCATTAGTTATTATAGTTGATGTGATTTCTGTTCAAACAACTCCTGTGCTGAGAGCACCCTAAGGAATGGTACCTGAACCATTCATCTCAAGCGGGTGTTACCCACTCGAAAGGGTGTCAGGGAGATGCAAGGAAAAGTGGAGCAGAGTAGAGCATATATGCCTGCTCAGTCATGCACGACTCTGTGACCCCCATGGACTGTAGCCCACCAAGCTCCTCTGTCCATGGGATTTTCCGGGCATGACCACTAGCCTGGGTTGGTCCTTTGCAACCCAGGGATCAAACCCGAGGCTCTTGCTTCTCCTGCACGGACAGGCAGATTCTTTCACCACTATGCCAGCAGGGGAGCCCGAAACAGTAGAGTTGGGGCACAAAGGAGCCTGTGGAAGCTAATAAAGGGCAAGAGATTCATTTCTAAGCGAGAGCCAGGATGGCAGAGGATGGCTAGTGAACAGGAAGAAAAATCACACAGAACATTCGCAGGGCAGGGCTCGTGCCAAGGATGGGGAGAAGAAATTTCCCAGTTTCTTATGCTTGTGGGACTTACTTTCAAATGTATGTTCCTGACCAAATTATTCTGAACTACTTGTCACCATTTTTATCATTTCTAGCTTGCAGCGTATTGTCACACTACAATTTCAAGTCTCTCCACCTGCATTTTTTGTTCTTACCTGTGAGTTACCTTCATCAATTAGGCAATAATCTTAGCCTCCTTCATATGGTACCAGTTGTTATGTGCTTCTGAAACAGCCAGATTTTTAAATGAGTTTTGTCCTCATATGACTCTTCCTGCAAACAGAATATACTTAGAAATCTGTTATATCTGTTACATCAAGAAAAAAGATATATGAAAATCAGGCATGCTTAACCTAAACCTGTTTACTTAATGTGTTTGTATTTTAAAATTTCAGCTTTTCCACTTTGAGAGGATAGGAGAGACACACCCAAATTTATTTGTGTGACTTGTTCTAAAAAAGATATTTACATATTTGAGTAACTACCAGAGAGAAATATTTGCCAAAGAACCCAGTTACGACCTAATATAGTAAGTTAAAGCATAAAGATTATTAAATGGCTTAAATTCTTTTCTTCCATCAGACCTGGCACACTAACAGTTTTTGCCAGCAAACAAAATTTCATGTAATTATCAGTGCAGTATCTGGAGCACAAATTAAAGACAATTAGCAACATTCTCCTGCTAATAGAATAGGAGAATCCCCTTATGACTAAAGGGGATTAGTCATAGCTGTTACATTTTGTAACTTTTTCCCTTTTCTTATGTCCCTATCTCCAGTTTCCTTACATGACTTCTGGTGATTTTAAGTGGGCTCAGGAAAAAAAAAAAAAAAAAAACTAGAGAAATATGTTCAGTGTAGATGCAGTCTCTGACAGTTTCTACGTACTGAGGTTTTTAAACTAAACCTGATATTTTCTAACTAAACTGAAAAAAAAAAAAAAGAGGTGCATTGATTTTCTCAAATGACTCTTTTTTGAAAAACGAAGTTTTACACCTTAATTTTCCTAGTTTTTCTCTATTTTAGGTTCTTCGAATTTTAACTAAAATTTTCAATGGAATTTTTACTGTTAAGTTCCTTCAAGGTAATATCCAGAATATCAGGGAATAAAAGGGCTAATTACGGTGCTAAACTTGAGAGTTGCAGCCTACTAACCTAGTATAAAGTTTATTGAAGTTGAGATAGATTCAATCTTTAAATGTGAGGAATTGGATAACATAGAAATATAAATAAATTGCTTCAAGAAAATATTTTTTTGATAAATTCTAAGCCAAGAGTTAGAAGAGAGTCATCCAAGCACACTTTTCTTCTGTCATCTTCACAAACAGAACTTCCAGACCTATCAGTTGCTTGTATGCATGTCAAGCAAATACAAATTATTTGAGAGGAAACTATGCTTTAAATACAATAGAAGCATTATCCATGTTAGACAGTGAATATCGGGAATCTTTTTTTCAAATTAAGTGATTAAAAAGTTCAATCAGTGCCAAAGTGTTGGGTTTTTTAAAATCTCTAAATCCAGAATAAACCTGGAAATAACTCATGATGGTGATGATGATACCACTTTTCCCTCAATACCATTTAACAGCTCACTGCTAAATTCATATTAAATTTTTTCATTAAACTAATTTTATAAAATGAATCAATAAAAGGATATATCATGGCAATGCATTAGGACACAGCAGTGCACCTCAGAATTCGATTGCAAGGTATTTTGATGCAGCCTGTGCATGCCTGCTCAGAGGTTCCCTATGCATATAAATGAAATCACTCTTTTGTTATTCATAAAATCACCAAGAGGAAAAGTTTTTATTACAGAGTTGAAATTCACTGGTGAGAGACTGAAAAAGAAAGCCAGAAAGGCAAAGTGACAAACTACTTCTGCAAGATTCCAAATCAAAGAAAGTGTAACCAAAGAGCTCAGATGTATGTTTAGCAGCTGTGACATCAAGCCATTCCTTTCTGTTCTATTCCTGTCAGTTTGAAAACAATTCACAAATGATCGCCCAGCTCTGTAGACGAATCACAGAGATAGTACACAGCACATTTTCTGTACATTCCATGTGGTGTGGGACATTTTACACTTTTACAGCTAGATCTGTTTCTTTATTGCCAAAAAGGTATTATCTGAACTGCCATGTAACTATTCATTAGTTTTTACTTTAGTGAGAAGTCCAAGAGAGCCCAAAATGTTCATAAGGAAAAGGATAACTGTCTACTCTTGAATTCTGTCTCTGGATTTAAGAACTAAGCTCTGAACTTGAAGGCTTCGAGACTTTCGTTGTTTCAGTTCTAATTTGTGTATCTCATACAATTTCCATTTAAAACTGTAATTTACAAAAATTTCAACACTTATATTTCTCGTGTCTCCCTCCCTCTGGGTAGCAAGTTGGCACCGAATGGCCCCTTCCACCTCTGAGTGCATGCACACATCGTTCTGCGTGCTGCAAATGCCCTATGCTCGGCAAATGCACAAACTTTCTATGACATTGTATTGCTGAGAAACCAGCACTAAAAATATTAACATTATAAATAGACCGTATATACGTCATAAACCAAGAAGTTTCTTCCAAACTGTAGATTAAAGAACATGTTGCTAATTGTTTCAAAAGCCTTGTACTTTGCAGTCTAGACTTCCTTTAAGATTGTAATTTATTCATTTAAAATGAGCTCCTTCGAAAATTATTATAGTAAAAGTATTTTTAAAGCTTACATCCCAGATAGTCTTATTGAAGACAGGTGGAACCCCCGCCCCCACCGAGAATAATGACTTTGTTTGGAGGGGGGCAAAAAAAATAACAACATAGTTAAAGTAAATGAAATTCCATAGTATGGAATATGTATTTGTGTTTCTTTTGAAATATGTTGGACCACTAATAGGAATAAGAGAACCACTCTAAATGTTTGGATATTTGACTTTTAATTTTAAGTTGGAACAGCTTAGCTTAAGAAATCACTAACATTTAAATAACATTTCAACAAATGTAACTGTTTGGAAACTACAACGGAGACAGCCTCCTGCCTTCTGTCTTGCAAGGATTGATTTGGAAGGCCCTGAGGGAGAAAATATTGGAGTTGGGAGGTAAAACTGAAGCCATTGTGGAAAGGAAGAAGTTACACTCTTCCTGTTATGACAGGAAACATAGACAAATGTGCTTCCTGAGCATTTGCTCAGCAGGGAATGAAGTAGTCTTTGACCTTTACCTTAGGTACATTCTGGCTTTGTTAAACTAGTAAACATGTTTTTGACCCCAAAATATTAATCTGGTTTATTTGATTCTTTTCAGACTCAAATGATATATTTCATGTATACAAGATAAAGAGAAATAAGTATTTGTCTCATGACTGCATCTGCAGATTGAATTTAGAATGTAAATCAGCCTCTTAAGAAACCAAGCAGACCTCAACAGCATGTATTAAAAAACGTAAAACATATTGCATTATATCTAGTCTCCTCTTTTCAAAATCCAAAACATTCTTAAGCTTGAAAGTGGACCACAATGAAATCTTTTAAATCCTAAATGTAATCATTATAGTTTATCATCTTCCTTGTCCTCGTGTTTATAAATATATCAGAAATCAGCCATGACAAGTTTTAAAACTCAGACTCTGAATTTGCTAATAGATACTCAAGTTTAACCCATGCTTTTATTACATTTCCTCAAAATAGCGTGCAAGGCACAAGATTTAAAGGCCCGTTCTGAGGGCTGGGGTGTTGACTTAGGGTGAGGGGGTCGGTAGAGTTCTAAATTCCATACGCTGAGCCCCCCTATTTTAATCCTTTTATGACGTTCAGAATTTTAGGAAGGATTGCCTGCAACCCTTTGGAAATCCTACTGCATTGCAGCGAAACGGGGCTCAATTTGCTGGAGGCTAACGAGGACAATAGTCCTCTTTGCAGCAGAACACACTGCTGTCTCATCCTCGCAAGTTATGCTGGAGGGTTACAAGCACATGGTAGCACTCTGCTTAAAAGAGTCCCTCTCTGCTCTTTAAAGAGCCTTTCATTTATGGTGGCAGGCCCCGTCATTGTATAAAGGAGCGCTTGTCTAGAACACAAGTCTGCAGTGGCCCTACTTCCTCCCACCGAAAGTAATCATCAGGCCTAAAGCTCGCAAGCCTTTCTAATGACAGACTGAATTAAACAAAATAAAATTGAAGAGGAAGACTTTAGAACAGTCGCACCATTACTTACTGTCAGGAACAAGCCAGGGGAAGAAAAAGAGCATTTAAGAGGGCATTTCCCTTTTTTTTTTCAATTAAAGATTGTCGTGGCAGACTCTTGACTCCATCGCTAACCCTTTAAACACAGAGGAAGACCTAGATGCTCTCTGGATTAGAGAGCGCATTGTATCCGCCAACTGCCCATCTCATTCCTCATTAGTCACTCCATTTCCTTAACTGGGAGGAAGCGGAGAGATTCTCTAGGCTGTGGGTGAGGAGGGGTGGATCTAAAATATTTTCGTAAGATGACAGTTGTATTCATCGTGACTCTCTTTGAAAAAAAAAACAAAACCTCAAAGGTCTGAAAATAGAAGTAGCTAGGTTTATTAGTCCCAAACTATGAAACTACTGTTACTTTATGAGTTGAAATGAGTAAAAAGTTCTCTACTCATTGAGCAGTTCAATTAAGATCAGGACGAAAAATTCTGATTGGTGGGAAGAAACACTGGATATCCATATATAAAGTCACCCTTGCTCCCCTTGGTAATACATCTGAAGTCATTTAGAGTTAGGTCTCTGTTATTCTCATAAACGTGAATAGCTGCTGTTTCCGAAGGTCTTTTTCCTTTCATTTATCCTTGCCTATAAGGTGCAAGGACTCCCACCGTTAAAATGTGGCAGGAAAGTTCTCCTGAGGTGACTTTATGAATGGAGCCAGGATTGGGAGGGTGAACAGAGGCCTGCGTGTGGCGTGGAGACTCATTATTAAATGCCCTTTCTGTTACCCAGTCGTCTGTCTAATTTCCCTGCCCTGTAGGAAATGACACGGGACTTGTCCTCTGTTTTAGAACTTGTTATTTACATTGACTGTGAGTAAATCAGAGACCCACCACTTTTATTCCGGCTGTAAACAGGCTTGTATTTGCTACCAACCAAAATGCTTCTCATTTTGTGAAATTTAAATAAACATCCATAAATATAGAACGAGTGTGTGCCCGCTAGCGCATGCATGTGGTTCTCACTGGCTTTAGCGATCCAGTCTGGAGGTCTGAGGACAGAGGCGACTGTGGAGTCCACACAAAAGGAGCTTTGGTTTATTGTCAGAACCTAGAAACCAACTTCTCGGTGTTCGTATTTTAGTTTGTTTGTTTTTTTACTTTAGCCTAGAAAGCTATCCTTATACTAATTAATAAGTTCTTCTACTCCTCAGAATTGCTGCCAGTTCTTGGTGTACTTGTACAATGCTTGATGAGTGGCTGTCAAGGTCCATGTTGTGCTGACTTTCAGCCCCTAAAATGCACAGTTATCTAAAAGAGGGAAGGAATGCCGACTAATGGGAAGAAAGATGGATGTTGTGTGAAGAGGGCTCTATTTCTGGTTCATCAAGGACTAGTTTTGTGACCCTGGAATAAGGCAATTCATGCCTTTGTTTGCAGTATCATCTGAGAAATGGGGATGATAAACTGTGCCAAATAATAACTTCAAAGAGATGCTGTCAGATGTAGCAAGATAGTTTACAAAGTCTTTGAACTTCTTAGAAAAAAAAGTCACCAAAGTCAACACTCTTATCTAAAAACAATTATAAAAAAATATATGCTTCAATTTCACCAACAAGCCCCCACACAAGATCTGATCCAGTCCAGTTTTTCTCCTATTCATTTTTACCAAATGTATGTTTAAAAACATACTTACAGTAAACTGTAAGTTAATGTGACAAAAAGAAAGAAAAATAACTATGTGAAATTTTCTCCCTTAGTGGCAAATTTCCTATTAACATAGTTTGAGCTTGCATAGAGATTCATTTTGAATTACCAAAAAAAATGAATAATTATTCCATCCATCTACCCATTTATTCATTCAACAAATATTGAGCCAAGCATTGGTCTGGGACTTCAGTTTACAAGAGCAAACAGGAGATGTTCCAGCCTTCAAGTGAAGCTTGAGGTTTAGTTGAGAGAGAAACTCTTAAACATGATAATGGTGAAACAAGCTAGCAGATCTTAGGAGAGCAGTCTTTTACAGTATATAATAAGAAGTGACTGAGCCTCACATTTCAGAAAAGAAATACTACCTACCTTGTACCATGTTTCACAGTCAACAAGTCTCTGACACTTGTGTGTTCCTTAGTTTAACTCTCATCATAACTCTGTAGGATGCCTGTTATTACCTTCACTTTACAGATGAGGATACCAGGGGACTGATAAGTTAAACAATTTACCCAAGGCCAAAGACACACAGATCATACATGGCAGAGCTTAGACTTGATTTTCAGTTCCCATGTTTTTGCTTCCACAGCACAGAGCCTCAGTAACAATGTATAGATACTGCTTCTTTCAAAATATTTTAACAATGTGAATTTGTTATTTTATCAATCTGGACAGTTGTTTTTCTGTGCTATACATAATTTAATACTGTCCACTCCAGTTCTTTAGAGTCTTTTTTATATCTCTTCTAACTGCAAAAAGAAAGTGATCTAGTTTTTTTTTTTTTTTTTTGTGATCTAGTTTTATTTCTTGGAATATGAAAATTAGAAGTGATTATGGTAATATATTGATGAGATTGAGTAACCAAAATATAAAGCATTCTACAAAATGAAATTGCAGAAATAGATTCTTGTTGGAAATCGTATTTCATTCACTCCAAACTTCCCCTTCACCCAAAGGTCTGTGCTACATAGGCATAGAATCTGAACATCTAAAATCTGGAATAAATATTTTAAAGATCTCTAGTCCAGCTTCTTGTTTAATTCAGGAACGCCTTCTACACCTGCCTTGATACGCAGCCCTACTTGAACATATTCAGGAAAGAACTGCTTCTTAACTTCATGAGGCTAAGTCCGCTGTCCGCCAGTTCTCATCACTAGATTTCCCTTTTATTTTGAACCTCTATGATTTTCAGCAGTGCTTGCTAACTCCACTCTATAGAATAAGACAGAATAACTCATCTGCCTCTTCACATGGCCATGAAGTCTGCAGATCTTGGAAAGTGTTTGGCATTTCTGGCTTAACATTCCAAATTCCCTCAATGATTTTTCCTGCAAAATTATTCTCAGACCATCATCAACTTGTTTGCCATCCTATAGATGCTCTAATTTTGTCGGTATCGTCAATGTCTTCTTAAAATTCTCAGAGCTGAATATAGTACCAAAGATTAGCTGGTGCTGACTAACAAAGAGATCATTAGGATAATTAATTCCCACTGTGAAACACTATAACTTTAGAACCTTTTCCCATAATCAGCTATCACGTTAGTTTTCCTCCAGCCTGAGATTACATAATTCTTTTTTAAATACAAATGAAATCTTTAACGTTATCTTTGTTATCTTATTTGTGACCCAGCTTTCCAGTATGTAGAGGAAGCTATATATGGATAGAGACTCTTCCATGTATTGGGTTATTACCCAGACTTGTCTTGTATGCAGATTTGATAAACACGGCAGCTACATCTTCCTCTACACCAATGATAAAAATGGAAAAAAGGAAAAACAGGAAAGTTACTCAGCTCCATGGGCCATTGCAAGAGACTGTCTTTAAACTTAACACTGGTTAATTAATTCATATTTAAATCATCTAAATTGCTACCAGCTAATCTCAAATCTATAATATTGTGATGAGGATTTCATCAAATGCTTTGCCAAATATATGTTCTTTAAAAATCTGAACTCATTAGAAAGTTCAATAAATTTTTGCTCAGTTGAATGCAGTCATTTGAACTCTTAGATCCTCCCCCTTTACTTCTGTTTCCTGTGATTGTAAAGTTTAGTTTTTACCTTCACACTTGTCTGTCTTTCATGGTGAGTCATCAGGGCAAGGAATAAAGTCCACTTTTTTTCTGAGCTTTTTAAATTATTTTTTCTTACTTCAGGAAAAAATAATATATTAAAAACACAAGTTTTAAAAAGTATCTACTTTTAGTGGAAAATTTTATTAAGACATTCAGAGTTTAAAACACCATTCCAAACTCCATTCGTTGACTGAGTATCTATTGGTCAGTCTTTGTGAGGCCAGACATGGTGTCTTCAGGGAGAAGCAAACTCAGACAACCAGTCAACTCTGTAATATTAGAATAAGTCTCATAATAAAGGTTTGTCAAAAGTTCTATAATTCATGAATGTGCCTTTTCTCAATTTAAAATTCTAATTCCAAGCCCTGATTCATACCTAATAAGTTCTAGAGTAATTGTCAGCATGAGATGTGTGATCCCTGCCCTTAGGCTAGGATTTAAAACCCGAGGCTAATAAACAACTTAATACTGAAATGATGAAAAACATCATCATTATTACATTTGGGGCTGTTTCAAGAGGTAAAGAGAAAGAAACATAAAATGCTCAATGTTTACAGAGTCGTCTTGCTTTCCATACGTATGTTACATGTGAAGTCTCTTTGATTTTGAAAACTGAATGTAAATTGTAGTGCCCACTTAAACAGTATTGGTTTTATTCTCTTCTCGGTACACCTTGATTGATGTAGCACTGGAAAAGAGAAATCTCTTTGCCTAACTACTGTAAAAACAGTTTTCCATGTCACCTAAGGTTCGAATATGTTATTGAAGTAGAAATGGACTTGTCCCCATTACAAACTATTCTCAAGTTATGAAAAATGTAATCATTACAATACATTATTATATTTTAGTGTAAAAGCTCTGAATTGCAATCTTTGTCATTGAGTGGCATATTTTAAATGAAGAGTAATATCCCAGTTCTCTTAAGAAAGCTTAATGCTCAAAAACAATTTTATCTAACTGTGAACAATGAGAAGAAGCATTATAAAATACATTTTGAGTATGCTATGAAGAATATGAACATAATACAGAATTAAATTTAGCACAATTAAGAGTAGATTTTGAAGATATTTTCTTAAATGCTTTAGTACAGTTATCATCATTTCAGTCTGCAGTTTTAATGAAAAGAAGCTATATGCACTGACTTTTTTGACAGGTATTATTAAATAAGTATGCATTATCCAGCAGCCTATTTGGTTACACAAATGTTGAGGAGTACCTAAAAGTAAACACAAATAGTGGCTTTAATGATATTTCTGTGCCGAAATGTACTTTGATGGTGAGTTTTGTAACGTGCTAAATTCTGAGGTTTGAGTACAACAGAAACCATACTGTATTGAGACATTCCACCTACAGTTTGTGGTCATGAAAGTCTGATTAAAAGTGGTTTTAGATATATGAAAGTATTTTGGGTCAGTGCCTTCTGCACTGAATGCCTCTGTAACCTATTTCACTAAACAAATACCAATGTGCAAGTATGTCTGCATAACTAAACTACATCTAAGAGAATTATTAAAAGACATTTTGTATAAATCTGTATAATTAATAGTGATGATTTATATCCATTCCAAAAGAGAGTCTTTATTTAGCTCATCCCTAATACTAATCATGACTCATCTGAATGAACCAGAATAAAAAAAGTTTCTAAAGTAGTATGATAATCAAATATGAAAACACTAGCTGTATTTTATTTGAAGTACTTTTTAGTGAGGCAATCAATAAACATAAAATAGAAGGTGAGACATTGGCAGATATTACAAAGAAAAATTATCCAAGTTGAAGCTTAGTAGATTTTGACTAGCTGGTGTCAGCTGGTAAATATCTAAATGCTGTGTTTTTCCAAAGAATGATCAGTGGAGATTCCATAGTTCAGTTTTATCTTTCTATCAGGAACACTGTAGTAAGATCTTCAAATAACCTTGATCAGTAGACTCTGAGCCACTAAGACAGGTATATTTTGTAAGTTCTTTTCCTATAAGTCAGGCAAGAAAGGGATAAAAACTGAGATTTATTGAGCTTCTACTTTAAATGCAAAGCTTAACTGAACTGAATATTGTACATATGTTATTTTATATAATCCTTGCAGCAACCTCGAGTAGGTGCTATCACCATTTTATAAATGAAAAGTCAAACTCGGAGAAAAATCAAATTTGAATAAGTTAATTTCTCAGGACTAATAAATAGCAGATCTGCATTAAAATCTAGGATCCCCTGAATCCATACCCCATGTTCTTCTCTTTCTGTCATACTGCCTTCCATGCAGATGTGATATAAGAATATAATCATTAGTAAAGTATAGGTTTATCTTTTTAAAGTTCTACTTATGAGCTACTAAATGAAAATTTGGTGGGGAAAGCTATCACAGTATTTTTTTTTTCAAACTTTTTTAAAGATTTTTTTTTTTTTAATGTGGACTATTTTTTAAGTCTTTACTGAATTTGTTACAGTATTGCTTCTGTCTTATGTTTGAGTTTTTTGGCCCCACAGCATGTGGGATCTTACCTCCCTGACTGGGGATCAAACCCACACCCCCTGAATTGAAAGGCAAAGTCTTAACCCCTGGACAGCCAGGGAAGTCCCCACAGTTTTATATAACATCTATCACTTTGATATTTCTAAAAAACAACATAATAGTTTTTGCCATTTCACTTTTAGACAATAGATCTTTATCCTGTGCCCATATGTCCGCTGTTCTAGGCACTGGGGATACAGCAGTGGGCAAAATAAAAATGGTCCATGCTCTTATGGAATGTGCAGCATAGTGGAAGACAGACATTAAGCCAATGATCACCCAGAAAGTCATACAAGTTATAAAATGTAAAACTATAAGAAAAAGCAAAAGATGATAGGTAAAACAAGTATTAACAAAAGTGGGGGGGTGGGCAGTGAGGAGACCAGGAAGTCAGCTTTTCTGTCTGCTAGTCCCTACTTCCTATCAACGCATGTATTTAGGAGTGTGGGATGGGGTGCATCTGCAGTCCACTCAATAGTCTCTGGTTTGGGTGACTGAGTTTATGATGAGATCGGGGACCCAGGAAGGGGGGCAGATTCGAGGTTGAAGATGAAATTTGCACTTTGGGAGTATGACATTCCTAAAACTTGTAAATAGACACAGGAGTGGAGGACATCCATTGGGTTTCTGGAGACAAATAAGGACTCAAGATTTAGGAATTACAAGCAGGTAGGTAGTAGATAACGCTGAGCTGACCTCTGCACGATAAGTTGGATTTGAAGGTGAGGGGGAAAAATTTAAAGCCTCACCTTTGATAATAATAATTCAGTCAGTCAGGATTTCCCCAGGTAGATACTTCAGAAACCTTGTTCTGAAGAATGACAGCAAGTGCTCCTCAAATAAATAAGCAAAGAAATAAACATTCTGTCAACAATAAGTTTGGAAAGGAGGTTGAAGTTTTAAAAAGTTGCTTAGCCCTTAATATACCACTGTGCCTCATTTCCTACCCATATTGAACCCTTGAACTTCAGTCTCAAGGGGAATTTTATAGAAATGCTATTCTACAAAAGACCTGCTGGGAAACACTGGACCACAAAGTATACAGGCTTATACTTAAGAACGTTCATGGTTTTGGGTGGGCAAAGTGGAGTTTACTCAAGAGAAGACTGAAATTGGGAACAGTGAAATGCATGCTTGTAGTTGGTTGCATTGGCAGGTGGAAGTGTTTGAAGCCAGAGGAGCTCCTGTAGCCGACTCATTAGGAAGAAAAGGCAGTGACAAGAGGGAGGTTTTGAAGATTAGGATGAAGTGAGGAGGCAATGGTTTCAGACAGGAAGATTGCCTAGGACAGGAAGCTGATAAAGACGGGAATGATAAAGACGTCTGGGAAATAGACGAGGAAGCGTGAACCTGAGAAATGTTTTGAGGAAAGGAATTATGGGACTTGGTCTAGATTGGAGTAAAAGAAGAGAAAGGCAAAGATAACAGTAGAATTTCTGGCTTGGGAGAGGAAGAAAGGGACACAGAAGAACGAAACCAAGACCCTAACAGTGTTATGGCTAAAGCTCTTCCCAACTCCCTGCTGGATTTCTAGAAAACAGAATACTACTCTGTCTGAAAGTACAGTCAGATCTCTTCAAGTGTTTTCAGTTAAACGGCGTGAGACTAAACAATTTTGAGAAGTTTTGAACACAGATCTAAAATACTATGTCCATAATGTCATGTCCAGTCTTCACGTAGCCAAAATAGAAGTTTCAGATTTATAATTAAGAAGTACGCTAACACTGCTGAAATTGACTTTTTTTTTTTAATCTTGAATTACTCAACGAAACAGCTCCCAGGTCACCATCATTATAACGCCCTACACGAAATCTGGCATTTAGCTTCTGCATTTAGCAACAAGCTAGAAATCACACATTTTCCAGTTCTAAGCAGAAATTAGTTTTAGATCTCTTTGCTCTCTTTCCAGACGCGTTAGTGCCAAGGGCTCCGATCACGACACACTTGGTGTTACGAAGGGAAAAAAGTAGTGTTTTGTGTTTCAAGGCGTGCTTTTTCTCCCTGTCTGAAAAAACCCGCCTGCTTGCTTGCTTCCAGGTGACGTTTACAAAGAGGAAATTTGGGTTGATGAAGAAGGCATACGAGCTGAGCGTGCTGTGTGACTGTGAGATTGCGCTGATCATTTTCAACAGCACCAACAAGCTGTTTCAGTACGCCAGCACGGACATGGACAAGGTGCTGCTCAAGTACACGGAATACAACGAGCCGCACGAGAGCCGGACGAACTCGGACATCGTGGAGGTGAGCGTGCGCGCGCGCCCGCTGGGCCCCACGCCCGGGCACAGCCGCCTGCCTCCAGACCTTCCCTCCTCTCCTCCCGGCCTGCACACAAGCACAGCCTCCTTCTCCTAAAATGTGTATATGCCCGCAGGTGTACCCAGAGTTATTGCCCCAGTTATTACTCCACCCTCTCTCTCTATCTCCCAATGCAAAGTGAGAGCGGTATAATAGTCGGACTCGGTGAGTCTGCTCCTTGCTAGAAATCAGGCACCTTGTCAGGTTATTAATCTCATCCTTCTTGAGTCGTCCTTGTCCACCCCAGTGTCAGGCCACCAGAGATGGGAAGTGTGGCTACGGGACAGCTCACCCACATTTTAGATGACTTCTCATGATTTCTTTTAAGTATATACTAAAGTATATACTTCTCATGATTTCTTTTAAGTGTATGCTTTGACAGCATAGTCAAAGAAAAAAAGTGAGCTCACCGTAACTTTTCATTTGGTTTTCACATTGTCTCTTCTTTCTAATTCATTCTTCCTAATATATTCTTGCTGAAAGAGTAAAGACAGTTATTCTCCCAGAAGTGTTTTTTCCCCCAAATCATGTAATTTAATATAGTGCTATTGATACACGTGGAGTCAGAAATCTGATGAAAATGAATTTCTAAATGTCACTTGGTGTTTTATCCAAGTTAGATTTAAAACATGGTTCCATTGTGCCAAAAATAAGTAAGCACCATGTTGAAACTCAAAAATATTTTTTATCTGTTACCATAAGTAACTTTGCCATACAATTTTAAATGTTTCCCACATGTATCCTATTTAAATGTTATTGCCTTATAGTACCCTTCGTAAGCAATGACTACTAAACCAAAAAGGAAGAGGTATAATGAGGTATATATCCCCATTATTCAGAGATAAGATGTCCCCATCTATTTTCCCCACCTGTCTTTCTCCTCATGGTTTCCTTGATTATGACTGCTTTTCCAGAATTAAGAGAAAGTAAATGTTTCAGAAGTACGTATTCAGAATCAGTCTACCAGAATACAAGTTATTCTTGCCATTGCTTTAACTGGTCCCATATTATGAAAAAATGTAGTTCTGTTCCTGATCAAATTAATCTGCCTCTTACATCCATCTTCTCTTTTACCTGTTATAATTGTCTAAGATTAATTCTCATTTCTTTACTTTTACTTGAAAGTTTTTTAATTTTTTTAAAATTTTTTGCCTAATAAGACCAAGCAAATAATTTCAGAGAAACAAAAGTAGATGATAAGTAGACCTAATATGTGTATTTTAAAATACTTTCAGATTTGCATTGCTACACATTTAGTGTTTCACTGATGATTCTAATTGTGGGCTTGCCTTGATCTTGAAATTTAAGATCATTTATAAAATTTACCTAGTATGTATTTCAGATAGCATTTTATTCATGCACAGATATAAATGTGAAAATACATAAATATTAACAGCTGTCAAACCTCATAAGTGTTTTCATGTGTGAAAGTGCCTTCACATGCATGCTTGTATACATTCACACACAGTTAACATTAGTTCTGAAGACAGAACTCTGTAATCAGAACTCCACTTCATTACCAAAATCATTACAATAAACATTGAAGAGCAACAAAAAAAATCAAATTGGAATTTGTCATCAAACTTGAACTGCGCCTGTCCTTCATATGGTGGGAAATGCAGTTGAACTGTATTAATCTAGGTGAAAACTTGACTTTTTAGGTTTGTTTTCCTAGGAGTTTAAAAATCTATAAAATTATCTTCTGTGGACTTTGCCCAGGAATATACTCTGCTTTAAAGGAGAGTTAAAACTTCACATACTCTAGAGATTTTCATATTCTGGGACAGATGGGTGTCTCAACCAGACTTCTTCACAGTCATGAGAAGAACATGGAGTTGAAAGTCACAGGGCTTGCCTTGCCCAGTCTTACTGGGTGACAAGCTGGCTACTTCTCAGGTCTGAAGTTTTCTCCTCTCAGAAGTGAGGACAGTGAGTTTGAAAGTTTTGTACAATGTAATTCTTTAAAAAGCAAATAGTAGAGTAGAGTAGCAATTCCATCATTATCCTGCCCTTAATATCAATAGATTAAAGTTCTAAATCTCTCAAAAAGACATTCTGAGGCTCCTAAACCAAAACTAGAGATGCTTTGATTCTCTGAAAATCACATATTGTGATTCGGGACTGGCCTGCTCCACTACCTGAATCACAAGAGTCTTCACCATTTGACTTTCCCACACTGTAGTAATAACTGAGATGATGGAGAAAGCAGTCAAGTGGGATCCCTAAGCTTGACAAAGTTTGTACCACAAAAGCACAGAGAGTATTTTTTAAAGTGCATTTCACTGAAATCAGTGTGCCTGAGATCCTTGGTTAGAAGAAGGGATCTCGGTGGGAAGCTGTATTTGTATTAAGTTTCCCAAAGTAATTCTTAAACACACGAAGTTTGAAGACCTCTGCAAGATGAAGACATAAATTGTGTTGCAGGCTAAGAACCTTCGATGCATCAGAGACTTGAGAAATCTATTCTTAGAACAGATCTAACACAAAGTTGAAAGTTAGGATAGTTTACTACTCCTGGGTAAAATTTTAAATCCTATTTATTTTAATTTAATGGAATACACTTAACTGAGGAAGTTTAATGAGGAGCATAATATGTTTCATGAAGGGTCATTAGTTTTATATTTCCCATTTGGACCATTATCCCTCTCCCTTAACCCTCTGAAAACAGTTTACTCACAAGAAAAAAAAAGATCTGCGAAGAGAGAGGAATAACATGATTCCCAGTTTTCAGCCTGAAATACAAATTTCTGGGCCATACCAGAGTAGTGTTACAGGGTCATAGGAAATTGTGCAGCGCGTGGGTGTTGAAAGAGATTCCTTCTTTTAGCAAAAAAGCTCTTCGTAATTATCATGTCTTTGCTTGATAATTAGCACTACTGTTACAATGGCACAAAGACTTACAAAGACTTAATAGACAGACTGGAATCGGGTTTTTTTTTATTATTATATTATAATGCAGCTTGAATATCTGTTTAGATACAATATATAAATATGCCAGATTTTGTAAATGTGTTAAGTTTTTAATCCACTGGTTAGGGGAGAAAAAAAAAACAATTGTTGTATTAAAAACACTTCCTTTGAAGAAAGTCCATTTTATTTAACTATATGACAAGTATACTAGGTTATTTACCCAAAATGGTAGCTGGTGAGGCTGTGGAAATTCAGTGGAGGCTCTGATGGTATTCAGAAACTGCTTCCTTCATCCCCTTGCGCCTGTCTAGCGCCACTCCTGGTTCTCTTGGCTGCCTGCCGACTCCCACAGTTGATGCTGGGTTCTTTCTGGAAGGAGACGTGGGGCTGAGCCCTTCAGGATGAACTGAAGATCTCAGGTCCCAGGGGACACGCTGTAAGCCTGTAGAGCCATTTCTTCACTCAGCAAGGATTTAGCAGGCACCAGCTTATGTTCAGTACTGCTCAAGGACTTCTGAACTGGGAGACAGGCCTTCGTGTTAAGGATATGAAACAGGCAAAAATTAGCTTGGGAACAATCGGAGGGCAAAGGAGCAATAATCTCATTAAAGTAATACAAACTGCTGAAAGGAAGGCTTCCGCTAAACAGTTCAGCAAAACTTCAGACAGGTCGTTGACCACCAGATCATTCCAGGTGATCCTTGGAGAGACAGAAGTCCCAGACAGGTTACCTCATTTCCAGCGCATGTTTTCTAACCACAAAACCCACTTGGGAGCATCACTTAGCACCTGGCCAGGAGGGAACCTCTCACCCCTCAGTGACTCAGTAATTCTGTTTGAGCGGCTCATCTAGTCTGGGCTAGTGACTAAGTGACTCTGTGTGGCCGTGGGATAAAACGTAAGAACCTGAGCTGCTCCCTGGGAAATCAAAAAGATGGATGTTACCCTTGCAGAAAGAACCTTTGATTCACAGCTCTCTCAGTAGAAGATTACTGGCTTTTCTCTTTGAGATGCAAGGATGAGAAGGAGAGTCTGTGTGTGGGTGAGCAAGGGAGCGTGCGAGTGAGGGGGGCAAAAAGAAAGGGGAGAATGAGAGATGATATTTACATGGAATTTTATTTTCTGTTACCTGATTCCTGTTTTTGGATTTAAAGACAGTTCTAGCAAAATGTCTCCTTGCACAGTAATAATTAAGGCCTGAATTGAGTCTGCAAAGGCCTTAAAAATACACTTTAGTATTCCACAGTGCTCCTGGAGGTTATCAATAAGTTAACTACCTTTACATAGTTGGTAAAAATTAAGAATTATTTTTGTTGAAAAGCAAATTCAGCCAATAGTGGAATTGGACTTTACAAACTCTGTATTACAAAAGTCAGAAGTAGATATAAAATGTCAAAATATGTCTCTTTTACATGAGCTTTCCTTATATAACCCAATTAAATAGGTTTCAATTTTATGCTTATAAAAATATAGATACATGAAAATATATATGCTTTATAGGTATATGTTACACAGATACTTTTCCTAAAAGAAAAAGAACATTCACTTATATGTTTGATCACTTGTTGAATTTTCATTATTTCATGCATTCACTGAACAAAGATTGGCTGAATTCCTGCCATGTGCTATGTGCCATGGAATGCATGGAGATAGGAACGTAACCAAGGCCCCTCAAGGTCTCTTGGTCAAGATTGCTCACAAGGTCATGCGTGATCTAGCCTCTGTAATTCTCTTCTTCTCTAGCCTCACCTTTTGTTATTTCCCTCAGCCACCCCCTCACCCAGTTCCCATCCTGTATTCAAGCCATCTGATGACGCTTATATCCTTCAACTTCTCCAGGCCCTGTTTGTTTTGTCTTCAACATTCCTTACTCGGCCTTTACTTGGCTTTTATTTATCCTTCATTCAAGTCAGGCCCCAGTTTATACTCTTGGAAATATCCTGGAGATGCTCTGTAACTTGTGTTTATTGTTTTTCCTATATTATAATATAGGAATCTAATATGTTCTGTGTTCTCTATCAAAGCACTGTTGAAGCTATTATCCAATTGCTTGTTCCACACTAGATTTTTAAGCTTCTGGAAGGCAGGGCCAGTGCACATTTTGTTTTCCATCACATCTCCAGGGCTTAATGTGAGGCTGAGAGAGTGTTAGACCATCAGAATATATCTGTAGAAAAAATAAACAGGGGAAGACACTTAATAATAGGATATAGCCATGGGATTGTCGTATAGCATAATGTTACTCGTTTAAAGTATAAAAATGTTTTTACAGTTCCAATGAAACAGTTCACTAAAATTTTATAAGTTTCATCAAAGCACTATCAAAAACTACAGTGATCTAGATCTGTACCATCTAATACAGTAGCCACTGGCCACATGTGGCTGCTGCTGCTGCTGCTAAGTCACTTCAGTAGTGTCTGACTCTATGCGACCCCATAGATGTCACATGTGGCTAGTGACCGGCAAATGGGACAAGGGAAGATGTAGAATACATTGATATCCAGAAAGTTCTGTGAGACAGCACTGATCTAGACTGAAATCTGAAAAAGGAGGCATTTAAACTAGTTGTGTTTTCAAATCAACACCAGGATTAATTCTGCAGTGTGAAATTAGAACAGTGCATTTCAGAGGTGAAGAACTGCGTAGGCTTGAGAGTTTAGAATCCAAAGCATAAATGTTCACTTTGAGAGACACCAGTCTGGAATTACACACTCATCGTAAAACTGAAAGCACATTTTGCCCCCACACCAGTAACCACAGAGTCAATCAGTAAGCTTACCGTCTGGTTCGAAAGTTCTTTTGAGTTGTCCAGGCTGACAGGGAGCACAAGTCACGTGAACTAGGTAATGCGTGCTGTTTTTTTAAATGTGAAGCTTGTGAACGGAAGGATGGTAGGTCTTCCTTGTTACTATTTTAAACTTACTTGAAACAGCATAGGCTAGTATTTAACTTTATAATTAGTAATTAATTTCTTCAGAAAAGCAGTTTTTTTCCAGAAACTTAGAGAAGTAATATTCTTGAGCTACATTAAAAATTCTTCTTAGATTACTGTGAATTATAATTAAAATAGTCTTTATTGCAAGTAGCTCAGTAATTCTGCCTTGTCCTCTGTTAAACTAAACATATAATTGCTTTTGGATAGATAGTATTGAAAATTGAAGGATTAGTATATTTCATGAAGATTTAAACCTTCAGTGTTGAGGCTTCTAAGGAAAACAAGAAAAAAGTTATTTTGTTAAAAACAGTAAAAGAAAAGGTTTTGCATATTTCTCCTAAGTTGTAATGTTTGTTTTTTGTTTATATATCTTTAAAAGACTTTTGCTTGTCTCTGTAAATCAAATTTATATTTGTTCCCCAAAGTCTAAAAGAAACAGTTCTAAAATGTATTCATATTTCTCATCAATCCACAATGAATTTCTGTATATCAAATTTGAAAATCCATTCCTTTTTAAAAATAATGCACTTGCTTAATTTGCATATATTTTATAAACATGAAAAGCTGCTTCACATGTCATTTATTAAGAAAATCACTGTTGAACAAATAAAGTGCATGTTAGATTACTCAAGTTATATGCACAAGGCAATAACACATTTCCTCTCATCTTTCTCGTTACACAGCTCTAATGGCTTAGTACTAACAGAATCAACAGAAAATTATTTAATATAAAAAAGAAAATTATTTAATAATAGTAGGAGCAGAAAAGACAATAGGTTTCAAAATACAGCCTTTTGTCAGTAGTGAAACTGCTTTATATTATTAACCATCACCATTTTATTGTTATTGTTTTACATGAATCACCTTGAATTGGAACAAACCAAAGTCCTCATTGTTTTTTTCACTCAGTATCTGAAAGTGAAAGGGGGAAACATATTTAACCTGAATCATCATTATCAATATTTACAGAGTTCATGACACCTACAACTTGGTGTTGGACTGCACATTTGAACCAAATGTTGCATTCTAGCCATTGACAGTCCTTAGGTAAAGGTAACATTATTTGGTTTTAAAACATATCAAATAAGATATCAAAGAGTGGAATATTCTTATTTCCTTAGGGTTGGACTAAGTATATGGCTATGAAATACTCAAAAGTGAAGCTTTAGGAACAATTGCAGAATCCTGCCTAGAGTCAGAATAAAAGATGATGAGTCTTTAATCAAAGGATGTTTATTTATTTCAACTGCCTCACTGTATTTTTAAGAATTATTATTATAAACTTACTTCCTCTCTGTGAAGGACATGATGATGTTTTATTTATAACTTCAACTGCCAGCTCAATGTATAGCATATTGTAGACATTTAATAAATATTATGTATATGTATATATATATACACATATATATGGGGCTTTCCAGGTGGCTCAGTGGTAAAGAATCTGCCTGTCAATACAGGAGATGCAGGAGACATGGGTTGAATCCCCTAGGTCAGGAAGATCCCCTGGAGAAGGAATGGAGAAGGAAAAATACTCCAGTATTTTTGTCTGGAAAATTCCTCTGATAGAGGAGCCTGGTGGGCTCCTGGTGGGAGTCCATAGGGTCACAAAGAGTTGGCCACACCTGAGCTACTGAGCATGTATGCATGGAGATATATATATATATATGGATGGATATATACAGATACATCTATACCTGTGTATATATACTTATGTGTATATATTAAAAAATATATAAACAACTTACTGGTGATCATTATGGTATAAATATTAAAATTTGCCAAATTTTCTTCATTGAAATCAGATATGTTCTAATAATAATGAAAGGTAAGACTCTTTCAAGAGAACCAGAGATGGATAAAGGCTGTTGCTTCCCTCATAGCTCAGTTGGTAAAGAATCCACCTGCAATGCAGGAGACCCCAGTTCAATTCCTGGGTCAGGAAGATCCACTGTAGAAGGAATAGGCTACCCACTCCAGTATTCTTGGGCTTCCCTTGTGGCTCAACTGGTAAAGAATCCGCCTGCAAGGCAGGAGACCTGGGTTCAACCCCTGGGTTGGGAAGATCCCTGGAGAAGGGAAAGGCACTACCCACTCCAGTATTCTGGCCTGGAGAATTCCATGGACTGTATAGTGTATTGGGGTCACAAAGAGTTGGACACGACTGAGCAACTTTCACTTCCTCACTTTATGTAAGGAAAAAAAAAAAAGGCACAGGGGACCACGTAGAGATATTTCTTGTAGTCCTGGTGGAAAGTAAAAAGACTTTCAGACCAACATATGTAGATTCCTGGGAAAAAGAGAAGCGATGGTGATACTTCGGCCAGGATCTAACAAGAGAGTTCAGAGGGTCTCAGACAAAATGCCTCCGCCCCAATCTGAATCACTGGGGGGGATCTTGCTTAAAGGCTGATTCTGATTCAGTGAGCACAGGGCAGGGCCCAAGAGTCTGTATTTCCGACAAGCTCCCAGATGATAATTGATCCTGCTAGTCTGTAAACCAAACTGAGTAGCAAGGAACCAGAGCCTTTCCAAATATCTATTTTCTCCAGCGTGGAGTTTGAAAGTACATTTGTGAACATTTTTCATACCATAAAAAAAATGTTTTTAAACCCATACATGGTTAAACTAACTCTTGAAAGCAAGCACATTACATTTTTGGAAGCACAATATAAAAGGCCTGTTATACAGTGAAGTGAGCACTGCATCTCCTGCCCCTCCGTTGTGCATGCCCATCAGTTGCTAGTGGCTCCCAAGTGCAAGTGACAAGGAAGATTCTGAGTTCAAGACCAGACTCGGCAGGCAAGTGTGATGTCTATGGTTAGCAGTGGGTACAGAGAGTGGTGGCAGCTATGCATTCCTCATTACCCTCATGATCAAAGTAATTCATAGGACATTCTGAAAAGACTCCAGACTCCATCATTAAAAGTCCTATAATTAGGCAAGTGCTGCATATGGATGCAGCAGATTGGGTGGATAGATTATCTTATTGGGAATATATCTCATTTTACTAATAGCTGTTTGGCATGTTATCCAGTCACGTCTCAACGGCATTTAGTGTATTCTGTGTTACTCCGAAGTTTAGCCACCTAATGGAAGTTTTCAATAAGAGAAAAAAAAAAATCCCTGTCAATTATTTCTAAAGGTCATAGAGTTAATGACTAGCTGGGAGGTTAATTAGATTCTGAAAGCCTCTTCATATCAATTAAATCTCTTATCTTTATGTTTTAGTAAATAAACTCAGTAACTATTTAGAGCTACTGTTTTAGGGTAAGAAACACTGTAAACAGTAAACTCTACAATGGGTATTTGGTTTTTTCCCTCACATCTGATAAAATATTATTACAAAAAACCTTATATCAAAATGAATAATAGTAACTCTTATTCAAGAATTTCTGAATTTAAAACTTTATTTTTTGATATACCATACAAATGCCTCTTAGTCATAAACAAATGCCATCACTGTGGCCTCAAGAAAACCATTTAGGAGAGAAAAACTCAGGTCAAAGTTTCCTGGAGAATGAGCTCCAATCTAAAACCAACCCCAGTCTCTATTCCCTTTAGTTCCAGCAACCAAACCCTTTTCAAGGTTACCTGTACACATTTGTAAATAAGTAATATATTTAGCGCCTATGGCCTGACAAAGTCAGTCATTTCTGTCATGGGAATTCTCTTTGGATTAATACAACCAGGTTTCAGATGAAAGGAAACAGATCTGCACTAATGGCTACAGGTGGCTATTTACATTTTAATTAATTGAAATTAATAAAATCAATAGTTTAGTTCTTCACTCTAACGGGCCACATTTCAAGTGCCCCATATCGACATGTGACTAGTGGCTTCCGTTGGTCAAGATGGGTCCAGAAATGCTCATCACCCCAGAAACCTTCTGTTCAGCAGCCCTGGTGTAAGAATGAAGCTGGCAAACCCAGCGCTCTTGTTGATGAGGTAGCTAGCGTGATGGTTGATGGACACCACATAATAAAGGACCTGTGAGCTGGGGAGGTTGCACCGGCCATTCCATCTTTCATTCCCACTGCAGGCATTGGCTGCATCCCTGCTGGGTGTTAGGGTCTGTGCCAGGGCGGGGAGGATCAATCAGGAACGCTGAGTCATTTACTCCCAGGAATGGCATATTTGTCAAGTCAGTGGGATTCTGTGTGGGTCAAGATGAGAGGATGGAGGGAACACTGAAGTTGAAATAACCCTGAGGAAGAAGGAAAAACGGAGGAAGGGACAGGAAAGGACAGTCCTAGGAGAGCAGAAAGAAACTAGGTCAACTCTAAGCTTTCCCACCGGAAAGGGAGTGCGCATGCGTACGCAGGCTCATGTTTCCTAATTAGGTATGCGGGGAATTTTATCTTCTCCCAGCCTTCGTGACTAGATTCTCCTTAAAGGTGGTGGTTCTGAATTAATTTCACATGGGGAAAAAGAAAGCTGCAGAGCGATTTTCCTAAAGAATGTTGTTGGAAGCGTTACCGTGAGAGTTCTCCTTTAAATTTCACTTGTAGGAAAGAACTTTAAAAGCCCCACAGATTTGGAGAGAGATTAGTTCTGGTTATGGCAACGCCACACGTTAGTTCTATAACCTGGGCTGACTTGTTCAACTTTCTGAGTTAGTTGGTCCACTCTGACCCATCCTGGCTCACAGGGCTGATGGGATGATTATGGCTGTAAACGATGTCAGAGCCCACTGTCAACTGTTATGTTAGGTGGTGGTTTAGACGCTAAGTCGTGTCCAACTCTGTGCGACCCCATGGACTGCAGCCTGCCAGGCTCCTCTGTCCATGGGATTCTCCAGGCAAGAATACCGGGGTGGGTTGCCATTTCCTTTTCCAGAGGATCTTCCTGACCCAGGGGTCGAACCCAGGTCTCCTGCATTGCAGATTCTTTACCCACTTAGCTACGAGGGAAGCCCTTAAGTTAGGTAAGATGTCTTTATTTTCAACATCAAGGGAAAAGTTCAGGAAATTTAAGCTGTTTTACCAAAGGACAGAGAAGCAGCAGTTTTTTATATTGAGAATAATTATATAGCATTTTCTATTAATAGTTATGTGTGCTTAGTCACTCAGTTTTGACCCCCTGAACATGTAGCCCACCAGACTCCTCTGTCCATGGGTTCTCCAGGCAAAGATACTGGAGTGGGTTGCCATTTCCTCCTCCAGGGGATCTTCCCGACCCAGGGATCGAAATTGCGTCTCCTGCATCACAGGCAGATTCTTGACCCACTGAGCCATCAGGGAATGCCTTAATAAATATTGCATTCTTATATAAATAATGATAGCACTTACATAAATTAAAAGGATCTAATAAAGGCCAGTGAATTGATGTTTTTTCCACAAGCATTTGTGAAGTGTTCCCTACGTGCGAGGCATTGTGCTGAGTGCATATTGGAAACGTGACAGTGATCATGAGGAGTCCACGGTCCTCCAGGGCCGATATGCCGTTGTGGACACAGCATGCGCAGTATTTGTTCCCGCATTCAGCAGATATACATGAACATGAAGATCAGGTGCTAAAACTTTGTGCTAGTTACTGGTGATGCACCGGTGACTATCCTATCCACCAGTTTGAACTGCGAAAAGACTTAGGCTGCAGCAGGATAACTGAAGGAAAAGAAAGTAATTTCAGTTGTGAGCCCATGAAAACATCCATCTCATGGTGGGTTAGAGGGGAAAACACAACTTTGAAAGATAAGTAGAGTAAGTTGATAGGCTGAACCAGTCTGCAAGTCATTTTTCCCCCATGTAAAGTAAAAGCAAGACTAATAAAGGTAATGATTTAGAGATATACAAATGCATACACACACACACACACAGCTATGTGTATATGTAGCAGGCTTTAATTTTGTTTCCTATTGACACTGGATTTTTTTTTTTAATATGTCATTTCTCTGTAAACATGTGGTTTTAATTTTTAGGGAAATTCTATAGAATACAAATGTTTGAAAAATGCAGTGACTATAATTACCTTTAAGTTTGACAAAAGGGTCTCTGGTGTTGAGAAGGGAAACTTTCAGGCTGTGTGGGATATCCTCATCTTAACTGTACAAATGAGGATCCCTCTACCCCCTCCCTAATTTCTAAAACACCCTCCCTCTGGCTGAGAGGCTGGAAAATTGTTACATGCCTGTGTAACATTCATATAACCTAATAGTTCTACAACCTTTCTCGCAGTTCAATCATTGGAGAATGTTCTTTGTTTTTGTAGTCCGCTGTTTCACATAGTAACAGCTTGTTGTATTTTGGTCTGTTTGCCAGAGGGAAGGTTTATTTTTAAAACCCTGAACTCTGAATTTTTCTTTATTTTTCCAAGATTGAAAGCAGCTGAAATGCCTGGAGTTACAGGTTGAAGGCTGCTTTACAATATGTGAAGAGAAGCTTCTTTCCCTCCTCCCTTTGTGTGTGTGTGTGTTTTTAAATTTTTTCCGAACAAATGTCTTCTAACTGGTAGTTGTCTAAAAATAGAAAACTGCCTAACTAAAAATAGCCTGGCTCTAGTTCGTGCCAAGGAAAATGGAGAGGAATAGGCGTGGAATAGAAGGCTGAGTAATCCAGTTCTATTCATTCAGAGAAACCTTTGAGAACGCAGCGATGATAAAGTACCCTCCAAAAACCGCAGGCCTGAGTCTCCCTTCAGACTTCTAGGTGCCAATAAACATTTTAGCCCCAGGACACATTTTTTTTTCTCATAGGTTGTAAACATTTTCTAAAAGACAAGGCTTTGTTTCACAGAAATCTGACCAACTGCCATAACTAACTTTCCTAAGGTCTTAAAAATCCATAATTATAACATGTATTTCAAAAACGCATCTTAAATGAAAGTATTGTAAAATAATGTACATCATGTAATAATCAGGAGGAAACTGTTGCAATAAAAACTGATTACTGCTTGCAATTAAACTCGAAACTTTAAAGAGTTTCGCAGAAAGAAAATTATTCCTGTGACTCATTGTAGCTAAAAAGAGTGGCTGACTTATTTTAGTTTAGCTCCCTTGGACGCAGAATTCTCTTGTTACGTATGTAGCCCCTTGATATACCAATATTTAGTCTCTTTTCTTACAACTATACTTTGCATCCAAGCGTGTTTTCACTTTTAATTTTTTAAAGGGAGCAGAAACTACTTTGAAAAGGAACGTTTTTGAAGGTAGGATGGTTTTCAGTTTAGAGAAACGGAATTCTGAATAAGCCTTAAAAAAAAAAATTACATACACCAGTTTTGCAATGGTAACGCTTTTTCTCTCTCTCTCTCTCTCTTTTTGTTTTGCTTAAGTAATCTGAATAACCAGGTCAAACATAGCAACAGGGTGTGGAAATGTCAGCACAGTTCATGGGGTTATACGGGTCTGAGCATTGTTCTGCTTGGTTCCTGTAATGCTGCTGGTGATAAGGCTCTTGAGACAAAGGACGATAATTGATGGAAAGAGACTTAAATCATTGCTAGAAGAATCAAGGTCCTTGTATCTGTGTACATCAACTCCTCTGGTCTCCTTCCGTCTTATAAAGCATTTTGTCGTCTCGCGTGGTGGCCCCCTACTGCTCTTTGTAATGGTTGCAGACCACAAGTGATTCCTTCATGCCGCATACAGGGTGTAATTGTGTCTGTGTGGTGTATTAGTAATTACCAAGCTGAATTCCCATATTGTATCTTTAGTGCAGGCATGGAAAAATAGGACATACAACCCTGCATAGCCATTTTCAACCTAGATAGTGAGCCACTTAGAGCTGCATTCCAGGGACAAAGCCTTTTATATGCACACTTTTTGAACAAAATTTTCATTGTTGAGTCATTTGTGCTATGCAGGATACATTCCGTTTTGGAAACAATTAACCTCTGATAATAAATTCACTTCTGGCTTTTCAGCAAAACCTTTGTAATATGGAAAATATTGCTATTTTAATTGCTAAAAAATTATTTTAATATTGCTAAATAATAGTGAGATGACCTGTAATAGCCATGCTAGAGTATCATATGGAAAGAACAGTGCATGAATTACTACACATAACAGATTTGTATAACATTCATAAGTATTAAATAATATAATTGTTTTATTAGCATTTTTACTTTAAATAGTTATTTTCATATATAATTTATCCATCTTGGCTGAAGCATTGTTAAACTTCAGAAAAAGCTAACAATGAATTTTTGTTACAGTAAGCAGATATAAATTAATAATTAATTTCTTTGCTATAAAATTTGCATCCATTCTTTATTTATTATATAGCCAATATTGATTTGACTACCTTCTATTGGTTAGAGATTTGAAATATCTACAGTATTATTTATAACAGAAGGCCAAATAACACAAGCAGAATGGTTTAAACACGAAAAGGTGTGTTTATTCTGTGCATCAAATGCTTATAATGACAGTTGAAAGCTATTAAATGTAGCAAAGAAATTAATATGACCATTTCATTAATGATAAGTGATGACATTAGATTTACATTGTTATCAAATATGTGCATAGTTTTAATTCCATTTTTACCAACCAACTTTATAAGTGGGCTTCCAGTATGTGTATTTCAGAAGTTTAATTTCACTTTTATCTGTAGATATTTTTATTCTAGCAGTAATTATTGAATTTCTAGAATATATAGAACTTTATAGTGATGCCAGGAGAGATACAGGTTGGGAAGCTACCGTCTGTGACCTCACAAAACTTACAGTCTAGCTAAGGTAGAAAATGCATATGTGAATCACCAGGACAAAATGGCCTAAGAGGCATTATGGGATATTGGCGGAAGCACCATAACAGTGCTTGGGAGCCCCCGTTCCCAAAGTGGAGCTAAACTACCCAAGTTTGTGTCCCTTCCTACTGCTCACCAGTTGTATGTCCCTGGACAAATCACTTAGGTGTTCTTCCTCTTTATTTTTCCCCTTTCTAAATGGGGTTTAATAATAGTACCTAGTACATAGCTATTATGACAGTTAAATGACTGAATATTTTTTAAGTGCCTAGAACAGGGTCTGGCACATAGTAAGGTTTATGATGATGATACCTTGTAATCAAGTAGCAACTATGGAAAGAATATTTTAAAAGTCAGAGATGGTAGCCATGATGGGTGATATCTTTTTAGCTCAAACAATTGAAATGCAGAAAGATGGTTATGAATTGATGAAGTGGATGGAGACCAACCTTTCAAAAGACTAGTCATGCAAAGATTCACAAGAAGAAAGGAGCAAGGGCCTGAAAAATACTAGTTTGTTAAGAATTGAAAGTTCACAGATAGAAGGAGCGGTAGGAAAAATGGCAAGGGCAATGAGGAAGAAGAGGAAACAGATAAATCAAGAGTTCTAAATGTTTGGGCAGAATTAGGTACAATATAGAAGGTATAAGAACGATACTGTGTGGTCTCAAGTAGAAGAATAACCAAATGACAACCAGATAGAAGTAATATAATTGTAAAATGTAGACGTGCCAAAACATTTTAATTTTTACAAGTAACATGTATATGTGTACATCCTATAAAGCCTAAAACCTTTCATTATACTTAAATATTTTAAGCCATTTATGCCATTCTGTGAACAGCTATGATTATAACATAAAAAGTTTTTTTTGAAATATGCATGTAATTTCAGTTTGCACTGATACATGCACATGCATTTATTTCTCTGACTAAAGACGAAATGTCAGATGTAGTATCTTAAAGGAGCAAATTATAAAGACCTCAGCAAGCATATTTAAGCTATCTAAGCTTCTCTAGATTAAATTGAAGAAATCAAAATCTGTAAATTTTGATGTTCCTAATGAAGTATATGGACTTTCCCTGATGGCTCAGATGGTAAAGAATCTGCCTGTAATACAGGAGACCCAGGTTCAACCCCTGGGTCGGGAAGATCCTCTGGAGAAGGGAATGGCTGCCCACGCCAGTGTTCTTGCCTGGAGAATTCCATGGACGGAGGAGCCTGGCGGGCTGCAGCCCAGGGAGTCACAAAGAGTTGGACACCACAGGGCGACTAACAGACACACACAGTGAAGTGTGTGCACCTTGAATGACCTCATGAACAGGCCAGGATTTTGGATACAATACTGCCAAGTGTAAAAACTCTACCCTTGGACTTCCACACCTATAATCTAAAAGCTCAGCCATTTTTTTGGTGTTATTTAATTGAAGTTTAATTGATTTACAATGTTGTGCCAATGTCTGCTCTACAATATATTAGACATGTAGATAGTATGTCTTTTTCATTATGGTTTGTAAGGCGGCAGGTGGTGTGGGAGAAGGGGCAGAAGCAAGTTCTAGAGAGTCAGACAAATCTGGTTTCTTCTACTTTATTCATCAACTCCATGCTCTTGGACAAGTGTCTTCATCTCCACTGAAGCTTAGCTTCGTAAGCAGTAAAATTGGGATGCAAGACTTGCTTTTGGTCTTTTTGTGCACAATAGCTTGTACGATGTACACATATAGCCATTAGCTCATGTTGGGCACATGATGCCCCTAAACACGTTATTTCCTTTCCTTCTGCTCCTTCCTCCTATGTGTGTAAACATAGACAATGTTTTCTAACTTTCTTCTCTGTCTATCATGCTCATACACATACAAACACACACATTCACACCTGGGACATTGAAATCTTCTATATATTTTGTGATTACGTTCAAACAAAATGTCACAGTTTATAAATTGTTACATATAATACATGTATAAATATTCCTGTCATGAAGTCATGAAATTCTCCAGAGATAAAAACTTCATTATACAGATTTTAAACTGAGGAAAAGGTAGAGAAAGGTTAAAAACTAGGAGTCACGAGTAACTCTATTAACTAAGGTCAAAACAGAATTGAAAAAAAAAATACGTTGAACCCTGTCACATGGAGGAGCTTGGCCAAGTTTTGTTGGTGAACTCTGGCAGATAGACTTAGGATAGAATTTGTTCCCTGGTGTTCCTTTTGAGGGCTTGCGTGGTGGCTGACTTGGTGAAGAAGCCACCTGCAATGCGGGAGACCTTGGTTTGATCCTGGGTTGGGAAGATCCTCTGGGAAGAAGGGAATGCTTACCCACTCCAGTATTTTGCCTGGAGAATCCCATGTACAAAAACTGGCAGGCTGTGTAGTCCATGGGGGTCAAACTACCATGTATCCAAGGAAGAAAGCAGTGGAAAGAGAGAAGGTGGGGGAGGGAGGGAGAGTGGGGAGAGCTTGATTAAGATTTTAAGGCAAAGAAAGTAATTAGCAAATCTAAGACAAGAAATTCCATATACTGCTGGTTTCTTTTCTGACGCAAAAAAAACAAATAATTGATTTCATTGAAATACTAGCCAGCCAGCAGTGTTTAGTGTGATGATACTTACTGTTAACAATAAAACGTATCTTTCTTACATCGCTTCTAGCTTTGTATCTTTGCCCTGACTCCCTCAGTATTTTGATGGCAGTAGTGATACATGCTCCTGGAAGTGAGCCAGGCACGCTAACACATTACACATTTGGCTGAGTTCCAAGTGAACAGGTGTTTTAAATATTCCAGTCACATACCCGCAATGTATATCGCTACTGGGGAAAGGATATTCGCTTCTGAACCACTGATGTTCCTTTGACCCTCTTCTGAACCACACCTATTTTGCACTCTGAAGACCTAGCCAAGATGAATTGTGATTTAAGGACAGACAACCATTACAGCCCTAATATTTCCTATAGGAGGTGCAACAAATTTTATAGTTCTGGACTCTACACCTGACAACCAGTTACTGAGATCAAAGCACTTGCTGATCAATATTAGAAAAAAAGGAGAAATATTTCATTGCTTTCCATGATTGAGTTCCTACAAATATGAGAGATTTCATTTATATTAGAGAAAAAATGAGTAAATTATATGACAGCAAACTATTTGCTATATTATGATTAGGGAAAGAAAGTGGTTTTCCCCTAGACACTATCATTCAGTTTGCAAATGTCCTAAAATAAAACAACCCAAAAAAAATTGTGGAACCTAAATTCTGAAAGTGAAGTATTTCCTTCTGGGGGCAAAAAGATGAAAACAGCTATGCAGAAATACATCTACCCAGAAATAATTCTGAAGATCCTTTCAAAATCCATAGCTTCATGGTATAGTATGCGTGCGCACGCACACACACGCACACACACACACACGGATATGTGCACGTGCAGTTCACGTGAAATTGGCAGTTTTTCCAGCAGGTGAACTTGGTTATATAACTTGCATCTTCCTGTGTACTGTTTCCTGTGTCTGATCAACAGAACTTTCATTAATTTCTATCTGTCCCTCTGGATGCAACAATAAAGTAATATAAGGGGTTGGAGTGGGAGGGGGTTCTCTCTTCTCCCAGCCACTTGCTTTGACTTCACACCCCATCTCGGTATAGACTGGATTCCTCTGACCAGTAGTCAATTGTGTGCATGACCTCATGGAAACAGACGTGGTCTCTGTTTTGCTTCCTCTTTTAATGGTACTGTTTCCCCTCATCTTTTTCACGGTGGACTTTAAAAAGAAGTGGGAGTCTATGCAGAATGATGGTGATGGCTGTTTGAGGCATTTTTAAACGATTAGGTGGTTACTGTGTGGTTAATATTATTTATTCAACAGAAAATTGACTTTAAGCCCATGTAAAAAGCCAAGTATCATAATTGTAAACTTCTTTTAAATGTTATACAACTTTGTTTAATTTCACTTTTCAAAAAGTCCAGTTTCCCATCCGAGAGACGTGTGTGGGTTGGCCGGGCTGGGGAACCCTCCAGAGAAAACAAGGCAGCTAAGCCACTGCGGAAGCAGCGTCGGTGACTGTGGGTGGCATTTCTCTGCTGAGTCAGGTCCGTGCCAGCCTTTCCCCAGGCTTTCACTAACACTGCGGATTTTCTGACAAGATGCAAAGCCCAAGTCTTGTGGTTCTTGAAACTCTCCTGTAGTTTTCCCCTTTTCCTTGGGACTTTGGGAAATTTTCACTTAAGAAGATCTCACTTCTTGCTCTGTCTTCCCAACTGCTGGAAAAAAATTGGGAAGTTTTACCGTCATTCCTTTTACTTTTCCTCCCATCCGGCCTGTAATGTAACAGTGTTATCAGTATCATTTTGAAAACAAAGGCAAGGATAGAGCTTATGTACCCATTTTAAAAGAAGAAGTTTTTATTTTTTTTTTAAGACGAAGTTTTTATAACGCGTGAAAGATTTCTCCTTGATCCTATAGCTTTGCCCAGAAACAATAGTTGTCTCCATAAAAAGTGTACATTTCTTTTCTTTTCCCTACCCTCCTCCTGAAATGCAGCATAAGTGTCATCTTGTAGTTACCAGACTTGGCATCACTTATCTACTCAAGCAAATTAAAGTGAAGAGCTGAGCAGTTAGATTGTGAATCTAAGTAATATAGGCACCAAAAATTATAAAGCAACCTTTTTTCCTTAAGAACAGAGACATAAATTTCTTGCAAAATATTATTTTAATAATTGCAGGAAACCTCCACTTTATTTTACCCAGGTAGATACAGTCAAAATGTTTTTGCAAAGGACTTCCTTCCTCATCTTAAAAGTGTAGAGGTCAAAAAAATTAAACCACCTTTCTTTCCTTGGGTTTTCAATAATCTCCCCTTAATTTTAACTATGTTGCTGCATCCAAAATATTGATATTATTGAGAGCTTCCCCTCTCTTCAGTGGATAGTACAACAGAACAACAGGGAAAGCATTGTAGTTATCATTCATCAGAAAATAAATTCTATTGCAAATATATCCCTTTATGGGAAAATGAGATTTGTCATGCACTTAATTAATTTCACCTGAGAGTAAGTGTTCAAAGAAAACACAAGCAGACATCCCTGGTGGTCCAGTAGTTAAGAATCTGCCCACCAATGCAGGAGACACAGGTTCAATCCCTGGTCTGGGAAGACTCCACGTGCTGCTGGGCAACTGAGCCCACGGGCCACAGCTCCTGAGCCCACGTGCTTCAGTTACTGAAGCCTGTCCACCTAGAGCCTGCACTCCCCAACAAGAGAAACCACGGCAATGAGACCCCAAGCACCACAGTTAGAGAGAAGCCCCCGCTCACCACAACTGGAGAAAACCCGCATGCACCAAAGAAGACAGCACATCCAAACAGAAAGAAAAAGAAAAGAAAAAGAAAACATAGGCATAATTTAGGGAGCCTTTATTAAGGGGACAAGTTTGCAGAGGCAGCATCCGGAGATAGCTAAGAAAGCTAATTCTGGAGCTTGCACCTGACTGAGTTGGTTAACTTGGTTCTGCCACTAACTCGCTTGGTGGACTTTGGCAAGTTCTTGGACCGCCTGGCCCTTGTTTTTTCTTCATCTGTAGAAGGCCAGTCATAGTGGAAGAGTGGCTGTGAGGATTATAAAACAGATCCATGCCAAGCTACAGGCTCAGTCCCTGGCACACAGTATATGCTCAATAAATGGTAGGTGTTATTGGTGAGGAACAGACTCAACTAAGGGAAAGGTTAATATTTTGATAGTGTGGGAAGACTGGTTTAATTTCCTCTTCGTGCCATAGAAGGGGAAATGTTGTTTTTATAATTACCTAATGAATAATATGGAAGAAACTATTGCACAAATGAAAAATCGTAGTTCACCACTCAACTAACAGAATCACTGAGAATTCACCAATTATGGAAGTTGAAACACCAAACGTAAAAATCAGGTTACAGTACATTTCCAGTGATAATGGCTGAAATTATTAAAACCATCCTGGCTGCAAAAGCAAGCAGGCAGCTCCCACCACGGGGGCCTGGAGCCCAAGGCCACACAGACTGGCCAGAGAAGGCCATCTGGGGCCAGAGGACGGAGCCGTCTGTGGGGCTGGCAGCTGCCAGTTGGCTTCTCCAAATTAGAGGACAGGTGCGGAGCCGCTGCCAGGGTTGGGTATCAGGATGAGTCAGAGTGCTGATGGCCCATGATGGAGCTTTATGTTAGAGCACGAAGTGCTGAGCCCACGCGCTGGGAGAGGCCAGCTTACATACCAAGGGATCACTTGATGTGCTCACTTGATTATTTTTTCCCTCTCTCTTTCACAACACCTTCAGCTTGTGTCTTTCACTCATTTCCATGCCCTTCCCTCCCTCTTCTCCCAGTATGTATCAATATTTGCTGTCACCTATTCATACTAGCTCATTCTTGTCTTTACTTCCATTAAATACTTAACTCTCTGTGCCTTTCTGGTTTTCATTTCTCAATACTCTGTCTCCAGCTTTTGTAGCATCGTGTGAAATCCATGGTGACTGAATACAAAACCTAAGAATGTTACTTATCTGTGTCATATATGACATCATGGGAAATGTGACTTTCATGGACTACAGGTTGGTCCAAGGTTATGAGGCCACAGGTTCATATATAGGTAATATTCATAGCATAGGAAAAGTGAATTGAAATGAGTTTGATTTTCATTAATTTGGTCACATAAATATACAGCCATTTTAATTTGCATATAAGATAATAAGGTGGCATCCTATGTAGGCCTTTATCAGCCCTTGATAACACTAGACTTTCTAAAACATTTCTCATGAAGTATATTTTATTTGTAAATGTTCAATCCAGAAGGAAAGATCCCAGTTTGCCACAATGGAATGTGCGTTGGGTATTTTCAGAATCCATTTGTAGATGCCCTATGGCCTATTTATTTCTAACCATTACCTTCAATTCATAATAGTCTACACTAATGAGAAGGACCCTTCATGTCAAAACCATTGAATAGCAGGAACTACAGTATGAGTCCAGAAGATAGCAACCCCCAGGAACAAATGAGCCAGGAAACCAGAGGGCACGTCCCTGCAGAAAGTTGAACAAAGGGTCCATGCTCTGAAATGCTACTGGCATTTTTTGATGTCTGTCCTATAGATACTCTGATTATTTTGCTGGCACCACCTGGAGATAATTATATTATTAGGAAAGCAAATAGAGACCCTTTGATTAATGAATTTAAATCAATATTTAAATTAATTTATAATTTCTATGTGCCAGGTACTCTGCTTGGTCTAGGGATTCCCAGAAAACAGGCACAGTCCTGCCCTCCAGGAGGCCAGCCTTGTGTGGATGCTGAGGTGGGCTTGCAGTGGCCAGGCAGACAGAACCATGATAGGGCTGCAGGGTGGGCTAGTTAAAGAAACTAGAATGGTGTCAGGGGGTTTGCCAGCGGCTCAGCGGTACAGAAGCTGCCTGCAATGTAGGAGACACAGGAGACATGAGTTCGATCCCTGGATCCGAAAGATCGCCTGAAAGAGGGAATGGTAACCCACTCCAGTATTCTTGCGTGGAGAACCCTATGGACAGAGGAGCCTGGTGGGCTACAGTCCAGAGGGTTACAAAGAGTCAGAGTGAGCACATCGAATGGTATTAGTGTATTTTATAAATCCAGCAAAAGCTGGAAGGGCTGGGATGGAGCAACTGCCTGAGGATTTTGAAGTGCTTTTATTTTTAAGCACCTTTTATTTACCTGAAGCTCCTTAATTACTGAGAAGAACAGTTTTGCCAAACTTTCTTCCATCGGACACCTACCCAGGGTTATTGAATGTAAAATCCACCACTTACTACCAATCCACATGTTCGGTTTGTGGTAATGACATAACAGCTGTAGAAGATGAATAGATTAGACTCTTCCCTTCCCCACAAGTACTTTTTAATGTGGTAAGAGAGACAAGAGGTAGAAACCAAAATAAACTCATGTGCAGAAAAGAAGGGAAGGGGCATCGAAAGTGTGCCGCTGTGCGTTGAGAGGTTTGGTCTGTGGGACTTGCTTCATGCCTGCTGTGAGTGCGGGTAGAGATTTGTTCCCTGACCATTTGACAGCCTCCTGTAAACCTAACATTCAGTGAAACCAAGCCTGCTTCCAGGATGACCCTTGGAACCTTTAAGGAGCCTTTAAATTCCTTGCGTCTTGTCTTCCAGTCACCAGTGCTGGCCTGTTGTTCACTTGGAAGTACACCCTGCTTTCCTGGCCACACACCGGGAATAACAAGTCCCATGGCATCCTCCCACCACTGGAGGACCACTGGGCTGGTCCTCCCACCAGCCCAGTCCCTGGCCAGTGACCATCCCATCCATTATATTTTGGGCACTCTCTGTTAAGCAGAAAGTATATCAACCCAATAATAGGAAAAGATTAATACTGCATTAACCAAGATCCAGAGGATTCTACATTGAAAGAGGGGAGTCATAAGAGTAAGGCTTAGAGACCAAAGTTGCTAGCCTTGGACAGAACTCACACACATTACTATTGTTGAAAGGAGAGAGAGAAGGGTCAGTGTTAAAGGAAATGGAAAACTTGGATCCTCACTGGCTTTTGCATAATCTTTCTGAAAGTGAAAGTGTTAGTCACTCAGTCATGTCCAACTCTTTGCAACCCCATAGACTGTAGCGCTGCAGACTCCTCTGTCCATGGAATTCTCCAGGCAAGAATACTGGAGTGGGTAGCCATTCCCTTCTCCAGAATGAGACCCAGGGATTGAACCAGGTCTCCTGCATTGCAGGCAGATTCTTTACCATCTGAGCCACCAAGGAAGCCCAATCCTTCTGCACCTTCTTCTTGAAAGTGACCAGGCTTTCCTTAGAGGTATTCTTATATATGATGCCCATCCAGAAGAGCTAATGAATTTCTTGAAACTTTCTGCTATCTACCGCATGTGTTGTACAGTAGAGAAGAAAAGCTCTCAAGAGATACTTCCTATCTACAAGAAGCACAGTCTAGAAAATGAAATAAAAAGTACAGAGAAGAGCATTATAAAATAAATATTAGTTACAGAGTTCTGAGGAAGCATAAAAGAGAGACATATTATTTCCATTAACCCTGTAGTTCATGATTCTTTCCTTTTATAATTTAAATTCATACGTGACGTTAGAGAGAGTGATTGGTAGGGACGAAAACAGCCCACACCCTGAACACAGACCTCAGCAGCTGCTGCCTGTGTCTTCAGATCCGATTGTGATTCCATCTTAAATGGCCCTGCAGCCTTGGATTCTGTTATTCTTTTAACGACAGTATTTACTGGGTGTTACCATGTGCTGGGCACATTCAAGTTGCTGTGGATACAGAGGTGTAAAAAAAAAGTTTCTACTCTCATGGAGGTTTGTTCTAACACATTGAGACTCTCCCTCGCTTGGCAGGCATAGTCGCTGGGCCTCACATATTCTCACACAGTCCCTGTAATTCTCTACCTGATTTTGTCAAGTCAGACCAGTACATGTCTTGAGCCACATGTGCTAGCAAAGTGATTAATACTAGTCTCTCGGATGGCATACCACTGATCCAGGCAAAACCCTCAGAATTAGTACTTAGATGCTTCTTCCCAGGGTATGCTAACTACGAAGGTGGAGTGTAAGAGGCCCTGTCCTAGCACGGCTGTCCAAACTCTATAGAATAACCGAAATCAAAACTTCTCGGTTGAGAGGTTTCAGTAGAGAATGGCTGATTGTCACTCATTGGAGATATTGGGAAGAGAGAGAAATTAATTAGGAAAGTAAGTTTGAATGTCAGGTATCATAGGAAGAAGGTGAGGATACCATCAATAAATAAAATGTATATTCACAATCCAGAATTGGTCCTTGAAAATCTCTCTCCCCACAATTTAATAAATTGAGGAATAGAAAAAAAAAAAAAAAAAACCTTAGTATTTTCAGTGATATCCCAGACTGAAAAGTCTGTTATTGGTGGGTGTTGGGCCAGCCTGTGACCAAAGACAGGGCAACTGTTGTTATAACAGTGAGAATGAATGGCAAAGAGAGGATTTCCCCATTTGGCCAAGGGCCGGCCCAAGAGAGAGTGGGGCAGGGCCAAGCCCACTGGAGCGCTTTCCTCCCTGCAGCCTGGCAGAGGCTCAGGCAGTGAGGGTGATGTGAGGGAAAGAAGCGACGTTACCCTTCATCCGGGAGTGCCTGACCGTCTCAAAAGTGAGGCTTGGCTGCCGCAGGTACCATTCTCAGGTGTGACCAAAATTGTCAGAGCTTGAGTCAATCAGGCGTCAACCTCAAGTCACTTAATCTTGTGTTATTTTGTGTTGCCTTTTATGTGTTCCAGAACATTCTGCTTTTCTGATAAGCTAGTGCTGAACTCTAGATCCCGACTGCCAAAGATTCTTAAGCTTACTGCAAATGCAATGCCTAGTTTCTGAGGGGAAGCAGAGAAGGGCGTGCACAAAAGCACCTCTTGCAGGATTTTTGGTTCTTAATGTATTTACGTCCCATTGGTGGTAGCTTAAAGCACCAATAGCCACAAGATGCAAGAGCGTCTTTTGTGAAAAGGATCAGCCCGTGATGCTTAGGACTCAGCAGTTCTAACCACAGAGGAGCCTAAGCCCTTAGGGTCCCGTTTACAATATTTTGTTACTTTCACTCCTCCCTCTGCTTCCCACGAGATGTGCTATGCTACAGTCGTGAAGTCATTACAGAGATTGCTTTAATGACCAGAACTCATGCTCCTTGAATTTTGACTCTCTGATCTTATTAAAACAAATAAATAACACCGTCACCTCAGGAGACCACCCAACTCATTTCAATTAGTCTGTCACCATTAGAAAGGATGACCATCAAGTTTGTTTGCTTATTCATTCATCCGATGAACAGTTCCTGAGAACATATATTGACCCCACATATATTAATCAGACCCTTTGTCAGGGGTCAGAAATACTCAACCCTAATAGACTCACTATCAAGTAGTGAAGCCGACCTGGCAAAAGATAGATTACAATCTGAAACACCACATATTATAAGAAAACACAAAAAATTAAGGGTCCTAGAGGCTTTGTTGTCGTTGAGTCTCTCAGTGGTGTCCGACTCTTTGTGACCCCATGGACTGCAGAACGCCAGCCTTCCCTGTCCTTCGCTGTCTCCTGGAGTTTGCTCATGTCCATTGAATCAATGACGCCATCCAACCATCTCATCCTCTCTCGTCCCTTTCTCCTCCTGCCCTCAGTCTTTCCCAGCATCAAGGTCTTTTCCAATGAGTGAGCTCTTCACATCAGGTGGCCAAAGTATTGGAGCTTCAGCATCAGTCCTTCCATTAAATATTCAGGGTTGATTTCCTTTAGGATTGACCTGTTTGAACCCCTTGCTTCCCAGGGGACTAGAGGTACAGAGATGGGAATGTCTAAGTGTCCAGGAGAGTTAGGAAGAAGCCTCATAGAGCCTGGGATGCCTTAGGCAGTAGATGTCCTGAGATGACTGTGGTTTGTGTAGCAGAGGGGAGGAGTAAACAAGGCTATTCCAGACAAGAATGAATGATACATATCCAAACAGTGTTATTAAGAGGCCTACCCAGCTTGGGAAATGGTGAGAAGTTCCCCCTTGGCAAAACCCGGAGTACTGGGGGAAAGGAGAGGAAATAGTGCTGGAGAGGCAGGCGGAGGGCTTGCGGTGAAGAGTCGTAGGTCAGGCTGGTGGGAACTGCCATGGTTTATGAGAACAGGTAGACTTGCCTTGTAGTAAGACTTTGCCAAAAGAAGGAAAAATGATTGACCAGAAAGTGGGTCAGGCAACAGACAGACTCAGGACGGGAGACCAAGTAGAAAAAAAACAAAAAACAACACCGATAGTTGAATCAAGAGATGGTGGAATCTAGGGTGATTTCTGGGTCTCCAGCTTGAACATTGTAGGAGCTGCCATGGTTTATAAGAATAGGTAGACTTGCCTTGTAATCAGACCTTGCCAAAAGAAGGAAGAATGATTGACCGGAAAGTGGGTCAGGGAACAAACAGACTCAGGATGGGAGACCAAATAGGAAAAAAAAACTATAGCTGAGGCAAGAGATGGTGGAATCTAGGGTGATTTCTGGGTCTCCAGCTTGAGTAACTAAATGTGATGTTTGCTAGTAAAGGAAAGTTGGGAGGGGAATGGATGAAAGGAGATGTTGGAAGCAAAAATGTAAGTGGAAAAATAAATGATGTAGCAGAGAGCATGGGAACTCTACAGAAATGAGGAAGTATGATGACTAAGTACAATCCTGAGCTGACTGATAAATAAGGCAGTGAAGACTACTCCCATTTCAAATGACTAATCACGCCTTGGCCCAACTTGAATAAAAAGGCATTTACTAGATAAGAGCCTACAGAGAAACAAAAATAATGATTTGACCTTACTGTCGTTACTCAAGATAATATATACATCTTCTTTTGTTAAAATAAGTCATTAATGGTTTATAAATGATGCTTCAACATGTTATTTTTAAAGAATCAATGCCCCCAGTATCTGCTTTTATGCCCCTGTAACCTATTTGCAAGTAAAATGCCATAGTCCAAAAAGGTTAGTAGGTGAGCTGCATTCATATTTCATACTTTCGAAAATCCTGCTTCCTGATCTTTGTTCCTGTGCTCCTCTCTGCTCTTTCTCAACCTTTGTTTAATTTATAATTCTGCCTTATCTCTTCCTTCCTTATTTAAGAAATCACTAGCATCCTCCATTTTTCAAACTCACCTATAATTTGATCCTTTGTATTTCAGTTTTTTTTATTTTGTATTCCAGCCTATATTTTCTAAACTTGCTTTATAAGAGATTATTAGGATTAACTGCACATTTTAGCATGCATTTTAATCCCTGTATATTAAAGTGTTCCCAGTTTCATATTTCACTTCAGATCGCTCCTGGATTCAGATGTCAGGAGACATTTCCTGCCAAACTTCCCCATCTCCATCGTGTTCTAGGCCAGCCTCCTGACCCATGCCTAGCCAGGTTCCAAAGGAGGTGTGGTGGAAGAAACGCTCATTAGAAACTTGAAACCATTGACCAGTCCTGAGGAAGCCTGAATCATTTGGCCCTAGAATCACCCTGATTTTCCATGAATCCTCCAGGCTAAGATTGGCCCAGAGTAAGACCAATGTCAAAGCCAGGGAGAGCATGGAACGGCATCCAGGAATGGGGAAAAAGATGAACTTTGCCCAAGAATTTTGAAACATGCTCACTTCAGATTTATAGTATCTGACTCACATTCCCAGAAGTTCCCTTGCGTTCTTGAAGCTTTCTGCTTTTCCTTTTCTAACCTTATACAGGCTGCCTAAAATGCTATTCCCTTGTTTCTTCTTGTGTGCTGAGTTCTCTGCCCCTCTTCCCCTCCTATGCACTTCCTCACTGAGATTACATACTGATGGCTTTTTTCCCTTAAAGATTTCACAAATGCTCATTCTTCTGACATTCCATATGTAGACCAATACACCACACTATAAGTGTTTAATGATATAAATCTCCTCATGACTTATAACCAGTTTCATTCCTAGTACAAATTATGCCTGTACTGCATTGCTTTCTAAGTTAAAAGCTGAACATTTCAGAAAATAGTCTCTCTTCATAACAGTTACTTGAAAAGACTAAAATAATAACTGAGTTTTAACAGTGTGAAATAATAATATAAAATGCAAAGAAAGAAATTGCAGCTGCAAAAATCCTACATTGAGCATGTGAAGATTTTTTCCTGTTCTGTCCATCCATCCATCCAGTCTGTCATTAATGCTGCAAACATTTATTAAGCTTCTACACGGCAGACCTTGTGCTAAGTCCTGGTGTTACAAGATGGCTAGTGAATGATCTCCGACCTCCAGGAGTTCACTCTTGGGAAGAAAAACATGTAAACAAAACACATAAACAGATTGTCTTAATCACATATTCAGAAAAAGCATCCTTGCATCCCAGAGGACCGTAGACAACTCCTGACATAATGGCACTTAGTAATATGTGTCAGGAGGTCTAGATCCTCCTACCGTCTTTACCTTCAGCCAACACAGTAGCCTCTGTCCAGCCATGAAACCTCTGCACACATTAACACTGAAGTGGAAATATGTGTTCTGTTCATTCTGTGAGCATTTACTGAGCACCTCCAGTGTATCAGAGCCTGCTCTATATTGCCACTTCCAAAGTAAATAAAGATAGGTGCTTTAATGACCGAGTGATTTAGCAATGGAGACAAACAAATAATAACTTGTGATAAAAGCACATAGGAAAAAATGTATGCAATAAATGAGTGTGTGAATTAGGCAGAAATTAATTCAGCCCTAGTGATCAGAGGAGTCTACAGAGAGGAAAAGATTGTATCAGATCTGCCTTGGAGAAGGACTGTCTGCATCCAGGAAGCAAAGACTCCCTTGCGGGGATATTCCAGTAGGTGAGCCCAGCTGAGCAAAGACAAGAAATGTGAAAGGCCAGTGCTTGTAGCATTATCCTCCCTTCTAGAAGGCATGAGAAAGGGCCAGGTAGTCCTTGGTAGTCTCAGGCAGCATGAGAGTATCAGTAATAGGAACTATCACCCTCGAAATATCTATATGAAATCACTTGTGGCCATTAGGAGAAGTGGGCGGATATTTCTTTATGTTCTGTACATTAAAAATCTTCATATCTTCAATCAGTCTTTTACTTCCACTATTTAAAGATGGAAAAATATTCAGTGAAAAAAATTTCCAGTTCGATGTTAAGATTATCTTTTGAGGGAAGGAATAAAAGCAAAAACAATGAAATGCCCCATCTCTCCCCAGCCTTTCCCCAGTAGGTGTTAATATCTGGTTAGAATCAGCATTAATAACCTAGAGAAATGGACTGTTATTAAGGTTTATATTTTTTATTTTTCATGAAAATTTTTACCACAAATGGATAATTTGGGGTAAAATTTAATTTTTTCATACTCTATACTAGCTATGATTTGCTTGTCTAATTAAAGTCTACCTACCAATTGTACTGAATTCACAGTATTTTAATGTGCCTTTTCATTTCTATATTAAGAACAAAGAACTATGGAGCAAGGAGCGAGAGTAGAGACAATGCTTAGTTTTTATTATTAAAATCTGTGGAGGAACTTCTTGGCACCTGCTCTTCCCCCAGCCTAAGTGATTTGTGCTAGAAATCACCAAAAAACATAGAATATTATAGGTGGAGTCAGAGCTTTTCGGTTTGAATGTATATTGCCTACTTCTCTTAAAAAAAAAAAAAAAACAAGTGCACAAAACAGTGTCTGGCATGTGGAAGGTTCTCAGGAATTATTTGCTGGATGTGTTTTAAATGAATTAAGTCACAGAGCACTGTCCTTAGGGCAGCATCCACTCCATGGATACTGAAGGGCCTGGAAGTAGCAGGGTTGTAAGCATCAGCACCAGGGTGGAAGGGTTATTCGGGAACCACACTCAGAAACTTCCCTGGTGGGCAGTCTCCCACTTGTCCTCCTGTGCCTGTGCGGACTCACTGCTCTCTAAAGACTTTTCAGCTTGTGAAGAGCAGACGCTTGTCTTCATAAAGCTGTGACAGACGAGCACAAAAATGATTTACTATCAGAGAAAAGGAAGCTATTTTTCCGAAGTTGATGTTTTTTTTTTCCCTTGACAATTGTGTGAAGAGGACGTTCACTGAACTAATAGTAACAGTTCCTGCATGTGTTCTTGCCATGTCAACCCTTTGAAGGGTAATGTTAGCTGTGCAAGCAAGGGTGATTGAATTTTAGCAAAAATTAATAATTTGGGAGGTTTGGGGTTTTTAACAAGGAGATGTGAAATTTCTGCTCTGAAATGGGGAGGCACAGAAAAAGAAAGATGATGGAAATACGCATTCTTAAGGACTAAGATTGCAGACATGGAAAGAAATTGAATGATTGGAAGCTTTTAATCTGTGATGGTGGGTCTCTGACAGAAGCTGAATTTTACTTAAATAGCATCAGCATAAAATATGCTGTTTGCACATAATCGAAAAAGACCAGTAATTTAGTTATTTCTTTTCTACTAACAAGAAATAATTAAGAAAGGGGAGCCAGTTTTAACCGTTGTATACAAAGGGATATTTCTAGTTGATAACATGATGCCTAAGACAAGAAATGAGAGCTCCATGTGGCATTCCCTTTCATTTATATTCCTTTCAGTAGTGAAATAGAATCTGTTCCCTACATCTCTTTCGTTAGAATTGTTGAAGCACCTGTCACCTCTCGCGTCAGTTTTATGTATTTTAAGCTTTCCCAGCGAACAAATGTAAGAATGCGGGGTCCATGTGTCCACCCATCTGGGAGGGGAGAGTCCACGTGGTTTTGGATTACCTGTCTGCACTCGTTTTTCCACTTACTGTTTGGAGTGTGTGACCTTCGTCAGTCTGATTGCTTCTCTAAGAAAAGGCTTTTCTCAGCTCACTGCATGACAATGGCTGCCTTGTGAAAACTTCCCAGAAGCCTCTGCAGGTGCTTGATCTACCCCACAGGTGTCACTCTTACATGGAAGGCTGACTCCAGATTTACAGAGTTCTCTGAGGGAAGTTTCTTCAGACGCGTAGCAAGAGATGCTGGTGGTTTCCGTAGATATCTTGCCTTATCTTGACATACGGAGTAAATCTTTTCAAAACATGGTCAGCCGAGAGATGCTTAACAATATATACTAATACATACAGGACTTCTAGCCCCTGTGAAAGAATAATGATATAAGTGCCTGCCTTACCTGACCAGTCACATTTATAAAAGATCAGAGATGCTTTCAAAGGCCAGCGATGGAAATTTTGATTTTACTAGAAAAAGACCATAAGGAATAATGCTTATTTATCCATTTAGTAATCCCTTTAGTTAATAGCAACTGTTTATTACTGTGATAAAACAGATTTGGCTGAGTCTAATAACAATTCTTTTGTCATCATTAAGCAGCTGTAGATTTTTGATATAATAAGGATAAGACTACTCTTAAGGTTTCACATTCAAACTGTGGTAAAGTTTGTGCCATGTCTTCCATTTTCAGAGCTTTATAATTCCACTGTAATCATTTGTTCTTGGCAGAAGTGTGTTTTACAAGCTCTCAGCCGAGAATAATATTTTTGAACAATTTTTTCAATGTTCTGGTTATGTGGTTATGGGAATTTGGAACTCAATATTAATATGCTCTTGGGTTTTGTGTTTGTATATCTCAAAATTCACTTTTTTTTAAGATAACACAATTTAACTTGAAATAAGACTATAAGTGCTTTTAAATGGTAAAGACAAACCTGAAAAAGAATAGATATTGTATATGTATAACTAAATCACTTTGCTGCACACCTTAAACTAACATACCATTATAAATAAAATATAAAATTTAAAAAATAAAAGTAGATGGTAGAGATATTTTGTTACTTTAATAGTGGTGATATTCATTGTAGGACGAGATAGTCAGAGACAAGAAGAATTTACTGGGAGAAAAGGAGCCGCTGTTTCTGTCTTACTCCCACCACTTCCATTTCCTATGTGCCTTCATGCCACTTGTTTTGCTAATTCTTCAGGTATAAAGGAGCTATTGATCTAATTGATTTTTTGATCTATAAGCTGAGAAGTGTTTTGTTGAACAACAAGCCTTCCCACTTGGTCTAAAATTTGACGTCTAAGAAGTATCAATATTTTAGCCATAGTTTTATACTTTAATATTGCCCACAGCCTCATTTTTTAAAAATTCTGCCTAGTTGGTTCAGTGTCCAGTCCACTGCTGCAGTTCTCTGTGAGTGGGAGAGATCTAGTCCACGTCTCTCACTTTGCCCGTCACAGGTGTGGGAAAGCCTCGACGAGGCACGGTGGCCGAAGGGTGCCCTGGCAGGAGGCATTGGGGGGTCATCATGCTGGGCTCTGCTGGCCTGAGACCTGGCATCAGGTTTCCCTAAAATCTTCATGGAAGACTTGTGAGAGATAATGAGTTAATATTTGTGGAGATCTTTCAATAAAGTGTAATTGATGTTTGAATTTTCATAAACCAAACACGATATCTACCCCTGAAAGCTTTGTAAGAATATTTAGCACACATGTACGTGCCAGATGGATTGTAATGACAGTTGATAGGCCTCTTCTAACCCTTGCGTTCTGTTGTCAAAAATCTGCACATCAAAACAACTATAGTTTTCTCAAGAAGATTTGTTGGGTAAAAGATTCGGATGCACAGGGAAAATTCTACCATCTAAATAAGACTACAAATTAATGTTATAAAAGATAAGACTTTAAATTAGGGTTTTATATAAGAATATTCTAACATGCCTTAGAGAAATATCAGTAGATAATTTTTTTAAAAATCAGATGATATGTACTTGATCTTACATATTTTTCCTGCATAAGAGAATTTTTATGAAAAATCCATGGAGTATGATGCAAGACACTCAGAAATTATTCTTAAAACCTCAAGGACATGTAGAGATCAAAGTGGAACCACATCATAATACAAATAGTCATCACCGGGAAGAATGTTTTTGCAATTGAGATAATGCCAAGGAAAGAGTTTAAAACATAGGAAGTTAAATTAGCAAATGAAGTTGTTATTCTAATATATTGTGACAGCCTCAATAGTACTATTGCAGGAACCCTCTGGAAGTACTTATTCTGGGTGAAAAATGATAGCTGTAGATCCATGATAGGGGACAGGTGGCCCCACCAATTATAAATTCCCCAAGATTGTAAATGTACATTTTATCATCGTGTGTCAAAATATTCATTTTAATATTCAAACATTTTACCACATAATAAGCTGTAACCATATGTTTATTTATTATATTATATCAGTATAACATTAATAAATATTTACAGAGACACAGTGTATCATAGATGTATTCAAAATGGTAGCTCTCAGTTTGATTTTAAGTGAATACCTTTAGTGTCTCAAGCTAATTTTTAAAGCATTACATTTGTATTACACATCAATAAGAGCCAAGGAGTTTAAATTTTTAAGACTGACACCCCCTTTTTAACTCATGTTGTTTTATTTATTTTCCCCAATTGCATGAATTAAAAATGGAGTGTTATCTCAGTTTTGAATTCCTTAGCTTGATGTCGCAGCTCCTGCTTTGTTTGTATGTGAATTTGATCTTTAATAAAGATGAGCTCTGCTGAACTTTCCATTAATGAGAGACACTTAGGTACACAGCTCTTTAGAAACGATTTGGTAGTACTGGGAAAATTCAGAAAAGTTGCTAGTCTGTTAATAGTTTACATGGCAAGCTGTGTGATTGATTAATCAGAAGTTTTATAATCTCTGAAAACGTAACTCTCTCTGTAACTTCGGATTGTGTCCAATTAAGTTGACAACCACCAATTTTTAAAAAAGAAAAAAAAGTAAAAACTCAGGACTCCTGACTCATACTTTTCCTGTTACAGTGTTATATGACTATTTATCCTTGTGTGACAGCTAAGACTAGACCAGACGTACGTTCAGGAGACAGGAGGTTGGAGATAAGGCACTGAGCTTTCACTTCCGTGTGTCAGGAGGCAGTCGCAGGGTGATCCTGAGCTGCAGCCAGGAGGAACTTGTGCTAGTTTGGTAGTTATTGACTTGGTTACCTCTCTGCAGTATTCTTTGACTTCCTTACTTAGCTCATGATAATGAAACCCTAGGGCGTCCCTGGTGGCTCAGACGGTAAAGAATCTGCCTGCAATGCAGGAGACCTGAGTTTGATCCCTGGGTCAGGAAGATCCTCTGGAGAAGGCGATGGCAACCCACTCCAGTATTCTTGCCTGGAGAATCCCGTGGACGGAGAAGCCTGGTGGGCACGGTCCACGGGGTCGCGAAGGGTTGGACACGACTGAGCGACTCACACACACTTCTTCCTTCCTGATGAAGCTCCCCGCTCGGCTGTGTTGACTTTTCTTTCAGCCTCTGTTCAGGCAGACAGCTTCTCAGTATTATCCATTTGAGTGCAAATTTTCACATACAGAACTCTAACCAGAGTAAACGAAGGTGATTCTCCTTTTGATCACAGTGTCTAAACACTCTTAATGGGTACTTCGGGAGAATGTTGGCTGGATTCTCTTACCGCCTTTTACTGTCAAGTGCATACCCACAGGCGGGGTGCAGGACGCTTTTAGTGCCAATCATTATGTTCAACTCCAACTGGGGATCTCTTTCCACCATTTCTGCTTTTGTCATGATCACATTTCAGAAATCATTGTGTAACGCCCTAACTTCTAATTTTTCTGTGGGAAAATAGTGTTGCAATTTGCCCCCTTGTATTCTTCTGTGATTGTCTCTCACTAGATATTGGGAGCACGTATGCATTCCAGATCATGGAACTTCAACCCTCATCCCATCTTTTGTTTGTTGAATTTGGTTTCAGAAGGAATATTTCCCTTTTACTGTTTTTTTCTTGAGTAGTCACGAGTGCACTGTTAAAATGACTCACTGTTTCTCTCTACAGTTGCTCTACCCTCATGTAATATAGCCCATGTAATAACCTAAAATACTGGCAAGCTTGAACGTCTGTGACACCCCTGAATGTCTTTTACAGCCTTTGTCTAGGTTTGAACTTTCCAAATTATGTATTTCAGACGTTGAGAAAGAAGGGCCTTAATGGCTGTGACAGCCCAGATCCTGATGCAGACGACTCAGTAGGTCACAGCCCTGAGTCTGAGGACAAGTACAGGAAAATTAACGAAGATATTGATCTAATGATCAGCAGGCAAAGATTGTGTGTAAGTACTCAAAACACCCTTCATTTTTTTTACTCTTGATATTTCTCTGAACCTGGCAGGCCTTGAACAAGAAAGAGAACAAAGGCTGTGAAAGCCCCGACCCCGACTCCTCTTATGCACTCACCCCACGCACTGAAGAAAAATACAAAAAAATTAATGAAGAATTTGATAATATGATCAAGAGCCATAAAATTCCTGTAAGTACCAAAGGTAGATGGCTGGTCTGCTGATAACTGCTGCAGTAACATCCCTTAACCCTTTCAGTGAGGGCTTTCTCTCAGCAACACTGCAAAGGCAAACCCAGAAAATAGCCATCTCACTCCAAGGGCCGTTCACTTGGAAAGCAAACCTTCAGGGTTGCTGAAGTTATGTCATCGAAACGATGTGCCATCCAGAAGTTCATTCGGAGGTAGCAAGTTCACAGGAGGAAGAGAAAGATCTTGGTGACCCACCCAGAATTTACACAATCTCTTAAACACACAGTCCACACAAATCACCAGGCACTCGCGAATACGAGAGTCTCCTTCTGAACGAGGATTGACTATAAAAGTAGATATATTTTAACTGAGATCAGATACACGGGTGAGACGGCCGTTCTCTCGCGTAAACTGCCGCTCATCAGCTCATCATCCCCCAAGTAGAAGCTTGTTCCTGAGTGAAGCTTCCACCCTGTCCCTAAACATGAAATTCAGCAGCAGCACTGAAGGGTTAAAGCTAATGCTCGCTGCAGGGAAGCAGAGTGCATGACAACCTAACGGTAAGATTTCAACATGTTTGTGTGCTGGGGTGATGTTACAGCTTTATCAGAATATTCGCTTTGCCTACATCAACATTTTCCATGCTTTAACATTTGGCTAAATTTTGTCTTAACCAAGTCAAAAAATTCCTAACAATCAATCATATGCCTTGCCAGATATTTAAGAGAAATAACTCTGCATGTATTATTTTGTTTGCCCACATATTATAGAGGGGGAAAGTACATACCTTTTATTCTGTCATCAATCAAGCGATGTTCATTTTGTGACATAAAGTGTTACAACTTGAGGTTCACAAACTTCCTGAGTAATGAATGTTCATCTCTGAACCTTCACTGTATACAAGCTCCTCAGTAGGTATTTAATTCGTTTCTCAAAAAAGTACACTTTCTCTAAGTTAGGGAAACATCTGAAACCTGAGGATTGAGAGAGACTATAGTGAAAACAGGCCTCAGCAATTACAAGTGCAAATATCTGAGGACAAAAGCTCCAGGCCAAACCCACAATGACACTCACAAGATAAAGTAACGCTCTGCACATAGTAGGTGCACAATCAGTCCATGCTGGATTAAACTGAACACTTAAAACTTATTTATAAAATGTATGCCTGTTAAACTTCATGTCCTCAAAAATAGACGTCTGCTGCTTTTGTTAAATGAAATAATGTCCACAGGAAATCTTTTGTTGAGTCAGAATTATTAATACTCTCTATCATGAAGGAAAGCTAACTGCTGTAAACTCTTAAAGGTTTCATAAGACTGAGTACCGCATACAGCATTTCCACAGTGGGCGCTTGGTCAAATGAAACATTTCCTATCAGAGGCAGCAATGCATACTTGCTACAGCCAGAATTCTTAAATGAAATCTCCTGAGATTTTATTGCCCAGCAGAAGGAAAGAAGGAGCTCCTTTGGGCCAAGTTTTAGTTTATGGCCCGAGTTTCTCCCACTATATAATACGCTAGTTGAGAGCTGCTGGGCACGTTTGTGAATGTTAAGATTTTAAGGTGAAGCACGTTAGGTGTCTCAGGAGGAATGCCCAGCACGGGGAGGAGAGGGGAGTGTGTGTAGGACTGGCAGTCACTCTCCATGTGTGTGTGGAGCGTTAACCCCCAAAGATCTGGGAGGATGCCCATGTTTGCACATTGGATCATTTCCCCCGTCCTCTAGGGGGAAAGAGGTGTAATGCATACCTGGGTTCCCTCACCATATTTCATCCTGTCGTGCAAAGAGTTCAAAATCAGGATACATGATTTCTTAAGAGGTGCAGTGGCGTGCGGCAGGGGATGGAAAACCACATTAGAGCTCACAGGCAGAGCTGTGAGAAGGAGCCATACAGCTCCGGGCTGGGCCTGCAAGTCCCCGTTTCTTGAGTAAGTGCTTCAGTCTCCACGATGAAAAGCCCAGTTTTCGCACATCGCATTCAGTTGCTGGAAGTAAATTTTGTTGAAAGTTTCCACAGCTGCTAAAACATTTACAGCAGGGCTAGGACACTCTGCCCTTTGTATGGAGAGAGTGTCTCTGCCTCTCTGAAAACATTGCAAGGGTGTTTTTCTATTCCAGAGACCCAGGTTGAAGAGTTTTCCCTTCTCAGATCGAGAATTTAATATCGCAGTCACCTGTTGGTACCATCTCATTTTTGCCCATATTCCTCAATGACGTGAAATCATTCATGGCTGATTTGGAATCCTGTCGACCAGCATTTCCTCATGTGGGGTTTGCCACGGTTCATGCTGGGCTTCACAGCAAGGAAAAAAAACAGCTCCATTTGAGGAACCAGGAATTAGGAAATGGGCTGAAGGGAGGAGCGGGCAAGTGCAAGACGGGTTGAGAGGGACCAGGAAGGGAGGAAGTGGAAATAGTATGGATGTATTTTCTTCAAATAATGAACTGTGAAGAGCGAGAAAGAAGACTGTAACTAGGATCGAGGAGGGAGGTAGAAAAAGTACTTGAGGTGATTTACATGCCGAGGAGGAACACTTGAAGGAAGGAAAAGATTGGACGCGTAGATAAAATGGGGATAAAATGGCGAAGCTTCTCAAGGAAGGGGGATGGGCTGAGAACCGGAAGGATTTGCAGATGTAGCCGGAGTGGCCGGGGGAGAGGGAAGTTGAGAGGATGGCCACCTGATGACCTCTGTTTTTATGCTGAATTTAGCTTCTGTAGCTCTGAGGTGGGGAAGCAGGTGCATGAGAGACGGCCATGGGGACGCCCACGGGTGCAGACATTGTGAGGAGCTGCAGGTGGAGGGGGTCACTGGCCACAGTCATGGGGCGGCCTGGAGGGGGTTTGGATACCAGCAAGCGAGGTCACTAGGCTTCCCTGGTGGTTCAGTCGGTAAAGAGTCCACCTTCAAGGCAGGAGACTGAGGTTCGATCCCTAGGTCAGGAAGATCCCTGGAGGAGGGCATGGCAACCCACTCCAGCATTCTTGCCTGGAGAATCCCATGGACAGAGGCGCCTGGCAGGTTACAGTCCATGGGGTCACCAAGAGTCGGACACGCCAGAAACGACTGAGCACGCACGCCCGCCAAGTGTAGTCACTAGTCATCAGCGTTGTGTGATTCCTTTCTCTGCTGGTTCTCAGCAGGCTGGTCGTGGTTGTTCAGAAGTTGAGAGTGTCAGCTGTGGCCCCCAAAAGGAATTCCGTTCAGTCATTCCCATTAAATGAAAGAGGGCCTATTAACTAAAAATACTTTATTAAAAATATTTTATTGGACTTTTCCTTGCGGTACGTTTGGGAAATCATGGGTTTTGGATAAGAGTTCAGATACCTTTCTGACCGCAGTGACTCACTTTGGTAACCGTGATCCATTTGTTCAGGGATAGAAACTAAAAACTGTTTAGCTCTCATGCCTGCATCCCTACAGCCCGGGCCCGCGGCACGGGCATGTGGCCTGTACTGTTACACGGGGCCCTGCTCCCCGGGTCCACGCCCGCTTAAGTGCTGTGCTGTCCCCATCTTGAAATTCTTAGCAATTTTTTTAACAAGGGCCCCACATTTTTATTTTGCCCAGAGCCCTGCAAATTATACAGCCAGTCCTACTTATATCATCTTATTTAATCACCCAAAATTCTCTCTTCTTTCCTTTCTTGGGGGATTCTAAAATTTGGAGCCTGCCCCTGAAATCTTTGCAAGTTTGAAGTCTTTAATGACTTTTTGGCTTTCATTTTTTTCAACAAAATTTTTTAAAATTCAGATGCTGTTTTTCTGTTTTGGCTGTGCCAGGTCGTCCTAGCGGCACACAGGATATTTAGTTGTGGCATGTGGGCTCTGCTTCACCGATCAGGGATCAAACCTGGGCCCCCTGCACTGGGAGTGTGGAGTCCTAGCCACTGGACCACCAAGGAAATACCTAGATGCTTTTAAGTTCCTTAATTTTGAAAAGTTGGGAAGAAAAAGAAAAAATGCCAATTTCTTATAAACATGGGTACGTTGTTATAACCATTTCCTAAGGCATCTAGAGTTGATGGGTCTCTTTTTTGGATGCAGCTGCTTCAGGTCCCACATAGGGTCAAGGGAGATTAGATGACTTGCCTGCTTAAGTTGCAGTTTATTACACTACCTGGACTGCAACTAAGATTTCTGATACAAAGGCTGATGTTCTTTCTGATTCTCTGAGACACCTTCTCACTATGGTCAAATTTAAGCTTATAATGTGATTTCAAAATTATTTAGCCAGTTTCTGATACAGATAAGGAAACAAAACAAAAGACGAAATGCAATGGATGTTACCATGTTTTATGAATTGTGAATTTTTGAAGTATGCTTGATTCCTGAAAGGTGGCGCTAGTGGTAAAGAACCCACTTGCCAATGCAGGAATCATAAGAGATGCGGGTTCGATCCCTAGGTTTGGAATGATCCCCTGGATCATTCCAGGGGATGATGGCATGGCAACCCATTCCAGTATTCTTGCCTGGAGAATCCCATGGACAGAGGAGCTTGGTGGGCTACAGTCCATGGAGTCACAAAGATTTGAACACAACTGAATCAATTTAGCATTCACGCATGCCAATATCAGAATTATATCTGACTTCTGTCTAGCCAATCACAAGAGAGTTTTATAGTAACGCTCATCAAATTGTTTATAGCCCAGAATCCCAGAATTTGACTTGGGGATGATAGAGGTAAAAAGGAGTAGAGAGACTTTTACCAAATTGATTAGTAGAATGGTTCAGAATTCATTAAATGATTATTAACCATCCTCTTTATTTTGGATATGCAAATAATCTCGGGGTAGGGGAAGGTATTGGCTTTGTTCTCTACTGAGACATGGTCAATATTCTGTAGAATATTCAGGGGAGAAGTAGTCTTATGGTGGGGTCCTTAGGTATCCAGTTAAACATTTATAAGTAGTAATAATGAATACAGAGTAAAACATTTGTAAGCAAAAGAGAGCTTTAAAATATGAAATCTGAGTAAATTTGAACAAGGGGAGTCTTTAAGGTATATTTTTTCCCAAGGCCTCATCCCACCGTGGCATCAGCAGGCATAAGCACACACCCTAACATGATGTTCAGCCATGTCCCATAAGAACCTATTTAGTCTTCTATGTTCCTGGTTCATAAATAATAAGCTTCTCACATGCAGCCAACACTCACATCACAGTATGATTTCTGACCAAAATATTTTATTTCTATTCAAAAATGTATACTGTGTTGCACAGTCATTTAGTAGCAAAACCAACAGGCTCAGTCACTTGTTAGACAACCTTGGATCACTTACTTAATCTCACCAACTTAAAAAGGAAGGTTTATATCTGTAGCGAAGGGATGTTGGAAGCTTCAATCATATTGTATGTGTAAATTATGGTATAGTGCTTGCTCAATAAATAATACACAGTAAGTTGTTGTAACATTACTTTTACATTCATATAGTATCTTCCTAAAAATTCTTTGAATGAAAATATTCAATTAGTACAATAAAAAGAGGGCTAGGCTATGTATTACCTCGTAGCGAAAGAGCTTTAGCGTCTGATAAAAGGGGACATTAAGTGGCCAATATCTTAATTGATCTTATAAAAGAAGAGAAAGCAATCAGGAGATGGGTGGGAGCAGGAGCAGGATCAAATAGAGTGGTCAGGGTGGGCTTCCTTGAGAAGACTCGCTTTTTTTAAATTTTATTTTATTCAAGGGTAGTTAATTTACAATGTTATGTTAACTTCTGCTGTACAGGAGAGTGACTCAGTTATATATATATTCTTTTTCATATTCTTTCCCATTATGGCTTATCACAGGATGTTGAATGTAGTTGCCCATGCTATACAGTGAACCTTGTTGTTTATCCATTGTATATATGATTTTTTTGCATCAGCTAATCCCAAACTCCCAATTCTTCCCTCTTCTTTCCCCTCTCCCCCTTGGCAACCACAAGTCCGTTCTTGATGTAAAAGACCAGATTTTGAGCAGAAATTTAAAGAAAGTGATGGAGTTAAACAGAGAAATAAGACAAGAATGAGGGAGGGGAGAACAGGATGGCAAGAAATCAGTAATGGAGCCTGGTGAAAACTGGAATTAGGAACCTGTGGAACACAGGGAGAAGTTGGACTTTGCTACAACTAGGATGAGAGTTCACACAAGGTTTGGCATAGAGAAGTGCCATCACCTGATTTATGCTTCTAAAGGATCTATCTGATTGCAGGGTTGAAAGTAAAAGGGAGGGCAAGGATAGAAGCAGGTAGCTATGAGCAGGTGACTGCAGTGATCAAGGCGAGAGATGATGGTACTAGAGTCAGCCATTGGAAGGTGAGAGGTGGTTGGAGGTTATATGTGGAAGTTAAGCCAATAGTATTTCCGGGTAGACTGAAAGTGAGTTATGGGAGAAAGAGAAGATTCAGGGATGACTCCAGAACTTTATTCTGTGCAAAGGAAAGCATTGAGCTGCCATCAGCTGAAGATGGGAAGAGCTAGATTGGGACTAGTTTTGAGATGCTTATCAGACACTTAAATAGAAATATTTAGAGTGTAGCTGAATATGCAAGTTTGGAATCAGGAGAGAGATCCGAGCTAGAACTAGAAAAAGGACCGTGGTACTGTTTCATTCGAGTTTCCCAGGTGATGCTAGCAGTAGGGTTCAATTCCCGGGTCAGAAAGACCCCCTGGAGGAGGGCATGGTAACCCACTCCAATATTCTTGCCTGAAAAATCCCATGGACAGAAGAGCCCGGGAGACTATGGTCCATCAGGTCGTGGAGAGTCATAGACGACTGAGCACACACTCTTACATTCGCAGAGCAGGGAGAAGAGGATGAACAAGAGACCAAGGCTAAGAAGGAGCAGCTATTGAAATAGGAGGGAAAGTCCAGGGTTGAGGAAGGGGAGGAAGTTTATCAAGAATCAGTGATCAACTGCGTCCCTGTTGAGAACTAAGAAGTTACCGTTGGATTTAGCAATCTGAAGGTTATTCATGACAATGACAAGAGCATTTTTAGTGAAGTGGTGAGGAGAACTTTTTTTAATGGAGTGAGTTGAGAGAAAGAAAGCAGTGTGCCAGATTTCCAACCCAGGTCACAAGAGCAGAACTGTCACTGGTGACATGATTTTCCAAAGTTCCCTACCAAACAAAGTGAAACATTCCCTCACCATACACAGTAATTGCATTTCTGGGAATTTCAGTGCATAAAAAAAAAATCTGTGTTTCAGTGTATTAAAAATACCTTGTGTTTGCAGAACAAAGTTCTGACTCAGATGATTATTAAAAAGGTTTTTCATACACATGAATGTCCAGTGGAGCATTTGAAGGTGGGATGGGATAAGAGACAATTCTTTGTTGTGTACAACTGCCCCACATATAATAGGATATACAGCATATTGGGGTTTCCCTGGTAACTCACTCGGTAAAGAATCTGCCTGCAGTGCAGGAGACCTGGGTTCAATCCCAGGGTCAGGAAGATCCCCTGGAGAAGGAAATGGCAACCCACTCTAGTATTCTTGCCTGGAAAATCCTGTGGATAGAGAAGCCTGGCAGGCCATGGGGATGCAAGAGTCGGACCCAACTGAGCAACTAAACCACCACCACAGCATATCTACCAACCAGGAGAATACCAACTCAGTCATTGACACCCACAAGTTCCCAGAGTGCCCCCCAAGGAGATAGTCCACCGGCAGAGTGTACCACAATTCTAGATCTAGAGTTACTCCTGTGGATCTAGTGGAAAATAGATGGCAAACTCAGAAGGGTAGTGGAAGAGAGTTCAGTCAAGGGTCTATTTACAGATGAGGAGAGATCAGGCATGCTGCAGCCCATGGGGTCGCAAGGAGTCGGACACTACTGAGCGAGTGAACCGAACTGAGAGATCAGGTAAACTCCAGAAATAGTGAAGTACATTAGGGCTTCCAACCTGGAAGCTATTACCATACGTAGGCCTGAAGGAGCAAAAGGAGGAAGAAATTTGTCAGAGCACAGTAAGATCTATGTCGCTGGAAAGAGGACCAAAAGGAGGGTGTGTTGTTCACTAGGGGAAGGCAGCCTCTGCCATCCTCTGGCCCAGCAAGAGGGGAACTATATCCGGACCTCTCTCCTCTGGCTGTCTGTACTTCTGCCGGTGCCTTCATTGGCCCAGGTGAAGCCGGAGGGCCAGAGGATTGTGCTGGATGCAGTCTGGGACATCAGTCTCCTGGGCCCAGAGCAGTGGAGAGGGGGTCGGGATAAATGGAGAAGTCCTGGAAGGTTACTTTGTTTTCTCAAGTGTGCTAGAGTAATTCCTATTTGGCCTTTTAATAAGGGAATGAAGTATTTTATTGACTCTCTAGACATTTATTTTACAGCATACACTAATATTTTTTTGTTATTTAAAGGCTTTGGGAATTGGGCAACATAATCATTCTTTGATGTCTTATCAAACATTCATATTCAATGATATCATGGTGTTTATCCAAAATTATTTTTGTTACCCTGTTTACAACAGATAAAGCTTAATAAAAAAAAAATCTGTGTTAATATAACACTTGTACACTTTTATTTCCCTCTAAATCAGTGAAGGATCAAAGACATGTAAATGAAAAGAGTTAATGACGCATTTGTTCTTATCAGTAGTGCCCTGTCCAGATCAGGGAAGAAAAGAAAAATAGGAAAAGTAAAGAATAAGGGAGCAGAAGCAGAGAAAGAGGACGGTGTTGTAATTATCACCAGGATAAACAGAGAACTGCTACAGAGCATAACGTGATGCAGGCCAGCCGATCAACAAGAAATAAACAAAAAGAAAAAAAGCTTGATGTTAGGATTACAGAAAAGAATAGTAAGAAGAGAAAACTTTGAGCCATCGGAACATGTGCATTTAAATTTGTACAATGGCTTATTAGAGACTCCCTGAGGGAATCTTCTATGTAAACCCTAATAATACATACTAGATCCACACATATACACATACACACATATATCCATTTTATATTAAGAATGCTGCATACTCTCACACCATGAGTCCTCTGGCAATGTATTCAAACAGTATTTTCATTTATAATGTTAAAAATGAAAAAAAGGAGGAGGGGAGGACATTTCAACTATGATTATCTAGCAAATGCAAGCAGAAAAAAAAGCATGTGTGGGTTATATTGCCAAAATAATACCAAAAAATCAATAGTTGGGGTCTGAATTACTCTAATTAGACATCCACACAGGTCACTAAATGTTTGCAACTCTCTCATTGGAGATGTAGGTCTTGCCATTTGTCAATGTCAGTATATCCCAAAAGGTGAAGTATGATGTATATTCTGAACTATCATTTTAAAATATGAATTATTGAATGATACATGCTCTGTTGAACCCTGTGTCTTAAAATGTCGATTATCTTTAGAGTTACTTTCAAAAGACAGACTTTTAAATATAATAATTAAAGTATATATGCTATTCACATGCCCGGAGATGATTTTATATCATTAAACTTCTGCATAAATATGCTTCAATAAGCAATTAAACCAAAGGCTCCAGTGTGCATTTTAATCCCTTTTCTCTGTGAAGTCATCACAGTCATGTACCTTTGATCTTGCAGTCATTTCTGGCACCGGATTCAGATATCAGAAATGAACAATTACCACTTAATAGAATGGAATTCAAAGACAATGGAGTCTAATGAAATGGGGCTTTGTTTTAAACAAAAGTGAAACGTTTTCTAATAGTTGCAAAGAAACAGTTCTAAGCACATTAAAGAAATCAGTTTATGATCTGAACATCTTGAGAGCTCTTCTTAATGATCTTCTAGACACCAAGCAGTTTGGCATTTGAGATTTTTCTTGGAAAAGTGAGGCTGTCTGTACTGGGCTGTTTCTCTTCACCTCTTTTACCCGTGCTTGTTTTTCTTGCGCCTGCAGGCTGTCCCACCTCCCAACTTTGAGATGCCAGTCTCCATCCCAGTGTCCAGCCACAACAGCCTGGTCTACAGCAACCCCGTCAGCTCACTGGGAAACCCCAACCTTTTGCCACTGGCCCACCCTTCTCTGCAGAGGAATAGTATGTCTCCTGGTGTAACACATCGACCTCCAAGTGCAGGTAACACAGGTATGTCCTCGTAATAACGCAACAGTAGCAAATCATTGGAAGCAGCTACCTTTGGCAAAGAAGGCTGTTTTACCTGCAAGATACTGAGTGTTCCAGCTTTCTGTTTGTTATGTTCCTTCATTGCTTAGTACCCATCCGCATCTAGGTCTTCCACATGGTAAAAACCTAACCCTGTTAGCATATCTTTCAAAATCTTTCATGATCTGCAGTTTATATGTTTAGCTTATCACCCATCTCCTTAGTTGGCTGTATTTTAACCACATGCTTTCTCAAAGAGAAGGCCAAATATCCTGTCTCCATGCTTTTGTTTCTCCTCTTCTCTTGCCTAAAATGCCATTTTCCGTCTTACTTCTAGCCAGATATCACCTTTTCTATGAATCTTTTTCCCATGTGTCGCTTGATAGCGTTTATCTCATTTAGTTATTTATTATTTTGGTCAATTTTTTCTTTATGTAATTTATAGCACAGAGGACTTAAGGCAGAGAAGAAATGTGATAAAATAGCATAATTTATAAGAACTGTGAATTAAAAACAAAACTAGGTCAGAAACAAAGATGAGAGCATATCACAAGGACATATACAACTGCCATAGATTTATGTCTATACTTCCAGGAGATTCTTACGGTTGTACAATTCACAGTGTCTCAGAGAAAAGAAATCTTTGCTCAGAAAAAGTTTGGCCATTCTTAGAACTCAGATCAAGTGATACATAATATGATATACTGTAATGAGTATCTGTCCATTTCCCCACTGGACTTACAGGACTTTGAAGGAAAGAATGTCCTCTTGCTTGTCAGGTTCACGGTAGGAACTCAGTAAATATAAGTTGAATATAACTGAATAAATCCTTCATATTTCTAAAATAAGCTCCAAAATTGAATTTCTAAGTTGTATACAGCTAATCATTATACCCTTACATTTTATTTCTTAAAAAGCACTTAATAGAGAATTTTAATATGTCTTAGACATACTTTTTATTAAAAGTAATTTATCCACAGAAGAATTTTTGCTTCAGAATACTTATATCTGCCTTAGAATTAAATGTGTATTACTTTTTAGTACAGAAACTTCATGTAGAGGATACAATCAGCCACGTTAAAAAAAATCTTGATAAATCTTGATATGTATAAAGAACTTATTATGCTATTATCCCTACTTCTGAATATGTTGAAACCTCTCATAAACATTTTCAATAACTATATGTATTCCTTTTAGATCATACTCAAATGCTGTTGAATTTCCTATTTGATGAACTCATGCTCATTTATTTTAAAAAAAAATCTCATGGTTTACTTCTAAAATATTTATTTGGTTGGAAGTAATAAACTCTTTGCTAAAAATGTAATGAACATTTTCTTCTAATTCCAAACCCAGTACCAAATAATCATAATAGCAATTAGAAAATAATCTAGCTAATATTCTGTTCTTTTAGCTAAATTTTATTCCTCAAGAAATAATTATTATATTCAGTGTCTTTTTAAAACATCCCAACTCCCATAAATAAAGATTGCCAAATTTTATCCTGCTTTCTTAAGCTAGCAGTGAATGAACATATGTCTCTAAATTCGTGGCCAATAAAGCCTGTTTTATTGCATTAGTAAGTAAGATTCAGGTAGTAAAGGAGGTCATTCACTGTTAGAGGATTCATGAAATGACCAAAGTGCTAGGTAATTAGCATTGCACAGAATTAATTCTATAAAATATATTTACAAAAAGTTAAACATCAAATATATGGTTATTTGAGCATATAATAAACTTTACTCTTCACTTTCTAGAAAATGCCATCTTAGGAAAACTAAATGTGAAAATACAGTAAACATTTAGAGACCATTCAAAGACTAGATTTTTTTTAAAGGTAATCTTAGGGAAAAAGATGCTGCAAAATGTCAGTGATGGAATGTATTTTTAGTGTTTGAGCGCAGCATGTCACAGTAAAACAAATGTCAGCCGTCTGACCTAGGTAACACTTGACAAGTGTAGGACTCTTGGGAGAACCCTAAGAATACTAAAGTTGCCAGAGGTACAGTGTGTTGCCCTGGGCGCCATTAGCCTTCCTCCTTCTGAGCTTCGTCTTCCGTCCACAGGTGGTCTGATGGGTGGAGACCTCACGTCCGGTGCAGGCACCAGTGCAGGTGAGTGGAGACCCCGGTCCTGGAGTGCGTGTCGTTGTTGAGCAGTCCTTTACTTGGTGATCTGCAGACGTAAGTCTTTTCAATAAAGTTGAGAGATCAGGGAGACTCATGCGAAAATGGCCCCAAGAATTTCTAAAGCATTCTGATGAAGCAGGAGTGATCGGATAGTAACTCAGAGACGACTATTTGTTAAGTAGACCTTTCCATAATAAAGCTTCAGCTAGTCAACAAAATCAGAATTGGGGGTTCTGATGAAATCAATTTAATCCTGGATACCATCTCTGGTGGCCGCCAGAGTACCTTTAGCAAACCTTGCAAGTCGCGTCCTTTGTAAATTATTTCACATGAAATGTGAATCACTTTCTATACAAAGAAGTACTGAACTCCTGTATACTTCTAAAGGAGAATGCATAAAGAAAAGGAAGGAGTGAGATTATAACCATTCAACAATACTGTTAATAAAATAAAACCACCTCTGGGATTAAAATAAGTTCTTAGAGAATATAAACACAGTGTACCTCTCAAAAAAGCACATTAAATACAGTTCAGCTCTTTAAGAACTTCTTGCATTATGGCCAATTGGTCTCATAGTCGCATTTCTCCAGGGTCCCATGCTAATTCATATTATTGTGATTACTGAGATGTCGATGTCATTTCCAATGCAGAGGTGAGACAGCACAATACTTTCTAATGCTAACTGCAGTTCACTGTTGGCATAACAGGTAACCATGGTAATTCCTGCAGTAGAACATACTATACATTTAAAATAGTAGGAGGCAGGCATGATAACACAAGGTTATATTTGAAATATCAAAAATTTCAAGTTTATTGAAATATCTATGGACAGCCTAATTAAAATATTTTGCCAGGTTCAACTATAATAGGCTGTTAATTATAAGAAAGAAGATTAAAAATTGGCATATAGAAACATGTTTATAAATATGTCCATTTGGGAGTAATGTGTCTTATTTCTGATATTGGCTCTTCACTAATTCAGTAAGTAATGAAGAAAAAGGGTAAGAACTAGCGGATTAACAAACAGAATCAATGATCCTGACTTCCTATTTTATCTAGCTTTTAAGGACTAGATAGAGTCAGATTAATGAGTAGACTGAATATACAATTTTTCTGGATATTTACAAAGTGCTATTTTTTCCCCCTCAAAAAAAATACCTTAGGATTTGTAGCCTGAAAATTATAGACCAAAACTAGACCATTGTGTCTTGGATTCAAGTCTCTGCCAGACACTATGGCTAGAAGGGGTGGTGGGCCTGAAAACTGGGTTGTCTCAAAATCCAAGAAAAAGGTAAATAAGAGTAGTTTAGATATTATGATATTTTATCCAGTATCTTGATGCATCAGTTTGCTTGCTTGTATGAGAACAGCCAATAACAGTGATGAAAGTTAATAGAAAAAGCATGTGGAGTTGGGGAACGGGTACTCATCTTTGATGACATGGCCTCTTGTCACTGCCTAATAGCTAAAATGCTTTAGAATTCTATATTGAAAATAAGTGTGTTCAATTATGCTGTCATTGTCAATTCCCTGACAGTCCACTAAGTTAAATGGCCCTCCAGGGACAAAGAAGACACTCAATCTTGTAAACATAAAAGTTAGCCACATATAGGCTATAGCGTCATTGAACTAAAAAAAAAAAAATCTTGTAGGCTTAGCAAATTCATTCCCCAACTTCAGGACCTCTGCCATAACTCAAGAATCTTCTACTTCAAAAAATGGAAGGAAGTTAAAAAAACAACACTCAGTTGGTCCACTTTGATGATGATAAATACTGTATCTTGATGACTGTATCTTATAGTGAGGAGCATATAACAGTCAGTTTCTGTATAGTTATGAAAGAGTTACTTCCCCACTTTTTAAAAATAGAGGAAGAAGCCCTTTCTAACTCTGGTTCCACAGAACACCTGTTGCAGATGCCACTGAGTCTTGAGCTTAGCTGCTACGTCCTGCCCACAGACTCAGCCGTCTGCCCCTTCTTGCTCATACCAGCCTGTATCAAATGTCAGAGTGAATATATTGGTCCTGATGTCAGAGAATCACATAACGCCGAGGGAAACAAGGCTAGTCAGAATGTCTCTGCATTTTCAGAAAAGAAAACTAAAGCAAAACAGCCAAAAGATACCTTCCAAATTTTGAATATTGTCGTTGAAATTCAAGGTCTCAGATAACGTTAGAAACTCTGAGGTCAAGTGGCAGGACTCTGCCGTTAAGTTAAAGTATTTTTCAGCCTGTGCATACTCAGTTGCTTCAGTGGTGTCCGACCCTGCGACCCTGTGGACTGTAGCCCGTCAGGCTCCTCTGTCCATGGGATTCTCCAGGCAAGAGTACTGGAGTGGGTTGCCGTGTCTTCCTCGAGGGATTGAGCCCAAATCGTGTATGTCTCCTGCATTGGCAGATGGGTTCTTTACCACTAGTCTCCACCTGGAAAACCCTTTTCAGTCCAATTTTCTTCAATATCTACTCATCTCAACTTGCAAAAAGAGTATAGTCTCACGAGGGAAGGAAGTAAATTCAGTATTTATTGTGTTTCTTTAAAACCAAGAGAACAAAGAAGTAAGCATCCTTCCCTCTCAGCTTGAGCATAAAGTATAGCATCTTTTGCATCCACTCACTCCCTGCACTATGCCTCTCCCTCATCCCACCATCCAATGAGTCATCAGGTCTTACCAACTTACCAAATGTCTCCAAGGTATTTCCTAAATCTACCCTCTTTCTCTCCATTCCTATCTCACTGCCCTGGTTCAGGCTCATAGCAACACTCCAGAACTATCTCCAAAGATCCCTAATTCATCTCCCGACCTCACATTGCATCCCACTCCAGACTCCCTATTAGTCTTTATCAAAGCCTTAAACTCATTGTAGGTCATCATTCAGATGCTTAAACTCCAGCAATGTTTTCCCAGCTCTTTCAGAGTTAACCATGAGCCTCTTGTCTCTATGGGCTTTGCTGGTGGCTCTGCGGTAAAGAATCTGCCTGCAACGCAGGGACATAAAAGATTGAGGGTTCGATCCCTGGGTCGGGAAGATCCTCTGGCGGAGGGCATGGCAACCCACTCCAGTATTCTTGCCTGGAGAATCCCATGGACAGAGGGGCCTGGCAGCAACAGTCCATAGGGTCACAAAGAGTCAGACGGGACTGAAGTAACAGCATGCACGCATGCCCTTATCTCTGGCCCATCCCTACTCTCTGGGCTTCCACCTTCTTTCTGCCACTGCCATCAAGAACCCCGCACTCAAGTTCTAATAATAGCAAACATCTAAATTGCTGTTACTATGTGATTTAACACACACCAAAAAAACCTTTTATTTACATAGCAGCCCTTTAATGTAGATATTCATATTATGCCCTTTCTATCGTCAGGGGACCTAAGGCACAGAGAGATTAAGTATTGGCCCAAGGTGGAACCCAGGCAGTCTGTCTCCAGAGTGCATGTTCTTAACTGCATTGTGCTTCCACTTTCTCAACAGCGTCACAGCTTCTTGCTTTTGTGTGTACATTCTTAGCATTCTCCTGTGAAGTGCTCCTGAGCAGTGCTTGTCACCCTGCAGAATTCAGTTCAGCCATTCAGGAAATCCTTTCCTGACCCTTCCAGAAAGAATTAGGCACCTCTCTTGCCTACCTTGTTTATCTCCTTGCATTGTAATTGCATTATCTGTTCATACTCTCCTGGACACATCCCTCTGGGGGCAGACTGTCTTCAGTTTGTATTCCCAGCTCAAGATACAAGAGAGAGGACATGGCAGATATTCAGTAAATCCGTGTTAGCCGAATAAAGGAAAATTTGATCTTCTAGACATAAATTTTTTATACTGTTTATGTGGAAAAAAGAAAAAAATACTTCAAAGAAGTAATGTAATTTTAAATACAAAAAGATATACCCTTATCTGTAATTCACAGAAATAATCTTCTGATACTGTAGGTAATGAATAGTGAATTCATTATTTGATTAAATGGCTGAGCACTATTAACCAATAAAGTTTTACAAACTTTAACTTACCTAATGGAAAACCTGGAGGGCATATATATATCAGTAAATAAAACATAGGCGGGTGCCTCTGACCATCACAAGTTTCTTCTTGAAATAATGAACATCTTATTGCTTAAGTTGAAGTCCTTTCATACATGAAGGTGAGAGAGAGGTGATAAAGAAGAAACAGGATGGGGTTGTACTCTTGATGTAAGGGAAATATGCACCAAGTCATTATAATACGTTAGTAATAGTGACATTTGTAGGTTTCAGTTGACAGTTATTCATCCACTATTTAATCCTTTACTTTCAAGAGCCAAAATTGAAAGTCACTGCTTTTAAAATTACATTTTGTCATGTCTGTACATTAAGGCTTTTAACATGCTAATCTTAGTGCTTACAGATGATTGTAAGATCAAGTTCAGTTGAGTTTCTGTATTCATTAGGTTTAATCGTTAGCACAGCAGTGCCTTGTGTTGGATTATTCATTTTCTTATTGGTGCCCTTTGTTTTCGTGACATAGTTCCTTTTTTATTGGGTTGAAAGTACCAGTATGCTCAAGGGTGTACTGTTTCCTGATTGAGATTAAAAAAAAAGGGGGGCAGGGGGTCAAAGAGCAGAAAGAAAATCCTTTAGGAATCTCTTTGAAAAGTCAGGAGAATTGTTAGCAATTTGACAATAAGGCAAAGGATATTTATGTATATTGGTTAATAATTTTAATTGGCATTTATTGTAAATTAGAGATAATTTTATATAAAAAGAAACAGCTGTTTCCTTATTTTGATTGTTAATTGTTTACTATTTTATGCATTTGGTTGTCAAGCATCGTCACTTCTGGAATGCTTAATTTGTATCAGCTAAATACATGGAGACTTGGTAGTGGCAGTGTGCTGCTGTGGATAAACCACGGAGCAGTGGCTGAGTAAGGAGACCTGGCTTCCAGACTCTGAAGACTCCACTCGGCAAGACTTTGGGCCATGACTCTGGACTTCTGAACTTAGTACTCACATTAGGGATAAGACACAAAAGTCTTTAGGGTCCATTTTCATCTAATGTTTTATGATCATAGAATCATAAAAGTTCACCAACATGACATTTTTGTAATTCATTTCACATTGGAAAAAAATAAATTTAGCATACCATAAAATAGACCTAAATGAGAAGAGGAAAAGTTCATAACAATGTTTAATTATTCTATATCAATACCATTGCTTTACAGCTATTTGTTTTTGAAAATACTTACCGAAATTTTCTTGGCTGACTTTCTTATCTACCAAGTAGACTGCTCTGCAGTTCTTACTCAGTGATTTAAAATATCAATGTGAAGTGGTTAAAAATTCAGCTTAAAAGAATTGGCTTTGACAAGTTTACCCTTTTTTTGCCTAACAAAACACAACTTCAGAATCAATATTCAAGAAAAGGAGATTACCATTTAGTTACTCTCAAACAAAACTTTTTTGTTAGTATAAAAATATAATTTTATATTACTTTTTTAAAAATTGTTAAGCAGCCTATGGAAAAAAAGCTAAGTTAACAGTTGGATTCTTTTGAAGTATTTTGTTAGTTTCAATTGTTCTGAATAAAAATTCTGAGCGCATTATCAGTTTTGCCTTGGGAGCTCACTCAAAACATAAATAAAGATCCAACAGCATTGCTTTATTATTATCTATGCAATTCAGTAACAGTGATATTTTTAACCCAAACCAAGGTTATCTAGATTTCTTAAAAGAAAAAAATTTACTGTCCTCTAGTTGGATAACCTACAGCACGTGATAATCAGCCACCGCCAAGGAAATCAGTGTCCACTTCCCAAATACAAGACCTGGCAGGTTGTAGATAAAGTGATACCTTGACACCGTTCTGTAGAGGCCATGCTGAAGTGAGAGAGGCAGGTGGAAGAAAAGACAAGTGGATGTTATAGGCTAAGTCAGGACACCATCTACTTTCAGCCCCTTTGGTTTGAATTAATTCTTAAGGAGTTTGATTTCCAGAAGGAAAAACAAAATTTCAAATTGTAACTTCACCAGAGAGTGTTTGAGCAGATTTTAGAGCCTTTTGTATATCAATGATTCTGACCTCACAAATTGGATCCTTTTTATCCCCTTTCTATTATATTTAGTAAAGCAATGTGAAAATTGGTCTCTTCACTCATATCCCATTGATTTAACCTAAGAGTGTGATTAATAATAAAATTTTGGTCTTTTTAATATTGATTCAAGCAGTTAACATTTCCTCCCTAATTTATTAGTTTTATTCAACGTTTGCCTTTTTTCTCTCAGTATTTTTTTTTTCCTCACACAGTGTTGGTTTCTCTCTTTCCCGTTTTTGGCATCACCATAAGATTTTATTTGGAGATAATACAGAAGCTCTTCTCAAAATCATTAGTGATATGAAACTGCATCAATAGACAGCAGATCCTGACGGAGGGATGTGGTTAAAAAACCCCTCTTGGAAATCAATGTTTTACCTACCGGGGACTTTTTGGGGCTTCAAGACTTTCAGCCAAATGTATAATGTGCTGTTTTTAGACAAACCTTTGCCAGTCTTAAATTTTAGTTAGGCTTATATAGTATGTTTCACTTGAATTTAAGTTTTAAGTGTGCAGTCATGAAACAGTCTCATATTTGAAAGATCAAATATATTCCCTTAGTTTATGTGAAAGGAAACTCAGGGGCTTCCCTCGTGGCTCACCAGTAAAGAATCTGCCTGTGATGCAGGGGACCCGGGTTCGATCCCTGGATCAGGAGGATCCCGTGAAGAAGGGAATGGCAATCCAGTCCAGCATTCTTTCCTGGAGAATCCCAGGGACGGAGGAGCCTGGCGGACTGTAGTCCATCGAGCTGCAAAGAGTCGTACCCGACTGAAGCAGCTGAGCCGCACGCAAAGGAAACTGTGTTGGACCAAAGCCTTGGCTAAATAGGTTCAGTTTGTCTTCTACAGATGTGTTCACGGGGTGCTAAAGTGTTCACTCAGTTCGTTCATTATTGCTCCATTTCAGCTATATTAACTGAACATAATATCTACTTGGTAACTGTCTTACTAAACACTGTCCCTTCCTGTCACAATTTTTTGACCTTAGACTCCACTTACAATCTCTAGTTATGACAAAGAACTGATTTGTTGTATTTGTACTGTAAGAGGGGAAAAAAGATCCCTGCTTTATTAGGTTATGATGATATAATAATATTATATTATCAGTCACGTCCTACTCTTTGTGATCCCATGGACTGTAGCCCACCCGGCTCCTCTGTGGAATTTCCCAGGCAAGAATAGTGGAATGGGTTGCCATTTCCTCCTCCAGGGGATCTTCCTGACCCAGGGATCAATCGAACCCAAGTCTCCTGGGTCTCAGGCATTGGCAGGCAGATTCTTTACCAGTGAGCCACCTGGGCAGCCCATAGTAATAATAGTAAATCTAAATCTGTGGTCAATTTACCTATTCAAACATGATAACATTAATTTAGAAAACAATCATGAAAAGGAAACCTTTGGTATTAAGCAGCTCAGAGAAAACTGTAAAATCATGGAGCAAAAGTTTTGCTCATGCAGTAATTTGGGAAAAATACTTCAGAGGCAGATATTCAGAATAATAAAATAACCAAGAAAAATACATGATGTTCGAGTTACTTTAGGGAAGACGTTGTCCTTGGAAAGTCTGTGAATCCCCATGTTGCAGGATTGTGGTGAAAATTAAATGAGATCATCAATACAAGGCAGCATTGAGCACACTTTCTGCCCTAGAGTAAGTGCTTGTTAAAAAATGTTGGCTCTTGTTAGTATTATAATTATCTATATTCTTGACTTCTAAGCAAAAAAGAAAGCTTGGTTTAATCTAGTCCCAGTAATATTTATGAAATGTGCAGGGTGTGAGTAGTGTTCTACTAGGCTTCACCAAGACAGATGCCTGCCACATCCCCTACCCTAGACGCTGGGAGTAGAGAGGAGATATTAAATAAATCCCAGACAGAAAGGGAGCGCAGTGCAGTGCAGGGCAACACATTTTGTTCGAACATTATCATCTTCTGATGTATTTGCAGCAGTTGTGTAAATGTTAAAACCACAAGTAATTATTCTTTCTCTTCTGTCACGTTCTCTCTAATTTGAACTGTCTCAATATTTTTGTTTAGAAAAATGAGTGAAAGAATGAGCAATTGTGTCAATAATGAAGACACCCCCTCATTTTTTAGCAAAGAGACAGCCCCCAAATCGCAAGAAGTGAACAATTAAGTGAGTCATAAATCTATCTATCATTCATTGTTAAGTGGAACTTTTTTTTAAGATAGCAAGGTTCCATCTCATTTTTATGGTGCGATGAAAAACTATCCCTTCAGTAAGACAGTCCTCAGAACAGAACAATATTTTGTGTGTCTTTGTGCCCTGGAAACATCAGATTGTCAACTTTTTTCTTGTTTGCAAATGGAGCCTTTATTCCAAGAGAAGGGAAGATTCATGGATGCATTCTAAATCTGAAACATCTGGCTTTGGTAATAATGTAGTGGAAGCAGCTTGTGCTTTGGATTCAAATCAAAGCTCTCCCACTTACTGACAAGTCTTAGAAACTCCCGGAACCTCAGTTTCCTCATCTGTCAAAAATCGGGACAATAATGCCTGACCCACATGACTCTCAGGAAAAAGATGAGAGTGGTCTGCCAACACAAACCTGCTTTATGACACAGACTCCAGTCTTTGGAAGAATAACTTAGTACCCAGTAAAATTTCTTTACTTCTGCCTCACAATCCAGAGGCCATTGTATGTGCTGTATGTTTAAAGTTCTAGTTGACAGATAGACTGTTAATTTCTCAAAGGATTCTAAACAGAGCCAAGAAACATCCAGGATGAGTAGAGTCGATAGGAAATTCATAAAGGTCTGGTTCATCATCAGGGTGACCTAGTCAAGCTGAAGAGACTAGTCTCTTTTTAGAACGTCTGCTGCCCTCCAACTGGTACAACCAAGAATAGTCTTGGCTTGGGTGTATTCTTGGGGTATTTTTCTAAGAATACACCACAAAAGGCACTGAGGTTTCACAGGAGTTTCTTCTCAGTCTGACATTATGCGTTATTATATTGTTTCCCTGAGAAACCCCCAGATAGAGTGGAGACTTGATTTTTACTTTTAAGAATCTGTAATCAGGAGTCTTTAGCTGGATAAGAATCAGAAATCTGATTTGCCCCCATTCTGCAGTAGGCATATTGAAATTTTCATCATTCCCAGATTTCTGACCTCTAAATGTTTTGTGGTTGCCTTTTCCCTTAGAGCCATCCCATGAAAAAGATCTCCTTTCCCCTCCAAGAAAAAAGAAAAAAACCTGATTGTGATTTACAACAGCTGTATAACTTATAGCTGCTGTTGCTTTTAACAACGTTTCAAGCATTCAGGGCAAAGTGAATGTAAGACTGAAGACTAGAAGGTCATAATTTTTTCCACTAAAAACTATTTTAGGTGTGTTGCTTACAGTAGCACAGTGGGTTAAATGAGCCAGTTTACTGTTTACAATTAAGATTACATGAAAAGATGTAGGTTTATTTGCGACACAGAACAATGTCCTGACACTGGAAACTAACTTAAAACTTTTTAAAGGTCAAATGTAAAATTAATTGATAGTAGTGAACATTATTGGGCTTCCCTGATAGCTCACTTGGTGAAGAATCCTCCTGCAATGCAAGAGACCCTGGTTTGATTCCTGGGTTGGGAAGATCTGCTGGAGAAGGGATAGGCTACCCACTCCACCATTCTTGGGCTTCCCTTGTGGCTCAGCTGGTAAAGAATTCACCTGCAATACGGGAGACCTGGGTTCGATCCTTAGGTTGAAAAGATCCCCTGAAGAAGGGAAGGGCTACCCACTGCAGTATTCTGGCCTGGAGAATTCCACGGACTGTATAGTACATGGGATCGCAAAGAACCAGACACGACTGAGCAACTTTCACTTCACTTCAGTGAACATTATTATATATGTAACATCTTTAGTTTTACAAGATTGTATGCCAGAAATGTTTTCAGAATTGTTCTGTTGAAAGAAAAAAAAAATCCTAAGTGGGAAAAACATTTGGCTGAAGTAAAAACAGAAAATCAATACATCAGAGGTTTAGCTCTGTGTTCAACTTAATGTTTTCCTGTGGCAGTTTGCTCCAAAGTCCCAAAAATAAAATACCATTAACAAAGTACGAAACAAAGTAATTTCTATAACCTGTATATTAGAAATTCTTTTTCAGATACCTAATAGTGGATACTCTAAGATACTGGGCATTTTCCTATCATGTTGCGTGGTTTTGATGAAGCTGGTCTCTTAAATAGATGGTCGGTAGGTAAACATCTTTACCCTCTATTACAGGGGAGAAGATTATTGACTAAAATATTTCAGAATCTACCTTTAAAAGCATACTTAATCATCTGCTCAAAATAGCACACTGCAAGTTAAACAGCTTCTCTGGCATTTAGTAGCTAAACCCAATATTTCCTATTTGTAAATATTTATTTATCCAGAAGGAGACTAGAAATACGGTTTGGAACATTGCCCCTTATGTAAGTCCAGTGTCTTTTGAACCAGAATTGCTATTTTTGACACCCAAGTTGACCATGTTCCACATCACCCCTGACTTAGGAGGCCCCTTTTTTAAAAATATTTATTTTATTTTGACTCTGCCAGGTCTTCGTTGTGGCCTGCGGGATCTTTGTTTCAGCAGGCGAACTCTTGGTTCCAGCATGTGGGATCTAGTTCTCCAGCCAGGGATTGAACCCGGGCCCCCTCTGTGAGGAGCATGGCGTGTTAACCTCTGGCCCAGCGGGAAGATCCCTTAGGGGGTGCCCCCCTTTGAGTCTCATGCCCCTGGTCTCCCACTTTTGTTTCCTCTCTTCCTTTGTGTTCCTGGAATTTTAGGATGAGATTGGATAGAGAAGAGTTTTAAGAGCCTCAGAGTATGCCCCGGTTCCAAGGAGCAGGTCTATATTGTGCTTCAGAGCATGGGCTCTGGACACACTGCTGGGTTCAAACCTTGGCTCAACCAGTTGATAGCTGTTTGCCGTTGGGCAAGTTATGGGATCTTTCTCTTCTTCAGCTTTCTATGTATGTAACCCAAGGATACTCTTAGCACCTCACAGGGCTGTTGTTGTGAGGATGAACGGTGCTTTATATCCGTGTGTAATAGCCAACACACTGCATAGGCGCGTGTACGTTCTGGGTACGTAATGTGGATGGGTGATGTTCGTGTTCTTGGTCATTCATACGATAGAAAATGCTTGCCGTTGTTAATATTGCATGGTCGTGTTGGTGATGGCTGCCTCGGGAGAGTACGTGGGAGTCTCTGATTCAGATGACTTTTATGCTTCTCTCACACTAATGAAATCATTGCTTAGCGTGTGAAAAACCAGGGCGCAGTGTAGTTGAAGAAAGTCTAATGGAGACCTCATGACGAGGAACTGCATTTATCTGCTTAATCCTCCTTTGTCCTCATCGCCCATCTGCCTTGTAAATCTTCCCAAGGCTGCCGCTTCATTCAGACCTCATTCCTCATGTGCTCCCTGGCAGATGTGTCCTAACTAGCTCTCTCACAGCAGTCTCACCCTTTAATGCCTCCTTTCTGCTGCCACTCTTGCTCTTTACTCGACACACAGCTAACGATGCCACCTCCTACTCACAAACAACTTTGGCTGTTCTTTATCTGTGGTATAAAGTTTAGTAAAAGTTTAGTATCAAGTCTCCAGTATTAAAGTTAACATGACCCAAGAGGCTTATGTTAGCCAAGCCTACTTTCCCAGCTTCTGAAAACTGCATCCCCTGAAATGACCTATATTTCGCCTTCACAGGAATCCTCGTCCTTCTCAAACACAGTCATGACTCTGAGCTCTATCATGAATTCCCTCTCTCCAGGAAGCCTCTCTCCGAACCATCTAGTAAAATCCAGTGCACTCTTAATTGCCACCCTTCTACCATTCTTTTTCCTAGGAAAGCATGCAGCCCATCTTTTGGTAGAAAGTTCTGTGTGAGTAAATTGTCATTGAAATTCATCTTGATATAGAGACAACCCGTGGCAGTAGACACTTGTCAGTGTGGAAGAAAAGATCCAGCACCTCCGAGTTTTCTTCTTCATTAGGGGGAAGTTCTACTTTATTTGTTTCTGCTGCTTACATTTAGCTAAGGTAATGTGCTAGCAAATGATTAACAGGTGCAGCAGATGAAAAAAGAAGCTTCAATTAGCTCTCTATTAACAAATTTAGTAGGTGGGCACTTGCATGATTTTCTGATTTTTATATTATGTGGTTGATAAGCAGTTTGTCTCGGCAGTGTACTTGGTCATCACCTTGATGTTTGAAATTACCAAGTTACACGTTACATTTTCAGTTCTTATCCAGTGTTCCCTCATAACTTGACTTGTAGTGCCATTTCTCAATAATTTTCATTTTTCCAGCATAATCTGTCTATGTGTTTTGTGAGCATTTGAAACACGTAATAGATGAGTGCTCTATGTCGTATTAGCCTCTAATTGTGCAGGATTTGGGAGGAGAGTGAGTTCAGGTGGACTGAGGTTGTGTGAAAGTACCATGAGAGCCCTGGGCCTTAGCTGACCCTTAAAAATGAATTTTGAGTTAACAGGAAGTCAAACACTGCCAGTTACTGACCTGCTAGAGCAAAGGCTCAGATGTATTCAGAGGATGGTGAGCTTGGCCGTGGCCATTGGAAGTTAGGTTAGATACACACAGAACAGGTCAAACTGTGTCCACGTCTGAGAGCCAAGTCAGGGCGCTGACCCCCTAGAGTGAAGTATGATCTGAAAAAGGAACATGAGAGAAGCAGCACTGAAGAAAGATTTTTTTATAAAGAACACTTTGGGTGTGTACGTTAGCTTTATCATCACACATGTGCACGGAAGTTTGCATACAGCTTCAAGGAGCAAGCTTCCTGCAGCCCATCATTTTAAGGCCTGCTGAAAGACCCTGCAACTAGAGACCAGGAACCCAAACAGCAGGTTATGGAAAGACCTCGTCAGATGGACGCAAAAGCTTAATGTAGGATGGTGGCAGTGAAAATGGACAGAGGCCTTTTTGAAGAAAAATTGACAAGATCTGGTAACTAATTGGATAGGGAGTTGAAAGAGGGAGCGGGGAATAGTCAAAGATGATGATTTGAGAGACTACAGAAAAGATAGTGCCCATGAAAAAAATTAACCTTGGTCCATGAGGACTAGTTTCTGTTTTGTTCTTATTAGTTTTATATGCTTGTATTTATAATATAAAGTCTGGGAGGAAAAAAATGAAGTGAAAAGACTCACAATGTCTAAACATCCAAATAGGAGAAAGTTTCAGAAATTCGGGCTCAAAGAGAGTTCCACATTCAGTTGAGCTCTGTGAAACAAGGCAAAGTGTCCTCCTCACAACATCATAAGCCAGAAATATGTTCTTTGAATTTACAACTTCTTAAAATAGGAGTCAATTAAAAAAAAAAAAAAGTACAGCAAGTGTTTTCAAGTTAACTGGAGAGAAAAAAAATTTTTTTCTGCTAACACCACATTTGAAGTTCTATATATTTACACTAGTTTTAATATGAGTGTTTAGAAATTTGTAACCCAGCGAGGTGCATTCTATTATCCTTGATACAGATTATATCGTGAATGCTCCAATTGTTTTATGTGAAACAATATTTTTCATCAAATGAAACTATAAAACAGGCGAACTCCAAAGTTGGTCTGCTCTTCATTTTCTTATAATCTATAATCAGGAAATCCATTCACTCGTGCTTTATAATTTTTGTGCTTTTAAGTGGTCAGGGGAATGTGACATCTGCATGCAGCCCCATCCAAATTGATCATCGTCCCGGGCAGAGAGAGGGTAATTTTAAAACGTAGCATGAAGAGAGGTGGAATCTCTATCTCAGAAGTTTATTGAAGGGTAGCGTTTCCCACCTCCCGACCCTGACTTTGAAAGAGACCGTTCTGTTGGGTGAATTTATCTTAAGGTAAGACAGCAGCCTCAACAGAAGGCCACAGCGCCCGGAGTGAGGAGGAGGCCGCAGTTTCCGAGCCGATTTAAATGCAGGCTCTTCTTAGCAGTAAACCACACGAATGTATTCATCATTGATTTTCAAATGATAGGTTTCTATATCACTGGTTTAGGATCCACAGCCTCACATTCCTGAATCTATATTATGCCAAAAGAATAACAACTTGGTGGCTGGAAACAGAAATGGTTATTATATGGCTCCAAAATGCTAGCTGGCACAATATGCTAAAAACAGCAGAAATTCACCGGTAAAAGGCAGAATTTATTTGTTCTCAAAAATAACTTTTATGCTCTAAAAATATGAATTTAAGAAGTGTCATCGTGGTTCAAAATATTTTACCTTCAGTATGTAAACACCTTAAAATATGTGACTAATCTTCTAAAATGGCATAATTTCCGAACAAGAGGAAATATTCCAAGAGGAAAAATAGAATGCTTTTCAAATCTTTTTTTTTAAGTTTTAAGGCATTTATTAGGTGAAAACCTAAAATATATGTTTGCTTTTTATCTTCCCCCTGCCCCCCGCCTATTGCTGCCCCAAATCATTGTTTAAAATGTGGGCAAAAGGCTTTGTTGGAATTTCTCAGAATTCACTCTAGAAAAAAAAATTTTTTCTTAATAAAAAAAAGCTTTTCTCAGAGCCTTCGTGCAGCATTTCCATTTTCGCACACTGGCCCAGTGCTCGTCATATCACAGGACAACACATTTCATAAAGCGGTTTTACTTCCTTTTAGCAAAATAACTCCTCCATGCAAACCAGTATCGGCATCTACCAAGCCCGGGTTTTAGTTTCTTCTGATCTGTTCAAGCTTCATTGCACTGCTTAACTGACTTTTTTTTTCCCCCTTTCTTTTGAAATTACCCAGCTAATTTTCCATTTGATTGTTTATTTAAACCAGATCTCACACAGGCTTAATAGATAAGTGACATAGGCATTCAGCGTATCTGTCAGTCTGAGCTTCGGCTGACAAGAAAGGAGAGTGAAAACTTTGTCTCGGTTTTCTCACTCCGTTTTTATCCCATGGAATCTATTAATTAAAACGAAAGCCCTAGCATAGTCACAATAATGATTCAGTAAGACACATTAAATATAAAAGTCCTCTGAGCATTCTATTTTATCAAGTGTCTTTCTACGTGAACATACCCTTTGTATTTCTCCTAGCCAAAAAAGGTAAATGTGTTTGTTTCTTGTAATCACTTTTGCCACAGAAAACTGTCCAAATTAACTGTGCAAATTTCTTCTTGGCTTTTGACATCTTTAGTTGGCTTTAGAGAATATAGCTAATTTTCTTGAAGTTTTATTACAGAAGAGCATCTTATATACAAACTCAACCAACATTTCTTAAGCAGATACTTGATACTTGATGCATTTTTCCAGGAGGGGTTGTTTGTTTTATTTTGTGGGTTTTTTCCTCCAGTAAGGTGGCGAATGTTATGCATAACCCAATTGACAGATTTAATCTTGTAGTTATTTGTTATACATTCAGCCTGTTTGTTCATGCATAAAATAAGACAAGCAAAATGAAAGGGATGTGAAGAACCAGTATGCTCCAAACATTATTAAAGCTGTGTGTGTGCATGCTCAGTCATGTCCGACTCTTTGCAACCCCATGGACTGTAGCCTGCCAGGCTCCTCTGTCCATGGGATTTCCCAAGCAAGAATACTGTAGTGGGGTGCCATGCCCTCCTCCAGGGGATCTTCCTGACCCAGGGATCAAAACCACCTCTCCTGCATCTCCTGCATTGGCGGGCAGATTCTTTACCACTGCACTACTTGGGAAGCCAAAACAGTGTACCTCAAATAGATTTTAATTCAAAAGATGTACCCAAATATATCTCCTGAAATATACCGGGGCTTTGCCTTCCTAATTCCTCACCGTAGCTCGGGTCATCATAGAAATTTCCAGACTGGATCACACTGTCAGGCCTTCCTAAAATATCCCAATGCCAGTAAACCTCTCTGTCCCCTTAAAGGCCTATGTTCCCTCTGCTCTGCAGCCTTCAGGGCTCTGCATTTCCACCATTTAAAACCCAAGACACGTTAGCCTGGAATTCACAGGCTGACCTCCAGTGGGCTCCCCAGCCCAGCCCTCCATATTCCTTCAGAATCTTTGCCTCTTTTCTCGTGGGTTCCCTTCTCACCAGAATCCTCACAGAGGCTCTGGCTGTCCTCTGTAAATAGCCACCGTGGCCCTTTCCCAGTGCCCAGTCATGAGACCAGAGACCTTTTTGTCTCCTCTGTTTTTTCAGGACCCACATCAGTTCTTGCCTCTTCCATGAATCTCGTTCGGATAATCTCTTCCTTGCTGGGAACCCAGTAGCCCTTAATCTGGATTCCTCTGTGGCACCTCACCCCAGGCTGCCCGGTCTCACACACGGCCATGTCGGATTGCCACAAAGGACTGCACGGGCCTTGGAGGACCGGGGCCTTGTCTCTGCCGCCCCACCGAATAGCACACAGTTATCATTCGTCCTGGGGTCATAGATGTCTCCTTGAGAGAGCTCCAGAAAACAGCCGTCTGGGTTTCCAGCAAGGGTTGTTGAATTGGCCTAGGTGGTTTCTCCGTTTCTCCAGTCAGAGACGCTGGAGGAAACCAGCAGGGACTTCCGGTTCAGCTCAGGTTGCGTCTCTGCACCTCTGCCGGCCACGGGCCGGTGTATTTTGAGTTCTGAGAAAGGGACACCTTCAGAGAGCCGTTTGTCTGCTAATGGGAGGGGGAAGACTAAACATCAGAGACCCAAGAAAAACCTTTCAGGACGGTTCCCACTCGTTGGCTACTCCTGGGCCCTGGGCATCAGCCCTTTAGCGGAGGCCTCACCCCCTCCTTTCAGCTCCTGAGGGGGAGTCCTGCTTTCTGAAATTCTCCGTGAGCAAGAGAGCAGGGCTTCAGATTCGTCCACTGAGCCTCGTGAGGGAAGCAGACCAGAGAGAAAAAAGCCATAGGGAGAAATCGCTCAGAGAAAAGGGGAACTGAAGAGGAAAGCGTGTGAGAGGCTGCTACGCCTCCCGCGTGTCCTAGAAATTATAGCCTCGCTGGCGTGTCCTTTCTTCACTTAAGGACACACAGACACAAAATAAAACCCAAATCGTTGAACCGAAAGAGTGAGTCATGCCGGCCAGGCCTCCGCTGAGCTAGTCAATTAAAGTTCAAGACCAATTCAGTGCTTTTCTTAGGCCCTGAAAGACTGTCTGACTTTCGTCCCAACTTTTTTCTAATAGAAAAAAATAAATAAATAAAAGTATATGCTGACTTCCGGACAAGTTGATGCCTCTTAGGTTTCTTCTCATTAGGAGTTTTTAATCTTCCTTCAGCGGCATATTAAAGAACTGACTGGGTTACTCCTGAGGAGGTTGTCAGTCATCCTGTGACTTTCCACGTACATTATTGTCTCACCCTGTTAATCCTTTCTTCCTCATCTCATGTAGTGTATGCTCTAGAAACATTTTTTGAGTCCAGATTTTTTTTTTTTCCTGAGTGCTCTCACTGTTTTCTCTTAACAGGGAATGGGTATGGCAATCCCCGAAACTCACCAGGTCTGCTGGTCTCACCTGGTAACTTGAACAAGAATATGCAAGCAAAATCTCCTCCCCCCATGAATTTAGGGATGAATAACCGTAAACCAGACCTCCGAGTTCTTATTCCACCAGGCAGCAAGAATACGATGCCATCAGTGGTAATGTGAAATTCCATTTTAAATAAATGTTGATAATGTTTTGTATATGTTTTGCTCTTTTTGTATTTGTCTGACTTTATGAGTTACTTGCATGTTCCCAGAAAATCAACATGTCAGTGCTGTTGCTGCAGCCCTGTTTGGATTTAGCTATTATTTCTAGTAACTGGTTTGCGTTTCCCTTTTCCATGGGAAAAAAAAAAAAAAGAACCAACATCTAATAAACTCCATTATAGGGCTGGTGTTCTGGAGCAAAAAAAAAAAAAAAACATTTCCTTTTAAGGCCCCCAATTTATAATTAGAAAAAAATCATTACCTAGTACTCTGCTTATGGGATGTATGATTTGACCAATGGTAGAGCCAAACTCACGGAGTGAGGTATTTCATAAGATTTTTACAGGATTGAACTAAATAAGTATGCTCTTAAGGTGCTGACAGTGAAAAATCTTTTTCATAATTTCTAAATGAACTCTCTCCCGTTAATTGGCATTTGTTCTCTTAGGTATATTGCAGTGATAATGTTTAATACATCACATGCCTGTGCACTGCCTCAGTTCTCCTTTCCAAATATGTGTTAATGCCAGTAATTACCTCTCAAAAACAAATTGTCTTAAAATTCTAGGCAATTGAGAACAAAGGTTATATTTTCCATCAAAAAAAAGTTGTGGCACTTATAAGAATAAATACAAAATATAAATAATATCCCTGGAAGCTATCATTTTTCCTTCTCCTGGGTCTGAAGGACTAAGGTGAAGATAATCCTGTGGGCCCAAATTCAACAACAAAGAGACTTACATTCTCCAAATTAGCTTTGCTTAAGAGCGAGAGAACATTTAAAACCAGGATTCAGTAGACAAATTTAGATCATTCTGCAAACACATTTTTTTTTCTTTCTCTCTGTGGCAAGCTTCAGAGTAAAATGGTCCTGCAAGCTGATTAGTTTATTATGGCACAGTGCAGATTAATTTTGAATATCAACCCCCCCAAAATTCACATAATATGCAACATTCCCTTTGGAAAAGGCTGGGTCTAATAAATAAAACCTCCCACAGGGCCATCACCAAGCAGTTTGGGCCACGCATGGCAGGCTGTCTCTATCAGCAGATTGATTTCAAGTCCTTTAAAACTGATGCTTTCCCAGGGATTCCATGAGCTGTTGGTCAGGTCTGTCAGTGTTAGCCAGGTGCAGTTTCCCCCTTCCTCCAGCAAGTGCGCTTTCAAAGTACCATCTTTTTTTTTCCTCAAAATGTGGTGGTGAAATAATGAAGGTTGAAACCCTGACCTGTGCTGAAAACTGGATAGATTGTCTTCACGTTGGAGACAAACAGCTCATTAAAGGAAACAAAGAATATCTTTGTAAGGAGTTGTCTTTAGAGTCTGAGTTTTAAAGCTGTTTAAACTGTCATGCCTGTCAGAGGATGCTTTTCCTTTTGTTGAAAAGATTTTGCCCAAGTATAAATATTTACAGACACTAATTAATAAAACTCCTTCCCCATGCTCTCAGTCTGAGGATGTCGACCTGCTCTTGGTAAGTGGTGAGGGCACGTCTATTCAGTGCCACGTGCAAGGAAAAACCCACAGCAGCCGTTAGGTGGAGAGGTGGGAGCAGTAACATGGAGAGATTTGGGGAGTTAGTGTGTGTCAATATTGATTATTTAGAAATAATTTCAAGTATCACTTACAGGTGAAATACCAGGTTATCTATTTTTCTGTTTGACCCTCTGTAAGTGAAGGCCCATGTGTTCCATCTATTTTTGGATTTAATTTATAGTACAGTTGTAACAAACAAATGTCCTCAGTTATTTAAAGCCACAAAGATACTTATTTTTCTAAGAATTAACTTCTCACGATATTTAAGTGTATATGAATTTTTAATCTCCTTGCTCTAAGGAATTAAATATACGTTAGCTGTTTTGCCATCTAGTTTGAGGGAAGTTTTAGAAGAACCTGAAAAAAAGTGGTCAGAGCACCACCTGCTGGTCAAAACATAGCATGAGCCCTCTACCCATCTGCTCTGCTATATATACAACTGAGCACAAAAACCACCATGGTTGATTTTAATTTTTTTTTCAATTTGCATTTGAATAAAAACTGAAACAATGGAAGTACAGTATACATATTTCATCAGTTTTCAACATAGTCTGTTTTTACCCATAATAAAGCTATGGTACTTGTTACTAGTTCAGTTGCCTAGGAGATACTGATGTAATGGGTTACTATGGCAACAGCTGGTCTCTTGAAGGATTGTAAATGATAGGGTTGGCAGAGTTCATAGAGACACATGTTAAATGATTAATTTCATGAGATTTGTACCAAGTTATCTCTTTATATGCAAAACTAATACTGAAATCTAGTGTTTTTAAGTTTTAAAAAAAAATTCTATTCCATAATATCTTTTTATTTACTTTAAAAGAATCAAAGGATAAATAACTCCCAGTCTGCTCAGTCATTGGCTACCCCAGTGGTTTCCGTAGCAACTCCTACTTTACCAGGACAAGGGATGGGAGGATATCCATCAGCCATTTCAACAACATATGGTACCGGTGAGTAGTTTTGCCATGTTCAAATAATACATTAAATGCTTTCCATTAAAAAGCAAAATTAAAATGATATTACCTATTAGTCTGTTAGGAAGCTTTATTTAATACCTGTGGTGTTCAGATCATTATACCATTACCTATTCATTACTAAGAAAAAGTGAATATCCACATGATTCTTTCTTAGTGACCAAAAGTTTTGTTAACCCAACCTGAATTCAATATAGAAGAACAATTTCAAGGAAAATGAGCTGTTATTTCTTTGATGTAATACTGAAGCTGAAGCTCCAATACTTTGGCCAGAGCTAACTCTTTGGAAAAGACCCTGATATTGGGAAAGATGGAGGGCTGGAGGAGAAAGAGGGGACAGACGGTGAGATGATTGGATGGCATCACCAATTCAATGGACATGAGTTTGAGCAAACTCTAGGAGATAGTGAAGGACAGGGAAGCCTGGCCATGTTGCAGTCAATGGGGGTCACAGAGTTGGACACAACTTAGTGACTGAACAACAACAGTAGAAAGCTCACTTTCTCAGGATTGTTTAAAAAACGTTTCTAGATCATCAAATACTAGGTACCTGCCTGTGATACCAGATTGTAGTTCTAATAAACTGAAATTGCTTGCTGTACTACATTGACGTTTGCATGGAAAACTTAATTTTGGTGCATAGTATATATCTCCTTTGAATTAAAATTGTCCCTAATGTTTTATCTCCCTCCCTGCCCAAATTTAAAAAAAAAAAAAGTCTAATAATCATTCGAGAATACTAATAGGATATTTTAAGAATTGAAAATGATTATTCTGTTCTCCATTTGGTAATTTCCAAATTAAATCTTTTGCCTTCCTGTCTCGTCTTTGCTCCAGAGTACTCTCTGAGTAGTGCAGACCTGTCCTCTCTGTCTGGCTTTAACACCGCCAGCGCTCTTCATCTTGGGTCAGTAACTGGCTGGCAACAGCAGCACCTCCACAACATGCCGCCGTCCGCCCTCAGCCAGCTGGGGTAAGCAGTGTTACTTCTTTCATGACACTTGTTCGTAAATGCGTCTGTGAAATGGCAGATGGCAGCCTCTAGGTTTGGGCCCTAATGTCCCTTTCGAGGATGTGAGATTCTGCTGGATCAAAATCTGAAAGTACTTAGCAGGTTAATATCTTTCACGTGGCTTAAATAGAACTTTCCTCCTCCTTTATGAGGAGGGGGAGCTCTGTGATAATAGGGCATTTTATTTTCCTGTTGTTTTAGGCTGTATTTGTTTCCACTGCTCTCAGTGATAAAGTTCTCTGCAGTTAAGCTTTCACATAGTTCACGTGGGACAGAAGAAAACATTTACAGTTATTCTTTGAATTTTTGCGCTATTTGAGAATCTTTTTTGCTTCGCATAAACCACATAGTTCTTAATGTGATTAGCATAGTTAATTACTCAGAGGGTCAACTATCCCACTGATACACAGACTTCATATATTTATAATATACTCATAATATAGTTGTGTATTCGTAGATATTATATGAATATGCATATATGTATATGTACACACACTAATTATTTAAATTTGGGTATAAAAATAGTTTTTGTTGTTTTCTGAAGTCAGAAGATGTCTGTTTTCTGCCCCCTTGTGGTACTTTTGAGATATGTCTTTATCATGGAAATAACTCCTGTCATTTATCAATGGAAAGGTTGAAATCTTAAAAAGCCCTAAATTCAAAAATAATACTGCTTGTAAAACCAGGAGTTTTATTTTTAAGTTTAAAACATGAACCAAAGACTTGACTTTCACTTTAACTAAGAACTCCAAAACTTCAGTTAGTCTTCAAAAGAAAATACAAGGAGGATATAAAATATTTAAAGATAACCCATTTTTATATGTTAGAAAAATGCTGTTTGTTTCCCCCACTTTTACCCTTCTGCTGAGCCATTTGGTTAAAATAGTTAGCTAGTTCTATGTTCATATTCTAAGGAGACAATGAGAATAAAATGCTGATTAGAATAAAAATTACTGATTGATACCACAGCTTCTCTTACCCCTCTCCAGCCCCACTAGCTTTCACATGGAATTGATTTCACATAGATTAGTGCTCTGGTTGTGGAGTTTATACCCAACTACTATTTGCTTATGTGCATTTTCCTCACTAATCACTATTGTTGAAACTCTAACCTCAAAATAAATAAATTCTCTTGACACTGTTGCTCTGCTTCCTTGAAAGATTAACTTTGAAGATACATCACATATTGATCAGCAACACAATGTCTCTTTAGGATAACATTTAAATTTTCCTAGAAGTGTTTAACTATCCAAATAGACACGTATTGCAATAACTTTTTCAGATCATTACCACTAAGTACATCGTACCAACAGGCATTCTTAAAATCATACACGTGGCATTGTACTTCTGTGGTTCAGCAGTGAATCCACTGTTTATTGCTTTTTGTCAAAAGTAAAAGTCCCCGTTCTTATTTTTCATAAAATTGATCCATTATAGGACTAGCACTCCTTAGAGATTATCAGTGTCAAAAGTCATATTATTTTCTCTGATATGGCTTTCTTTTGTTTTCGGTAACAACTGACAGTTTGCATTTTTACATAGAAAATACATGGATTTATATATTTTAACTACCCTACAATTTTTTAATTCACTTCTGGGAAGAGAATTTTATTTTTATTCTACATGGGAAGAATCTAATTCTTTGCTGCCATTAATAGCAGCTTCAGTAAATGAGAAAGAAGGGACAGCCCAGGACTAGTGAGGAACTGAATTACAACAGTCAAGGATGAAGCATTTTGTTTAGTTCCGGTTGCCTTCAACACCAGTTCTCATGGTGCACGAGTTGACTCTGAATTTAGTCTATGTGTTTTTATTGTACTTAATCACTTCCCTTATCCCTCAAATAGATACCCCTTCCAGGCCTTCTAATTTTGTCCTGCCTGCCTTTCTTCTCTCCTTCCTTCCTTCCTTCCTTCCTTCCTCAAACCACACCCCCCCTCCACACACACACACACACACACACAGTTTTCAAAAGGAGATTCCTTCAGATGGATTAGCCTACGCTCACACGATTAAATCTTAAGCTCAAAAAGAAAAAAAACCCACATTATAATATTTATGTAAAATAAATTATATGAGCTACCTTTATTCCTTACAATGTCAGTCACTTTTTTAAAAATTGATATTTTTCCAAGCCAAACTAGTCTCAAATACTTGTGTTGTGGATTCACATTCTTTCCAGTAGATACAGTGTTCAAAGCAGAGTAAAATATCTTTCAGCCCACCAAAGCAGATATTCCCCACAGCCCAAGAGGGTCACAGTTCTTTCTCAGAATTAAACTATGAAAGAGATCTTCATATTTTGCTCATGGAAATACCTTTAAATCCTCAAAACTATATTGTTAGCACTCTCTAGTATCTGATTTTGTCTAAGCAAGTTAGAAATAACAGCATAAACTGACCAGATACAGGGGATAGAGTGGACTAGAAGGAACTTACCATCAAGGGTTAGCAAAAGTCATTCATATACTAATATTTCAGAAAATGACCCTCGAATGTTTTGGTGTTTTTCTCCTACCACCTAAAAAAAAAGACAACCTAACTTTTAGAAGCGTGTTCATCATCGTGCTTATTAATGTAGGTATTCAGTACACACTGAGAGATGACTTTAAGTAAAGACAATTTTTAAAAGGTTAGGTTAAATACAGTTGGATCGTCTAATTTCCAGGCGGAGGCAGTAAGAAATTTTAATAAAGCTCTCCACTCATGTTTCATTTCTGAACACCATGGGGAAGGTAGGTGTTTTCCCAGCTGGAAGGAAGGCCTCTGCAGTAGCTGGAATCCTACAGCAGGGCTGGATGTGGGAACTTGCGTATCTGGCTTTTGTCTCCCATGCACCTCATCACCCACACATAGGAAGTATCTCACAGTTAACTGTGTCTATCAAAACTGCGTTCTCAAGAACAAGTAGACCAACATGCTTATCTCTGAGTCTAGCATATATACAGCTAAGTGATGTTCAGTTCAGTTCAGTCACTCAGTTGTGTCCAACTCTTTGTGACCCCATGGATTGCAGCAACGCCAGGCTTCCCTGTCCATCACCATCTCCCGGAGCCTGCCCAAACTCATGTCCATCGAGTCAGTGATGCCATCCAACCATCTCATCCTCTGTCATCTCCTTCTCCTCCTACCTTCGATCTTTCCCAGCATCAGGGTCCTTTCCAATGAGTCAGTCCTTCGCATCAAGTGGCCAAAGTATTGGAGTTTCAGCTTCAACATCAGTCCTTCCAATGAATATTCAGGACTGATCTCCTTTAGGATGGACTGGTTGGATCTCCTTGCTTTCCAGGGGACTTTCAAGAGTCTTCTCCAACACCACAGTCCAAAAGCATCTATTCTTCGGTGCTCAGCTTTCTATATAGTCCAACTCTCACATCCATACATGATTACTGGAAAAGCCATAGCTTTGACTAGGTGGACTTTTGTTGACAAAGTAATGTCTCTGCTTTTTAATATGCTGTCTAGGTTAGTCATAACTTTTCTCCAAGGAGCAAGCGTCTTTTAATTTCATGGCTGCAGTCACCATCTGCAGTGATTTTGGAGCCCAGAAAAATAGTCTTTCACTGTTTCCACTGTTTCCCCATCTATTTGCCATGAAGTGATGGGACCGGATGCCATGATCTTAGTTTTCTGAATGTTGAGCTTTAAGCCAACTTTTTCACTCTCCTCTTTTCACTTTCATTGAGAGGCTCTTTAGTTCTTCTTTACTTTCTGCCATAAGGGTGCTGTCATCTGCATATCTGGGGTTATTGATATTTCTCCCAGCAGTCTTGATTCCAGCTTGTGCTTCATCCAGCCTGGCATTTCGCATGATGTACTCTGCATATAAGTTAAATAAGCAGGGTGACAATATACAGCCTTGACATACTCATTAAGTGATGTTAATGTTCCTTTTTCTTTTCAAGAACATACTTCTTTCATAATAGAGACTAGGCTATTAAAAGTCATTCTGTTCTGAATCGCATAGCACAGTAAAATGAAGCTGAATCTAAGATATCACTTACAATTCATTACTGTGAATTCAGTGTCCCCAGAACTACTCAAAATGCTTCATAAATGCTTTCAGTGTCAAATGAAATACCATCAACTAAGTTTATCTTATCTTGAGGACTAGCCTGTTTGTTTGAAGGAAGGGATAAACAATAATATTGTATCTTTTATGAGGAAGAGATATAGCAAAATCTCTACAAGCCAGCTGACTTTGGGAGAAGGGTGAATAAGTAGAAAAAGCAGCTTCCAAAAGCTGTATTAAAGAAATATCATTTCAATTATATTACGTTTTGCTCAGTTTATTGAGATTAACTGCTTATACTGGTTCAACTTGGCAAATATTGGTTTCTAACTTTTCATGTTACCCTGCCATTGAAGACACAATCTAAATGTCAGAGGGCAGACAAAAGTATTTATTGATATGCCACTTTATTTTCAGACACTTACTTGACATTTATCATTAAACAGTTGTGTGACTCATAGTAGAAGCATTTAATTAAATTTTAGTGAAATAGTCTTTCTCATCCAGAGCCAGGAAAATTCTTTCTTCCAGAAATCAAAAGATGATTTCCTCTGACATCAAAATGAATCATTAAGTAACTCTGAACCAAGATAAAATAGTCCACCATTATGGATCCTTTTGAAATACAGGCTCTCCCCCCTCATTTCAGTATCTTCTTTATTTAAATATTATTTAATTAAAACCCTTAGAGAATTAGTATACTAACATACAGTGTAAAATAAAAGCAAGAAATTAATAAAAGTATAAACAGGTGATTGAAAATTACACTCCATGTGGTGTCTTTATACAAATGCTGACTGCTTTGATTCTGTAAGATCATAAAAGCAAAGGAAAGCAAGCCTTATTAAGGAAACAAACAATTCTCCTTTATGTTATTCTTAACATTAGCTCATCTATTAATAAGAGAAGGAAAGTAATTCTTTGCCAGTAGGTGGTGCTTTTGTATAAAACATCACTCAAAGATAAACTCATTTCTAATTTTGTATCTCTTTATATCTTGAACCTGAATTGCATCTCCAAAAAACCAAGCCCCAAGTTATTCCTCATTTTCCTCTGAAATGTATACCCATTTTCTCACTGCTTACAATGACAGTTTTAGTGTTGAATACCATCTGATTCTCTTCATTGGAAAGTAACATAGTCACATACATGCATAGGTGGGTTTGCTCTCCTTTGTTTTAAATAGGTGTGTCTGTATGGATTATTCTTTACCTTGACTCTCCTCAGAAAAAGAGATTTCTGCTCTCTGTTGACAATATGGGCTACTAACACTGACTCTAGCCACGAATGTCAGTGCAGTTAGAAGATAAGAACAATACAAGCATCTTAAAATTGATGTCAGCAATATTACTATGGTTTATACTGATCAAAGTCATTGTGATTGCTAGTCTACACCTAAAGGCTTAATGCTTTTCCCTCCACAACCTCAAGTATCAAATTCTCCCACAAATTTTGGAAGAAGAGCAAGTTATACTGTCCTGAAATTAATGGGGATTAAGGGTTATAAACACAATAAAACCACAGTAAATCCTTCTTTACAACATGCATCAACTAATGACAGGAATAAATTAGAGGAGTGGTCTCCTTAGTATCCTTAGCAGGGAGAGACTAGCAATAGTTTTATTCAGGTAGTTGTGGGAGAAAGTATTTTCATCCCATGTAACTGAGAAAACATGAAGAAAGTCAGATTCTCTTCCCAGTTTTAGTGGGGTAGGAAGTCTGAGTGTTTTTAAGCCAGTACTGAAAATTTCCTTCCCTATTTCTCCCCCTCCCAAGCGTTTCATCAGAAATGGTTATGGCTAGCATTTTATGGATTCTATTTATTTGAAATTTGAATTCTCTTCACTTTTTCTGAAGACTAGGCAACTTAATGTGCGTATTAAAATGAGGGAAACATTTATATCCCTAGTAAGCAATTTACAGTAATTTTCCAACACAGGCATTAGTAAATTAAAGAAGCCTTAATTCAGAATCTAAACCCTGTATCATTAACTCTTGGATGATATTTTGGAACTAGTCTGGGGAGAAATTCCAGGGACGTTGAAAATGCTTTTTCCAGCATGTCTTGTTAAAAGCTTCCTGAAGCTGTAACCTGTGCATTTAGGGAGACTCGAGGTATCATTCAGAGGCCTGGACCAGTTAAACGCGGTCATTATTACCGGGCACATCAACAAAAGCTACCAATTGCTGGAAGAAGGCGATGCCCCCAAGTGCTTTCAAGCACGCCGGCTCTCCTCCCCTGGGCATGCTCTGATGTCGCTGCAAATCTTTAAGCTGATGTTTTATGTAATTGTGAGTTGCTGGGGGCTCCAGGCCTCCTCAATCTGTAACTGGGTTTCCTTTCCTCCTACAGAGCTTGCACTAGCACTCATTTATCTCAGAGTTCAAATCTCTCCCTGCCTTCTACTCAAAGCCTCAACATCAAGTCAGAACCTGTTTCTCCTCCTAGAGACCGTACCGCCACCCCTTCGAGATACCCACAACACACGCGCCACGAGGCGGGGAGATCTCCTGTTGACAGTTTGAGCAGCTGTAGCAGTTCCTACGACGGCAGCGACCGGGAGGATCACCGGAACGAATTCCACTCCCCCATTGGACTCACCAGACCTTCGCCGGACGAAAGGGAAAGTCCCTCAGTCAAGCGCATGCGACTCTCTGAAGGATGGGCAACATGATCAGATTATTACTTAATAGTTTTTTTTTTTTTTCTTGCAGTGTGTGTGTGTGCTATACCTTAATGGGGAAGGGGGGTCGATATGCATTATATGTGCTGTGTGTGGAAAAAAAAAAAAGTCAGGTACTCTGTTTTGTAAAAGTACTTTTAAATTGCCTCAGTGATACAGTATAAAGATAAACAGAAATGCTGAGATAAGCTTAGCACTTGAGTTGTACAACAGAACACTTGTACAAAATAGATTTTAAGGCTAACTTCTTTTCACTGTTGTGCTCCTTTGCAAAATGTATGTTACAATAGATAGTGTCATGTTGCAGGTTCAACGTTATTTACATGTAAATAGACAAAAGGAAACATTTGCCAAAAGCGGCAGATCTTTACTGAAAGAGAGAGCAGCTGTTATGCAACATATAGAAAAGTGTATAGATGTTTTTGGACAGACCCGGCAAAGGGTGGCCACGGTTAAATGTTAGGAACACACCAGGTCACCTAATACCCACCCCGAGAATGCTCACAAACCTGCAGGCACATCCTTGACGTATGGCACTCATGAAAAAAGGATCGATGACCATTAAAAGAGGACCATACCTATTTTTAAAAATTGTGGAGTTTGAGGGCTAACGTATTTAATTAAATAAATAAATAAATCTGGGTCTGCATCTCTTATTAAATAAAAATATAAAAATATGTACATTACATTTTGCTTATTTTCATATAAAAGGTAAGACAGAGTTTGCAAAGCATTTGTGGCTTTTTGTAGTTTACTTAAGCCAAAATGTGTTTTTTTTTCCCCTTGATAGCTTCGCTAATATTTTAAACAGTCCTGTAAAAAAACCAAAAAGGACTTTTTGTATAGAAAGCACTACCCTACCCAAGCCATGAGGAACTCCATGCTTTGCTAACCAAGATAACTGTTTTCTCTTTGTAGAAGTTTTGTTTTTGAAATGTGTATTTCTAATTATATAAAATATTAAGAATCTTTTAAAAAAAATCTGTGAAATTAACATGCTTGTGTATAGCTTTCTAATATATATAATATTATGGTAATAGCAGAAGTTTTGTTATCTTAATAGCGGGAGGGGGGTATATTTGTGCAGTTGCACATTTGAGTAACTATTTTCTTTCTGTTTTCTTTGACTCTGCATACATTTTATAAGTTCAAGGTCAGCTGTCAAAAGGATAACCTGTGGGATTAGAACATATCACATTGCAACACCCTAAATTGTTTTTAATCCATTAGCAATCTATTGAGTCAACTGACTTCCATTGTATATACTAATTAGTTTCTTTCATGCTATTTTTTGTTTTTGTTTTTGCATTTTTATCAAATGCAGGGCCCCTTTCTGATCTCACCATTTCACCAAGCATCTTGGAATTCAGTAAGTGAATAAATACCCTAAACTTGCCCATGTCCTAAATTTTCTGGTTGGTTTTCAGCCTAGAATTTGATAATGCTTTTAAGAAATATGCCCAGAATAGAGAGCTGTGTCGGGGCACATGTCCTGCCAATATAGCCCTAGAAACAAGTGATATGGAGTTTGCTCGATGCGTGAGTTATAAATTCCCACAGAAGAAAAATGTGAAAGACTGGGTGCTAGATAAGAAGGAAGCAGGAAAAGGGATAGTTGCTTCGTCATCCGTTTTTAATTATTTTAACTGACCCTCCACAATCTTGTGAGCAATATAGGACTGTTGAACAATCCCGATGTGTCAGGACCCCCAAATGTCACTTCTGCATAAAGCATGTATGTCATCTATTTTTTTCTTCAATAAAGAGATTTAATAGCCATTTCAAGAAATCCCATTAAAGAACCTCTCTATGTCCCTTTTTTTTTTTAAGAAATAATGATGACTCTTGTCTAATATTCGTCTATAAGGGATTAATTTTCAGACCCTTTAAAAAGTGAGTGCCATAAAAAAAAAAAGTCGATATGTATTGTTTAAAAGAGATTTCAGTCTAGGAATGATTTTTCCTTCTCTTGGAATGTGAAGATCTGTCGATTCACCTCCAGTTGTACACAATGACATACACAGCAAAGAAGAGAAGACAGTAAGATTGACACCTGCTATATGAGGTGTAGGACATTTCTTACCCATTTTTTTCTTTTTCATGCATAGTTGCTAAGTGTTTCTCCTTATAAAAGGCTGCCACTGGGTGGCAAAAGCCAAGAGACCTTACTAACGAGGCTATATTTTTCTTAACTTGATCTGAAATCCACAATTAGACCACAGTGCACCTTTGGTTGTATCCATATAGGATGCTAGCCTGCCTTGTACTAACATTTTTATATACTAAATCAAACAAGAAAAACTCTATCAACCATTTCATCTGTCCCACTCCTCAAGGTATCCATGAAGCACAAAAGAACATTTATGCAGAGGAAAAACAGAAAGTCATCCCGAAAAACACACACATTCACACACACGGGAAAAAACTAAGGAAAATCATTTTCCTCACCATAGACTTGATCCCATTCTTAACAATCCATCCTTACAACTTGATGTGTATAAAATATGCAAATGTCACAAATGTTCTCTTTCATTTCAGAACACTTATCAATAACTTATCACTGGGTGGGAAAGGGTCATTATGTGAAAATATGAAAAAATAGCCATATTAATTTTTTTTACCTGCAATTTGCCTCAGCAACAAAGAAAAAGTGATTTTCTAAATGCTGAAGATAAAGTAAGCTAAAGTACCAGCAGAAGCCTTGGCTATTTATAGCAGGTCTGACAATAGTTTTATAAGAACATGAGTAGAACAGAATCACTTGAGAATGGATGCCAGTCATCTCTTGTTCCCACCACTGAATTCATAGAAAGTGGTGGCAAGACAGCAAAGGGATAATCTGAGAATATTTTAAAGATGATTTAATGAGAAGAAGCACAATTTTGATTGTGATGAGTCACCTTCTGTAAACATCGCTATCTTTGCCCTTATACCTTATCTGTAATTTACCATTTGTTGTATTTGCAAAGCTAGTATGATTTTGGGTTTTTATCATGGTAAATCCTTTGTATTCAGGAGTTTAGGGCAGAGCCCTGAGGGAGTATTGTTTTACATAACCCATCCTAGAGCAACATTTTAGGCAACATTCTTCATTGCAAGTAAAAGAACCATAAGTGGCATTTTACACAGCTTACAAGTATTGTTATATCTAATCCTATTTTAGAAGATTTTTTGGTAATATTGAGCTTAAATACTGGTAACACTGATGCGGTATCTGCAAGCTGCACAACCTGTATGCATTGATGCATGGAGGGCTGTTGATTTCAACCTTTTTTAAAATTGTGTTTTTTAGTAAAATGGCTTATTTTTTCCCAAAGGTGGAATTTAGCATTTTGTAATGATGAATATAAAAATACCTGTCATCCTCAGATCATTTTAAAGCTAACTAAAGTGAACATTTTTAAAAATTCCAATACACTTTTTAAAAGAATGTCTGCCCTCTCACACGTTTATGTATTCATTTTTCCTACATACCCATCTTCTAATTTAGAGATAGCATTTTTTCACCCCCTTTATCCTTGTGTTTGTTTTTCCAGAGAGTAAATGCTTTGTATTTCTTTCTTTCAAAAAAAAAAAAAGAGGTGGTTTTTTTTTTTTAAAGAAGCAGCCACTTGAACCCTCAATAAAGGCTGTTGCCTAAGCCTGGCATACTTCATCTGTTCCTGTTCGTGCCATCTGCTGTGATGTCGTCACTTACATGGCGTTAATTTCCTGCCACTCCAGATCTTTTGAAGATTGATGGAATACTGGTGTCTGTTAGAATGCTTCAGACTACAAGATGTAATTAAAGGCTTTCCTTAATATGTTTTAACCAAAGATGTGGAGCAATCCAGGCCACATATCTTCTACATTAAATTTGTCCATTTTGGTTATTTCCATAATCGAGTATTGCATTTTGCCTTCCCTGTTCATACCTCAAATTGATCCATACCTCAGTTTAATTCAGAGAGGTCAGCTAAGAGACGGATCCCGTTGTGGTTTGAATGCAGAACCAGTGTTCTCTATGAACGAAGCCGCCCTGGGTCACTGTAGGCATAGGACTTGGATTGCTTCAGATGGTTTGCTGTATCATTTTTCTTCTTTTTCTTTTTCTGGGGACTTGTTTCCATTAAATGACAGTGATTAAAATAGCTTGTAAATGAGGGCATACAAGCATTTGCAACAAATACTCAAATAGAGGCTCACAGCGGCATAAGCTGGACTTTGTCGCCACTAGATGACAAGATGTTATAACTAAGTTAAACTACATCTGTGTATCTCAAGGGACTTAATTCAGCTGTCTGTAGTGAATAAAAGTGGGGAATTTTCAAAAGTTTCTCCTGCTGGAAATAAGGTATAATTTGTATTTTGCAGACAATTCAGTAAAGTTACTGGCTTTCTTAGTGATGCAGTGTCTGTGGTGCATTTTTTTTAATGTTTTGCTGTTGAAATGTATTCCACTTTCTCTTGTTTTCTTAAAGCAGCTTTTCCCACAAGCGCAAGTGAGCTTTCTAGTCTTCAACTCAAAATACTCAAAAGCCAGGGTATTTGTGTTTTGTGGGGAGGGAGAGTGTGAATCGGATCTCTTCTCTTGGGGTTATGTAGGTATACAGCCAGTGTGGGAAGTTCGGGGTTCTCATCAAGTGATTCAACTTCATTATCAAGTCAGTTCCATGAAGATCTTTGATAAATTATTTCAATACACAGACTTTTCCAAAAGTCATTGTGCAAGGCAACCCCATGTTTAATATTTTTTAAACTAAAAATGTGTAGAAAGCACTTCCAGACTTCTTTTTTTCCATCAGAACAGTGTTTTTAACCAAAAGAGGTTGAAACATAGGCATCTATCTCAATATTTGAGAGAATTAATGGATTCATCTGTTTTTAGAAACCATAAGGTATCTCCATTGGCAAAACTTAATTATAATTTCTACGGGAAATATCCTTAGAAAGATCAACATAGAGATTAATTCAGGAACTGAAAAGGAAGTCGGGGAGGCACTGGCCAGCCAACTCGAGAACTGGACTTTTGCATTAGTAGTGATTCTTGCTCTGATGAAAAAAAAGAATAGCTCTTGCAGAAAGGCTGCACGTGAGTTCAGAATCTCAGTGCTTTTCTCTTTGTTCTCTTTATCCATTGTCAGCAAACATTTATTAAGCAACTATTAATGTGTAGTTTGGGGCTTCCCAAGGGGCTCACCTGGGTAAAGAACCCGCTTGTAGTACAGGAGATACAGGAGACCACAGGTTCAATTCCGGAGTTGGGACGATCCGCTGGAGGAGGGCATGGCAACCCACTCTGGTGTTCTTGCCCAGGAGATGAAGTGGACAGAAGGCTACAGTCCACTGGACTGCATGGGGTCAGGCACATCTGGGATGACAGCATAGCACACGTGTAACTCGTGGTAGATTCCGGGATGAATGAAGATGTAGCTCTTGCTCTTAATAAACTTTAGGACCTAATCGGAGATTAAAAGACTAATAAAAATTAGGAAATGTTTTCAGGGACATTTGCAACGTGCTCAGAGGGAACCACTTTGCCATCTTTGGAGCAGAGCAGAGGCTCCGGGCCTGGGCACTTCATGGTCTGCCCAGCTGAGGCAGCCTTTGACTTGTCTTTGGAGGTGGGTAGGGTGGAGAAAGGCCCGGCTGGAGGAGGACAGGGCGGCTTTGTGGGCCCAAGGCCTCTAGGGTCACACATGGCCCTCCACTTCGTTTCATGTTCTGTTGTTATCATCTTGATAATCTTTCAGTTTGTTTTTTTTTTTTTTTTTTTTTTTTTAATCTTTCAGTTTTGTAAGTGAAGTCATTTAGGACAATAGAGCATGGGTGTGAGCTGAGGTGGTTTGCAGAAACAAAAATGAAATCGTAGTAGCTTGAGAGGCACTTTTCCCTTGCTCTTTAAGATAGGACATTTTCACTTTGCAGTGAGCCCTGCAAATTACAGCTCCAGTCCTGGATCAGAGTGACCTACAAGGAGGAAATGGTAGGGATCACGGCTCAGGGATGGGAAAGCAAAAGAGAAGTTTGCAGGAATGGTGGCCCACCCTGTTTAAAGTAGAGTTATGTGTAGGTGTTGGAGGAGGTTGTGGAGAGGTCATAACAACTGGTTGACCAGAGAGGTGGACTTGGGCAATCAGAGGCCCCTCACCCCCTCCCCTGTCCTTGGAAGGTACATTCTGCCCACTCTTCCCACAGTGGGTGCCGTTTTCAAGAATCCAGCCTCGAGAGAGCAAGGTGGTGTTGAGATATCTGGACACTACATTGACTGAACCCAGTTAAGGCCTCTATCTAACCTTTTAAGGGCATTCCCTGGTGGTCTAGTGGTTAGGACTTTGCTCTCGCTGCCGTGATTCCAGAGTCATTTGCCTGGTCAGGGAACTAAGATCACACTAGCCGCCCGGCCAAAAAAAAAACCTTTGAAGGTTCTGGTGGGCGGGTGCAGAGATTCACTTGTATTGCCGCCATCCAAGACAAGCCTCCTATGTAAGTTTCTTCACTTAGTAAACTCGCCACGCGCCCGTCTGGAGTGGTCTGCCTCTTTCTTTGCTGTCTCCTTCCCCTCTATGTACAGAGGCCGGCAGGCTCCCACAAAACTGCAAGAGTTGGTTGGGTGTCCGATTATACAATTGCAATTTTAAAAAGTCTGGGATTTTAGAAATGAAAGATTACAAGAGATGGAATTGCTAAAGTACAGCAAATGATCAGGTTTATGTTAGGAGTGATGATGGATAAGGAATTTATAGTTTAATGCTTAAATGCTGAGGATCACAGTAACATTCAAACTGGACACAGAGAGGTCATTGCTTTGCCAGGAAGGTAATTAATTCAAGTTTCCAGCCAGTGGACTTTGAGTGATATCCAAGAAGAATATGAGAATTTTGTAGATATAGACTTGATTTCAGTTAATCTGAAGGTAAAGTTTTGGATGCTACTCACAGAGAGACGATGGTGAAGGCCACGCCTTTGAATGAGTGTGTCAAGGGGAAGGGCAAGGGAGAGGGCAGAAGTAGGCTTGGAAGGGAATGTTGCAGAAGAGAGACCTACAGAGGAGCAGGGACAGGTCAAGAGATGTAGTTAGAAGGAAAACCCAAGAGTGCTGTCAAGGCAAGGAGAGATTTCAAGAAAAAGAAAAAGCAGCGTTCGACAGTTTCCAGTGCTTTCCTGGGGTCCCAGAGGAAGAAAATCAAGGAAGGGTGATATCTGAGAATAGCTCAATAAAGTGGTTTGGGAGAGAGGAGAGATCACAAAAGCTGGTCTAGCAGATGTGAGATTTTTGTTAGCGAGTCCAAGCTTGCTCTTCTCACCACACGACATACCAGTGAATCCGACAGACAAGGGGTTGAGGCAAGGAAGAGGCGTTAATAGGAGAGCTGGCTGACCCAGAAGATGGCAGGCTAGCGCCTTGAAATAACCATCTTCTAGAGGTCTGGATGCCAGGTTCTTTTATAGATCAGAGATGGGGGGAGGTGAGGAAACAAAATAAAAAGGCCTTTAATCTTGCAAGCATCTAGAATGGCGAGCCTCGGGCAGGGGATATGTTAATTTCTCCCTTCCTGCCATCTACAGGTGGACAGGCTTCTGACAAAGGCACTTTAGAGGGGCAGGATTCTCCGAGGCAAGCCATCCTGTACAATTATTAACAAAAGCAACGAAAAACAAGTCGAAGAAGCACGGAGTCAGAACTGGCTTCTTCTCTGCAACAATTTCTGGCAGCGAGCATAAACTAATCTTCTACGATGTTTGTGGTTGAGAGAGCGGACATGAAGGGCTAACAGGGTAAGGATCAAGGGAAAGGCCAGGTGGAAATTGTCTGTGTCTGTAGACTGGAGGAGACCTAAGGGAGCAGAATACAAACATGAACCTCCCCAACCACAGCCTAGAGGATCACACTTTGTGCCCCAAGGGTCCAATTTGGATGTGGTCGCTTTATTTCAATGACGTTTGGGAGTCTGGATTGAATAGAGTTATTGAACTTGATACACGAAATCGAGCTAAAACACAGCATCTGATTTTGTGAATTGAGGAAGTCCTTTTTCCATTTTGTTTACATATTTTTATGGCATCTTTCCTACACGTTATCCTTACAGACAGACTCCTAAGGAAGATCCAGGGATGGGAGAGGAAAGTCAAGCTCACTTCCCCACTGTGCTCCCTTGAATTCCCACTGTGTCTATTTGATATCTCCATCATCAAAAATAAGGCTATTCTTTTAACCTCTCCTCTTCTAGGTACAGTCTCTTTCCTGGGGGACCTCTGCCTGAGAGTTCTGTCATGGTCCTGGCGCAGGCTGGAAAAGAATTTCCAGACATGAGACAGAATGAGAGGGAAGTAAAGTTTATTAGAGTGGGCCAGCTCAAGGGAGAACCGACCTTGAACAGGGGTCCTTAGTCCACTTTTATACCCAGGGTACAAGGAGTGGGATCAGGTCTTGTGGGTCATTTGCTGATTGGATGAGGCATGTATACTGGATGGGGGAAGAGCAGGGCAAATACCTTCTCCTTATGGGGTTGGAGGGCAGACAGGTTATACTGTTTCATTAATAGTTACAACATGGGGGAGGAAAGGACCATAAGGGTCTGGTTTTTCCATCCCAGCATTCCAAGACCCTCCTTGGTTTTATCTGCTCTTTCATCCTTGGGTCACCACAAGTGATAGTAGGGAAAACAAGTAGGAAAATGTTCATATTTTCTGGCCCTAAAGTGGTTTCTGATTTTAGCAGCAGCCTTACCTGATCCTTAGTTCCCTCACACCCCCAGTCTTGATCGGCTCACACTTGGGGAAGAACCGCAACCCTGAAGCATGCATCTCTAGCAGCCAATCTCTGCTCTAGGCCAAATAGAGATCTTAGTTCCCTTTGAATCTGGTAACTGGAACAAAGGTCAGGCTGAAAGGCAGGAACATCCGTCCTAAGGAGTCTTGCCCTCATGCACCAGTGCAGTTTATCTCCTCTTCTGCGAGGTCAATTCCCTTGCGCCCCTGCCCCTCGCCCCGCCCCAAAGAGAGCACTAGTGCCCGCAGGTTGCAACAGTCAGGCAACCAGAGGAAATAAACTGCACTGCTGCGTGAGGACCAGACTCGCTATGGTGGCTGTTGAGGACCTTCTCTGCGATGGACTTGGCTTTCATTTTCTTGCTTTACTTGCTCGGTGACACTAGATGCTGTTTTCCCAGAGGTCCTCTCGTCTCCCCAGTTGAGCATCAGACTAGCTTTGCTCCTCACAAGCTAAAGTAGCATTTGTCAAGTTAACTAATTCTAAGCATCCATTTTCTCAGTTAAGACTTAAGTCCCAGGGTTGCTCTGAGGACCAATTAAGACCATTCTAGGGGCTAAGCACTGAATAGGTCAGGATCCTTACTCACCCCAGAAGCTATTCAAAATACAAACATTCTGCAAAATAATGTAAAAAGAAGTCCACAAAGTTCTGATTTCTCCCATGATGATGACAATGTGCTCTTCTATTTCTTGGGACTCTCACATTCTTTCCCCAAAAACAATTTGATACGCCCCTTTGCTGCGGATGAAAGCACACGCTCTACCTATGGAGACAGCAACACTTTGCAGATACGCATCCCCAGACTTCCCACTAGTGGTGCCAAATATATCAAACCTCAGAGACTGCTCTTTAGGTAATTGTTACAGGAAGAAAATTACCTCCTTCAAGCGTTTATTTCATGTATTCCATGTGATATACTTCTTTCTCTCTACAAGAGCCCTGCGTGGCAATGCAAACCTCTTTGTATGCGGAAGTTTATGTGTCTGGTATTTACTTTTTAATTTTTATTTATTTCATTTTTGGCTGTGCTGGTTCTCAGCTGTTGCACGTGGGCTTTCTCTAGTTACAGTGGGCGGGGACTACTCTCTAGTTAAGGTGCACGGGCTTCTCACTGCAGTGGCTTCTCTTGTTGCAGGTATGCAGGCTTGGTAGTTGGAATGTATGGGCTTTGTTGCCCCATGGCATGTGGGATCTTCCTGGACCAGGGATCAAACTGGTGTCCCTTGCATTACAAGGCGAACTCTTTACCACTGGACCACCAAGGAAGCCCAATATGTGTTGTACTTATGATTAAACTATTGGGAAGGTGCCCATCCATAAAGCACTGTTTAAATAAATTGTGGTACATCAACACAATGAATACAGCGGCACTCAAGATGGCTGTTGTCTTGCTCTCTGTACATCCTCTGCTCAACCAGTCCTTGCTTCACCTACACCCTGCTCACCTGACATCAGTGAGTCAAGAGGGAAGGCCATTCTCTGTTAAGATACAGCCTGGCCAGTAAATGCCTACACACATGCTCCTGCCCCAGCTGGTGATAGTTTTCATCCTTACAGCCAAACATCTCCTTTAGAGCCTGTCAAAGCGGGTGGTGAGAAGGTGCTCCTTGGCTGGTTTCTTTGGTAACCAGTGAGTTACCACCTGATGTCAATTCCCCCGATAACAATAACTCCACCCTTCCTCTGGGGAGCAAAGACGGCTGCCATGTCATGCCCGCCCAGTGCCACACAGATGGGGTGTGGCTCCAGAATCTTGCTTCGGACATGTAAGCTCCCCCATCCATTAAACCACTGATGGGTCTGTCACTGACTCCAGGCTCTTTTTTAGATGTTGAGGCTGGGCAAGGACAGAGCTTGCAGGCCTCCATGGTACAGCCCAACAGCAGTAGCTCACCAGAAACATAAAACAAAACTTCCATGTGCTGACGGGGAAAATTTCCAGAACATGTTGTTAGATTAAGAAAGCAATAATAGCACAGTATATGGTATGCTGATTCCAGAGAAAAATGGGAGAGGTAAAGACTTTAATCAGTATTCTTATATTTGCACAAAGAAACACTGGAAGGATATAGTTCAAGAAAACCGACAAAATAGTTTCCAAGTTCTTCAGAGGGAAGGAGTGAGCAGAGTGGAAGTCAGACTTAACAACATAGACTTTTTGATATTGTTTAGATGTGTGAACTGTATGAATGTGCTACTGATATTCAAAAATAAAAAGGTTTTAGTTTAGAAAGAAATAAAAAGCTTTCCCAACAAAAGTGAATGCCACACAGAGTGGATTTATCAAAAGCACTCCTCATTGAAGAGGCCCTTGGAAAATTCCAGTGCGTTTTTCAGTTTCAATTTTCAAAACCTCAGGACAGGTGCACTTGCTGTTAGGATTGTCTGGGTGCAGAAACTTTCAACTATCATCTTCAGCTGGATGTCCAAGAGGAAAGATTAGAATTCTGTTTATCTGTTGACTATACTAGCCAACCAAAAAGCCATACTAAAGCCACAAACTTCCCATAATTAAATCACAAATATTATTTCCTAAGACTATCTGGGTTTTCTTTGCCTTTTTTCCAGCCATTTACCTGCATTTTTTTAAACTGACTTCAGAATTCATCCCGTAAGGTTTCATTTTCTCTGCCCAATCCAGAATTGTGTTGTTGTTCAGTTGCTAAGTTGTGTCTGACTCTCTGTGACCCCAGGGACTGAAGCATGCCAGGCTTCCCTGTCCTTCACTATCCCCCAGAGTTTGCTCAAATTCATGTCCATTGAGTTGGTGATGCCATCTAACCATATCACCCTCTGCTGCCCTCTTCTTTTGCTTTCGATCTTTCCCAGCATCAGGGTCTTTTCCAATGATTCGTCTCTTCACATCAGGTGGTCAAATTATGAGCTTCAGCTTCAGCATCAGACCTTCCAATGAATAGTCAGGGTTGATTACCTTCAGGATTTAACTATCTAACCTGTTGAGCCATCTAATTTTAAGACTGTAAAATCAAGGGATCGTGACTGGATTTCTGTTGAACCTGGCTCATGGTCATTGCATGCTGCTCTCAACATGCAACCAACATAACGCAACAGTGTTAGAACACAGAAAGCATGTCACCTTTGCTAACTTCTCTCTTTATAACCATAAACTGAAATGACATGGAGCGTATACTTTCTAATATTTCCCAGTTCACCAGCTAAGTTACCAAGTATTAATTAGAAGGCTGAAAATACCCCACTTTCCTGTCCTCCGAATTAACTATCTTGGTTTATGTTCTTTGCATGCAAAAGTTTTACCTTTAAAATGTTAAATTATTTGGCCAAATAAAAAAACATATTCTCTACCACAGAGTTCTACTAAGATAAAAGGAAAATATTTTTCTTCACATCTCCTCCTAAACTCTCTGCTAATGAGGGTATTTCTCCTGAGTTCATTTATTAAGAAAAAAATTTTTAAACTAGTTTATTTTTCCTGGACAGTGCATTCTTTCCAGAATCCTCTTTAAACATACTGACAACAGTAAGAGAACATATACAATAGCACTTGAGAGCTCACCTACTTTGCTAAAAACTAGTTTTCTTCCTGCCTTTAATAATGCATTTTGTAAAATCTGAGAATAGAAGAGAAACTTACCGTGAAATATAGAATCAAGAAATACAAGACAGGATGCACTGAACTTCTGAATTTAGAAAATTATATGCAACTAGTTATTAGATAAACCAGAATGTAACTGATATTGGTGCTATTTGTGGTCATAATTATTTAAACATCACTCATTAAAATGTTTGCAAGGATTATATTGGATGAAAGAAGCTGAGCACAGGAGAGATTACACTGTATGATTCTATTTATATGCAGGCCAAGCTCGGACAGAACCCTTCTGTGGTAATAGAAATCAGAGCAGTGGTTGACTGTGTGGGTGTGGGGTACAAAGCGACTTTCTGGGTGACTGGTATACTCTGTCAAAATTCACCTAACTGCACGCAAAAGATCTGTGCTTTTCACTCCAGTTTTATCTCAATTTAAAAAAATGCTTATGTGAAAAGAAATCTGATATTTGGAATATTATACACAAAATAGTAGTGGAAGCTGTCATTCCACGGTGCTTCCTGTTGAGGGGTAGTAAGAGAAAATCACACTTCAGGAACTTTTCTGGTGGTTCATGGTTAAGACTTTGCCTTCCAATGCAGGAGGTGTGGGTTCGATCCCCGGCCGGGAAGCTAAGATTCCATAAGCCTCGTGGCCAGAAAACCAGAACATAAAAAGCAGAAGCAATATTGTAAAAAATTCAGTAAAGACTTTAAAATATATGTATAGTTAAAAAAATAATCATAGTTCATCCAGCTTCAATTCAAATTAAGATAAGCTGCTCAAAATTATTCTTTCTCTTAAATATTTGGAACCTACTTTCCCACAATATTCTTTGACAAATACTAATAATATTCATAGATAAAGGGAGGTAAACTTCAGCTTAATCATGATCACACATCCCAAAGTAGAAGAGGTAAATTAATATGATTATATTAGACTGATGTAATATAACAATGCACATAAAATAAATTGACTGCTTCATGGATGAAAGTATTATGTATTCCACAATATTAAATGACTTGACTATTTTGGTACTGAGGGTTCCTATACAATATTCTTAGGAACTTTTGCTTAATATAATGTTGAACCTCAGAAAATAAAAGAAAATAAGAAAGTTAGAATGTTTATTTTCTGTATCTAAACTGTCCAAAAAGACACTTCATTTGTTGTTCCCTGGGGGAGGCTATTTGAAGCTGCAGTATGTGTAAGTACTCTGGAACTCTGCATTCTTTTCCAAATTTAGTACGAAAAAAGAGATCCTAAACCAGTGAAACATAAAATATTTTATGAAGTATCAGGAACTTTGTTTTTATGTGTTTAACCATATACACGTACATAACTAATAACATCTGGTACTTACATACACATGCCTTCACATAGACACCCATATACACACACACAGAAATAATGTGTATATATTCATGAACATGAATCAGATTGATACAATGAAATAGCAGAAAAGAGGTCTTGATTTTGTCTACGTGCATTTCTCTTAGAACATCAGCTCAATGAGACCAAAGACTCCCCATCTTGGCTTTTGCTCATCTTCCTTTGTCTATCACCACCTCAAGGCTGGGCACAGCCAAGCAGCCAGTCCGTGTTGGAGGTCAGGCACAAAGAGCAAATGAAATCCACATTCAGACTAACACAACATTGTAAAGAAACTGTACTTCAATAAAATTGTTTAAAAATCCTCATTCTACAAAGTAGGCATTGGGGCCTGAATTATAAGGTCACTCTCTAACTCCTCTATTTTTCCTGGATAACTCGGAAGAGTGATTCTTATATTAACTCCCAGTGTTTCTTCACACTAAAAAAAAGGATGTAAAGACACTTATGTGTAAAAAGGGTGAGCAGGTAAGGAAGTTTGCCGCAGAAATACAAAACCACCAACATTCATTTCACTATAAACTATCATCTAGATTTTAAATAGTGTCCAGTCTTGGTCTTGTGCTATTTTTACTATGTAAAATTTTAAATCTTCAGGAATAAGATATAACTTGTTAAGGATTAAGAAACATCTTAAATCATTCTGGTCTCATTTACAGTGTTGTGGACACGGCTAAAGCAATAACATGAGAGGGTCAAAAGATTACAAACGTTGAGGCAAGTGAATCTGAACACCCTCCTGGTCAGTAATTAGCTGTGTGGAAAATTGTTGAATTGCTCTGGGTTGGTGTTTCCTCATCTGTAAATAGAAACAATAAGATCTACATGTAGATATATGATAAGGATTTGAAACATTTTGAAAATTTAGGATCCTTCTGTCACTATTACTGAGTATGATAATTCTTTCTTTCCCCTAATGGTGACCGTAGGCTGACCTAACTGATACACATGCTAGGAGGCAATCTAGCCAAAAGGCTACATCAGTTTTGTTCACTGTGGCATCATAAGTAGCTAGAATAGTACCTGGCATAGAATTAGCTCTCAACAATTATTTATTGAATTAAAAAATGTATAGTATGAGTAATAAAAAGTATTATGTAACTCTTGAGTTCTTTCTGCTGGTTAAAAATAGCTCAGTAAGTTGACACACTCACATCTAGTTTATTCATTTTTATCTCTAATATAATTCCTAGTGAGAATAAACCACAGTTTTTCATTTCTTCTATCAATGGACAATTAGTTTGTTGTAATAACATGAAAAAAAAGTCTTAACTTGTTGGAGAAAAAGCAAATTTTTATACACAAATATATAGTAAAATAATTTTTTGTTGCACAGGAGAAACACATACTAACTTCTGGATAGCAGTTAGCTCTGGAAAGAAGGAATAGAAAAGGGATTAGGAGATAGAAGGATAGCTGATTTCTAATGTTTTGTTATTTTCTCTATAAACAGAGAGATTAAGCAAATAAGGTGTTCCAAATGTGGATGGTGGTAATAATGATTTCTGTTATTTTGTCTGCCTTTTTTAACATCTGAAATATTTTATACTGAAAACAATTTTTAATATATAATTTTAAAAATATAGTACCTTCCGACTTTAACAAGCTCTTTGAAACATAAGGACTTAAGCTCAACCGAAGAAGAGTACACCAACAATGTTTTCATTTATGCTCAAAGCATAGGACTCTAATACAACAGTGTCTATTTTTATACGTGTGAAAATAACACAAAATTAAGTTGAATTTTTAAGGAGAAAGATCACATTTTCCAATTTTATATGTAGTCTTGTAATTTTATTATCTTAGTATCATTTTTCATATCCACTATTTGAGTAGCTAATATTGTCTCATTCCTAGTTAATTTATGCAGAATTTCCAAATAATCATGCACAGATATTTGAGGAATATGTAGTTTTGCAAGAAATGAATGAATAATCCATGGAAACATGTTCTTCCTTTCTAACCCTTTACACATAACCTAAATCATGTACGTATCAGGAGTTGTATTCTACTTACAGATCCAGTCTCCTATATGTCGCATCTTATTATACACAGTCCCTTCGGAGAAATTTCTGGGAGAATTCTAGCTAATTTAATAATATTTTTCTAAAAAAAATAATGTATGTCTGTCATACTAACAAGAATTCATATTGATTAAGAGAAAGAAGCCAGAGTTAAGTTGGCTAAAAAAATGTGGTCAAAGCAAGTTAGAATATTCAAAATTCTTAAGTTGAAAGACCAGATATTACCTAGATAACTTATAATTTTGTTCACTATTACTACACATCAGCATGAAGTTTAAATAAGAATTGGAGAAAGAAGCAACTACAGGTCATCATGTGCTCATTTGCATTTTTTCCTACAGATCAGTATGCTCTAATGGTGAATTTTATGGATTTTGCAACAGTAGACTGCTGAATTTCTCACTCTTCCATTACCAAATACATATATTCATGAAATAGAACCAACACAATAAAAAGTTTGGCCTGACTTTTACAAAGTTCTCGGGTAGCCAAGTATAAATTCTTGCAGGCTTTGACCATGAATTTTTTTCTTTATTGAGGAAGATGATGGCTTGAATAGGAGGAAAGCAGAGTCTTTTCAGTCATTTGGGACCAAAAGACATGGCTGAGAAATGGATGGGAAGCTCCCTTTGTTATCCCTTCACTAAGCAAATTGATTTTAAATCCTGGGTGCAAAACACCAATAGTAGAGGTGCTTTGGAAAACAAAATACTTTTTCTAAAGTATAGCCCTTGTTGTCAAGGCAGTTTGAAACTAGAACGTCACAAAGAGTTAGAAATATCATCTGTTGCTGTGGCAAAGAGCCAAGTCAACTAGTCTCTCTGGACAGGAATCCAACAAAACATCTTGGCTGGTTTACTGCCATCCTCCGCCAAATGAACCAAGTTGTTCGAATGATGGGAGTAGTTGAAACACGTGGGGCATATCATAAGCAATATCATCAAAGCAGATCTCTGGATAAAGATAAAATATATACCACAAAGTAAGAACGGAAACTTAACTGCCAAAGTCAAGACTTTTTAGTGGCCAAAATACTGCAAGTTATTTTCTTTTACTTCAATTAAATAACGTTTTTTCCCCCAAACAAAGGCATCAGGTTAAGGAAATGTCACCTGCTATATATTAATGACTGTATTGCTGTTGTTTCTTATGTTTAAATGTTTAGATTTTGTCTTTATGGCTCTGTTCTATCTGGTTATTTCCAGTTTTTGTTTTTGTTTTTCCAATTCCCCATGCTGGAATTGAATTTTAAATTGTGATAGAAATGATTTAAGGCTCTTTGAAACACTGCATATTTGGGATGACGAGTTTTTCTGTTGTGTTTACATAGAAAAATTAATTTGCCACGCGGAGGCAGAGAAGTTATTTTAACCCAGCTTAGAATGTGAATCCCTATAGGCATACCTAGTATATGCTCCTCTTATTCAGAGCCTGGGTGAACAGCAGGAGCTCTTTTTTTTTCTGCAGAAATGTCAGAAGGAGGAGGGGCAGGCTGGTATTGTGACACTACTCTGCTTCGATGTAATATTGAGTCCCTCGGCTTCGTGTTTCTGGAAGCTTCATAACAATGTGGAAAGTTACCCTGTGTTTTCCTCTGCCTGTATCTCTGTCTGTATGTGCACACATGCTTGTGTGTGGTGACACAGACAACTGTTTGGATAGGTCTTGAAGAGAAAACCCTCACTTTTCAGTCTTGGTATCACTAATCTTGCAGCTGCTTCTCGTCTTTGTTTAAGAAAATTTGTGTTTTATGTAAAGACACCGTCAAGATCATGTAGAAGCACTGCAGTTGCATCTCTGACCAAAATGACAAGACTCAACAATGAGCTAGAATACAGGCTTAATGCATTAAAAAGGTGGCAGGCAAGAGCCTGGTAATCTCAAAGCTGAGAGAGTAGTTTTTTTTAATGTAGGAAACCAACTGGAGACATTCATACACAATAAGTCATCACAGCATCGGTTCCAGAAAGGAATGCTGAAACGCATAGCTCTCTTAAGGTCACAAGATGTCTTTAGGGCTTCTCTGGTGGTTCAGGCAGCAAAGTGTCTGTTTGCAATGCAGGAGACCCAGGTTCAGTCCATGAGTCGGGAAGATCCCCTGGGTCTTGCCTGGAGAATTCCATGGACAGAGGAGCCTGGTGGGCTGCAGTCCATGGAGTCGCAAAGAGCTGGACATACTGAGCAACTAACACTTTTTTTCACTTTTAAAGACACACTAACCCTTCATTAAATCTCCATCTCCTCTGAGTCTTTAACAGGCAATGCTTCATGGGAGGCTTAGTCAGAGCACTTGTCCTGAATGCTTGTGAAGGGTCAGGCGCGAAGCACACAGCAGTGATGATGTCACGATGTTGGGGTCACCCAGCCCTTTCTCTTGGAAACCCCCACCTAGGCCTGCTCTCTGCAGGGAACGCCTCTACTTCAGGCCTTTTTACAGCTTCTGGGGATTTAAAGAATCCATTTTACTTCCGTATCCATTTCACTAAGACTCTACCCTCTCTTGTTCCAAGAAACAAATTCATGCCACCATAATAATGATAAGAACTGACAGTTGGCAAATGCTTATTATACGCAAGACACTAAGTCCTTTGAATGTATCAGTTCTGGAAACCCTCACAACCTTGTGAAGTAGGCATAGACATTAAACCCTTTTTTTTTACTGGTGAGGAAAAAGTGAGGCACAGAAGGGTTAAGTAACTTGCCACAAAGTCACCCAGTTGATAAATTAGGAAGCCAGGACATCAGTGAGATGATCTGAGTCTATGAGCCTTAACCCATGCATCCTGGAAACTAAGGCACTGACCCTTTCTAGAGCATCTGCCCCTCCCCTGACCAGTGTAATGAGGTTCATTCTAAAGGTAAGACTTATATATAAATATTTTAATGAGGTTCATTCTAAAGGTAAGACTTATATATAAATATTAGATCAGGGTAGAGCTTCACAAGCCAGTGGAATTATAAGCAAATCTCCATCATTCCCTCATGAACCCCATAGGGACCCATGCTGTTATAAACTAGGTAATTCCAAGAACTCTTTCTGAAGCTCATTTAAAAATTGAGTCTAGGAAATATGAAATAAATGTTACAAAAAAAGATCGTTTTTTTTTCAAGTACTTAAGTCCCAGAAACCATATAGCCATAATAAAAAAAAAGAAACAGGAAACTCTCCAAGATACTCTACAGTATTTGAAGGGGAAATCCGTATGGCAAATGTACTTATTCAAGGCAACTGTTTAGGCAAAGCCTGTGTCAGCTTCGGTCTTTGTGACAAGGCATGGACAACTAGTAAAAGTAGTTAAAGTGTCAAATATGGTGCCCAATGACAATCAAAAAGGGGGAATGTGAGAGTCAATGTTTGGACAATTGATGTAAAAAAAATGTGGGTACAATATGGCAGAAGGTGAAGGAAGGTGGCTTCCCCTACAAATGCAATATGCTCAATGAAAGAATGTTTTATCTGGGCATGTCAACAGTCAGCCTAATCTGAAAACCCAACCATCAAGTGCCAGATGAGGGTGCAAAAATGCCAAGAAACATATCAAGAGGTAAAGAGAGCCAATTAAAAAAAAAAAAAAAACTTCCATCTTGTGGCAGTTTTATGAAAAGGATTTACATAGAAATCAAGGGCTAGTAATGAGAGCATACAAATTACTGTGGAAAATGATGATTAGTGATAATAATTGTTCGAGAAAACATGTGTGTCACCTGCCTCTAAATGATAATTTACACTTGACTAATGAATAATTCAAGTCCCTAGGCTTAGGACAGACTGCTGTTGTTACTAACTAGTTTCCTAGTGGGACCAAGGAGAGAGGGCAGCAACTGAACTGATCCCCAGAATTGCCCGTCCCTCACAAGCAATTCCTCCACAGCCACTGCTGACTGAGGTCTGAACATGGCTCTCTCCCCACACCAACCCTCCTCCCACCCCAGTTTATTCATCTTGTTCACCTTCAAAGCCTGAATAGAACAAGTGGCTCATGACCTCCAAATGTCTAGACATGTAAAAGGTGTAGCATGTATAACATGTGAGACTTTGAAAGATCACCCATGAAGGCATATAATCTGTTGGCAAACTAGAGGGAGAGATGTCTGAATGTTGACCACAGTGCTCAAAAAGATGTTTCACTCTGCTTCTCTGACAATTCATGTTCTGAAAAATAAAATGCATCAGGAGAGCTGTTAGAGACACTATCATAAGGTTGAAAAAGGCATTAGTGGAACAGAGAAGTGATGATCACCAATCTTCCCAAAAGAGAGGGGTCATGATATCACCCTCAAAGGGAAAGAGCTAAAGAGCTATTATTATTAAAGACAGGGCAACAGGCTGCTATAGACTGTTTGTATCCACCCGGAATTTATATGTTGAAATCTAATCCTTTGGAGGAGATGCCTTCAGGAGCTAATTAGGTCATGAGGGCAGAACTCTCATGAATGAGATGAGCTGAAAAGACCACAGTCTATGAACCAGGAAGTGAGCCTTCCCTGGATGCTGAAATCTGCTTGATCTTGGACTTTTCAGCCTTCAGAATAGTGAGAAATAAGCTTCCGTTGTTTATAAGCCACCCGGTCTGTGGTATTTTGTTAGAACAGCCCGAAGGGAGCAAGACAAGGTTCAAAGTTACAATTTTAAACACACTTGAGTGATAGTTTCCACACTTCTTATTGTCCTTCAGGGAGGGTTTTTATATGACATTTTGAATTAAATGATTGACTGCAAGTCAATGTAGTAAAGTCAGCTGTTAATTCTCCGTAATATATCTTTGGCATGGGTAATTTATGGAAATAGTTCAATAGCATTTCCCTTTGCTTATTTGTCTATTTTGTGGTGGGGGTTGTTTGTTTTAGGAGAAGCAACTTTCTAAATATTTTCCGTATTTCCAGAAGAAAGAAAGAAAATAGATAAGGAGTAGGAGGATCAAGAAGTGGATGGTGAGAATGAAAGGAAGCGAGGATAGAAAGGAGGAAGAGGAGGAGGAAATGAAGGGAAGAAGAAGGGAGCATACTGAAAGTGTCTTCTAAAAGCATTGCAGAAAAGTACTTGGTTTTAAAAACATTCATGAAGACTTACCTGTTAGATCTAACAGCAAAAAATCCTTTTGCTGTTCAATGTTAAGTTCTCAAAGTTTACAAACAAGCAGAGTAAGCAATATCCTATGCACTGTGATTTCAAGGACATTGGCTTTAAAAATAACGACATTGGCTTTAAAAATAACTACATTTTCCTTTCTGTTTTGAAAAGTCCATAATTAGACAGCTTTTTTACTTTCTAATTTGATTCAGTATAAACATACCTAGAAGACAGTCAATGTAAATCTTTTACACTTCAGTATGAAACTTTATCAGATACTTTTTCTATAAATGACTGAAGGGCAAGGGGAGTCCAATATAAACAATGTCTAAGTGTCAGACTCTATTTTTGGGGGCTCCAAAATAACTGCAGATGGTGATTGCAGCCATTAAATTAAAAGACGCTTACTCCTTGGAGGGAAAGCTATGACCAACCTAGATAGCATATTAAAAAGCAGAGGCATTACTTTGCCAACAAAGGTCCATATAGTCAAGGCTATGGTTTTTCCAATGGTCATGTATGGATGTGAGAGTTGGAGTGTGAAGAAAGTTGAGTGCCAAAGAATTGATGCTTTTGAACTGTGGTGTTGGAGAAGACTCTTAAGAGTCCCTCGGACTGCAAGGAGATCCAACCAGTCCATCCTAAAGGAGATCAGTCCTGGGGGTTCATTGGAATGACTGATGCTGAAGCTGAAACTCCAGTACTTTGGCCACCTCATGCGAAGAGTTGACTCATTGGAAAAGACCCTGATGCGGGGAGGGATTGGGGGCAGGAGGAGAAGGGGACGACAGAGGATGAGATGGCTGGACAGCATCACCGACTTGATGGGCATGAGTTTGAGTAAACTCCGGGAGTTGGTGATGGACAGGGAGGCCTGCCGTGCTGCGATTCATGGGGTCGCAAAGAGTCGGACACGACTGAGCGACTGAACTGAACTGAACTGAACTGAACTGAAAGAAGAGGGGACTGAAAAGAGTGGAAAAAGGACTAGAGGCACTGCAATTCATTTTCCCTGCAGTTAAAGAATGGCGACTATCAAGTTACTGCACTAACCTGCCAGGGAAGGACCCATGTCAACTGTCTTTGGTTGGGTAGCACCAACCTTAGAATAGCCATTCTATGAATGACTTCTGAATTTATGAATAAATGAACGCAAGTAGCTGACAGTTAATATATTCTTGATAGTTTGTATAATCTACCTGCAACACAAAATTGACTTCTAGAGACATGGCATATATAGCAAATATTCTTTCCAACTAGCTATGTCTCTGCATTAATTTCTAAACCAGATTCTGTCTCCCCTTATGCCATCTTAGTTTCTGGTGAGGAAGTTTGTTGTGTTATTCAAAAAGCAAACTAGCAACAGGCCCATTTTTTGTGGATATTATAGTGAAGAATGGCCAATGAAGGAGACATCCAAAAACATATCTAAAATGCAGAAAAACATATTTAATAATTTATTCACTATTTACTGAGTTACCTGTCATGTGATGAGTAAAAAAGGCAAATTATCTGACCTCTTATAGTATATAGTCTAGCTGAGGGAAGTAGACAAAGAAAAAATGGAAATAAACAGAGAAACAACACTCTTTCAGAAGGTTATAGATTCTTTTAAAAATATGAATGTGACAGAGAAAGACTGATAGGGTAGGTTTTACCTGGGAATGCTTCCTGAGAATCATTAAGAAGGATCTAGCCATCTTGATTTCTCAGGGAAGTGTTCCAAGCTTAGGGAATTGTGAAGACTAAGAGCAAGGGGGACAGAAAGGGGACTGTAGTGTTAACATAGGAGAGAGCAGTCTTCTTTCTCACACAGGCCCAATAATTTAAATTGTCATTGAATGTTCTCTTAAAATTAATGCCTGAGAGATAGAAACTGGTCTTGCAAATGATATAAATTCAAATCCTGTCTTTGCCATTTTTTGGTACAACAGTCTTATGTTCCAGAGATGTCTGTTCCAGTTTTTTCTCTAGTGGGCTTTCTCCGTAATTATACTGACGAGCTTAAGCATGAAGACAGCCCAGCCTTAGGAAAGAGAGCCTATGTGGTTTGACTGGGCACCCATCACTCCAAGTTAGATGGCAAAAGGAAAAGTATTCCCTCCAAGTACATTGATTAGAATTGAACTCTGAACTGGGAAACTTGAAGGGACTTTGGCCTAGGATGTGAACATCAACTCATTTATCATCAACATGTTAACATAGATTCATTTTATCATATGATCTACTTGTTGTCTTGGAAGGCAAAGAGTGGGACCCTAAAAGATTAGAAGAAAGGAAAACTAAGTTTGGCTAATGAAGAAGAAAAGTAAGAAAAGTTCAATACATGAAGATAAACTTTCTTTACACTCAAAATTTCAGCCATTCTAAATAGTGGTTCTAGAGTATTTTTGCAAGAAAGTATAAATGTTTCTTTGCTACAATACAGTATGTAAGTGAAGTAAAGTGAAAGTCACTCAGTTGTGTTCAACTCTTTGCTACCCCATGGACTATACAGTCCATAGAATTCTCCATGTCAGAATACTGGAGCGGATTCCCTTCTCCAGGAGATCTTCCCAACCCAGGGATCAAATCCAAGTCTCCCGCATTGCAGGCAGATTCTTTACAGTTGAGCCACAAGGGTAGTCCAAAAATACTGGAATGGGTAGCCTATCCCTTCTAGTGGATCTTCCCAATCTAGGAATCAAACTGGGGTCTCCTGCATTGCAGGCTGATTCTTTACCAACCGAGCTATCAGGGAAGCCCAGAATATGTAAGACTACAGAGCAAATGAATCTTTTCCCCTAGAGCTATGATAAATTACAATGTCCTTATCTATATGTTGTGATTCTGTCCACTGTTGATTGTGTTTTATAAGACTTTGTGATTTCCTTAATTTTAAGAGCAGTTGCACAGCACTATTTACAATAGCCAGGACATGGAAGCACCTAAATGTCCATCAACAGAGGAATGGATAAAGAAGATGTGGTCCATATATACAATGGAATATGACTGTGTCATAAGAAGGAATGAAATTGTGCTATTTGTAGAGACATGAATGGACCTAGAAATGGCCATACAGAGTGAAATCAGAAAGAGAAAAACAAATATTGTATATTAACCCATATGTGGAATCTAGCAAAGTAGTATGTATTGTGCTTAGTCGCTCAGTCGTGTCCAACTCTTTGCGACCTGGTGGACTGTAACCCACCAGGCTCCTGTGTCCATAAGGATTCTCCAGGTAAGGATACCGGAATGGGTTGCCATGCCCTCTTCCAGGGGATCTTCCCGACTCAAAGATCGAACTCGAGTCTCCCACATTGCAGGCGGATTCTTTACCATCTGTGCCAAGAGGGAAGCCTAGATGATCTTATTTGCAAAGCAGAAATAGAGACATAGATGTAGAGAAAAATGTATGGACCCCAAGGGGAAAGCCGGAGGTGGGGTGGGACAAATTGGGGGTTGGGATTGACATACACACTGCTAAATGTAAAATAGGTAACTAGTGAGAACCGACTGTAGAGCACATTGGACTCATCTCAGTGCTCTGTGGTGATCTAACTGGGAAGGAAATCCAAAAAAGAGGGGATGTATGTATGGATACATCCGACTGATTCACTTTGCTGTAGCAGAAACTATACACTGTACAGTAGTGTAAAGCTACTATGCTCCAGTTTTTTTTTTTTAAAAAGTGGTTGCAGCACTAAATACATCACAATGGGAGCATTAAAATGTTAATTTTAAAATATTATAGTATCATCTATTTTAACATTAACCTAATAGTAAGTCTATTGTAACTGTGAAGCAACATCTTAAAAAATAGATGCCATTGTAGACTTCCTTTGAGATTACACATGTCATTCTGAGTATCTGCAGCAGTTAGAAATAGGATTCAAATTAGAATATCAGGAGATATTTCTTTTATATTTTTTCAAAAATACCACTGGAAGTAAAAATTAGGCTTATTTTCTGTGTATCAGAAATAGATTCTAAATGCAAAATGATAATTGGTAGTGGAAGAGGAAAAGGATAAGGAGAAGAAAAGAAGTATGAAAAAGAGGAGTAGAAAAGGAAGAGAAGAAAAAGAATCCAAATATATTGTGAGGAGTGACTTTATTTAAATAAATACGTAATCTCCCCAGAGGAATGCTTTACATGCATATTTTGACACCTTTATTTTAAAAATTTTAAATATACCTTATTATCATATGTCATGATGTATAGGATGAATATAATTTTATCTCATTTGTCTTGAATGAGATACATAAAATACAAATACACTAAATTTTTAAAAAATCATTGAATCCAGAGATTCTCCATATCAAAACTCATAAAATAAAAAGTATGTTTAAAAAGCATGACATTTCATTAAACTATTCCTTAATTTTCTGTCTGTGTTGGTATTATTACCAACAAACTTTGAGGGACTTACTCCTTTATAATCTTTATTTCTGGTACTTAATTTCCCTGTTTTTGTCATTTCATTATGTCTTTCACTATTCTAACTTCACATTTTAAAAATAAGCCACCTTGGAGAGTAGCAAAATGTTTTTTCTGCATTCCTGGCAGAGGTCTGCGGGACTGACTAAGAAGGGGTAGTCCCAGAATTAACATCACACAGGATCTGAATCCGCCCCTGGGAAGAGCATTGAATGGTGTGGGACCACAAGCCTGTTTCCAGCGTTCTGCACTGGAAGTCGGTTCCACTGAGCTACCCACAGCTTCTACTTCTTCTAAACCACAGCCTTCCCTTGTGGCGGGTGCCAAGAGCCATCCAGTTGGAGGGTCCTGGAGAATGCTGGAGGAATATGGCCTCATCTAAAAACCCTGCTGACCTCTGCTAAGAGCTTCCACTCAGGTGTCTAGTACGCGTGTGCAAACTCAACCTCTGCCACTCACTAGCTCCTATACCTTCCTGAAAGTCAGTATCTCTGCACTGCCATTTTCAAATCGGAAGGAAGGGAGGAAGAGAGAAGAAGAAGGAAAAAAAACTATCTGACATGGTTGTTGTGAGACTTCATGAGAGTAAAATAGCTAAAGCATTTCGCTCAATTCTTATTGCTTTACAATTATTAAATAAATGGCAACTATTTTAGCTCAGAAGCTAAATACTTTCCAGATATATATATTTTTTTAATCCACAGAAATAAAAATTAAGTTGAAAAAAAATCCATCAACAGAAGTGTAAGGGCAGGTAAATCCTGACATGCATGGTTTTGTAGTTCTTTTAAATTCACCCTAAAAAAAGAAAAAAGAAATTCATGATTTGATGTGGGGCAGCGAGGGGACATGAGCTATATGGGGTGGAGGGAATCACTTTTTTAAGAGTAAGTAGCTTGAAAGTTCACCTAAAGCAGACGGGGAAACTGAGGCCAGGAGGAGACGATCTCGCGCCCTCGCTCACAGAGGCGCCCTTCAGGGCCTCGCTAACCTCTCTGGAATCCCGCCCGGCCTTTCTCCGCACACAGAGGTGCTTGTCCCGGGAGAGCCCGGAGTCCCCCAGCGCCCCACCCAAGCTGCAGAATCAGGTCGACCTGGAGGCTCATTCCAAAGCTCGGTCTTCCCCGGGCAATCCTGAAGTATTTCTGAACCGCACTGCGGGAGTTTCACTCAGGGGGCTCTCGTGGAGCAGCACCAGGGATGGGCTGACCACAGCGGGGAGACGAAACGAAACAGGACGAGGCTGGAGCGTCAGTGAGGTGGCAGCCTCACGGTTGGGAGTTAAAGGGGTACGTGAAGTTTCCGAAGGTGCCATCCCCCCAGCCCCAGGTTCCAGACAGGCACTCGGGAGCCTCCCTCATTCAAAAGTACCAAGAAACTAACTTGGATTCAAGTTTCTGAGCTTTGAGTCCCAAGATTTTCCCAACCTGCCGGAGGCTCTGCAAAATAGACTCGTGTGGTCGTCGACGTTGAGGATGAAACAGGTAGTGAAAAAGACGCTTCCAAACCTCGCGTACCACGCCTCAGTCTCCCATCCCTTCCTCGTCCCTACCCTCCACCCAGACGCTAACATTTTGCAATTTCAGAGAAAGGAAAATAGGAAATGGATCAGAGGAGAAAAAAAAAGACCGCTAGTCTTTTCGGATTCTTTTTGATCTAGAGAATAGCTTAAATAGTCCAAAGGGTTTTTTTTTTTTTTTTTAAACAACTCCACACGTAAAATCTAGAACTCTAGCCAAGAAAGAAGCGTTCATAGCCGGGCTCCGGGAGAAGCTCCCAACACCATCCAAGAGCAGAGCGCCCGCGGGGCTGTGGGCTCGGGCCCGGTTCCGGGCGCCCACCTGCTACTTGGCCTCGGGGCTCGCCAGGCCTCGGATGCTCGGAGCCTGCGACACCCTCTCCACCTTTATCCCAGACTCCAGATTTGCACCCGCCCCCCATCCCCTAAAAATTTCCTACATGAAATTGTTGGGTCGCTCCGATTCCCAGCCGGGCGGCTGCAGGGCGCGCGGTTGCTGGGGAGGGGCGGGTGGTCCTGCGTTGAAACCCCTCCATCCCCACCAGCGACCCCGGGAGGACCAGCAGTGACTTGGTGGCCACGCGCTGGCCAAGTTCTCAGAGGTTCTAGGGGCCGATGATCCAAGTCCATTCTTTCCTAAATCTTAGGGCGGGGAAAGGTCCACCACCGGAATCGTTTTGAGAGGAGGGCGACCCTTTTGACAGCAGTTACCAAGCAGCTAGGATATTGCAATCCGGGAGATCAGCCCCGCCGCCCCTACCCTGGTGGCGAAGGGGTCAGGGCGACGCCGAGCGCCCGAAGCTCGCTGTTTGGCCTCTCCAAGACAAGCCTGAGTGAGGGTGTTTCTCATCCGCGCCCACTTAGAAGTTGGCTGAGGAAGGCTGCTGTGAGCGCTCCCCAAAAAGGTGAATGTGGCATTCTGGGACCTGAGGCGGGGTCCCTAGGGGCCTGGTGAGCGCAGATGGCGCCCTAGGGTACGGTGAGGAGAGTGCTCCCTTGGCTTCTAATGGCAGGGGCGAAAGGGCTGCTACGCGGCCAAAGGTAAGTCCCCAAATTGACGAGGGCCCAAGTCGGGCTGGACTCCGTTTTGGAAAGCTAGGCATAGCTCCCCAACTTTGGCCTCAGGTGTGCGATCGCCCGGCCCGCCCGCAGCAGCGCCAGCTCCGCGCGCCCCACGTGGTGCTGAGAGTGACTCGCGCCGCTTCCGGGGGGCACAGAGGTTAAGCGCCTGGGGGCAGGAACGCGAGTCGGTCCTTGCTTGGGGCGCTCCGAGTTTTTATTCTTCTTTGATTCCCCAGCTGCTGGGTTTTTCTTACCCCGGAGTTACAGGGAACTCCTGCAGCGAGGTGGTGGGGAGGTCGAGGCAAACGCCCACGGCCAGAAGCGCCTTTGCTGTGAGGGTCACGTCTGGGCGTTTAAAAGTTGGAGCCTGGTTGTGTTTCCTGGTTACTTGAATGAAGAGATCATTTCTTAAACTACAACAGTTCGCTTTTCTCTATTAAAATCTATTATTTTATTGCAGTATATTTGTTTTAAGATAGGTTTTATATTGGCGACTTAAAATGCTTGTTATTTCACTTAAACAGTTCTCGGAGCCTTCCTCTCCTGCCTGGAATGAAATCTTCGGCCCTCACGGGTTCCCTTTCACCACGCATTTCTCCCCCTGTTGGGGCTCAGCACCCCCTCCCCCGCCGCATCCCCCAGCACCGCGATTTGGCAGCCTTGCGCAGAAGGGAGTAACTGCTACACCCTGTGTCTGACATCCGACTCTGGACGGTCCCCCTCATTGGGACAAATTCACGGGGGACCCTCAACATCTGTGGCCGAGAAAGGAGTGGGTGGTGACTCCCGTCCCTGGAGGAGCTGAGCGCGCCCCCTCCCCGTGGCCCGAGGCCCCTCGGAGAGCCGGCCCCAGCCGTGCGGGGAGAGGCCTTACTCTTCCCGCGGCCTCGGGACCCCGGCGACTTACTTCGAGGACCTTTCCGAAGGCGCAAAGGGGAGTAGGGGAAAGTTCGGAGAAATCATTCTACCCTCCTCCACCCGCCCAGCGCCCAGTGCTGCTCTTCCTTCGCCCATAGTCCAAGAGGGACTGTCCTTCTGGCCCCGCCGTCCCTGCCTAGGACTGCTGTCCCCGGACCGGGAGCCCAGACGCGCTCGCGGCGCCCGGTGCGGGCGCCCCCGGACCACTGCGCTCCAGGCGCAGAGCCGCAATCCCGGGCGATGTGAAACCGGCCCCAAGCGGATTGTGATCAGAGTTTGGGAAGAGGCAATGCCTCGGGTGCCCCATCTCCGCCTCCCAGTCCTTAAGGACAGATTGGGGTACCCGATGAAAATCCTGGCACAGAGGGAGGGAGGATCCTGCGAACTGCTGGAGGCTACCCGGGCGGGAGGGGGTCATCTCCACGTCCCTGCTCCGAGCAGCTCGCAATTCTGGCTTCGGCCCTTGGGGGAACAGTGCCTCTGGGAGGGGTGTCGGGGCGGAGGGTGGGGTGGGGGAGAGCAGCGAGACTAAAAATATCCTGAAATGCCTTCAGGGCAGGACCCGGCAGGGAGGGCCAGGGCAGCATCGTGGTCTTCGAGGTGAACTCAGCCACTGCCGGACGGCGGGACCCTGAGCTCCCTATTTTCTTGGGACCTCTCCATCTTCTCTGTTCTGCTGCGGTGTACGCGGAAAGGGGAAAGAGAAAATGCAGAATTCTACTTATTCAGAAAAAGGGACATTGGGTCTGAATAACTATGGCCTATGGTTTGCTTTTGACGCACGCAGTGCACGGACGATCTTTTCCAAAACTAACTTCTGCATTAGTTTAGTGACTGATAAAATAAATGAAGGGGGTGGGAGGGTAAGAGGTCATTTTACCCCCCTGGTCCTTTTCTTTATATTTCTTATGTGAAAAGGCTCTGGTGTGTTAACTGTTATTCGTTTTTGTGTGTGTGGTGGTGTCTTATTTGCCTGAAGGGTGTGAACTCAGAGGTATATGGGCTGTTCAACACATCATTTGTTCTCTTGCTTTCCTCTTGTTGAGACAACTAAGCGTCTTCTTTATTTTTATTCTTAAACGCAGGAATAGGTCATAGGAGGACTGATGAACTTTGTTTACAGAAGCATATTCGACTCCTGTCCCCGCCTGGCTGAAGACCCCCGAAGCTTTGAAACCCTTGCTTTCCTCTAGGTTCAGGAACCAAAGTTCTTGAAGCCCATTTCTCAAACCCCTTCTGCAGGCTCTCCCTCCCCCGTCGAAAAGGATGGCAAATAAATCTGTGTGTGTGTGTCTGTTTGTGTGTGTGTGTGCGCGCGCGCGCACGCGCGCGTCTTAAACCGCATTGGGTTTCGATTTCAGATACATCAGAAGAGGTAAGGCCCTCGCTCGCTCGACATCCCTAGCGGAGGGCCTTTTCTCCCTTAATTTGGGGACTAATGTCCCTCCTCCTCTCTGGGTTCCGGGGAGGGACCGGGCATCCGCGCGGGCAGAAGTTTTCTCGGCCACCCAGCCCCGCAAGCGGACTCGCCCGAGCTGCATATCCCGCCGTGTCCACTAGAGGTCACTGGCCCCTCGCGGCTCGCGCGCGGCCCGCCGCCTCCCGCTCCTGGAGCTCAAATTAGCCGCGCGTTAATTAACACCCGAGTCCATCAAGGCGCGTTCCTCCGTACAGTACTCCGGCAGGGCTTATATAGGCAATCCAAACCCAGCCCAAGCAAACCTCCCTAAACCCAACACTTCCAGCATGTCCAAACTGGGAGACAGGCGCCTGAGTAACCCGGGCCAAGGTATAGTGCCGTCACGCTTTAACTTTTGTTCGGTGGGGCTTTGCTAATTTGCTGTGAGGATAACGTTCTCCGCGAGCGCAGGTTCGGCGGGGCCGGCTCTACGCGCCAGCTTTTGGAGGCTGGGCCGCGCGCCTTCTGGCGCCTCCAGCACGCAGAGCCTCCGGGCGGGTTTCTCCAACTCGGTAACCACCCGGGAGAGGGGCCCAGGTGGGTCTACACCGTCTTAGGTGCACACGAATGTAAAGGAATATTTTTTTAGGGTGAAGAGTACCCCCACAAATGTCCAGATGTCTTGGAAATTGTTAGAGCAAAGAAACAGAAACGTCGACGTTTCTCACGCCTAGTGAATCTGTCTGGGGAGTGGGGATGGGGGCGGGGGGCTTTGAGAAAGACCCAGGGAAATCGATCTTGGTGATTTTAACCCGAGAGGAAGGGGGAGCCGGCCAACGTCCAGGGAAAGTCCCTACTTCTTGCTGAGTGAGCGTGGTTTTGTTTTTGTTTTTTTTTGTTCAAAAAAGACCCACACGGAGCTTGGGGTCTAGCTTTCCCCCCCAACCCAACCAAAGCCCCCAAAGCATTTTTTTTTTTTTTACTATGGGCTGGGGAGACTGAGTCAAGTCTCCAGAGTCTCAACTAAATCCCTAAGAACTGCGTGAAAGAAAGCCCGGATTTATTCCAATAGTACTGTCCAAGTTCTTGGTATTTGTCAACCGCCACGCAAATTCCTTTGACACGGTGTCCTGGAGGGTGGAAGGGTCACCAGGGGAGCTTGTAATTCTTTTGTAGAAAACTCTCGGAAAGATTAACACGGGTTCTGACGGAGGAGTTTTCACCGTTCGTGGTCTTTCGCCTTAGCCGGGAAGCAGCAGGTTTGAGGAGGAGGACTGAATATCCAAGCAGTTTGGGGACTGATCTTTTCTCACGGAGGCACTGGTGCAGACCCCAAAGATCTGGACATGCCAGTCTCTGGGAGAGCAGGATCCAATGCTTGAACCACCGTTTGCCCAAACCGCTCATTTGTAGACAGATACCTGAAGCGTCCTCATTGCGGGATAGGGTTTCTCTAGGGTTGATTTAAGGATGGCCGATTAATGAAACCCCTGTCCGCCTTAAGGGAAAAGTGCATCCTTTCAGGCCCTGCCGTGAAGACCCCCAAGATGGGCAACAATAGTACCCAGGAGGGGGGCGCGGGCGGCCAGTGAGGGCCCCGCAGCCGGTGAGTAGCTCGCCTCTAATGAGGCCAGAGGAGGCGCCCCAGGGAGCCCACCCCAGCCTGGAGCAGTAAGGGGCGTAGGATGTCCCCTGAGGACACTGGATTCTCAAAACCGCAGCTTTGATTCCGCCCTCCCACCGGCGTCCGGGATGTACTGGGGAGCCGCCCTTGGAGCCTCCCTTCCAGGATCCAGCCCCCACCTATGCCCCAGACCAAGGCGCCGCCCCTCCAGCCCGAAATTCGTTCCTTTTCCCCTTGGCCTCCTGTCCGGGCGCGGCTGAGCCCACGTTCCAGGCCCGAGCCGCCGCCGGTACCGGGTCCAGCGCCAGCATCCGCACAGGTGTCCCGCTGAGCTGGCGTTGTGTAATGGATCGGGCAGCCGGGATTCCAACCGAACGCAATTAACAAGGGTGGGGTTTTCTCTTTTCCCTTTCTCTGTTTACATCTGGTATCAGGTGTCCTTGATCCGCGGCAGCAGGTGTTTTTTTTGCAGGAAAAGACCGAAAGGAATGGCCTTCCGGGTCCAGGCGCTGCGGGAGAGGGGCCCGGGGCAGGCCGGGGTGGAGGGGGTGCTGGGGAGAGCCTCCAGCACCCCCTTCCCCAGCCGCTCACCTGACATCGCCCGCCGCAGCCTCGGGGGGGGGGGGGGGGGCCTGTAGTCCAGGCGCATGGGGCGTGGAGCTGATTGCTCCCGCTCTCTGTCTCTCCCGCCGAAGTCCCTCTGGGAGAAACTGTGGGGTTCTACCCCAAACTATTCACTTTTATTAGCCTGCCAATCCTCCTGCGAGCGTGGCTGAGTATGCATTAGGATGGAAAAAGCAGAAGAGTCTAGGTAAAATACCTTCGCAGGCGACACGGAGCTCCGCCTTCATCTGAGTAGCTTTGCCTGAGACCGACTTCGGGCACAGGTCTCTAAAAGCCATCCGAAAAGAGCCAGTTGGCGACCCTTCCTAAGATGCAAGACCATGGGACGCTTTCTCAGACTTAAAAAAACAAACAAACATATTATCAATTTTGGTAAGCTGTGGAGGGAATTTAATACAGTCAGCCTCCATTTTATTAGACAGAAATGAAAGAAAATTTACGGATGGTAAATTTGGGCTCCCTCCCCAACTCTTAGTTTACTTGTGGATACCAAATAGTTGCCTTCATGGAATTCGCTGCTAAGGGCTGTTTTGAACCCTCAGAGACCTAAGGAAGGGTTTGAGACATAAGGAGCCAAATGCTCAATTGGGGGACTGGGCTTAACTTTGGATGATTGTTGAAGTGACCAACTCTAAGGCTAAATTTGCATCTGTGCATTTAGTTCCGACAGGACTAATTCATATCATTAAAGGTAGTGTGTGTGTGTGTGTGTGTGTGTGTGTGTGTGTCTCAGTCGTGTCTGACCCTTTGCAACCCCATAGACTGTAGCCAGGCTGCCAGGCTTCTCTGTCCATGGAATTCTCCAGGCAAGGGTACTGGAGTGGGTAGCCACTCCCTTATCCAGGAGATCTTCCTGACTCAGGGATCAAACCTGGGTCTCCTGCATTGCAGGCATATTCTTTTCCTATCTGAGCCACCAGGGAAGCCCTGGTGATATGAAGGTTAAAAGCAAAGTCTTGGAAAATTATGACAGTAACTGTGAAGACAGTGGCCAGAGGCTGGGTGTCCAAGTAGTTATCTACAGGAGATTTGGGCATGTATCCCAACTCTTTAATTCTGGGCTGTTGAGTTCAGCCAGAAACTCACATTCATAACAACTTGAGTTGCAACTACAGAAATGAAAACATGCCTTTCGCTGGAGTAGCTCCCATTCATTAGCTAAAGCTGCCAGGTATACCGGACAGCCCCTTGACACTGATATTTACATGACCCCCAAAGTGCCCCTGTGTCTCTGTGTTTTAAATTGGAGCACAACCCCAGCAATGACTACCTATAAATGAGATTTTTAGATAATCTTTGTAAACAATAAGCAGAGAGAAGAGTAATACCTGTAGGGGGATTTTAAAAAAACAGAGTTTAAACTAGCCCCATTAGATACATCATGTTCAAAACCATTTAGTAGTGAATTCTTGCTTTCCTTGATGCTGTGAAAGCCATTGATTGTTATCACAGGAGCTCTCAGCAAAAAGAATCTGGAAGCAGCACCCCCACCCCCACCCCCCTTTTTAACGCACAAGAGTTTCTTCATGAATCCCATTTGCTGGATCTCATCTGCCAGCTGAAGATCCTGTCGTGATCTGGGTAGGGACCAGCCCTGACATGCAGCCGTCTGCTTCTGGGCGGAACTTGGAGATAAAACTATGTTCTCACGCCAAGAGGACAAAATGATTTTGTCTAGAATCAGGTTGTATTTTCAAGTTACCTTCCCTGTCTAATCATGCGGTGCTTAAAAGACTGATAAACTCAGTGAAGTCACCTCACCACCAAACCAGTTTCAGATTTGGGGTTTTTCTTGAGTCCTCAAAAAGGATCCCAAATCTTTAAAAGGGGCAGGCCAGACATTGCTGGGGCTCCTGGGTGTCTAATTCAAACCTTCAGGGGCATTTTACTAGCTAGAAAGAGGAAATCTCTGAGGTGGTACATGATGAAAAAGAAAAGGAGTGTAATTTATGAAGTTCGCTGTTTGAAATAGAAAAAGGTTTTGCAAACTGATAAACCCTATTTAAACCCTAAGTTTCTTTTCTCCTCTTTTACTTAGACAAGCAATTACTTTCTTTCACATGAATTATTCTGCACCTCAAAGCTGTACACCTTGTCGAGAGGCCCACCCCCTTTTCCAGAGAACTGAATCTTGAGGTCTCATTAGAAGCAAACTCTGGCTGATAATTTCAGAGAAAGAGGCAAAATGGTATTCAATAAGCAGAGCAGTTTAATTATCAAGCAATTGTTTAATAATAATAAAGAGTTCTAGCTCCATTGTACTAGTATGCCATTGTACTATAGCCTGGACCGTTGCCCTTATACAAATACCCATTTTTAAACGGGTGGCTGGTCCGTGGAGACTGCCCTCATTCTCGGAAACCCAGCCGCAAACTGCGCGGGTGCGCAAAGGCCGAGATACCGTTGTGCGCCGAGTGCGCGCTCCTGGCCAGCGACCCGCGGGTGCAGACTGGGAACGAGGCTCCACGTTGCCTACTTCCCCTCCTATCGGCGCTCTCTGAAAGAATTTTTAAAACTGCATTTCGGATTAGTAAAATATGCTTCTTGTTTAATAGACTGCACACCGGCTCGTTTTGATGGTGGGAAATATTTTTGTTTGCCTACAACTAACAATTTTTAAAGAAGAGCTTCGTTTGTTTCATTTTCCTGCACAACTATGGTGGGCACAGCGTTTTATAACCCTTATTCTGGAAGAAGATGTGGCAGGTCAATGGTCTCTAAAACATGCCAAATGTTCCAATAAGTTAATGTTCAGCAATTTTTTTTAAAAGGCCACAGGATGAATCTATATAACTCTACAGCCATAATCATCCCCTAACCAAATATACAATGCATTGTTCACCAAACCATCCCAGTGGTTTCGCTGGAGTGGGAGAAGGAGGATGGTTACCGTGACATCATTGCTATTATTTAAATTAAACAGCGAGGGGAGACTATAATTGTTAATAAAAGCCATCTCCACGCCCCTCATGGTTTCCCCTCCCCCTCTAGCATTTTATGACGTGTCCTCCACGATAAATGTAAGCAGAACTATGTCGATCCGAGTAGCCTACTCTATAACTCTAATGTTGCATCTACAGGTCAGCAAGGAAATGCAGAGGAAAATTGCCATATTAAGGGATAGTTGCTTGAGAAAATATACGTATTTATGAGTTTAGGGTGCTGATGTTCAGTTTTTCTCTTTATAAATGTGTATATATGTATGTATATGTGTGTGTGTGTGTAGAGTTCTGCAAACGCTTGTGCGCACCCCCTGTAGTATACCCATGTTTGCACATTGAAAGCGGCCGGGTAATCGTTCCGTGGGGCTGGCTTAATGCAGTTAACAGAGAACTAATGGGTCGTCTGTGTCGAAAAGCATGCTCCTATTTTTTAAATCCCGTCACGTAATGAACTGGTTTTGTACCAGTCTGAAGCTTCCACCTTTATCCATCATGGATGCTCTTGTCAAAAAACAAAAAACAAAATCACAAAACATTTCAACCACTTGGTTCCTGATCATTGCTAAAATGACCCCCTTCTTTCTCTGCAACTATTTTTTTTTCAAACCTATTTTCGTATTTAATAGTACTGATTATAAACAATCCTTGTTGTATAGAAACTCAGTTGAAATGATCCAGTGAGCTCCTGCCTTGGTCCTTGACGCAGGCTTCATCTCAAGTACTGGATGTGCCCCGACTAGGTCGCCGGGCTCTGAGCTGCAGGAGACCGAAGCTACTTTTTCGTGCCCGGATGTCACCTTCTCTCTAGCCTGGAGCTTGCGCGCTGCGCACACACATGCGCGCGCGCAGACACACACACACACACACACACACCTCCTTCATAACTAGCTGAGGGGGTACCCCAAATGTGAACAGAGCCGCGGGGCTGACAGAAGCTGAGCGAGCTTGGGCGGTGCGGCAGCCGCCGGGATGAGCGCGCCCGGCCCAGGGGCTCTGGCTAAGGTGGGCGCCGGAGGCTAAGGACGCACGGGGGGCTCCGGGCTTTTAGTTCTGGTCTGAGACGCGGGCGAGGGTGGCCAGGAACCCAGGAAGGAAATCTGAGTTGCGTGGAGCGTTGGGGCCCTTAGACAGCCACCCCGATCCGGGCGGAGGACCGCTGGAGCGTGGAGCGGCCTCCGGCGCTCGCTCGGGCGGGGTGGAAGCCCGCGAAGGGGGTCCCGCGGCGCTTTTGTACTGCCCCGCCTAAAGCCGGCCGCGATCTGACGTACCGGCTCCCCCGGGACGCTGGGGGCGTCGCACTGCAGCTGGGTGGGGAGCAATTTATTCCTCGCCGTCCCATCCCAGCCCATCTTCGGTTACTCCACCCTACCCGACCCCTCCCTCCTCCCCCTCTACCTACGCCTTCACTACCTCCGATTCCCCACCCCCTCTCCTTCCTCCATCCATCCCCCTTCGACTTCAGTCTCCCCCTCTCTCCCCTCCCTCCCGCCTCCCTTCCCTCTCCCCTCCCTCTCCTCTCTGAATAAGCAAGCTTTTGCCTCTAAAAGTCACAAGTAATCCTTGTGTGTGACAGAGAGAGGAGAGAGAGGAGAGAGGGAGAGGCGAGCTTTCGGAGAGGAGCAGCAGGCAGGAGGAGGATCTGGCATAGCGGCTGGGAGAGGAAACTTGACGCTTCGGGGCCACCATTTGCCAGGGCCTTACTCGAGGTGAGTACTCGGGGGACGGCGGAGTTCGATTCCTGGCGGGGTCCAGCCTCCGCCCATCGCCCAGGCCCGGGAGATGGGCTCCGTGACCTGGGGCTACTCGAATGGGGATACAAATGGGGGTGGGGGCGAGTAGGCGAGCGGGGTGAGATGCGGCGGGCAGGGATCCGAGCAGAGGGCCGGGGTCAAAAGGGTGCTGTGCGCCTGGGAAGGCTGGACTCCCGGCTCCTGCCCCGAGGCCCCCTGTGCGTCCGGCCAGGGTTCCAAGTGAGGGTGGCGGGGGATGTGGGGGGAGGTTAGGGGGGGGTGTTCCCGCTACCCGACTCCCCTCCCTATCTGAGCGTCCCCACGGCTCCCCTCTCTCCCACACCCGCGTGCAAAGCAGCCCCCGCTCAGTCAAGAAGTGCACATTTGCGCCTCGCTCAAACCTGGAAAGGGAAAGTTTGGCGAGGCGGAGGCTGCGCAGCTCTGTGGTTGCCTGGAACCTAAACTGGGACCCCAAGACTTGCACAGGAAATCGACAGATTTCCTTTTTTCTTAAAAAAGAAAAAATACCTTTAAAGAAAAATTGTATGCATTCAAAAAGATTATTGGATTACTATGTCTGATCAGCTGCTGATGACCTACCAATAAGCGTTTTAAATACACACGCACATTTGCGCGCGCGCGCACACACACACACCCCCAGGGGCTATGTGCTGTGGGAAAGGCCGTCGTAAGTAACCAAGAATTCAGAGGAAGTCGCAGGGGCTTTAAAATGTATAAAGGCTGTGTTCGCGTCCTTCACGGATGCAGAGAACAGAGGGAGGGGGCGGAGGGAGCCCGCGGTGGCTCGGCGTTTTCGCTGTGCCTGTGTGTTTCGTGTGTTGTCAGCTGGCTCTGGTTTCTAAGCGCTGAACGCTGCCAGGGGCGGGGGCCGGCATCCACCATCCACCTCGGCACCCTAGTGGCGAAACAGGACTCATTTGTTTGGTGCAGAGCGGTGACGACCTAGAAGAGACTGGAGTGTGGTTAGGTCGGCCCCCTGCCATCCATTACACCTGCGGCAGATGGCTCAAGTGGTAGAATGGTTTGTTTTCGGGGATGGAGAACAGAGGAGGGGGAGGTTAGAGCCTCGCCCCACTCTAAGGAAGCACCATAAAGAACCAAAGACACGAAAGAAGCCATGTTGTACCATCGAAAGAAATGCCGTTCCGCAGTCTATGAGTGAACCTGGACATGTTAGTGACCTGGGTGCCTAACTCCAATTGATGATATGGCAGAATTTTAGGATCAGTATTTTTTTCCAATGAATTTTTGATGAAGTCCCTACTCTTCCCTCTTACACACACACACACACATACCCCTGTCTCCAACCAGATGCACACAGGTGTCCTTGGAGCTCTAGTCCCTGAAACCAAACGTCATTGAGCCCCTGCGGGTTTCACCAAAGCTGAAAGGGAGGCCACTCCAGGAGCTGGGAGCCTCTCCCCTCTCCCCAAGTGATTTATGCCACTAGCCTGCCTGCTACCACACACAAGTACCCCACCCCAGATGACCATGTAGCAGGATTTCAAATATTTCCATCTCATTTTACATGCAATGATGTGCCTTTCTGATCAATAATCCCATCCTGGCATCCCTTCCTTCCTCTTGCTTCTCAACAAGCAGGAAAGGAAGTACACACACACACACACACACACACACACACACACACCCTCCAAAGTGAGCCCAGAGGGAGGGCATGTGTGACAAAGAAACACATACAGTCTAAGGACAATTTGGCCTGTCTTCATTCCTTAATTTACTTGCTAATTTAAGGAGAGATATATTAAGGAAGACCTGAACAGAAGGAGAAGCCTTGTCTCCACCTTTACTTCACACACACACTGTAACAATCCACTGTAACATTCATGGATATCCATGGCTTATATATTTTTATATATACCCATCATATATGCAATGCTATGGTAATGCCACGTGTAATATCACAATATGCATACATCCATATTTCTTGTGAATAAGAAACAATTTCACTGGCCTAATTTTCTGTTCAAAATAAACAGTCCTTTAAATAGGATTTAACAAGCTTATGCTTCGGGGGTGATTAGGTGTATAGAGAATTCTACTACTTTGACACAAATTCTATTTTTCTATTTTCTTAACACTATTTAGAGCTAGTGAAACCAAAGAATATCAGACAACAATAAGAAGCCATTCTAGATCAGATTTTCAAGTCATAAATAAAGCTACATTCTAGAAACTTAATGTTTCTTAAGAAAGGAAAAATTTTCACCCCCTCCATTTTTCAAGGTGCTTTCAGTATCCAAAGATACCTCTGAACTGGGTTTGATTCACAGTTACTTGCTGTGTGCCTGGTGTAATTTAATTTTTTTGTAATCATCTTCTGTCCCTATGAAGATTTCCGTTATACCAGGAAAAAGTTAACTTTGATATGCAGTGGGGTACAGGATTCATTGACAGAGATGCCATTAGAATATAGCTGTTTTATTCATTATTAGTAATATGGGTTTATTTGTACATCATACATATTGCTAAGGGCCTGCTCTGGGATGTGAATTCATACCTTATCAGAACACGTTCAGATACACTTGAAGAAAAATTTTTTAAAAAGAAAAATATTTGCAAAACTAAGTTGAAGAACAGCCCCCATGAACATTTTAGAGATTAAAAAAAAAAATCTTAATCTAAAACTCTTGACTTTAGGGGCCCTAAAGGATTCCAATTTTATTTAAAACAGAATGATCAAAACTTTTATAACTAGAGAATGCAAACAAAAATTTAGCCCTAACAAGACCCTCCTTCCCTTTTCCTCAAAACACTTCACACCCTATTTCCAACCAGCATCTAAAGCTAAAGAAAAGAACTTCCGAGATGAACTCAAACTTTAAATGAAAAGTCGTTTTAAAAAAAATTCTGGAATTTTAAGTGAGTAGTATGTTAAATGGAAAAAATCTCAAGGATCCAAATCAGTTAAAAAAGCCCAATCTTTCTAGGAGAAAGAATATATTTTACTGTTTAAGCAAGTTAACACCTGAATCACACACGTTTCTCAGGCCCAGGTGAGCCTTAGAGCTCCAACGGGAAAACTGGGAGGTATCTGGGGAAGAAGAAGAGCCTGGGATCGCCCCCTCCTCCACACAGTATGGGACCACCTACGTCTCCTTTACAGAGGAAACAGCTATTACCTTGAGCAGAAAAAGACTAAGGAGAAAAAGGCAATCTGGAATACCCGACCTGATTTCTTTTCATCCCCGTCCTTGGCTAGGTTTTCCTCGGGCGTCGCCTTTCCTTGGCACCCTCTTCCACCCTTCCCTACCGAAGCTAACATTCGCTTGGAAGCATTCCCATTCCCAGTTAGCAGGATGTATCTATCTAGTATCTGCCCGGAGGTCTCGAAAATATTCCCGCCAACCCCCAATTTGCCTTTACTTCCGGTGTAATTAAGATGATCATTCGTAAAGAAAAGCTACCATATCTCCATCGCCGGCGGCGGTGAGGATGCGCCGGAGGGGGGCCCCGAAGCTGGCGAGCAGGGAGGCGGGCTCGGCCCGGGTCGCTTGCCTGAAGCCCGCCGCTGCGTGTGTTCGTGTCCTTGACGCGTACGTTTCCCTTCTTAAGGGAGGCTAATGAACGCTCTCTGGTTCCTAATTGCAAAGATAACCATCTTGAGTCAGCACTGAAACGGGGGCGGTGGAGAAGAGGCCCTGGGTCATGAACCCCGGGAGAGGTCAGGGCTCCAAGCCTCGCCTGGATGTCTCCTAAAACCGGGAGATGGTGGCCAACTGTGTCTGCGGGTTCCCCCCGGGTTCCCTAGAAGAAAGACCCTCCGACTAGAGGGCGCGTGTGCCCTCGCGAGGGTGCAGGCCCATCCTGCGCCCCCCCCACCCCTTAGGGTTCTCTAGAAGCGGAGGCATTGCCTTCCCCAGGGGACAGGCGAGGCCTCGAGGGCGGGGCCGAGCCTGAGGCGCAGATGCCTTCGGCCTCCGGAGTCCACGCCATCGGGTACCCGCCGCCCAGGGCCGCCCCGACGGCCCCGACGCGGTGCCCGTGCGGCCAGTAGGTGTCGCTGTCCCCCTGCTGGCCGGAGCCGGGAGCCCCGCGCTGGACCCCCGAGCCACTCCGCCTTCTGCGCCGGGCGGGTTCACAGACCCACCAGCGCTCCCGAGAGAGGGCCGCTGCACCCCCGCTCCCGGGGACCGTCGCTCGCTCACCTGGCCACGACCGCAGAGATACCGGCCGGCCTCAGGGAGCGCCTTAGGGGGAGAGAAAGAAGAGAGGGCTCTGATGGGGGCGAAACGCGAGGCCCCGACGGAAGCGGCTCGAAGCCACCAGCTCTCCCTCCTTTCTCTGCTTTCCACGTGCACTGGGACCGCGCTGGTGAAAATCCCAGGCCGGGCTTTCAGCTGGGGCTTCCCACTGGCTTTAAAAATAAACAAGAGGCTTGAAATCCCAGCTTCGTGGGAGCCAGCCACAGAAAGAGTGGATTGGTTTCCATTTCTCGCCTTAAAAAGAAAAAAGAAAGAAACCTGGGCCTGGCCACATGCCTGAGCTCCCTACCTATACCCATCTTTAACTAACGCATGTCTGTACGCAGAAATGCGGGGTAACCGCGACGGCCCCCCCTCCCCCGCCCCTGGAAGGAGTCAGTATTTGGAAGAGCTCGTCTTCTCCGAAAGCATTGCTTGCCAAGTATTATTCCCCTTCGGAAACCTAGCAGTTAGCAGGTCTTTGGAATCTGTATTGAAATTCTAAGTGTTGAGAATTCTGCGCCCTTCCTCGGCATTCTGCGGCTCCTTGCCTTCGGCCTCCGTGTGCCGCGTGAGAGATTATTAATCAGAAGCGTTTGTGTGTGTGTGTGTGTGTCTCAAAAGGAGGGGGAGGTTGGCTTCCGAATACCGAGAGGGATATTTACAATGGGTACATCCTCTAGGTGACTGGAGATTTTATTATGATTACGATTCTTTTGTACTGGGAAATCACTGCTCTGATTTGAAGATAGGGAGGGGGGAAACCGTATTGAAAACGCTATGTTCGGAATGTCAAGTTACTGAAAGAATTAGTATGCAAAATAGAACTGGCTATGTATTTAAACCAGTGTTTAAAATCATATCCTCAGTTAAGATGTGGGGATATATTGCGGTAAAAAATTTAAAAGACCCACACTTTATCTACATTTAAAAATTTATTTTGGTAAACGCAATCGATTCGTGTAGAAGAAAAAAACGTAACAATCAAATGCCAAAGAGAAAAAAGGAAAAATTCTCAAAGTCCAAAACATTTCGGAAAACATCTTGTTCCTGCCTCTGGGCCTCGTTCTCGCCACCTCAGAAGAGAAGGCTGGGCAAGTGTCTGAGTCCTCAAAGCAAGCCTTAAAATTTTAATGTGAGGTGGCCAACATCATCTTTAAATGTCATGCCTTGTGCTGTGTTTCACCAAATTGGCCCCTTTCGTTAAATCCTATATCTGTTATACAATTCTAAATAATTATTTCTGATTGAGATGGTAAATTAATCATTCGGTGACGTGGGAGGGGGAGACACGTGTCTAATTGGAGGTTGCGAAGTTCAGTGAGGTGGTATTTTTAGCTCGCAAAGTCCAAATTCGGGTATTTGGGCCTCTCTCCCCCTCCCATCGTTTCCCCACTCCCTCCCCATTTTACTCCCTCTTTCCCTTTGAGCTCTCCCCCCTCCCACGTTTTCTCAGCTCCAGTCTCTCGCCCCTTCCCCCTAACGCCTCCCTTCTTTCCTCTCCCTTCTCCACTTCCCCTCCACACCCCCCCCCCCATTTTTCCGCGTGTATCTCTGTCTCCCCCCCTCCCTTATTTATTGTCTGATCCTATCAGCCAAGTTAACAGGAAAGTAGCAAGTGGGAGGCCCAACACCCTCCCTCCCGCGCGCCCGGGGCACTTTGGGGAGGTGTCAGCCGCTGACAGGTTACCGGCCGGAGTGTCGGCCCTCGGTGCTGGGCACGCTGCCCGCGGCAGAGTAGGGGTCTGTGCGGGTTGCGGGGCTTATTCAAATACCGCCCGCTGCTGCTGTGATTCGCAGGACTCGGCCTCCATATGGTAATACGGGGCGGGCGGGGGGGGCGGGGAGGAGAGGAGGCGCAGAGGGGAGGGGAGGATGGGGGTGAGGGCGGGGTGGGAGGGGGCTCCGGCACCGCGCGCTCCGCTGCCGGGCTGGGACAGAGCACCCGGACCCGCGGTGGCAGCGGCAGCGGCGCGACCCACCCTCCACCACGGCATCCACCGAACCAGCGAGCCACCGAGCCGCCGGCCCCTGGGGTAAGCCACAGCGCGCTCACGGCAGTGACGGTGACGGTTCAGAGGCTTCAGGTTCCTACCATGCGCCAATAAGGGAGATTAGAAGCAGAAAAGGAGATTACGGAGAGATCAGAGATAAGAGGTGTACCTCTCTGTGTCCCTTGTCACAGAGCGCGAGCGCGCGCGCGCGCACACACGCGCGCGCGTCTGTACACAGATGCATGCACAGACATCCCTACATGCACACATTCCTTGCTACCACCATCTAAATATATGCACCGCCACTGTATGCCCTGCGACGTGGCTGATACGTTTGTCCTGGTCCCTGCATAAAGGCGGGCAGGTATGTGCCAGAGTCCAGGTAGGAACAAACCGCCGCGCACGATTGAATTGCAGCCAAACTCGAAGAGACACTTAACCTGCGGAATTGTTTCACTCAGCCTGGTGCCCCCCACCCCTCCCCCAAGAAACTGACAATTCTGCAACCGGTTGTGGAATACCTGCAATTATTCATAAAATGTGTTGAAAATGTACTTTAGGAAACGGTAATTTGCTAAAAATGGCAAAGCAAGGAGAAACCTAAAGGATTAGTGCATCTCCGTTTTTAAATGTTTTACGTGTAGCCATCTGACCACTTTTTATTGGGTGACATATCATATGAGCACTTTGGTATAGGCTTGGAAAAACTACAGCCAGGGGTAAGGCTGGAAATACCTTAAGAATTAAGGGTGCTAAAAATGGACGCTGGATAGTCTAACATGAAAGATGGCATAGAGCTGTAGGTTTAAAATGGGTGGAAACACATATGAATATTTATACATGAAAGCCATTGGAGAGGGTGAGTCTTACCCTGAGTATCTGTGCAGGTAAGTCATTCATGAGAAAACTAATTACCTGTGCATGTACTCGGACTTGTTTAATTGAATAAGCTGCATGTGTGCCTTTTGCTATTCTTTGTGGCTATGCAATTATGGATTCAGTCTTCTTAAAATGATAGCTTTGGGGAAATTTAAGTGGACTTTATACAGATATATTTTTCAGAAGCCATTGTGCTGAATAGACATATTGCCAGAATGAAAAATCCAACCCTATAAATAAGATTTCCACTGCTTGAAATCTAACTCAAGGCCTGTATATTTTAGGACAAGTCAACTGGCTTAATACAGTAAACTATCTTGTTTATTTGTTTTCATTCCAAAGTCAGGAACTAAGGATGCTTTTCGATCAAGGTAATATGCCGTGTTTCCAGTCATACTAAGATAAAAATGAAACAGTAAATTCTGAATGAAGCAGAAAAGGTACAACATACAACATGGTTGAAAATGTCTTCCTTGCAGAAGGCTGTAGGTTGCTGTTTCTACACATTTTAAGAGTTTTTTTTTTTTTTTTTTTGGCAATAAATGCTAGAAAGCAATAGGGCGGTGAATGCTATACCTCTCAGGTAATCAGCACAAGAATTCTTTGGACATCTTTGGAGTCACTTTCTTTTATAGATACATTGTCTCAAATGCATTGGCCCAAACTGTTTTGCTAATATGAAGTTAATTAGACATTCCAACTTTGAGCCTTGAGCGATGGGCAGTACATCCGATCAAGGGGCTATGTCAGCGGGAAAAAAAAAAGGTGTCTTTTCTTTTATGACCAAACCAGGAGGTTACACAGTTGGCATTACATACATGACAGGTGTGCATATATGGAGCCTTAAATAAACAGAGCAGGAAGCAACTGTACGTATCATCTAGCAAGAGAAAGCCGCAGACACTTGCCAAAAAATACAGACAGACAGAAAGGGACAAGAGAGACAGAGAGACAGAAAATAACCAAAAAAAAAAAAAAAATAGTAGGGGAGAGAATCAATAAAACGATAAACCTGAACTTTTCACGAATTAAAAAAATGCAAATATATCTTTACATATGCATCAGTATTAAAAATAATACACGCTGGAACCCACAGGAGCGGGAGGAGGAGGAGAGGTGGAGGAGAGGAGGAGGAGGAGGAGGAGGAGGAAAGAATGGAGGCGCCGCGGAGCCCTGATTATGCATGGGCTGGAGCTGCCTCCTCTAACCTGTTCTTCTCCGAGCCGGGCAGCCGGCGGTCCTCAGCCGCCCACAGAACAGGAGCCGAAACAACCGTTCCCGAAGGCTACAGCGTTTATTTTTCTCTTTTGGGGGTTTTGGCGGTTGTTTCAGGGGCTCGCCAACTGGCCCCTTTAATTAAAAGCTTCAATAAAAGGCGATCGCGCCAGGAATGCTCGGGCTCCTCTTCGCGCAGGATTTGCATATTTTTTTAATGCCCTAATTTCCTTGATGTATGTAAATGTAGCCGGACGTAGAGGGAGACAGGGAGCTGACGTCAATGGACGTGACCTCGCAGCTAAACCTTGAACGTGAAGCCGGGATGGGGGAAAACGCGGAGCGGCGGCCGGCGGAGCCCGCCAGCACGGGCGGCGGCCACGGCGGTAGCAGATCCAAGACCCGAGGGGGGCCGGGGAGCCCGCGTGTCGACCCCGGGGGAGGACGAACGGCCGCCTTCTTTCTCCGCAGCTCGGCTTCCAGCCTCTCCAGCCTTCAGGCCGCATCGCAGGCTCTGGTCCTACACCTCCAGCCCCACCAAACACACGTTCTCTTGCTTCCCCCAGAAAAACAGCACACCCCCCAAACAACAAACCCAAACCAACAGATAACAGACCAAATCAAATTCCCCAAGGCTTTAGGCCAATGCTCGGGTAGCTTATCACAAAGAAGATTCTGACAATGGAACATGAATTTTTTTTTTTTTTTTTGGCTTCTTTCCACAAGAAGAGGAGGGGGAGACCTCAGACAAGAGCAAATCACTCCTAAAACACGATAAACTACACGTGTTTCCAGTAGGGAGAGGTAAATCGCCCAGCCGACTGGTGAGGGCTTCTCGTTTCGGTACCTGTTTACCTGTGCACTCATTAAGCGCGTTGGCTTCATTAACAGCCTTGCCTGGAGCGTGCGTTTTATAATGTGATGGGAGTGTCGTGTGTGTGTGTGTGTGTGTGTGTGTGTGTGTGTGTGTGTGTTTTGGGGAGGTGCTTGGGCTGGTGAGCACCGAGGCAGGCGCTGTGAGCGAGATGAGCGAGAGACCAGCGTCTCTCCAAGGCCACCTCCGGGACTTATCTTTGGGGCCATCTAGGCCAGGGCTCCGGGGCTGGAGTTCGAGTGACGCCCATCTTAAGGCGGGGGTGTGGGGGGTGGTGGATCAAAGAAGGCTGTCTCGGTAGGGCCAGGCCCTTACATTGTCTAGGGAGGGGGGAGCTTGAGGTGCGAGCGAGTCGGTGGCCGCAGGCCCGGGCGCAGTCTTGCGGGATTTAGCCCGGTGGACTTTGCACTTGGAGCTCAGCGGCCTCCACGAGGAGGGAGCGGCTCGCGGCGACGCGGCAGGGAGGCCTGCAGACTCCAGACTACGGCCTCGCGCGCCCGCGGGTGCGTGCCCGCGCTCCCGGCGGGGGGCCGCCAGCACCTCCCGGCGCCCATCCGCCCCCGCCTCCGCCCGCCGCCCTCTCCTAGGCTGCTAAGAAATGGTCCTCGGCCTCTGCGGGGACCGGGGCGGTGCGGAGCCGGGGGCGGAGGGCCTGGGTTCCGGGCTGGCGAGGCCGGGGCGGCACCGGAGGCCGCGGAGCCGGCTTCCTAGTCCGGCCCTGGGCAGCCGAGGCTGCCGTTTCTTCGTTCCACCTCTCGCAGCCCTAGCTTTGTTTTCTTGACATGCTTGTGGCCACCGGGCCCCACGCCGGCTCTGGGAGCGTGTGCGTGTGCGCGGGGGCGGGCGCGCGCGGCGGGCGGGGGCCCTCCCGCCAAGGACACGCATGGCTGTCTGTCCTCCGGCTGCACTTGGCGGGAAAGCTGGGGGCCGCCGGCTGGGCTACTCGCCCGCGGCTCTCATTACCTCCTCCCCGCGCCCCCTTGGGCCACATTTACATACGGGCCACTCGTCTGAATTTTTACAGCCCCCGCCTCCCGCCCCCCTGTCGCACGCGCGCAGGCTCGGAAGAGGCGCCCGCGCGCGCAGACCCCCGCGCTCAGGTTGCGGGCGGCCGGGGCGCGCGAACAGGCCCAGGGGTGCAAGCAGCCCTCCGCGCGACGGCTTCTTGCACCTCCCTCTCGCGCCTACACCCGTGACAGCATCCCGGCTCGCGTCTCAGGAAGCCCACCTTCCCTTCCAGGCTCCCACCCTTCTCTCCCTGCACACTCCCACCCACACCCTCCCACATCTCTCAGCCTCTTTCCCTGGAACACACACACACACACACACACTTCCCCCTCAAATAGCTAACCCCTATGGAGCGTCCCTGGTACCTTTTGAATAGCTCTGAAGTTTAAAGAATAAAAATCCTTATAATGTATTGCTGTCTTTAGCCAAACACATTTAAGGACCACAACAAAAAGAGGGGGAGGAGGAAGGAAGGGGGACTTGAACCAAAAGACCTTTCTTTAAAAAAAAAAAAGTCTGCAAGTCAAAAGGTCATTCTCCAAGTTTGTAAATAAAATTGCAAAGGAGTCCTTAAAAAGAAAGGAGAGGAAAGAAGGAAGGAAAAGAGAAAAGATCCATAAGTTACGTAAAAATGGTGCATTGGAAAAACAAAACAGCTATCCTTTTGAAAAGCATCTAAAGAAATCAAGAGGGGAAAAAAAACTGGAGGAAAAAAAGAGAGAAGGAAATAAAAGGTAGGAAAGGCAAAAGAACTTTCCAAAGAAATGTGTGCTTTGCTTCCTACAATAGGAAAATGTAGCCATTGCCTGCTTCAGACGAGACATTTCTAATTTGTTCCGTCTGTCAGGAGGGGACTATGAGAGGTTTGGGTGCAAATTCATTATCTCTGGCAACGCAGAACGTAGTGTGGGGACTGAAAAAGACCGTGGCAATGGATGAACAATAGGGCTTCAGTTCATCAGTAACAAAAGCAGTGGGGAAATTGGTTGAGTTTCAGAGCACGTCCTCCTCGGCAGAGGGGGCTGGACTAGACCTTGGACAGCCCCCCCAAAAACTTGCCGAGCCTCGCACACACCACTTCACTCTCCACTCCGAGGCTCAGGGAGCAAGTGCCTGGTGTGGGGGGGAAAAGTTGGCTTTTTTTTCCTTCTTCGTCTTTTGCGCCTTTCTCTCTCTCCCCCCAACGAGGGAAGATCCGTTTAAACTATTTTAGACGCAATCAAGCAAGAATCACCGTGTGGAATTGAGCGGCAGTTTTAAATGTGCTAAGGAGAGGGATGGTCTGAAAAAAAAAAAAAAAAAAATTTTTTTTTTCTTTTTTTTGGAGACGCCGAAAGGAGTCTGTTTGCGTACTGCGGCTGCCCTGTGACTCTGGATCTTGTCTCCTGGCCGGCGCCTCGATTCCTACTCAGCTGGATTGGGGGGCAACACTGCCTGGCGCAGCCAAGAGAGCGAGTGAGTATCGCGGCGGCCCGCAGGCGGCAACTCAGCCGGCGGCGCGGGGCCAGCGTGCCTGCTGTGGCCCGGCGCCCGCGCTCCTAGCCTCGCCCGCGAGTCGGGGCCCGCAGAGCCCCGCTGCGGGCCGCTCCGAGGGCCAGTCCGGGGCTTTGCTTCAGCTAATTGATTGTGTGTCTCGGATGCGAAACCTGTTGATCTCGTGAGTTGTCTGAGCCGGGACTGTTAATTATCCAGTGGCTTGACCACCCCCGCGCCCCCACCCCCACCCCAATGAAGAAGAATGCCAGGAAATTTTCGCCGTGGAAAGGGGAATGTTGTAATTTTGTGTTGTCGATAGTGGGACTTTTCCCTCTTACGCCTAGAGCCAAGTGCAATTGTTTTTTGTTTTTGGTTTTGGTTTTTTTGTTTTTGTTTTGCATTCCTGTGTTCAGGATTCGAGTTTTGAATAATTCTTTTAACCACCTCAAAGATGCAATTACCTGGCAATGGAGTGAGGGTCTGATTGGATTCTGGCGGAAACTTAAATGCACAGTAGAACCGGTGGATTTCCACTTCCCGTTTCTCTCGGGCCTTTTGGGTTTAGGGAAGCAAGAGGCCGCTTTGCAGGGTTATCCCAAGTTCAGATTCATCAAGATGCAACCATCGCGGTTACTTCTTGGAGCGTTTCAGCTTCTGACTTTTTCTGGTGTCTGAGCGAAAGCCGGGTCTCTGCGGTTTGCTCCGAGCCCAGACCTTGCTGAGGAAGGCGAGACCTTCCTTCCTGGGCTTGGAATTGTCTGCGGGAACCCAGGGCGGCGGGAACCCTGGCAGTGTATTTGCATTAGCGTCTGGTACGTTTTCTCTCGCAAATGTACCCGCGCTGTTTGAATGGGGAACTGTCTTGAGGGGTCAGGGCAGCAGTGGAATTGATCAGAAGTTAGTCTGGAGGCCCTGTCAAGTCACGGCCACGGCCGGGGTCACTTTGGACGCTGTGGCTGCCTTGGGCCTAGAACGGCGGCGTCGGATCCCCTGTCCTCCTATCGGTGATGCCTACCTCTGCCAGCCACACTCCTTCCCCACCTTGGCACCAGTAATTAGGGCGCTGTCTAGAGAGATGAGCTCCCGTAGTCAGCATAATTGAACCACCGCTGTACTTTCCTTTTGCAAAACCAGTAGCCCCACCCCACTTCTCCAAAATAACAATAAGCATTTTAGAAAAATCACAAAAGAAAAGCACCTATATTGGGGAGTGTAAGACTTCTTGAATATTGAGTCGTGGGGGATGGGGGAAGGGAATAGAAAAAATCCACCACTTTACAGCAATCAGGTTTTACATTATTCATTGATTTATTGGAGGAAATAACCAATCAGGAGCCATAGATATGAATGCACATCTCACCGTGCTGTGGCCTTACAGTAAACTATTTGCATCTTTCTAATGGATTAGATATTTATCCAGGGATTCCCATTGTTTGAAAGGCCTGGAAATTCAATGCCTTAAACATTTAAAAAATATGACTTTGTTCCAATCTTTAAATTCTTACATGGAAGAACTCTCCCTCCTCTTTTGTATGGCAGGTTACAGTGTTCAAATCCCAAATGTTTCTTAAGAGTCCCTCTTTCTTCTAAGCTAAAAATAAAAGAAAGAAAAAAATTAATTTCCCAAACCCCTCCAGATTCTGCATATTTTGCATTGCCATTATCATGCATGTCTCCATTTAAATGCAAATTAGCATATTTAACCCTGTGGGTGCTGAAGCACAGGATATATTATGCTGGGGTTTTCTGGAATCTCTTGGCATTTTAAGGAATTGTGGTAATTGCAATACTTTAAATGAAACTGTATCTAGGCATGATTTTATATATGTATGTGTATGTATATATAAAACTGTGATCATTTGTTTTCTTGACTATTTTTCAGATGAGACTACAAAGAAGCATAAAATGAATAGACAATCCAACCAACCAAAGGTAATTTAAAATTTTACATTTGATAAAATTAAAGTGATGTGCAAAATAGAAATAGGATATTATTGACTGGGTGGCACAGCTGCAGTCTATTGCATATCTCCCAATTCTTATGATAGAAACAATTCCAGAAATATATAAGTTTCCATATGTGCAGTTTTCTCCTGATAGGTATTCCTGTCTATATTATATATTAAGGATAATGCAAATATAACCTTAACTGCTAATAAAAAAGAAACTTAGTGTACAGAAGAAATAATAGGACACTTTTATTAGAAAGTAAGCCAGTCAAGTACCTTGCCTGAACTGTACAGATCACTATAAATTAAATGGCTTTTATGTGGAAAATGGTAGTCTTGACTATATTAGTGGACTGTGGTTTACATGCATGAGAATCATACAAACTCAATATTAAAAAGGGTTTTCCGTGATAGGCCAATTTCTTCATATACTCTGCAGAGGTCTGAATAGGATTCAGAGAGGTGTTCTAAATATTAGTGGCAAACCTGATGTATTTGCATTTATGGAATAGCATAATTCTGATCTAAATATGTGGAAAATCATAACTTTCCACTTTTAAGCAGAGATTGTTTATTCCCAAGAAAACCAGGATGTTTCAATTCATGTTTCAGCCATCTGGAGACCTATAAAAAGATTGGAAAACAAGCATGACAATCACGTCCCAATCTACTGGTCATTAATGGGAATTTATTAGAGAATGAGTAGGCAAGCCATATGAATTCAGTATATCCTTCGATATGCAGATTCAAAAAGGTATTCTGTAATTCAGCTAAATAGCTTTTTGAAAAGCAAAAATAACTGAAATAAAAACATGTAGGTGTTAATAGTTGCTCATAACAATGTGTGGCAGACATTGCTAGGAATCTTTAGAATAGCACAATTGTTTCAACTTCTCTCACATCCTAGATAGTAACAGTTTTTGAAATGAATATGATAAACCTTGACAATATTCAGAATAACCAGGTGCTCAGTGTTAAGTCTTGCTATGTATTTTTTATTTCTTCATACCTTGAAAGATGATGGAGAGGTAAAATATTTAATTAGCTATATATGGCTAGTGAACAGACTGTCCATAATCATTATGTTGGATAAATTCACTTTTGGGCGCTCTCAAGTGATCTACAATATATGTGACAGGCAAGGGGCCAGTCTTGGAGTTAGTTGATATGACTATGTGGCATTGCCACAGAAGATGCTGTTTTAAGACAGTTTATTCTATAGCTTCTAATTGTAGAAGCATTTCAGATGTTCAGTGTCTTGGCTTTAATGATAGTTACTTGGGTTCTAAAAATGCATTTAATTGTTAAATATGGCAGTATAGTTATACTCATTTGCAAATTCACACAAATATGGTGGTGATACACACACACAGACGTACATGCATTCCATCTCTCTACTTTCACCAACCCCCACCCAGACATATAGAAAGCAAAGAGATATTCTAAAAATAACTGACATTTGGTGGGGTTTTGACTTAAGGAATTGAAGTAATCTGATCATATGCTTCCTTTATGTGGTACATGCCAAATCACTAATGATTCTGCTTCTAGGTCTTGGAAATCAAGGCCAAAATATTCTCCATCTTCCAAGGAAGTAAAGCTCATTGGGGTTTTACATAATGTCAAAAATGTCATGTGCCTCAGTGATGTATTCAGTTTTTATCCAGTTTATGTTGTGCCTCATAGTTCAAGAAGGGATAGTAACTGTATGGGTGTGTGTTCCTCTGATTTAGTTTGCATGCATGTCTTATATATAACCCAGTGCAGCCATTTCTGATTGTACTTCCTGTTCCAAAATTTGATAAAGAAAATAGATGAGCAGTTTCCATGGCTTAGTCTTTTCTAAATAATCAGGACAAGAATGCTTACCAAAAAAGTAAATTACTAAAAAATCTAGGGGAAAGTTGGCATCTGTGTTACTAACTTACATATTTAATTTGTGTAATATTGTTGTCTGAACTCTTAATTGGGGGCTTTTCTTAGCAATTCTGATTCTTGTCAGTCTTTTCTATAGGCTTTGCATATGTGCACTCTGTGTGCATTTGATAGCCATATTCACACTCATGTCTTAAATGAATAAATTACTGAATTAATGAGAGTGTATATTAATTATGAAAGTGTTTTAGTGATGGGGAAAATAGTAAACCTATAAAAATGAGACTATTGTGATAAACTAGTGATGTGTGAAATGAATATGAAGATTTATGACATTTATATGTAGCATATATTTAAAGAATAGTAACACCACCAAGCATAACTCATAACAGTCCATAAAGTTCACCTATGGTGAATATGTATCTTATGTGGACAGATGTCTGTTGAGGGACATCTGACTATTAGAATTGTACATATCATAGATGCATTAGACATAGACCTCCCATTATGGAGAAGAGAGAAGAAGAGGTCTTTAAGTGGCCATATTCACACTTGGAAAAGTCCTAAGGAAAAGAATGAGGCTAATTATTTAATTAAACAAAATCCCTCTCTAGATAGAAGGGTGGGGGTGGGGAAGGGGAAGGGGGGTAGAGTTATGCTCTTAATGTCCAGGTGTCTTATCTGTCTTTTTAATGAGGTACCAATCCTTTCAAAAATAATTTGATAAGGAAGACTAGTATATTTTGCTCTTCCGTGTGAAAATTAATGTTTGAAACCACAGACAAAGCCTCAGCATTTTTATTACAGCAGAGTTGTGTACAACATTAGAAACTATTGCTAGGCTTTACCTGTGCTATGTTCTAAGGCACACACTGTATACAGAGCTATTTAAAAAAAAAAAAAAAATCCAGGATGAAGTCGGCTTGCTTAGAGCATTCACTTTGAACTTACAGAACAAAATATGATGCCCTATCGCCACGGTACATAGATACAAAACATGCCTGAGCTGTGAAGCCATTAAAAACACACCACCAGAGCAAATTGTCAGTGTAATCACACATGGACTCACTGCGTAATACAGATCTGATTCCCAGCCCCAGAAAGCAAGGCCCTGCTTTAAGCAATCGCAAAGTGCCTTCCATCTGCCTGCCCCTGCAATCTGCCAGAAGAGAAACGCAGGTAAAGACGTTCCCCTGATCTGAAATGCTTTTATCTGTCCTTAGAGAGAGATTTCTTCCAGTCTTTGGATATTAGAGCGATCTGCACTAGCACGGAGGAGGTAAAAGGCCGCGGGTTGCTTTTCCAGGAGCAGGCGGTCGTGCTAGCGAAGAGCTGTTGATTGAGAAAACAGGGCTGTGGCAATGCCGCCGCCGCCGCCGCCGCTTTGGCTGCCGCTACCTCTGCTCGGGCAGCAGACGTGGGGCAGTTGGATGATCACTGATGCATATCAATAACCGTGTACTTGAGATTTCTCATGACATCATCATTACCTTGGTCTCCCGCGGTCTCGAACCTTTGACCTTGCCGGGCTGGACCACATTTTGGCAGTGAAAGCCCCTCCAATGATGGCCCTTTTCTCCTTCTTTCAGACCCGGGGCAGCAGCACGCCAGCAAGACGGCATCTTCTCCTCCCCAGCCTAGAAGCCCTGTGAAATCGAGGATCTTCCCCCTAAAACACACACGCACAAGATATGTGCAATCAAGCTGCCACCGCTTGGTAAAAAAGCTCATGGTGTCTACCCCAAAAGGATCCGGAGCAGATCCTTGAATCAGCTGTCACTTCTTCTATAGAATGGGATTTTTTTTTTTCCCTTCCTCCTTAACCTGCGCTGGAAATTGCCGTTGGCTTTATACGTCTCTATAGAGGGAGGCTAAAGAGTCTTGCGTGAGAATGAAGCAATTTACAATGCAAATAGAGGCCTGTGAAGGGACTGATTCTGCTGCTCACTCGTAACCGCTTGCTGCACCGTAATAGCTGGTTTTATTTTCTGATATTGATAGATGAATTGTTGGCTAACGCTGCCGGAGATTACCTGCTGAAAGGAGGAAAAAAAAAAAGTTTGGAATAAACTTTGAAAGCCACAGCTCTCGTTTGGATGTTTTAGCCGCACACACAAACAGAAACCAGGTCATATTTACATACAAGGAGGCATCTTTTGCGCGGCAAAGTGTCCTGGAGGACTACTCTTCGGCGCTGCCAGAAAGATCCGGACCTGGAGCATGGGCCGAAGAAGACAGAGGCTGTGAGGGAAGCGAGTTGTTATCTTTGGTTATCTAGCTGTATGAGTGTATTGGTCTTCATAAAGCTAGATAACCGAAAGTAAAAACTCCTTCAAGGTCGCCGGGGAGCGTGTGAGAGTGAACGACAGCCCAGAGACAGTAAAAACCGGAAAGGTCAGGAATACTTATTGAATCTAACTTTGTTTTTGTGTTCGTTTTTGCCTTATGATGAAAGGTGGGATGAGAGGAAATTAAGCGACACACGTATGCCAAAACATAAAGGTGGAGATATCTTGCTAGAGGTTGTTGGGGCTGCAATGGAGACTTGTATAGGTGCTAATGAGTAAGGGGGCACGTGTAGTGTGTCCTACTTTAAGGCAAAAGTTTACATATGGAGGTTTTTTTTTTTCCTTGGAAAGCTGTTGTAGAGATGTCTGGTACCTAGTTTGAAAGTGATTCCATATATATGTAGACTTAGGCTGTTCCCTTCTGAGACCCCCTCCCCTGAAAAATTTAAAAGATTATGCTTGGAAACTGCGTATATTTGGGTTGTATGCCAAATTATATGAAATTAGAGCTGGAAGGTTAATAATTTGTATCTACTGAGGATACTGAGTACAGAGAGCTAGGAGGAAAAATGCAAAAAAAAAAAAAAAAAAAGCAAAGGCTGATTTTTATTCTTCTATTCAAAATACAAGGACAGATGCTTCTCTGTTCCAAGAGGGTTTCCTTGAGGAAGCTACTGAAGCAGAAAGACATGATGGAGACGAGATCGCCTCCCCTCTTGTCAAAGTGTTAAAAAAATGTTCTGTCTTACTCTGCGCCTAGCATTGGAAATGAAAGTGACATTTACGCCACAACCCACGTGTGCGCCTCCTCTCTTTTTGTTTAAGGATGATCAGGTCTATCCAGGAAACAGCTCTGGCATCCCAAACTGAAATAATTAGGACGTATATAGACCTGACAAAAATGGAAAGGGGGTGGGGAATCTGAGGGTCTGTCTTGCCTAATTGATTCCACTAAACGGAATGCGGGAGATGTGAACGGCAGGACGCTCCGATTCCCACGCTCGGGGGCAAGTGGTAAAGCGGGGCCCGGCAGCCTATGACAGACAGCCCTGTTGGGGGGTGGGGGTATGAAAAAAACATCAAGTGCACACACCATACTCATCTCCATCGCTTAAGAAAGTAGAGGCATTTCCCACCCACAGCCATCTGCAGCCTCCCAAATGGCAGCGCCAACTGGTCTGTAGCTGCTGCGTACTGTCTGTTTCTGTTAATTTTATAATCGCTGTTTAATCTGGCCATTATTAAGTCTGGCTGTTTTCTTCGGTTGAAATTTTTAATATGTAAGGAAAGCTAGTAGAAAACAGTTTCCTGCAAAGTGCCATTACTTCCTGCCCCTCATGTCAAATTCTCAGTCCCTCCTTTTGGCCTGGTGGACCACCTTTTCTGGCTTTTGTTTTGGGTGGGTTATATTTAAAAATATGTGTCTCTGTATAACAGACGTTATGATCACTTCATCAGGCTGTTTACCTCTGAACATTATGTATCTAGAAACTTGGCCTAATTATGCTAGTAGGCATGCACTGGAAGTGAAACTATAAAATTCTCAACCTGAAGAGTGTTAATTAAAACACAATAAAAGTTTGTTATGATATAGAACCAGCTAAATGTGTTCTAAACAGCCATTTTCATTTAATCTAAAAATGACTTTGCTTAGGAGAAACTTTGGCATTTTATATGTCCCCCCCCCATGATCTTTTAGAGAAATCCTTACATTTTTCCATGTGTCACCAAGCAAACATTTGTATAGGTATTTAAATATAAATACAAACCTTGCATTACAAAATGTCTGGAATGACTTGTTACCTTCCATATGGCCTAGATTACTAGCAATCCCAAATCCCAAACATACAGTTTTTCTTCAAAAGCATTACATTTTCCTTTGTAGTTTCAAATCCTTATAAGACTGCAGCCTGGTGAAGCCTGTAAAAGCACTGTTAGTTTCAGTTAGAAACTCTGAGAGACTTTATTAATGTAAATTCTCAATTTGGCTGCTGAACACGTGCCAAAGTTTTACTACTGTAGTGACCGTTGAGAAGACCCTTGTTTATTTACATTTGAAGCACTGTTTGTGCAAACAACCTTTCATTGTTAAGTGCCTGTATTCCTTTCATTTACTTCATGTCCAGGGGTGCTATTTACCTAGAACCATTGTCTACTACAATTAACATTTACATTACAAAGTGTGTGGTTTTCTTTCTCAAGGAGGTTCAATTAAGGCAATAAGATGTTTGCTGGGGAAACCTATTGTTTACTGAAAGCACTCAATGGAGTCAAATTACTGAAGCTTTTGCCTACATCTTGGTCTTTTATGTAAATGTGTTAAATATAACATCTAAGGAAAATAAACAATATTATAATTACGTGTTTGCCATTGTCATATCAAACTTGCTTTGTATCATACTAATGTTACATGACTTATCGATCAATAAAAATACATTTCAATGTTATTATTTTCATTTTATTTTTTGCTGTTCCACTGCTCTTGCTGCAACATGTCCCAATTTTTCTTTTTTCTATTACACATCAAACTTCTGACATTTTGTTTTATTTGTGTGTGTTGAGGAGAGGTACTGTATCTGAGCATGGGTCTGAAGGGTGTCTGAGGTAATCTCTACAATGACCTTATAATAAGGTGATATTTCTTTGAAATCTGAAATATTCCAAAGGCATGTACATTTAAGTCAAAAGAAGTGTAAATATCAGTTAAGTAGTTCTTTGAAAGCTAGTTTTAACATTGGCAGAAACCGGATCAAGTTTATTTAGCATACCACTGCATTGTAAAACAGTTGGAGTGAAGTTGCAGGTTGCGTGAGCATGCATGTTAACTAGTGGGAACCAAGCGCAGTCTTTGTGAAAGGGGAGCAGCAGATTGCTGTGCAAGGCCAATGTTAAAAAGGCAGCTGAATTTAACACCATCTGGAAGAAAAGATCCCTTCACGACTTTCTCACACCGTCAGACAAAACTAGTGTCTCTTGTTCCGAGCCCTTGTCTATGCAACCATACAATACTGAGTCATTATACTTTTGCTGAGAGAAAATTTGAGAACACAATATGGGTAACCAGTGAATGACCAAGTTTCATTGTGCCCGCTTAAGTCGATTGAAATCTACGTCTACAGCTATGAATGGTAGTATTGTTTTCCTCACCAGGGCTGTACTAAATGTCAGCACAGTGTAAAGAAAAACTTGAAGTCTGCAAATAACTTACCAGATCTCAATTATAATATTTTCCCACACTAGAACTAATATCATTGCGAGGGGCTACATTGCAGAAAATACAAAAAGAAACGAAAAGAAATAGAGAGTTCATTTAGAAGTTATTTTATCCAGACAAACATTTTAATTTTCTGGTGGGAACCTCAATTTAGGCTGTAGGCTGGGTTCAGAAGTGGAATTCATTACTGGGAAGTTCAAGTTACAAAATGCTTCTGGTGCAATTAAAATAGAATAAAACAAACAACTAGTCCCACCTGAAACCCTGGTTTCTTAAATATAAAGACACTCTCCTTGGGTTTTATTGCTTTAGTTCTGCTGAGAATTATTGGTATGGATCTAGCTTAAATTGTGCTTTAAATTTTGGCAGACATTGCTCTTTCAAGTTTGCCACTATGATTGACATTGCAAAAGAACATCATAGATGTACATTTCCAAAAATATTTGACATTCTGGCACCTCCCTAGTTGGAATCTGGTGCCCTCAGGAATACACCTCTTTTTATATTACTTCCCCTCTCCATTTTCTAACTTTTCTTTTCTCAAGGTGTGTGAATCAGTTATTATACTTAGGTTTAAGGTTCACACAATCTATTTGACTGTAAACAGTCAGAAAAAGGAAACAAAACAATTCAAAAAGAGTAAAAGGAGTTGGTTGTGTATGTTTTATTAGGATGTCTATTTTAAATATAATTGACTTTGCAATTTTGTTATTGTGTCACCAAGTGTCGCATAGTTCTTAACATGTAAGTGCAAAACAATGAGTAATTGCTGTTTTGCTGAATAATACATCTGAGTTGCCGACGTCAAAGGTATTATTTTGTGTATTTCTAAACAGGAACGTTAACTGCAGGTTTTGACATCTAGAATCTTTTCATGAAATACTTAGAAATAGGCCGATAAAATGACACCTGTAAAAGTAAATATAAAGATATAACCAATTTATTTTCCTTGTCCTACTTTATACAAGAAAATTAACAATGAAAAGTCACTCAATAATAGAATTATAGAGGATATAACATAAAACCAGTCATACAGAAAAATCCAAAACAACAAGAAGAATGGAAATTAGAGATTAAAAAAAAGATATATGGAAAGACTTCTGCAATATCCTTGCAAGATATGAATGAATATACTTACCAGTATCAGCCCCCTAGTGCAGTTACCATTAATGTGCATAGTAATGAGATAAATGCATTATTTACAGTCAAAATGAATTATTTTCCCCAAGTGGCCTTTCTTTAAATCTTCTTAAACACTAAATTTCTTCTACTTGTGCTCTGTGTTTATTTTTTAAATTAAAATAATTGTCTTATTTAGAAAAATATGAAATGCTAATTTGATTTCGTGTAGCCTTTGATGAAAATTAAGAAACCACTTAAATAGTACGAGATAAGGATAAGTACATTTCAAGTTCATAAACGTTCTTCCTATTCATAGACTACATATAAACAGTTCAAGACAGTTGAGACTTCAATGAAATTTGCTTTTTTAAAAATGGAGAGAGATGAAGCCAAAGGTTTTATTTTCCAATGTGGCTAGAAAATGTATTAAAGACAGTGTATATATATCTGGTTTTTTCTATGGCTCTGTATATCTGGAAATGCCACTCTGATAAGAATATTGATAACCTTTCCCCACTCTGTCTTCCTATGACTTGGCTTTTCCCTAATTAGTTACAGTAAAACACACCATAAAATGATGCTGCACTTGGAAGGGTGCTGGGGGTGCAGGTGGTGAATTGGGCAACAGGAGGCAAGGTGTCCTTTAGAAGTTGCTGAGTAAAAAGACACCCATAATACTGGGTCAATTGTTTTTAACACTGGTACTTTGAGACAGTTAAACAGGTCCTACAGCGATGGGGCATGTAAGGTTGTTCTTCAGTGTCTCCAGATTTTAATGGATGGCCTTGTTATCCTGTTTTTGTGTTCACTGGTTTCTTAGCACAAGTTAACCTAGTACAGAAGTCAGCCGAAACCTCTGTTCTCATCTGCTTTGAGAATCCATTTCATCCCTCCTGGGAATTGTTCAATTTTATTGTGGAATTAATTCTAAAGATGGTGAATGAAAACGCTAAGTATATAGCTATGATTGCTAAGGAATATCTGCTCACCCTCAATCAGGGCCACGACTTAGTGCACTTCCTTAGAAAGGTGATGACCGTCTTTGAGGTGGGAGCCTGTGGCTTTCTGCTTTGCAGCCAACTGCCAGACCACAGGAGGGTAGGACTTTAAAAAGTGAAGATAATCGACTTTATTCAGGGAAATAATGTAGTGCTGAGGCATATTTGTTCAAAGACAAGCACATCACTGTGCTTGGTTGGTTGAACTGGGTTTTAAGCCGAGCTCTAGCCCTACGTATTCTTGCGATCTAAAAATAGCCAGGCTTAGCCACCGCCTCGCTAGGTGCTTGGCGTGGGCGGTGCACGCCAGGGGAGACAGCAGACTCTGACTGGCTGCGAAAGTGGTCGGGCTAGGCAGTGGCAGCGGCGAAGGCAGCCGGCCGGCCGCCGGGCAGCACGACGCCTCCCGGTGACCGCCAGCAGCCAGAGTCCTGCAGCAGCGGCTGCTCGCGGCCAGGGCCTGAAAGCGGGCGTCTGATTGGTGTTTCCCGGGAGACCGACTGCCCGAGCTGCCCGAGCTGGTGCGCCGGCGCGCGCGCTCCCGGGGCTGGCGCGCGCTCGGGGCTAGCACGCAGCGGGGTGGCTGGGGGCGCGCTGTGGCCGGGGGCGCCGGCTTAGGAGGCCTCCAAAGTTGGCACTAGCTCAGATTGCAGAGCCCGCCCTTCAAAGTTTGGAGACCGCCGGACGCCGGTCCCCACTGCCAGAGTGGGGCGGCCGGCTCGTTGAGTTGCGTCCGCGAGGGCCGGTGTGTGTGTTTTGATTTGTCCGTCCTTCGGCCCCTCGCCCACGAGCTCGGTCGGCCCTATCTTTGCGCCAGCTGGGGACTGCGGTTGCTTGGGAATCCGGGGAGTTGGACTTGCGGATGGGGGTGCCGTCGGGGTTTAGTCACGCCTGGAGGTCTGTTGTGGGCAGGCCTCCGCCTTCCCAGGCATCTTTCTGCAGGCTGGCAGGCAACTTATGATTGTCTTTTGCTGACCCTCAGTTTCTCTAGTTCTGCCCAGGCATCTTTCCTGGATATGATCAATATCAATGATGAAGATATTGTGTTTCCCACACCACCACCCCCCTCCCCACAATTTTTAGCCTAGTGAAAAGCTGCTAACGGAAAGATACCACCTCCCCGCCCCCGCCCCCCGCACCCCAAGGGGGAAGATCTTGGGGGAAGAAGTTTTGTGTATCCAGAGAGGGGGTTGGTGAGCGCAAACTGCTCTGGACCCTTCCGGAGATCAACTTGCACCTCTACTCCCATGGCCCATTACGAACTCAGAGAGCGTCTTCCCCTATCAGATTTGCTGAAAATATTAATCTCCTTGTTGGGTGGATACAGTAGAACTTGTTCAGTGATTACTTTAAAAAGAGATCTGGGTCTTAAGCACTTACTAAAGCCAGTTAATAACATCATGCATGGACATTTAAACTTGTTGTAAGTTGCAGAGAGGATTAGTAGGAAGTCACGCTGTGCGCAGCTAATGATACCATCTTAACTCTAAGGGGACTAAATCCACCTCGCCTGGCGCAGGTCTGGCTCTTCGGCCCTGGGGTGGGGCTGGGAAAGAGGAGGGTCTTGGAGGAGCTCAGAACCCGGAGGGGCCTTCCTGCCCTCCCTTCTGGCGACGGTCACTCGTGCTGGGAGGCTGAGGGCCGTCCTGGTCGTGTTGCTGAGTGGGCACGAGCACCCGGATGAGGGCCCAGGCTTCACGGTGTATTTGGACTCACCACACCCACGGGCTATGCTTACGTGACACTGAAGGGCACTTGCCTACATGTTGAAACAGGTTTGCTTCCACTAACCAATGGGTGCACCAAGGTCTGTTGCAAGCTCAGGTGAGGGTGAGGGCGTCCAAAGGTGGTCCCTTTCTGCTGCCGGTGGGTTTACTTTCAGTTCTGCTTTTTCCAAAAGTAGTCAAGCTCAGTATTTCACAGGTAAATTTCGACGCATATTATTAACAGCTTTCTGTCATAGGCTTGTACAACTGGTTTCAAACTGATTACTGTTGTAAAGGCAGTTTGTGACCACTTTATGACAGGGCCAATTAGAAATAATCTTGGGAAAACGCTTCCAAAATGCTGCGTTATTAAAACACTCACAGAACAATATTCATTTGGTTCTGTCACTAAGTAGCTGTCTGACGGATTTGTTATGTTCTCAGAGTTTCTTTTAATAGTAACTGGCCCTGGGAAAACAAGGTATGGGAGAATTTCAACTGCAACCTGGCTCTTGGAAGTTTTTTTTGTTTGTTTGTTTCTTGTTTAGTTTTAAGTTCAAACTTGACAAAGTTAAAATGTTCATGCCTCATATCGTAATTGCTAGTGGGAGATTTGGAAACAACTATAGATGCTAATCACTTTAATAATTGGTGCAAACCTGTAAATAAGCCTCTTAGGAAAAGGGATGTGTGTAAAAAATATTAAACACTTTTTCTCATTCCATGAAAAAATGACTTGCAGAATATTGTGCAGTATGTTTCTAAATCTTTGTCTTTCAGAGAAAAAAAAAACTATGTACATATATAACCCCACCTTCATACACACACAGACACACACACAGATATAGAGATGAGTAAGATTTACTGGAAGAGAACAGTTTCTAACAAATATGATTAAGAAATATTTTCATTGAATAAATATCTCAAATATAGTTAATTTATGTATTTATCAAACCTACTGTAATAAAAAAACTTCCTATAATTTCTTTGGAGGTAATGCTTTCGTGAAGACAATAATAGATTTAATATCATTGAAATTCAGAATCCATGGACTTACTTCCTGTCAGGGCTGCATCTCTTGTATAGTAATAATAGAAGTGTACTTAGTTCTTATTTTTAATTCAGTGAGAATTACGAAGGTATCTGAAACTGTTGCATGAATTTAATAGTCTTTGAGAAGAACTCAAATCATGGATTTTAGGCCTTATTTTTAGAAAGCACAGTTTGGAGACTTCCTTGGTGGTCCACTGGTTAAGACTCCTTCCTTCCAGTGCAGGGGGTGTGAGTTAGATCCCTGGTTTCTGCAGCCAGAGGGAAAAAAAAAAGAAAGCATATAGTAGCTGCTCAATATATATTGTCCTAATGTACTGAATTATCCTTGAGGCATATAATCTATATACAAAGTTAAATTAGCATTGACTGACAGGAGTCTGAAGTTGGGGATGTTGTACAATCTATGAAATAGCTTGAAAACTGTTTAGTAACTTTTAATATGAAGTTATCTCCATGACTCATTCATGACAAGTGGGTTTGAAAAGAAAGGAAGAAACATAATTTGATAGGTCTTGATCTTTAGAGTTTGTAGTATATGTCTCTTGAGTGCTTCTGGTAATGAAAATGCCTAGACAGCAAGGAAGGAAGAAGGAATTAATTGATAAATTTGTATTTGCATTGTCTTATAGAGTAGCTCATGACAATTTGTGGATACTTAGATTAATATAAAAAAATAAAAAGTTTAGCTGTCCGCAGATCAGGTTAGAAATTGCTGAGTAGCTTAGGTTTTCATACTGAAGACTCATGCTCAATTATAGTCTAAAATCTGAGTTTGCAGATAGACATGGGCCTCCAATGATTCAAACGGCACAGTACAGATACTGCATATATTTCTGCTAAATTTGTCTCAGATGGACTGGCTGCTAAGGAAGAACCCATAGCATGACTGAGTTAGCAGAAAGTTACTTTTCCAATAGGTAATCCCTCCATTTGCATGCTGTGCTCACTGACAAAGGAGAGAACTTGAATTTCTGTCATTTTTCTGGAGTTCAGCCTTAAGGTCTATATTGTCAATTCGAAATATGTGATATGGACACTGTTTTTTGTTGACCAATAATTAGGATTATTGCAAAATTATTTTCTTAGCCAATAGAAACAGAAATCTGGCACTATTTAAGTTAAATTTAGCTAGCTCCATTTTATTAGAGATTAATTCAATTTTGAGTTTTCAAATTGCATTTCATACCTTAAAGAGTCCTTTGGTGTAAAGTGCAGTTTGCAAAGAGAAAAATATTTATGCTCTTATCATTTTAAGTGATCAAATGCTGCACTGGTAGATATTAGACTATCATGTGCATCAATACATTATTAACTTAATCTAATGCTCAGACTCATTACCACATTCATGGGTGTCTTTCTGATATCTCTTCAGTCCACTGGATTTTGAAGTGTGATTATGTAAATTTTCTACTGATAAATAAATGACTATAATTGTACTTGAAATACCACTCAAATTCTTAAGACCATGGCATCTAAATAATATATTATGCATTCCTTAATTATTTATCAAGACTAATTCAAAATAACTGTAGGGTAAAGCATACATTTATTTTTAAATAGCTATCCCCTTCCCCATTTTTTCCTGCACCAGGTTAAAAAATATTCCAGATGGTGAAAATATGGAGAGATGAGAAAAGGTTGATGAGTAGAGTATGCAGCAAGTTTATCCTTCAAGGAAATATCTGTGGTTTGCCTAATAATACTATCGACCTGATGCAATTTTTGTGGCATGTGATCTTAGTATCAGTTCAGGAGGGGTATATTGTTGACAGAAGAAATCATGTTTCTGCATTAAATATTAGTATAGAAAATTCCTCACCATTCCTGGACAAGGAGAAAGGGAAAAGTTAGCAAACAAAAATATTTTACCCATTGGTTATTTTTAAAAGTTCCTTTATAAACGTAGTAGGGAAATTGTAATCTTGAGGCATAAAATTTGACTAAGGGTTACACAATCAAATGATACTGGATTTAATGTATGGCTTTCTTTCATTTAATTATAGCTATAGAAAATCACAATAACCGAGTGATGCCTTTCATTGTTTAGCATTGCAAGGCTGTATTCAGAACTCTTGTTGCACTGTGCCTTTAAAAGAAGCGCGCGTGTGTGTTTTACCTACATAAATTCTAATTGCAGAATCCACTCTAATCACCATGTAGAAATCATCTGAAGCCTCGTAAGTTCATGAGCTACACACTTTTCTTTTTTCTTCTGCAGACCACACCTTATCTGGTTGCTAATGAAATACAGGAGATTGATTGCAGAAAATCTTCAAGGGAATATTTGCTGTACCACATATAGTAAGCTCCATTTGGTGCATTAGCATTTAGCCATTTTATGCAAATTTAGAGAAAATGACTCATGTATATGATTTAATATGCATCAGCGATAACTCATACCACCCTTATAAGAAAAAAGAAATTAAAAATTCATTAGAAAACTAGACTGGTGTCACTACATGGTTAAAACATTATTAAAGCATATTTCAATGTTTTGCTTACACCAGTGTTCTCATCATGGTGCCACCATTTCATGACAAAGGCCGAAGAGGAGAAAACATTCAACTTAAAATGTCTGCTGGCACACATCGCTGGATTTGTGTGTCACTAAACAATGAGCGAGCGTAGCCTTGAATACCAACTATTTAATTAGCACTTTTGGAAGCCATGCATAGAAAATAGCTCATTTACATGCATCTGCTTAGCGATTAGTCCCATAAAAAGCTACCATTTTTTTTGTTGTTGTTTAAGATAGCGAACATTTTACCATTCGGCCATGAAAAAAAATCAAAACATATGTTATTATTTTCAAATCCTGAAATTCAGAGATTTAATTAAAACAGGCAAAAGTCTTCATATTTCTTTTCAAGGTATATTTAAATTATTTAATTTAACCTTAAGTGTACCATAAAAGGCTGGATACAAGTAATAATTAAGAACTTCAAAGGGCAATGGAAACCCTCTAACAGTCCTTGGTTTAATTAAAGGCTATTATTAGAAAGCTCTCAAATTTACAGTTACTTTTAATGACAAGTGATGACTAGTAAAAGCAGTATTTGAAAGTTATGAGTATCTTATTTTAAATACAATTGATAGACTCTAGAAAGTATTGCTATCATTTCATTTTGAAAATAAATGACATGTATTTCTTGAAAAATCAAATTGATAACATTAAAAACCTGTTAGTTTAAGATGCTTTGCTTTTCATTAATTCTCTAGTCTACACATACCTGTCATGATCACAGATTAATTGTATGCTTTTAAAAAGCGTTTCTGCCAATTTAAATGTCTTTAAGAGGGTGTATTTTTGAATACAGTGGCGTCTTTATGAAATCATGTATACAAATGTGTATAGATGCATTAACAATGAAAGTGGGCTTTACTCACGCATTTTGAAGTATAACATTCTTTTTTGGAATATGAATTGATATTTAATATAATGGTAATAAATGATCTTTTAGAAGTTTATATTATCTACCACATTTTGTGAGAGACAATTGACCAAAAAAACCCAGGTGATTCTAAATGTATTTTAGAAGAGGCATAAACCATATTGAAAATGTACCATATGTAAAATTTGTTGTTTATTATAAGTAATTATACTCATTGGACTATTTGTTTTATGTGTATTTATATAGAGAATTTAGTTATAATTTGCATAAAATTCAGAAGCAGATGAGTGTATACTGTATGTGTATATATATTGTCAACTGAAACTGATGAATATTTTAAAAGTTCATTTAGAACATTTTACTGATTCTGTTAATTATATTTAGTAATTGGCTTATAAAGCATCTATAATAAAAATGCCTATCTATTAAGCATATAAAATTTTACTTTTATGAGTAATCTGTTTTTTTGAAAATGGGACACTGTTTCCTTTGTTCACTGTGGGCCAGCGAATACCATGGGGTGTTTGGTCTTAGACTATGCAGATTAAATATGTAGATATGAATCTATATCTGTATAGCTTATCTACCTATCTATTTATCTAGTTAAGTAATGTAGTATATGTAAGTCCACTGTGTAAGAGAAGAATGCTCCTGATGTGCATTTTGCATATGTTCTCTAATTTGAAAAATATTTATTGCAGTTTCTTATTTTATCCTCCTTGTAACCAGTATTTTTGTTTGTTTATCATGCCCACCCCTTTTCACCCTTGCATAGAAACTCAGAATATAAGGTTTGTAGAGTAGGGAACTACCTGTCTGACTCTGCTGAATATCCTGCACCTAGAACAGTGTTGGACACCTAGTAGATAGATGCTCAATGATTATTTGTTGATGAAAGGACAAGTGAATTTAAATAAGAGGTAGATCTTTGTGAGACAGCTATTGCCTTATGGATCTAAGGGCTTCCCTGGTGGCTCAGATGGTAAAGAATTTGCCTGCAATGGTAAGGAATCTTCCCTGGGTCAGAAAGATCCCCTGGAGAAGGGAATGGTTACCCAATCCAGTATTCTTGCCTGGAGAATTCCATGGTCAGAAGGGCCTGGCAGGCTACAGTCCATAGGGTTGCAAAGAGTCAGACCTGACTGAGAGACTATTACACTATGGATCTAAAAGATTACTTCAAATACGTAGACTGGTTCCTCCAACACTGGAATTCTTTGACACTGCCAAGCTGTGTTAAGGGATCACCCTTCTTGGAGTAAGACCATTGTTTTATTTGGGAATGAATGATGATGACGAGCAACTTCTAGGCTAGATTTTAAAGTTCATTTGTAGGAGAACTGTATATATATGTGTGTGTGTGTGTGTGTGTGTGTGTGTGTGATACTATCCTTGATATCAAGAATAGTCAGCAGTTCATGGAATAGGGTCAAGTTAACTGTACACACAGAAAATGAAAGCTGGAACACAGAATTATTAACAACATAGTCCTAACAAAAATATGCTGCAGGCAATTTAAATATTTTTATTTAACAAATTAAAATATATATTTAATAGAAGCATGGCTTGCAAATAGCTTGAAATGTTTTTAATTTTAACTAATGATGGAAGAAATAAATGTCAGTCAGAGTCTTCCTGGGGTCCAACATTCTTGACTAATTAGGACCATTTTTGAAAGCTCCATTAGTTTCCTTGGAATACTAGGAAATCGTAAATAAAGATAGGTTTATGTTACTACACTGTGCTCCTGTGACTTAAAAATTAAGTCACACTTAAAAATTAACCTCTCTAGGTATCTAACATGCAATTCAAGAATTACATGGAGAATTTAAACTATTGATTATATTTTTGAGCAGACATTGGAATTTATCGTTTGATGTATACACTGAAATTTGTCTTTTTACATGTTTACACAACATGGGTTTAAAATGACAAATGTTAGATGGGAAACGAAATCAATGAGATATTTATTGAGCTCTTATCATGTTCCTTCCAATGAGGCTCTAAAGTTCTTAGAAAATAACCAACTGTAGATTGTCAAGTGCATAACCAACAAGCGAATATACAAGACCAGGTATAATAGGGAAGTGAGACATCAAAGAAGTGCAACCCTTTCTATTTATTTACCATTGAGAAAGAATGCTCTTCATTTGGGAGTTGGAGTAAGCACTGGTTAACCCTATTAATTCTTTGAGATGGTTAAGATACTATTTTCATCTATAAATACAGTTTTTGGAAGCTACAGTGGACTCTGTGTTGGTGCAAAAGGGAGATGTAATATGCTTCTCAAGTCATCTGCCTTCAACATCATGACTGACTCTGGTAAAATCAGATCTGTCAACAGATGTTATCATAAAGCAAAGCAGAGAATACTGATTATATGTTTTATCTGGACTACATTGTCACACTTTTTGCTTTTAACTAGAAAAGAAATTTACACCATGTAAGTGACCATACTGTTTACTGCATTAACGATAGAGCTGTTATTGTTGTTTTAGTCACTAAGTCATGTCTGACTCTCTTTGTGACCCCATGGACTGTGGCCCACCAGGCTCCTCTGTCCATGGGATTTTCTGGGCAAGAATACTGGAGTGGGTTACCATTTCCTTTTCCAGGGAATCTTCCTGACCCAGGGATCAAACCTGTGTCTCCTGCATTGCACTAGATTCTTTACCACTGAGCCATCAGTGAAACCCCAAGGATAGAGCTAAATATGAGGAAATTGGTTAAGAATTTCTAGACCAATAGAAAAATCTCTTAACCAGGAAGTATTGGTTGAGTACCTTGTAAGAGTATACAGTGCTAGGAGCTATTTATATTTTGGGGAGTGTAGGCTTGGGAGATGTAGAAATGGAAAGCTTTGGAAGAACACTTATAAAAAGTAAAAGAGACGATGCTAAAGTAAAAGTATAAGAAATGATGCTACGTTAACTTTAAGAAACACAAGATTTGGTTGAGAAGACTGGATTAATAAACATTAAAAACAGTGAATAGTTTAAGATAACATTGAATTATGGAATCCTAGTAACACTATTATAGGAATATACAGTGAAGATAAATCAGTATGAATAGCCAAGCAAGGATTAGTAGAGAGAGTAATATTTGCAACTTTGAAATGGAACACTGAAAGAGTTGTAGAATTAAGACAGATAGAGGGCAGAGCTTTCTGGGCAAGAAAAACAAAATGATTGATGATGACCTGGATGCATGAATGAACAGAGCATGTTTTTGAGAGTGAGAAGGGAGAAGAGCTTCATATTTGGTAATAGTGATTAATATTTGTGGATAGGTGGCATAAGGCCAGATTATTTATGTTCTTGAAACTTGGTCATTAGAGATAGACATGATGATGAAATTTATGGACAGTTCTTCTGACTTTCTTCTTTGTAATAGTCAACAAATATTTATTGAGCACCTGCTATGTGCAAAGTACTGTGCCAAGCACAGGTAGAACAATGGTGAACCTAATCTAATTATTGCCAAACCTCATGAAATTGTATTCTAGCAGGGAAGCTAGATTTTAACTAACTAATTATACAATTGACTCTTCACTTATGGCTTTGATTAGCTCTACAAAGGGAAGGTACAGGGCCTCATGAGTGAGTGGAACTAGTCTGAGATAGAAGGCAGTGTTAGGAAAGCTTGCCTTAAGAAGTAGTGTTTGAGTTGAACCAAAGGAAGAGTGAGATGATTGAATAAATGCGAGTCAGTGGATGGGCGGAATTTTATAGTCAGAGGAGACAATACACGTCAGGACACATCCGCAGGATGAAGCCTGCCATGATTGAGGAACTTCAAGATCAGTGTGAGCAGAGTTCAGAAATACACAGAAAATGAGATGAGATGGTCTAAAATGCAATTGGAGAGGGGAGTAGACCAGATGGTGCAGACTCTCTAAGGTTTCAGTGAAAAGCCACTGAATGATTTGAAGCAATTGAGTGGCATGTTTGTTTTATATTCTAAAAAAACTATTTCAATAGCCACATGAATTGGAGGAAGGCAAGAGTACCGGAAACCACTTTGAAGCTGAGGCAGTAGTTGAATTAAGAGATGAAGATGGTTTGGACTAAGGTGGTTGTAGTAAGAATGGAGAGGGGTGTTCTTGAGACAAAACTGATCACATAAGCAAAATGCGGAAAGCGGTAAAGACTGGTTTGCTGTCATCAATATTCAAGTGGGTCAATGTGGGCTTTGTATGGATATGGGGAAACCACTCGGAGACTGACAAAAATCTGAGAAGGTCATGGAACTTGAAATTAGGAATGGAAGTTGGAAGACATGTTTGAGACATTAAAAAAAACAACATACAGATTTTTTTGACTCAAAAGTTTTAAGTCTTAGTGAATTGAGTTGGTCTTAGTGGCTAGAAGAAGAAAGTAGTATGGGGAGGAAAAAAGACAGTCATTTCACAAGTGTTGTTTGTAGTGCTAAATAGCTGTAAAGATAGATGTGAGTGTGATTCTATTTAGGAGGACATCAGTACAAATTTGAGATTGAATTAAAGTGATAAAATATGTAGAGTTTGCCAAAGAAAGAGTATAGAGAGTGAAGAATAGCAAACTAAGGCACTGATTCTGAAGTTGTTGGAAGGAATAAATAGGTGTCACCCATGACTTGGTGTACATCTGGAAACGTAGTACCTCTCAGTAAATCCCTTTTTAAGACCTCCTAAATTTTAGCTATTTAGTTTATGTTCAACTATTGAAATAAGCAGAGTCCTCTCCCAAATGTCTGTAGCTTGCCACATTTAAGAATGTTACATTGTTGTCATAAGTAGCCTTACAATCACTTTGAAATGCATAGAAATATTGAATCACTATGTTGTATGACAGGAACTAACATAGTATTGTAGGATAAGTGTACTTCAAATAAACAAGCAAGTAAACTCATAAAAAAAGATCAATTTGTGGTTACCAGAGGTGGGATAATTGGATGAAGGCAGTTGAAAGGTACAAAATCCCAGTTATAAGATACATAAGTCAATAAGAGATGTGATGTACAATATGATGAATATAATTAATGCTTCTGTATGTTATATATGAAAGTTGTTAGAATAAATCCTGAGTTATCATCACAAGGAAAAAATTTTATTTCTTTAATTCTTTATCTATATGAGATTATGGATGTTCACCAAATATTGTGATAATTATTTCTTGATGTATGTAAGTCATTATGCTGTACACCTTTAAGTTATCTAGTGCTGTATGTCAATTATATCTCAATAAAAACTGGTTAAAAGAGAATATGTTACACTGAGATAAGAAAGAAAGGGAGGAGAGACTAGCTGGAGAGTGTTCATATAATTCTAGAAATAGAGAGTTTAAATAATGTTTTCTAAATATTTAATTAGAACCGATGAGCAAGTTATCCAACATATGCTTAAGAAATTTTTTAAATAAAAATGTGAGCTTTATTCTTTCATTCAGTAAATATTTCTTTCAAAAATATTTATTTATTTATTTTTGGCTTCATTGGGCCATTGTAGCTGCTGCATGGGCTTTCTCTAGTTGCGAGGGCCACTTTCCAGTGGTGTTCTGGCTTCTCATTGTGGTGGCTTCTCCACTTGCAGAGCACAGGCTCTGAAGCACGCAGGCTTCAGTAGTTGTGGTACACGGGCTCAGTAGTTGTGGTACACGGGCTCAGTAGTTGTGGTACACGGGCTCAGTAGTTGTGGTACACGGGCTTCAGTAGTTGTGGTACGCGGGCTCAGTAGTTGTGGTACGCGGGCTCAGTAGTTGTGGTACACGGGCTCAGTAGTTGTGGTACGCGGGCTCAGTAGTTGTGGTACGCGGGCTCAGTAGTTGTGGTACACGGGCTTCAGTAGTTGTGGTACGCGGGCTCAGTAGTTGTGGTACGCGGGCTCAGTAGTTGTGGTACGCGGGCTCAGTAGTTGTGGTACGCGGGCTCAGTAGTTGTGGTACGCGGGCTCAGTAGTTGTGGTACGCGGGCTCAGTAGTTGTGGTACACGGGCTCAGTAGTTGTGGTACGCGGGCTCAGTAGTTGTGGTACACGGGCTTCAGTAGTTGTGGTACGCGGGCTCAGTAGTTGCGGCTCCCAGGCCCCAGAGCACAGGCTCAATAGTTGTGGTGCATGGGCTTACTCGCTCCACTGCATGTGGGATCTTTCCGAATCAGGAGTGGAACCTGTGTCTCCTGCTGTGGCAGGCGGATTCTTTAGCACTGAGCCAGCAGCAGGGAAGCCCCAGTAAATATTTCTTGAGCACTTACATGCTTGACACTCTTCTTGGTTCTATTGATTTTAGTTTTGATTACGGGATCTACAACTTAAAGGAGCAAGATAATCAATAAACAGATAGATAAAAGAAAATATCAGAAAGCTATTGGATATTTATAAATAATGCCAGGTAATGGAGCTCACTTTAGATTAGGTGGTCAGGCAAGGACTTACTTGAGGAAGCAATGTCTAAAATGATACCTTAAAACATAAAAGCATAGTTGTTACACTATTTAAGTCTATAAAGGAGGATATATACTCTCTGTCAGTTTACATAAGATTAATGAATCTATCTTTGTTCAGTAGCAAGAAAAACCTTGACTTGATCTATTTTGATTGTTCATTCAGGTCCATAAAAGACAGAAAAGAAGGGCAGAGAGCAAAACACTGTACATGGATGTGACTCTTTGGATGCTTTACTTCCATAATTCTGCATTCAACTTCAAAGAAAAAGCTACAGGCATAGTTTTTCTCTGTTTCTTGTTTTGCCTATGAACTTCAGAGTTCATTTTTAAAAGCACTTAAAAAAATCAACCTGACATTAATATATTCATAGAGACTTTTAAGCTGTGTCATGATAAAATGTTTTGTAAAGCAATACTACCAATAACATCAGGCAAATGTATCACGGGTGTTGACTGGGTAATGGGGTTATTCAAAAGTAGTCATTGGGGGACTTCTCTGGTCTTCCAATGGTTAAGACTTTGCCTTCCAATGCAGAGGGTGTGGGTTCCATTCCTGGTTGAGAAGGTAGGATCCCACATGCCTTATGTCCAAAAAAACAAAACAAAAAACAGAAGTGATATTGTAGCAAAGTTAATAAGTACTTAAAAAAAAATAGTGATTGGAACTGGGGCTAAGAAATTTTTGGATAGTAATAGAAAAGAGAGAACTTGAGCCAATTCATTGCTAATCAGTTCCATATCAGTAACTATATAATTTATATTTATTTATAGAGATTAAGGACATTTTTTCCCACGTCTAATGATATTTATAGTTTAATACATTACAAAATTTTTTACTTGTTGAAGTTATCAAGTAATATTTTTCTTTTCAAGACATTTCTTAATTGCCTACATCACAATTTTGAGAAATATTGGCATTTTTTAATCATATGTGCTTAATGTAGTTTTGGGAATCCATGTTCAGACTTGATCTATTGTTTAACAAATTTAATTAATCAATTTTCAAAAATAGGCACATGTGCACAGACTTTTTAAAAATTAAAAGTTGCATAGAGCTATATGGTTAAAAGTAGGCCCCCATCACTTGAGTTTTACTCTTTAGAAGTAACTAGCAGTTTCTTGAGGTTTGGAAACTGTTTTAAAATTTAAATTTAAATTCCTTTGTGTAAAAGTTCCTCAAATTATAATTATACTGGACTTGGGAACATTTTTCTGCTTTTTTAGAACTTTCTCTAAACTACAATGTCAAGATTGGATTTAAACATAAATCATTAAATATCTCAGAACTGTTGAGGTTATCTTTGATGAATGCTAGGCTTCAGTGAAATCATATTGTTTATTCTTTTTGAAATTCACATTTCAGAGACTTAAAGGAAAGTTATGGGCAGTGTCCCTCAGAAAGCTATTCGTGTATGCCTTCAGGGATTTTTTTGAACTTTGTTGTGACTACAGGGAGTTCACAATTAGGTTTAGTTTGTAAACTATTTTCCTTACAGCCCCAAATACTTGACAAACTTTCAAAATGCCAAGATAATTAGTGGTTCTCCACTCATGTCAAATTAACTAATCTCTCAGCTTTGACCTGAGCCCTCATCAGTAACCCTTCTCTTCAATTTCTGAACTCTTGTGAATCAGTTAAAAACTTTCAAAACAGAGCATCCTCATGGAATAAAAAGAAGATGCTTCTCAGTTCCTAATCTCTGTCCTAACAGCAGCCTAATGTCCAGTCCCACTTTCCCTTAGAAGGCAAATAAGTAGTTCATGTGTCTGTTGTGCAAAATCCCCTTAATTCTTCTCGTTTATCCTTCCGTCAGGGTTGAAGTTTAATCAGACATTCTGTGAAGCTGTTACATTCTTCTCTCTAGTTTCAAAGCTAACCTTTCAGTTCAGATTGTCCACCTTGGAGCAACAGTGACTGACAAAGGAAAAGTTGCAGCAGCATTCCCTGGTAGAATGAAGAAGGAGCATTGTGCAGTTAGGTAAGTGACTAAATAATGACTTAAATTTTCTCAATAGCATATTATAAAGAAAACTTTGGACATCAAGTATATTGTTAACTAGTGCCTAAATTGGGGAACAAACCAAGGATGTGAGCAAACATTACTTTCTCATCAGTCACAATTACTCTGTTCTAGAACCGACAAGGAAAAGTGAGGTGAGAGGAAAAGAAACCTTATTCAACACTGTGCTTTACATATACGTTTTCATTTAATCCTCTTGAAAACCTTATGTTAGCCTCGTGTTTCAGAGCCAAAATTGAGGCTTGAAGAGATTATTTAAATAAAGAAGAGTCAAAAGGAGAAATGTATAGATATCACAGAATCAGGTCAGGATATTCTTATATTTAAACAAACGAAAACTCAATAGAGAATATTATGATTTATTTCTCTATCTTGATAGTTAAGAAAAGCCTCAAGTTAATAAAATCTCAGTGCTCTGAATTTATAAATGGTCAAAATATCAGGTCATTTAAGAGAAAATAAAATCCAGAGACCATTTGATGGGGAAAAATATAATAACTGTAAAATGAATATTTCGAGTTCAGTTGCTATGGTATCATGTAGATATAACATAAATGCATACTTGCTTCACATTTTACACATTTAGAAATTACATCTACATTCATAAGTATATCAGTATTTGAATTTCTTGACAAAAAAATACTCATTTTTGTTTGAAATTTTTCCAGCTTTATTGAGATACAATTGTCAAATAAAAATTATATATATTTCAGGTGTACTATGTGATAGCTTTCTTAAATTTACTTTTTAATTGAAGGATAATTGCTTTACAGAATTTTGTTTTCTGTCAAACCTCAACATGAATCAGCCATAGGTATACATATGTCCCCTCCCTCTTGACCCTCCCTCCCATCTCCCTCCCCATCCCACCCCTCTAGGTTGATACAGAGCCCCTGTTTGAATTCCCTGAGACCTATAACAAATTCCCATTGGTTATCTATTTTACATATGGTAATGTAAGTTTCCATGTTACTCTCTCCATTCATCTCACTCTCTCCTCTCCTCTTTCCATATCCATAAATCTGTTCTCTATATCTGTTTCTCCACTGCTGCCCTGCAAATAAATTCTTCAGTACCATTTTTCTAGAGTCCATACATATGCGTTAGTATATGATATTTATCTTTCTCTTTCTGACTTACTTTACTCTGTATAATAGGCTCTAGTTTCATCCACCTCATTAGAACTGACTCAAATGCATTCCTTTTAATGGCTGAGTAATATTCCATTGTCTATATGTACCACAACTTCTTTATTCATTCATCTGTTGATAGACATCTAGGTTTCTTCCATGTTCTAGCTATTGTAAACAGTGCTGCAATGAACAATGGGCTACATGTGTCTTTTTCAATTTTGGTCTCCTCAGGGTATATGCCTGGGAGTGGGATTGCTGGGTCCCTAGTGGGATTCCTAGCTTTCTAAGGAATCTCCATACTGTCTTCCATAGTGGCTGTATCAATGAACATTCCCACCAGCAGTGCAAGAGGGTTCCCTTTCCCCCTCTCCAGCATTTGTTGTTGTAGACTTTTTGATGATGGCCATTCTGACCTGTGTGAGGTGATATCTCATTGTGGTTCTGATTTGTATTTCTCTAACAATGCACTTCATTAATAATAATAATGCTTCACATTTTACCTATTTAGAAATTACATCTACCTTCATAGGTATGTTAGTATTTGAATTTCTTAACAAAATATTACTCATTTTTATGTTTGAAATTTTTCCAGCTTTATTTAGATACAATTATCAAATAAAAATTATACCTATTTCAGGTGTACAATGTGATAGTTTTATATATATATACACACACACAGACTGAAAAAAATTACCACAATCAAGTTAATTAGTATACCTATAGCCTCACGTAGTTACTGCTTTTGTGTGTGTGTGGTGAGACCACAAAGACATATTTCTGTTTTTAAAAAATCATTATTTCTTTAGGTGCGTTGGGTCTTAGTTGCCCTATGCAGGCTCTTCCTTGTGACGTGGGAATTTTTCTTTAGTTGTGGTACAAAGGCTTCAGAGCAAGCCGTAGTTCGCGGCACGCGGGTTTAGGCACCGGCTTAGTTGTTCCTAAGCATGTGGAGATCTTAGTTTTCTGACCAGGTGTGGAACTGGCATCCCCTGCATTGGAAGCCAGATTCTTAACCACGGGACCACTAGGGAAGTCCCTTAAGACACAGTTTCTTAAATTTACAGTGTAGTTTTTGTTGTTTTTGCTGTAAAAATTGTTATTGTTCCCATTTGGTGCAAGGCTTCGGAGAGGGCTCCACAGTTGTTGAAAAAAAAACAAAAACCTGCCTAGTGGCTGCAGAGAGAAGCTTCAGGCAGAAACCCTGACACCAGAGGGTCTTTCAAAGGTCGCTGGGCTCCAGAGGCTCCTAGTCAGTGCTTGGGGGTGAGCCTTTCGAAGCGATACTCGCAGGGCCTGCCTGGGGCCCAGCCGGCCTGTGGAGGTTGCTCAGGTGGTCGCCATCTTGGGGCGCTTCCCCGGCTCAGGTAGGAAGGGCTCTCCAGGAAGTCGCCGCGGTGGCGGCCTGGCGGGCGGAAGTCGGGCCGTGCAGATCCAAAATGGAGTGCTTCAGGGTCTTCTCATGAGAACGGCAGCTTCCAGAGCCTCCTGGGTTTTTCCGCACTCGTCTTGAGAGGGCTTCTGCTTTACCTGGAAGAGGGCCGTAATCGCACCGGGTTGCATTTTCAAAAGGCTCTGGGAGCCCTGGCACTTCCCCTCTGCCGATTGGCGGGAAAAGTGCCCCACATCCTCCAGAGCCACGTTGTGACTGTCGAAATAGAAGCCCAGAGACAGGTAAGCGTAGAGGCTCCCGCAGCCGCAAGCTGACCGGGCAGTGGACGGCAGCCTCCCCCTGGGTAGAATAATTTTGAGGAATATGGGAGTTCACATTTGATCAACTGTAAGGAGCTAAACTCAAAGGCTGGTGTTAGCTGGGCCGGGAGGCCCAGGATAGCTGAGGAAAAAGGGAGGGAAAAGGTTGTTTTTTTTGTTGTTGTTGTTGGCTTCAATGAAAGCCATGTGACACCTTACCTCCCTGACCAGAAATAGAACCCATGTCCAGTTGTGGTATAAGGGCAGATTCTTAACCACTGAACCATCAGGGAAGATCCATAAGACAGCATCATTAACTAACTGTTGTTCACATGCTGTACATTAGATTCCCAGAGCTTATTCATCTTATAACTAAAAATTTATATCCTTTGACCAACATTCCCTGATTCCCCTTACCCCTAGCCCCTGGCAACTACCAATTCTACTCTCTGGTTCTGTGAGTATGACTTTTTTTAGATTCTACATATACAAGTGAGATCATACAGTATTTGTCTTTCTGTAGCTGCTTTATTTCACTTAGCATAGGCTTCAAGTTTCATCCATGTTATAATTGACAGGATTTTCTTTTTATGCTGAATAATATTCCTTTGTGTGTATATATATATATTATATACAAAGGAATATTATATATGTGTGTATATCTATCTATCTATAGCACTCTTTTTTTATTATCCCTTCATCCACTGGTAGATACTTGTTTCCCTGTCATGGCTATTGTGAATACTACTTCATTAAACACGGTAAGTGCATACATCTTTTTGAGTTAGTGTTACTATTTACTTTGGATATATAACTAGAAATAGACTTGCTGGATCATATGGTAGTTCTGTTTTTTATTTTTTGATGAACCTCTGTACTATTTTCCATAGTGGCTGCATCAATTTACATTTCCACTAATGTGGCATGAGTGTTCTCTTTTCTCCGTGTCCTGGCCATAACTTATTTCTTGTCTTTTTGGTAACAGGGATCCTAACAAATTTCAGGTGATCTCTCTTTGTGATTTTGATTTTAATTTCTCTGATGATTAATGATATGGAGCAATTTTAAAGGTATAGTTGTTTATTGGTATTCTTGGGGAATTGTCCAGGATGCCCATGGATACCAAAATCCAAGGATGCTCAAGTCCTTTATATGAAAATGGTGTGGTACAGTCAGACCTCTGTATCTGTAGGTTCCTCATCCTCAGTTTAACCAACTTCAGATAGAGTTAGAAGTTAAATGTAAACCCTGTGGATACAGAGGGCTGACTGTACCTGTTGGCCATTTGTATGTCTTTGGAAAAAAGTCTGAGTTCTTTGCCATTTTTAAAATTAGGTTATTAGTTTTTTTGTGAGTTCTTTATATAGTTTAAATATTAACCCCCTTAACAGACATATGGTTTGCAATTTTTTTCTCCCATTCTGTAGGTTGCCTTTCATTTTGTTGATTCTGTACAGAAGCTTCTTAGTTTCATGTGGGTCTCACTTGTTTATTTTTGCTCTTTTGCCTGTGTATAGTGTGAAATATTGTCTTTAATTTCATGGAAAGAAATTTCATGTTCATTGGAACTATGTTTACTATCGATGATGATATGGCTGTACAAACACATTAACCCTAACTTTAAGTAGTGACAGTTTGCCCTGCCTTGTGTCTAAGTATGTGAGAAGTGTCTTTGATGATCAAAAGAAAGTTGATATTAACATAACCCACATTTGGTACTCAAGAATAATCAAATATATACCAATATTTTTTCCTTTAAGCCTTTGAGTTTAAACACACTCTTGAATTTGTGGCTTTGCACGCTGTCCTAATGGCTTGGAAAGCAAGTTGACACTGGGCAAAATTGTAACATAAGGGATGTTCATAACTTGTAATTTAGTAACGGATTGTCTTTGTTCTGCTACTTTTGCCTTCATACTTGTTTCCTCTTCTTACACCCTTATTCCTCCTTGAAGACAGCCAGTTCTTTCTTTTCTGATTTTACCCTGGTAATTTTTGCTGTAGGGATGGGATTGGAAGGAACTAACTCCTGAGGTGAAAATTGCTTATATGGTTTAATGCCTTATTTCTTAAAACACAGTGTAGGTCAATGGAGTGAAAATTGTTTTGTTTAACAAGCACTCACTCACCATTCTGTGTGAGTGTTTTATAAATGTTAATCATTTAATTTTCACAATAACCTATTAGGTAGATTTTTAATTGTGGAATTTCTCAAATAATCAGTAGGGGAAAGGTTGGGAAGCAGTTGATCCTTTTATCTTTGAAATCATTTCGTGAAATGAAATTCTGTTTCAATAGCCAGCCCCATTTTTACTCCCATGATGATAATCATGAACCAAGACAAATCAAGCACAGGATCTTGTGGTCTGTCTGGTTTTCTGTGTGGTAGTGATGATAAGACTCACTTAGACCCTCACAACAGGGGTCTTACTGACTCATATTACAAAAAGAAGTGTTCACATCTAATTTTTAAAAGTTTTAGAGATTTGCTAATTCTTGAATTTTTACTATATGTATAATTGAAGTGTAAGTTAATTTTTTATGTTACACACCTTTTATATCTAGTATTTTAATATATGTTGTTTATTTTTGACTTTTGGAGTATCCAATATGATATCAATTTTAAAATGAGTTATCTATAAATAATATTTGCTTTAAGTTTATAAAAACATGCATATTCTTAGAGAAGCCTTTCTTCATAAGAATGAATATGAATTGTATATTTATTCTTAGTAATAGTGCTATATGTGTGTGCTGCGCTGTGCTGTGCTTAGTTGCTCGGTTGTGTCTGACTCTTTGTGACTCCACGGACTGTAGCCTTCCAGGCTCCTCTGTCCATGGGATTCTCCAGGCAAGAATACTGGAGTGGGTTTCATGCCCTCCTTCAAGGGATTTTCCAGACCCAGGGATTGAACCCCTGTTTCTTCTGTCTCCTGCATTGCCAGATGGGTTCTTTTTATAAAAAATTAATTAATTTTAATAGGATAATTATTTTACAATATTGTGATGGTTTTTCCATACATCAACATGAATCAGCCATGGGTGCACATATGTCCCCTCCATCCTGAACCCCCCTCCCACATCCCTCCCAACCCCATTCTTCTGGGTTGTCCCAGAGCACTGGCTTTGAGTACCCTGCTTCATGCATCAAACTTGCACTGATCATCTCTTTTATATATGGTAATACCAGTCCATCCTAAAGGAGATCAGTCCTGGGGGTTCATTGGAAGGACTGATGCTGAAGCTGAAACTCCAATACTTTGGCCACCTCATGTGAAGAGTTGACTCACTGGAAAAGACCCTGATGCGGGGAGGGATTGGGGGCAGGAGGAGATGGGGATGACAGAGGATGAGATGGCTGGATGGCATCATCGACTCGATGGGCATGAATTTGAGTAAACTCCGGTAGTTGGTGATGGACAGGGAGGCCTGGCGTGCTGCGATTCATGGGGTCGCAAAGAGTCAGACACAACTGAGCGACTGAACTGAACTGAATTGAACTGAATATACATGTTTCAATGCTGTTCTCTCAAATCATCCCACCCTTACCTTCTCCCACATAGTCCAAAAGTCTGTTCTTTACATTTGTGTCTCTTTTGCTACGTTGCATATAGGATCGTCATTCCTGTCTTTCTAAATTTAATATATATGCGTTAATATACTATATTGGTGTTTCTCTTTCTGACTTACTTCACTCTGTGTAATAGGCTCCAGTTTCATCTACCTTATTAGAACTGAGATGTGTTCTTTTTTATGAGTAATATTCCATAGTGTATATATACCACAACTTCCTTATCCATTTGTCTGCCGATGGACATCTGGGTTGCTTCCATGTCCTAGCTTTTGTAAACAGTGCTGCAGTGAATGTTGGGGTACGTGTGTCTCTTTCAATTCACCAGATCGGTTCTTTACCACTAGCACTGGCTGGGAAGCCCAATAGTGCTACACAGAGGTATTAATATATTTTAAGAATATTGTAAATTATTTTTTTAATTTTAGTTATTTAACCCTGTTTAATGGGTGACAATATTTAAATGTGAAATCAGTTCAGTTCAGTTGCTCAGTCGTGTCCGACTCTTTGCAACTCCATGGACTGCAACACGCCAGGCCTTCCTGTCCATCACCAACTTCTGGAGTTTACTCAAACTCATGTCCATTGAGTCAGTGATGCCATCCAACCATCTCATCCTCTGTCTTCTCCTTCCCTTCCCACCTTCAATCTTTCCCAGCATCATGTCATTTTAGCTGCTGAATAATAATTCTCTATCAGGAGACTTCAAAACCCCCTTCTAAGTATATGAAAGAATGAAAGGATTAAAATTCACACAATAACTATTTTAACTGAATTATTACCTAACTTTTTAGAGTATGTGGAAGAATCACTAAGAAAAATTATGTAAACAGTGAATGCAACAGAAAAGAAAAAGTGCTAACAAGAGTAGACTGATTTTAATTAAGAAGTATGAAGTTATAACTTTAATTGCAAATCTCATATGAAAAATTGATAGGAAATTTGTCTACTCTGAAGCTTATTATTATATGGTACTTCTATAGTACTTGTCAGTTGACATCTCAACTGATAATTTCTCAAAAAAATCTTTGAAGAAATAGTGCAACTTTTTGGTTAAGGTCAATACAGACAGGTATATAACAGTAATTCTTAACCAGTATTGTAGTTATGGTGGATTAAGTCAGACCAAAAAAAAAAAAATGTGCATCTCAGTTTTACATTACTCATTTAAATTACTAAGTCATATTCTATGAAACATTTTGTTGATACTATGACATTTATAACACTTAGCTGATTGGACCTACCCAGTATATATGACAAAGGACAAATTCTACACACTGGTAAGAATTCAACCTTCCTTATGAACATTGTTTAAATTCAGAAAAGCATTCATCTGTATTGCAGCTTCACTTTGTGCTTAAGAGATGTACTTCTAGAACTAGTTTTTGCTATATTGATGCTTTACAAACTTACTATTTAATAAAAATTGAATTCTGGATAATTCCCTTTTGTCTTCCCATCTACCACAAGGAATTAAGGGGGAGGAAAATAAAAATAAAAACTGTTCTAATGAAATACCTAGAGAAAAGATTATAGATCCTTTTTTTTTTTTTTTTTTCCCAACAGCTGTAAATTTAGGGCATTCAAAAGAATTTATGCAAAATCAAAGCTGAAATGAAAACTTTCTCTTTTTCCTAGGGAATTTAGTTCAGTGACTGTAATGTGCCCATACTACTTCTAAAACCAGAAATGAGTTAATCTGTAGCTTCACTACATACAGATTCCTTAAGAAGTATCATATGATTGTTGATCTGAAATGTGCCTTAGATATATTATCTAAATGTTGTCAACCACTGTAGTAAATTTAAAACCACTGTAGTAAATCACTTAAGAAAGACACTTTTTCAGAGATTCACATGAGAGTTTATTGTATTTCAAAATGTTTGCAATTTATTATTAGTCATTGTTTCCTGCACAATTATTGGTACCACTCACATTTTACAGATTAGGAAATAATTTGGGCACATACTAAATAAAGTCTAAATAAAGTAGAATCATTATCAAGATATTTTACAAAGATGAGATTTGGGGATTGGTTTACAAAGATGGGGTTTGGGGCATGTCCTTGGACTTCAATGAAATGCTAAGTTCTGTGTCAATAGAACATGAAATATTCAAAACTGATGGCATGTGGTGACATCACAGTTAATAAATCACTGCCTATAATTGGTTGTGATGAAGTACGTTCTGAAAAAAGTACCTTGGGAGTCTAAGTGGTTCCTGTACTTGACTGTTGTGGCTGAATTAATAACTAAAAGAACCTTAGTGTGGGATGGACTCTTCCGAATGAACTGGAACATTAACAGAAAGAAAACTCAGAAGCACCAGTTTTTAACTCTTAGTTTAAAGCATGGTCAGAGAACCTGTGAACTGCTATAGGAGCCTTAAATAAATCTCTTATTTCTTATATCAAAAGTACCAGTATTACTGGAAGTCAAACACAAAATTTAATAGTAAAGATTACAAAGTTTTTTTTTAGTAGATTTTTTTCCTATTCTTTTTAAAATTTGTTTCCCATTTAGGTTAGTAAAGATATCAAAGTTATACATTGAATTCACAGGCTCACCACATACTGAAAGTCAGGGCATCCATTGGAAGATGTGGGACTCTGAAAGTTGGAATGGAGGCATTGTCAATGAAAACAGCTTGCCTCCGGAAGGAAGACTAGCCTTCCCTGGCTTGCAAATTCTATACTAATGCTACCCAAGGCACTACTATGAAAGAGCATGCCCATTCTCCTCAAGACTCACCCCAACTATTCTTTGTAGATGCATTACTGGATCATAACTCAGTATGCTCCAAAGTACAAAATCTCATCCAAGAAGAAATGGTTTATATCCAAGGAGATTGTAAAATCCTGCCAATTTATATTGACAGAAATCCAGGGAATATATAAGGGAATGAAATCTAAGGGTGTTGGAACAAGGGTGGTGGAGTAGAACATTGGGTTTGGTCACTTTTATGGATGTGGGTGCACTTAACTAAAGATTCTGAGTTTAATGCACTTGATGCCTGTATAGCTGGTGGACTCTAACAGTTTATTTGCTTGGTTGACTGAAATTTAGATTCAATGATGAGGAAGAGATGCCATAATTTCTTTGGAATAGTAGAAGTCAAAAGCTTATGGATATAGGAATGTTGAAGTAGGTTTATCATACATGTCATACATAGCCAGCCATTCCTAACCACATCCCCTGAGCCATGCCAGAGGACTCTCACTTTACAAGGGCTTGGGGAAGTAAATTAGGGAGGGAAGCACCTGAATCTTTGAATAGCTCTGTGGTGAATTCTTCTGTAGTCCAAATAGTAACACTTAATTTCCAAAAACACATTGGGTATATTTACTATAATGGATAGCAGAGACTTGGTAGTCCAAATTCGAATGTTTGGACCAGAGGAATGTTTAATGAAAGGCAGTCCTGTCAGTGGGTAGGATTTCAAGCTGTCCATTTGCCTGATTTGAGATATGGGTGGAAGTACATTGTATTAGTTTGCTAGAGCTGTCATACAAAGTACCGCACACTAAGTGAGTTACATAACAGAAATTTATTTCCTTACAGTTCCAGAGGCTAGAGTTCAAGATCAAGCAGTCAGAGGGGTGGTTTCTTATGAGGTTTATCTTTAAATAGTAAAAAGCCCTCTTTCCCCTATGCCTTCACAGTCTTTCCTCTTTGCATGTCTGTGTTCTAATCTCTTTTATGAACACTAGCCATTGCTGCTTCCCAAGAAAGGAATGTTTCCACCTGGGGACCCACATGGTTCCATTGAATTAGGATGTCAGCTGGATATTTTGGGCTTCATATTCCACTAGACCAAGAGGCCAGAGTGATTAATCCCAAATTACCAATTACCCTTTGGATGTGTGTGTGTGTGTGTGTCTGTGTGTGTGCATGGAGGTAGAAAAAGCAAGAAAGAAAATGTGCAGAGTTGATACTGTCTTAATTTCTATAGCTGGTCGTGAGACCATGGTTGATATTTTAAAAATTCCTTCTTCCATCACCGATTTCCTGTTTCCTTTGCCTTCCGTAAGCCAGGGCTTCAGTTGGTCAGTCCTTTACCTGGCAAGGTCACCCACCCAAACTTTAACATGTGATGGATCTGAATCCTGCTCTTTTTTCGTTGGTTGTAGTTTTTCATTAATTTTTCCTGTTGGACATGGAAGTTACTAAGAAGTGCCCAGAGAATTCCAGATAGTGGTCTCCTTGCCCTGTTGGGTAGGTCAAGGCAGTCACAATCAAGACAATGAACACATCTAAGACCCCAATTGGTTCCCTCCTATCACTTTGTAACTTCTCTCCCCCAACCCTGGCCCCCCGTATTTCTTCCTGACCCTCACATACCCAGGTATTCTCTAAATTTTATATAAATTTGATCACATAGTGCATATTCTTTTTTTTTTTTGGCCAGGCCTTTTTTTCACTCAGTGTAATCATCTTTCAAATCATCCATGTTATTAATTGCATCAGTAGTTCAGTCCTTTTTATTCCTAAGTAGTATTATAGTATTATTGTCTGTTGTTTTAGTTGCCAAGTCAGGTCTGACACTTTTTCAGCCCCATGGACTATAGCCCACCAGGTTTCTCTGTCCATGGGATTTCTCAGGCAACAGTACTGGAGTAGATTGTCATTCCTTTCTCCAGGGGATCTTCCTGATCCAGGGATCGAACCTATGTCTCCTGCATTGGTAGGTGGATTCTTTACCGCTGAGCTACTGATAGCTCAGCGGTAAATAATCCACCTGCATTGTAGGAGAAGCAGGAGATGAGGGTTCGATCCCTGGGAAGATCCGCTGGAGTAGGAAATGACAACCCACTCCAGTATTTTCGCCTGGAAAAAATCCCCTGGACCGAGAAGGCTGCCAGCTTCCAGTCTATGGGGTCACAAAGAGTTGGACACGACTGAGTGACTAAGCATGCAGCACAGCACAGTATTTTAGTTTATGGATGTATCACAGTTTGTTTCACCATTCACTTATTAACGGATATTTGAATCATTTCCAGTTTTTGACAATTCAAGTAAAGCTGCTGTGAACCTGTATCAACTCTTTGTATGGATATTACTTTGATTTCTCTTGAGCAAATACCTAAGACTGGACTGACTGAATTGTATGATAGTTGTGGGTTAACTTTTTAAGAAACTACCAAACCTTAAAAAAGTTATCATTTAAACCCAGCACAAGAGTTCTAGGCCCATATCCTCAGGAATTCTTCATATGGCCAGTCTTTTTAATCTTAGACATTGAAATAGTGTAGTAATATTACTGTATCACTTCAGTTGATTTCCATGATGATTAGTGAAACCGTTATTACAATCAAGATAACACACATATTCATCACCTTAGAGAATTTCCTGGGTATTTATTTACCATTCATGTATTTTCTTTGGTAAAGGTGATTATTCAAATCTTTTACCTATTTTTCAAAGTGGATTTTTAGAAATTATTAGTGAGTTTTGGTTTTCTGACTTGTTTATTTTGGGTAAAAGTCCTTTATAAGATATATAATTTGTAAATATTTTCTCCTAGTTTGTGGCATTTATTTTCATTCTTTTAACAATGTCTTTTGAGGAGTAAAAGTCTTTAATTTTGATGAGGTCCAGCTTATCAGTTTTTTCTTTTATGGATTATGTTTTTGTAGGTACAAAATCTTTGACTAACCCAATGTCACAAATGTTTTCTCCTAGAATTTTGGTAATTTTGGTTTTATATTTAGGTCTGTGATCCATTTTATTTTTAATATTTGTGTGCGGCATGAGGCATGAAAGTTTTTTTTTTTTTCCTATGGTTATCCAGTAGTTCCAGGATCATTTGCTGGTAATTAACAATTCATATTAAATTTTCTCTTTTCAAATAGCTAGTGTGGTTTCTATTTCCTGACTGCACTCTGATACAACCTGGCTGTCTCATGAATTGTGATCTGGATTTCTAAATTTTTTAATTAACATTTTTTTCTAGATTGTCACAGCATAATGCATAAATAGTGTCAAAATGGAGCCCTCATGATAAACATGTAGTTAGTAATATTCATTTTGTTGTAAATAAGTTTAAAAAGTTCTGGTTACCCATTACAAGGTGATAAAATATTTTAAGAGGAAATGAATGTTTCCCAGTCAATGCTCCTACATTTTAAACATTGGATTCTGAGCACATCTAAGGTTTTGGATTGGAATGGGTATTGTTAAGTGTTTTGCAATACCTAAGTTAAGTATTAAAAATAAATGACTATCAATTTGTTTTTCCTATATATTTCTTGGAATATATAATGGATGAATGGAGAGATAATTTACGTTGGATGAAATCAACCTGCCAATCAACCAGTTAATTAACCAACCAACAAGTAAACAAATTGATGCCTAGATCCAAAATCAAAACAATGGGATTAGTGAAGTAAGAGATGTCAAAAATGAAGTGTTTTGAACCTTCTAGGTGACTTAATCACTCATTCTTTTCAACTATTTTTAGGTCATAATACAGATGGAATAGTGATAAAAATGAAGGCCCAACAACTTGGAATCCCTCAAGGGCCTGAAGTTCCTTGTCATTAGAAACTTGATCCTTGAACCAGATTTTGTTTTTTGGATCTTGGTAGGAAGCAGAATGTGGAGATCATAAAGCATACAGTTTGTGCTTTTGAACCAACTGCTGCCTGTGCTTTCTCTTTCATAACAATCCCAGGTTTAGGGCATGTTGTGAATTAATGAGTATATAGGTATGACCAAGCCTGTTATTTAATGAAAAAGACTATTCCTTTTAAGTTAATGATTTGAATATATACATACCCTAAAAGTAATTCTTAAATTTCAAACGTTTATAAAATAGCCAATTGTGCTGTTTCTTCTGCAGCTTGACCAGGCATTCATTTTCTTTTGTACAGTGAAGAGGAAAAAAAAAGTTTGTAATATTGAGAGACTTTTTAATGAGGTTGCAAAGAGCCAGGATACATTTAAAATACTGAGAAAGAATTTAAAACCAATTTTTAGACCAAAGAATAAAGAAGAGATTGGTTGATAAACTACTCAGAAATAGAAACCATGTTAAAGGTGATGTTTTGGCTGTTAGGCTTTCTTCAGGCCTTAATATATAAAACTAACATTTTTATATTTCTTATTCTGCCCAAGGAAGGCCTCAAAGACAGAATGCTGCCTTTAACCTTATTCTATATTCCATGGAGTATTTTAAAGACTAGAAGAATATTGCTGGGGCAAAAATGATTGGGGCTTTGAAAGATCAGAAGAAATCTATCATTACTTTTTTTTAAATAAGCAGACACAGAGAACTTCATCCAAAAAGTTATTCTGAATTCAGTGTTCTAGCCAGACTTTTGTAGTAAATAAATAAGACTGACCTAGAGTTCACTGTATTTCTGGATCTGAGTGTTACTTTCTTTTAGGTTGGTTTACTTGAAACTTTACCTACTTTTCTACAATAGATTACTTATATTTTAGTTTTAAGTCAAATAGTGAATTAAAAAGTGATTTCAATTGATAACCGAATTGCTCAGTACATTTTACTTATGTTTGCTTTCATAACAGCTTGAAAATATTATTAAATTCTATGAAGATATTTTCTAGAGATTATTAAAATCACACTATTTTATTTTTTCTCATTGACTTTTGTATATAGAATTTTTTAAATAAATGAATTAACAGTCTAGGAGAAGTAAAAATGACAGAAATCAGGGCATTAATTCAAAAAACTATTGGCAAGTTGGTCTTCATATCTTTTTTGAGAGGAAAATAGGAAAAATTTTAATATGCATTATATATTAGATATTACTATGTCAACACTGAATTTTTTTATTTTTGATATTGAAGTATAGTTGAATGACAATATTATATTATTTTCAGGTGTATAGCATAGTGATTTGATATTTTTATACATTATGCTTCAAACAAAGTTATTGGTTTGGCCAGAAAGTTCATTCTTATTTTTCCACAACATCTAATGGGAAAAACTGGAAAGAACTTTTGGGTAACCCACTGTTACAATGTTATTGACTGTATTCCCTATGCTGTATTTTACATCCCTGTGACTTACTTATTTTGTAACTGGTAGTTTATGCCTCTTAATTCCCTTCATCTGTTTTCCCATCCCCTGACCCCTCTCCCCTCTGGCAACCACCAGTTCTGTGAGTCTGTTTCTGTTTTGTTGTATTTGTTCATTTGTTTTGCTTTTTAGATTCCATATGTACAGTACTTGTATTTCTCTGTCTGACTTATTTCACTTTGCATAATACCCTCTAGGCCTATTCATGTTGTTGTATCTTTTTGTTTGTCTACTGAGCAAACACATATGCTCTGAAAAAATGTTTATCTTGACAGATATGGCCAGGTGCATGCATGGATTGTGACATTCACTGAGGAGTGCCAGACTGTGTTCTAAATATCTAGGTAGCTGCCAAAATCACCAACTACTTGGGTCACTTGTGAATAAAATATGGAAAAAATATCTGCATAGAATGAGGAAAGAGAGTTGCAAAAAGGAGGGCACTATTGATTACTGAAAGTCAACTCTGAACCAAATGCTTCTGCATATCTTATCTTAATTCTCATAGTAACCTCATTAGAGAGAAAGCAAATTCCCATTACCATATAGCTAGAGAATGTCATATCCAGCCCTGATGTGTTTGCTCTCCAAGCTTGCTTCTCTAATGACACCGAGTTACCTCTTAAATATATACCAGATAATATTGATTCATTAATTTTGTAGGAAGCAACAACTTTATAACCAAATAGTATTCCATCTAATACTATGAATATATTAAATACTCATGAAAAGTTACATCTTTAGTATTAACTTTTATGTATTCTGTAAAAACATGTAGACTTCATATGCTGCTTTTAATTCAAAGTTTATTTTTAGCTTCATTTTCATAATTTTCAGTGCTGACTGAATGTTGATGAACTGTATCGTAAGTTTTTTCTGGGATGAAATAGATTAATGTAACCCAAATGACTAAGTAAAATAAAACAGGCATACCCCTTTTTATTGCACTCCACTTTATTGTGCTTCACAAATACTGAGTTTTTGACAAATTGAAAGTTTGTGGCAACCCTTTGTCGAGCAAGTCCATAAGTTCCACTTTCCAATAGCATTTGTTCACTTCATGTCTCTGAGTCACATTTTGGTAATTCTTGTCATAGTTCAAATTTTCATTATTTTATAGTTACAGTGATCTATAATCAGAGATCTTTGATGTTACTGTTATAATTGTTTTGGGGCACCGTGTGCGACAACCATGTAAGATGTTGATCTTAATCCATAAATGTTGTATCTGTTCTGACTGCTCCATCAATGGGCCATTCCCCTGTCTCTCTCCCTCTCTTCAGCCTTCTCTATTCCCTCAGGTATGGCAGTACTAAAATTAGACCAATTAATAACCTTATGATGGTCTCTTAAGTGTTCAAATGCAAGGATTAGAAGTCTCTCATTTTAGATCAAAAGCTAGAAACGATAATGCTTAGTGAGGAAGGCCCATCAAAAGCAGAGATAGGCCAAAAGCTCGACCTCTTACATCAGTTACCCAAGTTTTAAAGGCAAAGAAAAAATTCTTGAAAGAAATTAAAAGTGATAGTCCAGTGAACATTTGAACGATAGGAAAGTAAACATCCTTTATTGCTGACATAAAGAAAGCTTTAGTGGTCTGGATAGAAAATCAAACCATCCACAGCATTCCAAAATCCATCCAGAGCAAGGCACTAACTCTGTTCAATTCTCTGAAAGCTGAGAGAGGTGTGGAGGCTACAGAGGAAAAGTCTGAAGTTAACAGAAGCTACTGGTTCATGAGGTTGAAGGAAAGAAGCCATCTTTACAACATAAAAGTACAAGATGAAGCAGCAATTACTGGTGGAGAAGCCACTGCAAATTATCCAGAGGATCTAGCTAAGATAATGAATGATGGTGACTACACTAAACAACAAACTTTCATTGTAGATGAAACAACCTTATATTGGAAGAAAATGCAGTCTAGAACTTTCATAGCTAGCGAGGGGAAGTCAGTGTCTGGCTTCAGAGCTTCAAAAGGTTGAATGACTCTCTTGTTAGGGGCTAATGCAGCTGATAACTTTAAGTTGAAGCCAACGCGTATCTACCATTCCAAAAATCTACTTTCTGCTTGTGTTCTCTGCATGGAACAACAAAGCCTGGATGACAGCACATCAGTAGACAACATGGTTTATTGAATATTTTAAGCCCACCATTGAGACCTACTGCTCAGACAAAAAGATTTCTTTCAAAATATTACTGCCTATTGACAATTCATCTGCTCACCTAAGAGCTATGATGGAGAGGTTCAAAATTAATGCTGTTTTCGTACCTGTTAACACAACTTGCATTTTATAACTCATGGACCAAGGAGTAATTTCAACTTTCAAGTCTTATTATTTAAGAAATACATTTTGTAAGACTATAGGTATCAGAGAGAGTGATTCCTCTGATGGGTAGGGGCAAAGTAAATAGAATGTCATTAAGAACACTCATTGGAAAAGGGAATGGCAACCCACTCCAGTGTTCCTGCCTGGAGAATCCCATGGACAGAAGAGCCTGGCGGGCTACAGTCCATGGGATGCAAAGAGTCAGACACAACTTAGCAACTAAACCACCACCATCTTCAAGGTATTAGTCTTTATTACATTCACCTATTCATTGTAAAATTCTCTAGTAGATGACAAAGTTCATCTTCAATGATTTATAGGGTTTCTACAGTGATTAGAAAGATTTGGATTAAATCAGTGGTGGGAAAAATGGAATAAAACGGAATTGCTTTCTTAAGGACTGAGTGTCTGTTATACAAGAAAATATCATATGACAGTGATAATGACCTTTAGTTAAGACTTTATTTTTAGAGATGTCATTTGTAAGTAGTCTAATGCTCAGGATGCCACCACAGAACTGGAAGCTCATAGAGAATGTATAAGCAAAGCAAATAGGTCTAAGAATATTCCTGCATAAATTATTTTTATTTAACGAGGAGTGTAAACCTTCAGTGTATCTCTCGGACACCCTAGCGCTGCTCACAGGCGGTGCTGGCACTTACGTTTGATGTGCTGTCCCTCTGGTTCTGAATGTCCGTTGTTAAAACCGGGAAATAAGATGGAAAAATGTATCTGGGTGGAAATGTCACTCTGTTGATTTGTGAGCTATAAATGTTCACCTTTTAAAAATAATTTAAGTGTATAAACAAATTATTAATATTTAAGTTGATATAGCAGCAAAAAAAAAAAGAACCACGTGAGCCATCCTATACTTTGGTTGTTGCTTTAGTAAAGGATTTGCACAGGTGAAAAAAAAGAACATTCATGATTCATGCCAAGAGGTCAAAATTTAAGTGTTAACCGGGAGTTGGAAGAAGTTGATTCTGACCTTCATGGATGACTTTGAGGGGTTCAAGGCTTCAGTGGAGGAAGAACTGCAGATGTGGTGAAAATAGCAAGAGGACTAGAATTAGAAATGGAGCCTGAAAATGTGACTGAATTGCTGCAATCTTGTGATAAAACTTTAACAGGTTGAGGGGGTTGCTTTCTTCTACAAAGAAAGTAGATGAAATCTACTCCTGTTGATGATGCTGTGAATATTATTGAAATACAGTGAAGGAACTTAGAATATTACATAAACTTACTTGATAAAGCAGTGAGAGGATTTGAGGAAATTGACTCCAATTTTAAAAGAAGTTCTGTGAGTAAAATGCTATCAGAAATATTTAATGCTACAGAGAAATCGTTTGTGAAAGGAAGAATAAAAAAGGCTTTAAGCAATTGCTGCAGCCATCCCAATACTCTGCAGCCACAACTCTGATCAGTTAGTAGCCGTCAACATTGAGGCAAGATTCTCTACCCACAAAAAAGTTGTGTATAACTTGCTGAAGGCTCGGATAATGGTTAGCATGTTTTGGCAATAAAGTATTTTTTTCTTAAGGTATGTACATTGCATTTTTAGGCATAATGCTATTTAATATTTGATAAACTACAGTATGGTGTAAACATAGCGTTTATATGTACTGGGAAACAAAATAATGTGACTTGCTTTATTGTGGTATTTGCTTTATCACATTTTTCTTACTCAATAAAGAAATCATCCAGAAACTGGATAGCCTATAAAGCTTGTATATTTTATATGTTGATGGTAACTCTGGGCTCTTTTTGAAATTTTGTTTTTAATTGGAGGATAATTGCTTTACAGTGTTGTGTTGGTTTCTGCCATACAACAATGTGAATCAGTCGTAAGTATTCAAGTATACTCTTGAATCAGTCAAGAGTATGTTTCCTCTTTCTTGAACCTCCCTCCCACCCAATTATAGGCTCTTATTAGTTAACTTTTATACTGTTTAGTATTTAGTAAAGTTCTTTTTGAAAGTACCAAGTCATATTTTATGTTTCATTCACTAATAACAATAAACTAATCATAGTGGATGGACTCAAAGTCAAGCAAGATTTTCAAATGAATTGTAATTATTTTTAAGATGGGAAATCTTGTGCTCTTTTTTACTGTCATAGTTTCTAAAGAGTGGTACAAAGTCCATGTCAGGGGTATGTGTCTTTGCAGTTCACTTTTCGTATCATCTGTAAGTGGTCTACTGATCAAACCTACCAGGGGATAGCAAGCAGTTTCTTACTATTTGTGTTAAAAGCATTTGTTGAGATTCCCTGTTTCACCCCAGCTGCAGGACACTCTACTGAGAATTTGTGGCCTATAAAAAATATTTTTTTAAAATCTGAGAATGTTCTTACAATGGGCATCTGGAGGGTAGACTAGTCTACTTTAACTGTGTCTTCATGATGGGACCAAGGTAGAGAGGCTTTTTCAATTGTATTCAGGTGTATGAACTAATTACTGGATGTAGTTTCAGCTCTGAGTCAGAGTCAAATGACCAACACAGAGAACTGACATTCAGAAGTCATTATTTGTTCGGTTTGCTATAATGCAAACACTTGGAGTAGTTGTCCTCAAACTCTTTAGAGTCACAGCATTCTGTCTTTGTGGTCATTGATCATGGATAAATGTGCTATATTTTAAAGAAAATTGACTTAAACTAAAATTTTGTTTGTGAAGGGTAAGAAATTTTCATAATAACACCTTATTTTGGAATATTTTCAAGAATTCAAAACAAGGGATCAAAATAAGTGGCTTAGAGCTACATTGACAGCAAAAATTATAATGAATTGTTTCTTAGTGATAATTTCTGAGAATGGCCATCTGTTTTTGTTTGTGCCTCAATAGATCATAAGATCATAAATCATTACTAAAAGATAATTTCAAAACTGACTTTGTAAGCACATTTAAATTTTTTTCATAACAAACACTAGAGCAAGTGTAGTAGTAAATGCAGAAGACAAAAATGTATTTGTTGGAATGCTCAAAATTTTTTTTTTATTTAGGAGAAAATTTTTTCTTAAATTGATAACTATTTTACAATACTTATTTACTGAATTTGTACAGGATAGTATTGCTTCTGTGAAGTTAGTTTTTTGACAAATGATTGTCTTCAATCAACCCTTTGACTCTTTGATGGTTTTATAACTTGGTAAAAGAAAAGAAACGACATTTGCATGTACTAAACAACCCTCTCAGATATATTTCCAAAGTAGTTTTTTCCCCCTAGGAAGGACTTCAGGTCATGATTATTAACCAGATACTGAAGAATTAACTAATAAATGTGGACTGTGAGGGTCAAATTAGATTATTACCTGAATTGACTCATGATTTAGTTCAAATTGAGTTAACTGTTTTTTCAACCTATACTTCAGTTTTCTTTTCCTGCAGAGACAGTCTTAGCCTTTTACATTCCCATCTTGACATTTTTATTGCATTTTTTTTTCAATAGCGCACTCCCATTTATCTTTATGTCATTAAGCAAAATAAGATTCACAATTAAAATGAAAGCCAAACGTGGCTTGTCTAAAAAAGGACATTTTCCAAAAACAAAGCAGGAACAAGCAAGCAAAACCCCCTATGGCTTGACAACTAACTACAATACTGAGACATGGTGACAAATATCTGTTCCTCAAGATATGCTCCCAGTCCCTCAACCCCAGTCTTCAATGACTGCATGAACCTGTGGAGGCCGGGTAGAAGTGAGACTAGGATAACTTATTTGAAGAGCAAATTAAGAAGGTCCTAACAGTGGAGCAGTGCTCAGAGGAATTGGCGGAGGCTTTTGCATGAAGCAGCAGCAAGGAAGAAAATATGAAATGTATAAAAACTCTGCACAGCAGTTTTTAGAGCTTTGATAAAATATAAAATGTCTTTAACCCCTTTGCTGTTCTTGCAAACGCCTGCAATTCAAGAATTTTATTATTCTGGGGCTAACGTATTTTAAACCTCAATAACTGAATGTTTCCTTTGGGATACCTTCAGGCAAACTATATATTGATTTTCTCAGAATGCACTGTATTTTTCATTAGTACCAAGGTTTGGTGGATATCTAGTCATTTGTTCACCAAATTCCTCTGAAAATTAAAATGGACTACTCCATTTTGGCTGTGGGAGTCTTCAGAGCACGAATATTAATTTTTCTGTTAGACACTATCAGGGCACACTCTTCTGACATTCATCTTGTGACAGGACGTATGACACCAAATCCCGTCTTTGATTCGATATGTCATTTTCCTCTAAATACCATCCCTTATTTGCCATTTGGGTTTGATGACATAATTGACGTTGCTGAGATCAAAATGTTTTTCTGATTTATATTTTTAAGCTCTAAAGTAACATGTTTTCCTACATAATGCAGGTAAAATAAGATCATATCAGATTATTCTTTCATTTGAATTATCCAGAAAATTTAGTTACTTTAAAAGGCAGATCACCCTGGCTTTGCTCAATAGCCCTTGTTTCATTTGTTGGTGGAAACCTAGTCTGTGCCATAGGTGATAAGATATTCCCAGTTAGAAGTAGAATTACTCAAGTAACTTTGGTGTACCTTTCAGTCCCATCCTTTATGACCCTCTTCTCTTTTCCTCAAGCCTACACTGCTCACCAAGTGAGATATTTATACCATAGGTCATGTATTAAAGAAAGCTTCCTTCTTATTTTGTCTTACACTTCTTGATGCCTGGCACAGTTTTGACTCTGCTAGTCAACCCTAAAGATATGTAGTTGGTACCTTTTTTATTGTGTATTTAAATCATCCAGTTTGGCAGTGAGTGAAGAAATTGAGCCCCCTGAATCCACATATCACCATGGATTCACGGTTCTTATTTAATTCTCATGACAATCTTCTAAAGTAGGTGTATATTAGCATACTCGTTTTACAAATCAGGAAACTGAAGAAATTGTATGTATGGCTGGGTTGTTAATTCAGTGATTCTAGGGGAACTGAGATGTATCCTTTGGAAATGTCAAGCATCTACTATGACAGAATAATTTGAAGAACCAAGGAAGGGCTCAATGCAGGCATGTACTTGCTGTCTCTAAATTACTCTATGCATCTTCAATGTTGAGTTTTTGAATTCAAAATTTTGAAATCTAGAATTCCTTCTATGAGTAGAGCACTATTCTTGGCATGGTTCCAGGGTGAACCATACAGCAAAGGTCCCTGTATGAATTTACATCCATTTAGGAAGAAGGTGAGAGAGTCCATATGAAATAAAACAAATAAATGAACAAAGTAATTTCATGTAAGGGAAAAAGGCTTTAAAGATGGTAGGACAGGGTAATGTCAAAAGAGAAATTGGAAAGTGCAGGCTTGGGAGTGATGAGAACTACTTTAAATTGACAATTCTCTGAGGAAGTGAACTTTGTGCTCAGGTCTGAATGATGTGAAAAAGCTAGCCATGTGGAGATCTGGGGATAGAGAAAAGTGAAATGGCCCTTGTGTGATAATGAGCTTGGTTATGCAAGGGACAAGAAGGTGAGTGTGGACAGAGAATAGTACACAAGATGGCAGCAGCGTGAACGTGTGAACAGGCCCTTCATCCTGGATTAACCAGAGTTGCAGTTTGGCCTCAATGATGTAATTTCAGGATTCAGAATTTAGCACTTTTAGGTCAAGATCAGTGTTTACTTACAATGATATCAGATTTTAGATTGAACGTCCTTTTAAAAGAATTCATGTGATGGGAATTCCCTGGCAGTCCCGTGGTTGGGCTGGTGTTCCTCCACTGCAGGGACCCAGGTTCAGTCCTGGTCAGGGAACTAAGATCCTGGCATGGCCAAATAAAGAAAACCTCCAAACAAAGGAAAAAGCAGACTCAAAAATAAGAGTTCATGTGAGAAAGCATATAAAATTCAACTTACAGTAGCAGGGGAGAAAATCCATTTAATGAACTATTGAGTACTTTGGGTTTCCTTGGTGGCTCAGCTGGTAAAGAATCTGCTTGCAATGCTGGAGACCTGAGTTTGATCTCTGGGTTGGGAAGATCCCTTGGAGAAGGGAAAGGCTACCCACTTCAGTATTCTTGCCTGGAGAATCCCCATGGACAGAGGAGCCTGGCGTGCTGCAGTTCATGGGGTTGCAAAGACTCGGACACAACTGAGTGACTTTCACCACAATGAGTACTTCTATGTCTCATTCTCTGAGTTAAGAGAAGGTAGGTGTAGGAATAAGACCTAATCCTGCCATTAAAGAGGTCCCTGAGAGGTAAAATGCAGGCTAAAACCATTACTTATCAGGGAGATAACTCGCACAGACTCATCATACGTCTCCCTGAAACACCCTCTTCCAACAACACAAGAGAAGACTCTAACATGGACATCACCAGATGGTCAGTACCAAAATCAGATTGATATATCCTTTGCAGCCAAAGATGGAGACGCTCTATAGCAGTCAGCAAAAACAAGACTGGGAGCTGACTGTGGCTCAGATCATGAACTTATTGCCAAATTCAGACTTAAATTGAAGAAACTAGGGAAGACCACTAGACCATTCAGATATGACCCTTACAGTTATACAGTGGAACTGACAAATAGATTGAAGGGCTTAGATCTGATAGAGTGCCTGAAAAACTATGGACAGAGGTTCATGACATTGTACAAAAGGCAGTGATCAAGAGCATCCCCAAGAGAAAGAAATGTAGAAAGGCAAAATGGTTGTCTGAGGAGGCATTAAAAATAGCTGAGAAAAGAAGAGAAGCTAAAGGCAAAGGAGAAAAGGAAAGATATACCCATTTGAATGCAGAGTTCCAAAGAAGGAGAGATAAGAATGCCTTCCTCAGTGATCAATGCAAAGAAACAGAGGAAAATAATAGAATGGGAAAGACTAGAGATCTTGTCAAGAAAATTAGAGATACCAAGGGAACATTTCATGCAAAGATAGGGACAATAAAGGACAGAAATGGTATGGACCTAACAGAAGCAGAAGATATTAAGGAGAGGTGGCAAGAATACACATAAATATTATACAGAAAAGATCTTCACAACCCAGATATTCATGATGGTGTGATCACTCACCTAGAGCCGGACATCCTGGAATGCGAAGTCAAGCGGGCCTTAGGAAGCATCATTACGAACAAAGCTAGTGGAGGTGATGTAATTCCAGTTGAGCTATTTCAAATCCTAAAAAATGATGCTGTGAAAGTGCTGCACTCAACATGCCAGCAAATTTGGAAAACTCAGCAATGGCCACAGGACTGGAAAAGGTCAGTTTTCATTGCACTCCCAAAGAAAGGCAATGCCAAAGAATGCTCACGCTACTGCACAATTGCACTCATCTCACAGGCTGGCAAAATAATGCTGAAAATTCTCCAAGCTAGGCTTCAACAGTTTGTGAACCCTGAACTTCTGTATGTTCAAGCTGGATTTAGAAACAGCAGAGGAACCAGAGATCAAATTGCCAACATACATTGGATCATCGAAAAAGTGAGAGTTCCAGAAAAGCATCTACTTCTGCGCTATTGACTATGCCGAAGCCTTTGTGGATCACAATAAACTGTGGAAAATTCTGAAAGAGATGGGAATACCAGACCACGTGACCTGCTTCCTGAGAAATCTGTATGCAGGTCAAGAAGCAATAGTTAGAACTGGACATGGAACAGCAGACTGATTCCAAATCGGGAAAGGAGTAAGTAAAGGCTGTATATTGTCACCCTGCTTATTTAACTTATATGCAGAGTACATCATGCGAAATGCTGGGCTGGATGAAGCACAACCTGGAATCAAGATTGCTGGGAGAAATATCAATAACTTCCGATATGCAGATGACACCACCCTTATGGCAGAAAGTGAAGAAAAACTAAAGAGCCTCTTGATGAAAGAGGAGAGTGAAAAAGTTGGCTTAAAACTCAACATTCAGAAAACTAAGATCATGGCATCTGGTCCCATCACTTCATGGCAAATAAATGGAGAAACAATGAAAACAGTGAGAAATTTATTTTTTGGGGTTTCAAAAACACTGCAGATGGTGATTGCAGCCATGAAATTAAAAGATGCTTGCTCCTTGGAAGAAAAGTTTTGACCAACCTAGACAGTATATTAAAAAGCAGACACATTACTTTGCCAACAAAGGTCTGTCTAGTCAAAGCTATGGCTTTTCCAGTAGTCATGTATGGATGTGAGAGTTGGGCTATAAAGAAAGCTGAGCACCGAAGAATTGATACTTTTGAACTGTGGTGTTGGAAAATACTCTTGAGACTCCCTTGGACTGCAGGGAAGTCCAACCGGTCCATCCTAAAGGAAATAAGTCCTGAATTTTCATTGAAGGACTGATGCTGAAGCTGAAACTCCAATACTTTGGCCACCTGATGTGAAGGACTGACTCATTGAAAAGCTCCTGATGCTGGGAAAGATTGAAGGCAGGAGGAGAAGGGGACAACAGAGGATGAGATGGTTGGATTGCGTCACCAACTCAATGGACATGAGTTTGAGTAAGCTCTGGGAGTTGGTGATGGACAGGGAAGCCTGGCATGTTGCAGTCCATGGGGTCGCAAAGAGTCGGACACGACTGAGCAACTGAACTGATTGACTGACCCCAATAAGTAATGGTTTTAGCCTGAATTTTACCTCTCAGGGACCTCCTTAATGGCAGGATTAGGTCTTCATACATACATGTTTTCTTATATCCAGCCAACTTCCAAAGTTATCCTCATGTATGAAAGTGCACTATGTACCTTCTCAATTACAACTGGTCTTCTTGTCTGGTGTCCTCTTGTATGGTTGAACAACCAAATCAACGTTAAATCAATCTTAACATTAACTCATTGTTAAATAACTTTAAGTCAAGCTTAATGTTAAATAACAGTGAGTTATAAATAATGGGTGCTTATTAACTAATGATTCATTTGTTAGTATTAACACTTCAAAGATTCAATGTATGCAATCTGTGTCAACAATTACTATATGCTGTAATCATAATAATTCAGAACTTTTAATCCACGTTTTCAAACTATTTCCATATGGTATATCAGTTGCAATATACATATTTTAGTTTCTAAATCTGACTGCAATTATTTATTCTAATTTTTCATCTGAATTTCTAAAACTAGCTAGTGTTAGGATGAATGTGGGTTGACAAATTACCAGTGCCCCTTGTTTTTCCTCCTTATATGTTATTTGAAAACAAAAGTAATAAATTCCATTGTAAATTAAAAAATGTTCCAGAATTTCATAGAATAAAAAGTCAAAACGGTGATGCCCCTACCCACTCCAATGCTATGTTGGAGAGACTGTCACCATTAATAGTGTGGTGTATATCTTGCAGTTCTTTTTCTGCACCCACTCTTCTCCTCTCCACACACAAGGTTTGCTTAATTTTCTGTTTATATGAATAAATTATACTATACATGTTCTGTGGCTTGCTTAGCAGTTTATCACTAATATATTTTAAAGTTCATATACATATATTTATACCATTCTCTTATGATGTCATGGAATTCCATAGAATCAATACATCATAAAGTATTATTGGTTGCTTTTTAAGACTGTAGTACCAGATATTCAGCATCTAGACAAGAGGACAGACAGTAGCATGTTGCTCCATCATATACTTAATAAGGTCTCTATTGATGGGAATATATGTTCTTCCTAGAACATATATTAGAACACCAAAGTGTTCAAATAAATTAATAATTTCTTTGTACACTTATCATTATGGACATGTACAAGCTAGTTATGAAAGATCAGTGCCTTGAAGTAGAATAGTTAGAATATGACTACAAAATGGTTGTGCTTACACTCCCATCAGCAACAGAAACACATAAGATCGTATTCAAAATAGTAACTTACATAATGAAGGATGAAAAACAATAGGATTTTAACATGGAAGAAAAATTTTTAGGAAAATCAAGTTAAACTTCTAAAGTTATACTTGATTGATTTCTGCAAATAAACTTGATTCCAAAGGTTTGCTGCATATTCCTTGTATTGCATGCTCCGTTGCACTTACTGTTGTATTTCCACTGTCTGAAGTACTTTTATGTGGTATTACCATCCATTGTAAGAGGTATTGGAGGCTTCCCTGATGGCTCAGAGGTAAAGAATCCTGCAGTGCAGGAGACATAGGTTGGATCCCTAGGTCGGGAAGACCCCCTGGAGGTGGAAATGGCAACCCAACTCCAGTATTCTTGCCTGGAAAATTCCATGGACAGAGAAACCTGGTGGGGTCCAGTCCATGGTGTTGCAGAGTCAGACATGACTGAGTGGCTGAGCACACATGCATAAGAGATATCAATCAGGATCTTTTCTTGAATTATTATAATTGGGGTAATTCTAGTATTGCCTTTTAAACTCCAAAAACCAAGTGAAAAAAATCTTTTCCTTGTTTGCAGTTCCTTTTTCTAGACGTTCCAGCTTCAATTTAATTTACCTGGTCACTTAGCAGTGTTGAATTTAATCAAAGTTATAAATCTATACTTCAAACTCAGCAAATTAGAATCAAATTTCACCTAACTTTAGAATAAATTTTGCTTACCAAGCAATGTTTTGAATAAGTTTGTATCACTCTTGTGTCACCTTAAGAAAATAGATAAAGCAAAAATAACTATTTAAAACTTTTATTTAAGAACCCTAGGACCTTTTAAAATTAAGCGGACCTGCTTGTAGAGAACTTAAGACTCTTGAATTATATTCAAGAAAAATAGAAAGGATAAGAGCTTACTAAATGAATTATGACCTCAAATCAATACATATTTATTGAGCTCTGCTGTATGCCTGATACTATGTTAGGTACTGTTGAATTCAACAATAAATGAGACATATGCCTCACAATTCAAGGAGCTTATACTTCAGTCAAAAGATAGACTTGGATCTGTATTCTAGGTGAATAATATTTATAGATTCTGCATACTTTTCTAATGAAGATAAACAGTTAAAACAGTTGATTGACTCAATGCTTAATTATGCTAGGTGAAAATAAACTGCTTATGGCTCCTGTCTTATACTTTCTTTTCAGGGAAGCCTTCTCTTGAGCAGGACACTTTTCTTTCAGGGTAGCCAGAGGGCCAGACTAAAACAAGTTGCTCACTTAATAACCCCTTCATGGATTTCAGTTCTTCTGACTAAGAGGAGAGTGTGTTCAATGCTGAGAAAGAACATGGGAAAGCAGATTATGTATATTCTGGTGGATTATCAGAAGTATGATTGAATGAATCACTATAAAATTTGGGTTTATGGTTTATAGTCTTTCTTGGCTAAAATAGGTGTATTCTTCCTTACCTACTCACAAAAATAATGTTGGTTTTGAAATAAAAACAGAACCAAAAATTGGTCTCTCAAATTGGTGCTCTTTAGGTATGGTTAGGTCCTTTAGCCACTCCAGTTGAAGTAGATTCGATGATTTCAGTGTCAGAGAATAAGCTTTCAAGAATTAAATGTATTCTAAATCATTTTAAATGTCCCAAGTATTACTCATGGTTCTGTCATTACTTGCTAAAAGCATATAAAAAGTGTAAGGTAGAACAAGTCCCAAAGTAACTGGGACTTTTTCTGGAAACAGTTTGCCTTTCTAGGTATGTTCCATGAGTACTATGCTTAATAAAAATCCACTCCCAGACTTATCTCTCTAATCATATTTTTTTTCAACCTGACCCTACGCTCTAATATCAAACTGTTAGACCATTAAAATTAAACCATTCAAGAAATAAATATTTGTTTAGTCACAATGAAAGAATAGATAAATTCACGTTTGTGGTTTAATTTCAATGTACAACTAAAACTAAATATTTTAAAGTGTTAGATATAGCAAAAATTTCTTTTTCTTTATCAAAGTGGTTTAGTTCCACTTTGAAGCAAAATGTCCTCAGTTATCTCTGTGAGTTTAAATTAACCTCAAATTAAACTTTATTATTATTTTAAATTATTTTTCTATGTTCACAAAATTGCAGAAAGTATTTGGCTCTTTATCTCTTTGAGGATGGAATTATCCTTGATAATTCCTTGAGGATGGAATTACATCTTGATCATTTGAGATAGTTGTACATCTAATATAAACAAGCATTTGTTTTTTCCCCTTGACATTATCACAGCTCACTTGGGCAGCAGGTCTCCAGTGTTTTACATCAGATTGCCTGGGAACTTGGTAAGAATTCAGATTCCCAAGCCTCTTCCTCTATGACCCTGATTCAGTGGGTCAGAAGCGGAGTTGAGGAATCCTTTTCTCAGCCACCCATCTCCATTCTGATGCAAGAGGGTGGTTCAAGCCTTGCACTTTCAGAATACTGCTAGAGGCCAACATCTAAAATAAGTTGAGTGAAATATTTGGAGTAAAACATAAATATTTTCTTTCTTTCTTTTCTGCTGTCTTTCATTCCTTTTCTCTGTGCTATTCTTAATTTCGAGTAGAAATTCCCCTCTCACCTTTTTTCCCTTATGTACACATAACTGCAATAATCTCTTCCTAACAGCCTGTATTTTTCCCATGGAAAATATTACTTTATTCATTTTGTGTTCCTCTAGTGAAGTCTGTGCAGACACAAGTGGTTGTCCTTCTGACTATAACTGTGGCTTTGCAGACTGTGTTTTGCTTCCAAATATTTTCTCTTTTAATTTTTTACCTTTGTAAGAAACTGATGAGGAATTAGTAACTCTATTAATAATGCTGCTTTATAAAGACCTAAGAATGACTGTGATTTTTAAGTGGGGTGATATTGTTACTCTTACAAGGGCTCTCTGGTTTGGTGGATAAACCATCTGTCTCTTTCCTTCTGAGTATCTTTCCAGGGGGATGTAGTTGTCTGTTTCCAATTCAATGGACATGAGTTTGAGCAAACTCCAGGAGTTGTTGATGGACAGGGAAGCCTGGCGTGCTGCAGTCCATGGGGTTGCAAAGAGTTGGACACAACTGAGTGACTCAACTGAACTGACTTAGTCAAAGGACGCTTTTGAAAATTAAGCAATCCCTGTTCATTGCATAAATCTAGTTCAATGTCCACTGCATGAGAAGCACTGTCTTAGGCCCTAGGGACATCACTGTGAGCAGAATCCAATAGGACCTTTTTCTCATGAAGCTTTCAGTCTAAAATATGGCCTGAAATAAGTGGTAGCTTTATGAGGTTATTTGGGTTGCCAAAGTGAACTTGAAAGGAATGTTAGTGAAACATGGTTGTTGAAGGTTTTTAGAACTGAAAAGAGCCCTTAAAGATGATGATTTTACTCTTATTTTAAAGATGACAAAACTGAAATTAAGGGAGGTTGAAGGACTTTCCCGAAGTCATATACTATGGAGTGGTACAGACAGACTGTGAATTCAACTCTGTATTAAATGTTAGAATTTTAGGGGTGGATCTTAACTCCCCACTTTAACACCGAGTTGGCTTACTGAGGCCCAAAGCTGCCACTTGGCAGCCCTGTGAGACAGTCAGGACGTCTCCGTGTACACACTATAGCTGGTGCTCTTTGTGCCAAGCGGTCTCCTCCAACTCATACCTTGGTGTTGACTCTGAATTTGGGACTTTGCATAGCACACCACATTACTTGGTCATGGACCAAGTGTTTGGTTGAAATTACTAATTACTTTTTAAAAAATATATGTTCAATGTTAGAATAGATAAAGATGTAAGGAGGCGCTTTGAGAGGCGGTAGCGGCGGCGGCGGCGGCAGCGGCGGCAGCGGTGGCCGCGGTGGCCGTGGTGGTAGAGGTAGCGGCGGCGGCAGCTGTGAAGGGGTTCCGGAAACATGGTGCTGATTAAAGAATTCCGTGTGGTTCTGCCATGTTCAGTTCAGGAGTATCAGGTTGGGCAGCTTTACTCTGTGGCAGAAGCCAGTAAGAATGAGACTGGTGGTGGAGAAGGAATTGAAGTCTTAAAGAATGAACCTTATGAAAAGGATGGAGAAAAGGGACAGTATACACACAAGATTTATCACCTAAAGAGCAAAGTCCCTGCGTTCGTGAGGATGATCGCTCCCGAGGGCTCCTTGGTGTTTCACGAGAAAGCCTGGAATGCATACCCCTACTGTAGAACAATTGTAACGAACGAATATATGAAAGATGATTTCTTCATTAAAATTGAAACATGGCACAAACCAGACTTGGGAACGTTAGAAAATGTACACGGTCTAGATCCGAACACGTGGAAAACGGTTGAAATTGTCCACATAGATATTGCAGATCGAAGTCAAGTTGAACCAGCAGACTACAAAGCTGATGAAGACCCAGCCTTATTCCAGTCCGTCAAGACCAAGAGAGGCCCTCTGGGACCCAACTGGAAGAAGGAGCTGGCAAACAACCCTGACTGTCCTCAGATGTGTGCCTATAAGCTGGTGACCATCAAATTCAAGTGGTGGGGCCTGCAGAGCAAAGTAGAAAACTTCATCCAGAAGCAAGAAAAAAGGATATTTACAAATTTTCATCGCCAGCTTTTTTGTTGGATTGACAAGTGGATCGATCTGACAATGGAAGACATTAGGAGAATGGAGGATGAAACTCAGAAAGAACTAGAAACAATGCGTAAGAAGGGTTCCGTCCGAGGCACGTCGGCTGCTGATGTCTAAATGAGTCCCCTGTAGGGTCAGAGACAATATCAAACTGTTTACGTAATCAAGGTCAAGTAAGGGGAACCAGTGCAGCCAGTGATGAGTGAAGAAGAAGCTGACCATGTCTTGCAGTGTTGACATTTCCCAGACGTGTGCTTGTGGTTCTGTGCCCACAGGCACAGGTCCCAACTACGTGTGTATATATGTTTGTGTGTGTCAATCTGTAGCTGTATATAAAACGCATGTAGAGCTACAGATCCCAGTACACACACGTGTGTATATATGTACATACAAACATACTGAAGGGATTAGTACAATTTCTCCAAAGTACTGTACCTATCTTCAGCAAGAATGCAAAAGAAAATATTTTCAATATATATACCTGGAACAGATTTTAATAATTATCAGAGTAATACCATTAATGGATGAATTGACTGCAATGTAATACTAGCTGGTATGTTTCGTAAATGTCAAGTTGTGGACCAAGATATATATATATACATATATATATATATAGCCTTTTATTACTTTTTTGTTCTTTTAAATCAGTCTCTTATAAACTTTAATTTTAGTCCCATAATCAACAGAATCCCACAGGAAAACTTATTAAAAATCTTTTGGTATTCCAAGGAATCTGGAACAAAACTCTGAATGTATTTAAAATCATTTCTTTCTGGATTTTCATTATCATACAGCCAAATTGAACAATATCTATTAGTAAAGAGAGTTACAGGCCAGTTTTTACTTGTTTGCCCCTGAGGTAAAGATCCTTTTAAAAAGAATTCCATTTTTTATTGAATTTTTGTATTTTAAATTTCAAGTATTTTTCTACATCAAGTCTAGGAAAAATGGAAATAACGGTCTGTGATTTATTAAAAAAAAAAAGAAAAAGAACACTGTATAACTTTTCAGGCTTCTGTCAGGCAAAGACAGAAATTGATGAAGAAATTAATAGGATTGTAGGCCGTTAAGAAAAACTGGAAGTACAGCGCTTCCATGGAGTCTTGTTTCTAAAATGACTGTTTTCTGAAATTACAGCTTGGAAACTATGCAAATGATCTAGATTCCTCACAAGTTAACACGGTAGAACATAGATACTGATGCTGTTTTGCTCTTTTCTGGTTGAAATATATACTTGGGCGGGGGAGACGTTGCATCTGAGACAGGAAGAGATTCAGAGGCAGCGCGAGGCCTGTCTGCACACGGTTAGGCGGCCCAGCCGGCGGCCAGCGCAGCTGCACCCGCACCCGCTGGGGTGTGCTCTCCTGGGACGTCATCGGAACACACCCTGAACACGCATCGGGAAAACGCAGCCTAGAGGCTGCTGGCCTCCTTTGGTCCTCTTTCTTTTTTCCTTTTCTTTTAAGAACAATAGCTAGGTAAGATTTTTATCATCTTTCTCTGTCCAAGTCTAGTTCTTCACCTGTCAGTCCTGGGAGCTCAAACAGAATGTTGTTGAAGCCTTGGGGCCCCAGCCATCTTCTTTAACCTCCCACCCCTCCTGCCCCATGCCAGGCCCTGTGGTCATACCACGTTTGTAATCTGATTGGCTGACAGCCCCGCCCTCCCTGCTCCCTGGTTTCCTGCGGAAGCCCTATGTCCCCACTGAAGTGATCGCAGTGGCCTGGACACGGCTGTCCAGGGTTACTCCTGCGTGGCAACACCTGGTTCCCCACGGCTGCAGACCCCTCACCACACGCGTCCTCTGTGTACTCAGGATCAGAACCGACGTCTACTCTCTGGGCACTGCTGTAAGATAGGTTTTGTCAAGAGCATAATCATTGTCTGCAAAGTGTCTGATGCCAGGAAGATTATTGCTAATCTGGTGAAGTAAAGAGTCTCGCCTTCTTTTAATGAACTTCACTCTCACTGGCGTCTGTAGCATCATTTGGGAGCTTGGGCGCACATGGAGATGACGGCCCGGCGCATGGATTTTAATGTTTTTCTAACAACTGTGGAGATCTGAGGGAATGTGTGGTGAATGTAAAATATCTAGTTTACTTGGCAGTCTCTTGTGTAAATTATAGTAAAACAAAGTAAATGAAATTTAAACAAAAAATAAATTTGATCACAAAAAAAAAAAAAAAAAGATGTAAGGAAAATGTATGAAAATAGTACCAAGGTTTCCTACATACCTCACACAATTCCTTCTGCCATTAAAATGTTCCATTATTATAGTACACTTGTCAAAATTAATGAACAAATGTTGATCCATTATTAACTAAAGCCCATATTTTGTTTAGATTTCCTCAGTTTTTAACCTTATGTCCTTTTTCTGTTCTGGGACTCCCTCTAGGAAATCTCTTTACATTTAGTCATCATGTTTCCTTAGGGTCCCTTTGTCTGTGACATTTTTTTCAGACTTTTCTTGTTTCTGAGGACCTTGATAGCTTTGAGACTTATAGGCATTTTGTAGAAAATCCTTCAAATGGGATTTTCAGTGGTTATGGATACTGGGAAGGAAGACCACGGGGTAAAGACCATGCTTATCACCACATCACATCTAGACATTACCAGTTGATTGGTACATTTTACCAATGTAGTTTGTCACTGCTGACATTGACATTAACCTTGGTGATCTGGCCAGAGCAGTGTCTGTCAGACTTCTTCACTCTAGTGTTAATTTTTTCCTCCCCTTTCCATACCATGCGTACCACACACTTAAGGACTGGGGAATTATGTTTCACCTCCTTGAAAGTGGAATTCTACTTAAATTACTTGGAATTTTTCTGTGTGAGATATTTGTCACCTATCATTTACATATTTGTTCAATAATTTCTGTCTGTGTGAAGTTATAATTCAATAGTACTTCATTTTGTTGCTCAAATTGTTCCAGCTTTGGCCATTGGGAGCTCTTACATTTGGCTCCTGTATCCCTTTGACATTCCACCATCATTATGTATCAGAGTGTGTGTGTCTGTGTGACATTTCTTAACTTTTGGCACTGCAAGATGCCCCAAGCTCATCTTATTTATTTCCTGCCAGAGTTCTAGAATCAGCTGTTTCTCCAGGGACCTCGGTTCCTTTTGTTGGAAAATGTTATTAGAAACTAAGTTCTGGGTGCTAGGTATGCTTGTTCCTACTGAGATGTGTTTGATTCTAGGCCCTCTAAGCTGAAAAAAACAAAGAAATATATGTGTCTTATCTCGTGTATATGTACATGCCTATAAATATTTCCATATGTATCCATTTGTATATGTATTAAGTTAAACAGAAATTGATATTGATTTCTTTAATCTGTTTGCACATACACTCTAGCCTCCTCTCTTGGCTTATTTATAATCTCCTGTGCCAATAATGAGAAACCTTACTTCTACCGCTTGCCATCCATTTGTTTAATTTCCAATATACATATATAGTTTTCAACAATTTTATCAACTAGAGTGCAGTGCCTATGTACAGCTTCTTTTGCCTTCAGTCCTATAGACTCCACCCATTTCTAGTTACTTAGGTCAACATCTTTTTCTCCTGTCCTCTTCAGTGATATTGTTTCATATATTTGCAATCCAGTTAGATTATCTTCTCACAGTTGCATTCCTTCCTAATGATTTTCTTAATTTGCAGAAATTAAGGTTCACATTTTGTGCTCTTTAACAAGTACATAGTATCATATATTCACCATTAAAATATTGTGAGAACAGTTAGCACCCTAAATATATCATCTGTTCTTTAGCTATTCAGTTCTCCTGCTTAGCCCCCAGACCCTGGCAACTGCTGATCTGTTTATCATCTCTGTAGTTTTGATTTTTTAAAAATAATGTCATATAAATGGAATTGTATAATATAGCTTTCTTGGACTGGCTTTTTTCAGTTAGAAATGTGCATTCAAAGTTCACCCATGTCTTTGCATGGTATTGATAATTATTTAATGAAGATAATAGAATATTCTTATTTCACTATTTGTGATTTTGATTGTGTTGGAATTAGTATATCCTAACTGTGGTAATAGCAGCAAGGAAAACAGTGCTGGTAAAGATTGTGATTTGCTGTGGAGGTAGGTAAGGAAATGCTTCATGGAGGAGAAGGGAAAACTTGGGTTAGATTTTTTTATTTAATAGTTTTCCTTGTAAAGACAATGTCAAACACACATGCACACCCATACATAGTCTAACCTCCTTAACACAAAAGGTGTGTTTGTTTGGATGTCTGTATTTGGAGTGTGTGGTGTGTGTTCAGTCACTCAGTCATGTCTAACTCTTTGCAATCCTTTGGGTTGTAGCCTGCCAGACTCCTCTGTCCATGGAATTTCCCAGGCAAGAATATTGGAGTGGGTTGCCATTTCCTCCTCCAGGAGATCTTCCCAACCCAGGGATCAAACCCACATCTCTTACATTGCAGGTGAATTCGTCCCACCTGGGAAGTCCCATATATTCAGAGTATAGATGCATAAATTTTTGCAAGCATTGTTAGTAAACTAAGACTTAAATGATAAAAAATATATCATTATATCACGTAGAAAGAAGTCCAGAGTTAAAATTCTGAGTTGCTTCACTTACTTACACAGCAGTGTAGTCAAGAATCCTTGTGTTCTCTCAGCTGTCTCATCTTCAGCATCTCCGTCTCAGTTTCAGGCGTATCCCTTCATTGTTGCAAAATGATTGGTATTGGTCCAGTACCTGTAACTGCTACTTCTGAAGTAGAAGTTCAGAAGTCAAGAAAAGTAGAGATAAGTTGTCCTATCTGTCATCAGAAGTAGAGAAACGTTCTCCTGCCTGTCAGTTTTTATCAATAAGGAGAATATTTCTAGGAACTCCCCCCAATGTATTCCTTCTTACATCTCATTATCTAGATTTGAGTCTTTCTCTGGCAAAAGGGAGTGGTATTACCATGACTGGCTTAGATTCTTGTAAATTATCCCTAGTGACTGGTTAAGGGCTTATTCTAATTAGTGTCAGAGTTTTTGTTGACAAGGAAGAAATGGGAATAGCAGTTGCATTTACAACAGAAAATGTCTGCTATAAATATTTTCTGTAGCTCTTGAGTTCTTTATTTTGGTATAACTTTCAGTCATCTAGAGAATATCTTCAGGGACGTTTTTAGAGAAATGCAGATATTTTCATATAAGAGTATCTTCATGTTTCACACATGAAAAGCAGTGAAACTGGGTATAAAATTCATGGATCACAGATGTTTTGCTTCAGAATTATATAGACATTCTTTCACTGGCTTCTGGAAATTAATGAAGGAAAACACTATATACAGCCAATCAAAACTCAGAGACTAAATTTACTGTTTTCTTTTAAAGCAATTTTCTCTGTCTGAAGGCTTATAGGAGTTTTTCTTTTTGCATGTATTTAAAAAATTTTCTTCTAAGATCACAATAGATCTTGCATTTTAGTCAGTTCTTCTAAAATATCACGAACCCTTGTTTATCTGCATTTTCAGGTTTTAAAAAATTGTTTAAGAAATATTATTTCCTGAATTATAGTTTTGGTTCTTATTTCTGTTTCAAATATTGTGTTTTTTTCCCTCAGAATTTATTATTCTTATGGTGGATCTTTATTTTTCATTCCCAGTTTTCATCTTCTTATTTTTCATATGTCTAGTTAGCCCAATACTTCTTATTCCTAGGTTGAACTTCATTTTCTATACTGTTTCTATATTTTTACTTGTCATTATTTTTCTTTATATCCTTTTCTTTTGCAAACAGGGAGATTCAAAACAATGTGGTTTTTTTTTTAACCTTTTAAAGATGTGGCTTTTAGAACATTATAATTATGTACAGGGCTTGCTTTAGATTATTTCTGATTTTTTTTTCAAAATTGCATCTTCAGTGGTGAGCACTGAGTTGGACACATTATAGGCACCATGTAAATCTTAGCTGTAAATGAATGAAGTTGCCAATAATTAAAATTATTTAACCACTTACATAATTTCATCTATTGAGAAACTCAGTCTTAAACTGGGGAGAGCAGTAGTGAGTGAGAATGGTGGAAAATGTATTGGGGTTAGGGTTAGATCTTAGGGAAAAACAGGGGGAAATGTGCCTTTGAATGCAGCAGATGCTTCAGTTCAGTTCAGTTTAGTCACTCAGTCATGTCCGACTCTCTGCGACCCCATGGACTGCTGCACGCCAGGCCTCCCTGTCCATCACCAACTCCTGGAGTTTACTCAAACTCATGTCCATCGAGTCAGTGATGCCATCCAGCCATCTCATCCTCTGTTGTCCCTTCTCCTCCTGCCTTCAATCTTTCCCAGCATCAGGGTCTTTTCCAGTGATTTAGGTCTTTTCCAGTGGCCACATCAGGTGGCCAAAGTATTAGAGCTTCAGCTTCAACATCAGTGCTCCCAATGAATATTCAGGGTTGATTTCCTTTAGGATTGACTGGTTGGATCTCCTTGCAGTCCAAGGAACTCTCAAGATTCTTCTCCAACAACACAGTTCAAAAGCATCAATTCTTTGGCACTCAGCTTTTTTTATGATCCAACTCTCACATCTGTACATGACTACTGTAGTCATTACTACATGACTACTAGCTTTGACTAGACGGACCTTTGTCAGCAAAGTAATGTCTGCTTTTTAAGTGGATGCTTCAGAACTATAAAAATGTCTGTGTATCCAGGCCTGTGTATCTTTCTCATCTCCCTACTCTAACTTCTCTCTCTACCTTTCTTACTTTTCCCACCTTTTCCCCATGCATCTAATCTTTTGGGGTTTTGTTGTTTGGTCTCTTTCATTTTAAGAATCTATTGAGCCATTGACTAAGTATAAAATGTGAGGCAAAACAAAATGAAGCTGTATAAATAGGGTCATGGAATTTTAGGTAATTTATCTTAACCTATTCCTCTCCTTTCCCCCAAATTAAAAGCTTGATCATTAATTTCTTTTCCCTTGTGCTCACTATATAATAAATACTATAATTGGCCAGAGCAGATTTTGAAAGCATTTAGTGACACTGGCCACTCTTTCTCATCTACATGTAATCTATAGTTGATTAAAAGACTTTTTGACCCAAAATGCTTCAAAACCTTCTCAGTTTATTGATAACATAAATACATGATATCATTGTTGTTGCATTAGGTATGTTTCAGGTTGGTTTAAAAAATAGTTTTAAGTGATACCGTCAGTGGCATAGAGTTGGAAGTTAGAAAATGTTTTGAGAAGGGAGCCAGAGGGCATGGAGTGAGTGTGAGAAATACCTGTCACCAAGCCTAACACGTTCTCGCATTCAGCAAATCAACCACTTCTCAGGAATCCTTCACAGTGTGACTTTATTTGAAAAATTTGGAATTCATAAAGTGGGAGACAGAGACTTTCAAATGTAAATATGAAATTGTTCTACAAAGAAGTTTTGCATTATCCATCTTATTGGCTTTCTGTAGAACTCAGAACTTCCCCTTTCTTGTCTTACATGAATTCTCTTAAACTTTTCCAGGAAACCAAGTCGATGTTGATGTTGTATTACAAATATAGAAAACTAATTTTTATTTTAACAGGAACCTCCATGTGAAACAATGAACAACACCAAATTACTTTTAATGAGAGAGGTATTTTGGATTGCCTTAAATTTTACCCATGATATTTAAAGGTGTTGGTGTTTAGACTATTCCATGTCTGCTGTCCATAAAGTACCTTTGTCTGCTTACACCAAGTTCACATGTGATAACACATAAGGATAAAAGAAATTGGGAACTTGACTCTAGAGGTTATAATGAGCTCTTTTTCAGCAAATTGACTCTGAGATTTAACTGCCTGGATTTGAATCTGGAGTACATCATTTACTTGCCAAGGAACATTGGGAAGATTACTTCACTGCTCTGAACATGTTACCTCTTCTATAAAATTGACATAATGATAGCACCTATCTCAAAATATTGTTGTGAAGATTCAGTGAGTTAATACATGTCAGATACTCTGAACAGTTCCTTGCCTTTGGTGAGTGTTTAATAAGTATTAACTGTTCTTATATGATAAATGTCAATGAAGTATGTCTGGGTTTTTTATGTGGATAACCTCAAGTCTAATTCATCTGTTTGTTCCTACCATCAGTCACTTCAGTTCAGTCGCTCAGTCATGTCCAACTCTTTGCGACCCCATGGACTGCAGCACGCCAGGCTTCCCTGTCCATCACCAACTTCTGGAGCTTACTCAAACTCATGTCCATCAAGTCGGTGATGCCTTCCAACCATCTCATCCTCTGTTGTCCCCTTTTCCTCCTGCCTGCGATCTTTCCCAGCATCAGGGTCTTTTCCAATGAGTCGGTTCTTTGCATCAGGTGGCCCAAATATTGGAGTTTCAGCTTCAGCATCAGTCCTTCCAATGAATATTCAGGACTGATTTCCTTTAGGATGGACTGGTTGGATCTCCTTGCAGTCCAAGGGACTCTCAAGAGTCTTCTCCAATATCACAGTGCAAAAGCATCAATTCTTTGGTGCTCAGCTTTCTTTATAGTCCAACTCTCACATCCATACATGACTACTGGAAAAACCATAGCCTTTGTTGGCAAAGTAATGTCTCTGCTTTTTAATATGCTGTCTAGGTTGGTCATAGCTTTTCTTCCAAGAAGCAAGTGTCTTTTAATTTCATGGTCGCAGTCACCATCTGCAGTGACTTTGGAGCCGCCCAAAATAAAGTCTGTCACTATTTCCATTGTTTCTCCATCTATTTGCCATGAAGTGATGGGACCGGATGCCATGATCTTAGTTTTCTGAACGTTGAGTTTTAAGCCAACTGTTGCAGTCAATTTAGGAGAAGTTTTAAACCTCACCCAAATTAGATATTATTCACACTGATTTACTTTCAGCTGACTAGCTTACATTATCTATCTATGACCATTCAGTGTGGCCAGATTCTGGATTCAGGGGCTGATCAGACCTGGGTACAGTTTTCATCTTTGCAGTGGGAGAGAGGATAAAGGGGTGGGTATAGTGGTAGAAGGGTGTTTCCCCAAGTTAAAATCAGGGCTCTGTTATTAGTAACAGGATATTCTGTACTCGCAAAACCAACAGAACCTGCTGTCGGCAGGGGTGGTCAGGGACACTCGTGCTGTTGTTTCTTTCTTTCTTGTCCTTGGATGACATCCTCAATGGTACTCTCTGCAGATGAACAGACTTAGCCTCAGAATCCTTTTCAACATGATATCCAAGCAGATTCACCAGTGGATTTAAGTTGGTATTCAGATGAATCCAATTTTCCATGCCTGGCTTAGGCAAAGATATAAACATAGTCATTAGTGTTAATACTTGATTTACTGAGCTTTAACACCTGTTGCCTTTCATTGGTTCTCTAAAGTAAGACCCTGAAATGAAGATTTGCATGTAGGAAGTGGAAGTTTGTTGGGGATAATCTTGATAAGAACACTTGTAGTGAAGTGCAGGCATGGGACTGGAAAGGAGGAGTCCTACTGGAAGCTCCAGAGCTGGGGTTGCCCTTTAGAATTGTCCCAAACTGGGGTAAGAGGTAAGATTTAATTGATCCATGTTGTCCAGTCTTTGGGTGCAAGCTGTCATCATGGAGGGGGTATAACCTGGGGAGAGGTAGCTACCTTTGTCCCAAGGCAATCCCTTGGAGGGGACACACAGGGACACACCATGAGTGCAAGCAGTCAACACTCCAGGCAGCTGAATTTCTAAGCACAGTCGACCAGTAGAGGGAACGGGACTAGTCACACTGATTTAAGAATACTTATAATTCAGTTTTTTGCCTCAATATCTACTGATGTTTTGTTTTATTTCCTTTTCACTAAATTTCTCAGATGTTGTGTAAACACAATTTGGATAGAGATGACTTTGTCAGCAAAGCCTCTGAAGTGTGTTCTCACAAATGATAACACTAGATACTATGTAGGCATTTGTATTTCTTCAAGAAATTAAGAGTTATTGAGCTCTTAGTGTCAGAGGATTGTAAAGACTGAATAGATAGTGTGTATAAACATTTCATAATAATGTTGGAGATAATCAAATCACTGGATTGGAAAAGGGGGAGAATCAGAAATTTTTAACAAGGAAGCAGTGGAAATTTGTGCAAACAAGGATAAGAACAGTAAGAGGTTAAAAAAAGAGAATCAAGATACATGGGATTGTTCATGTTTAATTGCAAAGGGAGTTACGTAACACATAGATCAGAGCTGTGGTAGATGCAACACAAATTCTTTGTTTTTTTTTGCAACACAAATTCTTTTTTTTTTTTTTTTGCAACACAAATTCTTGAGCAGTAGCACCAGTGTTCATGAATATCAGAAATCTTGAAAGCCAGCTATAACTTTACTATCAGAGAGTGATAGCTGCAAATCAGATGAAAACATTTAAAAGAATCTTCCCAAAACATCCCCAACAAATCTCAGAACAGCAGAGTGAAGACTAGCAAAGTTGCCATCAGTTCATTACTGTTAACAAAGAAGAAAGTGCCAACAGAGAAGAATGGCTATAAATTAAATAGCATTTGTAAATTATAATTAAAATAAACCACAACTTTAAAAATAGAAGCATCAAAGTAAACATGTATGATAAGTTTGATAAACTCTGGTGGACTGCACAAAATTTGAGCAGTTAGATTTATACATTTTAGAATATTAGAGCTGGATATGGTTCCAGAGGAAAATCAGTACAACCCTGCTTGTTTTTTACCTGAAGAGGAGGAGAAGACAAGTTCAGAGATGTCCAGAGACTTTAAAAAAATTATTTAGAGACTTTTAAAGATCACTAAGCTAGTGGTAATGTCTAGCTTTGAAAGCTGATCAAAATATATCCCTCATAAGTTCAGTGCTTGTCACTGTAAGCTATAAAAAAAGCAAATGTTTAGGTCACCTTTCCTGTCTATAAACAGTCTGAAACCAAGCTTGTCTTTTGTCAGGACAAACATGTGTGTTCATCTCAAGGTTGCAACTCATGCCTCAAAAATTGGGGAGAAAGGCAAATTTGTGGTGAGACAATTGTGAAATTACTTGTAGCCTCTTAATGTAAAGTGTTCTTTATGAACAGTCCTCTCTGAACTGTAGACAGGAATAGAATTGAGTTATCCCAAAGTGTTAGGGCATGATGGATATACTTGGAATTTTAATGTTTAAATAGTTTTTCCTTTCCCTATGGATTTTTAAAGCACAGAACCCATTCTAAACCAGTCTCCCAAATTAGAATATCAAATTGGTACTTGGCTTTTGATTGAGAAGCAGTGACCTGGAGATATCTTAATATTTGTTCATGGTTAGTGAATATTTAAAATAGAAATGTGGGAGGAAGAGATCATTTGAAGATATACCTGTGGACAGAGAAGGGATTTCTGTTTTGTGAAGGGAAAAGTCAGTAATTTATGCAAAGATTTTACATATGAGAAAATTTTAAGTGCTTTGAAAATCTGGGGATTTTTGTTCACTTATTCGTTCATTCATTTACAAATATTTATTTAGGCCAGGCATTTTTTTAGATGCCAAGACACAGCAGTGAATGAAACAGACATAAATATCTCCTCTCAGTAAGCTTATATTTTAGTTGTAGTGAGAGACATGATAAAGAAGTTAAAAATAGTATGTCAGATGGTAGCAAGTGCAGTGGAGTGAAGGGGTCACGGCTTTGGGGTGGGATTGCTATTTTAAATAGTGCATGAGGGAACTCCTCACTGAGATGACATTTAAGGAAAATCAAAGGAGATGAGGAGGCCAGCTGTGTAGCTCTCTGGTGAAACAGCTTATCTGGAAAAAGAGTGTTCCACACAAAGGAAACAGCAAGTGGAAAGGCCTTGAGATGGAAGCATTCTTAAAGTGTGTGAGGAGATCACTGCAACATGAGTAGAAAGAATGAGGGGAGAATAGTAGGAGATAACATCAGAGGAGAAATGGGAAGTCACATCATGTAGGGTCTTGCAAGTTATTTGAGGAATTTGGCTTTCACTTTGGTAGAGATGAGATTGGAGGGTTTTGAGTAGGTGAGTGATGTGATCTGTCCTCTACTTAGAGAAGGATGATATAGGTTCTATGTTAAGAATATCCTGTATTCTCTGCTGGGGCAGAGATGGGAGACCAGCTAGGAGGCAATTGCAATAAGGTGAGAGGCAGTAGTGGCTTGATCAAATTGGTAGCAGACATTTGGATATATCCTGTAAGTAGGACTGACTTGTTTTAGATTAGTTAAGATGAATGAGAAAATAGAGGATCCCAGATTGACTCTAAGATTTTTCCCTTGAACAGTTGTAAGGCTGGAATTGCCTTTTGCTGAGAAGGGAGAATGGGGAGGTAGAAGACCAGAAGTTTGGTTTTCAGGCATGGGTAGCTGCTTTTTACTCATGTTCACTTGAGATTTGTTGTGTATGTGGCTATGTAAAAGATCAGCACTCTTAGGTATTTGAAATTAATTTCATGTAAGTTATGGCCAAAACACCCATCAGGAACTTTTATTTTAATATAGAAAATGTAACAAAAGACTTGGTAAATATTTTTTATACTATTTAGTATTTTACATTTAAATTGAGAAATTTGTACTTCATGCAAATCCTGATCATCTTTTTTAACCCAGAATGCCAAGAAAAAATTTTGAAGGTACGTTAGTGGTAAGCTAGGCATAATCAGTTAAATGTTAATGGGTTTAATGATACTCACTTTTATTGTATGATTTTAAAGCAAATCCCAGACAGCATATCTTTTCATTCATAAATACTTTTGTAAAAATGTTTATATTTAAGGAATATGTTTTATTCACTTATTTACCTAGCTATAGCTTCTAGTTCTAATTCCAGTATACATATGCTACCACATTCAAGGCCTTATCTGTCTACCAGTAGGTGTAAGAGATCCTTGTGAAAAGTGTTAGTTGCTCAGTCATGTCCACTCTGTGCAACCCAATAGACTGTAGCCATCGAGGCTCCTGTGTCCGTGGGAATCTCCAGGTAATAATACTGGAGTGGGTAGCCATTCCCTTCTCCAGGGAATCTTCCCAACCCAGGGATCAAACCTGGGTCTCCTGCATTGCAGGCAGACTCTTTACCCTCTGAGCCACCAGTTCAGTTCAGTTCAGTTCAGTCGCTCAGTCGTGTCCGACTCTTTGCGACCCCATGAATCACAGCACGCCAGGCCTCCCTGTCCATCACCAACTGCTAGAGCTTACTCAAACCCATGTCCATCAAGTCGGTGATGCCATCCAACCATCTCATCCTCTGTCGTCCCCTTCTCCTCCTGCCCCCAATCCCTCCCACCATCAGGCTCTTTTCCAATGAATGAGTCAACTCTTCGCATGAGGTGGCCAAAGTACTGGAGTTTCAGCTTCAGCATCAAGCCGCCAGGGAAGCACAAAAAGAACTCTTAGCAATTGCTCTAAACAAAGTGATAATAAAGGTAAATAAAAATTCTTCACTGAGATTATACTACACATATTAAAATAAAACATTTCCTTTCCCTCATTCAATCTTGTGTGAAGCATTTGAGTTTTCTAGGAATATTTTTGTAAACATATGTACCTTTTTTAGAGGGTATGGTTATTATACATCTACTTGAAATACAGCTCAGCCTATGTTTGCAAATGAACTAGGCTGAGAACTTTACTGGAAAATTAAAAATATTTTCATATTCTGTTTAAGAAACCAAGAGACTTTAAATGATCCAAAGAGAAGTTTCTAGATCAGTGGTATTTTCAAAATATGTGAGTGGAAATGAAATTTTAGCCATTATAAAACTTTGGAACATTAAGAAAATTACCCAGGAAATATTTTGTATAATAGATTGATTAATATATATCTCTCAACTGCCACTAAATTCAGTTGCACAGATAATCATCACATCCATAAAGCTCATGGTTGACATTTATTTTAGTTAAGAATATTCCAAAAGATATCGAAAAGAGGGCATAGATTTCAGCTATTCTCAGATACTTCAAACTGATCTTTGCAGTACATCAAGGGTTTATTTTGGAAAGGACATCATAAGTGTGCAGGTCTGGAAGTGCCCATAGGGTTGATCTAGTTCATCATGTTATCATAAAGATTATTAAAATTTCCAGATACAAAACAAGTTATAATAGGTTGACTTTCCAACTTGTGAACTCTGGAGAACTCTTCTAAAGGCAGAATCTCCTTTTCAAAGAAGATATTAAAAATAAGGTTCTTCCTCATTTCACTTTTGCAGAGTCCCCAACAGCGGTGATGTACTTTAAACCCTTAAAAGAATTTAGAACTTAAACTTCAAATAATCTTCTCTTTGTCAAGGTCTTTTGGTTTTCTTCAAATAATGGTCCTTTGTTTAAAGAAAATCAGACTTAAACTTGTGTATTAAGTGATTAAAGTAAAAGCTCATTATTATGTTTTCCCTGTTATTTCACCTCTGATCTTTCAACTATGACCTCTGCTTTTGATCCATTTCCAAAGTATTAAAATATAACCACTATAAAGAACTTGCCTTTGTAATAGCACAATCACCAACATGGCCCTTGGCTATTTCTGATTTCAGGCTATTGGCTATTTCAGGCCTTGTTATTCAGTTTTGAGACTACCTAGTATTTTTTTGGTTCACTTCATATCAGTAGTTACCCAACTTTCTCTTTTAAGGGGCTCTTTTAGCATTCACCTTATTACTTTGAACATTAGAGTTATTAAAACATTGTAAAATTCTGGTTTTTGCCACCATGCTTATAAAAGGAAATAAGTAAAAAATGAAAAAATATATTAAGATAGAAGATGATAAGTGATTATTTCCAGAATATTCTTGAATATTGTCGCTATGTCAATAGTAACTAATATATACACAGAAATTAAATTACTAACATGGATTAAAAATATCAACTATGTCAAAATCCCTGAGTAAACATTTATATTTTAAAGTCATGTTTCACTGATCATTCTTGGTAACCAAATCATTATTCTGAAAACTTATCTATAAAGATAAAGAGGAAAAGAAATATTCTATTTTTTAAGTCTTAAAAATTTAAAAATACCGTCTATTACTTTACACCAAATATTTAGAAATTTCCGTTTCATCCACCTTTGGCCTCCAGATTCATTTTGTGTCTGCCACATTTGCAGTATCACATGTGCTGGGATTGCAGGGTTTTGCATGGTCAATTTTGCAACATTTAGGGACTAACTGAGTAATATTTTTCAATGTTAATAAAAAAATTAATGGTGCTATTTTTAAATTAAAAATGAAATTACTTTCTTTCAAGGCTATGCATCCATGGGTTAAAAGGAGAGGGCCAAATGTGGGAGAATGAAGATTTCACTGTTATTTTCTGACAGCACCTGTTAGACTCTCTGCAGTCCTTCTTCAGGAAGAAGCTTCCTAGAAGCTGGGTGCCAGCTCAAAATAAAAAAGCTCAAGAACTCCATAGCTTTTTATGGAGCCGTGCATTTTAGCTTAGGTTTGTGGTGGCTCAGTGGTAAAGAATCTGCCTGCCAATGCAAGAGACAAGGGTTCGATCTCTGGGTCAGGAAGATCCCCTAGAGAAGGAAATGGCAACCTTCTCTAGTATTCTTGCCTGGAGGATGTAATGGACAGAGGAGTCTGGCAGGCTACAGTCCATAGGATCACAAAGAGTTGGATATGACTGAGCGACTCGGTATATGCATAACAACTCTGAAACATTAAGTGAGTAGCTTTGGGTTCCATAATCCCATGACTCCAGGTAATTGTACTGTACCGTTTTTACTTTTGTAGATGTGTGACATTGACATTTTTTTTCCCTTAAGATCAAACCACATGTTTGGGTGAGTCCTGATCGAGAACATATCTCTCTCCTAATCTACTCAGCTACCTGTTGTTGCCATGTATTGTTTTCCTTGTGGTTTTGCCTCTCATCTTGGTGGAAATTCTATGACAAACTTCTTCTAGGGCACATCTTTTCTTCCAAAGGGAAGAGACAAGCTCCTGTCTTAACCTTTCTCCTCAGCTTGGCTGTAATCTCATTCACTCCTATTCACCAAACATATTCACTTATAATAGTCATTTCTGAAAAACTTCCAGATGCTGTTGAAATATTCCTGTCTTCACAGGGTCTTCCTCAATCTCCTCAGATGGAGTTAACATCTCCATTCTCTTGTACAGTCATGGAACTTGATATCCAACTTTGCTGTAACATTTACTATGTGTTCTAGTCATGGTGTGGGTCTCACTAGACGTGAATTTTTCAGAGCCATGACTTATTTATCTTTTCCTCTAGCACAGTTCCTGGACCCTTAGTGGTTATTTAGTAAACATCTGATGAAAGACTAAAAGAATTAATGAACAGATAAATAAGTGAATGGTCCTGTGCATTTTTGTTGTCTCTCTGTCAAACAATTTCTTCCTGGGCTTATGGCATTTTTTGTTTCATGACTGTTATGCTTTTACATTTATTAAGTGGAAATGTGGTCTTCAATCTAAATAAGTAACCCTAATTCTCAATTTCCCCTTAAATCCAACTTGAATAGTACATGCATTAATAAAGTACTAGAGGAATGTCATTTTATGTTTGTCTATACTGGAAAAATTCCAACTGAATTACTACAAAAAAAGCAAAAATTAGGATTGGTCACGAGAATGCGAAAATCGTTTGATTTGTTCATTAGAGCTTGTCATCAACATAGGCATTTGATTTCCAATTCACTTGCCATAACGTTTCTTTCCTCTTAGTTGATGTTGGTACTCAGAGAGAAAGCAACAATCCTGTAAGATACATTTCAAAATATTTTCTACCAACTTGCTAGAAGGGAAGTCTTGAGCCAAAGGACGGTATTTATATCTTGGCAACCTCATCTCAACTCTGTTCCTCCTTCCATACTGCTCTGCTCATGCTTTATCTAGCCCTCCATTTCCCCTCTTTCCCATATAAAAGAGTTTTGTCTTAATGATAGTGTGGGCTAGGAAATCTCTGCAATTATGTGAGTCACAGTTTCCTGATCTTTAAAGAGGTGATAATAGATCTAGATCTAGATGCTTGTGAAGATCAAGTACAAAATGCACATGAAAATTCTCTGTGAATTCTAAGAAATTATATAGATCTAAGGACTGCTGTTTTTAATTTATTAGAGACATCACCTGTGGCACCATAATTTAGTACATGATTGTGTCTGTTTCTTTTAAATTGACAACTAAGTAATGCAGTAATCCAGTCTTGTTAAAATCAGGATGTGCTTGGAATGTACCCTTTGGGCATTTTAACAGTAGCCATCTGGAGAGGATTGTCTCTGTAGTTTAACCCTGAAGAGCCATGCACACAGGTGGGGCTTGGTGGGCAAGTGGATGAGGCTGACAGGGGCGCAGACAAGGACAGGCAGTGAGGGCAAGGGGACATCAGGCAGGAAGCCAGAGAACACGTCTTCACCCTGAGATGGCTCTATGATCAAAGGACCAAGAGAGTAATTGGATAGTTTTCTTTTAAAAAAAATCAGTGTATGCAGATTAAAAAGGAGATTTATGTTGTCAACTAAGCCATGGAAAAGTGTAGACCATCAGAGTAGGGAACCTCCAAAATTAATAGAAGGGTGATTTTTACCTCCATCTAGCTTTGTTAATCGTATTCCAAACCAGTGCATGCTGAACCATGCTGAACATGTGTGTGCACATATGTGCGCACACACATGCCATGTACTTGTCAATGAATATGAAGATGAATGAATTTTATGTTAATAAAGTCTGTCTTTTATAATCATTCAGATGATTTTAATTACTTTTGTATTGTAAAGTTCACAATTCTTATGTTCATTTTAAAACAAAAATTTTGCAAATAGCTCACTAGGGGAGATTGTGGAATATCATGGAAAAGACATTAATGAAACTTCAGTACACTGGACAGTTCCAGAGAAATGAAAAATACTGAGACAATATAAAGGATAAGTCCAAATAGAAAATCAGGGAACTCTGATTTTCAGTCTTTGCTATTTTGTCAAAAAACTATTTCTTTAACTACAAAAATGTTCCCTTAGCTAGCTGGGCCATTCACTTACCATGAATAAGTGGTAAGCAGTATATTTTCCAGTGTGTTTACTTTAACTTTGCCCTCCTCAAAAATGGACCCTATATAAAGAGTTTGGTTTGGAAAAATGAAAAGGAAGTGGAAAAGTAGGAGAAATCCCTCAAACAAATTTCTTCCTAAGTGAAATCTGAGAAAATTTGCTTATTCCAGTGTTGTCATTCTTTAATTTTATTGCATTGTAGCTCATTGCCTTGTTAAATTATTTTGCTCAAAACACTCTCTCAGATGATGAATGGTGAGCTATTATTCATTGGTTTATTATTCATTTTTTTATCCAGATCATTTTGCTTGATATGTAGTAGGTGCTCCAGAAATGGATTTTAAATGAATGAATAAATACTAATATTTTATGTTTTGAAGCAATTTCGTATATATTGTGTCAGTTTTTCTTACCTCATTCTGTATGTGTGATCACCGCCCCACTTTTGAAATGGTAACTTTAGTTTCTGGTGATGGGGGCTGCTCTTTGTTCCAGTGTGCAGGCTTTCTCAGTGGGGTGGCGTCTCTTGTTGGAGAGAGGGGCTCTAGGCACGTGGTCTCCGTAGTTGTGGCACAAGGGCTTAGGTGTCCTGCAGCATGTGGAATCTTCCTGGACCAAGGATCAAACCCATGTCCCCTGCATTGGCAGGCAGATTTTTAAGCACTGGACCACCAGGGAAGTCCCAAGCTGCTGTTTTTAAGTGGAGCTGGCCCAAACAAGCGAGGGCTCTGCAGTGGGCCTAGGCTGTTGCACCATGTGGGTCGGCAGATCTAATGGTGCTTAAAATGGCAGGGGCAGATAGGCATGCAGTTTGGAGGCCTCTGTAGCTGAACTGCATCGCAGGCTTTTAGGATTTTTTGGAGTAAAGCCCTGTCATTTTCCATAGATAGCTACTCTTTTTTTGAGAAATAGCTCCTGGCCTACTACTGGGCCTTAGTAGACACTGAACACTTGACCATGGACCATCAGTTACCATGTGACCAGAGCTGTCCATGGTGAACTGAATGCTATCTGACCCATCACGCCATAAAGTTGGGTGTGCACACAATACTCCATCATCAAATCACAGCATCATCTGTGATTGGGCCCTGGGCAGTTCTGAAGGCACAAGTAAGTTATGTGAAGTGGCCCTGATGTACATGGTCCCCTCTCCTTCTGCACTGCCATCCCTCCCCAGCCCGGCTTCGTGGGGAATTCCCTATTGAAGGAGGAAGTTGAAGGAGGAAGAAGAGCCTTGGGGCTGTTTTATAGATGGTTCTACATAATAAGGAGACACTACTTGAAAGTGGACAGCTGTAGCACCACAACCCTTTCTGGGACATCCCTAAAAGACAGCAGTGAAGGGAAATCCTCCCAGGAGGCAGAACTTCAGGCAGTGTACCTGGTTGTTCACTTTGGTTAGAAGGAGAAATGGCCAGACATGTGATCATGTACTGATGGATGGGCTGTAGCCAAAGGTTTGGCTGGATCATCAAGGACCGAGGAGGAACAGGATTGGAAAACTGGTGATGAAGAACTCTGGGGGAGAGGTATGTGGATAGACCTCTCTGAATAGACCAAAAATGTGAAGTTATTTGTGTCCCACATGAATACCCACTGATGGATGACCTCAGTAGAGGAGGACTTTAATCATCAAGTGGATAGAATGACTCACTTTATGGATACCCATCAACTTTTTTGTCCAGTCACCCTGCCCCTCTGCCATCTCCCAGTGGGAGTGGCCATGGAGGCAGAGATGAAAGTCACACAGAGGCTTTGCAATGGACTTTCACTGACCAAGGCCAACCTAGCTACAGTCACCACTGAGAGTGCCAGCGTGTCAGGAGCAAAGACTAACAGTGAGTCCCCGAGACCCTGGGTATAATTCCCTGGGTAATCAGTCAGCTATCTGGTGGCAGGTGGATTGCCATGGGCCACTTCCATTGTGGAAGAAGCAGCATTTTGTTCTTACTGGAATAGACGCTTACTCTGGATATTTGCCTTCCTTGCTACCTGTGCACTCACAGAACAGGAGCCCCATCTGTCCTGTTCACCTCAGGGCCAAGAGCAGTGCTTGGATTAGGGGGCAATGACTAACTCTCAGAGTGTTTGCCACATACCCAGAACTGCTCTCAACACTTTACAGACATTAACCTATTTAATTTCCCATCAATTCTAGAGGTAGCCACAGTTAAAACCTCCATGTGCAGGTGAGGAAGCTGAGGTGCTTAGCTAATTAAGGCTCTTGCCTAAGCTGGTAAGTGGACATGCTTTAGAGCCGTGCTTCTCCAATGTCAGCACCCCTGTGAATCACTGGGGTGCTTGTTAAAACAAAGGTTTCTGGGCACCCCCCACCCCCTGCCCAGTGTTTCTGATTCAGCAGATCTGGGGTGAGGTCTAAGGATTTTTCCAAAGGATGTTGATACTGCTGGTCCAGGAACCACCCTTTGAGCACCTTTGTAGTAGAACTTTTGTTGTCATTCTTCAGTCACCAAGTCATGTCCGACTCGGCGATTCCATGGACTGCAACGTACCAGGCCTCCCTGTCCCTCACCATCTCCCCTTCATGGGTCACTGCTTTATCATGGTGAAGGGGCTTGCATAATTTTATGAAGCTATGAGCCATGCCATGTTGGGCCACCCAAGACAGATAGGTCATAGTGGAGAGTTCTGACAAAACATGATCTACTGGAGGAGGGAATGGCAAGCTACCCCAGTATGGTTGCTGTGAGAACCTCATGAACTGTATAAAAAGGCAGTAGAGCTTACAGAGCATCTTCTCACATTATCTATTTTAATATTCACATTCCTATAGTCCATTATTGTGCCCATTTTGTAGATGAGGAACCCAAGGCTCAAAGAAGTTAGTAATGCTTCCCACTGACCACAGAGGGAATAAGCAGAAAAGCTGCTTAGGCTCAAGATGGTCTAAACCAGTGCTCTGGCACTGCCCTAAGAGGCCACTATTTGGTATTGAAGTTTTAAAAATACTGTTCTTGTGGATAAATTGTGACGACTTCACAAATTTGGCAGATAAACAAAGGAACCCCATGGAAACACAAGGAACTTACATCTTCTGCTGTTTCAGCCTAATTATTCTGAATAACCAAGATGGTTTGTAGACAAACTGACTTGATGGAAATTTATGTTCATTCTAATTTAAACCCATCATAAATATAATCCAACCACTTTCTCTTTTAATACAATCAGATTATAGTACTGCAAGTGAGGTTTATCTGGCTCAAAATATTATTAAAAAAACTTTCTTACAGCATAAAAGGAGAAATTTAATAGTGTTTATTAAAAATTGTGATAATTTAATAGTGTTTATTTAAAATTGTGATATTTCAATATTTATCTTTTAACCATTTAAAAATAGCACACTTGTACTTAAAATTATACATGTGACAATTTTCACTAAGATTTCTGAAGAAATGCCTAAAATCTTTTTCTTAGATGGGAACACTACTACACACCAGAGACTTGAAGCTATAAAATTTTGTTTTCCTCAGGTTCTTTCCGTCATTAACATTCTGGTGCCATATTCTTATGACAAAGACTAATAAGAAGAGAAAATGGCACACCCTGGATCTATTTTAGTGATAAAGATAGGAGTGGGAAATGGTGAAAATCTACCTTGTTCTCATTACTACAGTGCTAAAACTGTCATCAATTATAATCACTCACCACATCCCCAACTTGAGACTTTGTTGGTGACCTCTTCAACACAATCCCAATCTCTTTTTATCCAGTGTAGGTATGTGACATGTTTGGAAATATATTGATAGAGCTCACATTGATGACATTCTCTTCACTTGTAAAAGCTTGTGCTGAGAAAGCGATATCAGCTTACAATAGAGAGGTTTCTCTAACACAGTCCTTTCTGTTTTATGACTCATCACCTCATAGGCAAAACAGAAAGTGTTCTAAGCATTTACTTTGACCTATATTTCATGGTCACATTTAGCTTTATGGAAGTTTTCTCTTGTCCTTGCCCAGTGTGCACAAATGTCAGGATACTTTACCCTGCCCTTTGCTGATGTCCTCATGTTCATGTTTGTTCAGTTTGACTTGGTTCATTTCTTCCTTCTTTAATGTCCCTCCTTTTCTTCTTCCCACTCTCCTCCTCCTATTCTCCTCTTTGTTTTTTCAGCAAAATAATTATTGGATCTATGATGTTCTAGATTTGGAATATAAGACACTTAGAGTCATGCTGGGAAAGGTAATATGAACATATAAACAAGTCCCATGGTTCAGGATGATACACTGTATGACAAAGAAGCAAGCCCTTGTACACAGGAGATGGCAAATGCCTTTACTGGGAATAGAGGTCCTTATGGAACTGGTTTGTAAGGATGGTTTCATAAAAAAGCATTTATCTGTGCTGCATGATAACCACCCACAATGTGGTGTCTTAGAACAATAACTTATTATTTGTCTTGGTTGTACCTTGTGGGCTGGGCTCAGCTGTCTTTTGCTTTAGCTGCTGTATGCTGGTGTTGTAATGTTCAAGGTGGTTTCTTCTTTCATAGGTTTGGCTGAACAGGTGGAAGCTGACTGGACACAGGAGAGACCATTTCTAGAGTCTGAGGCCCAGCCTGCAGATACTTAACAAGGCTTTGCTTGTCTCCTACTTGCTAATGCCTCATTGCCCAAAACAGGTCAGTGTGGAGGCAGTGAATACTGAGCGGCTTGGTGCACTGGGGGCCACCAGTCCAAGCAAAGTATTTGGAAGACCTGATGACACATGCGTCATGAGAAAATAAGCCACATGTGGAGAATTGGAGCTTGAGTGATTAGAGAAATTGTGGGATCATTCATTACAAGAGAATTGACATGGAGGAACTAGTTATAGATATGCTAAGTTTGAGACAATGAAAATGTCCACTAGGCAGATAGAGAAAATGTGTTGGAATAAGGATGTAAGTTAAGGGCTGAGGCCTTAAACTCTGGAGTTGTATGCAGAAAAGAGATAGTTAAAGTTCTGTGACTGAGTGAGTTCTGAGACAGAAGTTGGATCAATGAACTTTGAACTATGCTTATAGTTAGAAATTGGGAGGTGTTAGAGGAGCCAGACTGGGCTTCCCAGGTGGCACTAGTGGTAAAGAAGCTGCCTGCCAGTGCAGGAAACATAAGAGATGCGAGTTTGATCTCCAGGTTGGGAAGATCCCCTGGAGGAGGGCATGGCAACCCATTCCAGTATTCTTGGCCAGGAGAATCCTATGGACAGAGGAGGCTGGCAAGATACAGTCCATGGGGGTCACAGAGTCAGTCACACTACTGAAGCCACTTAGCATGAACGCACACAGAGTAGCCAGCTTAGACAAAGATACTGCATATTCCATATTCCTCTTGTATTTTATGACACTATTTGAATTTTTATATTACTAGTTGAATTTGATTCTTATTTGTACACATCTGTGATTAGACTTTAATTGAGAAATAGTTCAGTTATATTTCAGCAACGTTTACTGTGTAACACCTCTAGTGCTTTAAGTTATTGATTTAGGAATATATATTTATTAATAATAGTTAATATCTTTAAGACTTCCTCATGGTTCTCAAGTAGGTGGACTCATTGCATTAAAACTAAAGTTAATGATAGAACTTGAAAGAGTTAAGCTTCATGAATTAATTTTATTAATTGATTTTTTAAATTAAATTTTATTAACCTTTCTGCTGTCCTTCTGGAAACTAACAGAGTTGTAGAAGAGCTTGGTTTCTATGATGAATTAATTTTCCTCTTATGAAATAGACTTGATATTGAATGTATCAGTGCAAGTGCAGATTAAAAATATGGTGCAGAAGTATTTTCTTGGTGTCCACTGACAAAGTTAACTTTTAGAGACAATGAATAGCTTTCTATGAACTTTTTGCACACACAAATGAGACCTGTTGGTTGAGGAACCATGTTCAGAAATTCCCTGAGGAAGTATCAGCAAGTTTTTGTAACTAAGTACTGTCTGGTTTCGCTGAGTTACCCTGATAGGCCTTATGTAGTATGTACAGTTAATATGACAATTAGACCCCAAAATGGGTAGGCAGTTGACCCTCTCACACTTCAGCCAGAGGGGATGGATACACCACAGAAATATGTGGAGGGGATTATTTTTACTCAGTCTTGTTCTTTTAGAGAAAAATGTGGAGGCCAGGAATTTAGTCAAAACTTAAATATTTGTGGCTGAATTGTTTCATGGTATCACCGATTTCCCCTTTCTCTTGTGCTTTTAAATCATTCTGGATTTATTGTATGGATGACAACTATACATACTTGCGTATCTGTAAGAATATAATGAAGATATAAAATGTGGTTGTAATTGTATATGCTGCTGCCGCTGCTGCTGCTAAGTCACTTCAGTCGTGTCCGACTCTGTGTGACCCCATAGACGGCGGCCCACCAGGCTCCCCCGTCCCTGGGATTCTCCAGGCAAGAACACTGGAGTGGGTTGCCATTTATATGCACCGTGTAACAATTTTATTAAGTATGTTACTTGTTTCCCTCAACTGTTTAAAGTTTTCGTGGTAATGTGATGTGTTACACAGGCCACATCTTTTCTAGTGTGCATCATTGTGACCTAATACAAATAGGTAACATGTATTAAGCTCCTGCTATGCCCAAGGTCACAGAGTTATTAAGTGGTAGAGTCAGGATTCAGATTCAAGCCATCTAACCACAGAGTTTATGTGTTTAACTGCTATTCCTACTGCTTCTTTAGTTTTATTTTTTAAAAAGCTACCTCTTTTCACATAGTAATTTTTGTGATGACAAAATAAACACTCAAAATTAGTTTTGCCTGTGTAAAGACTCAGATACATTTCATGCCTCCTTTCCCAATTTCTTTTAAAAGCTAAGATGGTTTGAACTGGGATAATAGAGCTGTTCTTTGTGTTTAATAATAATTTGTGGTTAATAGAGTCTTTTATAGAGACCCTTAGAGTCCTTTTGCTTGTTAAGAGTCTACTTGTTTAATCAGCTCATACTTGGGGTGTGAATATGTGGACCGTCACTCACCGAAATCATAGAAGAATATTTGAACTTAGCCTAAATATTGTTGAAATAGAATCTGCTCCTGATCCCATTTGAAAACAGCACTAAGATTAGAATCTTCCGTGCATCACCTTTTTACAAGTATAGACATATTCAGTTCAGTTCAGTCACTCAGTCGTGTCTGAGTCTTTGCAGCCCCATGAACTGCATCACGCCAGGCCTTCCTGTCCATCACCAACTCCCAAAGTTCACCCAAACTCATGTCCATTGAGTCAGTGATGCCATCCAACCATCTCATCCGCTGTCGTCCCCTTCTCCTCCTGCCCTCAATCTTTCCCAGCATCAGGGTCTTTTCCAGTGAGTCAGTTCTTCTTGTCAGGTGACCAGAGTACTGAAGTTTCAACTTCATCAGCCCTTCCAATGAACACTCAGGAATGATATCCTTTAGGATAGACTGGTTGGATCTCCTTGCAGTCTAAGGGACTCTCAAGAGTCTTCTCCAGCACCACAGTTCAAAAGCATCAATTTTTCGGCACTAAGCTTTCTTTATAGTCCAACTCTCACATCCATACATGACCACTGGAAAAACCATATAGGTATCCCTTAATCTATGCATAACATCCTGTATTAGAGGGTTGCTATAAGGATAAGAAGAAGCTTTCCTTGTACAACTGTCTAGTGCCCCAAAACTGAGCCCATTTATGTAATAGCAGGCAATTCTTTTTAAACAACTTTCGAAGTTTTGTGTTAGAGAAAAGATAGCTTATTGATTTATCTTCTAGAAAAAATTACCGAAACTATCGTTGGGAATAATCCCAGACACTAGACGAGGAGGTCCTTCCTGCAAGCTCTGGTGACACTGCTGACAAGGAGAAGATGCCCATGGCGTATGTCCAGGGGCTGCTGTATTGGCACTGTTGCCCAGCCAAAGTGCTAGTGTCTGAAGCCCAGAGGATTCGAGACAGAGAATGGATGCGCCTGGAATCTCACTTCTGTAAAGAACATGGTGAACATTTGCAAAAGACTTTTAGTCAATGGGGCTCAGAAGTAACATCCAAATTTCTGACTTCTGTCATGGCCTCCAGTGACAAACAGAAATTTTGATAAGGAGGTGGTGGTTTAGTTGCTAAGTCGTGTCCGACTCTTCCAACCCTATGGACTGTAGCCGGCCAGACTCCTCTGTCCATGGGATTCTCCAGGCAAGAATAATGGGGTGGGTTGCTATTTCCTTCTCCAAGGGATGTTCCTGACCCAGGAATCGAACCCAGGTCTCCTGCATTGCAGGCAGATTCTTTACCTACTGAGCAATGTGGGAAGCCCCTTTAATAAGGAGAGTTCTGCTTAATATTAGAATACAAAGGAAGTGAATTACTTAAATAACATGAAGTTCATACTATGCTCAGCTTTGGATCATCTCCTTCACATTTATTATATTACTTAGACGTGGAAATCTTACGGTTTTCAAAATTAATTCTTACTGTGTTACTTTAGTGATTAGCAGAATATAAATTTGTTGTTGTTGTTCAGTCACTAAGTTGTGTCTGACTTTTTGTGACCCCATGGACTGCAGCATGCCAGGCTCCTCTGTCCTTCACTATCTCCCAGATGTAAATATTCACTTTAAAATCACTGTAACATTCTTTAAATTCATAGGATCTGAAAATATAGTGGAATGTGATACCTCATTTAGAGTATTTGTTTATGGTTACAAATTTCCCCAGCTTTAAATAAACTGGAAATTCTAATGCACTTTTAATACAAAAATAACTTTTGCTGAAGCTCCAAAACTTTGGCCACTTGATACAAAGAGCCTGCTCATTGGAAAAGACTCTGATGCTGGGAAAGATTGAAGGCAGGAGAAGGGGACGACAGAGGATGAGATGGCTGGCTGGCATCACCAACTCAGTGGAGAGGAATTTGAGCAAACTCGGGGAGGTAGTGAAGTACAGGGAAGCCTGGCGTGCTGCAGTCCATGGGGTCACAAAGAGTTGGACACGACTGAGCAACTAAACAACAACAACAACAACAGAGGACAGCAAAGTTAGAGTCAGGAATCACTAACAAAGGGTAATCTCACAGGTGCACTGGAAACATAATTCAAATTAATAAAAACACCAGCCCGTAAAAAAAGTAACTTTTATTGATTAATTCTTTGGTGTTGGCATTTTAAATGGTTTTATTTTAAAAGTATTCAGAATTAAGTATAACTGATGACATATACATAGTGACTAGGTATACATTCTAATAATTTGCAGGATGCAAAAGTAATTATATATATTATACTAGTAGATTTATGTTCTCATTTTAAGAGGGGCTATAATATATACAGCTTTAATTTATCATAACTTTGAAAATTCTTTGGGATTTTTATTGTATATGAACTAATGAATAACGAAATATCCTTTAGTCATAGTCTTTCATTCCGTGAACATAGAGTTTAGGCAACTTTCTTGTAGGAATATGAATCATCTAGTAGAAGGATTTTTTTGCTAGCTACTTGTATCCCCATAGTGATAGGAGGTATTAAACTGAAGCTGGAAGAAAATTCCTTACTTTCATATGATCTTCAAATAATTTTAAACCAACTAAATTCTTTTCAAGCTTGAATTTTCTATGTTCCAATAACCCTAGGCTCTTTTTTGAATCTTGTTATCACAGGATATGTGATTTTGGAAATGTTTTTATTTAAGTCATAAAATAAAATGTTCCCCTGCTTTAGCATGGATATTGCATGCCTTTGGATTTAACATGAGCCAGTCTTCTCTCAGCTAACAACGTTGTGAGAACAGAGTTCCCACAAAATCCCAAAAGCTGAGAGCTATATTTTGTATGAAGTCTGTTACTGTTTCTACAACGGAGGCTTGTTCTTTTCACAGTGGATTCCAAGAGAGTAGGACCCATTAGGTCCCATCAACTCAAGTTTGGTGATTAGTGACAGACCTGAAGATTAGTGATAGACTTAACTGGTGGCCTGTGTCTGCACTTCAAAAACAAACTCAAGAAGGTTATTTGGAGAACTGATCAATAAAAGTGTTTTTTTCTGAGTTAGTAACTCAATATTCCATCTATATGATTTGGTATTTTAGTTCAGTGTACTATTATCTTATTGGTTTTTTTTTTTTTTTTACTAGAAGTTTATAGCAATAGTCCATCAGTGTAATTGATCTGTATTACTGAGATGACCCCAATGGGTCAGAGAAGGATTGTATTTAAACATTGTCAATCATCCACTCATCTATTCTCTCATTAATTCACCCAACAAACTTTCTGTTGCCCATTTAATATGGGTTAGGCCCTGTGTTTGTCCCTAAAACACATTTATAAGTGGAAAAAGTACAAAAAACTAAACAGGCATGATTCTTGTTGTCATAAAGTTTAGACAAGTGCTTCCATTTACATTAATCAAATCACTGTACTAATGAAAGTATAATTACAAACAATTATTTCTTTTAGGGCTTCTCAGGTGGCTGTAGTGATAAATAATCCACCTGTCAATGCAGGAGACATAAGAGACGCCAATTCAATCCCTGGGTTGGGAAGATCCCATGGAGAAGGGTAGGGATGGCAACTTACTCCATATTCTTGCCTGGAAAATCCCATGGACAGCAGAGCCTGGTGGGCTATAGTCCATGGGGTTGCAAAGAGTCAGATATGACTGAAGTGATTTAGCACGCACTGTAGCATGTTCTTTTATTCAAAGCAATTCCATACTCAGCATAGCAAAGCAATCAAGCTTTGTCTGGGGGTGAGAGAAAGACTCTGTTGAAGTTTGACTAGGGTGGAATATGAGATAGTTTTCTATTGAGAGGAGATGTAGATGTAATTAAGTTAAAGATCTTGAGATGAGGGACATCCTGGATTATCCCAGTGGGCTCTAAATCCAATGGCAAGTTTTTATAAGAGAAAAGAGAGGAGGAAAAAACCACAAAGGAGAAGCCCAGGTGAAGATGGAGGCAGAAATTGGAGTGTTAAACTACAAGCCAAGGAATGCTGATACAATAGAAAGTGAAAGTGAAAGTTGCTCAGTTGTATTGCACTCTTTGCAACCCCATAGACTAGCACGCCAGCTCCTCTGCTCTTGGAGTTTTCCAGGCAAGAATACTGGAGTGGGTAGCCCAGTATTCCCTTCTCCAGGGGATCTTCAACACAGGGATCAAGGCCAGGTCTTCTGCATTGCAGGCAAATTCTTTATCATCTGAGCCACCAGGGAAGCCACATGAAAGAGTTCTATTTCGAGAATGAGTTTCTAAGTCCAACAGAGTTAGCCTAGGTACCTAAGTAACACAATTAGCTATATAGTATTGTATGTTCAGTTCAGTCGCTCAGTCATGTCTGACTCTGCGACCCCATGAACTGCAGCATGCCAGGCCTCCCTGTCCATCACCAACACACGGAGTTTACCCAAACTCATGTCCGTTGAGTCGGTGATGTCATTCAACCATCTCATCCTCTGTCGTCGCCTTCTCCTTCTGCCCTCAATCTTTCCCAGCATCAGGGTCTTTTCAAATGAGTCAGATCTTCTCATCAGGTAGCCAAAGTATTGGAGTTTCAGCTTCAACATCAGTCCTTCCAGTGAACACCCAGGACTGATATCCTTTAGGATGCACTGGTTGGATCCCCTTGCAGTCCAAAGGACTCTTCAAGAGTCTTCTCCAACACCACAGTTCAAAAGCATCAATTCTTCGGCAGTCCGCTTTCTTTGTAGTCCAACTCTCACATCCATACATGACCAGTGGAAAAACCATAGCCTTGACTAGACTGACCTTTGTTGACAAAGTAATTGCTCTGCTTTTTAATATGCTATCTAGGTTGGTCATAACTTTCCTTCCAAGAAGTAAGCGTCTTTAATTTCATGGCTGCGATCACCATCTGCTGTGATTTTGGAGCCCAAAAAAATAAAGTCAGCCACTGTTTCTACTATTTCCCCATCTATTTGCTATGGAGTGACAGGACCAGATGCCATGATCTTAGTTTTCTGAATGTTGAGTTTTAAGCCAACTTTTTCACTCTCCTCTTTCACTTTCATCAAGAGGCTCTTTAGTTCTTCACTTTATGCCATAAGGGTGGTGGGTTTATAATACTTTTCTCGCAAATAATACATAAAAACAAGCACAAAAATTTAAAAAACACATTTTCAATCTTTGAGTGCAGTACCTTGGAAAGTACAGTAGTACAGTGTAACAACTGACATACAGGGGCTGGCAACAAGTGAACAGGCAAGAAGAGTTCCTGGCTGGAGGAGGTGGGAGATGGTAGAATTGAAGAATTGTCAGCAGTAGGAGATGGAGAGCAAGCTGCAGTTTCACTCATGCCTGATGTTGATGGCACAGGTTCTGGTTCCTTGCTGGATTAAATTCAATCAACTCTCTTGAAAAAAATGTTTTAGTGATATCTGGGTGGTGGTGGTGGTGGTTTAGTCAACAAGTCGTGTCTTGACTCTTGCGACCCCATCGATCGTAGCCTGCCAGGCTCCTTTGTCCATGGGATTCTCCAGGCAAGAATACTGGAGTGGGTTCCCATTTCCTTCCCCAGTAATATCTGGGTAGTAGCTCTTTTTTTTTTTTTCTCAAAATAGATGACACTGTAGCACTGGATTGCATTCTGAGTGGCTGCGTGTACCACTCTACGCTTGGATTCTTTGCCTCAAAAACTAACAGTGTCTCCTCAAATCTCAAATAGGGAAAATCCCCTTGCCATTTCCTGCATCATGAATCTCTTTAGTTCTTCAGTTACTACTACTTCTTGTCTCTCTTTGTCCTTCTCCTGGTACTCCAATTCTTGGCACTTCTTTGCACTACCAGCTACACCATTGCCGCTTTTACACTTGCTTTTGGACACCCTGGACTTGAAATAAAGATACTGTACTGCTGTACTCTCTATAGTACTGTACAGTAAAGTGCATGGAGCACAGCTGCTTATAGAGGAGGCACCCCTGTGACAGTGTACACCAGACACATGAGCTTAACGTGGTTGGACGTGTGAATACATGTTTGCATCTTTGACATTTCCCAACTTGAGGGTTATGTGGGAAACTTACTGTAGTCGATAGTCATCAGGATCTTGGAAGGGAAAAGGAACAGATCCTCTTGTAGAACCTCTGGAAGTACAGCCCCACGGATGCCTTGATTTCAGACTCTGGCCTCTGGAACTGTAAGAAATGAATTTCTGTTGTTTTAAGCCATCAAATTTGTGGTAATAGGTTGTAGCAGCTCTAGAAAACTAATCTTGGGGCAGTGACCTAGTCTGATTTTTACTTTTTCGTGGATGATTCAGCTGCAGTATGTGGAGACCTAATCCAAATCAAGTCAGAGAATATTAGGGTGAAACAAGGAGTAGGTTTTCATTTTGTCTGAGGCAAGAGCTAATGGTAACTTGTTGGCCCAGGGGGATGATAGTGGAAGTCGATAGCGAAATAGTGAAGAACTGTTTAGGAGGTAAAGTTGAGCGGACTTGGTGGTGGACTATTTATCAAGGTGAGGGAGATAGACAGGTGTCAGTTGAAAGATTCATCTTTTGTTTTTGACAGGAAAGTTGGTGTTTTATTCATCCAAGGACTTTTTATTGACCATCCATTATGTATTAGGCACTGTCCTCAATTCCGGTGACAGTGTATAAGACTGACAGAATTGTACCCTTTAAGAGATTATAGTTAGTAAGGAAAGGAGGATGAATTATAATTCATAAATACACACATGCATATAATTCAAGACTATGTAAACAGAAATAATAGTAAGAACGTTGGCCTACTTTACCTTGGACCCAGAGAAGTCATTATATTGTACTTAGGCTAGACACAGCTGAGCAGGAAGATGTCATGGGACAAAGGAGGTATCCTTTTAGTAAAATGGCTTTTCAAAAAGGTAATCCCGGACACAGTCTTATCATGTTGAGATGAAACAGGAACACTTACAGGTTAGGTGTCAAGGTAATCTGTTGTATCTAAACAAAATACAAAGTTGCTTTTTCCTCTGTTTAAATGAGAGGATCAAACAAAATGATTCCCTAAGGACCCATTTAACTAAAAAAATTTTATTTACTCCGTTTAATAAAGTTCAGTGTCAAGATCTATATCTAGAAAGAATTTTTAAGTGTAGTTTAAGGATAAGCATAATTTGGGAATAAGTGACTTATAAATGTAGTTGTATGTGTAAGTGCAGGAATGATTTAAAGAAGCGTGAACTGTCATGGTTTTCACAGATCACTTACAGGTCATACTCAACTTTTTGCCTCAGGTACATTATCATTCCATGAAGTGGGGCTATGGCTTTGGTCTCACTATAGATTTTATGTGTTATTCATACCCAATTTCTTGCCTAGAGAATCCTGTGGACAGAGGAGCCTGGTGGGCTGCTGTCCATAGGGTTGCATAGAGTTGGACACGACTGAAGCGACTTAGCAGCAACAGCAGCGTTTATGTGAGCATTTTGAAGAAAGAGAGGAGTTGTGAACAGTTTGAGCTTTGTAAGATCATCAGTCCGGTTTCAGGTATTACATCATATGAGTTTCAGTCTTACTCCATCAATTGCTGGTTGGTAGCTTTTAGTCGGCTCTCTAGTTTGAGCTAAATTTAAAAATTGTGCTTGGTGTAGTCTTGTCTATTTTTGTTTTTGTTGTCTGTGCTTCTGATGTTATCTCCATGAAATCACTTCTACATTCAGTATCCTGAAGCTCTCCCTATGTTTTTTCTTGGAGTTTTGAGTTTCAGGTTCTTAAGTGTTTATTTTTTTATTTTTATGTTTTTGGCCACACTGCACAGCATGTGGGATCTTAATTCTCTGATCAGAGATTGAACCCATGCCCCCTGCATTGGAAGGCAAAGTCTTAACCACTGGACCACTGGAGACATCCCCAGGTCCTTCAGTCTTTAATCCATTTTGTGTGTACTGTAAGAAAAGCATCCGCTTTTATTCTTTGCATGTGAATATCCAGTCTTCCCAATACCCCAGTACCATTTGTTGAAGACATTATACTTTTCCCATTGTGTGTTCTTGGCACCCTTGTTGAAGGTCAGTTGACTGTATATGTGTGGATTTATTTCTGAGCTGTTTTTTTTTTTTTTTTCTGTTTTATTGGTCTCTGTAAATATGCCAGTACCAAGCTGTTTAAAGCTCAACATTCAGAAAACTAAGATCATGGTATCCAGTCCCATCACTTCATGGCAAATAGATGGAGAAACGGTGGAAACAGTGGCAGACTTTATTTTTTGGGCTCCAAAATCACTGCAGATGGTGACTGCAGCCATGAAATTAAAAGATGCTTACTCTTTGGAAGGAAAGTTATGACCAACCTAGACAGTGTATTAAAAAGCAGAGACATTACTTTGCCAGCAATGGTCCATCTAGTCAAGGCTATGGTTTTTCCAGTAGTCACATATGGATGTGAGAGTTGGACTATAAAGAAAGCTGAGTGCCGAAGAATTGATGCTTTTGAACTGTGGTGTTGGAGAAGGCTCTTGAGAGTCCCTTGGACTGCACGGCGATCCAACTAGTCCATTCTAAATGAAATCAGTCCTGAATAATCATTGGAAGGACTGATGTTGAAGCTGAAACTCCAATACTTTGGCCACCTGATGAGAAGATCTGACTCATTTGAAAAGACCCTGATGCTGCAAAAGATTGAGGGGAGGAGAAGAAGGGGACGACAGTGGATGAGATGAGATGATTGAGTCCACTGACTCAATGGACATGAGTTTGAGTAAGCTCTGAGAGTTGGTGATGGACAGGAATGCCTGGCATGCTGCAGTCCATGGGGTCGCAAAGAGTCGGACACGACTGAGCGATGAACTCGACTGAAGCTGTTTTGATTACTGTAGCTTTATAATATATTTTAAAATCAGAAAGTATGATGCCTTCAGCTTTGTTTGATTTAGCTATTTATGGTCTTTTGTGGTTCCAATGAAAGCAAAAGTAGACAAGTGGGATTACATCAAACTAAAAAGTTTCTGCACAGCAAAGAAAACAGTGTGAAACAGGAACCTATGAAATGGGAGACTATTTATAGACCATGCATCCGATAAAGGATTAATATCCAAAATATATAAGAAGCTCCTACAACTCAACAACAAAAAACTAGCGACTTGATATAAACTTGAATAGACATTTTTTCAAAGAAGGCATACAAATGGCCGATTGTTATATGAAAAAGATGCTCAGAGTCACTAATCATCAGGGAAATGTAAGTCAAAACTATAATGAGCTATCACTTCACACCTGTCAGGATGACTATTATAAAAAAAAACAAAACACCAAGGGCAACCAAGGTCAATGATGTGGAGAAACTGAAACCTTTGCACACCACTGGTGAGAATACAAAATAATGCAGATACTATGAAAAATATTATAGAGGCTTCTTAAAAAGTTAAAAATAGAAATACCATATGATATAGCAATCCTACTTGAGGATATTTATCTTAAAAGAATTGAAATCAGGATCTTGAAAAGTTATTAGCACTCCTGTTTTCACTGAAGCACTATTCATATTAGCCAAGGTCTGGAAGCTACCTCAATGTTCACTGTCAGATGAAGGGATTGAAAAAAATGTGGTATGTGCATACAGTGTAACATTATTTAGCTCCCCCAAAGAAAGAGATCCTGCCATTTCCAACAACTTGAATTAACCTAAATGAAATGTTAGTTCACAGAACAAATCCTGATGATTCCACCTATAGTAGATATCTAAGAGTCAAGCTGATGTAACAAAAAAGCAGAATGGTGGTTGCCGGGGACTGATCTGCTGTACACCATTGTACCTGTAGTCAACAATACTGCATTACAAATTTTTTGAGAGGGTAGATCTCATGTTAAGTGTTGTTACCACAGTAAAATGAAAAATTAAAAGCTATGCTAATTTGGCCTTGTTTTTTTTTTTTTTTTTTTTTCTTTTTTTTTTTTTTGGCTTTGTTTTGTAGGAGTTTTCTAAACAGGGGAAGGAACTGATTGTTAAGTACCCACTTAGTGTAGCTATTAGTTTAATAGCTACAGCTTCTGAGGGAGTCAGCAGGAGGTAGAAGGCGTAGCCTCCAAGGATGGAGGCTGAGGTCTTGAGGCCTTGGAGGTGAATCCTGCTCCAACACTCACACTGTATCTTCTGTTTTTGTTTTCTTAAGCCTGTAAAATACCTATTTTGTAAACTCATTTTGAGAGTTAACACATCTGTTTATGAAGGGTTTAGCACAGTTCTTGGTTTGTTGCAGGAGCTAAATAAATGGTGTTCATTGTGGTTATTGCAAAAGTACTAGGAAATGTCATTTTAAATCTCTGTGACATCTTGTCGCTGGTTAGCCACTTTTAATTAAATGCTCTGGATTCAAGTTTGAGTAGCTCAGTTCATTTGAGGAGACTGGCTGAAGGATATGAGGCTGAAACTCAAGAGAATGAAGAAAGATAAAGATCTCCAGGATTTTCAAATAGCTTACTTCTGCTTTATTCAAATAGGTTTAGAGGTATTTAAAAATCACATTGTGTTTAAAATAGCGTATTTCCAAAACATCTGTATGTCATGCATCTGTTTACTTTACAATGCTTATTTTAAATCTAGTTTCATGCAATTTTGTATATAAAGAAAAGAAAAAATATTCTCCCAATTTATTGACTTCCTTGATGTTCCTTGGCTACTTTTGAAAGCTGCATTTGATGCTTTCCTTTCATCGGTGTGTTACTTAATATAGAATTATTTACTTAGCAAATGACTAAACACTACCTTAGTGCAATGGAAGAAATACCTTACCATTTCTCCTCAGAATGACCATATATTTAGAATGACCAAATATACATACATACATACATACATATATATATATATATATATATTTCAGGAAACATCCATTTATTTTAAACTAAGTTTGAAACTCACCTAGGTTCATATTTTCTCACATTTTATCTGAGAAATGCACAATGTTTATTTGTAAAATGGAAATGAATTTTAATACTGCACTTCTTACTGCTGTGGGGTTTAAAGTTGGCTTCATATCATTAAATGCATGGATGAATTAGTGTATTTATTTGCATGTATGATATATCTGTATTTCAAAGCAAACATTTCAAAGGAGCACCAAAATATGTATGTAAAGTTTGTATTTGCCTCCTAGTAATGTTCATAGAGAGGATATGCATTACACAGATCTGGGTTTATAAGTAAAAATTGGACTGTTTGGAACTCCATTACCCAATTTTCATGGGCATACATGCAGGCAGATTTATGTATGCAAAGTTTGCAAGTGTTTATGACATAACTTTAAAATCTGGCAATATATAGCTAAGATCAAATTCTACCCACAGGTGACTTAATGTTGATCAAAACAGTGACTTTGCTCTTCTATACACATAACAGAGCCAAGACACAAGGGGCCAAGTATAGTTTGTGAAATAGTCACTGATGCACATTTCATTTTATAATGTGGACAGTTTATAGTAGATAACCTGAGACCAAGGACATTTGAAAATAGTGCCAAGGGGCTGGTATGCCATTTTAGTCATCCATAAATGTAAATTTCTTTAGTTAATCACAACACAGTCTCATATTTTTCACATGTTTTCCCACAGACTTTAGTTCTTAGTTTTTATTTTATGATAAATAGATTTTAATCATTATTTAAACACATGAGGGCCTGATTTTGCTCTGATATGTATGTGTTCGATTCCCATGGAAGTTAATGGAGGTTAGGAATACCTACAGAGGAAAGAATACACCCACAGCCTCTAAAACAAGTTTAGAACAATTTAAAATGCCCTGGAGTAACAAAGAGCTAGTTTAAGGGGTCAATAAGAGGGTAAATATATGTTTTAAAGATTATTTTTGTGAAAACTCCAGTGGCTTTGAGGCTCAAGGGAGGAATAGATGGGTGTGAACAGAAAAAAAGGATAAACTAACAATTTTGCCTAGGGTAAAAGTGTAAATTACAGTTTACCTTGACAGAAAGCATGTGCATGGAAACATTTTTTTATGAGAGCTATTTATATTTCCAAGAGCAGTGTAACTGTTGTTTATCTCTCAGAATGTCCTTGTGAGCTGTGCGTTTCCTACCAATCAGCCTTATGTGACAGTGACATGGAGATGCATTAATCATTCAGCTTCTAGGATCTAATATTTTAAGTGATCAACTAAGCTACTGTCAGTATACCCTGGTGCAAATGAGAAAATGGAGAGTTAACGGGGTTTAGAACTTTGCTCACACACTTGAGTGGCAGTACCGGGATTGAATTTTATAAGTTATCACTCTGTTGTGTTATGTAAGAGACATGGAACACATTTGTTGCCATGTACCATGCCCGCCTCCCCATCTTTCCACCTCACTCCCTTCTCTTCTGTAGTCAGCTGTGTTATTAGTCATCAAGGGGCCAGGAAAACACATATTTAGATCCTCAATCTTAAATGCTATTTGAATGTTGGCAATCTTACTGTCTCCTTAAAAACCATCAGAAAACATTTGTTAGGTCAATGGAATCAAACAGTAACACTTACTCCCACCCTTCCTAAGGCAGCTAATAAGAATAACCTACTACCAGCACCAGTTGTAGTGTAATGTGCTCAGTCACTAAATTGCATCCAGCTGTTTTGAGACCCCCACGGACTGTAGCCCACCAGGCTCCTCTGTCCAAAGGGTTCTCCAGGCAAGCATACTGGAATGGGTTGCATTTCATTCTTCAGTGGAATCTTCCCAACCAAGGGGTCGAGCCCATGTCTCCTGCCTGTGTCTCATGCATTGCAGGCAGAATCTTTACTCCTTGATCCACCTGGGAAGCCCAAACCTTTTAGTATAATATAGACTACCTACTTTGCTTTGGCATTACTAAACCATTATAAAACCCATTGCACTAAAGTCAGAAGACCTGGGTTCTAATCCAGTGCTTCTCAACTCTTGATGCCCTTTGGAAACATCTAGTGAGCTTCCAAAACCCACAGACACCCTTCCCTTCCCCATTCCCAAGAGCTTCATTCAGTTGGCTTGAGGTGAGGTTCAGGCGTCAGTATTTTATAGACTCCTTAGGTGAGTTCCAGAGAAGGCAATGGCGCCCCTCTCCGGTACTCTTGCCTGGAAAATCCCATGGATGGAGGAGCCTGGTAGGCTGTGGTCCATGGGGTCGCTAAGAGTCAGATACAACTGAGCGACTTCACTTTCACTTTTCACTTTTCACTTTAACGTATTGGAGAAGGAAATGGCAACCCAATCCAGTGTTCTTGCCTGGAGAATCCCAGGGATGGGGGAGCCTGGTGGGCTGACGTCTATGCGGTCGCACAGAGTTGGACATGACTGAAGTGACTTAGCAGTAGCAGCTGGGTGAGTTCACTGTTGTACTTCCCATTTTATAATATTTGCTTTTTGTGCATCCCTTTCAAGGATGCAAACACCATTAGGTTTCTCTTTTCATATCTCTAAAGTTGGGGCAACACATACCTAGCCTGTTTGTCTCATACAGTCATGAAGATCAAGTGGAGAGATGATTTTAATAATTTTGAAAACTAGGACATGCTGTACACACGTGAGACCCAATGATGACCAGGTTAGCTTTCTTATAATTTAAAAATTAAATTCAAAGAAGCCTTGGGAAGGCCTTTTCCTCCCATTTCCAGTTTCTGTGATTTTGTACATGGGTTCCTTGATAAAACTTCAGTCTGTTTTTACTTGAGGAGTATTCTGTGTATTTATGTATAATGTTTGCTAATTGATTTATGTCAACTCAGTGGTAAGAACTGATAGTGAGGAGTGTTGATTTTTTTGTGTGTGTGTTTGTGTATGCATGTACAAGTTTGTTAACATAGATATCTGGGAAAAACTCTCTTGATAGATTTCAAGAGTAGATAGTGATAAACATATAAAAAGGCAATTGGCCAAAGTGTGTCATGGTTTTGTCATTCATCCAAAAAATACTCTTTTGAGCGATAAATATGTGCCAATGCTTCTGCCAAGCCAAAGAAATAGATGACATTGTCAATGCCCTCAAGGAATTCACAGGCAATTGACAATGACAGACAAGTAAACCAACACTTATAAACAGAGTCTGGAATGCTGCAATTGAAGATTTTTGAGCATCCTGAAGAAGCCTGTAAAGAAAAGTGAAGTGCATGAGAATGTGGTCATGAAGTCATAAGAGAAGATAAAAAGTGTGAACTTAGTCTTGAGGGACAAGTAAAAATAAGTTAGGTGAATGCAGGGAATGGATCTTCCAGACAGAGGGAAAATTGCCAGAAGAGAAGTGAGGGAGCGGGGTCCATTCAGGAAAGTGTGTGAGGTTCATGTGAGAGTATGTTGTGAAAATTAGCATTGGATAAGTCATGAGAGAGGTAGCCAGGGGCCAAACATAAGTGGATTTAGAATTTATTCTGGAGGCAATGGGGATACACTTTATTTTACACAGGGAAGGACAAATTAGATTGCTTTTTTGTAAACTCACTCAAATAACCATGGAAAAGCGGGGGAGATGGACTCGAGAAGGTAAGAGACCAAAACATTTACCATTGATGTAGTCCAGGCAGGAAATGATAAAAGACCGAACTGTCCTTACAGTGACAGTGAGAGGAAGGAGATTAGTAGGTTGAGCCATTTAGCAGAGTGGAATCAATACAATTCAGTGACCAGTTTATAATAATAACATTAAGCATTTAGAAATAAAACCAATAGATGAATAACAGGATGGGACTGTATTAGGCTGAATAATGGTCCCCCAAAGATACTCAGGACCCAATCCTTGGAGCCTGTGAATATGTTACTTTGCATGGTAAAAGGGACTTGGCAGATATAATTATTTTGAAATTATCCTGGTTTACCTGAGTGGGCCTGACATAATCACAGGTTTTTAAAGAGAGCAGCAGGAGAGTCAGTAGTCAGAGATTTGAGAAGGAAAGCAAGAGTTGGGAGCAATGCAAGGAAGGGATTGCAAGCAAAGGAGAACGCGTGGCCTCTGGAAGTCGGAAAGGTAAGAGGACTCCTCCTCTAAACCCTCCAGAAGAAATGTCACTGTCAGCACCTTGAATTTAGACATCTGACCTCAATAACTGCAAGGGAATACATTTTTTAAACCTCTAAGTTTCTGATAATTTGTTAACAGCAGAAACGGTGCCAGGATTTTCTGTCTCCATGTGGCTCAGTCATTGGATGTGGGGCATGATCTTGGGTGAGGCGGCTTCCTTTAGCCAATGCAATTCCCTTAGAGCTTTCTGCTGGCAGCTCTCCCAGCATCTCTGTGGTCCTTGTCAGCATCCACCACATCTGTTTTTTTAGGTTAGATTATTAAGTTTCACTTGTTCAATTTTTTCTTTCCTTGTTATGCTGTTGTGTTTCCCTCAAATATTTGGTATGTTTAGGCTTTCATTTATATGTATGAATGAAAGTCTAGGCAAGTGAATATACTAATTCTCTAACTGTATCGACAGCAAGTTTCTTCCCGAAAATGAGGGTACTAACACAGAGTTCTATATATGTGATTGCAGTGAGTAGACTGGCAGGACTTATTTTAAGATGTTCAGGCAGGAAACCATCTGGCAGTCCCAAATGCCAGAATGAGGACAGCCTTATCATGGGGTGTAATCTCTGGTAGGTGGCCCAGACAACTTAAATTTTTCTTTGTAAATTAATTATCTGATTTTAAGCCTGGGGGATAATTGCTAATCCTATGTGGCCTAGAGATCTGTGGGTGCGTGGCGGGAGAGTGGTTCCTGAACAAAGAGTGGACCACAGTCCAGTATTACCCGAAGTTGTTTTACATAAAAAAATCACCCGAAACTCATGTCAAAAATCCAGAATCCTGAGTCATAATGAACCAGAGTTCCCAGAGAAGAGTCCTGAGATTCTCTATGTTTAATAAGAACTCAGAGTAATCTTATGATCAGCCAAGGTTAGGAACACCACCTATAGACAGTCCTTCAGTCGATCACTTTCCCCATTTGCCTACACATCCCACTCTCTGCTATCTGCTCTGTTAGAGTCTTTCTGTGACTCCACAGCTAGGAACAGTGCCTCAGTTTCTGTTAGAGCTTTGTTTGAGATGGAGGATCCCACCTTTATTTGCCTCTTGATATGATAGCTTCCACCTGTGTTTCATACTGCAGCGCATTGTCAAACTCTCTAGTCTTCCTGTTCTAAATTTATTCCCTATATTAGCTTCTTTCCTGTTTCTTCAATGGATTTTTAGTAAAGAGGGAAGGTAAACATGCACACTCAAAGTTCCCTCTTAAATAAAACCTCAATAATCTCTCTTTGGAAAAATCTCCTGTGCTAGTCTATGGCTGATGTGCAATGTGACAGATTGGATGTGGGGTAAGGGAGAGAGAGCTGTCTTGGACAATCCTCACCTCACTGTTTTTAGCAGTTGGGCAAATTTTTATGTGTTTCACTGAAAAGAATTGAGGGGCAGGGATAAAGACCATTTTTCTGGGGAAAGGTAATGGATTTAATTATTTTACATGCTCAGCTTGTATGAAGACCTAGGGAGAAGGTCTGACCTGTAAGCATATGTCTGTGAATCATTCATTCATTCATCCGTTTGTAGATATTAAACACCTTCTTAGCATGTGCCAGGATATGGAGCTGGATATATGGTATAAGAGATAGAAACAAGTAAGTGAGCTAGTACCATAAAAATATGATAAGTTCAATGATGGGAGATACCTGGAGTGCCCGAGATCTCACAGGAGAGGCACCAAACTCAGACCCAAGTGATCAGGGAAGGTCCTGACATCTAGGCTGAGACATGGTGAGCTGGATGAGTTTGGCAGTGGCCTCAGCACAGAAGTGACTTGAGGAAGAATGAAGAGCCAGTAGGAAGCTGAGAACCAGGAGAAAACACCAGTGAGAGCTCCTATGTGATGAGCTCTGGGCTTCCCTGGTGGCTCAGAGGGTAAAGAGTCTGCCTGCAATGCCGGGGACCCAGGTTTGATCCTGGGTCAGGAAGACCCCCTGGAGAAGGGAATGGTAACCCACTCCAGTACTCTTGCCTGAAGAACTCCATGGACAGAGGAGCTTGGCAGGCTACAGCCCATGGGGTTGCAAAGAGTTGGACACGACTGGGCAACTTTTACTGACTACCAGGAAGGAAGGCAAAAGAAGAGACTGGAAAGGCCAAGAGGGAAGTTAGAAATGGATGAGATAACCGAGTGGTTCTCTAGCTTTGGTCTGCATCTGAATCAACCAAAGAACTTGTCAAAAGGCACCTACTATGTGTAGTACTGCATTAAACCCTGTTCATAGGTATCTTCTTTACCTGTATTATCTCTGAAACGTCACAGTCTCAGAAAGTAAGCAGAATTTATATTCCCAAGGTCACTTATGGCTATAAAGTTCCAGCCCTAACTGCCACACTGTGTTGCTCCTAGATAAAAATGTTGTATAAAAATAGACCCTCTAATTTCACAGAGGACATATAACGAGGTCTTTGAAAGTTCTGAGATTTGCAATGCCACTATAGAAAACATTTACTCTCACCCATACCCAGAGATTTTAGTTCAGGAGAGTGTAGTTGGGCTGAGGAATATGAATTTTAACAAGCCTAAAATTGTCCTGTTGTTGCTGACCCTACTTGGAGTAACTGGAGAATAGAGAAGAGCTCGAAATTTGGTTTCTTAGGGCAGAAAAATTCATGAAAATTACTGAGAAGAAATGTCTGGAGAGGTAGGCAGTAAGCTTCAATTCAGTTCAGTTCAGTCGTTCAGTCATGTCTGACTCTTTGCGACCCCGTGGACTGCAGCATGCCAGGCCTCCCTGTCCATCACCGACTCCCAGAGTCTACTCAAACTCATGTCCATTGAGTCAGTGATGCCATCCAACTATCTCATCCTCTGTCATCCCCTTCTCTTCCTGTCTTCAGTCTTACCCAGGATCAGGGTCTTTTCCAGTGAGTCAGTTATTCACATCAGGTCGCCAAAGTATTGGAGTTTCAGCTTCAGCATCAGTCCTTCCAGTGAATACTCAGGACTGATTTCCTTTAGGATGCACTGGTCGGATCTCCTTGCAGTCCAAGGGACTCTCAAGAGTCTTCTCCAACACCACAGTTCAAAAGCATCAATTCTTCGGCACTCAGCCTTCTTTATAGTCCAGCTCTCACATCCATACGTGCCTACTGGAAAAACCATAGCCTTGACTAGATGGACTTTTGTTGGCAAAGTAATGTCTCTGCTTTTTAACATGCTGTCTAGGTTGGTCATAACTTTCCTTTCAAGTAACAAGCGTCTTTTAATTTCATGGCTGCAGTCGCCATTTGCAGTGATTTTGGAGCCCCCCCCCCCCCGCCCCCGCTAAATTCTGCCACTGTTTCTACTGTTTCCCTATCTATTTGCCATGAAGTGATGGGACTGGATGCCATGATCTTAGTTTTCTGAATGTTGAACTTTAAGCCAACTTTTTCACTCTCCTCTACCACTTTCATCAAGAGGCTCTTTAGGTAAGCTTCAAATGGAAAGGAGAGAATTTGGAGAAAGGTCAGTGATATGACAGGCAAAGGCAAGACAAGTTAGGGAAGGGCTAGGAAGTGCTCATTGGATCTGATTATCAATTCACTGATAAGTCTGAGACCTTTTTCCCCAAAGCCATGATTCCCACTTCAGAAGAGCTCCTGTTCCTGCTTGTTCACACTGCAGGAAACTCAGCCTAACTTCCATTTTTCTCATAGTCCTCCCTGTCTCATAGAAGCAGTTAACAAATAGTCTCTGGAAAGTCAGTTCTCTATAGCTTACTTGTGTAGGCACTGAATTTCAACCACAGCCTAGCTGTGAACGGCAGAATCACTGAAATTTCTTACAAATTTATAAATATACTCCAGGATTTGACCCTTTAAATATGCAAAGATTATTTGTTTCACTGCTGCTCAAGCAGCAGTCTCTTTACATTGAGGATTCTGCCACCTGCAATAATTGAACTTGAAGAGAAGAATTGAAGTAGGGTTTAAGAAAAACTCTGTGCCTATTTTTAAATGTAGGCAAACAAAATTCTCACAGTTGAAGTTTAAGATGGAGGTGTGTAATTTATTGTTTTGGAGTATTTAATGCTTTCAAAATCAAAATAAACAGATTCTGCTTTGAAGTTATGCTGGCTATTCAGATACCAATGTAAGTGATATCTTTTCTTTTCAACATGTTGAGGTGTACATGCCTGATTCCTGCTGGGTTTTACTGTGATTGAGTCTCAACACTGAGTTGAATAAAAACAAACAGAAGTGTTAAAGCTTCACTTAACTTATGCTTAATTATAGATGTCTATAATGTAACCTCCAGTAGTTCTGATTTCTTCCTACTAATGTAAAACATTTCTTCTGAACTGAATTCTAAACCTAATTAATACTTCTTCAGCATTCTTCCATTCTTATATTAATGTACTTACCTTAAAGGGCCAAATTCTCAGCCCTGGAATTCACATAGAAGTTTTATGATAGTAAAAATAAGGAAAAATTATTGAGTAAAATGAGATGAGTGCAATTATTTTATACCCATCTCACATGCTAGCAACGTAATGTTCAAAATTCTCCAAGCCAAGCTTCAACAGTATTTAAACCATGAACTTCAAGATGTTCAAGCTGGATTTCAAAAAGGCAGAGGAACCAGAGATCAAATTGGCAACATCTGTTGGATCATTGAAAAATCAAGAGAGTTCCATAAAAACAACTGCTTCTGCTTTATTGACTATGCCAAAGCCTTTGACTGTGTGGATTACAACAAACTGGAAAATTCCTGAAGAGATGAGAATACCAGACCACCTTACCTGCCTCCTGAGAAATCTGTGTGCACCTCAAGAAGCAGCAGTTAGAACTGGACATGGAACAACAGACTGGTTCCAAATTGGGAAAGGAGTACATCAAGGCTGTATATTGTCACCCTGATTTTTTTTTTTAACTTATATGAAGAATACATCATGCAAAATGCTGGGCTGGATGAAGCACAAGCTGGAATCAAGATTTCCAGGCGAAATATCAGTAACCTCACATATGCAGATGATAACACCCTTATGGCAGAAAGCGAAGAAGAACTAAAGAGCTTCTTGATGAAAATGAAAGAGGAGAATGAAAAAGTTGACTTAAAACTCAGCATTCAGAAAGCTAAGATCATGGCATCTGGTCCCATCACTTCATGGCAAATAGATGGGGAAATAATGGAAACAGTGAGAGACTTTATTTGGGGGGGGCTCCAAAACACTGCAGATGGTGATTGCAGCCATGAAATTAAAAGACGCTTGCTCCTTGGAAGAAAAGCTATGACCAACCTAGACAGTATATTAAAAAGCAGAGACATTACTTCGCCAACTAAGGTCCATCTAGTCAAGGCCATGGTTTTTCCAGTAGTCAAGTATGGATGTGAGAGTTGGACTATAAAGAAGGCTGAGTGCCGAAGAATTGATGCTTTTGAACTGTGGTGTTGGAGAAGACTCTTGAGAGTCCCTTGGACTGCAAGGAGATCCGACCAGTGCATCCTAAAGGAAATCAGTCCTGAATAATCACTGGAAACACTCATGCTAAAGCTCAAACTCCAATACTTTGGCCACCTGATGTGAAGAACTGACTCATTGGAAAATACCCTGATACTGGGAAAGATTGAAGGCAGGAGGAGAAGGGAACAACAGAGGATGAGGTGGTTGGATGGCATCACTGACTCGATAGACATGAGTTTGAGCAAGCTCCGGGAGCTGGTGATGGACAGGGAGGCCTGGCATGCTGCAGTCCATGGGATCACAAAGAGTTGGACATGACTGAGCAACTGAACTGAACTGATTGAGTAAAATGGTCGACAGAGGAAGCCTTACAAATAGGTGAGAAAAGAAGAGAATGTAAAGGCAAAGGAGAAAAGGAAAGGTATGCCCTTCTATAAGCAGAGTTCTAAAGAATAGCAAGGAGAGAGAGAAATCCTTCCTAAGTGAACAATGCATAGAAATAGAGGAAGACAACAGAATTGGGAAGACTAGAGATCTCTTCAAGAATACTGGAGATACCAAGAGAACATTTCATGCGAAGAAGGGCATAATAAAGGACAGAAATTGTATGGACCCAACAGAAGCAGAAGATATTAAGAAGAGGTGGCAAGAATCCACAGAAGAACTATACAAACAACATCTTAATGACTCAGGTAACCAAGAATGGGGTGATCACTCACCCAAACATCTTGGAGTGTGAAGTCAAGTGGGCCTTAGGAAGCATCACTATGAACAAAGCTAGTGGAGGTGATGGAATTCCAGTTGAACTATTTCAAATCCTAAAAGATGATGCTGTGAAAGTGCTGCACTCAATATGCCCAAATTTGGAAAGCTCAGCAGTGGTTACAGGGCTGGAAAAGGTCAGTTTTCATTCCAATCCCAAAGTAAAGCAATGCCAAAGAATGTTCAAATTACCAGGCAATTGTACTCATTTCACACACTCACAAAGCAATGCTGAAAATTCTCTAAGGTAGGCTTCAACAGTTTGTGAACCTTTAAATTCCAGATGTTCAAGCTGGATTTAGAAAAGGCAGAGGAACCAGAGATCAAATTACCAGCATCTACTGGATCATAGAAAAAGCAAGAAAATTCCAGAAGAACATCTACTTCTGCTTCATTGACTACACAAAAGCCTTTGACTGTGTGGATCACACCAAACTGTGGACAATTCTTAAGGAGATGAGAATACCAGACCACCTGACCTGCCTCTTGAGAAATCTATATGCAGGTCAGGAAGCAGCAGTTAGAACTGGACATGGAACAACAGACTGGTTCCAAATTGGGAAAGGAGTACGTCAAGGCTGTATATTGTCACCCTGCTTATTTAACTTATATGCAGAGTACATCATGCAAAATGCCAGGCTGGATTAGACCCAAGCTGGAATCAAGATTGCCAGGCGAAATATCAGTAACCTCAGATATGCAGATGACACCACCTTTATGGCAGAAAGTGAAGAAGAACTAAAGAACCTCTTGATGAAATTGAAAGAGGAGAGTGAAAAAGTTGGCTTAAAACTCAACATTCAGAAAATGAAGATCATGGCATCTGGTCCCATGACTTCATGGTAAATAGATGGAAAAACAATGAAAACAGTGACAGACTTTATTTTCTTGGGCTCCAAAATCACTGCTGATGGTGACTGCAGCCATGAAATTAAAAGATGCTTTCTCCTTGGAAGGAAAGTTATGACCAACCTAGACATCATATTAAAAAGCAGAGATGTTACTTTGCCAACTAAGGTCCATCTAGTCAAAGCTATGGTTTTTCCAGTGGTCATGTATGGATATGAGAGTTGAACCATGAAGAAGGCTGAGTGCTGAAGAATTGATGCTTTTGAACTGTGGTGTTGGAGAAGACTCTTGAGAGTCCCTTGGACTGCAAGTCAATCCTAAAGGAAAATCAGTCCTGAATATTCTTTGGAAGGACTGATGCTGAAAGTCCAATACTTTGGCCACCTGATGTGAAGAACTGATTCATTTGAAAAGACCCTGATGCTGGGAAAGATTGAAGGCAGAAGGAGAAGGGGATGACAGAGGATGAGATAGTTGGATGGCATCACCAACTGACATGAGTTTGAGCAAGTTCTGGGAGATGGTGAAGGACAGGGAGGCCTGGCGTGCAACATTCCATGGGGTCACGAAGAGTTGGACGCAACTGAACAATTGAACGACAGCAACATAGAGTACCTACTATGTGTGGTATGTTATTATGTTCTTTATGTATTGTGGAAGCCTCACAGATTTGGAAAGTGAATGGTATTTTCCCAAGGATCATGTAGCTGGTAAGAGCTGAAACTTGAGACTTGAGTCCGAAGAATCTGGTTACAAAGTCTGAGTCCTTATTCCTGTACTGTGTTGCCTCCAGATATAAGGATTGTATAAAATAGACCCCTAAATTTCACCAGAGCTCTGAGAGAGACCTTTGAGAAGTCTGAGATTCACAGTGCCACCAAAGGAAACCACTTTTCCTATGAACAGTGGATAGTTTCCTAAATTATTCAAGACCTTGCTGACTCTCCTGTAGACTAGCCTCATCACACTGTGTGTGTTCATTTATTCCTACCCTTGTTGTATATTACACATTATAGACCACCGAGTTCCTTAGCTGTCATCTGTTTAATTTTCAACAAATATTGAACATCTGATAAATAAGACAAAGTCCTTATCTTCATGAAGTCTTTAGAAGTATAGGAGAGAAGACCAGGAATAATAAATCTATAAATATCAAGAGTTCAGTAGGTTACTTTGTGGTTTTCACATACATGTGAACATTGTTGAGGTTGTAGAGGTCACTCAAACAACAAAGGTATCTTTTAGGATGTGAGGAGAGATAATTTAAGAAGTTGCTAAAGACTAAGGGACTTCTGTTTTTAAATGGCTGAGAGCAACCGTCTTAATCAGATGGAAGCACCATGGGAAAATTTTTGCTTGTTGCAAAGAAAGGAAAGAGGTCATGTAAAGGCAGTGTTAGGCTATGAATTTGGAGATATTAAGAACATATCGACCACTAAGTCTTTTTTTTTGGCTTGTGTGTTCCAGTCAGATAAGAGACAATAAGCGGACATTTCTATATAACCTGAGGTAGAATTTCAGCTTCCAAAAGAAAAGGAAGAAAGAGTACTAGCAGTTGTTTCCCAAACTGCTTCCATATTCCTCACTGTGCTCATCTTTCAGCACCATTCAAGCCTTCTGAGATGGCCTGTCACTCATTGGGAGCATATGGGGGTTCACAACCTTTTATATGAAACTCTGCAGATAAAGAAGGATGAGAACTTAGACACTATGATTACTGCCATTAGAAACCAAGTAAAAAGCAATTTTCTGTTCCTTTGCCTTTATTAATCCTGGCATATAGCTTATTTCCTTGTATCTTTAAATTACTCTGTATTGTAGACTTTGGGTAGGTGTTTTAACATTTTTTAAAGAGAATTATCGTGAGAAACAATTATTTTTCATAATTCACCAGAAAATCTGAATGAAAGGCCCATTAATTATTTTTTATGGTAATGTCTACTGAAAATACAAATAGATTAACTATTGTGTTAGCAATTACCATCAGCCAACCTACTAGAAATCATACGATGAGTGCTACCATAATATTCCTTTTTAAAAAATTTGAGGTATAATTATCTCTAGATTATTTTCAAGACAATCCATTTGAGTTATTTAACATTTATACTTTGTTCAGATTTATAAACAGAATTATTTTTTAAAAGAAGAAAATTAAATTAAGGAAATAAAAAAACATTTTGAACTTCAGAAATAGTGATTTTTCTCAGGAATGTATATCAAAATTCAATCACCTATATTTATATTCAAAATATTCATCTATGCTCTCATTCACTTAAGCTGTGGAAAAACTGTCTGTTAATACAATTTAGAAATAATCTGAGGGAAACAATGCTCTCTTCTTTACTAGAAGAATAAATTTTTCTGTTATGTTCATATCTTAATAGTTTAAAAGCACCATAACTCTGTAAATGATTCTTAATTTTAATTCTCTCTCTAGTACTTACTAGGTATATGTTCTTAGACAAATCTCTTAATTTCATAAAGCTCTTACCTTTTTATTTATAAGATGAGGGTAAGAAGGAAAAGTATTTCACAAGCTCATTGAGAATATCAGATGAGATACTGTATATGATGTGGATGATGTATATGAACTAGCAAATCCTACACATTATATACATAAACCCACTCATAAAACATTTTTTAGACCGGTTGATGGGGTTGGTAGGAAAAGTCCAGTGCATTGATAATTATAGAAGAAACATTTTATGTTTTAAGATAAATCACTTTAGGAATTTCTGCAACTCAGTGATAGGAAGGAAAGCACATTTGAATGAATACGTCCCTGTACAGCAGGCAGAGCAGATCATGGCCCATCCGGGAGTTAGGCTGAGAGGAATGATGCTTTCTTAGTGGGCATGAGGATGCTAGGCCCAATCTTTTCGTTCTTATCTTAAACAACCCTTTAATGCTTCATACAATGTTGATTTTGTATTGATAGGTACATTTAAATTAATAGAAAGTAGTTGTCAACCTTATCCTCTCCCTCCAGCCCAAATTCTTTATTCATTCCATTGCTGGTGCATCACTACGAAGTTAGAGATCTTGTTTTGTTTAACCTGCCAGCACATATGGAGTCACAGTCTCACATGTCTAGGCAGGGCCACTGAGTGAGGCTGGAAGCAAATTCAATAGAACACATTATCACTACCCTTTAGGAGCTTCAGATCCTGTTGAAGGAATGCATATCAACGTTCGAAACAAGGGACAACACATTTATGGATCAACATGCCAGGTGGAGCAAATTGATAGAGAAACTGTGCTGGCTTGAAGGAGCAATGATGGGCCCAAATACTTTTAAATCCAGATTGTTTTCTGCTTGGGTATGATCTGCAACCGTCAGTCATGATGTGTCTGAATGGTTGTCAAAAGCATGATTTGAAACTTTCACATCTCACAATTCATCTCTCTTCTATTCTTTTTCCTGTTACCCTTGCCCTATAAATTGGACAAATTGTACATTTGTGGGATGATTTATAGTTCAGCTTATATATTTTCATACTTACTGCAAGAGATTACATTTATTCTTTTCTACAAAATAAGGAGGAAAATCCACACTGTCAAATTCAACCAAAGAGATAGTTTATTATGTCGAGACTAATTATTATAGTAGTTGCATTAGGCAGCAACTGTTCTTTTGTTATGCAACATGAAAAAGTTCCATTTGATTCTGTTAAATAACTAAATAATGTGATTGACTCTAACCATACTTTAAAAGTTAGAGTTTGTCTATCCACAGAGCTCCTCAGTGACAGGGCTTAATTAGCACTAATAAGCAACACCTGGTGGAGCCTGCCGCATCAGTCAGGATAGGCTAGGGGCATTTTTATTCTCTGGTCTCTTTATTTTAAAAATTATTGACAAAAATTGTTTGTCGAAGTGGGCTTTCTATCCACTGATTTTTCATATCAGAAATTAAAAATAAAATTTAAAAATACTTTTAAAATATCAATAAATCCATCACATATTAATGTAAGAAACACATTTTTGTGGAAAATTGTTCAATTTTCCAAACAAGAAAAATTGAAGAGCAGAACACCATCATTATATCCTTTTTTCAGAGCTCTTTAACTACTGAGTTTGTTTATCAGCTTCTGCATCAGTTGGTTGCAATATCACACACCATGTAAACTTTGGAAGACTCTCCTTTGCACTTGTGAGGGGATAAGAGTGAAAGGAAAAATATGATCTTTATATTATTATGAAAATTATTCTAACTTAGTGGATTCCTTGAAAAAGCTTCAGGAATCCCAGTGCTCTTCAAACTGTGAGACCCACTGGGCTAAGTTATGATAATGCACAAGTTAAATCTTAGTGATTTAACGATAATTTTTTTTTCTTCCCTCTCATTTTAATATCCACTGTGTATCAGTTGGACTTCCTGTTCCACGTCATTGTAGCCCTCACTCTGGGATTCATTTTGGTGGAGCAGAAACTCCGTAGAACTTTGCTGGTAACCATGGCAAAGAAGGCATAGCAAAATATGAGCTGACTCTTAAAAGCTTTCTCCCTGTAAACACCTACTACTTCTACTCCCATGCCACTAGCCAAAGCAATTCAGGCTAGCAATATCCTAGCCTGAGAAGTTTAGCTCTCCTATAAGGCTAGACACAAGCTATTAGTGAATAGTAATACTGTCTGCCACATTCACTAATATTTTTAAAGCATATTTAACTCTGTTGTGTCAAGTGATTAGATGCTTATAGACTTTGATCTTGGTCAGATTTTAGTAAGGTAATCTTTATCTTTGCCTCCAAATCTTCTTTTCTTGGTTTCTAGACTTTAACAAATGCCTGACATGTATTTAGTGTTTAATAAACATTCATCATCTAGTGGACAAGTACCTGATAAAATATCATGCAGATATACTGTATGTAACACAGCATTTATATGCCTAAAATTTTAATAAGAATGATATATCCAAATACTAGCCAGGTTAATTTTGAATCTGGGAAGGGTCTCACTGATAATCTAGCTCAACCCTGTCATTTAACAGATGATTCCATTGAAGTGTGAAGAAATTAAATAACATCATTTTAGTCCTAGAAATGGAAATAAAGTTAACTGTGTTTGGCATATTTTTTGAAAATGGTGTTGAATTTAGGAAAAATCCCAATGAATACTCAAAATATAGCCTCTTACACATTTCTGCATCAGAGTCACATGTTGTACAAGCTCTAAAATTTCTAGTACTCAAAAGAAAAATTAAGATAGTTTTAAAGCAACTATAGGGACTTTCCTGGAGTCCAGTGCTTAAAACTCTGTTTCCACTGCAAGGGTCGTGGGTTCAATTCCTGTTTAGGGAACCAAGATCCCATATGCTGTATGTGGTGTGGCCAAAAAATTAAAAAAAATAAAGCAGCCATAGCTTAGAAACTTTACCTACTTTGCTTCCCTGAGATGCCACTGTAAAAAAAAGTCTTTGCCAAATTTCTAGTTTTCATGGAAGTTTGACCTTATACTGAATGTTATCATGTTGACTACTTCTGCTGCAACAGCCATTTTCTAAAACCAGTTATGCTCATAGAAATACCTTGCAGATGGTAACAAGGTTATATAAATTGCCAAGATGTAGGTGATTGATCCCACATCCAAGAAGTCTAATTAACCTTTTATGTTTTATTCTCATTAACTCTGAACCCAAAGTGCCAAACTTAAGTAAAAGAGATTGAATATAGACAGACAGCACTGTATTTTCCCACAGTATAGTAAAAATTAATCGATGAAAAAAAAATAAAAGCTTGCATTCTTAAGATACTTTCTTCCTAAGAACATATGTTATTCCAATAAAGCTTTACAATAGTCCAATTAGTAGGTAGATAAAGGACAGATACTCCCTTTTCAAAGATGAAAAAAGTAAGGCACAATCAGGTTAGGGGAGAAGCCAGAGGTCACAGAGTGAGTCATTAACAAAGCCAAGAAGACATGATGATGTTTTTTTTTTTTTCTTCCAATATGGTGCCCTGTGCATGTAGCCACCATAACCATGATTATACATTTTGATAAATAAAGAAATACAAAAAGTATCTTGGTCAAAATATCTGGAATGAAATCTAAATTGTACATATGGCAATTATCTTTGCAGGAAACAAGAAATTGCTTCCATTTTCAAAAACATGCTCCCCAGCATTTTTTGCCATTTTCTTTGTATTCAAAAATATCTATTGTTTAACTTCAAATAAATGCAAATATAACTGTGGTACAAAGTAGCATTTGTGCTGCTAGTACCATTAAAAACCCTCATGTGTGAATGGGTTTTAATTAGGCTGTATTAGATTAATCCCATGTCTCCATTGGTTGTAACAAATGAAAAGATAGTATGCACTGTCATGGGGATAGACATTTAAAGCTCAATGTAACTTTCATATTTTTCCATGCGATCGGTCAGCTAGGACTTCCTTTTAATTTGATGAAAATTTGGTTTGTAAATCAGAAAACCTTTTAATTGCAAGAAATGCAAAGCAGGAATCTTTTTTTTTTTTTTTTAAGGATTGACATTACCTTTGTTGTTTGATACATTAAAACAAGACCCATAAGGGACAACTCTAAACAATGAACTTCATATAAAATAGATAAAAGCTTGCTCCTTGGGCCTACATAGAAATTCAGACAGAAACCTGGAAAGAACAACTTAATACTTCTAATATGATAATATTGCCTAGGTAGCAGTAGAGTATTTGTTATAAAAGGTCTTAAGTGTCATTTCCTAATGACATTTTGAGGTAATTTTAACCACTTTTAAAATAATTGCATGTAGATTATAGTTATTGTATAAGAAAAGACTTGCTTCCAATTTAAAGAATGTTGGGAAGTTAATGTAAATTTAAGTAGTGAAACCTAATTTTTAAATCAGAAAAATACCCCAGCCGATGTGTAAGTTTTGCTTTGTCACTGTACTGTATTCTGTTCAGTAGAACAAAGACCAATGCATAATGAGCCAATGTAAATGAAGTCAAATCAGCAAAAGCATTGTGGGGGAGGGGGAGGTGTAAAATATGACAGTCGATATAATGACCAGGGAGTAGAGAATTTAAATGTTTAATGCCTACACATTCAGATTCATTTTTCTGTCATCGCTTTGAATGGGTACACTGAGGTGCTTGAAAGTCCAGAATGAAAACATCACCCCCTGCACCAAAAGAATTATTAATATTATTTAATAGCACAGATATGGTCTGCATTCATAATCGTCCTCTTTCTGCCACTTCCCCCACCCACTTCAGGAAAAGAAAAGAAACATGGTTATGATTAAAGATGATCAGAAAATGCTGTAGGTGTTTATTTGGGGCTTTCTCTCTTACCCTCCTGCACTACATGCCAGCTTCCCATTTCCCAGCCATGATGGAAGCTCAGAACACAATAGGGACATAGCAACAATATGAATTGCAAATACATGTATATCTTTCTGCACAACCTATCTGATTAACTCTTAATAAAATGAGTATCCTCTAAAAAATATCCTGAGCTGTAAATTGCTTTACGACTGATGACGGGCTTTGGAAAAATGCTATACATGCCTTACGATCAACTAGACAGAGTTGTGTTAAACAGAATTGCTTAGCTCTTGTCTGTAAATTACTCCCCTCCCTCTCCAATAAAGGAATGAATCTTGCTTAATAATCTGTGCTGCTTAGCATGTGTTAAAACTGTATGTCTGAAAATCTCCGTATTTTACATATCCCACACTTCAGGACTATAAGAAGCCTTTATCTTAATGTTCTCATACTTAACATTTTCCTACACGGAGTGTGAATTTTTGAAAATACTGGCATAAAAATCATTTAACGCAGTGTCCTGCCATCATCCCATTTTCTCTCATGTGCAGTTCTAAACTACGACTGTCTTGAAAGATACTCATAAATTCATTTCGGTGTCTAGGCAGTTTAACATACAGCAATTAAACTGGAGCTATAAACAGCAAAGCATATACATGGACTTTTCCTATTTCAATATTACATTATAAACTAGAGAATATTAATCCCTAAAAATGAGTGCATTGATAATATGAAGGTGAAATTCTGTTGGGGGGGAGATAGGTGGAAAATGAATTGAAAAATTATTGTAAAGTTAAATTTCTAGTTTAAGCATTAGTTAAATCATTGAAGATAATTTGTGTCTTTACAGTGTAAAAAAAGGGAGAAAAGATTTCTCTGGAGCTGGTGACGTGTAATAAAAGGCTTTGGTTAAATTAGCTCTGCATATGGGAGCGGTGTGTGTGTGGAAGGTTGGGGAAACACAGGAACCTGAATACTTGCTTTGTGAATATTTAAGCTTTTTGCAGGCTAGACTCTAAGGAAGAAATAAAATGCTAGCCTTTTACCTTTGAACCCTTTGGTGAAATATCTTAATGTGGCCAAATGTGAACATAGTGAACTTAATCAGTAAATTTGACTTAGATTTATGAAGTGTTTCATTCTAAATGCATTTACATATACACAAGCACATATATGTACATAAATTTATTTTATTACATCCATTTTACACAAACTGAACCTTAAGCAGTTGAAGTAGTAAAAAAAAAAAAAAGCCAATCAAAGTACTCTTCATATATCCTTAAGTCCATAAACCTCTTTAAATTGTCTCTTTTAAAAAACAACTAAATTATGGAAATGCAGACTGCATTACAGAATATTTGCCAGTTATATCTTGATTCTTATTTGAAATTCCCACAAGAATATAGGCATGACAGTAATATAAACCATAGAAACAGGCAAAAAAAGTAGAACACAGGGACTTGTAAATAAATCCATGAATATCAAGAAGCACAGATGCTGAGATTATGCATTTTTACCAGTACAGTTCTGTGCTTGTAAACTATAAGGCCAGACATTTGTAAGATGCAGTGTAGCAGGCCTTGCAGAGGGAGGGAGAAGAAGGAGAGACACTGAGAAAGGTGGGGAGGAGGGAAGAAGGGAGGGAAAGTGAGTGAGAGGGAGAGGGGGACAGAGAGGGAGAGGGGGAGAGAGAGAGAGAGAGAGAAGGGAGGGGGGCCGATAGCCAGACACAATAACGCATAATAATGTTAACATTCCTGCATGTCTAATGGCTTAAATATGCTGTGTGCCTCACTCTAGCCCCACACAGCAGCTGATGTCAAAGAACCATTTAATATTTTATCAATAGTCCTTCTTTGAACCAAAAAAATTTTCTTCTCTATAAAAAGAATTCAGGAGCTTCCAAGCATGAAAAAAAATTAAATCTCTTGAATGGCAAATTTTAAAACACAACATATTTGTGCATACCTCATGTTCAGCAAGATTCACACCATTCTCCAATACATCTTACATTATTTACATCTTAGCAATGTCAACATGTCTTATTTACCAAGGAAACATAAAGTCCTATTTTTAGCATCTCTGTTTTTCACATTAGGAATGTGTAGCTTTACTTTTTAATGTAAAAGAATCCCATTGATTGAATTATTTTAATATCGGTTGGACTTTTAGGTGGTGGTTGTTGTCTTCTGGTAGAAAATATTGTGTTCTTGTTTGACGGATACTATGCCTGTAACAAAGAATGACTGAATTGTCTTAACAAAGAAGATGAGGGCTGTATGTGTTGGTTACAATAGAATAACCACCTTCCAGATCTCTTAAATCCACAATATATGTAGTGTGGGTCCTGAGTGGCTTTTGTTTTCAATGTCTTTTGTAAGCTTTTAGGGTTTTTTCTGCATCAAATGTCAAGTTAATTTACAGGGCGCTATTACTGATATGTTTCCTTGGCTTGTGGTTTTCTGTGAAAGGCAGGCAGCTGAGACCAAGTCTTAGGCTGGGGGGGAGGGGCAGCCAGCAAGCCCATAACACATACACCGTGCCAGGGTCGGTAAATTGGCTGCCTGTATGACAGCGGGCCCAGGGAAGCCTCTAGTCTTCATTTGCATGCTGAAGAATATCCAGGATTAAACCGGAGTGATTTTCATACAGGATTTAGACCTGACATTTATTATTCGGTTCACAGACCTCTTGAAGGAAAGTTTGTTTTCCACTCATAGATGAAAAATCTTCTAGGATAAATAAAGACTGGCTTAGCAGTAACAGTAAATAAATATCTTTCCTATATTTCATATGAATTTATCATACATGATTACCAGACAGATGTTTGCCACCAAATTACTGTATTTTTCTCTTTAGCAGTAGTGAAGGAAAGTATCTATCAAGGCTCCTCTCAGTATTTGTAAAACATATCCATTTAATTCTGGAACTTGATTTTTCATAAGTACAATCAAGAGACAGATAGTTGCTTTTTGAAACAAATTAAAACAGTATTGGAGTCGTAAAATACTCTGAAATGCTTAATTTTATATTTGTTTCATGTGTTTTAATGAGGACAGAGAGGACTTTGGTTATACTGTAAGCATCAATTACACTCTTTTATATAAAACATGAAAATTACAAATGAACACTATACCTGAGCCCTATCTACCAAATTTATAACATAGATAGTTCATTTTTGTTGTCAAATAGATCCATAAAATATTCTAGTGTCTTTTAACATTTAGGTATTGACTGTTCGTCCAGACAGACACTTGTAACCCAAGACTTAGACAATATTTTAACTAAACCAAGGTCTAATTTCTAATGTTCAAGCAAAACGTATTTTGACACAATGCCATTATGAAGGAACATGGTAGAGGTACTTTTACCTTTTCTGGAGTTCACGTTCTATGTGGGCCAGAGTAAAGACTGCAAATTGTGATTAAGCAGGCCCAGAAGAAATTTAAAATTCCTAGTGTATTAACAAACACAACAGACTTTTCAAATGCATTGAAAACATACTTTATATATTTAATAAATGTATAGTAAAATAATACAAATGTCAGCAATTAAATATATTATTGTTTCTGTCAGTGCATATGGAGAAGACACTATAAAATCTGCTATATATTTGAATTTTTAATGTGTCAGTGGAACTTCTGAAAATGTGTTCTTGTATTTAATTTCTTTATGGATATTACCTTATTCATAACAAATCTTAAACATGGACTATATAGGATGTAGTCTGGAAATTTTTGTTTGCTTTAATGTTGCATTTTATTATACATGTACAGATGAAACACATTTACTTTTTCAAATCAATTTATGATTATACTCAGTAAGGAGCATATATTATTTAAGTTTTAGACAGAATATATCAATGAACTTCTTATAGTGTGATATCAGGAGACGCTTTAACCTCTGAGCCACCAGGGAAGATAATATCTTATATACAAATTAGATTATTAAGCAAGCACTTAATAAATGAACAAATGAGTCCATCTAGTTTTGCCTTAATTCAATTATCATACATAACATGCACATGAATAATCAGACTTTTTACCAAAAATTAGGTAAAACCAAAGAGAAATTATTGCTGGGAAGAGATTTCGGTCATCTTTAGTGTGGAAATATATCTCCTTTATATGTATGTAAATTACAAATGTTAACATAAATATTATTGCAAAATGTGTCTACACATGCAAAGTGAAGAGAATCAGGCACTTATTTGAACAATTCAGGCTAAACCCCTCACTTTCACTTGCAGTAGATAATTGAGGCAAAAGTGTTTTTCCCTTGAATTATCTGGATGATTGCATCAATTCTTCACTTTGCTTTATACGAGTATATAGACATAGCAATTGTGTGTCTTTAGAAATTGCCACTTTAAAAACATGCAAATACAGAACACGTTCACTTACAACCCTGCTACCTTACAGACTTAATACACCAATGGACTTGTTTGTTAATGAAATACAAAATCTTAAAAAAGGGGAGGAGTTAAATATATTTTCCTAAGTAATTATTTCTAAAGCAATGTATAGTGATATTTAGATGTAACATACAATTATATATGCATCATGCAAACTAGGTTTCTCCAACCTTCTCTGGCATACTAATGCCCCAGTCTCCTTCATTACTATTTCTATTAACAGTCTATTTCCACAGTAGGCCCTGATAATTGTATGGACGGTATTCATGATGGTGTGTTACGAATATAGTCCTGAGGAACATATAATTGTGAAAGTTTGACCCTCCACCTGAAATCCTGAAAGTATATGCTTGAGCAAAAGGAATTCTGAATCCAGTTGGTTAGATGGGGAGGATCATTTTCAATCAAACCAATTTTTAATAACTTTATTGTTAATACACTAAAAATATGGCTGATATAATGGCTTGAACTCATCCGGTTATTTCGTCCTTTCTAGTGACTGCATAAGAAATAGATATTAATTGCTCCACCATTTGAAATTCTTGGTACAATTTACATTTACTCACTTTAAACTCAAGATGTCTCTCAATCAGATTGTGGGCTCTTTATATCCTCAATGTAATTAGTATTATACAGTATTCATGACAAACATAAGGAACAAGGAAGAGGATTCCTACTTGGTAATCATTGTAAATATGAAATTGTCAAGCTAGTCCTAATTAGTCACTGAGATAAAGATAATATGCAAGTCTCTTAAGAGATGCAACAAGACTTAGAACAAAATTCAGATATGCCACAATTAGATTATTGTTTCAAATGCCTGTGCTTAATAAAGTTGGTGGACCCTGTTGGCCAAATAATTCTGTCAGGTAAGCCATCATAGTTTAAAAGTAATTAAGCAATTCGTCCTCATCTTAAAATGGCACCTGCAAATGTCCATGCTTTTGTTGGTTTGGAAATGTGTAAGATGCTTGATAAAAGTATCCTCTAAGAAAATTCAGTGTATTGTACTTTTTAAACTTCAACAGGTAGAGAATCACTTTCCAACTTGCCTTTAAAAAACATTCTAGTAAAGCATTTGATTGTGTAACATTTTTATTATTCAAGTTCTTACCATTTCACACTACTCCCTAGAGAGGGGCCAAGAAAATATTAAAAATACTATAGAAATATAAAGGATAAGATATTTGTCACTCTCGTTTAAATTGATGTATGCTGCTGTCCTATAAACGTCACATCGGATAACCCTGAAAAATTACCATGAATCTCCATAATTACGCATATTCATGATGCTGTTTTGCATAGCGCTAACAGCAGACTGCGTGTGGGGTGGGGACGAGAAGGGGGGTAGGGGTGATGTGACAGATTAAAATTATTACCAGTATCATGGAAATAGACATAGCAACAGTTCCATTTTGTTAGGTCTTGGAAAACAAAAGCATATCACAAAATTGCATAGTAATTAAATAACTCGAAATTTTTCTCCTACATATTTCACCATAAAAAGTTAACCGCAAAAAACAGACTAGAAACGTCACTGTGACTTGAAATGTGCTTATATTTATCACAGATTCCTAGGTACAGGACTATGGCAACTGAAAGGGGACAGTGCTTTTTAACTTTTTTTGAGGCGGGGGAAGGGAGATGGTGAGGTGATGGAGAATTTTCAGGCCTGCGAAGTAGCCCACATGTTTTTTACCATGGTTCCAAAGCTCTTGATGAGCTGAGTGCAAATCACGTAGGTGCATTTCTTCTGATAAATATGAGGAGGGAATCATATTTGGTAAACTGTTAAAAGGCTCTAAGAGATGGAAAAGTTGTCTGGTGTCTATCTCAATAGCGTTTTTGTGCTGAGGCAGAGAGCAGAGTTAATCAGGGACTCTAGAAGTAATTATCGACAGAGTTTGGGTAATACAAATGCTTGGGTAAACAGCGATTGTTCTTTCCACAAGATTGCGAGTAGAAACAACAATACTGGTATTGTCCTCCACTTCTCATTAAGGGGACTCGGGGAGGGAGTGCTGCACTGCGAGGCGGATGGGAAACTGACAGGCAAACTGTGCTCCGAACGACTCTCTTCTGATCCCACTACCACAAACTCTGGCTTTTGGCATGAGGAGTGCCAGCTGCATCGGGAGAAGCCAAGCCTGTCATACCATCTTCACATCAAATCTTCAGGATACAAGAGCTAAAGCATAGTTAGCGCTTAATGAAGAAACAAATACAAAAGGGAAGATTAGGCCTTGTTAACACTTGCATTCATTTGTTCTTATAGAAACCGCATTGGATGGGTTGTTTTGTAGAACTCATTCTTTTTTTCTCTTAAGCAGAAAAGTTACATTGAGGATGCATTTTTTTTTTTAATATTGTAAATACATAGGGAAAAAAAATCTTTCAGTTCCCCTGTAACTATCAGCCAGCAAATTGTTTTGTCAAAAATGCCACTTGAAACAGTGATGTCCATGACAACTGTCAAAATTGGTAAATAAATACTTTTCATTTTTTAATATTAATCATATTATACTTCTTGCCTCATGAAGCATTTCCTCGCATGCATAAGTGGTACCATTGCCTTCTTTTGAAAAACTGGGATGTGAAACTTTATCTATTGTTATTGGATAACAAACAGTCTCCTTTGGAGTGAAACATTTATGTTTCATGGCACCAAGTTACTTTTATCTTCAAATTAATTGCATTTGAGGAAAAGGAATCATATTTTTGAAGTTCACTATAAACTAGCCAGAAAGTTTGACAGCAGAATGCTACAATTATTTTTTATTGTTGTAAGCAATCAGTCAACTGTACAAAGGTGTATTGTGTACAGCTGCAATGTAAAACCTATTTTTGTTTATGCTATCTGTCAACCACTTAATATGGCTTAGGTGCATTCTAAATGATATTATTCCAAAGGAAATAGGAATACTTTAAGGAAACAGTGTACTTTCTATCCTACACTTTGTATGGAGGGCCTACCCAAGAAAGGTTCATAATGCATCTGTGGTTCTTAACATTTAGATGCATATTGAAAGAAAATGGGCAAGATTTTGAAGACAGGAATATGTAATACCTATACTGGGACTAGAGATACTTGATTTTTGCAAATTCTCAGATATTTTAAATGCAAACTCAATGAGGAGACCCTTTTTGTGCTTTGCCTTGCTTCTGATGGAAAACACAGGAAGATGGACAGCTAGATATTCTTTCAGAAAGTAACTTTCTGTAGACATATGAAAAGACAGTACTCAAACAGTGTAGCCTAATTACTAAAAAAATTATTTTTGTGAGAAAGACATTTAAAATATGTCCTGTGTTCTCAGTGTGGTGGGAATGGATCCCCTTTATTCTGTTAGTGTCAGGAAATATCACCAATATGGTGTTTTGTGCTAAGTTCCTCCCAGCTTTTACTTGGGAGGTTATTATATTAACTTCCCAAGTGGTTATTATGTTTGACATGGTTTTTGTCCATGGTATATAAAATAGCCAAACAAAAATGGGCCTTGAAATACTCAAAAATATCTCATATTTCCTAGTGCTCACACTTCTCAATACTCTGAACTATGGATATCACCTTTTTAAGGTGACTGCATCTCAAAATGTGAGGTCATGTTGTAGGGATCTGACCTCATTACAAACACTTCTCAGAGAATTTGTTACAATGAATTCATTGATTAATCATTTAAATGGCACTTAGTATTTATAAGTGGCAATTCTCATATGCTTTCAGACCAAGAGCAGTTAAATACTGAATATTGCTATTTTTATTTGTTAATTTTATTAGCAGTCTCCTCGGTGGTTTATAATTAAATATGACAGGTAGATTTGCATGATGCCTCCAAATGTGCTTAGCTGCACAATAGTATTAATATAACTTTGTGATAACAAGTAAAATGAGACTACATTTTTCTCTCTGATCAATAGAACTCCTTTTTAGGATTTTATTAATAATTATTTCAGCATTAATGTGACTACACTTTATATTCATTTCTAAAACTGTCCAACCAATTTTATGAATCAGTTGTGTATCAACAGGACATGCAACTAGAGAATGTACAAGAGAATCTGTACTGCTGGAATTCATTGCATCTTAAGTATAACATTATAAAATATGTGTGTTTATTTGGATTTCTTTGAGACAGCAGCATAATAGAATAGAGTAAAATAGTTCATGTTACTTAAAGCAAAATTTGACAAAAATATTTCTGCTTATTGTATCATAAATGTCACACATGTATATTACATATATTTAAATATTTTACTGACAAAATGAGTGCAAGAAAGTTTTCTGTGTGAAAATGTTTGAAGCTGGACTGAAGCTGTAGAGTTTGGGTGAGAGCAGATAAGGCTATGAGTATTAATATTACATATATTTGATTGATAGTGATCTGGCTCTATTTTAGATCACAAAACATTTAAATATGTTTATATTTTTATAAAGATTACTGTTAATTTGCACAGGTTTATAACTTATTTGAACAAAAATAAAAGAAGAAATTGTGCTTTTATTTAGATCAGGAAACATATACCATGAATTTAATTAAACTTTCCTTTAAAGTGAGTTTTACGTTATTTTCCATACAAAATGAAAAATCAACTTTTCTCCTTAATGTGTTGAAAAAATTTGTTTGGTAAGAATAGAATCATTCAAATGTAGCTGAAGAAATTAAGTATATAGAAATACTGAACATTTGGGCAGTGGACAAGCTTCTTTGAGTTCTCTTTTTTGAAGGATGTCATCCCTGACCAGAGCCCTAATGAGAACGAACCTCTGTGGCTGTTCTCACCTAGCCCTTGACCACTCCAGTGTGGTACCATGTAGAGGCAGAGGGGGTGTGTAGGAGTAAAATCACAGCTGGGCCTAGCAGCAACCGATTTCTGCTATAGCATAGCCTCAAACTTGCTAAATTTAGAGGCACAATCTCACTAAAAATTCCTCCTGGTTGTCGCCCCTGTTTCAGAGAAGAAATGCACAGTTTTCTTGGAGGAGAATTGACTAAAGGGGTAGGGGTGGTGGAATGTAGTCGGAGTTCGTTTAACCTGAGCTCATGCTTATATGTATTGGATAGGTGTATCTTTGTTCACTCCCTTTTCCATAGGCTTCTCTATCTAGGAGCTTAAGAAAATCCATTCATCCAAATTCTAGTTTGCCTAATATTTCCACTCAGTAGAGATGCTGCTTGGCATGAGTGAATCAGGTGGTCTTTTTGGCATAGAGGAATTTATCTGTAAGAGGGCTGGCTTTGGAGTGAGAAGATCTGGATTAGAATTGTAGCTTTTCCTTATTTGGAGCATTGTCTTAGCTTTAGGAATTTCTTCCTTACACAGTGACTCTAAAGATAATATAAAATACCATCTGACAGAATAACTAGTAGTATGTCTGGAACATAAGAGATGCTGCAGAATACTGGTTGGTTGAACTAAAATTTGAATGTGTAGATATAGTCCAGGAAAATTCAGAGCTGAGTGGGTTTTTTTAAGAATGAATTTTTTTATCTTGAGTGATACATGGAGTGGAGGTGGGGTGTAGGCACAGAGCCCCTTCATCTTCTGGGAAAAGAGGTGAGGCCCTGCGTGGGGCTGCTGCTTGAGTTTCAGGTCAGAGTTACGTTTAACCAAACTAGGTGAAACTTTTCAGTCTTTTTCTCATAGCTGAAAGAGTTGAAAAACTACATGCTAAGAAGAAAACAAAAAGAATGAAAGTTGGCACAGAAATTCAATTTTTTTTTCTAAACACAGAACCTAATGTATGATAGATTAAACATTTGCTGAATGAATATACAAATAAATGAAGGTAAATTTTAAATATGTAACCCATATGTAATTTCAAATATGTAATTTGAAAGTAAGTAATTCCAAGTTCACTTTCAGCCCACTCTTTTATTTATTTGTTTTTTTTTTTGAGAATAAAAAGTTCAAGGGACTTTAAGAGAGTGAAGGGCATTCTAAAATGACCCATCTTTACATTCATGTATGTTGAAGAAAAACCTACTTGATATATACATTTATGGAATGTAGCTTTAAGTACAAGGATAATACCATATTTATACATATTTGTTGTACAATTTTAAGTACACATTCTAGCATAGTTAAATATTTATTCACAGAATAGTCTATCATTTCTTCATAGTACAAGCATCTATTTAGAATATTTTCCTAAATAATATAGTCAAATATTTACCAAGCATGCCCTTTAATTGTCTTATGAAGAAAGATATATTTTCAGACATCCACATAAATTTGGGTCTAGTCAAGATTGCCAGTATATGTAGGCCAATAGAAATGAGCACCTCAGCTGTAGGCATTGTGTTGACCTGTTAACCTGAATTTCATTTCTGACAACTTTTGTATTTAAACTTAAATTCCATAACCTATATATGTACTGGGGATTAATTCTCATTTGAGAATTATCATCCTACTTTAAAATACCTTTAACAGCAAAAATCGGTGTTCATTTCAACCATCAAGATACTTTTTTCAAGATTTGGAGCTTGTCTTCTTGAGAGTTCTGTACAGCAGAGGAGGCAACTTAAAATGATGTCAGTAAGAGTTTGCAGAGATGTCACTTCATAATGGATGATGGCATCTGTGAAGTTCCTTTATTCTCTGGCATTCATAAAAATTATACCACATCTATATACATGCTAAGTGCCAATATAAATATAAAAACTTTATAAATGATATTTTCCTAATGCATATAATTCATATAAATCTCAATGATTCAGAGTAAAACTGGGTGATACTAATACTTTCTTTCTGGTATAAAACATATTTGGAAAAATTATAAAAATAGAGTCATCTCAAACTCTCATAAGTAAGTGAAGCAGATTAATTTTTTACAGCTGCCAATGTACCAGCCCACTTACAAGTAATAATACTAATGTAAAAAGGTGTACATTGAATTCTCAACTTTGCAAGTGCACCCATAAAGATTAGAAAGGGACTTATCCTTTTTTCTAAGACATGCATACATAAAACTTAATGCAGAAAAAATTCCTATTTTACTCTTTGTTTTCATTGAATGTTGAATTTAAGGTTCCGAAGAACCTCTTTATGCACTAAATTTAATTTTGCCCATTTTTTTATCTTAGGGAAATTGATGATGATTTTTAGTCTTTATTTGACTCTCTGTCTTAAAAGTATTCTTTTTTTTTTTTTTTTTGGTGGCTTGATAACATAACGAATATTTTAACCAAAATGATAAGATGAAGATGATGTCGTTACCTTTTTCCTATAGTATTGTATGATCTGATAAAGTACACTTACTACTAAATAAATAAATAATGAAATTCTTGTTCAAGTGTTTCCTGGATAGTAAACATTTCTCAGAGTACCATGCTTATTTTTAAGATATGTTCATTTTTAAAACATACATATGATTTCTTCTTTTTAGGAACTTACTGAAAAATTTTTGCCAACATTGAACTTTTTTCAAGTAAAAGGCACAGGTTTATTCTTCACGGGTTTCCTTTTCCCACTGTATGTGGTAAAGGACTTAAAAGGACATATTTAGTCAGGCAGTTCACTGTTTACAGTATATAAGAGCTTGAGATAAGCACAGAGAAACAAGAGGTCAGTGGTGTCCTCATTTTGTTTACTTCAAAAACTATTGTCACACAAGTTTTTACTGATGATTAGGACTCAAAGATGTGCTAATTAAATGAAGTGTGTATGCCATACCTCACTCGTATCAACGCCCAGAAACTTTCTAGTAACAAATGTGTTTACAAATCTTCATAATTATAAACTTAATCATTTTCTTTATATTGTTCATTCTTAACAAACATTCCATTTGCTATAGAATGCACTGTCATCAGTTTATCATGCTTTCATATGAATACCGTGTTTTAATACCAAAAAAAATATTAGCTATCCTTCCTACAATATAAGAATGCCAATTTTCAGAATTACTGCTCTGTGCTGCATGCACATGCTTATGTGTTTCTCACCAATCAAAATCTTCCTTTTTTCTCTCTCTCTGCCTTTTTCCCTCTGTTTCCTGCAGGCTCTCCCCTTCTCCAGCTAGCCACCTGCTTCCCTGCCCTCAGTTCCCCACTGCAGAGTACAGTGAATGTATTAGGAACATCCAGTTGTAGTTGGGCTTCTAACCTTGCTCAACTCCAGCATTAGCAAAGGGATTCAGTTTCTTGAATTCATTAATGGTATTTTGCCACAAAAGCCTTTGTAGTTCTCTCCTGAACATTGAGCCTAGCTTAATAACATTCCATTTATGTTAAAGACACATTTAATCTGTAAATGTGACCTTTAGAAGAATTCTCTTGTTTTTCATTAAAGAAACACTGCATTACAAATATTAATTATTCCTTGATGCCATATTTTAATTAACTAATCATGTGTTATTTGCAGCAATAACGAATGCAGTAAGGTATGTGCAATAATGCTATGTAATGCAAGATCGATATCAAAGAATTCATTGCTGCAGAAAAGACATGTTTTGAGTCTCTTCTCTGGATGAGTCTGCTTACATGAAACATTTAGTCTAGAATGATGCTTTGTTTTGCTTTGTGTTTTGTATTTTTAAATGCCAACGCAAGTCTGATTAAAATGCTGAACATATCGTTAGCCCCATCACTAATAAGTGAACGTTCACTGATGCATATTAGCAGGGTCTAGCAATGTGGTGAAATTGTCACTTAAGTGCTTGGAATCTGAACACAGAAAATGACAGGCAATGCCGAAGGTCCGGCTCCAGTGCATGTCTTCACTGTAGCTGGAGTCACTGGAATGGTGAAACCAGTTTAGGTTCAAGGTCGCTGCTGACATTCAGCTGTCATGGCTTCATTGTCTGCAGGCCTTCTCTCCATTGACACATTCAAGAGTACTTTATAGCAACCACAAAGAGCTAGTCAATTGATACCATTACACTTCATGCACACACAAACCACAAGCCTGTTCAGGACTGTTGATACAGTCTAACATTTATTCATTAAGGGATCTATTGAAAATGCAACTTGCCCAGCCCCACTCTTAACAACATAGACTTACTTGTTTAGTCCAAACATTTAGCTACGTCTTTTTCAAGTTTTGCACAGCATTCTCTAATTGAGGTAACATTATCTGCATTTTAATGCTACACCATTTATGTCCAATGAAAGATTACCTGAAGAACCCTGCCATTACCACACTAGTTTAAATACGGGCAGTCGTATAGAAAAAATATACACAAAAGATGTAAGCAGGGGGAAAAGGGAGATATTTATTTGTTCTAGGAGTGCCACGGAAATCCAATTGCTCAGAAATGAAATAAGAGTCTGAAGTGAAAGGAGGGAAAACCTAAGCTTGGGTCAGGGAAGAGGCAGTGATTAGCTCCATTGTTAGAAGCTCTTTGAGCTTCGTTGGTTGTAAAGAAAAACCCACTAATGAATCTATTGAAGCTTGCCAGAACTTTGTGTGGAAGACAACTTAAGTTATGGTGCTTATCTAAAAAATGGTAGTAAAGCATGTGGGTATATAAAACAGCACATATGTCTCTTGATTAACAGCTTGCCCATAAAAACAAAAAAATTGTTTAAAGATGGTATGTTGCACAAATAGCCTACTTTACATGTGTATGTTTAATTCCATATTCACAGGTCTTGAAAATTATCACGTCAGTGTTGAGGAGATGTAAGAAAATATATCCTATTGAATAGTTAAAAGACAGAGAAATAGGCAGAAATCTAATGTAGCTTATTTCTTCTTGGTTTACTGCCAGTATTTATAAAGGAAGATCGGTTTAAAAGTCAAGTTCAAAAGCTGATTCATGCTTTGCATATTTTTAAGAATGCAAAAACCATGTCATTAAGGAATGTGATCAGCTGATAGAAAAAACAATAGACTTTGGAAAAAAGGACCAGTATGTCCATTTACTGTATCTGGTAAAAACGTTTATCATGTTTCCATCATATGTGGCATTTCCAACATAGAATTGAGTCCTTTTTGCAGTTGAGTATAATATTTAATTATGTATGCCCATTTAACTCTACAATATACTTGCAGTGCTTAAAATAAAGCTGTCACTAGTAGAGGAATTTAATTAGGTAGCAGTATAGTAGAAAAAAAAATTGTGGCCAATCATTTGGTCAAGATCATCGCTAGTACCTGGAAAACTTACATAGTAAGAAGAAACAGAACGTATTCTTCTGAAAGTTTTGCCTCAAGTTTGGAGTTCAAACACTGAATGAGAAGAGGTCCTCCTCTTCCTTCCCTTCCCCATTGTCAAACTCATATATGGTTTCATGACTTTATCATAGGAATGAAGTTTTGTTACTTGAGAGGTGTTATTCTTTGCCTCAGAGGAGTTGTTTTATAAATGAGTGTTAGGTCAATGAATTCACTCTTTTTTTTTCATGAGCACTAAAGCATTATTCCTCCAAAGCATACTATTTTGGGGCAACAGGAGTAACCATTAAGCAAGTTGTTCTTATAATGCCCAGTGCCTCTTTACTTTTGGCATCTCAGATTGCTAACTAAGGCTCTGGGAGACTTTTTGTGGAGATTACCTGTGGGTTTCATGCCGTTGTCTCGTTAAACATATGTCTCCATGAGGGAAGATACCATTGCCATGGTATTAGCACCTTTTTTCAGGTCTTATTAATTTGCTTCAGTGTTCAAACTAGTATAAGCAAAGGCTAACTATAGCCAAATAAAAACTAATTATATGGGTATAGTTTTTCTCAAGTCCAAACCATCAGAAATCCATTATAATGTTTGCTACCATGAATGTCTCTATTTCTCTAAGATTTTATGTCAGAATTTTGACTTATTTGACCAACAGAAGGATCTGAGGATGAGAATTGCAAGAGCCATATCAAAAAATTAAGATAAAGAGAATCAATATTTATAGAATACCATATTCCAGATGTTATATTGGGCACTTTACTTTGTTGGTTAGTCTCCATAACAACCATGAATATTTTGGGATTATTATTATTTTATTTTATGAATGGGAAGAAAGATGCTGCAAGATTTTTTAGAAACTTACCTGAGGCTATCAGGTAAGTATCACAAAGCAAGCTACTGATTAAACTGCAATTTAAACTCAAGATTATATTCTCCTGAAGCTTATGCTATCTTGAATACCTGTTTTAGCCAAAGGACTTTGGTAAAATTTGTCTAATGTTGCTGATGCCATTTTTGGTGAATACTGCCTTCTCTCTATATATATTGCCTCTCTTCAGAGTCACTCTCTATAAAGAGCTTTTCATTTTGCCTTTCTTTCTCTTCCCTTCTTTCCTTCAACCTGAGAGAGCACTGAAGATCGACCATCTTCCATATCAGACATCTTTCACAGCAGCTTAACAGAGCAACTTCACTGACAAGTGAAGATGGTCTACCCATGCACAACGGTTTCTACTGGGTTATGTTTTCTCAAATAAAGGATATGAATATGTCTGTCAGTCTGAAACTCTGGGTCTGTAATATTACATAAAATGATAATGGCATACTATAATCCTTCAAGCTTCCCTCCAAGACCATCTTTTATTTCTGTTTATTAGTTTAACAATAGTTTCTCAGAAATTTCTTCTGAGATGAGGAAACGAACTTTTATAGTGAGTTACTCTGTATTTCCAAATTTCAGATGACATGTGTGTTACGCTTTTTAGCCTATACTGTGGTGTACATCTGTATGTTGTGTCCGTGTGTGTGTGTATGTGTGTGTGTGTAAACTTCCAGACATACTCTTCCCGTCAAACCATCTTCTGCTCTCACTACTTTTGCATGGGGGATTTAAAAATACACTTATGACATATTTCTTCAGGAAAAAAAAAGACTGTTATCACTTAAATATCTTGGTCAGTTTTTGGAGTATTCACTCATTTGAATGGCAAAAAATTTTCCCATTTGAAAATTAGAAAGGGTGTAGTGATTTTGTCATAAACACGTTTACTTTCTCTTATAATGCAATTTTTCTTTGTCTGTCTAGCCTCACTTCCAAAATCCATTCTAAATGAGTACCTCCAAAAAAAAAAAAAAAACCGCCTTACTAAAAGTGGCACCAAATAATATTCAAACATTGGCAGAAGGAGGGGGCTGCCCAGAGCAAACAGTCGGGTTTTCTTCGCAAACTTTGCTGATGTGAAATATATTTGTATTTTTAATGATGTAACCTGGTCAAAAACACTTTGAAATTATATTAAATGATATGTTAGAAAGACAGAATTATTTTCCAGAAATTCTCTCCATGTGGATTTTTAGTTTTTACTCTTCTGTGCTAGTACACAGTTAGAGTAAACATTATGTGGAATGGTTTCCATTTGTATTTCACCTTTTTGGCAAAAAGAAATTTTTTTAGGTGTTACAATAGCTTAGAGAAAAACACTGAACTCTTTTAAGATAGTGAAATATGCTTTTAAGATATGCTTTGAGTTAATTTCTAATCTGGAAGGAGGCTTATTTGATGGTGGTACCCTATAATTAGTGAGATCAGTAATCAAGACAACTGTGATTTCTTTTACTGGGATTGCTCAGAGACTAAAGACATCTGGCCTAGATGACTCTGATGGTAAAATTCAAACTACACCTAAATTTGCTTTGTTACATGATTTTCATCAGAGGGACAAGAGAAGAGGTAATATTCTCTGCAGGAGTATAATTCTACAATGTCAAAAAATCAAATGATATTTGTTTTCTGGCAGCAGAATGTATCATATGTCTAAGGACAGTAAGGACTTGGGTGGACATCAGTGAATACTAAACACTAATTGATCTGATACATCCATATGCACACACACAAATACACATGGTGGCTGATAATAGCCGAGAATTACATCTTGCTTCTATTAAAAGATCTGTCACTTTTAGGTCAGAGTGGGATTTTGGAGGGTAATCTCCCACAATAGAAAACTATACTGACAACACCAGTGTTTTAGGATTGTTTGTTGTTTGGCTTGTTGATGATGCTTAGCCAAGGAGACACTTCCTTTCAGATTCTGTCTTGCAAACCCCAGGGCTCTGTTCTGGGCAGTTCAGCCTAATGGAATTAAGCCTGACACGTTTCAACTCTATTTTTCTATAAAATAAACATAAAAACAATGGTTTAGATTTCTGATAAAACTTTTGAAGCATGTGGGACTCCAACTTTCCCTGTTCTTTACACATCTGTAAATAAAGTGCATAAAAGGGGAGCGCAACAGGATAAATCAACATAAATTTGAAATCCACTGCAGCACGTTAAATGGCGCAGCCTCAGTCAAAGAGAGGCTGACCCCGCGGCTCCGTGCGGTTTGAAGCTAATTGTTTTCGTCAGGATGGGAACGTCTGGAAGTCCATGGTTGAATCCCACCAGTAAGGCTCCAGTAACTGAGCCGGCCCACAGAGAATGGACCCACTTTGTAGCGACACAGCGGGCTCAGACACCACCTATTCTGCACTCCAAACTGTCATGCATAACAACTTTATTGTGCTAAATTGAACTTGAAAGCAACCAAAGGCTATGAGAAGGAGAGGCTATGAGAAAAGCGTGCTGTCAGCGCTGGCAAAGGCTGACCTGGAAAGTAGGCTCAGAGACAGGGGAATAAAAGACCAGGCCCCATGAACACAGCATATTGTTTCATTTTAAAGTATGATTCCCATACCAGAGAAAGTAGCAAATGTGATGTAAATTTATTTAAATAGATTCGACCGCTTAAAAGTTTGCCAGCCGCTCTTATCCAACTTTCCCAGCTCTCTGATTCGTTACTTACAGTGGGAATATAATGACATATAGTCATCATTGTAACAGCTTCTTTGCAGGGGCACAATGATGATTAATAGCCAGCAGCAAATTTTCACATGGGCTCTGAAGCACTATGGCATTAAGCAGCCAAACAGTCCCAAATCCCCCTTTTCTGTTCTGCTGAAAAGTCCCCTCCTTGTACCTTGCAGATAGGAACAAAGCCTATCTTAATTCCAATCAGCTTTTCCTCATTCAAAGGGACCTTCTCTTTTTCATAATTGATTCATGTGCATTTTTTAGTGTTTCACTGAGCTGAAGCCACTTTTCTCCTTTTCTCTGTTCTGCCCCCACACCTGCACCCCTCTTTTTTGGAGGGGGTGAAGAGTGGGAAACATTGCAACAACAACAACAACAATTATAAAAAGGTGTGTTTTTTCTTCCCCAAATATTTGCTAAGTAAATTTCCCAATTAGTAATCATTTGTGCTTTACATGTAAAGGGTTTAAGACAAAAATTAACTCTGGGATTCCTCCATCCTTGGAAATGGTTTTAGTTATAAAAAGTATGAGCTCACAGAAATAATTCTGGTAGGAACCCTCCAAGGATGCCCTGTTCAGCTAGGGGAGTCTGAGCGGTGGGTATGCCCATGAGAGACTCACAGCTGGATCAAGGACAGAGCCTCTTGCTCTGGACAGATTCCTTTTTCTCCTCTGTGCTGTTAGCCATCTAGAAAGGAACAAGGGGCCAGAATGGAAGGCAGCAAAAGAAACCCTCCTAACCCACTCTATCCTTAAGTATCATTTTACCCCGTAGCAATCACACATTATAATTATTAGCAGAAGCTCCTGTGCTGTTTGCAGAAGTGCTCTCTCCCATCTACACTTTCCACCTCCTGTGATAACGACAAAAATGACATCAACCAGTGCTGTCTTGGAAGGGGATTTCCACATGCAAACTCATTTGTGTTTCTATGACAATATAATGGCCACAAAGTGCAGAGTTTTAGTAACTCTACTTTGCATATTTGTTTGTGTTTCTTACAGTCCTGCCCTCATTTTTATATATAATCATATGCCCCTGTTTGCTTAGGAAGCACCTCATGTACATCTGTTTTCTGACATAATTATTAAAAGTGCTTTCTTTCACTCTCAATTTGATCTGAGAAATTTGCAAAACCCATACATTTTTGCTATTAAAACTCCCCCCCCCCAAAAAAAAGAGCTGCCCCAGATGACTGTTGCAAACCAAAAGGGAAGGGTTTGTTTCTTACTTAGGTGGCTGTGGATTGCTTTACTCTACTGCATTTTGGGGGAAAGATTCTGACTTGAAATCCTGCAGCTGATGTAGCAGCACTGACTTTTGTCTCTCCCACTTTTAAGAGGTCAGTTGACCTTTACAGCTTCTTTGATATGTAGCAGAAAGGAGGTCATCTGCTGAAATGAAAGACACATTGCAAACCAGATTTTAAGTGTGACACTCTCCTTTGGCTGGGTCACGGTTCTCACTGTGAACCAGGGCAACACACTTCACTGGTCAGATAAAAATACTATGCCGTGTTTTTGATAATGACCTTTCTCTTGCTTTGGTGCCTTCAAATGGTTAAATGAAGAACATGTCAACTTGATAGGAATTCTGTTCATCATTTTCACTCTAGTGCTTACATCTTCTCATAAAAAGCAGCATGTAAAAGTGACATTGCATGTCTACATTGTACATTTTTCATAGAAAATTTCATATAGGTGAGCATATTCTAGTCTTTGGGTTATAGAACCAAAGCATCTCAGGGTGTGTAATAAATCCATATGGCAATGTCCTTAAAGGCTGGATTTTGCATTTGGATTTCAGAGTTAACTGAGAAATGTGTCATATCACCTGTAGGCAGAGAAGTTCCTACTGATGGGGCCACTGAAGGGGTTTATATATGTTGTTTATTCCTGAAAGTGTATGGAATAAATGGACTCCTGCTATGCTAGTTTGAGAATAAATTTAGCAAAATTATAAAATTTCCCACTTCCTATCAAACCATATTCAAATACTGGAAGAACATGAATGTAAGAATTATGACTCCAGTCTCAATTCAGTTCAGTTCAGTTCAGTCACTCAGTCGTGTCCAGCTCTTTGTGACCCCATGGACTGCAGCACGCCAGGCCTCCCTGTCCATCACCAACTCCCAGAGTTTACTCAAACTCCTGTCCATTGAGTCGGTGATGCCATCCAACCATCTCATCCTCTATTGTCCCTTTCTCCTCCCGCCTTCAATCTTTCCCAGCATCAGGGTCTTTTCCAATGAGTCCATTCTAAGTTCTTGTATAAGAGCGCAGTTCCTTGGTGAAACCATCATTCCTAGTCATACTGGGAACTGTCCAATCTTTCTTGGTACTTGCTATCCCCCCTTTAGATAATTCTTTCAAAAATGAAATGAGCAAAGTAATGAATGGTATTTTGTGATGTACAACTTATGCCCTTATTTTCTTGTGATGTTACTACTGTGAGGAAGTATAATTAAGACTGATATGAATCATCAGCTTTGTTAGATTATGGTGATGGATCTGGCTGTGAAACTCCCACGTTTGTGAAGAATTCTGCTTTTAGCTGGCTAAGACAGGATTTTTAAATGCACTGAACCTTGGGACTATCAGATAAGTTACTTCAGTCCTGAGGTTCTTGGATGAATTTCTAGGGACAAACAGAAGGGTGGACCAAGGATACAGTGCTCATCTTGTCTACTGGCGCCATTTGAGGAACTGAGTAAGGTCAGAGTGTCTCTTTAAGGCTTTGATTTGAGATTATAATGCGGCCTCTTGCTTTGCTCTAGTATATTCTCACCTGCTCCACAACTGTTCATCTTCCGAATGCGATAAAGCACTTTTCTTACAGTAGGTAAAGATTTTTGTGCAAACCTTGCCAACTGAGTACCACTGTCCTTGCACAGGAAGAGTGAACTCCTTTCCTATGCAGGCCTAATTTTTCTTGGACACCTAAGATATTTATTTACATGTACTATCCTAACTCTAATCCCAAGCCAACTAAACAAGTATCTCATACCCAGGATGATTCTATTTTATTTCATGCTATGTACATTTAGAAGTTAAGATCTTTTCATTGATATCTATCCTGTTCCTTGTTATACTCAAGCTTTTCAGGTCTTTCATTTCCCAAATTTTTCTTGTGTCTTTTTACTTGCTAACAAAACTGTTCTCTTTTGCAGGTGTCATGCAAACATAGGCTCAGAGAAGGTGAGCATATCCCCAGGAGATGAATCATAGTTTGAATCTTTCATCATAATTCTGTTCTCCTTTGCCAGAGATTGGATTAGAGATGGGCGTGTGACACGTCACACTAAGACATATCATAGTCAAGTTGCTCAAAACCAGCTATAAAATAATCTTAAAAGCAGCCAGGTTACAAAAGCATATTGAACAGAGGAAAAAAGATTAGGAAGACAATAGATGCTTCTTTGGAAACAATGTAAAGACAGTACTCTTTACTCTTTGAAAGACCAAAAAAACAAACAAACAAAAATCTGTCAACCTAAAATTCCATACCCAGAAAAAATAACTTTCAAAGATAAAGATGTCTCAGACAAACAAAATGACCCACACACCAACACTACAAGATATGCTAAAGAAATTTCTTAAGGAAGATACAGTGAGACCACATGCAAATAAAACACCAGAAATAGCTATTTCATGATTTTTTTTCTTATTTAAGCTCTTTTAAAGATAATTGACCTGACAGTTGACTTGTGTATGTTTTATAAGGAACTCTCAAAAACTCAACAGTAAAAAAGAAAAATCCAATTCAAAATGTGCAAAAGATATAAATAGACATTTCATTGAAGAAGGTATACAGATGGCAAATGGGCACATGAAAAGATGTCTAACATCGTTAGGGAAATGCAAATTAAAACTGTAGTGAGCACATCTATGAGAATGGCTAAAATTAAAAAGTAGTGATAGCATGCAATGCTGGTGAGAATACAGAGAAACTGGATTATTTGTACACTGCTGATGGGAATGTAAAATTGTACAACCACTCTGGAATTCCAGAGTGCCATACTATTCGGTGGTAGTCTTAAAAAAGCTAAGCATACACTTACCACACAACCCAGCAATCGTACTCCTGGGCATTTATCCCAGAGAAATGAAAATTCACATGCATGCCAAAACTTGTACACGGTTGTTCGCAGCAGCTTTGTTTGTAATAGCCCCATGTTGGAAACAACCCAAATATCTATAACATCTGAAGGGCTAGACAAATTGTGGAATACCCATACAAAGGAATAACTATTCACACGTACAGCATTGTGGGGGAACTGTTAAGATGCACAACAACATGAAGGAATCTCTAAATAAATATGCTGAGGAAAAGAAGCCAGACAAAGAGCACATCATGTAGAATTCAATTTATATAAAATCCAGAAAATGCAAACTAGTCATTAGTGCCAGAAAGCAGGCAGAAAATAATTGCTTGTTATTCAGGGAAGAAGATAAGGGAGGATTATTACCAAAGGGTAGGAGAAAACTTTTAGGAGTGATGGGTAAGTTCATTACCTTGGTTTTGGTGGTTGTGTCACAGGTTTATACATTTGTCAAAACATCAGATAGTTCATATCAGCTTATTGTATGTCCGTTTTTTTTTTTTTTTTTTAAGTTAAATCAGTAAGCCATTAGAGATGGAATCTATTTTCCTTTCCTTTGAGACTGCCTTCACTAAATGAACATGGCAGCCTTGAGTTTGTGTGGTCTCCGAGATTAGGTAAGGAAAATTCATGCAGCGTCTCCCAGTTTATTTTAAGGCACTCACCAGCCATACTCACTGAGCCACCATGTAAGAGGCATGGCTACTCTGCTGAGAAGACCTTGTATTGAGACCATTTGGAGAGGTCCTAAGACTATAAGCAGGCAGAGAGCTGCTCAGCCAGCCTCCATCCAATAGACTGTCTAAATGCCAGCCATCATCTGATATCAGTTATATCCCCAACTGGAACCACCTAGCTGAACTCTGAGAGACAAAATAAGTGTTGCACTCCATCATTAAGTTTGGGGATGATTTGTTACACAGAAATAAATGACTAGAATTCTACCTAGTCCAGGCTTCCCTGGTACCTCAGAAGGTAAAGAATCTGCCTGCCATGCAGGAGACACTGGTTCAATCCCCGGGTTGGGAAGATCCTCTGGAGAAGGGCATGGCAGCCTTCTCCAGTATTCTCACCTGGAAAATTCCATGGGTAGCGGAACTTGGTGGGCTACAGTCCATGGGATCGCAAAGAGTCGGACATGACTGAGCGACCAACACACGCTACCTAGTCCAGGGTTTCTATGGTCGTAGTATAACTTCCTTTCTTTTCAGGAAAAACTGTTTTGTGTTAACAAATGACTAACTGTGATCTGTGTTTTTTATGACTTTCCATATAAAGAAATGTGTAAATTAGAAAAAATTATTGTCCTCATATATGTTCTAACTTTTAGTTTAGAGAAACTAGAGAAAGCCTATCTGTGGATTAAGAGAATCACTAGTTTCAGTCAGAACCCTTCAGATTTAGCTAAAATTCATAAAATGATCAGTTAATAAACTACTAAATGTTGGATTTTTGTGGAGGATACAAAATATATCTGGCCTGCCACATGCTCCAAGAGTTTATCACCTGGGTGATGAAACAAGGCCTTTTTGCATAGGATGTGGCAGAATGTCTTTATGGAAGAGAAAGGTTTTTAGCTATAAATGATAAATTATGAATATCAAAATTGTTTGAATGATTTTGAATGACTTCATTTGTCTCAAAGGAAAATTTGTTGTACATGATTATGCCATTAGTATTGAACATCAGAAAACACAACCTGAGGACTCTTATTTGCTAATCAGGCAATTTTCCTCCCACAACTTATCCACTTCCTTCACCTCAGAATTATTCCTGGGTGTATATTTTTCAAACACATTGCTTTAATTTGAAATAATCTTAGCAATGGGACAGTTGTAATCCAGCTAATGTGAGGATGAAGAGAGGTGCTGCTTAATGCGTTTATGTGGCAAGGTAATAGATTTGATATATATAGTACCTAATAGTACTAACCTGTATTAGGTCTAGAAAACAATTTCCAGTGGTTTTGCATTCAGAATTGATATAGCAGATATGTCTCTCACTTTGTACTCAGGTAATCCATATAGCCATTTCAGGAAGCAAGGACCAGGAATGGAAGTGAGGGCTCCAAAACTTATGGCTGGGTGTCCATATGAGGTAAGTAAACTCTCTGCTTTGAAACTTGTTACGTGCTATGTAATACATTTAAATTTAACAGTTGGTCTAATAAGCTAAGAGTTCCAGTGGTGTGTTAGACACTGTCTGCACTGGTTCACGTGAGTCATCATTTCTTTCCAATTCTGCATACACTGGCATCACACTGGAAGCTTGAGACCAGCCAGAGTAGAAGCATTTACACCACAGAAATGGGAGCTGCCACAAGTCATGCCTCTCCCTACCTCTGCTCCTCCCACCCAGAACAAACTGTTAAACGTTTATTAACACAGCTCTATTTAAACTTCAAGTTTTAGATACAAATCAATTTCAGTACGTTTGTCTGAGCTGCGACTGGTTTGAAAGGTGATGGACTCTATCATAGAATGAGGCCAGTCCCAAAAGGGAGAGGGTAAGAATGAATACTGGGAAGGAAAAGAAGCAGGTAATTAATTTTCAAGATAGTACTTATCACACATGGAAAATATATATATACACACACATAGACACACATTTTTTCCTCTTTGCCAACTTCTGCTAATCCTTGTGAGACATAAAGTTGATTTGCTAACTTCTCCAGGAGAGGAAAGAGAGAAATGGGGAAATGATGGTCAGTGAGGCAGTAAAAGTTCTCACCACCACCAACTCTGAAAACACAAGAGAAGGAAGCTGAAAGCTTCTGAAGAGGAAGCATGGTGCGGATAAGAGAGAGATTTGATCATCAAGATCCTGAAAGTCTGTCTTGTGAGATTCTAACACCATGAAAAGTTCCAGGGAGTTTGATGTGAAGTTAGAACAAGTAAGGATTAACAATGAAGCTAAGAGCTGAAGGATACAGAAGAACATTCATTGTAACTAGGGACCAACACATTTTTTTAATATTTTCATTTTGTTTAATATCCTTTTAAAACATAGTGTGCACATTAATAGTAATATTTACATATATCATTGTTGTAGAGAAAAAGCTATTTTTAATAGAGAAAACTGTAGAAAAAAATATACTCTGAATTCTCACCTCACTGTGTGGTAGACCATGATTGGAGAAGAAATCACCACCAGCTGGTGAAGGTTCTAATACTTCTTACTAGAAAATAAGTGCCTCATGACTAATCCCAGTCCCACATGTGTAGAAAGACTTGAAACTGGCCTGCTTATAAAATTGTGTAACAGTCTCAGAAAAAAATACTTCGCAGAAGAATTAGATTGAAAGAAAATGAAGAATTTGGGAGTCCTGTTGCTGTGTGTCTTTCTTTAGGACAGTGGTGAATTTTAGAAGCAGATTTGAACCGTGCACCTGGAATCATCACCATGTTTGCATTTCTAAAGGTAAAATACAATGATATCAGGTGTATTGCTTTCCAAATCCCTTTAATTGACTCCAGCTAACTACTGTCTCTGTTCCAGGGTCCTAGTTAAATAAACATACCTGTTGCACTATTGAAATCCATTCAGCTCTAGACCCTTTAAATAAAGAACCATATCAGAAGATTACAAATCTTGACTATGAAAGTGTATACAGTGCAGCAGTGTGTGTACAAGAGTGCATATGCAGTTTGCAAACCTTTAGAAACAGTTTTCCAGTTGACCGGCCCAGCAGACAGCATCCGTCCTCGGTATCTCCTGCATATTTCCAAGCGGAGCTTCTCTGGGCTGTTGCCTCCTGATACATGCTACTTCCCTACACCTTTGCACTATTTCCTCCTCTCATAGGCATTTATAACTCGTAGGTTTGTATCATTTATGGATTTCATTCATGTGCCATTTACCTTTTTTCCAAATAATTAAGCCCAAAATTACATTAGAGCTTGCTCAAGCTGCTTGCCACTTGGATAAATTATACATCATGGCTTCTCCAGTCAATCACCATCTAGCATTTGCAACATTCTGCAAGTCGCTTAGCTCTATTAGTTGTCTTCCTTGGCAGCCCTCGGGAGAATGAGGCTTACCCAGGGAATTACAATAAGAAAAACGTGCAGCAATTGATTTTGGTGTTCTATTAACATTTCAACTTGAATGTTCTTCCAGTGTCTCTAGTGAAAAAGAATATTATTATTCTCTTATCCTATAAGAGAGTAGTGGTCAACACTACTATTTTAGAAGTCAGAAAAATGGAAAATACTTTCACTAGTGTTTGGCTAAGGCTGACTATACAGAAAAAAAATATGGAAATCATTTTCTTATATATTGTACCTTTATGGACTGTTCAGTCTTAAATTTAGGTAAATAACAGTTATATTAGTTATGTGTAAATTATCTTTTTTCCTTATTTGGAATTTGTGTAAACTGAGATAAATATGGAGTATTTGTTCCCTGTTATATCCTTGTTACTTGACATAGTAGGCACTTCATAAATATTTGTTGAATGAATGTTAAAAAGATTATTGACCCACAGATTTAACAAATTTATCATCCTGTGATGATAAACATTATAATACAAGTTTCATGATTATAGAAACCCTGGCTATGTTGTCGCTTGATGTCTCCTACTTGACATAGTGCCTTGGTATTAATAATACCGTGTATCCTCAATAAATGAGGATATTGTACAAGTACAATATTCCAGTAAAAGTCATCCAGGTAAAACATGCCTGTCAATCTTAGTGGGACTTCCCTAGCAATTTCTGTGGTCACTTATCTGAATCATTGTCCTTGTTTTTCTAAATATACCCATGCACTCAACATTTAAGGACTCAACATTGACTCACCTTCAAGTCCAGAGTACCTGATTTTGAAACCATAATTTCATAAGTGCAAAGTCTCTTAATTAATCTTTTTTAATTAGTTATTTTCTTCTTATAAAGTAATACACATTATAAAGATAAATTTTCTTATAATAGAAAACTTACAAATCAGTGATAAAAAGAAAAGAAAAATCACATTTTCCACACTCAAAATAGCTACTGTTAAAATTTTGGTATCTATCCTTCCAATTATATGTGTGATATACATATTTATAGATATTATTACTATGTTACATATGATTTTGACACTTGCTCATTCCCCAGTTGTTTTAACATAAACACTTCCCTGGGTTTTAAATATTCTTTATGGAATTATTATTTTTATTTTTAAGTGTTAGTCACTCAGTCATTTCCATCTCTTTGTCACCCGTGGACTGTGGCCCACCAGGCTTCTCTGTCCATGGAATTCTCCAGGCAAGAATACTGGGTTGCCATTTTATTTTTAATTGGAGGATAATTGCTCTACAGTGTTGTGTAGGTTTCTGCCATACAACAATGTGAACCAGCCTTCCTCCTGAACCTCCCTCCCAGCCCCCACCCATCCCACCCCTCTGGATTATCACGGAGTACCGGGCTGAGCTCCCTTTGTTCCACAGCAACTTCCCACTAGATAATCTGTTTTACACACAGTAATGTATATGTTTCAATGCTACTCTCTCAATTTATCCCGCCCTCTCTTTCCCCGGCTGTGTCCACAAGTCTGTTCTCTCTGCGTCTTATTCCTGTCCTGCCCTGCAAATAGGTTCACCAGTACCATTTTTCTAGATTCTTTACGGAATTACTTTAATGATTTGGAATTATCTTTCTCCAGGTCATTGCATGCCTGATTTTATTATACAGGTCTCACCTTTTTCATCTCCTGAGTGAGGCTTACTGAGTGAGGACTACTGTAACAAGTAGCTGTCACTCCCCAGCCCCAGCTTTTCCCTATCATATGACCCTCCTTGAAGCATAGAATGTATCTTTATTCATTATTGCATTCCCAGTGCCTAACCAGTGTCTGACCCTTGCTTAAATTATTTTTGAAAAAGTGAGTAAATGAGGGAATGAAAGGACGAAGAAAATTCCATTGATACATTTACCATAGTGACTTAATGCCCCATCTGTATACATGCAGGTTATTTACATCTGTTTCTTTATTGTAAACATCACTTTCATATGTTTCTTTGAATAAATTTTTGTGCACATTTGTGACTATTTTCTTAATTTATGTTCTTAGAAGTAAAATTGCTGGGTCTAAGGATAAGTAAAATGTTAATATTTTAAATAAATATTACCAGAAAGTTTGTGATGGTGTACACACTGATCAATAGTATTTCAAATTGCCATTTTTAATTGTAGTTGATTTATAACATTGTGTTAGTTTCAGATGTATAGCACAGTGATCCATGTATATATGCATATGTGTTCTTTTTCATATTCTTATATGATTTATCACAGGATATTGAATATACTTCCCTGTAGTGTACTGTAGGATCTTGTTGTTTATCCATTCTATGCATAATAGTTTGCATCTGCTAGTCCCAAATGCCCAATCTTTTCCTCCCACCAGAGCAACCACAAGGCTGTTCTCTATGTCTGTGGATCTGTTTCTGTTTCATAGATAAGTTCATTTATGTCATATTTTAGATTCCACATATAAGTGATATCACATGGTATTTGTCTTTCTCTGACTTACTCCACTTAGTATGACAATCTCTAGGTTCATCCATGTTGCTGCAGATGGTATTGCTTCATTCTTTTTTATGGTTGAGTAATATTCTATTGTGTATGTACATCACATTTTCTTTATTCCTTCAACTGTTGATGAACATTTAGGTTGAACATTCCATGTCTTGGCCATTGGATATAGTGTTGCTATGAACACTGGGATGCATGTACCTTTTTGAATTAGTCTTAAGTTTGGGGGGATATATGCCCAGGAGTAGACTGCATCATATGGTAGCTCTGTTTTTAGTTTTTTAATTACCTCCATACTATTTTCCATAATGACTGCACCAATTTATATTCCTGCCAATAGCGCAGTTGAGTTTCCTTTTCTCTGCACCCTTTCTAGCATTTATTACTTGTAGACTTACTAAAAAATACATTATTTTAATATAGTTGATTTACAGATTTTTCAACGTTTTGGTGATGGCCATTCTGACTGGTGTTAGGTGATCTCTTACTGTAGTTTTGATGTGCATTTCTCTAATATATAGTGATGTTGTGTGTCTTTTCATGTTCATGTTGGTCATCTGTATATCTCCTTTGGAGAAATGTCTGTTTAGGTAGGTCTTCTGCCCATTTTTTAAAGTGATTTTATTTATTTGTTTATTTTTGTCTGTTCTGGGTCTTTGTTGCTGCGCAGCTTTTCTCTCGTTGTGGTGAGTAGGGCTACACTCTAGTTGTGGTACGTGGGATTCTCATTGCAGTGGCTTCTCTTGTTGCAGAGCAGGCTGTCAGGTGCATTCAATTCCGTTCAGTCGCTCAGTCGTGTCTGACTCTTTGCGACCCCATGGACTGCAGCACGCCAGGCTTCCCTGTCCAACTCCCGGAGTTTGCTCAAACTCATCTCAATTGAGTCGGTGATGCCACCCAGCCATCTCATCGTCTGTCGTCCCCTTCTCCTCCTGCCTTCAATCTTTCCCAACATCAACGACTTTTCTAATGAGTCAGCCCTTTGCATCAAGTGGACAAAATACTGGAGCTTCAGCTTCAGCATCAGTCCTTCCAATGAATATTCGGGTTGATTTCCTTTAGGACTGACTGATTTGAACTCCTTGCAGGTTGCATGGGCTTCAGTAGTTGCAGTTCCTGGGCTCTAGAGCACACGCTCAATAGTTGTGGCCCACAGGCTTAGTTGCTGCATGACATGTGGGATCTTCCCGGACAAGGCATGGAACCCATGTCTCCTGCATTGGCAGGCAAATTCTTTACCACTGAGCCATCATGGCGGCCCCATGCCCATTTTGTTGTTGGGCTTTCTGTTATTTTGATATTGAGCTCTATAAATTGTTTGTATATTTTCAAAGTTAATTCCTTGTCAGTTGCATCATTTACAAATATTTTCTCCCACTCCATGGGCTGTCTTTTCATTTTGTTTATGGTTTCCTTTGCTGTGCAAGAGCTTTTAAGTTTAATTAGGTTCCATTTGTTTATTTTTGCTTTTGTTTCCATTATTCTAGGAGTTGGATCAAAAAAGATCTTGTTGCAATTTATGTCACAGAGTGTTCTGCCTATTTTCCTCTAGGAGTTTTATAGTATCTGGTCTTACACTTATGTCTTTAATCTATTTTGAATTTATTTTTGTGTATGTTGTTAGAGAATGTTCTACTTTTCATTCTTATACATAGAGCTGTTCAGTTTTCCCAGCACCACTTATCAAAGAGACTGTCTTTTCTCCATTGTATATTCTTGCCTCCTTTGTTATAGATCAGTTGACCATAGTGCACTGGTTTATTTCTGAGCTTTCTATCTTGTTCTGTTGATCTGTGTGTCTTTGTTCCTGTATCATACTGTTTTGATTTCTAGCAAACTGAATCCAACAATATATTAAAAGGATTATATAACATAATCAAATGGAATTTATCCTAGGCATGCAACAATTTTTTTCCATATCTGGAAATCAATCACTGTTGTACACCACCTTAGCAAGTTGAAGAATAAAATGATCATCTCAGTAGATGCAGAAAAAGCTTTTGATAAATTCAACATCAATTTATGACAAAAACTCTCCAGAAAGTGGGCATAGGGGGAACATACTTCAAATAATAAAGACTGTATATGACAAACCCTTAACTAACATCATACTCAGTGATGAAAAGCTCAAAGCATTCCCTCTGAGATCAGGAAAAAGACAAAGGTGTCCATTTTTGCCACCTTTATTCAACATAGTTTTGGAAATCCTAGCCACAGCAATCAGAGAAGAAAATGAAATAGAAGAAATCCAGATTGAAAAAGGAGTAAAACTGCCACTGTTTGCAGATGACATGACAGTATACACAGAAAATCTTAAAGATGCCACTGGAAAACTACTAGAGCTCATCAGTGAATTCAGTGAAGTTTCAGGATACAAAATTAATATACAGAAATCTTTTACATTTCTGTGTGTTAACAATGAAATATCAGAAAGAGAAACTAAGGAAATAATTCCATTTACCATTATACAAAAAAAAAACCCAACAAACCTAGGAATAAACCTCCCTACAGGCAAAAGATATCTGTAATCTAAAAACTATAAGACACTGACTGAAAAAATTGAAGATGACACAAACAGATGGAGAGATGTACTGTATTATTTGATTAGAAGAGTCAATATTATTAAAATGACCATATTATACAAGACAGTGTCAGATTCAGTGGCATCTCTATAAAATTATCAATGGCATTTTTCAGAATTAGAACAAAAATTTTAAAATTTGTTTGGAAACGTGAAAGAACCCAAATAGCCAAAACCATCTTGAGAAAGAAGAGTGGAGCTGAAAATCATGCTCACTGACTTTATACTGTACTAGAAATCTACAGTAACCAAAACAGCATGGCACTGGCTCAAATTACCATTTCGCTCAAGTCAGAAATAAGTTTTTGTCATTTTGAAACAGCATTATTAGTTGAGAAATTTCATCTCATTTTAAATAAAATTTCTTCAATTTTTAGACATATATTTTATTATATAAGATACAATTATTTTCATATGCTTTTTGGTCATTGTCATTTCCTTTTTTGCTTTGGTGGATTGTCATTCCATGTACTTGCCAAGTTAATAGTTAATAGTTTTAATTGATTTATAAGTTAATTATATACTAAGAATTTATTTAATTTCTTGTTCATTTCTTGTTCTTGTTCAACTGTGGAACTATTTTCCACAGTACGTGGTTCTCTATAACTTTTGTTTACTGTATTATAATTTTTATATGATGTGAACTTTAAAACACATACAAAAAAATAGAGATAACACACATACATAAAAACCACTTTTTATTGCCCAGCTTCAACAACTATCAGCTCATGCCTAATCCCTCTCCTCAGTTCTTCTACTTTATTTATTCCCAACTTCTGAGTGTGTTGAAGAAATCCCATGCATTGTATCATTTAATCAGTAAATATTTCAATATGTATCTTTAAAAGACAAAGACTTTTCCCTTTTAATATAATCTCCAAACTAATAATTTATAGTATAAGATGGAGCCTTTTAAAATTTTATGTAATTTTAATCTTCTTTATGATTTCAGCTTTTGTTATTTTAAGAAAAAATTTCCTTATGTTATGAATTTATAAAAATTCACTTATTTTACTATAAGATTTTGATCCATAGCCTTTGTAGAAAGTTTTGAACATACAGATAAATTAAAGAGTCAAACCTCATAACTCATATGTATCACTTTTAATCTTGTATGTGTATGATATATCCTGAAAAAGTTTAAAATTTATTTTAAAAAATTAAACCATATTATTTTTAAACTTAATAATTTATTTCAAATGTCATTCCATGTTGATAAACATTGACTGTGACATTATTTTCTAAAGGTGCATAATATTCTGTTGAAAAACTATAACATTATTTTAGTCAATGCCATAATGCTAGGTATTTAGATAGAATGATATCTTTTGACAATGTATAATAAATCATATATTAATTAAATATTCAATCCCTGTGGTATGTCAGGGAGCTTCCCAGATGGCTCAGTGATAAAAGAATCCACCATCAATGCAAGAGACACAGGAAATGAGAGTTCAATCCCTGAGTCAGGAAGATCCCCTGGAGGAGGAAATGGCAACCCGCTCCAATACTCTTGTCTGGGAAATCCCATTGACAGAGGTGTGTGGTGGGCTACAAAGAGTTGACGTGGCTGAGTGACTGAGCTCAAGCACAAGCGTGGTATGCCAGACACTATATTTGAGACTGAAGAAACAATGGCGAGAAAACACATACACACATGCACACACACACACACAATGCAGCTTTCTGTCTGGTATATGGCTTAATGTAATCATGAACATTTTTGTTCAGATATTTTTGCACTTTTTAAATTGTTTCTTTTAGGTACACTTTTCAATTTATTTTTTTATTGAAGGATAGTTGCTCTACAGAAGTGTGTTGTTTTCTGTCAGACCTCAACCTGAATCAGCCATAGGTATATCCCCTCCCTTTTGAACTTCTCTCCTGTCTCCCTCCCATCCCACCCCTCTAGGTTGCTACAGAGCCCCTGTATGAGTTTCTTAGCCATACAGCAAATTCCTGTTGGCGATCTATTTTACATAGAGTAATATAAGTTTCCTTGTTACTCTTTCCATACATCTCACCTTCTCCTCCCCTCTCCCCATGTCCACAGGTCTATTCTCTATGTCTGTTTCTCCATTGCTGCCCTGTAAGTAAATTCTTCAGTACCATTTTTCTAGATTCCATATATATGCATTAGAATACAATATTTATCTTTCTCTTTCTGACTTACTTCACTTTGTGTAACAGGTTCTAGGTTCAACCACCTCATTAGAACTGACTCAAAGGTGTTCCTTTTTATGGCTGAGTAATATTCCATTGTGTATATGTACCACAACTTCTTTATCCATTCGTCTGTTGATGGACATCTAGGTTGCTTCCATGTTCTAGCTATTGTAAATAGTGCTGCAATGAACAATGCCTTTTTAAAAATGAAAAATGCTTTGAAAAATTGATTTTTATAGATACTGTTACATTCTCTTACACAATTATAATGACATTTTACATTTCCTCTTGCACTATCTCAGTGTCAATACCAAGTATCATTGCTCTTTTCAATCTTTGGTAATCTGATAAATGAAAAATAATTTATCACTGTTTATTTAGTATTTCACTTATTATTAGTGAGAGTAGCTACTTACTCATATGTATATGTTGAATCTTTGTATTTTTCTTTTGTGGGTTACCTGTTCATGTTCTTTGCATATTTTTTTCTCATTGAGATGTCTGTTTTCTCATCTTTTACAGTTTTGTTTTTTAAATTTAAATACTTAATGCATTGCAGCAAATGGTTGAGTAGAGATCATATGTGTAAAAAACTTTTGACTAAGTAAAATGATTATAAGTCTTTATATTTGAAGTCTATCTACAATAATATCCACCCAATTTGAATACTTTCCTAATTTGCTCAGTAGTGTCTGCATAAATAGTCTCACACTGGAGGACTTAGTTTAAGGCACCACTCTGGGAATAGGTCAAATGCTTATTTAGAGGTAAATATAAAAAAATTTTAGTACGTTGAAAGACAGAAGAAATGGACCTTCAGTGGTTGTGGAATTGTTAATGATTTATAGAGTCTTCTGGTTCAAAAATGGCAGTGATAAAAAGTCATTGCTATCTGCCAGTTACAAGATTATACAAAGTGATGTTGAGAACTTGGAATAATTCTTAATGTCAGTTTAACAAGAGTCATCACTGCAATTAGCACCCTTGTGGACAATCTCAAGAGAAAAGCTAAGGATTGAGTGATTGTGGAGTACAAAATACATTTTCACCTATGAGACAAATTGGTATGGAAACATAGACTTCCTTAGATTAGACTCTCTAGTTGGTAAATGGAGAGCTGATTTCAGTTTCTAGGGCCATTAATCTCTTACCTTTTATGGGTAGTAAATTATCTTTAAATTAAAACAAACAAAGAGTATACCTGTCAGACCATGTGTCAGAATAAACACAAGCTGCCATCAAGTTGTAATTAGGACCTTTAACCTGATCTACTTAAATGGCTTTGACAAGTAGAGGACCATAAAGCCAATTTTCATTTTCAAGGAGGAAAATAGCTTTTAATCAAGAATTTGAAAAAAAAAAAAAAATGACCTACTTTCAAATTTTTTCTACAAACAGTGTATCACATTGAATTTCTTTAACCACAACATTTTTATGCACTGAATGATATCTTTTATGCTTATGTCACTTTTGGTGTTGCTTTGGTTTATATTTTTGTTCTAATGTCTCATATTCGAGAGTAGTAGTTAGAAAATGAAAGCCCTCTCACTCTTTGGTTTTCAGCACATGTGGGATCCGTCACACCACATTTTAAATCATATGTTATCAATTTGTATGAGCACTGTCTTGAAATTGTTCTGCTTGTCCCCTTCCCAGCATGCCCTGGTGGAAGCCCCTACCCAGCCTGCTCTAGTGGAACTCCTTCCCCAGCATGCTTTTGTGGAAAAGGGCCTTCCTTTAACTGCTAACCAAGGGGAAGCCACCAACCGTAAAACTGTTAGCATGGAGGAGTGGACACATTTTAGCTATTGTAGAAAACCTACTAGATTTTATTATTGTGGTTGTTCTGACCATTTGCATGGGTTAGGGGGAGGGCATTTTCATTTTTCCTGTGCTGTCATTTTTAAAAAGTGAGAAAATAAAGGTTATGGTAGGGCATCCGTTAAGACCGTTTATGCAGCACGTGGTAAGATAGAAAACCTGTCTTAAACCTGAGTCACATAACACAAAATTCCTGAAGCACTCTGGCCGCAGATACAGTTGGATATAGGGATCAAATGATTTCACTAAGATTTTGTTTCTCTTTCTGAGACTTTTATCCTCTTTCAGCTGTTTTCACAGGCAGCCTCTATCCTATTTCCTTTCAAACTCTCTGCCTTTTATCTGACAAGACTGGCTTAGTTCAGATGGCCATTACTGAATCAACATGGTCTTTAGGGAATTAGTTGGATGAACCTGGTCCTTGGGCTTCAGTTGCAGAATCAGAGGGGTGAAGTCTCTTCCAGTCCACAAGGAACTGAAGTAGGGGATAGGAGAATATCCAAATAAATGGTTGTAGGAGGAAAGGAGAATAGATGTTGTGGAGGCCAACATGACACTGTCTAGGGGTGTAGATTTTTCCACTGTTGGGTTCTTGTTCTTTTGCACTTTGGATGATCCCCAGACAAACAGACATAGCTATAAGAATGAATTTAGACCGGTTTCCTTCTCCCAAATCTAGAAAGGAGTCGGAGTTATAGTGGCAGTGCTAAGGGGGTGAATCTAAGAGACATGAACATCTAGAAAGCATCTCACATGTATTGATGATGTTGTCTAGATCACCTTAATATCCACCAACTCTGTAAAATTTTTCATGTCCAATAACTTTGGTAGAGTATTTCACTTTCCTGAAAGAGTACTGAAACAATCTTATTGAATTGTTTGAATATTACTATTTTGTAGAACCACCTTCAATCAATTAGCTATCCTAGGAAAGCTATATATTTTTTGTCCATGTATCAATATTCAAGGAGGATAAAATTTATGAATGAGTGTGGTTCTTTCATTCCTTGAAGAATACCCAGTTGTAAGTATAGGACTACTTTGGAAACCATTGAAACCATTATACACCTTATGAAGGGCTTCCCAGGTGGTGCAGTGGTAAAGAATCCGCCTGCCAATGCAGGAGACACAAGAGACAAGGGTTCCATCCCTGGGTCAGGAAGATCCCCTGTAGTAGGAAATGACAACCCACTGCACTGTCCTTGCCTGGAAAATTCCATAGACATAGGAGCCTGGCAGGCTACAGTCCGTGGGGTCGCAAAGAGTCAGAACACAAACAGGATACACTTTATGGGAGAGATACCAAAAAGATTGGCTGTATCCTCTCTAAAATATCAATAGGAGACCATTAAGATTTCTCAGTCCCTTACAAAATGAGGAATCACTTTCCAGAAAATAAGTGACTTCTTGTCACTTATGTAGGCATTTCACCCTACATAAAATGCTTCCAATAGCTTCTGATTTCCAAAGTTAATCCTTTTTAAACACTTACTTAATCCTTCTGATTACGTCAAGAAGAAAGTCACAGTCTGGTGTTAATGTATCTTTAACACCTAACAGTCACTAATACCCCTTTTAACAGAGAATAAGCAAGCTTTCAGTAAACAACTGAATCTCTGATGAACCTGGGGCTGGGTTTGATAAGCCTCATTAAGAGAATAGGAGTCATCTGAACTGATGCTAAAGAACACTGTAGATATTTGCAGTGGGGACTTCACAAATCCATGGTGTTTGCCACGTTAGTTTACTGAAAAAGTAGTGCATATATGGAACTTTACATCATGAAAACCTAAAATAGGTTTGAACATATAATAGGCTTCAAGAAAGGTGAATCTAAATTCACAAATGTCAGGAAAATATCACTAAACTTTTGAGTTTCATACGATAGAAGGCTACTATCACATGACGTGCCCCTTTATACTCCTAGAAGAGACGGAACATGGGATGGACCGTGGTTCAGAACCACTAGACTAACTTGTGCTTCTAAGTAAAGTCCTTTATTTCTTTGAAAAGACCTCTTTTAAATTGCAGATGATGCTGTTCTGGGGAAAGGTGTCCCTAAAGAGACAGTAGCGTAAGTGCCCATGTTAGTACTATTTTACTGTGTGCACAGGCTAAATATAATGCAGATTGAACTAATCTAAAGTTCAACATCTGTTTCATTCAAAGTGGAACATTTGAAATTCAATGCCAAGAAGGACTTTCAAACCCGGCTTTATTCTGCACAACTAATTGCAATAGTCAGTTTCCAGTTTTTGAGTCTATAAAGCCCTTTAGCTAGCCCCAATTAAAGTCCCATAAAGTAGCATTACAATTTGATGAATGTTTTATAGGCTTCATTATATTTTTACAAAGAATTGTTGTATATAATTTTATAAATTTTTGAATTTAATAATTTGAATATCAGTAATATATTGAATACTATGGTTAAGAACCTATACTTTGGAGCTGGACAGACTTTTGATAGAATTTCTCATCTGCTACTGAGTGACTTTGGGCAAGTTATTTACTCTCTAAGTTCCAGATTCTTTTTACTATAAAATAGGGATATGGATAATATCTGTCACATAGGTAGCAAAAGTAAACTGCTTGTTGGGTGTATTGAGCAAAATAATTTAAGTACTCTCTTACACAATACCTGGCAAAGTTAGGGGTCAAACATATTAAATGTAATGAATAATCATCCTAGTAGCAGCTTTATTCAGTGCTGACGTTTGATTTAATAGCTTTGTTTTTAGAACACAATTATTCAGGTTAAATGCATGTTTAAGAAGTACCTCTTGATGTTTTCAAATGTGCAAATGTTTGCACAATGAAAATGAGAGTAAAAAAAGTAAAAGTAAGAAGTTTTACATTTTTTCTGAAATTTTTGATTTTCCAACACTCATAACACTGGCTGTATGAAATATATCCAGCTTTGTCTTTATTTACTTGAATTTTCTCATCATCTTTTTTTTTTCCATTTATTTTTATTAGTTGGAGACTAATTACTTTACAGTATTGTAGTGGTTTTTGCCATACATTGACATGAATCAGCCATGGATTTACATGTGTTCCCCATCCTGATCCCCCCCTCCCACCTCCCTCCCCATCCCATCCCTTTGGGTCTTCCCAGTGCACCAGCCCCCGAGCATTTGTCTCATGCATCCAACCTGGGCTGGTGATCTTTTTCACACTTGATAGTATACATGTTTCAATGCTATTCTCTCAGATCATCCCACCCTCACCTTCTCCCATAGAGTCCAAAAGTCTATTCTTTACATCTGTGTCTCTTTTTCTGTCCTGCATATAGCATTATCATTACCATCTTTTTAAATTCCTTAGTATACTATATTGGTGTTTATCTTTCTGGCTTACTTCACTCTGTATAATGAGCTCCAGTTTCACCCATCTCATTCGAACTGATTCAAATGTATTCTTTTTAATGGCTGAGTAATATTCCACTGTGTATATGTACCACAGCTTTCTTATCCATTCGTCTGCTGATGGCATCTAGGTTGCTTCCATGTCCTGGCTATTATAAACAGTGCTGCGATGAACATTGGGGTACACGTGTCTCTTTCAGATCTGGTTTCCTTGGTGTGTATGCCCAGGAGTGGGATTGCTGGGTCACATGGCAGTTCTATTTCCAGTTTTTTAAGGAATCTCCACATTGTTCTCCATAGCGGCTGTACTAGTTTGCATTCCCACCAACAGTGTAAGAGGGTTTCCTTTTCTCCACACCCTCTCCAGCATTTATTGCTTGTAGACTTTTGGATAGCAGCCATCCTGACTGGCGTGTAATGGTACCTCATTGTGGTTTTGATTTGCATTTCTCTGATAATGAGTGATGTTAAGCATCTTTTCATGTTTGTCAGCCATTTGTATTTCTTCTTTAGAGAAACGTCTGTTTAGTTCTTTGGCCCATTTTTTGATTGGGTCATTTATTTTTCTGGAATTGAGCTGCAGGAGTTGCTTGTATATTTTTGAGATTAATCCTTTGTCTGTTTCTTCATTTGCTATTATTTTCTCCCATTCTGAAGTCATCATCTTCTTTGGCTACCTCTGCCCTGGGCTGTGTTCCCCTGCCTACTCCCCTGAGAGGATGGAATGTTTAGAACTGGAGGGCAGGAGCTCAGGGCTCCTCTCTAGGATGTCCTTACCAACTCTGCCCCCTTTTACAAGGAGGAAACTGAAGCCCAGAGTGGATTGGTATTTACACAAGTTCAACTGAGTCAGAATTTAAACTTTGCTTCTCACACTCATTCCTTTGCACTATACTGATTTTCAAAACTGATAATACTCAACAATTTTTTGGGCCAAATCACTGTGGCCCATTTAAGAATGGTCATTAAGAAAATGACTTTGAAGAAAAAAGCTGTAAATGATGAAGGAATAGAAACATGTTTTGGTTTTCTAGAATCAGTTGATTTTTTTGTAAGCCATGTTCCTAAGATCATATTTGGAACATATTGCACATAGAGCAAAGATATCACTGCTGACAAAGATCTGTATAGTCAAAGCTATGCTTTTGACAGTAGTCATGTACTGATTTGAGAGTTGGATCATAAATAAGCCTGGGTGCCAAAGAATTGATGCTTTCGAACTGTGGTGTTGGAGAAGACTTTTGAAAGTCCCTTGGACTGCAAGGAAATCAAACCAGTCAATCCTTACTTCATTGGAAGGACTGAAGCTGAGGTTCCAATACTTTGTCCACCTGTTGTGAAGAGCCGACTCATTGGAAAAAACCCTGGTGCTGGGAAAGATTGAGGGGAGGAGGAAAGGATGCAGAGGATGAGATGGTTTGATAGTATCACTGAGTCAATGGACACGAATTTGAGCAAACTCCAGGAGACAGTGAAGGACAGGGAAGTGTGGCGTGCTGTAGTCCATGGGGCTGCAGAGTCAGACATGACTTAGTGACTGAACAACCCACAGACACAATGATTATATATGTATGTAAATATTTATTTACTATTTTCTTGATTATTATCAGTATAGTAGTAATTAATAGCAACTAGTAACCAAATATAAATAATATTATTAACTCAATATTTACATTAATCATTATATATTTTACTGTTACTTAGAATATTCTTTTCTAGCTAAAGAGTTGTTGTGATGTTACCAAAGGGTGTACCATTTTTATGAAATTTCCCAGCAATATTGAGAAAAAAATTTTCTTTTTAAGATGGTATACTAAACCTTGAGAAAAAGAAAAAACAGTTCACGCTACAAAGTGTGTGGAGAAAAGTCCTGCTCTGTAATTCTGTGTATGATGCTAGGATTAGGCAAGCAGCTGATGGATGGCTTGATCAGCCAGGGGCTAACCTGAAAACTGCCGACTTCCTGGATGTGAGCCAAAGATTGCCCTTGGGGTTGAGATAAGCCAGTTAATCTCCTGACTGAAACAGCTAGTCTAGACGTTGAATTGCTCTGGCACAGTACTTGTCAGGGATCTTGTGGACTGCCTACATGCTAATTTCACCCACTGCGTAGTCCTGGGCTTGCAAGGGTATTTGGGGCAAGGGTATGGTAGAGTTGCTATGAGTTGACATATTCAGCTGCCAGGAGAAGGTTATACAAGGTGGAGTGCTGGTTTGCCTGAATTTTTCTTAGATCAGTTCCCAGTCACCAGTGGAGAGGAAACAGCTGCATAATAGGTCTAGCTTGTTTTTATTCATGCGTAAGGATGTAATAAGGAATCCGTAAGCTGGTATTAGCTGTTTCTGATCCTCTGAGAGGTTCTTCTGGCTGTGAGGATCCTTAAAAGTTGTTGAGAGAGTCATTTGGGACTGGCGTATGCTGATGAGTGAACTGCAAGGCATATACAAAATGAAAAGAAGACTTTCTAGAGAGCCAGCAAGAAATAAAGGTGGTCTTTGGATACAGAGCAGAAATTTGACACAGATGTTACCATTATCTGATCTTTTAATATAAGAAATGCTAAAATAGATTAAGCAGCAAAATATGTGTTACACAGGCTTCAAAGTTTTCAGAGCAACCATCTTCAGCCTAGAAAGAACTGAAGACTTCAACCTACATTTTGGACTTGCTTTGTTTTAATATTTGTACCATATCTTATTCAGCATTGAATCCCTACTTCATTTGTTTTGGGCTAAAAAGATGAACAAAATCAGTTATTTCCTTTAATGACTTTACATTCCAGTAAAGGAGAAAGTGACAAAGAAAGTGAAGTGTTAGTCAGTCGTGTCCAATTCTTTGCAACCCTATGGACTGTAGACTGCCAGGCTCTTCTGTCCATGGGTTTCTCCAGGCAAGAATACTGGAGTGGGTAGCCATTCCCTTCCCCAGGGGATCTTCCTGACCCAGGGATGGAACCTGAGTCTCATATTGTGGGCAGATTCTTTACCATTAAAGGTGGTCACACCAAATAAGAAAAGAATATCACCAAGAAAAAGATGAACATCCATCATTACACAATGGTTTGGAGATTGAGATTGTACCTGAAATGACTGAGGATTTGGACCCATTTAGAAATCTGTCTTCCTTCATTTTTTCCACCTTACTCTCCACATTCATATTCTCATATGCATCTGCACCTATAGCTATTATTTATGTTCTACAGATACCAAAGGGTTTCTCTGTACCCTGTTCTCACCCATGCTCCACTAGCCAGATGCATAGTGAACTTTTTTTTTAAATGTCCAATAGGAACTTTCACCAGAATCCATTCTTCTGTTATCTTTGGATGTGATCCACTTGAGTTGGCTGTACCATATATCACCCTGGCATCAATCTAAGCTCTTGAAGTCCTCAAATTCCTTCATTTCTCTCAACTCCACATATAACTCACCTCTAAATTTAATTGCTTCTACCCCATCTTGCCTGAAGAACTATGGACGGAGGTTTAGAAAATTGTACAGGAGGCTGTGATCAAAACCATCCCCAAGAAAAAGAAATGCAAAAAAGGCAAAATGATTGTCTGAGGAGGCCTTACAAATACTTGAGAAAAAGAAGGGAAGCTCAAGGCAAAGGAGAAAAGGAAAGATATTTCTATCTAAATGCAGAGTTCTGATGAATAGCAAGGAGAGATGAGATAGCCTTCCTAAGTGATTAATGCAAAAAATAGAGGAAAACAATAGAATGGGAAATGCTAGATATCTCTTCAAGAAAATCAGAGATACCAAGGGAACATTTCATGCATAGATGGTTTCAATAAAGGACAGAAAGAGTATGGACCTAACAGAAGCAGAGGATATTAAGAGGAGGTGGCAAGAATACACAGAAGAACTATACAAAAAAAGATCTTCATGACCCAGATAACCACAATAGTATGATCACTCACCTAGAGCCAGGTATCTTGGAGTGTGAAGTCAAGTGGGCCTTAGAAAGCATCACTACAAATAAAGTTAGTGGAGGTGATGGAATTCCAGTTGACCTATTTCAAGTTCTAAAAGATGATGCTGTGAAAGTGCTGCACTCAGTATGCCAGCAAATTTGGAAAACTCAGCAGTAGCCACAGGACTGGAAAAGGTCAGTTTTCATCCTAATCCCAAAGAAAGGCAATGCCAAAGAATTTTCAAACTGCTGCACGATTGCACTCATTTCACACTAGCAAAGTAATGTTGAAAAATCTCCAAGCTAGGCTTCAACAGTACATGAACTGAGAACTTCCAGATGTTCTAGCTGGATTTAGAAAAGGCAGAGGAACCAGAGATCAAATTGCCGGCATCCATTGGATATAGAAAAAGGAAGAGAGTTCCAGAAAGGCATCTACTTCTGCTTCATTGACTACGCTAGAGCCTTTGACTGTGTGGATCACAACAAACTGTGGAAAATTCTTCAAGAGATGAGAATACTAGACCACCTGACCTGCCTCCTGAGAAATCTGTATGCAGGTCAAGAAGCAACAGTTAGAACCGGACATGGAACAACGGACTGTTTCCAAATTGGGAAAGGAATACCTTAAGGCTGTATGTTGTCACCCTGTTTATTTAACTTATATGCAGAATATATCATGCAAAATGCCAGGCTGGATGAAGCAAAAGCTGAAATCAAGATTGCCGGGAGAAATATCAATAACCTCAGATATGCAGATAATACCACCCTTATGGCAGAAAGTGAAGAGGAACTACAGAGCCTCTTGATGAAAGTGAAAGAGGAGAGTGAAAAAGCTGGCTTAAAACTCAACATTGAAAAACTGAATATCATGGCGTCTGGTTCCATCATTTCATGGCAAATAGATGGGAAAACAATGGAAACAGTGACAGACTTTATTTTCTTGCTTCCCTGGTGGCTCAGAAGGTAAAGCGTCTGCCTGCAATGCAGGAGACCTGGGTTCAATCCCTGGGTCAGGAAGATCCCCTGGGGAAGAAAATGGCAACCCACTCCAGTACGCTTGCCTGGAAAAGTCCACAGACTGATGAGCCTGGTAGGCTATATAGTCCATGGGGTGGCAAAGGGACAGACAACGACTGAGCAACTTCACTTTCACTTATTTTCTTGGGCTCCAAAATCACTGCAGATGGTGACTTCTGCCATGAATTTAGAAGATGCTTGCTCCTTGGAAGAAAAGCTATGACCAATCTAGACACCATATTACAAAGCAGAGACTTTGCCAACAAAGGTCCATCTGGTCAAAGCTATGGTTTTTCCAGTAGTCATGTATGGATGAGAGGGTTGGACCATAAAGAAAGCTGAGTGGCAAAGAATTGATGCTTTTGAACTGTGGTGTTGGAGAAGACTCTTGAGAGTCCCTTGGACTGCGAGCAGATACAACAGTCAATTCTAAGGAAAATCAGTCCTGAATATTCATTGGAAGGACTGATGCTGAAGCTCCAACACTTTGTCCACATGATGTGAAGAATTGACTCATTTGAAAAGACCCTGATGCTGGGAAAGATCGAGGGCAGGAGGAGAAGGAGACAACAGAGGATGAGATGGTTGGATGGCATCACCTACATGATGGGTGTGAGTTTGAGCAATCTCCAGGAGTTGGCAATGGACAGGGAAGCCTGGTGTGCTGCAGCCCACGGGGTTGCAAAGAGTTGGACATGACTGAGCGACTGAACTGAACTGACCCCTGTTTTGACACCTCCTCTCTTACAGGTTGGGTTCTTTGGGATGTAGATTCTGCTTTGAATCAGTATCTGTGGAAGAAAAGGGAAGGAAGTAGGATTGGGCAGAAGGGGGAAGCTGAGCTGTGAGGCAGGCCCTATAACGTAGGCCACAAGGATCTTGGGAACTATAATGGCTTCTGAGTTGTTCCACGTTGTATAGAAATGGCAAAGGCTTCATCTTTAAAGAGGTTCTGGGCTGTACATTTCTATTTCTGTTACCCTGCCTTTCTGTTTCCTTATCAGTCACCTTATTTTAGGTTTTCAGAACTTTCTGTTTGAACTTTTCTGGAAATTTTCTAATTATTCCCATTTCTCTCTTCTATATATCCTCTGATTAAATATAAAACAAATTCACATCACTCTACTGCTTACAATCCTCCCATAACTTCTCATCACTTGCAGGATAAAGTCCTGATTTCATAGCATTACTTACAAGGAACTTTATGATTTCAGACCTGTCTGCTTTTTCAGACTAATTGCTTCCAACCACTCCTGGACCAACCCTGAATGCTAGCAATGTGGAACTCCCTGCAGTTCCCAAAATGTATTGCCGTCTTTTTTAGGTCTCTGTCCTTCTATTCATCTACCTAGAAAGTCCTTTTCTCACCTTATTTGTCTACTAAACTCATCTTAACCATTCTTCAAGAGTCAATTCAAATTTGTTTTTTTAAAATGCCTCCCCCACTTCTAGACAAAATCAAGCACTTTCATTTCTGTAGGCTCTTGTCATGAGCTGAGTTATTTGTTTTTTATTTGTCTCAAACTTTATGATGCAAAAACCTAAGGGGCCAATAACATGTGTTTGTGCATGTATCTTATATAAATTTATCTTATATTCCCTGTGCTTAGCACAATTTCCGGCTCAAGCTGTATCTTTCAGAGTAAGAAAGAAAAGGAAAAGGGAGGAAGGAAGGAAGCCCTATCTATACTAATTATAAAGTACATTCTAATCAGCATCTGTAATTACTTCATTAAGGTGTTCAGGAGCTCTGTATTGAATTACTTTGCAAATGTAGAAACAAAGATTTTGTGAAATTTATTCTTAATATACTTTGCTTTCTTTTTTTTTTTTTGTCTTTCTGTATTATCTTTTTTTCTGATTTTTTATTTTTAGTTGAAGGATAATTGCTTTACAGTATTGCATTGGTTTCTACCAAACATCGACGTGGGTAAACCTACGGCTGATTCATGTTGATGTTTGGTATACTTTGGTTTCAACAGAATTTTTGCATCTCTGTGAAAAAAATCACATGTTCATAGTTAGAAACCACAACTGTTTGATCACTGGTAAAATGGACCTGCCTGGTAGGGCTCAGAACTGAGAAGGGGGTGAGCTCCCGGGAGAAGTGCTGGCAGTAGCTATTCAGAGGCCTTTGGAACAATTAGGCAGTCAGTGTGAGACTGACCCACAAATAGGCAAGATATGCACATATCAGCAGGTGACTAGGATATTGAGGAGGGAGCAGACAAAGGCTGTTTTATGACTGCTGGTGGCAAAGAAGGAGTGATGCAGGCAGATATAATGAAGGCTTCTTCCAGGAGATCCAGCCATAAATAATGGACACCCAGTCACATCAACTGGTATTTCGAGGCAGTTGACAACCCTTGGAAGGCCTGAACGTCAAAAGTGCTGGCTTTTTAGGTATCAGGACTGAAGCAGAGAGTAAAGCAGAAAATTAGCATGGAGATCCAGGATATTAGGATAGGGCTATGTGGCAGAGGCTTGGCCACTGAGGACAAAGTAAGAACTCATTATGGAAAGTAGACACAGCCTCATTGCAGTGCGGGCAGGAAAACTGACTCCATGTGGAGGGACTAAATGTGGCCTTTGTTGTCTCCTCAGGTCCGGGTATGGGAGCTGTTTGGCAAAAGCCAGAATCTATAGCTTGTGAAAATGACCCTCAATACTCGAGTGAGAACGGACAACAAATCAAACTGCATTTTAGTCCGGATCCTGGGAACCTATAGTGTCAAAAGTTTCTTCCACTAGTAAAGATGAATTATCAAGAAATACCACAAGGTCTAGTTAAGTTTATTTTGTGACTGCACTGAAAACAAATTCCTCAAATAGCCCCATCCTTACTGTGCTCTGACCTGTATATTTTGTACAGTTCAGAAGAGTGAAGAGAGAAACAGTGGTGGGGAGAATGTGTTTTAAAAATACATGTTGAACCTGTTCCCCAAAGCCAAGCTTAGGGTGAGAAAAGCACTGCAAGAGCGTAGAAGGGCCCAGACTGACTTCTAAAGAAGGAAGAAAAGCATCCTTTGTCCAAAAGGAAAGGAAACATAGTGATGTGGCGACGCTGTTTTATGTTCAAACTAGGGCATCACTAGCCGACTGCATTGCTAATGGTCAGGACCGGCGGGGAGCAGGGTGATGAAGGGCAAGTCCCCTCCATGTGCGCTCTCCCACTGAGGACCAAGTAACCACAGAGAGGTGGTGCTGTCAGGAAGAGTGGATGCAAGAGATCACGTCTGGGGTGGGCAGGGGGAGGGGAATAACAGGCACAGAGAATGACCCCCTGGGCCTTTGTGTAGTAGAGTGTTTCTATTTGTCTTCTTGGACAGAAAGCGTTCCCTTTGTAAAAATTGAAGTATAGTTGATTTACAGTGTTGTGTTAGTTTCTGCTGTGCAGCAAAGTGATTCAGTTATACATACCTATATATTGTTTTCTTTTTCATATGCTTTTCCATTACAGTTTGTTGCAGGGTATGGAATATAGTTTCTTGTTGTTTACCCATCCTGTGTATACTAGTTTGCATCTGCTAATCCCGATCTCCCAAACTTTCCCTCCCCCCCACAGCAACCATAAGTCTCTTCTCGATGTCTGTGTATCTGTTTCTGTTTCATAGATAGGTTCATATATATCATATTATAGATACCACATATATGTGATATCATATGGTATTTATCTTTCTGTCTGACTTATTTCATTTAGTATGATAATCTCTAGATCCACCCTGCCAATGGCGTTGTTCATTCTTTTTTATGGCTGAGTAATAATCCATTATATATATATGTGTGCCTGTGTGTGTGTGTATGCCACATCTTCTTAAACCAATTTTCTGTTGATGAGCACCTGAGTTGTTTCCATGTATCGGCTTTTTAAGTAGTGCTGCTGCTATAAACATAGGGATGCATGTATCTTTTTGAATTATAGTTTCATCTGCATGTAAGGGGCTTCCCTGGTGGCTCAGATGGTAAAGAATCCGCCTTGGGACTTCCCTGGTGGTCCTGTGGTTAAGACTCTGAGCTTCTAGTGCAGGGGGCTCGAGTTTGATCCCTGGTCAGGGAACTAGATCCCACATGCCACAGAGTACGGCTAAAAAAAATTTAAAATGCTTTAAACAAAAAAATCCGCCTGCAATCAGAAGACCTGGGTTCAATCCATGAATCAGGAAGATCCTCTGGAGAGGGAGTGGTAACCCACACCAGTATTCTCGCCTGGGAAATCTCATGGACAGAGGAGCCTGGCAGGCTACAGTCCATGGAGTCGCAAAAAGTCAGACACAATTGAATGACTAAAAACACACACTGGATATATGAGTGGGATTGCTGGATGATATGTAACTCTATTTTTAGTTTTTAAGGAACCTCCATACTGTTTTCCGTAGTGGCTGTACCAGTTTACATTCCTGCCAGTGGTGTAGTAGGGTTCCTTTTTCACCCCACCCTGTCATTTGTTATTTTGTAGACTTCTTCATAATGGCCATTCTGACCATTGTGAGGTGGTGCTTCATTGTAGTTTGATTTGCACCTAGGATATAAATTATTAGTGCAGTTTATGAGATGGCTTTGAGGTGTGTTGATTCTGCTGAACTAGCTTGCCCAGAACTCCCTCTTTAGTTTACTTCTAGTTCAGGAAGGCTTCAAGGGGGTTGCTTTCACAAGACCTGTAGAGTGGAAGAGAGACAGCAGCCATTTTGTAGCAAACACACACACACACACACACACACCCCTTCCTCTACACATTTGGGCAAGTACTAGTTTAGTTGCTTCAGTGAAGAAGTTTTTTAGATGTAATTAAAATCCCAAATAAGTTGATTTTGAGTTAATCAAAAGGGATAATAGCCTGGGTGGACCTGACCTAATCAGGCTCAAGTCCTCTAAAGAGAAAATAGGCCATTGTATTCCAGGTAGCAGCAGATAGGAAGGAAAACCATAATCTACATTTGTGTCCTTGGAATGAAACACCAAGTGTGCCTACAATTGCCCTCCCTTTCCTCTGATCTTTTTTTCCAGTTTCTGACTCCCTGAAGCAGGTGCCCATGTTCTGCTCTGTGGTGAGGGGCCCTCAGTTCTGCAGCATACCCTTGTCACCAACATCAGAGGCAAGAATAGACATGTTTTAGTCTCTTCTTTTGGGGGCTCAGCCTTTTATGATCTTCAGTTCTGCCTGGCTGTGCACTTTGGGCTCCAGTAGGTGATGTGGTTACTGCCTGGCAGAGACTACTGAGCCAGGATTCCCCTGTATTAAACATATACACATACACACAGGTGCATGTATGTATGTATAGATATTTTATTTCGGGATGTATGCTGCTGCTGCTAAGTCACTTCAGTTGTGTCCGACTCTGTGCGACCCCAGAAATGGCAGCCCACCAGGCTCCGCCGTCCCTGGGATTCTCCAGGCAAGAACACTGGAGTGGGTTGCCATTTCCTTCTCCAGCACATGAAAGTGAAAAGTGAAAGTGAAGTCGCTCAGTCATGTCCGACTCTTAGCAACCTCATGGACTGCAACCTACCAGGCTCCTCCGTCCATGGGATTTTCCAGGCAAGAGTACTGGAGTGGGGTGCCATTGCCTTCTCTGTTCTGGATGTATATACATGTATCAAACCCTGAAGTAGGAAATGGCAGCCCACTCCCGTTTTCTTGCCTGGAAAGTTCCACAGACAGAGGGGCCTGCTGGGTTTTACAGTCCATGGGGTCACAATGAGTTGGACATGACTAAGCATGAGCACATATATGTATAATTATTTATGTAAGGATGTATATATAAGTAAATACAAAAGTATAAAGTACATATATATTCTGGTTGAATCTTGATTGACACAATACCTTCTCTTACCTTATTTTTGTATATCACTTTATAGTTTACTATCTCTGCATATTTTATTGTATTACTATTACAGCATAGATGGAAATAGTGGTGCCCAGAGACACTAAATGACCCAATCCATGCCACACAGCCAGCAGGTGGCCTAATCAAGATGTGAATTAAAGCGCATGCTCCCTTACCTGACTACCCACCTTGTAACAGCAATGTGTTTGCAGGAAAAAAAGCTTGTAAAGTGCAAGAAAGCTTTTTTGGAGGGATGGGTGAAAAAACATACTGTAATGTGGGTTAAAATAACTTCTCTCTTTACTAATAGATTCCAAAAATTATATAGAATTTCATATTTGAGTATTGAGGTTTGTGGTTAATTCCCAGTACTTATGAAGAAATGAGAGGAAAAAAAAATACCACAGATTATTTAGCAAAGTGTTTGATATTTACAATTATTATGCTTCTTGAGGTGAAAGTGGAGTGGGCATGGAGTTCTGGGTGAGGACAGCTCTTCTAGAAGGGACAGATATAGAAAGTCAGCAAATAGAACAGTAGGCCTTCTATGTTCTCTCACGTATTGCTTGCATATCACAGTTCTAATGTAAATTAATCAATAGTAGGTCTCATGTCCCAGCCTGGCCATTCTCTAAGAATATTTAATCTCTAGATTAATAGAAATTATGTATAGACAAATATTTTTCCCCCATGGAGCAATAATAGAAATAGAATACAGGAATAAAGGGACAATTTTGGAAACAATAGTTATTTTTAAATTGAAGGGGGGACTTCTCTGGCAGTCAAGTAATTAAGACTGTGTACTTCCACTGCAATTCCTGGTTGGGGATCTAAGATGCCACATGCCACTTTTGGTGTAGCCAAAAATAGATAGATAGATATATTAGATAAATAGATATACTGAAGGGGGAAAGATGAACAAAGATACGCTTGGCATCAAGTATCACTATTTAACACTTAGTTGTTTTTCTTCCCACCTTCTTGCAAACTCAGAAAGCCATAGCCCATGCAGAGTGGAAATATATTGCAATACACTCCCTCCTGCCATGGTGAGTGGTGTGAGGAGGCCCATGTGGGGGCAGCATCTGACTTAAACTGGGCCAAGGAAGGCCCTCCCCCAGGACATCTTATGCCTGCCCCTAAGGGCCATTTCTAACCACATGGTGAAGCCCTGGAGGTGTGTTGATAGTGGTTTGCACCGAGAGGGGAGAGAGTCTGCAGTAGGAGCGCATAGAGCTGCCCTGGAGAGAGGTGAAGGAAAAGAGCCAGTGAAGAGGGGAGCCTGGCAGTTCCAGTGGGTGGTTCCAGCTGTCACTGAAGGCCTGTCCCACCCGGGGAGAGCTAGTATTTTGGAATATTATAAACTTCATTTCAAAGAACAACTAAAGAGCCCTGGGGAACAGGTCTTTCTGTCTCTCCCCTTTTGCATTCCAAGATATGAAGTTTGGAGTCAGAATTATGTCCACTCAGAGGTCAGGTCAGGACTTGCGCCTATGTTGCCTGAAGAGATTTAGGTGAAATGGGACAGTCCTGGTGGTCAACCCTGATGCACAATGGGTGAGACCACAGAACTGGCAGCAAGCACGTGTACTTGGTGAAAAAGGTCAGCATGTCTTGTTTTGAAACAGAAGGGCAAAAATTGCGGTGGGGGGGGGGGGGACACTTATGGAAGAAGGAAGTATTTGTGAAATTTTTCAATGCCCCCTGTTATCTTGTAGTTGTGCAACTTGGGTTGAATTTGAATCAGTAAACTCTCAGAGGGCATCCGTAAGCATTTAGACAAGGGTAGTTAATTTGCAGCAGATACTAGCTTTTGTGCAAAGGCAGAAAGATGTACTGTAACATATGATGCAGATCACTTTAGAGTAATTGAACCATGGCTTTTGCATGCTTTCCATCCTAAGCTTATCTCTATCTGAAGCCTGTAGAAAGTCTTTTCCCATTTACATAACAGGGCAAGAGATTATTACAACTAAAATTAGATCCACAAATTGCTATGCATAGTGCTTTGTAGCATAATCAAATTATGATAAAATAGCCTTTATTTCTTTATGGCTATATAATATAGTTAGGTTCTTCAGTTATTTGTTTAGAAGTTAAGGAGTGACAGTACCATCTTATTATATTAAAGCATTGCTGATTTTTAGCCAAATTGACAACTTGCTTGATTGTTTTTTAGAGATGCTTGTTTGAAGAATGGCAAGGATCCTGATAAGGTCTAATTTGTTTTTCTTCCCATGCCCCTGTCCCTGCCTTTTTAAAAAATGTGGGCCACTGCGCCTGAGTCCTTCCTGCTCACCCTTATCACTTAACCTGATAATACCATCCTGAGAGAGTGGTTCCTGTTCATTTGATATGACCAGATAAAGGCAAAAGCCTTGTGCTTTCCCAGCTCTGGAGAATCTTTCGCTGTTTTCTCTCAGATTCTGAATAACGAAAACCACAAAAACCTTGGCCTTAGTTAAACTCTTTATTGTAAGGATATAAGAGGGGGAGGAAAACATCCAAACTGTTGAGGAAAGAAACGAGGAAGTGGGGAAGATAGGAACATGGAAATTAAGACTAATAGAACAAAACTAACAGAACAAGAAAAGAGGAAATATACCATAAGAATATGGCTATGAAGGAAAAGGATGAGAGACTGGGGAAATACCACTCGATGGAAGTTTATAGCATGGCATAGCAGCAGATTTCCATGCCTGAAAGTATGGCTCTGAGAGCTTGTCCATGGCTTTCACCCCATCCTTTATTACCATTAATGCTAAAGATAGCGGGAGCTGCAGAGGTGGCATTTTCTTCTAATTTAATTTTCAGTTACTGAACTCAGTTACCGACTCTTCAGAGCCTGAGGGAGGATGAGCCTTTGTTAAAGCCAAGGCCGTTAACTTTCACTTTTCTCTTCAACCTCATTAGATTTCCCAAGCTTTCTTTCTAGTCCTAAAGCACTGCTGCACTGTGGCTAAACTATGTAAAATAATGTGGGTGTTTTTTTTTTGGTGAAAAGCAGCACCTGCAAAAAGGTCACACAAATTTCAACTTCGATTGTATCCAGTGACGTCACCAAATGAAATCCTAGTGCAGAAAACGCGAGTAATAGGGTATTAAATTGGTCACAGGCTTCGTGGAAGTCACAGCCTGCGACTTGGTCCATGGCCTCCTGCAGTGCAGTGATGAACCAGAAAGGCTTCTTGTCTGGTGGGCCCTTCATACATGTGCCCGGTGGGGAGCACCGCGACACACATGTTAGCTTCACTAAGGTGGGATTTGAAAGGGGGCTGCTAACCTGTGTCAGTCAACCGCGGGCATCAGAATTCTGACTTAATCAATGCAGATAACCCATTTCCCCTATATGGAGAGATTCTTTACAAAAATGGCATTTTTTGATTTCTTGAGAATGACTAAACTCTGGGATAAGAACTATGGTTGGCTCCGACCAATAATGCAAATGATCTAGAAAAGTTATATAAGGACCCTGTGATGTGTCTCTGCTTCTGGGTCTTCCAGGTCTGTGTTGTCTGTGGGACCCTGGTTTAGTGACCTTGTCCTAAATGGGCAGGCAAACCAGGAAGGTGTTACTGCCTCAGGACTCAGGTGCTCACAGTCGCTGTGCCTCTGCTCTTTTTTTAAATTAATTAAAATTTTAATTGAAGGATAATTGCCTTATAGAATTTTGTTTTCTGTCAAACCTCAGCATGAATCAGTCATGGGTATACATATGTCCCCTCCCTTCTGAACACCCCTCCTGTCTCCCTCCCCATCCCACTGCCTCTGGTCTTTGTGACAGCTGTCCTCTTTCCTTCCATGCTGTATTCTGTCCTTGATGTGAGATAGAAACATTTAAAAGCCATTTACATGGGACAGGTCCCTCCTTTGAAGGGTGTACCTCTAATTGGATTCACCATTTGCTCCTTGGGTGGCCCTGCCCTTGTAGCACCGCTGAACCTCCTCCAGGCAGCAGACACTTGAGGTGTGCACATCACTTCTTGTTCTCTGTCACAAAGAGTCGCTTTATGTGAGCTACCAGCTGCATAAGAAACATTCCCAAGGATATATAATGATACAGAAGTTACTAAAGAAAAACTTGGCTCAGATGGTAGCAAAAACATTTTATATTTTATTATTCTTAATTAAGAAGATGAGATAAAATCACATATATTTGATAGTAGAAAAATATCCCATATTTTGCTTGGGTTTGTCCTGGAGGAGTATTTTACAAACTTAAAAAACATATTTAGTATGAAATATAGTTTATATCATTATGCATTTATTGCAAAGTTACACTCTTCTTATTAAGAAACTATGTGTTCTGATTGCTTCTATTCTATCCCAACTATTTATTTCATTAAAAAATGCTAGTTAGCTTTCTGCCCGTGGACGCCACCGAGAAAGCATCGTTGAAGACTTCCCCGCCTCCACTGCCGTCATGTCTAAATCAGAGTCTCCCAAAGAGCCCGAACAGCTGCGGAAACTCTTCATCGGAGGATTGAGCTTTGAAACAACTGATGAGAGTCTGAGGAGCCATTTTGAGCAATGGGGAACGCTCACAGACTGTGTGGTAATGAGGGATCCAAACACCAAGCGCTCCAGAGGCTTCGGGTTTGTCACATACGCCACGGTGGAGGAGGTGGATGCGGCCATGAATGCAAGGCCACACAAGGTGGACGGAAGAGTTGTGGAACCAAAGAGGGCCGTGTCAAGAGAAGATTCTCAAAGACCTGGTGCCCACTTAACTGTGAAAAAGATTTTTGTTGGTGGCATTAAAGAAGACACTGAAGAACATCACCTGAGAGATTATTTTGAACAGTATGGAAAAATTGAAGTAATTGAAATCATGACTGATCGAGGCAGTGGCAAAAAGAGAGGCTTTGCTTTTGTAACCTTTGATGACCATGACTCTGTAGACAAAATTGTCATTCAGAAATACCACACTGTGAATGGCCACAACTGTGAAGTGAGAAAAGCCCTGTCTAAGCAAGAGATGGCTAGTGCTTCATCCAGCCAGAGAGGTCGAAGTGGTTCTGGAAACTTTGGTGGTGGTCGTGGAGGTGGTTTTGGTGGGAATGACAACTTTGGTCGTGGAGGAAACTTCAGTGGTCGAGGTGGCTTTGGTGGCAGCCGTGGTGGTGGCGGATATGGTGGCAGTGGGGATGGATATAATGGATTTGGTAATGACGGTGGTTATGGAGGAGGCGGCCCTGGTTACTCTGGAGGAAGCAGAGGCTATGGAAGTGGTGGACAGGGTTATGGAAACCAGGGCAGTGGCTATGGCGGGAGTGGCAGCTATGACAGCTATAACAACGGTGGAGGCGGAGGCGGCTTTGGCGGTGGTAGTGGAAGCAATTTTGGAGGTGGCGGAAGCTACAATGATTTTGGCAGTTACAACAATCAATCTTCAAATTTTGGACCCATGAAAGGAGGAAACTTTGGAGGCAGAAGTTCTGGCCCCTATGGTGGTGGAGGCCAATACTTTGCCAAACCACGAAACCAAGGTGGCTATGGTGGTTCCAGCAGCAGCAGTAGCTATGGCAGTGGCAGAAGGTTTTAATTACTGCCAGGAAACAAAGCTTAGCAGGAGAGGAGAGCCAGAGAAGTGACAGGGAAGCTACAGGTTACAACAGATTTGTGAACTCAGCCAAGCACAGTGGTGGCAGGGCCTAGCTGCTACAAAGAAGACATGTTTTAGACAATACTCATGTGTATGGGCAAAAAACTCGAGGACTGTACTTGTGACTAATTGTATAACAGGTTATTTTAGTTTCTGTTCTGTGGAAAGTGTAAAGCATTCCAACAAAGGGTTTTAATGTAGATTTTTTTTTTTGCACCCATGCTGTTGATTGCTAAATGTAAATAGTCTGATCATGACGCTGAATAAATGTCTTTTTTTTTTTTTTTAATGTGCTGTGTAAAGTTAGTCTACTCTGAAGCCATTTTGGTAAACTACCCCAACAGTGTGAAGTTAGAATTCCTTCAGGGTGATGCCAGGTTCCATTTGAAATTTATTTACAACTTGCTTGGTGGAGAAGCTGTTGTCTTCAGAACCTTGGTGTAGTTGAACTGACAGTTACTGTGTTGTGACCTGGAGTTCACCATTTAAAGGGTCACCCATGCAAAGTCATGGAGGTTTTTTTTTTTTTTTTTGTTATTAATGATTGTTGGCACATCCTATGCAATATATCTAAATTGAATTATGGTACCAGATAAAAGTTATAGATGGGAATGAAGCTTGTGTATCATCCATTATCATGTGTAATCAATAAAAGATTTAATACCCTCTTGAAAAAAAAAAAATGCTAGTTACAAGCCACTCATTTATTTCATTGCTCACCAATGGGCAGTGACACCTAGTTTATAAATGACTATTATAATTTTGAGAAACATTTGCACAAAAGATAAGAAAAATTCAACCTAGTGGAAATTATGTAGTAGACTTAGATGTCTAAATTCTAAACACACAGTTTTGTTCTTAAGTATTGAATTTAATTGCTGATTATTATTTTCCAAGATATTGGTGATAACATGTTACACTGACTTCAACATGATGTTTCAAACCAGTTTGTGAGTATATACAGAATTAAGACTCTTAATGATTATTATCTTATTTAACCTTCAGAATAACACTAGGAGATAAATGCTGTATCAGATGAGGAAACTGAGGCTGAGAGTTAGGCAATTGCTGCAGGCCATGGTAGACTTAGTAAGCAGTAGAGCAAAGTTCTCCCCAAGTGCTGTGATTTGCCCTCCAGTCCACAGGCTCTTAGCTGGGGCTCTGTGAGGGGCGCATGCATGTGTGTGTGTGTGAAGTGGGAGGGGCCTATCAGAATCACCAGGGAGTGCTTTCTAACCACGCCTTTCCCCTCCCTTTCCCCCAAACTTCATACCACACTTGGCTGCTGCTTAGACTAAAGGGGAAGGGAAAGGAGGTTGATCAGGCTTTCGTTCTCTAAACAGACCTCGCCTTGACACCTCCCCAGCTTGACATTTTTATACCATAATAGTTTGTTATATAACTGCTCACTAATGACTCAGTACATATCATAGGCAGATTGAAAAATACACCAATTAGTCATGGAAATAGAAAAAATTAAATAAAAAGCACAATGTATCACCTTTTCTAAAGACAAAATAGTTTTGGCGGTATTGTTGGTATTTGGAAGTATTCTAATGAAGAAGCCGTTCATTAGGAAAGCAAGTCATTATACTGACAGTATTGCACATGCTTGTGCTCAGTCACATCCAGTTCTTTGCGACTCTTTGGATTATAGCCCGCCAGGTTCCTCTGTCCTTGGGATTTTCCAGACAAGAATACTAGAGTGGGTTGCCAGCATCTCCTGTGTCTCCTGCATTGGAGGTGGATTCTTTGCCCGCTGAGCCATTGGGGAAATCCCTATACGGAGAGTATAATGGCCAAGAAAAGATATCTCCTTCTCTTTCCCTAGTGACCCAGTTGTTGGAGTGGAGCTGTTGTTTATTGTAAGCAGGCTTAAGTCAACAGAATTGGACCTGGGATAGGGTGTGTGGAGTAGACTGATGAATAAATGCACACAAAAATTCTACTCATTTGTAGAACATGTATGGACATGAGCTGAGATATGACACATATTCAATAAATATTTTGTTGGACAAAACTAGTTTGTAAGAAAATAAAAAACAAAAGCTAGAAGAGAGCAGCATAAAATTGAAATACAGCTAAATATAAAGTAGATTAAATGGGCACAGCTTTTGGAGTTCAAAAATTATTTTGTTTAAAAAAGTTTTAAGTTAACAATAGACATTGAAAACTGCAGTTAGTAAAGAAGGCAGAGTGAAGAATAAGTAGGAGAAGAAGAGAAAAATGTCAAAGAATATTATTGGATAGTTTTTGGAATCATTTTTCAAATACAAAATATTTTCTGATTGAACTTTCTGAATAGCAGTCACTTAAAGACTGTCATATTGGTAGTCAATTGCTAATAAATGGATTTTTTAGTAGGAGGAGTTAATGTGTCAGTGTTCTATAAGGGTAAAATGCATGATTAGAGGAATATATTTTACATTTTGATGACGATAAATTATGTGGGCTGAATTAAACTTTTGGAGGTTCTTGACTGAACTATTATTTAAAAGTCTTCTCTGGAATTGCTTTATTTGGTTCGATCTCTCAGAAATAAAGAATAAAGTGAAGTTGCTCAGTCGTGTCCGACTCTTTGCTACACCATGGACTGTAGCCTACCAAGTTCCTCTGTCTATGGGATTTTCCAGGCAAGAATACTGGAGTGGGTTGCTGTTTCCTTCTCCAACTCTTCCCGACCCAGGGATTAAACCCGGGTCTCCCGCATTGTAGGCAGATGCTTTACCGCCTGAGCCACCAGGATAGTTTTGAAAATATCATCACTAATCTATCAAATATAGTCACTAATCAATCTACCTAATTAACTGTTTATTTCCATTATTTAAGGGAGAACAGGCATATTTCTCTGCCTCAAACTCCTTCACTTAGTCGAGCAGCTGTCCTCCCATTCTGTATGCTAGGGACAGTGGTAGGTTGGCGTGGTGAACATCACTGCTCCTCGCCGTCTGGCACCTGGGAAGGCTAGCCTTCCCCGCCTCCTTGCATGTAGGTGCAGCCGTGTGTCTTTCTTTGGCTAAGATACAGCAGTGAAGAGTACCACTTAGAGGTGGCGTCAAGGAGCTGTTCAGGATTTCTCACGTTTCCTCTTCCTCTTTCATGTTTTCCTAGGAGGGCACGTGCCTCATATGGTAAATGCTGTGGGCGGTCATCCATGGAGAACATGCTTCCAGGAGCCGAAGTCTTAGCGAGAACAAGAAATAACATTTGTTGTATTATTCACTGAGGCTTGGGGATTGTTTGTTACCATGGCATTACCAAGACCTATCTGAGTTGGGAAATAAAAAATGCTGGTACAGAATCTTAAAACATAGTGTATATATAACTCTAAAAATTATTTTAAATTTATAATAAGTAGGTATATATAAAATAACCTGTATCTTAGTTGTTATTAGCCAAGGGCTTTTCTTTGATTATGAATTTGCTGACTGGAGTTCCATATTGTCTTATGTGCGGTACCACATAGATCATGCTTTATATATGATTTTCCTTGGAGCAAGAATGTAAAGTCACAGGTGATACAATCTGAGTACAGTTTCTTCTGGCTTTTTACGTTGGCCTCGTGCAGATATGTTACAGTTGTCTCCCTTAATATACCTACTCTGACAGCATTTTTCATAGAGACATACCTTTATTAAGTCTTCCCAAAACTCTCTCCGTAGTTTACATACAAATACCTTTCATTCTTTTTACATTCATAGTTTATCATATTATGTGATATCTAACTAAATTGTGATTATAATAACAAGTGCAAATGGTAGGAAAATTTAGGAATAGACATAACAGATTCTTAGCAAGCATGTAATTTATCTAGTTAGACCAGAAGAATAGAGAATACTGGTCTTCTGTGATGGCTCAGATGGTAAAGAATCTGCCCACAATGCAGGAGACTCAGATTTGATCCCTGGTCAGGAAGATCCCTTGGAGAAGGAATTGGCTATCCACTCTAACATTCTTGCCTGAAGAAAACCATGGACAGAGGAGTAATTTATCTGGTTAGACCAGATGACTGCAGAATACTAGAGAAGAGCCTATGATCGTGAGTTTTGACATAGCGAGCTATCAGTCCAGTCTTTTAGACAGGCAACTAGAGTCAGGGTAGTGGATACAATTCTCTTGCATCTTCTCAGGTTCCCTGGATGACCCTCCTCCTCCTCCTCTCTTTTGGTAGCACCCATTCACACCAAGTCATCTTCCCACCTTGGATTCAATGAAATGCCATATTTTAGGCAAGGGATCTGGCTTTTGGAGTGGTTACTAAAGCCCCTGATAATGCACCTTGGAAGTTCTGGGAAGACATCTCCTTGTGAATCGTGACAGGAAACGAGAGCTGGGAGGCATGGGCAGGTAAATCTTGTCTCTTTTCTTCCCTCCATGGACGGAACAAAGTGAGCTTCTCCCTGCAGCCTCTTAGGAGAAAGTCCTTCGTGCTGAGTAAACAGGTCTGTCCAGCGAACTGTGCATCTCTTTGGAGCTCAGAATGAAGTAGTGACCATCTTGAAGATGACTTGCATTTCCCTGCATATTTGTATTGCATCACTTCTCACTTTCTTCTCTTCATCATTCTGGGCTTCTGTGTCCCTAGTGTTAGCGCTTTAATCCCTGCCTCAGGCTCTGCCAGCTAGCAGGAACACACAAGGACAGTCAGTTAATCTGGTGAGCCAGTTACACAGAGGTTTATTTTAAAAAGCTTCTAGGGAACAGTGCTAGCATCAGGCAAGGAGGGACTAGGAGCCCAGAGGTGTGGTGGAATACCTGTGGTGATTTACAGTTTGTAGGGTTTAACTAGGGAATGCAACATATATTGAGACAACTAAAATTAATGTAAGTCCTGAAGGACAGAGATGAAAAAATAGACCACTATAGAAAACAAGGTTTCCAGTCTGATATAAAAGCATAGCAAAGAGGAGGCATAATTATGCTATTACTAAAAACAAGAACTAACATTTAGTGGTTCTTACTATGTTCCAGCAACTATGTTAACCCTTACTTATTTAATTGTTATAAAAATCCTCTGAGCTAGGTACTGTTAATTTTACCTCTTTTCGGATGAAGAACCTGAGGCTTAGGAAACTTCAGAGCACTAGGAAATGGTGGAGTGAAGATTCCAACCCATATAGCCTGACTCCTAACCACAGAGTAAGAGAAGACAGGAAAATATTTAAGTGGAGCACAAGGCACATGACAGCGATGGGGTACAGTCCAGAGAGCTGAGAGTGATATTTCAGGCCCCAAACAGAAGGACCACTTCATCAAGTAAAATGCCTGCATGCTGATGCTGGTCAGAGCGCCTCTGAACACTCAGAACTCAGCCAGTCTTTAGGTAAAGCGAAGCAGAGCTGGTGTAAGCCTGTGCTTTTAGCAAGAGTCTGCTTCTACATTTTATAATAATTTCTGCAGATAGCTAGATCTTCCTGACTTTATTATTTCACTTATTCAATCACTCAGCAAATATTTAATAAACATCCACTCTGGGCCATGCAGAATTATAGGTGCTTTGGATACACAGAGGTAATTAAGGCACAGTCCAAATATTAAGGAACTCCCAAGCTGGTAGAGGGGATTGCCAAGTACTCAAAAGATCAGAAAGAATAACAGTAAACATGGGGTGTGAGGAATTCAGAGGAATATATCAAACCCATTGCCTATAGTTAGAGGACTGGGGAGATTCCCAGAGACAATGAAGCAGAGCAGAGTCCCCAAAACTGGACATAATTTTCCCAGGAGACAAGGGAAGTGAAGGACATTTAAGGCAGAAGATCAGCACACAGGAAGAACTGGAATCCTGAGTGAGTATAGTGCATTCCAGAATCAGCTGATAACATGGTGGATTTAGAGTGCAGGCAGAGGGGACCATACTGTAGTTCACCATCAAGACCAGGTTGATACTTCTGCAAGTGAAAGGGAGTGTTTCTCATAATTACTCTGGGATAACAGGAGCAAACAAGCACTGTCCCAGATAAACTAGGAGATTTGGTCACCCCAAGTAAAGAGAGCACAGATTTGAGAAGGTTTAGGAATCACTTAGGCTTGGATCTGAATCAAAGCTTGGATAGTCAGAGGCAGAGTAATTGTGTTTAGTCAGTTACTAGCTGATGATTCTTTAATTCCTCATCTGTAAAGTGGAAATTAATAATTCCTTCCTTGTAAGTTTGGGTGAATGAGGCAACTCACATAATGCAACTAGTGCAACACCAGTCTGTAGTCAGTGCACAGTAAGTGTTGTTTCCCCATGTCTGCCCTACTCCCACCATGGGTCAAAAAGGGGAGATGAGGCTGGAGGATTAGACAAGTCTGAGATTCAGTTCAGTTCAGTTGCTCAGTCTTGTCCGACTCTTTGCAACTCCATGGACTGCAGCATGCCAGGCTTCCCTGTCCATCACCAACTCCTGGAGCTTGCTCAAACTCATGTCCATCGAGTAGGTGATGCCATCCAACCATATCATCCTCTGTCATCCCCTTCTCCTTCTGCCTTCAATCTGTCCCAGCCTCAGGGTCTTTTCAGTGAGTCAGTTCTTCGCATCAGGTGGCCAAAGTATTGGGGTTTCAGCTTCAACATCAGTCCTTCCAATGAATATTCAGGATTTATTTCCTTTAGGATTGACTATTTAGATCTTTTGTATCATGCTAAGGAGTTCTATGAAGACCTACAAGACCTTTTAGAACTAACACCCAAAAAAAGATGTCCTTTTCATTATAGGGGACTGGAATGCAAAAGTAGGAAGTCAAAAAACACCTGGAGTAACAGGCAAATTTGGCCTTGGAGTACAGAATGAAGCACGGCAAAGGCTAACAGAGTTTTGCCAAGAGAACGCACTGGTCATAGCAAACACCCTCTTCCAACAACACAAGAGAAGACTCTACACATGGACATCACCAGATGGTCAACACCGAAATCAGATTGATTATATTCTTTACAGCCAAAGGTGGAGAAGCTCTATACAGTCAGCAAAAACAAGACCAGGAGCTGACTGTGGCTCAGATCATGAACTCCTTATTGCCAAATTCAGACTTAAACTGAAGAAGGTAGGGATAACCACTAGATCATTCATGTATGACCTAAATCAAATCCCTTATGAATATACAGTGGAAGTGAGAAATAGATTTAAGGGACTACATCTGATAGACAGAGTGCCTGATGAACTATGGACAGAGGTTAGTGACATTGTACAGGAGAAAGGGATCAAGACCATCCCCATGGAAAAGAAATGCAAAAAGGCAAAATGGTTGTTTGAGGAGGCCTTACAAGTAGCTGTGAAAAGAAGAGAAACGAAAAGCAAAGGAGAAAAGGAAAGATATTCTTATTTGAATGCAGAGTTCCAAAGAATAGCCAGGAGGGATAAGAAAGCCCTCCTCAGCAATCAATGCAAAGAAATAGAGGAAAACAACAGAGTGGGAAAGACAAGAGAGCTCTTCAAGAAAATTAGAGATACCAAGGGAACATTTCATGCAAAGATGGGCTGAATAAAGGATAGAAATGGTATGGACCTAACAGAAGCAGAAGATATTAAGACAAGGTGGCAAGAATACACAGAAAAACTGTTCAAAAAAGATCTTCATGACCCAGATAATCCCGATGGTGTGATCACTCACCTAGAGCCAGACATCCTGGAATGTGAAGTCAAGTGGGCCTTAGAAAGCATCACTACGAACAAAGCTAGTGGATGTGATGGAATTCCAGTTGAGCTGTTTCAAATCTTGAAAGATGATGCTGTGAAATTGCTGCACTCAATATGTCAGCAAATTTGGAAAACTCAGCGGTGGCCACAGGACTGGAAAAGGTCCGTTTTCATTCCAATCCCTAAGAAAGGCAATCCCAGAGAATGCTCAAACTACTGCACAATTGCACTCATCTCACATGCTAGTAAAGTAATGCTCAAAAATTCCCCAAGCCAGGCTTCAGCAATACGTGAACCGAGAACTTCCAGATGTTCAAGCTGGTTTTAGGAAAGGCAGAGGAACCAGAGATCAAATTGCCAATATCCACTGGATAATTGAAAAAGCAAGAGAGTTCCAGAAAAACATCTATTTCTGCTTTATTGACTATGCCAAAGCCTTCGACTGTGTGGATCACAATAAACTGTGGAAAATTCTGAAAAAGATGGGAATACCAGACCACCTGACCTGCCTCTTGAGAAACCTGTATGCAGGTCAGGAAGCAACAGTTAGACCTGGACATGGACCAACAGACTGGTTCCAAATAGGAAAAGGAGTACGTCAAGGCTATATATTGTCACCCTGCTTATTTAACTTATATACAGAGTACATCATGAGAAACGCTGGTCTGGAAGAAGCACAAGCTGGAATCAAGATTTCTGGGAGAAATATCAATAACCTCAGATATGCAGATGACACCACCCCTATGGCAGAAAGTGAAGAGGAACTAAAAAGCCTTTTGATGAAAGTGAAAAAGGAGAGTGAAAAAGTTGGCTTAAAGCTCAATATTCAGAAAACTAGGATCATGGCATCTGGTCCCATCACCTCATGGGAAATAGATGGGGAGACAATGGAAACAGTGTCAGACTTTATTTTTTGGGCTCCAAAATCACTGCAGATGGTGACTGCAGCCATGAAATTAAAAAGACGCTTACTCCTGGGAAGGAAAATTATGACCAACTTAGATAGCATATTAAAAAGCAGAGGCATTATTTTGTCAACAAAGGTCTGTCTAGTCAAGGCTATGGTTTTTCCAGTGGTCATGTATGGATGTGAGAGTTGGACTAAAAGCTGAGCGCCGAAAAATTGATGCTTTTGAACTATGGTGTTGGAGAAGACTCTTGAGAGTCCGTTGGACTGCAAGGAGATCCAACCAGTCCATCCTGAAGGAGATCAGTCCTGGGTGTTCGTTGGAAGGACTGATGCTGAAGCTGAAGCTGAAACTCCAATACTTTGGCCACCTCATGCATAGAGTTGACTCATTGGAAAAGACCCTGATGCTGGGAGGGATTGGGGGCAGGAAGAGAAGGGGACAACAGAGGATGAGATGGCTGGATGGCATCACTGACTCGATGGGCATGAGTTTGAGTAAACTCCGGGAGTTTGTGATGGACAGGGAGGCCTGGCGTGCTGCGATTCATGGGGTCGCAACGAGTCGGACACGACTGAGTGACTGAACTGAACTGAAGGAGTTTAGATTTCAACCTGAAAGAAAAATTAAGCAGAGGAGCTGTCCAATCATGCTTGTGCTTTAGAAATAATGAGTCTGGCATTCGCATATAAAATGTTTATCAGCAGTGAGTCTTATCCAGGAGCTCCTGGTGACCTTTAGCACCAGAAAGCCTGGCGATTTTTATCTTTCTGAATGGGACTCGTCCTCTTCTGATATTTGAAAATGGAGGTAGGGAAGTTATCAGTCTTTTGGAGTGGCAACAAGCCACAGAAGGTGATTTAGAATGGGAAATTTTGACAAATTTTGAAAACCTAGGAATCAGATTTTCAATGAGTGGTCCCACATTAGCAGCATCTGGGAACTTGAATTTGCTAGAATTATAAATTATCAACCCTAAGTAGACTACTGAATCAGAAACTCTGGGGTGAGAGCCCAACAATCTGTGTTTTAACTGGTATGCGAAAAGATTCTGATATACATCAAAATTTGATAATCACTGCACTAATTCAAAAGATTCTGCAGAGCTCAGAATCCAGGGGCAGATCAAGGTCAGTGAAGAGAATAGGAATGAGTATGTGACCAAACTAAGGGAGAAACAGAAGTAGTCATTAAAGTCAAAGTATAAAGAGAGTGCCGGAGTGGTGAGCAGGGAGGCCTAAGTGAGAAAACAAGCAGTTAAGGTGGTCTCTGGAAGACACCGGGGAGGGTCACTGAAGCCTGTGTTAGTTTCCTAGGGCTGCCGTAACCGAGTACCTAACTGGATGGCTTCAACAGCAGAAATTTGTTCTCATATTTTGGAGGCTAGACGTCAGAAATCAAGATATCAGCAGGCTCCCTCTGGGGTTCTAGGTAGACTCCTTCCTTGCTTTTTCCAGTTGCTGGTGGACATCCATCCTTGGTGTACTTTGACTTGTAGATGCTGCACCCCAGTCTTTGCCTCTATCATCACATGGCCTTCTTCCTATGTGTTTCTCCCTCTGTGTCTCTTTTAAGGATACAAGGCATATTGTATTATAGCCCACCTTAATGATCTCATCTTAACTAATTATATCAACAACATCCTTATTTCCAAATAAGGTCACATTCTGAAGTACTGCGGCTTCAGACTTCAAGACGATTGCATTCCTAGGTACTGTGGATTAGGACTTCAACATATTTGGGGGGGGGGGCAGAATGAGAGATATAAATTAACCCCTAACATATCCCATTGCGCTCTTCCATAGCTGACAGTGCATAGCTTGGGTTTTCTTAGAGATAGGTCCTGAAACAGAGATTTGTTTCTAAATAGTTTATTTGGTAGGTGATCACGGAAAGCACTCAAGGGAAGTGAAAGAGTGCGACAAAACAGGAAAGATATTTAGTGAAGGGTGTGGACAATCAGAACTCAATCCACTAGAGAACGCTGGGGAAAGTGCAGAACTCACTCACATCTGAGAGGGGGCTCAGGTGTTTGCTCTGCCTTGGAGGAGGGCTACTCAGGAGGGCCATGAGTCCTTGGGCTTTCCCAGTCTGTTAACAGCCATGGAGGAACAGGCCTCGCTGCTTAGGAGAGAGCCCTCAGGTGGGGAGATACCGGCAGCAGTAAGTCAGGTCAATGTGCACAGAAATGGTTGAGACTGAGGGCAGAGTACCAGAGGCATCCCTGGGAGGGCTGGGCTTAAGGGGGAAGAAGGAAGTAAAGCAATGCAAACCCTACATACAGATCAGTAAATGAATCGTGTCAAGAGGTCTATACAATATGAAATAGCCAATTTGATTGTTTAAATTTCTCACTCGGTTGAACTGATTTATTTTAGTCTAAAGCTGTCTGACCAGTGAATAGTTAAAAAAAAAAATTCTTACATTACCTGATTTTAATTGTTGTAAAATTACTAATGAGGATATTTGGAGTTTTCAAAGGACTTCATTTTTCTAAGTTTGTGAGAATTTGAAAAATAAAAAGACATTTTGACAGCTCCCCGATACCACAGAAGGACACACCCAGACAGAGAGAATCTAAATAACCTGCCCATGGTCACTTAATATAATGCAGAAAGAACTGGAAAGGGCATTTCCTGTCTTGGCCTTCTCCCAATCTTTAGCTGTCCAGCTGTGTTTCACTTACTGGAAGATTAACGTAAACCAAATTGCTATATTGTTATATGCTGTTCTTTCTTATAATGCATGTGGATTTCTTAGCATTAAGATTTATTTTTAAGGTAGATACCCTGCCTTTTCACATGGGTAGAACTTAATGCCACCTGTATCTTATTTTTTAAAAAAAGGAAACAGGCTCAGAGAGTTTTCTTGCTTACAGTCATTCAGCAAGTTTTTTTTTATATAATCAGAATTACAGTCCAAGTTTGTTTTCTTCTTGTTTGTATTCTTTTTACACAAACACAACTATTTTCTGGTTATTTAAGAGATGTGTATATAATGTGATCTCACCATAGAGACTGTTACTATAAAATACATTTTACTGGAGAAGGGGACTTCTCGGGTGGTCCACTGTAAGACTCTCTGCTCCCAATGCAGGGGGCCTGTGTTCAATCCCTGGTCAGGGAACTAAATCCCACATGCCACAGCTAAGACCTGGTGCAGTCAAATAAATAAATTAAAATTTTGAAAAATAATCTCAAGGTGAAAATCACTTTATAAAAACTTAATATATATATATATATTTTACTGGAGACAGAGGCACTCTAACATGATTTGACCTGCTCATATTTAAACTGTGTGCCAAGAAAGTTGGCAAAGCTCAGAAAGAAGGATTTTTCTCCTTTACATATTGTGTTTTGTAATATGAAGATTTTGCATACAGAATGATATTCCTTTATGTATGTAATATAGTAATATAAAATCCAGTGTGGTTAAACCACTATAATTTTGGATGATAACCTAATTGAAGTTACGTGCAAAGAAGTTTCACCAACAAAGAATTGTTTTTAACACTAGACTAGGTGGGTAGTCCTGGAAGAGTCAAGGGAGAGAAGAGAATCTAGTTATTACTGTTTCAACACGGTATTTAATGGGCAATCATGCTTTATAGGCTCATAATTTATAATTGTCTTGCAAAAAAAATCATGAAAATTAGATTTATGACAAAATTTTAGCAAAGTTATGAAATAGATGTGAATTTCATATTTTCTTTTGACAAAAACTGGATCTAGGAGGAGGATTTTGTATGAATTATTCTTTGGATTCTTATTGACATGGTTTCAAATCCTGTCTCCTACTTAGTTATGCATGGACAGTTTATTACTCAAAGTGTTTTGTCATCTGTATTTTCAAACTTTTATCCCCACCTACTAATGTAATGCCTTACACACATTGTGTCATCTTCTAAATAAAACTGTTTTAAAGGATTGTAGTTAAGATAAACGACAGTCTGGTATACTAAGTGTGTGTGTGTGTGTGTGTGTGTGTGTGTGTGCGTGCACACGCATGTGCACTCAGTCCTGTCTGACTCTGTGCGGCTCCACGGACTGTAGCCCACCAGGCTTCTCTGTCCTTGGGATTCCCCAGGCAAGAATACTGGAGTGGGTTGCCATTCCCTTCTCCAGGGGATCTTCCCAACCCTGGAATTGAGACTGCATCCCCTGCGTCTCCCACATTGTAGGCAGGTTCTTTACCTGCTGAGCCATCAGGGAAACCCTGATGTATCAAGTAGACAGTCCATAAAAAATATTTTTATTCCCAGTCATGGTATGTGCTCTTTGTGCTATATCATGACATGTGTTGAAAGAGGTATGGAAAGACAGAGACTTTGGAGTTGGTCAGACTTGGATTTATCAATACCAAATATGGTCTTTATCAACCTTATGACTATTGATATGTTACTTAATCTCTCACAACTTCAGTTGTTTCTTCTCTAAGACAAAAAACAGAAACAACCATCCTTCAGTGTTGAGAATCAAATGAACTTATGAATATATGTGATTCTTCAACCTTAGTTTTTTCATCTTGAAAATAGAAACCCTATTCATTACTTATCTTAAAATGTTATGAAGTTCAACTTAATGTGTTTGTAAGTAAATTTTTTAAAAATCTGCTGAGTGTTATACAAGTGTTAATTTTTGTTGTCATTAAAATTTCATTAAAATTACTAAATATGATATTAATATCATTAAAATAGTGAAAAAGATAATTTAAAATATTATAATTTCTTTCTGATGAATAGTAATTTATCATGGAAGTTATTTGCTTAACTCCCAAACTTAATCAAACCCTGAAGTTGTTGAATATTGTAAATCATGACCCACTTTTTCTTTTTTTTGGCTGTGCCCCATGGCTTGTGGGATCTCAGTTCCCCAATCAGGGATTGAACCTGGGCCCTCAGCAGTGAGAGTGTGGAGTCCTAATCACCGTACCACCAGGGAATTCCCATGACCCAGTATTTTAAAAAATGTATTTGTGAATATTTAAATTTCTAGCAAACCAAAACATATCTGCTAATGATTATTAATATTATAATTTTATTTTCATTTTTAAAATGATTTGTTACAAAGCTTCCTTTAATCACTCAGCCCTACTCTCTGTTAAGTATGTGATTTAATCAGTAAAATTCCAATACATGACTTTTTAGGGTCTTGCAGGTTGTTGAAATCATGATAACGTAAAATGTTTTCCTGTAATTAAAATGAACAAATTAGAAATATTGATGAATTCCTGTGGCTGAAGCCCCACAGGTGATCTCTGAATTGCAGGATCTGCCCTGATGAAGCTTATGTACCAAGTAAGGTAGAAGACAGACAAGACTGATGATGTTGCTGAAATATTCGTGGAGGAATTGGTACCCGAGTGAGATACTGGAGGCAAAGAGGATGGGAAAGGAGAGAGTAGCAGCCTGTATAAAGAAGGAGAGCTGGGATGATCAGGCATTTTCAGACACTCAGGCATTGGCCATGAGAAGAAATAGGAAATCAGTTGCTTGTGGGAGTCACTGTTTCCCAGGCTTAGGAGGGAGTGAACAGACATGGAGAGTTTTTAGCAAAAGAGTTGCCAACTAAAAAGTAAAGTTCTGGGGGATTAACTTGTCAGTGAAGTCAAGCTAAATAGAGTAGAGAGAAACAGAAAAGCCTCTTAGAAGAGTATCGACAGTTTGGGTATGACTTGAGTCTAATGACAGTCATGGATAAAAGGTTAGGAAGTGAGTTATTACAAAAAATTTAAAATTGATTGTACTTGTCAGCTGCTCCAACTGGAAAGGGAAAGAGTTTTGGATTTCTTTTTTTGGGTGGAGGGAGGGACTTGTGGATGATATGGTCCACTCAGGTGTAGAAACACTGTGTTTAATCTGATGGGGCATCCAATTAGACTATTCTTGTAGCAGAGGAGGGCTAGAGTCTTGAAAGTGGACTAGTTCTGTGACGAAGAAAATGTGGTCATGTATAACTAACCCTGGTCCCAGGTCCAGAGCTCAGGGAAGTAGACCCATGTGCCATGAATTTTCTTGCTATTGTGAAAGAAAGAAAGTGAAAGTGTTAGTTGCTCAGTCATGTCAGAATCTTTGTGACCCTATGGACTGTGACCCACCAGGCACCTCTGTCCATGGAGTTCTCCAGGCAAGAATCCTGGAGTGCATTCCCATGCCCTTCTCTAGGGGATCTTCCCAACCCAGGGATCGAACCTGGGTCTCCTGCATTGTAAGCAGATTCTTTACTGTCTGAGCCACTAGGGAAGCCCTACTATAGTCCTACTGTATCAAAGGATTTTCTCTAAGAGGTACTTTGTTCAGATTACAGGTAAACTTTCTAGTTCTGAAAGTCGTTTCAACCTTCACACTGTCAACCAACATACTTATATTCTGTTGAACACCAAGAAAAGCTGTAGGTTTTCACATTTATTGTAATGGAATGTTCTTTGCAAAGCTTTAGCTATGGCCACTTAAATGTCAACATTGTTAACAATACTGTCTCCAAATTAGGTACCTACAGGAAAGCTCTTTTAGTGGAGAGATCTTGCGTGTTATAGTTTTCCTATATTTGAATATATTAGTAATAAGAGGTAGATTCCAAAGTACAGGTTCTTCTAGTCCACTATTGTAATCACCTGGGTTTAAAGTCAGTTTTGTACTTAAAAACTTTATGATTGGTTTGGTTAGGAAAATCACCCCAAAAGTGAATACATCCAAAGAGAACTTTAGGGTTTTAGGCATTTAAAATATCTTTCATTCACCTTGGAATTGATTTTAATAAGAACACAGTTTGAGATAATTCTAAAACTGAAACATTCAATTTTTCAGTTTATCAGTTTAGCAAGGGATCGGGATTTCTCCTTTCCTGCTAAAAATAGAGCTCTGGGTTTGTGGCTTTTTTCTGATATAATCCTGTTATGTCTCTTTGTCCACTTTAGAAAGTCATGTGTGAAGATCTCAGGGCCGTGTGTTTGTATGATGGAAAGTAATTGAGAATATGGCCTCATGTCTCCCTTCTGCTTTCTCATGCTCCCAGAGTCATCTCTGTTAGTCTTCCTGACTTACTCTAGTACCTCCTCCAGGTAGAGTCTTGGGTCACTGAGAAAGGTGCTTCCTATCAGTTGGGGGGTTCCCTTTACAGACATCCAGAAACCAATCAGACAGTAGGCACAGATCTTCTAACTATTGAATTTCTTAAAAATAAAATTCTACCTGTCTTTGTCATCAAGCTAGAAAGGGCCGAGAAAAATTTGTGTTCTCAAAGTCACATGATCCTCTAAAATTATGATTTTTTAAAAAAATTATATACCTCCTTCAATAGCAGGGAGCTTACATTTATCGATCCTAGTATTATTGTTGTTTTAATACTAGTATCATAATACACATTTCTGCATCTAAAACCTAATACAATTCTAATTGCTCAGGCTTAGTCAGAATAAAGCTTCTCACCACTGCTCACACTAGTTAAGTAAAAGTAGTCAGTGGTTGCTGATTTTCTTCCTTTCATATACTTGGACACACTTTATTTTTCTTTTTAAACATTTTTACTAGAATATTGTTGCTTTACAATGTCTTGTTAGTTTCTGCCGCACAGCAAAGTGAATCAGTCATACCTATACACATACATACGTACACTGTTTTTTAGATTTCCTTCCTCATTGAGGTCAGCACAGATCATTGAGTAGGGTTCCCTGTGTTATGCAGTAGGTTCTCATCAGTTATCTATTTTATACATAGTAGTGTACACATTTGGATACAATTTACATAATTGAAATAGAATCTCTAGTTGTTTAAAGTATGCATATAACAAAAAATTACTTATATCTCTACTATCTACATACCTGTTTCTATATATCTATATATACATATACATCATATCTATATATACATATACGTCAGTCTATCCATATCTATATATTGTATGTGTGTGACTGTACGTGTCCACACATATCACATTTTTTTATGTCTTAAAATTAGCCCTATTTTTACCCAAGTTATACATGCACACAAATTGCATCTATCAGCACTGAATTTATTCTTCCAGCCTTCCCAGTATTCAGGCAGCAACATATTTTGAAGACTGAATAATTATGGTTTTCTTAATATGAAAACTGAAAATTCAACTGGAATTCAAGGCTGGAGATACATCTAGAGTCTTCACTGATGCCTCTTTTTTAGTTATGGTAAAATGTAAATTGTGAAATAACGACAGAATATTTCATTCTGTCATATTTCACATGGCCTCCAGGCTATGTGCCAAGTTGGTGGAAGAATGTTGATAACTAAATGCCAAGTCTAGCCAGTGGCTTGTCCACTTGCTAGTGTAAAGCATCTGCTCAGTTGCAAACCTCTCCTTCCTAGAGGTAAAGGTGGACCGGCAGGCTGGCCAGGGATAGGTCCTGCAGGAGCCAAGTGACCAGGCCTCAGGAGGACGCTTCCTACTAAGGGGCCTCACTTTCCCAGTAGATGTGCTTTGGAGCTCATCCAGAAATCAGTCCAGCTGAGCAATATTGACCTGAACTATTATTTTTAGCGATAATATTTGTAAGAAGTTTCAATCTAAAAATGACATCTAAAGTAGATACTTGCATTCTTCTCCTCCTCAAGCATCCTCACTACTAGCTTCAACAAGGAAGAAACTGTAACTGCTCAGCGTATCACTGCATATTGGGGCAGCCAGCCTCCAAATGCAGTTGATAAACGCAGTCTCAAATTAAATCGATAGGACGATTACCCTTAAGTACCTTTTTCGCTTGAGATTTCACCTGTGTGGGATCACTCTTCATGATTGAAATCCTTTCCTTTCACTTTCACTGGAGAAGCTCTGCAGGAATTTTGACTAGCCCTAAAAGGTTTGCAACTTTTCAGCGCAAGGCTACAGGATGTCTCCTCCTCCACCACCTCTAGTAATCACTGTTATTTTGAAGCCATTGTAAATCGAACACAGCATCCCTTATTCCGGAAAGGTCTCCTGGCTTGTGTCACTTCACCCGCATTGTTCTCTCTGGCAGGTAAGGCTAATCCTACAGCTTTTTAACTTCAAACCTAAAGGAGGAAAGCGGCATTGCCAAGACACGCGTGAATATCGTTCATGTAACTCAAAGGAGTGTGTTGCCACAGAAGTAATACAGTCATGAACGCTACCCCCAGTTCCTGGGCTTCCCTTCTATTTAGAATGACTTCTATTTTCACACGCTAACCCTCAGTTCCAAAATGCAGCCTGGGACTGGCTCTCTGACAACATCATGGAGAAGCTGTAATTATTGCTTAGTTAGGTGCCTGCTCCATTAAACCTGCATGAGTCACTTTTGTTCTCTTCTTCTTCTTCTTCTTTTTTTTTTTTTTTTTTGCCACAAGGCTCCTGTCCCTTTAGATTCCTTTTCTCTGTACAAAGGGTGAAGTCTCTCTAGGCTGTTCCCACAGTGTCCTCAGTCCAATAGGTTACAAAGGTACTAACACACTAAATAGAAGTGGTACCCTTGGGAAAATCCTTCTCTTCTGAGTTTGTTCCTGTCCCAGTGAATGAGGACCTCTTTGAGGTTACAAATATGTTTAGCAACATCTCCATACAAATGATTATGGGTTGTTTCATTCAGACTCCAAGGAGAAAGCGCTCCTATCTTGGACATGCGTGAGGTGATGAATACACTCTTTTGGAACAAGGAAGCTTTATTTAAAGGACGCTTTTATTCTGCTGAGTACCCTAATGAGCTATCCAGGGTGGCGCATCAATGTGGGAGCAGGCAGAGAAGGCCCGTTACCCTCTTTTCATTAGTCCTGCTCTCCTTTGTAGCTCTGCTTGTTGTTGACTCACAGGACTCCTCGTTCCTGTGACTGCACAGAAGGAAAAACATGACTTTCATTCCGTGGCCCAAACCACCAAAACCATCAGCTTTTATATATGGCAAACAGCTTATAGGAAACCTGATCCCTTGCCTCTCTGCCTATCACAGTGTCCCTCCTGGTAGGAGTTTAGCTCCTTCAAAGATGGATGCAGAAAATAGCAATCTGAGCGCTTGAGGGATATGCTTGTTTGTTAGGTTCGCCGTGTTTAAGGGTCCTCAAACCACTGGTGAATGCATTCAGATACAGTCAGGTTGGATCTATAGAAAGTGAATAATTAAGATCCTTATCCAGATAACCTGGGCCCGGTGCATATTTCAAGAGTCACTTTTCAAAGCTTGCATTATTCAGATAGTGCCTCAGTTCTTCATTGTATGTAATATTTGTAGATTTGCCCTTAATGGCAGTGTTTTCTTATCCTGATAGTCTTGGACTTAAATTCACACTGCAATTCAGTTGAGACAAAATTTTTAATTACACGTCTACAAATTCATCATATTTTAGTAACATAGAACCTGTGTAGATTTTATTTCTCCACTTTCAGAGAAAGGTGAAATGAGTTTCTTGCTTAAAATATATAGATATTTCAGGCCAGATGTAAGATTTTCCACATGATTTATGTTGACCGTTGCCTTGAGTCTCCGTTTTCCTTTGTATGTGTGATAACCTAAACAATACACTGGCACGATACTCAGAAACTCTGCTATATCTACAGAGATCCAAGAAATAGACATTTACACCACAGGAGTATAGATAATTTATTTTTGTATAGTGTCATTTGTACCAAAATATGAAACACCTCATGGTTGATTTGATTACAAGGAGAAGAAGTAAGCGTGGCGCACTGTTTCATTCAGCTGGTAGCCACAGACAGATGTAGGCAGTTCAGCGGGGAGAGCATCCTCGGCTTTTGAATGTAATTTTACTCAGGGAACTCAGAGGCTCAGTGACTTTTTATGGCACTTAGCCATGCCGTCATTTTTTTGCTCGCCTTGTCTGTATAATACTTTTCCTTTTAAATTACAGAAGGAAAACTTTTGGCAGTGAATACAAGTGAGTTGGAGAAGTTGTGTACAGGCAAACTCAACCTCACAACACCATTCTCATACTTCTTAAAAAAGAAAGCGATTAATTCTTACTTCCAAATTAGTTAGCCAGTGTGAATAAAGGATGTTTCATAACATACACTTCCAACCTGTACCTGTTGTTGTTGTTGTTGTTTTCTTTAATACATTTTATTTTATTGTTTAAAAATTTATTTATTTTTAATTGGAGGATAATTGCTCTGTGATAACCTCGAGGGGTGGGATTGGAGAGGGTGATAGAAGAGAGGCTCAAGAGGGAGGGGGCTTATGTATACCTGTGGCTGGTTCACGTTGATGTATGGCAGAAACCAACACAACCTGCACCTTTGAGGCAAAAACACAAAAGCCTTGTTTCCTCCTGACCATCAGTAGCCCCTCTGCGTTTTGGTATTCCGTTCTACTTGTTTTTTGTATTGAAGCCTCCATTAGAATGAAACCCTGGTGAATGAGGGTAGGCTGCCACTCCATGAGCCCAGGTCAGTTTGCCTGGAGTTGGTATACAGGAGTGTTTTATGAAAGACCTGATATCACATGCAGCTGACACATTCTGTGCTAGTCCCTAGTAACTATGTGTCCACTGTAATTCAAACCTCTGTCCTTAAAAAGGCAGCTCCCAAAGTAAATGAAAATGGTGTTTGAGGGTGAAGTGACAGGAGCTACCAGAATAGGCAACGAAAGAAACCCCAAGTTCCCGTTGTATATTTCTGTGTTTGTGACCATCGTGCCAGTTACACTAAAACCAAAAGTTAACAGGGGGAAAATAGAAGATTCAGAGCTCTGAGTGAGGTCTGATTGTATTCACAATGATGAAGAGAGATGAGATGGGAGAAGAAAAGAAACGATGGGTAAAAACTTCTCCAGTTAGTCTTTAGTTAAGAAACATTTAAATTAATAACACAATCCAAGCAATGCAGCATGTGTGGCATATATCACATTTTAAATTAATTCTTGAAATAGTTACTGGTGTCCTACTTTATTTCAATTTTGATAAATTAGCTTACAGTCACTTTTTGATAGGTGTCCCATAAAGTAAAAATTAGTCTCTCATCTGCCATTAACTACTCTTCTTGTAGCAAACTAATGTTATTAATAACATATATAAAGGGGAAGATTTAAAATAGATATTGAAAGTTGATCCTATTAATTTATAGGTTTAACGATGGCATTAGAGGGGAAGGAAGGGGGAACAAGTTTTATTAGCTTCTGTGTATGGCCCTATAGAAGAAAAACCGCTTGATTGTCCATGTTTGATATAAAATCGGTCACTTGCCTGCATTATTCTTCATTGATATGATGTAACAGTCATCTCTGGTATTTTGGAATTTGGAGAAAAGGCCTGAAATTACAGGACTGCCTTTAAAAGGCTAGTTTTTGTACTAGAATTGTGTAAAAACATAGTCTGCTGATTACACTATTAGGGAGCTGCAGCCTCACTGGCCTGATGTCATAGTTACCTCTGGAATCCTTAATGTCTCAAGGTAGACTTTGATGTGACCAAGGGTTGTGCTTCTGGAAATTCTCTAATGTGATTTTGTCTGGATCTGTGTGTGTGCACACATGTATTTAAGTTTGAGCAATTAGGAAAAAAAGACTTTTGTGCGAACCAGTTTTAAAATCTGTGATCTTTAAGCCTAGCAGTGAATTCAGCTACTTTTTTGAGTGTTTGTTTTTTAATTTTATATGCTTTCCCATGTAAAGATACAACCAAATCAAGCATAAGTAACAATAGAAGAACCAGTATAGACTAAATAGTGATCATACATAAAGTTCAGACAAATGATCTAGGCACAATAAAGTGAATTTAAGAAGTAGCTGAAAGAATCATCAGCTTTATTTCTAAGTTTTCTGATTTTTGTGCCTAAAGGAAATGTATTATAACTCAAGAGGGTGTAAGCTCATTTCCGTTAAATTGGTGGAAAAGAAATCAGAGATGTTTCTTTTGATTTACAACTCTGTCATCAATGCATGCCTGTTCGTGAGTACATTCTTTTTAAAATATTTCTTTAAGGACCATTATTTATCTCTTGCCACCCCCTCCCCAAACACACGCTCAAATCCCCATCTCTGTATTAATTTGTTCATTCTAACAAAATATATATGTTTTAATCATATATATTTAACCTACTCAGCCTTTTTAAAATGGACATATTTATGCATCAGAAAACCAAATAATTCCACTTTGTTCTGAGAGAACAACTTATATTTCATTCAAGTGTCTCTTTTTAGGTGATATTCTTAGCAGGGATTTTATTTACTAAATGACATTTCTGCTAACCTGGAAAAGAAGATATCCATTCTTCAAATACTGTCATTACCCAGCTTTAAAAAGACTTGATTGTACCATATTAGGAAAACAGTGTCAGATTTTCCATCAAACTTTCTCACTCTGTAATAACTGAGCATAAAAATGAACTTCCAGTGATGAAATGACTACAAAGCAAATTAATGCAATCAAGTCTTTAGTAACAACTCTGTCCATATCTGTTAAATATTTTCAAACTCTTCTAAAAAAACACACCCAGAAGGCAAACTAACAGTGAATAGAAACAAAATGGTCAGCAGCGTGTGTCGCATGTTATTTGAATGGAAAGTAATTTATCGCGTCTGAAATAAAAGCTGTTTATTCTTGTGTTTCACTGTCTGTAACAATCTTTACCATTTATCTGTGAAAAAGTGAGAAACTGTACCGTTATTAGCATATGAATACTTGACACATCAAATTGGCTGTACAATAACAGAAGGACATTTACTATTGGTGTATGCACACAGACAAAGCAGCCATTTTGAAAAAAATGAAATGGGGTGGGTGGTTTAACCCTTTGCTTATCTTTTAGGTTTCCCACTCCTGATTTTGACCGGAACAGTTTAGCAGTTAGCATCAGAATATTTTTATAACAAAAAAAGTAATCAGGGGCCATTATGCTTATGATAATTATATTGATACATTCACTCTACTAGAAAAATAGAAGCAGAATGACAATAAAGGAGTTTGTGTGTGTGTGTATGTGTGTGTGTGTGTGTGCGTGTGCGTGCATGCACAAGATGGGGGAAGGGAGTGGAGTCTGGCAGTGAGTAGACGGTACAGAAATGAAACAATGCCCACGTACAGTTTTATTTCATGGCAACAACATAGTGGGCCTTGGGTCAGATGTGTGAAACTATTTCTCAAAGAAGCTGCATACATAATTGAGGCCCTCGAAGGGTTCCCAGTTGAAGTTGCCAGGCTACATTCATTTCAAAAGCAGAGCCATTTGTTATCAAATTTAAATTAACTCTCTGCACACTGAACTTGAATTTTAGAGCCCAGCTTACTTACAGTTTTTGAAATGGTAGAGAAAGGAGAAAACCTGTATCTGGAGAATGGAAATAAGATAGTCCCCACAAGGAACTGCAGTGATTCCTGTGTAGGCCTGCAGTGTGGCAGTAATTTACAGATTAAACTGAGAAAGAGCTATTTGGAGTGACTAGAAACAAACCTGAATCTTCCCCTGTGAATTTTGTAGATCCAGACTTATTGCAAAATCATTTCATTTGTACATCTTTATTTCAACTACATTTTATCTTCATCAAGCATTCTAGCTGCATTCCCTCCCCCAGTTAATTACTCTTTGCTGTGAAATTTAAAGTAAGACAGTTTATAAACTTGTACAATAGTTGTACTATATTAATCTAATATGTCAGTATCAGTATTTTTGCTGTCTTGGAATATGGACTTTTCCCCCTAATCTGCATTGCTTTATCCACTATTTTAAACCAAGTTTATGAAACTCACTAGGTCAGTTTTTGGTAACTTTGCCAATTGTTGATCCATCCATTCATTCAAAATGGAATATGTAAAATGTCTTGTGTTAGGACCTTTGTACAACTACACAGAGGAGAAACTTTCCTCCAAAAGAATGGTGTGCATGTTTTTTCATAGGATGCATGCAGACATAATTGCACACAGTTCTCTGTGTCTGGCAAAAGTATTTAAAATTGAAGCTATCTTGATTATCAGAGTTTTTTCATCACATATAAGTTGGAAAAGTTAATTGAAGGACAGACTTTTATTCTTAAATTTGATCCACAGAGCTAAATAGTCCATTCTGAATAATCTATGTATTTTTCTTCTCTTTTGAAAAACAAATCTAAAGGTTTTAATCACCATTCCTTTATCCTTATAAGATATTGATTTGCTATAATCAGGTGAACCTGGTTTCATCATTGTAATGAAATTTTAACATTTTAGTCTGAAACACATGTAAACTTTGCTTTTAAGGAACTAAAAAGCAAACAAACAAAAACAAAGCAAAGCAAAAAAGAACCCCACAAATATGAAATATTATTAATGGCTGTGATATTAAGTGTAATGTTCCAAATATTTGCTGAAAGACCCCAAAGAACATGAAGAACACTTATTGTTCTCTATAAATAACTAGTACTTGTGAAGTACGATTATAGACATAGGAAACAGGAACTAATAATTCTAATGGCAGTTTCTGTTAATGATATAAGAATAATTGATATGCAGTGTGAAAGTAGAGAAAAAAAAGAGTTATGCAACTTTAAATTCCTGTAAAATTGCTGAATGAATACATAGAAGCAGCTATTAGTCTAACTTTCTTTTCTTTTGCTAGTATATGTTATGTTAAAACCACAAACCATTTGCTTATTTAAAACCCTCTGAAGCTAACAATGCTGTAAGGTTAGTATGTCCTCCCAAGTGCTCTTTGAGAATCTTGTTTACTTACTGGTGGAAGTGATGTCCCATGTTGTGAATCCAGGACAACAGTGCAACATGGTGGAGAGTGCTAGATCTCCCTTCCTTCCTCCCTCCCTCCCTCCCTTTTCTTTTTTTTCCAGCAACTGCAATATGAGATTAAAAGTAAGACACTAAATCTTATTAAATAGTAAAAGCTTTTTAAAAGATAATACATAAACTTGATGGGAATTTATGTGCTTGAGGTGACACATTTCTGCTATTCCACAACTTTACCCCAGTTTAATCCATTGCCTGTGAAGAGTCTAAATGGTCGAAAAACTAAAATGGGTAAGGCAGTGTCAATTCTCTTAAATTTTTTTTCATCATAGAAGTAAAGTGGTTTGGCTATGGAAGACTGAATAATTAGCAATATTAGTTTTATACCTAGTATTTACATTAGAATTTTGTCTTTTTGAGTCCTTCAAATTATTTTTCATATGTAAAATTATTTTTAAAAACTGTTAACTGCTCTAGGGAATTATCAACATACTTGCTTATTAATATATAGATACTATTTACTACCAACAGTTTGCCCCCATTGATATGTTGTATTTTTGTCAGAATATCTTAATTAATGTGCAGAATAGAAACTGTCAATAAAAGTATACATTTTCCTTTTTCAGCCTTGTTTTTTCTGGCTAAAATGATATTTTTATTATTCTGTGGAATTATTTTAAAATTTAGAGTTATTTCAGTGAATCTAAGTACTATGTTTGCAACCTTTTTATCCTCCCCTTTGATGGTTAGAATTACTTATTTGGTCCAGCAAGGTTATTTTGAATTTGAGGTTTTCTCTCTCGGAATTTGTCAAAATATGACAAACTTATAGCTTTTTATAAGTCCAAAATTAAAATTTAAACTCAAGTGGTCATTAATGTTTGTTCTATTTGATAATTTGATCGTATATCATAGAAAAAGTCAGAGATGACTAGATATCAAAATATCTCCAGTGTTAGGGTTCATCTGTATGTCACCTTTGTGATTTTTCCATTCTGTAATTTTGGAAATTACCTTGTAGCAGTAAAAACAGTACAATATGACCAGAAATTTTCTTATTAACGTTCACTGCAAAAGGAAGAGATTAAGTTTTAAAAGGAAAATGAATGAAGAAAATAAAAAGTAATTCTCATTTCCTTTCCCTTTCTCTTCTTCCTCTCTCTCACCCTCTCCCCATCTTTAACTTCTTTCTCAATCTGTTTCCTGCTTGTTTTCCTTCTCTGAGTCTCTCAAGCTAAGCCAGTCAGCTCCCATGCATCGTGCTCTGGATAAACTGTGGGACACATATGGCAGGGAACTGGTTTGGTAAACATATGTCTTCTTGGGCATTGGATGTCTTGCCAGGAATGAGATATTCCATTTTGGGGAATGAGGGTGGGAAGTGCTTAACCACCTACAGATGTTTTGCAGCAAAAGCTAAAGAATTGCAGTCAAAGAGCTGCAAAATGTGTAATTTGGAATTTTTCCAGGCTGCTTTTTTTAATAAGAAAAAAGTTAACAGCTTTCCTATTCATCTCTTTTGAGAAAATTTACAGTCGTTTCCCAGTTCTGCCCCATTCTGAAGTAAGGACAAAAGACTGAAACCGAAGCTGTCCATCTGCTCCGTGGCAGTAACGTTATAATGGGTGCTGCCATTTTTATGCTATTGCTCATGTGTGCCCAGGGGACTGGAACTATTTAATTCACTGATTTCACAGCTCTGTTGTGTGTCACAAAAGGTTAAAAAAAATCCAACACACTTTTTAGCACCCTGTTTACAAGACTCCCTGTAAATCTAACTGAAGTAACAGATTCCCACCCTGCCCCCCACACGAGCCCCCTATTTTACCTCCTGACTTGGTGTATTCAGATAACAGGTAATAGATGGAACTCACACCACTCACTTGGCCTTTACCAAAAATGGAAATCTCAAATCTGCTGTGAATGTTGCTTTCCGAAGCTCATAAGTTCCAGGAGTAGATTTAAAAGAAAATATGTTTGCCTTTAAGAACTCAGGATTAAACAACTCTGTTTCCCCAGAAGTTCAAGAATGAATGCTCTAGGTTAGCAGAGAGTTTATGAAAACCTGCCGAGCAAGACTGACGACGTCTATGCCTCTTAGCTGGGCAGGAGGCCGAGCAGTCCCACACATAGCTGGTGTGAGCTGGTGTTTTGCCAAGACTGTAATGAATCCTCTGTTCTCGGGGGCATCTTCCTGGGGAGACAGAGGTGGCCAGGCAGTACCCACTTGGGTCCCTTCTGTGGTCTTCTCAGAGCAGTGATGTGTCGTGTTGAAGCTGGCGCTGTGCTTGCCACCAAAAAGAGAAGGTGGACCTGAAGTTAAGGATGTTTCTCTCTCTTCCCACCAAAAAAGAGCCTCCACGAGAATGCCTCAGAGTATCATATCCTTACAGCAGCCCACATGCCATAGGATGTTTCTCTTCTACTTTGGGTAGTTAAAGCATTAGCCATAGATGATATGCTGTGCTTAGTCACCCAGTCGTGTCTGACTCTTTGTGACTCCACGGACTGTAACCCGCCAGGCTCCTCTGTCCATGGGGATTCTCCAGACCAGAATGCTGGAGTGGGTAGCCTTTCCCTCCTCCAGGAGATCTTCCCAACCAGGAAGAACCCAGGTCTCCTGCACTGCAGATGGATTCTTTACCATCTGAGCCACAAGGGAAGCCCAGATAATGTGCTGTCTTGGTGCAGTTGTCACTTTCATTTTTATAACATTAACCCAACTCATGTCCAACTATGGTGGCTGTGAAGATACCTATATATTCCCTTGAAAACTAGTTCCTGAGTGAACAAGTGTAAAGGGCAGTGGTTCTCCTCATTGCCACTTTAAGAAATATGATTATTAAAAAGCTATATTTCTTCATTTCTTTTTTCAGTCACAGTAGCAAATATTTATATTGGGTTCATAAGTTACATGAAACCGTTGGATGCTGCAGGCACCTGAAAAATTTTAATGAGAAATGCTCTCTGACCTTAGAAAAATTCCATAAAGTAGTTTGTTAACACTTCTCACAATCAATGTGTTCATTCATTTATTCATTCATTTATATATTCATCCAAACATTTCTTGAGAATCTACTGTATACTTGTGTGTTGTGTGTTCGTTACTCAGTCATGCCCGACTCTTTGCAACCCCATGGGCTGTAGCCCGCCAAGCTCCTCTGTTGATGGGATTCTCCAGGCAAGAATACTGGAGGTTGCCATGCCCTCCTCCAGGGGATCTTCCTGACCCAGGGATTGAACCCAGGTCTCCTGCATTGCAGGCAGATTCTTTACTGCTGAGCCACCAGGGAAGCCCATACGGTATGCTTCAGTTCAGTTCAGTTCAGTTCAGTTGTGTCCGACTCTTTGCGACCCCATGAACCGCAGCACGCCAGGCCTCCCTGTCCATCACCAACTCCCGGAGTCCACCCAAACCCATGTCCATTGAGTTGGTGATGCCATCCAACCATCTCATCCTCTGTTGTCCCCTTCTCCTCCTGCCCTCAGTCTTTCCCAGCATCAGGCTCTTTTCAAATGAGTCAGCTCTTCGCATCAGGTGGCTAAAGTATTGGAGTTTCAGCTTCAGCATCAGTCCTACCAATGAACACCCAGGACTGATCTCCTTTAGGATGGACTGGTTGGATCTCCTTGCAGTCCAAAGGACTCTCAAGAGTCTTCTCCAGCACCACAGTTCAAAAGCATCAATTCTTCGGTGCTCAGCTTTCTTTATAGTCCAACTCTCACATCCACACATGACCACTGGAAAAACCATAGCCTTGACCAGATGGACCTTGGTTGGCAAAGTAATGTCTCTGCTTCTTAATATGCTATCTAGGTTGGTCATAACGTTCCTTCCAAGGAGTAAGCATCTTTTAATTTCATGGCTGCAATCACCATCTGCAGTGATTTTGGAGCCCAGAAAAATTAAGTCAGCCACTGTTTCCACTGTTTCCCCATCTATTTACCGTGAAGTGATGGGACCAGATGCCATGATCTTAGTTTTCTGAATGTTAAGCTTTAAGTCAACTTTTTCATTCTCCTCTTTCACTTTCATCAAGAGACGCTTTAGTTCTTCACTTTCTGCCATAGGGGTGGTGTCATCTGCATATCTGAGGTTATTGATTTTTCTCCCGGCAATCTTGATTCCAGCTTGTGCTTCATCCAGCCCAGTGTTTCTCATGATGTACTCTGCATATAAGTTTAATAAGCAGGGTGACAATATACAGCCTTGACGTACTCCTTTTCCTATTTGGAACCAGTCTGTTGTTCCATGTCCAGGTCTAACTGTTGCTTCCTGACCTGCATACAGGTTCTCAAGAGGCAGGTCAGTTGGTCTGGTATTCCCATCTCTTTCAGAATTTTCCACAGTTTATTGTGATTCACAGAGTCAAAGGCTAAGCATAGTCAATAAAGCAGAAATAGATGTTTTTCTGGAAATCTCTTGCTCTTTCAATGATCTAGCGGATGTTGGCAGTTTGATTTCTGGTTTCTCTGCCTTTTCTAAAACCAGCTTGAACATCTGGAAGTTCTCGGTTCACGTATTGCTGAACCCTGGCTTGGAGAATTTTGAACATTACTTTGCTAGCTTGTGAGATGAGTGCAATTGTGCGGTAGTTTGAGCATTCTTTGGCACTGCCTTTCTTTAGGATTGGAATGAAAACGGACCTTTTCCAGACCTGTGGCCACTGCTGAGTTTTCCAAATTTGCTGGCATATTGAGTGCAGCACTTTCACAGCATCATCCTTTAGGATTTGAAATAGCTCAACTGGAATTCCATCACCTCCACTAGCTTTGTTCGTAGTGATGCTTTCTAAGGCCCACTTGACTTCACATTCCAGGATGTCTGGCTCTAGGTGAGTGATCACACCATTGTGATTATCTGGGTTTTGAAGATCTTTTTTGTACAGTTCTCCTGTGTATTCTTGCCACCTCTTCTTAATATCTTCTGTTTCTGTTAGGTCCCTACCATTTCTGTCCTTTATTGAGCCCATCTTTACATGAAATATTCCCTTGGTATCTCTGCGACTGCTGCTGCTAAGTCTCTTCAGTCGCAAGAACACTGGAGTGGGTTGCCATTTCCTTCTCCAGTGCATGAAAATGAAAAGTGAAAGTGAAGTCACTCAGTCGTGTCTGACCCTTAGCGACCCCATGGACTGCAGCCTACTAGGCTCTTTCGTCCATGGGATTTTCCAGGCAAGAGTACTGGAGTGGGTTGCCATTGCCTTCTCCATGGTCTCTCTAGGGATGCTTAGAATCTCTAACTATCTGCTTAGCCTACTATATTTTTCTTCTTTGAGCCATCTTAAGTATCTTCATGTCCCAAGAAGGCCTATTCCACTCTATTAAATCTGAGAAATCCTTTATTTCATTCAAACTTTCATTCTGTAATTATTGGAACCTTTGTTTCCTTCAAACCTCTTTTCCCCAAGCAAAGCAATGCCAAAATACTTGGTATCCCAGAGTACTGAAAGATGAAGTTCGGCAAACATCAGTCTAATATGGAGAAAAGAGAGGCGTAGACATCATCAGTCTTGCTCGGCAGGTTTTCATAAACTCTCTGCTAACCTATAGCATTCATTCTTGGACTTCTGGGGATACAGAGTTGTTTAATCTGGAGTTCTTACTCTCTTTTACTTTTTTTTCTTTTTAAGACTTTTTATTTTGTATTGGGGTACAGCTGATAACAATGTGATTGTTTCAGGTGAACACTGAAGAGTTTCAGCTTGCATTCATTTCTAGTGATAATTCTAGCGAACTTGCTACCAGGATAACATTAGTAGGAAAGCAAGTGTGTTACACTTCCTGAACATGGATTCCTCAGAGAATCAAAATTCTGGACCCCCAAGTTAGAAGCCTAGAATCCTAGAACAACTGAGCACATTGAGAGAGAGTTGCAGAGTTGAGTAAACTGATCTTTAACTATAAATTCATCAGTTGTTTTAACCAGGTGGACAAGGATAGAATTTATTTCTTAAAAAAATTGTTATGATGTTTCTGCTAAGACAGTCTTTCAAAAACATATGAAATCCCTCTTTAAAATGCAGAAGCATATGAAATTTTTAGAACTTGAGGTTTGGACAATGAATTAAAAAAAAAATGGTCTAGCCAATATGTCTGGATACAGGCCAAGCTAATAGTATATTCCAGTCTTTTATTTTTAAATTTGAAAGTTTGTTTTTACTCTGTAAGAGCTAATGTTACAGTGAAATGTCTTTGTGAATAGCTACTTTTTCTGGACCACACAAGTTTTTTGGCGCTCAGGATAAATGATAGTTTGAGCTTTCAATTCAACTTACAATACTATGCTGAAAGAAAATTAAAATATGTATTTAATAGAACAAGACAGTAACAGTGATGTTCTACACATCTGTGTCATTTATGAAGAAGAGGAATCCAACTAAAGAAGTTTATGAATCTCCAAAATAATCAATTAAAAGAAGATTTCATCTTAGAAATATGGATATAATCTTCCTGATATTTTACTGAAAGTGAAACACATGCACCAATTCTCCAAAGGCAAAATTTCTCTTCACCCCAAATAAATCTTCCTCATAGGCCATTTAAATAGAATTAAGCTGGTTTGTAATGTTTCCAGAATAAACTCATTAACCTTATTCTATTAGGAAATGATATTAAAGCATTTAATTGCCTGTGCATATTAAATATGCTTTAAATTTATGAAAATAAATATCTTGAAATTGAATAGATATTCTGCAAAAACAGAAAAGTGAATGTGGACTTAATACAAATTCATCAGGTGGTATGGACATACAATACTACAATATGTAATGTGTACCTCTAGGAAGCATATGGAAATTCTAGGGTAGAGAATCTAGACAAAACAAAGGCAAAGATCTGTTTTTAGTAGCATGTGTGGAATTGTTAACAGATTATAAGTGGAAATTTAATTTTTTTAGACAATATCATTGGATGAAATATTGTATCCATGATAATGATGAGAAATTTACAGCAATAGGCATGGTGTTTTGTTGGCTGAGGCAGTCACCCCCAAGAGAAAATGTGTATTTGAACGTGTGTCTTCACACTTTCAGAATAACATGTTTCAAACTTGCCTGACTGACAGCTGCCAATTATCAAAAGTTTCTGTGAAATGAAGAACCAGTAATTAGGAATTTAACACTAATTAGGAAGAAAACTAATGATTAAGTAAACTTTAGTGAAGTTCCAAAGTCCTGGAACCTAGCCTTGACTTTTGTTTTCTCAAAAGTTCTGAAAGTATTCTTTTTATGGTTTAGATTTTATGGCTAGACAATACTAAGAAGGAAAACTTGAAACTATTTTGGAAGTCAGGTAAGCGTTTTTATACAAACCTTGCCTTTATTCTCACACAATATCTATGCAAGACTGTCTAATACATTTGCTGGAACGGAACAAAATTGCTGGAATGAAATGGGTCCAATTCAGAAAAATGAATCCAGGCTTAACTTTGTAAGGTAATTTTTTTTCAAAACAGGGTTCCCCAGGACAGTTTGAGTGGGAACACAAGTGATTAGTTGAATTCTAATTTTCTGTATGTTCTGTACTAGAGGGAAAGAATTGAAAGAAAGAAACCATGAAAAAATATATACATACTTGGGGAAACTTTGGATTACATATACAAATAGGTAATTTTTTCCCAGAAAAACATTAAACCACAGAGACATAAAACTTCAAAGATGTGGTTTTTAAAACAGCCATTGTGCTTTCTCTCTTCAGTTATTTTAAAAAGTGAGACAGACTTCATGAAGTAAGATGAGCTAGTATCTGTCATTCTAACATCTAGTCTAATTCAGAAGGCAGAAGTTTCTGTTAAGTAAGAGGTGCTGGGTCTAGCGTTCCTTTGATTTACAAACTGCTGGATTGGTTTTGTCCTTCTTTAACCCCATTTTTCCTGTATTTCATTTCCCTGAGGAGAACACCTATGTTCGCTTGATGCTGCTTAAATAGAACCACTGCCAAGATTCCGTCATGTGATGGGCATGACGATTTTACTCCTGTCTGTGATTCAGCCACAGGCCTGCCTGAGATGGCATGTCCTTTACGGAAATTGTGCCTTGTCCATTTCTGATTTCGCAGTAACTCATATGGCCCATGGAACACAGTGGAATCTCAGTAAATGTTTTCTGAATAAATCAAGCCATTTAACAAAGCTTATAGGAGACTTCACTTAAACCTGGGCAAGAGGTTTCAAGGGCTAATGCTGTCCATTAGAAATTTCTGTGATGGTGGAAAGACTGTATATCTGCCGTGTGACTAATACGGTCATCACTAGCCACAGGTGGCTACTGAACATTTGAAATGTAACTAGTGCGGCTCAAGAACTGAATGGTTAATTTCACCAAACCTTTATTAATTCAAAATGTAAATAGCCACAAATGACTAGTGGCTAGATAGCTTTAAAGGGTCCTGCTCGACGTGTCTGGCAGCCATGCCCCTCCCCCTGCCTGAGGACATGTCCTCCATGGCCCGTGCTCTCCCTTAGAGACCCTGCTTTGGATGCCCAGAGTGCCGGGGTTTCCCACCCAAACAGTCTGTGCTCACTTCCAGGCCTGTGTGGCCTCTTCCCAGCAGGGCAACCCCTGTTCCCGGTGGACACATCCTGTACCAAAGGAGTTTCCGGAGGGTGGCAGTTGGCTGCAAGGGGTAGCGGGTTGGAAGAGTGTGGCCAAGGCTTAGACAAGCAGCTGGACTGTCCGACCACATGTACGCGGCTCCTTGCAGTGCAGGAGGCTGGGACTGGAAGCTTGGGGTGGGGTGGGAAACTCCCTTAAGCTGTCCTGTTCCAGCATCTATATTTAGCAGTTTAGTGATTTTAGTACAAAATACATGCAAGAGATAAACTCTTAGTACATCATATGCATGCGTGCTTGCTAAGTCACTTAAGTCATGTTACTCTTTGTGACCCTATGAACTATAGCCCACGAGGCTCCTCTGTCCAGGGGATTCTCCAGGCAAGTATACTGGAGTGGGTTGCTGTGCCTTTCTCCAGGGAATCTTTCCAATACAGGGATTGAACCCACATCTCTTAAGTCTCCTGCATCTGCAGGTGAGTTCTTTACCACTAGGGCCTCCTGGGAAGCCCACATCATATGCAGTATGACTCCATAAGCTCATATGTTCAGGGCCCCAAATATTTACCGAGCACTTACTGTGTTCCAGGCACTTATTCTAAGCACAAGAGATATAGCAGCAAACAAAGCAGAGTCTTTGGCTTTCATGGGGCTTATATTCTCTTATCTTGAGGAAGATAAAAAGCCAATAAGCTAAATAAATGCAGATGCACATGTGTGTAAGAAAAAATAAGGCATCCTGCAAGGACAGAGAGTGACAGAGGTGTTCTTTTAAATAGGTTGTGTGGAGAACACCTTTCTGAAGAAATCACTTTTGAAGAAAGACCTAAAAGAAAGCAAGAAGCAATGGAATATCTGGGGAAAGGGTTCTCAAGCTAGGGAACAGCAGATGCAAAGGGCCTGAGATAGGGACATGCATGCCGTGTTCCAGAAAGAGCAAGGTCAGTCTCCTTGGAGTGCAGTGAAGCTGAAAGGAGGTGGCTCAAGTTCAGATCATGCCGGACTATATAGGCTAAACTAGGAACTCAGGATTTACTCTGAGTTTCACGGGAAGGCATTCCATCAAAGCTGTGATATTTGCATTTTAGAAAGAATCACTCTGGCTGCTTCTGGGAGAATAGGTGGTGGGGTGCAAGGGTGGAGGCAGGAAGACAGTTCCAGTGGCTCTTGCAATAATTCAGGTGGCAAAGGCAGGGACTTTGATAATGCTCTCCATGTTGTCTCAGTGGGAAGACACAAATTTAAAATGACACAATGAGCTTCTTTCAATCCTGGCAGTTTCACTCTGCAGCTGCATGGGTGACCTCATTTGGAAATAATGTCCACAGTCTAAATTTGAGATCTTTATGATTGTGAGTCCAGGATTGAAAGGACCTTCTACTTACCCCCCTGAAGACACTGGAACTGGCCATGTTAGCCTCATAGAAGTGATTGTACCTCTATTGACACACCATGACTTGTAGATGCCTGTGGAGCCTGGACTACAGTCCATAGGGTTGCAAAGAGTCAGGCACAATTGAGCGACTGAGCATGCGTGGAGCCTGGACTCACTGCATCACAACAGTCCGTGGTTCTGCTTGCAGCACTGCTGTTTCCATGCAAAGGCCCTATGGATTTTTCTTGGTGTGACATGAATCTCTTCATTTAGACATGAGTACAAAACCACTCTCAAGAACTTTTCATGCCTTCCTGTCCCATTGCTTCTTCCTCTGCTCAGGCTTTCAGGTCAAGTAGAAGGAGTGGTCACACTTTTTGGAGGAGGGGGGTGGATTAAACTACCTCAGGACCCATATTTTCCCATTACAAAGTCAGTCTCTTCCAAATAGCCAGCTTGAAGTAGCTTCTATAGAGAGAAGCAGAAAGACTTTCCCTCCATCTTTTCAAAATCTCCTATAAAAGACAAGTAAAAACCTTTTTAAAAAAAAAAAAATGGGAAAGAGCAGTTTTGTACATACATTTCTATGCCTTTTTTTAAAGGGTTTGTTATATTAATTTTTTGTATTTTTTGAGTCACTCACTGTGATGTGAATTTTTTTTTTTCCTTCTCACTTTCCTCCAAGGACATAATATTATTGCAGGCTTTCTACTAAAAGATAAAATTACTGCCACAAGTAGCGCGAAGTCACGGAGAGATCATATTGCAGATTGAATAGTTTCTGAACAAAGAGGATGCTTTTTAAAGATTCTACTAAATGTGACTTTTCAAGGGCCAATGTAGGCAGTCTAGACGCTAAAATTACTCAGTCCATCTGCAAATGGGAGGGGCCGTGGCTCTCTGAGAAGACCTCCAGCTGTACGTAGGGTGGTGGGCTGACAGTCAGAAAGAGCTTAATGAGGGTCAACCTTCAGAAACACTAGTTCACGTTCCTGTCCTATCACCTTGATTCTCAGTGACTTTCACATGTGAAATATTATGTGGAAACATTTTTAAATGTATTTATCTTGTGGTTTCAGCGTTTCAAAGTCCTGTCACATTCATTGCAGTAAAACATATACGAAAGCATCTTGTAAATTGCAAGGAACTATGCAAATGGAAGTTGTTAGAATTGTTACTGCCTCATTTTTTTTTTTCATAAAATCTTAGGAAAAGCAGGTGTTAATACAACCCTCATCATATAAAAAAGAAATTGGGACAAGATCAGAAGATGTTAACTCTGTGTCCTTTTAGTGAATGATTTGGGGATTACAGAGAGCCAGTTAAACATTCTTTGTATCAACTTTCTTCTAACTATAAAACAGGTTTGATGGTAAATCTGTTTATGAATAGAAGAAGGATGCTGTGAAGCCACGAGGGAAGTGACATAATCCAATTTGCATTTGCAAAGACACAGAGAATACATTACAGAAGAAAAAAGCTGGAGGCAGAAGAACCAGTTAGTAGGCGGTTGCAGTAGGTCAAGAGAGAGAAAATGCTGAGGCTCAGTGAGGTTGGCATACATTGGGATGCAGAGAAGTGGAGGCATTGAAAAGACATTTTGAAGTTCGTGTTCACAGTTCTTGTGATGGATAGGGAGAGGGGAATTAAAGGAGAGGTATCTGGACATAATTGGATTGTTGGTGGTGCCCTGTCCTAAGATATGAAACAGAGGAGGAAGTACAGTTTAGGGAAAGAAGATAATAAATTATAGTTTGGACATGTTGGGTTTGGGGGGCATGTGATAGAAGTTCAGTAAGTAGTTGGCTATAAGAGTCTGACATAGAGGATAACAGATCTTAGCTGAAAATCTAAGTTTGGAAATCAGCATATTGATGGTAAGTGAAGATTACACTACCAAATTGTGTGGAGCAGAGGAAGGTGTCTTGTGAACCAGCTTAAATAATGCACAAAACCTTTTTGTGTGTATCTATGTTCATTTTTCTGGAGAGCGAGTACATAGTTGTTTTTTTTTTTTTTTTTCCAGATTCTCAAAGGCTTCAGTGCCTCCAAAAGAAAAAAACAAGAAAACCATCATTAAGAACTCCCAATATAAAGTGACAAGAGAGGAGAGCCTGGGACCAAATGCTGAAAAACACACATTAAAAAAAAAATGTATTAATTTGTTTGTTTATTTTTTGGCTGTGCTGGGTCTTCGTTGCTGTGTGTAGGCTCTTTCTAGTTGCGGCAAGCAGGGAATGCTCTATAGTTGCGGTGCAAGGGCTTCTCATTCAGGTGGCTTCTCTTATGGCAGAGCACGGGCTCTAGAAGTGTGGGATCAGTAGTTGTGGCACACAGGCTTAGTTGCTCTGCAGCATGTGGGATCTTCCCAGACCGGGGAACCCATGTCCCCTGCACTGGTAGGCAGATTCTTAACCACTGGACTACCAGGGAACCCCCTGAAACACACACATTTTAAAGAAATAGTTTTATAAGGATATTGTGAAAGAGTGACCAAACGGGTGAAAAGTAGTCTGGAATCATGTAAGTCAAGGGGTGACAATGTTTCAGGAAGACTGGCATTGCCAGTGAGGTCAAATATTGCCAAAAGCTCAAATAAAAGAAGGATGGAAAGGGTCCATTGGGTTCATATCTTCAAGGTTACTATGACCTTGTCAAGAGTGATTTAAAATGAACTGGTGGGAGCAGAATTCCTTATGTCAAGGGCAAATGAGAGGTGAAGTGGGGGACTCTCAAACCTTAAAATAAGAAAAGCCTAGGCCTTAGCTAATTCCAAGGTTAACAACTAGGATTGGTTTCACATTTTTCAAAATTGGTAAATTGGCTTTCAACCTTTCTTGTACTCACATTCTCCTTTCATTTTTCTTGGAAATCCTGCTTATTTCCCTTTATTATTTAGTGACATTCTGTTTCCTCTCTGAAAGAAAAGTCAGAAAAAATTCTGCATGCAAAACCTTGTCCTTAGGCCTATGTATAAAGTAAAAGCAGTAGAATTTTTGTTGGGTTCTAATAACAAACTTACAGATGTATATTTTCATAGTGACAAGATAGCACTCAAATAATAGTTGAACTGAATTCAGTTATATTGAGGGGATCACCCAACTTAATAATGCTGAGAAACTCTGTAGCATCAGAGTTTGGGGCTTTCTGGTAAGAATCTAGACTATGTCTAAATCCTGCCCAAACTACTTATTGTAATTATCAACCAAATGGCTTGAGGAGAACATCCTAGTAAACCAGAAACTGAGTTGTTTTAACTTTCATTTTTTAAAAGATTTTTTAAAAGATTGCTTTGGCATCATGGAGGCAAAACAGTGTTAAAGATGACTTTTTAAAAATAAAACTATTTGGTGAAAAGGATGAGGATTATGCTGAAAATGTAGTTTGTTTTCCTTGAGAACACAAAGCTTTAAGAAGACACTTCTATGAAGTCTGTTATGATGGAATTGAAATTTCTTCCCTCTCCCCACCTATCACCATCTCAGTTCATTAAATATTTTGTGCTTATTCTTTTATGTCTACTTGTCTTCACTATATCTTAAGCCTCTTGGGAGCGGGTACTGTATCATATCATCTTTATATTCCCAATCATTAGCCCATGGGATGTAATAAATGTGTTGAATGGATAAACGAATGATTTTTTTAGTATTTACCCAAATGTATCTGTTAGTCTCATTTTGAATTTCCACTAGTGTAATAAGAATTGGAATTTTCTGTTGTAGTTAGAGATGACTATTTTTCCCACAATGCATTTGGATTATTATTAATAAGACAATGGAAAAGAAAATGTCACAATTCATTTGAGATGCAAAGAGCAAATAAACAGCAGTTAAGTAACAGACATTAAATGTTGCACATATGTCAAGTAATAACAAGGAAAATTTTCCTGGAACTTGAAACACTGATGAGGGAGATTGTCATGGCATTAGAATTTTTTTAGGCTAAAAGGGGCCTGATACAGATTAATCGTTATGTGTATGAAAAGAAAGAAGAGAACAATGAATTGATAGCATTAGTTCTACTGACAGAAGACTCCACGGCTTCAAAACTTGTTATCTGACATTTTACAAGAGTGATTGGAGTGCATGTGGCTGGGAGGGAGAATAAAGACAGGTTTTTTTGGTTGCACCAGCTACACTTTTGTAGCTTCGTACCTCCTTGGGGACCACAAGTTCATCCCTTCAGGAAGGACTTACTACTACACTGAAACAAAACATAGTTCAACAAAGAACAAGACACATACCCACCAATGGGTGAGTTCATTGAATTGAGCGTTTATTTATTTTGACTATCTTTAGTCATAATGAAAGGGGCAGTGAAACTTTCAAAGTGATTCTCATCTAATTATAGCAATGATGCATGGAAATACAAAACCTCTTTTTCACATTCTAAAAGCCTTTATTTAATATGGCAAGATGTACTTGGTTAACATTTAAAAAACAAAATTTGTATAACATGCACCCCAAAATTCTTGTGGAATTTTTAGAATATGGAATGATGGTTTTAGCATTTAATTATGCTAAATGCTTAATTGTAGGGTCACCAAGTTATACATCTCTGCAATACTTAAGAGACTTTACTAAAAAGTGTCAAGAAATGACAGTGGTTTTCATTTATTATGTTACCATACATCTGTTATGTTATCATGCGTCTACGCCTGGTCTTGATATCACTCCTCTAGTGACAATAAGCCAAGAAGCAATTTTAAAGATATACAATGTGGGATTTTTTCTATAGAAAACCATGCAAATATTTATCTGCTTATTGGAATTCTGAGTGTACTTTTCTATCTATTACATCTGTCAGGAAATCTTACAAGAATAAGTTTGTGTGTGGAATTTCTGACCCTTGTTCTTGGATGATATACTGTGATGTCAGTAATATTTGCAGCTACTGTGTGAACAGCTTTTCCTACCGAGATGCTTAAGTCAGAATCTGAGAGTGAGGGGAAGGTTCTCTTTCCCCAGATCACCTGAGCACATCAAGATGAAGTTGCTGTGATGAATTTTCCATTGTTAAAATGAAAATACTTGGCAAAGAGTTACCTCAAGAGGATGGCTTTCTGCAGACCCCTCTACTTTCAGAGCAAAATGATTAGTTCCCTCCCCTATCCTCCCACCCACAAAAGAGATCATTTCAGTGCTATTTTTAAAAAGGAAGCTTTGAATGTATTGTTTTATTTTATCTCTATTATCCTTCCCTTTTTATATATCTAACCCTGACCTCACCTGGCCTCCAACTCAAAGGCCAACCATCTGCCTGATAGCTACACTGGAAATTTCACAGGCATTTCAAACTTAAGAAGTCCCAAACTTGAGATGGAATGTATACACTGCTGTATTTGAGATGGATAACCAATAAGGACTACTGTATAGCACATGGAAATGTACTCAATGTTATGTGGCAGCCTGAATGGGAGGAGAGCTTGGGGGAGAATGGATACATGTATATGTATGACTGAGTCCCTTCACTGTTCATCTGAAACTATCACAACTTTGTTAATTGGTTGTACCCCAGTACAAAATTTTTAGAGGTTTAAAAAAAATGAAAAAGAACAACAAAGAAGTCCCCAGCCTGGTGCCTGGCCGCCACTTCCTACAGCTTCCTTTGTCATAGCCGTCTCCCTTTTAGCAAACTGTGCCACTGTCCACTCAGGAGTCCAGGCAGAAAACCTAGATCACCTCTCACTTAGTAATTCCTTTATGTGCAGGCAATCCTTCAAAATTATTGTTAGTGTCATCTTCAAAACACATCCCGAACATGTCCGTTCGTCAGCATCTCCACAGCTACCACCTCAGTATAAACCACCATTATCTCTCACTTGAGTGATGGTAAACTGATCTTTCTGTTTCCCCCTTTGCTGCTGTAGAGTCTATTCTGCACTCAGTAAGTGGCCTTTTATAAGTATTAATTTGAGTGGAAAGTGAAGTCACTTAGTCGTGTCTGACTCTTTGCGATCCTGTAGACTGTAGCCCTCCAGGCTCCTCTGTCCAAGGGATTCTGCAGGCCGGATACTGGAGTGGGTTGCCCTTGGGGCCTACCAGACTCCAATTCATTCCACTCTTCCCCTCTCTTACTGCGTTCCAGTCAGAGGACTGCCTGTGAACACACCAAGCTCACCCCTCCTTAAGGCAGTTGGATTCCTTCTAACGCCCCAAAGCTCCACATTTGGCTGCTTTCACAGGGGTGGTACAGGTGTTTGGTCCTTTGGGGATCAATTTAAACGTCACCACTTCAGATGTCTTCCATGACCATCTAATCTAAATCTTAACCTGAAAACGTACCCATTACCCTGTTGTTGTTGTTTTTCTTAGCTTTATCACAATGTGATATTTTCTTTTTTATTTTGTTGTCCAACTTTCCTAAGTGAACACTATCCTCTATGAAAATAAGCATTTGGTCTACTGCGTTTAACTACAGTTATCTATATCAGCTGGAACGGCTTTGCCCCATAGTAAACACTTCTTAATATTTACTGAATTTATGAATAAATGGATGCAGCTCTAGAAGTTTTAAATAAGTGTATTTAGAAATTTAGCAATTAATAACACTATATTAAAAGTAACATGAGGCTGAGCCATGTGGAATAAATAATATTTCTACTGCAAAGGGCCTAATAAATCTAGGTGATAGTATTTGGTCAAAATACATTGTACTAGCTCTGGGAAATGGATCCTGGAAGTATGCACAAAATAACACACGAAATCAAAACTTCTGAGGTTGTTGGTTGAACTGAACTCTTTATTTTTTTTACATTAAAAAAATGTTTGGCTGCACATGGGCTTTCTCTGATTGTGATTCGCAGGCTTCTCATTGCAGTGGCTTCTCTTGATGCAAAGCACAGGCTTTAGAATGCACAGGCCTCAGTAGCTGTGGAGCATGGGCTTAGTTGCCCTGCAGCATGTGGGATCTTAGTTCCCAGACCAGGGATCAAACCTGTGTCCCTTGCATTGGAAGGTGGATTCATAACCACTGGACCAGCAGGGAAGTCCCTGAGCTTAACTCTTTAAAAAAAAAAAAAGAGGATAGAATAAAAGAAACTGACAAGGAAGCAAATACATAGAGTGGATGCAGAGAGCTGTTCAAAGTCCTAACAATGAATGATAACCAGGGAAGTAGAAATTCAGCAGGTTGAAAGAGCAACCTTTAAGAGAATCTTTATGAAGACTGACCCGAGTTGGGTTTCGATTACAACGAAGGTTTAGGAGGAAGATCAAGAATTACTCTCATGTAACAATGTCTTGTAAATAGAGTAAGCATTAGGAAGAGTTTTCTTTTAAAGGATCTCTCACTTTAGATCATGACTGATAACTCTCATAGAAGCAGAGAAGATAATACTCTTAGTATGAAAAACAAAGCCTCCAAACACAAAATACACAGTGTATAAAATTTGTGAAAGGAAAGGTGAGATCCTGACAAGGTCCAAAAAAGGATATAAAACAGTAGATGGTGACCTGGACTCCCTAGAATTGATACCAAATTTAAAGACATACACAAATAGTCCTAATTAACCCTGGAAACACGACCACTGTTAACCCCAGGTACTTCTCATCACCCAGCAGTCAGAATTCAATGTGTGAATTTGGAATAGAAACTCATTTCACTCCCACACAACATAATTATGAGGTAAATTTTCTGGAAAAACAATGCATGTAATAGATTCCAAACTCAAGTGGAAGTGATTTTAAATTATTTGCTATTTTGGGGTTATTCGAAACAACCAAACATTGATTTCATAGCTATATCATCACATATTTGAAATGAATGGAAGAATAAATGAATTTATATACAGTGAAACATTAGATTGGGTGGTAATTGGCTGCAAATAGAAAGATGAGGCACTACTGTATGTAAGCTCTCATTGCCAGTGTAACTGTGCTTTAAAATTTATGAATGCTATATATAGCACATATATATACCAAATCAAATTAATTTCAGGCTAGAATGCACCTGATAGATTATCTGTCCAGTCCCTCATCATTATGGGCTTAAATATTCAGTTTTATCATTAGACATGTACTCAAACATGTGATCAAAATTACCGTGTAAAGTGTGATAAGGAAACTTAACCTGGAGAGGTTTTGGGTTTTGCTCAAGGTCACACTGTTGGTTCAGGGTTGGGCTGGTGTGGCTCTCGACTCCTAGGGGAACGGTCTCCTAAGAAAAATACCTCAGCATATCCATCATTAGATGATCCAGACCAATTTAATTAGGACTATTTGAATATATTATTTGTCTATCAAGTGATTATTTTTATTACATATGAATTACCTTTTCAGTATCTTCTGAAAGCTCCTGTTAAGGGAAGAAAGCAAGAAGAAAGAAGATTGGGCCATTTTCCTCAATACTCTATTTATATATATATATATATATATATATATAGTAATTCGATAAAATCCTAATATTGAAGGGAATATTTTTTAAATTTATTTTATTAAAATATAGTTGATATGTTGTGTTAATATCTACTGTATGCCAAGTGAATCAGTTATACATATATATATACATCTTTTTCATATTCTTTTCCATTATCACAGGATATTGAATAGAGTTCCCTGTGCTGTATTGTAGGCCTGTGTTGTTTATCTGCTCTATGTATAATAGTTTGCATCTGCTAATCCTAGACTCCCAATCCATCCCTCCCTCATCACTCCCCCTTGGCAATCACAGTCTGTTCTCTATTTCAGTGAGTCTGTTTCTGTTTCATAGATAAATTTATTTGTGTCATAGTTTAGATTCCATATATAAATGATACGTGGTATTTGTCTTTCTCGTTCTGGCTTACTTCACTCAGCATGATAATCTCTAGGTCCATCCATGTTGCTGCAAATGGCATTTCATTCTTTTTTATTGGTAAATAGTATTCCATGACACATGCACCACATCTTGTTTATCCATTGATGGACATTAAAATTGTTTCCATGTCTTGGCTATTGTAAATAATGCAGCAATGAATACTGGGGTACAAGGATCTTTTTGAATTAGTTTTCGCTGAATTTATGCCCAGGAGTGGGATTGCAGGATCAAGTGGCAACTTTATTTTTAGTTTTTTTTGAGGATCTCCATACTATGTTCCATAGTGGCTGCACCAATTTACATTCTCACCAACAGTACAGGAAGGTTCGCTTTTCTCCATACCCTCTCCAGTATCTGTTATTTGTAGATTTTTTTAATCGTGGCCAGTCTGACTGGTATGAGATGGTACCTCATTATAGTTTTGACTTGCATTTCTCTAATAATTAGCCATACTAAGCATATTTTCATGTGCTTTTTGGCCATCTGTGTGTCTTCTTTGAAGAAATGTCCGTTTAAACCTTCTGCCTATTTCTTGATTAAGTTGTTTGCTTTTTTTGTTATTGAGTTGTTTGAGCTGTTTGTATATTTTGGAAATTAAGCCCTTGTTGATTACATCATTTGCAAATATTCTCTCCCAGTTGGTAGATTGTCTTTCCATTTTGTTTATGGTTTCCTTTGCTATGTAAAAGCTTCTAAGTTTGATTAGATCCCATTTGTTTAGTTTTGCTTTTATTTCTGTTGTTTTAGGGGACTGACCTAAGGAAACATTGGTATGGTTTATGTCAGAGAATGTTTTGCCCATGTTATCTTCTAAGAATTTTTATGGTGTCATGTCTAATATTTAAGTCTTTAAGGCATTTTGAGCTTATTTTTGTGTATGGTCAGAGGAAGTGTTCTAACTTCATTGTTTTGCATGTTGCTGTCCAACTTTCCCAACACCAAGCCGAAGAGACTGTTTTTCCTCCATTTTATATCCTTGCCTCTTTTGTTAAAGATTAATTGACTGTAAGTGTGGGTTTATTTCTGGACTCTTTGTTCTTTTCCATTGGTACATATGTCTGTTTTTGTGCCAATATCACAATGTTTTGATTACTGTAGCTTTGTAGTATTGTCTAAAGTCTAGGAGTGTTATGCCTCCTGCTTTTTTTTTACCTCAGGGTTGCTTTGGCAATTCTGGATCTTTTATGGTTCCATATACATTTTAGGATTATTTGTTCTGCTTCTGTGAAAAATGTCATGGGTGACCTGATAGGGATTGCATTACATCTGTAGGTTACTTTGGGTAGTATGACCATTTCAATAATATTAATTCTGAAAGAGAGTATTCTTAAGTTCCAGACCTCTTTTTATTCTCTGGCCCACCTAACTATGGAAGAACTTGTATACTTAACAAAATTATACTGTAAGTTCAGGATCCTTAAGTTTAAAAATGTGTTTTAAACATGCTATAAGAATTTGTCACTTTTTCATAGTTTTTTTGAACCAAATGTGTATATCTTTATTTATTTTAGGAACACAGAAGTAACTGTTGACACCTGATTTCCTTTTGGCAGATGACCAGATAGAGTCAGTATTAACAATGTGCATAAAATGCCAAATGCAGGGGGAATGACAAATGTGCTAAATGATTTAATATCAAATAAAGAGAAAGGTTAACAGAAACGATCTTTTCCTCTTAGTTTGCAAAATAAGTTGAAAGTGCTTTTTGCCTTTGAAAAATACTTTTACAAAGCATGACTTTAAAATAAAGATAGTGGCTTTTATAGATGATCTGTAAAAGCACTATTGTATACCTGATAGTCACTTAGCAGTTTTGATTGGTATATGTTTAGTAGTGAAAAAGGATATTTAAGTCCAGTGTTTGGGGAAAAAACTAACTAATGATAATCAGAAAAGATATTTCTTACACTAGGTTGAGCAATCTTAATCAAACCTGAGAGTGTTTCAGAGATAGGCTCATAGCCAGTCCTCTTTTCTCACTTTTCCCCAAGGGAGCTTGGTGGCAGACGAGGGTGGATGAGCATGAACCAAGCATCATGTCGACTGACAAAGTATTGGCCGTTGCCTCTATACTCGCTTAGCCCTCTTCCCTTTAATGAGGCAATCTTAATAACTGTCTCTCAATTTCAAAAATACTGAACAGCCAATGCAGAGAACTTTTAAGATGCAGAAAAACAGAAAGGAAAGATGAAATTTTAAAAAGTCAACATCAATCATCCTACCCAGATATAATTCCTGCTAAGATCTTGGTATGTTGTTACCACTAAGCCATACTATATATTCTGCTTTTACTTTCCCTATGGATTGTGCCATAACCAATTTCCCACAACAATAAATACTCTTCCACAATATCCTCTAACACAGCTGCATGCGATTCCATTATATGGGTATACTCTAACTTACCCAGTCTCCAATAATTTGAGATCTGGAATTTTTATTTGGGGGCATTATTAATAATGTCAGCATATTAATTTTTATTCTTTGGTCTTCTTTTTTCAAATAAGGATACCAAGTAAAGAAAGAATTATTAAGGGAAGTGCATCTATTCTGTTTTCATGAATAGATGCACTCATTGGAATGAAGGGTTACGTAAGTTATGAAAAGTATCTTTTGTCATTTGACATAGCTAGAGATAATATTAAATTAATCATTAAATTAGTTCTAGTTTACTAAAAGAGACTGGACTGGATTTTTTCCATTCTGAGGTATGGTTTTACCATGTAATCATAGAATTAGAAAAAACAGCAGATTAATTTTGGTGAAGTTTTAATTCTCAATAATAAATGTAAAGTTTATATAAGAATCTTCTTTAGTGGCCTGTTAAACACAGAGACTCTGGGGAATGGGTTTTGAATTAAAGTGAAGTTGGCAAAAAATTATGGGTCCCTATTATTTCCAAATACAGAGAAGCTCTATACAGTCAGCAAAAACAAGATCGGGAGCTGACTGTGGCTCAGATCATGAACTCCTTATTGCCAAATTCAGACTTTAATTGAAGAAAGTAGGGAAAACCAGTAGACCATTCAGGTATGACCTAAATCAAATCCCTTATGATTATACAGTGGAAATGAGAAATAGATTTAAGGGACTAGATCTGATAGACAGAGTGCCTGATGAACTATGGATGGAGGTTCGTGACATTGTATAGCAGACAGGGATCAAGACCATCCCCAAGAGAAAGAAATGCAAAAAAGCAAAATGGTTGTCTGAGGAGGCCTTACAAATAGCTGTGAAAAGAAGAGAAGCAAAAAACAAAGGAGAAAAGGAAAGATATTCCCATTTGAATTCAGAGTTCTAAAGAATAGCAAGGAGAAATAAGAAAGCCCTCCTCAGTGATCAATGCAAAGAAATAGAGGAAAACAACAGAATGGGAAAGACAAGAGATCTCTTCAAGAAAATTAGAGATACCAAGGGAACATTTCATGTAAAGATGGGCTGAATAAAGGATAGAAATGGTATGGACCTAACAGAAGCAGAAGATATTAAGAAGAGGTGGCAATACACTGTACAAAAAAGATCTTCATGACCCAGATAATCCCGATGGTGTGATCACTCACCTAGAGCCAGACATCCTGGAATGTGAAGTCAAGTGGGCCTTCGGAAGCATCACTGCGAACAAAGCTAGTGGAGGTGATGGAATTCCAGTTGAGCTATTTCAAATCCTGAAAGATGATGCTGTGAAAGTGCTGCACTCAATATGCCAGCAAATTTGGTAAACTCAGCAGTGGCCACAGGACTGGAAAAGGTCAGTTTTCATCCTAATCCCAAAGAAAGGCAGTGCCAAAAAATGCTCAAACTACCGCACAATTACACTCATCTCACACACTAGTAAAGTAATGCTCAAAATTCTCCAAGCCAGGCTTTAGCAATACGTGAACCGAGAACTTCCAGATGTTCAAGCTGGTTTTAGAAGAGGCAGAGGAACCAGAGATCAAATTGCCAACATCTGCTAGATCATCAGAAAAGCAAGAGAGTTCCAGAAAAACATCTATTTCTGCTTTATTGACTATGCCAAAGCCTTTGACTCTGTGAATCACAATAAACTGTGGAAAATTCTGAAAGAGATGGGAATACCAGACCACTTGACCTGCCTCTTGAGAAACCTGTATGCAGGTCAGGAAGCAACAGTTAGACCTGGACATGGAACAACAGACTGGTTCCAAATAGGAAAAGCAGTACATCAAGGCTGTATATTGTCACCCTGCTTATTTAACTTATATGCAGAGTACATCATGAGAAACGCTGGTCTGGAAGAAGCACAAGCTGGAATCAAGATTGCTGGGAGAACTATCAATAACCTCAGATATGCAGATGACACCACCCTTATGGCAGAAAGTGAAGAAGAACTAAAGAATCTCTTGATGAAAGTGAAAGAGGAGAATGAAAAAGTTGACTTAAAGCTTAACATTCAGAAAACTAAGATCATGGCATCCGGTCCCATCACTTCATGGCAAATAGATGGGGAAACAGTGGAAACAGTGGCTGACTTAATTTTTCTGGGCTCCAAAATCACTGCAGATGGTGACTTCAGCCATGAAATTAAAAGATGCTTACTCCTTGAAAGGAAAGTTATGACCAACCTAGACAGCATATTAAAAAGCAGAGACATTACTTTGCCAACCAAGGTCCATCTAGTCAAGGCTATGGTTTTTCCAGTGGTCCTGTATGGATGTGAGAGTCAGACTGTGAAGAAAGCTGAGTGCTGAAGAATTGATGCTTTTGAACTGTGATGTTGGAGAAGACTCTTGAGAGTCCGTTGGACTGCAAGGAGATCCAACCAGTCCATCCTGAAGGAGATCAGTCCTGGGTGTTCATTGGTAGGACTGATGCTGAAGCCGAAACTCCAATACTTAGGCCACATGATGCGAAGGGTTGACTCATTGGAAAAGACCCTCATGCTGGGAGGAATTGGGAGCAGGAAGAGAAGGGGACAACAGAGGATGAGATGGCTGGATGGCATCACCGACTCGATGGACATGGGTTTGGGTAAGCTCCAGGAGTTGGTGATGGACAGGGAGGCCTGGTGTGCTGCAATTCATGGGGTTGCAAAGAGTCGAATACGACTGAGCAACTGAACTGATTATCTCCCAGTGACAAAGTGAATCAGTAGGAATCATACTGTGATGCCATTCTTGTGTTGAACCATATATTGTAAAATGATATTGCAATTTTTAGTAAGAAAGGAAAGAGTTAGTAAATTTTAACTAAGGAAGGAATAAAAACTGTTCAATCACAACACCTGTTAACAGTGGCTATGATAGAGCTCTATTCAAAGTGGATTTAAGTAGTAAGGATAAAACCCAAATAAACATATTTTCTGAAATAGGATTTTAACCATAAGATGGCAGGATATGTTAGTAAGCAAGGTTCTCTCTGAAAATTTATTGTATGTTAAACTACAATATTCTTCTTCCCCCCAAACAAGACTGACTTCGCACTTTACAATAAACTATATGAACTCATGTATACACACACACACACAAAGATTTTCTGCAGATATTTAAAATCTTTCCTTACTACCTTGAGGAGTTCCACTATAGTCAATTATCTTTATAAACTAGCACATTATGAGTAGGGAAGTTCCCATATTAAGAGTGATGAAACAGTTAATAATTTCATATTAGATGCTATTGCTCTTTCAGACACATGTATTTCATCACCAATAACACAAAATCAAGAAACACGTCGACATCAAGAACACATTTTGTCCATATCTTCTAGGAAAAGAGATATAATTTCTTTTCCTGGAATGAACTTCTTAACTCACAGCAATAGTAACTTCCATTTTTCTTTCCCCAAACCTGATACAAATTCCACATGTACTATGGATCAGAACATAAGCTTTTTGAAAAACCTATATAAACCAGCTGTTTGCAAGGTTCCTTTTTTGTTTTATTGGTTAGCAGCAAATGGATTTTTACATAGACCCAGACATTCAGAGAGAACTCTGTAGCAACATCCTACACATGGTGTGGTATGATACTGGAAGAAGACTACCTATTGTTTGCAAGACTAGATTCTTTAAAGCAAATATGCAATACAATAATCTGATAATAAATACCCAAACAGAACTGTATGTTATCCAATCTTTGAACACTTTCTGCATTATGCATATCATACAAGTACTGTGTGCATTTTGAGATCATCCTGACCAGTGGATAATGATGTCAGCAGCACCACAGTTTTAAAAATATGAAAAAATATTCCCATTGCATTTACTCTCTTTTTGGAGATGCAACACTAGTATCAGCTTGCAAATGGACCAGAATATATTGCCATAAGCAACCACTGTTGCTTAAGACACTAAAATATCAGCATGTATGTGTGTATGTATGGGCATATATGTTATATAGAGTTATATGCTGTTTATATCCGAAGTTTAACTCATACTTAACTACTTTTGCGAAGGATTTTTGAATTATAATGACAGTTTCTTAGATTATACGCATGGTGATTTTTTTCCTGAGCCTGTTCTCAATCTTTATATCCTTAATCATACAAGCAGAATTGCGTGTGATGCACAATAAAATATTAGCCATAAAATCTGAAACAATTCTTACATCTTGATAATACTGTAGTTTAACACAAAGGCAATGCCTTCTGCTTTTTCCATTTCCTGAAAACTACAAAACTCTATCAGCCCTCTCTGTATTCCCGGAGGAAACAAGGTTGGTGATTTTAAAGAAGTATTCCAAAGTTCTAATAACATAATTGGAGGGATTCTGTGTGGAAAACAGAGAGGAACTTAACTTCTACAAAGTAAGTCTCTTGAATAATCATTAAACCAAAACTTATATAGATCTGAATATGAACAAATGAGTAAGTACCCATAGTATCCTTGTACTTTATAACTATTGACCTGGAGTCAGATCACCTGAATATGAGTTCTAGGTGGAGAAGAGGGGAAAAGCGAGCTTATGGATGTTGATTGTCTGTGCTCTGTCCTATCTTAGGTGTTTGTATGTCTCATCCCACATCTCTGTAAGGTAGACACTACGTATTCCACTTAACAACTGAGCAAACAGAGGGTCAGTGATCTGACGCACCTTGCTTCTCAGTTACAGTGCTAGGACAGGCACCTGAAACTGCAGGCAAGATCCATCCTTGGTCCTTTACAGTATACTTAAGATTGAACTTTCTGAATATTTAGTTTCCTCAGGTGTGAAAGGAGGACAGGAATGCTGCATTACCTATCTCCTAAGATATTTTAAGGATCAAATGCAATATGCAAGAATTTTCTAAATTGTGGAACCTACAGAAATAAGAATGAGCAGAATAAACAGCAAGGTTTTATTAGCAATAAAGTCACAATCCATATTCCGTAGCATTTCCTTCTCCCTCCCTCTTACCATTTTTCCTTCTGACATCTCTCCTCTGATTCACCTCTTCCCTCCATGGTGAAAAAGTCTTTTTGGCAACTTAAAGTTGTTGGTGTTGTTCAGTCACTCAGTTGTGTCTGGCTCTTTGAGATCCCATGGACTGCAGCACACCAGGCCTCCCTGTCCTGCAGCTTAAAGTTGCCCAGTAGGAATACTGAGTTTGGCCCCAGAATGTACCCTTTTTCTCTCCTCTTGTTTAGTCTTCACCTCACTGTAATAGGATTTTGCCTCCTCCACTCCACTGAAACCACCAGTTTCTTCACAAGCACATATGGTGCCTTTGTCCCAATTAGGAAAAAAGGCATCTGCTCCTCTTTGGGATGATTTCATGAGCAGAATGAAGGCTGACATCCTGGTTCAGTCAACAACTTGTACAACTGTCTTTAGCCAATGAAGATTACTTTGGCAAGGTCATCAATGACCTCTTACTGGCAAAATCCAATGGACTTGTTTCAAACTTCATCTTACTTAAGTTCTTTGTGACATTTAACACTGTGAATTCCCTCCAAGAACCAACCTCCCTTCCAAGAGAATCTGATCTCAGTGTTTCCTGATTTTCCTCCTAAAGTTCAGCAGTTTTAGTCTCCTTTTTTTTCTTTTTAAATTAATTTTTATTGGAGTATAGTTGCTTTGTATTGTTGTGTTAGTTTCTAACTGTACAGCAAAATGAATCATCATACATATACATATATCCCCTTTCTTTTGGACTTCCTCCCCATTCAAGTCACCACAGTGCATTAGGTAGATTTCCCTGTGCTATACAGTAGGTTCTCATTAATTATCTATATTGTATATATATTGCTATATATATGTCAAACTTGATCTCCCAATTCCTCCGTCCCCGCTTGGTATCCTTATATTTGTTCTCTAATTTTTGGAATACTACTCAGCCATAGAAAAGAATGAAATTGAGTCATAGAGATGTAAATGAACCTTGAGAGTATTATACAGAGTGAAGTTAAGTCAGAAAGAGAAAAATATCATATATTAGCACATGTATGTGAAACCTAGAAAATGGTAAAGATGATCTTAGCCTTCTGCATGGGCTCTTTTTTCTCTAACTGCTTCTAGGTTCTGTCTTGAACCTCTTGTTTCTATGCCGCACCAAATAATGAGCTACCAAAAGACTGCAGTATATAGGTTCGGGCTAAGTTCTGCAGCAAGCTCTGATCTTTGAATGTGAGGAATCATCTAACCCAGCCCTTGATGGAAGAGTCAGTGTGCTTTGAAACAAGACACTAGGGTGGCCCCCATTTACATGGGTTCACCCCACCTTCCATGTGTTACTCTGCCTAGTACATTCCTAGAGGATGTCCTCTGGCCATAGTTTGGGGAGAACTGGTGGTGATGAGGGGCATCCCATTCATCTCCATAACTAGTACTTGTCCCAAGGCCTGGTACACAGTTCCGTTGACCTGAATGAATGATTCTAGCCATACCACTGGGAGGTGCTGAGTGACCTAGGAAAGGCCACTCCAAACCCTCTGGACTTCAGATTCTTCATGTGTAAGATGGAGAAAATAGTAATGACAAGGCTTTCCTGGAGTCTGTGATTTTGAGAATGAACAAATATTTTGAACTTTAAAGTACTATGCAAATGGAAAGATTAGAAGATTAGAGAATTGCCTCTGTGTTGTTTGTTAGCAAATGTGCCTAGAGTGTAATCATTTAATGACTAAAAGAAATGGTTCAATTTTCTCATTGGCAATTTTTTGTTCAATAAAGTGGATAGCCTAAATGATAGGAATTCATATTATTTTCTATGGAATTCGATTAAGTTACCTTCATTTTGAATCAAACAATGATAACCTTTTAACAATTCTGTTTCCTGAATTCATCCTGAGGTTGAAAATGTGCCCACCTTTGCTCCATCATTTACCCAGGTGGCACATGAATTGTGGCTTCTGCTTTCATCTCCATGCTGCTGACTGTAACTATTGCCATCCGGCTTTTGTTCCCACAAATTCTCAAAATTATTCTCATCAAGGTGACCCAGACTTCCTTTCTGCCAAATCCAGTGGACACCTTTAGGCAGCCCCTCCCTTGACCAGCTTAGCAGCCTCTGACACAGTGGAACGACCCTCTTCACTTAACTTTTGCTTAGCTTGGCGCCTGTGACATTGCACTCTCCTGATTTTCCTTCACATCTAAACAATCTTCCCCATTTCCTCTTCTCCATTAATTTTCTCTTGTGGTTATATCCTGGGTCTGTTTGTTTTTTTGTTATCACTCTACATTCACTACCCGTGCAGTCTCATGCATTTTTAAACTTTTATTCATGATCTACATTGGCTATTCTCAAATTTCTTCTCCAGTCCAGGCCAGTCTTCAGTTTCACTGCCAAATAACTATCTTCTTGACCAAATGAGTTGTCCATGGACAGTTTAAAATCAACATGTTCAAAATCGAACTGTGGATTTTTTATGTAATGAATGAGCCTGTGCAAAATCTCATGTTCCTTGCAGGGAGAAGTTACCAGCCTAAGTGTCTTCCCAGCAGAAGGGACAAAATTCAGAGTGTCTGCACATGCTATTCCTTCCACCCTGAATCCTTCTTCCATGCCCTGTGCCCTGGCACCCTGCCATCTGTGTTCTGTTCACTCCTGCTAATCCTCAAATTTCTAATTTCAATGGATCCTAGTCCTGAAAACATCCCTGATGCTCACAATCTGAGTACGACCTTTCCTGTGTGTTTTGTCAGAAATCAGTCATTGATATTTTTCTGCCATAGGGGTTTGTGACATTTTATTATAATTATAAGCACACACGTCTCCCTCATTAGGTTTTAAGCTCCATAAAGGCTGGGACCACATGGACTTCCCTGGTGGCTCAGTGCTAAGAATCTGCCTGCCAAAGCAGGAGATGCAAGCTTGATCCCTGCGTGTGGAAGATGGCCTGGAAAAGGAAATGGCAACTACTCCAGTGTTCTTGACTGGGGAATCCCAGGGACAGAGGAGCCTGTCGGGCTATAGTCCACAGGGTCACAAAAGACTTGGACATGACTGAGTGACTAAACAACAACAAGAGGCTGGGACCTTACCTGTTGTGCTTGTCTTTACAGCCACAGCGCCTAACACAATGCCTGATGTGGATAGTTCTCAGGAAAAGGGCATGGGCTAAACATTCACGCCAAAAGGCATCTTCTACACACCCTGAATCCTACCCAAGCCATCATCATGTAGCCTAAAGCACTGTTTTGCACTTATTTTTTATGTATCTTTCTAACAGACTATATGTAGTTTGAGGGCAGAAAGACTATTCAATTTAGTTCAGTCGCTCAGTTGTGTTCGACTCTGTGACCCCATGGACTGCAACAGACCAGGCTTCCCTATCCATCACCAACTCCCGGAGCTTGCTCAAACTCATGTCCATTGAGTCGGTGATGCCATCCAACCATCTCATCCTCTATTGTCCCCTTCTCCTCCTGCCTTCAATCTTTCCCAGCATCAGGGTCTTTTCCAATGAGTCCATTCTTTGCATCAGGTGGCCAAAGTATTGGAGTTTTAGCTTCAGCATCAGTCCCTCCGATTAATATTCAGAGAGACTATGACTGATTCATATTTTTATGTCCCAGGGCCTAGGACAGCACCTCAGACAAATGAGTGCTCAGTAAATGTTCATTTAGTGCATAAATAAAATGATAGAAAGGGGAAGAACTAGAGTAATCATCTAGCCTATTGTTTCCTTATGTGTGTTCTAAGGATCACTAATCCTGTAGGACATTTTGTATTAAAGGTTGGCAATTTTTTTCTGTAAAGAACCAAATAGTAAATATTCCAGGCCTTGTAGGCCCTCTGTTGTTGATGTTTTTTCAACTCCCTAAGTTTGTAGAGGAAACCAGACCCAAGGAAAAAAATTATTTTCCCATCATCACAAAACTGTTCATTTCAGAAGGAGCACAGAATCTCCCAAATTCTGGACTCTCTCTGCAGTGTCTTTCCATATAAAAGCTTTCACCTTCATTATAGATGTCTCGCTTCCCCTTCAATGGCCAACATCAACACCTCCTTCTATGCGCATATGTCCAGGCCCTATCTATGCCCAGCAGACTGCCATCTGGGTTTTATTCCCAATTGCACTACTGCACTTCTCTCTAGCTAGAGGATGTTAAAGTAACTACTTGACTGGTAGTTGAAATGATTATTTATTTGTTGTTGTTGTTGAGTCACTAAAACGTGTCCTACTCTTTGTGACCCCATGGACTACAGCACACCAGGCTTCCCTGTCCCTCACCATCTCTCGGAGTTCACCCAAGTTCATGTCCATTGAATTGATGATACCATCCAACCATTTATTTGCTCACTCATTAATTTTTTTCTTTTAACAAAGGTATTTAGCTGGCACTAACAAACCAAATTTCCACCTCATATTTGTGAAATGTTCATTAAATCTCTGCATGTTACTATGTCTTTTCTTTTGAAAGAAATGTTAGAAATCTTTGATAGCAATATTGTCATCTTGCTGTAGACAAGCGTCTGTTACTGTTTTAAATCCTGACAACCTGGGCCAAGGTGACCGTGTTCAGTTCCTAGTGGGGAAATGTATCTGTGTCCTGGCAAGGATGTAAGAATGCACAATGGAGAAGGATTTCTAATTTCTCAGGCTGAGAACAACTTACTCTCCCAGCTACTCGTGACTTTCTCGAGCGTTGTCTGTGCTTTGATTCTGTTCCCAGCTATTGGCAATGGATTAAAGGAAGGCAGTAACACATTAGGATTAAGTGGCTTTTCACTGAGTTAAATTCTATGTAAAACATTACACCTACAAATTTCACTTTATACATGTTGTCAATATTTTTTTGCAAGGACAGAAGGAAATGTGTGCCTCATGGTATTTTTCTAGCTTCCTAAACTTTGCTGCTCACGTTGCCAACCTCAGTGTATCCTCCCCTTGGTTCCTTCTCCACATAACAAACCCAGAACCCCAAAGCCTGCTTTGCACACTCTCCAGTGATGGTTGAGGACTGCTTCAGGGTAGGTTCTGTGGGGACCAGGTGGTCCGGCAGTGAAGGGAGAGAAGGAAGGGTCGCTCTCCTCAACCTCTCCAACAAATCGCTGTTTTCCACACCCAAGCCAGAACGCACTGTCAGAGTGCATTAATTTCTTTCCTTGTCTACCCAGAGCTACTGCCTCAGCTCCAAAAAGTTTTCTTTTTTTGAAATGGAGATGAATTATGCAAGTTACTGCTGACCTCTGAAGCTTTGCTTTTCCCATTGCTACTAAAATTTTTAGAGATAAGGTAGATGTAGTATTATTTCCATCTGCTTTTAATTTTAGTAGAGGTAAATTGTGTGTCCATCTATCTATCCATCTATCTATTCATCTGTCTTCTCATGGTTAACAAGAGATAAGATTCAGAGTCAAACTTCTTAAGTTTAAATTCGTATCCCAGTAACTTCTGGGATTTTAAATTGGTTGTTCAACTTCTGTATTTCTCAGTTATCTCATCCTTAAAATGGGAATAATGTTAATGCTTTATATCTAGAGTTGTTATAGGATTAAATAAGATAACACACACAGAAAATTTGTACCAGTATGTAATTTGTAGTAGCACTCAATAAGTGTTATATATTTATATTATTGTTGTTATTTTGATTAGTGGTACTTTGTTATTATTCAAGAAGTAAGTTCTATATCTATTGTGAAAAAAAGGAGATAAACTCTAGCAGGGGCAAAGGAAACAGTAGTAGGAAGAAAAAAGTAGGTCTATCTAAGTCACTAGGAAGCAAAACAAAAGGAAAAAGCTGTAGACCACTTTTTTCCCTTCAATCAAACTGCAAGAGTCTGTAGCACATCCTTCAACCAAGGCCCATCTTTAGGTTTTCCCACACAAGGAAATTAGATTCTGTAGCTGGAGAATACTCACTTGAAGAATCTTGCAGTTAAGAAGGCTTCTGAGGACTAATTTAATTGACTCACTCTTATGTTTAACATTATTTCTATGGGGAAATGAATTCCACGCTATAAACAAAGCAAACTAGAAAAAAACTTTTGAAGTGAGACAATCAGTACACTAGGACAGCCAACAAACTAAATTTCTGGTTGAGAAGTAGAAAGAAATGTTGATGCCGTTTAGATGGTTGTTATGGTCTTGTGATTGTCATGCTAATGTTTTGGGGTGTTTTTTTTTTTGCTTTTTTTATAAAGAGGAAATCAACATGCATTTTAAATGTCAATTCAATTTCAAACAAGAGTAGAAGCAATGTTTTTACGAAAAATTACTGTTATATTTGTCTTTCTGACAAAAATACTCTGTTATATTTGTCTTTCTAATGGAGTAATAAAAACTTTAAACTTTTATTTGGGTAAAATTTCTTAAAGTATATAGTGAATTTGGCATTATAATGAAAATCAAGAAATATTTCCAATTTTAAAGACATAAGGAAAGGAGCAAAATCAAAATGATGATTTTCAATCTGCAGAGTAATCTGAGGAAATAATTATTCCAAAAGTATACAGTTGCAGCTGACTGTGAATGCTGTACAATGTAATTGTTCCTCTTATTTTTTTCAAATTTTACTTTTAGAAAAGTTATAATTTAACTTTTCTTAGTTAATATATCTTGATATTTATATGATAGAAAAATAATATACTTAAGGAAAGATTTAGTTGAGATCTCAAAAGTTCAGTCTTTTCAATTATTTTCAATTTTATGCAGATAATAATATAATACTATGAAATATTGGGTAGACTGTTTTAAGCTGACAGTAGCTCATGAGGTATCTCAATCAGTCAATTTTTTAAATATATTTTTGAAATTTGTTTATTCAGTATGTTCCATTGGTTAGATGCAAATGGGATGGTATAAACTGTGTTTCTAGAACAGGAACACTATCTCTACAAACAGCAAGGCCATTATAGCAGAATCACCTTTGGAGATACAATCCCAAGGTTACACCTTGCCAAGAGCTCTTCCACTGAGGTCCTCAGCCCCCAACATGGCCTTCAATGCCCCTTGTGTCCTGGTATTTACACCCTCATGTTAATTCCTCACATAATGAGTAGAGTTAACTTGTGTAGCAAATGGGATACAGGCAAACCTCAGAATATTGCAGGTTTGGTTCCAGGCCACAGTAATAAAGCAAATATATCAATAAAGTGAGTCACACAAATTTTTTGGTTTGTTCAGAACCACTTCTGAATGCCTGCTAAGTTTGAGGAAATCTGTACGTAGCAAGAGATAATTAACATTCTCCATCTTCAGAACACCTGAGGGAACTCCCTGGTAGTTCAGTGGTTAGATCCCCATGCTCTCACTGCCAAGGGTCCAGGTTTGATCCCTGATTGGGGAACTAGGATCCTGCATGTCATGCAGTATGGCCAAAAAAGCAAAAACAAAAAATCAACAAACACCCAAACTGTGGTCTGTCTTTGGCCATAGTTTCTTCTAGCTACGATTCATGCAATTAACAACATCTTCCAGGTTGCAGTGAAGTTTGCTCTTCATCATATCAAACGTCTTTCACCAATCCCTGCATGTTGACTTTTAGCCTCTATTTTCTCCATTTCCTTGAAGGTTTACATTTTAACATCTAGCCTGATAGGGAGTTTCGGTAAAACCTCCTGATTAACCATTTGCAACATTTGATTTGTTATAATTAGTCAAAATTCTTCACCAGAAATAAATCAAAGGCAGAGCTAAAAACAACACAGGGACGCGCCATTAAAGAAAATACAGAATGGCATATGAATATTCACTGGCTGAAGTGTTAAAACAGCACTCATCATGTGTATTGGCTGACTGGAAGTGAGAAAACACTATATTTTTCTATATTTATATTTGTATCAGTCAGAATAGGTTAGATTTTGCTGTAATATAAATAAAATCTCATAGATTTTATAAAACAAAGATTATTTCTTGCTCTATATTTCCATGGGTTGACTTGGAATTTTGCTGTATATCATCCTCACTTCAATTGAACAAAAAAGTAGTGGGAACATTTCTGTCACCATGGCAGAAGGAAAAGGCTATAACAGTTTATATTCACTTATACTCAAATTCCATGACCAAGTAGTTACATGGTCATGCCTAATTTCAAAGAAGAGGACGTACAATCCTATTGTATCCACAAGGAGAATATTTTGTTAACAGCACATTTGCCACAGTATGTATAAATTAATATCAAATATTTCCGAGGTCACTATACTATAAAAGCAGTGCTACATGAGACAGACTTATATTGTGACTTTTTTCAGGCAGAGGGAAGAAGGAGTGAAGTGGAGATAAAATGCAGTAGAGAGAGTACAAAAGAAACAAAAAAGGGTACAGACAGTTAACTGAATTTGTTATTTTGTGTTAAAGACCAAATGCCTTAGGGCAGAGGGAAAAGGAAAGGATGATAGTGACTAGATATTTAAAGAATCACTGAATGAATGAATGAAGCCCTAGAATCTTGAATATTTTATTAACGGTCTCAGGTGGCTCCATAACCCTACAGTTGACCCAGTGCCTCTAATGGTCTCTTTCACTGACTGGCCACCCTCTCTGGAACACTCAGTACTAGCAGTGACTTCAGTCAGTTTGGAATCCTTGAACCCATGGAAAACTGTGTTTATTCAAGTTTGGATCATACTAACGTTGGTGAGTTTGGCCATTTCTCAACTCTCTGAAGACCATCCCCTATGAGTTGTGGCATTTTCTTCCACTGCAAAATTCATGACAGCCATAACATAAGCCACATGGAATATCTACTCTTCACAGTTATGAAAGGAATATATTTTCTTTGTGTAGTCATTATATTGAGATAGATGGTAATTCTTTTCTCCTATCTTTTCTCACTTTGTTTCCATTTCTTTGACTTGTTCTGCTTTCTGAAACATATTCTTAATTTTATCTTTTTACTTTTCTTTTGAATTTTTAATTGACTATAAATATCTTTTTCATATTCAGAAGTTTTTATTGTTCCTTTCCCACAGCATTCTATTCTTGCTTTATGGACACAATTTTTTCTCATATCTCTGAAGATACTGACTATAATAAGTTTGATTTTTTTCTCTTTTCTTTGGGTCACTATCTTTCCCTCTGTCTTTAGAGTTTGTTTCTAAATTTCACTTGGAAGACTTTACTTATCTGTCTGGTGATCCTTAATTGCCCAATTATATTTTAAAAATAGAACATTATAAAGCTGTGCAAAAGCTCTGCATGTACAGTAAGAGCTTACTAATGACTAGACTTCACTGTGGGGGTAAACCAGCATTTTCTGAGGTGAACCCAAATTTCAGTTTGTATAGGTCTTTTCTTGGGGACCATTCAGTTTCTCTAGAGAGCTCTCTTGAAGTCTCCTACCTAGGAAAGCATGTACCTGGCTACAAGTGATTTAAGAGCAGAGCTAGAGACGGGGATAGAGTGTTATAATTTAGAGTGAAGGGTAGTATATGTGTGTGTGTGTGTGTGTGTGTGTGTGTGTGTTGAGTGTGAAGGGAGGGAGGAGATCTGGTGTTCTCTCTGCCTGTATTCAAGCTTTCCACCCCTCCTTTAGTATTTAGCCCTACACTCCACCCTCCTTTCTGCATTCAGGCTCTCAGGACTTTTTGGCACACTCCTGGCTCGGTTCCTCTGATCTTCATGTACTTGTCTATCTGCTTTTCTTCTAAATAGTTACTGAAATCCCATGTTCACTATTTTTTTCTTTCTCATTTTCTTTTCTTAGAGGCAAATACCTTTGTTATTTTTTGCTATCATTTTGGTAGAGGTTGTGGAAGAAGAGATAAGTGCGTGTAATTAATTCACCATTTTTAACCAAGAGCCCCTTAGGTTTTTTTCTCTACAAGCATCGAGGCAATCAGAACTTTTCACAAGAGCCCTTGATCCTTAAATTCTTTTCCCCACCATTTTGCAAAGTAGGAAAACAAATTTACTCTTTGACCTAGTAACATGGACGAAAAATCTAAATAAATAATTGTCCATGATAAAGGGCTTTCCTCTTCAACTATTTAATAGTATACCCTATGTACACCTACCACAATATTATTTTATGATTACACAGTTTAAGATTTTTGAAAGAAGCATAAAACATTGTCAAATAGGTTAAAATGCTATTAGCCTCTGAATAAATGTTATACTGTTTTGAACTTTTTCTGAATGGACCACCAAAAGATAAAAATAGAAGAGACTTCTGTAAGTCATTTAATTTTTTCCCCCAATCTTTTCCAATCTCTTTGGAATCATTTAAAACAATTAGTATTTCAAGATCTCAAATTTCAGTATTTTTTATATATATATACATACATATATATATATATATACACATATATACACACTTTTCCTTTAATAACTGCTCTAAGTTATTCTCTTTGCTTGTTATTTTGCTTTATACCCAAGGTTAAAGCACTGCATGTATGTAAATATTGATTGCTCTATTGCTTGTTTTGTTATAGAAAGGAATTTCAGTAGAATGTTTAGGAATATTCCTGATGTGTATATAAATTGAGGCTATTTTCTGATCACAACTGCCAGACTGACATCCTTTCAAAGTCAGTAACTTATCTCTAAATACAAATTTCCCAATAGACACAGTCTCACAGTGTTCAGTGATTTATTGTTATTAATATCATTGCAAAATATTTATAGAACATATTCTAGAGCATAAGCAAGTTTTCATCTTAGGGAAATTATAGTTTGAAGTATGATCAGACAAATAAACATAAAACAAAATAAAGAATTGCTAGGATCAGGAATGAGTTATTCTCCAAAAAAACAACTAAAAGTCACCAAGTGAAGATGTGAAAAGGGGTTGACCAAACTGGCTGGCATTCCTCTTACAGATGAGACCATCACTTGAGAAAACACCAAGGATGAAAAGCTGAATATCTCCCATTTCAATAGTTGATCATTTCCCCCATCCTCTGTGTGACCCAGAAAAGCAAACTAGAGCAAAGAGGAAATTAAAAGGTGTGAGTTCTAATAGTGAGCCAAATTTACCTGAGCAAAGCACCTAGGCAAATTATCACTCATTTTTTAAAATATCATTTACTTTATCATTCTCAGCACACCAGTAACAGTGATTAGTGTTGCATGAGTCAGGTAAAAGAAAACCTTAGCCAAAACAAAATGAAAACATTTGGAGGTTTAAAAAAAAAAAAAAGGCTTTTCATTTCAAATAAACCGAAGTTACTACAAAAGGACCAGACAGTGTTATCAGCATCCAGTTACATCACCTGTTATTCTAGAGTCTGGATTGAGCAAATCCAGAAAGCCCAGAGGTTCTTAGTTCAAGTTGCTTTAAATTTAACAACAAATAAGAGCTTCAAATATCAAGATGCTAACTAAAGGAAGTGTGTGATGTCATGAATGGCTGGTTATAAGATTGGGGAAAGGAAAAGTTTGTTCTGTTTAGTAACTATTTCCACTCTTTGGATTTAATTTTAATCATAAAATGCTGGTATTTTGTAATATTTTACCTGAAGTTTTGCTTCCAAAGTTGTGATCAAGACCAAGACCATAGAATCATATGAGAATATAAAAGGAAACAAACCAAAGGATAACAAAAAGTGAAAATACAGTCAGCCAGTGTCAAAGGCAGTGTCTCCTCTCTAAGCTGATAATGCCATGAGTTTAGGATGTTAGGGGCAAGATAAATAAATTCTGAGACTCCATGTCAGAATATATTGACAGGTTACACTGAAGTACAGAATTGGAGTTCAGAGGCGGAGTCCTCAGTCCATTCTCACCACAGAATTAGGCAACTACCTGACCACAGATCCACTTGCCTGCCACACTCACAGAGACATACACAAAGGAACACTTGGAAAGAGAGCAAGGCTGCCTTCATCCCATAAAGACGATGGCAGATTTCCCAAGAATGGCACTTAGGGTCAGAGAAAACCAAGGATGAAGAACGCTTTAAAAAGAAAATCCACAAAGAGATATCTGACCCTCACCTCGGCTATGGGTGCTAGAGAGAAGAGAAACAAAGATCTCGTTATTCAGACAACATTAAAACAAACACATGTACAACATTGATAAGCATTTTGCTTAAAGGGAGAAAAGAACAGGAAGGGCTGAAAGTCTCCACACAGGCCAGTCTGTTTGATGAAAACATATTTCCTTTTTTCTTCTGGCCTCCTCTGTAAGACAGTGTACAAAGTGCTCATTTATATTTTCTTTGTTTTCATCCCAAAGCTAGAAGATCAAAGAGTTAATAAAACCTTCTTGCTATAGAAGGTCATTACAAAACTAAATGCAGCAATTCAAAGTGGAAAATAGAATGAATGCCAAGGAGATGTTTAACGAAGTAACATTCTAGATGTATTCTTTGAAGAACATTTGCAGACTCGTTTGATTGCTTTAGAGCGCACGGGGCACAATGCATCCAGTGCGGAGCTGGCATTGGCTGACGGTTGCGTGCTGTGGCGGCCCCGGCCAGGCCTCTTGGAATCACAAGTGTGTTTGATAGAGAATTACCTAATATGGTAGAAATGTTCATGAGTATTTTACATAGCAAAATGGTATTAAAAACTTCCGTCTTTTTTCCCTTAAGCCTAATTAAATGTCCAAACGCAAGACATGAATCTAATCATTTGAAAAATATTTTGAAACACTGTTTTTCCAAGAACTAAATTGGATGCCAAGATAAAAGATTAGCTTGATCTTTTCGATTCACTACTGAGATCCTTCTTCTTTTTCTTTATTTCTCCTTTTTTGTCCTTCTTCAGTTCTGACATCCTTAGAATGGGAGCAAATACAGAATATAGAGAGGTAGGCAGGAAAACTGTCAGTATGGCCATACTGATTTATTCAAAAGAGACAGGCTGGTATACTGGCTTTGCATTTCAATGTGGCATGTCAGAATTTGCCATTCACTGTAGCCCTTGAATCTCAGCATTAAGGCTCATTAGGTTTCTTCCTTAAAAAGAAGAGCAGAAAAGTCTAGAACATTAGAAATGACCACGCTGCTTGTGGAGTCATAGCTACATGGCAACATGGAGGCTAATGATTGGGGCTGGAATCTCTGACTGATACATAATCAAAAAATTATCTTTTCACTATCTAAAAACTTGGTACATACAGGTTGTTTTCAGTTTGAGGAGGAGGAAGGTCTTTCCCAAGATAATTTGGGGGTGGTGGAATAGAAAACTGGCCAAGCTAGGTGTTCAGATAATGCTTCGACACAGAGAAGGAGTATAATCAGATGACAACATAGGAACTTAAAGAGATGAGATTAAGTTTAAGCGATGAAAGTTTTTAATTATTTGGGGCAAATAATTGACCTATTTCATCATAAAATGAAACTGTTTGGAAGTACACTTGAATCTGTGCCGAGGCCAATAGTATTTTTTTTTCTTTTTGCATCAGTGATGCATGTCACCTTCCTGCAAGGCAACCAGTTTGCAGATCTGGCCAGAGGGAAAATTACTGGACAACAAAATGAAAAGGAGGCGTAAGTCAGCCCAGATCTCTGAACCCTAGGAAAGGCAACTTCCCTCCCGCTCATGAAAGAGGACGATTGTGCTCAGTACCACTTATCTGGTGCCAACAATCTGGTAAGCTCTCTATTCAGCCCTGCACCAAGGCTACAGCAAGGTGACCTGGAGTTTGGGGCCGAGGTCAGGGAAAGGTCACTGCCTGAAAAATGAAACTAGTCAAATGGAAAGAATCCCAGGAATGAGTGAGGTTAGTCACCCACAAAAGTAGCCCAATCCAAGAAATGGCATAGAAAGCTATTTCTTATGACTCCAAGGTTCTGACTCTTTTTAAATAATCTTGCTGCCCCTTGCAAACTGGTGCTAGGATGCTCTGAAGCATGGTCATAGGAATCTGCATTTTGTCACTAAAATTGCTATAGACTTCTTCCATTCCTTCAGCTCTTCAGGTTTCCCATTTCCCTTCTCCCTTCCCTTATTTCCACCACCACCCACAACCTCAAAACTAAAGACCAGACACCATCATCCTGTTGTTTGAAACTCTCTCTGCAAGCTGGTCCTTTCCCTTCCGCAGCATCTTCCTGGTGCCTCCCTGCAAAGGCAGAATGTTAATACAGAGATTTGTATGTGATAATGTTAGGTGGTCCTAGTATGCCATGACTGCCCATTTTAAATAAGCCTTTTAAGGTTAAAGGAACCTTAGTGCTTGGAATATTTGTTTGCCCTTTCATAGCTTTTCTTATCTCATGTGATGCATATGAGTCCTTACAAGGTACCTGTTAGGCTCAGAATTACTTATTTTCAGCCTTCCAAAAAAAAAAAAAATGACATTTCTTCCCTTGGATAGCAAGATGAAAACATTTCATTATATCACTTTCTTTTGTGAAAAGACTAGATGTACTTTGAAAAGGACTTTTAGTTTAAATAGATACCTGGAATTTATATGTACAACTGATATGTTTACTATTCATCTGATTTCTTTTTCTAAGAAACCCCAAAATCGTAAAGTTAGAAAGTATTTGATTACTTCTCGTCAGTGTGTAAAATGATGAAGAGGGAGAGTTCAAGTTCTTTTTGTTTTATATTTGGTGTCAAGAATTCATATAATAAAGTCAATTTTATACAAAATAATTTCACAAAATTATTTTTAAGAGAATCAGTTTCCATAGATCAATTTCAGTAGGTCATATAATTCTTTTAATATGAGCTCCTTACTTTTATTAGTGCATTATAAATTATTTATCTTGGAAAAATACATTAAAAACAGAATTAGAATGTCTTTGGTTTATATAGCTCACAGCATTAAGTTAAAATAGTATAATACATGTTATACAGAGGGAAATGTAAATGTGGCCTAAAAGAATATTTTGAGTCAATTTCACATTAAACATTGAATAGAAAAGTTGACTTAAAGTAAAGCAAGTCACTATATCACTCTGCTACAAGCAAACGTTTCGTTTGTAAATAAGGATGAACTGACAGTGCTTGAAAGTGTAGTTCATCAAAATCACAACAAGAAACCAAATATTATGAACATGTAAAATTCCATGTTTATTTAATATCCATTACATAGTCAGTTCATTGAAACCAGACTTTGTAAAGACAAATAACATTTCTGATGAACATAAACAATATCATATAGTTGAAATTCCTCCTGTATTTTCACATGAATAAAGATGTCATGATGCAAGAGTTCCAACAATAAAGACCTTGCCGTGAACCAGCATGGCATCACTCAGCGCTTCAAGGCGGCACCAGCCCCATCAGCTTGAGAGGAGAGCTTAGCCGCTGTGTGTCAAGGGGCCCAGTTACCAGCACGTCTGCACTCAGCGTGGTCTGTGTCATGAGGACACATCCAGAGCTCAGGAAGGGTATTCCTAGGACAAAAAATAACAAAACAAAGCCAGAAACTAAAGACAATATACAGATAACATAAAAAAGCTCACTCTAATCAAGGAGAAGTATGCGTATTATACTATTCAACATCAATGAGTGTGTTTTTATAGTTGCTCATATTCCTTAAAGTTTTCTTTGTGCCAGGTGTAATGTTAAGCACTTTTTCTCTTTACCGTCTTATACAATACTTTAAGCACTGTAAGAATACTTTAAAATAAGCACTGTAATTACCTGTTATATAAATAGTCAGGTAAGTTTGACAGAGGTTAGGAAACTTGAATGTGATTCACAGTAAGTAGTAGAACTAGAATGCCCTTTGTACCAACAAACACAGTCCAGGAAAAGCCAGTTATCTTCCTGTGTCCAACACTGTGGATGGGCTGATAGCTTCCTCAAAGCCATTCACAACCCTGTTCTGCCTTGCTTTTCTCTACCATGGAGGCTGGAAAAGTAAAAGTCTTAATGTTCTGAAAAGACCTCTTTCTGTCTCTATGATGATATTTTTTTTTCCTCCAGTTTTTACAACCCAAACCACAGCACAGATTTCCTTGCTCCCTAGAGTAACCATGTTATAGATTTTGACCAAGGAGAAGGTGAAATTGGGAGCTGGAGCTTCCCAGAATTTTAAGAACAGACTCAGTTGTACAGCCGATCTCTACTTATGAGGGTAGGTCTCCTGTTAAGTGTTCTAACAGGAAGGAAGGAATTAAAAGGAGAGAGGGAGGAAGGGAGGAAGAAAAAAGAGAAAAACATAAGGAGACAGACTCCTGGATTATCCTAGATTATCCATCCTCAGATTTATTGGTACATAAGGAAAAAGTCCTATCTGCTAAGCCGTGTTAATTTGGTCCTTGTGTTGACTAGGTTATCACTGGTTATCTAAAACTATTTTTAAAGATTTGTGACTTATTGAGGGGGTGGGAGCAATAATCACTAGTATTTGTTAAATAAAAGGATAAGTGATTGTCATATATCTTAATTGTGGTATATTCTATACCATATTTCTACAGTAAAATTAATGTTGAATGACTTCCTTTCATAAATGCAAAACACTAGCACATTTGAAATAGCTATCAGTTCTTCTTAATGTAAGTATGCAGGTTAAAGAAATAAGTTAAATCCTTTGGGTAATGTGCATGTAAAAGACGACTATAGTCCTGATCGTAGGGGTTCCAAAATCCAGAATTGAACTTATCACTGGGCCCAATAGAAAAGGAAAGGAGAAGAATCCAAGAGGGAAAATAAGAAATTTTTGCAGAAGGGTAAATGCTCAGGTTAAATTGTTTTTCTATTAAATTGAACAAGACCCACTTTCTAATCCACTCCCTGTGTTAGTGATTAAAATCCCATTTCCAGCATTGTTGGGTGTATGATCTTAGATAAGTTAGTTTCACTTCTCTAAGCTGCCAACTGTTTTCAACCATGAAGTCCACCTTTTGCAACCCATCTCATAGGTTTACTTTAGGGTTAACTAAAACAATGAAGGTGAATCGCCTAGGACTGTGCCTGACAATAAAGTACAGTTAACAGATTTTAATCCTCCCTGCCACAGCCCCACCCAGTTCCCATCACTCATCCCCTTGACAGAAGTTTGACTTCAATCTCTGAAAACATTTTTCTTTTTCTTACTTCACAGCCCAATCACCATACAAAGACCACATTTGACTGGACACAGATTTTAGTGAAAGAAATACCTCCTACTGAGATGTAAGCTTGCTGAAGGCAGAACTGTGTCTGATCAATGTTTACATTCCTCAGAATCTTGAGTTTCTAAAGAATTTCCAGTTAGGATATCTGAACAGAAAAGAATGTTTGAGCGCACTGTATTAACATTTGATGATTTATCAATCCACATGACATCTTTTTAAGGTACAATCTTGTCAACACTTACTATTCATTAAGCACAATGCCTAAGGACCTTCAAGCAATTGTGAACAAAAGCAACCCTGTAGTATGGATGATAATATGAAGGCATAGAAAGCAAAAAAGGAAAAATATCCTATAATATAATAGCTGTTTATGGGAGCTATTCACTATGCTAGGCACTTTCATACATTATCACTAACCTTCTCCACAACTCTGCAAAATGGGTGTCATAAGCCCTGCATCACAGAAAGAAAAACCAAGGGTCAGAGACTTGACTGATAAGTGAATTCAAAGTGCCTTAATCAGTTTGTTTTCAGACATTTCATCTCCTAATGTCTGAGCCCTTTACACTTCATATACTACATTCCAGAAGATGTGCTGATTATGAATATCTGGGACAAAAAAAAGTCAAAGCAGTCATTTGTCTAGTTTAGCTTGGGACCTTAATTATTTAGATGTATAACATCAGGATGATTTATTGCTAGTAAAAAACAATAATAATGTCTAATATTACTGTTGCAACCTACAGAGGTCTCGTTTAATCTTCACAACATTTCTGTGAGGTACATATCATTATCTTCTCTTGTAAACAGATGTTCAAATTCAGGTAGAGAAATGGGCTTTCCCAAGTATCAGACCTGAGACCCATACCACGACCCCATCACCTTATCCAGAGTTCTTTCTGCCATGCTGCCATACTTTGCTCTCCATGCTACTTTGCCTGAACTTCAGTGAAAAAAGGTCAAAGGAAGGGACGAGGATGTGGCGTTATTACCATCTTTGGTCCTTCTTCTTTCTATTATCTAAAATGCTTTCTGCTGAACAAGGACTTTTTAAAAAAAAAAACTAGGTGTCTTCTAAAAAGGCATTCTGATAAAGTATGAATTCAATAAAGCAAGTCTTCCCACTGAGCATGGTTGAGTCAGTGTTAGAGTGATTTTCTAAAGGTCCTTAGTTCAAGCTTGGTTTTAGGTGTGTTCTTTTTCTCTTCCTTGGCGTCTATTTTCAAACCAATAGTGAGTAATCACTTTATGAGCTAGAATAGCTCTGGGGAATTTAACAGGTGCTGGAACTCATGTCTAGGTCACCAGTTCAGATTCTAAGATATGTGGTTCTGTCGTCTTCCAACCTATGACTTCAAGCAGTAAGACCAGACCAATATCTTTAAGCTAGCATATTGTATCAGAAGACCATTCTTCCCTATTTTGATTTAGAGGTGCTGGTGAGGAATCAACTCGGATTGTTACTTCTGAGAACTGGCAGGGCGGTAAGCATCATTCAGTCCACTGACATATTTAATAGCATGTCTTTTATGCTGTTAGAAGCACGAGAGCTAGATATAAGCAACCTGATGAAGTGGGATAGTGTATATTCCTTTAAAAAAATTCATCTGTAGTTTGGGAGAAGAGAAATTAGGTTGAGCGACAGAAAGAGCAGCAAGGAGGAGGTGACAAAGAAGAAAGATAATGATGATCCAAATTTTAACTAATCAGAAAGAATGATAGACTGAGTCAATAGCTAAACCTGGGAAGGAGAGAGAATCAAATGCCAACTTGTCAACTCTGAAGACTAGGGAACCCTGGACTATAAAGCAGAAGGTCAGTTAATTCAGTACTCAATTATTCTTAGCTTTTTGATGATATCTAAGTATTTAAAAACTTTGTCTTCAAGTGTTACTAAGAAAGTGTTAATCACTCAGTCATGTCCAACTCTCTGTGACCTCAGGACTATAGCTCACCAGGTTCCTCCGTCCATGGAATTCTCCTGGCAAGAATACTGGAATGGGTAGCCTTTCCCTTCTCACAGGCTTCCCTGGTAGCTCAGCTGGTAAAGAATCTGCCTGCAGGAGACCTGGATTTGGATCCCTGGGTTGGGAACATCCCCTGGAGAAGGGAATGGCTACCCACTCCAGTATTCTGGCCTGGAGAATTCCATGGACTGTATAGTCCATGGGGTCGCAAAGAGTCAGACACAACTGAACGACTTTCACTTTCACTTTTCCCTTCTTCAGGGGAGAAGTCTAGGAAGCTAGACTCATGCATTGCAGGCATATTCTTTACCATCTGAGCCACCAGGGCATGGCATCCCACTCCAGTTTCCTGCCTAGAGAATCCCATGGACAGAGGAGCCTGGCAGGCTACAGTCCATGGGGTTGCAGAGTTTGACACTACTAAAGCAACTTAGCATGCATGCATGCATTACTAAGGAAAGGTACATGAATCAGGAAGACTGAGTAATACTTAACAGATAATATCCTGGTTCTTAGAGTGGACCAAAGATGTAAAGGTGTCCTTCACAGCCTCCCACTTACAAAGGCTTCTTTTTGTTTGTGCCATACCTTATATATTTTTTATTTCTTCTTGAACCTTTGTTTATGATTGTGAAATGCCATACTAGCAGGAGTAAACACTTTTATTTCATTATTCTCTCTAACAAATATTTACTCTTTAATCTTTGCAACAAGCCTCTGAGATAGGATCAATTATTAACCCCATTTTACAGGTGACGAAGCTGGCATAGAGAGATCTGAAACTCTCCAAGTTCATGGAGATAATTCATTAGTGAAGCAAGGATTCAAACTCAGGCAGTTTTCTCCAAGTCCTTGCTCTTAACCACTACACTCACTATATTTAAAGCAATTAAAATATTTTATAGTTTTCTAAATACAAAACTTTAGCTACAAACAGAGCTATAGATGTGTTTCCAAATATTTAGTGGTTCTATAACTTTCCTGAAAAATAAAAAAGTTTTCTATGCAGAAGCTATGATTTAATTCCTAATCTGTTTAGGTATGCAAATATTATATTTTTAAAAATAAAAATGATAACATTATTTTTATCTATATACTTATAACAATTATTTAAGAAATATGAAGATTTCATGAAGAACCTAAAAATTATAATATTTTAACTGGCTTTGTTCAAAAGCTAAGCCAGAACTAACAGGGCACCGCTTTGAGGTATGTCTAGTTTATAAATAACAAAAGACTCCTATATTCCTACCATCATTTCTGGGCACTGTAAACATTGTTTGTATTAATGAAAATGCTAGTTCAGTTGGTGGCATTTCAAACAAGGAAGCAGAGGCTCTACTTTGAAGCTGAACATAAACATAATTGGAAAAGGTGATGATGAACTAAACCATATTTACACAAGCATTTGAAATAATGGCTCATGAGTCCTGTAAGATATTTTTCCCCTTTAAAGACAATCACACACAGTACTCTATTGGTTCATTTCTTGGCATCTTATTCATGCTATAAATCTCCCTGCTGGATAGGAAATCTAGTCATATCACCATCATTTTTCAAATTAAGCTCATTTCCCTTGCTGAGTGCTTAGATGAAGTAAAATCTAAGGATTTCTCAATTTACTTCATTATTTTTTTGAAATCAGAATTTCAACCAGTGGCAAGTAGAAGGAAAAACTTGTGAACTTTATATTATTGTAGGGGAGGATGTGATGGGAGTATGTGTGTGTGTTTGTGTGGTTCATTCATGTTCCCAACCACAGACTGTTGCAATGATGACAAAAATTTGGGATTAGAAACTGGTGAATATGCATGCTCTGAGAAAAATGCAAATTTAAAATGAGGTGGACTTTACCTCAATTGCATATTTATTTACCAAAGTCATAGAAAACCCAACTTCATTTCAGGTTTCTTGAAAAGTAAACCAAAAAATGATTAAGCATCTCTGGTAAAAGTGTGCAGATATGGATAAAATGCTGAATATTACAGATGAAAAAAAAAAAAAAGAAACTTCCTACACTTAAAAAAAAAATCAAAACTTATTTTAACCAAAATCATTTCTAGGCAATCTAGTGAGTAAATTTTGAACATCTCAGCCTGAAGCTTTTTTGATGTTTTCCTGAAAGTTGCACATTTGGAGTTTCTATCTCCGGCCTTACAAGAAACACGAACTTCCTATCTGTATATCCAAGACATACACTCTCCAAGAAGACACTAGCATAAGGTACACTAGCGTATTGGTTCTCAAAATGTGAACTAAGAACTCCTAGCGTTCCATGGAAATACTATATGTAGCCTATGATGTAGGCTAGTCAATGGCGATGGCCATCCTCTTTGTTTTGGCATAAGCTAATAATTACTTATGATCTATAATAAAATTAGATGTCAGCTCCTATTGCTTCATCAAAGACAGCACTAATTCTGATTAATTACATTAAAGGGTATGACTGAACAAGAAGTAGGCAATGGATTTTTGGATTTATCCAAGTGGCCTGAAGATTGGAGTATTTTTCCAGTCATGTTCTGTAGATTTCCAGACTGCTGAAGATTTCCAGACTATTGTAGATATCCAGACTACTGTGTTCTATGAGAAAAAGTTTACCCATTCTAAAGGAGGTAGGTTTCAAATGACTATATGGAGTGTAATTTCCATTGGAATAGTTTCTCTTAATCTTGACCTTCCACCATTCCCGTTGCTGTAGTATTTGCCCAAAGGGACCATAGTTCCTAAAGTCTTCAGACTGCCTTTCAGCACATTAACATATTCTTCCCAGTCTCACAGTGGTTGCACCTTAAGGGAAGGAGTTACCTCCAGTGGTTAAGAATTCACCCTGCAATGCAGAGGACACTGGTTTAATCCCTGGTCTGAGAAGATTCCACATGTCATGGAGCAGTTAAGCCTGTGCACCACAGCTACTGGGCCAGCTCTCTAGATCCCAGGAACTGCAACTGCTGAAGCCCACACACCTGGAGTCCATGCTACACCAAAAGAGAAGCCACTGCAGTGAGCCCGAGCACCACGATGAAGAGCAGCCCCTGCTTGTCAAAACCAGAGAAAGCCCGTGTACATCAACGAAGAACCATCACAGCCAAAATAAATTTTTTAAATAAAAGAACAAAAATAAATAAATAAAGAAAAGAACATTCCACAAGGAATAATTATGTGGATATCAGAAAGATGCACGTTGGAAATTTTGAGGAGGTAAATAGTACATAAATTCAAATCTGAAGGCAAAGTTTATCAAAATTTTTTCTCCCCTTCAGTCCTTTCAGGAGGATAATAGAGAACAAGAAAATTCTGTAATTGGTTAAAGGGCAAAGGTGTGTGTGCTCTTGACAGGTGGTGGCAGGGGGCAGGCAGGTGGAAAAAAATCCTGCTGACTTCAATTCAACTAAGTGACCCTTACTTGCTGAGTAGAAGACCCAAGCAGTAGGCCAGTTAAGGAGGACTGGCATGAAAGATGGGTGACCGCTGAGTCAGAAACCCTGGCGACAAAAGTGATTTTTTTTTTTTAATCAGGTTGGTGGTTGCAGAGGGTTAGACAATGTTGAAGTTGGCCTGGTTGACTCACGCAGACAATTTCTCTGTAGCATAAAAGGCTGTTTGATAGCATTTTCTCCACAGCAGAACTTCTTTCAAAACTGGAGTCAATCCTCTCAAACCCTGTCACTGCTTTGTCAACTAAATTTATGTAATAGTCTAAGTCCTTTGTTGTCATCTCAATAATCTTCACAACATCTTCATCAGAAGTAGACTTTATCTACTTTCTTTGCTCATCCATAAGTAGTAACCCCTCACCTGCAAAAATTTCATCATGAGGCTGCAGCAACTCAGTCTCATCTTTAGGCTCCATTCTAGTTCTCTTGCTATTTCTACCACATCTGTATCTTTTCCTCCACTGAAGTCTTGAACCCCTCAAAGTCATCCATGAGGGTTGGAATCAACTTCTTCCAAACTCCTGTTAATGTTGATATTTTGACCTCTTCCCACGAATCATGAATGTTGTTAATGGCATCTAGAGTGGTGAGTTCTTTCCAGAAAAATTTCAATTTACTTTGCCCAGATCTATTAGAGGAATCACCATGTATGGCAGCAAATGTCTTACAAAATGTATTTCCTTAATAAGATTTGAAAGTTTAAATTATTCCTTGATCCATGAGCTGTAGATAGGTGTTGTGTTGATAGTCATGAAAATATAGCATTAATCTTGTACATCTTCCTCAGAGCCCTTAGGTGACCAGGTGCATTGTCAATGTGCAGTAATATTTTGAAAGGAATCTTGTTTTCTGAGCAGTAGGTCTCAACAATGGGCTTAAAATATTCAGTAAACTATGTTGTCAAAAGATTTGCTGTCATGCAGGCTTTGCTGTGCCATTTAGAGAGCACAGGCAAAGTAGATTTGGCCTAATTCTTGAGGGCCCTAGGGCTTTCAGAATGGTCAGCGAGCACTGTCTTCAAGTCACCAGCTGCATTACCCCTAATTAGAGTCGGCCTGTCCTTTGAAAGCTTTGAATCCAGACCCTGACGTCTCTCAAGCTATGGAAGTCCTAGACAGCATCTTCCTGCAGAAGGCTGTATTTCACCTACCTTGAAAATGTGCTGTTTAGTGAAGTCACCTTCGTTAAATATCTTAGCTAGATCTTCTGAATGACCTGCAACAGCTTCTATACTAGCACCTGCTGCTTCACTTTGCCTTTCGGTGATATGGGGGCGCTATGGTTTCCTTCACCCTCGTGAACCAACCTCTGCTAGTTTCACACTTTTCTTCTGTCCTCAGTCTCTCAGCTTTCACAGGGTTGAAGACAGTTAGGGCCTTGTTCTGGATTGTGCTTCAGCTTAAGGGAATATTGTTACTGTTTTCTTGTTTATTTTTTTAGTTCATTTTTAATAGGAGGATAATTGCTTTACACGTTGAGTTGGTTTCTGCTGCACAACACCATGAATCTGCCGTAAGTCTACATATCCTGTGACCAGTTTGATCTTCTATCCAGACCATTAAAGCTTTCTCCCTATCAGCAATAAGACTGTTTCACTTTGTTATCGTTCATGTGTTCACTGGAGTAGCACTTTTAATTTCCTTCAAGAACTTTCCCTTTGCATTTAAAACTTAGTTAACTGTTTGGCACAAGAGGCCTAGCTTTTAGCCTATCTCAGCTTTCAACATGCCTTCCTCACTAAGCTTAATTATTTCTAGCTTTTGATTTAAAGTGAGAAGCATGTGACTCCTTCTTTCAATTGAACACTTAGAGGCCATTGTAGGGTTATTAACTGGCCTAATTTCAATTTGTTGTGTCTCAGGAAATAGAGAGCTCTGAGGAGAGGGAGAGAAAGGGAAGGGCGGGTCAGTGGAGCAGTCATAACACACACGACATTTATCAGTTAGATTTGCTGTCTCATTTGGGCATGGTTTGTGACACCTTGAAACAAATATAACAGGAACATCAAAGATCACTGATTTACAGATCACCATAACATATATAATAATACTGAAAAAGTTTGAGTTATTGTAAGAATTATGGAAATGTGACACAGATACAAAGTGAGAAAATATTGTTGGAAAAATGGTGCTGATCAACTTGTTCTACACAAGGTTGCCACAAACTATCAATCTGTAAAACCCGCTACAACAACAGCAAAAACCCTACACAGTATTAATGAAGTGCAGTAAAGCAAAGTGCACTAAAATGAGATAAGCCTGTAGGTACTTTCTCTCCTTGAGACTCAGCTGCCTCATCTGTAAATGGGACCACTGTGACCTCCTTCACAAATGATGAGGATGGGCACATCTGAGACAGCAGTTCTTTCTGAACCTGGAAAGGGTGAACACTAAGAAAGATGATGCCAGTGGGAGTTTCACTGTAGAAGAAACACCTGAATGGAGAGCTGAATATTGGAGTCTGTTCCAATTATGATAAAACTATGGAATGACTTGGTATTGATAAATAAGTAAATAGGTCTTTGTGTCTGAATTCTCACTGATGAACCAGGGGAGATTTCAGGACATATAAAGCAGTTGAACCTCCTAAGCAAGACCAAAGATATAAAAGTCATTTGCGGGTCATAGGAGCTAAACTGGTTCGTATTGACACGCATCACTAAAGAGGCATTGTGGAATCTTCACAGTAGTGTTCACAAATAATGTTGCTTCTAGTCTACTCTCCTCTTTCTTTTCAAGAGAGAAAAGTTTATAAAGATTGGGCACCTGAGATGGAATCCTGCATGGTGTGAGGTGCTCCTGGATAAAGGGGCAATCTCAGCAGTGAGTCAAGGAGTGAGTCAAGGATTTTGTCAATTCTTAGAAGAGGAGTGAGTCAAGAATTTCTTCAATTCTTAGAAGAAAATCTAAGAGGGTAGAGCAGAAACCTTTCCCGACGAGCTGTGCTCAGTGGCCTCCCTTTCATGGAGTCCGTGGTGTTCATGGAATAAGCCTCCTTGGAACTCCCCAGAGACAGAAACTTCTCTCATGGCTGTTCACCTCAGCCTTCAGAATCAGGAATGAAATGTTAGAGGGCCTGAAAATGGGACTCCTCCATATGGGAGAGTATTAGTTACTTGGAAAAAGAGTAGTGAATTTCCTTTGTCTCTAGTTTACAACCTGGATGCTATTTAGGCATTATGAGAATCAGCCTATTTCTCACCTCAACACTTGGACTTAGTACTTCATTACTAGCTCTTAGTTACTCCTTTAGACAACTCAGTGACATGGTGCCTATTAGTCCCATTGTTAGAATAAGAGACACTGAGACAGAGCCACGTGAAGGGATTGGTTCCCACCTGGCTGGAGTTTGTAAGCGTATTAAATACTTACTCTGTTTCACCTCTTTCCATATTCAGTATAGATCATAACTGAACAACAACAATAGATCATAACACCCAGCTGACTGATGAGTCTGCTTGACCATCTGCCCACCTTTTCTCTTCCTCCCCTCCCCTGATGAGAGAGACAGGCTTCAGTTAACAGAAATTAAGTGGAGAAGACAATAAGAGGAAACCTTTTTGTTGTTGTTCTTCAGTTGCTCAGTTGTGTCAGACTCTTTGCGACCCCGTGGACTGCAGCACACCAGGCCCCCCTGTCCTTCACTGTCTCCTGGAGTTTGCTGAGGCTCAGTGATAACATCCAACCATCTCATCCAGTGTAGCCCCCTTCCTCTCCTGCCCTCAATCTTTCCCAGCATCAGGACCTTTTCCAATGAGGGGGAAAGCATCAGGGTCTTTTCTTTCTTTGTATCAGGTGACCAAAGTATTAAAAGCTTCAGCATCAGTCCTTCCAATGAATAGAATATTTAGGGTTGATTCCTTTAGGATTGACTGATTTGATCTCCTTGCAGTCCAAGGGACTCCCAAGAGTCTTTTCTCCAGCACTATAGTTCAAAAGCATCAGTTCTTCAGTGCCCAGCTTTCTTTATGGTCGAACTCTCACATCCATCCATGACAACTGGAAAAACCTTTTATTTATTTATTTTTAAAGCCAATAGTTCAGTGACCACTGTCATTCTGAAATTGTGTTCCCTGTCCTTCAGAATATCTACTCAGCTGAGAGATAAATACCTTTGGAGGCCTTGACTCTCTGTTAGAAGAAAGCTGCACTTACATTCCTCTCAGATCTTGCAGAAATACATTTTATAGAGAATCGTTGGATTTCACAAAAATGTCTAGATCTCTTTTTTCAGGCTGCAAGTTTAATTATTAATTATTATATTTTTAAGATTTGCAGGACAAATAATTTCTTCTTAATTTAAATTTCCCCTTTTTCTAGTAACATTTTAGTTTTGTATTTCAATGAATGCTTGTACATGTTTTAAAAAATTACTGGCTGGAAAATTAGTCTTGCTATGTTTTCAAGTATTCCAGACTTGTGAATCTAAAACAAAATAAAACACATTTTATTTCCAAAACAGAAAAAACAACTTGTTTAGTTTTGAATATAATGTATAAATTTTTATATACTGGAGAATTTCCCTCCACTGTTCTTTTTAACTAATTCATGTCTCACAAATCTAGCTTAATTTTCCTAATATTTATAGTTCTTCTTCAATAACTTTACCTAGTCATGGAAATGAAGAAATATGTTTTCTTTTCAAGCTTACACTTAATGTGTATTGTTCACAAAGTGATGGAGAAAAGGCCACTTCATAGAAAATGATTCAAACTAGTCATTTTTTTAGAAGTGGTTGAATTAAAGAGGTCACTTGTGAAGAGCTGACTCATTGAAAAAGACCCTGATTTGGGGAAAGACTGAAGGCAAAGGGAGAAGGGAGTGGGAGAGGATGAGATGGTTGGAGAGGATGAGATGGTTAGAGAGCATCACCAACTCAATAGATGTGAATGTGAACACACTCCTGGAGATGAAAGAGGACAGAGGAGCCTGGCGCGCTGCAATCCATTGGGTCGCAGAGGCGGGCAAGACTTGGCAACTGAACAGCAGCAGCAGTGGTCACTTGTGGAGGAGCCTGTAGACCGCACTCCTGACTTCGGGATTTCCTGCCCTCTCAACGCTTTGGATCTCCCACCTGTCCTGTAAGTGAGCTGGTCTCCAGCCCCAACAAAGCTTCATGGTTTTTGCCATATAAGTGATTCCAGCCTTTATTTAATATTTGGGCTACTGTGTAAATATCACTGCAGTAATTTTAACTTAGTTTTTATCTTTAACTTATTTTATCTTAAACTTAGATAAATGTGTTTTGAAAGGAAGCTTTGTTTCTATGCCATGAATAGATGATGACCTGGAAAAATTAATTTAATGAAAACTATACAGTGTTTTTAAGCTCTAGCTCCACATAGCTGTCTGCTGGAGACTGAGCCTGAGGCTTGCCTTCTGTTTCTTCAAAAGGAAGGGAAAACCGTTAGATAGTTCTTTGTCAGCACCAGTCTTAGACTTTCTTCTTGATATAATTAGAAAGTCTTGAAAAACCTGAAATGTAGTACATTTTCTCATTGTATCATCCAATATTGATATGCCTCCTAAAATTATCTTGTACATACTAATGCTATACATCCCTCCACCTGGGAAACACTGGGTTGTATGTTGTCCAAGACTTCTGCCAGCTTTAACAATTTATTATACTGCAAATCTATAATTTTAATTTACAGACATGCAAAAGACACAGGGGTACATTCCTCTTCCAATGTTTTGAAAAGCTAAGATGCAAACATTTTGTAGGAAGAGCTGACTTTTCTCTACTCCATGACTCTGAGTAACTTGTTCAGACACGAAAAGGTAATGAGGAAGTGTGAATAAGAAGTGGTCAACTTGATTTTGTTGTTGCAAAAGATCTTTATCTAACAATCAAATTGGAAAATATCATTAAATCAGTCAAACTATTTTTGGTAACACTGAAAGGCAAATGCTGTGATCAGTTTAACAAAATAGCTGTATTTTGGTAGAGAACTGATGCAGTTTGATAATACTACAAAACTTACTGAAGCATCTTTAATGTGTTCGAACTGCCCAGTGACCATTTACATAATGAAAGTGAATGTCTTTAAACTGAAATGAAGAGCTATTTCCATTTATAATTTTTTTGTGTGTTTGTTTTTTGATATATGCTTATATGTGCATGCTTAGTTGTGTCTAACTCTTTGTGACCCCTCGGACTGTAGCCTGCCAGGCTCCTCTCTCCATGGAATTTTCCAGGCAAGAATACTGGAATGGATTGCTATTTCCTTCTCCAGGGGAGCTTCCCAACCCAGGGATTGATCCTACATCTCCTATAGCTCCGACATTGGCAGGCAGATTTCTTTACCATGAGCCACCTGTAAGCTTGTACAGACAGAGTAACTACCTTAGTTCAGAAACTTTACACTCTCGTTGTAGAGTGCTACTAGGGTTACGCAAGCTTATTATCCAACATGAGCAATTAGAGCTGACTCACATAGAAAGTGGCAATGGAAATGAGTGGGGAGGTTCACTGTAGTTTTTTACTTCTACTGCTAACATAAAACACCATACTGACAATTGAGATATCAGTATTTTTCAATAACCCATTTTACTTGGCAGGCACCCCAAAGAGTTCCATCCAACTGCCTGGGACTAGGAGGTGATACTTTTCATAAGATTAAAGTTGATGCTAGTCACTTCAGATACTTCTGAGTGAGTGAGAGGTAAATCGCCTTCACCAGTAACAGCCTCAAAAAGTCCCCGTGGCACCTGTCACTGTGAGATTGCATTTTCAGTTAGTGCAAGCTTCTGCTGCTCCCTTATGCCTTCACCTGCTTCGTTTCTACTTCACTGTGCTTAGAAAACAAGGCGCACATGCCAGGCCCACAAGTGCCAAGGCAAATTACCCACCGTATCTGCAAAACCAGACCCTGGGGTGGGATCTTGAAATTCAGTAGCTCGGTGTTTTGGAGCGCAAAGGCCTGGGAACCACATCTGGGTTCCATGACTAAGTGTGTGATGTTGAGCGACTCAGTTGTTTTCACTGATTTTTAGTGTTCCCTTCTCTAAAGGAAAGGGTGAGAAGGGGTCTTGATAGCTATTTTTTAGTTTAACATCTGATGATTCTGTCTACTTCCTATGGTTATTACATTGATATCTAGCATTAAAAATATTGTTTAATAATCTAAGACTTTAAAGGAGAATCCAGTCTGGCAGAAAGTTTTAACAAGAATAGGCAGCACAAACTTTCATCAAGTCATTCACTGTATTAAGGAATTAATCATAGACCTACAATTAGACAGATATTATGTCTCTGATTTGCTGGTTAACTCATTGACTCTGCTATATATTGACCTTCAGAAAGCTAAAGAATGATAGATATCGACCTAGCCATTAAGTAATTGATCTGCAAACATACCTGCATTAATATTTTATTGATTGCATTTCATTTTAATTGTAGTGTGGTTAAAACTCCAATGAGATAAGTATCTTCCTTTAATGTGAAAAACCCCAGAGAACAGTAGCTCTGAAACATTTATCATAAAAATAAACATAGACTATTACCCAACAATTATGTTTAAAGATGTCTGTGAGTGACTAGACTAATATAGGCCTTCATGTAAAACCAGTGATTTGCATGGCACTTTGCTGGGAGAGCATGTTTCCACAGATAAGCATCATGTTCCTAACTCAGAGGGCTATCTGGGAAAATACACCTAAACTATGATTTACTTTTCCACAACAGCTCCGTCCTACCCCCCATTACTCAAAGCCAAAGACTATGTTTTCCAAACAGTTTGTCTAAACCAACGGAATGTATTTATTTTATATTTGAACCAAAATGTGATAATTTGTAACCACACAATTTTAAACTCTGATATTCGTCTTTTTATCCAAGAGCGGAAATCTGATTTTTAGAAGGGTAGTTGGGAATAGTAATTTCAATCAGCTAATATCTGTTGAAATCTGGCTTTTCCTTAAAAAAAAAAAAAAAAAAGTGATTTAAACTTCAGTAGAGGTTTGGCTCAGTTTTTTATTAAAGTGGCTCTAGAAAAAATGATCTTCAGTTGGAGTTTCCTTCCCCTGGTCCTTCAGCACACTATTGAAAGCCTGTTTGTGTCAGGCACATAGTAATATTCTCATGTGCATTCCTTATCCCACTATCTTCCCAATGGAATCAAATATAAAGCATCTAGTGACTCAAGCTTAGGACCATATTTCAGAGGCCAAATATCAACCCACTCATGCAACTAGAAAAGAAAAGGAAGTCGGAGCTAATAACCATGAAAAAATATTCTGTCAGAGATCCCAAGACCTCCTTCAGCTCTGCCATCCCTTTCCTGAACTCTCTACGTCCCACACCTGATTGTCTTTGGAAGGAGCAGGCAGACTTGCGAACAGAAGAATGCTGCCTCTATGGCCAGACAGGTTCGCTTTGGAAGCCTCACTTCTCCATTAACCAGGTGTGGAACCCAGCAAGTCGTTAAAACCTCTTTAAGCCTAAGTTCCTTCTCTAAGTTGGAAATAATAATATCCTACTCAAGGTTGCTGCAGGGATAAGATGAGATAACGTGAGTAAAGCTCTTAGTACTGCATTTGCAAATGATAAGCACTCAGGAGAGTGTAGCTTCAATTTAATCTTGTCATTAGCAGAGCATAGAGCTGACAGATGAACTAAGATTTATGAAGTTCCTAGCACTCCTTGGGCAAAAAGAGGTTCTGGAAATTACCCTCTCCCTACCCCCGACCTCACCCCACTTTCGTCTTTATGAATTTGAGAGCTGATTCTCTAGCTTGTGTACCATCTTTCCCTTCATCTCCTCTTTCTAATTCGTCATAGTTCATTTTAGAAATATCATTGTCCATCAGCATAACCACCAGCAGAGAAAAACAGCAAAAGAAAAAGTAAAAATTCAAATTATTAGCTAAAAGTTATTTAGTAGTAGTTATTTCTGGGTGGTGGAATTAATGATAATTTTTATCTTCTTGACTTATTTTTTATGTTTTCCAAACTTCTACATTGACATAAGAAAATTAAAAAGTGTGTGTGTATGTTTCACTGAGGGAAGTTGCTTTTAAAGCTCAGTAAAGATATGTTTGTAGGGGATTGTCTGAAATAACTGGAGCATGCATGAATATTATTTTATTTTAGCCAAAAGCCCAGGACTTAGGGTTAAAGACACTGATTTCAATGCTAGTACAATGATTTAGTGGAAGTATGACCTTATTCACTTAACATTTCTAAGCCTCATCTCTCTCGTCCATAAAATGGGGTAGTAATATCATTCTCCAATAATTCTTTGAAGATTAAGCAATATTGCATGTGAAAAATATATGATATATGGCAGAGAGATAGAGCTCAAATATATTAGTTGACTTGTAACTTGAAGAGTATCTAAATGCTTTTCTAAAAATTTACCAGAAAATTTAGTAACTCCTACAGTCATTAAAATTATCTCATACGTTTGAATGTCCCATCCATACCTGAAGTGTGACATGGTAAAAGTAAAGATTTTTCCCACATGGTTCTTTCCCACAATCCTCCCTGTCTAGTATTTATTAGCATTGGTGGTGAAAAGATCCACTTTACAGTTTCCCAAGCTAATGACATCAGTTCATTCCAACTTCTGATTTTTGAATATTCAATCTGTGTCTTGTTCCAACTGAGGTTTCCTCTGAAATATTGGTTTGATTTCATTCTTCCCTCCTTGAGGTTTTCTCGACCTCAGCGCTAATTGACATTTTGGGCTGGATTATTTTTGTTGTGGGGGTCTGTTCTGTGCAGTGCAGGATATTTAGCAGCATCCTTGACCTTTTTATTATGGACCATCCTGGATCACATGTTTTGTGACCACCAAAAATATCCCTAGACGTTGCCAAGGCAAATTCACCCCCAGTTGAGAACCACTGTTCTTCTTGTCTCACATCCCATGACAATAGTATTCTCAACTTATACCATAGGTCCACGTAATACTACTGTAGTAATAGCAGCTTTTAAAAGCATTTACCCCCAATATAGTGTTTGAATCTGTTTGTTATAATGAATCTCCATGTTATTTCCAGAGAGTGTGCAAGAGCATGCAGAATATGTAGCTTTCACATCTCAGATATTCTCTGAATAGGAAAGCACTTTGTGTTTGTCTGGTTTGAAGGTGTTATGCATTATTAAGTGAAAACGTCTCCCGCATCACTAAACCTCACTCTGGAAAGTAACTATTTTTTAAAAAATGGCCTCATTTGTTTATTTTATTTTGTTAATTGCATTAAATATGTATTTTTACATACTACCTTATTTATTTGCATTAGGACAACTATTAATCACAGTTTAGAATGAAAATGCATTATGTACCTGATACTATCTGCGCTCCACACCAACACATTCACTAATGTGTTCATTAAGTGTTAAGTAAGCAAGTATTATGTGTTTTTTATAATGCATTAATCCTTAGTAGGTTTTTATGTAGATGTTTAAGAATGTTTTAATGATATTTAGAGGAAGTGGTTGGGTTTTTTAGACATACTAAGGATGCATTATTATTATTCTCATTTAACATAATTAAATATTTACTTTTGCTGCAAACACATTTGCCTTCCCACATGTTTTCAGAAGTAGCTTACATTCAGTAATTAGGAGTGCCTGTAGTTATATTCCTGGAACATTTAGTATGTTGGCCTTTGTGCTAAGTATTTTGTATACATTGTCTCTAAAATTAGCTTCCTCAGCAGAGATACCTAGAAGATAGAGAATAGATGTGAAAGAAAAGTAAAAGACTTCATTTAAATTTTTTTAGAAAACATGTTAGCACTTCTGGTTCTTAATCCTTACTGAGATAAAAATCCAGCTGTCCTCATTGTAAGGATAAGACATTCCTGTCCCTCACCTTTCGTTTACTCCCTGTCCTCCAGATTTTAGCTTATATTCCATCATTTAATTAAAACTCTACCAGCCATATTCGTCAATAGCCTCTGTGGTAAACCCAGTTGGTTTCAGTCCTCATCCTAGTGATTTCTTCACTTTTTTCTTTTAAACTCCTTTGATCGTTTAGTCTTTTAAACATACTCTATTCTCAGATATGTATTCTCAAGCTAGATTTATTGCCTTATCTGCAGACCTTAAATTTATCTGCACTCTGGACATCACAACTTAGATGTCTTACAAACATGCTTATAGTTCGGTTATTAGGAACTGAATTCATCACATCTCACTACTCCAAATCTGCTTTTTCTCCTGTGTTTCCCATTTCAATAAATGTGTTCATGATTACCTCCGTTTCTTGAGCCAGAATTAAGGCATGATCCATGGCTTTTCACTCTGCCCTAGCTCTATTATTCAATCAGTCATCAAATCCTGTTAATTCTATCTCTCTGGTAGTTCTTAAATTCACCTTGTTTCCTACTACCATCTTAGTTCTGAATCTCATAATATTTTGACTGTTTTATGCAGCAGTTTCCAAAATGGCCTTCCAGGTGGACAAGTACATCTTAAAATAAACTGTTTATTTTCCAGAATTAACCAGGTACATATGCTTACTCAGATGAAAGAAGACACTTGACATAGCTGTCAGACCACGCACAACATGGGCTGGTACAGCAAACTGCAGGAAAAAGACAGTGAGAGAACCAGTAAAGAACAAGGGGACATTAGGTTCAGGTGGGTGGTGGAGGGCAGCTAAATATAATCACCAGGAGTCATACAGGAAATGCCAAATACTGAGATAAGAACAAGAACCAAGGATCAGCAACTATTGAGGCAAACCATAGTGACAGGCAGGATTTATAGGGTTCTGCAGAATATCTTATTTATTACACAGGCTGTTTTTAATGGACGATCAGGTACATACTTGCTGGTTCTTGTATGATGGCATCTTAAAAGATGTTTGTAGTATCTTTCTTGAGATATATGGTCTTAAGAAGTGGGTGTAAAACATTTACTGTGATCAAAGTAGGAGTTTAGTGACCTGAGCCATAAATGGTCAGTAGAAGAGAATTAACTGAGTTACTTATTTGGGGGTAAAGGTAACATTTGTGTTTAATTATATGTCTTTTGTATCTCTACCTCACCTTCATTCTAGGATCTCTTAAGGCAAAGAATTTTGCCTTTAATCCATGTCTATCCGTTTCTGCATATAATACCTGCTTGGGCTTCCTACGTAACTCAACAGGTTAAGTATTCACCTGCAATGCAGAAGACCCCGGTTTGATTCCTGGGTTGGGAAGATCCCCTGGAGAAGGGATAGGCTACCCACTCCAGTATTCTTGGGCTTCCCTGGTGGCTCAGCTGGTAAAGATTCTGCCTGCAATGTGGGAGAAATCCTCCTGCAATGTGGAAGACCTGGGTTCGATTCCTGGGTTGGGAAGATCCTCTGGAGAAGGGAACAGCTAGGCTACCAACTCCAGTATTCTGGCCTGGAGAATTCCATGGACTATATAGTCCGTGGGATCACAACGAGTCAGACAAAAGTGAGTGCCTTTCACTTTCACTTTCAGGGCACATTAGGCTTCTCCACAGTGTAATTTTGTTTATTTTGAAAGAGGACTCTATACAGTTTTTTCTTGCCACTTGCCATTATATTACAGAAAGTGTTGACATGATATGTTGATCTTTGGATAGAACAGTAAACAAGCTGCAAAAATAATTACTTATAAGTAAATACTGTATATAACAAACAATATCATTTTAGGTAAAATAGATAACACGGAATTTGGAATTTTCTAAAATAGTCCAATAACTTTCTTTGGATATAGATTACTTTCTTGCAAATAGTTCTCATGCTCTGGCTTAAAAAAATTAACATCTCTTAATTTTGTATTTTGCAAAAATTTTAGTGAAAGTAGATAAAACTGTCTATTGTCTTTCCAAATGTTACAGATCTATATATTAATAGATAATAATTTGAGATCATTTTCCTTGGTAGTTGATTAATAAAAGCAATGAACAAAGCATAGTTTGGAAATTGTATTGGTCTTTCCAATTTAATGAAATTTAATCTAATGCAGGTAAAATAAACATGGGAGATTTGCAAGGTCTATTTAGCTCTTCATTTTAAAGTGCTAAATATTTTTATTTCTGTTTTCTAACTATAGCCTCTGACTGATTTTGTGGGTTCTGTTGTCCTTAGGGGTAGCTCTGAATGTTACCTTTCTAAAGATGAAGAGTTATGGAATGGATTATATGAAATGCTGTATAGTGAAAAGTAATTAATAATGATTATAAGAGCTGTTAATTAATAAACCCATTCTAGTTGTAATTACTTATAATAGTGAATTAGAAAATGAGTTTATGTTAATGGATCAATAAGAAAAAAAGAATTTTTAAGTTTGCAGGAAAGTGGGTATGTGGAAAGTTAATAGAGGATAGAGCTTGATAAAGGTATCATCTAAATGGCTTGTCCACAGACATTTTTCACGTATCTTTGGAGAAGAAAAGTTTCTTTTTTTCTGATGAGACTCCCCATGTCCAGGTAGCTCAGTACTGACAGACTCTCACAATATTTCCTCTAGATTACATGGCAAAACATGTCAAGGAGCAGCTAGCTGACCCTACCTGATGATCTGATTTTCTGTGAATTTTGAAAGGAGGATCTTCATGAGCAAAGTGGTTGTATCAGAACCTAAAAAGAAAACTGAAGGGTTTGAATCAACCAGGATGTCTCTGGCTGATACTATTCTACCATATCAGTTTCTACTGTTCTGTTGTCTCCAGCAAAACTGTCTTATATTTTTATCATACTTCATGTGTATTATAACATTGGGCCCTGAAGAAAATCCAATGAGATGGATAGGATAGATTTTGGCCGAGATACACAGATAAAAACCTAGACACCTGGAAGTATTATAAATGTGATGCCAAGTTAAATCTCCCTTCAGTAAGGAATGTGGAAGAGATGAGATGTTGACTGGACATTTCAACCACAGGAAGTCACAGCTGAACACCTAGAGATGATTCTGCCAAGAGAAAACAGCTTTTCCAATGATCATCATCTCAATATCAAAATGTCCTTTGTGATTTTCCAGCAAGAGTCCCCAGTTCCAGGAACTCAGGTATGAGTTTGCTCTATATGTATTGGCTTCTAAACAGCTTGAAGGAGAAGGAGGTATATTCATCTCATTAGATTACATGGAACATGAGAAATCAGGTGGAGGGAGGCTGTGGTCTTACAAACCTTTTCAAGTCCTTTATTATTGCACTGGTCCTGGTTAAAGCTAACATTTTATACAGAAAAAAGTGAAAGTGTTAGTTGCTTAGTCATGTCTGACTCTTTGCGACCCCATAGACTGCAGCCCACCAGGCTCCTCTGTCCATGGGGTTTCCCAGGCAAGAATACTGGAGTGGGTTGCCATTCCCTTTTCTAGTGGATCTTCCCTAGCCAGGGATCAAACCCACATCTCCTGCATTGCAGGTGGATTCTTTACTGTCTCAGCCACCAGGGAAACCCCTAAGAGGTAACAAAGGAAAATAATCTCACAGACACTGTAGAAGGAGAGATTGTTAATGTTGTATCTAAAGAAGTCTTTTAACCCTAAACACAGTCAAGAAATAGTGAGGGGACTTGCCTAAAGCAACTGCATCTTCAGGGTTAACACAGTGTCTTGGTCACTGACTGTCAGGAGAAATAGCAGAATAAAATCACTGGCTAAATAATGAAGTGAGAGGAGAAAAGCAAGGTGGGAGGAAAGAATACACAAAAAAGAAAAATAGGAGACATGGACAGAGTACAAAGTTGAACTTTACTTTTTTTCCCATTTTGAAAAATCACTCAGAAAAAGATCACAAAAATAGCTATTATATATAGGTTTAAAACTCAGGAGTTAGTTACAAACCAATATAAGTTATAAATTTATGCCCAAGATCAACGACACATTTTTCTGAGAATCTTATTTCGGAAATCTAGCTTTGTGGCATGAGGATTGACCCTGGCAAAAAGATGGATGTTGTTAAAAACTAAAATATATGTAAGACTATAAATAGAAATGTCTTGATTAACACATTTTTAATATTGCATCTCTAAAATCAGAATAATAAATCATAATATTACAAGATGGAAAAATGTTTGCATTTCAGGTCACATAAAACACATGTATTTCTGCATTCAGTAATGCATTCTACTTGCTGAATAGATTTCAATTTCATTGACATCTGTTTGATAAACCTAAAGTTTTAAGCATGTTCTTTTAGTAAAATGTCAATTTGCACATATATTCAATTTGCTTCCAGTCTTTTTTCCCATATGTTTATTGACTTTTAGCTCAGTCCCTGAGGTTCTTAAAAATTATGTAGGGCTATTTTTCCTTCATCGCTGAGATGGGCACTGATCTAACTCAAGTTATGCACCTAAAATTTTAGTCGGAAGTATATAAACACAATATTCACTATCATAAAAACAGAACAGTAAAAATAACAATCTTGGTCCTTTACTCTCTGCAACACAAGGCACCTTGGCAGGTGACTCAGTAATCCTCCATTCCAGAAGAGAGTTACAATATAGTGATTTTGCACCTTATTGTGGACTTTAATAAATTTTTTGTATTAAAGCACATTGAGGTCAATCAGCTCACATAGTGAGATCTACCTGAGACAAATACATTCAGGTAATTTAGTTATTTTGCTAACAATATCTCCCCGTTCACCTCCTTACTCCATTTTTATCACACATGGTAATAAAAAAAGGGAAGAGAAAGATCTTTGGAAATGTTATGATAAAACCTACAATTGTAAAATGGAAATGCTTGCTGGATGGATCCTATTTTCTTTGGAAAGAATTGTCTTTCCGTTTACCTCCACCTTGAGCAGCGTCTGGAAGTTTTCTGACATTGGTTTAGTCACCCGCCTTAAGTCACATGGTTTGTAGCACTAGTAGAGACAAAATCTAAAACTTGTGCTCACCTCTTTCAGGACTGTAATGGTTTTTAATAGGAAAAAAATGGAAGATGATTTTTAATTAAACCAGGGATCATAAACATTAGCAAGGAGATGAAGAGGACATTCTCAGTCCCCAGAATCTTTATGGCCATCTACAAATGGTCCCAGTTACCTAGAGAATTCTGAAGCCTGCTCTCTGAATTATTTTTGTTAATGGCTAGCATCCCTCCTGATTGGTTCCTATATCCATTCTAATTGGCCTATTTTTGTTGTTGTTGTTGTTGTTAACAGCTTTAGTGAGGTAAAATTGATATATAACACACTGCTCATATTTAGCTGTATATTTTTTTAAGTTTTCTCTTATGTATTCCACCTGTGAAAACCATTACCACAGTCAAGGCAGCAAACATATCCGTCACCCCCAAAAGCTTCCTCATGCTTCTGTAATGCCTGCCTAGTGATCCTTCCACTAGGCGACTACTGATCTGTTTTCTGTCACTATACATTAGTTTGAATTTCCTAGACTATTATATAAATGATTTGTACTCTTTTTTTTTTTTGGTCTTGCTTCTTTCACTCAGCATTATTTTGTTGAGATTCTTCCATGTTGTAAGATGTACCAGTGGTTCATTGTTTTGCTGAGTAGTATTCCATTATTCCATATTCCATTTGAATATGCTACAGTTTGTATATCCATCCATCTGTTGATGTACAATCGTCTAAGTTTTTAGGGTTATTAAGAGCTGTGTGGGTTTGGGCTTTAGATAGGTGTGCAGTTATGATTATGTTTTGTCAATTTTTCTAAGCCTAGTTAGCAGTTCATCACAGTGTAACTTTTGAAAGAAAGTATTTCTGTTTCACAAATGACGAAACATCAACATCTCAGGACTGGTAAGCTTTTACACTTCTTTTGTTTCATTCAGCCTGGTCTATACATTTTTAAAAATTGGTTATCTCCATCAGTCAACAAGGTGTTTGATTGACCTGAGTAATCAAATTAGTGAAAATAGCTGATCTGAGAGCTTTGAGAATAAATATAACTTTCTGCTGAGTTTCATGATTATTTCCCTGCTTATTCCATTGTTTCAAGTTATTGGAGGTAATTATGTAAACCTTAAGCAATGTTAACATTTTTAATAAAAGTTAATTACAGCCTTATATCTATAACAAAGTCAAGAGTAAGAAGTATACCTCATTGAGGGGGGAAAAAAACTTCCATTTTTATTTTATAATTTTAAGAAGTATTTAAAAAAACTAAGAATGGAATTTTAGGAAATTTGAAAAATCCATTGACGTTATTTTTCAATTGGTTGAGGGTGTAGGACAAAGATGGGGTGGTATACTAATTTCATTGACTGGCACTACAGGAATATACTAATATTTCGCAGGTATACCATTATTAATGCCCAATCCTGCAGTCCTTTTCATGCAGAACTCCCACTGGGAGTACCACATGAGAAAGAAGTGTAGGATGAAGCCCGATTATTATAATTCACAAGACTAATTATGACTTTGAGTTTTCCTGGATAAGCTAATTCCTCCTGCACCCTGGGATCAGTAAGCACGAAAGTAGTCTCACAAGGATTTTGCTGCATTTAACGTTACATATATTTATAAATAAATCCAGAGACATTAAACAGTACTTCAGCTCTCTGCTCTTTGTGTTTTGCTTTTAAAGTTATAAAAATTTTAATAAGAGCGTGCCACAGGTGTAATTTTACTAAAAGACAAAAATAAAGCACACACCAATCACGTATTTTTTTGGCATTGACTCATTTGCTTTAAATAGACTGTTTATTTTTATTGGCATCACTGGTGAATAAGACTAAAGAGGGACATGGGAAAGCAAGGATTAAAGACAACTTGAAAGAAAGGAACACCCAGACAAATAAGAGTTGGAAGGAAAAGAGAGAAAGAGGAGGACTGCTGTAAGATAAAAGAAGACTGGCAGGAGGGGCTCTGCTTAATTTTCTTTCTTTTTATTTTTTTGTGGAGAGCTTTGTGAGTGACAGAAAATGATTAGATATTCTTGAATTATTTGAAATCTGTGTTTGATTTTTTGGTGTGACAAATCTCACAAACACTGATTCCAGAGTTTTTTCTGATGCCACTATAAACAAATCCCTCCAACTGCCTTTTTTATTCAGGCACCTATTGTACATCTATCTGAGAGGGAGTTTCTTTGTGTACTGAGTAATTTCCATGTTGTGAGGTTTCTTGTCTTCAGTTACCTCCAGTTTTATGCCTCAGTCAGAAAACTCACATAGCATTCAAAAAGGAAAACTCAAAGCAATATAGACTTTTTGTGCCTTTTACAAAGAATTAGAGCTGTGTGCCCCTACCAATATAGCAATATATTATATAAGGTCAATACTCCTTTTCACATGCCTCTAATACAGATGCATTTTATGAGGTAGAACAGCAAACATTGAATCACTCTAGTAGAGATACACAAAACAAGTAATTATCGCTAGTTGCAGAAAAATAATTATGCAGTTGTGTGATGAAAACCAGTTTTTAACTGGGAGGAGAAATTCTACCAAAAAAAAAAAAAAAAGCCTGTGGAAAGGCTAAGTGTTGTGCTCTGGAAAAATAAGCCATTCTATAAAACTTCCTAATGCAGCTGCATCATCCGGTGAGGTACCATACTTTTTATAACAGCACATTGCACGCTGGGTGTGATACACTGCTCGTATACAAGGCACTTATAATGACTGCTGTTTTCTGTTGACTTTTCTGTCAAAATGACTATTTTCTCTATTATCACTTCATCTAATAGTTTAGCAAGAATATCCTTTATTGTCACTTAATGCTTACCAGGTAGTCCTTGATTATGATTCAATAGACACCTACGATCACTAGCAGTTCTTATTTGGAGTCTGCTGTTACTATCATAAATGTTACTGCATATTCTCTGTGTCTAAGATATAAAAAAATAACATTTACTTAAGGCAAAAAAAGGTAACAGGGCTTTGTGTGTGATGCAGCACACTTTTCTTCTTACATTATATAGGACACCAATGTAATGTGTACATTTCTGCAGAAGATATTTATCTCAAGTATCTCCAGTGAGTTTGCTCTGCTCTGACATAGACCTAGCCCCCACTGAAGCCAAGAGGATTTTGTTTCCTTCCTGTTAAGCATGGCTGTTCTGGGCCCTTTAACTAAATCCACCACCATGAATGAACTTAGAGCAGAAACAGCAAGTACAGCTACATTTAGGCTTATATCAGCATTTCTGTTTAATACACTTTAAAACTATATTTAAGTAATGTGGAGGTTATGACATGAAGTGACAAAACCCAAGCATGTGAGCTGGATGAAACTATCTTTAGCCAGGATTCCTAGGCCAATGTAATGAAGTATATGGGCTAAAGAAAGAGGCTCAGCTTTGCCTCTGAATTTTCAGGAGTATGAAGGCTCTCTAAAAGTCTTAATATTAAATATATCTTATCTATGCACCTTAATGGCATCTGTGACAAGCAAACAAGCCTGTGAAGCTTGAGGAGGTTTCCATCCTAATCCTTTTCAATTGCTTCTTGCTGCTTCTTCTGCTGTGCCCAGCCCCACAGTTGCAAACTGGGCTCTATACCATGACAAGTGAAAAGAACAAACAAACAACACTTCCTTAGGGGCAATTTCTAGGGTTGGGTTCAAGTGAAATGTAACTTTTCTGAGCAAAGCTCTGAAATTGGTTTAGTAATTTGGGGTTAAAAAAGATTTGGTCAAGAGAGAAGCCTTCAAACTCCATTTTATAAGATCACCAATACAAACAAGTGACAAGTATAGTCTACATCTAGCATATCTGTATACATATAATTGTGTACTCTTATAAAATATAGAAACCTTGCCATTGTAATATCTTTGGGCACTATTAATTGTAAATCTGTCTTTACCTCCTCATTTCCTAATCCATTCTAGAGCTTGATAGTAAATACCCTTATGTTAACGTGATATACTTTACTACTGTTAACAATAAATTCTTGTATACCATATTTTAAATGTTTTGGTAGACTAACAGTTTCCCTCAACAATGTTAATGATGCAGCAAAACCATAAATTCTCAAATTGTGTATATTGGGTTTTTAATATATATTAAAAATTATTTAATATTTTCCTATTTTACAAATTATTTTATTTTAAACTTGGAAAAATAAATATTTGTTGCTAATCTCATATACTTATTTCAGCTTAGAGTATACTAGTGATTATTCTGGCTATTTAATATTAATAATTGTTCTTTTTAAAAGGTTGATTTCTCATGTGGGGATTGAGTTTTTAATGTAATGTTAAGATTAATATGATGAAGTACTTTGAATTCTTAAATATTCATTTTAATCACTTCTAACAATATCTAAGTTGAATGCTTTTAAAAGTTCTTCTAAAACCATTGTCGGTTTTATTTTGTAAAATCTGCTTCAAAAATTAGTCTACCACTGTGAATGAATTGCTTTTAATAGAGAGATGGGAAGAGGGGGAGGGGAGATTCAGGAGGAGAAAAATGTCAAGTGAATCAATATGATTAATTAAATTAAATGTGGATTCATAAAACTCATATTCACAGATTTACACACTATATTCACAGTGACATTTAAAATGTTTTGAAAATCCCTAAATAAAGTCCCATGTACATGAACATATTTTCCTTCTTTAAGAAATTTTTAAAAAACCTAACGACAAAACAGAATCATAAACTTTACTGCCAACTACTATACATTTCCAATATTTTTTTTACAGAAAAACAGGAACAATTTTAATATGTAAAAGTTTTAAAGGAAATTAGATCTATTTTTGCTACTTTCAGAGATGTTTATGCTTAAGCCAACAGATAATCTTGACTACTAATGTAACATAGTTTTCCTTGTTTTAAATGCGTACCAAGGTCATTTTCATGTTAAGCCATTAAGCTTACAACTTTATGCTGTTCTACTGGATAACCAAATTGCTGTACTTAGCAGGTCAAATATTTATTTTAAAAAAGTTAATTTTCACTTTTGTTTTTTAAAAAAAAGTTGTGACATATGATGTAGAAGAAACTGATTCTTAGATTTCTGAAATATATTGTTTTTTAAAATTCAGATAGTACAAAAATATAATACCTGAAATCTACATGTAGAACTAACGTCTATCTATGAATGATAAAAATGACAACAGGGTCTTTAACATAGCACAACACTTAAGAGATCTGGAGAGAATTTTCAGGTTCAGACAGTACTTAATGGCATGAATTGTTTGTAAGTTAGTTTAACTTAAGAAAATCAGTAGTCTTTAGATATTAATTCTGAGTTGTTTATGATTACTTCCTTTCCAAAGTCTATTAATGTTAGTGAGTTTCTCCCCCAACCCTGTGTGTTTCAAATTAGTATAAAGCCTTCCATTTCTGCTTTCGTGAGGAGTATATTATATTGCTTTCACAAAAATCCAGTGTAGCTTAAGCTATTTTAACAAACGACAGTCTTTTTCCCTGTAAAAAAAAGGTTCCAAGATAAAGATTTTACATCACAGAGAAAATGGAAGAAAATTGAGAGAATACTTTATTTCCTTTAGTAGCCTGCTATTGATGATGAAAAACAAGGCAACAAATGTAATTGGTAAAACAAACCCCAAAGGAAGTTTCAAGTGTCTCTAATAGGGGAATATTCTTAGTTGTAAATAGCTCAATTTTATCTCTAGAACCTAAAATATGTATCCCTGCTCCCCCCCACCCAATCTTGCATCCAATTTCAATACTTCAGCCTTATCAAAGTAAACAAGCTATTGTTAGAATAGAAAATCCAGCTAGGTTGGAGGGCTGCTGCCACTTCCCTCTCTTCCTAGCACAATTCGGTGCCAATAGCTTTTGGAAAAGGGAAGAAAGAAAGGTCCGCTACTGTGCTGTGTGGAAGTAAAGGGGCAGAGGGGCATCACTTCAATCTCTTGGCTCTGGTCCTTTCTCCCCCTCGCATCTCCAGAGAAAAGAGATGCTCTTCATTCACAAAACAAAACAAGAAAATCTCTATAATTATTTTTGGCTCAGCTCCATTGAAATTCATTCTCCTGGAAGCATCTCTGTTTTAGATTAAAACAATGCTTGGAATATTCATTCTCTGCTCTCTCTCTTTCTCACTCACCACTCCTGCGTGCCACCTACCCCCAACCACCACTCCCTGCACTGCCCCCCCACCCCACACCATTTTTCTCTTGCTTTCTTATTTCTCAGTCTTGGTTTCTCTTGCTCTTGTCCCTGTCTGGTTGAATTTTTTCTCAGTTGTGCCAAAGTTGTGTCTCAGAGGTTTTTAACATCACTGCCTACAAGTGCCTACTCAAGATCCTCATGTTTAACGTCAGTTGTTCAAGCCTCATACCTTCTTCCAACCAGGAAATTTCTCCAACCCTATATCCAGAGCCTATCTTGTGGTTGTTGATTTGTGATCTGATGTTTCAAGCCAAAAAAGAGATGTTCTAGTCTAATCCTGCTCAGTAAAATTGGGAACAAAATTTACTTTCTCTTTCCTCCAGCCTTCTTTTCAATACCCAATCTTCAAAAAATGGACAAAGTCTTCATTGTCCATAGGAGGTGGTAGTTACTGAATTCCAGTGGTAAAGCATAGGAAATTATTATTTTAAAAATCCATTAGTTAGTTACTGACAAAATTTAGTGCCCCAAACCATATAACTATTAAAAATATTTTTTCTGTCACTAACTTTAACTTTGATTTTATTTTCTTTAAGGGCAAAAAAAAAATTTACCATTTTCCTTTTTGTTAAGGCAAAATTTTTTTTTTCAACACATGGAAAGTAGAATTCCTGCTCCAAATAGTTTGTATGTACATATTAATAAAATTTATTAATGTTCTGTGAAACATGGGATTCTCTTTCCTGAAACAGTGGATTTATTTGTGCTTCTACTGCAAGGCAAGAATTTTATTTATGGTGTCTTACATTTTGTGGAATTCCAATTTCTTACACCTTTTCATTCTTGGTGACAAAAATTATTGATAAACCTTTCATAGAAAGAGGTAGCTCTGATACCTATTTTCATTAGCATTAATGTGTCTTTCTACTTCTCACTCTCTAATTTGAATAATTAATTTGTGTTCATTTTAAATTCTTGGTTGTTAGCAAAGGCATCCAACCCTAGTACCCATCACCCGGCGAGTGTGCATCCTATTTAGGGGTGCATTTCTGCTCCTTTGAACAATGAATATTTTGTGTGGATACTGTAGTCACATATAACTAAGTCCTACACTGTCTTGACAAACAAAACAAAATCCTGACCGTAGCCCGGAAGAGAAATGTCTCTGGGATTTCCTCTCTCTCCAGTAACAGTACAGCAATCTTATAAGCATTTATTTAAAAGAGTTTGAGAATCTATTTCTAAGGCCTCACAAGAACCCTGATTACTGAATTCTATTTGGTTTACCAAATAAAAAGAAGGAAAAGAAGAAAAAAAAAAGGAAAACCACACACACTGCCATTAATTATACTGTAAACATTTAATAAATATTCTTTCTTTCTATCCTTTACCCTTTTCAAAAGGAAAGGTGGTAATTTACATGTATTTTGCCTCTTTCCACTCATTGTTTTATTTCTTTTCTTTCTGGCTTTCTTTCACTTCTGTAGAAAGAGGTGGACATGTTTGAGAAGATAGAAATGTTTACTTAGTACATTTTTTTTTCATATAAAAAAAAAGCCTAGGCACTTTCTACTGTGTCTTATGACCTTTGTTAAACCTCTAATTCTGGAAGCTGCATTTTAATTACAAAATGTTGTAAAGGGAATACTGTAGGAATATACAACCCTTGATTCTCGGCCAAATGAGAGAATTTAACAGCAATGTATGGTTGCTGGAATGGTTATGTTTGGGATCCATATGCATGTTCAACTCACACATTCAGGCAGTGCAATAAAGCAGGGAAAAAACAGCTGATACACAAAAGGGACCGTCTAGACAGTACCCCATCAGTCTGGCTAAATTTGGTGCTGGCATTCCCAATGGGATTGTAATATAATTGTTCTGGTGTCTGCGTTCATTCCCCCTGTCAAACACCATTCCAAATATACATCCTTCTCCCCCCAACCCTATTTCTTCCATAAATATGAAGCCCAAACTGTGCCATGCTAGAGAGGGTGTTGTTAGATGGCCCAACATTAAGAAAATGTTATAATTTAGCAAAATCATGTTATTTAATTCCTTTTAAAAAAATCCTCCTATTACTTTCTAACTCCAAATAGAATTAATTTCTGGCCAATTTAAATAATTTAAATTAGACCATGAAAAAAATTTTAATGCAAATACAAATAATCTTGAAATACTGAGCACTTTAGATGAAAGCAAATAGGCCTTTTTACCCCTTTATATTTATTAACCTCTGTTAGAAAATTTAACAGAAATCAGAGATGTGAAAGTGTAATGATGGACATGGATCATAAATTCTAATGAATAAAAAGCTAATGAAAAAAATGTTAAACAAAAGCACTGAAAAAGTGCAAATTGTATATTTTTTCTTTCTTGGGTTTAAAAGCCATAATAGTTTTTTCTCTCTAAACATCTTTTGAAAGTTAAATTTCTGTTAATTTATATAGGAATTATTTAATATATTTGATTTTTTAAAAAGAGAAACCAGAAATATTTATCCACTGATTTGTAGTAACTATCAATTAATATTTTTAGAAATATTCTGGTTTAAGACATCAGAAAGATGAAAATCACTATTTCCAAAATAAAATAAAAAAGCCCAACATTAAAATGAAAATGCACAGATCAATGGCAAAGATGCTTATAATTGGAAAACTTTGACAGCACTGAAATTAAAGCTGTGAGAATCCCTTTTTTTGGTAAGGAAAATGCAGATTTTAAGATTGTCGTATAATAGCCAGATATATTTATTTTATTTTCTAAAGTGTCACCTCTGGGTATTGTTTAGATGTTAAAATTGACCAAGAAATCTTTTTTTAAAACCTTTTTTTCTTTCAACTCCATGAAAAATTATCTTGGGAAAGAGGTTGGGCTCTTTGTTTTGTTATGTTTTTTTAATTGTGGGCTTATATTTGTACTTCTGTTTTGGAGGTTAATAATCCTTTCCTGATCCTGTAAACAGAAATTTGTCTCCCATCTTAGTGATTCTGAGATGCCAGATTACAATCCCAAGTGAGTGAAGAAAGTCTCCCCACCCCCACCAGGGACCAGTCTAACTAGAGCAAATTCAAAGCAAATACTTCAGGCAGTAGATCCTGGCTTTATCCAACTTCAGGAGCTGAGGCAAGCCCACCAACCAAAACAAGAAATGGCTGTTCCAGGAAGAAGCAAGACACAGGGCCTCAACTCGCACAAAGACAGAGCACAATCGCACAGAAAATCACCACCAAAGGGATCGGGAAATACCCAGATACATTTTACAGAGATGTCTTCAAATTCTCATGTGGGAAATGGAACATTAAAGATTATAAGTATTTTAAAATTTTCATGTGGAAAAATGAGATGAAGAGATTGTATCCTTACATTTTTAATTAAAAAAAAATTAGTGACTTCATATTTTTTTTTTTACTTCTCTTGTATGAAATTCTTCTGACTTTGCACATGGGCACAAGAATGAACTGAACTGAACAAGAAACACAGGCATTAAAAAAAAGACAACACAGTGATGATATGTGAGCAGTGTCTGCCTGAAGCTGGGTGGTTTGCTTGTGACTGTTTTTTATTCACTTTATTTATTTATTTTTTACAATATGTACTGGTAGAAAGTGAAAGAAAGGCACACCATAGGCCTCTTTGAGATGAAACAGTGTAGCCAAATCTGAGTTTTAGACTTGGTTTTCAAACTATGGAAGAATATCCTATGAGACCTCTTGGGTCTTAACTGGATTAAAATGAATATATTTGTGCTCTGGCTCTTTTCAGCTAACTAATGTGCATGTGAATTGATAGTGTGCGAGTGAGCGGGTGAGAGCAAGTGTATGTGACGCGGGGCGAGGCTGCGGGCTCCGGGCGGAGGGTGACTCAAGGAGCGCGAGGCCGGTGTGGGCTGCCTCCAAAGAGGGAGGGAAATGAGAATGAAAAGGAGCAGGCCCTGGGCTCCGGTGCGTTTTGTCTTGACGGGAGCCAGAAGAGAAGCTTGGCTGGGAGATGAGGAGGAAGGAGCGGGGTGGGGGTAAAGAGAGGGTGGAGAAGGGGGTGTGGCGTGTGTGTGTGTGTGTGTGTGAGCTGAGGTTTCGGTTATGGCTGAGCTTTGGGGTTTCATTTTGTCGGTTCCTGGCATAAGCAGACTGGAATTTCATGTTCAGGTTGGAGTGCGTGCAGAGGGCTGCTTGTGGAAGTTTCTTTTTCGGGCCCTTCACTAGGGTTGCTGCTCAGAACATTACTGCTGCTACAGAGGGGGTTTGGGGGGAGCAGCCAGGGATGCCGGTCTGTCTGCAGCTGCCCCTCTCACACTTGAATAAAAGAACTTTTTTTTTTTCCAGGGGTAGGGGAGCTGTGAATACCTTTCCCAATAAGAGATGAGGCATATTGAAAACTATATTAAATTACCCTGATTAACAATTTAGCCACGAACAGGGGAGCTTTGGGAGATCTCTATAGGCAGGACTGGGGGCTATTCATGCCAGCAGCTAAGAGGTCGAAAGGTTTCTGAAGTTCACAGGCTCAGAGCCTTTGTTATGCTAACAGACAATCTCAAATCAGCTGCCTAGTGGAGTGTGAAATATAAATGATTCCTTGAGAACTTCCAATAAGTTGTCACTCTTGCTCTCCAAATACCAGGACAGGCTGCTAATTTCTAGCAGGCCCTTTTGCAACATGGCTAGCCCTAAATGAATGCCTTTGTAGTTCAAATAATCTTTTCAAGGGAGCTGTCCTATCTTCATAGCCCAATGCATCTTGGTTTTGACTATTAAATGAAAATCAGGGCTCAGCAGTGCTTGACTTTTCCAATCGCCCGACGTTTGGGAAGGGTGGTGGCAGCTCTCATGCACAACAAGTTAGCACCCACTGCAGGAGGCTAGGGCATTAATAACAGCCGAGACCCCAGGAGCCACCCCAACTCTCACCCCCAACTCCCTACCGGGAACAATGCTCCGGGAGAGATTTACGTGGTTTCCCTCAGGCTGGACTACCTTCTTCTTTCAACCACACCAACATTTCTCTGATTTATGAACCCTCTGTCCAAGAGGACGGCCAGCTGACCTGCCAGCATCTGACTGGTCACTTCGAAGCATCAACTTTGGAGAGGGAGGTATTCATTCTTCAGGGCAGGAGAGGCCAAGGGGAAGATGGCAAGGTGTATGTCCAGGACATGCCCCTCGTATCAGATGTGTGTGGATATTATTTTATCATTTGCCCATAAGAAGGATATAAACATAGCTTATGATCTTGGGTGTGACCTTTGAGCATGTCCAGATGAATTAAAAAAAAAAAGGCCCTGGCACTCTGAGTCTGAATTACAAAGCTTTTTAAGTAAGGAAAACTACTCCCCAGACAAGTTGGGGGGAGTGAGACTGAGAATCTATGTGGGAGAGTGTGCCCAAATCAAACATTCTAGTAAGAAAGGACAAAGCTAATTTATACAAATAAAGGAAACACGAAAGAAAGAGGATAGAGACCAAAGGAAATGAGAAATCCATCTGCATCAGTCTTCACAGAGGAAGGGATAAAACCTTTACCTTGATAATTACCTTGAGTAATAACTTGAGTCCTAAAAATTTGGGTATTTCTGATTCCATGTCCTCGACTTCTTTACTGAAATGCAAAAAACTCCATGATATCACAGAAGTGTCTGCTTTTTTCCAAACAGAGCAGGTTTGATTTTTGGCAAGGAGTGTGAAAAAAAAAAATCAAATGGACTGTATTTCTTAATATATTCTTAGGGTAAGTTTATAAGCATGTAAATACATAGAAGCAATATGTTTTAATACACCCTTAGGTAACTTTATAAAGCTTGATGATATAGCTGTACAGAAAATCAAGGACATTGATCATCCTTCATCATCTTCTTCCTCTCACTACAATGATTTACAAGTATTACTAACCACAATGATTTTAAAATATTACTTCAAAAATGATTGGGGAGTTCATTCTGATTGGAATAGAAACTGATTTAAGTAAATACTTTTTCTGCCTTAGGTATAGTTAGATTTACAACTATATATTAAAACATTAATTAAATAGAAATAAATGATGGTGTAATGTGTTCCAGTTTTGAAATCATCTAGCTTATGTGTTTAAATCTTGTTTGTTTGTTTTTTAAAAGCCAGAATACAGCGCACAATGGTAAAAGACTCTGGGATTCGACTTAGAGAATTTAGCCATCAGAATAGGAGAGCATTTAGGATTCAGATTTTTATTTGTTTCAGACCCTTATGTGTTTTGCCCAGTAAACCAATCTGCAAATACTATTGACTAGAAAAATGAGTTCAGATTACTGACACTAAACAAGTAAAAGTTTGTGGTTTCTTCTGCCAAATGCCAGAAGTAGACAATAATTCGTTATTGATCTACTCACACCCTTTTCAGAGGGACTTAGGATCCTGGTTACCCTTATTTCAGAGACAGCAGAATGACTGGCTTCAGGGGCACATCTCATTACACAAAAATGAAGGCAACCCAGAGGAAAGTTCAACGGAGGCAACATAACTTGCTTAAATTTAACTTTTCACCCCCTTTTCATTTTTAAAGTTAATTAATATTAAACTGTAAGTATCCAAGTTATTGACACATGCTGGACATTCAAAGGAGAAACACCTTCCCTGTGCTTCCAAATACTTATTTTTACCACTTCCAAGGGTCCTCTCTCTTTCTGTCTTTAACACATCAAAACAGGGAAGAAAGCGCTTTTGTGCTATAACTACAGAGAAAACATTTGAGAATGTGTCAATGCTGTGAATACCAGCACCAGTTTGGGGGTTGGTTTGTTTTTCCCCCTGCCGGGGTATTTCTTTTCCCTTTGCTTTTGAGTCTTTAAACTCTGGCCACTTTGAGAAAAAGCAATGGTTGAAATGAAAAGTTAGGACAAATTGCGTTAAACCTGTGTGTTGCCAGAATATGAGCATGATGAAAGCAGCATTGGGACATGGCAGGGCTGAGCAGCTCTCCACACACAGAAAATTAAAATAAAATAACAAATAGAAGCTGGTCTTTTAATTCTTACTGAAATACTTCAGATCTAAGAGAAAGGGAATTCCTGTTTAAAAAAGCAAGTTTCTAGGGTTGCCACTGCTGCATAGTGGGGGTGTCTGAATGTGTGTGTTTGTGTGTGCGCATGTGAGTGTGTGTTTGGGGAGAAAAGAAAGAATGGGGAGGAGGAAGGGCAGATAACTTTACTGACATATTAATTCTTTAGATAGCAGTAAATGAATGGTCCAAATAGACATTTGTTTCCCTTAATAGGTTTTGTACAGGTCTCTTACAAGCTATGGCATATGCTTCATTTATATGTATATTTATTTAGAAGGATAGAGAATAATAGGTGTAGTTTGTCTATAGTCGCAGTTATTATTTAAAGTCCAAAGAGGTTACAACTTTTTTCTACTCCAAACACGGATACAAAGGTCTCTTGTACATGCCTCCTGTATTATGTTGAAGGCCAATTAAAAATGAAGATAATATTCTAACTATCGAGCCTTGGGAAGAGGAAGAAGGAGGCTAAAAGGCAAAAGGACTCCAAGATGGCTGCCTCTTCCTTCTTCCCCTCCTCTCTGCCTGTTTTCCACACAGAAATTAATATAATATTTTGTTTAGAAATCACACTGTGGGTCACTTGTAAATGAGGCAGTCTCTGAAGCACCAACATCTGCCTAGAATACTCTCATGATGCCATCGAGGTGTGGAGAGAGCTTAAAGTGCAAACATTCAAATGCATTTAGATTTGTATATAGAGACTGGACTCACACACATACACACTTGAACATGTGAACAACACACACAGCTGCAAAAGGAATAAAAGGCCGAAATCCTTCTTAATTCTTAGGACAGAAGGGCAAAGGAGGGCGCCAGGCCACCACCCTCCTCCCCAAAGGATCAAAAATGCACTGTTCATGGTCTGGATTCGATTTTTTAAAAAAGATATATCTTAGTGATGACTCTCTCATTAGGCGGACTTCTGAAGTCTGTGGAGACAAGATTTCCATAAATTATCTCTCTAACTCATCTCATGCTGGTGCAAAATGTGAAGCTAAAATTGTTTTTCTTTTAATTCTTTTTACATTAAAAAAAAAAAGAGTGTACCATGCTAACCAGCTTTCTGACTAACATGTTAAAGGCTTAAAAGCACTAGTAATTACTGCTATTAATTATAATAAATACATATTCTCAATCATCAAATCCCACCCGTAAAGCTAAACTAAATGTCGGGAATAAATAAAAGTATATTTGGAGCTTTATAACAGATTTACAGCAGGTTACTGTGTAGACTGGAGTGCACTAGGCATAGAACAAAGCAAATGGTTTAGTTCCTATAGGAAATATATTAAAAAGAAAAAAAACCCACAACCCTTTATCTAAAAGCCATCAGGGACAAGCACTCAATACAAGTTAACAAGCAGGAACTGATAAGATAACATTTATATGAGGTCAGAAGTCAAATGCCAGTCAAAGGCTTTTAACCTCTTGGGTCATAAACAGGAATAGTTAAAAGTGAGAGGTAGTTATTTATCGGATTTTAAGGGTACCTGACCATTGCCAGAGAATCACCGATGATGAAACTAATTAGGATTTATAGAAAAAGAACTTTGTAGCTGTTCAAAGAAAATTAACCTAGAAACCCATAATTCTTCAACTGGTAGGGAGAAAAACAAACAAACAAAAAAAATCCTTCTTTTTGAGGGGAAAATAAATCTAGCAATTTAAACAGATTTGGTAACAAAATCTCTCTCAGAAACAATAATTTATAGCTAATGTACATATTGATTAATATATGTGAATAATATAACTTACAAATTCTGTATTAACCATCCAACAACAAAAATAAGCGTTACATAATTTATTTCCAATTTTTGATCTTTTTCTTTCACTCCCCTCGCAGAGCTCCTAAATTAGACAGAATATTACTCTGATATCACAGTCCTTCTTGCTCTCAGAATGCCATCATTTGTAAACTGAAAAAATATATATATATTTTAATAGCAATCATTTTAAAGCATCAAAATATCAAAACTACCTAAATTTTTATCTTAATCTACCCAGAGAAACAGATGTCTCTTCTTTATTTGTGGTCAGAATATTTTCCTTTGTTTTGGTTTTTGTCCTTTTTTGTCTTTTCTTAGGCTTATATTCCAAACTCCCAAACAGTTCCTGGTCCCAGAGTCCAAGCTGGCTTCTATTTTCCAAGCATACCACCCCCCTTTTTTTCTCTTTTGCAATAAAAGAAAGCAGATCTAGATATTTCTTTCTAGAGAGAAATAGAGGGATTGTTGTTAGGCCCTGCTAAGGCCCACTGTTTCTTTAAACAGAGTCCACAATACACTAGGCGAACATTGTGGATTTAAAATGCTTTTAAATATTTATCAGAAGTATTTTATCATCATATTCAAATGACACCTGGAGTGCACTCACCTTTATTGACAATCTCTGTTCTGAAAGTCCATTTGCTTCCTTAAAGCCCCCCAAGCAGAACAAGGACTACCCGTTTTCATTCAGTTAATGTTTAGTAAAAAACCAAGCAACCTTAATCAGCATGCTGATTGCATCGTCAACTAACAAATAATTTACTACTCTGAGCATTGCATTCCATTAAAAGCTCATTAAATTTTCTGTTCTCCAATGGGAGGTTTAGCTTTTGAACTGCATGCTTTTGCTTCGAATGATCATTTATTCAATTTTTGCAAAATGTTGTGTTGTTTTTTTTTTCTAAAGTATAGGTGAGCATTTCAATACCTCTAGACTGCAGACACATGGAAACACAGCCCAGGGCTTGAGAAGGTTCCATTTGATTTATAAACTCTGTTTCATAAAAATTCAACATAATCTCTTGCACTTTTAGGAAATCCTGAAATCACTGGGTGTGTCTGTGGTGTTGCGTGACCCAAAGATAGTCTCAGAAATATTAATACAGAATATAAAATAGTAAATCCCCCTTTAAAGCTTAAATTTCCCTTTTCAACATATTAGAGTTATTGCTGTTTTTATTATTTTTAGCCTTATAAGTAGCTGTTTTCTACTGATACAAAAGGGATCATGACACCACAAAGCCCTTAACCATATTTGATGCCAAACTTTATACCTCGGGTGTGTGTATGTGGGGGTGGGAGTGGGGGGGGGGCTAAGGAATCCACATTTTCCGGGGTTTACCCTTTTTTTACAAACTCAGAATCCCCTGCATTATTTTCATGCCCAGACTCGTCTAGGAAAGAGTATGTTTATTATTTTTAATTTAGGGAAATGTAGGAAAATCTCCAGCCCCCCAATTAACATGCATCTTTGGATTGCTAATTGTGCTCATTGCAAATTTGGGTCATTTTGCATGAGTGACTCTAATGTAGGGCTGAGATTGCCACGCAGCACAGTGGATTCCTGATTCCCCGCGCTAATCCTGGCTCGGTGATTGTGTCAGGTGCAGTTCTCTATGCTCTAGCAGCTGGCTCATCCTCATCAATGCAAATAAGGCAACTCCTACAATCAGAGCCGCGCGAGTGTGAGGCCTGATTGCTGAGGGCAGGCTAAAGCACTACACAGACTCTCACTTTCAAATCACGCTAAGTGACAAGACAACCGCAGTGTCCCTCCAGTTCAAAATCAACCTTTGGAAAACAAAACAGGAAGAAGAGGATGGCTACAAAGAAGAGGCAAACCCCAGTGTTTGGGAAATGGACTTGTTTAGATGGGCTTTATTTAGGTACAGAGAGAATGTAAAGTGCATTTCAACAAATAATTCTTTAACTCCTATTCTGGGCAAGATACTTGGTTTTAAGGACTGCAGGGGGTGCAAAGTTGAGGGAGACACAGGCCCTGCCTTTGCGGAACCCTACCATTTGATCGCAGAAAATTGAAAAAAATTAAGACAATAGCAATTATTATTAAGGTGCAGTCACCAAACTCTTAGATGAAAAGACCACAGAACGGATTTTTCTAGGAACTACTTAGAGGTGCCACTATGGCATAGATGTGAAGAGCAAGATGTTGGAAGCTTAGGGTTCAGATCCCAGCTTTGTCACTTACGTGCTCACCTTTCTACCACCTTCATGACATCCTCTGCAAAATTCCGGTGACACATGCACCTCGTAGGGATCCTGGAGGAAGGAACTGAGATGATGCATCTAAGCACATTTGCCATAGCGCTTGGCACATAGTAAGTGCTCAATAATGTCAGCTGCGATTATTACTATTTCTTCCTTAACCTACAAAGAAGGCGGGAGGAGGGAATCCAGAAATAGCAGTGTGCCACAGTTTGAAGGCATTTATTTGATCTGGTTCTAAATTCCCATTTTACATGTAGCACTTACCCTGTGGAAGTGGAAATACTGTGAATGCGAAAAAGCCCTGCGCCTCTCAGTGGTGCATGGACAGCCCTGGCCACTGGGAACATGAAGGAGAGAACAAGAAATCCCTGAGCCGTGCCTTTTCTTCTTCTCCAAACACGTGTGCAGACTTCCCCTGCATTTCAGCCCCACCCTCTTTATTTTACTGCCTAATCTATAAAGGAGGATTAACAGCAACATGCTGCTTTGGCATAGAGCAGATTCTGGGTGAGGACCTGTAGGTAGGGTTTAATGAATACAATTTTCTAGGACTGTGAGTGCATATTTTTAGCAACACGCTGGGCCCCAGCCCTGGCTCTTGAGACAGATGAACAGACCCTTTGATCAGACTTGGGTGTTACTCCAAGTAGAACCTTTTTCAGAAAGTACTTGGGGGAGAAAATGTCTTCTGTTGCCCCTACTCTTCGTCAGCAGTCGATAGATTTGGATCCCAGATATCTGGTCCCCATCAGCGGCATAGTGATACTGAGATGCACCGTTGTGGGAAGCGTGGGGACTTCCGGGCCGGGACCAGTCCGGTTGCTTGCTAAAGGAAACGGTGTTGAAGTGTGCCTCACCGTCTTTTCCCCTTGGAGAGTAGGCCAGAGGGAGTTAACCTTCCCGGGGGAGGCTCGGCCTCCACAACATCATAGACACCATATACCCCCTGGGGTTACCACACAATAAAACCGCTTCCTTTGCCAAACACAAAGAATGGTCTGGAGCTGGATATTAGCAAACAACAAACCATATAAAAGAAGAGAGGGACAGGGGGAGGGACAAGGGAGAAAAGGAAAATAGGAAGGAAAGAGGGAAAATGACACGAAGAGAAAGCATAAAATAAGATCTCTTTCCTGCTTTCGTTTGCCAGGGAGAGGGCAGCCCATCCAGTGTTGTCTTGATTTCAGCCAGTGCCATGGTGAGGATGGGGGAGGTTGCAGAAGAAGGGATTTTGAAGTGATGCCAAGCAGGGCAGGGATGAGGCTCTGGGTCTTGTGGCAATAGCTGCGACTTGAAGACCTTGGCCTGGGGACAGCGTGATCAAGATGGTGAAGTGATTTGATCTCTTACATTCCCTGCTCAGGACCCTCTCCTTCTCTTTCTAATAGGATTAACAGATATTTTCCTAAGCAGAAATCAAAATGTGTCAAATCATCTGAGACAGTCAATTTGTTCACAATGCCCACATTCTTGCAGTAGGGATGCAGCACTATTCAAAAACAGTTTCATTTCAAGAGATACAATGCTGGGGAGAGGTAAACATTTATCTTCATAATCTTACACTCCTTTCAGACTGCTTAATTTTTCCCAGTGATTTTCCCCTCCTCTTTCACTCCACCCCCAAGCTCAGCTTCATAACACGTTGTACCAGAAAAAAAAAAAAAAAAGACATGACTTCCCCAGAGGATTCGGATCTCAGTGATCCTGATGATGTAACGTGTGCTCTCCATTATTCCTGGGAGCTCCCTGAGTGTGTTCCTGCATCCTGCCTCACAGCTTCCCTCGTCTGCATCACTTACACATCCTCCTCCAGCACCTGCAGAGGTTGCCTCCGCCCCTTCCTCCCTCCTCATCCCAAGTTATCAGGACTCCTGCCCACCTCACCCCACCCCCACTCTTTCTTCCTTTATTGTTATTATTGCTATTATCCTTCCCTCCACCAGCACGGCCCTCTGCTGCTTCTCCTTAGGGAGGCATTAGGTTGCCTTCCTTTGTGCTACCTTAACACTGCTGGTCCTCCTCCAGCTCCCTTTGAACACCCGGACCAGGGTCACCTTTGGAACAATGAATGAACGTACTTAAGAGTGGGGTTCCAGCTTCACACTGTTGGCATTCCTGAGACTCTCTTGTATCTTCATTCCCCCCTCCTCCTTCCTTCTCATTGAGACCCCATAAGATAGCAGCAATTAGAAGCACTGAGATGAACAGAAACAATAGCTACTGGTATGTTTTATTCCTGAGATCTGAATAATAGACGTTTAGCAAGTGGAGTAAAATCTCACCCCCCCCCTTTTTTGCCATTTGTATATTCAGTGTACATGTGTAGTTTATTTTTAAGTGGATTGCTGGCAGTAGTTTCTGTAATAACATATTTTCCATTGATGTATTTTAGGTGTCTATTTAACGACCATGCTCCATGTGATCATGGTGTCAAAATATAATGAAGGGTCCACTCTACCTAGAAAGCCCTCTCCACCATCTTCCCTTCCCGCCTGTTAAAATCCTGCCCACCAGTAGGATCCAGCTCACAGTGAAATCTTCTCTGGGCAGTTGTCCCAGATCCTCCCAGGAGAATTCTTCTCTCTCCCTTGTGACTCCCGTTGGGAGTATTGATGCCTCTGCTCCGACTGGAGTGTGCTTTGAAATTCAGCTATTGTTGATACATGTCTACAAAGCTGGGTCATGAGGCGGAGGACAGAGAACTCACGTCCTCCTTTTCTGACCCTCTGCCACTCCTAGGAGGGCATCTGGCACAGCAGAGGGGCTCTGTCACCTGAGGACGAAGTGTGGGTGACTGCCTGACTTTTGAGCCTGGGAAAAGTCCACCCATTTGCAGTCCCTCTGGATCGGGGGTACACTGGACCACTCCTGGCCCACTTCTCCCGCCCCATTTCCACTTACACTCGACAGTGATCTTGAGGCTTTCCTACATTAGAATTTTTAGTATTTTTTCATCTAAATGCTCATCTTTAGTAAATATATAACTAGATGGATTGTGAAGTGAGAGAATTAAAAAGTGCTATCTTATATCTGAACGAATAAATCATTTATATTAGCTCTTCTGTTTCTAGGCTGGTCTGGTGTTGGCAACAAATACCAGGACATCAGTAGTCTTTGACATGGTGGATTCATTAATTTATTATTTTTTTAGTGCTCTGACAAGTTGTTTACTCTAAGCCAAATGTCAATTAGCATTGGCCTGAAAAGGAGTTGCTGTGCTACACGTGTTTGTATTTAGCTTTCAAGTCATCCTGATTATTTTGGCTTTTATTTGCACAACATATTTATCTTCAAAGACTCACCACCGCCGCCACCACCACACACACACACACACACACACACACACAAATCCTACTTAAAATTTTAACATTTTCTTAAAACCAAACCTTGTTGGCAACCCTATCATTTTAGTATTGAATTTTTTCTCCTGATAAGGCAAATGACACTTTAGCCTTAGTTAATGTAAAGCAGGAAGGTGTTAATCTCATTTTCAACATGTCAGCTCTCCCAGGTAGGGTATTAATACGCAAGATCCCCTGCTGGCAGACTCAACAGAATCTTTCTGGCTGTGAAGTGAAGTCCAAACCTGGTAATTTTTGCTTTCTATTATTGTATGTGCTCAGGTCTATTTCATTCATTGAAAAAGATATATCAGTAGCTAAATGCATATAAAGAAGCAAAGAGATGTTTGCAAACTATTGACTGAACTCTGTACTCAGACACTATGATAGGTTTGTTTTAAAATACTCACACACTACAGACGCTGGAAAAGACTGAGGGCAGGAGGAGAAGGGTGCAACTGAGGATGAGATGGTTGGATGGCATCACCGACTCAAGGGACATGAATTTGAGCAAACTCTGGGAAATAGTGAAGGATAGGGAAGCCAGGTGTGCTGCAGTCCATGGGGTCGCAGAGTCAGACACGACTTAGCAACTAAACAACGGACTTTTAGGTATGTTTGATGATAAACAGCAACCAGATAAGGCATACTTAAAAGACTTATGTCTTACTTAAGTAAGGCATACCTAAAAGCTTTATGATTTTACATCAGAGGACTCCAGCCCAATGTCACCCTTTGCTTAGTTTACTTTGCGCTTTTTATTTTATTTTTTTTACTTTGCACTCTTTAAAACAATAATTGTGAAGAATTAAATGAGGAAAAGTATAGACTATGTTGTAGGAGTTGTTATATAATTCAATATCCCACAGGAAAAATGCATATTCTTGAAGTAATATGGGAATCGAACTTTTTATTTACTTTTTGGTCAGGGTGTATATATGAAAGAAAACAAAGTTTTTCATGATATTGAATTGGTACAGTGTTAAGAAAATTTGTTTCCCACAGAAATTATTAGGAGTTTGGGGGGTTTGTCCTACTTATCTATTCTTATAAACACTAAAGGCAGTTTTTAAAGGAAAGTTTCACAAGAACTCAGAGACAGAAAAAAACTGTAGTGAATATAAAAGAAATTTAAAATTAAGATTTCTTATTTGTAAATATGATTAATAGGTCTTAAAGAAAATGTCACATGGTTCCAATTAGAATTGGCATTTTAAGCTCACATAGGAATGAGATTTTATGTGGTTTCTTAAAAAGTTGTAGATAAATAGATTATAGATATTGATGAATTATTAGTTCACTTGAACTGAAAATATGAAAAAAGAAGAAAGACTAAAACCAGTTGATGCCATAGGCAAAAAAAAAAAAAAAAATCATTTTACAAGGGTGGTCTAGTAAGAGTTGTGGCTGTGGATGAAAAGGCAGGGGACCAGGCAACCCACAACCAAGGCTTCCAGCAAGTTAGAGAGAGATTGGAGAGGAGGAAGTGATGATGACACTGAAGAGGTTAACTTTGGCACACATCCTCCTGCTTGGGAGTCACAGGTTCCTGTTTTGTGGCTGGGACAAGTGTTATTCTGCCCACTCTCCAGGGGTAGAAACACAAGTGCCAGAAACAGACTCCTCTGAGTCATGCTGAGTTATGAGCAAGCCCCAGCCCCTGATCCTGTGATTCTTCTTCCTCCTCCTCCTTTATTTTTTTAGTTTGAGTTGGGGGCTTAAAAGCTATGGAAGGAATAGAAGAAAGATGAACCAAGAAGGTGTGAAATAAAGACGAGAGCATCACGGAGCAATTCAGAGCTGTCAAATGTATCCAGAAAAATAAGGCGGAGAAAAAGTGAGGTGTTTTTTTTTTTTTCTTTTACTCCTGTCCAAGCTAATAACATGCACAGTGACTCTTTTTATGCATCTCCTGTCTGTACATATTTTCCCACACAGCATTCTATAGTTATATAATTCATTTCCTTGCCCACTGGGTCAATACTTTATCACTTTACCAGTTTCTTTTTGTAATAGCTTTTTATACTCCTTGCCAGTGAAGGTGTACCCCCAGAAGAAGAGGATGACAAAAGGAAGGAGAAGGTGGGCAAGAGGGGCCTGGCAAGCAGGATCGCTGTTACAGCTGCATCTCGATTGTTCCATTTCCCCAGTGGGCATGATTATGCATTTCCCCTTAAGCATGAGCCCATGCTATTTTCTGTGTTTAGCTTTTACCTGGAACATGGGTGAACTCACTTAAAAGTAAAACAGGATTATACTCTAGCATTGTTCATTGCAACCACGTAGCTCATATTTTATATATTGCACCTCACATCTCCTCTGCAAATGTAACACAGTTATAACCTGTATAATTTGTATCATTGTTGACATTTTGATTTTGTTTGAAAACAGTTCAGTACAAGGTTCACTGAAGATCTTAAACCTCACAGATTAGCAGTCTTAGAGTAAGATGAGGAAATTGTGGGAGAAAATAAATCATCAAAGCAATTAAGTGACTTGCACGGGATCACACAACTGTCTGAGTCTAAATTAGAAACCTGGACTTTTACTCTAGGCTCTGCATCCTACACATTCCTTCTCAGTTTCAGTTCAGTCAGTGCTAAGTGCCACGGAGGTTTGCATTGGAATTCCCTGCTCATGGGCTTATTCTTTTAGTAGGGCATGTTCCAAACAGTTCTGGGCTTCCCTCATGGCTCAATGGTAAAGAATTCGCCTGCCAATGCAGGAGCCGCAGGTTTGATCCCTAGGTCAGAAAGATCCCTCCGAGAAGGGATTGGCAACCCACTCCACTTTTCTTTCGTGGGAAATCCCAGGAACAGAGCAGCCTGGCGGGCTACAGTCCATGGGATCACAGAAGATTGAGCAACTAAACAACAACAACAATGAACAATTCCAGAAAGAAAAATTTAAAACATTTTTGGAGGGGAGATAAATTCTAAGTCAAAAAACCCCAAACCCCAAACCATCTGTTTGTTAGGCTCAAGCAATCTTTATAAGTAATGAAGAAAAGACAAAACTGGAAAACATTGGCCTTATTTTTCTGCCTGTCAAAATAAGTAAAGACAGAGACAGTCGGAGAAAAACATGGGCACTAAAATGGTTTCCTTATTCAAAGCCGCTGTCTCCTAATATTTTCCCAGTCAGCAAATGCTGAGTGCTCATTTCCTGTTAGGCACTGTGGCAGAGTCCCGTGAGGGAACAAAACAGACATAATCCCCACCCTAATGAATAAGCTAATTTGAATAATTGTTCTACTAGCAAAATATAAGCAATTGACTTATCAGCCATTCCTATTTCAGGATGAATTACTTCAGATGAAGAATTAGTTTTCTTGATTCTGGGTTCTAGGAGGATGTTAATTAACAGTGTGTCGATTTTATTGTTTATGGAAAGGATTCAGGGCAGTGAGCGGAGGGGGAATAATGAAAAGTGGGAGACAATTTTAGACCATCGAGAAATTTGGGAGGGTGAACCAAAATGTGATGCCATGGTAGCATGTATGTGGTTCTGGGTCCCATATTTTCCACCAGCCTTCCGGGTCAAAAAACTCAGCATGGCACGTGGGGCAGGTGTAGGAAGGAATCTGAGTGAAGCATCCTTGGCAGCCAGTTCCCTTATGAGCTGTTGATAAAGTTTTGCCATCCAAAACTTCTTCCTCTTCTACCAGACATAGCAGGCTGGGTGTGAGACAGTAGTGAGCACAGAGAATTTGATCCAACTCTGCCATTATCTAGGTTCCTCATCCCCTTGATATTTATTGAGTAGGTGGCAGACATGGTTTGAGAGTCAGGGGATGTAAGAATGAAGACAGAAGACAAGCTTGTGGTATTAGGCTGAATACTGGCCCCCAAAGATGTCCACGCCCTACTTTCCCAGAAGTGTGACTAGGTTACCTGACCTGGCAAAAGGGATTTTGCAGGTTGATTAAAATTAGGGACCTACAGATGGGAGACTCAGCCAAATTATCCAGGTGGGCCTAATCTAATCACAAGTCCTTAAAAAACCTGAGACCCTTTTAGGCTGTGAGTCAGATGAGACAGAGGAAGAAAGACTGGTTCAAAATGTATGAGGGACTCAGCTGCTATTGCTGGCTCTGAAGATGAAGGAAGAGGACATGAGTCAGAGAATACAGATGGTTTCTAAAAGCTGGAAAAGGCAAGAAAATGCCCCAGAGCCTCCAGAAAGGACTATAGCTCTGCTGACACCTTGATATTAACCCAATGAAACCTGTCAGATTTCTGATCTCCGGAATGGTAAGATAACACATTTAGCTTTGTTTAAAGCCAGTAAGTCTATGACAATTTGTCACAGCAGCAATAAGAAGCAAATATAACCCCTATCTTCTTTGTGCTTATATTCTAGTAATGCAACAAAATAAATAAAATACAATAAAAATATGCATGTAATAGGTCGTTTTGCCTAGTAAATCAGTCATGTCCAACTCTTTGTGACCCAATGGACTGTAGCCCATGAGGCTCCTCTGTCCATGGGATTCTCTAGCAAGAATACTGGAGTGGGTTGTCATTGCCTTCTCTAAGCAGGTCACTTAGATGTTCTAATAAGGCTGTGATGGAAATGAAGTAATATGATAGAGACGGTAATGGTCACGACTGAAAAAATTTCAGTGCTTCATTCAGCGCTTTGAGAATGTGCCTCTGTGTACGTTTTGGTGTTAGGGAAAGAGTGACTCCCCACATAGGAGTTTTTTAATGTCTCCTTGCATGTAAGCTGGAGCACAGGCATATCACTTAGGCTCTGCTAATTAGATACACCTATGATGGATTGAAAAAGACCCTGATGTTGAGAAAGATTGAGGGCAGGAGGAGAAGGGGGTGACAGAGGATGAGATGGTTAGGTAGCATCACTGACTCAATGGACATGAATTTGAGCAAACTCCAGGAGATAGTGAAGGACAGGGAAGCCTGGTGTGCTGCAGTCCATGGGGTCGCAAAGAGTCAGACACGACTTAGTGACTGCACAACAACAGTAATGCTGTAATTTGAATCAGGTGCTGTGATGCAAAAAAGGGACTGGGAAATTTCTCCTCATCTCACCTCTCCGTCTTTCCCTCCCCACTTCCCTACCCTCCTTGAATAGCAGCTGAGGGGACAGGGTAATACTTGGCCCAAGAGAGCCAACATGTCCTTAGCAGCTAGAGTTATTCCTTTATCAAATCAGTTTGACAACATAGTTTTGGATGCTAGTATAGGGGAAGAAGAATTTTTTCCTTTACCTTTCTAGATTCTTTTGGCTGGTCTATGTTGGCTGGTGATGTTGGGAGAATCAAACAGATGCTGCCCGGAGAGATGTTCTTAAATGCCAGTTGATTTCATCTTTTTGCTGATGTTCGAATTAAATCGACATAAGATTGACAGGAGAAAAACAAATTTAATTACATACCTATGGGAACCCTGCAAAGACAATGAGACGCTCCCTGACAGTCGGGCAATTGAGGCTTATATGCCATTCTGAGTCAAGAAGGAGGTCTAGGGCTTCAAAGGAAAGGAAGACAGTTCACAGGAAGATGCAAGAGCAAGTGTTTGGCACATAAATGTTTGCCACGCCATGCAGAGACAATGGGACTCAGAGAGGACTTGGAACAAATAAGCTCTGCGGGTTTCCCCAGGTTACCACTCCTTGTTCCTAAGTTAGCTCTGGAGATAGTTCTCTTCCTGGACCAGGCCCTCTATCTGAATTCTCCCAGGCAGTTATCAGGGAGGTAAAAAAATTCTTCCTGCATCGTCTGAGCTCAAAGAAATCCATATTCCAAAGTGGCCCATTTGGGGCAGGCTTGTTCTAATCCCTTCAGTAGTTTGGAAACTTAGCTCAAGCCTAGCTCTCCAGCCCTTTCAACAATTCAGTAAGCCACAAAATATCCTTTTATTAAACTCCTTTTCTGCTTAACCAACCAGAGTCACCTTTGATTGCTTGCAACTGTAGGCCCTGATGGAAAAAGAGAGTAATTAGAAGAGACCAACATGAGACATAGGTTCCAGGAAGCCTCTCTGCAAAGGTGATATTTGAACTGGGGCAGGAAGGATGTGAGCAAGCAAGTAATATGAACAGCTGGGGAAAAACGAGCTGAAGAAGGAAGTGCAAAGGCCACTGTGAGGAGCCAGGGTCCTTGGAGAACAGGACAATCAAGGCCCCTGCTTTGGTGGAATTTACCTCTGGTGGGAGAATTTAGACGGTTTAAAGTAGGCAAATAATGAGTAACATAATTTCAGGTAGTGATGTTATAAATAAAATGAAAGAGAGAGTTACAGGCTGCAGGCAGAGGACAATTTTGGATGGGGGGAGGGGGGCAGGAAAGACTTCTCTGAAGAGGGGACATTACTCACAGATATAGGCAATTTATAACTTAGAGAAAAATACTTTGAGTACACTGTTGGGACACTTTGCTTAAAGAAGTGAATTTCATAAGGATCCTCAAAATAAAAACAAATATCGCAGTGCTGTCTCTGCCAAGGTTAGAGATGTTGGGAGAATCAAACAGATGCTGCCCGGAGAGATGTTCTTAAATGCCAGTTGATTTCATCTTTTTGCTGATGTTCTTAAAACTTGCCAAATACATAGGACCACATTTTTGGAGAGAAAATTCCTTACATTATGAACATTTTTCTCCAAGTACAGTTTGGCTTAACTTTTGTTTTGGATAGCTGCTACGTGAACAAGTACTAAGAACAAAAGACAAAGGCAGTGTTGGTTCTTGATCACTTGGTCAGCAACTCTTCTGGTTTGATGGACTAGGTTGTCAACAATGGAATAAAGGCAACACTGACAGAAAGAAACCTCAGCTTCAAGTAATAGTGTTCCAAATAATCTGTCTGCAGGTGGAAGATGCTGGTTTTATGTGAGCATGAAAAATTAATTATCAATGAAAAGGCATTTACTTCTTTCAGAGTCCATATATTTATTGACACGTAAATGTTCTTTATCTCCCCAGAAGAAAGAACTCTTCTCTATAATTGTTTAATCAATTTAATGACATGAGTCAAGGCTTTGTGGGGAAAAAAAAAGCAAACCTACTTTCTCAGATAGATCTCAGAAAAGATAAGGCAGGTGGATCTCTGATATGTTTATTTTTCAGTAGAGTAATTGTCTGGAATATCTTTTCCCCACAAAACCATAAAATTTTTTCCAGCAAAATGAAAAATAAACTTTCTGGTAAATATGGCAAAATGAATAAAGAAATCGACTTTTACTTTCTTCCCAAAGCCTAGAAACTGCAGTAAGGGATATTTTTAGGAAGCACAGGCAACAGGGACAGAGAGGATGGAAGAGCAGGACAAATAAAGAAGCAAGCAAACAACCTAGAGGCTGGAAGGCAAGTGAATGAGTGGTGGAGAGAACTTAGTGGCCCTGAGAATACAGAGCCTGAGCCAGCAAAGAGGAAACCTGTGGACTCCCTCAATTTTACAGCAAAAAAATGTGGCAGTGCTAGATGTTTCTGGAAGTGAGACTGAAGAGGGCTGGGGAGGTAGGTAAAGTAGAAAAATCTGCTGAATGTCTGAAAAGCAGCCAGATCTCTCAACCATGGCACCAGTTCCCAGCATCTAGGCAACCATCACCCCCACCCCAACCCCACAATCCTGTCAGAGGACCGGAGATCTCGTCTCTGGGGAAGGCAAGACACAGGGGTTCTTGGCTGGGTGAGGGTTAAAGGTGAGGCTAGGATACAAAAGCAGGGAAAATAAATAGAAATAGGCATGCTAAATGCTGAAAACCTTAACCTTCTTGACCTACCCACCTTCCAGAATATTATTCTGGACTTTTATTATTATTATTTTGGTAGACTTTTATTACCCTCAGGCAGGAGATTAGAAGATCTTTACCTGCACAGTCTGACCAGCCCAAAAGAAAAAATTTAAATATACTAACATTCTATGCCTCCCAACTAAACAATCAAACCAGGTCACCCTAAAGAAAAACTGTTGGATAAGCCGCTTCCTTATGTCCAGCTCAACACCACTACACATAACACATACATATAAATACACACAGATACCTATTGTCTTTATCATTGGAGAGAAATATTTAATTTGAAGTACACCAAAATAAAGCAACAAATAATAGCATCTTGGAGGAAACATATGCTCTGCATGAAGAAGAAAACCCCAAAACAAAAACGTAAATCACTTCATTTATACACATATACACAATGGACTATTGCTCAGCCATAAAAAGGAAGGCATTTGAGTCAGTTCTAATGAGGTGGATGAACCTAGAGCCTATTATACAAAGTGAAGTAAGTTGGAAAGAGAAATCCTATACTAACACATATATATGGAATCTAGAAAAATGATACTGAAGAATTTATTTGCAGGGAAGCAATGGAGAAACAGACATAGAGAATAGATTTATGGATGTGGGGAGAGGGGAAGAGAGGGTGAGATGTATGTTTGGAGTAACATAGAAACTTACATTGCCATATGTAAAATAGATAGCCAACGGGAATTTGCTGTGTGGCTCAGGTAACTCAAACATCCTACCCTAGAGGGGTGGGATGGGGAGGGAGATGGGAGGGGGGTGCAAAAGGGAGGGGATATATGTATACCTATGGCTGATTCATGCTGAGGTTTGGCAGAAAACAACAAAATTCTGTAAAGCAATTATCCTTCAATTTAAAAACAAATAATTTTAAAAAAAACATAAATCACATCATTAATATCCTCAGAAGGGTAAAAAAAAGATTATGGCAACCATGAAACAAAAATAGGATACTATAAAAATTAGAACATTAAGAGACTATATGTCATTCCAAGCTATTATAATTATATAGTGATAGTCACTCAGTCACGTCTGACTCTTGCGACCCCATGGACTGTAGCCTGCCAGATTTCTTTGTCCACAAAATTCTCCAGGCAAGAATACTGGAGTGGGTTGCCATTCTCTTCTCTGGAGGATCTTCCAGACTCAGGGATCGAATCCAAGTCTCTTGCATTGCAGGTAGATTCTTTGCTGTCTGAGCCACCAGCAAAGTCCTGTTATATTTAAGCAGAAATGAAAAAGAGATTATAAGGATGGGAAGATTAAAATTTCTAAAGAAATTTCCCAGAGAGTAGAACAGAAAAACATGAAAAAGTAAAAAAAGATGACTAGCTCAGAAGAACAGACAGAAAAAACAAATTGGGATGGGGAAGAGAGATGTATTTCTGTTGCTACATAACAAATTACCGCAGATGCAGCACCATAAGACAATGTATGCGTATTATCCCACAGTTTCCTTTGCCAGGGGTCCAGTACCCTCAGCAGGGGTCCTCTGCTCAGGGTTTCACAAGGCCCCCGTGAAGGCATCAGTTAGGGTTGGGATCTCTTCAGAGGTTCACTGTTCTCTTCTAAGGCTCATGTGTTTCTTGGTAGAATTTATTTCTTTATAACTCTAGAATTCATGGAAGCTTGCTTTTTTAAGGCCAGCAAGAAAGAGCAACTTTTACCTCTGAGTTCTTTTTTAAAAGCCTTCCTTATCTACCAGGTCAGGCCCATCCAAGATAATCTCTTTTGGATTAATTTAAGGTTACTTGATTAGGGGGTCTATATTACATTTGCAAAATCCCTTCACCTTTGCCCTTTAACATTACATAATCATGAGGGTGCTATTTTATTCTCTTTGTCATATTCTGTTGGTTAGAATCAGTTAAAAGTCATATCCACACTTAACGAGAAGAGATTCTGTGAAAGTATGGATACCTTGGAGTGGGATTCATGGGGGCTAGATTAGAAGTCTGCCGACCAGAAGAGAGGAGGGAATCACTAAAGATATAATACAAGAAAGTTATTCAGTCTTGAACCACATGATTTTTCAGACTGAAAGAAGTCATTGCATGCCAGCATAAAGATGAAAATAGACCTGCACCAGACTTTCAGAAAACAGTGAACCACAGGAAGATCTGATAAGCTTCTATTGGAGGCCTTTTCCCAAACAGAAGATCAGAGATGAAAATAGCATTGAAGTTCTAAAGAGAACTACTTAAACCTCAAAGGTAATGAAGGAATGCCTAAACAGTGATTTCTACACTTGAATTCTATATATAGAAAAACTACTCAATTTAGGTTCAGGATACTTTCAACATGTAAGATTTCAATTATTTCTGATGCGCCTTTTCTCAAAGGAAAGCCTGAAAATTTGCCCTATCAGAAAGGGGAGAAAGTAAAGAAGGAGAAGACAGGAGAATTAGCAGAGGTAAAAGGCAAAGGGAAGCCCAGGATCATGCTGAAGGAAGATCCCAAACAACCATAATGCAGGGTTGAGAAAGCAACACACTCAGGATGGGGAAAGTTGAAAGGCTTCAAGAAACATTTCTTCTGTAAGAGTAAATTCAGAATGGGGAATGAAATTAATAGAATACATACTGTATCTTAATGTACTTGAGAGAGGAATTTGGACAACTGACAGTTTTGAGTTAGTGGTAGATAATCTAGAAAAAACTAAGAAAATAGCAACATAAGATGATTATTAAAAATTGTGGAGGAAAGGGAAAGAAATCCTGATTTACTACATTATATAGCTGTGAATGAGCAAACTCCAGGAGATTGGTGAGGGACAGGGAAGCCTGGCATGCTGCATTCCATGGGGTCAGAAAGAGTCAGATACAACTTGGTAACTGAACAACAACAATAGCTATGAATAGTGTTTACACAGTGATAATAATGTCAATACCAAAGTGGGGGTATAAATATAAATGGAGAATGAGAGAACAGGAAGGTTGTGCAGGTGTTATAGGGGCATGAAGAGGAAAGTGAGCTACATCTTCAACTTCCATTGCAATAGATCTGTAGATAATGCCTGAAACTCTGAAAACAAGAAGAGGCTCTGCAGTGTGCTATTTGGATTCACGGAGGTAAATAGCCAAAGACCAGCCCCAAATGGTGGAAGTACTTTTGGAAAAGAGAAATTAGAACAGTGAGAGAGGGGGCAGGAGACTACCATTTCTCCATAACAAGGCTTATAAATCTATTTCATACTTTAAACTGTGCACATATGACTGTGATGAAATATACAAAATAAGCACGAGCAGAAATTATTAGATGAAGCAGTTATCTATACTTTTCATTATAGATGATACACCATTAATTCCTTATATAAGTTCACTCTATAGCAATATTCATTTTGTTGTTGTATTTTAGCATCAAGTTTACCAAACTTCAACATTAAATGAATTTTTTCTTTCAGAGCTTTCTCTTTAAGAAGTTAGACATTTAGCCCAAAGTTGTTGCAACTACCTGAAATATTTTTGGAACTGTTTTTAGAATTTCAAAGCCTGTGGCAAACTTCTTTAAATAACTTCAAAGGTGTCAATTCATAGATATAATGTTTTGAAAGAACCAGAAATCATTTGAAATCACATTAGATTTGAGTGGTCAAGCTAGCTAAAGCTACTTTGGGTAAAAATCAAGGTATAAAAATAATCTAATACAACTGATTTTTTTTTTTGGATGGCTTATAGAGTAACTGTAAAGTGAACTCAAAAGGGGTTCCAAATCCAATCCAAAAGTGTATTGTCTTTGATGCGTAATTATTATAATATGTATATGGTGACATTTTTAGTAAGGTACTTTCATAAAGAAGTTAAGGATATTCTTCATGAAGCACACAAGCAAAAATCTCTATTAGAAACCTGCAGAGGTGATTTTAGGCGGAAAAATTCAAATGAGATAATACTGCTTAAATGTGCTTGGTGTTCTAACTTCTCAATCCAAGTAGGGCTGACCCAACCGCTGAAGTTAGCAGAGAGTCTTATATAACTATCATTTATTTTCTTCTCTCCTGGGCCTAATCCCTTATGACTATATAGTGGAAATGAGAAATAGATTAAAGGGAATAGATCTGATAGACAGAGTGCCTGATGAACTATGGATGGAGGTTCGTGACATTGTATAGGAGACAGGGATCAAGACCATCCCCATGGAAAAGAAATGCAAAAATACAAAATGGCTGTCTGAGGAGGCCTTACAAATAGCTGTGAAAAGAAGAGAAGCAAAAAGCGAAGGAGAAAAGGAAAGATATTCCCATTTGAATGCAGAGTTCCAAAGAATAGCAAGGAGAGATAAGAAAGCCTTCCTCAGCGATCAATGCAAATAAATAGAGGAAAACAATAGAATGGGAAAGACTGGAGACCTCTTCAAGAATTAGAGATACCAAGGGAACATTTCATGCAAAATGGACTCAATAAAGGACAGAAATGGTTAGGACCTAACAGAAGCAGATGTATGGATGTGAGAGTTGGACTGTGAAGAAAGCTGAGCACTGAAAAATTGATGCTTTTGAACTGTGGTGTTGGAGAAGACTTTTGAGAGTCCCTTGGACTGCAGGGAGATCCAACCAGTCCATCCTGAAGGAGATAGGTCCTGGGTGTTCATTGGAGGGGCTGATGCTGAAGCTGAAACTCCAATACTTTGGCCACCTCATGCGAAGAGTTGACTCATTGGAAAAGACCCTGATGCTGGGAGGGATTGGGGGCAGGAGGAGAAGGGGATGACACAGGATGAGATGGTTGGATGGCATCACCGACTCAATGGGCATGAGTCTGAGTGAACTCCAGGAGTTTGTGATGGACAGGGAGGCCTGGCGTGCTGTGATTCATGGGGTCGCAAAGAGTCGGACATGACTGAGCAACTGAACTAACTAACTAACAGAAGCAGAAGATATTAAGAAGAGGTGGCAAGAATACACAGAAGAACTGTACAAAAAAGATCTTCAAAACCCAGATAATCACGATGGTGTAATCACTCACCTAGAGCCAGACATCCTGGAATGTGAAATCAGGTGGGCCTTAGAAAGCATCACCACGAACAAAGCTAGTGTAGGTGATGGAATTCCAGTTGAGCTATTTCAAATCCTAAAAGATGGTGCTGTGAAAGTGCTGCATTCAACAAGTCAGCAAATTTGGAAAACTCAGCAGTGGCCACAGGACTGGGAAAGGTCAGTTTTCATTGCAGTCCCAAAGAAAGGCAATGCCAAAGAATGCTCAAACTACTGCACGATTGCACTCATCTCACATGCTAGTAAAGTAATGCTCAAAATTCTCCAAGCCAGGCTTCAGCAATATGTGAACCGAGAGCTTCCAGATGTTCAAGCTGGTTTTAGAAAAGGCAGAGAAACCAGAGATCAAACTGCCAACATCCGCTAGATCATTGAAAGAGCAAGAGAGTTCCAGAAAAACATCTATTTCTGCTTTATTGACTATGCCAAAGCGTTAGACTGTGGATCACAATAAACCATGGAAAATTCTGAAAGAAATGGGAATACCAGACCACCTGACCTGCCTCTTGAGAAACCTGTATGCAGGTCAGGAAGCAACAGTTAGAACTGTACATGGAACAAGAGACTGGTTCCAAATAGGAAAAGGAGTATGTCAAGGCTGTATCTTGTCACCCTGCCTATTTAACTTATATGCAGAGTACATCATGAGAAATTCAGGGCTAGAGGAAGCACAAGCTGGAATCAAGATTGCCGGGAGAAATATCAATAACCTCAGATATGCAGATGACACCACCCTTATGGCAGAAAGTGAAAAAGAACTAAAGAGCCTCTTGATGAAAGTGAAAGAGGAGAGTGAAAAAGTTGGCTTAAAGTTCAACATTCAGAAAACTAAGATCATGGCATCCGGTCCCATCACTTCATTGCAAATAGATGGGGAAACAGTGGGAACAATGGCTGACTTTATTTTTGGGGGCTCAAAATCACCGCAGATGGTGACTGCAGCCATAAAATTAAAAGATGCTTACTCCTTGGAAGGAAAGTTATGACCAACCTAGATAGCATATTAAAAAGCAGAGACATTACTTTGCCATCAAAAGTCCATCTAGTCAAGGCTATTGTTTTTCCAGTAGTCATGTATGGATGTGAGAGTTGGACTATAAAGAAAGCTGATTGCCAAAGAATTGATGCTTTTGAACTGTGGTGTTAGAAAAGACTCTTGAGAGTCCCTTGGACTGCAAGGAGATCCAACCAGTCTATCCTAAAGGAGATCATTCCTGAGTATTCATTGGAAGGACTAATGTTGAAACTGAAATTCCAATACTTTGGCCACCTGATGCGAAGAGCTGACATTTGAAAAGACCCTGATGCTGGGAAAGATTGTTAAGGCCGGAGGAGAAGGGGATGACAGAGGATGAGATGGTTGGATGGCATCACCGACTCAATGGACATGGGTTTAGGTAGACTCCGGGAGTTGGTGATGGACAGGGAGGCCTGGTGTGCTATGGTTCATGGGGTCACAGAGTCAGACACGACTGAGCGACTGAACTGAACTGAACTGAACTCCAGAAAAGAGATATATACTAGAAGTAAAGCTGTGCCTTTGAATGGACTTCTGCCTGCTTCCAGGTTAAGTTTTCTAAGACAAGTGCAACAATTGCTATCTCATGAGCTCTGGTGTTGCTGCATGGATGAATCCAAGACCTCCCTGCCTTTCTTCAGTAATGAGTGACATGGCTAACGTGGTATCAAAGTCTTTAACCCTTTCTCAGAAATGCCTAACTGAACCTCACCAACAGAGGACCTCTGATACCCCATAGGTGATTTTGATCACGTTCTCAATTGTGGGGACCTCATGGGCATCCAGCTCTTTCCACTGGTAAACTTTTCTAAATTTAAGAGAATATTACCCAGGTGTATGAGGAGACTGCCAGCTGGACACTATGCTTTCCTCTTGGGCAAAAGAAAAAGGACTCTATTTCCCATCCCATCACGTAGATAGGTTAGCTAATCAAGTATGAGTAGAAGAAATATCTGCCTCCCCAGGTCAGGCTCCTTCTGCCGTCTGGACACAGATAATGAGGAGGTCCCAGGGGATGGTGGAACTAGAAAGGAACCTAGGGTTCTAGATGACTGCACATTGTGGAGCTACCCCTGCCGACCTAGAAGCTGCCCTGGACCATAAAATAAAGAAGAAATACTTTCTTTAGGCAAATTTGAGTATATTCTTTAAAAAAAAAATTGAGAGTCTCTTTTTACTGTAGTCTAGTCTGTACTCACTAATAAACTGGCTTTTTGCTTAGAATTAGGGACCTAATTTCTGACCCTTGAGAGCTTACAGATGAAAGAACTCCTCTTAAGCCAGAACTTCCTACTTGAAATATGAAAAATGGAAATGTGTGCTTGTTTTAGTTTTAGATAATACAGTTCTAATTGGAAAAATATTTTAAAATGAAAGATATATTACTTAGAAGTCATTTTTTAAATGAACAAACAGAAAACAAATGATTCAATACATTGCTACCCAAGAAATAAAAGTAGGCTATAATCTCAGGAAGACATGACAGAAATATAATTAATATAAAAGAACTGTGTAAATTGATGTGTTCAAGATTATCAGAAGAAAGAGTGCATTTACACAGGGGGTTTGGTTGAAGTAGGCTTTAAAGGCAGCTAAAAAAGGTAAAGAAGCCTGTGTGATTTGCCCTGACCAGCGTAATGCCTTTTTTTAAGATGAAAGTGAGATCCTGAGGTCAGAGATTAGCAGGCAACAAGGACACAAAGAGTCTAATGATAATTATAATTAAATGGCTCTGACTTAGAAAGAAATAGGAATCTCTGGGTAGAGTGACAGCAGAGAAGTAGGGGAGAGAGCGGATGACCAGTCAGTGGAGCAGAGGGGGATGTGAAAGTCTGGTTTGAGGTTTCTGGCACCGTTCACTCCTCAGGCTCCCTGTGCCTTCAGAATGTATTCTACATGAAGCATGAAGCCAAAAAACAGTGGGTCTTATTAGTGTCGTTTTCTTTTTTTCTTCCAGAATTCCTGCTTTTTTCAATTATCTTTTTTTTAAAAATTTTAGAATAATTTTAGCTTTACAAAAGAGCTGTGAAGATCATATAGAGAGTTCGCATATACTACACACCCGATTTTCTCTATTAAACTCCAATATTTTGCCCACCTGAGGTGAAGAGCTGACTCATTTGAGAAGACCCTGATGCTGGGAAAGATTGAAGGCAGGAGGAGAAGGGGACGACAGAGGATGAGATGATTGGATGGCATCACCAACTCCATGGACATGAGTTTGGTTAAAGTCCTGGAGTTGGTGATGGACATGGAGGCTGGCGTGCTGCAGTTCATGGGGTCGCAAAGAGTCAGACAGGACTGAACGACTGAACTGAACTAAACATCTTACATTAGTAGGGTACCTTCCATACAATTAGTGAACAAATATTGATACAATATTATTAAAGCAGAGTTCATGGTTTGTTAAGATTTCCTTAGTTTTTGTCTTGTGTCCTTTCTATGTTTCAGCATCCCATCCAGGGTATCCCATTACATTTAGTTGTTCTATCTCCTTAAGTTCTTGTTGGCTGTGATAGTTTTTCAGACTTTCCTTGGTTTTGATGATGTTGATAATTTTGTGGAGTACTGGTCAAGTATTTTGTAGAATGTCCCTTAATTAGGCATTAGTCTGACTTTTGTTTTTTTACATAGACTGGGTTTATGGGTTTGGGGAGGAAGGTCACAGAGGTCAAGTGTCATTTTCATCATGTATTAAGGGTACCTACTCTCAGTATGACTTATATCTGTTAATCCTAACCTTGATCATCTGTTTGAGGTGATGTTCATCAGGTTTCTGTAGTCTAAAATTTACTCTTTTCCCCACTTTCCATACCATATACTTTGTAAGGAAGTCACTACACCTTGTTGTTGTTATTTGGTCGCTCAGCCATGTCTGACTCTTTGTGACCCCATGGACTGCAGCACACCAGGCTTCCCTGTCCTTCACCATCTCCCAGAGCCTGCTCAAACTCATGTCCATCGAGTTGGTGATGCCATCCAACCATCTCATCCTCTGTCGTCCCCTTCTCCTCCTGCCTTCAATCTTTCCCAGCATCAAGGTCTTTTCCAATGTGTTAGCTCTTTGCATCAGGTGACCAGAGTACTGGAGCTTCAGCTTCAGCATCAGTCCTTCCAATGAACACCCAGAACTGGTCTCCTTTCAGAGGCACTGGTTGGGTTCCTTGCAGTCCAACATGGCTCATGTTTAACGAGTGGGCGCTATGTGCCACCTCCTTAAAGGGCCAGAAAGACGAGTATCTGTGTAAATAACTTGGAATTCTTCTGCACAGGACGTTTAGCTACTTCTTCCCCTTATATATTATATTTATATAAATATAATTAGTATGGACTCATGGCTGTTTATTTTATGCCGTTGGTTACAATCCGATACTATTATATTTATTTAGTTGCTGAAATTTCTCCAGTTTGGCCATTGGGAATTCTTTCAGTTAGCTCAGGTCTCTCTCCCTGACATATGCTCATTATGTCTTTTTTATTTTGCTTTTGTTTTCAGCACTTCCTTTGCTTTTGAGCACTGTAGGATGCTCCAGATTCATCTTGTGTATTTCCTGTCTGCCCTGTCTGAGAATTGGCAGTTTTTCCAAGGAGCCTTGGTTCCTTTTATTGGAATGGTATTAGAAAACATGATCTGGGCACTAGGTTTGCTCATTTCCACTGGAGTGTCCTTGCTCTAGGTTCTCTTAAATAACAGAGCAAGGATTTACATGTGTGTATATTAACCCCTATATATGTACATATCTATAAATATCTCTCTATATATCTATCTGTATCTATTTTTAAGCTAAAAATGTGCATTCATATTGAAGTTGCCAATTCTAATGCATTACAATATCAATTAGAATCCATGCAATATGAATGCATCACAATATGAATGACAATATGAATTCTCCCCTTGCTGATCTGAAACTTCCCATTACAACAGTGAGGAAACTGGCTCCTGCCATCCATTATCCTTTAACTTAACTGTTCAATTCTATTATACATGCACACTGATTTCAAAATTGTTATCCCATACCCGCAGTGGAAACTTGATCAATTAGAATACAGCACTTATGGACAACTGCTTTTGCCTTTAGTCTTACAAATTCTACTAATTTCCAAAGTTTTTTAGGTCAGCAACTTATTCCTTGACCACTGAACTTTTTCATACATTTGTAGTACAATTAAATTGTCTCATGATCTGCATTCTATCCTGGGATCCCCTGACCTCCTCAATGATATTTTTAAGTTAAGTCTTGTTTTTAAGGTTAACTCATTGTGCTATATAGTTCTATGAGTTTTGACAAATCCATGGTGTTATTTAGCTACAGCCCATGGAGTTGCAAAGAGTAGAACATGACTTAGTGACTGAACAACAATGTAGCCACCTATGGTAGCATACAGAAGAGTTTCAGCACCTTAAACTTTTCCTGTGGTTCTCTTAATCAACTTCTTGAATAAGAGAAGTTTGGTTGACCCAGACTTCTGGCAACCACTGATCTCTTCACTATCTCCATATAGTTTTGCTTTTTCCAGAATGTTATATAAATGGAATCATACGTTCTATAGCCTTTTCTGAATGATCGCTTTTACTCAGTGATATGTCTTTGCATGACTTGATAGCTCATTTCTCATTATTGCAAAATAATATTCCATTTTATGAATGCACAACAGTTTGTTTATCCATTTACTTATTAAAGGATTTCTTGGTTATTTCCAATTTTTTGTAACTATGAGTAAACACTCATATACAGGTGTTTGTGTGGGCATGAGTTTTCAGATCAGTTGAGTAAATACTTAGGGAAATTGTTTGCTGGATCATATGGCAAGACTAAATTTAACTGTAATAAACAACCAAACTGTTTTCCAAAATGGCAGTGCCATTTTTCATGGCGAGTTCCTATTGTTCCACATCCTCACCAGCAATAGATAATGTCTTTTTTTTTTTTTAATTTTAGCCATTCTAATAGGTGTGTAGTGGTATCTCATTGCTGTTTTAATTTGCATTTCCATAAAGACAAATGATATTAGTCTTTTTTATATGTCTATAAAAAAGCATTTTTATGTGTCTACTTGCTGCCTGAATATCTTCTTTAGTCCAAGCTTTTTAATATAGTCTTTCCTTTGAAGGAATAAAATATCATCTTGTATATTTCCTGTGCCCAACCTAGATGCAGCCATTTTTGAATGGTTGACAAGATTTCATGTTTTTTTTTTAGTTACAGTCGTGTTCTAATTTATCCTGACTGGTGCTTTCAGGATGCTCTGAATCTCTGTCTCACCTTTAGACATAGTATCTTAGATTACTTCTAATGCCTTAACCTCTTCCTTTAACTATGAATTTGTATTAGTTTAAATCTCAGAGAGCAGACTTATTTCCAAATTCTTAAAATGGGAAAGAAAGCAACAACTTCATTGCTGCCTCATAAAAGTCCTACATCTCCCTTTCTTTAAAAGTATTATTCTATTTAATTATAGCCATACTTCAAACATTTTAGAATTTTTTGATTTACATCATAGATCTCCTTTCATTATCCTAATATTTTCTTTTAAGCTCCCAAACTTTGGTGTGTATCAGGATTTCAGAGAGCTAAGAAACAAAACAGTGGTACAAGCTCATTAAGGTAAGACCAGGGCCTTTGCATTTTTATCAAGATCACCTGGTGTTTTTGATATCAACCAAAGTTTGAGAACTATAGGTTTGGTGTTTGGAGCTAAGGGCCAGTCTAATTCTGAACAGAAAACACACAAACAGCCTGTCTAGACGCTGATAACGACTTCAGAGGCCAATGCTTTGGTCTTCCTATGTCCCTAACCTAATATTTCACTGGGGTTTTGTTCAAGATTTCTGTCTAGTGTTGAAATTAAACATCAGTAGAATATTTTTATAGTACAAGATGGTATGAAAAACTGGTTTATTCAGTTCACCAAAGTAACATATTTAAGCCATCTGGACACATCATACCAGGTTAAATTAAAACTGTTTAAAGATGGGCACCAGAATTTGCATTTTAAGAAGTACACTACAACATACAGGGTAGACAATCCATCCATCTTTTCATATTACTGGTTCACTACTCTTCTATACAATAAAAATTAAATGACAGGTTTTGGGGTTTTTTTTACAGTAAAGAATTAACCTAAATTGAGAAGACCAGATTCAACAATACAGCATTTTATAACCAGAAAGCAACTATTTCTCAGATATTTTTTCTTTAAAAACTCAAGTCTTCATGGGCTTTGTGTCCTTCTAAGCTATGGCTAATATTCAATGTAAGTTAAGATGGCACAATTCCATTCCAAAGAGAAAACTTCATCACATCAAAACATTATTTGCATATTCATAAGATTCTACCTCCAGGCAGAGACACGAGCTCTTTTTCTCGCAAACTATTACATCAATAGGAATATACAAATAAGCATCAAGAAAAATGCGAATAAGGATATTAAACGAAAAAATGTTCACTCACCAGTGCACAGTTTAATATCAGGTGGAGAGTATGCTTGCTTGATTACAAAGTAAATTTTAAAGGGAAATAATTATGCTCATTCTTCATATAAATATTTAATTGCCACTATAGCTAATAATTTCTAATACTGATGAGTGTACTTCTGAGCAATTGTTTGAATTTACTAGAAAATATACTAACAAGACTTTTTGGGAAAATATATTTAAATTTTACCTGAGGGGCTATTTTTTTAATCAAAATAACACACCAAGGCTGGTTGAAAGCATTTTGCTTTTTCAAAGGTCTCTCCAAACTCAATTGTAACCCAGAAATGAGTATTTTCCCATGAAAATATAAACTGCTTGAAACACCTTTGCCAGAAACTAGATTATGCTATTCATTTTACCAGTAACCAACGGTTACTCTCATGAGATATTCCTTAACTTTTTGCTGTGAGGATAATTTTATAATCACTACTAAGCAGATATAAATTTTTTCATCCTTTTAAGAAATTTAAATTCCTCCTCTTAATCTTATTTTCAGTATATTTGGATGTATCTAAACTTTGTCAGTCAATCCATATCAGATAAGTTCCACCTTCCCTCTAAATTAAAGGGATCTTATTCCTTCTATTTAATACTAATCCTGGAAAGCAAAAGAAAAATACCTGTGAGCAACCAAAATTTTTAATGGCTTTGATTTGTTAATCAATGCAAAATTTCAAATATTTCTACTTGACCCCTCACACTGTTACACTGTGTCTTAAGCAAAGCATTTTGAACATCTGTAGGACACAAATCCTATTAGCAATGGGAGACTCTTTCTAAATCACTTTTTGTGTGTAATATTTATAGTTATTAATTGATTAGGAATAAAGGAAGTCTTCCATAGTTAAACAGAAAGTTGACTTTCTTAAACATAATGCTATTCCAACAATTCTAACAAGTCAACTGGAACTGAGATTATCACAATTTCCATAAACAAAGGCTCCCTGAAGTTAGTTGCAAGTGGTTTAAGAAGCCAAAGGCAGCAGTTGGCAAAAATGCTGACTTGTGAGGCCCAGGTCACTGTTTATTGGTGTCTAGACTTAGAGTTTCTTTAGCCTTTCACTTTAACCTCAGGGCTTTCCCAAAGGAACCAGTTTGGGGTCAGCAAAGTCCTTTGATTGTACTGTCTGAGGATCAGTAGGTGGAGACGCCATGCCTCAACCCTGGAATCCATTAGAGAATGGCCAAGAGCATTTCTGCACAGATTTTGAAGGCAGTTGCCATCAGGTTGTTAACTCACTCCCTAGCCTCAGAGCGCACCATATTCTTTACACTGGTTCCTTGCAAAGCAGTGGAGGGCCTTTAAAGTTCCACTTCTGACCCATAAGACCTTCAGTGATCCTGTTTCTGCACCCTGTACAAATTCCTTTTCCCATTCATACACTGTAGGCATGAGTCCGTCACTTAACATTTATTGTTATTTATTTAATCTACTACCTACACATATTGAGAGGGACTTTAACTTTGCTTCAGTACACATCTAGAACAGTTCTCTCAATTTTAAGTTCTCATATTCATGCTAAGACTTTGATATATGTAGGCCATGAGTTAGAAAATAGACTACATTTAACTTAATTAAATTCATATTGTCATTCTCAAATACCAATTTTAAAGGATTTGAATGTACCCGAACTGTAAATATTTTTTTAAATAAAATAACCAACTCAAATGCTATATGAAGAAGAAAATATCCAAAACTCTCCTATGTATTTCAGAAGGAATAGAGTCCTCTAATGAGAGTTATTGTTGAAACCGTGTTCTTGTTTAGTAAGTAAACCAAGTCATAACACACTGTAGGTCTTTCTTGTACTTCCCACATTTCTCAGCAAGAATCCACTTTTTGCCTAACAATTTTATTATTCATTCAGGAAAGAAAAACGGCGTCACCATTGATAAGTAAACTAAAAGTTAGTTTTAGAAAACAGTAGCCATTTCATAAATAAAATGGAGAGAGTAATTTCCATACTTGTGTATCAAAAGATGTCTCGAGATTGCCATTTGCTTGCCTAAAATGCAAAAAGTTACTTTGTGAATAGTCACATATGAGACTTTATTATCAATACAGTTCTAAAATTTGAATTCTTTAACCCCTAAATTTGGAAAATACCAACTTGTTTGACCTAAGCACCACAAAAAAAGGGGTTTTGGTATTTTGGTGCCAGAAAAAGAATGATTAGTTGAAGAGTAAAGATGACCTCTGAAACAAATTCAACGTATGCATTTGTGTGTATGTGTACTTACATGAATGTACATATGTAGTTATGTTGAAAGTAGTTACATTGAAAGGGAAAGTTCAGTTGTTCTGAAACTACTGTGTAATCTTGGATGAATTTGAAACTTAGTGTCCTTTTTTTATTTAAATAGGAGTGGAAATACTAACATTCGAAGCTTATTTTTAAGGAAACTTAGAGATACACCTGCGGAGAAGGCAATGGCACCCCACTCCAGTACTCTTGCCTGGAAAATCCCATGGACAGAGGATCCTGGTAGGCTGCAGTCCATGGGGTTGCAAAGAGTTGGACACGACTGAGTGACTTCACTTTCACTTTTCCCTTTCATGCATTGGAGAAGGAAATGGCAACCCACTCCATCCCTGGAGAATCCCAGGGACGGCGGAGCCTGGTGGGCTGCCGTCTATGGGGTCACACAGAGTCAGACACGACTGAAGTGACTTAGCAGTAGCAGTTAGTTACATTGAAAGAAAATACTGCTAACATTGATTACTATCCTTACATGCAGGTAGATCTGAAAATGTATCTTATAATCAACAATATATTTAAGAGTATCAATGAGTGAAGTTTGGTTTGTGGCTTCAGCTCTTCTGTAGATCCCGCTGCTGTCTGCGTCTTTGCCCCTTACACCCTGTCTACACCTAAAGACAGAGCTTTCTGACCACCAGCACCAGCATCCATGCACCATCTCCAGGCGGCCAGACTGGCAGAGGTGCAGGCATATTCTTCATGTTGATTAATCTGCTGTACAGATAAAATGAGATGATTGAAGAGTTGTAGTCCAAACTGTTCTCAAAATGTTTTCTGACTGTATAAATGAAGACATGGAGAAAGTATTTATAATTTTTTAACTTAAAGGACTAAGATAACTAGATAAGTTAGTTTTGCCAAAACAACAACAACAACAACAAAGAATTTCAGAGACTTATAGACTGGATGTTTTGTGTCCCACCAAAATTCATATGTTAAAACCCTAACTCCCCAAATGACTATGTTTGTAAATACAGCCTTTATGGAAATAATTAAGATTAAATGGGGTCAGAAGGGCACAGCCTAACCTGATGGGACTGGTTTCCTTATGAGAGGAAGAGAAGACACCAGAGAGCTCTCACTTTCCTCCCTGTGAGGACAGGTCAAGAAGGTGGCTATCTGTAAGCCAGAAAGAGCAACCTCACCAGAAACCAAACCTGCTAGCACTGTGTTCCGGAACTTTCCAGCCGCCTGAACTACGAGAAGATAAATTTCTCTTGTTTAAGCCACCCACTCTGTGGTATTTTGCTGTGGCAGCCTGAGGAGACTAATACAGTCACTGAAAATATATATCTAGGCACCCTGGGAGACAGTCGAGCAGGAAAGAAAGCAGGAGATTTGATTTGGCTTGACTATAAGTTTATTACATATAACAGGTAATGGCTGCCTTATGTGCCCCATACAAACTTAAGCAAATAGGCAGACCAAAGAAGAATCTTTAGCTGTCAGTGAAGAAGGCAGAGTTATACCAGAAAATGGGACATTTAACAAGTTCTCTGGAAACAAGTCTCCTACTTAGATCCCTTTATTGATACACTGTACTTATTTCCTGAAATTGCCTAATTCCAGAAGGGAACCAAAAATTATTACTACATTCTACACAAATTTACCCTGTAGTCTTTTAATATTTTATCATTTAATTATTTTTGATAATATAATAAGCATCTGCGAAGCCCTACTCAAAATAAAATGTGGCATTTATATTTTTTAGTTGGAATACTTTTTGATTAAGTAGAAGAATATCAATATCCTGGGGTATAAATAGCTCTAGCTGAGAGCAAACAAAGGCTTTCGGGTGCTATGTAGTACAGAGCCGATACGGTTATCATAAATTTCACTTCTAACAAAAGACATCAGGGTTAACAAAATTGTTTAATTTGCTTAGGCAGGATGAACCTGTGCCTCTGCAAATTATTTCATGAGTTTTATGTTGAATAATGCTCTAGAGAGATACTTTTTTCTCCATTTATACCCTAGTAGGAGTTAGCTTCTAGTTTATTTCAAGTACATAATATATGTGAAAAAGTACTTGCAAATTAGAGGAATTATTGTAACACAAGTCTGCCTTAAGACATACAGGCACTCAAGTTAAACAGGAATTACGTCCTTTAGCTAACAGATTTATGGAATGTAATGAAATTTTGCTACTGGGTAGTAAGAATAGACTGCATAGTCTATTTCAATGGAGAATCGAAAAAGTAAGTAGGAGACAGTGTTGAGAAAGAACAATGAAATTGGAGTCAGAAGTCCTATATGACCTTGAGCATTTGACTTCTCTAAATCTCAGTTTTTTCAATCTGTTACATAGTCATTCTAGGCCATATTACTATTGGAATCAAAGTATGTAATAGATGTTAATGTATATTATGTCTTTCAAAGAACTATCTTAATTTAAAATGTTGTTATATAAGAGGTAGGGGGCTATGTTACCAAGGCATGTGACATTTGGTGAAAGGAATATTCTGTGATGTATAAAGCAAGATGTGTTGAAGAAGAAAGTCCTTGCTAAGAGTCTCTATAAACCCAGGGAAGTGTTCTGGAAACTGTCTTAGGGAAAGTGGATATATCAAAGCTTCTCAGTCACAGTACACAGGAGAATCACCCAATTTTGGTGAAATTTCCAATGCCAGCATCCTATCCACCATGCATATTTCATTTAACAAAGTTCACAAGTGATTTTGAGAAACATCTTCATTTAAGAATTGCTGATCTTGAGCAGAGGTCAGAAAGCTTTTTCTTTCAGAACGAGATACTAAACATTTTAGTCTGCAGGTACATAAAATGTGTGTTTTGGTTTTTGACAACCCTTTAAAAATGTAAAGATCTTTTAAAATGCCCCAGCCATATAATAATAAGCTGGGGCAGGGGGCAGTTCAGTTGAGTTCAGTTGCTCAGTCACATCCAACTCTGCAACCCCATGGCCTGCAGCACGTCAGATTTCCCTGTCCATTACCAACTCCTGGAGCTTGCTCAAACTCATGTGCATCAAGTTGCTGATGCCATCCAACCATCTCATCCTCTGTCATCCCCTTCTCCTCCTGCCTTCAATCTTTCCCAGCATCAGGATCTTTTTCAATGAGTCAGTTCTTTGCATCAGGTGGCCAAAATATTGGAGCTTCAGTTTCAGCATCAGTCCTTCCAATGAATATTCAGAACTGATTTCCTTTAGGATTGACTTGTTTAATCCCCTTGCAGTCCAAGGGACTCTCAAGAGTCTTCTCCAACACCACAATTCAAAAGCATCAATTCTTGGGCCGTCAGCTTTCTTAATGGCCCAACTCTCACATCCATACGTGACTACTGGAAAAACCACTGCTTTGACTAGATGGACCTTTGTTGGCAAAGTAATGTCTCTGCTTTTCAATATGCTGTCTAGGCTGTCTCAGGCCAAACAACAGAGGGAACACAGCCCCACCCATCAACAGAAAATTGGATTAAAGATTTACTGAGCGTGGCCCTGCCCATCAGAGCAAGACCCAGATTCCCCCACAGCCAATCCTTCCCATCAGGAAGCTTCCACAAACACCTTTTTCTTATCCATCAGAGGGCAGACAGAATTAAAACCACAATCACAGAAAACTAACCAAACTGATCATATGGATCACAGCCTTGTCTCACTCAATGAAACTATAAGCCATGCCATGTAGGGCCACCCAAGACAGAAGGGTCATGATGGAGAGTTCTGACAAAACGTGGCCCACTGGAGAAGGGAATGGCAAACCACTTCGGTATTCTTGCCTTGAGAACCCCACGAACAGGGGAAGGGGGCAGAATGAGGTTTTAGAGAATGAAGGAATTCACATCATAGCTTGTAAATTAGTACATGATACATATACAGTATATTTTTACTCTATGGATGCTTTTTTTTTCATTACCATGGAATCTTTGAGTATAGAGTCTTGTCTTATCTGGCTTTGTATCCCCAGAGCCCAGCACATTTCCTGGCACATCACAGTCACTAAGCAATTGCTAGATGAATGAATGAAAGAGAGAAAGTCTATGAAAAAAATACTAATATTAGAGATGATAGCATTTGCAGAATCTATCCAATGATAAGAGAGGTTATAGTTTCCAAGTTAATTTCATCAAGAAAAACAGTAAAAACAAATAAAAAACAAAACCAAGAAAGACCCCCCAAATCCTAAAAAAATCTGCTGGCTTAATATTAATGTTCGTTGAATTGACTATGCTAAACAGATATGGCATAAATCTATGTTATTTGTTGTTTGGAAGAAACATGGTCTTGATTTTGTGGTATTATGGGCAAGATGGAGGTTTCATTTCTTGGATACAATAGTTAGTGAACTTTCTCTGGAGTCCAAGTCTGGGAATAGGAATGTGAGTGTACCTTTGATAAAATTAAAAGATTGTCTCTAAAGGAGAAATTTGTTTGGGAGACATTTGATTTTTACCATGATATACTTATGGCTCTGGATCAGTACTGGATATACTAACTTCTTGTTGTTTAGTTGCTAAGTCATGTCCAACTCTTTTGCAAACCTGTGGACTTCTAGCCCATCGGGCTTCTCTCTCCCTGGGTTTTCCCAGGCAAGAATACTGGAGTGGGTTGCCAACCTAGTTAGGTCTTTAAATGTGATGAGTCATATGAATAAATTGTTTAATTCAAAGTTATTTCTACTGAGAATAGAAACATGGTGAAATATGACATATCATAGTGGGTTCACAGTCATCTAGTTGGCTCAAAACAGGTCTTTTAAAAATTGATTTTCCAGCCATACTGACATATAATTGACAAAATAATATATATTTATGATGTGCAACTGATGTTTTGATATTCTTATACATTGTGAAATGGTTACTACAGTCAAGTTAATTAACATGTTCATCATCTCACACAGTTATCATTTTTTTTGTTGTTGTAAGAACATATAAGATGTACTCAGTAAATTTCAATATATAGCATGCAATATAGTATTGTTCAAGCAGACAAGATAGTATTAACTACAGTTACTGTGCTGTACATTTGATCTCAGAACTTACTCTTTCTGTGTCACTAGAACCTTGTACCCTTTAACCAACATCTCCCCATATTCCCCAGATTTCTGCCTCTGGAAACCACCATTCTACTTGTTTGCCTCTATGAGTCTGACATTTTAAATTCCCTATATATAAGTAAGAACACACAGTATTTGTCTTTCTGTGTTTGGCTTATTTCACCTAGCATAATGTCATTTAATTTCATCCATGCTATCAAAAATTGCATGATTTATGTTTTTATAAGGCCAAATAAAATTTCATTGTATGTGTATACCACATTTTCTTTATCCATTCATCTGTAGATGGTTGTTTCGGAATCATAGCTATTGTGAACAATGCTACCATGAACATTAGAGAACAAATATGTCATCTAGGTACTGATTTCATTTCCTTTGGATATATACCAGAAGTGGGATTGCTGGATCATATGATACTTCTATTTTTAATTCACTGAGGAATCTTTTATATTGTTTCCTATAATGTCTGTACTAAGTTACATCCCCACCAACAATGTGCAAGGGTTCTCATTTCTTCACATTGTTGTCAAGATTTGTTCTTTTGTCCTTTTGATAGTAGTCATTCTAGTGGATGTAAGGTGATATCTCATTGTGGTTTTGATTTTCATTTCCCTGATGGTTAGTGATACTGGGCAATTTTTCATATACCTGTTAGTCATTTGTATGTTTCTTTTGGGCTTTCCTGATGACTCAGATGGTAAAGAATCCACCTTCAATGCAGAAGACCCAAGTTCGATTCCTGGGTTAGAAAGATTCCCTGGAGAAGGGAATGGCTACCCACTCCAACATTCGTGTTTCTTTTGCAAAATGTTTATTTAGGTCTTTTGCCCATTTTTAAATCAGATTATCTGGTTTTGTTTTTATACTATTGAGTTTTATCCATAAATTTTGGATATTAATCCCATATTAGGTATATGATTTGCAAATATATTCTTCCATTCTATAGGCCTTTTCACTCTGCTGGTTATATCCTTTGCTGTGCAGTGGCTTTTTACCATTTGTCTTTTTTTTTTTTTTTTTTGCTCTTCTTGTCTATGCTTTGGGGATCATATTAAAAAAAATCATTGTCCAGAAAATAGGTCTGCTTATATAGTTCTGCCTCTTGGCCTTCCGATATAAAAATCTGATATCTTATCTCAGATCAAACTGAGTGTCCGCCCTCAATCTGATTGTGATGACTGCTTTCTCAACTGAGGTGTGGTATCTTTCTTAGTCAGAGGAGCCTGGCAGGCTATGGTCCATAGGGTCGCAGAGTCAGACAGGACTGAAGTGACTTAGCATGCATGCAAGCACGTCTTCCGTAGTAAAACTCTTCAGTAGTTTCATAGCTCATATTGCCTAGATTTGTTTTTATATGTTTACTCCATCTCATAGGCCAACATCTTTTTAGGCATTTGGCTACCATTCCTTAAAATTCAAGGAAATATTTCTTTCTGAATTGCTGCAGGAGCCTGAGATCAGCTTCACCAATGCCTCAGCTTCCCTGAATGTACCACGTTTGTCCTCCCCCGTGACTATTGTCTGCCGTCTCTAATGTTCCATTGACTTTCTTAATAGTATCAGTTTAGATATTGATAATGTTGAACTTGACCTGAGCCCTGTGCTCCTGATTAGTAAATTTCCTCCAGTCCTCCCCCTGTTTTATGTTCCAGGAAAAAGCTTACTGCCGAGAACCAAACTTTCTCTTCTTCATAAGACTCACTAACACCCTCCTTGCTTACTTGTGGTGAGGCCAGACATAGACCCTCCAATTTCCCATACTTTGTCTCATAAATGATTTGTTGAACTGTTTGTCCCCACTGACCAGTCTGAATGGAATCCTTGAGTTGACCACACTTTAGGCAGGCTTCTCTCGCTCTTCCAGGCACCTGAACTTTGCTACACCCCTGGTCTTGAAGGGCTTTGAATCAGAGCAGTCCCTCCTTAGCAGCCTCTCCAGGTGATCAATTGACCACAAGGAAAGAGCTTCCTTGATCAGTTGTCCCATCACATCACCTGCTTATCTCACTCCCTTGGACCAGTCTCCTTCTAGCCTTTTCTCTTCCCTATAAAAAGAAAATTCCTTTCTTGTATGACCTTTCAGATGTTTGCAGATCTTACAATCTGACCATTCTCTCTATTGCAACAGTTACCTTCCTCGATTGCAACAGATCTTTTGATAAAATCTTTATTCCGACAAGCTTTTGTACCCCCAAGACTGAGTTAGATAGTCCTCAGGAGAATTCCATGGCATCATGTGACTTATCCTAATCAGAGCCCTAGTCACACTGGGGAACAAGGCTATGTTCTTGCCTTGATTCCTTATTAGAATGTGAGCTTCTTGAGGTCAGTCTTGTGTCCAATTTACTTTGTAGTCCTGACCCCTCATAGAGTTCTAGGACATTTTAGAGGTCCAAGTAAGCCTTAACTATTAATTAACTTAATTTAATTAATAACCAGCTTTTTTCCCTGTGAAGATGCACAATTGCTCTGAGAATCTTGTCTAACCAATCACTTCCATGGATGAATGAAGTGGGTAAGGGGAAGGGCGATCACAATGAAGATAATTCTACTTCAGCGTAAGAATAACTTTAATGCCCAGGAGGGGTGATTTAGATTAGACAAAGGTTTGCCACCCTCCACTGTCCCTTATAAAACTATCTGGGAAAGCAATTTTGATTATTGTTTTAGAGGCCATCAGTTCTAGAAAAATATCCCAAAGAAAATGGGGTTTTTTATTCTTTCTGGCTCAAAATAGAGACTTATATACTTCTGGAGATGGAAGGAATACTAGCTTCAATTTATCAAACACATAAAATGTTAACTGTGCCATTTGATTGAACCTTTATGACATACATCACCAAGATATGATTTATGTTACACCAGAAATGCTGCCTCCTCATTCCCCACTCCAGTCAAGAGATCCAGCCTAGCCTCAAGGACTCCAGCTTAAATCCTCAAGGAAGGTAATAAAGGAAACTGGTTCCTATATTCAGAAATTGTCCCTGACTTGAATCAAAATGGCTTTAGAATGCCAAAAAAATTTTTGTTTGCTTTTTTTTAAAAAAAGGATCTTCCATGCCTGTAATTCGGATTCCTTGCCTAAGTTTCTGATCCATTATTAATCTCAGTTAGATCTGTGACTTTCTGACATTCAAACCATTTGCCTGGGAACTTGTCTTGATCACCTCTGTGCTTTGTGGCATTTAGTCTGTCTCAATTCTCCGGTCTGGCCCTGATACTACCCATCAGTTTCTAATCCCTCCATGCACCTGCATTCCATTGCTAATCTTGAACCTGATGTTGGTGTTGTTCCAGCTTATACTGACATCCCACAGGCTGCTCTTCTTGTGTAAAGGCTCCTCCATACTTACTGTGGCTCTTTGTTGGCTACTTGTCTTACACTTTTGCAGGCTACAGGTCTAGGAATGTACCACATAGTTCAGAAACAAAACATCTGGAACACATCTACGTATTTTAATTAAATTCAACCAAAGTAATAAATGTACATAGTGTAAAATAAATGTACATAGTGTAAAAAATCACCAAAGTACATAGTGTAAAATAAATGTACATAGTGTAAAAAATCACTGGAAAATACAATATGGAAGGGAGGGGGGAGATTACAGTGGAGAAACATGACAACATGATGATTAAGTCCAACATCAACAATGATGAGTCATGTTGACAGTATGTACCAGGATACGATACAGTGAACAGGGCACTTTACCTCTGAAGTCTTCTTCCCCAAAGCCCATAACCCTAAAATAATCGTGAGGAAAACATCAGACAAATTCTAATTGAGAGACGTCCTATGAAATACCTGACCAGTATTCCTGACAACTGTCAAGGTTATTTAAAAAAAATGTCCAAGCATTTGTTCCACTCATGAGAGCCCATAGAGATATGACAACTAAATATTATATAGTGTGGTAACCTGGAAGGGATCCTGAAGCACACACAAAAAAGACATGAGATAAAAGCTAAAATCTGAATAGAGCATGGACTTTGCCTAATAATAACGAACCAGTATTTATTCATTAATTATAAGCAATGTACTACAATACTAAAATCCAATGTTAAATAGTAGGGGATATTGGGTGTGGACTATATGGACATGGTATAATCTTCTCAGGTTTTCTGTAAATTTAAACTGTTCTTTAAAAAAGTCTATTTTTTAAAGGTAAATAACATAGATAAATTATATGAGTCAAAAAAGAAAGAAAAAATAGCAGTTCTTGCCATCGTATCCCAGTGGCAACAGTTTTCAGTTCATTGAATTGCTTCTCATGGTTCTACTACCTTTCTAAATAGTATGTCTTTGTGAAAATTTTTTTACTTCCTTTTTCTCTAAATGGTATTATTGAAATGCCAGCTCCTGATTTCTTAGCTTGGGGCATGTTCTCTTAAGTCCCTATGAAAAAGGTGAGGACTTGGTTTTCTTTCTACCCTTCTGCTTGCATCCCATGAAAACACCCTTCAAACATTTAAACCCCATGCATCCTGCCAATGCAATGTAATTTTGGCTAAAGCAATAATCACTATTTAGTTTATCATTTAAAAAGTATTAGGGAGTGGAACTTCCATTCCATTTTTCCATTGACTTCTTGTGATGGCAGATGAGGATTTAGCTTTCTTCCACCATGAATGCTTTCTCTTCTTAATATTATATTTATCTCACTGCCAAAAGCTATGACATATAGTAATTCACATTACTACAATTATGTAATCTTGTTCACTGTTAACTAAATTGTGTTCTGATTACTTTTTCACTTGAGGCATGGTTTGCTTTTTCTGAAATTAATAGTTGTTTCTTTTTATTTTCTTGATTATCTATGTGTATATTGCTAATTTTCCCCCAACACTCCAAAAGTTACATGAGTTAAGCCTCATGATATTATTTTCTAGAATAACAGACATCAGAAAGCCAGCCAGTTTTGTTTTGTTGTGGCACCTCCCTCCTGCAGACCTCTATTCCCTTGGTCTACTCTAGATCCATGCCTCAGCTACCAGTCCAGGACTTCTCTTTGCCTTCTTTCCAATGAATTCTGTGGGTTTTGGATCAAATATCATCTTTCTTGGTTTATTTTCTCATTTAAATATAGTATGTTATGGTCTCTAGTGTATTTTTTTTCTCCTTCCCATCATTTTTTAATATAAGATTAAGATTCCATTTTTATCAACAATATGTATACACTTAGTCTGAAAAGAAAAATAGTTTTACAGGTACATTAGGAAAAAAACACAATTTCCTTGCTTGAGATCCCTAGAAAGCTGAGTTCAAGGGGAAAACTTATGTTCTGTCTGTCTATCTGCAATCCCAGAAACCTAGTAGTGATAGAAAACTAAACATAAAGGTGGCAAAGAAGGGGAACAACAGTGTTCGTTACCTAGCTGGTCTCAGCTTTGTCGTAAGTGCAGCGGATTGCTTGGTCTTGTAGTATGTCTTCAGAGAGGTCATTTGTTGTTGGTGTTCAGTTGCTCAGTCATGACCAATTCTTTGCCACCCCATGGACCACAGCACGCCAGGCTTCCCTGTCCTTCACTATCTCCTGGAGTTTGCTAAAACTCATGTCCATTGAGTCAGTGATGACATGCAACCATCTCATCCTGTGTTGTCCCCTTCTCCTCCTGCCCTCAATCTTTCCCAGCATCAGGGTCTTCTCCAATGAGTTGGCTCTTCACATCAGGTGGCCAAAGTATTGGAGCTTCAATTCACAAGCAGTCCTTCCGATGAATATTCAGGGTTGATTTCCTTTAGGATTGACTGGTTTGATCTCCTTGTTGTCCAAGGGACTCTTGAGAGTCTTCTCCAGCACCACATTTCAAAACCATCAATTCTTGGGCGCTCAGCCTTCTTTATTGTCCAACTTTCACATCCATACATGACTACTGGAAAAACCACAGCTGTGACTGTCCGGACCTTTGTCAGCAAAGTGATGTCCTCAATGGAGGTAAGTTTGAGCAAACTCTGGGAGATAGTGAAGGACAGGGAAGCCCGGCGTGCTGCAGTCCATGGGTTGCAAAGAGTCAGACACGACTTAGCAACTGAACAACAACAATCTCATACCTGTGTCTCTGCTTCTCTGTTGCCTCTCACAAAATGCAACCACTTTTACCTCTTTAAATTGATTGTTTCATAGTTACTTCCTTTTTCTCTAAATGGTATTATTGAAATGCCAGCTCCTGATTTCTTAGCTTGGGGCATGTTCTCTTAAGTCCCTATGAAAAAGGTGAGGACGTGGTTTTCTTTCTACCCTTCTGCTTGCATCCCATGAAAACACCCTTCAAACATTTAAACCCCATGCATCCTGCCAATGCAATGTAATTTTGGCTAAAGCAATAATCACTATTTAGTTTATCATTTAAAAAGTATTAGGGAGTGGAACTTCCAGAATGGCAGAGTAAGTGCTTATGAGAATCCACTCCATAAAAGCAATGAAAATAAAGGCAATGATTGTCAAATCAACTTTTTCAGATCTGTGTAAATTGAAAGAATCTAAGGAATGTTTTTTCAGGAAAAACTGCTAAAACTTGGTAAGAACATAAACTTCCTAGCATTTTAACTTGCCCTATTTCCATCTTCCTCTTCCAAGTTCCACAATGCAAACCAGCATCCTAGCAGCCACTTCATGAAGGGGGCTGACCAGGTTTAGAACTCCTTAAAATATTTCTTCCCCAGACAATTACTACTATTTGATATGTATGGAAGTTTCTAGAAAATTCTTATTCATAGGGTTAATCATTATTTGACTAGACTCAGAGCTTGTTCAGTGGAAAAGGCTTCATCCTTAGAGTGTTTATCAAAAATAATCAGAGAAAACAAGAGAATGACCAAAAGGCTCTAAAAGAATATCTGGGAAATGGGGTGTTTATAGAAGGATTTGAAAAGATTCAACATATTCCTGAAAATCTAGAAGGACATGTGCTTATGCACACTATTTACATGTTCAGAAAAAAAACTGAGAACACCCTTATCTGTCTCCTCTGTCTAACCGTAGGGTTTTGTACAAACAGGAATTTAAAGCTAATGCAGAGTGGTAAACTGTCAGAGCCCCAGTATACACACACAGCAACCTTAGGCAAAAAATAGATGACTTATTGGTTCAAGGCATTTAAAGGGAATCTATGTTCAATCACTGGCTGACTACAAAAATAATCAGGGAGAGATATTAGTAGCTGAACACCATAAGATATACACACTTGACAGAATTTGTTCAGAAAAATTCAGTAAACAAACAAAAAATAGCAACAAAGTAACAGCAACAATAATAAGCCATGGAGGGGGTGGGTCCCTAAATTTTAGAACTGTCCCATTATATCTTTTAAAATTCCCCTTTTCTATTAAAACTATGAGACATACAAAACAAAAATGAAACAAAACAACAAAAATATTGTCCTACCACAGGGGAAAAAATAGCTAATAGAAATTGTCCTTGAGGAAGCCTAAGTATTGGTGCTGCTAGTCAGAGACTTTAAATCAGCTCTTATAGATATTTTTTTAAAGCTAAAGGATACTATATCAAAAGAATTAAAAGGAAGTATGGGAATAACATCTCACTGAACAGAGAAAATCAATAAAGAGACAGAAATTTAAGAAAATCTAAATAGAAAGTTTGGAGTTGAGAAACAAAATAGCTGGAATGAAAAATGCATCAGAGGGACTCAACAACAGATTGAATTTGCATAAGAATCATTGCACTTCCTGGTAAGTCACCTGAGGAAAAGGAAGAAAAATTAATAGAGCCTAAGAGACCTATGGGACACCATCAAGCATCCCATGTAGATAATGAGAGTTCCAGAAAGAGATAAGAGAGATCAAGAGGCACAGGGGTCATTTGAAGACGTAATGACCAGAGACATTCTCAGTTTGATGAAAAGCATTAATCTGTAGATCCAAGAAGCTCAACAAACCCAAATAGGGAAAACTCAAATTGATGTGCATTTAGATACATCATAGTCAAATTGTCAAAAGACAGCAACAAAAGGAGAACCTTGAAATCAGCAAGAAAAAAAATGACTCATCTCAAGGGATCCTCAGTAAAACATTTGATTTCTTATCAGAAGCTATGGAGGCCAAAATGCAGAGGGATGACATATATTCAAAGTGCTGAAAGAAAAAGACTGTAATTCAAGAATTTAACATCTAGCAAAACTATCCTTCAAAAATAAAAGAGAAACAGAGACTTTCCCAGATAAGCAGAAACTGAGAGATCTGTGATGAGAAGCCCTAAACTACAAGAGATAATAAAGGGAGTAGTTCAGGCTGAAATTAAAGAACCCTAGACAGTAACTCAAATCCATAAAGAATACTCTTAAAGGAAACTATATAAAAAAAATATGAAAGATATAAATGTAGTTTTGCCTGTAACCCCTTTTGTCTCCTGACTTAAAAAATAACAGTGTAGAGCTATAATTATAAAGTTGTATTGATGGGTTTATAATGTAGAAAATGTAATTCATATGACAATAATAGCACAAAGGAGGGGAAAGGGAACAAGAGCTATATTGGAGCAAGGTATTTTTGTTGTATTGAAATTAAAGTGGTACTAATCCAAACTAGATTGTCTAAATTAAGATGCTAATTTTTATACTGAGAGCAACTATTGATACAATAACAACAACAAAAAAAGATGAATTAAAATGGTACATTAAAAATACCTATCTAACATACAAATAAAAGGAAGTGGTAGAGGAATAGAGAAACAAAAATACTTAGAAAACAAATATCAAAGGGTATGCATAAATTCTACCTCATCAGTAGTTACATTAAAATGTAGATGGATTAAATAATCAAAAGGTAAGGATTGGTAGAATGAGTCTTTAAAATAATTTAAAGACCCACACATAATCTAACCCGCAGCTTCCCTGGTAGCCCAGCAGTAAAAAAATCCACCTGCAATGCAGTAGATGCAGGAGACACGGGTTTGATCCCTGGGCTGGGAAGAACCCCTGGAGGACGGCATGGCAACCCACTCCAGTATTCTTGCCTGGAGAACCCCATTAACAGAGGAGGCTGGAGGGCTACAGTCCATAAGGTCACACAGAGTCGGACACGACTGAAACAACTTAGCATACACACAATCTAACTTGTGTTATGTAAAGAGATATGCAAAGACACAAATGGGTTGAAAGTTAAAAGGATTGAAAACAGAAATATCAGGGAAACAGTAACTAAAATAGAGCTGGAGTGGCTATACTATAAACACTATCTCAGCTGGGCCAGGAAGGAAGTCATAATTCCTCTCTACCTGCTTAACTTCTATTTGTCTAGAACTAATACTTTTCTTATTTGCTTTATTTTCTGTGTTTATGATTACATCCAAATTTCTATCAAATTGTCTACATTTGCCTTCAAAACATTCAAATATCTGCATCAGATATTCAGAAATTAATATTTCATCTTCTTAACAGATTATCTGAAGAGCCTTCTGCCATGCTCCAATATGAGTGGGTTATCCTTTCTACCTGCAATTTTCATCCTGAGATCTCCTCTCATAAGCATCATGTTAATTACCTTCATCTCTGTTGGGTTGGTGGAGAAGGCAATGGCACCCCACTCCAGTACTCTTGCCTGGAAACTCCCATGGACGGAGGAGCCTGGTGGGCTGCAGTCCATGGGGTCACTAAAAGTTGGACACAACTGAGCGACTTCACTTTCACTTTTCACTTTCATGCATTGGAGAAGGAAATGGCAACCACTCCAGTGTTCTTGCCTGGAGAATCCCAGGGACCGGGGAGCCTGGTGGGCTGCCGTCTATGGGGTCACACAGAGTCGGACACGACTAAAGTGACTTAGCAGCAGCAGCAGCTGTTGAGTTGGAAGTACTGTTTTTGGTTTTTCAGGTTTTCTTTCTTGGTTTGTTCTTTCATTTTGGTAGAACTCAGCTTCCAGTAGCCTCCTAAGAGAAGGGAACAAGAAAAATACATTTTTAAAAACTTGTCTGACTGAAATTTATTTATTCTACCCTGAAACTTGATTAAAATTTGACTTGCTATAGAGCGTTAGATTAGAAGTCATTTTCTTTCAGAATTTTTTCAGAAATTCTTTCAGAATTTTCAGTTGACTTTCAACTTCTAGTCCAATGAGAAGTATGCAGCAATTTTGATTTTTGATTCTTGTTATGCGGCATGTTGGTTTTCTAAAACACTATCTCCAGTGTACTAAAATTTAATAATAATATATCTTGGTATAAGTGCATTTCATCTTTTGAGTGAGCAGTCTGTGGGCTCTTCTTAATCACTTTCCTAAAGATGTAAAGGAAAGATTTATTTTACATATAAAATTGGGTGATCAGTGCAAGGCACACAGAAATAAAATGCAATTGCCCAAAGCTAAGTGCATCCTAGTCACTGATCTAGGAACACTGTGGCATAGGTAGTAGTTCTTGATTAGCTCAAGAAAGAGGAGGAAGAGGTATTTAACACAAATGAATGAATGGTTTATTTTAAACAGGTATTCAACCCCAATTGTAGTAACTAAAGCAATGAAACAGAGACTGGCATAATGAAGTTTTTAATGGGTAAAGTTGATAGTTTTGAGTGACTTTTAGGAAAAGGTTTCCTTTTATCAAATTATACAAGACATTCTGGCTTTAATCAAATGTTCTAATGCAAAATAGTCTTTCAGACTCAGACCGCCTTTTATATTTTTCATATCTACAAACATCTGTCATTGCCATCTCAAACATATATAAACATTTTTGTGATGTAAAAATTCTTTGGAAAATTTTGTTAAATCAAATAGGATTGGGATGAAGTTTAAGGGAATATATTCTTTTATCAAAATCCTATGCTAAAGTTTTTCTTTTAAATTTTTTCCTGAAGTTGAAATCAAAGCATTCATCCTAAAATATAATACTTTGAGTGCATAAAACTTCATGATTATTTTACAAATATACTGTAAAAGTAAAAAATATTAAGGCAGAGAGGAAGGGGCTATGTTTAACTTGGAGATTTGGCAAATATTTTGATTGGATATTATTTTATTTGTAGTATTTTGCCTCTTTAAATCTTACAACATAAAGAAATTATATGTGGACAGGAAACTATTTAGTGTCAGCTTTTCTTTAGTATACTTTTCTTCTTTTCCAATCTGTGAAGATTGACAAAGGGCATTTGAAGAAGTTTTATTCTTTCCTTCTTAATCATCTTGGGAGATGAACTTAGTAGGCACTACTATAGTTAACGGTTCTATTCCCAGTTACTTTAATTATTAGAGCAAAAAATGTTAATTCCTACCAGTCATAATACTTTAACCGTTTATTGAACTTCACCAGAGGGAAAACACTACTGAGGACATGGTTCATTAGGTCTGCACTCTCATCCATTGAACTTAGACATTTATCTAGAAACTAGATAAATGACACAAAGCAAAAAAACTTTAAAGTGAGAAATTTAACCTGTCCATGATTCACTATCATTATCTTGATATTATTAGTGGAACCAAAGGCTGGTAAATGTTGAATGAGCCTTGCAAACTCAATTTTTAAAATCATGTACTCTTTGAAAAATAATTTTTGTTGCAAGGTTTAAGAAAATCACATTTCTAGATTCTCAGAAGATATTCTTGAACTTTCTCTTATTCAACCACTGGAAAATTGTTAATTTGTTAATTGCATAATGAAGGTACTTAATTGAGATAGGAAGGAAAAGAAAAACAAATTGATAAAGAAAATAAAGTGGTAACTGCTACAGAAACTTGAGAAGACAGAAATTATCAAAGATTTAGAACTGCATTTTAACATTGACTAACTCAAGGAACAGATATAAGACTGGAAGTCCAACTAAAAAGTATTTATTTACCTGAATCACTATGGGTAACAATGTGCCATTTTGAATTGAGAGGGTGCTCACCTCTTAATATTCTGACAGTTCTACCATTTATTCTCACATCTAAAAATAAATTTAAAAATAGTCAAGTTGTCCTGATCTTTTGAATTTAGCATTTAAATCCTGAATTCCCACCAAAGGTACATGTTCTTCCAAGCAGAATAGTCCTAAAGATTTAAGATTTTATTCTATCTAAAAGGAGAACCCTGGCATTTTTCTTCCTACTTAAGCCCCCTCCTTTCATGACAATATAGTCTGCAATGACCAGCTGAGTGATAAATCATACAGAACCTAAATTAATTCCATGAGCCTTTTTAATGTTGACTTTTAACTCACAAAAGCACACTATCATATGAGAGGATTATACCACCAGACTTCAAATAACCACATGAATAACTCTATTGTGGTGATTGTATTAAAGTGTGTTTAAGTGGTTTGAATGGCCACATATTCTTAAGGACCATACTTTGTAAACACAAATTAGTTAAAAAACAAATCTCCAAGGTGCTGCCAGGAGTGATCTCCCAAATTATTTCAAAGCACATAATTCCTCTGGGTAGTATTCACCATGGAAGTTGTTCTCATCATGACAAATGCTAAAGTTGTCCAAAAAAGGCTTTCCTTCATCTAGTAGAAAGTAAAGAAACCAGAAGGAGAAAGTACTCAAATTTATGTGGTACACACATTGTAACTCTTCAAACTTTGTTTAATAAATTAAAGGTTTTCATAAATCTTCAAGCCGATAGACATTTGAATTAAGAACAGCAAATTTATTTTTGAAATGTTTTGTGATTGTATTTTTGTTATCTTTTAATCCAGTCATTATTTGTGAAAGTGTGTTAGTCACTCAGTTGTGTCTGACTCTTTGCAGCACCATGGACTGTAACCAGACAGACTCCTCTTTGTCCTTGGGATTCTCCAGGTGAGTATACTGGAGTGGGTTGCCGTTTCCTTCTGTAGGGGATCTTTCCCAACCAGAAATGGGACCCAGGTTGCAAAGAGTCGGACACAACTGAGGGACTAAAGCACGGCACAGCTCCTGCATCGCCAGTGGACTCTATGATCTGAGCCACCAGGGAAGCTGTCAGTTATTTGTGAGATTTCAGATATCCCAGTGTTTCAGTGTTTGTTTAATCTTCAGTTCAGTTCAGTTCAGTTGATCAGTCGTGTCCGACTCTGTGCGACCCCATGAACCGCAGCACGCCAGGCCTCCCTGTCCGTCACCAACTCCCGGAGTTCACCCAAACCCACGTCCATCGAGTCGGTGATGCCATCCAACCATCTCATCCTCTGTCTTCCCCTTCTCTTCCTGCCCTCAACCTTTCCCAGCATCAGGGTGTTACTAATTTTAAATGTTATCACTTTATAGTAAAAGAATGAGGTCTATTTAATTTTCACTTTTAAAATTATCAGTGTTTTCTTTGTGGTCTTATTTATGATCAACTTGTATAAAGTTCCATGAATTCTCAAAAAAAATATTTGTCTTCTGTTTATACGGTACAGAGTTAAATGTGTGTGTTTGTGTATATATATATATGCAGGAGACCTGGGCTCGACCCCTGGGTTGGGAAGATCCCCTAGAGGAGGGCACAGCAACCCACTCCAGTATTCTTGCCTGGAGAATCCCATGGACAGAGGAGACTGGGGGCTATAGTCCATGTGGTTGCAAAGAGTCAGACATGACTAAGCGACTAAGCACGTGTGTATATATACATCCTGGAGGAGGAAATGACAACCCACTCCAGTATTCTTGCCTGGAGAATCCCCATGGACAGAGGGGATTTAATTAACAACTAAACTTTTTAAATTATACCATTCTGATACCATTCTATGATACCATATAAGCTTACTGTATTACCAACTCAACATATCAAATACAAATAGAATTATTATTGCCTATTTTATAGCTGTTTATATATTTCAATGATGTTATATACACAATCACTTATGTCTGTTATCCTTTATAAAAGTAAAATAATCTTTGCCCTCTTTAGTGCTCTTTCCTTACCTTGGATTCTACTCTGACCAGCATTAACAACATAATATCTGCTTTTTTTCTTTTTTTACTTTGTAGTATATATTTACCTTAAAATATTCTAATTTTGTTTGACAGTGACGCTTTGTAAAAAGCACATAATTTACTTTGTATTTTGGCTCAGTCTGAGAATATTCATGTTTTTAGTTGAAAATTTTAGCTCATTGATTGTTATTGTCATAGCTGACATCTTTGTATATGTTAACATGTCATTTTGTGCTTCTTTGATATTTCTATTCTTAGTTTTGTCTCATGAAAACTAAAATTTACCTACTTTGTATGTGTGTGTGCATGAGACTTTCAGTTTTATTTGAGGACCTTACTGAGGACTATAGCCCAGGAGAAAGTCTCAGCTCTGAGGAGCCAGGATGTATATAAATCTAAAATTTACCTACTTATTCTAGTGATTTTGATAGTGTCCATTTTTTATCATTCTATGAATGATTACCATCATACTAAATAAATAAATTCATGTTTCCTTAATGATTAACATAGCAAATAAAATATATAATACAAAAAATTAATACTCCATCCACCCAATATCCAGGTTATTCTTAAATGTTTAATACTATATTTCTTTTTTTTTTAAAAAAAGATCTTTGCTTCTTGTTTTGAATTATTTTAAAAACCTTTTCATTAATTCTACATTTCATTGTCTTTGATGTTTACAACTAATTTTTCAATGCCATTATTAAATTTTATATTTACTTTGTCTCTCATTTAGCTGAATATGTCTTTTTCATCAGTTTATTTTATCTCAGTTTATTTAAGCACAGATGAGTGGCATATGTCCTAAGGCCTTTTATAACTGAAAAAATTCTTGAGCCTCAATCTTTTCTTTTCCTTAAAACTAGATGGTACTCTATTTTCTTCTAGTTTATTATGAAATGTTTGTTTTGTTTACTATAAGTTATCTAAGGCAAGCTCAATTCTTGTTCTAGGATATAAAATCTATTTTATTTTCCTAATGTCTCTATGATCTTTCCTTTTGCTTGGAATTCTCTACCTAATGTTGGAGTATAGTTAAATAGCAGCCTCTTTTTATAGTGATGTCTTTTCATTAAGCTGATCCTGCTCAATCTATCAGTCTTTCTTCAGATCAAAAATTTTCTACTGGTCTGAAGTGTCACTTCTCTTTCATTTGTTCTCCTTCTTTCCTTTGTGTTCTGCATTCTATTTCTATGGCCTTTCCTTTCATAGTTGAATTTTTCCTTTTCTTATTATAGTAGTTATATAGTAGTATATCTTCCTTATTGCAAGAACATTTTTCTATATCTGCAATTTATTACCTAAAACAATGTCTTCAATTCTGCAGATGCATTTCTTTGTTTCTTTTTGATCTTTCACTTGGTTTCCAGCCAACTCCCCTTTTATTTCAGTCTGTTGTCTTATCTTTTGCTTCCCTATTCACAGAATCTAAATTTTCCTGGATTTGGGAAAATAAAAGGAGAGCTTTAAAAACAATTCCTGTAGTAAATGTTCTTCAGAGCTGTGCTGTTCGGGGACTTCCCTGGTGGTCCAGTGGCTAAGACTGCATGCTGCCAGCGGGTCCAGGTTTGGTCCTTGGCCAGAGAACTAAATCCACATGGTGCAACAAAGAGTTCACATGCTGCAACTAAAGATCCCACATAAGACCCTGTGCAACCAAATAAATACATAAACAAATATTAAGAAAACAAAAACTATGCTGTTCATTTATATCATAAAAGTGATATTTGAATTTGACACCACAGAAATTTTTCATAGGGCTCATATTTTTTTTTTCTATACATTTATAAAACAGGAACAATCTATGTAGTCCAGTCTTCTCATTATCCATCTGGTTGCTCTTGGATCCATTTTCTTAGATATTAGGTTGGATGGCTGGCTGATATGTATTATTTTTATCCAACTTTCTGGATATTTAAAGTCTCTTTACTAATGAACATCTGCTGGTCAAAGAAATACCTTGGTCCTACTGCCTGAGTTTCTTACTGTGACAAATGTGGTTTATGCTTGGGTTATATAAGGCTACTATGTGTTATTCTCTTGCCGTGGCTCTTCCCACTGACCTCTTTTACACATCCAGATATAAATTGACACCTGCTTTAAATTTCTGAGCCCTCCCAGCTCTTCTTTTGGAATTTCTGTCAAGTTACATAGAAAAGTGAAATTTCAGGAGTGAGTGTGGGGACAAGTGGGGAGTGGGGAGGTTGCACATGAAACTGTCCTACCTATAAAGCACCTTCTACCCAGTGTGAAGGTGGTTTGCTTCTTGATGGTTGATGTGGGCCTCTTGTCTTTAATACAGGGAAACACACCATAGGTGGATATATAGAAATCTTTCGTGATTTTTTACCCAGAATATGACCCTGCATTATAGCATCCTGGGCCTACATTTTAGAAAATGAAAATTTCCATTATTCTTGCTCCTTTGTATTGCCTTTACTCATTTGTCCCACATAAGTTGATTAGCTTCATTAGGTCTATTTCTGTGCTCACTATTCTATTCCCTTGATCTATTTATCTATTATTTGACTAATACTACACAGAATTAATTACTGTAACTGTATATAAAACCTTGAAATTGGGTAGTGTTAGTCCTCCAACTTTGTTGTTCTTCGATATTATAATAGCTATCCTGGGTCTTTTGCCTCTCCATGTAAACTTTAGAATCAGTTTGTCAATATCCACAAAACAACCTGCTAGGATTTTGATTGGGATGACATAGAATATGTAGATCAAGCTGGAAAGAACTGACATCTTGACAATATTGAGTCTCCCTTTCCATGAACATGATATACCTCATCATGTATTTAGTTCTTCTTGGAATTCATCAGTTTTGTAGCTCTTGTTCATATCTTGTTAGACTTATACCTAAGTATTTCATTTGGGGAGCTGCTAGTGTAAATTGTATTGTGCTTTTAATTTCAAATTCCACTTGTTCATTGTTGGTGTATAGAAAAGTAGTTGACTTTTGTTTCTTAACCTTGTATCCTGAAAACTTGCTATAACATTAGTTCCAGGAATTTTTTTGTCAATTATTTTGTATAGACAATTGTGTCACACCATACACAGAAATAATTCAAAATGGATCACAAAACCACATGTAAAATGTAAAACTATAAAGCTTTTACAAAAAAAAAATATATATATATATATATATATATTAAAATCTTTGGGACATAAGAACCAGGCAAAGAATTCTTAGGCTCGCTACCAAAACCATGATTCATAAAACACAAAACTCATAACTTGATAAAAATTTTAAACTTTTGATCAGTAAAAGACTGAGGAGAAGCTACAGAGTGGGGGAAAATATTTGAAACCACATATCTCACAAAAGATAGGTGTATCTTTGACAAAAAGATATTCTGTATCCAGGATATATAAAGACCTCTCAAAACTCAACAATTCAAAAGCAAGAATCCAATTAGAACATGAGAATGGCAAAAGACATGAAGAAACATTTCATCAGAGAAGATATACAGATGTAGATAAACACATGAAAAGATGCTCAGATATCATTAGCCACTAGTAGTTAGTAGTTAGTGAAGTCACTCAGTTGTGTCCAGCTCTTTGCGACCCCATGGACTGTAGCCTACTAGGCTTCTCTGTCCATGGAATTTTCCAGGCAAGAATACTGGAATGAGTTGCCATTTCCTTTTCCAGGAGATCTTCCTGACCCAGGGATTGAACCCAGGTCTCCTGCATTATAGGCAAACGCTTTACCATCTGAGCTACCCGGGAAGTCCTTTAGCCATTGCTGCTGCTGCTGCTGCTAAGTCACTTCAGTCGTGTCCAACTCTGTGATCCCATCGACGGCAGCCCACCAGGCTCCCCCGTCCCTGGGATTCTCCAGGCATTAGGGAAGTATAAAAAAACCATAATTAAAAAAAAAAAAACCACCATAATTAGGTATCACTAAACATCTACCAGAATGGCTTAAAAAAATAGTGATACTACCAAATATTGGTGAGGATAAGGACAGTCTAGATCATTCATACACTGCTGGTAGAAATGTAACATATACATTAGTGGTACATGGAAACAAATACATTGCCATATGTAAAATGGATAGGCAGTGGAAATTGGCTGTGTGATGCAGGGAGCTCAAACTGATGCTCTGTGATAACCTAGAGGGGTGGGATGGGGTGGGAGTTTCAAGATGGAGGAGACATATGTATACCTATGGTTGATTCATGTTGATGTTGGCAGAAACCAATGCAATATTATAAAGCAATCATCTTCCAGTTAAAAATAAATAAAATTTAAAAATATACATTGGTCCGCCCAGGATGGCCAAGCAGCTACAGAGGCCACCAAGCCTGTCCCTCACCCCCAAATGGGCCACAAGGACTGGAATAAACAAGTGCTGAACCGCCAAAAAAAAAAAAAAAAAACAGCCATAGGCAGAGCCTGGGGTCCTCAAGGCCCGCCCAGGATGGCCAAGCAGCTACAGAGGCCACCAAGCCTGTCCCTCACCCCCAAATGGGCCACAAGGACTGGAATAAACAAGTGCTGAACCGCCAAAAAAAAAAAAAAAAAAAAAACAGCCATAGGCAGAGCCTGGGGTCCTCAAGGCCCGCCCAGGATGGCCAAGCAGCTACAGAGGCCACCAAGCCTGTCCCTCACCCCCAAATGGGCCACAAGGACTGGAATAAACAAGTGCTGAACCGCCAAAAAAAAAAAAAAACAGCCATAGGCAGAGCCTGGGGTCCTCAAGGCCCGCCCAGGATGGCCAAGCAGCTACAGAGGCCACCAAGCCTGTCCCTCACCCCCAAATGGGCCACAAGGACTGGAATAAACAAGTGCTGAACCGCCAAAAATAAAAAAATAAAAAAAATAAAAATATACATTGGTGATAACAGTCACTTTGGAAAATAGTTTTAAAATAATAAAAATAGTTTAATAATAGTCTTTAAAACTAAATATGCAAATATTTTCCAGCCCAACAAATGTACTGTTAGGCATTTATCCTAGAGGACTGAAGATATAAATTCACACAAAAACCTGTACATGAATGTTTATAGTAACTTTACTTGTAATAGCCAAAACTGGAAATGCCCCAGACATCCTTCAGTTGGTCCATGACAAGACAAACTGGTATACCCACACCATAGAACAGTACTCAACAATAAAAAGGAGCAAATTATTCCATCATTAATTAAGCTGGAGTAATATCACCAGAGAATCATGCTGAGTGAAAAAAAAGTCAATGACAAAAGTTCACATATATATGATTTCATTTATGTGACATTCTTGAAATGTTGACATTATAAGAATAAAGAACAGATTAGTGATTGCTAGGAATTGATGAAGGGTTACAGGGAGGTGGGAAAGTAGGTGTGATTATAAGTTGGTAAAAGAGGACTACTTGTGATGATGGAAATATTTGTATCTCGGCTGTGTCAATGCCGATATTCTGGTCGTGATATTGTGCTATATACTGTACTCTTAATGTATTGTACTAGTATGTATGCTACCAATGGGGGAAACTGGGTGGGTAAAGGGTGTCCTGGATATCTGTATCATTACTTCCAACTGTCTGTGAATCTGCAATTATGTCGTAGCAAAAGGTTTAATTTTAAAATAGAATGTCTTATTAAAAAGATATTTGTACATTTACCGAGAAACCACAAGAGTGGCAAAATGGGAAGATTTTTAAATGGGGTGGTGAGGGAGCATAGAAGCTGCAGGGGGAAGAGAGCCTTCCAAAAATAAAGAAACGCCCATAGGCAATATACCTGCTGACATTAATGTGCATGTTAAGTACATGTTAAGTCATGTTAAGTAATGTGCATGTTAAGTATAGGCATGCTGCAGTCCATGGGGTCGCAAAGAGTCGGACACGACTGAGCGACTGAATTGAACTAAGTACAGTCAAGTCACTTGCTCAGGTAAATGAACTGACTCAGGTCCTCCAGTTGTGACCTACGAAAAGATTTTGTTCTGCGAGAAGGAAGGATAGAAAGTGAATCTCATATTGGTAAGCACTGTTTCTCTAAGGCATGGTTTGCTTACCTCAATATGAGGCCTTTGGAACAAAACCCCCATCTGAACCTTCTAGGATTTAACTTGACTTCAATGCCATCTGATTTGCTGAGAGGTTATTTGTTTTACAGTTGTAAACATATTAACTGAAAATTGCTGTGAGTTGGGAATCACCTCCTATTTAGCTGGTGCTGAACAACTGTAAAATAGCAGAAATTTCTGCAGTTATTCAGATAGCTTAATGGACAAATTGATGGCTTTTTCTTCTCTGGCCTTTGCTACCACCTTTCTGCATTTCACATTATTTAATGTCCACTTTGCCATTAAATTGCTGCAGCCCTAAACTGATAGATCTAATCTGATCATAACGACAAATCTTTACTGAGAACTTACTAGATGCCAGGCACATGTCAGGCACTATGTAAATACTTTATGTTTATTAAACTCATTTAATCTTCCTAACAATCATATGGGTTAGATTTTGTTATTATCACCATTTTACAGATGAGACAGAGATGAATTAATTTATCCTCGGTGACACTAGCACTACAAATAGTGAAGCCAGGAAACAAACCCAAGTGACTTTAACTCTAGAGTTCATACATTTAACCACTGTGCTTTTATTCCTTTCCACGAAGCCATACTATATGGTGAAGTATAGGACAGTCCTCTTAAAAACTGTGTGACACAAACATGAGATGTGACAGTTGCTGACTGGTTGTATCTTGCATTTTGGTGAGGCTGAGTGACTGAATTTGGGCTAATGGTATGTGGGCAGAAGTGATACACATCATTTCTAGGACTGACCGGAAAACCTTCCCACCATGATTTTTCCATTTGCTTTCTCCTTCTTTTTTTTTTTTTTTTTTTTTTGCTTTCTCCTTCTTTTGACCAAAGGGTAAGGAGTTCAAGGACTCAGAGGAGGGCAAACCCATAAAATTAAAGGAGCCTGGATTCCTGCATTGCTGCTGCGAAAAGAACTGCCTAAGCAGAAATATCCATCTTAGACTCTTGCTTGAGTGAGAAATAATTTTTCATTGTTTTAAGCCATTTAAATTTGTCATTGTTTCTTGTTAGGCAATCTTGAGTAAATATAAGATGCTGAAAGTGAAAAGTGAAAAAGTCGCTCAGTCATGTCCGACTCTTTGTGACCCCATGGTCTATACAGTCCATGGAATGCTCCAGGCCAGAATACTGGAGTGGGTAGCCTTTCCCTTCTCCAGGGGATCTTCCCAACCCAGGCATCGAACCCAGGTCTCCCGCATTGCAGGCAGATTCTTTACCAGCTGAGTCACAAGGGAAACCCAATATAAAATGTTATTAGTAGTATTACCAACTGAGTTCTCTTGTGTCTTTAGCTCATTTTTTTCCCTCTTGTATCAAACCAAACCCTTCAGTCAGTTCAGTCGTGTCTGACTCTTTGTGACCCCATGGACTGCAGCATGCCAGGTTCCCTGCCCATCACCAACTCCTGGAGCTAGCTCAAACTCATATCCATCGAGTCGGTGATGCCATTCAACCATCTCACCCTCTGTCATCCCCTTCTCCTCCTGCCTACAGTCTTTCCCAGCAGGGTCTTTTCCAGTGGGTCAGTTCTTTGCATCTGGTGGCCAAAGTATTAGAGTTTCAGCTTCAGCATCATTCCTTCCAATGAATATTCAAGATTGATTTCCTTTAGGATTGACTGGTTTGATCTCTTTGCAGTCCAAGGGACTCTCAAGAGTCTTCTCCAACATCACAGTTCAAAAGCATCAATTCTTCTGCGCTCAGCTTTCTTTATAGACCAACTCTCATATCCATACAAGACTACTGGAAAAACCATAGCTTTGAATAGACAGAACTTTGTCGGCAAAGTAATGTCTCTGCTTTTTAATATGCTGTCTAGGTTGGTCATAGCTTTTCTTCCAAGGAGCAACCAAACCCTTATTTCCCCCAAATCCTGTTCTCAGTCTTCTTGTCTTTAGCCTCCATTTTCTCAGTCACATGCCCAGCGATTTTGTGCTTCAGTGGTTAGTTCCACATGAGTCCCAAGTGTCTCCCTTCTCCGATTCCTCTCTCCTAGAGGGTATCTTTTGGTCAGTCTATCTAGACGTCCTCCTCCTAGCCCTTCACAATTGTGATGCCTAAAACCTACCTTGTCTCCTTCACTAATTTGGATATTACCATAACTGAGCAGGACCCTATGGAGCCGTCCCAGAACAAGTCCTCCCCACCATATTCTCCACCTGCCTCTTGTCTGTAGAACAACTTTAGCCTCATAGGCCTTCCCCAGGTTTCAAAAATCAGATTTAATCAGAGAAGTAAGAAAATGCAGAAAAAAGAAAAACAGTTAAGCAAGACAAAATAATAAGAGTTTAGACAGTAAACAAAGTCAAGGACATTTAGTTACTCCTCAAGGGCTACAGATAATATTCTGAGTCATATCTTGCAATTACTGAAACCCCCAGCAGGTGGAAAGAGTTAATTATATGCTGCCTACAAGCACTAGACCCCAGTCAATAATTCCCAATTACCTCACCAGCAACCATTCAGAGGAATACATGTATAAGCTGATCACACATCCCACAACACCCCTCTACCATCCTGTCTTTAAAGACCTTTCTCTGAAAGCCTTTGGGGAGTTTGAGCCCTTTCAGCACTAACTGCCTGGACTCTTTGCTTGGTGCCCTGCAATAAACACTGCACTATTCTTCACCACAACCCACTTGTCTTGGCTTTACTGTATGCAGGCAAACAGACCCAAGTTTGGTTTGGTAAGACTACCAATCTGACTTCTGTGCACCCAGACTGGAAACAAAATCTTAAATTTATCTTTGACTTTCTCTGTCCTCTAGCTCTCTCATCACAATTCAATCAACTGTGCTAATAGTGTCTCTATATAGTTCTTCTCTTTCCTGGACTTTCTATTCCAGGTCTTCTGTCACTATTCTTTTCTGGATTGCATAACCTCTCCTGAACTTTGCAATATCCTTCTAAACTGGAATTTGGATTCAAATCTGCTTCACTCCAGTCTCTTTATTTCCCTCATAATCAAAACTTTTAATCAAATCATGGTGAAGTCACCAATGGTTATTAACTGTGGTAATAATTTTAAATGTCACAATTTAATATTCAAAGTCATTAAGACAATAATAAAAATAATTCTTAGCTTTATATCATTCTTCTATACCCCAGTATACACCGTATGCTTTAGCTAAGCAGTATAACATGAATTTAATCAGCCCAGGGTTTTTCCAACTACATGTCAGGATTTTGCTATTTCTACCCACACTTCTTGGTTTATGGAATAGTGCCCTTTTGTCAAAGTCTATCTCAAATACCACATTATTCATGAAGCCTTTTTAAGAATAATTTCTTATTCTGAAAAAGATAAATGGATGAAATAATGTAATGAAGCCCCATGTACCCATTAGATAGCTCAATAATTGTCAATTCATGCCTAGTCTTTTTTCACCTAAACCCTTTACCCAACCTCTTATCAGGTCCCAAGCTGAACAAAATCATTCCATCCTCTTTGAGTCTGTCTTGCAGCACTAACATTGCATGTGAGCACTTAATAACTATTGGCATACCTTTTATACTCTCTCCTAGATTTAAAGTCCCTTGAAGGTAAAATCTGCATGTTGCTACCCTTTAGCACCAGCACAACACAGTACCCTGAGTCTGAAAGGAGAAACAATAAAAATTTTAATTTGAATTGAAATACCTAATGCTATTTAAAGGAAACTATTTTCCCCATAGTTAATAACTGTATCTTTTGACAAAATTATCTCCAGACAAAGCCAACATGAGCACCAATCCTATTTTTAAATTTTCTGAGAAGGAGATCCTTGTGCTTCTTTAGTAATCCAATGCCCTGTTTGGATTATCTCAATAATCACTCAATTCTATGCTGAGCCTCAGCTCAGGGTGACATTGGATAAATCATGTGGAATTAGCATAGCGAATATATTCTCTTCGCCTATTTCCTTATTAGCAAATTGCATCTTCCCATTCCAGCTCACAAGAGAATTATGAGATTAAACAGGGTAGTCACCTATTGATTACACAAGTTATGAACCATTCAGAATTTCTTTTTTGCCCTTCTTAGATCTGTCATCCAATCTTGTGTTTTTATTATTCACTAGCTCTCCCCTCAAAGAATGATGCAAAGGGAGAAAGGGCATATTAAGCTTAAATTATTTAGCAGTGGGGTCAGTAAAAAATTTGGTAGGGTGGAAAATTACAGCCATTAACTAAAATGAAGATCATCTGCCCTTCATTAACATGAATGATATAAGAATCATCTGTGAAGCATTTTGAATTCCTTAGAGAAGTCTTTATGTTTGTTTTTTGCCTCTGAGTATATATATATATTTTTTATCATGGACAACCTTAATTTCTTCAATTTTGATACTTCATTGATTCAAAAATTTCATCATACCTTAAAAGCACATGTCGAATTGAAACTTGGACTTCACAAAATCATTCACTATGTCTCCATGATTTCTAAGGTTGAGAATGAAATCGTGGGTTGTATTTAGCGTCCGTTATGCTTGTGCACACTGTGAAGTAAAACGCTAGACCTATCATTAAATCAAAACTTGGATTATAGGAAAAATTATGCAGAAAACTTCCTGTACAGTTATATGATGCTAAGTTGACGTGAGGGAACAAGTCACATAGGTAACAAGGAGCCTAGGGAATTATCCAGCACGGTCCTTTCAGGATGTTTCTGTAGTTTTCTGCTTGTTTTATGTGCAGTTATTCTGATAAAATCATGCCCTACGGGGCGAGGGGGGCGTATGATCAGGCCGCCCAAGATGGGTGCTCTCAAGCTGCCTCTGTACATGCTGTCTTCCACCAGTGCTTGCTTCACCTCAACCCTACTCCCATGACCGACCTTCCCAGCTGGTGATTCTTCTCATCTTTAGATCGGAACATCTCCACCCTGAGAGCTTATCAAAGGGATAGAGAGAGTTGTTTCCTTCCGCTAGTTTCCCTTTGAACCAACGAGCCAAACTGACATCATATGCCCCTGGAACTGGTAACCTCCTGCTCCCACTGGGGAGTAAAGGTGTTGCTCCAGGACCTTGTTTCAGATGTGTAAGATCCCCTCCCATCCCTTCAACCAGTGATGGCTTCATTGCTGAGTCCAGGCTTTTTCTTTTGTCTCAAATGGGCACGTACAGGGCTTGAATGTCTGTTTTGAGTGCAGCCCAACAGGGAGTTAGAATAATTATGCATTTCAGTGGTATTGGTTAATTTGGAGATTGGCAACAATCTAAGGACACATTTTTCTAAAGGCCAGGGTGCTTTATCTTTGATGAGGAAGTATAGAGGATGTAGAGAAGTCATATAGTCTTCTTTACTTGTGTTGGGCAGTGCCCTAAAATTGTTCAGGGGAGCTTGGGGGCCACACTGAGACCTGTTGGGTGGCCCATCCCAACCCCATGTCAACCACAGCAGTTCTTTCATTGGTCTCCATGAAACGTTGTGTATGGTTGCTTCTTTTTTATTTTTAAATTTAAGTGCTCACTACTAAAATTTTCTGAAAACTACTTACTAGGTTTACCCACCACTCCCACTCACTGCTAAGTAAGATTTCACTTGAACTTAAAGGCTCTCTGATCTATCAATTAAAATCCTATTTTGAAGTCCAATTATGGATTATATGATTATTCGTATCAATTACTGGTTCATGCCTGAGTTGGATACTGTCTCTCCAAATCTTCATTCCAAACACTTTCATTTACCAGTTCTTCACACTAGATAAATTATTGAGTTCCTTTCCTTAGAATTTATTTTTTTAAATAAATCCCATCCTTTCCTCTTAGTCTTCAGTTGTTCTCCACTCTTGACCAATTATGGGCAATCTCTGTATTCTGGCATTTGCAGTCCTCCATCACATGGCCCTTGAGCCATCTACCATTGCACACCGCCATGCACTTTGGGATACAGTGAGTTAAAGGGCCAGGGCGAGGTCTCACACATGCTGGGTTGAACGAACTCTCGTAGCAGTAACATCAGGCAACTATGTCTCAGCTGTTGTCTCTGTTACGCTTCCCATTATTAGCCCCATGTAACTAATCTTTTTAAAAAAAAACTGTAATTGAGGTAGAGAAAAATGTTTTTATTTTTCTTCTTCCAAAAAAAAAAAATACTTCTTAAGTTTATTATGGTAAATGAACATGCCTATTTCCTAGTTCTGTATTTCTTCTGTCTTTCAAGAAATAGCCTATCTCCTCCCCATTTAAAAGTATTTTTCAGAATGCATAGCAATATATTTAACATTAAAACTGATGTATAGTTATAAGGTTAATAATTGCTTAATAAAACAACCAGTGTGTTTACTTTCTGAAATCACATAAGAAAATTAAGATACAATTACTTTTTTATGCTTGTAAATTTAGTACTTCTGAAAGATGCCAAATGAAGGATTGAAATCTTTCATTTATGACCTAGATAAATAAAATAAAGGAATAAAACACAGAACTCTATCACAGTTATCTAAGCTATTAAGTATTTATGCTGCTAAGTTTTATTTTAGGAATAAGTTAGAGGAGGCATTTTTCACATTTACAACCCAGGAGATTTTAAATCAAAAGTTTAAAAAGCATGTGGTACTTTTAACTTAATATCAAGTACAATCATGCAAACATTTAGACTTCCTTGTTTTCTTTTTACTTCTATTCCTAGAATACTTCTAATATAGTCTTAGTGACCAATCTTCTAGACATAGCTTGCAGTTTATCTGTTTGCTTTTATTCAGTAATTATTAGAGCATTCAAATACATTAAATAGAAATATGATAAATGACAGATTTTGATAATATAATTTACCTTCAATATATGTGATGATTGCCTAGTGACTATATTTATGCATAGTATATCTGTATTTATATGTATTATATATAAATACAAATACATGCTTAATATATGCATAATCTATTTTAGAAGCTATAGTATAGAATGAGTGAATGTTATGTGTCTTCTATTATAGTATAAGTTTTTCTTTTTCCTTGAATGATTCTTTTCAGTTTATTGTATGAATCCGCTCCTAATCACAGGTGAAAACTGGCATTGCTTTCACACTGCTGGTGAATGCGTGAAGTGGGAGAAGGGAGGGAGGTTGAAGAGGGTCTGGAAGCAGAGACTGGTGAGGAATCTCAGTGGTTGGGTCCAGTTGTTTCTTTAAAACTATAATCCAATCCAGTTGTTCTAGGCCTTGTATTTACAATGATTGGAGGTCAGTAAATGCTGTCATTTGTCTCACATAGTAACTTGTTTTTCCCATTCCCCTCTGAATGTATCATTATAAAAAGAAATAAATAGTTAGCTATTGCCGCTTTCTCTGGAGCACATACCTAAAGTTGCCCTTGTTGGAAGCAGTCGATTGCAAATCATCTAGCACTTGGAATCCCTGTCTCTTAGAAACCTTTGCTTATTTACTCCCTTCTGTCTGCATCTCCTTGCCTGTGGCTTGTTTCTACCAGTGAGTGAGTAGCCCCCAGGGGCCCCTTATCGTGCATCAGTTTCAGCTTTCCTGAGGGATGTTCATATTTTCAAATCTTTAGTTTCAGTCAAATCTTGCCAAACATAATCATAAATCTGGTGAAAATCAGTTCTTAAATGCTGTGTTATTTGTCACAAAATGAACATGATTTGTTTACGTTACATCATTTTATTCACCTTACATTATTTATTCCTTAGTATAACCCTATCAAGAAGGTATTCCTATTATTCCCATTTTACATATGAAGAAACCGAACCTTAGAGAGGTTAATAATTTGCTGATAAAATGAAGTCGCTCAGTCGTGTCCAACTAACTGTTTGTGACCTCATGGACTGTACCCTACCAGGCTTCTCCGTCCATGGGATTTCCAGGCAAGGGTACTGGAATGAGTTGCCATTTCCTTCTCGAGGGGATCTTCCCAACCCAGGGATCAAACTCAGGTCTACCCAGATTGCAGGCAGATACTTTGCCGTTTGAGCCACTAGGGAAGCCAGCTTGCTAAAGGCCACACAAATAAGAGAAGCTTAGGAGTCACACCTGCTCTATCAACCTTCAGTGGTCCAGGCTTTTAAGCAATGCATGATATCTACCCAGCCCTGGAGGTACTGAAAATCTAATTAAGACAGAGAGGAAAAATGAGAGAACATGGAACAATAAGTAAACAGTTATACCCCACTGCATAAAACTGTCACGTGGTAATAGCACTAGCTTTTCTAGTTCATAGTTTGGATTATTAATTTAAAAAATTATATATGCTGAGGAACATCTACACTTTTAAGTGAATAAAAATAACTGTAACTTCTAAATGCACATTTCCTCTGTAAATGAATAGCTGAAATTTACCTAAGTGTCAATTAATTAATAATTAAGTTTAAGGGCTTTCACGAGTTTGTTGTCTTATATCCACCGATCCTTATTCTCTGTCTTCTCAAGGAATTCCTTTCTCCTCCTAGCCTCACCACTTTAGGTACCATCTATCACTCAGACTTTAGCCCTGGACCTTCTTTTGTTCTTCAGAGATCCGATCCATTCAATTCTAATTACTATGCAGATCATCTGCTGTTAGGCTCTTTGTGACAGTCTTTAAGAGAGAACAAGGGTTGAAGTTACTGCCCCTTCTTTGTTTTTTTTTTTTTCTTCCTTCTCATTCTTTTTATCTTAAGCTGAGCCCTGGTAAACTCTATCTCATAGACCTTTGAAAGAATCCACCTGCCAGTGCAGGAGACATGGGTTTGATCCCTGGGTGGGGAAGATCCCCTGGAGTAGGAAGGGGCAACCCACTCCAGTATTCTTGCCTGGAAAATTCCACGGCCAGAGGAGTCTGGGCAGGCCACCGTTCATGGGGCTGCAAAGAGTCGGACACGGCTGAGCGACTGAGCACACACACACATTCTACACCCTAGAGAAGGCTTTTCTGGAGAGAAAAATCTAGGCTCAATGTAACAGCCCATACCCTTATGTCTTTGGATATCATCTGGCAACTGCGTAGCCACTTTCCTAACTTCCTTTCAGCCAGTTCTTAAACTTGACATGGAGTGCCTTTTCCTTGACCGTTATTTGCAGGTTCTCTCTTCAGACTGCTGTTAGGCCATAATATCCTCTGTGATCTGTTTTTCCCATCTCTCAGTTTAGTTTTCCTCTGCACTCCTGTACTGTTGGCCTAGTTACCTTTAAAATCAATTGAAAAAGAACCATGTCCCACTTCTGTTCACATGCGGCATTGGGTTTCAAATGGTTGAACATGGATTCTAGCTAATGAGACTCTCTGGGGGAATCAAGGCTTTAAAGAAAAGTGCTTCTTAATTTTGGTATTAGTTTCATAGTTTTGCATAGGTTTAACCACTGGAGGAAAATGAGATATTTTGAACCAATGATCCCATTTTTACAAGAGAATTTATTTTAAAATTTCCTAGGTAGAGAAAATTACTTAAATAAAGTTAAGAATTGAAGACTATACCCTGAGCACCCTACTTCTCTTCTACTTTAAGTCAACTATCCCAATTGCTGGATTCATCTTGATATCACATCTGTAGAATAAGAACTGCACACACTGAACATGAAGTAGTGCATATGCTTAAAACAGGCTTTTATGCCTCAGATTGTAAAATTTGCAGCAAAAATAATGATAAAGAAAACAGTGACAGGCATTAGTATCAAGCTTTGCTATTTTAAACGTGTATCTACTTAAAATTACTATTCTACGGAAGACCAATTAAAGTAAGATACAATCAAAAGTGAAAAGATAGTGGCACCTCTCCTTAAATTGGAAAAAAAAAAAATTTTCCTTGGTCCAACTAGGAAGTGCTGACTTGGAAAAATTGGTAGTTTGACACTGTGAAAGAAATAAAATTGTCATGAACAAAGGTGAAAAGGGATTGTATTTGTCAAGAAGAGGCTCCTACTGTATGAACTGTCTGAGGGCTGTGGCATGTCACATCTTGTCTTGGAGAGTTAATGACTGGTAATGTTGAAGGAATAGGTCTTTTGTCAGATCATTACAGCAGTCCTAGTTACAACTGCCTCAAGGTGTAATGACTGGTTCAGATAAGGGGCCAAAATGCTTCATGTGAAACATGACTCAATCCAGTCACCTTCTCCCGATTAGGAGAGGGAATCCATGGCAGTTTTACCTAGAAAGCACAGAGGGTAGGCCCTCGGGCAGGAACACAGAAGCTGCTTTTGGTCCTCAGGAAATGAGTGCTGAAGTTTGCTTGGCCTCTGATTCTGTGCATGTAGTAGACCATACACTGCTCAACCTTGCTCTGTTATGACTGTTCTCTTCTTAAGCATTCTGAAAGAGTGAGAAGAAAAAATTAAACTGGTAAATTGAATGAGATTGGATGAAAGGTGTTGTTGCTCTGGCATTAAATGAAACATTTTATTGCTGTTTAGAAGAAAGGATAAGATCCCCACACAGTTTAGGTAACTCAAGAATATCAGGAAGACACAAGGAAATTATGCCTTTCCAAAATTATCAGAAGTTAAATTTAATGCCTCAGTATATTGAAGGAGTGTTGATTTTTTTCATCCACATTGCATACCGGATATTTATGAGTATCTAGAACTCATTTACTAACGTTAACCTAGGGAGGACACAGAAAGGTCTAATTGGGGGGAAAAAACACAAGAGGCATCATTATGAAAAAAAAAATAAACGTACTTTTAAACTACACTTTAATAGTTAATTTAAAAAATATTTTCTTCCAGTTTAAAAAATAAAAAAAATTTAAAATGAGACAGTACCTAGAGCACTACTCAGCTCATGGTAGGTGCTCAGCAGCTTTTAGTGTTCTTTCATTCTTTTTTTGTCAAAAATAAATGATATCTTCATTTCAATTACAAAGCAGTTCAATCACAGAAATTTGGAAAACTCTAAAAAACTTCAGAAAACAAACCATCTTTTAATTCTACTATCCAAAAGTAAACACTTAAAATATTGGTTATTCATTTTCTTACTAATATTCTTAATACTTCACAGATACAAAATATACCTAGCAAGCTTTTCTTTATGATTCCAACAATAACAGATTTCAGAGCCAGCAGTGATCCATTCATATACCTCTACTAGTTCATTATTGCAGAAAGCCATTGCTACAAACTGGTGGGTGTCACTTAAACACCTAGATTCATCAGAAACTGTAAAAGTGAGGGGCATTGTGACACTGATGTTATAAGCTTTAAAAATTACATTCCATCTCTGGCAAAGGGAGAGCAGCTCCTATTGAGCAACTGTTCCATGGGTAACAAAGATAAAATGTGGACAAAATATCAAAACAACTATCTCAAGACATGGGAGTATGACCAAAAGTAATAAAAAATGGGAGGGAATCGGAAAAACTAATTGATAAAGCTAATGACAATAAGTGAACTTCCCATTTTTATGGGTTTTTTTTTTTTTTTGCCATCTAGTTCCATGATGGATGACTAAGAACTAGATAAAAACTTGCAGTCTTATAGGCCTAAAGAACTAATGTTCAATTAGCTTAAAAACTATGGATAAATAGACCAAGTTGAACAAAAAGCTAATGGGCAAACAGAAAGCAAATAGTAAAGTGGTAAGAATAAATACAGAATAATAGTTCATTAAATATAAATTTATTAAAACTCTAACTAAAAGGTAGAAAATTTCAGAATGGATAATAAAAAAAGCAAGACCCAACTATATATTCTGTAAAAAAAAAAATTACTTTAAATACATGGCTAGGTTGAAAGTAAAAAGATGGAACATTATATAAACCATGCAAACAATCAAAGAAGTCTGAAATGTCTATGTTAATATCACATGAAACAGACTTCAAGACAAAGGAAAGTAACAAAGATAGGGATAATTCATAATAATAAGAATATCAGTTAATTAGGAAGCCATAGTAGATATTCAAAGCACATGAAGTAAAGGTTGAGAATTAAATGAAGAAATAGACAAATCTACAATCATGGAATATTTAAAACCCCTCTCCCAACAATTTACAGAACAGCCAAAAAAAATCAGTGAAGATGTAGATCTGAACACCACCAGTTTCCTTGACCTGACATTTATAGAATACCCAACAACTGCTGGAATACCCATTCTTTTCATGCACACAAGGTATACTGAAATAGATTATATGCTGAGCTGTAAAACAAATCTTAATAAATTTTAAAAGACGGAAGTCTCGAAAAGTATCTTCTCTGATCACAATCAATAATAATAAGATATATTTACAAAAATGCAAATATTTAAAATTCACATTACATGTTTAATAAGTCCAGTGGGTTAAAAAAGGAAACCACAATAGAAATTAGAAAATATTTCAAGTATTTCCTGGGTGGTCCAGTGAATCTGCCTATCAATACAGGGGACATGAGCTCAATCTCTGGTCCCGGAAGATTCCACATGCCATGGGCAACTAAGCCTTCATGCTCTAAAGCACACATGTTGCAGCTTCTTGAACCAGCACTCTCCCTAAAGCCTGTGCTTTGCAGGAAGAGAAGCCGCCACAATGAGAATCCCAGGCACCACAAGGAGAGAACAGCCCCTGCTCACCACAACTAGAGAAAACCTGCATGCAACAGAGGAGACCAAGTGCAGCCAAACATAATTAAATAAAAAACAAAGTATTTCAAACTGAATGATAATGAATATACAATGTATCAAAATGTATGCGATGCAGCTAAAACAGTGCTTGAAGAAAAAGTTATAGTTCTAAATGCACATGTTAGAAAAGAAATTATAAAAATAGTAACTTAAGTTTCCAATTTAAAAAGTTAAAAGAAAAGCAAAGTAAACTCAGAATAAGTGGGAAAGAGAAATAATAATAATAGGAAACAATGAAATAGGAAACAACAGAAAAAATTAACAGAGCCCAAAACACATCTGTTTGGAAAGCTTAACAAAAGCGATAAATTCCTAGCTAGACTGATAAAAACAAAGAGAAAGAGAGAGAACAGAAGTTATCAGTGTGAAGAATAAAAAAGGTGTACAAGCTGGGTTTTGAAGAGGCAGAGGAACCCGAGTCAAATTGCCAACATTCATTGGATCATGGAGAAAGCAAGGGCGTTCCAGAAAAACTTCTGCTTCATTGACTATGCTAAAGCCTTTGATTGTGTGGATCACAACAAACCGTGGGAAATTCTTAAGGAGATGGGAGTACCAGATCACCTCACCTATCTCCTGAGAAACCTGTATGCAGGTCAAGAAGCAACAGTTAAAACCAGACATGGAACAACTGACTAGTTCAAAATTGTAAAAAGAGTACAACAAGGCTTATATTGTCATCCTGCTTATTTAACTCCTATGCAAAGTATATCATGTGATATGCCAGCCTGGATACATCACAAGCTGGAATCAAGATTGCTGGGAGAAATATCAACAACCTCAGATATGCAGGTGACACCACTCTCATGACAGAAAGTGAAGAGGAACTAAAGAGCCTTTTGATGAAGGTGAAAGATGAGAGTGAAAAGCTGGCTTGAAACTCAACATTCAAAAAACTAAGATCATGACATCTGGTCTCATCACTTCATGGCAAATAGATGGGCGAAATAGTGGAAGTGGTGACAGATTTTATTTTCTTGGGCTCCAAAATCACTGCAGACAGGACTGCAACCATGAAATTACAAGATGCTTGCTCCTTGGAAGAAAAGCTATGATAAACCTAGACAGCGTATTGTGTGTGTTAGTGGCTCAGGGGTGTCTGACTCTTTACGACCCCATAGAGTGTAGTCTGCAAGACTCCTCTGTCCATGTAATTGTGCAGGCAAGAAGACTGGAGTGGGTTGCCATTCCCTTCTATGGGGGATCTTCCCGACCCAGGGACTGAACCCTGATCTTCTGCATGGCAGGCAGATTCTTTCTGAGCTACCAGGGAAGGGACAGTGTATTAAAAAGCAGAAACATCACTTTGCCAACAAGGTCTGTATAGTCAAAACTATGGTTTTTCCAGTAGTCATGTATGAAGGTGAGATGTGGACCATAAAGAAGGCTGAGTGCTGAAAAACTGATGCTTTTGAATTTTGGTCCTGGATAAGACTCTTGAGAGTTCCTTGGACTGCAAGATCAAATAGGTCAATCCTAAAAGCAATCAACCCTGAATACTCATTGGAAGGACTGATGCTGAAGCTAAAGCTCCAATACTTTGGCCACCTGCTACAAAGAGCTGACTCATTGGGAAAGACCCTCCTGCTGGGAAAGATTAAAGACAAAAGGAGAAAGGAGTGGCAGGGGATGAGAAGGTTAGCATCACTGACTCGACGGACATGAGTCTGAGTAAACGCAGGGAGATAGTGGGAGACAGTAGAGCCTGATGTGCTGCAGTCCACGGGGCCGCAAAGAGCTGGACTTAGCAACTGAGCAACAACAACATTCAGTGTAGATCTCAAATAAGTAAATGGGTAATAAGGAAATACTATGAGTATCTTTATACCAATAAATTCATCAATTTATATGACAGACAAATTCTTTGAAAAATATAACTTATTCTGACAAAAAAATGAAACAGAAAATCTGAATAACTCTTTACTTGAAGAAACTGAATTTTTTAAATGAAAAACCTCCCAGCAGAGAAAGCTCTAGGCCCAGATGATTTAATTGGTGAATCCTATCAAACATTTAAAGAAACAATCCTTGTCAGATACAAACTCTTTTAGGAAATGTGGCAGGAGGGAACACTTCCTAAAAAAATAAAATAAATGGTAGCCATTTTAAAAGTAGATCAGTGTAATTCTAAACTAAGAAAGCATTAAACATTTGAGCCTAAAACAAAGAAAATATCTCTCTTGGTCAATTTGAGCTGCTACAACAAAATATCACAGGTGGGAAGCTTATAAACAACACAAATTTATTTCTCACACGTCTGGGGGCTGGGAAATCCAAGATCAAGGTGCCATGATGGTCATGTTCTGGTGAAGGCCTTTTTTAGCCTGTAGCTGGTGACATCTCTCTGTGTTCTTACAGAAGAGGGTAAGCAGACCTGTGGGGTCTTTTTTATAAAAACATTAATCTTTTTCATGAGGATTCCACCCTCATAACCTAAGCAACCTCCCCAAAGCCCCACCTCCTGATGCCATCATCTCTCAAGTCTAGAATTTCAAACATTCAAACCATAGCAGTATCTTTTTCAATTTACAGGTAAAGGGCAGGAAAATGTACAAGGAGCACTAGCTGCATGGCTTAATGTTTAATGCTCTATCTCCATCCATGTTGTTGTAAATGACAAGATTTCTTTTTTTATATGGCTGAGTAATATTCCATTATATAAATGTACCACATCTTCTTCATCCATTCATCTAGTGATGGGCACTTAGGTTCCTACAATATCTTGGCTGTTGTAAATAATGCTGCAAAGAACATTGGGGTGCATGTATATTTTCTAACTAATGTTTTTTGTTTGTTTTCAGAAAAATACCTATAGTTGGAATTGCTAGATTATATCAATCCCGTGGACAGAGGAGCCTGATGGGCTACAGTCCATTGGGTTGCAAAGAGTCAGACACAAATGAGCATGTTGACCATGATGGTAGTTCTATTTTTAATTTTTTGAGGAATCTCCATAATATATTCTATAGTGGCTGTACCAATAGACATTCCAAATGTGAAGGTTTCCTTTTACCCACATCCTTGTCAGCACTTATAATTTGCTGTCTTTTTGATGATAGTCATTCTCACAAGTATGATGTGATAATTCATTGTGGTTTTGCTTTGCAGTTCCCTGATAACTAGGATGTTGAGCATCTTTTCATGTGTCTGTAGTGCCAGGAGCTGGAGCGGTGGCTATGCAGCACTGGAGTGACTTTGAGGAGATACCCCACATCCAAGGGCAAAGGAGAAGCCCCAGCAAGATGGTAGGAAGGGCAAAATCGAGTTTAGGATCAAACCCCTTACACGCCAGAGACACTCTAACCCTAACCCTAACCAAACCTTGTATGCACCAGGACCCAGAGACCCCACAGAGACTAAGACAGAACTGTGTTTGAGTCTCCTGTGGAGGTATGGGCCAGCAGTGGACTCTCCAGGGGTAGGGGCTCTGGGTGCAGTAGACCTGGGTATGGCATAAGCCCTCTTGGAGGAGATCACCATTAACCCCACCATAGAGCCACTAGAACTTACACAGGACTGGAGAAACAGACTCTTGGAGGGCACAAAAAATCTTGTGCACACCAGGACCCAAAAGAAAGGAGCAGTGTCCCCACAAGAGACTGACCCAGACTTGCCCGTGAGTGTCTAGGAGTCTCTGGCGGAAGCGTCGGTTGGTGGTGACCTGCTGCGGGATTGGGGGCATTGAGTACAGCAGTGCATGCATGGGCCATTTTGAAGGAGGTTGCCATTATCTTCATTACCTCCAACATAGTTTGGCCTCAAGTCAAATAAGAGGGAGAGAACACAGCCCCGCCCATCAACAAAATTGGATTAAAGATTTCCTGAGCCTGGCCCTGCCCATCAGAACAAGACCCAATTTCCCCTCAGTCAGTCTCTCCCATCAGGAAGCTTCCATAAGCCTCTTATCCTTCTCCATCAGAGGGCAGACAGACTGAAAATCACAATCACAGAAAACTAACCAAACTGATCACATGGACCATAGCCTTGTCTAACTCAATGATACTATGAGCCTATGAAACTCATAGGCTCATAGGCCAATGAAACTATGCCGTGTAGGGCCACCCAAGATGGATGGGTCATGGTGGAGAGTTCTGACAAAATGTGGACCACTGGAGAAAGGAATGGCAAACCACTTCAGTATCCATGCCTTGAGAACCCCATGAACAGTCTAAAAGGCAGAAAGATATGACACTGAAAGATGAACTCCCCAGGTCAGTAGGTGCCCAATATGCTACTGGAGAAGAGTGGAGAAATAACTCTAGAAAGAATGAAAAGACAGAACCAAAGCAAAAACAAAACCCAGTTGTGGATGTGACTGGTGATGGAAGTAAAGTCTGATGCTGTAAGAGCAATATTGCATAGGAACCTGGAATGTTAGGTCCATGAATCAAGGCAAACTGGAAGTGGTCAAACAAGAGATGACAAGAGTGAACATTGACATTTTAGGAATCAGTGAACTAAAATGGACTGGAATGGGCGAATTTAATTCAGATGACCTTTATATCTACTACTGTGGGTAAGAATCCCTTGGAAGAAATGGAGTAGCCATCAGAGTCAACAAGAGAGTCTGAAATGCAGTGCTTGGATGCAATCTCAAAAACGATGGAATGATCTCGGTTCATTTCCAAGGCAAACCATTCAATATCATAGTAATCCAAGTCTATGTCCTGACCAGTAATGCTGAAGAGGTTGAGGTTGAAAGATTCTATGAAGATCTACAAGACCTTCTAGAACTAACACCCAAAAAAAGATGTCCTTTTCATTATAGGGGGCTGGAATGCAAAATTAGGAAGTCAAGAGATATCTGAAGTAACAGGCAAATTTGGCCTTGGAGTACAAAATGAAGCAGGGCAAAGGCTAATAGAGTTTTGCCAAGAGAACGCACTGGTCATAGCAAACACCCTCTTCCAACAACACAAGAAAAGACTCTAAACATGGACATCACCAGATGGTCAATACCGAAATCAGATTGCAGCCAAAGATGGAGAAGATCTATACAGCCAACAAAGGTCCATCTAGTCAAGGCTATGGTTTTTCCAGTAGTCATGTATGGGTGTAAGAGTTGGACTATAAAGAAAGCTAAGCACCGAAGAATTGATGCTTTTGAACTATGGTGTTAGAGAAGACTTTTGAGGGTCCCTTGGACTGCAAGGAGATCCAACCAGTCCATCCTAAAGGAAATTAGTCCTGAATATTCATTGGAAGGACTGATGTTGAAGCTGAAACTCCAATACTTTGGCCACCTGATGTGAAGAACTGACTCATTTGAAAAGACCTGGATGCTGGGAAAGATTGAAGGCAGGAGGAAAAAGGGACGACAGAGGATGAGATGGTTGGATGGCATCACCAACTCAGTGGACGTGAGTTTGAGTAAGCTCTGGGAGTTTGTGATGGGCAAGGAAGCCTGGCCTGCTGCAGTCCATGGGGTCTCAGAGAGTATGACACGACTGAGTGACTGAACTGAACTGAACTGTAGTCCATCTGCATGTCTTCTTTGGAAAAAATGTCTACTCAGGCCCTTTGCCCATTTTTGAATTGGATTGTTTGGATTTTGATGTTGAGCTACATAAGCTCTTTGTACATTTTGGATATCAACCACCTTATCAGATATATTGCTTGCAAACATCTTCTCCCATTCAGTAGGGTGCCTTTTTGTTTTGTTGATAGTTTCTTTCTCTGTGCAAAAGTCTTTTAGTTTGTTGTAGTTCCATTTGTCTATATTTGCTTATATTCCTCTTGAGAAAGAAATATTCCGAAGCCCGATGTCAAAGAGCACTCTGCTGATGTTTTTTTTTCTTCTAGAATTTTTATGGTTTCAGGTCTTACATTTAAGCCTTTAATCCCTTTGAGTTTCTTTTTGTATCTGGTGTGAGAAACTAGTCTTGTTTGATTATTCTGCATGCAGCTGTCCAGTTTTCCCAACACCATTTATTAAAGAGCTGTCTTTTCCTGTTGTATGTTTGTGCCTCCTTTGTCATAGATTAGCTGACTATAAAAGCATGGGTTTTTTTTCTAGGCTTTCTAATTTATTCCATTGATCTATGTGTCTGTTTTTATGCTAGTACTACATTGCTTTGGTTACTGTAGCTTTCCAGTATAGCTTGAAATTAGGAAGGATGATATCTCTAACTTTCTTCTCCTTTCTCAGGATTGTTTGGCTATTCCGGTCTTTTGTGTGTTTCCAAATTCCAAACAAATTTTAGAATTACTTGTTCTAATTCTACGAAAAATGCCTTTGGTATTTTGATAGAGATTGTATTGAATCTGTAGATTGCTGAGGAGTATGTTCATTTTAACAATATTAATTCTTCCATCTATGATACATATTTCCATTTGTATCATTTTCAGTTTCTTTCATCAATGTCTTACAGTTTCCAAGTACATGTCTTTTACATCCTTGGTTAGATTTAGCCTAGGTGTTTTGTTCTTTTTTTGCAGTTGTAAGTTGGATTGTTTTCTTAATCTCTCTTTCTAATTCATTGTTATTGTATAGGCATGCAACAGGTTTTTTGTATATTAATTTTGTATCCTGCAGCTTTACTGAATTCATTTATCAGTTCTAATAGTTTTTTGGTGTTGTCTTTAGGATTTTCCACAAATAACATCTTGTCATCTTCAAGCAATGACAGTTTTACTTCCTCTTCTCCTATTTGGATTCCTTTCGTTTCTTGTCTGATTGCTGTGACTAGGACTTCCAATGTTATACTGGATAATATGATGAGAATGGGTATCCTTGTCTTCTTCCTGATCTTAAAGGAAATACTTTCAGCTTTTCACTTTTGAGTATGATGTTAGTCGTGAGCTTATCACATATTAATATAAACTTTATCATGTTGAAGTATGCTCCCTCTATATACACTTTGTTGAAAATTTTTATCATATATCGATGTTATTGCTGCTGCTGCTAAGTCACTTCAGTCGTGTCCAACTCTGTGCAACCCCATAGATGGCAGCCCACCAGGCTCCTCCATCCCTGGGATTCTGCAGGCAAGAACACTGGAGTGGGCTGCCATTTCCTTCTCCAATGCATGAAAGTGAAAAGTGAAAGTGAAGTCGCTCAGTCGTGTCTGATTCTTAGCGACCCCATGGACTGCAGCTTACCGGGCTCCTCTGCCCATGGGATTTTCCAGGCAAGAGCACTGGAGTGGCCTTTGCCACCGGCAAAGAAGGCCACTGCCATCTCCAATATCGCTGTTAGACTTTGTCAAAAGCTTTTTATGCGTCTGTTGAGATGATCATATGATTTATATGCCTAGCCTTTTTTAAAAAAGTCCTTAAAATGTAAAACAGTTGAAAAGATTAAAATATATTTACTTGCTAAAATAATCACTTGATCATTTCTTGTTTCTTCTCTGAATTCCTCTCTGCTACACGTCTTAAAACAGATGGTATTGCGTAGCTATGGATATTTTGGGAATTGGACTGAGAAAATAATTTAATTTAAATTTATGGGAATATATTAAGGTGGTCATGGTCAATTTATGAATAGTTAACTTTTTTCCATAGTGCCCTCAATGTAGAAAAGGTCTAAGGAACCCTGCTTCCAACTGTGCTGACTCACCTGCTGAAAGCTATAGAACTGAGGCATGTATTGTGATGTAAGTATATCACACAGTACCCAGAAGTTCTGTAGATAGTTGGGGGGACAGAGGGACCAAGCATGAAATGTACACAGCTAGAAGACAATTTGTGGCTTAACTGAATAATCAGAAATGCACAACTGTAAGAGAAAAATGTAGGGGGAAAGCACTATAGAGGTGCCCTAGGCAGTTAATAGAAATATTATGTTATTTTCTGGATTCTGTTATGTTTTTGAAACTCTCATTCTTTAAAGATTTGTGCTTCTGCATACTTCAATTGCTCAGTCATGTCTGACTCTTTGTGACCCTTTGACTGTATCCTGACAGGCTCCTCTGTCCAAAGGATTTTTCAGGCCAGAGTACTGAAGTGGGTTGCTTTTCCTTCTCCAAGGAATCTTCCCAATGCAGGGATCAAAACTGCATCTCCTGTGTCTCCTTCATTGCAGGTGGATTCTTTACCCACTAAGCCACCAGAGAAGCCCATCATTTTGTAAATTTGTAAAATCCAAAAATTTATATTTTGTTCTGACTTCTTTTCTCATTCTAAATACACATTCACTTTCTGACTCAATTTTTAAATTTAGAATTTAAAATTATTTTAAAGAGGATCCCCAGATTGCATAAGCTTCTGGCTCTACAAAAAAACTGGATCTTTCCCTATGTGAGTTGTAGGAGAAAGTGCGAGAGAAAGGCAGGATCAAGGGCAGGATACAGATGCTGCTTAATTCTACACTTTAAGACCAAATAGACATTAAATGAAAGTTGAAAATATCTAGGAGCAGAATAAAAAATAAGATGTATACTATCTAAACTACTAAAATAAGAAAAAAGCAAGCTTCATTAATTCCACAAAAGGCAAAAAAGAAAAAAAAAGTACCATAAATAAAATGGCAGGAATAAATACAATCACAGTAAATATAAATAAGTTGAACATCTACAATAAAATAAAGTGTTTATCTAATTGGGCTTTATAAAATCTAGTCATATGCTTTTTAAGAGTAAAGGGAAGTAGAGTTTTAAATTATGTTGGAACAAACTTGTATCAGAACAACCTAGAAACAATATCAGAATCACCTAGAGATGCCATTTCATTAGAATCAGGGAGGTAGACTTTGGGATAAAGGGGTTTCTCTATTTAGGATCCTAGAAAGTTACGCAGTATTGTTTGCATATCTGAGCACTGACACTTGTCATTGCTTCTAGAGAAATAAATAGAGTATGGAGGAACAGGATGGACGGTACATTTTCTTCTGCTCTTCACCATTTGCATATTTGTACCCTTTTGAATTTAGTTTTTTCATCAATTTGTTTTGATTTTCTTATCAATTGAATGTATTGTTTACTCAAGTAATACATTAGTAGAATATTTAGGTTAAATCATCACACATTAAGAATTGTGTGATTTATGACAAAGGTGCAAGTCAGTGGAGTAAAGGGTAATATTTTGAATAAATGGTTCTGGATCAACTGGACACTTATATGTAAAACTTTTAACCCTGACCCTTCTTCACATTATACACAATATTAACTCAAAGTGGACCAAAGATCTAAAGTGAATGGTAAAGCAGTGAAAGTTCTAGAAGAAAACATAGGGAACTATCTTCATGACTTTAAGATAGGCAATGCTTTCTTAAATACAAAAGCACAAACCATGAAAAAAGAGACTGATAAAATAGACTTCATTAAATGAATAACTTTCATTTATCAAAATACATTTTTAAGAGAATGAAAAAATAATACACAGAATAAGAAAAGAAAAATATGAAACAACTATTGACAAAGATCCTACATCCAAAATATATAAGGCACCACTATATATCAATAAGAGAGAGAAAAATAACTCAATTTTTTGAAAAGAGGCAGAAGATTTGAATATACATTTCATAAATCTAGGTATATAAATGATCAATAAGCATATGACAAAGATTCAATATCATTATTTATGGGGGAAATGTAAATTAAAACCCTAATCAGATACCACTGCACCCTAAATTTTTTGAAAACAGATACTACTACTCCTGTGCAGTGCTGGTGTAAATCAGGGCAACTCCTCGCTACCATTTCCATCTTTCCTACACCCACCAGCAAATGCTCATCCTGCCACAAACTCTTTGCTCCTCACAAGGAGACAGATTTTCTCACACATAGTTTTTCCTTTCTAGTTCAACTTGCAAATATCAAGCACATAATAATTGTTAAGTGTGTATGTCTGTACCAGCCTCCTTCCTTGTCTATTCATCTTACCTTTACTTTTTGTATATTCCTTGGTTCCTTGTTACAAGACAAAGGGACCTGTGTTTCCTCACTTATTAGTGGACAGGGTCTCAATCTAACACACACAGCTTAACAGGGAAACAGTTTATGCACTGGTGATGAATTACTGGAGAGAGGACACATGGACAGCTTCTTAGAGAAAACTTAAGAAAACTTCTTTAAGAAAACTTAAAATTCTTGTACTACCCTCAAGGTGCTTTATATTTACTAATCACTCTATAAGTGAGGGATGAATTTAGCATGATTATGGTCAGAAAAAAGCTAAAGACCAGGACATTTTAAAAACGTATTTATTTTTTAATTGACGGATAATTGCTTTACAGAATTTTGTTTTCTGTCAAACCTAACATGAATCAGTCATAGGTATACATATATCCCCTCCCTTTTGACCCTCCCTCCCATCTCCCTTCCCACCCCACCCCTCTAGGTTGACACAGAGTCCCTGTTTGAGTTTCCTGATCCATGTAGCAAATTCCCATTGGCTCTCTATTTTACATGTAGTAAAGACCAGGATATTTAAGAAAGTGGAGTTGTCATCACATTCTAGGCATGACAGGACTCTCCTACGTTGTCTGTGTCATTTTCATTGTATCTCATCATACCGTGATGTATTTTCTTTTTTCTATTATAGATGCTCAGAGCAACAAATGAAAAAATGTACACTTCCAACCTTTTCTCTCCATACCAGTCCTACAGTCAAATCAGAGCTTTTAGGAGCTAGTGTTACCTCGCTGCATGCTTTCAAAATTCACTTTCAGGAAAAAGAATTGATAAGGAATTCACTTTTCTTCCACAGTTAACTGCTTGAAGGAATTACTGTTTAAAATGCAAACAAATGAATTTCTAATGGTGGAATTTTAAGTTCTGAGACGGTGGCAGAGGAATGGAGGTTGGTTTTTTAGTCTAGCAACCCCTCTAACCTTTCCTCTGCTCCTTGTAACTCTAACACATAATAATCTCTTTTCCAGTAAAACTAGCTCTGTTTCCAACAGACTACAAAGTATAGCTATCTGATCCGCCCTTAGTCCTGTGTAACTTTGATCTATTTTCTTTCAGAGGTATCGCCTTCTCAAAAAGCCAGGAGGAACTGGCAAGGAGTTGAAAAGAATTCTTTTCTTTTCCCTCCCAAGCTAAAATGACCTAAGTTGCAAGAACTGGGTGATCTCAGTTTCTCTAGAAAGTACAGTGATGTTTTTCATGGTTGTTAGTAAACAAAGAACAGAATACATCATTTGCAATACTTACCTAAAACAACCCTTCAGTTTATGACCTGTTCTCCAAATGAATGGCAGCTTACAAAGACGGATCCGTAGGTGGGGACCCTGAATATAATAAAACGTAAGCATTCACAACTTCTGTGAGAAGTATTTGCTAAACAAGATCCAACCATTGCTGCCTTAGCACTGACTGTCAATATTTCCGCTGTCAAGTAAGTGGACACCATTTCAACTGTTTATAACATACAGTGTTGAAAAGTTACAAACCTGCAGCTTGAACATTCTAAAGTCAGTGCTTCAAAGTATGGAAGGTTTATAATCCAAAGAGATTGGCAGTATTTTTATACATATTATGTTGATATCTTGCCATTATTTGAAGTACAAGGAGGTAATCAATGCAGAAAACTCAAAGAGATAGTAGGCTCAATTTTTTTGATGCGTTAACTATGCCCTAGTAAAAGATAGCTATAGAACTCTTTGAAATTCTCATAATCCAAATACTGCTTTGTCTTTTTGTATAAATAATATACTACCAAAGAAACACCGTGATAGGAGGATTAATATTAGTGCCCTTATACCTCAGTCAAAACAGGACAGCTCAAAAAGATTTAGAAACTCTGCCCTCACTTTGTGTCTTTGATACAGCTTCTTGTGTTTACATAGACACTTGGAATTTGTTACGTATAAAAAAAGAATGAATTTATCCAAGGAACTAGTAGCCATGGCCTAAATGAACTAGCATGACAAAATGACTAAGCATGTTAATAGCAATAGTAATAAAGATTGCACTTGCTATACAGTACTCATTTATTCCTTGCAATACCCTACAAGGTAATTGCTGTTCCCAGTTTAGAGAGGACAACGCGGTGATGTAATTTTAACCTTACACAGTCAGGAACTGCCTTATCTGAACCTAGGCACTCTGGCTCTGAAGCAACATTTACACCCACCTGAGTTCATTCAGTTAGTTAATCAGTTATTCGTTTTTTAATCAAATATTTACCAAATATGCACTGTGTTCTTGGGCTCCATGGCATACATAAATGAGTTAAATTAGATATGGTATGTGCTGTTACAGAATGTACAGCAGCGGACACAAACATTAGTCAACTCGTAACACAAACAAATGTAAAACCGCAGTGTGACAGGTACACAAAGGAGGGAATGTGTGAGGCTGAGCGAATCAGGGAGATTGGGGAAAGCTGTGCTGAATAACTGACTTACTCACCAGATACGAAGGATAGGCAGACACGAACTATACAAAGAGCAAAAGGAAGAGATTTCAAGGCAGAGGAAACACCACAAGCAAATTCCCTGCTGTGAGTGGGAACGGGAAAAGAATAATTGAAGGAAGGCCAGTGGTGGGCAATCAAAGAAAGCTAGAGAGAGGAGTTCAAGACAACACTCAAACAGTCAGTAGGACCAGATCGGCCAGGAGTTTGGTAGGGCTATGTTAGGCTGTATCTCTGCCCTGTGATCTTTTCTGAGTCCTAAAAGATTTTAAATAGGGGAAGAGGTGGTGGTAGAATTACTTGAATAGATGTGTGTTTTAAAAGGGCCAATCTAAGGCTAATATTGATAATGGGATAGAAGAGGACGTGCAGGTATGACTAGATGAGTGAGAAGCTGGTTGTAGTGGTCCAGAGAGAAAGGTGAAGGTAGTCTGGACTGGGTTGTTGGTGGTGATAAAGAGAAATGGATAGAGCCAAGCTGTAATAGGCAGAAAAATCAATAGGCCTGTCTTGCAAAATTATCTAAGTCAATTTGGTCATGTACGTTATTCCGTTCTTTTTGACAGTTAGAAGTAGTCACCAATTTTTGATGTAAGTGAAGAGGGTGGTTACTCTGACATTGCTCTGCTACTCAATTACAATGAAAGCAAGTATTTACCAAGTTCTAGCATATAAACAGACCTTTTAAAATAAATAGTTATTAGCAAGGAGGCTTACGTACAATAGTTCATCCAGTCTCTTCTATAAATTCAATTAGGTTCCACCTCCCTTTTATGTCCTTTTATGTATTAATAGTATGATGTATCTATTGCTGCATTACAAATTACCTCAAGACTTCATGACCTAAAGTAACAATAAATATTTATTAACTCATAGTTTCCATAGATCAGGGATAAATCAAGTTGGTCGGTAGTTTTGGTTTGGGGTCTCTCATGAGTCCAGATGCTGGCTGGGGCCGTTGTTACCTGAAGGCTTGACTAGGCCTGAAGGATCTGCCTCCACCATGGCTCACTCTATAGCTGGCAAGATAGTGCTGACCACCAGCAGGGGCCCAAGTTCCTCCGCATGCAGGTGGCTCTGTAACAGTTTCACAACATGGTGCCTGTCTTCCTCAAGAATAGATAATGCAAGAGAGAAAAAGGCAGAGTCTGCAATATCTTTTAAGACTTAGCCTTGGAAGGCACTATCTTCATTTCCAGAATATCCTAATCACACAGGTCATCTCTCTCCAGTGTGAGGGTGGAGAGAACCACACAAAGGGATAAACACTAACAATCACTAATATTAAGGGCATTAAGGATCAATTTGAAGACTGGCTACCACAAATGAGGGCTTCCCCAGTGGCTCAGCAGTAAAGAATCTTCCTATCAATGCAGGAGATGCAGGAATCATGGGTTCAACCCCTGGATCAGGAAGATCCCCTGGAAAAGGAAATGACAACCCACTCCAGTATTCTTGCTGGGAAAGTCCTATGGACAGAGGAGGTGGGCTACAGTCCGTAGGGTCACAAAGAGTCAGACACAACTGCATGCATGTACCATATATGACTACAACATGCATGAAAAGTTCACTTAAGGTAGATGCAGTAATATTTGGAGGCAGGATTCAGACAACCAGAATCCAATGAATCAATAGCTAGATACAGGTTGGTACCTTTCCTAGAGATACAGATTATGGTGCTTGCTAGATTGTTATACCCTATTCAGCAAAAGTGGGATGTCTAAAATATATGAGCCAAACCATATACCTTGAACAACACTAATTTCACCAATGAAAACTGGTTGTTAATATTTCATTATGCTAATTAGCAAAATTCTGGGGTTGGTCAAGATAAGTATGACGAAAGCATTTGCAGTAGCTTCCTCTGGCGTGTGGCTTCGTGGGTAAATATCAGCTGACCATACCTGGGAGTGTGAATTCCTAATTAGGGCAAGCAACAGCACTTATGACATAGCCTAAATCAACACACATATATATTCACACATAGTGTCACATTATCCATGCTCAATTACTTTAAAGTAAATTACAAACATCATGATACCATCCATGATTTAGAAGGTGCAGCCCATGAAAAGAGTAACTATCCTGGCCCGTGACAGTTCCTGAATGAGACTGCTCATCCTGGATACAGTAACTTAAAAATGGAAATGACTGGTCATTAGTGATGCATTTCTGGGATTAGGGTATGTTGCAGAAAGCACCTATATTGATTTTTCATTTTGAAGACAAAGCATTTAAGATTATATTGTAGGGTTATTTGGGGAATTACATGAGTTATTACAGGGTTATTTGGGGAATTATGTGAGTTAACAGTTTCAAAGCCCTTAAGACATGTACCTGGGCACGTAGTAAAATTGTTAGTAATAAGGCAAGATGATGGTGATGGTGATTGTCTAACAATGTCAGATAGATAAATGCCTCCTCGTGATTATGAGGTGTACTGTACACTGGGATAGATCCCACTGACACCATATTGCTCTTCAGGACTAAGGGAGTTGTTTGTCCAGCTGCTGGGAATGCTGTGGCTCACAGCTCTCAAGATGTCAGCTCTATCGAGAAACTGCCTTACTCAAGGTCACACCCACTTCCAGGGGGCAGACCGTTGGAGGGTATACCAGGGCCGAGCATGCTTGCCTCAACTTGGAACACTGCTGAGGGCCACCCTAGCTTCACAGCCACCCATAGCTTTGGGTTAGGAATTGTTAAAACCTTTCACAGCCCATCTTCTCCCTCTATCCAATTCTGCATATCACCAGAAGTGTTAATGCCAAGAGAACCTCCTAATAAATCTTCCTGCATGCAAATCTGTCTCAGTGACTGCTTCCCAGGGAACATGACTAAAAGCATTGATGGTTATTTAATGAATTAAAATACTGTATAAGCAAATGTATCCTTTTTTATTGGTTGATAATCATTAGCACAAGGTGTAAGTTTAAGATATGTGCTATGCTTAGTAGCATGGTTGTGTCTGACTCTTTGTGACCCCATGGATTGTAGACACCAGGCTCCTCTGTCCATGGGGATTCTCCAGGCTAGAATACTGGAGTGGGTTGCCATGTCCTCCTCCAGGGGATCTTCCCAACCCAGAGATTGAACCCAGGTCTCCTGCATTGCAGGCAGCTTCTTTACCATCTGAGCCACCAGGGAAGCCCAATATTGGATGGGTAGCCTATCCCTTCTCCAGGGGAACTTCCCGACCCAAGAATCTAACTGGGGTCTCCTGCATTGCAGGCAGATTCTTTACCAGCTGAGTAGGTATATGTAATTAAAAACATTGTTCATTTAGATTTGAAATTTGCGATCTTAGGTTGGTAGTGTTAGTCACTCAGTTGTGTCTGATTCTATGCAACCCCGTGAACTGTAGCCCACCAGGCTCCTCTGTCTGTGGAATTCTCCAGGCAAGAATACCGGAGTAGGTTGCCATTCCCTTCTCCAGCAGATCTTTCCAAGCCAGGGATTGAACCCAATTCTTGTGCATTGCAGGCAAATTCTTTACCATCTGAGCCACTAAGTTGGTGGTAGAGACTAATTGAATAAGTTTTTAATTAAAAGCCTAATTGTATTAAATATTATTAGCAAAGCTGTAACTTATAACTATTATCTGATGTATGGAAAACAGAAAAGGCCATGACAACCTTTAATATAGGCAAAGTTAGTATACAGATTCTATTTTTTAGTTTAGGCTAGGGAATGCTGCAGTAGTAAACTATGTCAGAATCTCAGAGGCATTTCACATAAAAGTTTCTTACTTGGGCATATCTGCTAAGAGTCCAGGAGTTTCTCTAGGGCAGCGCTTTAAGCAGTGGCTCAACATTCCAGATTGCTTCCTTTCTCTGCTAACTCCTCCTTAATGATGCCTCAGGGTTTTTTGTGCCCGGAAAGACAGCATGGTGAATCATGTGCTGACTTGTAAATGCTTTGGTTTAGAAGTAACATACCACCTCCGGTCACTGTTCATTGATAGAACTAGTCACATAGTCCTGCCTCACTTTCTAGAACTAAGAAATATAACTTTTAAAACTTTATAACTTTTTAAAAAAATTAAAAATTTTTTTTTAATATTAAACACTGGTAATTTTAGCCACAAGAACACACTTATACTGAGAAACACTAATATTTTAGTATCCATAAGGATCATTGTATGAGAGAAATTTAGTCTTTTTTTTAATTGTTTTTATGTTATATTAAAATGTATTTTTATGTAAACAAATAATTATGCTGTCACAGCATACATAATTTTTAGGTCCTTTAAAAAATTTTTTTATACTTTTTGTTCATTTATTTTTTTTTATTGGAGTATAATTGCTTCACAATGCTGTGTTAAATCTTCTGTACAACGAAGTGAACCAGCTATTTGTGTACATGTATATCCCCCCTCTCGTGGTCTCCCTCTCACTCACTCTAGGTCATCACAAAGCACTGAGCTGAGTTCCCTGTGGCAGCAGCTTCCCACTAGCTGCCTCTTTTCCACGGTAGTGTATGTGTGTCAACGCTACTCTCCCGGTTTGTCCCACCCTCCCCTTCCCCACTGTGTCCACAAGTCCATTCTCTACGTCTGGTCTCTATACCTGCCCTGCAAATAGGTTCATTAGTACCATTTTCCCACATATGTGCATTAATATCCAAGATATATTTTTCTCTTTCTGACTTCCTTCTGTTTGACAGACATCCACAAGAAATTCACTCTTGGGACAAACTCTCTGTGTAGATCTTATCCTAGAAGAGGAATTAATTTTAAGCTTCTGTGTTTATTTGATTGGAATTCTGTGTACAATTTGATTGGAAGTAAATTTAGTTCAGTATAAACAGAGAGAATTAGCAGCTAAAGTAGAACCTGGCAAGGTGTAAACAGTCTCTCAAATCATAAGATAAATAGTTTAAATACAGATTACATTTGAGTGAGCTGTGAAAATTTACGTAAAAATATTTTTTCAGAGGCTTCCTTAAAAATGAGATAGTAAAATTTTAAAATAAGAATGAAATATAAATAAAAGTGAGCTTTACCTGAATTTACTTTCATGTTTCATATTCTTTTAAATAAAAAGAATAAAAGTACTATTAAGAAAATAAATAATTAATTTACTTAATACCATAGGGTCAAAAAGTCAGACACGACTGAGTGACTGAATGAACAGAAATACACCTCACACCTTTATTTCTATGGCAGTTCAGTTCAGTCACTCAGTTGTGTCTGACTCTTTGCAACCCTATGAACCACAGCACGCCAGGCCATCACCAACTCCCAGAGTCTACCCAAACCCATGTCCATCGAGTCGGTGATGCCATCCAGCCATCTCATCCTCTGTTGTCCCCTTCTCCTCCTGCCCTCAATCCTTCCCAGCATTAGGGTCTTTTCCAGTGAGTCAACTCCTCGCATGAGGAGGCCAAAGTATTGGAGTTTCAGCTTCAACATCAGTCCTTCCAGTGAACACCCAGGACTTATCTCCTTCAGGATGGACTGGTTGGATCTCCTTGCAGTCCAAGGGACTCTCAAGAGTCTTCTCCAACACCACAGCTCAAAAGCATCAATTTTTTGGCATTCAGCTTTCTTCACAGTCCAACTCTCACATCCATACATGACCACTGGGAAAACCATAGCCTTGACTAAATGGACCTTTGTTGGCCAAGTAATGTCTCTGCTTTTAAATATGCTATCTAGGTTGGTCATAACTTTCCTTCCAAGGAGTAAGTATCTTTTAATTTCATGGCTGCAATCATCATGTGCAGTGATTTTAGAGCCCCCCAAAATAAAGTCTGACACTGTTTCCACTGTTTCCCCATCTATTTCTCATGAAGTGGTGGGACCAGATGCCATGATCTTAGTTTTCTGAATGTTGAGCTTTAAGCCAACTTCTTCACTCTCCTCCTTCACTTTCACCAAGAGGCTTTTTAGTTCCTCTTCATTTTCTGCCATAAGGGTGGTGTCGTCTGCATATCTGAGGTTATTGATATTTCTCCCGGCAATCTTGATTCCAGCTTGTGCTTCCTCTAGCCCTGTGTTTCTCATGATGTACTCTGCATATAAGTTAAATAAGCAGGGTGATAATATACAGCCTTGACATACTGCTTTTCCTATTTGGAACCAGTCTGTTGTTCCATGTCCAGTTCTAACTGTTGCTTCCTGACCTGCATATAGGTTTCTCAAGAGGCAGGTCAGGTGGTCTGGTATGCCCATCTCTTTCAGAATTTTCCACAGTTTATTGTGATCCACACAGTCGAAGGCTTTGGCGTAGTCAATAAAGCAGAAATAGATGTTTTTCTGAAACTCTCTTGCTTTTTTGATGATCCAGCAGATATTGGCAATTTGATCTCTGGTTCCTCTGCCTTTTCTAAAACCAGCTTGAACAACTGGAAGTTCACGGTTCACATGTCAATAAAAAAAAGTTTCATATGAAAACCATTTCATATTATTAGTTATAAGACAATCCAAAGCTAAACATAAAAAATCAGTTTAAACAAAAACTGGAAAATGAAACAAATTTTCTTGCTTTCTAGAACTGCAAAGATAAACATAATTCTCTTTTTGGTGTATAGTTGTATAAAACTTTATCATGTGTAATAGATTAACATAGTGATCACCATAATTAGGATATGAAATTCTTAAAATTATTCTGCTACCCCAAAGTAACTTCCTCCTACTACCCATTTATAGTCATACCCTCCCCCAATCCTACTTTCTGGCACCACCTATTTGTTCTCTGTCACTGTACTTTTACCATCCTGAGAATGTTATATAAATGGAGTCATACCATATGTAACTTTTTGAGACTGATTTCTCATCAGCACAATGGCCTTGAGATCCCTGCAAATTGTTGCATGTACCAAATTTGTTTTTTTTATGGCTGAATAGTTTTCCATGATATGGATGTACCATAGTTTATTAATTCACCCATTGGAGAGTATTGGGTGGTTTCCAGTTTTTAGCTCTAACAAATAAGGCTAATTTGAACATTTATGTACAGATTCTTGAGTGAATGTAAGTTTTCATTTCTCTAGAGTAAATATCCAGTAGTTGGATTACTGGGTTTTATGGTAAGTATATATTTAACTTTGTAAAAAACTACCAACTGTTTCTAGGGTGGTTGTCCCATTTTACATTCCCCTCAGCAAAGTATGAGAGACATAGCTAGTCCATGTCTTGTCAGCACTTGGTATAATCAGTATTTTTTATTTTAGCCATTCTAATAGGTGTGTAGCATTATTTCATTGTGGTGTTAATATGCATTTTCCTACTGGCCAATGAAGTTGAACTACAATAATGTCTTACATAAAGTTTTGCATTTTAATACATTTTTTTAAACACCTAAATTAATTCTCATAGGAACAGTGTGATATATTTCAAGTGATAAGAGGCTGATATAAAGTAAATCTGGAAAAATCAGTCAAATGTAATTACCCCAGTGCAGAATCAAAGCAATTTGAAACTCAAAAGGAACATGGAGATAATTTAGTCAAACTTTCCCATTTTACAGGGAACTGTCCCAGAAAGGTTCAATGACTTCTCACACAGTGGGAATTTTACCAAAAGCCACACTTCTGACACTTGACTCTCTTCCATAATGTCCAGTCACGTAGGTGACAATTTATGCTTGAATCCTTCAAGTGACTGGAAATTCACTCATTTTTTGCCCCATTCTGTTAGAAAGTGTTTCCTGACATTGAGCTGAAATGGCCTATAAACAAATAAACAAGTTTGTTACTGTTTTGACATTGACCTGAAATGGCTTACTATAGCTCTTGTCAGTGGGTCTAGTTTCATCCTCTGAGACATTCCTAGGGAAGTATGGACCCTTTTCCTTATGACAGTACTTCAGATACTTGAAGGCAGCCATCGTGCTCTCACACACAAACTCCAGGCCAAACAGTCACATTTTCCTCCAGTCATTCTCAGGTGAGCTTGCTTACCAACCTTGCTTGTGTGTAAACTGGTCCTAGATTTCTTAGAGTGAAAAATACTGAACAAAATGTTTCTAGTCACACAGCCAGAATTATATAGGCATTTTCCAATTATTTGAATTCACTACAGGACTTAATAAATTTTTCTTGCTTTTCACAGTGTATTTCCTTCCATCATTAGAAATATTTTAAGTGTAGTTTTAAAATTTTAGGCTAAATAGTTTTATTTTTAAATTGTTTCTTTTTTGGATGTGTTACATATGACACAAAATTCAAAATATTTAAGAAGGTTTATGGGCTTCTCAGGTGGTGCGAGTGGTAAAAAACTCATTTGCCAATGCAGGAGACTTAAAAGATGCAGATTCAATCCCTGGGTCTGGAAGATCCCCTGGAGGAGGGCATGGCAATGTACTCCAGTATTCTTGCCTGGAGAATCCCATGGACAGAGGAACCTGGTGGGCTACGGTCCATAGGGTCACAAAGAGTTGGACACAACTGAAGCGACTTAGCACACAAGAAGGTTTACAGTGAAAAGTCATGATCCCTAGCCTCCTTGTTGAATATAATGTAATATTGATATTATATAAAAAAATATAATATTGATATATAAAACAACATAATATCAATATTACATTCTCATAAGACATGATTCTAATGATGACATTCCATTTTATGACTATACATTAAAATTTTTTATCTTAATTTTTTATTAATATTATTGTGGGCTTCCTTATGTATATTTTACATATATATTTCAGATTATTTCTAAAATTAGACTCCAAGAAGAAAATAGCTGCATTGCATAGTATGACTATGTCACAAAAAGTCACACACGACGGAAGTGACTTAGCATGCATGCACACATCTCTACTGGCTATTTGTATTTCCTCCTTAGGTGTTTAAGTCATCACTAATCTTTAGAAGATAAACTTGTATGAGCTAGAATGAGTATCAGCCCATTGATATTTAACAAATATTGTTTTGTCCATCTTATTAAACTATTAGATGTGTTTTACAGGTGCTAATGCCAGTCCAACCCAAACAATTAAATGTAGTTAACTCAAAAACATTTTTTCCTAAACATCAGGCCTTACAATGAACATTTATATTGTAATATATCTCATCTCTTTACAAGTCTGTTTCGCCTACCAGATTTCAAACTAGTGTAATCCGAGGGCAACACCTTAATCAGCTTTCTAAAGCCTGACGGAGACATATACAGAGAACAGATGTTCCCCAAATGTATTTACTTGGCTGCACTGGGTCTTAGCTGTGGCATGCAGGATCTTTAGTTGCAGCCATGTGGGATCTTTCAGTTGTAGCATGTGAACTCTCAGTTGTGGCATGTGGGACCTAGTTCCTTGACTGGGGATTGAACCTGGGCCCCCTGTATGGGAGCACTGACTTAGCTACTGGACAGCTTAGCCACTGAGTCTCAGCCACTTCACACACTAGAAGTCCCAGAATGTTCCCTATGAGTAAATAAACTTAAAAACTTTCTATTGGTTGGCTGGGTCTGGGTTTGTTATGGATTCCCCCAATTTTAAAAAGTCTAATTATGACTATCTAGAATTTAGCCCAGAGTCAACATCAAGCTGTTCTAAAGTTTGTTGAAACCCCCTACCCTTCCCAACTTTGAATCGGATAAAAATTTGATAAGTATGGGTTTTCTCAAGTCAGTGAAATACAGTGTTGAGCCAAACAGGGACAGTAGTTCTACAATAAAAACCTCTGGAGAGGCTGAGTGCCTCCAGAAGTCAGTACCCTTTGGGTATTAAGCCACTGCCTGAAGGTTCGATCATGTAGCCCTGTTTCCTCCCCAATTTACTTGTGAGTTTATGATGAAAAATGTCAATAATGCTTGTTGGGTACAGATAAATACCATGTACTGCATTTTATTGGTGCATGGGTCTAGAAACCGGGTCAGGAAGAAAATAAAATTAGAGAAAGTCTGGTTGATAAACCCATATTGTATCTGATTGACTGCAGCCTTCTCTTATGGGCTTTCCTGATAGCTCAGTTGGTAAAGAATCCGCCTGCAATGTAGGAGACCTCGGTTCAATTCCTGGGTCGGAAAGATCCACTGGAGAAGGGATAGGCTACCCACTCCAGTATTCTTGGGTTTCCCCTTTGGCTCAGCTAGTAAAGAATCCACCTGCAATGTGGGAGACCTGGGTTCGATCCCTGGGTAGGGAAGATCCCCTGGAGAAGGGGAAGGCTACCCACTCCAGTGTTCTGGCCTGGAGAATTCCATGGACTATATTAGTGCGTGGGATCACAAAGAGTCGTACATGACTGAGCAACTTTCACTTTCACTTTTTTCTCTTGATGCTTCTGGAGCATCCTGTTAATTCCTTTTAGATTCTTGCCTAAGATCAGAGTACTCCTGGTGGAGGGTTAAAGGTGTTAGGGACTCTCAATTGAATGAATAAAGTCCCAATCAAGTGAAGATTGAAGGCAGGGTTTCCAAATGATGTGGATTTCCATTCTATATCACTGGAACTCCTTTAGTTGTCCATGATCTTTTCTCTATTTCTGAGGGTTTGAGACTGTCAGCGACTATTAAAAAGTACCTTTTCCTATGAATAGTTTGTACATGATTGCGAAAAATATTGGCATACAGACAGCTGTAACTCATGCTACAACAGATCAAGGGAGTGGGGAGGGAGAAGCATTTGTCAATCCAACAAACTGTCTGAGGACATGAAATACTCTTTGAATATTAGAATATTCTGCCACATGGTTTTCTGGTTCTATTAAAGCATGGGAACTCTGTCAGGTCTCTTCCAAACTCTGACACACACTGTCAAAGCAGACTGTGGGATCTGTAATTTGCTAACTCCATCCTGCTTCATGTATTTCCTCCAAGGAGTCCCTTAGACCTTCTTCAGCCTCCAGCATCCGTTTCACAACCCCCCCATTCCCTCCAATCCAGGTAAGACTAATATTGAGATTCCCTTTAAACTCTCTGTATTAATTTCATGCTGCTGCTGCTGCTGCTAAGTCGCTTCAGTTGTGTCCGACTCTGTGCGACCCCATAGACGGCAGCCCACCAGGCTCCCCCGTCCCTGGGATTCTCCAGGCAAGAACACTGGAGTGGGTTGCCATTTCCTTCTCCAATGCATGAAAGTGAAAAGTGAAAGTGAAGTCGCTTAGTCGTGTCTGACTCTTAGCGACCCCATGGACTGCAGCCTACCGGGCTCCTCCGTCCATGGGATTTTCCAGGCAAGAGTACTGGAGTGGGGTGCCATTGCCTTCTCCGATTAACTTCATAGGGTTGCTGTAACAAATTACCACACACCAATGACTTAAAACCATAGAAAGGTATTCTCTTACCATTCTAAGGCCAGAAATCTGAAATTAAAGTGTCAGCAGGGATGCACTTTTGGAGGACTAAGGAGAGAATCTGATTTCTGCCTCTCCCAGGCCTGGTAGATGTCAGCATTTTTTCGCTTGTGGCTGTATTACTCCAGTCTTAGCCTGTCACATTGCCTCCCCTTCCCTGTGTCTTCTCTTCAGTCTGTCACGTAAAGATACTCGTCATTGAACTTACAGCCATCAGACAGTCCAGGGTGATTGATCTCGTCATCTCCAGATCCTTAACTTAATTACATCTGCAAAGATCCTTTTTCTAAATAAGGTAACATTCACACCATTCCAGGGCTTGAGACGTCAGCATTATCTTTTTGGGTTCTACTATTCAACCCACCACATCTTGCTTTAAGGATACAATTTTTTTCCTTCTTATTTTACCTCTTGAAGTTTTGAGGAAATTCAAGAAATCTGTTCTTTCTTCATCACCTGAGCTTTGAAGACTGTGCCTTCACATTGTGCACTTCTTTGGAAAATTCAATCTACTCCTTTGGTTCAGTTTGTCTTTTTTTTTTTTAATTCCCTCTTCGCTGGGCAAATGAATATTACACTAATGGGAAAAAACACCCCCCAAAATCCCAGGTTTTAGATTTCCACATTTCACCCTGAAAGCAGACATTTGCCCATGTCATTCTAGCAATATTCTGTTTTCCATAATTCCTCAAAGATGGGAAAAATTCTCAGGTCTCATTTGCACCCCTTGCCCTTCATTCCCCAAATCTGCAATACAAGCAATTCATATTAGATGATGGATTCTAAATTGGAACTGTTAGGTACTTTCTTACAATTCCTTCTTCTATTTGGGAAGCGTATTGTTTCCTGTCACTATTTATACTACTCTTTTGAGTAATATTAGTAAGTTCCTATTTACTTGAGTCACTACTATGAGCCCGGCTCCGTGTTTTGAATGCGTTACTTCCATTACTCAGAACAATCTTATGAGAAAGATATACTTATCTCCATTTTACAGATGGGGACAGGGAGACCCAGGTTAATATAACTGAGTATTGAAACAGAAAATTGTATCCAAGTTTGCCTGACCTCACAAATACACAGAGTTTTTTCTACTATGTCAACCTGCTTCTCAAGTTTCCTTTGTAAAGAGAATGAAGAAAACAATATTTAGGGAGTCTGTTCTCTCTCTCAGCTCTAACCTTACAACAGAAGCTGTAAGTGGGCTTTCCCTTTCTTGATCTTCTGCCTTTAAATAGAATTTTTAAAAGCCCCTTCTTTGCCTTCTCTTAGCAATTTTTTTTTTTTTTTTGCAAGTCTCACTTCATTTGGGAGCTTCAGGTTTCTTGACACTATATTTTAAGGCCCATGTTACCGTCTTATAATTATCCTTGGTATGTGGTTGTTTACTCCCAAGGTTTCTGTCACTTCCAATTAGCCAAGCAATTCTTCCTTGTTGGTCAGAGTTAGGTTCCCCAGTTGTTCTGCTGGGACATCAAATCATGAGAAAGGCAAATCAAAAGTTGTCAGACGTTCTGCTTTTAGGCCATGAAGCTTTCAGGTATCCAGCTATTTGAATTTTCTTTTTTGATTGTTGCATTGCTGCAGGTATTGACAAACAGTATATTGTAGGGTTTTGTGGTATCAATAATGAATTCTTTTATGAATAACTGCATGTGGCAGTACATGTTTGGAATCAGTTTTGAACCTCTTAAATAAAACACTCGAAAGCAGTTCTGAGCTCCCATTGTCTAGTCCCGTGTATACCTAGTCATTCTAACATATTCCTGTTTCTCATTCCCCACTCAAGTTCATCACATAGAGAAATATTTTTTTATTTCTAGTAAACTAGTTTTTGTATCTCGTTTTGAGTGTAATCCCAAACCAGAAAGTGGGAGGCTAAGGAATATGACCTCTCTGAAGTAAAACAGATGTCAGGAAGTCTACAAATTAAGGTCATAAAACCGAATGCTGTGAATTTTGATGACAAAAATATTATAACTTAATTTTTGCAAACCTCTAAGTGAAATTTAGCATTTCTTTCAATTGTGAACATAGGCAACAAACCAGTGTTATCAGAAGTACCAATGATTTTTTTTAACCAATAAAAATCACAAATATTTCCCCATTGCATTACTATAGCTGTAGACATCTCAAGATGTAATTAATGTTCACTACTTTAAAACTGGGTATTACTTGACCCTCTGCTAGATTTTGTTTTTCAATGTGTTAATAAAGAAGCACATGTACAGTACATTTTTGTTGAGTAACTTGATTACTACATTTTAGTATGATTGGTTTTGTTCATGATCCTATACATATGTTATGCACTCAAAAACATGATTTGAAAAAGGGCTTAACAGACTTCACCAGACTGCCAAAATGATCCATGGCACAAAAATGATTAAGAATGTCTATTATGGATTGGCATTGTGGTTTACAGCATGAAGTCTGATGTCACATTGGTTAGGTTCAAATTCTGCTCTGTCATGGCTAAGTTTGTAACTTTGGCTAAGTTACACATACATTCTGTGCCTCAGATTCTTCATGTGTAAAATGGAGATAATAATACCTACCTAAAGATCTTGATATGAAGATGAAGTAATATCTGTAAAGTGCTTAACATAATGCGAAGCATATAGTATGTTACTTAATTTCCATATCTACTCAGATGATAAGGGTTTCATTCATATCCTATTTACATTTACTTTACATACAGATTTTCTTTTTTTACTATGTTGTCACTGTCTAAAATTTTAAATTATATGATAAAATACTGGCTAGTTTCAAATGGATATTTGTAAAATACATGTATGATATAAGGAAGAATTATACAATACCCTCCATCTAGGTTAAAGGGAAAAAAGATACTTTAAAAATGATGAACATATATTTTATTATCCAAACTAGGACACTTTTGAGAGTGAAAGAGTGCTATTAGTTATTACCCCAGGAAAAGAGGCAAACAGGACCGTTATGAGCAAAGCAACATGTATAATCACACTACCTTTATATTCCTTGCATTCCCCTGCTTAGTCCATTCTTTTCTTTCTGTGGCTAGAGAAGATCACTACCTTGATTTTGTGGTTATCATTCTGTTGCTTTATAGATTTACTTCTTATGCTAATACTCAAAATATTGTTTACTTTTATTGATTCTTTGATTTATAGAAGTGAAATCCTACTGTGCTATTCTTTTGTGAATTGCTTTTTTATTCAACAGTTAGACAGTCATCCATGTCCATGGATTTGTGATACATTTTTCCCACTGTTGTATTCCACTGTATATGTAAGACATTTGACCACTCCACTATTGATAGACAGTTGGATCATTTCCATTTTTTACTATTATAATACTGTTAGGAATTTTCTTGCTCATATATCCTGACACACATTTCTCCTGAGTTATAAAAAACATGTGTTTTTTTATGTTTACCAGATAATGCCAAATTGTTTTCCAAATGGATATACCAATTTGTTCTCCAACCAGTAATGTATAAGTGTTCTGGTAATATTGTCAGACTTAAAAATTTTTATGTGGTGGGTGTGAAATAATAACGAGCATGTGGCTGAGCATGTCTTCAGGTTTCCTCCTTTATGAGTTAGGTTTATAGTGTGGTAGTTAAGAGCATTATCTATTTAAAAAAAAATTTAAATTGTAGTAATCCTTTACACAATTTGAGTATTAAAGCCAGTAATATGGGCTGTAAAGATCACAAAGTTTGTGTCTTGTCTTCTACTCTACTTAGGATGTCTTTTAAAAATTTTTCTATTGTGGAAAACTTTAAGCATATATAGTAGTATAAAAGTATGTAGAATGATGAGCTCCGACTTACCTACCACCCAGCATCAACAGTTATCAACTGATAACCAATTCAGGTTCATTTATACTACTACTCACTTTCTCTATCTCTTAATATTTAAAGTATATCCAAGATATTATATCATTACATCTCTAAATATTTCCATATACATCTCTAAAAAATAGGGATCTTTAAAAATTACTATAACACAAAAAATTTACAATACTTCCCTAATATCATCGAGTATTCACTAAGCCTCCAAATTTCCAATTATCTTAAGTGTGTGTGTGTGTGTTTTAAACTTTGTTTGAATCATGATCCAGATAAAGTCCTGTGGTAGCAGGCTTCAAAAATGGTATCCAATGACTCCTTCAACGTAGAAGGCATGGTGGCTTCCGTCTTTCTTTTGGATCTCTTGCTTAAGGGGGAGCCAGGCTGTTCTGTGGAGAGGTATATGGTGAGAAACTGAGGCATTCTGCTAAATAACTAGTAAAGAACTGAAGCATCCTACCAATGAGAGTAAGCCATCTTGGACATTTAGCACTAGTTAAGCCGTTAAATGACTGTTGCCCCAGCTGACAGCTGGACTGTTACCTCATAAGAGACCATGAGTCAGAACCACTCCGCTAAGCTACTCCTGCATTTCTGACCCTCAGACACTGACGGGACAGAAATGTTTGTTGCTTTAAAAGTTATGTTTTGTGGGTAGTTTGTTAGAAAGTGATATAAAACTAACAAAGATTTGGGTACCTGAAAGTGGGGTTCTGACATAACAAAAACCTAAGATATAATAGTGGCTGGGACTTCTATGGTTCAGTGGTTAAGACTGTGCTTCCACTGTAAGAGACACAAGTTCGATCCCTGGTTGCAGAAATATGATCCTGCATGCCATTGGTGGAGATGAAAAAAAAAAAAAAGGGGGAGTGGCTTTAAAGTACAGTGGGCAAAAGGTGGAGGGACTTGGAAGGCATTAGTGAAAGTTTGAAGAGGTCTGAAGAAATTATAAATGCATAATAACTTTGAGGAGGCTGCAGATGAGGTCTTAACAAATTTTAAAAATCTTATTGGAAATTAGAGCAAAGTGGCAGAAAGTTTAGCAGACTTGTCATCTGCAGTTATGTACAAGGTAGAAAATATGCCTAATGAACAGCGTGACCTGGTTAAGGCAATTTCCAGCCAGAGTAGTGTTGAAGGTGTCACTTGGTTTTTCATTGTTGCTTATAGTAAAATGTGAGAGGGGAGAGATAAGTTAAAGGGAGACCCGTTAAACAAAAAGGAGCCAGAACTTTGGGGATTTGAAGATTCCCAGTCTCTGTAGGTGACAAATGATGTTAAAATTAGTAAATGGCTCAGAACAAGAACAAATGCAGAGCACTAACAGGAAAATATGAAGTTGGGGATGTAGTTTTAAAGCCCTTTAAGAGCTCAGAAAGATCTAGTGTGGGGCTTCAGTGTTTTATTTAACATAAAGAGTGTGTCTGACAAAACCTCTCAAATTATAGGGCTTCTAAGAATTTTAAGGGTGTGGTGCATCAAAAGCCTAGAGAAGGGTTTATATGGAAGATATTTATGGGCACTGTTTTGTCTAATGGCAAGAATTCAAATAAAATTCACAGGAGATCCACAATGTTTATAAAAGGATTATATCAGCAGAATATAATGTTTTAAAAGAGAATTATATAAGTCGGCTGTTTGCCAGCCTGAACTGAAAAGGATAGAGCACCAAATTAAGAGACTTTTGGACATACAAGCTTCTACAGGCACACAAGTATGTAGCTGTAAATATGGAAAAGGAAGGATAATTCAGTGGGTGGATCTGAGGACCAGAAAGTAGTTTAAGAGTCCTGAAGATTTACTCTGACATCTTGAATTTTAATCAAGAAACTGCCAACCTGTTCCTCGGTGGATTTCAGAATTTCTGTGAATCTGTGGACCTAATTTCTGCACCTAACTTCCCTCCTTTTAAACACACGTCTGTAGTGGTTATCCTATTTTATGTTAAGTTGTGGAGGCAGATACTGTGTGTCTTTATTCCCTGATGGCTCAGATGGTAAAGAATCTGCCTGTAATGCAGGAGATTTGGGTTCGATCCCTGGGTCAGGAAGATCCCCTAGAGAAGGGAATGGCAATCCATTCCAGTATTCTTGCCTGGAGAATCCCATGGACAGAGGAGCCTTGGCAGGCTAGTCCATGGGGTTGCAAAGAGTTGGATATGACTAAGGAACTAACACTTTCACTTTCGGATCAAGAGGAACTCTAGGAAGTACACCTGAAAATCCTCATCCACACCTAGAATTTACATTTCTAGACTTTGAGTTAATGCTGTAATAGGATGAGTTTGGGGGAGCTTTGGTGGAGGTTGAGTGTATTTGGCATACTGGAAGAATGTGACTCTTCAGAGGTCAAATTCTGGTAGACAGCTTCCAGGTAGGCACGCTGTTTCAGGGATCATCTGACAAGAACGGTACACCATTCTGAGTGATTTTTAGCTTGTCTTGGATCACTCTCTCTTGGATTACTTGCTCTGGGGAAGACCAGGTGCCATGCTGTGAGGACACTCAGGTAGCCTTGTCAATGAACCATCCTGGAGGCGAATCCTCTATGAACAGTCAGGTCTGCAGAAGACTGCAGCCCAGTCAACAGCTTGCCTGCAAACTCATGAGACCCTGGGCCTTGAGACCAAGCTAAACCACTCCTGGATTCCTGACCCTCAGACTCTGTAACGATACATCTTTCTAGTTTTAAGCTGTTAAATCTTGGGGTAACTTGTTACACCACAATAGTTAACACAAGTTCACACATTGCTTCGTATGAGTTAGGTGTGTCTCTTTTAATCTACATTTTTTCCCATCTTCTCTCCCTCTGGCAACATATTTGTTGAAGTTAATTTGTCCCATGACTTCTATAGATGAAATTTTTCTGATTGCACAGTCACTGTGTTTAACACATTCTCTGTATTTCCTAGCTATCAGGTTTGACTTTTTTTGGCAAAAATTCTTAATAGGTGATGGTGTGTTTTTCCATTAAGAGGCATATAGTTTCCTTATTTGTCATGTTAGTAGCTGTTGATATATTGATACAATGAATAAACCTGTTTATTCATTAGGAATCTTGAAACCTTCTAATTTTATCATTCACTCTTCACTTATTAATACATTTATATAGAAAAACTTCCCCTCATTTACTATTTGGTTACCTGTGGTACAGTTCATATAGGAAAGACAGGACAAATAATTGACTTTTTAAAAATTGGTTTTCAAAATAATGAATGATTCTGTAACATCCTTCAATGTTGACCAATTAGATGCTTTTTGTTAGTTTTATTATTAAGAACTCATGAATTTGAGGACATATGATAATTACAGATATTCCAATCCACTGAATTTGGTATGTTCCTGTGTACACTCAAGGGGATTTCAGAATTTCTATAAACCTGTGTGTCCTTAGTGATACTCAAAGTCATTCCATCTCTGGCCAAAGGGATGTTTTCAGTTGGCTCCTGAATCATTTGATGTGATCCTGGTAGCCTATGACAGCTTCCTTCTTAAATAGAACAACAAAATGTTCCAGGCTCATTGTGTACATTTCCTATACCTAACTAGAATTAACTACTACTACAAGGGCTTATGAGGTCTCCTGAACAGAGGTTTTAAAATGTATCTGAAAGTAATTTTTTAAAATAGATTTTGCATTTACCTAGTATAAAGGCATGGCTTTTGAACTGTGGTGTTGGAGAACTCTTGAGAGTCCCTTGGACTGCAAGGAGATCAAATCAGACAATCCTAAAGGAAATCAGTCCTGAATAGTCATTGAAAGGACTGATGCTGAAACTCCAAAACTTTGGCCACCTGATGCAAAGAACTGAGACACTGGAAAAGACCCTGATGCTGGGAAAGATTGAAGGCAGGAGGAGAAGGGGACGACAGATGATGAGAGGGTTGGATGGTATCACCAACTCAATGGACATGAGTTTGAGTAAGCTCTGGGAGTTGGTGATGGACAGGGAGGCCTGGCGTGCTGCAGTCCATGGGGTCGCAAGGAGTCGGACACGACTGAGTGACTGAGCAGAAGGGTATGGTGCTTCCCTGGTGGCTCAGTGGTAAAGGACCCACGTGCCAGTGCAGCAGATGCAGGTTTGATCTCTGGGTTGGGACGATCCCTTGAAGAAGCAAATGGCAAGCCACTCCAGAATTCTTGCCTGGGAAATCCCATGGACAGAGGAGCCTGGCAGGCTACAGTCCATGGAGTCAGCCATGACTTGGCGACCAAGCACACACACACTATAAGGGCATAAAGATATCTCACCATCTTGTCTTCTGAAGATTTAACAGGTTTTCCTTTCACATTTAAATCTTTTAACTCACCTGGAACTGATTTTTTCTGTATGGTATTAAGTGTGTGTGTGTGTGCTCAGTCATGTCTGACTCTTTGCGACCCCATGGACTGTAGCCTGTCAGGCTCCTCTGTCTAGGATTATCCAGGCAAGAGAAATAGTTAACTAATACAAGTTCCACTGATTCTTTATGGTGCTTCACAGATGATGTTTTTCTTTTTCTTTTTCAACAATGGAAGGTTTGTGTCAATGTTGCATTGAGCAAGTCTCTTGGTACCATTATTCTAAAAGCATTTGCTCACTTCATGTCTGTGTGTCAAATTTGGGAATTCTCCAAATATTTCAAACCCTCCACCAGCTAAAAGAGTACAACTCTTTGAAGGCTCAGATGAAGATTAGCATTTTTTAGCAAATAGAGTATTTTTAAAGGACTATTACTGTTCATTTAAATATTAATGATATTTATTAATATTCATAAATATTATTACTAAATATAAATAATAATCTAAGGACTGTAGACTATTTTTTATTTTTTAAGACATAATGTTATTTCACACTTAATAGAATACAGTGTAAACATAACTTTTAAGCCACTGAGAAACAAATACTGTGGTTCATTTTATTGTGGTATTTGCTTAATTGCAGTCTGGAACTGAACCCACAATATCTTCAAGGTATACCTATAGTCCTTCTTCTGAGAACTAGAAAACCTGGACAAAACATAATACGCATATCCAAAGGCATCAGAGAGAGCTAATGAGGTAGTAGATCCAGAGTAAGAAAACCCTAGAGTTGTTGAATCTAGCATTTATAACATCTTATCTGGGGTACCTGCTGATTCTTGAGAAGATGGTTGAGAAGCTGAACAGAGCTTCTGACTAACTCTGTGAGTTAAACAGACAAAAACTAGATTTCAGGGCCTGCCCTAGTTAACTCTACAGGCTTCAAGTTGAGATCTCAAAGGTCTACACTGAGGCAAAAGTGTGAACTACAAGCAGACCTTCCAATCATCTAACCACACTAGGGTGATTCTGGATTACCAGTGGCCAGAGCTGCTGCCAGGAGACGTAAATCCTTCCTATCAACATCCTGGACCTCAAAGTATAGTTTCATTTGCTAGTTCTGGTATTTAATCAAAAACAACCTAACAAAAATTAACAAAACTTTATATAAACAAAAATACATAAAAGTAAATAAGATATGATAAACAACACACACAACAAAGAAACAAGCTTCAGATAACAGCAGATCCCAGTGTTACTCAACATGAGTTTTAAAGTAGCTATGCTTAATATGTTTGAGAAAATAAAAGATCAGAATGAGATAGATTACTGGATAGCTAACAGGAAACTAGAAAACAAAATCAAAGAAATGCTTGAACTGATAACAACCAAAAACATAATAACTGAAGTCAATGTTTCAACAAATAAGTTTAACAGGAGTTTAGAGATTGTTAGAGAAGAATGAAATGACATGTAAGAATTATCCAGAATGAACCACAGAGACAAATAAATGGAACACAAGGGATAAACTGAAATGACCGAATATGTTAAAGTATACATTGAGTGGAGGACCAGGAAAGGAGACCGCAGAGTAGGGCAGAAACAGTAACTGATAAGGGCTGAGAACCTTCCAAACAGAAAAGACATGAGACCCCAGTTTCAAGAAGCATTACAAACTCAAAAAGAAAACAAATTATATTAAAAAAAAGAGACAAAAACATTTAGTTACATCATAATAAAACTGCTTCAATTTTAAGATGGACATCTTATAAACAGCCAAATGAAAAAACAGATAGATTACTGGATAGCTAACAGGAAACTATAGAACAGAATCAAAGAAATGCTTGAACTGATAACAACCAAAAACATAATAACTGAAGTCAATGTTTCAGTTTAGGGGCAAAAATAAAACAAACATTATTTCTCAAAAAAATTTTTTTGGAAGCCAAAAGCAATGGAATATATCTTCAAAATGATAAAATACAACAGTTGCTAATTCCGCAAAAATGTTATTTGAAAATGAGGTGAAATAAATAGTTTCAGGATACAAAAATTGAATTTGTCCCCAGCACCCATGTACAAAGGAAGTACTAAAGCCTGTTCTTCAGGAAGAAGAAATAAGATGCCAGATAGAAGCTTAGAAACTCAAGGAGTCATAAAGTACAAAGTAAATATTCAAGTAAATATAAACATATATTAATCATATAATGTTTTAAGGAATTTAGGAAATATATATTAAGTAAACACAATGTATATAACATGCAGTGGGGCAATAAATTATGTGTTCTTGGGTCCTTACATTGTCCAGGAAGATGTGTAATATAAATTACTAAATAATACATAACTGTCAAGCTTATGGGGTGGAAGAAATGGAATAACAAAAAATAATCTAAAAGAAGGCAAAAAAAGGAGAAACTCAACAAAAGAAAGATGGGACAAAAGCAAATAATATGACACATTTAATTCCATGTATATTAGTAATTGTGTTACATATAAGTCAACTAAACCCTTTAATTACAAAAATATTATCAAATTAAACAATAAATTTGTGCATATAACTCAAGTAAACATGTAAAAACACTTAGAATAAAATATAAATTATGGTTGCTTTCAATTTTACTCTTTCCTACCTGCAAACTTACTCTTCTTGTAGTCACTATGCTCCAACCAGGCAGGCCTTTTGGCTCCTAAGATATTCTAAGATAGTTCATGCCTCTGGGTTTTGCATTTTTGTCCCCTCTGCAAGCATTTGCTTCCCCAATTTCTGCAAAGCTGGATTTTCCTTTCAAGTAGCAGTTTAAGTAACACTCTTTTAGAGGTTTTCCTTAGTCACCTATTCTAAAATATTCATCTACTTTAACTCTCTACCTAGCACTATCTTATATTCTGTTTCTTTATTTATGGTCTGTTATCACTAAAATGTAGCACGGACCATGTCTGCTCTATTTACCACAGTTTCCCCAAGTCTAGAACAATGACTGGGACATAGTAGATACTCAATAAATACTTACAGAATAAAGCTAGTTTAGGTTGAAACCTTTCTTACAGTTTTATTGCTCTTGGTGGTGGCTGTTTAAAGCATCAAAGTGTCACTCACTGTCGTGTCTGACTCTCTGCGGCCCCATGAACCTGTCAGACTCCTCTGTCCATGGAATTCTCCAGGCAAGACTACTGGAGTGGGTTGCCATTTCCTTCTCCAGGGGCTCTTGCTGACCCAGGAATCAAAACTCAGTCTTCTGCATTGCAGGTAGATTCTTCACCGTCTGAGCCACCAGGGAAGCCCCCGGCTGTTTAAAGACTTTCCTGATCCCAAAAGGTATCAGATGATATCAAGATCCCATTTATGTATATTAGTGACCCCTGAAAGTACGCACTATGTAAAGTGTAAAATTTGCAGCAGTTTTTCCACCAGTAAGTCAGCTATGTAGTATAGTCTTAGATGTAACTATAATAACAAGTAAATAAAGAAAAGGTTCAAAGGAAGGCTACTGAACTACTAAAAAGTTGCAATACACTTCTGAAGAACATGTTTGTTTGTATGTTTTTCTCACATTAGAAAGGTCAGAGTATTATAGGTGGATGTTACAAAACATAACTTTTTTATGGAGGGGGGAGAAGCCCCTTTCATCTACTCCCAAGTAAAAAAATTGAATAAAAAAAAAATTACCCTCTTACAGAAGGACTGTTTTAGAGTGGTAATTCCAGTTATGATGGTTTATATATTTTGGTTACTTCCTTTTTTACTCTTTGTTTTATACTCAGTTCTTCACATCAAAGCAATCACACTGGTCACATTTTCCATCAGAAAGACAAGCTTAATGGCTTTTAAAAAATAGCTAGATAACATACCACTAAATGTATATGACAGAGTTTGACCAATCTCTAATTTTCAAAGATTGTTCCAATTTTTTTAAAAATCATGATTAGTATTCCTACAACTAACATTTTTGTCCATAAATCATTTTGAGGGCAGTTTAACTGAAGTGATTTTGGTCTACAACATTCATTTAAATGGTATTTCTCAAGGGGAAGAGGGTGGGAAACACAAAAAGGTCCTAGGCATTTATCTCTAATTAGGAAAACAGTATACATTGCAGGGAGGTGTGGGGATTACAAAGGCCCTGACAGCATAAGCATAAATCATTATATTTATTAAAGAAAAAGCAGTGGAAATTTCTTAGAGGAGCTAATCTGGAAAACATTTTGCAAAGAATACGGAGCTGGACTTGGAAAAAGTGATAGGTCTTAATGTTTGAAAATGTTCCAGACAGGTGGAGGTGTTGAAGGAGGTGATAACTATCTGTTGGTGTTCTTAAGTACTGGAGAACAGTTCTTACTCAGGACAACTCATCAGGAAGCCTGAATAGTGAGCAACTTGGGTTTTTTTAATCAAAGATTGGACTCCTAACTTCCTTGCCAAAAACAACCAAATTTCTCCTTAATCTCCATCATTCATATCTTTTTTTCCTCTTTCATTCTTCCCTTTTTTGTTCCTCTGTCAAAGACTCATCTATTTTAAGTAATGGAAACAGGTAAATTCCTCTTCTTCAAGGCTTGCAACCTTACACATTATAACTGTTGCAACCTTAAAACATGCGTGCATTTTAATCTTATAAAAACACTGCTTATTACAGATTTTTCACACTAAGGGAATTAGGAACATTCAAGGATATTAACTAAGTTATTTATCAACTTGCCCTACACCAAATAAGGAACATAGTCACATGATCTATTAAAAATGATTAACAGATAATGAATAATGACTGTGATTTTCTTTCGTGGTTTTATTCTGGCAGCAATAAATTCCACCCTAATAATTTCTGTCTTATTGCCACATAGGAGGTGATGTTTTGTGAACCTCAACGAGGCTGCCAGGTCTAGCACAGTAAGACTCATGGTGTCAGAAATAAGAGTCAGACTTCATGGGATGTGTTGTCAGTGACAGACTTATAGCCACTTCCCTTCTCCACCTTTTCTTCCCTAAGGATAGCAGCTACTTTCCACAGACACCCCAGCCGACAGACTCCAATTCCTCTCTCCCACAGGTACCATCTGCAGATGCCCAGGGGCGTGTCTGTTTACAACCTTGTCCCAACGAGCAGAAGCGGAACCCTCCGAGAATTTCTGGATTCATCCTCAATAGGACCTGTTTTACAAATTATTTCCCAGCCCCTCTCCACCTGTTTCCAATGTTAGTACTTACGATTTTTGTATCTTCTCCGTTACACTATGCATTCCCCAATAAACAGAATTTAAAGTGAAAACTAATATAAAGCAACTGCTCTGTGCCTGTTCTTTTAGATGGCTCTTAACTCTGATGATTCCCAGGATCTTTTGACCATGTTTAGGTTGGATATCATGCTCTTCAGGGACTTTGGTAAGGAAGTTGAGACTTAACGTCTCTAACCACCCTTGCCAGCCCAACTGTAACTTCTGAAGCCTCCTAGATTCCTGTCCCAATTCCAGCTTTTCCGACAAAACTACACCCTAAGGCAAAAAGACATCCCACAGATGAAACTGCAGATACAGTCAGGACTTAACCAAGGATCCCCTAAGTGGTGAGATAAATTTCTGGGTTAAAAGTACTCTGTATATCCATTTGAAGTCTGTCACTAATACTATGTATAACCAAACAAAAAGAGAGTTGACAGGTACACTTAACAACACAACATTTGGAAGGTATATGGAAGTTGTCTTGGGGGGGGGGGGGCAATATTACAAGGAATACGAAAGTTTGACTTTTCTTCCCATCTGATGATAGATATGTTTTAATCTAAAAGGAAACCGTCCATATTTGAATGTATTAAATAGGAAGAATTCTCTTGCCAGATTCTCTGCTCTTGGTACATGCAGTTCTGACTTCAGCTGGTATCTGAACAGTGCAGAAACGTCTCACGATCAAATTCCACTGCCCTGAGGAAGGCTAGAAATGGAGGACCCGCAAAGCAGAGAGCAGAGACGACGCAGGGACGGGTCTGTAAGGATTCGGAGTCTCCCAGAAGGGACGGCCAGAAAATGAGAAGGTAGAAAGAGAAAGAAAGGGCGTGGCTGAGCTAAGGTATTTTCCACGTCGTCTCCGCAAGAGCGCGGCTTAACCGCGGTTTTCTCCCGCGCGAAATCCGCTGGGTCTGGAGTCGGCTCTCTCCGTGTCCACGAACCTGTATCTCCATCACCTAATAGGGCCCACACCACCCAATCTACCTCCGGATCCTCGCAGGCGCCGCACCAACGCGCCGCGCGCCCACCTACCTGCGCTGCGCCTGCGCCTGCCCCCCGCGCGCTCTCAAGGTCAGCACCGCCCCCGGCCTCTAACCTAGCACCCACGGAAGTGGCAATAGAGGACGTCCTGCGTCGCCTCACCTCTGCGTGGCGTGGGGTCGCCGGCGTTCGGCAGAGGGGAGGGACTTCCTGTCCCGCCGAGCAGAACTTCCGGCCGAGCCGGAAGATCCTCTCCCTCGCGGTGTCGAGTGGCTCCCGGCTGCGGGGTTGGGAGGGGAGGTCCGGGACGACCCCGGTAAACTCCTGGGCGTCGGGCCCACGACCTTTCCTTGGCGCCATGGTGAGTCCTCCTGTGAGGGCTGGAGTGAGAGCAGTGGGGGGAAGACGGGGCCAGGAGGTCAGTCCTGTGCAGGGAAGCCGGCCGGGTGGCCAGCTGAGGATGGAGCGGGCGGGAGCAATGAGATGGGCGGTAGGGCAGGACCTTACCACCTGCCCCGGGGCGCTGGGGCCCCCGAGGAAGCTACGTCTGTCCAGCCCAGCCGCTGGATCTGTCCAGGAGTTCGAAATAGGTGGTCAGAATATTCATGGCCCGTTCACTGTGGACGGCCGTGGGGCCAGGTGGTCCCAGAGTTGACCTAGCCCGGTTGCTCACCTCCTCCCTTCTCTCAGCTGTAGGGCAGTGGCCAAGAACTTCAGATCTCAGAAATGCTCCTGGCCTTTCCCGGTGGAGCCAGTACCTCCCCTTAAGGATCAACACGTGTCACTTAAAGAAACGGCCAAGGCAGTTTATCTTTCAGACTTGGCCCTTGGGAAATTGGAAAAGGTCTCAAAGATAAAAGTCTGGACTGAATAGGAGGGTCTTGATTCGAAAGGAATGTTTCAGGGGCGTGCGCGAGGGAACTGTTGGAGAACGGGGAGTACCCCGACCGTGTAAGATCTGTAAGAGCCTCAGCTATTAGGCAAAAGGAGTTTTCTTTTATGAGGAAGAGAAAGCAAGGCTAGAAAGAACTGAGTGTGGGAAAGTGAGATAAAATAGTAGTATGATTGGACTGTAAATCAGAGAAACTTTTACTCCCTAGACCAGACTTCTGAGGAAAAACTGTTGGAGGTGTATCCTGTTTCAGAGTGAGGGTGGGCCAAAGTTCAGGAACCTGGGGGAAGAGATCTTAGAATTTGGGCAATATATTGCTCCAGTTGCTCTATGGGGACAAGCAGTTCAGCTGGTCATTTTTGAAGCAAAGAATGGTAATTTGCAGGCACTATGTCTGGCCTTGTTACAGGGCTTCCCAGGTGGCTCAGTGGTAAAAGAATCTGCTTGCCAGTGCAGGGAATGCAGGTTGGATCCCTGGGTCAGGAAGATCCCCTGGAGGAGGAAATGGCAACCCACTCCAGTATTGCCTGCAAAATCACGTGGATAGAGGAGCCCTGTGGGCTCCAGGCCGTGGAACCGCAGAGAGTCCAATGTCACGAAGCACCCAGGCAGCCAGTTCCCGCATCTTGCTTCACTAAGTCTATGGAGACTGTTGGTTCTTTGCAGTAAGCTGTTTCCAGAAAGGTGGCGGTGGAAGGATTTCTTAACCTTTGCTGTTTTCCAATATCACAGGGGTCTGGTTCAAAATTGTCAAGTTACTTCAAATCCTGTCAGTGTCCTCTGGAGGACGTTCTGCCTTGGAATTTGGAGTTTGCAGTATTTTTTCGTGATCAAATGTTGACATTGTTCAGTTGTGTATGATTCACTTTTGAATGACTTAGAGAAATGTAACGGACTGTGAAACAAAGGAACTTCAAAATAATGTGGTTCCTAATCCTCTCTTTATCAGCTAACCTCTTGACTCTTTTGAGGCAGTAGTGAGTGTGTATTCTTTAAACCTCAGTGAATGGTACAATTTGTAATTATTAAGAGTTTTTTTCTTTTTTCTTCCTGTTGTACAATGAAATTAGACAAAGATAAGGAACAGAAGGACTAGAACGAACCAAAAATAATGACTAACCACCTTCCTGTCTCCCCCCAACCCCCAGTTTTACAGAGGGAAAAATCTGAGGTTTAGAAAGAGGCAGATAAATTTAGATAGATTTAGGTAAATCACCTAAAGTAGCAATTTACCTAAAGTAGCAATAGTTTGGCAGTTTTTCATTTTTTAATGTATCAAGTAGGTAACACTTAGAATCTTTGTCAATATGTTTGGTCAAGTATTTTACTACTGTCTTAAATACAACCACAGAATGGAAAGCAGAGCCTTTTTTATTTTGCATCTTGATTTTTTGTTTTAATCAATATAAACTCGTGATCCAGATCAAAAATACTGAGTGTTGACTCGTAATTTTCTTTATGTTGTAAAAATGAATTGTTGTTCAGTCGCCTCGTCATGTCCAACCCTTTGTGACCCCGTGGACTGCAGCACAGCAGGCCTCTCTATCCCTCACCATCTCTCAAAGTTTGCCCAAGTTCGTGTTGATTGCATCAGTGATGCCATCCAGCCGTCTCATCCTCTGATGCCCTCTTCTCCTGCCCTCAATCCTTCTCAGCTTTAGGGCCTTTTCCAGTAAGTCAGCTGTTCACATCAAATGACCAAAACACTGGAGTTTCAACTTCAGCATCAGTCCTTCCAATGAATATTCTGTGTTGATCTCTCTTAAGATTGACTGGTTTGATCTCCTTGCTGTCCAAGGGACTCTCAGGAGTCTTTTCCAGCACCATAGTTTGAAGGCATCAGTTCTTCAGTGCTCCACTTTCTTTAGTCCAGCTCTCACACCGTACATGACCACTAGGAAGACCATAGCCTTGGCTGCATGGACCTTTGTTGGCAGAGTAATGCTTCTGCTTTTTAACACAGTCTAGGTGTGTAGGCCTGTTACAGCTTTCTTGCCAAGAAGCAAACGTCTTCCGATTGCGTGGCTGCAGTTAGCATCTGCAGTGATTTTAGAGCCCAAGAAGAGTGAACCTGTCACTAGTAGTATAGTGTGTAGTGTGGTAGTAAGTAGTCTTAGTCACTCAGCTGTGTCCCTCTTTGTGACCCCATGGACTATAGCCTGCCAGGGTTCTCTGCCCAAGGGATTCTCCAGGCAAGAATACTGGAGTGGGTTGCCATTCCCTTCTCCAGAGGATCTTCTCGACCCAGGGATCGAACCCGGGTCTACTGCATTCAGGGCAGATTCTTTACCATCTGAGCTACAGAGAAGTCCTGTAATCTGTCATTGCTTCCACCTTTTCCCCTTCTATTTGTCATGAAGTAATGGCACCAGATGCCATGATCTTAGTTTTTTTAATATTTAATTTTAAGCTGGCTCTTTCACTCTCCTTCACCCTCATCAAGAGGCTCTATAGTTACTGTTCGCTTTCTGCTGTTAGGGTGGTATCATCCACATATCTGAGGTTGTTGATGTTTCTCCCACCTGTCTTAATTCTGGCTTGTAACTCATTTCTCATGACGTGCTCAGCGTATAGATTAAACAAGCAGGGTGACAGCAGACAGCCCCATCGTACTTCTTTCTAAATCTTAAAGCAGTCAGTTCTATACAGCGTTCTGACTGTTGCTTCTTCACCTGCATACAGGTTTCTCAGGAGACAGGTAAGATGGTCTGGTATTCCCATCTCTTTAAGAGCTTTCCACAGTTTTTTATGATCCACACAGTCAAAGGCTTTGGCGTGGTCGGTAGAACAGAGGTATATGCTTTTCTGAAATTCCCTAACTTTCTCTGTGATCCAGTGAATGTTGGAATTTGATCTCTGGTTCCTCTTCCTTTTCTAAACCCAGCTTGGGTATCTGAAAGTTCTTGGTTTGCATGATGATGAAGAGTCCATAGAAAATTTACTGAAGGAATGAAGCTATGTTTTTATTATACTTTTTGAATCTTATAGACCAACTTTAATCAAATAGATTTTTACACCATTTAGGTTGATTTGTGGGTGAAAAGTAGATCAAATGCCTAGAATTGTAGGAATCTCATGGCTTATTTTATCTATGTAGCATCCTGTAGTAACTTTACTGCTGGGATTGTGCTCAGTATGTTGGTTGTTTAAAACAAAAAGTTGTGAATCTCTGTCTTAATTGCAGTTATTGAGAGAGGTTTCTTTTTGGGAAATGGGGAAGGCTGTTGGGAAGAGATAATGTGGTAAAAGTTAGAAATACATGACTAACACAGGGGATAGAAATTCTGATGGGGTGATGGAGACACATAATAGGTGGCTTCAACTGAGTTTTGAAAAGTTAAATTAGGACACTCAGTTCAGTTCAATTCAGTCACTCAGTCGTGTCCGACTCTTTGCGACCCTATGAACTGCAGCACGCCAGTCCCCCCCGTCCATCACTAACTCCCGGAGTCTACCCAAACCCATGTCCATTGAGTCAGTGATGCCATCCGACCATCTCATCCTCTGTCGTCCCCTTCTCCTCCTGCCCTCAATCTTTCCCAGCATCGGGGTCTTTTTAGATGAGTCAGCTCTTTGCATCAGGTGACCAAAGTATTGGGAGTTTTCAGCTTCACTATCAGTCCTTCCAATGAACACCCAGAACTGATCTCCTTTAGGATGGACTGGTTGGATCTCCTTGCAGTCCAAGGGACTCTCAAGAGACTTCTCCAACACCACAGTTCAAAAGCATCAATTCTTCTGGGCTCAGCTTTCTTTATAGTCCAACTCTCACATCCATACATGACCACTAGAAAAACCATAGCCTTGACTAGATGGACCTTTGTTGACAAAGTAGTGTCTCTGCTTTTTAATATGCTGTCTAGGTTGGTCATAACTTTCCTTCCAAGGAGTAAGGACACTAATTCTTAATAATTAGGAAGCTAATTCTCAATTTAAGTTCACATAGGATTCACCTGTGATGCTTGATTAAAAATGCTTATCTGGGCTGGCTTATTGAGGGAGTGGAGTCTCATAATTTAATTTTTAATGAGTTTTACAATTAAGTCTGAAACTTGTGGTCCTGAAAGCACTTTGAAGGAACTGTAATGCAGCCATTAGAAACTTTGATAGGGATATTGAGGTTTTTGTGCTGAGTGATAATCATACATGTGGTTTGTTGATGTGTTGGATTACTTTAATGGATTTTGGATTGTTGACCTAGCCTCAAATACTATTCCTCAAAAGTGGAATAAGTTCCACTTTGTTGCTGTGTATAATTCTTCTCATACATTGTTGAATTTGATTTGTTGGTATTTGTTTAGGATTTTTGCATCTATGTTCATGAGAGATATTGGTCTGTAGTTTTTTGTTTGTTTTTCCTTGTAATACCTTTGCTTGGTTTTGGTATTGGGGCAATCCTCATAGAATGAATTAGAAAGTTTTCTCTCTGCTTCTGTCCTCTGATGAAGGAGATTGTAGAGACTTGGTATAATTTCTTCCTTAAAGAAATGTCTGATAGAAGCACCAGTGCACCCTAATGGGCCTGATGCTTTTTGTTTAGGAAGGTTATTATTGATTCAATTTCTTAGTAGGTATAGGCCTGTTCAGATTGTCTATTTCTTGTGTAAGTTTGGGCAAATTGTACCTTTCAGAAATTGGTTCATTTCATCTAGGTTATAAAATTTGTGAGCATAAACTTGTTCGTAGTGCTTCTTTATTATCCTTTTTAATGTCCATGGATCCATAGTGATATTGCCCTGTCATTTCTGATGTTAGTTATTTGTGTCCTCTCTTCTTTCCTTACTTGATAGGGCTAGAAACTTACTGATTTTATAGTTATTTTCAAAGAACCAACTTTTGGTTTCATTGATTTTTTCCGTGTTGATTTCTTCTTTTCAATTCCATTGAAAATAATTCATACTATTTCTTTTCTTTTGCTTACTTTGGATTTAGTTTGCCTTTTTTCTTGCTTCATAAGGTGACGCCTGAGGTGATTTAAAATCTCTTCAAATACATGTATTCAGTGCTATAAATTTTCCTTTAAGCACAGCTTTTGCTGCATCCCATAAAATTTGATAAGTTGTGTTTTCATTTTCATTTGGTTCACATATATTCTCTTGATTTCTCCTTTGATCCATGTGTTACCTAGAAATGTGTTGTTTGGGCTCTGTGTGTTTTGAGATTTTCCAGTTACTTTCTCTTATTGGCTTCTAGTTTAATACCATTTTGCTCTGAGGGCAGACATTGTATGATTTCTATCCTTTTAAATTTGTTAAATGTTTTATGACTCAGAATGTGCAGTTTGAAGGGTGGATTCTGGTCAGGTTTCATCCATTTGCCACATAGTGGCAGAGATTTGAGTCTCTTCTCAATTCTCTGACTTTTCTTCCACTTCACTCCTTTCCAAAAGAGGCTTAGTTCAAATAATAGTAGATACTGTTCTCTTGGTTAACATTTAGCTGGTTGAAGGTTGATTCTTGAGGCTGATTTATGCTTTGGTCTCTCCATTTTTTAGATAATTAATTTGTTTGCTCTGGGATAAAAACTTAAAGCAAATATAGTTGATCTTAGAAAATCAGAACATACCTAAAGTGTTCATTTTTTAAGAGAGACTTTATTATTTTCCTGTTATGATTTTTGAACTCCAGCTTGCCCTGTTCTTGTTCAGTCGCTCAGTTGTGTCTGATTCTTCTCAGCCTCATGGACTGCAGCACCCCAGGCTTCCCTGTCCTTCGTCATCTCCCAGAGCTTGCTCAAACTCATATCCTTCAAGTCGGTGATGCCACCCAACCGTTTCGTCCTCTGTCGTCCCCTTCTCCTCCTGCCTTCAATCTTTCCCAGCATCAGGGTCTCTTCTAATCAGTTGGCTCTGTGCTTCAGGTGGCCAAAGTATTGGCGTTTCAGTTTGAGCATCAGTCCTTCCAATGAATATTCAGGACTGATTTCCTTTAGGATTGACTTGTTTTATATCCTTGCAGTCCAAGGACCTCTCAAAAGTCTTCTCCAGCACTACAGTTCAAAACATCAATTCTTTAGTGCTCAGCCTTCTTTGTGGTCCAACTCTCCCATCCATACATGACGACTGGAAAAACTATAGCTAGAGGAACTTTGAAGACATAAACTTTATTTGTAAATTGCGCTCCTACTCTTTGTATACTACCTACTCTTGAGTTACAGGAAAAGAAAATCTCTATAAAGTCCCGTTAAAACGAACATTCTCTTGGTTTTAACTGAAATGATTGTGCCTTTTGTTTCACCAAACACTTAAAATTCATGCTCTTACTTCAAAAGTATTTGTTTAATCATTCATTGTTGGTTAAGCACTATCTGTATGTCACATACTGATCTTGGCAACAGAGACATAACTTTATAAAACAGAGACTTTCTTGTCTTTGTGGATCTTAGGTTTTATTGAGAGTCTGATGATAATCAGTTGAGATATAATGTTTGTTAGTCGTGGTAAATACAATAAGGAAAGATAGAACAGAGTTAAAGAAATGATTGAGGTGGTGATTTTAGATAGGGCATTCAGGGAAAGCCACAATGAGAAGATGACATTGGTACACACTGAATTATATTTACCTGCTATTTTTGAAAATCTGTTTATGATTGCACCCCAAAGAAGTGTTGTAGTATCAGGTACAAAGTTCATAGAGTCTTTAACTATAGTATGAATCTTACAGTAAAGTCATGTATGATTACCTTTCCATATAGTGAACAGAAAAATGATAGAAATGTTTTTTATAATCTTGTATTAGTAGGTGATATTACATTTTACTTAATAGAGTATGTTTTTTATGCCACATATTTTTAGTCTTTTAAGTTATTACAGATCTTGAGAGAATACAGCTTATTTACTCTTTTTTTTTTTTCCCAATTGTCTCTGACTCCATGGGTACTAATTTTTTTTTTCCATTTATTTTTATTAGTTGGAGGCTAATTACTTTACAATATTGTAGTGGTTTTTGTCATACATTGACATGAATCAGCCATGGATTTACATATATTCCCCATCCCGATCCCCCCTCCCACCTCCCAGCTTATTTACTCTTAAGTATTCTGACCTTACAGAGTATCTTAAACAGACTTAGTAATTCTATTGTTAAAGTAGATTAAATATGTTTTGTGTTTTGACCATAAACAAAAGATTTAGAAAAACCTGAAATAATGTCAGCTTTTGATACTTCAGTATTGAAGTTCAGAATCTTGATAGTTGATTATAGTGTTTTATTTATTTTTTAAAAGTTGTGTTACAAACCAACTGCTCAAACATTCATATCTTTAAAAATGACTTTGGGAAGAGTACAATAAGTATATGGCCTTGAAAGTCTACTTGAACCAGAACTAAATGACCTCTATAGTTTGTTTCAAGGTCTGTGACTCTCAATATGTGGATTTGTGAATATTACTGATGTACTTTTAGTTGAGTGTACATTGAGGGACCAAGGAGGGAATATTCAGTTTGTATGGAGTTTAAGAAGGATTTAACAAAGGATTGATTGGTCTAGGTCTTTAAGTGTAAGTAGAAGTATGTTGGGTGGATAAGAAACTGAATTTTAAGTACTTTTCCTCAATGGCAGTAGTAGCTATGTTTATTTAGAGTTAATATTTATCTGCTCTACTTAACGAAACACTTATGAAGTAATCACTCTTGGGCTTTTTTTTCCCCCTAACCTCCTATTATTTTTTTAATCTCCATATTTTACCTACTTTTTTTTTTAACCTCTGCTTTACAGATACAGAAATGGAGGCACAGTGAGATTAGAGTAACTCACCCAAAATTGTATATCCAGTGGTGGTAAATCCAGAAATTTGACTTCTAAATCAGGCTATTTGACCACTGTACTGTTGTGCCAATCTTACTGTTTATCTTTGATAAATTTTAACTTAATGAAAGGATTGAATTTCAAAAACATTCTCCTATAGAAGTAATACTATAATTAGTGATTATAGTTCTAGGAAATCCTTCTAACCTATTTACTACCCAGTATCACATCTCATGGTATTAGAGAAATTAATTATTACTGTCATAAAAGCTGTAATGATTGGCATTTCTAACTTAGATGCTAAATACATCTGACTCTGCTGTAGTAAGTCACAATAAGGATTCTTTCATATTCCTTTTACCTTAACTGGCACTCCTTCTTCACATCAGAGCATGAATTTCCCTTAGGCCTGGGGATGAACTTCCAGTAACACTGATAAAGTGAGGAGCAATTAGAGGACTGGGGATAAGGACCTTTGGTGAATTGGAATTTCTTCAGTGTAAGCCTGCAGTGTATTCAGTTTCTTCCAGGTGTGTCTCGTGTGTCACAGCCCACTTTTCCTGAGGGCTCTCAGGACTAGCTTGTTCCGTTTCTTTTCACTTGGATTACCTACTACTTGCACCTAGAACTTTGTTTCCCCCCGGAGTTGCAGAGAAGAACAGAGTCTTGTAGAGTATCTATCTTGCCTTCCTTCCCAGATGTTCAGCACACTCTTCAGTTCAGTTCAGTTCAGTTCAGTTGCTCAGTCGTGTCCGACTCTTTGCGACCCCATGGACTGTAGCACGCCAGGCCTCCCTGTCCACCAGCAGCTCCCAGAGGCTACTCAAACCCATGTCCATCGAGTTGGTGATGCCATCCAGCCATCTCATCCTCTGTCGTCCCCTTCTCCTCCTGCCCCCAATCCCTCCCAGCATCAGGGTCTTTTCCAATGAGTCAACTCTTTGCATGAGGTGGCCAAAGTATTGGTGTTTCAGCTTCAGCATCAGTCCTTCCAATGAACACCGAGGACTGATCTCCTTTAGGATAGACTGGTTGGATCTCCTTGCAGTCCAAGGGACTCTCAAGAGACTTCTCCAACACCACGGTTCAAAAGCATCAATTTTTCGGCACTCAGCTTTCTTCACAGTCCAACTCTCACATCCATACATGACCGATGGAAAAACGATGGGCTTGACCAGATGGACCTTTGTTGGCAAATAATGTCTCTGCTTTTTAATATGCTATCTAGGTTGGTCATAACTTTCCTTCCAAGGAGTAAGCGTCTTTTTTTTTTTTTTTTTTTTTGCGTCTTTTAATTTCATGGCTGCAGTCACCATTTATAGTGAGCACACTCTAGTAAATGTTTTTATTACTAGTAGAATTTGCAGAAGTCACCTCCCCATGTAACTTTGGACTAACCATAAACTAGTTAACTAGCTAGCTAGCTATTACAAAGATTCTTTAGGGGAAAAAATGGAAGTCCTTGATGATAGTGATCAATCTTTGCAATAAGTTCTTGGGAGTAGGGAGGTTTGGATTTTGAAGGGATGACATGGAAATACTTAGGGGCCTTGGGAGACTTTACTCCAACAATAGAATTTACTTATGAAGAAGAAAGTTCAGTAAGCTCTATAGTATAAATATATGATTATACACTGCCATCAGTTAATGTCACAGATAAGGCACTTCAAGGGCTATGGCTGTTTTTTCCTTTTTAAATAACCTTAATACTTTTAATCTTTTTGATAAGTAATAGACCCCTTTGAAATAGCAATCTTGAATTGCTTATTTTTATATATAGTTTTTAATGTCTGCCCTTTACACAGTAGTTTGCTGATTTTTGTTATCTTTCACTGTTGATTGCCACTGTTTGCCTTCATGCAGTGATCTGCTTAGAAAAAGCAGTGCTATAGTTTCCTGCTTTCTTTTCCTGAAAGGAAAAGTCATAGTGGAGGATTCTGCTCGACCAAAACTTCATTAACTTGAGTGTTTATTAGTATTTTTCTCATTTCTGAAGATTTTGGCTATTTTTATGGTGAGTATAAATGACTGACTAGAAAATAGTTCCAGTTCTTTATGGTTTATGGGTATATATATTTAAGTTTAAGTGTTCCGTGATTACAATCATTTGTTTCTGGCCACAGGCTTGTTTAAAAGAGAAGCCATGCCTTTTTTTCCTCAAAAGTTTTGCTTTTATTAATAGCTAATTCATTAGTAGAATTTTACTTCCATTTAAGTTTGTGCCTACTGCCCTCCTGCTCTGTTCCCTATTTTCTTAATTAACATTAAGACAGTGAAGCCTCACTGTATCATTTATTCCTAGACAGTTTTGTTGTTTGGATAGGTCAGTTGTTTCATGTTGAATATACTAATCTTTTCCTAATCCAATTTTTAAGACAGAAAGGAAGTCGAAAGGAGTCTAAAATAACTGCAATTAGAATTAAATGTCAAAGAAATAAATTTTCCAGTCAGGAGGGACAGAAAAGAAAGCTTTGGTTAAAATTTGTTGTAGTATATGTAGTAAGTTTACCTGTGATATTAGTTCTTTAAAACTGTTTTTTTAATTGGATTTCAACTAACACTGATTTTTGATTTTGATAGTTTCTCAGTCATTCCCATTAGCAGTTGTTAAGATCATCATAGTTCCTAAAAATTTTTTCAGGTCATAAAGAAAATGAAACATTTAATAAAAGAGAATTGACCACATAGCTGAGATAAATTAAAAAAGAGAGAGAGACTAGAACTTTTGGCATTCACAAGTCTCCTAAGAGAAATACTGCAAACTGCTTGTTGAGATAAGAATGTTGGGCGGTGGGCTAGGTGTACTTCTTTACATTAACGTAGATGGAACTCTGATTTCCTTTCAGTTCTCCTACAAATAGTAACTCATTTAATTCTTCATGAGGAAAGAATAGTTATTCTTTCCCATTGCGAACGACTGCCTATCACAGGATTTGATGGTGACTTAATGGTAAATATGTAAATGCAAACAATCTATTGTTTATTTAATTAAAGTAATTGCAGTCATCATCAGTAAGCTCTTTCAGGGTTTCGGAGATCATTTGCCAACTCTTGTCTTTTTGTAGATAAGGAATGAGTCCCAGAGAAAGCTTGTCTGGTTGCTGTGCTATCCCCAGTTAGTGACAGAACTATCTGGATTGTGATGTTTCATTACTCAGCATATTAAAATATTCACAATGAAAGCATTTTCTAACAGTTAACATTAAGGATGCACATTAAGTTTTCTTGACTTTTTTTTTGCTTAAAATTTAGAGATAAGTTGAAATTTTTATTTTAAATTTAATAAAGCTTTATTAGTGTGTTTACAAAAGTTTGAAAGGAAGTATTTGCAACACATATTGCATTAAATTGAGAGGATTATCTTTTGCTGCAACTCTTACTCCGAGGTATGCAGAAAACATGATATCTTCAATCTTAAATAATTTTCTTCTTTATTGAAACTAAAGTTCAGTATTTGGCACATAATAGGAACATGAATGTAGTGAACTGTGGGCAAATTATGCTTTTTCCTTTTATTTCATCTAAAAGTAAATATTCTACTTTATCTCCTAGGATTGGAGTTTGGGGCTGAAGAAATGAAAATGAGATGAATGTAGTTCTAGAAGGGGAGAGACCCTTAAAGTACAGCTGAGCATGATAAAGGCTGTTTTGGAATTACGCGTTTTGTTTTTTTGTAGCAAGGACGGTTTTATGGAGGAAATGAATGTTGAGGAATGAGAAAGAATTGGTTTGAATAAGCAAGCTGGTTTGTAAATGTCAAATGTAAATTTATTACTTTTGACTAATAGGTTTCTTGAATATAGATCTATAGGGATATTGTTTATATTGTCAGAAAGTATTCTTACGGTTATGGAAGAGTAGCAGAATTTAGGGATGTCTTCTACCATTGAACCTTTTGTTTGTTACTTATTAGTATTATAATAAAACATTTATGCCTCCTTTGGCTAGAGATAAAGTTGCTAACTTCTTATAAATACTTCATTTTTCATCAACATTTTAATGATTGTATGGTATTGCTTTATATGAAATATTACATAATTTATTCAACCTATTGTAACTGGAAAATGATCTTTTAAGATAAACAACTATTAATTTCAACTCTAATATGTTAAGATGTTTTATAAATTATATTTAATTAGAGTGTCCTCTGTTCTTGTGAAAAAGTATTTTTATCCTTGCCCTCTATTTGTTGTTGATCTTCCATTTTGCCTTATCAGTTTGTATCTTGGGAAAATATCTGAAGTTTTTTTCTAAGTTTAATCAAATTCTGAAAAATGGCTTTATATCATCACCTTTAGCAGAAAGTCTGGAGCTGCTGTTTTTGAATATAGTTATGTGAAATTCATGCATTCTACTAAGTTGTGGTTCTCACTAAGATATTTAGGGTGATAATTACCTAGACATTTTATTGGTTTGTGGGTTTTTGACCTTAGTTTTAAAGTACATTAGACTTATTCTGAATTGTGAGAGAAAAATTTCTGCTGCTACTTTTTTACTTTAAAGAAATTTAAAAAATATTTTGTGGCGCAAAACATTGATATTTTGCAAACTGAACTTATTCTGTAAATGTTTAAATTTGAAAACCCATGTTGTTTGAGTTCAAGTCACAGTTGTTGATAATTGTGTTTTTTAACTCCCTTTCTGTCATTTTACATTTACCTATATATTATGTATATATAATTCTGTTTGTAGTAACAGTTTGAACCATATGAAATTGCTGTTTTGTAGGTCAAAACAGTTAAGTATCTGATTTCATATGATTCAATCAGTAAATCTGTATTAAATATCAATAGGTGACTTTATTCAGATTCTTTAGCCACTTTTTAAAGTCTCTGAACCTTCCCACAGTCACATTGCCAAGATCCTGACCTTGTTGTGGTCATTTTTTCAAGATCTCTCAAACTTTGTCTACTTTGGTGATTTTCTTTGGCTCTTTTGACCAGCTACTTAATTATCCTGCAGATTTAACCTTTAACTCCAGATCTTTTATTTCTCTGATGTTGTACCTAAAGCTTCGTCTTTAAGATGAAGTTGCTTGGCAATTATTCATTCAATTCTTCTGTTACATTTCTGTCAAAATTCTCATGACTTTTGAATTTCTCACAAAATTCCCTCCCCTCTTTTGTTTTATAGATCAGCTCTCCATTCCTCGTGGTTTTTAGGGAATGATGTGAGGACTTTGAAATGATATATAATGAGTTTTCCAAAGTGACTATATCCATTGGAAAGCAGGGCATCAAAAATCTTGACCTGGTTTCCACCCCCGCACTTCCCCCCCCCCCCCCCCCCCCAGTTATGTAAACTCTGAAGACCTTGGTTTTTAAATTTAATACATCTGTTTACCTTTTTGTATGCTTCTATTAGGTAGAACAAGGTCTCATGAAGTTTTACTTTCAGCTTAGGCCTTTGGTCTCATCTATTTCTGATTCTTAAGCAATACTCACAGTTAACTCTTGATTAGACTATTTAGCAGCCCCCTTATATTGGTTCCTTCCCTCTTGCCTTATGCATGTGTATTTCCCCCATGACAAATATATATATATTTTTTTTATATGTGAGCCATTCTAGTAACTGTCAGATTCTCCTCTTATTGCTTAATTTCTCCAAAGAATAATTATGTCCTTTATTTGCATTTTATCTTTACATCATCACTTAAGTGTAATTTTTACCTACTTGCAGAGATAACTGTTAATGTCATGCCTATTTCCTTTTTTTTTCCCCCTTTAAAAATGTTAATTTTGCTTTTGTTTTTGAAGTTGTTTTAGTTTAGGCTTTAATGATGTTTGTTGGACTATTTCAGTGGATTTATAATTTAGCTCTTTGCCTCCAGTTACTTTTACTCACCTCTTCTTTACTATTCCACGGTAGTGGCAGAGTTATTCTTCCAAAATATATTTGATTTAGTTGCTTCCAGGCTTAGGATTCTGGACTTCTAAGTACCTACAGAAGAATCCACTGTGTGCAGCCCATACCAAAATCTAGCCATGTGTAACTCAGCTCATGCCATTTTCATTCTTGGTACAAAGTAGTTGTTGTTGTTTAGTCACTCAGTCTTGTCCAGCTCTCTGAGACCCCATGGACTTCAGCACGCCAGGCTTCCCCTGTCCATCACCTCTCGGAGCTTGCTCAAACTCATGTCCATTGAATTGGTGATGCTGTCCAATTTGTCCTTTGTCATCTCCTTCTCCTCCTGCTTTCAGTCTTTCTCAGCATCAGGGTCTTTTCCAATGAGTTGGCTCTTCATATCAGGTGGCCAGAATATTGGAACTTCAGCTTCAGCGTCAGTCCTTCCACTGAATATTCAGGAATGATTTCCTATAGGATTGACTGGTTTGGTCTCCGTGCAGTCCAAGGGACTCTTGAAAGTCTTCTCCAACACCACAGTTCAAAAGCATCAGTTCTTCAGTGCTCAGCCTTCTTTATGATCCAACTCTCACACCCATACATGACTACTGGAAAAATCTAGCTTTGACTAGATGGACCTTTGTCAGCAAATGATGTCTCTACTTTTTTAACACTGTCTAGGTTTGTCATTGCTTTTCTTCCAAGAGCAAGCGTCTTTTAATTTCATGGCTGCGGTCACCATCTGCAGTGATTTTGGAACCCCGAAAATAAAGTCTGTCACTGTTTCCATTGTTTCCCTACCTGTTTGCCATTGCGTGATGGGACCTGATGGGACCGGATGCCATGATCTTAGTTTTCTGAATGTTGAGTTTTAAGCCAACTTTTTCACTTTCCTCTTTCACTTTCATCAAGAGGCTCTTTAGTTCCTCTTCTCTTTCTGCCATAAGGGTGGAATCACCTGCATATCTGAGGTTATTGATAATTCTTCTGGCAATCTTGATGCCAGCTTGTGCTTTGTCCAGCCTGGCATTTTGCATCATGTACTCTGCATATAAGTTAAATAAGCAGGGTGACAATGTACAACCTTGACGTACTCCTTTTCCTATTTGGAACCTGTCCGTTGTTCCATATCTGGTTTTAACTGTTGTTTCTCGACCTGCATACAGGTTTCTCAGGAGGCAGGTAAGATAGTCTTGTATTCCATCTTTGGAAGAATCTCCCACAGTTTGTTGAGATCCACACAATCGTAGGCTTTAACAAAGTCAATGAAGCAGAAGTAAATGTTCTTCTGGGATTTTCTTGCTTTTTCTATGAGCCAACAGATGTTGGCAATTTGATCTCTGGTTTCTCTGCCTTTTCTAAATCCAGCTGGAACATTGGAAGTTTTTGGTTCCCATACTGTTCAAGTCTAGCTTAGAGGATTTTGAGTATTACTTTGCTTGCATGTGAAATGAGTGCAATTGTGTGGTAGTTTGAACATTCTTTGGCATTGCCCTTCTTTGAGATTGGAATGAAAACTGACCTTTTCCAGTTCTGTGGTCACTGCTAATTTTTCCAGATTTGCTGGCATATTGAGTGCAACACTTTAACAGAATCGTGTTTTAGGATTTGAAATAGCTCAGCTGGAATTCCATCACCTCCACTAGCCTTGGTACAAACAGATGTATCTGAACTTGTATTTCTTTCCTTTCTGACAGTGGGATACTGCTCTAACCTTGTAACATTAGTTTAGATGTCACCTCTGTGAACAAGTCTTTCCTACCTCTCCATGTAGATTTATTCACCCCCTTTGTTGGAATGCACCTGTAATACTGGGCACTGACCTCTACCATATCACTTATCACATATTATTTGTAGGTGGCAGTGAAGGGTGGTTAACATTTTAAGAGCTTGATAAGATCAACATGTGATGGAAGAAGTTGTCCTCTCACCTTGAACTTAAATATGGATTGTTTGCAAGACTTAAGCTAGACTAGATTGTGGCCAAATCAATCATATTCACATGTCAAAAGATAGACAAAATTTTAGATAGGGTTTTGTCTAAAGAAGTAGGATTGGAAAGTAGTTTTGTCATTTGAAAGTCTAGAAAAATATGTTTTAAGAATCAGAATTGGACATAACTTATCCAGAACTGTTTAGGGTTGAGAGAATTTTATGCTCTAGCTGACTGTTCTGTGTATTTCTTCAGACTTGATCACTGCCTGAATGAGATATCCCCCAGTGCTGCCTTTTGCTCTAAATCACTCCTTAACCAAGCAGCCTGCTTATTATTTGACTTCCAGTGTTTCATTAAGACAGTAATGGAATGGCGCAGTTAGTGAACTTGAACATCTGATCCACTTGGTAACTTATGTTTCACTGTATATTAATTGTTAGAACTCTTACAAACCTGATTGCCAGTCTGTCTGATGTAGATCGATTGTGCCAGAGAAACATGTTTTGTGTTGTGTTCTGAATGGCTGAGGGCACAGCCTAAGTGGGAGGCCGGTGGGAAGCTTGTCAATCCACTTCCTTGAGTTTTCCTTGAGTCTGCAACTTTCCTGTCAGTGACTCCAGGATTCTACCAGTCACCAGAACTAAAATATTTTCTTAAATAACCTTTGAGACATTCCTGTTTTATTCTGTAGTTGTTTTCTTTCTTCGTGTTCAGTCATACTCAAAGGTGATTGGTTTCCTACTGACATACTTTTTAGCTTTGTTCTTTGCTTCCTGGTTTCCACTGTTTCTACCTTATTAGTCTTAGGTTTTCTCTTTGATTGCTCAATATATTGTTATGTCTAATTTTCCTTCTATGTTACTTGAAATATTTTATTCTCTTACCCTTGATTGTTTAAAAGCCTTCCACTGTGATCTATGCAAATACCTCAGATCAGTGCATCCTCTTGATTTTAAAGATTTTTAGCAATCTAAAATAATGTCTTCATCTGATTTCTCACAGCTTTTTGTAACATATTGATGTCTGCTTTGGTTGAACTAAGTTCTTAGGAGTCCCATGGTTACTCTGTTCCCATTTATCATTTAACCTGGAATTACCTTCCTTGGTTTCATTTTAATCATCTACTCTGAAACTTTTCTCTCCAATTTTTTAAATTTATATAACCCTGAACCCTTGTTTATAGTACTATGCAATTTTGTGCTCCAAAATTGTCTTAATGTATTTGTTGTTACCTAATATGGTAATCTTGGGTTTTAAGTTCTGTCAAGACAGTTTATTTTATAGTAGTGTCCTTCATTCGTTCAACCATGCTATGTGCCTTAGAATTATTCTAAATGTCATTGCTCTGAGTATTTGAGATACAGTAGTCAGCGAGACACAGAAGTCCTCTGGCAAGTTTCTCATACTAGGCAGCAAGATATTGGATGTATATTAGGCAGACAGCCTTATTTGTTAAAGTGTTGTTTGCTTTTCCTGTTTATACATGCAAATAATTTCTGTAGTGATGTAATTTGAATTTATAGATTTTTAGCATTGTTTGGTCGAGACTCTGACTCATTTGTCACATGATGAGTAGTGATTCTAGATAGTTCCTACCACCAAAATAAGAGACTCTGCGCCCCTCTCCCCTGCAGCGCTGCTACTGCCCTTAGCGCACATCCTTCTTCGGTACCTGAGCAGCTGTCTTCGTGCCGATGGGCTGGCCCTCACTAGTGTTTACAGGGTATCCAGAGTGACTTTTCTTATGTTCTGATCTGGTTCTATTACCTTTCATGGATTTCTTTATTGTTTTCAGGTTGAATTCTTAAGTCTGTAGGTTTTTGCCCTTCAGTGTCTGGTTTTGGCCTACTGGCATCCTGTGTGAAGCAGGTATCACTGGTGGTTCGCCAAGCTGAGCCCATGGAGTCTTGACTGAGCCTTTACCTTCCATGATACCATCTCACAGCTCTTGTCCCTTAGTACGTCTGCTTGCTGTCTCATGCTGCATTCTGGTAGAATGCTCTGCCTGTCCTCTCATCACTTTGTATTAAGAGTTTGCACAGACTCCGGTAGATAGTGAAGGATGGGGAAGCTTGGCGTGCTGCAGTCCATGGGATTGCAGAGTTAGACAAGACTGAGCAACTGACCAAGAACAGTTTGCTCTACTATTGGCCTGACTTCTCAGTGATGACAGGCACTGTGCTGTTTCTCCCTATTATGTGCAAGTGGTTCAGTGCATGTAGTTTGCTGCTAAATAAATGTTCATTGAATGCACTGAAACAGCTTAGAGGAAAAAACATTAGGTTGGATTAGGAATCTGGGTTCTGGATAAGTTTGTGACTGGGTAGTTCTATGGTCTTTGCTGTTTGGACCCTGATAACCTCATTTGTAAATTGTTGGGAGATGGTTTGCTTGAATGCTCAATGTGTGATTCTAAGTTTTATGTAAATCTAGATTGAAGTAACGAAGTTCACACCTTCTTTTGTAGTACTAGGTATTTGAACCTCTCTAAGAAGTCTGTCTCAACATGTCTAGCTATCACTAAAATATGTAAAAAGTTAAAAAACCAAAAATGGGAAGGTCATTGGGTACTATCCTCTTTCTTTTTTTTCGCTTCTCTCTTATTGGAGGGTGAGTGATCATTAAAACCATTGGGGTGGTTTGACTTCAAGTCTGTTGCTGATATGCCTTCTGATCGTAAACAGTGTGTACTTTGCTTTCAGTCTGCTTGTCAACAGGAGAGTTAGTTTAGTGAAACGAAACAAAATGTCAACTCCACTGAGGTTGACATAATATTGTTCCAAGTTTGAATTTTAAAATTACAACATGTTTTTCTTTAAGTTTGGGGAGTTTTATTATAAATATTGTCAAGCAAGATAAAATACTCTATTTGATATATTTTATTTCTTGGAGAATTGCTTAATTTTCCTTGGTAAGAATTTTTTTAACCTACCCAGAAATGATTACTAACAAAAATTGAAATGATCATTCTTCTATAAACTAAAGGCAAATAACTTTTTCTTGCTCTTCATGGCCTCAGGTTAATAGATGTGGAAAGGTTGAAACCTAAGTTGCTCCAATGTTTCACCCTTCTTGGGAGCTTACGAGCTATTTCATAAATGACTTTTCCCAGTTCCAGTTATCAAGAGAATTGGAGCCTAGGGGCAACCAATCTGGACAGAAGCCATCTCTTTGGTCAAGTTATTGTTTTGAGGCCCTAATGAAACCATTAAGGCCACTTGGCCAATGACCCATAAGGTTGTGTGCTTGAAACTTCAGCCATGATGGACTTTATTGTATCGGTGCGTATCTACTCAGTTTAATAGTTTTTTTGTGTGAAGTTTATGTTTGTTTATGGTTAAATTTACTTAAGCATTAGCTTTTAATTAAAAATAATGAAAGATATTCAGGGAATTTGGTTTTTAAACTAAACATTTCAAAAATTCTGTTTTGTACAAACTTAGATATACATGGACTCTTAAGTTAGTCAGTGAAGGCAGATTATTAAAATTTGTTTTTAAATTTCACATAATTGTGTCTCTTAATTAATGAGTTGAATATATCTTAATATGTTAATCCCTGGCATGTACACTGTGATTGTCAGTTGCATGGTGATGTCTCAAAAGTAGATCTAAGTTTAGTACTAACAACATATTAAGTTGATAATATATAATTCTGTAAAATGGTTGTCATTTTGAAAATAGATTCCAAGGACTCTTTTCCAAATAAATATGAAAAGGATTAACTTTGGGGACATATTTTCTACATAATTTAAAAACTATTTCTCAAAAAAATTAGGTGGATTCTTCTATTGGGAAGAAAACAACATTTTCTTTCAGTCCACATATATAGTTAGTTACCTAACAGCTGATTCATTCTCGGAAAGGTTGATTGACTTCTGTTAGAAAGTTGAAAGAAAACATATATTTAACAGTAAACAGATGAGGTTTTGAGAAAGTACTTTCAACTTTATTTTAAAAAGATGGAAATGGCATAGTAAGATAAGTGAATAGAGTGAAGTTACATTTTTGAATGTTTTTTAATCAAACATTAGCTCAACATTGAGAATGATGTTTGCCTTTCATGAGGTTGATCTCTTTAGTTCCTCATTTGCTTCAGTATACCATCATTCTCTGAATTCTTCAACAATATCTTTAGAATACATTTTTCTTCTTAACAACCAGAGATACCATTGTAATTTAAATCGTTATCTTTTTTTGGTGTGGATCATTGCCCATTGCCGAAGCCTAGTTGCTTTTATGCTAGTCAGTCCGGTTTGCTGATTTTTACTTGTTTTTGCCTTCACATGGTTTACATTCTTTAGTCCTGCATTTATCAGCAGTGTCTCATTATGCTTAGTGATTTGGAATAAGAGGAGAGAGTTTGATAAGATGCCTTTTATCCCCAGTTCATCACAGTCCATCGTTCAGTTCAGTTCAGTTCAGTCACTCAGTCATGTCCGACTCTTTGCGACCCCATGAATCTCAGCACGCCAGGCCTCCCTGTCCAATACCACCTCCCGGAGTCTACTCAGACTCATGTCCCTCAAGTCGGTGATGCCATCCAGCCATCTCATCCTCTGTCGTCCCCTTCTTCTCCTGCCCCCAATCCCTCCCAGCATCAGGGTCTTTTCCAATGAGTCAGTCCATCGTGTATATATATATATACACACATATATTTTCCAGATCAGTCTTTCTGAAATGCCATTTAATACCTGTAGCATTTATTAGATATGACTAAGATACACTTTCTGCTGTTAAGGAGCTTACACTCTAATAAATTGTTATGTATGTTTGTGAGAGATTGTACTAGATGACCTTGAAGATTCTGTGATACTATCAGATTTCTTTGAAGGCTAGATGGAGGTTCACTTTGTCCACGAAACTTTCCCTGATTCTCTGACTAAAAAAATTATCTTTTGCTTTTACGTCTGTAATCTCAAATAGACTAACCTTCTGACATACTTGCTAATATATTTCTTGGCCTTGTTCTGCCTGAAAGTGTTCTTTGTAATGGCATTCACTGTATGGAGATTGCAGAACTTCTATCACAAACTATATAGAAAATAAGATAGTAAAAGCACATGGTAGGAAATGTGAAAGAAAAAAGACAAAAATGTCTTCAAAAACCTTTGATGTTAGGAGAATATAAAAGTGGTCTGAACCTTAACCCAATTGGTAGAATTTAAGGCATTAAAATATCCACAGTGAAACCAGAATTGAGACAGGTTTCAAAGGCATTTTAAAAACAGTCCTGTTTAAGAGCCATTTGCTCCCTTTTTTAAAGAACTCTCGGTACATATATGTTCTTTTTAAATTAGGCATTTGTTCTTTTGCTAATTGACTTGTAAGAACTCTATATAATACCTAACAAGTAAATAATATCTTTGGGCTTCCCAAGTCGCTCAGTGGTAAAGAATCCACCTGCCAGAGCAGGAAACACCGGTTTGACCCTGGGTCAGGAAGATCCCCTGGGGAGGAAATGGCAACCCACTGGATATTCCTGCCTGGGAAATCCCATGGACAGAGGAGCCTGGGGGGCTCCAGTCCAGGGAGTTGCGAAAGAGTCTAAACAACAACAAATTATCCCTTTATGATATGAGTTACAAATGTCTCTTCCAATTATTTTGACACTACTTACACTCTTTCTCTATGAATAAATTTGATTTGATTTTTCTTAAAATCTCATGTTTTTAGAGCACTTTTCGGTTTGCAGCAAAATGGATCAGAGTATGGAGAGTTGGATACCCCCTGTCCTGCCACGTGCACAACCTCCCACACTTTGAGCATCCCACATCATGATAGTACATTTGTTACAGTGATGTACAGTTGATTGAACAGTTTGTTAAAATCAGTGAAATCTGATTTTTTCAAAAAAAATTTTAGTGTTCTTTTATCACTTAGGAGACTGATGTTATTTTTTATGGCATGATTCCATTTGTTTTGTTTTCTAAATTTATTTCTTATAGAAGTAATGGTTATTTTTTGAAAAGCCTTCTCTTCTTGAAATTAAAAAAAAAAAACTTATCCCTTAATAGGAATGATAATTATGACAATAACAAGTATTGGCTGCATTCTCTGAAACAGGCACAATTATTAACCACAGCTTGATTAGTAGGTCAGCTGAATTATTAGCTTCATTTTATAGAAGAGAAAATAAAGAATAAGGGGAAATTATTGTTATTTTTTTATAAAGGCGAAAGGTAATTAAAATACTAATAGGAAGGTTTTAAGTAGAGAAGAGATCTGATGCGAAGAGCCAACTCATTGGAAAGGACCCTGATGCCGGGAAAGATTGAAGACAAAGAAGGGGGCGGCAGCGGATGTGATGGTTAGATAGCATCCCTGACTCTATGGACGTGAGTGAACAAGCTCCGGGAGGTGGTGAAGGATGGAGGAGCCTTGTGTGCTGCAGTCCGTGGGTCGCAAAGAGTTGGACACGACTTAGCAACTGAACAGCAACAGGAGGGAAGCTGTTCGGTGGGTGAGGTTCCTGAAAATCCGTGAGAGGATGCGCTCTGAAGCACTGAGGAGTTTGCTTTACACTGAAGATACTCTGTTATTACTCTGTTTAAGATTACTCTGTAATCTAGAAACAGAGGGTGTGGAGGAAGACAGGTGCAGATACCAGTGGTTGTGAGCTTGTTGGTGTCAAATGAGAGTTCTCACGTGATGCAATTGTTTTATTCTCTGTGAACTGGAAGCTGTCCTCTACTGAGTTGAGAGAATTTTGGAGGGAGTGGATAAATTAGGAGTTTGGGATTAGCAGATGCAAATTTCTGTATGTAAAATAGCTAAAAACAAGGTCCTACGGTATAGCAGAGGGAACTGTATTCAATATCTTGTAATAACCTGTAATGGGAAAGAATATGTGTGCAAAGTATATGTATGTGTGTGAAACTGAATCACTTTGCTATGATTGTAAGTCAACTATGCTTGAATAATTTTTTTTTTTTAAAGAAGGAAGAAGTTTGAGGGAGGTTGGAGGTGGGGGGAGATGGGAGAAGGTTTGTATTAGGTATTGCAGAGAACAAGAGAGGAATTGATGAGAACAAACTGGGCATTTTGGGACCTTGTTAAAAGCCCACCCATTGAAAGTTCGTGATGATAGGATGAAGTAAAATTTTTTTTCTTGTGACTGTCCACCATCCACATTTAGTATAGTTAATGCTCTTGAGTCGTTCACTGCCACCCTAGAATTAAAAAACAGGCATGCTGCTTTTAGAGCTAGCCAGGCTGGTGTTCTATGTGTTGAATAGAGTAAATCTGGAGAAGGATGGGGAAAAAAATCACTATTTTCCACTTCATTTTGGTACACTCAGGTAATGGAGAAGATTTCTTGGAAATAGATTTTGAATGTGTATGCTCTGTAATTTAACTTTTGTTAATATGGATGTGACCCTTGGATAACTTGTAGAGGATTATGAGGTGAGATCCTGTATGGCAGAATAATAGCTATTTTGATAGTAAACCCATTTTTCTTATGAAGTATAATTTTCAAAACATATAGAAAGCTTTTCAGTGGTTTCCTCAAATCTAAATTCATTCATTGTTAAACTCATCTGTTTGTTTCTTTACACAGGGTGTGATAGGTATTCAGCTGGTCGTTACCATGGTGATGGCCAGCGCCATGCAGAAGATCCTACCTCACTATTCTCTTGCTCGATGGCTCCTCTGTAATGGCAGGTAAGGCAAGGGTAGGCTGACTCTGACCGGCACTTTCCTCTCTTTTTAGTTTACCAGACTGATTAACCTCCTAGAAGTTAAGTGCTAATTCCAGTTTTCTAAAAACATGAAAAAGGAAAATTACAAGAAAAATCCAGCTTCCTTATTTAAACTCTTACTTGAGATAGTAGTAGTTTATCTGTTGAGTACAAAGGTAATAGGATGATCATTGTCAAGAATTTAGTCTCTTCCTTCTCGATTGCTTTTTGAACATGGCCACTGGAACTATCACATGACTTTTCTAGTTACCTTTAAAAAAAAGTTGGTCAACAAGAGGAAGAGACTGTAAATTGAAGTTTTTAAATTTTCACCATTGTTGGAAAAAATGACTCAAAGCACCTGCCCTATTATTGGTGGCTTAGTTGAGAGTTTTATAAGAGTTAGGAGTTCTTTGTTTTACTGTTACTAAATAATTTCAAATTTTAATTTAGCAAAGAGGGAGTGAAGTTATTTTGTAGGCTTTTAATTTTGTTTAGTGCACTATAAGCTTACTACTACTACTGTCCCCTCATGGAGAGGAACTAAGTTACCTTGCTGAAAGTTAAAGAATAAAATAAACAGTACAAAAGTTAAATACAGTTAAACAGAGATATCATGAGGCAAAAGCAGTAAAACTCTGCATACAGAAATACACACCACAATCTTGGTAATTCTGAAAGGTAAATTAGAGGCTTGGTACCATGACTATAGTTTTACTCCAGTTATTTGTCTCTAATAAATAAATAGATTCTGTTATTGACTGGTATATCAGTTTTCTATTGTTTAGACCTTTTAAGTCAGAACTCTGGAGAAGGGCAAGGCTACCCACTCCAGTACTCTGGCCTGGAGAATTCCATGGACTGTATAGTTCATGGGGTCGCAAAGAGTCAGACACGGCTGAGCGACTTTTCCTTCACTTTAAGTTAGAAAGCAATGGACAGCTATTATCCGCCTAATGATTTCATATACTGCAAGACCAATAATAGGCCATTCTATCCCCAAAGCTTAATTTATTTTTCAGTTTTAAGTATATTCTTTCATGCTTTATGCTTGTTTTGTATCAGTGTTTAAATATAGGAAAATACTATTTAGATTGTCCAAAAAGGCTTTTTGAACACTGATATGCACACACATGCATGTGTATGGAAAGTGTGAGAGAACAGTGGTTTAAAAATATCTATTTTTATTAGCAAAGTAAATAAAGACTAAAGTTTCAGTAAAGTTAAAACTTCATCAAAGATATTTATAAGTAAAAAAAGTAAATCATCAGTGACTAGTTTTTAATTCTGTAGGTTTATGCCCTGTGTAGTCTTGCTTACTTGTTTTGCTTAGCAAAAACCCTTTTTTGTAGATCATGAAAGGGTGAATATCTGCTGGGCAAATATTATTAATTCTAAATAAATAGAATCTGAATTAATAAATTAGATACAATACATATTAAGATAGCTTATTTTCTATTGAGAATTGCACATTTCTGGTTTTGTTTCCAGTGAGTCTCTAGGCAGCCTTCCTATCTCTTTTGGCTTTAAAGATCCTGGTAGTCTTATCCCTTTTTAGTCATTAGGCAGTTTCTATTTTCTAATAGGTAATCTGCAGCCCATTTGTTTCTATAAAACAAAAACTCCAGAGATTGAAAACTGATTCTCTTTGTTAATTTTGAAGCAATATATTATATTTAAAATTGCTGCTCTTCTGACAGTTTATCTGTCATGTAAGTATACATATTGCTAATTTGAAGAGGAGTTCAACCTTCAAAAATAATCATGAAGTTGATAAATTTTGTGATTTTGATTTGCTTTTGTAAATAGATTAACTTTAGTGTTAATTAATGCTATCTCTAATTCCAAATCAGTTTCCAAGGAATACCAATCAGGATTTTCTAGTGATTCTTTTCTGCTATAGTTTCATTTCCTCTTTCTTTGTTTTGCTCTTTATTCTTAAGATCATCTGTTGATATTTTTCTTTAATATTAAATCTGAAATTTTAAGTCATGAAGCTATATTCTGACTGTTGTTGACTAATTCTGTTGAATAGGAATATTGATTTTATCATTTTGGAATAATTACTGTTTTACAAACCTTTTGTGATATGAAATGACACTTTTAATATTAAGAAAATCTAAAATCTCTTCTAAATTGCTCATGTAAAAATTTTGATCAGAAATGACAGTTTGCATTTTAAACCATGTGTTGTTGCTGAGTTGAAGGAAGAGAAAGGAGAGAAAATCTGAGGGCGTTCTTTGTCGTTTATAAAGTGCTTGAAGAAATTTAAAGGGAGAAGCTTATGAGAGAACTTTCAAAATTATAAATAGTGTAGGGGATGGTTTGGGAGTGGCTCTAGTGAAGAGATTTAAGTGAATAGATGGTGTAGATACCACGATAGTTTAATCACAAGTATGACAGAAGAAACTTTAGTTTTGGTATCTATTGACTTAATATTTTATCATATATTCAGATTGTAAGTATTCATGTTTCTCTTAAAAGTTATGGCTTCTCTTTATCATGTTAATTAGTTTCCGTCTATATCTCTCATCAACTTCTGTCTCTTTTAGAATGGAAGGTGTGAAGTGGCACCTGTTTCTATTATGTTGACTTAACAAGTAAGCCTGCTAATTTCCTGAAGTCAGTACCTTGAAGAAATTTGCAGTTTTTGCTTATATATTAGCCTGTTTATTTTTTATATTAAAAAATTGACTAGTTTTCTGGCTCTTGCTTAAATAACATTTTTATTTTGTAATTAATATTGTGGAGATCTAGGTGTTTTTTTTTAAAGTGCATAATCTTTAGCCTGGTTTATTTCCATTAATATTACCTTTACAATGTTAAAAAACTTTGTATTGGTAAAATTTTTATTTCTGTTACCCCATTTGCATCTCTACATTCTGAACCTGGAAGAAGACATGTATTGGGGTATTTTATGACCTCCGAAATCTTAGTGTCTGAACTTAATAAAAGTTTGTCAGTCACAGACAGGACAGGAATCAAGGTCAAATTAGGGTACCTGAGAGGGGTAGGGCAACTCTCCGTGTAGCTCCTTCACAAAATGATGATTCAAGTGTTACTTAGGGATTATAGGCTGTTTCTTCTGTCTTGTGGCTCCTCTGTTCCTTCTGCTACTTTGGAGTCCTTTTTATTAGATGCTGTGCCCATTGAAAAGACCCTGATGGTGGGAAAGATTGAAGGCGAGAGGAGAAGGGGACGACAGAGGATGAGATGGTTGGATGGCATCACCGACTCAGTGAACATGAGTTTGAGTAGACTCTGGGAGTTGGTGATGGACAGGGAGGCCTGGCGTGCTGCAGTCCATGGGGTCGCAGAGTCGGACACGACTGAGCGACTGAATTGAACTGAACTGTGCCAGTTGGCAAGAGAGAATGGGCTGTGGTCTTTTCAGGAGATTCTAGGGGCCAGGCTTAGAAGTAGATACATCATTTCTGCCCACATTGTGTAGTCTGGAGCCCTGTGACTGGTTCAGACCAAAAGTCATGGCAGGCTGGGAAATATACTTTTCCTTGTGCTTGGGAAATAAAAGCAGGATTGGTGAGTGCCTAGTCCTTCCTGGTTGTAGGTAATATTGTCTCCATTTTTAGATGAGAAATTGTAGCTTTACTCATGTTCACATACTGAAAAGTGAAACAAATCCAGCCTCTTACCCTGGAAGTCTGACTCATAGTCTAGTAATTATTTGATGTATGGTTATTCATCAAACTCCAGACCCTTGTCCTGGAATGTACTTACACCGAATTTTGAATTTGGTGGAGGTAAACTTTTCTACAACCACTGTGACTTCTGCTGGCGGTTTACAGAGTAATTTATTTCAGGTTTTCTTTTTTCTACCTTTTTTTCTAGTGTGCTTAGCCTTCTAGAAGATATCCTCAGGTTACAGGAAGTATATGGTTTGTCTTTACTTACTCTTCTGGCTTCTCTAGGACTATAGTCATCTTTTATTCTAAATTTAAAGGCACATCAGCATTTTTCTCATTACCAAAAGCATGCTAAGTGTGAAGTTGAGTTTAAGAAATATCATCTGTTAAAATTATACCTCTCCTCACCATTTGAGATTAAATGTGTTCCACATTTCTAAGTCATAATTATTTTGTATTCCATCCTTCTACTTTTTTATAATAGAAAAATGTTTGTCTCCTAGAAAATGTTATTCTGTTTTTACATGTCTTTTTATTAGACTATTGAGGCATTCCTGCTTTAATAAGAATTTATGAAACAAAATCTTTCTTACTGTTACCTGTGAGCAAATTACTGACCTTGAATAACTCAGATGTAGAGTCTGGTGCTCAGGTCGCTCTTCCCATCCCTTCCTTTTCAAAGGAAAGAAGGATTGTGGGGAGTTGGTTTCTCTGTACCTTTACTCTGAACATTTGTTCTAACCATTGCTCAGATCACCTACAGATGTTCGTTCTTCATCGTGTCCAGCATACCACTGCTTTGTAGCCAGTATTCTCTAGTTTCTGTTGTAATTAAAGTTCCTTTTTGTTTTGAAGTTTGCTTGGCCCCTCTTTTCATGGAGAGGTAAGTGGTAGGTTACATTCTTTGTACATTTGAATAGTGGGTTTTGCATGAGGAGCAAGATTTGGCTTTTTGTCCTTTATAGCTTCCTTGCTGAACCTGCTTTCTGTTCTGATTGTTCAGCTCAAACCTTATGCATTTTTCTCTGCCCCTTCATCCCCCTAGGCTCTCACTTTGGTCTGATACTTCCCTTCATATGTCCCTGACTCAAAATATATTATGGTTGGATTTATTCTGATTTTTGTCTCATCTTTTATTGGGTAAAGAGGATGTGACAACACCCTGTTCAATTGCTCTTAATTCTTTTTGCCTGTTGTCTTTCGCATGTTGCCTGATCCAAGAATTTCCAAATTCCCTTTGGTGAGAGAAACCTACTATTCAAATGCACAGTAGGTGGGACCTATGACCTAAGGGAAAGGTTCAAACCTTCAGCTACTACCCTTACGGAATGCCTGAGTCCTTGCTCTCCTGCCTTAGCTGTCTTAATCCGTTCCAGAATGTCATGATGTTCGAGTAAAGTTTCCAATAAGTAACAAGAGAATGTATTTATATGTAATAAACAATATTTTAGTTACTTGTACTGAAAGATTTTCTAGGTTTTAGGTGGTGTTTGTTTTAAGTCTTTTTTTCACGTCTAAATTATTATTTTGAGATTTAGAATATAGAGACCAAAACTGTGTTATGACCTATCTTGTCAAAGAGTTTTGTATGATTCTTTATGTATTAAAGCTGTTTTTAGCTTTCTCTCAGTACCCAGCTTTTCCATATTTGTTCATATTTAGATTTTCATTTTAAATTTCTGAAATTTTTACTTCTAAAAAAATTTTTAAGTAGTTCACTTTAAATAGCATTACCGTTTAATTTTTTTTTCTAATGAATCTAGGTCAATACATTCTGTATTTTCTAGTATTTTTTTTTTAGTGGTCTTGAAACTGCCTTAGTAAGAAAGTTTGTAGTCTGATATTATTTTATGTAAGAGGTTTATGTAAGAAAATTTATGAAAAATTATTTCAGTGATTTAGTGGAGTTTAACACAGTTGGCTTTGTTATCTGAGACAGTGTTGACTGTTTGAATTAAAGTGAAAGTAGCCAAAGTAAATGTCAGAAGATACCGTTTAACTTAAATGCAGGAGATTCAGTTTTGTTGTAAATTCTATTAATACTTACTCTTTTTTTTTTTTTATTAGCACAATACATGCTTGTGATATAGAAAAAGATAATAAATTAATAAGAAGGAAAAAATAAGAGATAACAAACTGTATTCCTTTCAGCTAAAGACAGTCTCTATGTAATTTTGTTGTATTCCCTTCTAATCTTTTCATATTTTCCCCTCATGGATGTGATTATTTTATGTGTAATTTTACATCATGCTTCTTTTGCTTAACATGAAGCATTTGTCTTTAGTTGTATTTTTGTAACCATTATTCTTAACATCAAATGTAAGACTAATAAGCTTTTATATCTCTTTTCTAAGCCCATATTTGAAAGGCTTACTGCATCAGGCCAATTATTGCAAAATCCAGGCTTAGATTGAAGAAAGTAGGGAAAACCACTAGGTCATTCAGGTATGACCTAAATCAAATCCCTTATGATTATATTTTTATTTTCTAGTGTTCCCCTTACAAATTGTTGATATGGAGATGATCTGTGATGTATACATAATATTTAAATCTTGAATAATGTTGATAATGCCATTTATCATGTTTTAAAAATAGTCCATAAAAATGTTGTTGCCTACGACATTTAACCTCTCATACAGAGAGTGACCATATGAAGCTTTTTTTGGTTAAATGCCACATCCAAAGACTCATGGCAGTATGTTACATGACAGGTTAAAGCAAAATCAAACAAACAAGCAAAAAAAACCTGTGAATTTAATTTGAAACTAAATATGGTGTTATATATTTGCTAGGAATTTGATATTTGGAGAGAAGGAAGTACAGTCAGCCCTTTGTATCTGCATATCCATGAATTCAACCAAAGGATGGAAAATATTTGAAAAAAAACATTCCGTGAAGTTCCAGAAAACAAACTTGAGTTTTCCATTCTTCTTCAATTATTTACATAGCACTTACATTATACTTGGGCTTCCCTGGTGGCCCAGACAGTAAAGAATCTGACTTCAATGCACAAGGCATGCGTTTGATCCCTGGGTCGGGAAGATCCCCTGGAGAAGGAAGTGGCCACCCATTCCAGTATTTTCGCCTGGAGAATCCCATGTCAGAGGGGCCTGGTGGGCTGCAGTCCGTGGGATCGCAAAACGTTGAACACGACTGAGTGACTAACACTATGATTATACAGTGGAGGTGAGGGATAGACTCAGGGGATTAGATCTGCTAGACAGAGTGCCTGCAGAACTCTGGATGGAGGTTCATACACTGTGATTATACAGTGTGGGTGAGGGATAGACTCAGGGGATTAGATCCGCTAGACAGAGTGCCTGCAGAACTCTGGATGGAGGTTCATACACTGTGATTATACAGTGGGGGTGAGGGATAGACTCAGGGGATTAGATCCGCTAGACAGAGTGCCTGCAGAACTCTGGATGGAGGTTCATACACTGTGATTATACAGTGGGGGTGAGGGATAGACTCAGGGGATTAGATCTGCTAGACAGAGTGCCTGCAGAACTCTGGATGGAGGTTCATAATGTTGTACAGGAGGTGGTATCCAAAACCCTCCCAAGGAAAAAGAAATGCAAGAAGGCAAAGCGGCTGTCTGAGGAGGGCTTACCAATAGCTGGGAAAAGAGAAGCGAAAGGCAAAGGAAAAAAGGAAAGATGCATTCATCTCAATGTGAGTTTTAGAGAATAGCAAGAAGAGATCAGAAAGCCTTCTTAAGTGAATAATGCAAATAAATAGAGGTAAACAATAGAATGGGGAAGACTCTAGAGATCTCTTTAAGAAAATTGGAGATACCAAGGGAAAACATTTCATGCAAAGATAGGCACAGTAAAGGACAAAAACCAGCAAGGACCTGACAGAAGCAGAAGAGATTAAGAGGTGGCAAGAATACACAGAAGAACTGTACAAAAAAGATCTTCATGACCCAGATAACCACGATGGTGTGATCACTCACCTAGAGCCAGACATCCTGGAGTGTGAAGTCAAGTGGGTCTTAGGAAGTATTACTACAAACAAAGCTAGCAGAGGTGATGGAATTCCAGCTGAGCTATTCCAAATCTTAAAAGATGATGTTGTAAAACTCTGCACTCAGTATGCCAGCAAATTTGGAAAACTCAGCAGTGGCCACAGGACTGGAAAAGGTCCATTTTCATTCCAATCCTAAACAAAGGTCATGCCAAAGAATGTTCAAATTACCATACAGTTGCACTTATTTCACATACTAGCAAGATTATGCTCAAAATCCTTCAAGCTAGGCTTCAGCAGTACATGAACTGAGAACTCCCAATGTACAATCTGGATTTAGAAAAAGCAAAGGAACCAGAGCTCAAAGCGCCAATATATGCTGTATCGTAGAAAAAGCAAGGGAATTCCAAAAAAGCATCTGCTTCTCCTCCTTTGACTGTGTGGATGACAACAAAGTGTGGAATATTCTTAATGAGATGGGGATGCCAGGCCACCTTACCTGCCTGCTGAGAAATCTATATGCAGGACAGGAAGTAACAAAAAACTGGACATGGAACAACGGACTGGTTCAAAATTGGGAAAGGAGTACATCAAGGCTGTATATTGTCACCCTGCCTATTTAAGTGATATGCAGAATTCAGTTCAGTCGCTCAGGTGTGTCCAACTCTTTGTGACTCCATGGACTGCAGCATGCCAGGCCACGCTGTCCATCCCCAACTCCTGGAGTTTACTCAGACTCATGTCTGTTGAGTCGGTGATGCATGAAATGCTGGGGTGTATGACTCACAAGCTGGAATCAAGATTCCTGAGAGAAATATCAACAACCTCAGATATGCAGATGATACCTCTCTAATGGCAGAAAGTGAAGAGGAACTAAAGAGCCTTTTGATGAAAGTGAGAGTAAAAAATCTGGCTTAAAAGTCAACATTCAGAAAACTAAGATCATGGCATCTGGTGTCATCACTTCATGGCAAATAAAAGGGGAAATAGTGGAAGCAGTGACAGATTTTATTTTCTTGGGTTCCAAAATCACTGCGGACAGTAGTGACTGCAGCCATGAAATTAAAAGATGCTTGCTCCTTGGAAGAAAAACTATGACAAAACTAGATAGTATATTAAAAAGGAAAAACATTACTTTGCTGACAAAGGTCCATATAGCCAAAGCTATGGTTTTTCCAGTAATTGTGTGTGGATGTGAGTTGTACCATAAAGAAAGCTGAGCACTGAAGAATTGATGCTTTTGAACCATGGTGTTGGAGAAGACTCCTGCCAGTCCCTTAGATTGCAAAGAGATCAAACCAGTCAATCCTAAAGGAAATCAACCCTGAATATTCATTGGAAGGACTGGTGTTGAAGCTGAAGCTCCACTACTTTGGCCACCTGATGCAAAGAGGAAAAGACCCTAATGCTAGAAAAGATTGAGGGCGAGAGGAGAAGGGGGCAACCTCATGAGATGGCTGGATGGAGTCACTGACTCAGTAGACAAGATTTTGAGCCAACTCAGGGAGATGGTGAGGGACAGGGAAGCCTGACATGCTGCTGTTCATGGGGTCACAAAGAGTCTGACATGACTTCACAACTGATGAACAACAACAAAGTGCATCACAGGAAGCAGATTCCAAGTTATTTTGCAAAGGAAAAGACCAAAAATTGAGACAAAAACTTAAAGTATGGTAGATGGGAATCATTTAATATGAAATCAAATTCTACGAAGCAGTGACTGTTGAAGAAAAGTGTGTAACTATACCTTTATTAATAGGTTTTCCTTTGCACATCCTTAGATGGATGCTCCATGCAGCCTGGAAGTCTGTGTGTGTTGTACTTCTCAGCCAGCTTTTTCAGCGCAAACCTCTCTTCATTTGCACATTCCTGCCTCAGCCTCGCTCTGAACTCTTAAAGTCGGAACCTCTCTCTCTCTCTCTCATATCTTCATGCCATCAAACCCCCAGCACTAGTTGCATGTGCAGCCTCTCTTTGTTTTGTATTTTTGTTCTCCCTCTCATCTTCATGCCACTTATGTTTTTTGTTTTTTAGTGTTTATATATTTTAATTTTGGCCTATGGAGGAAATCTGTTGCTATCAAGACCCAATTCCTGCATTTGTGGGCTGTACCCCATCATCTCTAACCTTCACCTAGACTTTGCTTCTTTGGCCATTTCCTGTCTTCTGTACCATTAATTGCATTGTTTCTGTAGGATTATTCCTATTAATACACACACACATTTTTTAAATGTTTCCCATTAAAAATAATAAATAAACAAGAGTCACAGCTCTGCCTCCCTTTCTTTTTAAATCACAAAGCCCCTCCCATATCCATTCCTTAGGTTTGGCTTATTTCCCTGTTTTTCCTTCAATACTGAATTTGTTACATACTTGTTCTCATAAACTCAGTTTTCCTACTTCCTTATTAACTGTTTATCCTTCTACCATGTTTTATTTTCCTGTTAGGTGATCGTATTAATGCATATTGGTTTAAATACCAAAATTAGAGGTATTTAGAAAAATGGATTCACACAATTAAATCAGAATATTTTAGAAGAAAATAGATCCTAGAAAATGTAGGGGTCTTAAAATATTTCAGTAATGTAGGACTGTAAATGTAACTTAAGTTTTCCTGTAGTACTAAGATTCTTTCACTGAGAATTATTTTCTCAAAGAAATAAACAACTAATTTTAGTCTTTATAAATGAGTTATTGCTTATGTGTTCTCCTGAATGTTATATATTCAGTCCTCATTATTTGTTGATTCTGTACTTGTGATGTGCCTAATTGCTAAAATTTATTTGTAATCCCAAAAGTCATACTTGTGGTGCTTTTGAAGTCATTTATAGAAATATAATATGCAGAGTGGTAAAAAATTTGAGTGACTTGTTCCCAGCTGAGGCCTAGGTTCCAGTTGAGGCCTAGGTTCCCAGCTGAAGCTTTCTTATTGTACGTTTCATATTGTAATCAGGTGTCCTTTTTGTGGTCTAACTAGTCCATGTTTTCACATTTTTGCTTTTTTGGTAACTTTGCCATTTAAAATGGCCCTCAAGTATAGTGCTGCAGTGCTTGATGTCGAGTGTTCCCAAGCTCTAGAAGATTATGATGTGCCTTATGGAAAAAATTTACTAGAAATATTCACAGATACCAGGAAAATACTATACTTAAGATTATAGTTTTTAGATAAGTTTTGTTCACACCTTGGTTTTATTACTGTTGACCATGAATTTAATATTAATGAATCAACAGTATATATTAAGGTATCTTTAAACAGAAACACACATAAAACAAGGGTTTATACTGATTGATTGAAGATCTTGTGACTGGAGGCTCGTGGGAACCTAACCGTGTATTTCCCCTAGGAGCAATGGTTCAGTGTTCGCGGCGACTTTATAGAGCATAACTACCGCGAATAACGAGAATCGACTGTAAGTTAAAATTCTGGACTTCGACTGAAATTTCAGGAAGTGCCTCCTTACCCATGTTAAGTATAGTTTAGGGCATTTTGGTTTGGGATATATATTTTATTTCAAAACTCTTAAGAACATTCATTCATTGATCCTTTTTGAGCACTTACTATATGCCAGTAACTGTACTAGTTTTGAAGTATACAGGAACAAGTAAGTTACAAAATCTTTACTCCAAAGATCTGTCAGCTAGAGGAATATTCCATTTTACCCCAGTCAGTCTGATACCAACTGCAGTTCAATTTTGACACTGGCTACCTGGAGTTAGTTCAGATTCCGTCGGTTAAAGGCAAAATCCTTCATAAGAATGCATAGGCTTTGGATGCCAACTGCAAGTTCTTGGGATCCCTGGGCCATACTTTTGACAACCAGCATTTCCATGACCCCCTCGGTTCAGAGTGCAGTGATCACAGTTTTGTTAATATAAAGATTACACATTGGATGAGGTTTGGGAAGGAGCACAGCGTTTCCATGTCCTCTCCCTGCAGAATCGGCATGTCACCCTCCATGTACTTCAGTATGTTTAACAGCTAGGAAGCTCCTCGGAGCTTTGGTGTCTAGAGATTTTATGGAGTTTCATTACATAGGCATGATTTTAATCATTGGCTGCATGATTGAAACTTAATCTTCAACAGCCTTCCCATTCCTGGAGGTCAGCTGGCTGAAAGTTGCAGTTCTAATTGGGTGGTATTTCTGCTCACCTGCCTCCATCCTGAAGCTGTAAGTGGGGCAGTAACCAGGTATAGTCTTTATTACACCACAGAGAGATTGCCTTATAAAGCATCAAAGGTAAATTAAAAGTTTGCCAGTAGTGGCACAGGTATTTCAAGCAGAGGGAAGGATATATGCAAAAATGCCAAGGGATGAAAGAATTTGTGGAATAAATGTCACTTAGGCTAGGTAGAAGGTCATGTTCGAAAGGGTAGTTCTTTTTTTAATTGGAGGATAATTGCTCTACAATATCATGTTAGTTTCTGCCTACATCAACATTAATCAGCCATAGGTGTACATATGTCCCCTCCCTCTTGAACCTCCTACCCACCTCCCACCCCCAAAAACGGAATTCTTGAGTCTGATGAAGTAGACAGTAGATTGTGAAAGGCTATTAAAATAAGAGGTCACAAACTCTATATTTGGCATTGTAATGTGTATTTTAGCTTTAATGCAAATGTTTAAACATATACAAAGAACAGACAGAATAATATCATGAACATATAACAAATATAATGAGCTCCCATGTATTCATTACAATAACTGGTGGCCAGTTTGTTTCATCTGTACTCCCTTCCCCTCTTCCCACCAAAATTATTTTGTAGCAAATATTATTATTATTATTTCATCATAGATATTTTGGTGTATATCTCTAAAATAAATGAACTTTTAAAAAGTTACTGTAATCCCATTATCACAGCTAAAAATTTTAACAATTTCTTTATATCACTAAATATTCGGTCGTTACTCACATTGCCAGTTCAGCAATATTTTTAAAACAGCAAATCAGCAGTAGCATTTTTAAAAAATTGAGGTATTTCACTTTAAAAATCTAGATTTTTGTGGTTGAAAAATTTGAAGATCTTTCAATATGAGGTGTCTGTTTCTTTTTCACAACAGGACATTGGTTGGTGTCTTTGCTTAGCTGCCTTACTCACTGCTTTACTCTGTGAGGAGTCTCGGAAAGGATTTATGCCGGCATATATGCCTTGATAGGATTTGCATTATGGAAAAAAATAAATGTGGGATTAGAATGCGTTTAGGAGAGAGCCTAGGGGAAAAGAAGAGGAGTTTTGCCATAGTCATCTAGAGAGGAAGATACTCTGAACTGAGGTCCTTTCAGGAAGTAGGCAAGTTTGGAACTTGAGGTAAAGAACGGAATTAATGCTAATATATGGAAAGGGCGTTTTGAAGGTAAAACCCAAATGTCAAACTTAGGTGGCTGACAGGAAGTTCAGGTGAGACAGGAAATTGCAAATGAGCAGGTGGGTGCTTGGGAAGGAATAAACGACTTGTCTGGATATTTTGACTGGGTAGTAGAGGTAAATACAATCAGATGTTTTTGGAGCCCTGACCAAAGAGGGTTAGATATGGTTAAGAGTAAACGGTTTTGTTAATATAGCAATTCACTCTAATTCTTACATCAAGTTTGAGAATTTTCCAGCTAAATTAAAGGAAGGAAAGAAAGCAAAGACTACTTGTAGTTTTGGGGGCATTCAGGGGACTCTTTAAGACAAATAACAATTCCTTCTGTGTAAATGAAGGATGGGTAGAGAATTTGAATGTGTTTCTGCAAGCTTGCCTGCAGAATTCACACCCCATTTATTGTTAGTGTAAGACAATAGGATCTTACTATATTTTAATAGTGTATCAGTTGTAAGAGAAACACCTACAAACAACATTGTAGAGTCTGGCATCTAGTAAGTGCTTGGTGGGTGTTTGCTGAATTTGAATCTAAACCTTTTAAGGCTGAAGCAGTTGTATCTGTTCACGTTAGATTTTTTCACCTGATATTTCCCTACAGTGTCTTCCCAATTAGGAAACTCAATAAATGTATGTAGAGTAAGTGAATAATTCTGGTGGTTTTAATTCTTTATTTAAAAAGAATTAAATTTTTTTCTTAGTTTGAGATGGTATCAACACCCTACAGAAGAAGAATTAAGAATTCTTGCAGGAAAGCAGCAAAAAGGGAAAAGCAGAAAAGACAGGTAAGTTATATGGTTGAGTTTGTAAAGTGTTAAAATATTTTACATAATTTATGGAAATATATTTTGGTACTTTGGTTAAAGTAACATATACGGATTATGCTATAAATGGAAAATCTGAAATCAAAATCCATGATATAAAATAATATTGACTTGCCATTTAAGAGCACCCAATATGTAGTAATCTAATATGTAAGCACAAAAATGAAAATTCTACTTGAAATTGTTAGTGGGGAGTTGAGAGACCCATAACCTATGTCTTTGCAACTCATTTAAAGATAGCAGTTGGTTTGGGTTCTTTTCCAGATTTTGCTACCACTCAGAAATTGGGCAAATTCATTTGCTTTTTGCCTCTGTTTTCTTTTTTTTGTTTGTTTTTTTGTTTTTTTAATAAAAGGGGTGAACAGTATAACTTCTTAGATCCTGTACAGGCTCTTAAATATTATATTTAAAGTTTGTGAAGAAAATTGCCTGTAAATAAACTTCACTTAATAGACTCCAGCAGCCTCATCTGTGAAGGAGAAGGACCAAATATAGTAATTTTGAAAGATTCTTCCAGCTTTAAAATTTTATGTCCTTATTTATATTGAATCTTCATAGAAAATACATGTCAGTTAGCCTCTCTAAATGGGCCTTAGTTTCCTTAACTGAGGAGAACTTCCTAGGATCTGAATCTGTGATTCTGATATATTGTAAAATGTCAGTGACAACATATTATTACCAATTCCTCATGTATATCATAAAAATTATATTAATGTGGGTGAATGGATTTATAGGTACTGAAAAGTTTTTTTGAACATTAATGATTATTTGACATGAAATTAGAAGTTTAAAAAGTCTGTCTTTTCTGATTTGGCCACCATTTTCTTTTTCACTTATCATTACAAATACACCTTGAAGGTCATTGGAATATTAAGTGTAAATCCTCCTTCTTTGTATTCCAGTGGTTATATTCTTTAGTAAAATATTTCTGTCAAATATTAAAATTTTCAAAGCACTTTTATAAAGCTTTATTTAATCCATCCAATAACCCTAAATATTCATTGTTAATTTAATTTATATTTTGCTAATAAAAAAGGTGTTGCTTAGAGGTGTTAACTGAGTTACTCAAGTTCATATAACTTATTAGGAGTCAGGATTTTAATCCAGGTCAATTTTTAGTTTCTACATTTCTTTTTAACTACTCTGCATTTGCCTTTCACAACTACCATGGTCAACATTTGTGAGCTTAGGTAGTATAGTACTTATTTTATAAGCATCTGAATTCTTATTATATGCCTTGTAGCCAATAATTTTTTTATTTTTATAATAATTTTTATATGTTGAAAATGCTTTACATTTACAAAAAGATACATTAACAACACTATCTTGTTTGTTTGTTTTTTTTAACACTATCTTGTTTTAGTAGCAGTAATTATTTGATTTACTGACATGAATTACAATTTTTATTGGGGTTTTCCCAGTTTATACTTATTTAAGGATAAATACAAAGTCATTTCTTGGTATTATAATTATTGTTACTGAAACTTAGTTTATTGCTTTTGATTTATGTTTGATTGTGTTTAAAAATTAATTTTGGAAATAATACACATGCACCTGAAGAATTGTTTTCCTCAACCCATGATTCTTTGTAAAAGCAGCTCTGAACTGGCCTTGCACATTTCTGAATTTCTCATGCACATAAATCTTCATATATTTTTTCAGTTCTGATTTGTTTAAAGCTACAGGTCTGTTTATATGTATGTATGTGTGTACGTGTATAATTTCAAAGTGAAATGCATTTTGTCTTCATTTCCTTTTACTTGTGTGCCTCAGGAAAGAGATGTTAGGGCTGTCTTTAAATCTCCAGAAGAGAGCAGGAAAAATGGGGTGAAATGGTAAGCTAGCAGTCAAGGTTTTGTTTCTGTCACTAGTATAGGTAACTCTTCTCCTGGTAATCTGTATGTTCTCTTAATAATTTACATCCATATTTTGTAGTTCCCCTTTTGAAAACTACTTTTTAGTGCCTTACCTCCTTTTTGATAAAATATTAGAACTTCTGCCTCTTTTTCGCTGTGAAATTTATAACCTTATTTGTAGTTAGTTTGATACAAACACTTGAATAACAGTGAGGGTAACTTGTTTTTTGTGTCACTTGTCTGATTTTTATAGGAAATATAATGGTCACATTGAAAGTAAGCCACTAACCATTCCAAAGGATATTGATCTCCATCTAGAAACAAAGTCAGTTACAGAAGTGGATACTTTAGGTAAGGGAAATCTGGGTAAAGTGTTCTGTAAATCTCAGTTTTATATTATGCTAGTGAAAGTACTTGAATTTATCTTTTGTGGTTAGATTCTTTTGTTTTCCTAATCATTTAAGTCCATTATACAGACTATGAAATCTTTCTCAGAGCTAAGAAGCTCAAAATTACTTCATCTGATTTGAATTTGTTTTTCTATCCACCTGACTTATAGTAAGCCTTATTTTTCCCCATTTTTCAGAAGAGGCTGTCTTATGCAAGTTTGTTACACAGTTTTTGTATATGCTGAGATTACAGTTTTTACTATCTCAGATTCTAAGTTGCCATCTGTATCAGTTTACATGTTTTATAATGTTGCTTGTAGAAATGCATCTGTATGTTTGTATTAAACTACCTATATTTAAAGCAATTCAACTTTATGTTATATTTAGTAGAAAGGAAAATGGTTTTAGAGTGATGAATTGGATTAGAAATAGAAAACTTTACTTATTCAAGATTTTATTGGATATCTCTGAATAAGTCAATCAATTTCCCCCCTGTATATTAGTGTTTAAAATTATATAATAACTATAATGATTTTAAATTTAAAGTGAAATTTATATGAAATTATTCAAATCCTAGAAGAGAAAAGCATTTAAGGTGATATTGTTTAGAACACTAGTTTTCAGACCTGGCTGTATATCAGAACCACTTAAGCAGCTCTTTAAAGATGAAGATTCTCTTATACCTCCCCTTGATGATTCAGTAAATGTAGAGTGGTTTCTGAGAATTTGTATTTTTTAAAATGTTCCACATGGTTCTGATATTTTGACTAGGTTTAAGAACTACAGTTTTATATGATAAGTAAAATTAAAATGACATTTAAAAAGTAATTTTTGATAATGCTGTGTAATGTATCATTATGTAATTTGGTCCTTCTTGGATTGAATCACACCACCACACAAAAATGTTAGTAGAGTCACTTCAGATCTCATAAAGAATTACCTTGTGAAACAAGGTGGCTTCAATACATTTGAAAGTTGATGCTACATTTACAAGATTGTATGTATGTGTGTGTGTGTGTATATGGAAAGGGAATCCTACAAAGTGTCAGTGATGAACAATATACATTAGTTTGTCTAGTGTTATTCAGATTATTGAGACTGGTTACCTCATCCCCCTTTTGTTTCTTTTTAACTATTTTTCATGCAAAATTTAAAACATGTAAAAGCACTTGAACTTTTTGATTAGTTATCCCATTCGTTTTGTTAATCTGATAGGTGTGGGTACTTGTACAAGAATACTTATACACATTTCCTGATTTCTAAAACAGAATTTTGCTGTTCTTACTAATAACTGATGTTTAATGGATAATTATCAGCTAATCAACCTTAATAATAGTTTAAATTGACTACTTATCAGACATTGTTATAAGTGCTTTATTTGTATTATGTTGCCCTCACAGTTCTATGAGGTATGTAACTATTACTGACTTTTTTTCAACTTGTTAGATAGAGGAGTTAAATAACTCTGAATGTGGTAAAGACATTTAGCGAGAATTAGGCTACTTAATGAACGTAAAAAATTGAAGTTAGGGGTAATGTGGCTTCAGCTTATTCAGTATTTTGTTCTACAATTTTGAGCAATAATTGCAAATTGTGCTTGTTAAATAACTGATCATGTAACATCAAGATTATTCTAGTTAATTAGAATAACAGAGAAATGTTATTTATGTTTATATTTATGTAATCATTTGTGAATTCATGCTCTGTGTCTCTGTTTAGGTAAAAGTAGAGGGCTTTCTACCTGACCTTTAGGTGCTCTCAGGAGGCTAATACAAATCACTGGAATTGATGAATTCTGTTTTTAGTGCAATATTCTATTGAGAGGCATGTATGTAATTACATTATTGAATACAGAAAGAAGAATGTAATACTTGAGTTATATATAGAACCAAGAATATATATAATTTGTTCTTTTATTGAATGTATGTATTATTGATAGACCAATAACTTTCTTAAAAGTCTTTCAGTTTGTATTAGCTATCTGTTAGACAAGTCTCTTAAAGAACATAAGAACATTTGAATGTCTCCTGTCTGTTTGCTGTGAATGAGTTCCCTGGGGGAAGCCTGTGTGAATGTGGGCAGGCATGGAGAATTAGAACATTTACTTTAACTTTTGTTAGTATAAACTGAAATAACTTTATCTTTAGATAAACAGGTATTTGTCTGTCTGTTCCAACCATTTCTCTGCTGTCCTTCCAGAAAGTTATTTAAAAAGTTCAACTGAATGACTACAAGGGAGGAGAGGGTTCTACAGAGTAGGAGTTCTTCAACTCCTTTAGGGTAAATCTTTCAGACTGATGTTCAGAAGTTATTAGGTCTATTACAACAAAAAACCTAAAGCAGTTAAAATAGCTTGAAGGCAAAGTAAGTGTGTTACATTGACATGAATAAAGAATATATCTAATTATGAAAGGAATTGGAAGTTTTGCTGTCACCTTGTAAAGATTTAAGTTTGGTTAGTTTATTTTCATATTTAAATAAGTCTTATTTTGAGTGGTATTTTATTTTTAAAAGCCGTTTTTTTTTTTTTTTAAATTCTGATTTTAAAATATCCTCAGGTGTTACATTTTACAACTAAAATTTTCCCAGAGTAATATAGATCATTTTATTATGTGCCAGTGAGAACATAGGAAATGGTGTTCTGGTGCATGGTATATTTCCACATTTCTAGAAGGTCTTTTGCAAAATGATGTTGATCTTTGAGACTATTCTCTGGCAGAAATAAACCAGAATATCCAAGAAAAGGGAATGGAATTATACTTTGAGACAGTGTTAATTTTAATGTCAACCCTTAAGGATGGAAGTTTGTTGAAGGAGTATGGTTTTATGGAGAATTGACAGGCATTTCTTGAACTTTTCTTCTAGAGAATAAAAAGTATATTTACTTAATTTATTATTTTAGCCTGCAGTAACTCACAAAATTACTAATCCTCCGTTAGTAAGGTTAGTAATATGTGACTTGAAGTCCAACTCTCGTTTCACAGAAATGAATATAAGTAAATCTGTATAGTACTCTATCAAGTTATATTCTAAAGCTAAAATATTATTGCTCAGATTCTTTATTTTTCTAAGTAATGATTTATAATTTCTGTGAAAGCTAATCATTTAAAAAAAAATAACAAATCATTTTGCAATCAAATTTTTAACAACCATTTAAATAACTTTTGTTAATCATTTCAGTTTTATTATTTAATTTACAATGTATTAAAGTTTGGTTTTGGATGCCAATATTCTCAGTCTATTTCTCACATTTTTAGATTCTCATATTTGCACACCTTACATGACAAATCATCAAACAATAAAATCTCACATTTGAAGTTAATTATAGATAAATCTTCCTAAAGCTGTTTTTCAGTTTAAGTAAAACTTTCTTTTTTAAACCTTTATTTTTCAGCATTGCATTACTTTCCAGAATACCAGTGGCTGGTGGATTTCACAGTGGCTGCTACAGTTGTCTATCTAGTAACTGAAGTCTACTACAGTTTTATGAAGCCCACACAGGAAATGAATATCAGCTTAGTCTGGTGCCTGCTTGTTTTGTCTTTTGCAATGTATCCTTCAAAACATCATTAATATTAATTTATGAATTTGTTTTCCTTTTACAGCTAACACTATTAGATCTCGTCTCTGATTTAGAAAGGATTTTAGATCATTAGAGAATGTTTCTTTGTTGAAATCCTCTTTATATACTTGAAAAAAATTTTTTTAATGGAGGTAGATAGTTTAAAAGGTGAAATACAAGGAAAGAAAGCAATTCCCTGCCTTTCCTTTCCCATCTGACTCATGTCACAGAGGGAGCCCCTTCTACCTCTTTTAGGTAGTTCTTTGCAGATTTCCTTCCTCATGTTTAAATAATACATGATAATGGTGTTTTTTAAATTTTAAATATTATTGCACCTTTCTCCTTTGCTTTCCTCCTTCCTTCTTTTCTTTCTAAATATGGAGACAAATTTTTTTTTAAGAAATCAGAAAATACACTTTATTTGGACTTAAAAATTTTGCCCAATAGTTATTTTAAATGCATGAGCCTTTGTGCGCGTACACACACACACACACACACACACACACACACACACACACACACACACACACACACACACACACACACACACACACACACACACACACACACGTGTGTTATCATTCTAATAGTGCTGCTTGGGAAATTTGTTGCTTGTGCTTGGGACATTCATATAGAATAAGAAATTAGGAAGTCAAATGAACAAAATAGAGGAAAAGTATGGTCATTTCTTGACTCTGGGATTGTTGAAGTTAGTGTCTGAGGATATTTGGCATGATTGGACCAACCTGAGTCCTGACCAGGACTCCCTACAGTGTTAACATAGTGAGATGTTAGATTTCTTTGAATGATTCTTTGACTTTTATCTCTCCCTTTCCATTTATTTTATACAGTTTTCTTGATTTTTCTCTGACTTTTCTCTTTTAACCCTTTTGTTAAATTTTTATGTCAACTTAAAAAAAAGTTAAGACTTCTTTGAAAGCTCCATTTTCATAGCAGTTGTGTGTCATGGTTGTGTAATATCTTTTAAAGAACATTAATAGCTTTTATGCTTAAATTTGCACGTTGCATTCTTTATTTTCTGAGTCTCCCTCTTCCTCCCTTTTTGTTTTAATCACTGTCATGTTCAAGATTGTTCTGGAATGTCTTATGGTCTCTGAGTATCCATTTATATTCGGAAGGAGGGGTTAAAAATTGGAAGTTTCTTGCAGGTGGGGAGCTTGTTGACTGGTAGGCTTTTCAGTGGCTAATTGAACAAAGGTCTGGCACTGTCCCGTATGTGGGATCTAAGCCTGACAACTAGTGTTATGAGAGCTGATTGGGGAAGGCTCAGAGACTCAACATTCGGTGTGCAGGCATTGATTTAAATGCATGTCTGGGTCCTCCCCCTGCCCCTGTTCTCAGCTCTTCATTGTCACCTGAAGTTTCACCTAATACCCCCAAGCCCAGTCTTTTCTGCTTTAATATCTTTAAAATTTAATTCTTCTGGGTTCTGCCAAAACTGGGGGAAAGCCATCACTTAATCTCTGTAAGTCGGCAAAACAGAAGATCTGGAAAGTCTATTTATACTAATGCAGTCATTCAACCAACCATCTTGTTTTCCTACGTTTTGCAGTCCTGCGTTTGGAGGCCCCCGCTGTCTCTAGTTCCTGACTTTTGCACCATGTTTCATAAAAAAATTGGCTTTCTTCTCACTGGGTTCCTTGCCTTGTACATCTCACATAGTAGAGAAAATTGAAGCCTGAATTAGTTACTACTTGTGCATTTACTTAATGTCTTCCAAAATTTGTTGTAATTTTTTTCTACTGTCATTTCTTTTCCTATTCTTTGTTTTGGGGAGTTCTGCTTTCTTCCTTGTGTGGTTTATTTAGTCAGAGTTGGGGAGTAAGAGAATTAATAGATGTTTTCCATCTTTTATTTCAGCCAGTGGCCATTGAACTGTCTTTTAAACTTGTTATGGGATACCATTTAAAATACATGATGCGATTTGATATTCAGCACCACTGTGCTATCCTTCTGTTGACTCTTTTGGATTGATTTAGGTATAATTTAGAGTAGAATAGCCAGAACAAAGCCTTAGGAGTTGATATCTTCACAAGATTTATATTGTACTGGGTATAAATACTGATTATGTGTGTTAGTTGAATAAGACCCCCAGATATTCAGTAGTATACTTATTGAAGAGCGGGTTAAATTCAAGGGTTTACAATATTACTATTTAGCTCTATAGTATTAAATAAGTGAAAAATCATTTAGTCAGAATGAACAGCATCCTTAGACATCGTCATATTAAACATACTGAAAATATTATAACTTGATAATTAGCACTAGCTGAATATGTCATTACTTTTTTCATACTGTGAGTTTTTATGTTCTCTGAAATATTGTTTGTTATGAAATATTCTTGGTTTTGTTTCATTCTCTTTGTTTTGTAGCTATGACAAATTTATGTAAAAATGCATATCCTGATACCCAGTTTTATTTAATGTGATACAGCCTTTAATTCTACTTACCAGAAAAATTAGAAAAATGTACTTCTTAATAGCTATTCAAAGTATTGTTTATGTGAATAAATTTTTTACCTTTCATTTCACTCAGTAATGCCTGCTAATGTGAGAGCAAAGGTCCTAAGCAGTCTTCAGCACTGAACTGGCTCCACTCAGTTTGAAGTAGTGCACTTGTAGAAGGCACCAAACAATAGCATCCCTGCAGGGATCTAGTCGCTGGCTGTCTCTCCATCCCAGGGAGGACAGAAAGTGGTGAAGGGCTTTGTAATCCAAGCTATTTTCTGCCAACTTTGACCCTCCTCAAAGCGAGTAGGGAAGAAGAAGGAAAGTAGAATTGTGTATATGCTTGGGTACATGATTTTCTTTCGAACGTGTAGCATGTGAGAAAATGACCTGCTACCTTCAATGGCATGCAGGAAACCAGAATTAAATGCCTGATATCCAGATTAACTCCAAAGAAGAGTCTGTTAATAGCCTTTTACCTTAGTTATAACGTATCTGGTATGCCTTTCACACCCTATGAACAGTCTAGCTGCAGTGACCTCTGTCTGGCTTCTCTTTATTTTCTTATTGTATGTGCCTACTTATTAGTCAAACACATGTCTCCATTGATTACATAGGACAATGGCTCCACTTAATTCCAGAGTCACACGTACATCAGTCGATTCAGGAATTCTCTGCAGTTGTTACTGATGAAATAGCCTTTGTTAAAATGGTCTGCAAATTAGACACATATAACTTAAATAATTGGTTCACTTCAAAGTGAGGAAGAAAACTGTCTTACTTTTGTGCTCATTTCCCTTCTCATCAGTTTTTATTTGACATTCTTGTGTTGAACAACAATTATAATATTTACAGAATCTTGAAAGTTTTGAAAAAACACAAGAATGATTTTTTAAAACATGTGACACTCAAATCTTGAACCGTGGAACTTAAAACTGGTTCATCTCTTGTTGTCAGCTCTGCTTTCTTCTTCAGCTGAGGTGTACATGCATCTAAGCTGTCACACCTGCTTCCAGTCTTACTGTAAAACCCATATTAATTCTCAGCTCTACTCTCTTGCCAATTTGTAATTCTAACCACAATTTGTCCAAGTTTGTATGTTCTACTTCCATTTATGCCAAGTTTATGTTACGTAGACGATAAGAGATAAAGAAAGCCTTATAATGAGGATGGAGCAGTTTTAGTAATTGTCTTTCCTATATGATGACCCATGAAGTTTTAGTCACTGGAGAAATGTCCACTGATTTCATAATATGAAGCATATATTTTCATTTAAGAATAAGAGAAAAATGTAAAGGTAAAAATGGTGCTTGCAAAATTCAGAGATCATTTGGTAGAAATAAAACTTTTAAAAATTAAAATATTGTACACTTCATGGATTTTTTTTAAAGAACCTTTTCTTATGAATAAGCTGTATTGCAGAATAATACTGAGTCAATTGCGTGAATTTAAGTGAGAAGAAAGCTGTTCTACAAAGAATGGTAAAGCTTCTCAGTGGTTCTATTATATTTGGTTAAAGAACTGGATCGTTAGTCACATTTCCACAGTGCTTGTATTTTACAGTGTGGATGGTTTAAGGTGCAAAACCCCATTATATATATTTTTAAGACTATGTTTTAAAATTTAATTTGCCTTGGTTGCCAGACATGCAGATTTTATACAAATCAAAAAGTTGTGAATGGTTTAAATTGAAATAAATTCTTGGGTTTTCTGTGTTAAATATACAGCTCTGTTTGTAGATTTGTAAATTAAAGGTCTGCAAATTAAATGCTGTACTTGTTTGCTATAGGAAATAGACAACTACAGCAAAGTAGCATGACTTAGTCACCTCTTTTGAATTCCTTAAACGATTCTAAATTATTCTTTACAAAAATGTTGTGCTTTAGATTAATAGGAAAAATGAAACACTAAACCCTGAAGTGAACTGTGTAAGATATCATGTTTCCCAGTGAAAAAGGAACAGACTCAGGGCTGTTGAATCTGAGCCAAGGTACTTGTTTTGTCTTGAAAATTTGGACGATACATAGTACGTCAAAACCTGATTCTTTAACAAACTTTTGGAGATCTTCTATGACAGTGATACTGTCAGATTACTCACCTTTCAGGTCAGAAACCTAGCATTATATAGGGAACTTAAGTGAGAGGTAGGACTGTTTTTTTGTTTATTAATTTATAGTCAAGTATGACTTTTTTCTTTCAGCTAGGAAATGGTAATTTTTCTTATGAATCTAAAAATATAATGCTAATTTTCCTTGTTTTACTTTATTTTAATCAGAAGATCAGTTAATAGTTTTTTGTTGTTTGCTTTTTTTTTTTTTTTTTTAATAAAGCCGATATCTTTATGCTTTCAAAAATCTGGTCATCATTTTTCCACAGTCTGGTTAAGTTGAGGCTGAGTGTAAACTATTTTATAGGATGGGTTTAAAGTTGCATAATAGTTTTTGGCTTTTATTTATCTGAGAGAAGTTTAGGTTCATTTCTTTTCTCTTTAAAATAAAGTAATTGAAGCTTTGTCTCTAAGAAAATATGAAGAAATGTTTTAGTTAAAAATTTATCCAAATTTTGTTGGTATTTTTTAAACGTTTGAAGATAGGATCAGATTATTTTAAGAGGATTTTATTTGGTAGCTCTTAAGGATTATTAATTTAGTTTTTAATAGCTGTTCTATAGCAGGACTTTAGTTTCTAGATTTCTCTGCAGCAAGAATGCGAAGTATGATGTGATTTTTGAGTATTTTGTTTGCCTTTTCTTATGGAAAACTAGATGTGATAAGTTTAATCATTTGAATACAAAAAAACATTAGGTTATTGTTAGTGTTCCCCAAAACAATATAATCTTTCACAGATTAGAAAAACTTTCCATTTACATGCAAATTGCTTAGAGTGGAAATGTGATCTATTTTTAAAAGGTAATCATAGATTTTGTGAAAAACTTTTGAGAAACATCTATGAAAACCTCTGTTTATTCCTTAGAATACTATGCAATAGATTTGTGTATTGGCAAAAAAACTGGCAACATTTTGTATCAGAATATGTTTCTATGTATTTCTTTCCTTCTCAAAAGAGCATCTGAACATATTGTTGAATAATTTTATGAGGTTAGGGTGTAGAATACATTTTCTTAATCCGAGAATAGGGTCTTGAAGTTAAAACATGGTAGTACTTCGGCACATCTATGTTATTAAAGTTGTTATCCTAGATAAGAGAAATTTGCCATTTTTATAACAAAAAATTAAGCCTGTTCGCTATTTGAAAGCTCTTATCTCCAGCTCAAAAATATGTATATTTAAAATACTTCCTACTGAATAAATCTTCCAACCTGTCATTGATTTTTCTTTTCTGTTCTGATTTTTGTATCTGCATCTATAAATTATGGCCTAATTCCAGTATGAAAAATGTTGACATTAAATTAGAAGCTTAAAAATATCAAGTACATGATAGAAAAAATTTATTCCATCCCTAACTAGACATGGAACAACAGACTGGTTCCAAATAGGAAAAGGAGTATGTCAAGGCTGTATATTATCACCCTGCTTATTTAACTTATATGCAGAGTACATCATGAGAAACACTGGGCTGGAAAAAGCACAAGCTGGAATCAAGATTGCCGGGAGAAATAGCAATAACCTCAGATGTGCAGATGACACCACCCTTATGGCAGAAAGTGAAGAACTAAGGAGCATCTTGATGAAAGTGAAAGAGGAGAGTGAAAAAGTTGGCTTAAAGCTCAACATTCAGAAAACTAAGATATGGCATCCGGTCCCATCACTTCATGGCAAATGAATGTGGAAACAGTCCCTGACTTTATTTTTTTGGGCTCCAAAATCACTGCTGATGCTGACTGCAGCCATGAAATTAAAAGATGCTTACTCCTTGGAAGAGAAGTTATGGCCAGCCTAGACAGCATATTAAAAAGCAGAGACATTACTTTGCCAACAAAGGTCCATCTAGTCAAGGCTATGGTTTTTCCAGTGGTCATGTATGGATGTGAGAGTTGGACTGTGAAGAAAGCTGAGTGCTAAAGAATTGATGCTTTTGAACTGTGGTGTTTGAGAAGACTCTTGAGAGTCCCTTGAACTGCAAGGAGATCGAACCAGCCCATCCTAAAGGAGATCTGTCCTGGGTGTTCACTGGAAGGACTGATGCTAAAGCCAAAACTCCAATACTTTGGCCATCTCATGTGAAGAGCTGACTCATTTGAAAAGACTCATGCTGGGAAAGATTGAGGGCAGGAAGAGAAGGGGACGACAGAGAATGAGGTGGTTGGATGGCATCACTGACTCGATGGACACGGGTTTGGGTGAACTCCAGGAGTTGGTGATGGACAGAGAGGCCTGGCGTGCTGCAGTTCATGGGGTCGCAAAAAGTCGGACACAGCTGAGCAACTGAACTGAACATTCTCTTTATTTCAGAAATGGAGATCTTATAAAGCAAAATAAGTTAGCATTTAAAGGATGTGTTCGATTGTAATTAGCTTCCACCTAATTAAGTGGAAAAAAAAAGAATTAAAAAAAAAATAAATAAAGGAGGTGTTCCATTCAGGTAGAACTGAGGGGTTAATTAAGAGGCTCTTTAGTTCCTCTTCACTTTCTGCCGTTAGTGGTATCATCTGCATATTTGATGTTATTGATCTCTCTCAGCAATCTTGATTCTAGCTTGTGCTGCTTCCAGCCTGGTATTTCCCATGATGTGCTCTGCATAGAAGTTAAATAAGCAGAGTGACCATACACAGCCTTGCTGTATTCCTTTCCCAGTTTTAAACCAGTCTGCAATTCTATGTCCAGTTCTCCGTGTTGCTTCTTTTATTTATTTATTTATTATTATTTTTTTTTACGTGTTGCTTCTTAACCTGTATACAGGTTTCTTAGGAAACGGGTAATTTGGACGGGTATTCCCATCTCTAATAATTTTCCACAATTTATTGTGATCACACAGTCGAAGGCTTTACACTTAGGAGATTGTAAATATACTGTTCTGATTTAAGTGGAAGCTTGTGAACTATTGAATGAATACTTTAACAATTGGCCCTAGCCAGAGCGTGGTATTTTACATCAGAATATTGTTTGTGTGTTTACATTATGGGTTATGGAAAGGTTTTGTTCCAGTATGGAGCTCAATAAGTAATTAGTTTTAAGATGTGTCTAGTATTTGAGATTTATCTAGTATGAGTTCTGGATGTAGCCATTATAACATTTTAGGTGTTTGTGGTATAGGGTTATATTAATGTATTAATGATATATGATTATACTTCACACTTGAATTTGATTGCATCTAATTTTGTTTTTTCTTCCTTTAGTGTTGACATACTTTGTAACTTATTTAATAATTCTGTGGTATCAAAATTTGGCAGTAGGTGTAATCTTTGAGAAATTTCTTTTTGGTCATTTGATATCAGTTCTGGCTGAAGATGTTATTTTGCTTTTTAGTGTAAGTGAAGGAGTTTGAAATTGTGTCTTTAGAGACTCTAGTATCCATTTTCAGTAAAAATGAAGCAGTGTTTTTCCAGCCTGGACTTGGGGCCCCCCAGGCAATGAGAGAAATCATAGCTAAGTCTCAAAAGCATTTCTTTTGTGGTGTTTGGAGTTTTTATGTTGTGTTTTTAAATATTGCTCCTTTTTCCTTATTATCTCCTAATATGTAAGCCTTTCTTTAGAATGCCAAGAAAGAGGTGGACCTGTAGTGTTTGATACTAGTAAAATGAACCAGTAGCTTTGTTTGTTTTATTTTTAAGTTGTGGCGAAGACATAGATAAGGAGCATGGGATTCAGAGTGTCCTGGAGAGAAAAGTTTGAGCATCTGTTTTCTAGGATGTCTTTACCACTTTTTTATTTTTATTTTTAAAATTAGTTACTTGGCTGTGCCAGGCCTTCGTTGCAGCACACAGGACCTTAGTTTGATGGTGCAGGGTCCTTCGTTGCGGTGTGGGCTCCAGGACGTTCAGGCTCAGTGGTGTGGCCCGCAGGCTCTGCTGCTGGCGTGAGGGATCGTACTTCCCCAGCCAGGCACGGCAAGGTGGATCCTTAACCCCGGACCACCAGGCACGTCCCGTGTCACCACTTGTAAACGGAGTTTCATGTTTCATAGGACTCCGTCTTGAATGTTAAAAGTTGCATGAAGTTTAAGAGTTGTGAAATTGTTCTTAACTTGCTGTCTTAGAAAACTTGATACTTTACTTCGTTATAAGAAAAGCTACAGTTTGCATGAGGAAAAGATCCAGTAGTCCTCTGTTAAAAAACCAGATATTTTCCCTTCGTTACTTGCTTTCATATTTTTTACACTTAACCTGGCTTCAACTCTTACTGAAGTGACTTATATCACTTTTTAATCATAAATAAAATTAAGTTGTGCTTTAAAATTACATCATTTTAAAAATAATTGTGTATAGACTGTTATAATCTCCTCTAAGGAGTTCAGAATATTAACCAGGGAAGTCTTAACTTTGTAGTTTTTCTTTATTAATTGAATTACTAAAAAGTCAATCATAATGTAAATTTGAACTGCAGTGTTTATTACTTTAGTTAATTAGAAAATTTGGGATAGGAAACTATTCTAAGAGCTTAGATTATGCAAGAGGGCTTCAAGTATGCTTTGTAGCCTTCTTTTCCACCTGCACTCACAGCTAACTGCTCTCAGAAGCATCTTTCATTACAAACAATATATCTTCACCCAGGTTAATGGGTTGGGTTTGCACTGAGGGTGGGGCAGGTCCTGCCTCTATCTCCTCTAACTGGAACTGGTGTTCAGTTTCTTCCTGGATACCTAATCTTCCTAATTTTTCCCCCCTCTAGAGTCTTTCCACTTTAAGCAACTGTAGACTATCAATGTCTTTCATGTACGAGCATAACTGCAAGAACTCTGAAATGAATGATATTCTTATTGAAAAGGAGAAAAAATAGTAATAGGATGTGTATGCCATGATTAAGTTATAGAGAAGTTTTAAAAGTTCACTTGCATCTTTAAATGACATGGAAACTAAATGTGCTTTGTTAAATACCCATTAATCATTTTAATTGAAATTAACATCCTATCAATTTGACAACCTTGCTTAGGCTTAATGTAACAAAATCATGCCAACTTCTACAGTGATGCAGTATACTCTTAGTGCTTATAAATGATTTAGTAGCTGTTAGCCAAAATAGGAAGAGGATTGACAACTATGTTTAGGAAAACTTGTACAATAATGTTAAGATGACTTAAGAAAGCATTTTGAAGGAACAGCACATGGAAATACCACAGAATTATTCTACATTACAAAGTAAGAACTAGAGTGTAAATATCACTCTTTAAATTCTTACTGTAATTTGCAAAGATAGTTAGTTTTGCAGATATATAAGACTTGAAAATGTATTTCCCTTATTAGAAAATAATTTGGCTTCCCTTTTCTCCTAATGTTCAGTATCATAGAAAAACTGACATCTGTTATTATGTGGTTTAAGCTCTTCAGTAGAGTTTGAGATATCTGTGTATTGGTTTATAACCAGAGTATTGCAGAGTTAAATTGAGCAAGACTGTGTCAGGGTGCTGAGTGTTTGGTTAGGGAACTAATGTAAACCAATGGCATTTGCCTGTTTATTAGTTTTAATTTTTACTTTAAAGAAGTAATTGGCTCAAATACTTGACCATTATACATATATATAACCTGAGTTATGGTGAACATAAAACATTTAGAATGAAAGTAATGTGCCTGGTAAATGTCTTCAGAAGGTGTATGCTGAAGCTCTACAGTTTATGTGTTTCTGATTATATGTGTCCTAAAACATGTATTTGATATGACAAAGTTGAGATCTTTTTAATCAAAAAGTTCAGATGTTGTCATCTAGCTTTTCATGCTTGGTTTTCTCTTGTCTTAAAAGGAAATCAGGTACTTCATAGAATGTAGCACTATAACTAATATCTTTGTAATAGTCTGTAAGGAAATATATTAAAAAGTTGAAATAAGGGCTACTTGGTTGCAGTAGCTTAGACTCTGCACTTTCACTGCAGAGGGTGCGAGTTCAGTCCCTGATCCAGAAAGTTCCACATGCCATGTGGTACAGCCAAAAAAGAGTTCAGATAAATTGCTAAGACAGCAGTTTTTAGATGGTACCTTCAACTTGCATGTAGATTGTATTCTGAAAAGCTTGGAAATAAAATAATCTTTTAAGAAAAATAATGCTAAAAAGGCATTTCCTCCCAGATTAGCCCATGAAAGTCCATTTGATCTGTAACTAGCACATACGACCACGTTATTTCTCAAAGAAAATAATGCTTTTGCTAATAAGTAGTTAGGAAAATAAATATGAGCAAGTGTTTATCTTGAATCATGGTATCTGAGAAAAAGTAAGAGAGGTTCATGTGAAAGGAAGATTAGCTAGAGTGGAATTAACCGAGGTGTGAACAGTGAAAGTTGGGAAGGGGGATAATACTGCCTGAAAAGTGACTAGGGTGGTATTAGAGGTACTTCCCATCACACACTTCTAAAGGGCTGACTGCCCCAGGACTAGATGGATAAAAGTGAGCTATGCTTGTACTTCTTTTTTTTTTTTTGACATTTAAAAGGGGGAACTGTCTTCTAAATAAGCCTTAAGAATACAAAGCCTAAGCCTTTTAATTTAGAACATCCTTTAAATTTATAACCCCAAGTGGTAAATAATTTACATTTTTGTTATTACCACCGATGAAAACAGATCTTAGAGTAAAACTTTTTCTTTACTGTTTTTCACTTTGAGTATATTATCCCAGAGAGTTGTTGGTCTTTATTGTTGTCGTTGTTCAGTCTCTCAGTTGTGTCTGACTCTTTGCGACCCATGGACTACACAGCAGACCAGACCCTTCTGTCCTTCAGTTTCTCCCAGGGTTTGCTGAAACTCATGTCCATTGAGTCAGTGATGCCATCCAACCGTCTCATCCTCTGTCGCCCCCTTCTCTTGTCCTCAATCTCTCCCAGCATAGGGTCTTTTCCAGTGAGTTGGCTCTTCACATCAGGTGGCCAGAGTAGTGGAGCTTCAGCTTCAGCACCAGTCCTTCCAGTGAATATTCAGGGTTGATTTCCTTTGGGATTGACTGGTTTTGATCTTCTTGCAGTGCAAGGAACTCTCAAGTCTTCTACAGTACCACAGTTCGCTAGCATCAATTCTTTTGCATTCAGCCAACTCTCATATCTGCACATGACTATTAGAAAAACCATAAATTTCACTGTACAGACCTTTGTAGGCAAAGTGATGTCTCTGCTTCGTGACTGCATTCACAATCTGCAGTGATTTTGGAGCCCAAGAAAATAAAATCTGTCACTGTTTTCACTTTTTTTCCATCTGTTTGCCATTAAGTGTTGGGACTGGATTGCTAGCATCTTGTGAGCACAATTGTGCGGTAGTTTGAGCATTCTTTGACATTGCCCTTCTTTGGGATTGGGATGAAAACTGACCTTTTCCAGTCCTGTGGCCACTGCTGGGTTTTCCAAATATGCTGACATACTGAGTGCAGCACGTTAACATTATCATCTTTTAGGATTTTGAATAGCTCAGTTGGAATTCTGTCACCTCCACTAGCTTTTTTCATAGTAATGCTTCCTAAAGCCCACTTTGACTTCACATTCCAGAATGTCCTAGATGAGTGGCCACATAGTGGTTATCTGGGTCATTAAGACCTTTTTAGTATAGTTCTTTGTATTATTGCCACCTCTTCTTAATCTCCTTTGCTTCTGTTAGTTCCTTACCTTTTCTGTCCTTCAGCATGTCCATCCTTGGACGAAATGTTCCCTGTGCTGTGTGCTTCGTTGCTCAGTCGTGTCTGACTCTTTGTGACCCTGTGGACTATAGCCCTCCAGGTGCCTCTATCCATGGGGATTCTCCAGGCAAGAATATTGGAGTGGGTTACCATACCCTCCTCCAGGGGATCTTCCCAACCCAGGGATTGAACCCAGGTTTCCTGCATTGCAGGTGGATTCTTTGCTGTCTGAGCCACCAGGGAAGCCCTCTAAGAGCTGTAATAATGGTAATTATTGTTCTTACGTTCTTATGTTCACCATAACTCAGGTTATATATATGTATAATGGTCAAGTGTTTGAACCCTGGATATCTCCAATTTAAAGGTCTGTTTACCATTAAAGCATAGAATTTATACTGTTTCAGCTTACCTAGATTTCCATGTAAAACATTATTTCTATGGCAAAATTTGTTATTGTTTAGGTACCTACTTTATTTTGGGGGGCTCCAAAATCACTGCAGATGGTGACTGCAGCCATGAAATTAAAAGACACTTACTCCTTGGAAGAGAAGTTATGGCCAACCTAGACAGCCTATTAAAAAGCAGAGACATTACTTTGCCAACAAAGGTCCGTCTAGTCAAGGCTATGGTTTTTCCAGTAGTCATGTATGGATATGAGGGTTGGTCAATAAAGAAAGCTGAGCCAAGAAGAATTGATGCTTTTGAACTGTGGTATTAGAGAAGACTCTTGAGAGTCCCTTGAACTGCAAGGAGATCCAACCAGTCAATCCTAAAGGAAATCAATCCTGACTCTTCATTGGAAGGACTGATGTTGAAGCTGAAACTCCAATACTTTGGCCACCTGATGTGAAGAGCTGACTCACTGGAAAAGACCCTGATGCTGGGAAAGATTGAAGGTGGGAGGAGAATGGGATGACAGAAGATGAGATGGTTGTATGGCATCACTGACTCAATGGACATGAGTTGAAATAAACTCTGGGAGTTGGTGATGGACAGGGAGGCCTGGCGTGCTGCGATTCATGGGTTCACAAAGAGTCGGACATGACTGAGCAACTGAACTGAACTGAAGTAACTGATGTACCTACTATGTGCCAGTCACTTTTTGGTGCTCCATCTGAGCAGTGAACGAGACAAGAATTATTGATAGAAGTTTACATTCTAGCAGAGATTTATTTCAACTTGCATTTGGAAGATCAAAAAAATCACCTGTCTTTATTACCTTCAAGTTGGCTTACTTAGGGTAGATGCCCATAGCTAGAGCAGCTGGGACTCTATTTACATTTATATCCAGTATCCTAGGTAGGATCCTAATAGAGAATGGGTAGTAACTACATTAGCATATTTTGAATAGGAATCAAAGGACAGCTTCCTTTTAAAGTGGAAGGGCAAGGGTCCTTATCTTTGCTTATCTGTTCCTGAATAAGAATTCTTCTAGGGGCGGGGAGAAAAAAAAAAAAAGAATTCTTCTGACTATGAGAATGTTTGAACAAACCATTTACTGCTGCCAAGGCAGCTCTGTTTTTAAAATGATTTCATGTGTTATTGCTTAACTATCCTGTACCTTAGGTGCTGTAAGCATTTCCATAGACACAGTATACAAAATCGTTAGCTGAATGTACTCTGGATCCAGACAACCTAGATTTAAATCCCAGCTGCCTTTAATCTAGCTATAGGATCTTGGTCAAGTGTGTGCATGCGTGCATACATGCAGTTACATCAGTCATGTCTGACTCTTTGTGACCCCATGGACTGTAGCCCACCAGGCACCTCTGTCCATGAGATTCTCTAGGCAAGAATACTGGAGTGGGTATATATACCACATCTTCTTTATCCATTCCTCTGTCCATGGGATCACAAAGTGTAGGACCTGACTGATGTGACTTTGCATGCATGCACGCACTTGCCCAAGATCACGAAGCTAATCCCTTATCAGTCACATCATTTGCAAATATTTTCTACCAATCTATGTGTTGTCTTTTTGTTTTGTTTATTGTTTCCTTTGCTGTGCAAAAGCTTTTCAGTTTAAGTAGGTCCTATTTGTTTATTTTTGCTTTTATTTCCATTATTCTGGAAGATGGATTAAAAAAGATTTTGCTGTAATTTATGTCTGAGAGTGTTCTGCCTATGTTTTCCTCTAATAGTTTTATAGTGCCCAACTAATGTTTAGGTCTTTAATCTATTTTGAGCTTATTTTTGTGTGTGGAGTTAGGAATGTTTTAATTTCATTCTTTTACATGTGGCTGTCCCGTTTTCTCAGCACCATTTGTTGAAGAGACTGTCTTTCCCACATTTGTATAGTCTTGCCTCCTTTGTCATAGATTAGTTGGTTGTTTTGGTGCATGGGCTTATTTCTGGGTGTTCTATCCTGTTCCATTGACCCATATTTCTATTTTTGTGCCAGTACCATACTGTTTTGATGGTTGTAGCTTTGTAGCCTGAAGTCAGGGAGCCTGATTGCTCCAGCTCTGTTTTCCTTTTCAAGAAGGTCTTCTTTGTCTGCATACAGATTTTGAGATTTTTTGTTGTAGTTCTGAAGAAGATGTCGTGTGTAAACACACACACACACACACGAATATTACTCAGCTCTTAAAAAGAATGAAATAAGGCCATTTGCAGCAACACAGATGGACCTAGAGAGTGTCATACTGAGTGAAGTAAGACAGAGAAGGAGAAATATCATATGACATCCTTTATATGTGGAATCTAAAAAGAAATTATACAAATGAACTGACTTACAAAACAGACTCATGGACTTAGAAAACAAATTCATGGTTGCTGGGGCGAGGACATAGTTAAGGACTTTGGAAAGGTAGCATACACACTGCTATATTTAAAATGGATAACCAGCAAAAACCTATGGTATAACACATGGAACTCTGCTCCATGTTAAGTGCCAGCCTGGATGGGAGGGAGAATGGATACATGTGTATGTATGGCTGAGTCCCTTCACTGTTCACCTTAAACTATCACAACATTGTTTATTTGTAATAATGCTATAATTAATTGGGGCTAACTCCTATACACCAATACAAAATGTTTTTGGTGTTAAAAAAAACAAAAAACAATACTAGAATGGATTCCCACACCCTCTTCCAGGGCATCTTCCCGACCCAGGGATCAAACCCTTGTCTCTTATGTCTCCTGCATTGGCAGGCGGGTTCTTTACACTGGCACCACCTGAGACGTCTGAACCTGTCTGTGCCACAATTTTTCTAAATCTGGAAAGTAGTGATAATAGTTGGCTGATGGAAGGATGAAATGAAATAATTGCTAGTGCTTAGCGCTTGGCAAGTACTAAATGACAGCTGTTATTATTTTCCATGTTTGACATATAATTTACGTAAAAGTTGCCTTTCTAAATTTTTTGGCCAAACAACTTATTTTGTTGGGTGGGTTTATGCTTTCCAGGAGAACAATTTGATATAACAGAAATCTGGATTCTAGCTATGGATCCTCCACTGATTGATCTTGATTTGATTAATTATTAAGAGGGGGTTCAAATAAAATATTTAGTATTTTCATATAAAATTTAAATATTTTAAAAGAGGTGAGCATGTTGAGTCTTTGGTTGATTTTGAGTACTCAACGAAGACCTTTTTTTTGTTTCATCATAGTGTGAAATGGTGATCCCAGATGTTCAGTTTTTGTACCAAAGCTTACCAATGACTGTTACAAAAACTTTTTGTAATTTTCAAAGTTTAAATTAGTGGATGATTTACAGATGATTCCTGTGATGAGTGTTTAATTCTAAATATAAACTACTTGACAATCACCCCCAATAAAAAGCTCAATGCTTTTCGTATCACCAAAACCCTATTTTGTAAAATTATTGTAATAACCTAATGAATTTGAGTTAGAGAAACTGGAAATACATTCTTTTCCTAATTACAGTGTAGTATGTATTTGTGCATTTTTTATTAATTTTAAAATGTTATAAACTTCGCTTAGATTTGCTTTGTTTTTATGTCCTATTTTCTGAAAGACTATTCAGATTTTCATTAGTTTTTCACTTCCTTCCAAAAGGGACCTTGTAGAGAAATATTGTAGAATCAAAATGAATGTTGTAGTCAAATTTTATTGGAGTTCAGGTCCTGTAAAGATGGTTGTGTTTAACTTCCACAAAGTTATTTGTTGTTTTTCCTGAACTTTTCCTTTTGCAGCAAAGTTCTATTTTCATTAACTACACACTATTTTAAAGTAGAAGATGGTGGTGAAAGATCAGTCTGTGTTACCTTTGGATTTTTTTTCTTTGTGAAAGCAATGGCTGTCTTGATTGTAACAGAAAACTATCTGGAATTTGGACTTGAAACAGGTAATAATTTAATATCTTACAGGTTCTTAAAATTAGGTTTATATTTTGAAATGTTCTAAATAACATTTATTATTCTTAAGATCTTTTTTTTTAGCTAAGTTTTCCCTACCTTTTTCCAAAAATGCTCTCCCTTCCTCATTTTTTCCTTAAACTTAAATAAGTATTTCTAATGCTAATGTTTACTCACATAGGTAAAGATGCAGATTTTAATGCAAATTATATGGAATGTACAGATATCAAAGGGATGTTTTCAAAGGCTATTTCTCCTAATAACTAAATTTATTGCATTATGACATACTAATTAGCACATGAAAGAGCTAGTCTTGTCACTTCAGAATTTTAGATACTCTAGCATTTTATTTCCAAAGAAAGATTCTGTATTTTACTCCTATGATAAGAGTAAATTTTTTTCCCCCTACAGGGTTTACAAATTTTTCAGACAGTGCGATGCAGTTTCTTGAAAAGCAAGGTTTAGAATCTCAGTAAGTTTTTTTTTAATTAAGTATTATTCAAGTTAAATGTTTCCATTTTTAGTAAAATAGCACTTACTGTAAGTAGTTCTTTGTTTTTAATCAGTGAAAAGAGTTATTTTTTAAGTAGGACTGTCTCTTTTAGCAATATCCTTACTCATATTTTTTACATTTGTATAAACTTAGTATCTTTTATAGAATTCTGATTTGAATTTGCTGTTATTTAACTTAATTCCTCTTCCCTCAGACAGTAAATGAAATTCATGAGTCACATGTTATTTTTTGTTGAATATGTAGTTATGATTGTTAAAACTGTTGCCTAAGAGATATCTGATTACGTTCATAATTCACCAAATCCCTTATAGATAGTGGTAGAATAAGAGCTATCTTTCTGTAAGAGTTTACTTTGTATTACTTGTATTATTGTGTTTTATAAAGTAATTAATTAGAAGAAAAGAAACTTCTAGAAGGTTCACTTCAAAAACTTACCAGCTTTTTTAAAAATTTTAATTTTAGGGGTCCTGTTTCAAAACTTACTTTCAAATTTTTCCTGGCTATTTTCTGTTCACTCATTGGGGCTTTTTTGACATTTCCTGGATTACGGCTGGCTCAAATGCATCTGGATGCCCTGAATTTGGCAACAGAAAAAATTACACAGTAAGCGGAAAATGTACATAAGCACATGCAGATAAATATATGTTTTCCATCTTAATGAAGGTATATTATTGTAATGAAATCATAAATTATTGTATTGAAAATTAATAACCATTTGATGTCACACTGCTTCCTCTTTCTACTATAAGCAAGTTTCTTCCATTCTTTTCTAAACTTTAAGTCCTGTGTAAGAAAAAACACTAATTATTAAATATCTTTTTTTCCTGTTAAAATGGAAATATCAATATTTATGTTCTTTTGAACTCAGAGTTCAATGTTTATGATATCGTAATTTCTACCACTGATCTGAGGATCTATGGGAATTTCTTTAAATTAGAATTTTCAAGCTATAAATACCTATTTAAATTTTATATAAATGATTTGATTTAATTTGATTTTTTATTTAAAGCATTTTATTTTTAAATGTTTTGAAATTTGTGTACATAAGAAATGTTTGTTTTCCTTATATTACTGACTTATATGTAAGCTTATTTTACTTTGGGATTACTAATACTGTATAGTGTTAAATTATAGTTTACTATAGAGAAATTGTATTTGAATCTCTACATATAAGTCAGAGCCCACTTACTATATTCTTTGTGGTTGTCAGAGATTCTTTTCTTGGTGTAGACACCTTGGCAGAGGAACAGATTTTTATCTTCTTCATTTCTTATCCAGATTCAAGTTTCCAAGTCCTCTTTTTGTTTTGCAGTAGAAGCACAAGTTGAGAATATTCCATTTTGATATATGTATTTATAGTCATTAAGTTTCTCTGAATAGTCGTATTTCCTAACATTTCTGCTCTTTAAAAACCTACACTTAATGATGCTGATTCTCTGTCTTTTCACGCTCTTCTCTCTCCTACCTCTGTCATTTTCCTTTATTTTAATTTTGAAAATATTTCTGTGTTTTTCCTCTCCTCCCTTTTTTCCTGCATGTGCTTTGTGTGTGTTTACTTATTCTCACCTCCTAGTACACACTCCTTCATTCCTCTTTTTTCCGCTCCTTTTACTCAGCATGCTCTTGGCTACATCCTGCTTTTCTCCCTCCATCCGTCTCTCTAATGGCTTCTTTTAAAACAAAACCTGGTTCTCCCCCTCCTCTCTCCACACACACACTTCAGTCCACTAACCCCAGTGTTATGATTTAAATAAGCTGAAAGGGTGGGTGGAGGGGAGCCCTTCAGCAGCTACTGAAACCGCTGTGGGCTGCTCCTTGATACTAGAGTGTTCCCTAGCAACACTGCATACCTAATACTGCTGCTTTCTTCCCCCGCACCCGATGGTTTACCCAGGCTGTGGGATGAAAGAATCACTTTATAAAAACATTGAAAGCATTTAGTGGTAGTTTGGGATTGGAGACACTGAGGGTTGGTTGCAGGGGGTGGGGCACATTTTCTTTTCCTTCTCAGAAAAATGTAGCTTCTTACGATTTTTCCCTTTGGGAATCTGGAGTTTTGTTTTCCGTGTGTTACAAACGGCCCCCTCACACACACACACACACACACATTGTGTTGTAGCACTCTGCCCAGATCCAGGGTGTGGCACGCTAGTTTTGTAGTGAGAGCCGCAGAGTGGCACAAAGAGCTGCCTTCTCCTCACCCCCATGGCCAGGCAGCAGTACTTGCTTTAGGGCCAGAGCTTAGAACCAGAGTTCCTCCTCTCCCTGGTCAGGTAGGTCTTCATGGTTTCCTGATCCAGCCGTTTACTCACAGAAATCACTATCACGTGCATTGTAGTGGTATTTTAAAGTGTGTGTGTGTGTATTTTAAACCCTCCAGTTTGGTCTCTCTTCCTTGCATGGTTTGTAATGAATACAGAACATGGTAATAAAATAGTCGGAAGAACGTCTTTCTGAAACAAGGACAGTCTTTATCAGTCATCTGTCTCTGTAGGGTACAGACTTGGAGCAACAGTTAACAATGACATTACATCTCACACCTGAAACCTTTTGCTGTATTGGGTATATTATAGTCTTGTAGGAGTAATGTGAATTCTCCTGGTTTGTGTAGGATAGGGAAATTCATTTCAGATACGTTCATAATTCTTCAGGAAGAAATACAAATGTGAATCATTTATGATTTTAACAATTAATTAAAACATTTTACATGATCATTACATATTGAAAGGTTCCTCATTTATAAGTTGGTGCAGTGGCTTCCACCTGCCCTATCCTGTCTGGTATTTTGGACCTTGTAATAGATCTCTTACTTGTAAGTAATCAGAAGCCACCTTATGTCTGCTGGACTGAAAAACATCAAAAGATGACTCCTATCCTGAAAATTCATTGGATTCATTGATTGTTTAGAGAATCTTTTAAGTACTGGTGTATTAAATCAGGGGTACAGTAGGAGATTGTTAAAGAACACTAGAATGGCAGTGAACAGATTTAGATTTTAGTGCTTGATCTCTTTCTTACCTGTAATATTACCATGTGCAAATCATTTAACTTTCCTCAATCTAAACATTCTCATCTGAAACATTAAAATTATGAGGTGTTTTTATAAGGGCTCAAATCAGTGTTGAGTGATAATGATTAATATAAAATAATGGTGGCAACAATACCTTAATATAGAATACTGAAAATAAGTTCCTACCTTCATTTTTTAAGTCCCAAGTTTCTGTAGTTTATTAGTGTATTTTGCTTCTGGATTTTTATGTTTATTTCTTACATACTTTCAGAACATTACTTCATATCAACTTCTTGGCACCTCTGTTTATGGTTCTGCTCTGGGTAAAACCCATCACCAAAGACTACATTATGAACCCACCATTGGGTAAAGAAAGTGTTCCTTTGTAAGTATGGGTATTTGGGGCCTAATTTTTATTTCATTATGTAATCAAAACTTTTCTAAAATGTTTTTTACTATGTTCATGTTTTTAATTATAATATTAAGACTGTATTTTTAAAACATTAATAGAAATATTTAAAAATGTATCATAAAATGGAAATTACAGGTCATCATTTAAACTTTTGGTGATCTTCAATAATGGCTGTGAATTCTTATTACTCTGCACTTATATTATCTTGTACAGTTGTAAGTTTTTGTGCTTTTTCACTTGATGTCCAGTTGATATCTGAGATTTTTTTTTGTTGTTTGCGCTTGTTTTTAAGACACTTTGTATATTTCTGTTATTTTTCCTTAATTGTGAAGATTTAGAGGAAAAATTTTATAAATGGAAGTTCATATATTCAGCCCCTTAAGAGTTATTAATATTTTCCACATTCACTGTTTTTTGTTTTATTTTTTTATAAAGTATCTTTTCAAGTAAATCAGAAGCATAACATTTTTACCCCTAAGAACTTCAGTATGCCTCTCTAAAAAATAAAGATATTCTTCTACATGACAGTGTTGTCATACCTATCAAAATTAAAAATAAAGCCTTAACATTGTTATCTAATAGTAGGTACTATTCCCCAATTAGACAGCTGTACTTTAACAGAAGAAGGAAACTAACAGTTTGTTAAAAGGCGTTAGTAACTGTACTTGCTATGTTAACCCATTAGCCTTATGGAACTATATTAGAGTAATAAAAAGATTCAGGCAGAACTGGTTCAAACCCCAGTTCTGATCCTCACTAAAACTGTCACTTGAGGGAGATTATTTAACTTCACTGACCCTCTGTTTCCCCATCTGGAAAATGAAGATAATAGTATCTACCTCACAAGGTTATCATTGGAATTAAATGAAAGAATACATGTAATGCAACTGGCTAGAAGTAAGTGCTTAATAAATGTTCCTTCCACTGCTTTGCCTTATCAAAATTAAAATAGAAAAACTTGACTAGTCATTGATTCCACAGTATGCATTTTACATTATGTATTTCTTTTAGATCCTGGTACAGATTTGTGTTGGAGCAAGTGTAGAATCAGTGATTCTACACATGATTTTTTTTTTTAACACTTAACCTTTTTGAACTAAGAAAGTATACTTTGAAGTCATAACATTTTTTCCCCACATAAGTAAGCTTTAATGGTAATTTGACAGGTTCACTCTGAGTATTTAAAAGTTAATCCTAAGGATCGTAGGGTTCTAGACTAAGGTAGAGAATCTGCTTGCAGTGCAATGCGGATGACCCAGGTTTGATCCCTTGGTCAGGAAAATCCCTTGGAGAAGGGAATGGCAACCCACTCCAGTATTCTTGCTTGGTAAATGATGGAAACAAAATTATGGTCTTATCTGTGCTCCATTTTATTCCTTTCTTATTTGTTAGATCATTATATTAAGTGATTAGACAGCAGTGGTTTTTAATTTTTGTTTAAAATCCAAAGCCCATGTGGTAGATTGAGAAAGAATGGCTGCCCATTAACCCAGGTCCTTTTGTCTTTCACATGGAGTAAATGGTTGGTCAAAGGCCTTTATTTGTAGTGAGAAGCAAAAATGGTTAGAATGTAGTTTCAACCCAGAAATGTATTTAAATTCATCCATCCATGTGTTCTGCTTGGGCACCAAAAAGTGAAATGCAGGCAGAGTCCATGTGTGCTTAAAACCTCTTAAGAAAACAAAAAGAGAACATGTACAGTGAAACCTAGAATGGCTTCAAGAATTTGGAGAAATTTCTTCTGCCTTTTCTTTACCTGCATATTTTGCCCCAGCTCATACTCCTTCCTGAGATACACCATCATATCAATTTACCAAATCCTTATGAAGTTAAGTAAGCAGTCTGAATTAGAGGTACTAATTAGATAGCTATTAGTAGGACTGTTACCTAAATCCTGAACTCCTTGTAAACAGGGCAGATATTTTTTGATTCACTGCCTCGTAGCATTCCCTTCATTTCTATTACCTGGCATCCTCAAAGTGTATATACTAGCTGTCTTCAGAACTCTACCCCCTAAGCCCCCTGGTTGCCCCACACCAGGGAGCAGTGTTGTCTGCAGGCCCTGGAAGGGTTCAAGGCCGCGGCTGGTCCTAAATCTTTGTGTACTCCCATTCTCACATGACTGATGCTTTAATCTTACTGTTCATTATAATGCAAGTGTATTGATAAAAGTTTGCCTCTGTGCTTCCTAACCAACCTGCATTTCTCATGGCCTTGTAAAAAGGAAACCAAAAAACAGCATGCATAATAAAGCCTTTGTTCCATCCCTCTATCACCTCCACTTCATAAATAGTTCAACCAGAACTGTGTCCTTTCCCATCTTCTCCTCCTTTCCTGTTTTCCTGTGCTGGTTTTCAGCTTTATTTCCACAGGCAGCTAGTTCTGTATTGTAGTTTTAGTCCCTTTCCTAGGTGCTTACACTGGACAGAAGGGGGTCATAATAGAGCCTATTTTGGAACAAAGTGTTGGTTTTACATCTTTTCCCACTCATTCTTCTTTATAGCCATCCAGTCTACCCTCATAGTCTTTAAGAATTTGGGGGAGACCCTTGTAAGTTCCACATCCTGTCTGGCAGGTCACTAGACACATTTCAGCAGTCATATTTTTAACTACCTGATATGTACTAGAAATTTGAATAGAGTCAGGCACATGTAAGCATTATCTTCAAATTACAATGTTATCTTTTATCAAAGCAGAAACCATGGTCTTTTATAAATGTTAAACCCCTAAAGGACATCAGAATTTACCTCTTCTTTCCAAAGTCCTTTAAAGAACATTTGATTTTATTGTATTATATCAGAATTCTTGATCCCAGTCAGGAATTGAGCAGAGTTGAAAGATCCTACTCAGGTGTTTATGTGATCAAACAAAACTGTAGCCGGAAACAGATGGGTTGTTAACTTGATAGTTCATGGGCAAGCTCCTGGGGTTTCCTTCCTTCTTTCTTATGGTCTCCCGTTTAAGAACTCCCAGCTTCCCTTTTTGCTTAGTCATTCCCCTACCCCCACGCTGGGAGGATGGATAGAGAAAGGAATCCCAAGTATTGCTGTCCTTTTTTTCTTTTTGACTTATCTGGTACTTCTTTGTTTCTTATTCTGGTACTTCATGCATTTGTTATGCAAGTGAAAGTATCCTGTAAGTCTCAGATAGAATGGGACACTTATCATGTCTCCATTTGTAACTAAGTCTAGATTTCCTTGTATTAAACATCTTATCCAATGAACATTAACACATAAAACTAGCATGCCAGCATTTTTTGGTCTTTGAGAGCACCATATCAACTTTTTGATCTGTAGAATGACAGAAGCTACCTTCGATACTCTGCGACTCTGGTTAATAATCCTGCTATGTGCTTTGCGGTTGGCCATGATGCGTAGTCACCTGCAAGCTTACTTAAACTTAGCCCAGAAATGTGTGGATCAAATGAAGAAAGAAGCAGGGCGAATAAGCACAGTTGAGCTTCAGAAAATGGTAAGTTTTACACTGTTGTCAAAATGAAAAATAGCAAATACTGACGGCGCTAGCGGTAAAGAACCCACCTGCCAATGCAGGAGATCCGGGTTCAAACCTGAGTCGGGACGATCCCCTAGAGGAGGGCATGGCAGCCCACTCCAGTGTTCTTTCCTGGAGAATCCTATGGACAGAGGAGCCTGGCAGGCTGCAGTTATGGGGTTGCAAAGGATCGGACGTGACTGAAGCAACTAGTACCACATGCACAAAAATAAAAGTGTTTGGTTTCCTTCAGTAGTAGTTTCATTCCATGATATTCTTATTATGAACAGATAGAATAATCTTAAACTGACAGATGTCAGAGACATTAATCTGATTTTGGTGTTAGGTGAAGAAAGGGTCTCAGTTCCCCTTCCTGCCTTAAGTATCATGCAGTTTGGGTTACAAAGCTGTGGTATATCTACATTTGCTAAATGGGACTCCCCTAACTGATCTGAAATCACTGATCACAGTATATTGTATAGCTTTTGTGACTTAAAGAATAGGGAATACTAGTTTTAGTGACTAAATGTATTCCTTTTAACATTAATCCAAGTACTTGAATGTGGAACATAAATTTTAACTTAATGGAGATTCCAGAGAAGGAACGTGCTAGGAATCCATCCACCGTTGTAATGGACTAGACCCACAACCCGATCAAGTCTTTTTAAAGAAAGGTGGTGTCAGGTCCTCTTGTTTTTTACTCTTGAATTTCATCTTGAATCTATCAAGATTCAGATAACTTTTTATGTTTTACCTTTCATGTATTTTCATACTTTGAATTTTACTTCAGTCTAATGTAAATAGGGATTAATAATTTTATTTATGAGGGGTTTATTTATGATTTATTGTTATTTACTTTGATATTTTAGGTGTCTTGTCTTCAGAGATTTTAGCATTTTGTTTTATATTTGAAATAAGTGAATATCTGCCATTTGAATTTCAGTGATTTTGTTTCTCCAATTTGTATTAATCACTTAAGTATTTTTAAGGGATTTAATGCTTTTTTCGTATTTTAAAGAACCTTCAAACAGAGCCTTTCTAAAGTCAGTTTGGGGGCATTTATAATGAAGTACAAATTTATTTCCAGTTAGCTTTCTTCCCATGGAAGGATTATTTATCTTTTAAGCGATTCAGTTTGATGATTCAGTTTGATATGAAAGTTTAACTCATTCATAACACGTCAGCTGTGTTAGAAACTTACGAATGCTGTCGTTCCAGGTCGCTCGAGTCTTCTATTACCTCTGCGTCATCGCGCTGCAGTATGTGGCTCCCCTGGTCATGCTGCTTCACACAACCCTGCTTTTGAAAACCCTAGGTAGGCATATCCTGGCAACTGGGAAGCTCACTGCTCTACTTTCTACCTGTAATTAATCATGTTTTCTGATACCTACAAAGAAATATGCCTCTTAAAGTTGATTCTCTCTTTAGAAGTTTTATGAGGAAACATGGGAGCCTTTCAGCTCTAGAAGTTGATTCATTGATTTATCTTCTTGATTTTGAAAACTCAGACCCATATGGTTTTATAATGTTAAAAGAATTGTTTGCTAACGGTTAATTCCGAGTAACTTGAGTGAGCACTTTTTAATCTTATTATTTTGTATTTTAAGATTATGTTAGTGCATAATGTTTAAATTATTATGAGGTACTTTTAAATTTATGAATTGTAGGATCTTTTGGTGAGTTCAGATAACTTAACGTGGATAGAATAAAGATTTCTCCATGGCAGAACAAAGTTCCTCTATAAGTCTGTTCACTAAGCAATCAAGCCCCTCTGTGGTATTACTCCAGAATTATCTATTACCAAGTTGATTATTTCTTTGCTTAGATCTGGCAGTCTGCCAGTGTGGGGGTTTTAGAAGCCCAAAAGAATTAAAAAGCATTGTTGGGTGGACTTATAGATACTATAGAGCTGATGATAGATGTAAATAATCTTTCAGGAATCTCTGGAACATGAGAGTAGCTCAGTGGTAAATTATATGACTCATAACCTATCAGCATAGGAAAGTATATGATGAAAAAATTTCTGGAAGCTATTAATAGTCTCTCACATTGGCATCATAGATAGTTTCTGAGAAAGAAATTACTCTGATATTCTAGAGGTAGAAAAGATTCTAAGAAGTTACAGAATCTGTTCTGTCACTCCGGTAGAGGTAGTTGATTCATGGATTATACAGGGAAGAGAATGTTTTTGTTATTTTACCAGATTTTGATGCAGTTAATTAAAAGTAAATTAGTTTTTGGTTTTTATATGTAGTTCTACTGATAAGGTTAGATTATAGTCTGGTCAAGTTAAGTGAATTTTCCCTAAGTGTGTAGAAAGCTTATTATTTTATTTTCAACATAAAATAATTTGTTGTGCCACTAAATTTCTTGTTCTTAATTTGAAATATAAGTTAAGGAATTTTTTTTTTTTAACAAGAAGCTTTGGAATTACTTACTCTTCAAATTTTATTTGCATCTTTAATTTTCTAGGTAATCATTCCTGGGGGATTTATCCAGAATCTATGTCTGCCTTGCCAGTGGATAATAGTCTACCCTCCAATTCTCTTTATTCTGAATTACCATCTGCTGATGGGAAGATGAAGGTAACTGTTACACAAATAACAGTGGCACTGAGCAGCTTAAAAAACATTTTCACTCCTCTGCTTTTTCGAGGACTTCTGTCTTTTCTGACCTGGTGGATTGCTGCTTGTCTCTTTTCTACAAGCCTTTTTGGGCTTTTCTATCACCAGTATCTCACTGTGGCATGAGTCTCAGTTAACAAAAACGGATATCAAAGTCACACTTTGAATTCAAATATCGTACCCTTGAAGGGCCAACAAAAACCAGAAGAAAGCAAATACAAAGGAAAGAAACCATATCAGAATATCTTGTTTTAAATACTTCCTCTGTATTCTCAGGGTGGTTTAATGGTATTAATATTTTAAATTATAGAATAGATTGTTAACTGCTATACTATGGTATTGAAATTTTAACTCCTTGCATTAAGGGATGTGAGAGGCTATCTGCAGGTATAATACTTCCGATGACCTTGGTTTACAGAAACCTCCATCAGTCTTTGAAACTTCTCATATGACTCCAGTTATTGATTGGTTCTGTTAATGGTATTAAGGTACTGTTAATATTCGTAGTAGCTGCCTATAGAACAATCTTCAAACTGAGCCATGCTTTAGGGGAGGGAAGGGAGTTAAAGTCACTTCTGTTGGTAATATACCAGTCACTCTTCAAACAGCAACCACGGCAAAATCCAACAGAAAGGAAGAAATAGCTACTGTATATTACAGTAAAGAAAGCTGCATAGAAATTTTAAATTTAATGGAGATGTACATGCTTGATATTTACAAGTACTGCTGCTTGAGAGTAGCAAGAGTATTGCTTTAAAATGCATTCTATCCAACTTGAGGGATCTTTTAAATGATTGGCTACATGAACATTTGCAGTCTTGCCATTAGGTTTGGACCTCCCATATTTTATTTTATTCTATGATCCTAAGTATATTTCTTTTTAATAGTCTAAAAGTATTTATCAATGTTGATCAGACTTTTAAAAATTACTTTGTAATCCTGCTGACTACCTGTATGTATTGTACATATATATATTATATATTAAATATATAATATATTGAGATTATAAAAGATGAAAATATTGGATTCTTATAATATTTTAAGTTGCTGAATGTATGTTAAAATGTGATTGAATGAGATGTGTTTATATCTAGAAATTTTCTTTCTTCCTGGAATGAGATTAAAATACATTTTGAAAATTCATCCGAGTTAAGCAGTTTATTTGTGTTGCCGGTGTGTGTGAGAGTCTAGAGAAGGAAATGGTCTTGCCTGGAGAATGTCCATAGGGTCACAAAGAGTTGGACACAACTGAAGCGACTTAGAACACACACATGTGTGAGAGTACTTCCGATTTTATAAATACTTAGGTGATTGCTCCCCAACTAAAATTCTTTTCCTGTCATTAAAAAAAAATTAAAACCTTTCCCACTCTAGACAAATCTGGTATCATTTAAACTTATGTTATATAGGACTTGTTTTAATTTTTTAGAGATTTTATTTGCAATGTTTTTACTTTAAAGGACAGAAATTGAAGTAATTTGAGAAATTTTAAAAAATGGGGAAAGTAAATTTTTTTGAATGCTTTTTTACATAGGGAATGAATATAAGAGAGAAACAGGTTCCTCCCCCACCAAATGTATAGAATTTATTGGTAAATATTCTTGCATTTAACTGTCTTGTGAGGCTGTGTATTATGTTTCAGTGCTATTGTCACTACTGAAAGCGGTTTTGAGACTCTTCCTTCTTTTGGCATTATTTTCAAGCCTTGTGGTTCATATTCATTTGAATAATCTCAGTATAGCAAATTCCTATCTTTTGGTGTAGATTAAATATTTTGAAAATAGCTGATATTTTGAATAAGACTGAGTAATAAAATAAGTGCTTAAGTTGGATAAAGGTCTTTGAAGAATTGTGAATATAGCCTAATGATAGTTCATGTGTGTTTCCAAAAGAAGCATACCAAATATATCTTGAGATATCAGCATTACTAAAATAAGTATCTTATAACAAGATTACAGTGAAGTATGACATTTATTTTGTATATGAAAGTTCTCACATGTTGGACTTGGGAAAAAAAATCTCTCGTTTATAACCATTCTTATTTAAAAAATTATATTATGAAAGTTACAATTAAAGTTATTTTGATTTTCAAAGATTGTATAGTGGAGTTATATGGAGGGAAAGGAATAGAATTCATTATTAGATGGACTAGCATGTGTTTCTGAAATACTATTGATTTCACTCTTTTTAAACTGGAATTCTCCCTAAGTATACTATGAATTTATAGAAGCCACTGGTTAATTGAAGTGGTGGACTTAGTTTTTTTAGCCTTTTAAAGCAAATTTTGAGAGAAAGATGATTATAACTACTAACTGGTCAATTTAAGCATGTTGTCTTTGTATCAAGGATTATATTAAATGCTGAAGGGTTTGTACTTTATGTAAACTGAGTAGTGTTTTTAAGTCAAGATATAATTCATATAACAATGGTTTTTTGATACATGTATATGTTGCAAAGTGACTGCAAGTAATATTTTTGAATATCCCAAATTAGGTCAATAGAAGTGTTTTTTTACATTGGACTCTAATCGGTATAAATGCTTCAGAAATCAGTTGTTTTTATTTTATATTTTTTCCAGATTAACTGGGAACCCATAAAATCTTGCTTCCTATGATCTGTACAATGTTACTTGACAGTTTGTTGGTTCCTGCCCCCCAGCCCCTGCCCATTGCATTGTGAAAATTAGAGCTCTGTTCTACTCCCATTGATTTGTCCAAAATAAAAAGCATATAATTCTATCTTAATATTATATTTATTTTGATTATCTTTGGTATTTTCCCCAGAATTTCAGTTGTTAACGCATAAATGACCAATGCATCCTTGCAGTGTGGGCTCATTGTCTTATTGTCCCTGATATAAATATCATTGGTAAAATAGTGACATTTCTTCTTAAGTTATGATTCAGAAGAGATATTCATCTGTTAGTAGAATTGATAGGTCCAGGAAGCAATAAGTAGAATTCATTATGAAGTCTGTAATGGGAACTTAACTGGGTAGATTTTATTCTTTCAAATGAAAGATTAAATTCTCAGTATTGCAATGCTTGGGATCTCAACATTCTCTGAATTCATACACACTTTCTGAGCTATCCTATAATTGAAAATGCTCTATCATGGTATATGGCTATTCAGCAAAATACAACTAAGTGACTTTTGAATGTCGATCATCCTGTGTCTTCACAGAGCTTTAGGTGGCTTAAAGAATCAGATTTAAACACACTGTCCTAGAGCTTGAACCCAGTGTCTCAAAGAGTCCTACATGCTCATCATCTAATTCCCATTTGTCTCATTATGTCTGTACTCTGAGTTTATAGCTGAGCTGATTATATGCCATGAAAACTCCAACATGGACATTAAGCATTAAGGATGATCAAAGAGCTGATGTCAACCTTTCCCCTCTTTTTTTTTTTTTAATCTTTAATGATTCAGAGAGTTTGTATTTTTTCTATTCTGTTGTTCTGTTTTTTCTTTCTTTTAAAACTCCCTGTATGTAGTTATTCCTCTCCTTTCTCCCATTTGGCGGAAGGCTACCCATTTTATTAAATGAAGTAGCACGATTTTGTAGCAAGAATGTTGATCTTAGAATCAGGAAGCATTTCTTCACATCCCATTTTTACCTGCAATTAGTGGTTTTTTTTTTTTTTTCCCACTTATTAGGCATTCAATCCATACTAATGAAATAAAACTGAATTATCATCACTGTTGACCTCAGAGGGGTGTGTGTTTGTTAGTCTCTCAGTCTTGTCCTACTTTTTACGACCCTGTGGACTGTAGCCCGACAGGCTTCTCAGTCCATGGAATTCTCCAGGCAAGAATACTGGAGTGGACTGCCATGTCCTTCTCCAGGGGATCGAACTCGGGTCTCCTCTATTGCAGACAGATCCTTTGTTGTCTGAGCCACCAGGGAGAACCTCAGGTTAATCACGCTAAATAAAGTAAATAGTTTACATTAAATATATAACTGTGTATTTCCAAATCTGATATTGACTTCTGTTTATGTTAGCATGAGAAAAATGAATTAACTACTTTTGGCTTCAGGAATGGTTACACATCATATTAGTTAGAAGACATTCATTTACTGTTATTTGAGAATGACTTTACAAAGAAGATTGTCTCCAGGAGTATTTTGGTTTGTACTCATTTAATTCTTTGTTCAATAAATATGTATTCAGTTCAGTTCGGTTGCTCAGTTGTGTCCAACTCTTTGGTGACCCCGTGAACTGCAGCACGCCAGGCCTCCCTGTCTCACCAACTCCTGGAGTCTACCCAAACTCGTGTCCATTGAGTCGGTGATACCATCTAACCATCTCATCCTCTGTCATCCCCTTCTCCTGCCTTCAATCTTTCCCAACATCAGGGTCTTTTCCAGTGAGTCAGCTCTTCACGTCAGGTGGCCAAAGTATTGGAGTTTCAGCTTCAACATCAGTCCTTCCAGTGAACACCCAGGACTGATCTCCTTTAGGATGGACTGGTTGGATCTCCTTGCAGTCCAACGGACTCTCAAGAGTCCTCTCCAACACCACAGCTCAAAAGCATCAATTTTTCCAGTGCTCAGCTTTCTTTATAGTCCAACTCTCACATCCATACATGACCACTGGAAAAACCATAGCCTTGACTAGATGGACCTTTGTTGGCAAAGTAGTGTCTCTGCTTTTTCATATGCTATCTAGGTTGGTCATAACTTTGCTTCCAAGGAGTAAGCGTCTTTTAATTTCATGGCTGCAATCACCATCTGCAGTGATTTTGGAGCCCAGAAAAATAAAGTCAGCCACTGTTTCCGTATCTATTTGCCATGAAGTGATGGGACCGGATGCCGTGATCTTAGTTTTCTGAATGCTGAGCTTTAAGCCAACTTTTTCACTCTCCTCTTTCACTTTCATCAAGAGGCTCTTTAGTTCTTCTTCACTTTCTGCCATAAGGGTGGTGTCATCTGCATACCTGACGTTATTGATAATTCTCCTGGCAATGTTGATTCCAGCTTGTGTTTCATCCAGCCCAGCATTTCTCATGATGTACTCTGCATATAAGTTAAATAAGCAGGGTGACAATATACAGCCTTGATGTATTCCTTTTCCTATTTGGAACCAGTCTGTTGTTCCATGTCCAGTTCTAACTGTTGCTTCCTGACCTGCATATAGGTTTCTCAAGAGGCAGGTCAAGTGGTCTAGTCATTCCCATCTCTTTCAGAATTTTCCACAGTTTATTGTGATCCACACAGTCAAAGGCTTGAGTGGGTAGTATTCCAGAAACTGCCGTAAGTACATCGGTAAACAGCACATCAAAATTCTTGCCCTCTTGGAGATTTTTTATAAACAAAGATGAATATGAATCACGTGTGGGATAGGTTAGACAGTGATAGCTCACTGAGCTACTGAGCAGAAGTTTGCTGCGGGGGTTAGGGCATCAGGGAAAGGAGAATATGAAGTTGGAGGGTTGGGGTTAAATTTTAAAGAGTCTTGAGGGAAAGCCTCACTTGAGAAGAAAATTTCTAAATAATGCTTTGAAGGAAAGGAGCACCATCACAGTGTTTTTCTTATATCGCTGTGGTTCGTTGGTCAACAAACTATCCTGATTACTTGAATTTTGCAAAGTGTGAGGTCACTCAAGAAATATTTTAAGAAATGAGCAGATCCTGGGGACCGGAAGGAGATGAAACTGCCGCATCCGACTGGAGCGCCCGCAAGACGAGCGTGGTGAGAGATCGCGTGGCTGTTACAGTTGCGTGTTGCTGGAACGCGTGGCTCGTGAGCAGAGGTCAGAGGTGGCTAAAAGCCTGAAGTCCGTGTAGAAGCTGAGACCGCGAACTCTGGTGGGAAGATCCGGGCGGCGCGCGCGCGCGGAGCGGCCAAGTGGGCAGCTGTCCGAGCTAAGGCACGTCGCGGCCCAGCGGACGAAAATGGAGAGGGCTTAGAATCTCCACCCTCACCGGGGAACTCGAGCTACTACCAAGATAAGGTAGATGATTTCCATGAGGCCCGATCTCGGGCCGCCTTGGCTAAGGGCTGGAGCGACAGAGAGTGGGCACAAGGAGGATGGCGATGATGAGGAGGAGGTGCTTGCCCTAGATGTTGCCGATGAGGACGATGAAGATGGAGAAAGTGAGGAGGGTGACGATGAGGATGGTGGGAGCTCCGTGCAGAGTGAGACTGAGGCTTCTGTGGATCCCAGTTTGTCGTGGGGTCAGAGAAAAAAACTTTACCACGACACGGACTATGGCTCCAAGTCCCAAGGCGGCAGAGTCAACAAGAAGTGGAGGAAGAGGAAAGAGAGGAGGAGGCACAGCTCATTCAGCGGCGCTTAGCCCAAGCCCTGCAAGAGGACGATTTTGGAGTTACCTGGGTGGAGGCTTTTGCAAAACCGGTACCTCAGGTAAATGAGGCTGAGACACGTGTCGTGAAGGATTTGGCGAAAGTTTCCGTGAAAGAGAAGCTGAAAATGCTGCGAAAGGAATCTCCAGAGCTCTTGGAGCTGGTAGACGACTTGAAAGGGAAGTTGAGAGAGATGAAGGATGAGCTGGAGGTACTGCCACAGTTAGTGGAGCAGATCATCCCCCCTGGAAAAGGAAGCCAATACCTGAGGACCAAATACAATCTCTGTTTGAACTACTGCTCAAACATTAGTTTGTATCTGACCCTGAAAGCTAGGAGAGTCCCTGCACATGGACATCCTGTCATTGAAAGGCTTGTTACCTACCGAAATTTGATCAGCAAGTTGCCGGTTGTGGATCAGAAGCTGTCCTCTGAAGTTCGTCAAATGCTTACACTTAAAGGTGGTGCTGGAAAGAAAGAACTGAATTTAAAAGCAAAATCCATGGAGGCCAAGCCAAAATCAGTTTCAGAGACTTCTGCTTGCTGCCTTGGCTGTTACAGACCTTTCTGGTGATTCTGATTTTGATGAAGAAGCTGCACTGAAATACTATAAAGAAATGGAAGAGAGACAAAAATTAAAGAGAAAGAAAGGAGAAAATAGTACCGAAGAACAGGCTCTTGAAGATCAAAATGCAAAGAGAGCCATTACTTATCAGATTGCTAAAAATAGGGGACTTACACCTAGGAGAAAGAAGATTGGTCGGCATCCCAGAGGGAAACACCGGGAGAAGTTCAGAAAAGCCAAAATTTGCAGAAGAGGCCAGGTTCGTGAAGTTCGTAGGGAAGAGCAACGTTATACTGGTGAACTTTCTGGCATTGGTGCAGGAGTTAAAAAGAGCATTAAGCTTAAGTAAAGTTTTTGCTTACCTTAAGTCTTTTGGCAATAATTTTGGATCAATAAATTTATTTTTAACTGGTTAAAAAAAATAAATTAACAATATTGTATATTCCCCTTTTCAGTTGGTGCATGGTACAGGAAGGATTATAACCATTTAATCAAAGGCCTCTTATTTACTAATGAACTAAAATATGCAATAAGTATAATCTTCTGAGTCTACTTTTTCTAGTTTTTCTGTCAAATGCTTTTTAACTTAATTTGGACATTGTAACATTTTATTTCAGTACAACTTTTTAAAAGACTCAAAGGGTTTCTAAAGAGTTGAAGATGTGTCCATTTGGTAGTAGACAATATGATGTGTGTATGACAGATTTTACCCATAGTTCATAGTGTCAGATACTCTGTTACACGAAGGTAACATAGCTGATGATGAATTTGGATTAATAATATCAACATTTTAAATATACAGCACAGTTTGAATATATTAAGTACCCATTACTAAAGAATTAAATATGAGGGAGATATATTTTTTAACATGTATTTGGTTTATTTGAAATGTATTCTGTTTCTGAACTTCTACAATGAAACAATTTGTACTTAATGGAAATTCCAAAAGACTAAACAAATGAAACCATGTTAGTTGGCTTACTTTAATTAAGTGGCAATGATAAGATTAGGAATTACTGTAATTGTGTTTTGTTTACATGTGTATACTTGTTTCTTTTCTATTTTTAACAGTTCCTTAAAACATGAAATGCAATTTTTTTCCCACATGTTTAAATTTCTGTCATTCTAGTACATGGTCTGTGTACCTGTTTTGGGTAAGTGACTGACGTCTAAAGTTGATAACCTGTCAACTTAATAGTCTGTTGAAACTGAGTATCCTATTAGAGAAAGAACTAAATTATAGAAATAAACAAAAAATTTATTTAAAAATTTTAATAACAATTTTTAATTTAGTAGTAAAGTTTTCAAAGAGCAACAATGGAACTTTAACTGTTGTCACTAGAGTAACTGGGTATCCACATTAAAAAAATGAATAAAATGTTTTATTTTATGAATCCCTATCTCATACTACACACAAAAATTAATTTAAGAGGGACCATAGTTTTCACCATAAAAAATATAACCATAAAGTTTTTAAAGGAAATAAGAGAATATTAGATCGTTTTAGAAGTAGAGGTTTCTTAGGACACAGTTTTAACCAGAAAGTTTAATGGTAAAATTTCATAGAGATTAAGTTTCTGCTCATTAAAAAAATGTGTTAAGAAAGTAGACATGTCATAGTTTGGTAAAATATTTGCAAAACGTTAGACAAAGGACTCATGTTCAGGATAAATGAACTACTAACAAAAAAAGAATGGGCAAGAAATATAGATAACTTCACAGTTAAACAAAAAGCACATGAAAAAGTACTTAATCTGTAGAAATTTTTATATGATCCCTTGTTATAGTTTCTTATATTTATTGCACTGAGTTCAACTGAGCTTCTTAGATCACTTGGTTTTCATCTCAGGCCAAGTTAAAAATTGACTTAATTTTACCATCCTGAGGAAAGAAGTAGGAATGCAGTTGCATTGCATTGTTGGATTTTACAATAATTTTTTTGATAGCTCTTTCTGCAGAAAAAAGTGTTGAAAGAAAAATATGGTAGATCTTTAAAAGTTACCTGGCTCAACCACAAAAGGCTTTTCAGTTACATGGTCAAATATATGCAGTAAATTTTATGTTTTCTTTGCCTTTTAAAGTATTGATTCTGCTTGAGAATATTAAAGTTCTTGGCAGAAGTAGTAGATTTCAGTTTTAGCATTTTAATGGAAGATGACTCTGGTCTTGTCACTTTATTTGAGAATTTGGAAGTATCATTTTTGTACTTAACTGGCTTGCAAAAGAATAATTTTTTAATCTGTTATTTAAAAACATTGAATTTATCACAACTCATTGCTTACCTGTTCATTTTTTTCTAGTTTTGTTTTTCCTCCTCTGTTTTATTTTGGATAGTTTTTATTGCTATGTCTTGAAGTTCACTTTTTTTTCCCCCCCTGCAGTGTCTAATCTGGTATTTAACTCACCCAGTGTATTTTTTATCTCAGGTTCAGACTTTTTTTAATCTCTAGAGATTCAATTTGGATCTTTATTTTCTCCATGTCTCCCTTTAACATGTTCATATTTACTTTCTTGAACATATAAAATATATTTATAACAGTTGATTCAGTGTCTTTGTCTACTAATGTTATCTTCTGTGTCACTCTGGAACTTGTATCTATTGATTGGTTTTTCTTGTCATTGGGGTTCATATATTCTTGCTTGCTTGCATCCTGAAAATCTTGGACTGGAAGCCAGACACTGAATTTTGTCTTGTTGGGTGCTGGATATTTTTATATTCCTTTAAATATTTCTGAGCTTTGTTCTGGAATGTAGCCACGATCTTGGAAACCTAGGAGATGGTTTGATTCTTTTGAGACTTACTTTTAAAATGAGAGCACCCTTTAAGTTAGTGATAATTTTTACCCGTTACTGAGCAAGTACTCTGCTGAGTACTGTACCAATGCCCCACGTATTACAAAGCTTTTTCACTTTGGTCTGATGGAAACAGGAACTACTTCTACCTCTCTTTGAGTCCTAAGGATTTTTCTGCCTGTTCCTTTCTGGTGATTATTCTGCCAGCATTGAGTGATTTCCTCAGATGAATCTATTGATCAGAACTCAGATGAAGATGAGAAAGAACTCTGCCAGGCTCTAGAGCTCGCTGTCTTTGCAGCTCTCCTCTCTGATATTCTGATACTCTTCTACAATTTCTAGCTGCCTCCTCACCGTTGCGGTCTTCCTCTCTAAAATCTCTAATACTAGTCTAATCATGAGAATAACATCATAGAAATCCCAAGTGAGAGTTCTACAAAATACCTAGTCAGTATGTCTCAGAACTGTCAAGAATACCAAAACCAGGGAAATTATGAGAAACTTAGAACCAAGCAAAAACTAAAGAGACATAACAAATGAAATGTATCCTAGTTGGGGTCCTGCTGCTGCTGCTAAGTCACTTCAGTCGTGTCCGACTCTGTGCGACCCCATAGACGGCAGCCCACCAACCTCCGCCGTCCCTGGGATTCTCCAGGCAAGAACACTGGAGTGGGTTGCCATTTCCTTCTCCAATGCATAAAAGTGAAAAGGGAAAGTGAAGTCGCTCAGTCATGTCCGATTCTTAGCGACCCCATGGACTGCAGCCTACCAGGCTCCTCCGTCCATGGGATTTTCCAGGCAAGAGTACTGGAATGGGGTGCCATTGCCTTCTCCAGGTTGGGATCCTGGAAAAGAAAAATGGCCGTTGGTAAAAACTAATAAAATCTGAACAAAGTCTAGACTTTACTAGGTAATTACAGTGTACAGTATTGGTTCATTAGTTGTGATAAATCTACCATACTAATGTAAGATGTTAATAGTAGGAGCAACTGGGTTTAGTGTATATAGAGCTCTCTGTATCATCTTTGAAATTTTTCTGTAATCTAAAATTGCTCTAAAATTTAAATGTTTGTTTAAAAATAACATAAATATTAGATTCCAGAAATGCCAAGTGAGTAAGATCAGAGCTCCCAGTTAGGTTTCAGAATGTAACTGATGATGCAGTATGTTTTTCATGAAGCAGAATTGCTAAAATTTAAAGAACTTTTATTTATTTTAAGATTGTTTCTTGAGTTTGTGATGTTAAAATATCTTTTGCTTTGAAATGATGCTGATAGTGGATTTGGTCTACTTACTATACTACCACAATAAAAAGTTTATTAGTCCCCAAGTCTGAGAGTCATAAACTTCATCAATTCATTTCCTGAAAACTGTTCCAGAAGTTTGCTCCTCCTCCTGGATTGAGCCAAAATACTCTCATTTTATGGTGTTTCTCTTACATCTATCTCTACATACTTCTAAGAGTCTAGATAGGTTTCTGACATTTTCTAGCACTCTTGAGCAAAGGAGATATTTAAAAGCAGAAGAACCAAATAAAAGCCGAGTGCCCACAATCTGAGCTGTTCTCTAGCAGTAAAAGGAAATACAGGAATCTTCCAAAGTTCAGAATCCAAGAAAAGAGCATTATCAACTCCCTCTCAGTGAGGCAGGAAATGAAGACTCTGGAGAGTGCGTCATCTGGGGGCAATGGATTCAGAAGGTGAGTGGTAGAAATCTCCCCATAATGAAACCCCAGAAGCGTTCATCATGGGTTTTTTGTCTGGGTTTTAGGGTGGAATGACCTGGTTTGTTTATTTTTTTTTCTTCCTAGATTACATGAGTTGAAAGTTCCACTGACTAGTCTTTTGAGTTTACCTGAAAATAATGTAACCCTCCTTATGTGGCAGCAGGGAGTTAAACAAGGGAGGGTTTCAGGTGTTCTCATTGATGGTCACACCTCTAGAAGCCAAGTGTATGTTGTTTGTGACGTGTATCTCTAATTCAGTTGTGTATTAGTTTACACAGCAAACATAACAGTGGTTACTGTTTTCCACTGGAATGTGTGATGTGCATTTAAATGAACAATACAGTCTCTGCCTTGAAGTGGCTCCTAATCTAGTTGGAAGACATGATTGCCACACAGGATGGCAAGTGCTTTGTTAAGGATTGGTGTAAGTTTGATTTTTAGGGAAAACTTCATGAAGGACAAAAATCTGCCTTGAAAGAGTTTGTGTGGCTAAATTGCTGAATGTTAAGCAAATCAAGATGTTAAGAGTTATCAATTCTCTTAATGTTAAGAGCAATCAAGGCTGAAACCTCAAACTTAGCAGTTGGCATAATATTGAAAGGAGAAGATATATTCTAGAATCAGGGATAGGGATAGCAATATGAAATACTATTTAAACCACTCTTAGAGAAGTCTGGGAATCTGAATTAATTCCTGCTTTGAGCAGGAGTGCTTATAAGATGAAGGGGGGAAAAAGTAGATGATATATCTCAGAATCCCTCTCCTGAAACTTTTTTTTTTCTAATTTATCAGTTTTGTTTATTTTGTTTTAATTTATTTTTCAATTGAGGTAGAGGTGGTTTATAATATTATGTAAGTTTCATGTGTGATGACATTTTATTTCAACTTCTATTTATTTAGTGCAGCATGTTCACCCCTGAAAGTTTAGTTTCCATCTGTCACCATACACTGGACCCCCTTTAACCACTTCACCCTCCCCCAACACCCTTTCCCCACTAGTAATCACTACTTTGTTCTCTGTGTCTATGTGTTTGTTTTGTTTTTTTAATTTTGTTGATGTTATTAGTCCACATGAGTGAATTTGTAATGTTTGTCTTAATATATCTGACTTGTTATATGTAGTATAAAATAATACCTTCACGTTTCATCCACACTGTCACAGATGGAAAGTTTTCATCTTTTCTTATAGCTGAGTAGTGCCGCATTGCATGCTTATATACCACATCTTTTTTATTCACCCTTCAATGGGCACTTATGCTGTTGCGTATCTTTGCTGTTGTAAATAATGCTGTGTTGAGCATAAGGGTGCATATATCTTTCAAATTAGTGTTTTTATATCCTCTGTATAAAAAGCCAGAAGTGGAACACCTGGATCATATGGTAGGTCTATTCTTAATGTTTTGAGGACTCCATGTTGTTTTCCGTAATGGCTGCACCAGTTTACATTCTCACCAACAGTGTGTGTTGGTCTCGTTTTCTCCACATTCTTTTCAATGCTTGTTATTTCTTCCCTTTTTTATAATAGTCATTCTAAAAGGCATGAGGTGGTATCTCATTGTGGTTTTGGTTTTCATTTCTCTGATGATATTAACATCTTTTCATGTATGTGTTTGGGCACCTGTGTATCTCCTCTGGGAAAATGCCTCTTCAGGTCCTCTGCCCATCTCTTAATCAGGTTGTTTGGCTTTTTGTTGTTGAGCTATATCAGGTCTTTATATATTTTGGATATTAAGTTCTTATCAGATAAATGATTTGCAAGTATCTTTTCTCTTTCAGTACGTTGGTTTTCGCTTTGTTCATGGTTTCCTTTGCTGTGCAGAACCTTTTTAATCTGATGTAGTCCCACTTATTTTTGCTTTTGTTTCCCTTGCCCGAGACCAGTGTCAGTGAGAGTACTGCCTATGTTTTCTTCTAATAGTTTTGTGATTTCAGGTCTCAGACCACTTTGCATTAATTTCTGTATATGAATATAAGTAGTGGCGTAGTTTCATTCTTTAGCACATAGCTGTCCAGTTTTCCTCTTACCGTTTATGAAGAAATGATCATTTCTCCATTGTATCTTCTTTGCTCCTTTGTCCCAGATTAACTGAGTGTATATGTGTAGGTTTATTTCTGGGCTCCTGAGTCTGTTATCTGTGTGTCCATCCTCCTGCCGGTACCATTCTGTACTGGGTACTGTTCTTGTTGCTTAGACGCCCAGTCGTGTCCAACTCTTTGCAACCCCATGGACTGTGGCCTGCCAGGCTCCTCCATCCATGGGATTTTCTGGGCAAGATTACTGGAGTGGGTTGCCATTTCCTCCTCGAGGGGTTTTTCCTGATTCAGGGATTGAAACTGTGTCTCTGGGTCTCCTGCCTTGCAGATGGATTCTTTACGGCTGAGCCACCAGGGAAGCCAGTTTTGAGTACTACAGCTTGGTAATATAATTTGAAATCAATGAGTATGATACCTCCAGCTTTTTTTTTTTTTTTTTCTTCTCAGAAAAAGGGTTTTTCAGGGACGTCCATGGCAGTGCAGTGGTTAAGGCTCCAAGTTTCCACTGCAGGGGGTGCAAGTTCCATCCCTGGTTGGGGAACTAAGATTCCCACCTTCTGTGGCATGGCAAAAAGAAAGAAAGAAAAGGAGTCTATTGTGGTCCCATATGAATTTAGATTTTTTTATTCTATTTCCATGAAAAAGAGTCAATAAATCTCTCTGTAGTTGCTAAGGAAACAGAGCAAAAAACACTAAATGTACCGGGCATACATTTGTCCAGAGACGAAGCTAATAGAGCCTAGAGGTGGGCTCTAGGCAGAGCCCTGAAGAGGAGAGGAGCAATCTAACTGTAGAGCCTCTTTCTGCATTCATTGCCAAGGCAAAAATCATGTGATAGCCTGAGATGAAGACAATTATTTGCTAATAGACAAAAAGAAGAAAGTTGTAGCAGCTTGTTTTCCTGTATCTCTTTAATGTTAACATTCTCTGCAAAATATGCAGTTGTTTAAGATGGCTGGCTCAGACTCAGACTTCCCTTGGTTGTACTGTACCTGAGGTTGAATGGTGTCGGAGTGGCTAGGACATCCAGTTAAGGGGAAGTTGAATTATAGATATACACCCTTCAGCTTTAGTGGAGGGTGTTTACATGGTTTTCTATCTGTTTCATGCACAGCTATTGCTGGCCATCCATAGGCCTGGCTTCTAGAATATTCCTAACTCCTACTATGCTGACTCATCCAGCATGAGATGTCAGCCAGAGGGATGTCACCTGATGGAAATATGATTTTTCTGGATTTGGGGGCACTTGTATTATTTTCAAGATTGTAATAGTGATTTGATGTGATTTTTCATTCTCAATAACTTCACTTTTTAACCTAATTTTCTATACATAGTTTTATATGTTTCTTAAAGAGAGTTCCCCAAATTGCTTATGCTTCAGAATCCACAAAACTTGCATTTACTCTTCTGCTCCAGTAGTCAACCAATCAAACAACAATCATTTGTCCATCTGCCTGCTAAAGCATAGAAATACAAGGTAAAAATTTTTATTTCACATTTAGACATACAAATCTTTAAAAAGGAAAGAAAGGCCTGGTTGAAGTAGTGTTTTCACCTGATTGACTTTCAGTTATGTGTAGCCAGTTACTCCAGAATTCTACTATAGCTCCTTCTTTGTTTAGAACTGAGAGAGGATGAAAGGTGCAGGGATGGTTCTAGAGATGGGGGCGCTTTGTCACCCAGGAGGTTAACGGGGCAGAAGGAGGAGGCTGAGTGCTGAGAAAGCCAAGCCCAGCACTTCCCTAGTTATCATCAGCGTGGTAGTTATGAATGGGAACTGTGGACAAAGGAACCTTTCCTCACTGGGAACTTTTAAAAATAGCTTCCCAGAAACCTAGAAGCTGGACTGGTTTTTAGGAAGCTGCCGCAAGAGACCACATAGCACGAGGATAACTTAGAATAATAATTCCGTGAGCCTCCCGCGAGGTCTAGCAGCTTTCCTCAACTTGATTTTTCTCAGATGAGTGAGAAAATGGTTAAATGGTTTGGCATGCTGACACTGATTGGATGGATGAAGGCTGAATGTAAGCCTTAGATTCAGTTGAGTGAGTTTTGAAGCCTATTTTTGTAGGTTAGAATATGTAGGTGAAAGGACCCAGGGAAAGAAAGACACATTGATTCCTGTCCCAGCAATACCAGGTCATATGGCCCAGTTTCCTCATCTGTTTTATGAAGAAAATAATACCTTCGATGCAGGGTTGTTAAGAAAATAAAGATGAAATTATCAGTGATTGACACATAGGAGATCAGGGCTTCGTAGTGAGGTACATAAATGACCTTGAGAAGGGAGAGTGCTCAGCAAACTCCTTAAAATTTCATGCAAATGTTTCTGGGTGTGAACATTTTGATGAGAAAGTAGTTTGTAACTTTTTATCAAATTCTCAGATCTGTGGCTAAAAATAGGTTAAGAATCATTGAAATAGGAGCTCATTTCTGTTTGAGAATGAGGTGCAAAGGGAAAAGTGTGAAATTCTCTAGAATAGTCATCAAAAAGAACTGGGACAGAAGAGAGTGAGGCTTGAAGTGGGGAAAAAAATCAGGTGGACACTGATTAAAGTACTTCTATATTTGTACTGAGTATTTAATACTGTTCTTAATTTGTAAATATATTTGGTTCTATGATGAAAAGAGTAGAAAATAATTTCCTCTTTTTCCTGTCATGATAATATGGCTGATATATTTTCAACACAAATAATTTTAAAAAGCATTGGAGTGGGAGGTTAAAAATTAAGGACATAGTCTTGGCCCTGCAACTGAAAAATGATGTGAAAATTGAGCAAGTCATTTGCCTCAGTGTTCCCAAGTGTAAAATAGTAGACATAAACCACTCTAACAATAATGCTTAAAATTTGACTAATTCGTGAAAATATGTTGAATTCCTTTGACAGCAGGAGCTACGTAAGATCAAGATGTCATAACATTTTTCTTTTGAAATTTAATCTACTCTTTACACACGTGTTATATCCCTGGTGGCTCAGATGGTGAGGAGACTGTCTGCAGTGTGGGAGACCCTGGTTCGATCCCTGGGTCAGGAAGATTCCCTGGAGAAGGAAATGGCAACCCACTCCAGTATTCTTGCCTGGAAAATCCCACGGACAGAGCCTGGTGGGCCACAGTCCATGGGGTCGCAAAGTTGGACACGACTGAGTCGCTTCACTTCTTCACTTCCCTTACATTATTCTTAAACAGTAATAATATCTCAAATTCATTTTAATCATTTGTTGAAAAGCTTAAATTATTGGTGTCTACACTTTAAAGTCCTGTGGTGTTAGTGGTGGATATCATAAAAAATCAGTTTTGCTGCATGTCTGGTGATTTTTACACAGCTTTATCATATCAACGATATCCTGTTGCCAAAGTCCAACATCTCCAGGCACCACAGCACACACACACGCTCATTCACCCATCACCCAGCTAATCCTGCCCATCATTACATCCTTAACATAAAAATCCCTTTCTTAGGGGGACCTTCCTTCAACCTCTATGGTTGAGCACCTTCCTCTCTTGCACTTAAAATTACTTGTTCAACTCTTTTTTTCCCTGCCAGCCTAGAAACATTAAATGGCAGGAAACTGAGATTTTTTTCCTGCTACTGCATCCTTAGCACTTAGCAAATAGCCTGGTTTATAACAAACCCTTAATAAAAAAAAAGAAAAAAGATTACTGTTACTGCTAGGTTTTTTTCCCACCTGTGCTGGGTGTTTGTTGCTACATGGGCTTCTCATTGCAGTGGCTTCTCTTGTTGCAGAGACCCAGCTCGCAGGCGTGTGGGCTTCAGCAGTTGTGGCCCCCAGCCTCTAGAGCACATGTTCAACAGTTGTGGCTCATGGACTTAGTTGCCCCCCAGCAAATGGGATCTTCCTGGTTTCTTTTAGTGGAGAATGGTATTTGGAAACCATTAGCTTTTGGATTGTCATCGTTCCCAAGCTCTCTCAGTGGACAAGGGATAGAGCTATGAATATAGGAGTATGAGGACATTAACACTTGAAAACATACATACATACATAATATGCAATCATATTTTCATATCCATCAATATATATCAATATATACTGACAATGACAGGGCTCCCCCTCTTACCAGCATGGATGCCCACCTTGCTCTGTCCACCTGATGCCTTCGTTCAATAAGACTGCATTTGAGAAGAGGAAGGGATCAAAGATTACTTTTTAAATGTCTGAATTATCACCAGCCCAGGTGGGATGCATGAGACAAGTGCTCCGGCCTGGTGCACTGGGAAGACCCAGAGGAATTGGGTGGAGAGGGAGGTGGGAGGGGGGATCGGGATTGGGAATACATGTAAATCCATGGCTGATTCATATCAGTGTATGACAAACCCACTGGGAAAAAAAAAAAAAAAAAAAATTCCATTAATCACATAGTTAGGTAGTTAGTAACACTAAGTAATGAGAAATTCAACACAATGTATACTTATTTCACCTACAAAAAATAATTTTAAAATTAAAACAAATAAATAAACAATTAAAATAATTACATCTAAAAAAAAATAAAATAAAAATAAAAAAATAAAAACTAACGTAACTGGAGAAGGAAATGGCAACCCACTCCAGTATTCTTGCCTGGAGAATCCCATGGATGGAGTTGCCTGGTAGGCTACAGCCCATGGGGTCGCAAAGAGTCGGACATGACTAAGCGATTAAAAATAAATAAATAAATAAAAACTAACGTAAGATGTTATTAACTTTTGTTTCAAGTTTCTCCAGCCTCTTGATGTGTTTTATCTCTTTCCAGACTAATCTGCATTTCTCCGGATATGTGATAGGAAGAGTTCTGCTTCATTGTAAGAAGAATATGATAGAGTCCTTGCTTGATTTCTTTTATCCTAAGTTGTTGCACGTGTTTAGTTCAGTATTTTTGGCAGGAAATGCTTTACTGTAGGACTGTCCCACACACTGCAAGATATTTGGTATCCCTGACTCCCTACTCACTATTGCCACTGAAGGTCCCCTGCTAAAAAACTTGAGATAATTAAAGAGCAGAAACAAAGAACTCTTACACATTTCCAGCTGCTTCCTAGGAAGGCACCCTTCCCACAACCCCTGGAGCTCTTTGCAACTTGTATAATAGCTGTTTTCTGCTATATTCTTAGGTTCACACTAACTTACGTGGAAACTCACATGGAACAATTCCACTACATCAATCGGTTCTACATTGAGTGTGTTAGCCTTGTCGAATCAATGATCTTTTTTGATCAAGAAAAATTACATGCTTTTGGGTTGGTAAATGTCCCCTGTTGATTTTTTGAGGGGGCTTCAGAGGCCCAAATCCAAAGAGGTTTTCTTCTGTTATCGAAATGTCTCTTAAGAAGTATGCCAAGCCATAAACACAAACCTGCCTGAAGCACCTGGGTTATTAATGTTTAAATTAAGGCCGCAATACCATATATAGGGGGCTTCCCAGGTGTTGCAGTGCTCAAGGATCCACCTGCTAATGCAGGAGACGCAAGAGACATGGGTTCAGTTCCCAAGTTGGGAAGATCCCCTGGAGGAGGGCATGGCCACCCACTCCAGTATTCTTGCCTGGAGAATCCCGTGGACAGAGGAGCCTGGCAGGCTGCAGTCCGTGGGGTCTCAGAGAATCAGACACGACTGAGCACAGCACAGCTGCTGCTGAGTCAGTCGTGTCCGACTCTGCGACCCCATGGACTATAGTCCGCCAGGCTCCTCTGTCCGTGGGGTTCTCCAGGCAAGAATACTGGAGTGGGTGGCCATGCCCTCCTGCAGGGGATCTTCCTGACCCAGGGATCGAACTTGTGTGTCTTATGTCTCCTGCACTGGAGGTGGGTTGGCAAAGAGTCGGACACGACTGAGTGACTTTCACATCTTTAACACTAGCGCCACCTGAGAAGCCCACAGCACAGCACCGTATATAAAACGTGGGTCATTGGCTTGTTAGCTATATAGTTTCAGAGCAGTGGTAGATTACTTGGGTTTGGGCAAGTCAAATTCTGGTTAAGAGCCGGCTTATCCATAGAGAAAGTTCTTTCCTGGGTGGCCCAAGACTGTCGTACCTACTGAGGTGCTAAAAGCAGTACTCCATCCCTGACTGGACCTGGAAGGGTCACATTTTCCCCAGGCTCCACAGGCTGTGGAACAAGTTCATCCCCCTTCCTCACCACTGGTGTGAACAGTAGCCAACCCGCAGTAGAAAGAAGCTAGGCCCTTCAGCTGGCCCTCTGTTTCTTTCCTGCTGTGTCTTAGTTCGTTTGGGCTGCTATACGGAATGCCACAGAGTGGGTGGCTATGTATAAACAACAGATTTATTTCTCATGGTTCTGGAGGTTGGTAGTTTGAGATCAGATGCCTACATCATCGGGTTCTGATGAGGGCCCGCCCACTGAGTTGCAAACAGCCGTCTAGAGCTGTGTCCTAGCACAGGCTTGCGGGGAAAGCGGCGAGAGAGCTCTCGGGGATCTTTTTTATAAGGGCATTAATCCTGTTCATGAGGGTTCCACTCTCAGGACCTAATTACCACCTCCCAAAGTTCCCACTTCCTATCACATTGGTGGTTAGGATTTCTGCATAAGTTGGGGGACATATTTAGTCCATTGCACATTGGGATTCAAAAGAGTAAAACCTTGCTTGTGTCTTGCCCTTATGAATTTGTGCTCTTGTTTAGATGGGGAAAAAATTCGCAAAAAAAAAAAAATTCTCCTAGTTCCACCAACTATATAAGCAAAGGAAGGAAAAATAAGGTTTAACACATGTTATGTTTGAAAAAAATCATATTAGACTCGAGAGTAAGTTCTATATGAACACTTGGTGTGATTTAGAAAATTAGTGATGGGGACTTCCCTGGCAGTCCAGTGGTTAAGATTCCATGCTCCCATCACAGGGGGCATGGGTTCAATCCCTGGTCAGGGAACTAAGATAATTTCCAGCTGTCCCAGGACATGGAAGACAGTATTACACTCATCTGGTGCAACACCCTCACTTAGAAAGTAATGTGCAGATTTATTTGGTTTGGAGGTGGACAACTTTGAACTGGGGCTGATATCCATTATCTTGAAGGACGTAATCTGAATGGGATCCATTCCAGGATTTAAAGACAAAAGTAAACTAGAAAATTGTGTTGACGTGACACTTTTAATGCTCTTCAGTTCGTGGTTTAAGCCACAGGAAATTAATTTTAACTCAAAAAGAAACTCATACCCTGTAAAGTGCATAACCCATTTCCTTTGCTATCTCGCCTCTTACTTTCCCTAACACACAGCATGTTATTGCAGGGTCATGCCCCAAAACTTGCATCAACAGTCTTCTTTGTACCTGTGAATGGCCTCTTTCTGTTTAGGTTCCTGGACAGATGTAACACACACACACACACACACTCTCTCTCTCTCCCCTTAGGGGAATCTTACCTAAAATCAAGTCTTTCTTAATCTGAGAACATCTTAGAATTTTGATTACTTGGTTCTGTTGAAAAACTGAGAATTTTTTTACATCGTGTCCTTATGACCTCTTTCTTTCTCCCCCCACTTGGTGAACAACAAAAACAAGGAGAAAAAAAACACAGAACAGTTTCACACCTAAAATTGAAGGAGTTGATTACTGTCATTTTGATGATGTGCCTTTTATAAGTTTGCAATGGTTAAGAAAGACTTTATGGTTTTGGAGCATGAGCACTTTAAAGTGATTCAAAATTATTGAAGAGCGACAAATTTTATAAAGTGCTTCAATTTGTTACTGACTACAGCTGCAGTGGAACGATTCGGCAGAGCTTTTAGTACTATGCACAGCCTCCAAATGCGCCCATAATCTTCCCAGGTGGAGCTCCTTTACACGCAGGGGCGCCGAGTGTTCCGCTCAGAGATACTGTATTGCTAACAGCTTCTGTTCTGGAGACGCGCTGACACATGGGTGTCCTTTCGGCGATGCTGCAAACCCCAGAGCAGCCTTCTGCTGTTTGGCTTTGCCAGAATTATAAAATGATGGTGTAAAAAACTACTGGAGTACTGGTATCGGAATGAGTGTAGGTTTATGAGGAGTGGAAAAACAAGTGGGATAAGAGTGGACACGGTGGCCGAGACACTGAAAAGAGAGAAGATAACCTTTTAGTCCTTTGAGACACAGAGACTCATTTTTAAACAGCTAGTACTTTTGAGAGAGTCGGTAACTTTATAATAGCAGGCTTTAACGATATTTTTCTGCGTTGCCATTAACTTGCACTATTTTGCTGGACTTCAATTTGCATGTTTAGAGTGTCAGTAAGCCCTGTTTATGTGAAAATAGGGAAGATAAGGCATCATCTTTGAAGTTTAAAATGACCAGGTGCTTTGGATAGTGACTTGTAATGTGGGGTTCCAGTAAAGCACACAGATTATTCTGCCCTTTAACATGTTAGGCCGCTGAGATGTCCTGCTTAGTACATGATTTCTCCATGGGATGGCTATAAACATTTAATTTCTTTAGAACTAGAGTTGTAGAATTCAACTAGTTCATTAAGAGCATAATCTTACATCAGGACAGAGCTAAACGCAGAGAAGTCCGTTTAAAAGTGTACCCAATTCAACAGTGGGGTGGGGGGAGGGGGGCCTTTAATAGCTCTTTAGTATGCAAATATTTGGCAACACTAAGTGTTTGAAAAAGCCTTTTCCACGTGGTAACTTCACACAGGTGATTCTTAACCAAAGCTAAGGGTAGAGGCCACATTTTCAATACTCTTCTCTCACCAGTCTGCTTTTTACCACCATGCCGTTGATCCTTCATTCTATTTAAGAGCATGAGGTAGCTCTTTCAGAAAAGGATTTAACATGTTAGAATGTAGCTTATAAATAGATTTTTTTTAAAGCAGCATGCTATTCTAGTTTTTAATGTGTAAGAAACAGAATTTGCATTGGGATTTATTCATAGAATTGAGTGCCCATGACCCCAAAATTTAAAGGCACTAAGTATTTCTTCGCATCCGTCTTGGTGGAATTTCCAGTGAATATCTCTGCCTTTTTTATCATTGAACATATGAAGCAGGACTGATTTCTGACAAGCTCCAAGACTTCAGAACGACAGTACGGGTAAGGCAGGGCCCAGTTCCTCACACTGCCTTATGGACACAAGTGGGAAGACTGTATGTTGTTTGAAGATCAGAGCTTTCTAGGAAAATAAGTTTATTTTCCGCCTCTTTCTGCTTGCCTTCTTAAATGAATTTATACATGTAAAGAACTTAGAATGCTTGACTATTTTACCATTCTATTATTTGTTTTCTTATTTCCTCCTCGTCTTTCCTTCTTTACGTTCCCCCACCCCCGCCAAACAGCCATGTGTATGCCTGTCTTTTTGACATGTGACTTTCTCTTATCAGAAAAATTGAAATTGATGGTGACTCTCAACTATACTCCAAAGGGGGCACCAGATAATAAATACTGTGGCAAGTGTGTGTACCCACCTGCTCTGAATGTCACAGTTTGTTGCAGGCAGTGCTTTACTGGGGATTTTCATCCAGTTTCATTTAGCTCTGTCTGATCCCCGTTGGTGTTTTATTTGATTAAAATGCAAGCACCCAGATATTTGTAGACAAATATTAAAACATCCTGGCATTCTGTTTTTATTAAGAAAATTTAAGAGTTGTAAACTGAAACTGCCAAAACTTAGTAAAATAATGAATACTTAGAGATATTTGTTTTTATTTCCAAAAAGCGGACAAAACAGCCAAGTAAGGGACATTTGAATACTGAATTAGCAGTATATTTTAATTCAGCTCCAAAGCCAAGCAGATGTGGTATGAAGTTCTTTCCCCTTGCCTCAAGAATGTGGTTTTGTATACCAAGATGATTATGTATAAATGTCTAGTCAGTAACTTTGATCTAAGGAAGAAAATCTGATCTGCCTGAATTCAGTGCTTCTTTATGAAACTATTACTTCTGAAGTCTATAAGTCAGGGTTTTGTTTTTTAAGTTAAATATATTGAATGACTACAAACATTTTATAAGCTAGATATTATTTTGACTTAAACCTTTTATTCCATGTAAAGCTCTTCCTTTCTTCTTTCTACCTATCAAAATCTCATCCCTCATTTTCTGCTTGATATTGCAATCATCCTGGCTTAGAGCAATCTTTGCTTCCTTTGAATGCCTATTATTGCACTTGCTCAGGTGACCCCTATGACATTTATCACACACTGCAGACTCTTATCCCTAATACATCTTAATACATCTAATTTCCCAAACCTGACTGTCAGTTTTAGAACCTCGTCTGGACACATAGTTCATTCAGCATTTACCTGATGCATGTTTATCAACTGACCACAGTGTGCAAGAGCTGTGCTCGGCACTGGAGAAGCAGTGGTGAAGAATAGATGTGACCGCAGCCTCTGCGGAGCTCATCTATGAAGTGAATAAATGAATGAGGGTCAAAGAGTCTGTATCATTTGCAGTATCAAGTAAAATGCTGTGATCATTGTCAAGGTACTAAAGATACTTTTGAGGAAGAATCTTAATATTTTGTGTTGCTAAGCAAATTTACATCTGTTTTGTAATGGTATGCCAGTTGTTGGTATATATGCTTTTGCTACAAGTAGGATTTTTAGTTTCTTTAAGTAGCTTTTGAAAATATGTGTGGTATAAATAGATTTCAATAAATCCAACATTATCTTTTCTAGGCTCTTGACATAGGACCCCCTAGAAATAAACATTCATATCCATTTTATATTACAAAGCATAAATTTGAAAAAGAGTTATGTTTGGCCACTTAAATCATCAAAGCTTGTTTCTTAGAACTTCCTTTCCAATTTCTACTATAAATTAGACTCAGGTTCATGATTAATTGTAAACTGCCAATAAAAAGCAATAAATCAGGTGTAGTATGACATAAGTATAAACTATGAAAAGGCTTTAAAATGTTTAAACATAAACATCCAACTCAATGTGGCAGTCTGACCCTCCTAAAACATTAATAGATTATAAAAAACCAACTTTAAATGTATAAAGTAAAGAACTTAAGAGTCTTAAGGGAAGCTTGTGACACCCCAGGCCAAGGCAGTGACACCCCAGAACAAGGCCTGTCAATTATGGCAGGTGTGTGTGCTTCCACAGAGTGGCCAGCTTCCCAATCACGTCTCACTTATTGAACTGCTAGTAAACAGGATCCTACTAGTGTTCAGAGAGTTACCAGTGAGCCACTTTAGTATTTCCTAATTATAAACAGAAACAAGTATCTCTAATCGCTTGAGAAAAGCGAGCAATATGAGTGAAAAAGGCCAAGGAAACCAGTCATTAAAAAAAAGGGAAACAGGCAGGGAAATGGCAATAATATGAAGGAAACAGGTAACTCGGAAGAACAGCCACAAAAACTTAAACATTCTAATTCATACCACAGAAAGATTAGAAAACATAATACATCCATAAAATAAGAACAAGATGCCATAAAAAAGAATAGTATGCTATGAAAAAGAAATTATGCATAAACTGAATGCTTTCATTATTTGAAAATGTGATTATCAGACTAAAAAATCAATTGGTTGAACATTAGCATTAAAAATTAGCAATTTTTTTTTTTTTTGCTGCACAGTATGTAGGATCTTAGTTTCCTGACCAGGATCAAACCCATGACCTCTGCAGTGAAAGCTCACAGTCTTAACCACTGCACCACCAGGGAAGTCCCAAGATAAAGTGAATTTAAAGGAAAGTAAAGCAAGTAGGAAAATACAATAGAAATGCAAGGAAGAAAGAATTAATCTCAAAAACCAACTCCCCCAAAATAGGAATTTCAGAAACAAAGGAAAAAAGACAAGGACAGGAGCTAGAATTGAAGGCCATGAGTCAGTTCAGTTCAGTTCAGTCGCTCAGCCGTGTCCGACTCTTTGTGACCCCATGAACCGCAGCACACCAGGCCTCCCTGTCCATCACCAGCTCCTGCAGTTTACCCAAACTCATGTCCATTGAGTCGGTGATGCCATCCAACCATCTCATTCCCTGTCATCCCCTTCTCCTGCCTTCAATCTTTCCCAGCATCAGGATCTTTTCCAATGAGTCAGCTTTTTGCATCAGGTGGCCAAAGTACTGGAGTTTCAGCTTCAACATCAGTCCTTCCAATGAATATTCAGGACTGATCTCCTTTAGGATGGACTGGTTGGATCTCCTTGCAGTCCAAGGGACTCTCAAGAGTCTTCTCCAACACTGCAGTTCAAAAGCATCAGTTCTTCAGCTCTCAGCTTTCTTTATCGACCAACTCTCACATCCATACATGACCACTGGAAAAACCATAGCCTTGACTAGACGGACCTTTGTTGGCAATGTCTCAGTCTAATCACGTGGACCACAGCCTTGTCTAACTCAATGAAGCTATGAGCCATGCTGTGTAGAGCCACCAAAGATGGATGGGTCATGGTGGAAAGTTCTGACAAAATGTGGTCCACTGGAGAAGGGGATGGCAAACCACTTCAGTATTCTTGCCTTGAGAACCCCATGAACAGTATGAGAAGGCCATGAAAGTATCCACTGAATGTTGAGAACAATGAATAAATGCAAACTCATATTTGATACATTATTTAATAATGAACAGTTTCATACAGGAAAGGACTCAGAAAAATTGCCTCCTGCATTCTCAAGCTTAGGAGGTTACTTGAGCAAAATGAGGGGTAAAATGAGGAGGTTACTTTGAGCAAAAAGAAGGAGTGATACAAAAAGAATGACTTGCCTTCCTATGTAGAAAACATTGGCTATAGCCCACAAAGTAATGAAAGAATTACTTAACCTTAGCCTGGCAATTGTGCAGAAAACTTGGAGAGAAATTTGTCAAAATTGGAGTAGAAAAGGAGAGGCTTATGGAGGGAGGTTTTAGACAGAGTAGATTCCAAAGATATGATACCATCTTAGATACTGCAAAATTTTTGGAGGCAGTAGATAATTGAAGGAAAAAAGACAATAGAACTTCCAAGATAAACAAAAATAAGATGAAATATCCTTATGGTTGTACAATTAATAATGTTTACACTGTCACAACGATTTAAAAACTTTTTTGATTTTGAATTTTATATTCAACTTATAAAAAGTTTATAAATAACAAAAAAGCAGAAGGTAATGTCATCCATTTTGGCAAGAGAAATGCAAAATACAAAGAATTCACTTTGGGTAGTGAAAGATGGGAGGAGAGCTAAAGTGTGAAATCAAAGGGTATTATCTGAGGTGCTTGTATCAAGAAATATATGTGAAATTTTATTATTTGGAATTTAAAAGGCAATGTAGAAACTAAAATGGGGAAAGGTATGGGAAGTGGTATAGGTAACCCATGTCTGCATTTCCCATGATAGACATATAAACATATTGTTTAACAGTATGGTGATAATCATCAAAAAAAGAACAACCGGTAACAGTTTAAAACATTTAAAGAGACTCTTGATGGGGGACTATAACGGAAGTAGAGTAAGTTAGGGCAGGAGGCTGGTGGCTTTTCATTTTAAGTCATTCTGTACTGTTTTTTAGAACCAGGTATATGCTTTACTTTGATTAAAAATTTGAAGTATTATGGGATTTCCCTGGCAGTCTAGTGATTAAGAATCAGCATTTTCACTGCCTAGGGCCGGAGTTCAAAACCTGGTCAGGGAACAAAGATTCTGCAGGTTGCATGGTGGGGCAGGAAAAAAAAGAAAAGATATAGACCCAGCTCACCTGCCTCCACAGTCCATGTTACTCTTCCTGCCAATCTATCTACTTACCTACCTACTTATTTACCGTAAGTGTCATCCTTGGATTCTTGGAAGCAAGTATCTGCTATTTCTGAGTATTTATGTAGTTTTCATGTTTGTATATTTCTTTCAACAAGGTATTTTCTAATTGCTAAGAGCTCTGTCCCTAGAATTAAAGTGCCTCTATTTTGAATCTCAGCTCCAACATAGACCAATCATCTGTATCATATGATGCTGAGCAGTAAGTTAGCCTCTACAGGCTTCAATTTCCTTGCCTGTAAAATGGTCATAATAGTCCATGCCTCAGAGGGTTTTCCCAGGAGATTGAGATAATCCACACAAGCGCTAAGAACAATGCTGGACGCTATCACCTTCTGATCTTCCCAAGGAAGTTTAGATTTTACTTACCCCATTTCCATCAGTAGGAAGACTTAGAAAGAATTTTATAATGAACTGTTTAACAATTTTATTTCAGATTTATGATATGTATTTAGTATTTTATTGTGTTCATTTTGTATTTTTCATTTGAGAGCACTTACAATAAAGGACCCATAATAGGAATCACTAAAAAGCTGCCACTTCTCCTATGGTTCCAAGTAGTCAAATAGACATTAGGTAGCTTGGCCTGCACATTTATTCCTTAAAATTTTGCTAATTTCACTTATTCTCTGAGTCACGTACCAGGTATGGTGATGGGAATAAGGTGAAGACATACCAGCGTTCTACCTCTGTCAACAAAAAGGCAGGCAAAACACGGTGCCCAAATCAGTATTTGATCTTCTGTCTTGTGTGGATCTGGCAGTGGTAGGATTTAAGAGAATGGTAACTGGTATTCTGACTGTGTCTCTGTTAAGTCACTTGTAATCTCTTAACATTTAACAATTAAATGGTTGTGAACTAATGTAGCAGAATGGTGCCAAAAATCCTGTCAATGAATGCAAGAGGATCTTAAGCAGCTTATTGAAATTTAAAAAAAAAAAGAGGGGGGGGGGTAAAGTTTCAAAAATGGTATTCAGCCTTTATTCTGTGATGAGGACAAAAATGCGTTCTTTAATTGCAAACATGATTTCCTGAAGCATTCCAAGTTTTCCTCAGAGACTTTCAGGGCCAGAGATTGACTATTTCTGTGCCTGCTTGGAAAGAAAAGAGCTTGATAAAAGTGCTATGTCTGCTGGCACAGTTTAATCACTTAATACCTTGTTCCAATTGAAAACATAACCCAACCCCATTCAGAATATGGAGCACCTACACTTGATCTGTCTATGGCTTGTGCAGTCACTGATATTTCCAAAGGAAGTCTTATAATGGTTGGCATAGAAATTAATTTCGTAGACTTGGGGTCAAATGAAAAAAAAAACCCCAGAAACTCGTTGGTGTAATTTGCTGCTGATGAGTCCTGAAAATGCTGCTCAGATTAAATAAGCTCATGTCAGCCTGGAAGAATGGGCCCAAGTGTGGACTGGGTGTTGGGAATAGAGGAGAGATGGGGGAAGCGGAGGAAGAGAAAAGAGAAAAGATTATTGATAGAGAAAAAGACAACTTTAAGACCTTTCTAGAGACTGTAGTTTCTGTGTAGTTTGTGATTCTCATAATTGCTGTAATAAACTAGCTGTCTTCCAGAGATTGCTGTAAAGTTATCAAAGGTATTATTAATTCACTAACTTCAATAGCTGGAGGAAAGATTTAAGCTCTTTTTAGGGGCATACAAGTCTTAGAGATAACACTATTTCCAAGATGGTTTCTACAATGAGATGGAGTGCTATTTTAGAAGTTCACATAACATTTGGTGCTCTTCAATGACTATAAAAAGCAACACTTTCATACATGCAAAGGAATGCAAATGTAATGACGGTGGTGGCTGTGTTTTTGCTTATGAATGCTTCCAGGGTAGATGAGCTATTCTTAAACTTTTTACAATCATGAATCTCTTTGGGAATTTAGTGGAAGATATGGCCTCATTTACAGAAGAGTAGATACATGCACGTGTGCGCACACTCAGTTGTGTCCAACTCATTGCAACCCCAGGGACTGTCCATAGACAGTCTATGGACAGGCTCCTCTGTCCATAGAATTTTTCAAGCAAGAATACTGGAGTGGGTTGCCATTTCCTACTCCAGGGGATCTTCTCAACCCAGGGGTCAAACCCGTGTCTCCTACATTGCAGGTGGACTCTTTACTACTGTGCCACCTGGGAAGCAGATATATTGATAAATATATAAAATTCTTTATGATCCTTCCTGTACATTCATGGTCCCTTAGACCGTTAAGGGTAACGGATCATGTTAGAAAGTTGTCTTAGACTGGTAAAATAGAATATTGCAGAGTAGACAGTTTAAATATAGGCTATTTATGTAAAATAGGAAAATATTTATTTTATATTAATATTTTGCTATTATGTAACCACAAGTTACATTTAAGTAAAATATTTCATAAATTCTACAATGTTTGAACTGTAGATTATTTAGTTCGATCTCCAAAATTAACAAGACCAAGACCCCAGTAAGGATGAAAGACTTGAGTTCATCCAGCTAATTTACAGCACAGAAAATTTTATATTTTATGCATATGTGTGTGTGTGTACTGAGCTTTCAGACTGCTTTATGAAAAGAGTAGATTTAAAGGACAAATTTAACTTTTGAAAGGGCACCATTCCTTGTCAATAATATCTATTCTGATTTCTACCCCAACATATTAGGGCATTATGTAGCAAAATGAGGAAATAAATTAATAAATGCTTGTAACTCTATTTGTCAGATCAGAAAACCTTATTAGCATAAATATTCCGAATATCTATACATTTTAAAATGTCATCAATTTCTAATTCAATAGTGTAAAAATAGAGTATATTTATTTTTTCAAAGAATTTTCAAAGCAATTTTCACGAAGCTTTAACTTCAAGAAACAATTTCGACATCACTTTCCAGGAAAGATTATTTGAAAACAGAAATAATTTTTGAATTATTAAATTGATCAATTTGCTAAAAATCAAATGGTTTCCAGTCCATGAATCAGACACCAATAAGCAGAGCAAATAGGAAATAAATTAGGTGCTATTAGGAAGGATTTTAATGTTGCAACATTTTCCTAGCTGTGTGTGAGAACCTTCTGTGCGGAGTCGCCTGTAGGTGGAAGGGGGCCCTGGTCTCTGCTCTGGGTGTAGGTCTGGGGCTCACACTCTGAGAAACCCAGACGTAGATTCTCAGCTTATCCCGCTGGGGCGTCGCTGCCTCGTCTAGAATTGCTATTGTTTTGGAAAACAGGGGCACTTCTGAGACAAGAATCGTCCCCAACTTCATTCATGGTCTGTCCTCAGCGGTTGGGAAGAGGCGATGTTGTTTGGACCTGAAGTTTCTTCCAGAAGACTGGGTTCGGGAGGGTGTTACTGCAAGGTGATGCATTCCCACTCTGGAGGCCTGCAGAAAGCTGGGGTCCACTTGTACGTGCAGGGACCACCCCCTGGGCGCCCCCAGCCCGACGCCCCCCGCCACTCTGGGCCCAGAGCTCTCCGCCCTCCACGCCCTTGCCAGGGCTCTCAGGGTTGGGGCTCCAGGCGTCTGGCTTTGAGTACAACTCGCCTCGGAGAACTCGGGCCCGTGTGACCAACGGAATCAAAGACTCCGGACCGTCGCCCGCAGGAAGCGCGGGGACCGGCCCTCCACTTCCTGGAAGTTGGGACAGCTTCGCGTCGCTCCCTGTCCCGAGCCGCTCTCCAAAGCTCTCCAGGGAGAGCCGGGGAGGGTCAAGTTGCCTCTCGGATCGCAGGGCTGGAAGGGCCCGACCCGGTGCCTGGGGAAGAGGCGCGGGCGTCAGGCACGCCCGCCCTCGGCCCCGAGTCCGGGCCTCCAACCACGCGCCCCGACCCGGTGGGACCCGGGGAAGGGGGGACGGCGTTCTTGCTTCCGCTAGAGGACATTGCTTTACGGTCTATCTCTTGTTTTTATTTACTTTTTTTTTTTTAATTTCTACTTTCCCCGTTCCGTTTGGAAGCATGTACCTGTTTTTCTTTCCCGAACACATCCTCTTCGGCCTTCCTCTGCACCCCTGACGCCCAAGGTGGACGCGTGTGTCAGCAGTTAGCCCGATTTGCCTCGAGTGACCAGAGCCCACCCCCTCGATCGGCCAGCCCTCGAACCCCCGGAGCCTCGGGTTCTACAACTCGATTCCAGGAGTGGGGTCCTCCCGCTCTGGGCATGACTTTTGAGGGATTTTTTTCGCCCACCACGGATTCAAAGTCAGAGAGCAACCACCATGAAGGGCGCTACCACAGCGAGGAGCCCCAGGAAAGGCTGGGCCAAGCACCGCACAAACCCTCTCGTTTGGTCTCAGAAAGACTTTTTAGGAACCTTAGTCCCTTCCATCCATCGGAGCCTTACACTTCGCTTCTGTTAGGAATTTCCTAAAGGAAGGCAGGAGATGGGGGAGGGACCATGGAGAAAAAAAGAGCGAACAGGAGACACTGGGATTATGTATTTCATATAAAGAAATGATACATATGTAATTTTAGATTTTCTTCCGAATTAGAGTGCTGAGGCTATAGAAAACCTATTTTTAACACCCCCTTCTCATAACGGCCTTGATTGCTTAAATTGCTTCTAATCGGGTGGCACACGTTAGTGGAGACGAAGGACGCATGACAAGCAGCCCTCATTCTTTCGCAGATTTAGATAATGTCTCTGGATGAGTATCTTTTCCGATCAGCGATCAGCGTAAAAGTGGGAACTCAAACACAGTTTTCCTAAGGGATTTGTGCAATAGGGGAGAAATGGCCTGACCATTTCAAGATCATGCAAATAGACGGCATCTTACAGAATACATAGCATAAGAAGCCAGTGCCAATGTTTCCCTCCGGGTTTGGCGTGGCACAAAGAGTAAACATACTTAAGAAAAAACAAAAAACAGCAACTCACTTAGCCTTCTCCTCTTCTTTAGCATTTGTAAAAGTTTTCAGTACACCTCTTTAAAACATATGTAGACCTGAGTTTCTCCCTCGCTCCGCCTTCCCATTGCCCAAAGCTTGGGCGGCCCTGAGCGCCCCTGGCGCTTCGTGCCAGCCCCGACAGCCGCGAGCAAAGGTCATTACCGCGCGGGCGGGCGCGTTCCAGCTTCTCGGGAGAGCCAGCGACTGGGAGATACTTGGGGAGTTCTTGGACCACGCAGACGTGTATCCCCAACTTGAGTCTGTAGGGCCTGGGTCCTAGGCGAAGGCTGGTTTGTCTAAGGTGCTCTCTGGCCATTCTGGTGGGTAGGGCGCCTCAAAGGAGAACAGACACCTGAAGGTGGTGAAGTTGAAATATGGTCCACTGGGCAAATCTGACATGGAACATACACCTAGTTTCACTTTTTGCCATTACTCCCCAAACAAACAAAACACATTAAGTTATTTGAGGCCAGAGGAAACGTGCCTAGAGGAAGGGTCCCTTTCCGTGTCAACTTGAAAGGCACCCGATTTTCCTCGCAATTCTTTGCTTGGACGGAAAGGAAACCAGAGTGGCGCAGGGAAGCCTCCTTAGGGAACCTTAAATTGCATCACACAGCAGGCTTCTGGGTGAAGCCAGAAGACTCTAGAGTGAGGTTGCCTGTGGGTGGTTCAAAGGCAAGCCTATCCTGGAAGGTGGAACCTTCCTGGAACCCCGCCTGGAAGGTGGGCGTGAGCAGAGTCCCTGCCCCAGGAGGTCGCCTCCTCCCTTCCCGCTGAGCTCATGCACAACTTTTCTTTTCCCTTCATGCATCAAAATGAGAACCCTTCCATTCTGGATTAATCTAAGGTGCATGTTTTAAAGGCCCACTGCTATGCAACTTTACATTTTACATTGGCCTTCAGAGTGAGTTTATTAGTCCTGCGAGCAAAGATTAGGGCGCTAAGACATTCTCAACGGTGGCATTCCAATTTGGTTCCTGCAGTAGGCATGTGCCTAAACCCTGGCCTTGGCTGGGTCACCAAATACTGTCCAAACTCCCTGGCTGTCTTTAGAAGGTTCTCGGTTATGCAAGTTGCCCCTCAACTAACTAGTTCCTGGATGTGTTGGAGGTACAGTGTAGAGAAAACATCCCGGATTGGAGGCGCTGGCACTCCTAAAGGGTCAGGAAAATCCCTCCTGTTTAGGAGATGGCTTTTGGAGGCAGTTTAAAATTGAAACGCAATATGAAAGCTTCTCCTTTAGAAAAAAAGGTAGCTCTGGTGGTTCAAACTCGGTCCTTTGGCAGGCAAAGGAGCAATTTCCTGGAAACGAAATTGGCATTCAAAGAGGGTCAGGTAAAGCCCAGCACCCCTGGCCGCATTTTGGACCCCAGAAGGGCACTTCTTGCCTCCAACCTATTTAGAAAAAGAAAGGAAAAGGAACGGATAGAGGGAGGCAAAGGGGAGAGAGGAGAGCTCCAGAGAGAAAGCAAGGGAGAAGAGGGGGATATTTAGCAAGTTAAGAGGTTAAATATTTGAACAGATTTGTAAATATATAGACAGCCCTTGTTATTTGGAATGTGTAATAATGCCTTTTGTGGTGCTGTCTGCCTGGGAGTCCGCTCCCTAGCACCTTCCTCCCTGGCAAATCAACAGGACAGCTCAAAAGCTCGCAAAACAAAAACGGGGGCTTAGGGGTGGGGGTGTGTGTGTGGGGGAAGGGCGATCCTCCTTTGGGGAAGGGAGATTCTTCTATACAGTCTTAAAAACAAGGACAGGAGGGGGAAAAAAGGAAAAGCAGGATAAATGAAAATGTTTTGTTTTTCTTGGATATGATTTTTCAGGAGCATCCCAGGAAGCCATCCCAGGCTGAAGTGGTTTCAAAGTGTTGTTTAACCTAATGACATGCTCTAGCTCTGTTATCTATTGTGCTTCCACTAGTTCTTTGAACCCAAATCTCCTGTCTGACAAGCCTGTGTGTGTGTGTGTGTGTGTGTGTATGTGTGTGTGTGTGTGTGTGTATTTAGAAAACGTGGGTTCACTAATAGGGCTTCCGTGGCTGAGCAGGGTGGTTTCTTTACGTTTTTCTCGCGTTTAGTGTTTTCTGGAAAACTGTGCTGAGCGCTGTTGATGGCATCTGTCTTCTGCTTGTGCCCGTGGGCGGAGGACACAGGCTGTGGGTGTGTCCCGCCCACAGTTGCGCGGGCGTGTGCGTGCGCGCGCACGCGTGTATACACGCATTCTCTGCTGTGTGCCTCAAATGGAGCCTTTTTTTTTTTTTTGCCCCTGCCAGCGTCCTGTGTATATTAGTATTATGCAAATAGAACCATTCGGCTTGAGTATTTTTTTAGGAGGGGGAGGGGATGAGCCATTTAAATTCTTCTCATATTTTATCGGCAGTCTTTCCACTGCATGTGAATTCACTGGGATGCCTTTTCTGAGGTCCGTGTGTGTGCGTGTGTGTGTGGTGGTGGTGTGTTGGTTAGTGGGTGTGTGGGAGAGTGTGTATAACCTGTGAGCATCTTGTGAGTGATGTGTATTCTCTCCTGTATGTCTCTGCACCCCCCCTTCATGTTTTGTGTTCTTAGGGTGATTATGTGCATATTTACATACGTGTGCCTATTTCCCTGCCTACATGCATTGTCTTTCTCTATAACCCACCCACTTCATATATATTCTCTTATCTTTTGGCAAAGTGCCTTTTTTTTTAATCCCTCGAAGAATATTTATTGCTGTGATAATCTGAAATGAAAAGTGGTCTCCCATGAAGGAGATGGAAGAGAAAGGAGTGTTCATCTTTCTTAATAGACGGGGCAGAGCCAGTTGACTGGATCACAGGATTTCTCTGCACTTTCTGCGTGTCTGTATGTGTGGGGGGTGGGGACACGGACGGGGGGCGGGGGGAGGCGGTGAGAAAACGAGCCTTTCCCGAGAACAAAGGTGGGACATCGCGCCCCCTCGCGGCCAGGCTTCATATTGCGCAGACCTGGTCCTCTACGGCTTCTCTGCGGCCAAACGAATCCTGCGATTTGTCCGTTGAGCCATTCAGGAGTCGCCTCTCAGGCCCAGCCTCCGCCCTCAGCCAATCACTGGGCGCCATGCAAATCGCTTCTTCCGTTCTCCAAACAGGCGTCGGCTTCAGCCGCTACTCTAGCCGCCCCGCCCTCGCCTCTTTCTTCCGCTCTCCACCCCCGCCCTCCTTCGCTGCCGCCCCGGCAGCTGCGGGGGGACGAGGGCAGTGCCGGGCGCCTCATGCATATGCAGATAATCTTCCTCCTCCCTCCATCCTCTCCAGCTCACCCCCTTCTCCCCCGCCCCCCACGATTCGGTCCCCTCCCCACCTCCCACCCGCGCCTCTTCTGGTTCCCCCGCCTTGTCCGAGCGCCTGGATGTGCAGTTCTCAGAGCCCTGGTACCAGGCAGCTGCTTCCCAGAAGGAGGCCTTACCGGGGAAAGGGAGGAAGGCGCTACCCTTGAAATCCTCTCGAAGGTCAAGTTTGAGACTTGCTGAGCAGGGGCGAAAGGCGTTGAAACTGCGTCTGCAGGGTCTGTAGGGAAGGGTTCTGCACGCAGACTGATTCCGAAACGCCTTTCTCCTCCGAAACACCAGATTAATTTCTGTGAAACACACAATGTACTGGTCACGTTCAAAGGCAGGGTGATGATAGATGATTTTGTAAGCCCAGAGCTACAGTGTGTATTTGTCTTGTACATCAAGGCTGCACAGCTCCCTAAACCGCAAAGAATTGGAGATGAGATCAAACAGCATTAGATCTACTTAGTAGGATCAGGGGGAGTGAGAAGACGGGGCGTGGAGGAGGGGATGTGGGGGCACACTACCTGCTCTGTGTGTGTGTGTGTGTGTGTGTGTGTGTGTGTTAGTCGCTCAGTCGTGTCCGATTGTGTGTGATCCCATGGACTGGAGCCCGCCAGGCCTCTCTGTCCATGGGGATTCTCCAGGCAAGAATACTGGAGTGATGTGCCATTCCCTTCCCCAGGGGATCTTACTGAACCCGGGGGGGGGGGGGGGGGGGGTAGAACCTGGGTCTCCTGCATTTGAGGGGTGCCATTTAAAGTCAGGGCTTCCTGCGGCACAGGTGAGTGCTTAGAGCATGAACAGGACCTAGGAGAAGAAAAACCAAATCCTCGAAGAAAAAACAAGGCCCGGGAGTAGTAGGTTGTTACTGGAACTTATATCCAATCTGATTTGACGGCTTTTTACAGCCACAGGTAAAGGGTATTCAGGCTTTGCATGTGGTCTGAACATGTGGAATGTACTGTGAGATACACTGAAGGGAAAAATGTCACTGAGGAAAATTGAGGTTAGTATAATGCTTTGAGATCCTCTAATGAGAAAGCAGGGGAATAGTGATATGACTTTGTTTCACAGATGTCTACCTCGACACAGTAATTTCTAGTGAAACCTGACTCAGTTCCCCCTCCAGTCTTACACCTTGGAGGTGGTGAGTAGAGAGCACAAGAGTTGAAATAGTATTTTGTCAGCATTTGGCTCCTTGGTGGCTCAGATGGTAAGGAATCTGCCTGCAATGTAGGAGACCCAGGTTGAATCCCTGGGTCAGGAAGATCCCCTGGAGAAGGAAATGGCACCCCATTCCAGTATTTTTGCCTGGAGAATTCCACCGACAGAGGAGACTGGTGGGCTACAGTCCGTGGGGTCACAAAGAGGGGTCACACAACTAACGCTAACTGTCAGCGTCTATTCATCGAACACGTTTTTATGGAGTCCTTATTCCATGCCAGGGATGCAGCATCCTCTTACATGCAAAGCACATTATGTGCACCATGATTCTCAAGTATACTAGAAGTTAGGGAGAGGAATGGGAATTCTGGAAGGTTTCTGCCTTAGAGATGCTCATGGCTTTTCAGAAGTGGGAGTGAGGGACAGGGAGCTCTGGTGTGTCGCAGTCCAAGGGTTCACAAAGAGTCGGACCCAACTGAGCAACTGAACAACGACAGGAACACTGCAGTGCATGCATCTTTTCAAATTAGGGTTTTTTTTTCATACCTACACCCAGAAATGGAATTGCTTGGTCATCTAGTAATTCTATTTTAAGCTTTTTGAGTAGCCTCCATTTCTATCTTCCACAGTGTCTCTACCAATTTATATTCCCATCAGCAATGTACAGGGTTCCCTTTCCTTCACATCCTTGCCAACAATTGTTACTTGTGTTCTTTTGGACGGTAGCCATTTTGACAGGCATCTGTCAAAATGAAGTGATATCTCATGGTGGTTTTGATTTGCATGTCCCTGATGATTAGCAGATGTTGAGCATTTATTCATGTGCCTGTTGAACTTCTTCATTTCCTCTTTGGAGAAATGTCTATTCATTTCTTCTGCCCATTTTTTGAATTGGGTTGTTTTCTTGATGTTGAGTTGTATGAGCTGTTTATATATGTTGGGTATTAATCCCTTATTGGCCATATTATTTGCAGATGTTTTCTCCCATTCAGTAAGTTGTCTTTTTGTCTTGTTGATGGTTTCCTTTGCTGTGCAAAAACTTTTAAGTTTAATTAGGTCCTGTTTGTTTATTTTTTTCTTTTATTTCCTTTACTTTAGAAGATGAATCCAAAAAAATATGTGATTTATTTTGCTCTGTGTTTAAATTTAAATTGCTGTGATTTATTTCTGCTGCGTTTTCCTCCAGGAGTTTTATAGTATCTGTTCTTACATTTAGTCTTTGAGCCATTTTGAGTTTATTTTTGTATATGATATTAGAGAATGTTCTAATTTTATTCTCTTATATGTAGCTGTCCAGTTTTCCCAGCACCACTTATTTAGCAGACTATGCTTTCTCCATTGTTTATTCTTCCATCCTTGTCATCGATTAATTGACCATAAGTGTGTGAGTTTACTTCTGGACTTTATATCCTGTTCCATTTATCTATGTGAAAGTATTAGTCTCTCAGTCATGTCTGCTCTTTGTGAGCCCATGGACTGTAGTCAGCCAGGCTTCTCTCTCCATGGAATTCTCTGGGCAAGAATACTGGAGTGGACAGCCATTCCCTTCTCCAGGGGATCTTCCTGACCCAGGGATCAAACCCTGAGAAACCTGTATGGAGGTCAAGAAGCAACTGTTAGAACTAGACATGGAATAATGAACTGGGTCAAAATTGGGAAAAGAGTACATCAAGGCTATATATTGTCACCCAGCTTATTTAACTTATATGCAGAGTCAGTTCAGTTGTTGTCCAACTGAACAGTCAGCTAAGTTGTGTCCAACTCTTTGTGACACCATGGACTGCATCATGCCAGGCTTCCCTGTCCATCACCAACTCCCAGAGTACATCATTTGAAATGCCTGGCTGGGTGAATCACAAGCTAGAATCAAGATTGCTGAGAGAAATATCAATAACCTCCAATATTCAGATGATGCCACTCTAATGGCAGAAAGTGAAGAGGAATTATAGAGCCTCTTGATGAGGGTGAAAGAGGAAAGTGAAAAAGTTGGCTTGAAATTCAACATTCAAAAAGCTAGGATCATGGCATCTTGTCCCATCACTTCATGGCAAATAGATGGGGAAAAAGTAGCAACAGCAACAGATTTTATTTCCTTGGGCTCCAAAATCACTGCAGATGGTGACAGCAGTCACAAAATTAAAAGACCCTTGCTCCCTGGAAGAAAAGCTATGACCAACCTAGACAGCATATTAAAAGGCAGAGACATCACTTTGCTGACAAAGGTCTGTATAGTCAAAGTTATGGTTTTTCCAACAGTCATGTACAGATGTGAGAGTTGGGCCATAAAGAAGGCTGAGCCCCAAAGAACTGATGCTTTGAATTGTGGTTCTGGAGAAGACTCCTGAGAGTCCCTTGGACAGAAAGAAGATCAAACCAGTCAATCCTAAAGGAAATCAGTTCTGAATATTCACTGAAAGGGCTGATGCTGAAGGTGAAGCTCCAATACTTTGGCCACCTTATATGAAGAGCCAACTCATTGGAAAAGACCCTAAAGCTGGGAAAGGTTGAAGGCAGTAGGAGAAGGGGATGACAGAGGATGAGATGGTTGGATGCCATCACTGACTCAGTGGACATGAGTTTGAGCAAACTCCAAGAGATAGTGAAGGACACGGAAGCCCTGGGTGCTGCAGTCCCTAGAGTCATGAAGAGTCAGACACGACTTAGTGAGTGAACAACAGCAAGTGATCTATTTGTCTCTCTTTGTTGCAGTACCATTCTGACTTGATTACTATGGCTCTGTAGTAAGTCTGAAGTCAGGGACCATGGTTCCTTCATCTCTGTTCTTCTTTGTCAAGATTGTTTTGGCTATGCAGGATCTTTTGTGTTTCCTTAGAAATTTTGAATCAGCTACAAGAAAAAACTGCAAAAAAAGCAAACACATGAAGGCCAAACAATGTGCTACCAAACTACCAATGGATCACTGAAGAAGGCAAGATGAAATTTAAAAAATGCCTAGAGATATGACAACAAAAACATGACAATCCAAAATCTGTGGGACACAGCAAAAGCAGTTCTAAGAAGGAAGTTTATAGTGATACAAGCTTACCTCAGGAAATAAGATATCAAATAAACACCATAACCTTACACCTAAATAATCAGAGAAAAAAGAATAAACAAAACCCAGAGTTAGAAGAAAGAAAGAAATCATAAAGATTAGAGCAAAATGAAAATGAAATAGACTAAAAAAAAAAAAAAGATCAATGAAACTAAACCTGGTTCTTTGAACAGATACACAAAATTTATAAACCATTATCCAGACCCATTAAGAAAAAAAGGAAGTGGGACTGAAATCAATAAAATCACTTCTGGGGGGGTATACATGTCTAAGAGACTTACAAATGCATGGAGTCCTATGCTCACCATTACAAGTAGGAAACAGAATGCTTTCATCATCCCACTTCCCAAATTCTTTTGTGCTATCTTTTGGAGTCAACCTTTGCCCTTTGTAGGCAACTCCCTCATAAACGTAAATTCTGGAAACTACTGCTCTCTTTTCATTCCCATAGTTTTGCTTTTTCCAGACAGATAAAGGGAATCATAAGTAGGTAGCTTGTGTGTGTGTATATGTGTGTGTTTTGCACTTCAGTTCTGTTCAGTCACTCAGTCGTGTACGACTCTTTGCGACCCCATGGACCGCAGCAGGCCAGGCCTCCCTGTCCATCACCAACTCCCAGAGTTTACTCAAACTCATGCCCATCAAGTCGGTGATGCCATCCAGCCATCTCATCCTCTGTCATCCCCTTCTCCTCTTGCCCTCAATCCCTCCCAGCATCAGGGTCTTTTCCAATGAGTCAACTCTTTGCATCAGGTGGCCAAAGTATTGGAGTTTCAGCTTCAGCATCAGTCCCTCCAATGAACACCCAGGACTGATCTCCTTCAGGATGGACTGGTTGGATCTCCTTGCAGTCCAAGGGACTCTCAAGAGTCTTCTCCAACACCACAGCTCAAAAGCATCAATTTTTCGGCACTCAGCTTTCTTCGCAGTCCAACTCTCACATCCATACATGACCACTGGAAAAACCATAGCCTTGACTATATGGACCTTTGTTGGCAAAGTAATGTCTCTGCTTTTTAATATGCTGTCTAGGTTGGTCATAACTTTGCTTCCAAGGAGTAAGTGTCTTTTAATTTCATGGCTGCAGTCACCATCTGCAGTGATTTTGGAGCCCAAAAAAATAAAGTCTGACACTGTTTCCACTGTCTCCCCATCTATTTGCCATGAGGTGATGGGACCAGATGCCATGATCTTAGTTTTCTGAATATTAAGCTTTAAGCCAACTTTTTCACTCTCCTCTTTCACTTTCATCAAGAGGCTTTTTAGTTCCTCTTCACTCTCTGCCATAAGGGTGGTATCATCTGCATATCTGAGGTTATTGATAATTCTCCCGGCAATCTTAATTCCAGCTTCTGCTTCCTCCAGCCCAGCGTTTCTCATGATGTACTCTGCATATAAGTTAAATAAACAGGATGATAAAATACAACCTTGATGTACTCCTTTTCCTATTTGGAACCAGTCTGTTGGTCCATGTCCAGTTCTAACTGTTGCTTCCTGACCTGCATACAGGTTACTCAGGAGGCAGGTGAGGTGGTCTGGTATTCCCATCTCCTTCAGAATTTTCCACAGTGTATTGTGATCCACACAGTCGAAGGCTTTGGTGTAGTCAATAAAGCAGAAATAGATGTTTTTCTGGAACTCTCTTGCTTTTTCGATGATCCAGCAGATGTTGGCAATTTGATCTCTGGTTCCTGTGCCTTTTCTAAAACCAGCTTGAACATCTGGAAGTTCTCGGTTCACGTATTGCTGAAGCCTGGCTTGGAGAATTTTGAGCATTACTTTACTAGCGTGTGAAATGAGTGCAATTGTGTGGTAGTTTGAGCATTCTTTGGGATTGCCTTTCTTAGGGATTGGAATGAAAACGGACCTTTTCCAGTCCTGTGGCCACTGCTGGTTTTCCAAATTTGCTGGCATATTGAGAACAGCACTTTCACAGCATCATCTTTCAGGATTTGAAATAGCTCAATGGGAATTCCATCACATCCACTAGCTTTGTTCTCAGTGATGCTTTCTAAGGCCCACTTGACTTCACATTCCAGGATGTCTGGCTCTAGGTGAGTGATCACACCATTGTGATTATCTGGCTTGTGAAGATCTTTTTTGTACAGTTCTTCTGTGTATTCTTGTCACCTCTTCTTAATATCTTCTGCTTCTGTTAGGTCCATTCCATTTCTGTCCTTTATTGAGCCCATTTTTGCATGAAATGTTCCCTTGATATCTCTAATTTTCTTGAAGAGATCTCTAGTCTTTCCCATTCTGTTGTTTTCCTCTGTTTCTTTCCATTGATCACTGAGGAAGGCTTTCTTATCTCTCCTGACTATTCTTTGGAACTCTGCATTCACATGGGAATATCTTTCCTTTTCTCCTTTGCTTTTTGCTTCTCTTCTTTTCACAGCTCTTTGTAAGGACTCCTCAGACAACCATTTTGCCTTTTTGCATTTTTTTCCCATGGGGATGGTCTTGATCCTTGTCTCCTGTACAGAGCATAGTGAATTTGATCTTTGTTATGTTGTTGGGTGTATCAGTAGTTTACTCCTTTTTACTGCTAAGCAATATCTCACTGGGCATACTATACTCATCGGACATATTGCATTCATGTGCATACTCTACACATTATTTATCCTTTTACTAGCTGAAGGCTATTTGAATCATTTTTGGTGTATTATTTCTTGACTCCAGGGACTGGATTCATGGTTACCCAGGGTGTTGTATAATGTGGATTGTTTGTGAATGGTTATTGTATTATACTGGTCATTGTGTTCAGTTATTTGCCTCCAGAGGTTAAATGTGTAACCTGATGTTAAATACTGTGTGGCATTAAACTACGTAAAACTTACATAGCCAAATGTATAGAAAAACACGCATGTTCACAGTCATTTGGAAGTTGTGTTTGTGTGTGCTCAGTTGCTCAGTCATGTCTGGCTCTTGTAACCCCATGGACTGTAACCTACCAGACTCCTCTGTCCATAGAATTTTCCAGGAAAGAATATTAGAGTGAGTTGCCATTTCCTACTCCAGGGAATTTTCCCGACCCAGGCATCGAACTCACAACTCTTGGTCTCCTGCATTGGCAGGCACATTCTTTACCACTGCACCACCTGGGAAGCCCATTTTGGAAGTTGTCCTTCAGCTAATTTAGTTTTAGTGAATACAGTAGGAGAGACTCACTAGAGATGGTGATAATTAGCATGTGTGAATTTACACGTGTATAGTCGATTATCCAGCTTTCTATTTGAGCATCTGTACTTCCTGGAACCATGACTTGTTTCTAAATATTTCTTCCATCATTTTTGAAAGATTGTCCTTAGCTATGCAAGGTCCAGGTGAGCTGAATTCCCACGTGCTGGATACAGGATGACTACTTGACATCACTGGTTTAGGGGTGTCACTTGTGAAGATTCAGTCATTCCAGATCCAGGTCTATACTGTCAACCCTCAAGGAGTTTAAACTGAACCCTTTCTTGTTTGGTCCCCTCTTGTTCATCTCTTGCTTGTATCCTGAAAAGCTGATAACTGGACTGTACAGAGTAGGTGCTGAGTTAGCCTGTGGGCATGTGCGTGTGTACTAAGTCGCTTCAGTTGTGTCCGACTCTCTGTGACCCCATGGACTGTAGCCTGCCAGGCTCCTCTGTCCATGGGATTCTCCAGGCAAGAATACTGGAACAGGTTGCCATTTCCTTCTCCAGGGGATCTTCCTGACCTAGGGATCGAACCCATGTCTCCTGCACTGTAGGCAGACTCTTTACCACTGATCCAACAGGGAAGCCCGTGGGCATATGGGCATATCTTAATATATGCCTCAGAGTTCCACGGTCAAATGTCAGTTATTTGTGAATTATTTCTTAAAGCTTATTTATGTGTTTAAAACATTTCTAGGCCTCTTGTGGCTATTTGAAAGCTGTCTTGTCAAGGGTAGCCATCCCAGTAATAAGACAGGAAGGGGAGAGGTGAACAGATGTTCAGAGACTGACTGGGTGTGTTTTCTGGGTGTGGTTTGGGGCAGAGAAGAGGACGATCTTTGCTGTAAAAAGTGATAACAGCATTGCAATGGAACAAGTGCTGTTTCTAATCCTAGTTCTCTTGCTAAAGCCAGCAGTTTTTCTAACTTAAAATTGTATCCAGTTGCTGCCCATGAGACTTCGCATGTCATCTTTAGTTTCAGTTCTATTAATCAGCATAACCTCTGGCAAATGACTCTAGAAACAAAAGTTCCATTTTCCTGGTCAACAAAAGAAATATTTAGTAAAGTAGACACTCAGAATTTACTTTGGATAAATTCTTAAGTAAAGGTTATGGAGGTTATAAATCAAGGCGTGAAGATGGCACATTTTAGCTTTGTTAAAGCTCTCTGAGACCTTGAGAAAAGGTCTACATTATTTGTACCACAGTTTTCTTACAAAAGAGTAAAAAAGTAAACATGCTACTATTTATGATTTTAAGATTCCTCCAGCAAGAAGCACTTTCTAAGCCCTAAGCTTTGCTATTTTAGATTTCTTTCATTAGTCATGCCAAATTATAAAAACTACAATTTCCTGCTTAAGTTAATTAAAACACACCTAAGATTCATGTTTTCTAGTGCACTTTGAAGATTTTGAGAAAGTGTCCATTTCCCCCAAATAAGCTAATTGGCAGCCATTTATTCAAGTAAGATAATTCAGAAGTGCACACTCATACCTTTGGTCATCTCAGCTGCAGTTGTGTTTAGTAAACATGTCAAGCTACGAAGTACTGGCCTGTGAACATTATCATACCGGCGACTTCCAGTCATTCTCCCATTAAGAAAAGATCACCTTCCTGCTTTGTGCCACAAATAACCTGGTGCTGCCTCAGTACCAAGATTGCGATTTCTAATGAAAATGAAGCTCCTGATGGTAAAAAGAGAAAAGAAAAGAAATATTTTTAAATGACCATCAATTCCATGATCGTGGATTAAGCCAGTAGAGCTTTTTCTCTTCCAGGTCCTGTCTTTTAAAATGAGATTCTATTTAAGAGTGTTATAGTAGTGTAATATAAATCAGTGGCTCTGGCTTTTTAAACTTTGGGTCTTTCTTTTGTAAAGCAGCGTTAAGTGTGTGCCTTATAACGTGGAAATAATGACATCTCAAGGCCTGCCTTCTTTCACAAGGAAGGCAAGTCCCAGAATGGGGTTGACTCAGCACTACCTGACCAGGCTGCTTAATGCATGATGAATACCATTGCCCCTAGGAATTAAATGCAGAGGTGCCTGGAGCTTGTGTAAAGTTCTCTATGCCATTTGAAAAAGGAACTCTGAGAAAAGATAGGCTGATTTTTAATTTTAATGTTTTACTCATCGGTTTAAGTACATTTATGGTTTGCTTTGCAAAATGTCAACAGACATCCCAAGTGGATAACATTTAAAAAAGATTGAATTTCCTATATTTACTCTAATATCTCAAAAATGTGGTCATCAATGCATACAGGTTCATTGGTTAAGACAACCCATTCAAATGATTCTTAGAAAAATCCAGCAACATTTTTTTGGTCATTTCTCCATATTGTCCCAAATTCTCACTGATTGGAATTTCAGCAAGGTAGATCTAATGATTGCAGTCCAGGCCTGATGCATTTAGGAAGGGCTCCAGATAGAGTTCTTATTACAAGCTAACTAAAGGACACTCTCAGAAGGAATCGTTACCTAACAGTATTAGGTAACAATTAGGTGTTAGGTAACAATATTCATTTTGTATTACAAATAACATTATATGTTTGTATAGTATATTCTCAACAATTGACAAAATAAATTATCTTATTTCATTTGAGTTATTTCACAAGTTAATAAGATCGGTTGGTGATAACAATTATCTTTATTTTATAGGAAGAGATATTTCAGAAATATTGAAAACAGATCACTTTTTATGGAGTGCTTTCTTTGTGTGAGACAATCTTCTAGGAGCTTCACATATTTTAATTCATTTGATCTACATAGCAACTGTAGGAAGTGAAAATTATTGTCAGGAAACCATAGAGGTGCAGAGAGATAAAGTAACCTGTCCAAGGTTATACAGTGAGTGAGTAGTGGAGTCAGATGAGAATCCACCTGCATGTGTGTGCATGTGGCCAGCAAAAATACTGGAGTGTGTTGCCAATTCCTCCTCCAGGGGATCTTCCTAAACCAGGGATCGAACCCATGTCTCTTGTGTCTCCTGCATTGTGGGCGGATTCTTTTCCATTGAACCACTGGGGAAGCCCAAGAATCCACCTCAGTTCAGTTCAGTTCAGTCACTCAGTTGTGTCCGACTCTTTGCAACCCCATGGACTGTAGCACGCCAGGCTTCCCAATTCATCACCAACTCCTGGAGCTTGCTCAAATTCATGTCCATCAAGTCGGTGATGCCATCCAACCATCTCATTCTCTGTTGTCCCCTTCTCCTCCCGCCTTCAATCTTTCCCAGCATCAGAGTCTTTTCCAATGAGTCAGTTCTTCGCAGGTGGCCAAAGTATTGGAGTTTCAGCTTCAGCTTCAGTCCTTCCAATGAATATTTAGGACTGATCTCCTTTAGGATTGACTGGTTGGATATCCTTGCAGTCCAAGGGACTCTCAAGAGTTTTCTCCAACACCACACTCCAAAAGCATCAGTTCTTCAGCACTCAGAATTTCTTTATGGTCCAACTCTGGAATCCATACACGACTACTGGAAAAACCATAGTTTTGACTAGATGAACCTTGGTTGGCAAAGTAATGTCTCTGCTTTTTAATATGCTGTCTAGGTTGGTCATAGCTTTTCTTCTAAGGGTTCTTTTCTGCTCCTTGAAAGAAAAGAATCCACCTAACCCAGGTCTAGACAAAAGTGCTGAACCATCACACCTCTCTGCCTAGCCAAGCTTTAGCAACTTGCCCCAGGAAATTTGGCCACTGTTGGATCCTACATGGGTCTTCATATTCCCATCAGAGTGCCTTTCCATGTTGCATTTGCTTGTAACTGCTCTTTCTATCTTTACCTTATTCCATATTACAGTTTACTTACTAGCTTATGTATTTCTCATTTTTCCTGACTTTGAAGGTTAGCTTCCTTTGTGCAGGAAAAAGAAAATGACTCCTTTTATTATTTCCTACATTGTCTGGGAGGTGGCTCAGCAGTAAAGAACCCTCTTGTAATGCAGGAGATACAAGTTCAGTTTCTGGGTATGGAAGGTCCCCTGAAGTAGGAAATTGCAACGCTCTCCAGTATTTCTGCCTAGAAAATTTCACAGACAGAGGAGTCTGGCTGGATACAGTCCCTGGGGTTGCAAAGAGTCGGACCTGACTGAGCATGTATGCACCTTGTCTGGAAATTCTTCTAAGATAAGAGGGAGCCAGTTAAAATGTATTGAACTGAATCAAACTTGTGGAACTTCTTGAATATTTTAGGCCCCAAATTTGCAAGTGGAATTTTGGTGACATGAAAGTAATTAACAATGGGAAGGGGACAGTGATTAAAACAGGGGAAAAGGAAAAGGAAAAGAATTGATATGACAGGAAAAAATGAGATAACAATGTTTATACGGTCCTAAGTATATGCTAGACACTTTTCATGGACCATCCCATTTACTCCTCAGAACATTCTATTATTATCTGTTTGTTTTTTTTTTTTTAAATGAATGAGAAGACTGAGGCACAGAGATTATGTGACCAACCCATAAATACAGGTGTCTGTGAGTATGTGTGTATGTAAAAGAGGGAGAAAGAAAATGTTAGAGATTGTTTAGCTTATCTCCCACACCAACAACTCCCAAAAGTTTTTCTGGCATATTTATTTGATTTCCATCAGATATTTCCTATCTTAAATGGCCTCTCCTACTGACTTTTTCTCCTCCAGTCCAGTCTGGGCATGGCATCACAATTGTCTTCCTAAAATATGCATCCTATCCTTCTCTTCCTCACTTACAGCTTATGTGGCCTGGTACACGATAGCCTTCTTTTACATTTTCATCATAATTTCTGCCTCCTCTCCCAGACCTTTTATTATGATTATATTTTTAAACACTCTTTTGTCCCTGGTTGGACCACATACTTTAGTGTTCTTGTGACTTTATCCACTTGTTCTCTCCACCTGGAATGCTGTTGGTTCCCCTCTTTTTTACCTGAAGAATTATACTCATCCTAAAGGATAAAATTCAAATCATTTTCTTGATGAAGCCTTTCATGATCCTACAGATAGAATTAATGTATCACTCTATTAACATATACTTTAATGTAATGAAGACAATAATGGTATCACTGACTTAATGGACACGAGTTTGAGCAAACTCCAGGAGAGAGTGAAGGACAGGGAAGCCTGGGGTGCTGCAGTCCATGGGGTCACAAGGATTCAGACATGATTTAGCAACTGAACAACAAAATAAACCTTCAATATTGTGTCCTTAGAGCACCTTTTCCCCTCTTCTGGCTTATTCAAGAGTTCTTTGGGTTTACAGAGCCTCCAGGGAAGTTCCCTGGGCACTCTGGGCCCTGAACCTCTGGGACAAATGCAGCATTGCTTCCTGTCACCACACTGGGTTCCACAGAGCTCTGAGTGAGGCTGCTACTTTTCTTAAAAAAAAAAAAATATTGGGGTATAGTTGATTTATTATGTTTTGTTGGCTTTGGGTGCATAGCAGTGAAGCAGTTACACATATACATATGTCCACTCTTTTAGATTCTTTTCCCGTAGAGGTCATTGCAGAGCACTGAGGAGTATCCCCTGATCTGCAGAGCAGCTCCTTACTGGTTATCTAGTTTATGTATGCTCATGTGCTCAGCTGCTCAGTCGTGTCTGACTCTTTGTGACCCCGCCAGGCTCCTCTGTCCATGCGCTTATCCAGACAAGAATCCTGGAGTGGGCCGCCATTCCCTTCTCTAGGGGATCTTCCTGATCCAGGGATTGAACGCATGTCTCTTGCATCTCCTGCATTGGTAGGCAGGTTCTTTACCAACTGCACCACCTGGGAAACCTTATTTTATATATAAAATATATCAGTATATATATATATGTCAAACCTTTGAATTAGGAGATTTTCCCCAGGAATCTGAACGAGGCGCCCATCCTTGGAGTTCATGCATCATGTAAGGACCTCCTGTAGGTATACTACCCACAACCCCACTGCCCCAGTGTGTTCCTCATCTCAGAATCCACTGTCCTATAGTCAACTTCTGAGATCAGCAGTCTTCCCTTCCCCTGGCTCCAGACAAAAGATTCATTCCCCTCCTTTCTTTGACGATAGAGCTTACTTGTTAATAGAATGATCCAGACCATAAAAATGCAAATGTCTGTTTAGATTAGGGGAAGCTCACAGCATCTTCTTGCTAAAGGGGTGACGACAAAGCACCACTTCGATTTTCATCAGCTCTTCCCCTTAGTTCGGTCTTCAGAGGCGCCCAGTTTAAAAACCAAAAATGCCGGAACTTATCCGTAAGTGAGGGCTGCTCTTTTTTTTTCCTTAAAGAAATACTTTTAACTGAAGGATAATTGCTTGACAATATTGTATTGTTTTCTGCCATACTTCAACATGAACCAGCCATAGGTATACAGACGTCCCTTCCCCTTACCCCGTCCCAGCCCTCTAGGTTGTCACAGAGCTCTGGTTTTTAGCTCCCTGAGTCATAGAGCAAATTCCCATTGGCTATCTGTTTTATATATGGCGATAGGTATGTCTCTCTCAATTCATCCCACCCTCTCCTTCTGGCTTTATGTCCACGAGTCTGTTCTCTATGTCTGTGTCTCCATTGCTGCCCTGCAAATAAGCTCATCACTACCATCTTTCTAAATTCCATATACATGCATTAGTATGCAATATTTGTTTTTTTTCTTTCTGTCTTACTTCACTCTGTATAATAAACTCTAGGTTCATCCACCTCATTAGAATCGACTCAGTTGCTTTCCTTTTTATGGCTGAGTAATATTCCACTGTATAAATGTATAACAGCTTCTTTATCCATTCATCTGTCGATGGACATCTAGGTTGCTTCCATGTCCTGACTGTTGTAAATAGTGTTGCAATGAACATTGGGTTATGTGTATCTTTTTCAATTGTTTTCTCAGGGTATATGCCCAGTAGTGGTATTGTTGGATCGTATGGTAGTTTTATTCTTAGTTTCTTAAGGAATCTACTTTTGGTCATCTATAGTGGCTGTATCCAGAGAAGGCACTGGCAACCCACTCCAGTACTCTTGCCTGGAAAATCCCACGGATGGAGGAGCTTTGTAGGCTGCAGTCCATGGGGTTGCTAAGAGTCGGACACGACTGAGCAACTTCACTTTCACTTTTCACTTTCATGCATTGGAGATGGAAATGGCAACCCACTCCCGTGTTCTTGCCTGGAGAATCCCAGGGATGGGGGAGCCTGGTGGGCTGCCGTCTATGGGGGTCACACAGAGTCGGACACAGCTGAAGCGATTTAGCAGCAGCAGCAGTGGCTGAATCAATTCACATTCCCACCAGGAGTGCAAGAGGGTTCCCTTTTCTCTACCCCCTCTCCAGCATTTATTGTTCGTATATTTTTTGATGATGGCCATTCTGACCAAAGTGAGATGATATCTTATTGTAGTTTTAATTTGCATTTCTCTAATAATGAGGGATGATTGAGCATCTTTTCATGTGTTTATTAGTTATCTGTATGTCTTCTTTGGAGCAATGTCTGTTTAGGTCTTCTGCCCACTTTTTGATTGAGTTGTTTGGGTTTTTTTTTTTGGTATTGAGTTGCATGAGCTGCTTGTGTATTTTGGAGATTAATCCTCTGTCAGTTGTTTCATTTACTATTGTTTCCTCCCATTCTGTGACCCGCCTCCTAGAGTAATGGAAATAAATACAAAAATAAACAAGTGGGACCTAATTAAACTTAGGTTTTGCACAGCAAAGGAAAAACTATAAACAAGGTGAAAAGATGGCCCTCAGCACTGCTCTTTTTAAAGGAGTCACTTGCTAGACATTTTACAGTTATGCTGCCATCATTCAAACATTAAAAAAATCCTTCAGGTTTTCAGAGCCTGTAACCTGATCTTTTTTATTCCCAATGAGAGCAAATATTTATACTTTGAAATGGATTTGATTTTGGAAGGAGACCAAAGTTATTTGGCTTAATTTTATGAATAAAATCAGTGTGAAAGGCTGCTTTTTGGTCCAAAAGAAGGTGAAACCATAAAGTAATGACATTGATGTTGTGTGTCTTACCAAGTCCCAAAGGAATTTCCAAATCCAGTGTGAGCAATGGGTATCAGGTAAATAAGTAAGTAGTTTCCACATGTGACTATGGTGAGAAAGACAAATGTGACTGTGGTGAAATGACAAATCCGAGGACAAACATACTGGGGTATTTGTGATCGATCCGTCTTATTACTGTCTCTGAAGGTATGGCTTGGATCTTCTGTCCAAAATTCTTGCTAAAAATATCTCTCAGTAGACTGGCGCTTCTCAAATTCAACATAGACATGAATTCTCTAAAGTTGAAAGGCAAATTCATGAAGTGTGGATGGGGCCTGAGACTAAGCATTTCTAAGCAGCTCCCGGATGCTGAGCCAGAGACTTTTCTCTGAATGTCACTGCCCTAGGTTCTCTAAACAGTCCTGGCAAGCCAGTTAAATCTTGGTTTGCATGAATATTGCTACACACATTAAACTACAATGTTCCTTAGCAAAATATTTATTTTGTACTTGTGAACTTTGCCTCAAAACAGGGCATTTCTGAGTACTTTGTCAATGAAGAAGCAGCAAACACCCTGATGTTTGTAAGCAGCAAACATCCTTAGATTGGATGCCTTTGTTACTCAGAACATTAGCAGGAGGACTTCCCTGGTGGTGCAGTGGATAAGAATCCGCCTGCCAATGCAGATGATACGGGTTCAGTTCCTGGTGTGGGAAGATTCTGCATGCCACAGAACAACTAAGCCTGTGTGTCCCAACTACTGAACCCGTGCTTTAGAGCCTGCAAACCGCAACTACTCAGCGCATGTTCTGCAGCTAGAAAGCCCACACACCTAGAACCTTGCTCTGCCATAAGAGAAGCCGCCACAATGAGAAGACTGCATATCACAATGAAGAGTAGCCCCCCCCCCCCCGCCAAACTTACCACAACTATAGAAAGCCCTCATGAAGCAACAAAGACCCAGAGCAGCCAATAATAAATAAATAAGTAAAATTATATATATATATGAAGGACAGAGCAGGAGTTTCTATGGAAAAAAGTAATTTAAGTGTTCAACCTTATTACTTATTACGTGGCAGATATTATCACATGAGAAAAAGCAAGGTCCCCTTTGATATATTGAAAATTTTATTTCTGATTTCACAATGTTTGAAACTGAGGTAACGAAACTTCTCTTCTTGGCTAGCTAAAAACAAAATCCTATGTCACAACTAAAATGTAAACAGCTAAGATGTAATTGGAGGACTAACTTTCAAAGCTTCAAAAGCACAGCTGTGAAACATAACTTTGGAGTGTAATAAAGCCAAATAGCTTTGCATGATAATAATGATATTATAAATAAAGATGAGAATGATTTTGTTAGAATATTTGAGTATTTACATACCTTTGCTAAGGCTACCTGTTTAACTGAGAATTTAAGTTACCTACCATTTATGTGCCTATTGAATGCCTGCTACGTGTATCTTGCTAGGAATTAGTGATAACAGAGATGAATGTAACATTGTCGTTTTTCAAAGGGTTATTTTCTGTTACATAATATTTCCTTTTAGTTAATTTTTTAGATTATAAATAAAAATTGGAAAAATATTAGAAAATACAGAAAGATATGAAAAGTAGTATATGTTATTAAAAATTCAACCACTGTTAACATTTCTATGTTGTCTTTTAAACTTCCCTTGAACTACTTCTAAGAATTATCATTTCTCACATCTTTTGTTTTTTAAAGGTCTTTTTTTTTTTTTTTGATGTGGACCATTTTTAAAGTCTTGGATTGAATTTGTTACAATATTGCTTCTGTTTTATGTTTTGGTTTTTTGGCCGTGAGTCATGTGGGATATTACCTCTGCAATCAGGGATCAAACCCACACTCCTTGCATTCGATGGCCAAGTCTTAATCACTGGACCACCAGGGAAGTCCCTATTTTTCATATCTTTATGCACTTTATCATTTTTTACCTGTGTAAGTAAATCTTGTGGGCCAGGGTCAAGGTAGATTTCAGGTGCATTTTTACACCTATATTGGCCTGGGCTAAATTTCAGAAACCCACAATAACTGTACACACAATGTGTGGGTGTTTGCTTGTGTGTTAAGGCGGGGAACGGGGATTTTCTCTGGGATGAGCTCTTGCTTAATATTTGAAGCCCCCTTCAGACTGGAGTCAGGAACTGGAGAAGCTGGAATTCCATCTAACTCTGTAGGTATTAGTAGGCCAATGGCTACTGATCGGGTTTATATCCCCAGAGATACTCATGTGCACATTGTGTTTTGCTTTCTCAATTTTGTAAAAAAAATTTTGTTGTTGTTGTTCAGCTCCTGATTCATGTCTGACTCTGAGACCCCGTGGACTGTAGCATGCCAGGCTTCCCTGTCCTTCACTGTCTCCTAGAGTTTGCCCAAGTTCATGTCCATTGGGCGATGATGCTATCCAAACATCTCATCCTTTACAGCCCTCTTGTCCTGCCTTCAGTCTTTCCCAGCATCAGGGTCTTTTCCAATGAGGTTGCTTCTCACATCAGGTAGCCAAAGTATTAGAGCTTCAGCATAAGTCCTTCCAATGAGTATTCAGGGTTGATTTCCTTTAGGATTGACTGGTATGGTCTCCTTGCTATCCAAGGGACTCTCAAGAGTCTTCTCCTGCACCACAATTTGAAAGCATCAATTCTTTGGTGCTCAGCCTTCTTTATGGTTCGACTCTTACATCTGTACGTAATAACCAGAAAGACCATCTACATGGAACTTTGTTGTCAAAGTGATGTCTTTGCTTTTTAATATGCTGTCTAGGTTTGTCATAGCTTTCCTTCCAAGAAACAAGCGCCTTCTAATCTCATGGCTGCAGTCACCATCCACAGTGATTCTGGAGCCCAAGAAGAGAAAATCTTTCACTGTTTCCACTTTTCCCCCTTTTATTTGTCATGAAGTAATGGGACCAGAGGCCATGATCTTTGTATTTTGAATGTTGAATTTTAAGCCAGTTTTTTCATGCTCCTCTTTCACCTTCATCAAGAGGCTCTTTAGTTCCTCTTTGCTTTCTGCCATTAGAGTGGTATCATCTGCATATCTGAGGTTATTGATATTTCTCCCGGCAATCTTGATTTCAGCTTGTAAGTCATCCTGACAGGCATTTTGCATGATGTACTCTGCATATAAGTTAAATAAGCAGGGTGACAATATACAGCCTTGATGTGTTCCTTTCCCAATTTTGAACCAGTTTTTTGTTCCATGTCCGATTCTAACAGTTGCCTCTTGACTTGCATACAGGTTTCTCAGGGGACAGGTAAGATGGTCTGGTATTCCCATTTCTTTAAGAATTTCCCACAGTTTGCTGTGGTCCACCCAGTCAAAGCTTTAGCATAGTCAATGAAGCAGAAGTAGATGTTTTTCTGGAATTCCATTGCTTTTTCTATGATCCAACAAATGTTGGCAATTTGATCTCTGGTTCTTCTGCCTTTTCTAAACCCAGCTTATATATCTGGAAGTTCTCAATTCAAGTACTGCTGAAGCCTAGCTTGAAGGATTTTGAGCATAACCTCACTAGTACAGGAAATGAGCACAACTATCTGGTAGATTGAACATTCTTTAGCATTGCCCTTCTTTGGACTGGGATGAAAGCTGATCTTTTCTAGTCCCGTGACCACTGCTAGGTTTTCCGAATTTGCTGACATACTGAGTGTAGCACTTTAACAGCATCACATTTTAGGATTTTAAATAACTTAGCTGGAATTCCATCACCTCCACTAGCTTTGTTTGTAATAATGCTTCCTAAGTCCCACTTGACTTCACACTCCAGAATGTCTGGCTCTAGGTGAGTGACCACACCATCATGGTTATCCCAGTCATGAAGACCTTTTTTGTATAATTTTTCTGGGTGTTCTTGCCACCTCTTTTTAATCTCTTCTGCCTCTGTTAGATCCTTACTGTTTTTATCTTTTATCATGCCCATCCTTGCATGAAATGTTCCTTTCATATTTCTGATTTTCTTGAAGAGAACTCTAGTCTTTCCCATTCTATTATTTTCCTCTATTTCTTTGCATTGCTCATTGAGGAAGCCCTTCTGATCTCTCCTTGAGAGAGATAACCAATAAATTTTTTGGGTTGTAATAATTTTAGAATGAGTGTGACTGGTTCTTACTAAGATTTGTTGCATATTTGTATTATCTGTAAAATAAGGTACATGAACTGTGTGTTCTTAATTTTTTTGAAGTTCTGAGATTTGAAATCTTGTGGCTGCTTTCTTTATTCACATCTTGCATGTAAATAGATCTACTCTGTTTAATACCTTTATTGAGAATGGTTTAATTTTCAAAAAAAATCAAAGTATCTTTTATTAGCAACAAATAGAAAACCTATTGATTGCTTTAGCCTTTTTCTGGTCATTATGGCATTAATTACTCTGATGCTATCAAGGAGAAGAGAAATGTCCCAAATACTTTTCATCTAGGAAATATTTTAAAAATTACTTTCTGAGGTTCAGAGGATTTGGGGGAGAGGTAAAAACTGCAGTTTATTCAGGGGCCTTCTGGACCTCTCTTCTGTCTGCCTGCTGGGCTGACGTAATGAAGGTGACAGCCTAAATGTAGGCACACATAGCATACTGATAGGATCTACACAAAAAACAGCATTGTATTGAAATATCTGTGAAAACTATCCCATATAATCATGGCTTCTGGGGAAAGAATGCAAGGAGAGCATATGCAAGATGGTGGCGTAGAAGGACGTGCGCTCATCTTCTCCTGAGAGAACTCCAAATTTACAACTCACTGCTGAACAAGCATGGATAGGAGAATGTTGGATCCCACCAAAAAAAGATACCCGATATCCAAGGGCAAAGGAGAAACCCCAGCAAGACAGTAGGAGGGGCAAAATCATGTTTAGAATTAAACTGATACCTGCCATAGATGCTTGGAGGGCTCAAACAAAACCTTGCAGGCACCAGGACCCAGAGACCCCACAGAGACTGAGCCACACCTGTGTTTGAGTCTCCTGCAAATTACGGGTCATCTGTGGCCTGCTGCAGGGGGAGAGGCTCTGGGTGCAGCTACCTGGGTCACACAGCCTCTTGGAGGAGATTGTCATTAACCCCACCATAGAGCTGCTGGGCAGACAACCCACAAAGTGCAGAACAATTATACCAAAGAAATTCTCACACTGTTAAGAGAGTTCTAGGACCCACAACAGATTTCCCAACCTGAGGTTCTGGCAAAGGGATTGACTTTGGAGGCCAGTGGATTTGATTACAGAACTTACACAGGACTGGGGAAACAGATTCTTAGAGGACACAAACAAAACCTTGTGTGCACTAGGACCCAAGGAGAAAGGAGCAGTGACCTCACCAGAGACTGACCCAGACCTGCCTGTGAGGGTCCAGGAGTCTCTGGTGGAGGCGTGGATTGGTGGTGGCCTACTACAGGGTCGGGGGAACTGAGTGTGGCTGTGCGTGCATGGGACCTTCTGAAGGAGGTTGCGTTATCTTCATTACCTCCATCATAGTTTGGTCTCAGGTCAAACAACAGGGAGGGAACACAGCCCCACCCACCAACAGAAAATTGGATTAAAGATTTACTGAGCACTGGCCCTGCCCATCAAAACAAGACCCAGCTTCCCCCTGTCAGTCCCTCCCATCAGGAAGCTTCCATAAGCCTCTTATCCTTCTCCATCAGAGGGCAGACAGAATAAAAACCACAATCACAGAAAAGTAATCAAACTGATCACAAGGACCACAGCCTTGTCTAACTCAACGAAACCATGAGCCGTGCCATGTAGGGCCACCCAAAACAGATGGGTCGTGTTGGAGAGTTCTGACAAAACGTGGACCACTGGAGAAGGGAATGGCAAATCACTTAAGTATTCCTGCCTTGAGAACCCCATGAACAGGATGAAAAGGCAAAGAGATAGGACACTGAAAGATGAACTCCCCACGTCAGTAGGTGCCCAATATGCTACTGGAGATCAGTGGAGAAATAAATTCAGAAAGAATGAAGAGAGAGAGCCAAAGCAAAAACAATACCCAGTTGTGGATGGGGCTGGGGTTGGAAGTAAAGTCTGATACTGTAAAGAGCAATATTGCATAGGAACCTGGAATATTAGGTCCATGAATCAAGGTAAATTGGAAGTGGTCAGACAGGAGATGGCAAGAGTGAACATAGACATTTTAGGAATCAGCGAACTAAAATGGACTGGAATGGGTGAATTTAATCCAGATGACAATTATATCTACTACTGTGGGCAAGAATCTATTAGAAGAAAGAGAGTAGCCCTTATAGTCAACAAAAGAGTCTGAAATGCAGTACTTGGGTGCACTCTCAAAAATGACAGGAATGATCTCTGTTGGTTTCCAAGGCAAACCATTCAATATCACAGTAATCCAAGTCTGTGCCCCAACCAGTAACGCTGATGAAGCTGAAATTGAATGGTTCTATGAAGACCTACGGGCTTCATTGGTGGCTCAGAGGGTTAAAGCGTCTGCCTGCAATGTGGGAGACCTGGGCTCGATCCCTGGGTTGGGAAGATCCCCTGGAGAGGAAATAGCAACCCACTCCAGTATTCTTGCCTGGAAAATCCCCTGGACGGAGAAGCCTGGTGGGCTACAGTCAATGGGGCCGCAAAGAGTCGGACACGACTGAGCGACTTCAATTTCACTATGAAGACCTACAAGATCTTCTAGAACTAACACCCAAAAAAGGTGTCCTTTTCATCATGGGCAACTAAAATTGAAAAGTAGGAAGTCAGATACTTGGAATAACAGGCAAGTTTGGCCTTGGAGTACAAAATGAAGCAGGGCAAAGGCTAATAGAGTTTTGTCAAGAGAACGTACTGGTCACAGCAAACACCCTCTTCCAACAATAGAAGAGAAGACTCTACACATGGACATCACCAGATGATCAATACCGAAATCAGATTGATTATATTCTTTGCAGCTGAAGATGGAGAAGCTCTATACAGTCAGCAAAAACAAGACCAGGAGCTGACTGTGGCTCAGATCATGAACTCCTTATTGCCAAATTCAGACTTAAACTGAAGAAAGTAGGGAAAACCAGTATACCATTCAGGTATGATGTAAATCAAATCCCTTATGATTGTACAGTGGACAGGACAAATAGATTCAAGGGATTAGATCTGATAGACAGAGTGCCTGAAGAACTGTGGATGGGGTTCATGACATTGTATAGGAGGCAGTGATCAAGACCATCTCCAAGAAAAACAAATGCAAAAAGGCAAAATGGTTTTCTGAGGAGGCCTTACAAATAGCTGAGGAAAGAAGAGAAGCTAAGGAAAGAAGAGAAGCTAAAGGCAAAGGAGAAAAGAAAAGATATACCCGTTTGAATACAGAGTTCCAAAGAAAAGCAAGGAGAGATAAAAAAAAAAGTCTTCCTCAACAATCAGTGCAAAGAGATAGAGGAAAACAATAGAGTGGGAAAGACTAGAGATCTCTTCAAGAAAATTAGAGATACCAAGGGAATGTTTCATGCAAAGATGGGCTCAATAAAGGACAGAAAAGGTATGGACCTAACAGAAGCAGAAGACATTAAGAAGAGGTAGAAAGAATACAGAGAAGAACTATGTGAAAGAACTGTAGAAAGTGAAGAGGAACTAATGAGCCTCTTGAAAGTGAAAGAGGAGAGTGAAAAAGCTGGCTTAAAACTCAACAATCAAAAAACGAAGATCATGGCATCCAGTTCCATCACTTCATGACAAATAGATGGGGACACAATGGAAACAGTGACAGACTTTATGTTTTTCAGCTCCAAAATCACTGTGGTTAGTGATTGCAGCCATGAAACTAAAAGACGCTTGCTCCTTGGGAGAAAAGCTATGACCAACCTAGATAGCACATTAAAAGCAGAGACATTATTTTGCCAACAAAGGTCCATCAACTCAAAGCTATGGTTTTTCCAGTAGTCATGTATGGATGTGAGAGTTGGACTATAAAGAAAGCTGAGTGCTGAAGAATTGATGCTTTAGAACTGTGGTGTTGGAGAAGACTCTTGAGAGTCCCTTGGACTGCAAGGAGATCAAACCAGTCAATCCTAAAGGAAATCAATCCTGAATATTTATTGAAAGGACTGATGCTGAAGCTGAAACCCCAAAACTTTGGCCACCTGATTCTAGAACTCATGAAGAACTGACTCATTGAAAAAGACTCTGATGCTGGGAAGGATTGAAGACATGAGGAGATGGAAACTATGGAGGATGAGATGTTGGATGGCATCACTGACTCGATGGACATGAGTTGAGTAAGCTCCAGGAGTTGATGATGAACAGGGAAGCCTGGTGTGCTGCAGTTCACGGGGTCACAAAGAGTCAGACATGACTCAGGGACTGAACTGAACTCTGGGGAAAGGTTAATGAGTCACTTATGTGTTTTCATGTTTAGGTAGAGGCTGATGCTCAAGTAGTTGATCAACTGAAAAACTGATCTAATGGAATATAGTAGAGTAAGTTATTAAGAAAATATTAGCCTAAACAACATGAACTTGGTGATATTTAGACATCTTGAACTAAGAAAATGACAGTTTTGTAAGTTCAAGCTAATATGTAGATAGTCTCTAGAACTTTTCTTTTTTTAAAGAAATTTGTCTTATTGAAGTATTCCATGAGCAAAATGGTATTTTGTTATTCATCCCTAGAAGATGAATCTAGGATTGTATTTCTAAAAACCTTAATTGTCTTTATTGGCTTCTCTTACTGGGTTTTCTTGTTCTGTGTTTTAAAATCACTAATGCCCTATAGCAGAGAGAGGCAAAAGCTGATGCTTTAAGTCGAATTATTGAGGGCCTCCCTCGCAGATCAGATGGTAAAGAATTCACCTGCAATGCAGGAGACTGGGTTTGATCCTTGGGTTGGGAAGATCCCCTGGAAAAGGGAATACCTAACCACTCCAGTATTCTTGCCTGGAGAGTTCTGTGGACAGAGAAGCCTGGTGGGCTGCAGTCCACGGGGTCCCAAAGAGCAGGACATGGCTGAGTGACTAACACTTTCACTTTTTCTCTTTTCTTAGGGGAATACAGATTTTCCTGGTCCTAGTGGAGACTGCCCCAGAATAAAGAGAAGGGTCATGTAGATATGGTTTGTGAGAGAGGACCTGGGCTGCCCTGCCACACGTGGCCGATGAAGGGGCAGGACCTCTCAGGCAGTAGGGAGAAGATGCTTAGGTTTTGGCGTCTTAGGGGACCATGGAGAAAGGTCTCCATGCCCAGGCCTTCTAAATTGCACTTGAATAAATGATATGGGCCTGGTGAACAGAATGCACTCAAGGCTTGTGGTCTTTCCTCACATTTTCCAGATCATACTCTTATAAGGCTCTAGGAAGAACTTCTAAAACAAGATTGAATTTGCCAAGCAGCTATGATCACCACTGTACCACAAATATGTAAGATTCAGTTTGAAGTTTCCCTCAACTTTAGCAGGTATGGTGTTCTATAGACAGAATTCTGAGACTACTGGTTCATGATCTGATTATATGACCACCATGAATAAAATATCAGGCCATAATGTGTTTGACTGAATTTTTCACTGACTTTTCTTAATCATAGTATCTGGTTTTTGTGGCTCACATATGGTGAGACATTTTCTTAAACCCCAACTGGAATACCTAGGATGGCAGAGATTTTGTTCCTTCCAGATAGGAGAAGTAGTCTGGGAAACTGGCCAACATACTGACATTTTATGGATATTTTTACTTCTTTGTTTTTACAACAATGAGCAGAATATTTATTATTGTTCTAATGTTTTAAGAGATCTAAGAAATATAGCAGTCAGTCACACTGACTCAGTTTCTCCATCTGGTTCTCCCTGAATGTGGTGGTACAGGCCGTTTTTTGTTACCCCTGTTCATTTTCCAAAGTTTTAAATTTTATTGTCATAAAAGGTGGTTCCATATGTTGTTATGACTTAGGGGACATCCTGAAGGAGTCTGGGCAAAGAGATGTCTCCTACTGTTTCCTTGAACTCTACGTTAAGTGATTCATGTCTATATGTTGAAAAAAAAAATATATATATATTATATATATTTTTACTGCTGTTATCCTCTCTAAACAACTTACTGTGAATAATTTTTATCAGAATTCCTTATTCCTATTGATTGAACAGATTTGATCAATATTAAAAAATGTTCAAGGCAGTCAGCTAAGGAAAGAAGAGAGAAGACATGGAAAGGAAAAGAGGGAGAGAGGTATATCATGTTACCTTACTGTGTAAATGTTTCAATCACCTATATTAGAGACCTCATGAGTTTTCTGTCCTCAAAAGAAACTTAAGAATCATGCTATAACCAATTTGCAAGTATGGCATGAGGTAATGGTGGGATATTGTTTTCCTGCTACTATATGAACTCTTTTATTAGAGTTTAAAAAGAGTTTTTCTTTGGTTGTAAAGATGGGGAGACACATTTGGTATAAAATATCTCTAGAGTAGTTACTAATAACTTAAACATGCTTAGAGTCCCTTGGATTGCAAGGAGATCCAACCAGTCCAGCCTAAAGGAGATCAGTCCTGGGTGTTCATTGGAAGGACTGATGCTGAAGCTGAAACTCCAATACTTTGGCCACCTGATTATAAGAGCTGACTCATTGGAAAAGACCCTGATGCTGGGAAAGATTGAGGGCAGGAGAAGAAGGGGAGATAGAGGATGAGATGTTTGGATGGCATCACCGACCCAATGGACATGGGTTTGTGTGGACTCCAGGAGTTGGTGATGGACAGAGAGGCCTGGCATGCTGTAGTTCACAGGGTCACAAAGAGTAGGACACGACTGAGCGACTGAACTGAACTTAACTGAAAGATGCTTAGCTTCATCTTTCAATATTTGCATGACGAATATATGCACAGAATTCAGCAAACAACAAAAAACCCCAAACAGAACTCCCCAAGCCCCACCTAAACACAGCTTAAATGGTAGGCACTTAATTTTCCTCCTGTTTCAAGATCCTAAGTATGAGGCTCCAGAGTAGGTTTAATACTTCAGGAATATTAGGGTTCTGAGTTGGTATTCTGTGACTTGCTTGCCTTCCCCTATGGTCACGATATGGCTGCAGCAGCCCCAAGCTTCGGGTCCTCATGAGAGCATTTAACAGCAGGAGAAAGGAGGGGTTTCTTTTTTCTTTTTTTTTTTTTTATCATCAGGGGAGAAAAGCTTTCTCAGATAACTCTTGGAAGACTTCTCTTGCCATCTTGTTAGCCGGCACTGGGTCAATATCCTCTGCCCTAGTGAGAGGGTAGCCAGGATGGGGAGAATCTACTATTTTTAGTCTGTATTTGTTAACAAAAAAGAGGAAGATGGGGAAAGATCTCAGATAAATACTATTTAGGTCCATTCTTCATTTCTACCAAATGTGTTTCCTTGAGTACATTTCTAAAAAATACATCATTTTCCGGCTCTTAAACTTTCAGTTTTTTTAATAATTGGAGTAGAGCAGTCCATGGGATTGCAAAGAGTTGGACATGACTGAGCGACTGAACTGATAGTTGATTTACAATATTGTGTTATTTTCAGGTGTATAGCAAAGTGATTTGGATACATATATATATGTATGTATATATATAATATGTGTGTATATTATTTTTCAGATTCTTTCCATTATAGGTTATTACAAGATAATGAATATAATTCCTTGTTGTTGTTCAGTTGCTCAGTCATGTCTGACTCTTTGTGACCCCACGGACCGCAACATGCCAGGCTTACCTGTCCTTCACCATCTCCTGGAGTTCACTCAAACTCATGTCTATCAAGCCAGTGATATCATCCAACCATTTCATCCTCTGTCACCCCCTTCTCCTCCTGCCTTCAATCTTTCCCAGGATCAGGGTCTTTTCTAACGAGTTGGCTCTTCCTATCAGGTGGCCGAAGTATTGGAGTTTCAGCTTCAGCATCAGTCCTTCCAGTGAATATTCAGGACTGGTTTCCTTTCGGCTGGACTGGTTGGATCTCCTTGCAGTCCAAGGGACTCTCAAGAGTCTCCCCGTGCTATACATTAAATCCTTGTTGTTTATCCTTTCAGTAACTTTTATTGCTAGTGAATACAATAAAATCCAGCCCCCCACCCCACTTTACTCTCCAGTGGCTACTAAATGAATCTGGAACAGACCCAGAGCATCCCTCTGTTCATACTTATGCTCATGATGTTTCCTCCTCTTGTAATCTCTTCTCCACAATCTCCCACTGTACACCGATTTAGACATCAATGCTCAGCTCCAAGGCTGCCTTCTCCACGAAGCCTTCCCAGCTTCCCTCCATCATCTGTGATTTCTCTTTGCTCTCAGCTTCCTCAGGAGCACTTCCGTTACACACTAGGACCTGCCCACCCTTGGATATACCATTTGACTTTTGATTATCACAAGACCCCAGAAAGACCCGACTCAAAAGCTTTGTCAACACTGCTGAGGTGTAATCCAGATCTCATCTCTTGCAAAGCTGCAGGTGCAGTGGTGAATTTCCTCACATGGGCTGCTCCCAGACCCCAGTGAGATCTCACTGTTCTTTCTTTGTTGTAATATAGGCAGTAACTTCTGTGAACTCATTAAAAGCTGTGCTCCATTGTGGGAAATGGCTGTTAACCGAGAGATGAAACTTTAGATGAAAAATGGAGAGGTAGTTAACTTTTGGTTTGAGGGGAGGAATGGGAAAGGAGTAATCCTCCAGAAAATGTGACTGCTGAGATAACAGAAAATAAATACCTGCACATCCTTAAGATTGTGCTAAAGATGACTTCTTACCTGGTATTACAAATATTTATGTACAGTCCTCCTGAAAGGTCATTGGCTTTCAGAAGGCAGGGAATAAATGATTTGTGTGGGGTAGTAGCTCTGCAGACACAGAATTGAGATTAGGTTGTAGGTCTGTCAGCTCCCCAAGACCGTGTGACCTTTGGGAAGATACTTGACTATGTGAGCCTTTGGTTTCCCCATCTGTAAAGCAATGGTTAAAATACATATCTCACAGGTTACCCAGGCTATTAAATGAAATAATATTTGAAAGAAAGTCATGTAAACCTTAAAACTATAGATGATTAAATAATTGTCATTATGTATCTCCACAACATCCATCATGAGAGCAGGTGCTCAGAAGATATTTGTTTAATAAATGAATGAGTGAATGAAAAGCTATCACAAAGAGCTGATTATAAGGATAAACATATTTTTCTTTCCAGAAGAGTGTCTGTGAGGTTCCAAGGCATTTTCTTTACTTGCACTACTAAAATGTGGAAATCAATAAAAATCATTACTGAGAATTAAATACCAGTAGATTATATCGACTTTAATATGAAGCTAAATTTCTTGTATGAATACATTGGCTATTCATAAACTGCTGGGCCTATACTTCCACTGTTTACAGTATTACCGGAGCCCTTCACGTGCACCACAGCTTTGCAGTTCCTCTGGGACCATCCATTATCCCATGGATCCATTATCATCTATAATTCTCTTTAAAAACCTAATAAAATTGACTGTAAGGAGCCTGTGCTGTGTATTGTCTTCAAACATAACCTTCTTCACATCTTTCTTGAGCGTGGAGACTTATAAAGGATCTGGGATTATTGGAATGGTAGCTTTCTCCCTCCACTTGTGCTTCAGATTTATACCTCTCCAAGGTAAGGAGCCAGGCGCTGCCAGTCTGGCTGCAAAGAGAGCATGGGAATCTATAAATAGCTTTACACTGCCCCTGAGCCACCCAGACCTGATGGGTGGGCATGAAATGGTTTAGTTTTTCTATGACCAGCTCTAACAAGAGAATTATTTACCTCTCTGTGAAGAACATGCATTATTCCAGTTAACTATTTTGCTGACTCCTGTGAATGTTGGCTTAAATCCCAAGAGGTGCTTTGTAGATGTGATTGAGTTAAAGATCTTGGGATGGGGAAATTGTCTTGGATTATCCAAGTTGGCCCTAATTATAATCACAAGAGTTCTTATTACAAGGGTTGACTACAAGGAGGGTAGAAGGTCAAAGGTGGAAGGTAATGTGATGCCAGAAGCAGGGAGAGGAGAGGCGATGTGAGGGTGAGCATGGGGTGAGGAATGACAGCCCCTAGGAGCTGGAGAAGGTAAGGAACAGATTCCCCCTTGGATTCTCCAGAAGAAACTCGCTCTGCCAACACCTTGGTTTTAGCCTGGTAAGACTTACTTGTGTGGTGTTCGCTCAGTCATGTCCGACTCTTTGCGACCCATGGGTGGCTGTAGCCCACCAGGCTCCTCTGTCCATGGGATTCTCCAAGTAAGAACACTGGGGTGGGTTACCATTTCCTTCTCCAGGGGATCTTCCCAACCCAGGGATAGAACCCATGTCTCCTGCACTGCAGGCAGACGCTTTACCCTCTGAGCCACCTGGGAGGTCCAAGACTTCAGTTCAGTCCAGTTCAACTCACTCAGTCGTGTCCAACTCTTTGCGACCCCATGAATCGCAGCACGCCAGGCCTCCCTGGCTATCACCAACTCCCGGAGTTTACCCAAACTCATGCCCATCGAGTCGGTGATGCCATCCAGACATCTCATCCTCTGTCATCCCCTTCTCCTTCTGCCCCCAATCCCTCTCAGCATCAGGGTCTTTTCCAATGAGTCAACACTCGCGTGAGGTGGCCAAAGTATTGGACTTTCAGCTTCAGCATCAGTCCTCCCAATGAACACCCAGGATTGATCTCCTTTAGGATGGACTGGTTGGATCTCCTTGCAGTCCAAGGGACTCTCAAGAGTCTTCTCCAACACCACAGTTCAAAAGCATCAATTCTTCAGCACTCAGCTTTTTTCATAGTCCAACTCTCACACCCATACATGACCACTGGAAAAACCATATCCTTGACTAGATGGACATTTGTTGGCAAAATAATGTCTTTACTTTTTAATATGCTATCTAGGTTGGTCATAACTTTGCTTCCAAGGAGTAAGCGTCTTTTAATTTCATGGCTGCAATCACCATCTGCAGTGATTTTGGAGCCCCCCAAAATAAAGTCTGACACTGTTTCCACTGTCTCCCCATCTATTTGCCATGAGGTGATGGGACCAGATGCCATGATCTTAGTTTTCTGAATGTTGAGTTTTAAGCCAACTTTTTCACTCTCCTCTTTCACTTTCATTAAGAGGCTTTTTAGTTCCTCTTCACTCTCTGCCATAAGGGTGGTGTCATCTGCATATCTGAGGTTATTGATATTTCTCCCGGCAATCTTGATTCCAGCTTGTGATTCTTCCAGCCCAGCGTTTCTCATGATGTACTACTTAGGACTTTAAAATTTCAGAATTGTGAGAGAATCAATTTGTGTTGTTTTAAGTCATTGCGTTTGTGGCAATTTGTTAGAGCAGCGATAGGAAACTCATATAGGTGGTCTGGCTTGAGTGGCTGGAGCCTGGGTGTTTGGTGGTGAAGGTTGTCTCCCTCCACAATCCAGGGCATTCTAGCCAGCCCAAAAGCAGGAGCTCCTTAAACCTTCTCATTGGCTTCAGGTCTCAGGTGTCAGGAGCCTTTCTGGTAAAACTTGTCCTACATTCTTCCTTCCAGTCTATCTTAGTCTTACTCTTTTATTAAAAAAAAAAAAAAGTTTTTTTAATTTTAAAAAAAAATTAAAAATTAGCTAACTAATTTTTAAGTTTTTGGCTGTGATGGGTCTTCATTGCTTTGCATGGGCTTTCTCTAGTTGCAGCGAGTAGGTGTTATGGTTTGTTGCAGTGCACAGGCTTCTCACTGCAGTAGCTTTTCTTGTTGCAGAGCACAGGCTTTAGACTTCAGCAGCTCATGGACTCAGTAGTTGCAATTCACAGGCCAGAGCTCTGACTCAGTAGCTGTGATGCATGGGCTTAATTGCCCAAAGGGGTGTGGGATCTTCCTGGACCAGGGATCAAACCCGTGTCCCCTACATTGGCAGGCAGATTCTTAACCACTGGACCACCAGGGAAGTCTCTATCTCTTTACTCTTAAAATAAGTTATTTTCCTCATTGTCTTTCTCAGTAGATCATGATGGCTTGTAAAGTCTAGAGTTACAACCAGTGGCAGGAGTTATCCCCCTTCCTCAAATTCAGGTAGGGTTTAATTTTCAAATGTCTTTTGGAGAAGAATGGAAATGGTTTTATTTCATTCTTCTAATGCAGCGAGAAGAGGAAGATAAACATGAAACAAGATCACTCATGTTCTGCTACACTGTGATGTCCCAGAATTTCTCTGTATCTTTTCTTCTTTGTTTTATGGCAGAATTGGAATCACTGCTAAGGTTGTATGCCCAAACCCCTCCTTGTATGTACTGAGAACTGATGTTGAAAGAGAAAATATTCTGTATTGTGGGTGGAATTCTGGCAAATTATTGTCCATTGTGATTGCTTGTTTGGGCAAAACTTAATCATGGCCCAGGTTTTATATTAGAAAAATGCATATAAAGAGTGACTGAAAGTATTATGTAAGAGTTGGAAAACATCTTATCTATCCAAAGTCATAATTTCCAAATATAACTCCTTTCTGAGTTGGCAGCACGTATGTCTGACTTAGGCCTACTATGAATAAGAGTGGTTGAGTTATTAAAACTCCATTAATCTAATTTGTTTAAATGGAAGTGGTACCTTATGCCTGGCTTAAACAGAATTTAAATGAAAAGAGAGAAGAAATATTATTCAATATAATTAAGATGTCAGACCCTACTCATTTGTGTAAAGATGCAAAGTCAACAAAAGAAACCCTGTGGTGTAGTGTTTGGCTTTGAAAATGCTGAATAAATGGAAAAATAATCGAGTTGTAACAATAATAGATATGTGATGTTTGTTCAGAATCTTCAAATGCAAAAATTTCTCTATCTACCTTCTTTCTTTCTGTTGATGCACATCTCACTTAAATGTATAAATGAGTCTCATTTTCTCTTCTAGACTGTGGCCTCTGGTGCTAAATCCTAGGAGACTTTAGTGTAACCTAAAGAAAACTGTCAATAACATACATACTTCTAAATGCTGCCAATTTAAAACCTTATTACTGGAGGCCATAAGCTCTGGAATTATCCTTGTCAGATCTAAGAAAGCAGCCAACCTTCCCAGCTGTCTCTTTTGCATCTCTGAACTTCTCTATCATTGCTTTTTTAGGGCTAGGAGTAATGGTGTGACAATTGCATGGTGCTCCTTTCTCTCTTCAATTCTGTTTCTAAGGGTCGGCATGACCTACAGTGTGACAAAATAAGCTAGTCATTCAGTTGAGCCAGGTGTCCTTTGAGAAGCTAAGAAAAGGAATAACAGTGTCACGAAGTCATTAGTGTACTCTATATTATAAGCCATAAATGACAGCTCTGAGTGGGACTATCCTGCTTGGGAGTCTGTCACTTCGTGCTGGAAACATCTCAATGCAGGTGGGAACCAACATCTCACCAAATATCTATGTTGTCAGGTAGAAAAGCCAGCACCCATGGGGCTAGGAATTAGAGCAAGTCTAAGAAAGATTAAAAATGGGAAGAGGAAGATAATGGTATGAACTGATTAATTTTTCTATAGGTGTTGCCTGGCATAACTGAAAACATCACAGGCATACCAAATCCTGCTTAAATAAAGGTAGAAACAAAACCAAAAGTAAACAGCAGGTTGTTATTGTTCAGTCGCTAAATTGTGTTTGACTCTTTGCGACCCCATGTACTGCAGCATGCCAGGTTTCCCTGTCCATCACCAACTTCTGGAGCTTGCTCAAACTCATGTCCATTGAGTTGGTGATGCCATCCAACCATCTCATCCTCTGTCGTCCCCTTCTCCTGCTGTCCTCAATCTTTCCTGCATCAGGGTCTTTTCCAATGAGTCAGTTCCTCACATCAGGTGGTCAAAGTATTGGAACTCCAGCTTTAGCATCAGTCCTTCCAAGGAATATTCAAGGTTTTGCTCATCTAATACTGGAGTTGGTTGGTCCCATCAGCTCCTAAAATCCTCCAGTCAGTAAATTCTGTCTTTGGATCATTGTCAAATTGCCAGATATTGGTCAAATGATCCCTACTTACCTTTCTCACTCAGAATCCAGAGTGTAGGTCTAGTGAGCCTCTGTACCAATTTCTTCCTAACTTCTTATCTATTCTCTATACACTATCCAGCACAAACTCTTCCTCTTGGCTATCTCCTCCCCCTTTAGCCAGATCTTTCCCCAAGAGTGATTCCTTTCAGCTGCATTTTCCCTGGCATCTGTTCCATAGGCTTAATGACAAAAAGATACTTTGCAGGAGAGAGTAGGTCCCAGAGGTTGTTGCTGCTTCTAAACTATCCGTGAGTCCTGGCGTATCCTAATCTTTGGAGTGTTATTGCCTAAACTTCCAGAGTTCTTTTTCTAGATGAAAATCTTGTGACTTTTAAATACTATTTTATTTTATGAGAATCATAGGTAGAATTATCATCTCAAGTACTTAGTAAAACAGCTTCTTGGTTCCAGTTATTTGGGTTGCATATCAGTCAGGACAGGTTGGGCTGTAGTAACAAGCATCCACCAAATCTCAGTGGCTTGAATCAACAAAAGTTTGTTTTTCACTCTTACAATACGTGTATCATAGGTTGGCAAGCGGCTCTGCTTCTCAGAGTCATGCAGAGACCCAGATGACTGGAGCTCCATTATGACATGTGCTTCTAGATCTCCTTAGGTCAAGGGAACATGGTGAACTGTGTACCAGTTTGTGAAGTTTCCACCGGAAGTGACACACATCAGTTGATCACATTTAATTAGCCAAAGCAAGTTCATGTTATGTCTGCTTTGTGAATTGGAACATTTGTGAATAACCCTAATGAGTCCTAGAGTTAGACTTTGCCTTTCTATATTACCAGGTCCTATGGGTTATGCTCTATGATTTCCTCTCATTTTTATGAAACTCGTCTATATATCTTCTCACAACTGCTCTTTCTACTTTTTTTCTATAAAGCAACCTGCTTTCTCATTAATGAGATCACTGTCCGTGAAATTCCTCCCAGTACAACCTTCTCCTTTATCTTTTCTTTAGCATAAACACGGGCTTCCCTCATAGCTCAGTTGGTAAAGAATCTGCCTCCGATGCAGGAGACCCCAGTTCGATTCCTGTGTTGGGAAGATCCCCTGGAGAAGAGATAGGCTACCCACTGCAGTATTCTTGGGCTTCCCTTGTGGTTCAACTGGTAAAGAATCTGCCTGCAATGTGGGAGACCTAGGTTTGATCCCTGGGTTGGGAAGATCCCCTGGAGAAGGGAAAGGCAACTCCAGTATTCTGTATCCAGTCCAGTATTCTGGCCTGGAGAAATCCATGGACAAAGTCCATGGGGTTGCAAAGAGTCAGACACGACTGACTGTCACTTTCACTTTGTCTTAGCATAAAGACAGAGAACACAGTCAATGTTCTTTGTTCTCCATTGACAATTCTAAGTTATTGTTCGGGCTGTTGAAATTCAGCAATCTCTTGTTTCCTTTAGTCCCCGAATTTAATCTTGTCCATTGCTTATGACTGTGTCAGTGACTTCATAGCTCCTTACTGCCTTCACGCCGACTAACCCCCAACTCCACTCCATCCTTGGATCTCATCGTCTGTCTCCACAATCTCCAGTTCCAAGGCTCCTACCTCTTCCCATCACGTGTCAGTTATTCCGAATTTATTACTCACACTGACCCTGATCTTTACTTACAGCACAGCATTGCCTCTTCTCTCTTCTCTTAGCATCTTTCTGACTTTATTTCTTTCCTGTCTATCCTGCTTTCCTTGGGCAGCCAACTCAGCAGTGTCTTTGCTTATTCCCTAAAATTCCCCACTGACCTTGAACTTGCAGTTGCTTCCTTGCTGGGCTGCGGAGTGCTGCTAGAGAAAGCTGTACTGATTGAGTCTGCTACAAATCCATGCTCCTTCATTTTAACTGAGCCGTCATTTCTGCTCAGCACTTCTTTTATTCATCTCTTGCTGACTCACTGCTCATCCCACACAGCAGTTTTCCCAAACATTTTTAACTCTCTTTAAGATTCAAGCTCTGCTCCAGATATGGCCCCAAAATACCTTTCCAGTTTCATCTCTCACTTCTCCCCCAAAGCTCTTCGCCTTGCACTTTCTAAACTCTACATGTTTGCTCCTCCTTTTATCCCGTCCCCTGTTATCTCCAATGAAAATACCACCTAATTTCCACAGGCTTTTCTCCTCTGAGAGAGGTCTTGATTTGTTATAAACAGCAATGGAGTTTTTATTACCTCTTATGGGACTTAGCAAATATTGCCTTATACTAGGTCCTTGCACACATGTACCATCTCCCATTTTTATTGTATGTTTCTTGAGAGTAGAAACCATGATGGTTTGTATAAACATAGTGTTTATAGATAGCGTGTTGCCCTTTGTAGATAGCTGATCAGTTGATGTTTGGTAAATGTACTGGAGAAATGAATATTAGGTAGCTGGAAAATAGGGTTTTTTTCCCTTTCTTCTCCAAAAGGAGTGAAAGTAATATTAAAGGAAGTCTTTAAAACCTATTTTTGTTATTTACATTTTAATGTAATAGTTGCAGTGTTGGATGTAGGTGCTGACAGACTGAACATGTTTGGAGAGTATTGAGTTATGTGAGGCTTCCCAGGTGGTGCAGTGGTAAAGAATCAGCTGCTGATACAGGAGACACAGGAGACGCAGGTTCGACCCCTCGGTTGGGAAGATCCCCTGAAGCAGGAAATGGCAACCCACTCCACTATTTCTGCCTGGAAAATTCCAAGGACACAGGAGGCTGTTAGGCTACAGTCCAAGGGGTCCCAAAGAGTCAGACACGACTGAGCACACACGTCCAAATTATGTGAAAGAGTCTCAGTTCATGTCATGTGCCTGAACTCTGGAGTTTTTCCTCTAGGCTGGTTAATTAAGATCTGTATTCCATTTCTCTTTATTTTTATCTTTTTATTTAATATCTGAATCGATAAAGACAATAACCTATGTGTAGAATTTTGTCTTACAGCAAGCTGCTTTAGGTTCTGGTCTCCTGAAATACATCTGGTTTAAAAGTAGATACTACTTTTCTGGGATTTGCATGTCATACCTTATCACAGTCTGAGTATGGAATTATTTGAGAGAAAAGACAAAGGATAGTCAAATGGAGAGCCTGACTGTCTCCTTTATTACCGGTAAAGCTGATGTTGGAGAATGTGAGCAGCAGTGGGGTTCCTGTTTTCATCCTGCAGAGTCAGACCACCTCAGCCAGCCATGGGCAGTGCCTGGTCCAAGCAGAACTCCCTGCATGGGGGCTGCCCCGGCACCACGTCCAGCACAGAGGAGCCGCGCGGAAACCCAGCTGCCGGTGTTGGAGAAGAGCTACACGTGTAGCTGGTCTTTCCCTATACCTGCAAGCAGGCTTCCTACCTGTTTGATGAGAAAGCAAGGTAGAGCAGAAAGATGTGAGTGCTTGGGGGAAAACATGTCCTCATGGAGACCAAAACGCAGTCAGACATTCCTACGTACCGCTACTGAATGTGATGATAGGATGTTTGCACCCGTGAGATGGTTTCTGGTCATCAACAATGAGCATTTGAGTTATTTCTGTCCCTGGGATGGGTGATACTCTGTTTTTGTTTTTAATTTTATTGAAGCATAGTTGATTTACAGTGTTGTGTTTAATTTCTGCTGTACAAAGTGACCCAGTGATACATATATATATATATATATATACATATGTATATATATGTAAGTGTTGCTGCTATGAGAATAGGGATGCATGTATCTTTTCAAATTATAGTTTTATCAGAGTATATGCCCAAGAGTGGAATTGCTGGATCATATGGCAACCCTAGGTTTAGTTTTCGAGGAATCTCCACACTGCTTTCCATAGTGGTTATACCAATTCACATTCTAGGTGGTACTTCTGATAGTAACCAGATAGTATAATTATTTTCCACTTTTATTAGACCCTCTTAAGACATTAAAACTAGATGAGAAACAATTATCTTCTTAGGAAGAAACCAATTGATGTACATTATTACTCTGCCAAGCTGAACCACATAGCATATGGAAATGACAGTCCCTAATCTAAATAGTCAGATGAACAATTATGTGGAGACTGCAATGTCACCACACAACTGAACACTTTATTGATATGAAATTAATACAAGTAGAAAGAATTTAGCCAGGACAAAACACATCCAGACATTTTTTTGACCCATTGTAAAGTCCCTTCCATAAAATGTTTAAGGTTGCATATACATTATTTTCAAAATACCTCTTCCTATTTGCTCTATTTACTATATTCTTCCATATCTTCTTGTTTACTATATTTATTGTTTTGGCTCCATTAACTGATCAATCCAATTAAACAACCAATATGTTGAGGGAAAGAACTGATTTGATGTCTCAGTTAATGGGCAAGTTGTTTCTTGAATTTACTGTTGTTTAGGCTTTACTCTTAACCCTTGCTTAATTAGTCATGATAGTTTTCGGTTTCCAGCACCTGGTTTTACTATCCTCTTTCCTTCTTTTATTCTTTGCAATGTTGAATCACAGATCACTCCCCATATTTGCTGAGACTTTGTCCTGCCTGTCTAGAGTCGCCGTCCTGATGGTTCTTTCATTCCCCCATTCCCTCCTCCGACAACACCCTTTGAACTTGTTAAGGTCTTCAAGCACTTGAACTTTCTGATTCCTTTTTTAAGCTTTCTTTATTTTTATTTTTTTGACATAGACTGTTTTTTTTTTTTTAATCCTTGTTGAACTTTGTTACAACATTGCTTCTGTTTTATGGTTTTCTGTTTTATTTTGTTTTGTTTTTTGGCTGCAAGGCATGTAGGATCTTAGTTCCCTGATCAGGGATCAAACCCACACCCTCCACATTGCAAGGCAAAGTCTTAACCACTGGACTGTCAGGGAAGCCCCCTTCTGGTTTCCTTCACCCACTGGTTCCACAGCGCTTCCTGTTCTGTGGTGGACATATGCTCTTCGTTTGCTCAGCGTTCCTTGAGGGAATCACTCCTGCCCTAAGTTTTAGTTCATGGATTGAGTGGTGCTGCTATCATCCGCTGATCCAGTGATGGGCATGTAACTCGGGCTTGACCAGTCATAATACTCAATTTTTTTAGGCATAATGATTAATTCAGGGGTGCACACATCAAGCCATGTTTGATCGGCATTATTGGGGGAGAGAGATCCACTCTCTCTTGGGGTGCTAAGTAGGTGAAACAAGACCGTTCCTGCTGTTGATCATTTTGGCTTAGGGAGAACCATTAAGGGAGAACCTGTTTAAGAATAGAGCCCACAAGGAGAAAAATCAGAGCTCAGAGATAATGCTATGTCCCAGTTCAAGCAAATAAAATCAGATATATCTAAAGGGACATTTATTCTTTCAATTTTCAATTTCATGAGCCAGCAAACTCTTGTTTTTCTTCTTAAGCCAAATTGAGTCAGGGTTCTAATACACTTTCCTTCTTCTTTAGTTTCAAGGCCATCGAATACAATTTTGGCCATTTTTTCCTTTTGGCCACTTCTCTCATTTCTCTGACACAGATATTTTGGTATCTTGTATGCTGCGGGCTGTCCGCCCCACCTTTTTCATGTCTAAGCTGCCGAGTGCTGATAAAGAGTACTAAGAAGCTACCAAGGTTGGTGTCACTACAGCCTGATGACTTTTATTCTCAGGTAGGCCCTCAGGCTGCCTGTTGATTCCTGACTACACGCCATGAGGTTTTCTAGGTGCTGGAGACACAGAAAAGAATGTCAGTTAAGACTGCTGCCATATGAAACATTTCGCTAAGGCAAACAGTCAAAAAGCAAGAAGGCAAATGAATGAATGGTGTAATTTCAGGCAGTGATAAATATTATAAAGAAAGAAAAGTATAGATATAAGGCTAGAGAGTGACATGGGTCGGAGGTTATTCATATGCAGTGGAAAGAACAGTTGTTTCGCTTTGAATAGAAACATGGATGAAATGAGTGAATCAGCTCTGCAAGGTCCCTCATAGGAACAAGATGCCCCATATCCCTGAGGCAGAGCTCCCAGTGATGAAAGTGGAAGGTTAGTGACTGGAGTGCAGTGAAGTGGCAGGAAATGAGACAGATGAGAAAGGCACCCATGGCCACAACACACGGAGCCAACCATCTGCTAACATGGCTGCCTGGGCGTGACGTGACCACATGAAACAGAACAGGTCTAAACCTGAGCTCCTTACATTTCCTCTTTCCCACCAACTGCTTGCTCTCTTTATTTCCTGTCTCAGCAAAATGGAGCTACCATCTCTATGGCCAGAACTGTCATGGTCCTCCTCAACTCCTCTTTTCCCTTCATGCCTTTCATCTGATCAGTCACCAGTTCTTATCAGCTCTACCTCTTCAGTTTAGTTCAGTTCAGTAGCTCAGCCGTGTCCGACTCTTTGCGACCCCATGGGCTGCAGCACGCCAGGCTTCCCTGTCCATCATCAACTCCCAGAGCTTGCTAAAAATCATGTCCATCGAATCAGTGATGCCATCCAACCATCTCATCCTCTGTCATCCCCTTCTCCTCTCACCTTCAATCTTTTCAAATGAGTCATCAGGGTCTTTTCAAATGAGTCAGTTCCCAGCATTAGGTGGCCAAAGTATTGGAGTTTCAGCTTCAGCATCAGTCCTTCCAATGAATAATCAGGACTGATCTCCTTTAGGATGGACTGGTTGGATCTCCTTGCAGTCCAAGGGACTCTCAAGAGTCTTCTCCAACACCACAGTTCCAAAGCATCAATTCTTCAGCTCTCAGTTTTCTTTATAGTCCAACTCTCACATCCATACATGACTACTGGAAAAACCATAGCCTTGACCAGATGGACCTTTGTTGGCAAAGTAATGTCTCTGCTTTTTAATATGCTCACTAGGTTGATCATAGCTTTCCTTCCAAGGAGCAAGCGACTTTTAATTTCATGGCTGCAATCACCATCTGCAGTGATTTTGGAGCCCCCAAAAATAAAGTCTGTCACTGTTTCCACTGTGTCCCAATCTACTTGCCATGAAGTGATGGGACCAGATGCCATGATCTTAGTTTTCTGAATGTTGAGTTTTAAGCCAACTTTTTCACTCTTCTCTTTCACTTTCATCAAGAGGCTCTTTACTTCTTCTTAGTCATCTACATATCTGAGGTTGCTGATATTTCTCCTGGCAATCTTGATTCCAGCTTGTGCTTCATCCAGCCTGACATTTTGCATGATTACTCTGCATATAAGTTAAAGCAGGGTGACAATGTGCAACCTTGATGTATTCCTTTCCCGATATGGAACCAGTCTGTTGTTCCATGTCCAGTTCTAACTGTTGCTTCTTGACCTGCATACAGATTTCTCAGGAGGCAGGCAAAGTGATCTGGTATTCCCATCTCTTGAAGAATTTTCCACAGTTTGTTGTGATCCACTCAGTCAAAGGCTTTGGTATAGTCAAAAAAGCAGAAGTAGATGTTTTTCTGGAACTCTCTTGCTGTTTCGGTGATCCAACAGATAGTGGCAATTTGACCTCTGGTTCCTCTGCATTTTGTAAATCCAGCTTGAACATCTGGAAGTTCATGGTTCACATACTGTTGAAGACTGGCTTGGAGAATTTTGAGATCTAGTCTAAGTTTGCCCTCCAGCCTTTCTGCCAGAGCCTTTGTTCAAACGTTTCTCATTGTGCCTTCGGTAGTGAGATGAGTTCTCTATATCTGTTCTTGCTCCCTGGCAGGTTATCCTTCATATCACCATGACTTTTCTCAATTAAAAGTTTGGTTTTGTTACTTCATTACATAAATTTCTCTTAAGTATTCCTTACTGCCTGCCATCCCAGCTCCTTCATATGGCCTGTGGGGTCTTTCACAGTCTGGCCCTTACCTCTTGCCTCGTTGCTTCTTCCTCCCGCCTCTCTCATAGCTCCTCGGCTCTACTGAACTGTTCCTTGCTCTGTGCTCTGCATGCTTGCACTGGCCCTCAGGAATGCCCACTACAGCTTTTATTTTCTTGGATATTGCCTAACTATTCTGCAAGTCTCAACTCAAGGGTTCCATCTTTTCTATGCCTGAAGAACTCCATATTTAGCCATACCCTAGCAGTTTTCACATGGTTTTGCAACTGTTTGTGTGTCTGATTTTTGATTGCAAATTTTTCAATGGCAAATTATTTTGGGGGGTGGGTCATTTCTTTTTTCTCTAGTGTATAGCGTAGTATTGGATATAGTATGTGTTTGGTCACTCAGTCATGTCCAACTCTTTATGACCACATGGACTGTGGCCCACCAGGCTTCTCTGTCCATGGGGTTCTCCAGGCAAGAATACTGAAGTGGGTTGCCATTTTCTCTTCCATTGGGTATAGTGGCTATCCAATAATTTTGAGCAAACAACATTATAATCTTTGTGAAATTCTCCCTTTGGAAACACCAGTTATGGGGATCTTCCTGACCCAGGGATCGAACCCAAGTCTCTTACATTGCAGGAAGATTCTTTACCATCTGAGCCACCAGGGAAGCCCTGTTTTTATAAACGCTAGTTCAAGAATGTAATGCTTTTTTGAAAGCAGTTTAGACTTCTTTTTTTTTTTTTTTTTTTTACTGTTCTATTTGTTATTATATAAAAAATTCACATGTATTTAAGGATGCATAGGCACGAACACATTTATAGTCATATATCTCTTGAAAGTCCACCTATAACCTAGTTGTCTAACTTTTTTAGGGCATTGTCTTGAAATTTATTTTCTCAATTAATAAAATCATACCATTTGTGGTTATTACTACTCCATGGGGTACAAGCACAAAATTTAAAACTTCAGTTAAAATACATAAAACAAAACAGCTGCAGTTAAAATAACATATTTGAAAATTTTCAGCTTAAAATGATGCCCCAATGGGAAAGAGCAATTAAAAAAGATATATATACACACACACACACACACATATGTGCGCACACACACATACACAGAAGAAGCTATGAAAAAAATGTTAATGATTTTAAAATAATCTTTTTTGTATCACAGAAAACAGTCATAGATTTATAGTTTGCTCTTTTAAATCATTATCTCTTATTTTGTGTGTACTCTCTCATTCCTATTTGTATAGGCAGTCAATATGCATACCATTATTTAAAAAACTGAGAGACTTAGTCACCATCTTCTAAATATTTTTGATGGAAGAACATTCCAATTACAACAGGAGGGTGTCAATAGAAATCTAAAGATTGAGAGTGAAATCCTTTATGAACAGAAATACATTCTTCTGTCAAATAAGAATTGTATCTACCTTAAAATTCTGGCTGACTTTGTCTTTAATATTTTGAAATAACCAGAGCTCTTTTGCCTTTTATTTCACTGTGAATTATGTTGTTGTGGGCTTTTGGCTAAGAAGTAAAAGTTGAATGAAAAACATATATCTAGCCAATGAGAAAAATCAAGACAGTGAGAGAAGGAGATATAAAAACTTGTCTACACAATGGTAGGGACTGGTGACAGGAAAACATTTTACTACTTAAAAAATGTTATTCAAATGCCTTGAAGGGAAGTAGGTTTTGTGAGCTTCTGGATTGAATTTCAGGTAGTTTTCCATCTCTCCAATAAAATAGACATTTATCCAGAGCCTGTCATGTGTAAGACCTCGTGGAAGATAGAAGGCAGAATAAGGTACCTGCCTTCAAGGAGTTTATAACTGTACTGGGTTAAAGAAAATATGTACATGGATAGAATACAGGCAGGTTAAGCTTAGTGAACTGAATATAGATGTTTATCTTGTACTCTCCTGAAATAATGCTGAGTAAAGAAATTGAGTAAGTATGAACTGAGAAGCATAACAACAATGGGAGAAGATAACAACAACAGAGCAAGCCATTTTCAGAAGATAGAAATGGATCAAAAAACCGGCAAAGATGAAAACTGATTCCAAGTGCCTACAGATGGTAACAGTGATGAGAAACAAGTGAAATTTTACTACATGACCCCAGAAAGTCTCCAAAATTAAAGATCCTTGGTATCCGTGAATACAGGAGTACAGCATGGAACTGAAAACAGGAGGAATTGGTTGGAAATTTCTGTAACAAGAAACTAGAACTCCTTGGTCCTTTTTGCCTCTCTGATGGTAACATAAAGCATCAGTTTTTGAAAAAAAAAAAACAGAACTGGAAAGTTTAATGTGAATGGTGGGAGGGAAGATATTATATTGGAAACAGGACAAAATGAAAGTCTTTGTACTGCATGGTGAGACTTGCTGACCTCCTTAAGCTACTTGACTTAAGCAGCAGCTTACAGGCAAGGGAGTGGAAAATTTTCTCTGGAGGTTCCGAAGTATCATAGAATGTCTGTCCATATTTGTCCAGAGACTGATCTAAATCACTCATTTAAAGGGCATGTCTCTAGTCAACAGTGAAACCCACCAATTGCTAAATTCCACTTTATACAGTTTTCAAGCAACTTTTTATTGTTTCACTCTTAAATGTGAGTGGGCAAGCAGCTCAGCAGATATCTGAATACAGCCTCCATCAAGAACGGCAGAGGAAAAGGGAGACAGTAATCCAAAAAGGACTAGGAGAAAAATATAGATATGACAAGAAATAGAAGAAATGCAGCCTTCCTCCATCTCAAAGCCATTAACAAAATTCTTAGAAAGTTGAAAGAACATATCATATCTGTGAATCAAGAACAAGTTAATGTTTTAAAAAAACAATCAGAAAACAAAAAATCAATTCTTGGACATTAAACATAAGATAGCCCCAAACAAAAAGAAAACAAAACAAAAACTCAGCAAAAAAATCCCCAAAACAAACAAAGCTGGATAAAGAGTGTGGACATTAAGCCCGTTTTTCATAAAGTGGAGGAAAAAGACAAAGAAATGGGCCAAAAGTAAGAAAAGGTAAGAACAACAGAAGACCGACCAACTCAGAAAGGCCAAAGTCTCTCTCATAACATTTCCAGAAAGAGAATGGGAAATACTGAATAACAAAATCATATGAGAAGGTTTCCCAAGGCTGAAAGATGCACATTTTCACTTTGAAGGAGCCCATTGAGTGCCCAGCATGAGGGCTTGACAAGGGATTTACACCCACACACATTGCTGGAAAATTTGGGGATAAGAACATAGAGAAGAATCTTTGAAATGCAGGAGAGGAAAAGTAGCTCACAGATCAAGAATTATGACATCAAATTCTTAGTAGCAACAAAGGGAGCTCAGAATTCTATATCCATTCAAGCTACTAATATAAATTAAAAGTAAGTACCCAGCAGACCAAACACATTCTACACACTAGATCTCAGAATATTTGTTTCCAAATCACCCATTTGTAGAAGAATTGTTTTACTTTTTATTGAGGTATAGTTGATTTTTAATATTATATTAATTTCAGGTGTATAATATAATTAAAATTTTTTACAGATTATGCTCCATTTATTGCCCCATTTATTTATTTATAGCTCCATAAAATATTGTCTATATTTCCTATTCTGTACAATACATCCTTGTAGCTTATTTATTTTATGCATAGTAGTTTGTACCTCTTGATCCCTTACCCTCATCTTGTCCCTCCTCCCTTGCCCCTCCTCCCTTCTCTCTCTCCACTAGTTTGTCCTTATATCTATGAGTCTGATTTTTTTTGTTATATTCACTAGCTTTATTATCTAGATTCCACATATAAGTGATATCATACAGTATTTGCCTTTCTGTCTGACTTATTGCACTAAGCATAATACCATCAAGTTTCATCCATGTTGTTGTAAATGTCAAAATTTCATTCTTTTTTATGGCTGAGTAATATTCCATTGTAAACATACTCCACATCTTCTTAACCCACTCATCTGTTGATGGACACTTAGGTTACATCTTTATCTTAGCTATCGTAAATAATGTTATGAACACTGGTATGCATATGTTAATGTCTTTTCAAATTAGTTTTTTCATTTTTTTCTGGATGCATACGCAGGAGTGGAATTGCTGGATCCTGTGATCATTCCATTTTTAGTTTTTTGAGTGATCTCCATGCTGTTTTCTGCATCAATTTACATTCCAACCCAGAATAAAAGAGTACTATTTTTCATTCGAAGGCAGTATGATAAATTGACCTAAAAATGTTCAGGTTCTTTCCTTTTTTAATTTGATAAAATAGATTTGCAAACACAGTTCTTCAGACATTGAGGAAATAGAGATTCATTCTGCTTAGAAGGCAGTTTTCATGGGGGAAAATGAAAGTTGAAGGATGAGCATGGCAGAGGCTTCAACGTTTGGCAATCACTGTGTACTCTCTCCATGGAGCAGGCTCCCTGGTGGTTAGACTGGGCCCATGTGACTGGGCTGAGGCCAATAGAAAGGGAGTAGAAGAGATGTAAGTAATTTCTAGACCTGGTCCTTAAAATAAGCCTGCAATATCCTGTGGCCATGTCTTCTTCTAAAGTATTTGGAACAGTTTCTAGCACATAGTTTTATGTTAAGTGTTGGCTATTATCATTATCTCAAAAGTAGGGAAGCAGGAATGGCATCCTAGGGGAAAGTAATGGAATATAGCAGGATGATAATTCTCTTTGAAGAAAGCAGTGTGTGAAAGCAGGAGTGGGATTTAAAGATGGTTAGTATGTATAGTTAGTATATTTGTTTGAGCTTGATCTGGGAAGGAGACAGTGAGAGGAAATACAGGGTATATTGCAGGCAGGTGAGTGCACACCATTTGGGGAGTTGGGGAAGGAGTCTATGGAAGGTTGTCACTCTTTTTCTGGGGGTGGGCCTGTGGGTCAGTGGGATGGGTGGTTGGGAAGAGAAGCTGGAGGAAAAGAGGGGGAGAACAAAGACAGATGCTGCCCTGGAAGCTGCCTCCATCACAACCTGTAACCTTGATGACATGAGTGCCCTGCAGAAGGCAAGAAGGTGATCCAGTAGATTTTGCATCTCTGTGTGTGAATAGCAAAGGAGCCTGGTACCCTTTGGTGATTGGCTTTCAGAACATAATGACTCCTGTTTCACTTTTGGCTTCCAAATCCCATGAAACTTTCTCTTGTGGTCTGCTCACTCAGAATCACACAGGATATATCTCTGCAAAATGTAGGTCCAGATTGAGGTCAAATTATAGAGGGAGGTTAGCATCAGGCTGATGCATTTGGGTTCTCCTGAGCTGCTATGGAGGGCTACTGCAAATTGACAATATTAGTAGATTCAGAATTGAAAGCTGTAGGACCCTCAGCTAAGTTGCTCTTGAGGATGTTGATATGCTGTTAGAGTTGATTTTATTCATTATTTATTGCCCACCTACTGTGTATTTGTAAATCAATTTTGCCTCATTTCATCACTTAGGAAGGCTCACTGCACTTGTGGTTTTTTTTTTTTTTTTTTTCTGTTCATAAAGAATAATCTTTATCACTAGTACATGTTGATAATTCTAGGGACAGAGAGTGTTAGACATAGTGGATAAGATTCGGTGTCATTGCCAGTAAAATAGTAATAATATCATCTGTTTTTAAAGTGCTTCAGGGCCTTTGGAGGAAAGGTATTACTGGAGGTAGGTATAAAGTTAAAAAGGAAATTCAAGATGAATGATGTTTATATGGTGATAGCTTAATAATGTGTTTCAGAGGGACAGGTGAACTGTAGTGTTTGAGAAAAATGAGTGCTGCTACTTAATGGCACAAGCTGTCCACATTTAATCATTTACAAGTGTAGTTCTCCTTTTTGGCAGTGCTGGAAACAGAGGTGTCATAACCCTCCAAACCAAAAAATAACTGCTCAAACTTGATTTTTACAGTGCTAGCTAGATACACTCATCTCCAGCTGCTGAAGTTCTTTCGTCCTTCAGGGTCCTCATTTTCACTTCTTTCCTTGAAGACTTCTCTATGGCCTCATTCAGAAGGCATACTTCTTTAATTTTCGTGGAACTTTGTAGCAGATTACGAAGACTTATTCTCTTCATATACTGCTACATTGCCACTGAGGTGTAGAGCAGGGGAAGAATCAGAAAGATCTGGGTTAGAATCCTGGTTCTCCATTCATTGTGTGATCTAGGGCAAGGTGCTTAGTATCTCTTAGATTCAATTTCAATTTCTTTCAGTTTTGCAAAATTGCATTGAAGTACCAACCACATAAGTATAAAGTGAATGCTAATCTCCTTCATTCAGCTTTTTCTTTTTTAAATTTATGACACCAGCCCCAATTGGTTTTAATCACTCTAAAGATTAGAGTATTATCTTAATCATTGTTAAATAACAAGTAAGCTAATAAAGATCTTAATCATTGTTGACTCCCTCTGAGTACTTAGTCCAAGGTCTGACTGTAGGCATTTGTTGGAGTACCATGATGAGTAGATCAAAGGACATGGAAATGATCTACTTTAGTTTGAGTTCCGACTGAATAGTGCTGCTGGCAATGGGTCAAATTCCTCCTCTGGAGCCTTAATATACACCTTCCAAGGCCACTCCTTGTTGCATCAGAGAATTAAGGCTGCATATCTCAATGGAGCTTCTGTGGTGACATCCACTGCTGAAGGTTAAACAAAATCAAAAGTACTTCTGGAAAGAACAGAAGGGAGCTTTTGAGGTCTCTCTGTCCCTAGTTTTCACCAGGGCCCAGGGGTTGCTTTCAGAAGTAGAGTGTGATGGAGTGTTGGCTCCCAGAAGTCCACCTTCCTGTCTTGAGCAGAATATCAAAGTGAAGGTGGCCTTTCTGAGCGAGCGTCCTCCCATGCTGGGCCCTACTGAAAGACCATTATTAACCCGACCAATTCATGTCCAAGTGGCATCAATCATTTGGGTCACACAATGCCTGACTGTAAATTATGACATTATCTCCGAGTAGGAAGGTGATAATAATAATAATCATTAAAAAAAAAAGCTCCCTGCATGGCCCCGGCCGGCTGAGGACCTTAGCCAGATCTGTCATATTTGTTCTGAACATGAAAGGCTTGGCTGTTCCCTTGCAGGCCCATACATCACTGGGCCTGTCATGGGTTTCTGTAGGACCAGTTGACACAGCTCAGAACAGCAGCTGCTGGATGGCTTTGGGGAGCCTGACTCAAGACACAGTTGCTGGGGTACAGGGACCACAAGCATTCTTCCCGAGACTGACTTCCTGTTGTGTTGTCCTGCCGCTGCCCTCGGTAAGTCACAACGAGGAGTAAACTGCTGTCACCGAGATGAAAGGCCCCCTTCCTCTGATCTCTCCACTACAAAATTACTTCAGTGCCACACTGTATTTTATGTCAATACCTATTTTATTTTTCAAAATTGAAAAAGATATAAGTACATTGTTCCCTGAATTCCTGATGCTCTGGGTAACCTAGCAACCAAGTATGCCACATCGCACACTACAGAATATTATCATGCACTCCACTCCACTAACAAGCAAGCAGCACAGATTTCCCTTGCAGATGATTTAGGCTAAATTAACAGTTAATAGTTGCAATTAATATTAAAAATAATAATAACCTCCCTTTTTCATTTCTTAGAGCTAGATTTGTAGGGAATAATGCTTGGTTCTAATGGTACATGTGGGAGAGGGTTTTTCACCGGGCCTACAATCTTCCAAGCATTTTGCATGGGATCTAGGTAGCCAGCAGCATGCTACAAAGGGATAATCACATGAAACAGGAGAATACATTCAGGACATTTGGAAACCAGGCAAAATTTTCAAATTTGAAATTGACTTCCGCTTTGCACCTCTGGCAAGATGCTGTCCATACGGGCCTTGTGTGCACTGGTTGGGCTGTTGAGCCACGCTGACACTGCCCCTGATCTTCAGAGAAAGCTGCCAAGAAACCCTCTGGCAAGCAGCTCTGGGACAAGAATGAAGCCTGCCCCAGAGTCAGGGTCAGGGAGAAGTTCAAGGAGCTCTGACCTGGAAGAACACGAGCAAGGTCATGGCACAGGGCAAAAGTATGTTGTAAAATGACAGCGGCTACAGGGAAGAGAAAAAAAGAGTGAAACAGAAGGGGGACAGGACAAAGGAGGGGAAAAATGATCTCTCCGGGAACAAGGAGGTAGAGTCTGAAGCAGATGCCTTGTCATGAAACAGGAGGTGGGGGGTTCTTTTTGATAACAGACCGGAAGTTCAAGCCTTGGTGAATTGGTACCTAAAATGGACTTTTATGTCCACTTGCCCTTCATTTTAGATTTCCTTTTGAGTTGACCTACTTATTCGTGTTTTGTGAAAATCATTTACTTGGTGAAACACACACACACACAGACAACACACACACACACACACACACACATTTTCATTAATGGGCCCTTGTGAATAATTCACTGTTCACTCTCTTCTTTCCCTTCTTTTAATAGCAATCAATTTAATTTGGTAGCTTCTTTCCTGAGCCACCAGAACTTTAAGAAGCCTTTGCAACTTTCTTAGAACTCAGACCTCAAAAAGAACCCTTGAAAAGCCCTGCTGTTTCTCTCCTTAACTAGTCACCTCAATCTGAAGAACTAAGGGCCTTTCATTCTGAGTATGTCCTGCTGCTTTTTAATAATCTACAAGTGAATTAGGCATTTTCGCCTTCAGGTTACAGCTGTTGCAAATAATGTTTCCTTCCAATCACGGAGAAAATATTTTAATACTTTCTAGGACTCTGAACAACCTGTTATATGAAAAAAAAGTGCCCTGTGTCTCATGTAAATTGAATTAACTTCATTTGCAAGTATCAATACAAAGCTGATTCTTGAAACACTTCTTTTCCCCTCAATTAGAATAAAAATTTAAGGGCACATTCGGCTTGTCAATGGGTCACTGCAATTTTACCTATTTAGAGAGCATTTTGATGTCGTCGTCAGGAACAGCCCTTCCTGTGTCTGATTTGTGCCGATTAAGTAGCAGGCCACTTGGTTGCACTCCTCGCCACCGGGGAAACTGACAGGACACTAAATATCATTGCAATGCAGCAAAGCATGCAGATGCTCCGAGCACAGCCGAGCTGAAAACATGAATACACTGCATAAGCTTTTGACTGGATGGCAGAAGGGTGATGGGAAGCCGGGAATCAACAACAACCTGAAATCCTGCAGTCTGGGGATTTGCTCAATTTTAAGCCAAGTATTTCAGAAAGCAGAGCACTGATGTGATGACTTTTCCATGGAAGCAGAGAAGAATCAGCTGCTTAGAAAAGGCCACGTTAGTGTATCTGTGCCCAAACGCTTGTAAAAGCCAGACCACCCATGGGGAATGTGCTCTTGTCAAGGCTGGGGAGGAGTGACCTGTGCATCCAAGGGTTTCTGTTGCTGAGGCGATGGGATGGGAGGCTGGGAGAGACGGCTGCTTCTGGATTCGCAGGAGCCCTTCAGGGCGGAGGCACAGAAAGTCTGCGCCCCTCAGCGCGTTACAGTCAATCTGTTCATTGTGGCAAGTGTAGGTTCGTCGGACATTGTGACTTTAAGCATGGGCCCAAAATAGTTCAGCTTTCTTTTCCCTATTCTACAATACTTTCTGTTAAAAGAGCATCGATACATTGGAAAAATATTAAAAGCAAAATCAAGACAGCCTAGGGCACATTATGAAGACAGTTGACTCAAATCTTCATGGATTTAGAGCATTGAAGCGAGAGTCGGGGGGCTGGGAAAATCACTGAGAGTGAGGAGGCCTTGGTTTTGTTTTTCATCTGAAAATAGCTGTGGACAGATGGACATCAGTTTAGGAAAAACATCGAGTGGCCTCAAAATCGAATTTGTACTCGGTGAGTTTTGCACTGTAAGATACAACAAAAAATTACCAAATACTACAAAAAAATTCCTTCAAAGTTATATCTTCATAGTCAAGGCTATGGTTTTTCTGGTGGTCATGTACAGATGTGAGAGTTGGACTATAAAGAAAGCTGAGCACCGAAGAATTGCTACTTTTGAACTGTGGTGTTGGAGGAGACTCTTGAGAGTCCCTTGGACTGCAAGGAGATCCAACCAGTCCATCCTAAAGATCAGTCCTGAATATTCATTGGAAGGACTGATGCTGAAGTTGAAACTCCGGTACTTTGGCTACCTGATGCGAAGAATTCACTCATTGGAAAAGACTCTGATGCTGGGAAAGATAAGGCGGGAGGATAAGGGGACGATGGAGGATGAGATAGTTGGATTGTATCACCGACTCAATGGACATGAGTTGAGTAAACTCCGGTAGATGGTGATGGACAGGGAGGCCTGGTGTGCTATAGTCCATGGGGTCACAAAGAATTGGATACGACTGAGTGACTGAACTGAACCGAACTGAACCAAAAACTCCTTCAAAGTTATATCTAGACAGTGATCTTTATATGCTTACCACAGGATTCTGTAGGTAAGTGAATGGCCCTCTTGCCCATGGCAGCGCCCCTGCTGTTAGCTGGGCATAAAGGGTGGCCCTGGCCACATTGCAGTTTTATACCATGGATTTGGAAGCAGCTCTCAAGAGTAAGGGTGAAGTGGGCATCCTTCGCCCCAGTGAACCTTGATACTTGTCAGGGTTGGGCCCTGCTTCCTCTTCCCTAGGTTTCTCTCAGGTGAAGTAAGCAGTGTCTTCCCATCTTAATATTACTGTGTGGAGATGTCCGTTCTGGCCTTCTCAGTTGGGTATCCACATCTTAAAAGCAAACACATGGAGCAGGCGTGGTTTCACCCAAAGAAATGCAACGTTGGTGATGTCATTCTGGGCAGCCCAGTGAAGGGGATGTATCCTGACGAGGAACAAGTCCACTGCCTTTCAAATTATATCCTGCCAGCAAACTGCCTAGAAGTCTAACCACACTCCATCTTTCAACTGAGTGCCAAAGGTCTTACAACACATTCAGTGCATCCAAACTTTTTATCAGAACATTCACCTGAGTAAAAATCTATTGTTGCAGATGTAGAATTTTGCCGGTCTACACCTGCTGCCTTGTTATATTTTAAATTGAAGTTACTTGATAAAAGAAGATAACATTAAGTTAGAAACCGTTTGTAGCAAACATCCTGTGGTGCTCTTGATAAAGACAATGATAAGCAGTGTTATATCATTTTATTTTGACTAGAAGTCAATAGAAGTCAATGTTTAGAAAAGTATTAGAAGGTATTAGAGGTTTCTCTTGTGGCTCAGACGGTTAAGAATCCACCTGCAATGCGGGAGACCTGGGTTCGATCCCTGGGAAGACCTGGGAGATCCCCTGGAGAAGGGCATGGTAGCCCATTCCAGTATTCTTGCCTGGAGAATCCCCATGGACAGAGGAGTCTGGCAGATTATAGTCCATGGGGTTGCAAAGAGTCAGACATGACTAAGCGGCTAAGCACACACAGAGGATAAAACAATATTCTGAGGAATTGCTTAAAATAGTACAACATTTAAGCAATGTTACTCTTAAAAATATGATTATGGTGCGATTCAGAAAACAACCAGCCAACAATCTAAAACCTAAAAGAGAAGTCCCTTCTGTGATTTCAAATTCTGTATTATTATTATGTTAAAAAATCATGCTCCTGTTTTTCTTTTACCCATCTCCTCTGTTCTTTCTTGGTTTCTTATTTCACTATCCACTGTATGTTGAAATCGTCCAGACATTATTCTGGCAAAACAAGGATCCCATTACACTGTCTCTGCTCCCATGGAAGCACTCCCCTGGCTTTAGGGAGTGACGGGTTGGGCTGCAGGACACCATGGTTGGCTATGATGCCAACTGTCCCTCCGCATGGGGTATGCAGAGTGGTATTTATGACAATCGTTGCTTACAACTTCCTTACAAATAAATTCTGTTGTCTTTTAGTACCCCTTATAGTAGTTCTTTTGCCATTTTGTGAATGGTATGTCTTAAAATTCAAGTGAGGCAGCCTGCCTGGATTTTACATCGTGTGTAAAGATAAACAGCAAACCAGAACTGCATGGTCTTCATAAAGAAGATGTTCTGTTAGAGGAGAGTTCAGAGCACTGAGTGTGCATGTGAGTTGGGAAGGCCATTTCAAAGGAGCCCAGGATGGCTGGCAAGGAGAGATGGTTGTTTTCAGTCGTTCCTGAATAATTCAGTGTGCTTCCTCCTAGCCCTCATTTCTTTTCAAGCATTCGGTGGACATCGGAAAAACTTTCTGGAAAAGGCTTAAAGTTTCTTGACCATCAAAATAAAGGTTCTGTGATAATTATATTTTTTTCAAACCCCTAAAAGAAAAAAGTTGAAAAAGGAGGTTTGAAATTTTATTTCCCAAGACCTCACCTAACCCCTTTACACTGAAGTATTTAAAATGTACATAGAAAAAAGATCATGACAATTGGAGCAGCATTTTTGTTTCAAAAAAAAGAACACCCATCCTTGAATATAAACACAAATTTTATCATAATTTTTCATATGTTTTTGAGTTGTCACAATCAAAATGCCAGCTTTGGGGTAACTGATGGGTACCAAGATGTAACTAGTTTATACTGTTTCTAGTTTTTTTTTCATGCGAGGAGCATGAAACACCCACAAACACTTGCACAAGCTAGAGATCTGACCTCTGAGATGAAGGGTAGCTTTGGCTTCATCCTCTTACACTGAACAGCTAGGAAATGGTGTCTAGAGTGTGTGTGTGCACGCATAAGTGTACATTTATGTGACTTTCTGTTGAGATGCTTGTTAGTTAATATGTTTAAGTTTATGCATTTTTCTAATAGTTTACAGTACCATAATGTGTACTTACCTAATTTAAAATCCTTGGAAATCTGTTATTCCCCCAAGAATTGCAGATGTAAGTATAGCTTTATTTCAAGGTGGATTTACTTAAAATAATGGCAACATCACAGATTAAAAAAAAAGGAAAGCAAACAACAGTAATAACAAACAACAAAGACCACTTCCAAAATACATGCTCACACATAACACAAAAAGAAACCTTTACTACTTAGGTCCATGAGCTCTAGTCACAGATTGCAGGCAACTGAGATATCAGAGGCATCTTCTGCTCTGGTCATCTCCCTGCAGGGTCATCTGCTTGGCAGTAGGACAATGCTAGACACATGCTAATGGGGTTAATTGCAGCCACACGTGGGTTTTCTTTTTGGATGACAGGGCACTGCCTTAAAATTGAACTGCGCACTGTCGAGGGACTAATTCCCGGCTTCCTTTCAGCCCCATCCTCACCCCGTGACAGACTGCTACTACCTAGAAGCCCTTGGACACACTCGCCTGGGCTGGCTGGAAGTGTGGGAACGGGCGCAGCGCTGGGTCAGAGGGCATGGAGCCAGTGTCGCTACATGCATGTCTCTGCTTTTGTGCTGGCCCTGGCTTCGTCCTACTTTATGCAGATTCCACCTCTGGGAGATCCAGATTGTGCCATATGGGATTCCTGTGTATTACCAGCGAGGACACATGCCTGTGGGAACTATTCTAATGAAGGACCAACCCAGGCACCGCTGACTGAACGGTTGCTTTTCCCAGGAGAATTTTTGTAAGGGGGGCTTAGGGGTGACGTCTGGGGGCAAAGGCATTCTCAATGTCTGGGAAAAGAGTTGCGTGTCTGGTTCTTTTACAGAGTGTGCGTATGGAAATGGGAAGTTTTAGGAAAGAATTCTCTGAAGAAAAAAAATTTGCTTTGCTTTCTTTGTATTTCTTTCCCCTTCTTCCCTGCCCGCCCCCCACCTCCTTTCTGCCCTTTGTTCTTTCATTACCATTATTTTTGGTGCCATGGTCTTGTGTATTTGCCTTTATCACTTCTTTTTTTTTTTTTTTTTTCTTTTATCACTTCTGATGTTTGCTTTCCTTCCATCTAATTATGCTCAACTTTAAAATGTCATGCTTGGATTTTCTCTCCGATAGATTCTGTTGCTTATCTGTTACTTCAAGTCACATTTCCTTTGCTGATTCTGCATTCCTTTATCAGCCCTTATATATTTTGAAGCTGTATCTCTTCCTCCCTTCCTCCTATGCATTATAATTTTGAATATTTCTGTTCCTCAGCATCGATGCTGCTCTCTCTTCCTTTTTTCAAAGCCTCTGTCATATGGTTTCATTTACTTATTTTTGATAGACTCATTCACTTTATAGTAACTAAATATAAAAAAACCACAATATTCTTTTTGTCTTTCTTTGTTTTTGACTCAGTCTTCTTTCCATCCTTACCCTATTTTTAAAGCATTTCATCTTTTTATTCACCTTTCTAACCTTGGATGTAACAGTATTCTTGTTTTCTATTTCATGAACACATCCATCTCTAAATTCCAATTTCTATATACTTCCTTCTCTTTTTTAAAGTATATTTCTCTCCTCTTTCTAGTTTAAGTGAAGATTTTGTTGATTTCAGATTTTGTTTTGCTTTGTTTTAATAGTTGTTGTCCTCTGTATAATGTGACTACTTTTAAGAACTTGAGATGGAGTCTTGCATAGTTTAAGGAATGCATCACATGGAGTTAGATGGTCTACAGAGAGGGCTAACTCACAGTCTCTAGTCATAGGTTTACTGATGTCACTTACTTAATCGTTACTTACTGATTTATTAAGCATGTTTCAGTGTCTGGTCTGTGCCATCATAGCCCTAGGAAAACACCTATTCACTTGTGCCTGTGATTAGCCTGATCTCAGGGTTTTCCATTTGCAATAACCCTCTTCTAGAGTGGTTGATTCATTTTGGTGGGGCATTCAGGCCCCTTCTTCAACAAGAAGGACCATTATGCACCATGACTATTTTCTCGATGACGTTTCAAGTTGTCAGTAGAAAAAAAATCAATAGCTAAGACCTACAAGGCTTTCTCTGGATTATATTAGACAGCTTCAATTGAATCACTCAATGGCTGTTTCCAAAATAACTTTGGTCTTCATGGAGAAACTTCCCTGGGGTTAGTCTCAATTGTTTTTATAGCTAGAGATGAATTAATAAGTAGGGATTTTCATACCCACAGATGGTATGTTTTAACAGGTGCTGAGGAGTCTCTTGGCTTCCCCAAATACCTCTGCTGCTTATACCTCATACTTTACAGTTAGAAATTCATTCCTTCGGCTTAAGAAATAGTTTTGTGTTAAAATCTAAATATTCCTGGGAGGGAAATATATTCAGTCATTAGTGCTTTGTAAGATCTTTCCCCTTTCTAAAGGATACATTTTGGTAACTTTAGGGGAAAAAATTAGAAACTGTAGGGAATTTGGATACTAAAGGTACCAGAAATTTGAGTTTTGCTTATTATCAACTCTACTATGGAAGAAATTACTTTCCATAGCATAAAATCTTCATCATCTTTTATTGTCACAGTGTTTTAAGGTCCTGGCTTACATGTGCTGAATGAGAATAACTTTTAATAGGGCCCCCTTTCATTTTCAGAAATATCCTAATTTGACAATATATGTGGTCATCCTACTTTTAGATAGCTTGGTAGGACAGAGGAAACAAAGGAAAAAAATTTAAGAACAATGTCATATTTATTGCTTTTAAAATTCTTTTTGTCAGTTTTATTATTTATTTCAAGTTTTATTTTATTTATTGCCTTATTGACTGATTGTATATTATTTGCTGTTCTCCATTTCTTTTTTTTTTTTGGCTGTGCTGGATCTTTGTTGCTCTGCGTGGGCTTTCTCTAGCTACAGTGAGCTGGGGCTAAGTTTCATTGCTGTGCGTGGGCTTCTCATTGCAGTGGCTTCTCTTGTCGTGGAGCACAGGCTCTAGGCACACGAGCTTCAGTAGTTGCCAGAAAATGATCTCAGTAGTTGCGGTACTTGGGATTAGTTGCTCCACAACATGTGGAATCCTCCTGAACCAGGGATTGGACCCATGTCCCCTGAATTGGCAGACGAATACTTAACTACTGGACCAGTAAGGAAGCTCTCTCCATTTCTTATAGTTGGTCTCTTTGATAATACTCACGATTGTTATTTTTTGGTATAATTTATTCCACTTTGTTCACCATTTCCTATTCTGACCTAAGAACAGATATATTCCTCCAATTCTCTGATCTGATGTTCTGTGAAGAGCTGATGCATGGCCTTCTGATGTACATATTTATATATATTAGAGCCAACTTATTCTGGAAGTTCTCATTTTATAATATCAATAGCAGTTAATCAATAAGGGTTAACTTTTGCATCTGCCATTTATAGGTCGTATGACTTTGGATAAGTCATTTAAACTCCCTGAACCTCGATTTCCTTTTTAATAAAGTGGGGATACTACTACTCACCTCTCAAGGATATTGTAAGAATTAAATGCAATCATGTACATGAAGGGCCTGGCATAGAGAAGCTGAATGAAAATGTATGACTCCTTTTTCTTGCATGGTTTCAGTTGAGATAGGTTATTATTTTAAAGAGGTTGACCTCTAAAAAGTGATATTATTATACTTTATTAGTGCACTAATAGAGGCTCTACAGAGGACCACCTTCTTGGTACCAATTTACTTCTGGTTTTCTTTTTCCAGAATAAATTCCAACATTCCAGACATCTTGTTAGGATATTCAGGAAACATGGGAGTATTCTTTCAAGTGCCATCAGGAATTTAAGCTACCAAAAGTCAATTTCTGACCTGAAGCACGTATTCCCCAGATTTTCAGGGAAATGATCATAAGTGCAGACAGGCATCGTTACCATTATGCTTAAAAAAGAAAAGAAAGGAAGAAACAGACTTGAGTCCCAAACAAACTTCCTGGATTGCTGTGACTACTCCGTGAAGCTCTCATCGTCTCTTCAGGTTTGCAGTGCTCAGTGGGAGATTTTCAAACAAACAATATTCTCTTTGTTATCTCTCTCATTTCCCTGACTGCACATCACTCCAGTTATCTTCCATCAAGTATTTTTGGAGAGAAAGAAAACCAGAGGTTTTTCTGACTTATTTTTCTTCCTTAAGCCAATTAGCATTTAATATGGAGGATTTAAAATTTTTTATTTGGACTCAAACTCAAGTTAATATGACTATATGATTTAGGTTCAATTTAGATTTAAAAATGAGGGAGATAAAATAATTAATTCCCACTCTAGTTTGTTTCCTTTTATCATTTATTCAAATACATGGTTGAAGGCATTATTATATTAAGATTTTTTTTTCCCTTAAATTACCTTTAGGATAGCTTCATAGTAGAACTATGAGTTTGCAAGAATGCCATGATTCAACATAGGCTGGGTGAACAGGATTTGCTCAGAGTGGCTCCATTCTGTCCCTTGGCAGAAAAATAATTTTTAGTGTAGAAATGGGATTGATTCTTTCTCGTTTCAATTACATTGCTGCAATACCTATAAAGTTGGTCTGCATGCAACAGAACATTTCTTTAGCTGGTTTGGTGGTGATTATCAGGCTAGATCCTGTAGCTTCAATTTAGTTGAAAGCCAGAGTAAAGTAGTTTTTTTTTTATCCCAGGAGCTTGCATAAAGGGGAACAGAGGGCTAAGAGACTCCTTATATCCATCGGGCTGTACCAGTATCCTAAACTTGTACCCTAAAGGTGATATTTGTGTTCATCCTTTCAAAAGAGGATTCTAAGCCCTGATTTTCCATTGTCAGAGGTGATAAGCTACTATAGAGACTCAACTCTGAGAGCCACTAATCCCCATAAAAGGCCAGCAAATGAAGAAGAGAGGTAAAGGTCATTGACTAGAAGCTACACTGTTCTTTACTGATAGAAGGGATGTTGGCTAAAGAAAGTTCTTTTATTTTCAGAGCTAGATTACTAGGGAAGAAAGCATGAACTCGCCACTACAAAAAGTAGCCTTGCTTGAAACACAACTAAGCCAGTTAAAGAGATGGCTTCATTTTTTTGGAGGAGTTCCCAAAGAATCAAGCATGCTTTGTGTAAAGGAAATAACATCCTCACATACCCAAGTTTTCCATGGTCATTTTCTTTTTTCATTTTTTTCTTTTGTTGAGCAGCCATATGTGTGAGCACCTGCCATGTGTTTACTTGTAAGAGGTACTTCTCTCTTCAATAAGTACGAGAGCGTTACTCACTGATGGTGTGTTAGGTTATCTCTCGGTATATCTGCTTCTGCATTTTCCCATGTAGGAAGACTGAAATCATTTGACCATGGTGAAACCTTTAAAGCACTTCTACTCTGAAAAGAAATGAAACTCTTCTGCTGTTTCCATGTATTATTCCTTACTTCTAGTGTCTAATGCACATGAGAACGTTCCTGAATAGTGGCTTCTGTCAATCACCGACATGGAGGGGCCTAAGGAGCCGCTGAGATGTCACTATTCTAGAACTGCATTTCGAGAGAACAGCATCGAAACATGTATATTATCTAGGGTGAAACAGATCACCAGCCCAGGTTGGATGCATGAGACAAGTGCTCGGGCCTGGTGCACTGGGAAGACCCAGAGGGATCGGGTAGAGAGGGAGGTGAGAGGGGGGATCGGGATGGGGAACACATGTAAATCCATGGCTGATTCATGTCAATGTATGACAAAAACCACTACAATATTGTAAAGTAATTAGCCTCCAACTAATAAAAATAAATGAAAAAAAAAAAATAGAACTGCATCTCACAAAAAAAGTAACTTGTAGCACCCTCGTGTTTATTCTCTAAATTTCATTAGAGGATGAGGTAGATCATGGCAGGGTAGATTACAGATAAGAGATAACTTAAAACGTTTAATTAGCAAGGCCTTGACTAAGGGTTGAACACTCATTAGAGCTTTTGAAAATGCTCACATGTTGTTTTCATTATTAAAGACATTAGAGTAGAAACTCCTGCGGAGACCCAGTGGTCAAGACTTCACACTCCCAGTGCGGGGGGCTCAGGTTCATTCCTTGGTTGAGGAACTAAGATCCCACATGCTGTGTGGTGTGGCAGAAAAGGAAAAAATAATAAAAATAAAAAACATAAAAATATGTTAAAGCAATGGTCCCCAACCTTTTTGACACCAGGGACTGGTTTCATGGATGACAATTTTTCCACATACCAGGGTGCTTGTGGGGTGGATAGTTTCAGGATGATTTAAATACATTACATTTATTTTGTACTTTATTTCTATTATTATTACATCAGCTCCATCTCAGATCATCAGGCATTAGACCCTGGAGGTTGGGAACCCTTGCATGAGAGTATGATGGATGCCACTGACATATCCTATTATTGTAATGACAATATGGATTGCTGAATCCCTTCTAAAGAGTTAAAGTGTTAGTCACTCAGTCGTGTCCATATCTTTGCAACTCCATGGACTACAGCCCACCATGCTCCTCTGTCCAAGGGATTCTTCAGGCAAGAACACTGGAGTGAGTAGCCATTTCCTTCTCCAGGGGATCTTTCCAACCCAGGGATCGAACCTAGGTCTCCTGCATTGCAGGCAGATTCTTTACCATCTGATCCACCAGGGAAGCCTGAATCCCTTCTAGCCTAGTGCATTTCGCCTCACTGCAAATACTCTATATTTGGTTTTGATACTGATTCTTGATATACCAAATTCTGACCAGTAGGGCAAGAAGTTATTGGTGGATTGAAGTCACATTAATATCTTTAGATCTGGGATATAAGTAGGAGTCAAGTTGCATTTCAAGGATATTTGTTTTCCATTGTTGCATAACAAATGACCACAAACTTAGCATAAGACAACACCCACTTTTTGGCTCACTGGGCTTCCCTGATGGCTCAGACGGTAAAGAATCTGCCTGCAATGCAGGACAACTAGGATCGATCCCTGGGTCGGGAAGATCCCCTGGAGAAGAGAATGGTTACAGACTCCAGTATTCTTCCCTGGAGAATTCCATGGACAAGGAGCCTGGCAGTCTACAGTCCATGGGGTCACAGACAGTTGGACATGACTGAGAAGCTAATACTTCTGTGAAAAGTCTGGCACAGCAAGAATGCATTTTCTGCTCAGCGTCTCACAAGTCTGAAATCAAGGGGTTTGTGGAATTTGTTCTTCCAAGCTCACTGATGGTGGCAGAATTTAGTTCCTTGTGGTCACAAGATGGAATATTCCATTTCCTTGCTGGTTAAAAGCTGGGGCTGATTTCAGCTTCTGGGGTCACCCACATTTTTTGCCCTGTGGTTCTTTCTGTCTGTAAACTAGCAATGGAGAAACTTCCTCATGTCAAAGCCATCTCACTTTTTGAATCTCTCTCGCTTTTTTTTTTTTTTTTAATAGGAAAAGTCCTGTTTCTTTTTAAGGGCTCACTTGATTAGGCTGGGTCTACTCAGGATGATCAACAGATTCGGGACTTATTTATAATTGCAAAAGCCCTTCAGAGCAGTACCTAGCTAGGGTATTATTTGCTTGACTAACTGATGGAGAATGTGTGGACACTGGGGAGTGGAAATTTGGGGGGCCATGAGAGAATTTTCTCTACATCATAAAGAATATTGTTCATCCAAATCTGAGTTAGTGGGGTTAATTTAATTTTTGAATTATAGACATGCATGCATGCTCAGTTGCTACAGTCATGTCTGACTTTTTGCGACCCAATGGACCATAACTCTCCAGGCGTCTCTGTCCATGGGATTCTCCAGGCAATAGTGGAGTAGGTTGCCATGCCCTCCTCCAGGGGATCTTCCCCACCTAGGGACTGAACCCAGGTCTCCTGCATTACAGGCAGATTCTTTACTGCTGAGCCATCAGGGAAGCCCAAAAGATAGTCCAGTAATAGCAAAATAATTTAGCCTTTGCTTTGATGATTAATACCAAATAATTTAATAAATTACTTTATTTAAACATACAGCTAACCCAAAAGAATCATGTTAATTTTGTTCAACATTTTTACTGATACAGGTGTAAGACTAAATACAAATAAAGATATATATATACACACACACATACATATATATATAGAGAGAGAGATAGATACATATAGATATAGATATACAGATATATTCTTAGCATTCCTGTAGGGGCCAGACCTGAAATACTATATATATAAACTGAAACTAAAGGTGAGGTGGTCTGTTTAAATTAAGCAATATATATTATTCATTTAGAATTCACTGTATTTCAGGCACTGTCCTCAATGACTGAGATCAAAATGGGGTGCTATATCTCAAGTTAATTTCTAAGAGTAACTAAATTTTAATTAAAACATCAAAGGCATTTTTAGGATACTCCAATTTATATGCAAGGATAAGTAAGCAATATTTTTAAAAGTATTAATAAAAGAGAGGAATACTCCAAATGATACATAGTAATTTGGCAGGACTCTAACGATTAACAGAGTAGGTCAGCACAGGAATGTAGGCAGAGCAATGGAACATAATTAAAAATCCAGAAAAATAAAAAATTTACACATACACATAAGGTAAATATTTAAATTATTTTGGGGCAAGGAAAAATCTTAAGAATGATCCCTAACAGAAGCCAACCCAGAAAAAATTTACAGGTTTAGCTCAATAGGAAACAAAATCATCTGCAGGTCAGGAAGCATCTTAAATTTTAAAAAGGGTACATTATAAAATAAAAAAAAATTTTTCATATATATGTCAGGCAAGGGTTAATGCCGCTACTGCAGAATGAGCATTTGCAAATCAGTAAGTAAAACAGTCAAGAATAAGAAAAGCTAAAGAAACAAGTTCCTAGTGAAGAAATAAAAATGACTTTCCTCAAAAAAGAAAAGAATACTCAAAATAATAATAAAAAATTCTAAATTAAAACAAAGAGATGTTTTCACTTATAACTTGGCAAACTTTTTTTTAGGTCTGTGTATTAAGTGCTGAAGAGAATGTGGGGAAATGGGTACACATGCAGGCCTGGAAGCTAATAATTTGTGGAAAAATCCTTAAAGTATGAACATGTACTCTTTAACCCAGATTTCAATTTTTATTAATACATCTTTTAAAATAGTTAAGAATAAACACAAAGATTTAACCACAATATTTATTGCAGTATTATCTATAAAAATTAGATATAGCCATATAAATGTCCAAAAATAAATCATGATAATTTCATAAAATAGACTATTATATATAATTGTAAACTATTTTGTAAAAGAATATTTCATTCCCTGAGTGTTAATTATACACATAATTTTAAAATATCTTTTCCCTACTATATACAACTAACATCTCTCTCCTCTCTGTCTCTGTGTGTGTGTATATATATATATATATATATTTACATATATATATAAATTATTTGGTGGGATATATAGATGTAAAATTGTTTATAGACACATAAAATTGCTTATATGACAATTTTGTTAATATATAAGCAATTTTATACCTATAGTTCCCCTAAATTAACAATCTGTCTCATATCCTAAATGTTAAAAATTTATCTCTGTATTATGAGGTTTTGGGCTTCTTGTGTAGCTCAGTCGGTAAAGCATCTGCCTGCAACGTGGGAGAACTGGGTTCAATTCCTGGGTTGGGAAGATCTCCTGGAGAAGGAAATGTCAACCCACTCCAATATTCTTGCCTGGAAAATGCCATAGACAGAGGAGCCTGGCAGGCTACATTTCGTGGGATCGCAAGAGACAGACACATAATATCTCTGTATTATGAGGTTTTAGGTAATCTAAATTTTAGTTTAGCTGATTTTTATTATCTAAATTTCCCATGAAAAGGTGCTATTTTTAATGCTCTGTCCCCCCCTTATTACAGATATTTTTACTATTCAAAAGAAACTAAAGTGGAACATAGAGCTTGGGAGCACTTAAGAAGCAAGGTTGCCTGGGGACCCACCCTGGATCCAAAATCCAAATTTCTGAGGGTTGGGCTTGAGTATGTATTCAGTTTCCCAGGTGAGTGAAATGGCAATGAAGAAGGTTAAAACCACTGCTATAAACTATGCTATTTGACCTGTCTCCTGTTTTTTGAATAGTCTCTAACTCCTTCTTGTGGATTGAGGCTATTTAAAAATACACACCAGCCTCTCTGGGTATTACCAGAAGATTAGGATTGCCTACAATTTTCTAAGACTATGGAGTCCACTGTATAACTTTTAGAGCTTGATAAAGCATCTCTAACAGTTTTATCATATTTGTTTCTTTATAGTTTGCAACTCTTAAATCTCCAAGATAAACTCAATAAGAAATTTCTACCACCATTGCTACTGGGACCTTTCCAAACCCTCTAAGGCTGGTCTCTGTTTTCTATTCACTCTTAAATTTAACCCTGCAACCACTTTCTGCCTTTCTTGGCTATGCCCAATTTTTAATGGAGTCTTTGTTGGGGATTTTTACCTCTCAGATGATATGTTCCACAAAAATGCGTATAGCTTTCCTCTAATATTATAGAGCACAATTTTCAGAAAGATGATCATTTACTCTTAGAATGTTTATTTTTCCTTACAGTTATTAATATTCTTTTCTTTCTTGAGACTGGCAACTCTAGGCTTTCTTTATTACCACATTATTTCTGAATATGGCAAACAGGGAAGAATAAAAACTCTTGTTAAACAATGCAACTTTTTAAAGAGGGCACTGGTAGGACATTGGTTATTTTATTTATAATGAGTGTTAACCAGGCTGCCTGGGTTTTCTCATCTCTAACATCTCAAAAGTGAATCAGGGGATTCATTAATGTAAAAGGCACCAACCATGGTCCCATAGTCTTAGAAATAATGAACATGTAATAAATCCCAGTCCTCTCTAGTAAACTCTGAATGACACAGGCTAAAGGAACGTGGTCTTTCATTCCATCAGTTTCTGTCTCACCTTGATAGCAGTCATGTCTTCCAAAGCCAAAGCAGGTCAGAGTTGTAATTCAAAACGACTACAATTTTCAAACCGTGAAAAACAACTTTGAATTTACGGGCCAGAATTGAAATTTTGTTCCTTTTCCCAAGCATGGAACTCTCAAAAAAAAAGCCATATGGGAAACTACATACCTTGCCTTGAGAGGAATCCTTATTGTTGTTATTCAGTTGCTAAGCTATGTCTTATTCTTTACTACCCCACGGATGGCAGCATGTCAGGCTCCTCTGTCCTCCACTGTCTCACAGAGTTCACTCAAATTCATGTACATTGAGCTGGTGATGCTGTCTAACCATCTCATCATTTTGCCTTCAGTCTTTGCCAGCTTCAAGGTCTTTTCCAATGAGTTGGCTCTTCTCATCAGGTGGCCAAAGTATTGGAGCTTCAGCTTCAGTATCAATTCTTCCAATGAATATTCAGGATTGATTTCCTTTAGGATTGACTGGTTTGATCTCTTTGCTGTTCAAAGGACTCTCAAGAGTTTTTTCCAGCACCACAATTTGAAAGCATCAATACTTTGTCACTCAGCCTTCTTTATGGTCCAACTCTCACATCCATACATGACTACTGGAAAAACCATAGCTTGACTATATGTACCTTTGTCAGTAAAGTGATGTCTCTGCTTTTAGTACATTGTCTAGCTTTGTCATAGCTTTCCTTCCAAGAAGCAAGTGTCTTTTAATTTCATGGTTGTAGTCACTGTTGCAGTGATTTTGTAGCCCAAGAAAATAAAATCTATCACTGCTTCCGCTTTTTCCCCTTCTATTTGCCGTGAAGTTATGGGACCACATGCCATGACCTTGTTTTATGAATGTTGAGTTTTAAACCAGCTTTTTATCTCTCCTTTTTCACCTTCATCAAGAGGCTTTTTAGTTCCTCTTCACTTTCTGTCCTTAGAGTGGTGTCATTTGCATATCTGAGGCTGTTGATATTTCTCCCAGCAATCTTGGTTCCAACTTGTCATTCACCCAGCCCAGCATTTCACATGATGTGCTTTCCAGGTGAAGCTAGTGGTAAAGAACCCGCCTGCCAATGCAGGAGACTTAAGAGATGTGGGTTCAGTCCTTGGGTTGGGAAGATCTCCTGGAGTGGGCCATGGCAACCCGCTCCAGCAATCTTGTCTGGAGAATCCCATGGACAGAGGAGCCTGGTGGGCTATAGTCCACAGGGTTGCAAAGAGTTGGACATGACTGAAGCGACTCAGCACGCACACACTCTGTGCATAGGCCCCAGTGGCTCAGCAGTAAAGAACCCGCCTGCATCGCAGGAGACCTTTGTTTGATCCCTGGGTCAGGCAGATGCCCTGGAGGAGGAAATGGCAAGCCACTCCAGTATTCCTGTTGGGAAAATCCCAAGGACAGAGTAGCCTGGAAGGCTACAGTCCATGGAGTTGCAAAGAGTCGGGCTCGACTGAGCACACATGTAAGTTAAAAGAGCAAGGTGAAAATAATCCAATAGATTGCAAATTTTTTTTATGGGCCTCAAAACACCAAATCAAACCTTTTCATCTTTGAGGCTCATAATCTATAAATATTCAAGAATCACTGTTACCTCAACTAGCCTAAAGATGAGTTTGTCATACTGGTCTTCTATTGAATGGATAATGAAGACAGTTTTTCTCAACCAGTTAATTACTTGCTGGAGTTCTCTAATGCTTCAGATTTTGTCTGAAGAACTTAGTCTTCACTATGTTCTCAGCTTTTAGATATCTATAGCCCTCATATCTTTTGTCATTTAATGTTATCTCCTGGTGTCTTCTGAAAAATAGAGTGATAATCTCTGAGAAACTAAATGCTGTCTTCTGGATGGTAGAAACCTATACTTACAGGGTTATTTTAAAATTTCCTATCTGCTGAAGACATGTTCCTGATTTTCTGTGCAAACATGATTAGATGTTCAATTTATAACTTAATTTAGGAATACATTATGTAATCTGCTCTTAAAAACTGTGACGGAAAAAAATACAGTTTTTCTAGAACTGAAGTGAAGTGGAACTAAAAATCTTTAGTAGTTTGGCCCACTGTTAGAAATAAAGTTTTCCTATGTGAGTAAAAATAGCAGTCCCCCATGGGTTGGCACTTAGAACATACCTAGGCAATCAAATAAGAGACCAAAAGCACTTTTTAAACATTTCTATCCATCAAGGATATTTGTTAACATTGAAGGAGTGATTAGAATAAAAAGAAATAATTAAAAAATAACATCTTGTTTTCAATTATGAAAATCAGCTATGTTAAGAAAAATGTATATTAAAGCATCACTGTGGGATGGTTGTGAAGCTGAAGCATTCAGAGACAGTCCAAGTCAGGTCTTCCTTCTTGCACAGAGATCAGTCAGAGGGGGACTTGCTCAGGGTTCCCTGGGGAGTCACTGAGAGTGTGCCTCAGTTGTCTCAGAATTAGGGATGAAAATGGAATTGGGCACAAGTGTCCTGTATCCGGGCGGAACCCGCCTGCCAATTCAGGAGACCTAAGAGAGGCAGGTTAGATTCCTGAGTCAGGAAGATCCCCTCGAGGAGGGCATGGCAACCCACTCCAGTATTCTTGCCTGGAGAATCCCATGGACAGAGGAGCCTGGTGGGCTACAGCCCATAGGGTTGAAAAGAAATGGACATGACTGAAATGACTTAGCACGCATGCAAGTGTCCCATATTTCCTCTAGTAAATGCTTAGTCTTCTGATGTTTTTATATGGGGAACTAATATATAAATGAGGCTTCCTTGGTGAACGGAGGCCCTCCTTTCTCAACAGTAAAGAATCTACCTGTCAATGAACGGGATTATGTGTTTGATCCCTGGGTGTAAAATATCCCCTGGAGAAGGAGATGGCAACCCACTTCAGCATTCTTGTCTTGGAAACCTCATGGACAGAGGAGACTGGCTATCTACAGTTCATGGGGTCACAAAGAGTCAAACACAGCTTAGTGACTAAACAATAAAAATATATAAATATTAATATAAAATGTATAGTGTTAACTATGATTTATATGTATTTGAGAAAGTTAGATCTAATTATTGTGGGCTACAGTTCCTAAGCCCCAGCAGGAGGTTCAGTGGTAAAGAATCCACCAGCCATTGCAGGAGACATGGGTTTGATCCCTGGGTTGGAAAGATCTTCTGGGGGAGGAAATGGTAACCCCCTCTAGTATTTTTGCCTGGAGAATCCCATGGACAGAGGGATTGAGCACACATAGTTTCTAAAGTGATTCTTGCTGATGCTGTACGCTTCTTTTGAAATATTACAATCTAATAAAAGCAATACTTTGCATGATATTGTTGATGAAGAAGGCAACATGTAGGTAAAGTATGTGTGTCTAGATCAGAGTTTTCAAATCATATCTATTGAGATGGCAATGATGATCGATAAAAAAGCATTCCTTGGCTTTAAGTTTAATAATTTTCTTTCACATAGGGTTACAAAGAGCCCATATTAATCTAATGAGCCCTGTGAATACCCCTGTGGAGGTATTCAAAGTAATATTGAAACCATGGGTCATCAGTAGTCAAAACTATTTCACCTGCCTTCACAGGTTGTTTTAATTGTTGCTAAGAAAGACTTGTGCAGTCTTCCAACTGCACATGGCCCAGGTTGTTTTTCAGGCGTGGGAGTCAGCTGTGTCGTCAGAGCTGAGCTGGCTAAGACTGGATGAGATCGCCAACTCCCCAGCGGGGCATGTACGAGGGTCTGTAGGTGCTTTTTGACCATGCAGGGCTGAAAACTCTGTCTTCAGGTGGTGCTCAGAGTCTCCACGTTTGAAAGTGCAGAGGCCTGTAGCTTAATTATGCTGTGCAGAATCACAATTTTGCTGTTTAGTTGCTCAGTCACGTCCAACTCTTTGTGACTCAGTGGACTGTAGCCTGCCAGGCTCCTCTGTCCGTGGGATTCTCTAGGCAAGAATACTGGAGTGGGTTGTCCTTCCCTTCTCCAGGGGATCTTCCCAACCCAGGGTTTAAACCTGAGTCTCCTCCATTAGAGGCAGATTCTTTACCAGTGAGCCACCAGAGAAGCCCAGAACCACAAGTACTGATTACCAATTACCATACCTTTTTATAATCACTTTTCCCCATGCCCCTCACTCCCTCCAGGCCCGAGACTGCCCAGCCTCTTGCCTTCCGGGGAGGGAGATCTAAGGCTTGTTTTTTGCCTTCTTGCTTGTTTGCTTTGCAAGAAAAAAAACAAAAAAAAAAATCTCTCTGCTGCAAACTTCCACATCTCAGCATTTTGGCTTGCTGCGTGTTGGGCAAAATGAACTGGCTCTGTAACAATATTTCCCAAGTATATCTGCCCATGAAACTTGAAAAAAAATCTTTTTCTTCTCTAAATAACTGTTAATGTTCTACCAGGATGCTCGTGTTTTGAGAAATACAGCTTAGAAATGTTCTGGAACTTCTCTTTCAACTTTACCAGTATGTAACTCAATTCTAAACAATAACATTGACATTTATGATCTCAATTTAAAATTTTGTACGGTTCTTCTATGAGGGTGATCTTGTCCAGATGGGTTCTGTGACTTGCTAGTTGGATCTCCTCTCTACTCCCTTTCTCCAGAAATTCTTTTGATATTCTGGTCTCTCCGGCATCTCTTTCATTCTATTGGGTTGGTCAAAAAGTTCATTCAGTTGGCGAGTACATTGTTAAATAAAGTTCTTAGTGCAAATAAAAAATGTGTCTTCTATTTTTACTTAAAACCAAATTAACTTCTTGGCCAACCTAATACTTTACCCTTGTTTAAGTCAGGATGGCCTCTTTCACTGGATTGCAAGCTCCTTAAGACCCTAGTGGTAAAGAATTCACCTGGCAATATAGGAGATGCCAGAGAGGTGGGTTCGATCCCTGGGTCAGGAACATCCCTTGGCTAGGAAACTGGCCACCCACTCCAGTAATCTTGCCTGAAAAATTCCATGGACAGAGGACCCTGGTGGGCTACACTCCATGGGGTCGCCAAGAGTTGGACACGACAGGGCACGCACACACAGATCTGAGATCAAAGACTAAGCTGTATTGTTTACAAATTCAGCAATTTTATTTTTTGACACTGCAAGACTGAAAGTTTTTCTAGAGCTTCTGCAGGGATTCCCGGTGGCACAGTGGTAAATCCCCCTGATAATGCAGGAGACACGGGAGACTCCGGTTCCATTCCTGGGTCAGGAAGGTACCCTGGAGTAGGAAATGGCAACCCACTCCAGTATTCTTACCATGGAAGATTTCATGGACAGAGGAGCCTGGCAGGCTATAGTCCATGGGTTTGCAGAGTCCGACATGACAGGGCAGGCATGCGTGCGCACGTATATGCATAGACCTGCTATTGTGTATTGAGGCAGAGAAAGAAGCAATGGTCGTAAGAGAGTAGAAATACTGCGGAAGAAGAAAGGCAGGCTGTTTACAGAGGGACAGTCTAGGGTAAGTTTCCTGAGGGAATGATACCTATTTTTTGTGCATGAGCCATCTGGGACGTCAGATACCTATTTTGAGACCCTAAAAATGAGCAGAAACTGGTGAAAAGGGGCATGTACAGGAATATGGGTTGAAAGATGAAATGCATTCCTGGGGGAAACAGAATCTTTATCACCTTACTTGTATGAAGCTGTTCTTCCTTTCATTGAAAGCAATTTCCTTTTAATTGTTAAAATTATTGATTCCATTTTTGAAGTTTTATGAAAGTTTTGGAGAAAGCCTTGAGGATTACTTTCACAAATATCTTATTGCCCTCACATTCTTATTGCTGTTGTTACTGAGATTCACTTCACATTTCTATCACTACTGTATTTTTGGTACATTTCTTTGCAAAATAACAGTATTCACAACTAAGATTCTGTGTATAAAAATGGTATAAAGCAGTGAACTATATCCAGCATGTGTCTGTATCAAAGTATATTTTATAAATACCTTTTTTAAACTGATTTAAATCATCACCATGATGTTCAACAAGTTTTTAAAGGCCTTTTGCATATATTATCTCATTTGAAGTGATAAATTTACATTTTCAAACTTCTTATTAACTCCCTAAACAAGACTGGCACTGTCCTTTTCTCAGTAGCCCCAGCTCCTAGATGCAGAAGAAACTGAGTCAGAAAGATGATAAATAGTTGGCCACAAAGTGATATTGTATGGAGCACTTGGCGATTTTTGGATTACCAAACATTTACTCATTTTGTTATGTAAATTTGGCAGATTTCTTTATTTCCTGGATAAGCACTTCATTGCAGAGGCTGGTGAATTGCTCTTGGTCATCTAACATGAGAAATTACTAAGGGAAATAATAATTTATGCTTTACCAACTGTGTTCTGCTTAGAGCTGTCTTGAGTCCTAGTTTTGATGGCTGGCACCTCTATATCCATTTACAGAGACAGTTCAAAATGTTTAACCTGTGTAACTATAACCGTTCTCACACCCTATGCAGTTGCAGGTTGCTTCAACACACAGTGCTCTGTCGTTGGTTGTGTCTTTTATGTTTACTTAACCTAGGTCCCAAAGTGTCCTTGAGTGTCTTGAAAGTGACTGCATGAGCAGCAGGTTAAGACTGATCTGAATCAGCAGTAGTTTTTTCCTTAATACAGAAATAAGAATCTGTTGCTAACCAATGATTATCTATAGATGTAGCAAGGAAGAGAGATGATCATGGGATGGTTAACTCTTTGGGGATTAAAAATGACCAGATAAGTGGTCAGAAGATAGTGTATTGAGTCTTAACTGTCTTTGAATACATGAATATCTCTTTTATCTAGAGATCATTCATCTCCTGAAGCTAATAGGGGATGCAGCTAAATAGTAAATACAAGAAATTAAAAATAGCTATATGGAAGACTTTCTTTTCAGAGCAGATAAACTCAATAGCCGATAAGAGCCTTACTGCACAATACTTGATATTTATTAAGATGACTTGACTCCAAGTCATCAATAAAAAGATGATTATATCAGTATAATCAGTTTAAGAAGGCAAGGAAGTATAAAGTACAATTCAGGAGTCAAGTTGAGGTCAAAACAGTTTTGATACTAAGCTTTGTGGAAAAACTCATCTTCTGTCAATGCTAAAAATGAGGGGTCATTGTACTTCGTGAAGTATTAATCGATGGCGTCTTTATATAAGGGTTGACATTTTCCCCCCACATTTAAATTTTAAAAAATGATACTGAAGGAACTCAAATACTGAAGGAACTCAAAGGCCTTATTTTCTGATTTACCTTATGAAAGGAGAAATTGTAGTAACTATCCCCTTTCATTTATTTAACTTGCCCTCCCATTCATTTTATTTTTCATGAAAATTTTGATGTCTTGTCTCCACGCCCTCTTCAGAGAGACATTTATTGTCTGTCCTGTCGTGTTACACGACATGTTATATGTATATATGTTACATGTTATAACAACACCACATGGTTGTGTGCAACACCGTACAATATATGTATGTGACAGCTAGTCACAACTATGTCAATGATGATGATCAGATTCCATTATACATTTTTAAAAGTCTATATGAAATATACATCATAGGCTACTCCCGTGCTCATCTCTATGGTGCTAATTTTTAAAATCATTTTGTTCTTTCAAATTAACTATTATATGGGAAAAAGATAATGCAAAGCAAAAGTTATGTTTTATGGTGTTAAAGATATATTCTTTTTTTTAAAGATATATTCTTTAAAACCTCAAGTTTTTCCTATTAAACATTGGTCAATACATAAATTCTAGGCCATCTGAAAAAATTATTTGTGAGTATAAAGTTACGCCTACCAACATGTTTTAGAAAATGAGCAATACAAAATTTGCAAAATAAGTACAAATCTCATCCTATCATCTTATGAGGGAGTAATATCAGAAGAAGACTATTAAAATTAGAAATACTATTGAACAAAATGAAAACTACCAAGAAGGGAATAGAAAAAAAAGTGGGGTAGGGAAGAAACAGAAAAGTTTGAGAATTTTTGAAAGCTTTCAATTTTAATGACCTGGTAATGTGAGAAAGTGAAGTTCCCTGTGATAATGACTTGCTGGTGTCCTGTGATTAACTGCATTCAAGTTCTGAATTGTTGCATTTGGATCTATGAAAAGACCTTAGCAGGAATTTTATGTGACTAAATTCGTTGCCATGACCGTCAGTATGGGCATTTCCAGGTGAAGCCTCTCTGTTTCTCTCAGGATTCTTGTCATGTCTTAGCAACTTTTTTCATTTTTTCATGTGTTTTATTAAAAGAGCCTCACAATAAAGAGTTTATCCAATTGCAGCAAAAAACCGTGAAACAGAGCTGAAGTGTCTTAGTCATTTTCTTTTGATGTCTCTCAGAAATTAACTAAATTAAAGCCACTTTACGACATTACACTACCAGAACTAAAATGGAGGAGACAAAATGTTTAATATTCTAAGCATGACCCAAATACACAATACAGTGAGATCTGAGAGAAAAGACTTTTGCTGAACTCTCAATAGAGAGTTATAATTGAGAAGAAAAACCCACCAAAAGTAACCAATATGTAAGTAAAAAAAACCCCAAAAAACCTCAAACCAAACCAACCATACAAAATCTCAGTGGTTACCTTAACTTCGTGTCATTTTTTTTATGTGAAGGGAATGACTAGCTAATTAGGATTTTTGAATAAAACTGTGTGACTCTTTTTTCTTATTTTACTTTGCATCCTCTTAGTCAGGTATCTGCAAATACTCGTCTTGCCAATTGTCTGAGAGAAAAATATAGACTAATTAAAATGCTAATCTTTAGTAAACACATAAGTACTTGCATGAAAATTAAACACTTGGGCTGCTAATTTATGAATACGTGCTCACACATTAGGAACACTGCAACTAGTGTGGACTTCACAGTCTTGGGCTTAGCAGCCTCGTCTACATGTCAAATCCACTTCAGGGCTGAGAGTATCTGCCATTGAAATCACCCAGTGTGCTTTCTCTCAAGAGTGTCTAAGGAGAAAAGAAAAGTGATGTGCACTTTGAGAAGATTATTTAAGGCCTGCAGATTCATTAGAAGAGAACTTAATTGTGATCGAATCTATAATCCTTTCAGTTCATCCCATAAATAATAACAGTCTGAACTCTATTGAATCACATGGCCTCTTTTGCACAAACCTATAGAGGAGAGTCCTTAAAATTGAATAGATGGAATTGAATGGACCTGGGAAGTGGGAACTGGAATTTGATGGACAGCCTTTCACCTCTAGGTTATTGGCTTGTATCTGACCCAGGTGATGAAAAGTCGTTGTTCTACAATGGCTGTTTAGTCGTTTTCTGTGTAATGAGCTGTTGGCTCCAGTCCCTTCCTCAGTGGACAGGTGTCTGTTCACATTCCCAGCTAACCATTCCACTTGTCAGTCACATTTGAGGTCAAGGGCTAAATAGGAACTGGGGCCGAAATACTTTCTCATTCTGGTTGGTGAGTACAGGCCTGCTTTTGTTGGTTGACTTGGTTGAAAAAACAAGAACTGCCTTCGTCTCTGTTCATGTTCTGCCTATTTTCTGTGTATGAAGATTTTATTGTTTGGGGCTTCTATCATAATGAAAAATTATTAGGTTCTCAAATGTGCATGCTTTTGTTACATACTATCAAAAAAGAGATACCTAAATACACCCCCGGATCTAAGAGACATTACAGTTTAAATGTTTTTCTAACTGCAACAGGGATATGTCCTGTGGATAAAGCGCTTGCATCTGACTTTTCTTCACTGACACAGGCGAACTGGGATACAGGTAGGCCTCAGATCCTGATAAAACTGGCAGGTGGAAGATATCTGATAGCTGAACATTATATGATATTTTGGCTGGAAGAGCAGACCTCTTTGAGGTGGGAGAAGATATGTAGTAAAATATTTCATGCTTCTTGGGATTTACAAAATGGAAATAAGTTGCTCTCGTTTAAACCTGGTTAAAACTCTTTTGTTTCTATATTTTCTATAATTCTACAAATATGGATTTCTATTTATTAGCATTCCTGGGAAAGCTTAAGATCAGAAACCAGAGGACTCAGATATTTTAGCTGAAGTCTTGGGAGAGTTTTCTGCCACCGATATGTGACACCATTTTCTGCATAAATTAACTGTATATTTCAGAGTAAGATGTGCTTTGAGTCAACAGCTCTTGTTCACTTGTTTCTGTAGATTTTGTCTCCATTTTCTTAAAAAGATCATATCGACTTATTTTCTCTCCTGATGGAGTTTATTACTAAATATTTGTGATTAAATTGTCAGCTATTCATCACACTGTTTCTTTATAGATCTGATGGCAAATGTTATATAGCTATAGTTCTTAGAAACTGGAAAAAAAATATAGGAATCCAGAGGTCTAATAGGAAATTAAGGATTTTACCATTTCTTGAGAGATATTTTCATACTTTTAGCCAATTTCCTTGTTTTGCTTTTATACTTGTTTTTCTTAGGCCTATTGAGAGAATGATGCATTTTTCTAAATCTTTACTGACAGAAATGAGTGGCAGAATTCTCGTGGGACCACCAATTGATAAACTTCAATTGATAGTTTCTCTGTATCCTCTTGATATCCTGTGACTAGCAAATTTAAAGATAAAATTTTGACTATAATCTTGACAATATATAATTTCTTTTTTATAAAACAAGCTTTATATTAACTTTAATAACTAGTTTTTGAAGCATCAACAATAACATAAATATTTATTGAATGCCAATTAGGTAAGAACTAATGAAATCAAGAGTCTTAGAAAAAACAATAAAATGTATTGCAAATTAGAGCCAGTACAGGTAATTGAGATGATTCATATTATATCTCTCCTTCTCTGAAATTTTAGGAATATCATGAACACCCCTTTGTGTGGGGAGAGATTTCTTGAAGCAAGGGGTAGACTGTTTTATCTCTAGTGATTCCTGCTGGACTTGAAGGAACCCTGCCACACTAAAAATCTTCTTATTTCATGTTGTCCGCGGTAACTTCTTTATTCTTAGCTGCTGCTTTTTGTTTCAGCCTGGTTAGCCCACACCTGCCTGATTTGGAAGAGTATAATTCTTAGTGCTTTTCTGATACTTGTTAAATAATGCTTGCTGGAGTTGACATCCCTTTAAGTCCACAGTGCAGGATACTGGCGATATAATGTGATAGGGGGAATGCTACTTAAATTTCTAGTGACCATGCTCTGTACTAGATCCTCCCCCTGAAGATTTTTCAGGAAGATAAGCAAGTGGAATCCATATTCCTCCAGTTTTACTTGAAAAATCATGGCAGATCCCAGACCTACTAGCTGTGTGAGGTAAATGTTTTGGGTGGGTGTTGGCCTCAGCGTGGGGCAGTGCCTCTTTAGCATTAGCGATGCTTATTAAGGATGGTGGGTGTTGAGATGGAGGAGGACCTGTATGGGAGCGTACACCGTCATCAAAGGTGTGGCACGTGTGTGTATGGGTAGCGTTTTAAACCCAACTGTATTCAGTTAATCACATTTGTGGGAAACAAGGCTTGTGGTGGCATTAGTAGGAGGTTTGTGGGCAGGTTATTCAGCCTGGCAATTATTGCAAATTAGAACTTTATTCAGGAAAGGATATCAATTTAAGAGTAGATGGAACGCATTTACTGTAGTTTATTCAGACCCTCATTGAATGGGGTGCATTTTCTTAGAAGCAGCCATAGAGATAAATGCGTCGCGTGACCCTTGGAACCACACTGCTGAATGAAGATATTGGAGGGCTGAAGCTATTCATTTCCATTTACAGAATCCAAATTGCCGAAAAGTCATGGGAAGGCAGGAAAGAGACTTGTTGTTTTTTTTTTTTTAATGCTCCCTGGCATTTGTCTGCCTGCGTCATCCAAGGCAGTATCTCATTCTGCTGCCACCCGGAGTCCCATTCACTGGTTTGTTTAACCTCAAAGTGGGAAAGTAACTAACACAAATACATTCATTGTCCATGCTCTAATAGAATTAAGATTCCCAATACCCTGCCTGCATTTGAATGAGGTTTGTTACACACTAGCTTTTATGGTCACACCCTTTTCCCTTGATGGTTCTTAAGAATGGCAGAAGCGGGAGACCAGAAATTTCGTAAGCTCATAAATATGAAGTACACTGTGTTTTAAGTAATGCCAGGGTGGTGATACAAATGGACGGATGCCAGGAAGCTCAGAGTTAAAGCTAACAATTCATCCCTGCACCACTGTGAATAAGAAGGAAGGAGAAAGGGGCACTGTCCCTGCTGCCAGCTCGGGGACAGCTCTGTCTAATGGGCCAGCAAGGCCCAGAGCTTTGAACTGCACGCTGTTTACTCAGAAGACAGGAAATGGAGCCATTCTCCAGAAGGGCCAGCCCGATACTGGGGGATTACATAATATTGTTGATTTCACACTGCACCTCACCGACTTGAGTGATTGGAGTAAACCCATATCTGGTATCCTGCCATTCCCTGGCAGAGGCCAGTGCAGGGCATGGGAAATGGAAGCAGGCTCTGGGTGACCATGTGGGTAGGACCAGTACAGGTTTTTGTCCGCGTTTCTTCCCACCCTACTGCTTTAGCTGCTGTTGCCTTCTATTTCTGCCGCCTACGGTAATAGCAAGAACCTAAGCAAAGTCTTGTAAACACTGCGGTGAAGAACATAAGAGCGCCAGGTTCACTGCGGTTTAGAGATGGGCTTGCTGCTCTGAAACAAAGTGCTGCATTTTTATGGGAAAAAAATTTGTTTTCGTTCCTTGGAATTTGCCACCTGGTTATTTGGTGACAATCTTAGGGATCTGAATTTTGCTTTGTTTTCTGCCAATGTGAAACCGGCACTTGGTGTACTTTCAATGATTGGCCTGTATTGCATAATGATTATGAAGAAGCAAATGTTGTCTTTATGGCTAAGGTGAGAGGAAGATAAACTTCTCTGAATTAGCAATTTTTGAAGAACAAATTTTCTAAAATACAAACACTTTCAAAATAAGTTACATGCCATTTTCTGCTTGATATGTGACTGTGTTAAATTAGCCTTGTTATTAATAAATGCATTTTGCTTTCATAATCTTTAACTCCATATTTCATCTAAACTAAATTTCTTATAATTCTTAATTGCATATGCTCTGCATCATCTTCTTTTTGTTTCTTTCACCATGGATTTTAGTGCTGGCCCAGATATCTCAATGTCTGTGGTAACCCGTGACTGGGCAATGCCCCTTTGGTAACCGCGTGAGTTCTTTCAGGGCTCTGGATTCTATTCTGGGCCAACTAAATCTGAGGCTTACTGGAATCTTCGGGTATCCTCTACCCTAGGCTCACAGCTCCAAAAGCAACACCCATAAACATACCATGTTAGAAATATATTCTTTTTCTTAACAAGTTTAAAAATATAATGCCACTGTTGCTATTACTTCTACTAGAATTGGTGTTATAAAGTGAGGCGAGACAAACCGAAATATTGGATGGAGTTTGGAACAGAGAAATGTTTATTGTGGGGCCTTGCAAGGAGAATGGGTGGCTTATCACCACGCCCACTCTCTGCCAAAACCCTGAACTCATTCAGCAAAGCATTTTTAAAGGCAAGAAGAGGGAGGGGTGTCTAAGGTTATGTGATCAACTTATGCACAATTGTCTGATTGGTTGATGTTAAGGTTACAGGGTGGTTAACATTGTCAGTCCTTATGCACCAGCAGGTCTGGAGGCTGCAGGGCTCAAGATCATCAAGTAGTTAATTTCTTCCATTTGGTAGTGGTCTTAGCATCCGAAAACCTCAGGAAATATGCATCTGATTATCTAGGTACTTCAGAGAAGAGCTAAGGTGGAGGATATGGGGAAGAGATCTGTCCCAGGAAGGTCCCAAAGTGTCCTGCTAGATTAAATTACTAGCTTATAATAATTTACTCTGTTACCCCTTTGTGCCAGCATTGTGCTGGGTGCTTTTTGCGACTCAATGAATCTTTACAAACAACTCTAATGGAGCAGGTGCTATTATTAATCCCGCTTCTTCAGTTAGACATGCTTAGAGTGGCAAGTAACTAAGAGCCCAACTTCAGAGTTAAATATGGGTGTTTATCTTTCTTTAAAAGAGGTCTAGTGGTTGGCAGTTATGGATGACCATTCTGTGGCTCACTGATATGAAGGCCAGGGTCTCTAGGATTCTCTAGGCCTCTTTGTACTTCCATTTTAAAAGTTCCAGAGCTTAAAAACTGTGCGATGCTTACCCAAAGAAGAACAATTTACCTGAAATCGGAGCTAACTATTTGGATATTATAGGAGTTATGCTGGTGTTCTTATGGTTATTCATTTTCCACCCCAAGACTGACTTTGTTAGACACACTTGCCCTGCTGTGTGGCGGCGGTTCCTGCGGTGCTGAGAGTCAGGAGTTATTCACGCATGGGCTTCCCACAAGTAAGATGCTAAATGCACTGTTTTGGTGCTTCTGAGGTGGCCAGGAACAACATCTTGCCTCTGATATCATCAGCCCTAACCCTTTTATCTGGCAGGACGTCTGGTGATTTCTGTATTCCTCCCAGATTCCATGAGATGAGGAAGAAAATAGGCGAAGGGCCTATATGCATTTAATAGAGAAAAAAGTCATATGTAAGTCATTGTCTTCTCTCCTGTCCTATTTTCTAAGTGGTTTTTGTTAGAGCTTGGCCAGATACTTGGGACTGTGATTATGGGGCGCCCATGTTGTCTTTCTAGGTCATAAAGTCTACCAACACGAGCTGCCTTATGGCCTTTTCTCTCATAACTGTTTTTCTGTTGCCTTTCCCAAGTTCCTTTTTAGGTGTTAGTTTTGGTGGCTCAGACGATAAAGCATCTGCCTGCAATGCAGGAGTCCCAGGTTTGATCCCTGGGTTGGAAGGATCCCCTGGAGAAGGAAATGGCAACCCACTCTAGTACTCTTGCCTGGAAAATCCCATGGGCGGAGGAGCCTGGCAGGCTACAGTCCATGGGGTCGCAAAGAGTCTGACACGACTGAGCAACTCCACTTTCACTTTCTTTCCTCTCTAGTTCAGGGGTCCCCAACCTCTGGGATCTGATACCTGATGATCTAAGGTGGAGCTGATGTATCAGTAATAATAACAGAACCAAAGAGCACAGTAAATGTAACGTGGTTGAATCATCCTGAAATCACCCTGCCCCCAATCTGTGGAAAGATCGTCCTGCAGGAAATTGGTTCCTGGTGCCAAAGACGACGTTGGGGACTGCTGCTTTTGTTCCAAGATGGATGTCACAATTTAAGACATCTCTGTGTTCAAAGCAAAACAGAGGGAGGGGTAGAGCTGGTTATCACCATTTCTTTTACAGGAGAGCACATGCTTCCCTAGTCACTCCCAGCAGACTGGTTTTGTCTCCCTAGCTATATATGACCACCCTAGCCGTCCAGGAGTCTGGCAACCAAGTCATTAGCTCTTTGACCTACTGTAGATGAAGGAGAAAGAGATCAGGGATGGAACTGGGTTACACAAAGTGCTACAACATCAGGGGCTTAGGGCTTTTAAAGGAGCTTATGAAAAGCAGAGCCAGGCTATGAACTCAGTCTGTCCCAGAGCCCATATTCTTAATTATGGTGCTACAATGTTTCCATTTTCTTTTTAATTCAGTTTTACCCCACCCCCCCCCCCCCCCGTCCCAAGCAGTGTGGTTGACCAGAAGAGATGCTTAAATAAAATATAGTCTTCATCAAATTGGAATCTAAGACAGCAGGACGGTTCCAGTATTTTAATTGATACAGTCCTCATTTGCCACCGTATTACTAAAGATGGAGCTCTCTGAAGCAATCATCCAAATGTATTTAAGCAGGCTATCATCTTGTCACTTTCACGTGTTGTTGAAGAATCTTACCACTTACGGACAAATACTGTTATTTTCAGAGTTTCAGTTCCTTTTATTTTAACTGAGCATGCCCAAGTATGCGCTGTAACCTGTAATTAAGATAGAGGCCGTCTTATTGCCAAGCAAGTTTTTCTTTGTACCACAAACCCAGTAATAGTTTTCTATTATGACTAATCATCAGAGATATTAATATATTTCCTACTAATAAAAAATAGCATCAGAGCGTCCTCTCACTTTTAAGGTCCTTTGGTTATAAATTTGTTAGCTTTGTTATCTGGCCAGAAGTTAGTTGTAATCGTAGACATTTGGAGGATATATCTGCATATCTTGCCAGAATATAAGGAAGATAGAAGATACACAGAGGCTCATTAATTAAAAATTAAAGCATCAAGGGATGGCTTTTTTCAGTTCTCACTGCCACTCTTCCCGCTTTGCAGTTGCTTGTGAATAGTGCAAGCATAATGCCTAGCAATACCACATATATTATACACTGGTTTTATTTGGTTCTTAATGAAGGTGATGCATTCCAATTCCAAAATGGATGAGACTTACATAAAGTCTAAAAAAAAAAAAAATCCAACAACTTTACACTGTGAAGGTCCTAGAATATGTAAACATAAAATATGTAATCTATCTTTGATTTGCGCCATAATGTTCCTTTGCTTTGAAATCATGGCTATATTACCAAACTGACAGTTTTAATGGAAAAAGTGGCTTTCAAAAGCTGCTGTTGAAAACACACTGCATAATTCTCTAAGTCGTGAATATTTTACTACCAACATATGCAGGGACGCCGTGAACACACATTGGCATTTTATTCCCTGCAAACTGGGATGGAGGAAATTCACTGGTGGTAACGGTGCATGTTTGTAGTATGATGCAAATTCACAAATACCTCTGAATGCACACAGGTGTTATTGTAGAGTCATTCGGAAGATGATAAACAGGTATATTTCCCTTTGTAATTTGCTCATTCAGCAAGCATCTATCAAAAGGCCCGCTGTATTTTGGGCACTGTGCTAGGCTCAATACAAAGATGAACAGGGAAAAACCTTCCCAACGGTTTTAAATGTCCCACAGGAGTGTTCCATGCAGAAGGCTCTGGGTGAACACTGCATACCCGCTTGGCCAGGCTACAACTCCTGGGCACCAGCTCATCGAATGTATATTTCCGGAGTCTCTTCTATTGTGTGGAGGGTGTCTTTGGACCAGGACACAGTTGATATCACCCTGTTTGCTTGTGTGCCAGGAGATGAACCCTGTGGTTCTGTGGTTCTCACTTTTCATGAGGTGAATGAGAGAGATGATGGGGAGATGGTTGGGGAATTGGGAGGGAAGTATTTTCAACTCAAGTGCTGAGGAGTCTGAGCATTGCTGCTAGCTGTTTGGGGGGATGATGAGAAAAGCCAGATTCCTATATCTGGCAATTAAGGGCACCTGGTTCTTTAGGAGGTGAAGCTGGGGTATGACCCTTCTTTCTGAAGGGAGGGATAGCTCCTGCTTCCTGCTAGGTCATTGACAGGCCACCTAGAATGAACCTTGGTTGGATCTTGGTTAAAAGAAAAAAAAAAGTGAGAATTTGAGGATTATTAATAAGATATTTGAATATGGGCTGTATATTAGATGACACTGATTTAAATCTCTTAGGTGTGGTACATTTTATAGGAGAGTGTTAAAATACTTAGGGATAAGATGTCATGATATAGGCAACTGATTTTCACATTTTGAAGTATGTCTGTGTGCTACAGGGACTTATGTGGAAAGAGAGACAGAACTGGAGAGACGGACCCAGCAAAAGTGACAAACATAACAATTAGTGGACTTAAGTGAGAGGAGAAGGAGTATTTATTGTACTTTTCTTAATACTTTACAGCCTTGAATGTTTTCAGATTAAAAAGAAGCTGGGAATAAAAGGAATGTAGAAATGGCATCAGGTTGTGACCTTTACCCCATTTCCCTTGTCTGGCTAAACATTACTTAGAAATCCTTCCTGACCTCTCACATACTGGGGGAGGCACCCCTGCAGGCCCCCCGGAGTCCTTATCACCCCGTGTGCTCATTTCTTGTTAACGCGCACAGGTATCCAGATTACAGGCTTCCTGAGAGCAGGGGCTGTCAGAGGCTGTGAAGGGCTCTTTTATATGTTGTATCTACAGTTTCTGGTACATAATCATCATTCGATAAATATTTGTTAAAGGAATCTGTGAAATCCATAAATGATGACAGTTCATATGCCCTACTTAGGGAAGTTTGCAAAGACATTGGCTAAGCTTGGTTCACTCTTGCAAAGGACAGAATTGTGAAATTCAAATGAGAGTTTAATTTCATAAACACATGTGCCGTTATAATTATATTACAATCATTTAGCCACATGAAAATTTAGTTACTTTGAATAAAATACATGATGAAGGTGATGAATACATTTTCTAAATATTCTCTCAGGCTTGGCATATTGATCAGACTTCTGATATTTGTTGTTTAGAAGTAGATGTAGAAATAGGTGTTGCTGTTATTTAGTCTCTCAGTAGTGACCGACCTTTTGCAACACCATGAACTATAGCCTGTCAGGCTCTTCTATCCGTTAGATTTCCCAGGCAAAAATACTGGAGTGGGTTGCCATTTCTTTCCCCAGGGATGGAACCTGCATCTCCTGCATTGCAGGTGGATTCTTTACTGCTGAAGCACTGGGGAAGCCCTAGAAATAGGTATACTTGATAGAAAAAGACAGTATGATTAAGTTTGGCAAAAATCTGCCTTCTACTATCTTCCCAACCCCTATCACTAATTTTTAGGAATGCCTCTTGTTTTGTTACATAAGCTACATCTATACAGCTAGATACTGATTAATCAGTAAGATTATCAAACTTTGGATATTTTCATCCTACTCATTTCTTACTATCTGTTTCAGTGTCCATTGACTTTTTGACAACAGAGCAGGTGTGAAAAGAATGAATAGTGTTATGAACTGAATTTACCCCCTGCCCTGCAATTCGTGTGTTGAAGCCCTATCCCTCTGGTACCTTAGAATGTGACTGTATTTGAATCTGGGACCTTTTAAAGAGGGGTGTGTGTGTGTGTGTGTGTGTTAAGTTGCTTCAGTCCTCTCTGACTCTTTGTGACCCCATGGAGTCTGTCAGGCTCCTCTGTCCAAGGGATTCTCCAGACAAGAATATTAGAGTTGGTTGCCATGCCCTCCTCCAGAGGATCTTCCTGACCCAGGGATCGAACCCACGGCTCTTCTGTCTCCTGCATTGGCAGGTGGGTTCTTTACGACTAGCACCATGGTTATTAGGTTTAAATGAGGTCACAGTGGTGGGGCCGTAATCCAGTGTGACTGATATCCTTATAAGAAGAGAAAGAACACCAAGGATGTACATGCATGAGTGAAGATTAGGTGATAATCCAGCAGGAAGGCAACCACCTGAAAGCCAAGAAAAGGGGTCGCAAGAGAAACCAAACCTGTTGACATTTTGATCTTGGACATCCAGCCCCTAGAAGTATAAGAAAATAAATTTCCATTGTTTAAGTCATCTAGTCTAATTTGTTCTGATACAAATACTAATACAAGAGGGCAAGACTGAAATGAGTTAAGCATATTTGTTAATATGTAAATTTTCATAAAATTTAGACTGGTGAATGGATGTAAATTCAATGGTTTATTCAGTGGTTTGTAGTTCTGTCTTATCTATAGTTTAATGTCTCCTCATTTACTAGAATCTTGAAAGCGACCTAGCCCAAATCTGGAAAGATGCTTAGATTCCGTTTTGACATTTCTGGCAAGCAACCATTTAGCTTTCACTGAGAATAGCTCTAGTGTTGGGTCACATTTAACTTCCCAAGAAACTCTTATCATTCTAGAGCTAGTCATCAGAAAGCATTTTCTTATATTGATTTGACATCTATGTGGCAGATACCACTGGTTGTCTCACAATACTTGTTCTTCTTTTCCTTCTTTTAAATTTTTTTCTTTTCTTTTCCTTCTTGAGGGGAAGAATTCTGATTATTAACCAGATGCCTAGGCTAAAGATTTATTTCCTAGCTTCTCTTGCTATTGAGTATAGACATTACTCTGGTTAGTGAAATGCAAATGGGATTTGTACATACATTCCAGGAAATATTCTTAAATAGAGAGGGAGTGTAACCCTTTCTCACCACCTTTTTTCCTTTCCTGCTGGCTGAACATCATGCAGACGTCATGGCTAGAACATGAAGGATCATCTTAGCCTATGAGGTAGAAGCCACATGTTGAGGATTTCGAGAGCCTGGGTTTCTAATTGTGGAGTCTTCCAAGGACTTGAACTGTTTATTTCCTGATTTTTGTTTACTTGAGAGAAATAAAATTACATCTTCTCTAAGACAGGTTATATTTTTCATTTGTACCTAAACCTACTTCTAATTGTTTAGTTAACTGTTCCTAGGTAACTTTCACATGTCCTTGACCTACTCTTCTGAAGTACACAGTACATAACAAGTCTGTTTCCATATGACGAATGTAATACTTTGAAGAATGTTATCCCTTCCTCCCTAGGTCTGTAGATTCAACATAACTGATTCCTCAACTGTTTCTGATAAGATTTCAGATTCTCTGTCCTTTTGATTACTTTCTTGGGATCCTGATTTATTCATGCTTCTTTATTTCCATGAATCAATAGTTAGCTGCTTTGGACACATTTCATAGAACTAGGAATGATACGAATCAGAAAATAGTACCAGTGTTAAGTGCAATAAAAGGAAATATTTGGTAGCGAATGACCTGAAACTGCCTTATAAATAATTTCCATGCTAGAACAGATGTTTCAGTTTATCCATATTCTTTATATCACAAATCTCATTTGTGATCTAATAAATGAATCAGTTTGTATAGTTTCTTACCCAATAATGTTTATCAATATCTGACAACTGAAATCACAGAGAGGGCAGGGGATCTTCCATTCTTGCTGGGCAGAAGTAGATGCGTTAAAAGGTAGCTTGTTTTTGACAGTTCTGCAACTGGTCTTCTGGTTAACATAGTGTAAGTTAAGCTGCATGGCCAACTTGAGCAATTTTCTACAAGCTATAATGTGGAGAACATTTTTCAAAAACTGTCTTTTACCTTTGTGTAAGTGAGTTCTCATAGATTTGAACAAAAATGCCTTTGTAACGTGTACCTCCTGGGTCTGGATCAGCTACCCAAGAGCATTTATTGAGGATTAAAGTTGTATACATAACATACTCCCTTGTGTTTAAAGGAATTACGGTGGAATTCTTTTCCTTGACACATTCATGTTCAATTATATCCTTTTTGATAACTGTCTTAGAAGATTTAGCAGAAACTCGAAGACTTGAATAAACTCTGGTAAAATACAAACTAGATTAGGACAGGGACCCAGGTCTTTTTTTTTTCAATTGATGAATATTTGATTTCCATCATTGTCTTAGGTTCAGGTGACAGCAAAGTGAATCCGTTTTACATATACGTATATACACTCTTTTTTTTAAGATTCTTTTTTCCACATAGGCCATTACAGAGTATTGAGTAGAGTTCTCTGTGCTCTACAGCGGGTTCTTATTAATTCTCTATTTTATATATAACCATGTGTGCATGTCAATCCCAATCTCCTCATTTATCCTTCCCTCTCTTCTCCCTGGTAACCAGAAGTGTTTTGGACCAGGTCTGTTTTGCCCATTACTTTATCCCATTACCAAGCATAGTGTCTGTGATACTTTATCTGCTCATGGTTCATGTTATTTTATTTTACTTTATCTTATTTTCTTTTAGTTTATTTTTTTGTGTTTGAATGGGACAGGGATTTTAAGTGATATTCTCTTGATTTAACTCCAAGTACACTAAATATTGGTAAAACTAAATATTTTAATCAGTGTCTATACAATGTAATGATTAAATGGAGATTTTGCATTATTTAGGTGACCCCAACTAACCTGTCAAGCTGGTCCAAATTCTATTGATGTATTTGGTAGTCTGAAAAGATATAAATAAACATATGTTAAAAATCCACCTGCTTGAACTTGGTGTGTATAAAGCCATAGACATGCTCTAAAGTTTATTAGTAGTATCTGCCTACTAAACAGAATTAATTTGGAGATGTGTCTTCCACCTCTTATTTTGAGATAATCTTGGACTTCTGGAAAAGTTGCAAAACAGTATAAAAAGTTTTCATATATTCATCACCCACCTTTCCTCTGAAGTCAAAATACCAGAGCACAGTTGGAAAAATGAAGAAATTTTGTATTTATACAATACTGTTCACTAAATAAGAGACTCGGTTTGGGTTGCATTGGTTTTTTTACTAATGGTTTTTCCTTCTGCAATCTAATCCAGAATTCCACACTGAGTTGAGTTGTCTTAATACCTTCGTCTCTACCAGTCTGTGATAGTTCCTTAGTTTTTCCTTGACTCTTATGAACTTGACTTTTAAAAAGTACTGGTCAAGTGTTTTGGAGAATGTTCCTTAATTTTGATTTGTGTGATTTTTGCATGATGGTATTGAGGTCATGCCTTATTACCATAAGGTGATACGTCCTTTTTCAGAGCATAATATGAGGGTACATTATGTTGGTATGTCTTCTTACTGGTAATATTAATCTTGTCACTTGGTTAAGGAGGTGTCTACCATGTTTCTCCACTGTAGTTATAATTTCTCACTTTGTAATTAACAATTTTGGGGGAGGTGGAACTTTGAAATTATGCAAATATTCTGTTTTTCCATAATCTCTGCCCACTAACTGTAGCATTCATCAGTTGCTCTTGCCTGCAGCAATGATTACTGTGATGTTTGAACGGTTACGCGTGTCCATTTCCTTTATTCCTGTGCATTTATTAATTGTAAGTAAGTAAAGAGGAGTTGTCCCTTAAGCACAATTTATTTGTAAGTAAATATTTTTAGGAAAATAAATATCTTAAGTCAAGGATACTTGTTTTATTCTTTGGATTGTAAATCAATATTATTTTATTTATTTTGTTTAACTTGTAGATTTGGCCATTTGAGATGTTTTTATTTTGGTGCTTGTATCCTTTCTGTATATTCCCATCCTTTCATTTATTTTTCAGTACCACAAAATGCCTCAGACTTGTCTTATATTTGATGTGCCTAGCCTTGGAATCAACTACTTTTCCAAGGATCCTTGATTCTTTTTAATTAGAAATGGTATTTAGAAACCAAGGTCTGGATGCTAAGGGTGCTAGTTCCCACCAGATGTCTCTGTTTCTAGGCCTTCTCAACACACACAGCTAGGCGATATATGTATGTATAGTTACTTATGCATACACATACTTTATTTTTGTATCTCTTTATCTATATATACCTTTTTAAAAAAGAAAGATGATAAACTATGACTGATATGACCATATTTGTATTGCATACTGAAGAAAGCAGTTCATTTTCATCTTTCCCCTTCATTTATACTTTATTTCTCTGACAGTAAGAAACACAGCTCTGAACACTACAAATACATTTACTTAGTTACTCAATCTGATTATTTATATAAAGTAGTTTTAGGATTACTAATTCAATATCCCTGTGAGAAAAAACTTATCCTCTAGAATATAGAAGTACAGTATTTGTGACAGTTTTTTTTTTAAATTTTTACTGTATCAATCAAACCACGGTTTTCCAGAATTACTCAGGTCAGCCCTTTTATTGTCTCCACCTTCTGCAGTGTGATTATGGGATAGATTTGTTAGACTCTTGGACTGGGTTCTCTCATGTCGTAGTTGATATATACATACAGAAAACTTCACTGTGGTATACAGTGTCGTTGTTGTTTAGTTACCAAGTCATGTCTGACTCTTTTGTGACTCCATGGGCTGTATGTAGTCTGCCAGGATCGGTCCATAGGACTTCCCAGGCAAGAATCCTGGGGTGGGTTTCCACTGCTACACATACAGTGTTGAGTTTCGACAAATGGAGTTATGTGTGTAACACCACAGTTCTTAGTTGTATCACTTCTAAAATTCCTCTGTTCTTCTCCTTTGCAGTTAGCCCCCAAATGTCTGTTTTTACTTGCCAGAAAACTAACCTTCTGAGAGTATTCCTTTCTGCTCTCATTTTTGCATTCTAAGTAATTATAGCGCTAGCTGATACTCAGTGAATGCTTATTGAATAGTCTGTGCCCTAACAGCTAATATAGAATTGGCACTGAAAAAAATTCTAAGTGAATGACTCAGTGGGCATTTATATGACAAAAGTGACATGAAATGACACTTGTGTTTGGATACAGAATCACTTAACTATTGTTCTTAACTCACCACATCAAAAGACTGTGGCTTAAAACAGTAAACATTGCTTTGGCTTAGTACTCTGTGTGACTTGATTGGACAGTTCTTCTGGACTGAGGCAAGCTTGACTGATCTTCGTTGGACTCATTCATGGAGTGTAGGGAGCTAGCTGGTCAGCTGGACTCTGGCCAGTTTGGGTTGGCCACACTCACCAATCAGGCTATGCTTGGCTGGGCTTGTTTATATGTAGTAACAGAGTTCAAAAAGAGTGAGTGAATGGCAGTGTGCAAGGCTTCTTGAGCCATAGGCTCAGAACTCACAGCCTCACTGCTCCTGGACTCTAGTAGCTAAGGTGAGACATACAGCAAACTCAGGTTCAAGAGGTAGAACATAACCTCTGCTTCTGGATGGGAGGAGCTTCAGTGTGAGATTATCAAAGGCAAAGATACAGGGAGGAGTGATGAGCAGCAGCCACTTTTCCCATCTGTTGCAGAATCTATGCAAATACATTTGTACATCTCTTAAATATTTCTTCATGTAAATATTAAAGCCATCCTGCCCCCTACTGGTCACAATCTTGTATGTTAATTTTTTTTTTTTTTTTTAAGTCTCCCTACCCCAGCATGCCTTTAAAAAAAAAAAAACCAAAATCTGATTCAGAAAAGCTGATGTGAGACCAGAAATTGGCTTTTCTGAGGGGTTCCTCAAGATTAGGAAAAGAATTTCCATTTGTTAGTCACATTTTCTCCTCTTTGCTTACTCCATTATATCTACCCGCTTTGTTGGTCCACAGTTCTTTAAATTTATAAACTCATTGGAGAGAACCAATGAAATGATCATTGCACGTTTACATGTGATAAAAGGAAACCTTCAGAAAATTGGGATCCTGGAACTGAATTGTGTGCTGAGAATTTAAAGATTTGATCATTCTATCCTCCTTGACTGAATGCTTTCTTCTTTACTAATAGGCTTAACTACTTATACACAATCACTTGTGTAGATGATATTATGTTGTACGTGATATTTATTTTTGGTATTCCTCATAGTCTGTTTTCCTCTTAGTCACTCCATCCCCGTCAAAGTTTCCCACAGTATTTCCTGCCTTGCTTTCTCTTCACGGTCTTCACACCACTCCCGATGACAGCGTTCATTAGAGTGCAGTCAGTTTTGCTTTCATAGTTATTCTAAGCACTGAGCAGTGATGGTGGATGTATCAGGGCTGACATGTTCCATCAATCTAGGGTACTTGAAAAGGAATGGTTAAATTGATGCCCTAAAGTTTGATTTTTGCTTCAATACTTTTTGTTGGTTTTAGCAAACTGCTCGGTACAGATGTCTCAAAGTCTCCAGACAGCCTCTGGGAAATTCAGCACATCTTGAATAAAAATGTGTTGGAGAAAAGAAAATGATACCCAGAATCCAAACAGGTGCATCAGGCGATGCATTTAATGAAGTTGCTAAATTTTGATTGTGCAAAATGGGGCTTCAGTAGAAGAGAAGGGGGAAAAAAAATCCCAAACCAGGAAAGATGCTAACTACATATGTGATTTGCAGCAATTGCAATATATGTATATTTCTGTCTTTAGGGAACAATGAATTATTCTAATAAATCCTACATCCATTGTGGAGAAAGAAATTCTCTTTAACTATATTTAATAGTGTTAGTTGAGAGGCAAATGATACAAAAATGGCTGAACATTTGGGAATAAAAACAAAAATACCCTGTACTTGCAGTCTTTTAGTCATTTGCTAAAGAGATAGTTCTTTCTGGTGATAGAAACCACCCAGGAACTGTACCTTTAGGAAATGAATGGGAAGAAGCTATTGAGGCAGCAAGTTAGTCAGCCTGACCAGAGCAGGGAGTTTTCAAACTGGACTCTGGGATCCCCAGGGTGTCAAGTGGCGGGGGCCAGCATGTGGGGCTCACACTGGTAAGGACCCACTCTCCATTACTCCCCTCATTCATTTCCACCATCACCATCCTCCACCTAGGAAGGTAATTATAATTTGTTTTGCATATTAGGCTTGTTTCAAAAAGTTCATTAGAAAAGAGAGAAAGAAAACTGCTATTTTGGAATATCAGAAAACAGGAGCTGAGGGCTTCCCTGGTTGCCCAGGTGCTTAAGAATCCACCTTGCATTGCAAGGGACACAGATTCAATCCCTGGTCCAGGAAGATCCCACATGTCTCAGGGCAGCGAAGCCTGTGGGCCACCAGTACCAAGCCTGTTCTCCAGAGCTCGGGAGTCGAAACTACTGAGTCCATGTACCACAACGACTGAAGCCCACGCGTCCTAGAGCCCATGCTCTGCAACGGGAGAAGCCACTGCAGGGATGAGCCCATGCACCACAGCTCGGGAGTAGCCCACGCTCTCTGCAACTGGAGAAAGCCCTTGCATAGCAATGAAGACCAAGCACAGCCAAAACAAGTCCGCCAATTAATAAATTCATTTTAAAAAAGGAGCTGAAGTTCCAGTAGGCTGTTTATCTACTCTGTCTAATTCTTCCCTATTATAAAGGTGGATAAGGCCAGAAACATGGGGCAGTGTCAGGTAAATGTGAATCAGAACATGATAGGAATGTGCATGTATTTTTAACTCATTTCATTCACATGTTTGAGTTGCCCCACCATTCAAAGGAGAGGTGTGTATATCAATGTGCCCCATATATCAGTGGGCATACCTTCATTTCTACATGATTCTTTTTTTTCTGTTGATCCACCTTTTCACTAAGGATGTAACCCTGCCAAATGTCCAAATTTTACTCTGAGCTTCCCAATTCTCTCAAATTCGTTGGTCTAAGGTCATGCCTTCTATCCCTGGTATATCTCTTATAGTACAAGAACAGCAAACACCCTCAGAACTCTTGTAAATTCTGGTTTCCAACTTCTATGTCTTGAGCCCTTGGGGACTTCTTAGTTTTGTGTGTGTGTGTGTGAATTCAACTAAGCATTTAGAAAAATATTCGTTATCTTATGTGTTTTGTATTGGAAACCTTTTAGGATATCTTGTACCTAATATTTCCTTCACATGGAAGTCAATCAAAATCTAATAGCACTATTTTAAAGATATTTTACAGAAAACAGACGTAGAGCATTTAAAACTATATAATTTTAGAATCATAAAAAAGTTGGACAACCATAAAGGAATCTTCAATAAGTACTTCTTCCACATAGGAGTAATTTGAGTTGTCTATCTTTATACAGTCAATAGTTCACAGTTCACAAAAGATTGCTATACAATTTTGAGGACATTTAAACAACAAAAAACAACTATATCTACTGACATCATGATTTTACAAAAGGAAGACTATTTAATTTTATTTTAATCTCATTTTTTAATTTTTGGCTGCACTGGGTCTTCATTGCTATGCACCAGCTTTCTCTAGTTGCAGCGAGCAGCGGCTGCTCTTCGTTTCATAACAGGGACCTCATTGTGGTGGCTTCTCCTGTTGCAGAGTGTAGGTTCTAGGCACATGGGCTTCAGTAATTGCAACATGTGGGCTCAGAAGTTGCGACTTGTGGTCTCTAGAGCAGGGGCTCAGTAATTTGGTACACAGGCTTAGTTACTCCACAGTATACCAGGGGTAAAACCCAAGTCCCCTGCGCCCGCAAGCTGATTCTTAACCTCTGGATACCCAGGGAAGTCCAGGAAGAATATTTTAACAGCAAAACTCAAGGAAGGATGAAAGTTCAAATCTCATGCACATAGTAGCATGCCATCTGTTTCTCTGTCTCTCTGTCTCGCTTTCTGTTTCTCAAATAGACTAGTCCAAACTATTTTCTCTAGTTTCCCATGGTGCAGTGGTAATGGGGATCCAAGTTGTTCATAGTCTTTTCTGCTGATGATGTAGGAGAACCTTTTCTAAAACATTCCTACAAGGTAATTCACTCAGGCACAAAATGTATCACGGCTGCCTCTAGGATGTCCTGGAAATGCAGATCGTGCTAATCGGTTTCATTCTGCATCAGAGAAGGTGATAGCTAGAAAGGAGCCCTAGAATTTATTGTCAGCTCCCAAGATTTATCTAGGTTTCTGTGACTTGACCCAGATATTTATGATTAGGTGATTTCATTAAAAACACAAAGTGACCTTGTCGCAAATCAGATAGCAGATCTTTTAACATTCTATTAGAGGCTCTGTGAAGTAGGGAAATTTAAGTTAACATTTATTGAGAAATTCATATATTTCAAACAGGATAGTAAGATTTTTTACTTACATAGGCTGTTTAATTCTCAAATAGCCCTTTTGGTAGGTATTATCTCCTCTTATAGGAAATGAAGACTTAATAATTTAAATAACTTGCACAAGTATACACACACACAAATACACATGCACACAGAGAAGTTTGCCTGAAGCCTGGGACTGTGGCAGGACAATGGGTAAGTGGGAGGAAGCCTTCCTAGACTCTGTTCTTACTTCACCTCCTGCCCCCATGAGGCCTTCCTGCCATCCTTGCATGGCAGGAATCAGTGGCAATGGATGTTGTCAGCAGAGGAGGTCTATATCCAGGGACGCATGAGCTCACAGATGAAAGGAACTATTGGCCAAAAGAGTTGCTCGGTTTTTTTCCTGTAAGATGGCTCTAGTAGTGCTTAGCTGTCTTTAACTTCATTTGAAACAACTGTGTTAGATTGTATTGTGACAGCTGTCAGATTAACATACATTAAAAAAACTTATCAATATTGGTGAATTTTTGTGTAGCCATTTTAATGTTGAAGATGGAAGGAAAAAAGCAACATTTTTGGCATATTATGCTTTATTCTTCAAGAAAGGTAAAAATGTAACTGCAACACTGAAAAACAGATGTATGCAGTGTATGGAGAAAAGGCTATGTCAAAAGTGGTTTGTTAAATTTCATGCTGCATATTTTTTGCTGGACGACTTTCCACAGTCAGGTAGACCAGTTGAAGTTGATAGCCACTGAGACATTAATTGAGAACAGTGTTACACCACTTGGGAGATAGCTGACATATTCAAAATATCCATATCAAGCATTGAAAATCATTTACATAATCTTGGTTATGTTAATCGCTTTGAGGTTTGGGTTCCACATAAGTGAAAAAAACTTGACTGTATTTCTGCATGCAATTCTCTACTTAAATATAATGAAAATGTTCTCTTTTAAAAATCAACTGAGATGGGCAATGAAAAGTGGATACTGTACAATAATGTGGAATGGAAGAGATTTGGGGGCAAGAGAAATGAATCACCATCAAAGACACCAAAGGCCGGTCTTCATCCAAAGAAGGTGATAATGTGTATATGGTGTGATTGGAAGGGAGTCCTCTATTATGAGCTCCTTCCAGAAAACCAAACGATTCATTCCAATAAGTGCTGATCCTGATCAGACCAACTGAAAGGAGCACTTGATGATGAAAAGTGTCTGAAACTAGTCAACAGAAAACACACCGTCTTCCATCAGGATAAAGCAAGACTGCATGTTTATTTGGGCTTCCCAGGGGGCGCTAGTGGTAAAAAACCCACCTGCTGATGCAGGTTAGACATAAGACATGCTGGTTCGATCCCTGGGTTGGGAAGAGCCCCTGGAGAGGAGAATGGCAATGCACTCCAGTATTCTTGCCTGGAGAATCCCATGGACAGAGGAGCCTGGCGGGCTACAGTCCATGGGGTCGCACAGAATCGGACATGACTGAAGCGGCCTAGCACAGCATGGTGTGTTTATTTGATGACCAGGCAAAAACTGTTACAGCTTGGCTGGGAGGTTTTGGTTCATTCACAGTATTGACTGAACGTTGCACCTTCAGGTTTCCATTTATTTTGTTCTTTACAAAATTCTCTTAATGGAAAAAATTTCAATTCCCTGGAGGACTGTAAAAGCCACCTGGAATAGTTCTTTGCTCAAAAAGAAAGTTTTGGGAAGATAGAATTATGAAGTTGCCTGAAGAATGGCAGAAGGTAGTGGATAAAATGGTGACTACATTATTCAATAAAGTTCTTTTTGAAAAGGAAAAATGCCTTTTATTTTTACTTAAAAACTGAAGGAACTTTTTAGCCAACCAAATAGATGCCTTAGTACAGCTCACAAGAAAGAAATACAATGGTGGCATCCGCTGTTAGCGTTCTGCAGAGTTAATTCTCCCTTCTTGCTAAAGTTAGACAGTGTTTCCAAAGCCTCCCTTTTAGTTAGGTGTTGCCATGTGACAACTGGGACATAAACAGAGATGATGCATGTAATTTCTGTTTTTGATCTAACGGTGCTAGGCATGCCTCATGCAGGCTTTCTTGTGCCTTCCATTGTCTGAGACCCTGACTTTGTGGCAACTCATCTCAGCCATGCAGATGGTTCCAGGAGTCTGGGGATAGCTGGGCAGCCCAGCGGGGAGAATCTGGTGTTCTGAATGATCATGTAGGGCAAAGTCATCCACTGCTCACTGCTTCCCCAGACCTGTTAAGTGATGAAAATGTGTCTATATTCCTTAAGCTGTTGCATGTTTGAGTGTTTCTGTAATGGTAGTTTAGACTTATCCTAAACTGATGTAAAAACAAGCTGTGCAATAGGTATCTTATATGATGATCTAAAGCAGATTGTTGAAGCAGAATTATCATGAATTTAAAAGAAGCATGATAAAACATACCTGAGGAGGTTAGTGAAGAGAGTAATGAAATAAGAATAGTAACAAAGGGAAGATGTAGGGATCAAAGTGACTTGCTTATTCACCTTTCTGCTTTCTCTCGAAGTTACACGCACCTGTTGAGTCACAAGTGTCTTTCATCCATCCTGTTTCCTCCCTTCCCGACTTTTTGACATCTCTTGTCTGCTGTCATTTTCCTCTCCTGTTTGTCCTTGTGAGTTCTTGTCTCTTATACTCCTCTGCTGTCATTTTAGGAGGAAATACAGATAAGACAAACGTGCTTACATTCCATGTTTAATGGGAAGGCTCAGGTTCTTCTTATAGATCTTGTTTTTGGGATCATAAATGCTTTTAACTTGTTTGCATTTTCTATAGTGTAAATTACTTTTATAAAATGAGAAAGTTATAATCTGTGGGAAATTAGGAAAAGACTAAGTAGTATCTGTATGTTGAAATATTACATGGTCATTAGAAATGAGGCTTATTAAGGGTTTTTAATGACAAGAAAATATTCATGCTATTATGTTAATTTTTAAAATTTGTACAAAATCATATATTAATTATGTATCTTTAGTCTGTATAACATAAAATATACACAGGATAAAGATGAATAGAAAATCTGGCAAATTATTTTGTTCAATCTAGGTGCTGGGGTTACCCTTCTTTAGTATTTTCTATTTTTTTTCTCAAATGTTTATTGCTCTGCCAAACAAGCAATTATGAATCAATTGTTCATGGAATTTACTCACAGCTTTTTAAAGGCCTTTTTTAGATAATTTGACTTTATGGAAAGTTTGTGGATAAATCATACATTTTTCTTTTACCTGTCCACTGTCTGTAGCTCTGTGTTATATAGCAGAGGTTGGTAAATTACAGTCTGCAGCCCAAATATGGCTTTTTCCTGTTTTTATAAATAAAGCTTCATTGGAACCCAGCCAGACACATCGATTTATGTTTTGTCCATGGCTGCTTTCATGTTGTAAAGGCAGAGCTGAGTAGTTGTGACAGAGATTGTAATGGCCTGCAAGACCTAAAGTATTTAAAACTCTCTGACTTTTTATCAAAGAGCAGAGAAAGCAATGGCAACCCACTCTGGTGTTCTCGCCTGGAGAATCCCAGGGACGGGGGAGCCTGGTGGGCTGCCGTCTATGGGGTCACACAGAGTTGGACACGACTGAAGCGACTTAGCAGCAGCAGCAACAGGGTAGCAGACAAATTGCTTTTTCATGTCTTACACATAATGCATACACCTTTTCTAAAGTAACTTGCTAGAGGTCTTCTAAGATAAGCTGATCTTTCTCTTTCAGTGCTATAGTGGATTATTCTTAATAATTTGAAAGCATTTCAATTTAAATCAGTTCAGCAAGTAATGAACTGAGACATTATATTAACCATAATAGTGGGTGGGGTAATAGTGAAATAAGACAAAAATGAAAATTTCCTGGCCACGAAATTTTCACAGTCTCTAGCTAGCTCTGGGAGAATTGAAGTTCTGACTTTATCATTTAGATTCCCAAAGAACTCATTCCTGGGTGATTTGTATTCTGTTAATAATGGAAAGAGTGGACTTAAATGCTGGACACACACTTTGGTGCTGATGTTCATTTTGCCTGTGCATGTCGGTAGTTGTGTGCGTACTGTCATTGGCTAAGCAATTGCTGACCATTCTGTCTCATTCTTTCCAAATGGTTCTCCTACTGACCTTCTAGGGGTATCGCCTTTCCGGCTGAAAGTTCCCATCAGTAGAAATGTAATATAACTGGTACAATGCTCCAGAAGGGGAGAGACCCACCTGTCTTGCTCACAGTTTTATTCTTTGTATCTAGTAAAGTGACTTTTAAGAATAGTTGATGATTCAATAATACTGCACTAACAAATAAATGGGGCTTCCCAGGTGGCGCTAGTGGTAAAGAACCCATCTGGCAGTGCAAGAGACATAAGAGACACAGATTTGATCCCTGGATTGGGAAGATCCTCTGAAGGAGGGCATGGCAACTCACTCCAGTATTCTTGCCTGGAGAATCCCATGGACAGAGGAGCCTGGTGGGCTACAGTCCATAGTCACAAAGAGTCGGACGCAACTGACATGACTTAGCATGCACAACAAATAAATACACAAATGAGTGAAAGAACCTGGCTAGTATTTTTCTTTTAGCATGTTATCACAATTCAGATATAATTAAGAGCCTAATACTGGGTTGGCACAGAGGCCCTGCTTAAAAAAAGTCAAATAAGAGACAAATTTTCATATTTCATAATTTTTTCCAAAGTGAATCTCTATATAAAAACCACTATAGTCAACTTAATGTAATAATAATGATCTCTAATTCAACTAATACTAATATTAATGTGATGCTTAATGTTTCCCAACATGACAACTTCATTTGCTTTTATAATTTTAATAAGAAAAATAAATTGAACTCAGTTTATTCAATTTAGCAGACATCTTAAAATATCTATCACATGAAATTCACTCTGGTTTGCCATGCTCAGAGATGCAAATTTGGAAAAGATCTCAGAGACTTCTAAAATCTTGGTTTATTTCTGCTAGGAAAAAGTCTAAGCCGTCAGTTTCCAGAATAAGCAAAAGATTGTGGCTTTTGGAAGCAATCCCAATTCATCTTTCAGCAGGACTGCAAACACAGTCACCATGTTAGCAGATAGTTTTACCCTGATTTCCTAGGATATTGGCTTGCTTTGTATTCCCAACTCACAGTCTGGTCTAGAACTACTACTGTTGAGACTTGGCTGAGGTTCCTTTAACTAACCTCAGACTATGTTGTAACCACTTTTTTCACACTGCAGCTTGCTTTGTATAGCTGGTTGACTAGATATGACACTCGACTATTTCTGCAAGAGCCTCCTGTCAACACATATTTTAAAAAATAAACAGTTTCTTCTGCTAGATAATAAAGACTTTTAGAACTGGAAGAGATCTCAGAAATTAGCTCATTCAAGTCATTCCTAGTAATAGTGCCCTGATAGGGAATCATCCAGGTAGGATAAAATTTAAGTTTACAAATACTTGAGAACCTACTGTGTGCCAGATGCTTTGATGCACCATTATTCCATTTATAAATCTAGAGATAGAAAGCCAAACCCCTAATGTGATTAGAGAGACTGTTTTATACTCTGGCAGCTTTAATTGTTAGAAACTTATACTGTAGGTTGTATACAACACATGCCTTCTTCCAAATCTCAATAATTGATCCTAGCTCCAATAAGCTGGATTCTTCTGCTAAATGGCAGACATTCATATAGCTGAAGACAGCCGTTATGCCACTTATGAATCTCGAATAATCCCAATCTCTGGGGCTCCCTAGAACAATTTGAACACGAGTACGAAATGGATATATTGAACTGTACATTTTCAGTTTTTCTTTGACACATTCAATGAATATCTTTTTAGAAAAAGCCTTGATGATTTAAACGAAAAAAATTGATATTCTGAAAACAGTAATGAATGAAATGTTCAGCTATTTTAAGCATCAGTAAGCAGGTTTAGTAGCATGTAAGCCAGAGATTGTATCATTTATGTAAAATTCTACTTTATGACCCTCTTTTGTGATTATTCCTCTGTGAAATCTAAGATAGGCCTTTAATCGTCATTAACCCAAATGCTGCTCTCCTTTCTTTTAATTAAAAAAAAAATATATATATATGTATATATATATATGTTGGGACTTCCCTGGTGGTACAGTGGATAAGAATCCACCTGCCAATGCAGGGGACATGGGTTGTGTCCCTGATTCAGGAAGATCCCACGTGCCTGAAGCCCAGGCAGCCGAGAGCTTGCTACACAGCGAGGGGAAGCAGCCCTCGGCATGTCACAATGAAGACAAGGTCACAATGAAGACAAGCCCCCACTCGCAGCAGCTAGGGGCAGCCCTTGCAAAGCAATGAAGACGGAGCGTAACCAAAAATTCAGTAAGTAAAAAATATGTTGGAAACCAGAGAAACTGAGTTTTTCCATCAAATGGGTACAAAGAACCGTAAAATCTGATCACCCTTAACTCTGGGGAAAGGAGGTGCGGTGGTTCCTCTTGCCCTTCCACAGTGAATGTGTGCTAGGTGTGAGTGAGCTGCCCTCCCCCGAGGCCACAGAGATTCCCCAGACTCTCACAGTGGGAGCCTCTCACTGCCCTTGTTGTAATTCTGGTGTTTAGATAGATGTATTTTCCCAACGACACGACTCCAAAACGTAAATCAGCTCCACCATCCAATTCTTCACTGAGGGAACAACAAGTAGAATCTGTGTAAGTAACAAAAGCTCCAGTGTTAAATTTCAGTGTTGCTGGACTCTACTTTGTCATTAATTTGTGGAATTTCCCCCCTAATTCTGACTGTATTCCCCTTTGTTTTGACTTTAAAACTTGTCCACCATTAGAGAAGCTTTAGACCAAAGGCTATTGATTTTTTCTTCTTAAACAAATAGTTAGGGAAGCATTTCCTAAAACACTTTATTGGGGAAAAAAACACTCTTAATAGAGATCCTAGGAAAGGGTGTGGTAAGGACTGTATTAGATGTTAATTGTTAGCTAGACTGAGAAGTAGGAATCCAAGAATTAAAAGCCGATTCAAATCAGAGGAAGAGTTTTGACTTTAAGCTTAACAAATATATAAAGATAACTGGACATTGGGCTTTTTCTACAAAGATGCAGAAATAGATGGATCAGTGGAAATCTCAGCGTGTTTTCAGGAAGTTACTCTCCACCGAACTGGTGCTGGCAGATAGAGACTTCAAGCAGCAATATGCCAAAGTGCTTGCTCCGGGGAAGTTAGAAGGAAGATAACAAAAAGCAAACCCCTTTAATCCTTTAATGTCATTGCCTTTGGGATTTGTGTGTTTCCTAGAAACTCTGAGTGCTTCTCGGAGTGGGAAATGGAGAGATGCAGTAGTCACTTTCCTTGTCATTTACAATTTTTTGCTTATAGGAATTTGAGACGTGTGAGTGACAAGGTGAATATACTGGATAGAGAAGAGAAGTGTTGTTGAGTGATGAGAACCAAATTGAGTGAATGTTACTGTTCAGCTCCAGGTGTGTTAGCCTGGTGAATTTAAGTAAAAGTACATTTGGTTCTTGTTAATCCTCTAGCTATACAATAAGCAGCAGATTTTAAAGTAAAATGGAATTTCTTTGTCTTCAATAAACAAATTAATACAGTAGAAAAGTAGTGACATTTCGTTCTTTGTTTTCACTTTTATGTAACAAATACTTAAACAGTTTTTACTAAGTGCCAGACTTCTAACCACTTGACAGATATTTCATTTAATTCTTACAGCAACTTTATGAGGTATGTACTGTTATTGCCATTTTACAGATGGGGAAACTGATATATGAAGAAGTGAAGTAACTTGCCAAAGGTCATCTAACTGATAAGTGACAAAGGCAGCCTTAGCCTCTTCCATTTAACCCCAGAGTGCCAAATAAATGATATTTTAAAATATGTACCCTGGGACTTCCCTGGTGGTCCAGTGGTTAAGAATCTGCCTTCCAATGCAGAGGATGGAGATTCAATCCCTGGTTGGGGAAGATCCCACATGCCACTGGGTAACAAAGCCCATGTGTCACAACTATTGAGCCCATGCACTCTGGCGTCTGCTCTGGCAACTAGAGAGAAGCTCATCTACTGCAACAAAGAGCCCACTGCAGCCAAAAATAAGTATTAAAAATATTTTTAAAATGTGTGTACCTTAATGAATAAATAGTTGAAGTACTGTGCTACAGAAAAAAGCAAAACGCAAAAATGCTAGCACTGCAGACAACTAAAAAATAACTAACATGTTTAAATGCATGTCTGATCTCCCAGAATCACTAGGTTCTAGAAATGAGCCTTCGTGGTGAGCCCAGTAGCTGATACTGCACCTGTGGTGATGGAGTGGAAGATAAAATGGGTGGTGGTGAAGAATTCACCTGCCAACGCAGGAGACACTGGAGATGCAGGTTCGATCCCTGGGTCGAGAAGATCCCCTGGAGGAAGAAATGGCAACCCACTCCAGTACTCTTGCCAGGGCAATCCCGTGGACAGAGGAGCCTGGTGGACTGCAGTCCATGAGGTTGCAGAGTCAGACGTGACTGAAGTGACTGAGTGCACACACTCGGAGAGTATTAATCATGGTAATCCGAGGGCTTCATTTCTGTTGCTCAAATGAAGACAGCAGGTTAGGATGTGGGCCTGTCCAGAAAGGTGAGTTACATCTCCATATAATGTTAGGATTCTCAAAAGGTGACAACTTCAGTGCAAATGGAAAGAAAAAAAATCTGCCGTTTTCTTTAGTTCTGGATTCTGGATAGAATAACAGAGTTCTTCTTAGAATGTGAAACCGTGGCCTGTGCTTCATGAAAATGTGAAAGTTAAACCACCAAACTGAGAAATTAACAGGTCTAAATTATTCAAAACACAACCAGAGAATTAAAGGTTGAAGGTCATATCAATTACAGAAAACATAGGGGATAAAATGAGAAGATTCCCCAGATGCCAATAGGACTTTCTGTCGGTAGGTGCCCAATATGCTACTGGAGAAGAGTGAAAAAATAACTCCAGAAAGAATGAAGAGGTGGAACCAAAGTGAAAACAATGCCCAGTGTGGATGTGACTGGTGATGGAAGTAAAGTCTGATGCTATGAAGAGTAATATTGCATAGGAGCCTGGAATGTTAGGTCCATGAATCAAGGTAAATTGGAAGTAGTTGAACAGGAGATGGCAAGAGTGAACATCAACATTTTAGGAATCAGTGAACTAAAATGGACTGGGATGGGTGAATTTAATTCAGGTGATCGTTATATGGAGTAACTCTCAGAGTCAACAAAATGCAGTACTTGGGTGCAATCTCAAAAATGACAAAATGATCTCTGTTTGTTTCCAAGGCAAACCATTCAATGTCACAGTAATCCAAGTCTATGCCCCAACCAGTAATGCTGAAAAAGAACAGTTCTATGAAGACTTACGAGACCTTCTAGAACTAACACGCAAAAAAGATGTCCTTTTCATCATAGGGGACTGGAATGCAAAAATAGGAAGTCAAGAGATACCTGGAGTAACAGGCAAATTTGGCTTTGGAGTACAGAATGAAGCAGGGCAAAGGTTAAAAGAGTTTTGCCAAGAGAACGCACTGGTTATAGCAAATGCCCTCTTCCAACAACACAAGAGAAGACTCTACATATGGACATCACCAGATGGTCAATACTGAAATCAGATTGATTATATTCTCTGCAGCCAAAGATGGAGAAGTTCTATACAGTCAGCAAAAACAAGACCAGGAGCTGACTGTGGCTCAGATCATGAACTCTTTATTGCCAAATACAGACTTAAATTGAAGAAAGTGGGGAAAACCACTATACCATTCGGGTATGACCTAAATCAAATCCCTTACAATTATACAGTGGAAGTGACAATAGATTCAAGGGATTAGATCTGATAGACAGAGTGCCTGAAGAAATGTGGGCAGAGGTTCATGACATTGTACAGAAGGCAGTGATCAAGACTGTCCCCAAGAAAAGCAAATGCAAAAAAGCAAAATGGTTGTCTGAGGAGGTCTTACAAATAGCTGTGAAAAGAAGAGAAGCTAAAGGCAAAGGAGAAAAGGAAAGATATACCCATTTGAATGCAGAGTTCCAAAGAATAGCAAGGAGAGATAAGAAAGCCTTCCTCAATGAACAGTGTGAAGAAATAGAGGAAAACAATAGAATGGGAATGAGTAGAAATCTCTTCAAGAAAATGAGAGATACCAAGGGAACATTTCAGGCAAAGATGGACACAATAAAGGACAGAAATGGCACGGGCCTAACAGAAGCAGAAGATATTAAGAAGAGGTGGCAAGAATACACAAAAGAAAGATCTATACAAAAAAGATCTTCATGACCTAGATAACCATAATTGTGTGATCACTCACCTAGAAGCAGACATCCTGGAATGTGAACTCAGGTGGGCTTTAAGAAGCATCACTACGAACAAGGCTAGTGGAGGTGATGGAATTCCAGTTGAGCTATTTCAAATCCTAAAAGATGATGGTGTGAAAGTGCTGCAGTCAACATGCCAGCAAATTTGGAAAACTCGGCAATGGCCACAGGACTGGAAAAGATCAGTTTTCATTCCAATCCCAAAGAAAGGCAATGCTAAGAAATGTTCAAACTACTACACGATTGCACTCATCTCACATGCCAGCAAAGTAATGCTCAAAATTCTCCAAGCCAGGCTTCAACAGTATGGGAACTGTAAAATTCCAGATGTTCAAGCTTGATTAGAAAAGGCAGAGGAACCAAATTGCCAACATCCATTGGATCATTGCAAAGGCAAGAGAGTTCCAGAAAAACATCTACTTCTGCTTTATTGACTATGCCGAAGCCTTTGACTCTGTGAAGCACAACAAACTGGAAAATTCTTCAAGAGATGGGAATACCAGACCACCTTACCTGCCTCCCGAGAAATCTATATGCAGGTCAAGAAGCAATAGTTAAAACTGGGCATGGAACAACAGACTGGTTCCAAATTGGGAAAGGAGTACGTCAAGGCTGTATATTGTCACCCTGCTTATTTAACTTATATGCAGAGTACATCATGTGAAATGCCAGACTGGATGAAGCACAAGCTGGAATCAAGATTGCCAGGGGAAATATCAATAACGTCAGGTATGCAGATGACACCACCCTTATGGCAGAAAGTGAAGAGGAACTAAAGAGCTTCTTCATGAAAGTGAATGAGGAGAGTAAAAAAGCTGGCTTAAAACTCAACATTCAAAAAACTAAGATCCTGGAATTCCAGTCCCATCACTCCATAGCAAATAGATGGAGAAACAATGGGAACAGTGACAGACTTTATTTTCTTGGTCTCTAAAATCACTGCAAATGGTGACTGCAGCCATGAAATTAAAAGATGCTTGCTCCTTGGAAGAAAAACTATGACCAACCTAGACAGCATATTAAAAGCAGAGACATTACTTTGCCAACAAAGGTCTGTCTAATCAATGCTGTGGTTTTTCCAGTGGTCATGTATGGGTGTGAGAGTTGGACTGTGAAGAAAGCTGAGCACTAAAGAATTGATGCTTTTGAACTGTGGTGTTGGAGAAGACTCTTGAGAGTCCCTTGGACTACAAGGAGATCCAACCAGTCCATCCTAAAGAAAATCAGTCCTGAATATTCATTGGAAGGACAGATGCTGAAGCTGAAGCTCTAATACTCTGGCCACCTGATGTGAAGAACCAACTCATTGGAAAAGACCCTGATCCTGGGAAAGATTGAAGGTGAGAGGAGAGGGGATGGCAGAGGATGAGATGGTTGGATGGCATCACCGACTCAATGGACATGATTTTTAGCAAGCTCTGGGAGTTGGTGATGGACAGGGAAGCCTGGGGTGCTGCAGTCCATGCGTTTGCAAAGAGTCAGACATGACTGAGAGACTGAACTGAACTGAACTGAAGGGAGGAACGGAGATGATGGGGGAGAACTTTTCAGTATTTCAGGGAGTCGCAAGAGTGATACATACAACTTTCCGCATACCTAGATGTATCACAATAAAACTGCAAAACACCAGGGACCAAGAGAGCAATATCGAAAGCAACAGAGAAAAGAGGGGTTATCTAAAAAAGAATTCAAACTAATCTAAACTGTAGGCTTCTCAATATTAATAAGCTGAAGATGATGAAAAGTCTTCAAAGGGTGAAAGAAATTAACCATCAACCTAGAAATACATATCTAGCCAAATTCCTATCTACTCAGGATTTAGAAAATATCTTTTCAGACAAACAAAACATCATCTACCATAGCAAGATGGAAAATTTAACCTGAGAGAAAGGATGAAGATGTAAGAAAGTTGAACAAATAAGTTTGTAAACTTGTCTTTAAATCTAAATGTATAGTGACTATAAATTAATAAATATTGAATAACTTAAGAAAATTAGTTCAGATAAAATAGAGAATGCTTATACAATTAACATATAAAGAAGAAAGAATTGAATTAAAGCATTTTACAGTCTGTATTTGCTTTTCATATATCCTTTTTTGGCTAAGTGTCTACTCAAGTCTTTAGCACACTTAAAGTCATGTTTGAGTTTTATTCCAGAAAAATAAATGACCCAATCAAAAAATGGGCCAAAGAACTAAACAGACATTTCTCCAAAGAAGACATACAGAAGGCTAACGAACACATGAAAAGATGCTCAACATCACTCATTATCAGAGAAATGCAAATCAAAACCACAATGAGGTACCATTACACGCCAGTCAGGATGGCTGCTATGCAAAAGTCTACAAGCAATAAACGCTGGAGAGGGTGTGGAGAAAAGGGAACCCTCTTACACTGTTGGTGGGAATGCAAACTAGTACAGCCACTATGGAGAACAGTGTGGAGATTTCTTAAAAAACTAGAAATAGAACTGCCATATGACCCAGCAATCCCACTTCTGGGCATACACACCAAGGAAACCAGATCTGAAAGAGACACGTGCACCCCAATGTTCATCGCAGCACTGTTTATAATAGCCAGGACATGGAAGCAACCTAGATGCCCATCAGCAGACGAATGGATAAGGAAGCTGTGGTACATATACACCATGGAATATTACTCAGCCATTAAAAAGAATTCATTTGCATCAGTTCTAATGAGATGGATGAAACTGGAGCCCATTATACAGAGTGAAGTAAGCCAGAAAGATAAAGATCATTACAGCATACTAACACATACATATGGAATTTAGAAAGATGGTAATGATAACCCTATATGCAAAACAGAAAAAGAGACACAGATGTACAGAACAGACTTTTGGACTCTGTGGGAGAAGGCGAGGGTGGGATGTTTGGACAGAATAGCATGTATATTATCTATAGTGAAACAGATCACCAGCCCAGGTGGGATGCATGAGACAAGTGCTCGGGCCTGGTGCACTGGGAAGACCCAGAGGAATCGGGTGGAGAGGGAGGTGGGAGCGGGGATCGGGATGGGGAATACATGTAACTCCATGGCTGATTCATGTCAATGTATGACAAAACCCATTGAAATGTTGTGAAGTAATTAGCCTCCAACTAATAAAAATAAATGAAAAAAAAATCATGTTTGAGTTTTCACAGTCATTTATACTTTCTTGGTTTTTGTGGTTTTGTCGCCTAAGTCGTGTCTGCCTTTTTGCAACTCCATGGACTGTAGTCTGCCAGGCTTCTCTGTCCATGGGATTTCCTAGGCAAGAGCACTGAAGTGGGTTGCCATTTCCTTCTCCAGGGACTCTTCCTGACCCAGGGATCAAATCCATGTCTCTTGCATTGGCAATTAGGCAGATTCTTTACCACAGAGCCACCAGGGAAGCCCATGTTCTTCGTACAAGTCCTTTCAGATATGTGCTTTTACAAATACATTCTCAAAGTCAGTCACTTATCTATTATTATAACAGTGTTTTTTGCAGAGTAAAATTTTAACTTTTGATGAAGTCTAATTTATCAATTTTTCCTTCTGTGAATTCAGCTTTTGGTGTCATACCTAGTAACTCTATTCCTAATGCCAGATCACTAAGATTTTCTCCAGCGTTTTCCTCTGAAAGTTTTATAATTTTGAATTTGACATTTAGATCTGTGATTAATTTTGAATTCATTTTTATATAAGATATATCTTATATTAGGTTGAGATTCATACTTTGTTATGTAGATGTCCAGTTATTCCAACACCACTGGCATTTAGAAGAGAGGCATGGAACAGATTTGTCTCTCACAGTCCTCACAAGGACTCAATTCTGCCCACAGCTTGATGTTGGGCTTCTAGCTCCAGAACTGTGAAATAGTACATTTCTGTTAAGGTCCTTGCTTTGTGGTACTTTGTTATGTCAGCCCTAGAAAACTAATGCAAACCCCAAATATATCTATTTTGTTAGATTTATGCCTAAGTATTTCTTTTTTTGAACTTTCCATTTCTAAAGTACTAATTATCTCTCTGGCAAACTTGGAGTATTGCATTTGCAACATATTAAGACAGCAATTTCTCAAATATGTTAGCATTTGTGATCTCTCAGCTAAAGATGAACTCTTTAAAGAGATTCTACAAAATTCAAGTCAGTTCTCTGGGCCCTTATCACTACTTAATTTTTTTCACCTTTGTTATCTCTTTGATTTGCCCAGTTAATTATCATTGCACACTATTTGGCTGCATCATCAAATATCTGTGAAGAAACATTTTGAATCAAATTGTATCCTGACATTCCATGATTTATACTTAGTGCATTTCTTGAAAGTAGAATTAAAGCAAATACTCACTGAATTTTCCCACACTGGCCACCAGTCCTCAGAAAAACAACTTACATATCTTATGGAATTAAGTCAGTTACATTTTCACTAAACACCCCCCCCCCTTTTTTTCCCCAGAAAGAAGGCATTTTAATGCCATCCCCATGAGGTCTCAGAATTTTTCTTTACTTTCTCCTTTCTCCCTAGTGCCCTCACAACTACCACAATATTAGGCTAAAACTGGCCTCATATTACATTTAAAAGTCAAATGCATTTTCTAAATATTTCTCTAATCCATGCACATCTCTTCTTTGTCACCAAGATGCCTTTCTATTTGTTGTCTGGCTCTCCTTGATGGATTAGTTTCCCTCCAGGGTTTACCCCAATGATAGCATCAGAGATTCCTATGTAGCGTGGCCTGCTTAAATGCACTGGCTGATCCTTCCCTCCCAAGCTCAGAGTCCCACGCTGGCAGGGACAAAGTCCGCCTGCGCCCTGTGTGTGTGTGTGTGTGTGTGTGTGTGTGTCCTCAGCCCTAGCTCAGAGCTTTCTCATCACGTAGTTAGCCCTAATGTGTAACAGCAGTGTATAACCCTCGTGTGCCACATGTGTCTGTGCATTTAATGAATGAATGAAGAAGAACTCTTGAGTTGAATGATTTTCTTTTAAAATTCAAATTTTATAATCATTTAGCATAAATTATCATTTTTTTGGCATTTGTTGCCCATTTTGCTGGAAGGTTAGGAAGTTCAATGTATTCAACTTTATAGATGCCACCGAAATCTGTAATACCAGCCAGATCTGCTTTTGAGACTTCATTCCAATCACCCAATACTGACCTCATTATTGACACTCAGTGTTCAAATAAAATATCAGCAGCCTGAACTTCCTTAGTGAATTTAAACTTGAACATGCCAGGAGCTGCAAGGTCAAGGATTCTCCTTCTGTTACTGCAGGCAGCCTGACAGCCTGAATTACTAGTAAGTAACCTGAGACATGAGAAAGAGGTCTGGGATTTTTTTAGTGGCAGCTCTACTAGCTTGTGCCTGGGTGTTTTCATATATCGGTGAGGGCTGACCAAGCAGATAGCATTCACCTAGATAAGTGATCACAGTGGTGGTTCTAACATATCCATGCACAGAATTCCCGTAAGTGTGTGTTTGCGTGCTAAGTCACTTCAGTCCAACTCTTTGTGACCCCATGGACTGTAGCCCACCAGGCTCCTCTGTCCATGGGATTCTCTAGGCAAGAATTCTGGAGTGGGTTGCTATGCCCTTCTCTAGGGAATCTTCGCAACCCAGGGATCGAACCCGTTGTCTCCTGTGGCTCCTGTATTGCAGGCAGATTGTTTACGGCTGAGCCACCAGGAAGCGCATTTCTGTAAATAGTTCAGTTGGTAAAGAGTTCCTGTAAATAGCTTGATACAAAAGACAGTTTCACATAGTGGATGAATTGCTGCCCTAAGGGTCCAGCAAGTAGTTTCCTAACTTTAGCTTCTTCACTAATGGGTCAACGGATGAATACAGTAGAAATTAACTACAGAGAGTTCCAGGATGCCTCAGATAAGAATAATATACTTTCCCAGATAATGATGTTTGTACTGAAACAATAACAACCATGTCAACTTTATGTCGGGGGCTTCCCTGATGGCTCAGATGGTCAAGAATCTGCAACGCAGGAGACCTGGTTTGATCCCTGGGTCAGGAAGATCCCATAGAGAAGAGAATGGCAATCCACTACAATATTCTTGCCTGGAGAATCCCCTGGACAGAGGAGCCTGGTAGGCTACAGTCCATGGGGTCACAAAGAGTGGGACACAACTGAGCAACTAACACTTTCACTTTCATCTTCTAGGATGTTAACACCTAGAAGGTTAGGACTCTAACTTGGTGAAATATTAAGCATAATGGGCTTGTGTCCACCCAGCTGTGGCTCAAAAATTAAGTTTTTCTGTCTTATCTGGATCTTTAGAATTGCTTAAACAAAGTCTGTGAGTACTCAGGAAATGCTGACTTAAAATATTTCATGAGTGGGTCATCCATCATCACATGTTCCTGCGAGGTATGTAAGATATTGTCACCCTCACCTGCCTGTTCTTATTTGATAAATGCTAATTGATATTATCTGACTTTCAAATGAATTATAAGAAGGTGGGTTTGTAACATCCCTTCTGATTAATTTCAGTTGAATAGTTCTGACTTTCACCCAACCCTGATGAATAGCTTGTATCTGATTGCCTTGTATTTGCTTCACACCTCAATACTGTTGAGAATAATATAAAGAAAAGCTGCCTTCCCCAAAACAGGAAGAGCAAAGAAAAACCTAAGGGAGTCTGCATAAAAAAAGATGAAAGAAGAATGAATATAATGGTAATACAAAGGCCCATGGGTCCTTTGATATCATGATCAGTTCAGTTCAGTTCAGTTGCTCAGTCGTGTCTGACTCTTTGAGACCCCATGAATCGCAGCACTCCAGGCCTCCCTGTCCATCATAAACTTCCAGAGTTTACTCAAACTCATGCTCATCGAGTTGGTGATGCCATCCAGTCATCTCATCCTCTGTCGTCCCCTTCTCCTCCTGCCCCCAATCCCTCCCAGCATCAGGGTCTTTTCCAATGAGTCAACTCTTTGCATCAGGTGGCCAAAGTATTGGAGTTTCAGCTTCAGCATCAGTCCGTCCAATGAACACCCGGGACTGATCTCCTTTAGGATGGACTGGTTGGACCTCCTTGCAGTCCAAGGGACTCTCAAGAGTCTTCTCCAACACCACAGTTCAAAAGCATCAATTTTTCGGTGCTCAGCTTTCTTCACAGTCCAACTCTCACATCCATACATGACCACTGGAAAAACCACAGCCTTGACCAGACGGACCTTCGTTAGCAAAGTAATGTCTCTGCTTTTTAACATGCTGTCTAGGTTGGTCATAACTTTCCTTCCAAGGAGTATGTGTCTTTTAATTTCATGGCTGCAGTCACCATCCACAGTGATTTTGGAGCACCCAAAAATAAAGCCTGACACTGTTTCCACTGTCTCCACATCTATTTGCCATGAGATGATGGGACCAGATGCCATGATCTTAGTTTTCTGAATATTAAGCTTTAAGCCAACTTTTTCACTCTCCTCTTTCACTTTCATCAAGAGGCTTTTTAGTTCCTCTTCACTCTCTGCCATAAGGGTGGTATCATCTGCATATCTGAGGTTATTGATAATTCTCCCGGCAATCTTGATTCCAGCTTGTGCTTCTTCCAGCCCAGCATTTCTCGTGATGTACTCTGCATATAAATTAAATAAGCAGGGTGACAGTATACAGCCTTGATGTACTCCTTTTCCTGTTTGGAACCAGTCTGTTGTTCCATGTCCAGTTCTAACTGTTGCTTCCTGACCTGCACACAGGTTTCTCAAGAGGCAGGTCAGGTGGTCTGGTATTCCCATCTCTTTCAGAATTTTCCACAGTTTATTGTGATCCACACAGTCGAAGGCTTTGGTGTAGTCAATAAAGCAGAAATAGATGTTTTTCGTGAACTCTCTTGCTTTTTTGATGATCCAGCAGATATTGGCAATTTGATCTCTGGTTCCTCTGCCTTTGCTAAAACCAGCTTGAACATCTGGAAGTTCTCGGTTCGAATTGCTTAAGCCTGGCTTGGAGAATTTTGAGCATTACTTTACTAGCATGTGAGATGAGTGCAATTGTGCGGTAGTTTGAGCATTCTTTGGCATTGCCTTTCTTAGGGATTGGAATGAAAACTGACCTTTTCCAGTCCTGTGGCCACTGCTGAGCTTTCCAAATTTGCTGGCATATTGAGTGCAGCACTTTCACAGCATCATCTTTCAGGATTTGAAATAGCTCAACTGGAATTCCATCACATCCACTAACTTTGTTCATAGTGATGCTTTCTAAGGCCCACTTGACTTCACATTCCAGGATGTCTGGCTCTAGGTGAGTGATCCCACCATTGTGATTATCTGGCTTGTGAAGATCTTTTTTGTACAGTTCTTCTGTGTATTTTGCCACCTCTTCTTAATATCTTCTGCTTCTGTTAGGTCCATACCATTTCTGTCCTTTATTGAACCCATCTTTGCCTGAAATGTTCCCTTGATATCTCTTATTTTCTTGAAGAGATCTCTAGTCTTTCCCATTCTGTTGTTTTCCTCTATTTCTTTGCATTGATCGCTGAGGAAGGCTTTCTTATCTCTCCTGGCTATTCTTTGGAACTCTGCATTCAAATGGGAATATCTTTCCTTTTCTCCTTTGCTTTTTGCTTCTCTTCTTTTCACAGCTATTTATAAGGCCTCCTCAGACAACCATTTTGCCTTTTTGCATTTCTTTTCCATGGGGATGGTCTTGATCCCTGTCTCCTGTACAATGTCACGAACCTCCATCCATAGTTCATCAGGCTGTCTGTCTATCAGATCTAGTCCCTTAAATCTATTTTTCACTTCCACTGTATAGTCATAAGTGATTTGATTTAGGTCATACCTGAATGGTCTAGTGGTTTTCCCTGCATTCTTCAGTTTAAGTCTGAATTTGATATCATGATAGCCACTAGAAATATAAGTCTTCTCTAAAGAGAAGTCTGAGTTATTATGTATTTTCCATTAAAATATAGATTCATGAACAATTTGGAGTTAGTATGATAATTTTGACTATCTTCTTTTAAAAATGAATGTGCACAAACATATATGGTGAATCAATCTGTCTTTGTTCATGTGTGGATTGTTTCAATGATTAATAGATAATTTTTAGGAAAAAAATCTTCTCACCTTCCAAATTTTTCCAGTGTGTCAGTCATTTAACTCAAAACGTTATTGGATTTAACAATTAAAAAATGTGATTTGTGGAGTGATTAGCTTCATTCTTATAATGGTTGGATGGCTTTAGTGTTTCAGGCTTTTTCCTGTTTCACCAGTGAATCCACTGAAAATATAGTAAGAGTTGACAGCATAGAACAAATTCACCAGAATTTGTGATGAAGAAATTAATTGCAAGTTAGGCTACACTCTCTTTGCTTGTGACCTGTGTTCAGGGACACTGATCCCAGAGGGAAATGGAATTAACTTTTGCCTCATATTTCATGGTTGTTTTGTGGTCTTGGCCTTATTTAATGGTTCTGCTCCCTTTAACTGTTTTAAAAGGAAAGAAATAGTCATGTGGCCAAAGAAGAAGGTTTCAGAGAACCTAGAACTCTCTATATACCATTCAGACATCTGGAAGTTTTTTTTTTAAATATACTTATTAATGTGTTTGTTTATTTTTGGCTGCACTGGGTCTTCACTGCTGTGTGAGGGCTTTCTCTAGTTGCTGTGAGCAGGGGCTTCTCTCTGGTTGTGGTGCAGGGGCTTCTCATTGTGGTGGCCTCTCCTGTTGCAGACCACAGGCTCTGGGGTGTACAGGATCAGTTGTTGTTGCACAGATGCACAGGTTTAGTTGCTCTGCAGCATGTGGGATCTTCCTGAACCAGGGATCGAACCTGTGTCCACTGCATTGGCAGGTGGATTCTTAACCACTGGACCACCAGGGAAGTCCCTGGAAGTCTTGACATGAGATTTAGTTTGGAAGGCACTCTGAAAAAGCACTCTGTGAATTATTCTTTTCCACTGAGCCCACATAGGAGCAGTGGAGGTACATCTTAAATTTCTACCAAAAGATAAGTTCATGACTTAAAACGTTCACACCAACAACATCGCTAACATCAAATTGCCCTTTAGAGGAAGGTAAAAAAGTAAAAGCTGTAAGGAATGGAAGCAAAGAGAACAGCTGATCACACCACTGTTTCGACAACATCCTAAATTGTGATAAAGCCTTGATCATGGCTGTGTCTCAGTTTCTAGCCTCTGAGTCAGGTTCGTACCTTCTGGTGTGATTTGAAACAACTCCAGAACAGTTGATGATGCCTCATGTTAAACTGTGAAAGACATTTTATTTAGCAGACATTTTGTCTCTCTAAGTCTAGAAGGTTATTTTTTTTTTTTTCAGTTCATTTTGTCCTCTTCATTTCTGATACTAACTCAGAACATCTTTGTTCATCAGAGGATCTGCTTTATTCATTCCAGCTTCTACGTTTAGCTTGGGATATAATAAGCTCTCTTCTCACAGAGGAGACTGGGCCAGTACATTATGGATGATTCAGTCTGTTACCTTTTCAGGTGGAAGAGGTATTGCAGAAACACTGCCACTGGAATTCTGTTTCTAAGATTATAATTTTATGCCTGCCTATAAGTTCTGTTTCCAATCCTGTTCCTGGATTTTCAATGAACGAGTGAAGGGAAGTAAAGAGCAGAGAGGGCAGGTTATTGGTACAAGTTTCTATCAGGACTTCTTCCTAAGATCTATCTACTCAAGGGTAATGTAATTTCAGGAGACACTAAAAGACACAGAACACCGTCTTCTTCTAAGGGCCAGTCTTGCTAATTGGCTAGAGTCCAGAGAGGTGTCTTCCTCGGCCCCTGTCCAACTTGAGGCAAGTCAAAGGTACAGGTTGCTACTAGAGAACTCCAACCAAAAACTTTAGGGAACTGTCAGGGAAATTGGTTTAGCAATCTCTAGTGATTTTGTCTCCAGGCTAAGCAGCCTGGCTTTAGGAAAGCACAATAGCATTAGAAAACACAATGTTTTAAAAGACAGTGGTGATATGTCTGGGAGTCCAATGGGGACTCTGATGCCTGCTAAAGGGACCTACAAAAAGTTCCTAAGTCAACTAAGACCTGAAGAATAAGACCCTAAGAAGACGAAGTTTCTCCAGGGCACCACTGAGATTGAGATATGACACAGGCTTTTAGGGGGAAACCAAGAGTCCTGTTCACTTCAGTCTAGTTCCAAGTCTATGGTGACTTTTTATGATACCCCCCTATACTGTATATGAATTTGGGTCAAGGAAAAAGAAATGTACAAACTCTTTTTCTACCTGCACATAGAGGGGTACATTGAGGCTGTATATATATATATATTTTTTCATTTTAGCTAAGTCTACTTACATCTGTGTGTGACTAGGGGAGGTAGTTGGGCGCTATCTAGGATGGTGCAGGTCACTTTAAGAGAAAATAGATGAGAGGATGAAGAGGAATAGAGTGGCTAGAAAGTAAGAAATGTTGATTTTTTAAATCCCAGATCTATCATTTCATAAAACAGTCTTAGCCATTTCCCAGGTCAGTTTTCTCATTTCTCATAAGGATATACCACTTCCTGTTCCTGATTTTTTATGCAAATGGTGTGATATTTCATTCATTGCTTATGAAGAAACATAGTGAAGAATGTAATGTAAAACAACAATTTATTTATGTATCTTTGAAGCACAAGCTGGAATCAAGATTGCTGGGAGAAATATCAATAACCTCAGATATGCAGATGACACCACCCTTATGGCAGAAAGCAAAGAAGAACTAAAGAGTCTCTTGATGAAAGTAAAAGAGGAGAGTGAAAAAGTTGGCTTAAAGCTCAGCATTCAGAAAACTAAGATCATGGCATCTGGTCCCATCACTTCATGGCAAATTGATGGGGAAACAATGGAAACAGTGACAGACTTTATTTTGGAAGGCTCCAAAATCACTGCAGATGGTGACTGCAGCCATGAAATTAAAAGACACTTACTCCTTGGAAGGAAAGTTATGACCAACCTAGACAGCATATTAAAAAGCAGACATTACTTTGCCAACAAAGCTCTGTCTAGTCAAGGCTATGGTTTGTCCAGTAGTCACATATGGATGTGAGAGTTGGACTATAAAGAAAGCTGAGTGCCGAAGAATTGATGCTTTTGAACTGTGGTGTTGGAGAAGACCCTTGAGAGTCCCGTGGACTGCAAGGAGATCCAACCAGTCCATCCTAAAGGAGATCAGTCCTGAATATTCATTGGAAGGACTGATGTTGAAGCTGAAACTCCAATATTTGGCCACCTGATGCAAACAGCTGACTCATTTGAAAAGACCCTGATCCTGGGAAAAATTGAAGGCAGGAGGAGAAGGGGACGACAGAGGATGAGATGGTTGGACGGCATCACTGACTCGATGGGCATGAGTTTGAGTAAACTCTGGGAGTTGGTGATGGACAGGGAGGCCCGGTGTGTTGCAGTCCATGGGGTCACAAAGAGTCGGACACGACTAAGCAACTGAACTGAACTGAACTGAACTGAGTGGAGAGGAGTTGCAGCTATTTGAAAGGTGATTTTATGGAGTCCAGGCTAGCTGCCAGAGTAGGCTAAGACCAAGTAATTTATCTCAGAATGTCCCCTTGCTTTGTTCTGGCATATTAATGGAAAAAGTTCTAACATTCATTTTAATGAATAATTAGTTTGGGGGGTATCTCCTGTACAGATTGTAGTCTTGTATTGCAGAGCTGAAATTGAATGATTTCAATACATTTGTTTTCAATGCCAACATAAATCAGAGATGAATTACATCTAATCAGTAAAATGGGTTTAATACGTGGCCTATAGGTTGTGGGAACCAATTAATATTTGTAAGCATATTATCCAAGTTCTTAAGTGAGGGCCATTATAGAAGTTGTATTATAGTAGATTGGGTTCAAGTTAAAAAACAATTCTAACTTGTATAGTGCTTAGAGGAAGAGGAAAGTAGAAAGACAAAAGCCATTTTCAGTTAGGCTAATAACTTTTATCTTGAAATGTAACTTGGATATTACAAAGAAGAATAAAACACTTAGAAAACAAATAACACAGCTAGTAATGAAAAGATTTACAAAGAGCTTTTTTTCCCCCATTCCCTCTTCCAAAGGCCAGCCTCCAAATTAAATCCTAGGCTAAAGTTTTAAACTGTCCGCTGCAGACAATTGCCACTTTCCAAGTACCGACTGCCAAGAGCACAAAGAGCAAAGTTTAGTCAAAGTTCATTTTCAGGTCATCCACCCTGGAACCATCAATCTGGACAACCTCTGGGTAACCTCTTCCAAGCTTGTGGACTGGAGCGGGATCCTTTGCAGCCTCATTAGAGCATGCAATAATTAATTTGTCTTAAATAGGAAATTAAACAGTCATGTACAGTGTAGAGAGGAGGTCAGAAAGTGGATCTTGAGGTGCATTGACGACCTCTGTTTGCGAGTCCTCCCAGGCCTGCAGGGAGGCGGGGCAGATGCAGAAGAGAAATAATTGTGTAGGACAAACGTTACAAAACCTCCATGACACAACGCATCCATAAATAGGAGAGAAATTTGACCTGAGAACAAATCGCCAGTGTTTTTAATTTTGCTCAGGCATGCCTGTCTTTCAGAAGACTTAGGGTGAGAACTCGGGCAAAGATGACTTCACAAATCCAGTGTGTATTAACCCAGCAAACTCACCGTTGTCCTTGAACTTACTATGGATTGTATCCTAGACTTGTATTCATGAACTAGAGATTCTGTCATGAGAAAGTGGGAGAAAAGGTCTAATGTGGAGTTCTACTGAGTCAATGTTATTTGTTAATTCATGGTGAATCAAACCATTGTCTTCCATGATAGCATTTTGACATAATTGGAGTTGAATGGATAACATTAGCAACACACACAGGCAATTTTGCAAAATAGATAAAATGGTATTTATTTCTTAGCAATAGAAGAATGCAAGGTTTTTCCAATATACTGTTTCATCTAAAACCTGTGATATCTATCTCCCTACCTATCTATCTAGAATTTTACTATAATAAATTTCATTAGCTGAAAATTAATTTTTACATAATAAAATAGAAGTTAAAAAACCATGACATTATGTAAGTGAGGATATGATAAGATTTATAGTCTTTTGGTCTCTTTATATTTTTGATGAACTTAGTACAAGGTTAGTCTTTAATGGCAAAATATAGATTAAGTAAAACTTTAAAAAATTAAGTTTGTTATGTATGTGGTAAAGAACAAAATTTAAATTATGAAATAAAGCTAAATTGGAAGAGGAATTGTTCAGTCACAAGAACTGGAAAACAAAAGTTTCTGAAAACTTAAAGGGTACTAGTCAAGAAATAGCATCATGAGAAAAAGATCAAGTCATCTCCAAGTTCATTGACTATGTTGCCACAGATATAGAAAAACCACATCTTTGAATATCAAAAGCTCTGAGCATTAAATTGCTATTTGATTTTAACTCTTTAGTACTTTCACATCATGCTAGCATTTTTAATGCTAGCACCTTAATCCCTATTTAAGGGATCATTTAAATTTTTTTCCTGAAAATAAGCAGTCATCCTGTGATTTGGGATTTTTTTCTTTTTTTTTTTTTGAGGTATAATTGACCCACATCACTAGGTTATTTCCTGATGATTCATAGTGAATCAATAACATAGTGATTCAATATTTCTATACCTTATAAAATGATCATCATAATAAGCCTACTTATCATCTGTCACCATACAAAGTTATTACAATATTATTGACTATATTTCCTCATGGTGTACATTTCATCCCCATGACTATTTTTTTTTATAACTCTGTTTTGTGTTTGTTCATTTGTTTTTTGGGTTCCACATATAAATGAAATCATTTGGTATTTGTCTTTTTCTATGTGACTTGTTTAACTTAGTATAATACTCTCTAGGTCCATCCATGTTGTTGCAAATAGCAAGATTACATTCTTTATTCCTTTGTCCATTGATGGACACTTAGGTTGCAATGATGTCTTTACTATTGTGAATAATGCTACAATAAAACATAGGGGTGCAGATATCTTTTCAGGTTAGTGTTTTATTTTCTTTGGAAAAATAAATCTGGGATTTTTAAACATCAAGTTAACTGAGGAATAACTTACAAAGAGTTAGGTTCACTCTTTTAGGTATACAGCTCCAAGAATTTTGATAAATATATACAAATATATAACTGCCACCACACTCAAGATACTGAACATTTCCATCATCCCATAAAATTCCCTTATGCCTCTTTGAGGGAATCCCTTTTCCCTATCTCCTGGCTACTATTAATATAATTACAGTTCCTTTAGTTTTGCCTTTCCAGAATATCACATAAGTGAAATCACTCATGACTGTTTCTTGTCTTCTTTCACTTAGCATAATAAAAGTTTTCATTTGGGGGATAAATTCCTATAAGTGGGATTCCTGAGTCATGTGGTAAATGTATATTTAACCTTATGAGGCTTTATATTAAACTGCTAATCTATTTCCCAAAGTGGCTGTACCATTTAACATTCCCACTAGCAATGTTTGAGAGTTCCAGTTGGTCTGTATCTTTGTCCACACTTGACATTATCAGCTTTTGAATTTTAGAAATTCTAACATACACATAGTAGTAGCTCATCATGGTTTTAATTTGAATTTACCTAGTGGCTATGATGTTGAAAACTTTTCATTACCTTATTTGCCATTTGTATTTCTTCTTTGGTGAAGCCAAAATCTCACCATTTGCTGAAAAAGTTCCAATGGCTACTCACCTCCGAACTTATTGTTAAATGAGGAAAATAAAACTTTGTGTTGGGCCACTGTTCTTTGTTGCATGAAGCTCAATAATCATAACCGAAGTTACAACCTTCTTTTTAAATTAAGATTTTGTGTTCATATTCCTACATTCTCTCTTATTAATGGCACTGCCATTACTGCATCATCTAAGCCAGAAAATTAATCCAGTTGTTTTACTTTTACTGCTTTCTTATCTCCCAAGGCAACAATTCACATCTCTTGAAGGAACTTTTGCAATAGCCCTTTCACCAGTCTCCATATTTCCCCCCATATTGATGTTAGCTTCAGCACTTTAAAATACAGTTAAAATGCTGAATTTCTGCCTAAAACCTTTGGTTTATTACCATCTGTAGGAGGAGATCTGAAGGTCTTAGCCTGGCATGCCCAAGCTTTCACAACTCTTCTCCCATCTACCTTCTCAGCTGGATCATCCGCCTCTACCCCTCCCTTCCCTTTTCTCACTCACTCAACTTACTCCTTCACTCACTCACATGCTGTGCTCCTATGGAACTGGATTGTTCATCCCTGTGTTTCACAATTCAGGGTCCTTGATAGGTTTGTTCTGTTGAGAAAAGCCTCCCTCCCTTTTCTCATCTGAACAACCCCTATTCATCTTTCAAGGTCAGGGTCCTATGTCACTTCTATAACACATTCCCCAATTCTTCTAAGAAGTGTTACACTCTCTCCTCCATCTGTTTCCATGAAACTCAATTCCTTCCTTTATTCTTCTACCCTCTCATATTATGTCTTTATGTGATGGTTTCTCCTACAGAATGTTTGAAGTAGATAATGAATATGAATGCTACTCTGAGATCTCCGAAGCAAGTTCAATATGATATTTTTAAAAAATCTGTGATTTAAAAAATGTTTTCAGAGTGATAGTGATTGCAGTATTGCCATGGTTTATTGTATACTTTCAAAAGTGAAGGGAATGCTGACTCTGAGTTAGGTGTTAGTGGAAATATTCAAATTTGTACCTGCTTTTTTAAAGAATCTGTTATAAGATGTGAAGTAGAGAAGAAGACAAGGATAGAACCCTTAGGCATTCTAATGTTTAAGGGCGGAGCCCAGGTGATGTAAAGAAGGCTGAGAAGAAATAGAGAGGTAGAAAGGAAATTAGGAGGGTGATTAATTAAGTCAAGGAGTTTAAGGGAAGAGGCCAAGTGATATTAGTATTTAAAAGAGCCTATAGGACCTGATCAACAAAAACCTTTGCTTGAATGATCTCTGACTTTCACGGCAGCCATTAGCTTTATATAGGTTTGGGAGGAGTAAGTTATTTTTTCCTCTGGCTCATCAGATCATCAAGTTTGGATTTGTAGAGCTTAAAGACCAAATTCTATAACACAAAAGATAACCTTGAGGCCTTTTCTAGCCATAAAAGTACCAGTCTCATAAAGTGATTAAAAGTGATAATGTTCAGTCTATAAATTAATCACGGGAAATGTGGACATAAATTTCAGCAACTTTGTGTCATTATGAGTTTGTGTAAAGGATTTTGTTAGAAGAAATAAAGACTTAGGACCACGTGATGCGTGAACTATGTTTCTAGATAAGGAGACGGCTGGGCAAATGACTCCTTGTTTAATCACCTGTTCTATTTTTTATGATTTAATATATGACTCTCTTTTACATGATTGCATTTTAGATTTGATTGATTTTGGTTTTTAATTGTTAAATATGGAATTGATTAGACTTAGTTTTATGAGAATATAATTGGATGTAAATTAGGCTTTGGTAAAATTTAAATCGAAAATATATTAGACAAATTCCTTAATCTTTTTTTTTTTTGCCTCAGTTTCTTCATTTGTAAAATTAAAGCTTTGGACTAGATGACCTTGAAGGTTCTTATGAGGTATAACAGTTGAAAACTACAGTTTTATGTGGAGGAAATAGCTATGTAGTTAATCAAATCCTTCATTTTTCAAGTGATTATTTTGGCTTCTGAGAGCTTATGAGAAATCCCTTCATTTATGACTATTTGTATTCATTATCTAGACATTGTCCTCATATAGATGGAGGCTAGTGATCACGTCAGTTCCAACGTGGAAAATGTCTCTCTTTCCAGTAGCCAAGTTTTAAACATGAAGGATGGTAGCAGGGTTTAAGCAACCAGGGCTGTCTGACTTACCTATATTGAATTACTGCAAAAGTCATGTTAATTTTTAGAACTGCTTCACATCTTGAGAAAACGTAATGCCAGGAGGCCAGCAGGTCGCACCGCCTGTGGAGGAAGCCGCTTTGCCTGCGCCTGGTGGCTCTGCAGGGCTGTTTGCTGTCCTCAGCCACAGTCAGAACTGGCTGTCTTTCATGCCATTGAGTCAATTGCTCAGAATTTGGAATATACTACCTCCAGCACCTGAAGAGGCATACCCACTGCCATTCTTCTTTCTTTGTGGTGGGAATACCATGATGGAATAATTCGTGTTTTATTTTTGAGGGAATGTTTCAGACCGCTGGACCCCTTCAAGCCTCACTGCTGTGTGAAGTCCCTGAATCTCTGTAAGATTTATCCTCCATTCTCTGGGCTACAGTCCATGAGGTCACAAAGAGTTGGACATGACTGAGTGACTGACTAACTCTGGGACACACCAAGGCCTCCACTTGCCAATTCTTGCTCGTCTGATTTGATTAACATGTCATCCATATAGTGGGCCAATGTGATGTTTTGTGAAATGTCCAGATGATCCAGAAGATTCATTTGGACTGTATTATGACTGAGGGTGCAGGGTTAACATAGCCTTGAAAGTGAAAGTATTGGTCATTCAATTGTGTCTGGCTCTTTGTGACCCCCTGGACTGTAGCCCACCAGGCTCCAGTGTCTATGGAATTCTCCAGGCAAGAATACTGGAGTGAGCAGTCATTCACTTCTCCAGGGGATCTTCCCAATCCAGGGAAGATCAAACCTGGGTCTCCCACGTAGCAGGCAGATTCTTTACCGTTTGAGTGACCAGGGAAGCCCTTAACATAGCCTTGGGGGAAATTAAATGTGCATGATTGTCCATCTGACATGAATATGAACTATTTCTAATCCTCTTTCCTTTTAAAAAAAATATTTAAATCGATTCATTCATTCACTTATTTCTTTTTGGCTACATGGGATCTTAGTTTTGGCATGTGGGATCTTTTTTTTCTTTTGTTGTGGGTCACTGTCTTCTCTTTAGTTTCTCCCCAAGGGCTTAATTGCCCTAGGGCAAGTAGCATCTCAGTTCCCTGACTAGGAATGGAACCTGAATCCCCTGCTTTGAAATGCAGATTTTCAATCACTAGACCTGATCCTTTTTCTTGATAGGAATAGAAAAGATCACATTTGCTAGATCAATGTCTGCATAGTTTGTACCTGAGGCTCTATTAGTCTGCTGTAGTAAACATACCATATCTGGCACAGTAACTGCATTTGGTTAGGTTTTTGATAGTCAAATGTCATGTACAGGATCCATCTGACTTTGTGGAATTCATTATGGATACCATGAATTTAAATGAAAAGTGATGGTGACCACTGCCTCTGCATTCTTTAGGTCTATAAGATGGTACTAACCTCTCCACTACCACCAGAATGAAATTTTTTAGCTGCGGAAGGGAAGTTACACAGATTTTCACTGGGCTTTTTCTCTGATGATAGGTTTTACCCTGTATGCCAAGGACCAGATATGGAAATATTTTGATTCCAGTTATACCTCTGGAGACCCAGGGAACGACGCCTGTGGGCCTAGTGGACCTGCTGTAAGCCAAACTTGGGTCAGGACCTTGTTCATCATCTGGCTCCCACACATCTCTGCTCTAACAGGGGCCATGACGACTCTGGGCCTTTGGTTAGCAATGTTCATTTGGTCCTGTGCCTAGGAGTCCTCAAAAAATATGAGTATTTCTCTTTTCCAAGTTTCTGGTAGTCTGAGTAAGTGGTTCTAGGTCCTTTTAATCAGGGACCACCATAGAGACTTGCTATGCTGTTGCAAAGTTCTCCCAGGGACCCAGCATCTCTTTTAGTCATTGGATTTTCAGTCTGGGGCTGACTCAGGTCTACAAACTGGGCTTTTACTAGGGCAGCTGTCCTGAGTCTCTACATTATCCATCCTTGATTTCTTTTAGTTGTATATATTAAGAAGTATACTTGTTACTTCCCATAACTTTCCTTTAGGAATGCCATGTTGTTTGAACATCTCCACGGCTCCTTTCGAGCAATTTCCCACTCATTGTGATTACGACCCCCACTTGCTTCTGATGCTTCAGCATCATCACCACTTGGCCACGATTATGATCCCTATCATTCCTACTGGGATCTATCATCTCTCACGCTTTCAGAGAGAGAAGTGCTATAATAGCATCTCTTACCTTAGCCCTGGCCTACAGACAGCAGTCACCACTGATGTTTTCAATGATTCTAGTGTCCCTCAAGAATCTTTTCAATGATTTTTCTAGAATCTTTTCAATGATTCCAGATGTTTAAGCTGGATTTAGAAAAGGCAGAGGAACCAGAGATCAAACTGCCAACATCCATTGGAGAGTTCCAGAAAAACATCTACTTCTGCTTTGCTGACTAGGCCAAAGCCTTTGACTGTGTGGATCACAACAAACAATGGAAAAATTCTTACAGAGATGGGAATACCAGACCACCTTACCTGCCTTCTGAGACATCTGTATGCAGGGCAAGAAGCAACAGTTAGAACAGGACATGGAAAAACGAACTTATTCCAAATTGGGAAAAGAGTATGTCAAAGCTATATATTGTCACCTTGCTTATTTAACTTATATGCAAATTACGTCATGTGAAATGCCACACTGGATAAAGTGCAAGCTGAAATCAAGATTGCCAGGAGAAATATCAATAACCTCAGATATGCAGATGACACCACCCTAACGGCAGAAGGCAAAGAGGATCTAAAGAGCCTCTTGATGAAAGTGGAAGAGTGAAAAAGCTGGCTTAAAACTCAACATTCAAAAAACTAAGATCATGGCATCCAGTCCCATCACTTCATGGCAAATAGATGGAGAAACAATGGAAACAGTGACAGACTTTATTTTGGGGGGCTCCAAAATCACTGCAGATGTGACTGCAGCCTTGAAATCAAAAGATGCTTACTCCTTGGAAGAAAAGCTATGACCAACCTAGATAGCATATTAAAAAGCAGAGATATTACTTTATCAACAAAGGTCTGTCTAGTCAATGCTATGTTTTTTTTTTTTTCCCAGTAGTCATGTATGGATGTGAGAGTTGGACCATAAAGAAAGCTGAGTACCAAAGAATTGATGCTTTTGAACTGTGGTGTTGGAGAAGACTCTTGAGAGTCCCTTGGACTGTAAGGAGATCAAACCAGTCAATCCTAAAAGAAATCAGTCCTGAATATTCATTGGAGACTGATGCTGAAGCTGAAGCTCCAAATCTTTGGCCACCTGATGAGAAGAACTGACTCACTGGAAAAGACCCTGATGCTGGGAAAGATTGAAGGCAGGAAGAGAAGGGGATGACAGAGGATGAGATGGTTGGATGGCGTCACTGATTCGATGCACATGAGTTTGAGCAAGCTCCACGAGTTGGTGATGGACGGGGACATCTGTCATGCTGCAGTCCATGGGGTTGCAAAGAGTGGGACACGACTGAGCAACTGAACTGAACTGAGCTGAGTGTTGCTCTAACCAGTGCATTTCTTACTTTCCCACTTTTCCTTAAATTAATGGTTAATTATCCTTAGCTTTTCATTATAACCTTCATTACTAAAGCCTCCAGACTTCTAAAATACCTGAGATATTGCCCACACCAATGCATTCCCTTCTACCTGTTTGTCATTGGTGAAAGTAATAGCATTGGAAGTGTTACAGCATGCTGGGAGATAACAGGAATCTACCTAGCCCCAGGGACAGGGTCCTTATACCAGTTGGCTAAAGGATGATCCAACTCAAACATTTTATCTTAGAGTCTGCTTCCTGGGATTATTCTTGGTATTAATTCTCTTAGGTCAAATTCCCTAGAAAAAAGACTTGACAGAGATATGTATTTAGGAAGTTAACTGGTCAGTGTTCTTGGGTATAAGATTTGTGGAGAAGTGCAAGGGGAAGAGGTTTGGGGCAAAGGAGACATTGATTTGTGATGTAGTTGCAAGAATGATCTCAGCTGATTATGTAGGGAGCTCTGGAGCTGGGATGGTTTTTCAGAGCTGTCCTAATTTGAGGCATCCAGGCCACGATTTTAACCAGATGCTAAATCAAGAGTATCTTTAAAGATGAAGTTTTAGGCAGGTGGCTTTCTTCTATCGAAGGCAATTTCCAGAAGAAAACCTAATTGCAAACATTCCATAGCCAACATCCTGGCTGATAGTGGATAGAGGTCATGGTCTTGGAGGGGGATTCTGGCAGCACACCACAGCATTCACTACAGATGTCATCAGAAGTGGTGCTTTAGCATTCTTTAAATTTTTCTCTGATTTGTATTGTTTTGTTTTAGTACTGTTTTTAAAATTGAATACCCTCATTTGTAAAAAAAAAAAAAAAAGTAACTTGAAACTTTATAAAAAAAAAAGAAAAGTCAAAGCACACAAACTTTCCAATTTCTAAATTTCTAACCTCTTTTGTTTCTGGAATTTTTAAATTTCCTTAATATTTGAGGTAAATAGAGAAATTTATTTGATTTTTTGAGTACTTTAAAAATAAGTCAGTCAGCGGAAAAGTCAATGTCAGAAAACACTGGTTGCTTAGAACCTACTATACTTCTTGTTGAAAAGAAAAAGTGCTCTAGTAGGATGCCCAGATTCCTCCCAAGGGAGATCCCTCCTACCCCACCATCAGGAGCAAGGCATATGTCATCCTAGCTACTGAGAGTCTTGGTTGCCATCACTCAAACATGCATTCCCTCTACAGGAATTGCCCCTGTCCAAAGATAGCCACTTTGCCTATGGTTGTGCTCTATCTCCAGTTCCATTGCCGGCCTCATCTCATGACTGGGTCAGTGGGGACAGGGTCTTAGTCCCCTTGCCTCAATTTAGGGCCACTCTGAAAGACTATTATAGCTAGAGTTCACCACAGGAAAAGCTAAGGCTTCTCCTGCAATTGCCTTTTACTTTAACACTTTTCTCTGTCCAATTCTTTCCTTTTTCCCTTTTTGTATTGTGCTTCAAAGCATTCCCCAACACATTTTCTACAGGCAAGTATCCATCTCAAATCTGTTTCCTGAAAACCCAATCTAAGAAAATATCCTTTATATAACTTGATAATGAGAGAAAGATCCCCTGGAGGAGGAAAATGGCAACCCACTCCAATATTTTAGCCTGAAATATCCCATGTACAAGAGAAACCTGGTTGCCTACAGTCCATGGGGTCTCAAAAAGTCAGACACGACGAGCAACTAAGCACATATGTGAGAAGGGGGAACAATCCTCCAAATAATGATGATAAAACAGAGTAGATACATAATATAGTGTGTTCAAAAATTTAATTTTCTGAGATAGAGTTATATTTCTTATTAAGCATATGAACACAAAAATATATTTTAGTCGATTATTCTGACTAAAGTTTTAAGTGCTTGTTATCCAATTGCTATTAGCAGTTTATTACTGATAATCAGAAAATTTCTATTCTTTCTTCCTTTTCTCTTTTTATATGGCTGCAGACAATAATTCAGGGAATGGCCTTTCACTAAAATGAGTTTTGTCAGAAGGTTGGGAAAGGCATTGCAAAGATTCTGAGGGGAACATACCATTCATTGCCATTGCTAAGAAACCAGACAGAAATAAAAAATAAAAGTAGTGTTCTCAGAAACAAAATTAGAGCCATGTTGGCAAAGAAATTTAATATCTCTGAGCATCACTTGTCCTTTTTATAAAACAGGGACTATGGTGACACCTTTAGCATAAACTTAGTTTCAGTGTTCATTCAGGCTAGATTCCACTTCAAGCACTTTGAAGCCACACTACTGACCTCTGTTGCAAGCAACTTGGCTGAGTAGTTTCATTGTTGTTTAGTTGCCAAGTCATGCCCGACTCTTTGCGACCCCATGGACTGTAGCCCTCCAGGCTCCTCTGTCCATGGGATTTCTCAGGCAAGAATACTGGAGTGGGTTGCCATTTCCTACTCCAGGGGATCTTCCCAACTCAGGGATCGAACCCACGTGTCCTACATTAGCAGGAGGATTCTTTACCACTGAGTCACCAGGGAAGATAAATGTAGGACACTTCTTAAGGAAGAACATTTAAAATACTGAATAAAACATGAAAAACATACTTTCAAATACATGGCTGATTTAAGAAGGAAAATCTTCTGAGACCAAAGTGATAAAACATGTATCAAGAGATATAAGCAGGCAGAGTACTGGGCATGTATTTTGTGGAGATGGTAGGTTATCTACATTGCCCAGTGGCCTCTTTGGGTTTGTTCAAGCTATACATGTGTGGAAAACGCAACAAACCGGAGGCCTGCGTAGGCAGCAAGACCAATTAAAGACCCTGCACAGAGTCTGCTCTACTGGGGAGTCACTAGGGCAAGCTGTTCTCAGCTTGCTGAGGCATGACTCTGTCCTAGCCCACTCTGTCTGCTGTCCTCAGAGGACATGTTTTAGGATCTCTGAATGTCACTAAGTTAGGGGCAGCTGCCTCCCACCCTTCCTGCTAAGATATCCCCTCACCACATGCAAAAATCAGTTTCAGACAGCCGAAGGATTTCAATGTAAAATGCAGGACTTCAATACTTTTAGAAAGCAGTATGTAATCTCTGCAGGAATAGATTCTTAATCAGCACATCAAAATAATAAATCATGATGAATATGATCATATTAATTTATCACAAGGTTCCCCCCCAAACAGGAAATGTTACATCACAAACTGGGAGAAGATCTTTGTGAACACATATACCCAATAAAGGATAACATCCAGAACCTCTGAAAACACTAAGCCAATATGAAAAGACAAACAGTCTACTGGAGAAAAAGGTAAAAGACATTAGCAGACATTTCACAGGTGAGGAAAAAATAAACAGCCAATAAACTTATGAAAAGATGTTCAACTTATTAGTAATAAGGGATATGCCAAGTTTAACCACAATGAAATGCATTTTACATACATTATACTGGTAAATGTAAAGGCACTGAAATACCAAGACTTGATGAAGATGTAATAAACTGCACAGTCACTTTAGAAAACACCTTGGCATTATCTAATGAAGTTGATCTACATCATATCCTTCTACAAACTTACCAATTTCGAATATATAGCTTATAATGTTTCATGAGTCCTGGTGTGCTTGGATCAGGCTGATTTATATCACTTTTCCTGTGATTTTTTAAAAAATATTTATTTATTTTTGGCTACACTGGGGTGTTCATTGCTTAGCAAGGGCTTTCCCTAGTTGCGGTGAGCTGGGCCTACTCTTTGTTGTGGTGCACAGGCTTCTCATTGTGATGACTTCTCTTGTTGCAGAGAATGGGGTCTAGGTGCGAGAGCTTCAGTAGTAGTGGCACATGAGCTTAATTGTTCTGCTGCATGTGGGATCTTCCCGCACCAGGGATTCCACCCTTGTCCCCTGCACTGGCAGGTAGATTATTAACCACTGAACCACCAGGGAAGTCCATGATCATTTTTAATAGCATCTCTTTGCTCTCCCCCCAGTTTTTTTAGTTTGATGATAAAATGTATGGCTGTTCTATCATCATTGTTAAAAAGATATGTAATGATATACAAAAATATATGATTAATGAATGCCTATTATTGAAGATTGGGTTTTAGCAATTTCTTTTATTCTTTATACCATCTTTTTTTTTTCCTTTTAAAATATGCAGGCACCACAAAGCAATTAGATTCCACTTTAAGACTGGGGACACCATTGGTAAGGTACACATGGTCTTCTGGTGGGGTCTGCTTCAGTTAGAATAATAGTTAGGAACCCCTGACAATAGCAGTACCTGATCGCTAACATAGGGGAGCAGCTGACCCAACCATTCTATTTCTTATTCATCTCTTGGTGATCATATAAATCTTTTTCTGTTTTTCTCAACATTGTAAAACAATTTTTTTTTCCCTTGAGAAACATAAATTTTTTCCAGATTTCCTTAGAAATGTTTTCAAAGAGAATTACCCCTAGAGATCACTGTCTCAACCTCTAAATCATTTAAAAACACGCTTCAGAATCTCCTGAAATTTTTCTACCTACTTCCTTACAAAAATAATCCTGTTTTTCATGAAACAAAGAATTCTTGAAATAAGCAAACAAAAACTATAGTTGTCTTGTTACTTTCTATTATGTCTTTATATATTTTTAAATTAGTATTGCAGTGCTATTCCTGTGTTTTTCACTATGGATGCATTTTTTTTTCAGCCATCATCTGTATAGATCTGGTTCAAATATATCCTAGAGATATGAAGAAATGCATTCTGAGTTAGTAAATTGGGGATTGGCAATAATTCTAAGTAGTGCCACCTTATAATATTTTATGGTGATGGCAACCAACCATTCTTAATAATTTATAATATGTCCAGCTCATCCAAGTAAACTTCATTTTAGCATGATGATATTTTACCTTTAGTAAATGCCTTCCATGGCTTCTTCCATCTTTCCATCTTCAAATATTTATTAAGCCTGCAATTTGCTAATGATAGAAAGATACAGCATGTGCTAAATGATATAAATGTAGTGTTTCTCAGTGCTTGATATGCCCTACTATACATTATCTGTCTTTCAGAGATCACCTGATTTTCTCATGTCCTAAGACATTTTAGGAAAAAGAAATGGTGGTTTTGGCTATATAACAGCAGTAGAATTGTACAGCATACAAACTATGTCAGTATATATTATCCTAGTAGTTTTTAAAGCTCTTTCTTAGAGTGTTAGAACTATCACATCTCTATAGCCTTTGATGTTATGGTATGAAGATCAGTTGAACTAAATTCAACTGACTAAATGGCATAGTTACATACAATTCTACCTTGAAATAAAGAAACTCCATTTATGTAAAAATGTATTTAAATAAAATGTATTTATTTTATATAAAACACTGCCACTTAAAAAGATAAGTAACCCAATGGCAGACGCATGCCCAGGGAGGGTCAGAATTCAATTCAGAAGGTCTTGGATTTTTTTCCCCCTTGTTTTATGTTTTTTTTTTTTTTTTTTTACTTCAATTCCCATTTATTTTTGGCTTTTAGGGCAATGTCATCTTTTCAATATAAAAAAAAAGCAGCAAGTTCAACACAAAGTAGAAACTGAAATGTAGAGTAGGACAAAACCAAGAGTATGGGGGAAAAGTCAATGGCAAAAGTAAGAGATGAGATGTTGCCAAAAGATGGGGGGTGTCCTGTCCCCTCTCTGGGGAATGACATTTCAGTTCAGTTCAGTTGCTAAGTCATGTCTGACTCTTTGTGGGAGCTTGCTCAAACTCATGTCCATCAAGTTGGTGATGCCATCCAATCATCTCATCCTCTGTCATCCCTCTTCTCCTCCTGCCTTCAGTCTTTCCCAGCATCAGGGTCTTTTCCAATGAGTCAGTTTTTTGCATCAGGTGGCCAGAGTATTGGAACTTCAGCTTCACATCAGGCCTTCTAATGAATATTCAGGATTTATTTCCTTTGGATTGACTGGTTTGATCTCCTTGCAGTCCAAGGGACTCTCAAGAGTCTTCTCCAACACCACAGTTCAAAAGCATCAATTCTTCAGTGCTCAGCTTTGTTTACGGTTCAACTCTCACATCCACACGACTACTGGAAAAACCATAGCCTTGACTAGATGGACCCTTGTTGACAAAGTAATGTCTCTGCTTTCTAATATGCTGTCTAGGTTGGTCATAGCTTTTCTTCCAAGGAGCAAGCATCTTTTAATTTTAGTCACGTCTGCAGTGATTTTGGAGCCCAAGAAAATAAAGTCTGTCACTGTTTCTATTGTTTTTCCAACTATTTGCCATGGAGTGATGGGACCGGATGCCATGATCTTAGTTTTTTGAGATCATTGAGACATTTAGGTGGTAGCATATACGTTTCCATATCCATTCTTTTCTGTAAGTAAAGATAGGGTTGGGGAGGAGCTTTCTGGAGACTAAGGGACTAAGGCTAGTTTCTCTCTTGTTCCTCTTGACCCCCTTTTCTGACTAGGAGAAAGGAAGGAGTCCAGCATTATGAAGGAGGGTCAGTGGAAGAGGGAAGGATACCACTTGACAGGGTGGGGCCAGACACTTGCAAAGGAGATATCTGAGGAGAGAGCTTGGCAGGAGACTGAAAATGGAGAGAATACTGCCAGCACCTCCCCGGAAACCGAGAGAGGGGCAGGGAGCTAGATACCTGGAAGCTAGGACTTTAACTGCCTGGATGCCCTTTTCCAAAACCCTACCCCTTCCTTGGAGGGACTTGCACGTGCTCCTTGGTTTCCTTTCTCCTGGTCTGCCACACGGCCTAAGATGGTGCTCATCTCTCCAGGTTTTTAGCACCCTGTTCTAGATGGGATTTGATGAGACCTAGATTCTTGGAGAGTTATCTCAAACAGAGAGGGAATGTTAACTGGACAGATGGGACGAGTGAGCCCCAGAAGGAAATACAGGGTTACCCAGAATGGCAGAAATCTAGGTTCCCCAGAGTGGAAAGAGAGAAGACATTCAACAAACAATAAATATTTATTGAGCACCTTATTATGTACCAGGTACTGTGCTGGACCACCCCCACCCCGGCTCACCCAAAATGAAAACCCAAGATAAGAGTCAGAAAACACAAATGCTGAGGGAGAGGGAAGGGCCAACTGAGGAAGAAGGCTGAGGGGACTGAGAAGCCTGAGATGATGGGGACTCGGCCTTAGGCCTTCTTTTTGGCCTCCTCACTCTAATCCTCCCCCTCTTCTGTGGTGGCATCCTGGTACTGTTGGTGTTTGGAGATGAGGTCTTTCATGTTGCTCTCAGCCTCAGTGAACTCCATTTTATCCATTCCCTCACCTGTGTACCAGTGGAGGAAGGCCTGCCAGCGGAACTTGGCAGTGAACTGCTCTGAAATGTGCTCAAAAGTTTCTGATGGTCGTGCTGTTGCCAATGAAGGTGACTACCATCTTGAGGCCATGGGATGGGATGTTGCAGATGGCCGTCTTGACATTGTTGGGGATCCATTCCAAGAAGTAGCTTCTGGCTTTGTTCTGCACATTGAACATTTGCTCATCCACCTCCTTCATGAATATTAGCCCACAGAAGATAGCAGCCACCATGAGGTACTGAAAGGTTGTTGCTGAACCATGAAAGACACCGGGATTCTTGGCCTCCGGAAAAGCAGAATTCAATCTGGGGCCAGAGACGAGGCTTGATAGCTCAGAGCTTTTGTGTAATTAAGTTTTATTCAAGTATAAAAGAGATAGAGAAAGCTTCTGACATAGACATCAGAAGAGGGCAGAAAGAGTACCCCCTGCTGGTCTTTAGCTGGATGTTATAAAGCTACTAGCAGTCTGCTAATTAAAGAAAGGAAAATGTCTCAAAACTCAAAATGGCACTGGGTGAGTCATCCTGGGCCATAAAACAATTGACATGAATCTTGAAGAAAGGCAGATATCCATACAAATACATAGTTTCATTAACTTGGATTAGGAGAACAATATAAGAGTATAACATACTGGTTTGTCAAGTCGGTTCTGAGCCTTTAGGTGAACCGACTTGAAGACAGAGTCTAGGGTAAATGCATAGTTCATTAACATACCTGAAGACAAACATTTCCATAAGAAAAATGCATTGGTTAGCTCAAGGTTTGAGAAAAGTTAAGTTCAGGTGGAACCGGGTGTCATTACGGCAACACACAATTTTAAGAGAAACCTCTTTTTATATTTGTATAGAGAAGGGGAAAAAATATAACACTAGTTTTCTCCTGCCGCTTAAGAGAAAGATAAAAAATGTCTGACACTTGCAGCCTATGTCCTCCGTTTGGAGACCCCTGGCCTTCCTGTCTGTTACCCTCTCAGTACCGGCCATGGTGGGGGTGACAGGCAGCCATCGTGTTCTTGGCATTGAAGACCAGCTGGGTGAGCTTGGACCCACTGAGCGCCTGATACTGCTGGCTTCCATGACTGGTCAGAGGGGCAAATCCAGGCACGAAGAAGTGGAGACATGGGAAAAGCACCATGTTGACTGCCAGGTTGTGGAGGTTGGCACTGAGCTGGCCAAGGGAGCAGAGGCAGGTAGTGACATCACTTATGGAGGCTGGAAGGGGGTGGTTCATGTCCCTGTGGGTTGGTGTGGTCAGCTTGAGGATGCAGAAGCAGATATTGTAAAGGGCCTCGTTGTCAATGCAGTAGATCTCATCAGTGTTTTCCAGTAGCTGATGGACAGAGAAGGTGGTGGTGTAGGGCTCAACCACAGTGTTGAACACTGGCTGAGGGCACCACGCTGAAGGTGTTCATGATGTTGGCCCCATCTGTATAGCAGCCCTTGCCTCAGTTGTTGCCTGCCCCAGACTGACCGAAAACAAAATCACCTGGTCTGAAGATCTGACCAAAAGGACTTGAGAGGACAGAGCCCATAGTCCTGGGTTCTAGATTCACCAAGATAGCATGAGGGACATATTTGCCTTCTGTGTCTTCATTGTATTTGGTACACGGAGATGCGGTCTGGCTCCATGATGGGTGTGGGTCAGGCTGATGCCATGTTCATCACTGATTACCTCCCAGAACTTGGCACTGGTTGATCGGCCTGGATGTGCTTGAGTTCCCTCATTGTTAAAATGTTTTCTGATCTTTTTGTTGCCTCAAACTGTGTATGGGGCAAGAAAATATGTAATTAATTTTTCTCTGCTCTCTGGTCACAGGCTGGAAGGATGGGACAGGTCCGGTGGGTTGGAGCAACGAGGTTCAAACATGGCAGCCAGAAGGTTCTAGGAGAGCTGGGAGGCTTTTGTATAAACACTATGATGTTATCGATAATTTTACCCATGTCATAACCACCAGAGAGTTAATGTAGGGCTTTTTAAAAAATTTTTTAAAAATGCAAAGATATACTGTATGTCATACTATAAAGGTAGTTTGGCAACAATATTGATTTACCACTTAATTGACCAACCAGGTTTGTTCCAAGAGGATTTTATAGCACAGGCTTGGGAGCATCCCCCCTCTCTTTATATATGATGAAAGAAAAAGAAGTCATTTTGAAAGTCACTGCAAATGTAAGTTACCCAGTTTAAAAACAATCAAGAAAAGAAGCAAACATGTTGAAGAGCATCGTGACTGTCTGAAATCACATTTCTAAGGGCATGACACTGGTGACATGCATGATTGCTTATGTTTCGTGTTATTAGATTATGATGGGAAATAACTACTGAATTCTGACTGAGATAAACCATCAAAAGATGAACTGTTTCCCATATCAACCTGTCAACTCAAGCATATCTTATTTATCTCCTGGTTCTTCCTTTGGGAGGCCAAATGTGGGTGATTGTGAGTGTAACATTGGTAGAGCCTTGGCTTCTTCTTACCATTCAAAACTGAGCAGTTTCACTTTTTCTGCTAATTATGAGACACTTTCAAATAATTTTTGCATCTCTTTTCCAGATTTATTGGGATATAATTGACATATAATATTGTGTAAGTTTAGGGTGCGTGGCGTAGTGCTTTGATTCCGTATACATTGTGAAATGTTTACCACCATAAGGTTAGTTAACCCATCTGTCAACTCACATAGTTACAATTTTTTTGTGTGTGTAGTGAGAGCATTCAAGATCTACTATGTTAGCAACTTTCAAGTATATATTACAATATTGTTAACTATAGACACTATGCTGTATATTGCATCCCTAGGATGTATTTGTCTTATAACTAGAAGTTTGTGCATTTTGACTGTCTTTACCCATTCTCAACCTGGTCCCCCACTCCCAGAAGCCACCAATCTATTCTCTGTTTCTATAAATAGATATATTTTTAGATTCCACATACAAGTGAGATCATACAATATTTATCTTTCTCTGCCTGACTTATTTCACTGAGTATAATATCCCAACTTTTGCTTCTATCATTCATCATTTTTCTAATGAATACATGGATATTGGGAAATAACATTCTAGATATTAATGTACTTTCTCTCCGATTCCTTTCCTAGACAGTCAGCCTGTTATGTTGGATACTGAGAGGTGACTAAAAGGGGACATTAGGAGAAAAAAACCTGACTTGGAGATGCTTACAATAAAGCCAAGGAGAGTAGCTGAGGTCAATCACAGTAGCCAAACTTAATTCTTAACACAACCAAGGAAAAATAATTCTGAAAATACAGATTTCTCCTTGCTTCTCAGCAAGGATATACTGGGAACTTACAGCATAAGTGTTTGGTCTTGAAGTGTGCTTGATTAAGTCCTTTTTCTTTCTACTCAGGTGTCTCAATGAAAGGAGAGAATGGCTTTCAGACCTGATGCCTTTCCTTCCCATTCTGTAATTTTAGATTTAATCAGCATTTTGAACATTCACCAAAAAGGAAACTTCATAAATATTACCAAATGTAAAAAGAAAAAATAATGCTAATCTTACAAAGTCTTTTAAACAATAAAAAGACTAACTGCATTTCAGTATGTTTATGAAGGCAGTATCACCTTAACACCAAAACCTGTGAAGGTTGGCATAAGACAAAGATCAGGCCAATCTCATCCATGAACATAGATAACAAAATCCTAAAACAATGTTAGCAAACTAAATCTGGCAATATATTGAAAAGGATATTATATCATGATCAAATAGATTTTAATCCATAAATGGAAATTTGGTTTAACATTTGCGAGTCAATTAGTGTGATTATCACATTAACAGAATAAAAGAGAAAAATAGATACAGAAGAATAATTTGATTAAACTCAATATCTATTCATGATTTAAAAACTTTATCAAACTATAGCCTTCTATTCATTAATCTAGTCACGAACATCTGCAGAAAGCCTACAGCAAGCATCATACTTAAATGAGAACTTTTGAAAGCTTTCCTCTGAGGTAGGGATAAGACAGGAAAACTTTACTTTTATTCAACATTGTTCTGCAGGCAAAGGAAAATTAGAAGCTACAAGGATTCAAAAGAAAGAAATGGAAAAAAAAAAAGAAATGGAAATGTTGTTATTCTCACACAATATAATTGCTTACATTGAAAATCCAAAACAGTCTACAGATAAGTTGTGTAGTTAATGTTTAGCAACTTTTCTGGGTACAAGTTCAACATATAAATTTTTATACACTTCTATATAATAAAGTGATTATTTCTGATAGCATTAAACAAAATTATTGGATATTTATTTAATGGAGTGTATGTAGGGCATTTACACACAAATCTGTAAAGCATTAATGATAGAAATTAAAGGCATAAATCAGTGGTTGTGTGTGGCATGTTCATTGAGTGGAGGATGCAGTATTGTACAGATTCAGTTCTTTCTTAATTAATTTATAGATTTAAATTGCAACCAAAATCTAAGTTTTCATTGTTATTATTGTTAAAGTTAACAAACTGATTCTAAAATATATGTGGAAACGCAAAGGGCTAAGAATATCCAAAATGCTCTTAAAACAGAGGAAAAATATGGACCACTTATGATACTGAATATCTGGGTTGAAAGCCAAAATAATTGATGATATATCGGTGGAACAGAACAGAGAATTTAGAACTAGACACACACAAACATGAACTCTTGATTTGTGGTAAATGTTGCAGTTATAGAAAAGAAATGAAAAGATGGTTTTTTCAATAGATGGTGCCAGGTCAATTGGATAGTCATACAGGGAAAAAAGAATGAAACTTGAACCCTATGTTACACCATAACTAAGTCTAATTGTATTGCAGAGCTAAGTATAAGTAGTAAATTAATAAAATGTCTAGAAGGTAACATAAAACCACATCTTCCTGACCTTTCCATGAGGAAAGATTTCTCAATAAGAGACAAAAATCATAACCATAAATGAAAATATTAATAAATTGAATTACATTAAAATTAATAAACTGTAATCATCAGAAGATACCACTGAAGAAAGTGAAAGGTAAACTGCATAATATGAGAAGATATTTGCAGTGCATGCATTCCCAAACTAGAGAATTTCTGGAAATCAATGAGAAAAGAGACATAGACAAGGCAACAGAAGAATGCATTCTTGAAGCGGTGCTTTACAAAGACCACCTCCAAACAGTCAACAAACATATGAAAAGGTGCTCACCTTTAAATCATCAGAAAAATGTAAATTAAATGCCCTCTGAGATATCACCACATATTCAATAAAATGGCTAAAATTTGCAAAGCCCAATGCAGAGCAATTGGAGCACTTTATACGCACTGGTAAGAATTAAAGTTGATAAAATGCACTTCAAAAAACTGCTTAACATTATCTATTAAAATGATGAAGCACAAGCTGGAATCAAGATTGCAGAGAGAAATATGAATAACCTCAGATATGCAGATGACACCACCCTTATGGCAGAAAGCGAAGAAGAACTATAGAGCCTCTTGGTGAAAGTGAAAGAGGAGAGTGAAAAAGTTGGCTTAAAACTCAACATTCAGAAAACTAAGATCATGGCATCTGGTCCCATCACTTCATGGCAAATAGATGGGGAAACAGTGCAAACAGTGACAGACTTTATTATTTTGCGGGGCTCCAAAATCACTGCAGATGGTGATTGCAGTCATGAAATTAAAAGACACTTGCTCCTTGGAAGAAAAGTTATGACCAACATAGACAGCATTTTAAAAAGCAGAGACATTACTTTGGCAACAAAGGTCTGTCTAGTCAAAGCTATGGTTTTTCCAGTAGTCATGTATGGATGTGAGAGTTGGACTATAAAGATGGCTGAGCACCAAAGAATTAATGCTTTTGAACTGTGGTGTTGGAGAAGACTCTTGAGAGTCCCTTGGACTGCAAGGGGATCCAACCAGTCCATCCTAAAGGAAATCAGTCCTGAATATTCATTGGAAGGACTGATGCTGAAGCTGAAACTGCAATACTTTGGCCACCTGATGCGAAGAACTGACTCATTGGAAAAGACCCTGATGCTGGGAAAGATTGAAGGCAGGAGGAGAAGGGGATGACAGCAGATGAGATGGTTGGATGGCATCACTGACTCAATGGACATGAGTTTGAGTAAACTCTGGGAGTTGGTGATGGACAGGGAGGCCTGGCATGCTGCAGTCCATGGGGTTGCAAAGAGTCGGACATGACTGAGCAACTGAACTGAACTGATCTTTTAAAATTGTATGCATCCAAACCAATTACCTAATATCCAATTCTACTTCTAGTAATAAGACCAATAGACAGTGACACAAAAATGCATGTTTAAGAATGTTCATGGTACTAGTATTCAAAATAGCTACAAGCTGGAACAACCACTGCCTGACAACAGTGCATGCTCTGTTGTGTTCAACTCTTTGTGACCCCATGGACTGTAACCCACCAGGCTCCCCTGTCCATGGAGTTTTCCAGGTGAGAATACTGGAATGGATTGCCATTTCCTACTCCAGGGGGTCTTCCCAACCCAGGGATCAAACCCTCATCTCTTGCATTTCCTGCATTGGCTGCAGACTGTTTACCACTGTGCCAACTGGGAAGCCCAGTAAGAAGGATAAATAAATTATGTATATTTATTCACTCAAACACTATCCTGCAGTAAACTTTCATGAACTTCAGTTACATGTAATAGCATGAATCAATTTCAAGAGAAGAGGTCAGACATACAAAAAAAATGTATATTGTTGATTCCATTTATGCAGAGAATGAAAATAGGTAAACCACTAGTGTTAGAAATCAAGATAGTGGTTACCCTTAGGAGGAGACAGGAGTGGGCTTCTCTTCTTTAACCTTAGTGGTGTTCACTCAGTTGTGTCTGCTTTGTGATAATACATGGATTAATACATGTGTACACATATTATTCAGATCTGAACCAGTTCTCTCCAATGCCACTGCTAATGCTTGGGTCTAAGCCACCGTCATTATCATTATTTGTCACCCAACTTGCTGCAGTAGTTTCTTGATTTTTTTTACCCTCTGTTTTTACTCTTGATCCCCTTTAAAGTGTTCTCAACACATTAATTGGAACGTTCTCTTTAAAATTAAGTTGTTATGTCTCTCTGCTGTTCAAAATCCTGCAATGGCTCCATGTTTCACACAGTGAAGAAGCCAGAATCCTTATACCCACCTAGGAGAACCCGCATTACATGATCTGGTCTCCAGTTCCCTCTGTGTAGCCAGCTTGTACTCCTTCCCTCCAGCTTGCACCTCCTCTGTCTCCCCACTATTCCATGTGGCTCGCTCTGGAAATTGTGCAGTTCCTGGAACACTCCAGTGCGCTCCTTCATCAGGGCCTTTGCAGTGTTGTTTCTCTAGCCTGGCATGTTCTTGCTTGAGAGGTCTGTGAGCTAACAACTGCTTCCCTCCAAATCTCTTGCAGGTGTGACGTGTTGCCCTTACTTCCCTGTTTAAAATATTTGGTTTGCCCCACCCCCATTCTCATCAGTGCTCCCAGTTCCCCTAACCCTGTCTTCATCCTTATTTTTGAATAACACTTCTATCTCTCTTGTGTACTACATGATCATTTTATTTTTCATCCTTATCATTAATTTTCTTTCCTTGCTAGAAATAGAACAACACATTTATTTTCTGTCGCTTCCTTCAGGGACCCTTGTTTCACTCACTGATACATCTCAAGCAGTTAGAATACTGTAGGTCCTCCACAGATATTTGTGGAATGAATGAATGAACATATCGAATGTCTAACATGTGACAAGAATTCTAGGTGCTGGGAGTGTAATGCTAAGCAAAACTAGAAGCAGTTGCTGCTCTCATAGACTGTTTGCCAGCCTGAGAGACAGTTATCATACAGCATAAGTGCATAGTTATAAAGTATAATTTCAACTAAGCAAGCCTTGAGAATGATAACTGAGGAATCTATCTTCGTCTGAAGGTGGTTCAGGGAAGACTTCATAAAGAAAGCTATGTTTTAGCTGAAATACAATGAAGATGGGTAAGTGACTCTGACAAAATAAGCTTGGGGTGGGGCCCAGGTCTGAACATTTCTTAATAAAACTCCCCAGATATTTCTATACTGGGGCTTCTAAACCAATTTTGATGTATGTGCAGATCACTTGGGAATCTTGTTAAAGTTCAAAATCTGCCTCAGGAGGTCAGGTGTGGGCCTTGCGATTGTGTTGGTCTCCTGAGCTCCCCAGGGATGTAGATGCAAGTGCTCTGCGGTCAACATGTTGAGAAGCAAGGCTTAGTCACTGGCCCCACAGCACCTTCTCAGGAAGACAGTGTTTTCTAAATTATCAGCTGATTTGAGTCCTCTCTCTTTGCCTCCCCTATATGGACTATTCATCCTGAGAACCTAGTATTTCAGCTCAGCAATGTGTATGTCATAAATTTGGACTATGCAGGTTTCGTCTACCTGTTGTTTGAGTGTGTTTTTGTGTCTGCTTGTGTCCAGATGGGCTGGACCCTCCATAAAACAGGGATTGTATTCAGGCCACCTTTGTGTCCTCTGCCTGATCCACTGTGGCCATGATAGTTAATTTCTATTGAACAGTACTGACTCTATCCAGGCAAGTCCTTTTCTTGCCATGCGATATGTATGAAGTATGATTTAAATTATTCTTTGAAAGGTACCATTCATTTCCACCTTTCCGTGACTATAAATGACAACATTTATATTTACCGTATGCCTGGTCAAACACATATTCATGAGAAAAATTAAATGCAATAATAAATGTAAAAACACATCATAAATCATTAAACAGAATTTTGGACATTACTATTATTATTATTGTTATAATAATACCAAATATTTATATTTAAAAAACTGAGCTTCACAGACTTTTAAAGTACTATGGGAGAAGTTGAGTTTCTAAAAATAGGATACTATGGCAAGTTTATTAGCTGAGAATATATAATTTTACCATGGAATGTGTGGTTTTTTTCTTTTTTTTTTAAATATGTGCTAATTTTACAGGTTTGTTGCAAGCTTGAATCAGCACCTATTTAGCACCTATGATTGGGTCTTGAGTTCACAGGAATACTAAAGACCTATGGTAATGATTAGGAAAATAGTCAAGGGTATATCAAAACATTGATGTTTACCTTATATGGAAGGGATAATGCTCCCATGAGAGATCTGACCTATTTTGGCCAAAGCCTCATACACTAATTTTCTATTTAAATCAGAAATCCAATGAGCTAAGAGTATAAAATTAAAACAACAATTGAGGTAACACTTATCGAGTGTTATTTTAGGCATAGCTCAAGTATTAACTCATTTAAAAGGCAATTATTATTATTAGCTCAATTTTATAAGCTAGACCCCGAGGCTCAGAGAGGCTAAAATTGAAAATTATCTCCCTCTAGGAGGAGAGCGTCTTTGAGACACCACTTTAAAATTAGAATATTTCAGAGATCTGTGGAATGGAGGAAAAAAAATAAAAAACAGCTCTGGAGTCTGATAGCTTCACATAAGAATCCTGGTTCTTCCATGATTCCCTGTAAATTCTTGGGCAAATGACTTAACTTCTAAGGATCACAGTTTTCTTATCTACAAAATGGAATAAAATCATACATCCTACTTATTTTCCTTATGCCACTTCTATACAACGTGGCTAGAAAGTGGATATCAAAAACAACAGATTGAGACGTGTCATCATAATAGGTATCTTTCCAATGCCAACACTATCAGATTAGGCAACCATCTTTCCTCCCTCCCTTCCTTCCTTCCTACCTGGGTAACTTACCATTTGTTATGTACTTGTTTCATGTCAAATGCTTTACATACATAGACTAAGTTTTTCTTTTTAAAAATTTCTTCCCCCCTCCCAAGTTATTTTTTCCCAATAGATCAGTGAAAGATGTATCTGTATACCTAAATTACAGAGGTGGTAGGCAGAGGTCTGGTCTAGGTTGTCACTGTAAGTTGTGCAGGAGTGCTTGGACCATATGCTTTGAGTGACAGAAAACTAGAACAAGGTTAATTTCAGCATGGGAGGGACATGTTTATATGTTTTAGATATAGCACTTGAGGTCAGTAAGGAGGAGGGATTTGGAGATGGTGTTATAAAAGCTAGGATGGCTCATTGGAAGGCAGCAACTACAACCACAACCATGGCTGTTTATAAATGTGTCAGCAACTATGCTAAGCACTTTCTGTGTACAGCCTCATAGACACTCTATGAAAAAATATTTGTATAATTGAAGTATTTAATCCCGTTTAACATATGATAAAATTGAAGCCCATGGACGCTAAATAACGAAACCTTCATACTTTTGAGCGGGCATCCAAATTTTTCTTCACATGTTTGACAGATTCAACTATGTAGTTTCTTCCATGTTGTAAAATTGTTAGTTTAAAATAAATATTTAAAACCTATTTTGGTGCATGTAGGGCTTCCTTGATGGCTCAGCAGGTAAAGAATCTGGCTGCAGTGCAGGAGATACAGGAGACATGGTATTTAATCCCTGGGTCAGGAAGATTCCGTGGAGGAGCAAACCCACTCCAGTATTCTTCCTTGAAAAATCCCATGGACAGAGGAGCCTGGCAGGCTACAGCCCAAAGGGTTGCAAAGAGTCAGACGTGACTGAGCACACACAGACACACATACATACATACACGGTACATTTAAACAATATGAATATGCATGAACTTCACAAACATAATGCTGAGTAAAAGGCAACAGGAAAAAAAGCACATACTATAAGATTTCATTTATATAAAGTTCAAAAAACAAGCACATCTCAGCTGGGATGTTGGAAGCAAGGACAGTGGTTAACTCTGGAGTGTCAGGACGAGAAAATACTAGGTGTTTTAGGGTGCTGGTAATGTTCTTATTCTTGATCTGGGTGCTGCTTTACGTAATCGCTTTGTGAAAATTTATTGAACTACCCTTAAGATTTTTATACTTTTCTGAATATATGCTGAAGAGATGATATACTTAGAATAAAAGTATAGAAACAGTTCATGAATAGCCTCTTTACTTCCATTTTCTATTTTTCTTTACCTCTTTGAACCTGTATTTCCTTAAATTTTTTTTTATTTTATATTGGAGTATAGTTGATTAACAATATTGTATTAGTTTCGGGTATATAGCAAAGTGATTCAATTATACATATACATGTATCTATTCTTTTTCAAATTCTTTCCCATTTAGATTATTTCAGAGTTTTGAAGAGAGTTTTCTGTGCTAAACAGTAAGTCCTTGTTGGTTACCTGTTTTAAATATAGAAGTGTGTCCATTTCAATCTCAAACCCTCCATCTCTTCCTTCCCGCCAGCGCTTCCTCTCTGGTAATCATAAGTCCATTCTCTAAATCTATGAGCCTGTTTTATAGATAAGTTCGTTGGTATCATTTTTTTGAGATTCCTCATATAAGTGATAGCATATGATATTTGTCTTTCTCTTTCTGACTCATTTTACTTAGTGTGATAATCTCAGGTCCATCCATATTGCTACAAGTGGCATTATTTCATTCTTTGTAATGGCTGAGTAATATTCCATTATATATATGTACCACCTATATTTCTATTCCATTTTTTTCTCATAGAATTCTATCCTAGTTGAAATTAAAAATTTGATTATTTTGTAACCACAATGCTCTGTCTTAACACTTTTTTCTTCAACATTGAGTTATCTTTAGGAGTTTTTATTACTACACAATTGGTAATAAATATATTTTGCATTTTGCTCTAATATCATTAAACATTAGAAAATAGTGTTATTAGAAATGTATTTTAAAATCACGTGGATAGCCTTTTCTTGGGGGTGAGTACTTGTAATAAAAGATGGTTCAACATCAGTTGTATTCCCACTGTGGATGTGAACATGTGAAATAGATCAGAAGGCCTGAAAAAGAATGAAGGGAATTTGTTATTTTTCATAACAACGTCTCACAATTATTTGAACTCATTCTAAGTTGGATACCAAAAACCACAATAATATGTCACCAAAAATTATTTTTAAAAATCTGTCATAATGAAGACATCTTCAATTTTGTTGAGAGCAAAGAATAGTGAAAGAATTTATGAAATAACCTTTCTATTTATTCAGCTTATGAATTTATGGTCAGCATAACAAAAAGGTTTCCCTGAGACTCATCAAGTAACTATTAACTGTACATGTTTCTCCATCTAAAGGCACTTTTGAAAAAACTTATGTATTCAGAAATTGTTGGGAACATTGAAACACTGTTAATTTCAATATACCTTTGCCAATATACCTTTGCCAATGCAGTAATTTTTGGGTAAATTGCATTTATTGTATCACATGCTTTAAATATTTTTTCATTAAAACTTGGGAACTACAGATTTAACTCATTCAGATTACAGAACACATCTGTCATGTAACCAAATAGGCAAGGCCAGTTTTCATTATCAAGCCAGTTGACTAAATTAGGCTGACTTTCTCTCAGACAAATCTGACCTCCTTTATCAGTTCAAATGAATGTGTTAGTACACACTTCCGTCACTCTTCACTTGTTCAGGCTCACTTTCAGATAGACAAGTCACGGGGCTCACTAAGAGTTTGTTGCCTAAATGAAGAAAGTTTTCACTACTTTTAGTATTTCTTAGCAATACACTCTCCTGCTTTATTCTCTTAGGCTCTTAATTAACAGCGATGCATTTGTTGGTAAATAGTTGAGTAAAGGAAAAGATGAAGTCCTTAAGCTCATTGTCACTCTCTGCTGCACTGTGTAAAACACCTAAATTCATTAACATCCCTACAGAGGCCAAAACCTCCTATTTCTATACTATACTTGACTCTTAACAGAAATGGGCATAAGATAAAGAAAAATATGAGGCCTAGCAAAGAGGTATAAAGTCTTGATTAAAGGAGGCTTTAGAATCCATGTTCTTGAATTTTGGGCCCTGGGCTTTTTTCTTTTTTTAATATCTCCAAACATGCATACAGTAAAATTTAGAGTGAGAGAGATTTTATTTACGTATCAACCTCTGTCCATATGTATGTGTATGAGTATGTATCTGTTTATGTGGGAAAGGACAAATGAGAAATTGAAAAAAGTGAGGTGGGAAAGGAGAATGGTCATGATGACTTCCATCTAAAACCATTCTCAGACAGATCAGGTTTTGTTCTGAGATTTTATTTTTATTTATTTTTGGCTGTGCTGGGTCCTTGCTGCTGTGAACAGGCTTTCTAGCTGCTTGAGTGGGGGCTTTTCTTTGTTGCGGTGGCTTCTCTTGTTGCAGAGCACAGGCTCTCGGGTGCTGGGGCTTCAGTAGCTGCGGCACTCAGGCTTAGCTGCTCCGAGGGATGTGGGATCTTCCCAGACCAGGAATCGAAACCATGTTCCCTGCGTTGGCAGGCAGATTCTTAACCACTGGACCAGCAAGGAGGTCCAGATAGATCAGTTTTACACTTGATCTTAGCCAAAAGGCCGAGAAGCAATTATAGATCAGTTTTATAAAAGAACATATATGGAAGGTGAGGATCTGGAAATCATACTTAAAACCACTCTTGGTTGTGTATGCTTTGGAAAATCATTATAGACTCTCAAGGGTTCTTGTTCTGTTTGTGAGGAGTGCTGGTGTAGAACTGCAGATCAAGAGGTCAACAGAGTCCAGAGTGGAGCGAGGAAGATGACAGAAGTATCTCACATAGCTGGTGATTATGAACGGCAATGTATCTGAAAGGGGAGAGGCCAGGTCTGGGTGGGGCTGGGGATGCACTGTTAGTATTCAGTAACTTGAAATTGACCTTGTGATGGTGGAAAGCAGCAGATTGTGTTGGCGGAAAGGAGTAAGATATTTAGCTTTGGCCAGATGGAGCCTCATGTGAGTCAGGGTGTGGTCATTTGATATGTTTGATTTGCGGTGGGGAGTAAGGTAAGAAATTTGAGGATCAGGAAGGGGATGGCAGGAATATTTCTGTCCCTGGAGATTATACTGGGACTAGTTCAGTTAGTTCAGTTCAGTTGCTCAGTCGTGTCCGATTCCTTGCAACCCCATGGACTGCAGCACGCCAGGCCTCCCTGTCCATCACCAGCTCTCAGAGTTTACTCAAACTCATGTTCATTGAGTTGGTGATGCCATCCAACCATCTCATCCTCTGTCATCCCCTTCTCCTCCTGCCCTCAATCTTTCCCAGCATCAGGGTCTTTTCCAATGAGTCAGCTCTTCGCATCAGGTGGCTGAACTATTGGAGTTTCAGCTTCAGCATCAGTCCTTCCAAGGAATACTCAGGACTGATCTCTTTTTAGGATGGACTGGTTGGATTTCCTTGCAGTTCAAGGGGCTCTCAAGAGTCTTCTCCAACACCACAGTTCAAAAGCATCAATTCTTTGGTGCTCAGCTTTCTTTGTAGTCCAACTCTTACATCCATACATGACTACTGGAAAAACCATAGCCTTGATTAGACGGACATTTGTTGGCAAATTAATGTCTCTGCTTTTTAATATGCTGTCTAGGTTGGTCATAACTTTCCTTCCAGGGACTAAGCATCTTTTAATTTCATGGCTGCAGTCACCATCTGCAGTGATTTGGGAGCCCAAAAAAGTAAAGTCTGTCACTGTTTACACTGTTTCCTTATCTATTTGCCATGAAGTGATGGGACCAGATGCCATGATCTTAGTTTTCTGAATGTTGAGCTTTAAGCCAACTTTTTCACTCTTCTCTTTCACTTTCATCAAGAGGCTCTTTAGTTCTTCTTTGCTTTCTGCCATAAGGGTGGTGTCATCTACACATCTGAGGTTATTGATATTTCTCCCAGCAATCTTGATTCCAGCTTGTGCTTCATCCAGCCAGTGTTTCTCATGATGTACTCTGCATATAAGTTAAATAAGCAGGGTGACAATATACAGCCTTGATGGACTCCCTTTCCTATCTGGAACCAGTCTGTTGTTCCATGTCCAGTTCTAACTGTTGCTTCCTGATCTGAATATAGATTTCTCAAGAGGCAGGTCAGGTGGTCTGGTATTCCCATCTCTTTCAGAATTCTCCACAGTTTGTTGTGATCCACACAGTCAAAGGCTTTGGCATAGTCAATAAAGCAGAAATAGATGTTTTTCTGGAACTCTCTTGCTTTTTTGATGATCCAATGGATGTTGGCAATTTGATCTCTGGTTCCTCTGCTTTTCTGAAACCAACTTAAACTTCTGGAAGTTCTCGGTTCACATATTGTTTAAGCCTGGCTTGGAGAATTTTGAGCATTACTTTACAAGTGTGTGAGATGAGTGCAATTGTGCAGTAGTTTGAGCATTCTTTGGCATTGCCTTTCTTTGGGACTGGAATGAAAACGGACCTTTTCCAGTCCTGTGGCCACTGCTGAGTTTTCCAAATTTGCTGGCATATTGAGTGCAGAACTTTCACAGTATCATCTTTTAGGATTTGAAATAGCTCAACTGGAATTCCATCACCTCCACTAGCTTTGTTCGTAGTGATGCTTTCTAAGGCCCACTTGACTTCACATTCCAGGATGTCTGGCTCTAGGTGAGTGATCCCACCATTGTGATTATCTGGGTCATGAAGATCTTTTTTGTACAGTTCTTCTGTGTATTCTTGCCACCTCTTCTTAATATCTTCTGCTTCTGTTAGGTCCCTACCATTTCTGTCCTTTATTGAGCCCATCTTTGCCTGAAATGTTCCCTTGATATCTATAATTTTCTTGAAGAGATCTCTAATCTTCCACATTCTATTGTTTTCCTCTATCTTTGCACTGATCACTGAGGAAGGTTTTCTTATTGCTCCTTGCTATTCTTTGGAACTCTACATTCAAATAGGTATATCTTTCCTTTTCTTTGCTTTTCGCTTCTCTTCTTTTCACAGCTATGTGTAAGGCCTCCTCAGACAGTCATTTTGCTTTGTTGCATTTCTTTTTCTTGGGGCTGGTCTTGATCCCTGTCTCCTGTACAAGGTCACGAATCTCCGTCCATAGTTCATCAGGCACTGATGTATCAGATCTAGTCCCTTAAATCTATGTCTCACTTCCACTGTATAATCATAGGGATTTGATTTAGGTCATACCTGAATGGTCTAGTGGTTTTCCCTACTTTCTTCAACTTAAGTCTGAATTTGACAATAAGGATTGTAATAATATGGCTTATGCCATACCCAAGTCTTCTGCACCCAGAGCCCCTGCACCGTGGCAGCTCACTGCTGACCTGTACCCTCCGTAGGAGATGCTCAGACACAGGTCTGTCTCAGTGTCTGTGGGGTCCCTGAGTTCTGGTGTGCACACGGTTCGTTTGAGCCCTCTTAGCATCTGGTGGGCATGGGGTTTGAATACTGGGACTAAGGGGACAGGAAAGGAAAACTTTTGTTATATACCTATTTAAGTCTAGCAGTATTACATTCACAGTAAATACTCTGTTAATTGATTTAATTAACTGTTATTTAAAATGTTTGAATTGTTATTTTTAATTGTCATTGATAAACACTTGCTAATTGATTCACTGTATCACTTCATAAGCAAGATAATTAAATTCTCCGTTAAAATCACTGACAACTCAGGAGATAGAAATAGGGAAAGTGACTCTATTCATCACAAATCAAATTATATTAATTCATTAAAGAAATCAGAATTGGGGGAATATGTCATCCTGGGAAATTGTAAAGTAGTCAAATAATCTCTGTGTAGACTAAGTTACTTCAATTTCCATAATCAAGTTACCCAATAGTTGACTTTTGATAGTAGTTTTGATAATAGACTGTACGTTTTAAACAGTATCCAGGAAACATCTTTTCTATTACTCTGCATTTCTCTAAGGAGATGAATATTATGGAAAACAAACACGGAAGGGCATTCTAAGAAAGAATGAAATTGTGTATATGTTTTAATTAAAGCAAGGTTTTCTCCTTCAAAATTCGTGATAAAAGTATGAGAGAAAATACGCAAGAAAACGTGAATGCAGTTACACACAGCTTGGTAGTTTCCCAAGGGAGAAGAAGCCACTCTTATTAGTTAGCAAAGATAAGAATAGAAATAATGGATTTAAATTTGAACGGGAAGAAACTTGAAAGAGTGGAGAAAAATCTAGCAGTAAGATCAGCTGGAAATGAAACCACTTTCTGGAAAAGATGATGGGACCAAAATCACGTGCAAACCTTAAGGTGCAACTTGTCAAACGTCTAAAGAAGGGTCCCTAATGCTCTCTAAAGACACAAGGGCAGAAAATAGGTGAGAGCCGTGAGTAGAGAGACAGAGAGGGTGTACATTCCTGGTCCTGTGTGGCCTCTCCTTCCCGGTGTGAAAGAGGAGATGGAGACTGTGTCTGTCTCATGGTGGGTGCGGACTGTCACTCTAGGTGTGTATAGCCATCTGTGTTTGAGTTAGGAGCTGAGCACAGGAATACTATGTATTTTTTTCTTTCCCCGTTGATGAAGGAGCTTGCAGAACGAGGTGGCAGATTTCCTCCTTATCACCTGAAGGTGCAGTTTTAAGGGAATAAAAGATACTCTTTTTTGGAAAAGTAGGGCCAATATGTGGTCCAGGGAGATTCACCATATTTCACAGCACAAAAAATGCCTAGGAGATAAATAGTATCTGAATGGTACTCCTCTGTCCTTGATTTTGTTACGATAGGAATTTTTAAAAATTTATTTTAATTGAAGGCTAATTACTTTACAATATTGTGGTGATTTTTGCCATACATTCACATAAATCAGCCATGGGTGTACATGTGTTTTAAAGCATAAAATTCTATGGTTCTCTGTCAGGCAGATGTAGTAATCAACATTCGACATCCTCCACAGAGAGCTCTGGTCACTCTCCAAGCTACATGGAGCTTGGACCAGGCTAGAGTCTTCAGGATCTTTTGGCCTCTGTTCCACCATTATTCCTGAGTGACGGGACCTCAGACAACCCTCCTGCATAGAAAGGGTGGCAGTTCTCCTCATTTCCATAAAAACAAAAAAGAAACCGAAAAATCCCAGTAGGATTAACATTTTCTGTTTAAAAAAGTAGAAAAAATTACCAAGGACAGAGTCAAAGGAGTCACATTACGTTTGTATGATTTAGGGGAATCATTTCATCTGTCTGAACACTGGGGTCCTCCTTTTAGAAACCCAGACCTGGACTAGGTGATCTCAAAAATCCCTTCCAGCTCTCAGCTGTACATGAAAGTATCTGGAAAATGGTAGCGTGCCTTCATTTTTGTAGAAGGGATAGCCAGCACGGAAATCTTTCCACAGAAGCTAGGTTTTGAATTGTATTATGAACATTTGCAAGCTCTAGGTTGGCAAATTGAGGATTAAAGATGGAACAACAACGAAAAAAAACACTGTTGGGAAGTGGGCAGAACAAAAGATTTGGGATGGAAGGTTATAGAAATGAAGGACGGCAGGGAAGAGGGTAGGTAATTGATTCCTCCCCCTTCATCTCTGGCCCCCAATTCAATCAGACATCAAGTCCCTTTCATTCTTTTTCTTTCCATCTACCTTCCTGAACTGAAACTGGAGGAGAAGCTTGTATTACAACTTGAAGTTATATAATACTAATCCATGCTCCAACATTATGATCCTCAGACATTGCTTCAGATGAAGATAGCATTAACTGAGGATGAGAAGATTTAGCTTTCATCCTCAGATAACTCTTTCAGGAGAGTCTCCTTTGTGACCCCACTTACTAAAGGAAATTAATGATACCTGTCCATTTTCACCTCAGCAAAGATGCATGGTATCTGTCCATTCTTTGCCTCACCAAATTTGGAGAGAAATTCCAGACAGACATCAAAGGAAAATAGTGATTAGTGTGTTGATTCATTTTCAACATGACAGATATTTCTCTCCATAAAATTATTTTTAATTATTAAAACAGGTTATCTTATTTGATGCATTTGAAGCAACAGTAATAAAACATGCTTTTGAAGTGAGGATGTTAACTAAGATGTGAGGAACACATATGTTGACACCAAAGTTAAAAGGACCCCAGAGAAATGACAAATGATGAAGAGAAATCACTACTATAGCAGATCCTGACCTTTTGAGAGTATGATCAGCCTGTCAGCACTAATGGTTTTCCGTGTTCATAGCAAAAAGCTATGAGCACCTCTATTTGGGATGGAGGTCAGATAATATCTCAATATAAAAAAAATGAAATGGTATCCTGTTGGACATAAAAAAATAATTCTGCAACTCTCTCTTTTTTCTTTCTTTTCTCATTTTGCAACATAGATGTACATATTTGCATAATATGCATACACATGGGGAGCCTGGCCCTTTTTGCTTCCACCACTCCAACCAATCCAATCCCTCAAAGAAGAGTCTTAACATTCTTAATGATTATTATGGCACCTAGAATGGTTATTAGAACCAAAAGATCTTTCAAGCATTCTGAGGATGGGGCGAGGACTTAGGAAATGGAACACAATAGGGACCCTGTCAATTTGATGTTTTCCATACTCTTATTTGGAGAAGGAAATGGCAGCCCACTTCAGTATTCTTGCCTGGAGAATTCCATGAACAGCCTGGAGGGCTATAGTCCATGGGGTCTCAAAGAGTCAGACACGACTGAAGTGACTTAGCATGCGTATTCTTATTGTGCACTTGAAGCTTTCCTCAGAGGGACTGCTTATGGCTGTAATACCTCTTCTGGATATTTATACTTTTTAAAATTTCTGCCTCCTGACTTAGGTTTCTTGAATTTATCGAAGAGGAACACAGTTTTCTGGAAAGGTCCGGCAAGACAGTGTTTTCCTGACTATCTGGATTTTTATTAATGGGTCTCATAAGGTCACAGACAGGAACTCAGAAGAATGATGTCTTGATTTGCACAGGAAGTGTGCAACGTGAGAGGAAGCCCTCTCAAAGTTCCTTTTATTCCTTGGTAAAGGTTGACCATGGTTATGGTTTCAAGGACAGTAAAAGAAATTTAGAGGTGGTGTGAATTCCCCCTGAGAGTGAGAAAGAAATAAGATGTCAGTGACTCCACTGTATACAAGTATGTATAATGTTAGTAGTAATAGAATGCTAATAAGAAATACGGGAAATAAGAGTTACAACTGAGACCACATTTTGCTCTGGATGGCTCGTTAATTAGCAGGAACCCTGGGCAAATGAAGTGCTATGGACTGGTGTCTGGGATTCTTGCTGAAAGGATCAGCTGCTTTCACTGAGAGGGATCAACGGATCCATGCAGAGAAAAAGCACTCTTGAAAGCAAGAAATAAAATCTAATATCGATTTGGCCTGCACCAATAGATTTTTCTGTAGGCTTCTTGCCTTTATGCTAGGTGTTGCAATAGCCAGAGCCTGTATCCAAAACTACTTAAGACAAGTTTCTGTTTGCAGTTTTCTGTTTCATTTTTCTGCACTCCATCAATTCTACATTTATGCACCTGTAATGTCACAGACCTGATTGGGGAATCATTTCTATTTCCCTCCAATTTTCCCGTACAAATCAAATTAAGACTGATTTTTTTTTTTCATTTTTCCACATGTGACACAGCCTCCCAAGTCAGGGGGAGCATTGTGTGAGGACAAAGAGGGTGAGAGAAAGTTCAAGCAGGTCTCTGAATGTTGGAAAGGCATTGTTTCAGGTCTTAAGTATCTCCAGGCTTTCTTCATTCTTGGGTTGCATTAAGTCAAAGGTTTTCATTTAAATTTTATATCTCAATGGATGAACTCCATATTAATCGCCTCTCTGGGTCATGTTCTTCCTGACGTTTCTCTTATTCCCAGTCATTTGACATTTAATCCTCAGGGTAGCATGACACACACGAGCTATCTCAGAATTTCTTGAATAAATATTCACTATAATCATTTCAAGGGAGGCTATGGTAAGTCATTGGCACAAGGGGTTTATCTGAATTTTCTTGAGTTTCAAGAACTTTTTTCTTCATGGCCCACATAACTGGAAGTCAATTTCTTTTCCAGTCTATTTAGCCACTGGGGAAATATGTGTTGTTTTACCTCAGTGATTTCATATGCAAAATGGGAATAATTATACTTTTCCCTTGGCTCACTGGAAGGTTAAGAAGATTAATTATTTTTTTATTTAAAAACATACATGTACCTCATGAGTGAAATATGCTTTGAGTAGGAATTATTGTTTGGACTATTATCATCAGTAAGGATTTAAATATCTTCTTTGTCAAAAAGGATCCTAAAAGTAGGAATTCAAGCTAATAAATTAAAACGAACTTGAGGGGATATGAACTTGAATGTCTGTCAGTGACAATTTGATGCAGTGAGTAATCTAATTTCCTTCAGGAAATATGTAACTGTGGCAGGGGTGAGGAGGTATGAGGATGGAAGACTAGCAAAGGGAGTATATAGATATTCATTAATTCCTTCAGGAAACAGTGGGAGGAAAAGGAGGGGTTGGAAGACATATTTACCGAGAAGAGAGAGGAACTGTAAAAGGATAAAATAAGAAGAAAGCCCTGAGCATTCAGAATCACTCTGAGAAATTGGCAAAACTCACAGCATACAGACTTGGATGTTCAGAAAATGTCAACTGAGTGACAGACACAAAGGAGATTCAAGGAGAAATCAAGAGGTTGGGGGAGAAATAAAAAATAACCATTCAAATTATTCCATAATTAGAGCTAAAGTTTTCTTAGGAGGGAAAAAATCGGTGGAAGAAGGAGAAAGCTGGGAGAAACCACTTAATTGTCCCTGATTCTATATTCCTAAGTAAAGCTAGAGAAGGGAGCTAAAGGGTCCCCAGGAGCTGCTGTGCTGTCCAGGGTGATGGACTGGAAAGCTCGGACTCTTCTGTCTGGGAAGGAAAAGGCAGGCAGGCTCATGATGGAAGTCATTAATTCCATATATCCTTCTGTTGAGAAAGTACAAGCTTAGTTAGCCTTTGAGCCCCACAGTACTAACTGAAGGGAATTCATTCCCCTTGAGGCCTGGAAGAAGTGGGAAGGACACATTTAGCAAGCGTAATAATCCAACAGATGGCATTAACTAATAGGTACACAGAATTAATGGGATAAGTTGAATTCAGATGTAAAATTTTTTGTGCCTCATACACTTTCATTTCTTACAGTGAGATGAATTATTTATTAAAATTGGTATAAACTATTGGGTTATTTTAATGTAAGCTTCTTATTATCAAATAAAATACAAATCCAGAAAAATTGTGCCAAACAAACAGGTAGTTGAATGGTTAGTTTCAAGTGAAAACTTGAAACTAATAACTCCTTATAACTGCATTCAGGTCAAGAATGAGAATTTTTGGGGTACTCTTTTGCCCCCTTCTGATGCCTATGTCAGAAGCTTTCTCTATCTCTTTTATACTTTAATAAAACTTTATTACACACAAAAAAATTAAAAAAAAAATAAATAAATAAAAAAACTTGTCCATAAGAAAAGCTCCAAACTAAGAAAAAAAAAAAAAAAAGAATGAGAATTTTTTTCAGCCACCCTCTCTGTGCCTTATTCTAATCCTGACTTTTGCAGTAATCACTTCAGATACAGATTTTTGATTTTGATATTAAGGTGGGCAGACACTGCCCTTCATCAGCATCTCCTTTGGTGCTTTATCCAGACCTAGACCCCAAACCTGAATGGACCAGGACTATCACTAACTGTAGATCTCCTTGTCTTTTTATCCTAAGCAGGAAATTTGCAATGTTTTATCTCACTACCTTTTGATGTGAGGGAATGAAAAGGTCAAATTTCTTGTGCTAGTACAAGTTTCATTCACGCACAACTCATTGTTCATGTACCTGAAAAGTTAAGGCAGGTGTGAGAAGAGCACATGGGTTCTCCCTCCTCTCCAGGGCCTTCTCCTGCCTGTGCATTCTAGGGGCAGAGGGTGCCGTGATGGTTAGAGTGCTGGCTGGCATTCTGCAGCTGAGGCCACTGAACGGTCACAATTTAAGCTTATAGAGAAAGGCTGGAACTAGTGTTATCCTTTCAACTTCTGCTTCATCACAAATAACACTCAGAGGCTGGTTGTCCAAGATTAGTTTCAAATACGGGAGGTTCTTAAAATTCCTGCCTAGGCTTTGTTGACAAAGAAGTGTGCTGTATGTGACAGCAGTGTGATAACTCATTTATTTATTCACCATGAATTTTTGAGTTCTCTTATTTTGCAGGCAACAAGATACAGAAATAGTCCTGTTCTTCATGAGGCTAACAATTTGGGGCAGTAGTTTTTGCCTGTAGGTGCACATTAGAATCACCTTGAAAGTAACAAAACAAAGTTTTCCCTGCTCCCCATGCCCAATACGTGCACATACACATTGGAGATTCAGTTTTTTTTTTTTTCTTTTTGGTTTGGAAATCAGTATTTTTTAAAAAATTTCCAGAATTTTTAGTGTGTACACAAAATTGAAAACCATTGATAAAAAGGAAAGACAAATACTAAATACATAAAGTCACAAAATGTTTGCTGTCATGGTAAGAAAGCACAGGTGAAACAATGGAAGTTTGGAATATATGGACAAACATCCATCTAGAGTAAATGCAAATATCTTCAAGTTTATTGAGTAAAAGCAGTAGGCTTGAAGGTTATTGTTACTTTTTAAACGAGGTTTCTAGCATTAGGGTTACATCTAGTTATACAATTTGTCTCATAATTAACTTGCTTAAACAGACCAGTGGTAAGACAATTTGTGTGTGATAATGTACAGGTCTTCTCTCAAAGCTCTCTGGATCAACATGCCCTATGAAGCATGTCGACTGAAAAAATACGCACAACCTAAAGTTGAGCGTTATGTTTATTCGGCAGGAATTTTTAGGACTTCACATCCAGGAGGCAGCATCTCAGATAACCCTGAGAGAACTGCTCCAGGGAGGTGAGGGGAGGATTCAGGTTATATAGAAGTTTTGCAACTAAGGGCAGGTAGTCTGAATGTCAAAAGATTATTGTTAATTAAGAGAAAACCAGATATCTCAAGTTAAAGAATTTAGCACTTTTTTTTTTTTTAATATATGGGAAGCTGCAAGAGTCTGGGCTCACTGAAATTATTCCTTTGATATGCACCTCAGCTGTCAGGGGTCAATATCCTATGTTTTCACATCCTGAGTTTCCTCAGGGTTTACCATAGAGAGTGGCTGCAGTCTGATGGCTGCTAGATGGCAGGTATTCTTTCCTTGCTGAGTTTCCTCAAGTCTCCCCAGCTCACTTGGGAGGGGGCTGCAATACCTGATGACTATGACATATTTTGTTTACTGACATAGCAGTAAATGTTCCATTTCTCAAGCACTTGTTTCACTCAGCTATATTAGAGCAGAAAAATATAATGAAGTACTCTCTTACCAGGTGAAGGGAAGAAAGTTTCTCTCCTTATGCTGTAGTTTCAAAACAAAAATCACTAGACTGGAGTATAGAAAACTAAGCCAATTTGAATAATTTGGAATGTTGCTGTAGAGATTGATAATTACTGGTCATCAAAATAACCCCATTCCAAAACCCAATAGCTGGGTGGAGGCTTCACATGTTGCAGTCAGCGGCAAATTATATGAGACCTCCACTTTCTAGACAGTGTTATCACATAGCCATGCCTAAGCACCTCCTTGGCAGAGGTATTTTTAGTAACAAAATGCTGTCACATATTGTGGTTTCTCTAGAGTAGTGCTGGATGGTGGTCAGAGAAGTAGTTTCTTCTAAAATCACTTGGGTCATATTGATCGTTATTTAAACTGTAGCTATGGTTATTGCCGTTTAGTTGCTAAGCTATGTCCAACTCTTTTGTAACCCTATGCTCTGTAGCCCGCCAGGCTCCTTTGTCCATGGGACTTCCCAGGCAAGGATACCAGAGTGGGTTGCCATATCCTTCTCCAGGGGATCTTCCTGATCGAGGGATCGAACCGGAGTCTCTTGCATTGGCAGTCAGATTCTTTATCACTGAGCCACCAGGGAAACCCTCAGGAAACTAAATGAATGGGAGCTCAGCCTGAGGTCACAGGTTAGAAAGGGCTTATCTAACCACAGACACCTGCAGTTTTCTCCTTCGTCAAGTCACAGTTTCTTTCAGGCACATTTTAAGTAGTTCTCAGCAGTAGAATTCCTTGTTTATTTGCAAATAATGGAATTTATCCTTAGCATCTAAATACAGCGTTACCAGTATATTCCAGGAGGCAAGGACATTAAAAAGAGGTACTTAAGAGAGGAAAGGTATTCACTGGAAGGACTGAAGTTGAAGCTGAAACGCCAATACCTTGGGCACCTGATGCAAAGAACTGACTCATTTGAAAAGACCCTGATGCCGGGAAAGATTGAAAGCAAGAGGAGAAGGGGACGACAGAGGATGAGATGGTTGGATGGCATCGCTGACTCAGTGAAGATGAATTTGAGTAGACTCTGGGAGTTGGTGATGGACAGGGAGGCCTGACGTGCTGCAGTCCATGGGGTCACAAAGAGTCGGACACGACTGAGTGACTGAACTGAGCTGAACTGAAGAGAGGAAAGGCAAATTTGTTTTTGCAATTCCAGTCAGTGTAGAGAAACATCATTCCCAAACAGGTTTTTAAGTAGTGACTTCTGGGATTCCAGTGCATTTTTCACAATTATGATCTCATGAAAACATATCAAGGTGGAACAAATACATTTAAGTTACAATTTTAACCTCCTCTGACTAGATCTTGTATTTAAATTCTATTTGTGTGCTCAGATTCATTAAAAACAATCAAGAGTTTTCCGCATACCTGGGGCCTCTCTGGGTGGACTTCCAGCCTATGGTGGGAACTACTGACAAATTAATCCAGATGTGACCACTGACAAGTGTGTGTTTCTGTGATAACAGGTACCCTTTTGTGTAAGAAGAGAGACCTAAAGTGACCCCACAGGGGCAAAAGTTGGGGGCAGAGTACTTAGCATGTAGGTCTTTGGGAAAGCACAGAACCCAGGTCCCTTAGGAAAGAAACTTCAGGTCACTTCCTTTGTCACTCGTGCCTAAAGTGACTTCTGCTGACCTTCTGAAACTCAAGGGCACAAAATTTAAGCCCAACATGGAAGTGTCCCGAACTTTGACATTGTTAAAAAATTGTGCCCTGCTGGTAAGATGGCAAAGTGTTCTTTTAGCAAGCATGAAGCCCTCTTGCATCTCCTGTTTCTAGATATACACAGCTACCTGCTACTATTTTAACGGTAGATTTACATACAACCAAAGATTGCAGATGGTCTTAGGTTCTCGTCACTTTCTCCTGAGAAATGCTCGAAGCATCTGGGAATTGCGCCCTTCGGCAAAACATAGAGATAAATGCCTTTCATTTTTGTTAACTACACAGAGTTTTATCTTGGGGAGGCGCTCTTCCTTTGTGGCATCACAGCAAGAAACTGGCAGCATCTACTCTCCTTAGGAGTAAGATGCTTTGCATTGCTAAGAGGTTGATAATTACATGTTTGTGACCTCATCCCCAACAGCCTCGCCCCATGAATACAGATAACATCTTACAAAAGCAGAGGCTGGGAACTACTCAGACAGACCAGGGAGGAGAGGGAGGCTGGCGTGCTTAGGGCCTATCTCCTGGGAGGAATCTGGGACAGCCAGTGGGGGAACTTTCCAGAGTGGACTCCAGCCCGACACACTGGCCTTCTGTTTCATGGCCTAAGAAGCACCCTTGGAAAGAGGAAGAAATACTCAACCTATAGGGTGACGTTTTATTTATATTCACATCCCTTGTTGAATCGTTCTGAAGAACCCGAAGTGGCCGTGGCATTCCTTCTCTTTATGCACTTGGTTACAGTTTAAAATCTGAATAGCTGTTTATGCTGGGAGGCTGAACACCCAATCAGCAGTCTTTGAATTGAAGCTGTATTGTTCACTCATGGAAATGCCTGTTTCATCTGTCAGCTCTCTTTTATAGTGAGCCTAATAATTTATGCTTGCTAAAGATGTTTTCTGACCTGTGATTCCATTGCCAGTTAGGAAAAGGCTTGGCAGCATTCACACTTCCTTTCGTAATAGGGGGCCACTAAGGTACAATTTAGTGAAATTGCTGCTTCAGTGCACTAACGGTACCCAGACCCAGACTGGGGGCGGGGGGAGGGGGCGGGAGTGAGGGACCCTACCCTTTAGAGAGGGCCACTAGACTCTGAAGAAAGATGGCCTGGATAGGGGTCTCTTCGGGAGCTGCCTCCTTTGGAGGTCTGTGTGACCTGGTGATGCCCTGATGGCTGGGAGGGTTGACTCACCCACAGAAGTGCTAGAGGGCTCTACACATGCGGGACTTCACATGGAGACCACTAACACAGATGGAGTGGGGCATCTTCATCTAGGAAGTCTGTATCATCTCTTGAAATTTATCTTATTTTAAAAAAACCCCTGTGATCCTATTAGATAGGGTGACCCATTTCAAGGAAAAAAAAAAAAAAGACAGTAAAAATCCTTTGTGCCCTTCAAAAAAGAGGATCTATATGTGCTTGAACTATGTATCCTTTATCTTATTACTGTTGAAATCACATTATGTTAAGTGGGACTTCTTTAAATGGGCCACCCCACATTATAATTATAGTCTTTTCAGATATTTAATTTGCAAGTTATTGGCAGACCCGTCCTGAAAAGAACTTTTCTAATTGCAAGTGAAATTATTCTCCAGGTGAAGTGTATCTTTTCTTTGTTTGATTCTCTCATAAAACTTGGGTTTTATTTCTCTCAGAGCATTTGTCTTATCCTCAGTAATAATCATTTGTGTACCTGTTTCATACTTTACCAGTTTGGGCAATTTCTTGAGGTCGGTGACTTAATCTTATTCATTTTGTATTTATTGCAGCCCCTATCTCAGTGCCTTCTTTCAGAAGGGACTTAATGAATATTGGTGAATTGGTTTCAAGAATATTTTTAACAAAACATCCTAAATTGAAATAGGATCTCTCCCAACATATTCTAATTAGTTTGAGAAACAGATCTGAATACACAATAACATTGATGGGTATGCACAGAATGCAGACCTTGCTTTAGACATAAAATTGAATACAGTGAGCAAGCAGCAATTATAAAAAACCTTTCATAGAAGAAATTTCATGCAATTTTGAATTTTTAAATGTAAGTAAATATTTTGAATAAGATATTAAAAAATCATATTCTTATCAACTTTTAGCTTTAATTGTCCTGGTAACAAAACTGCTGAAACACCTCTGGAGAGGCTAGCTTCTAAAAGAGTCTAAGACAATAACTGATGTTGTGATAGCACTTTGAAGTTGACAAAGGGCTTTCAGATTGAGGTGAGCATGAATAACCCCTTTCTATAGGTGGCTTTGGAAAGACTTGCTTGTGGTCATTCAATGAGCGAGATCCAGACCTAGACCGATTGCAAGGCTCAGACAGTGAGACCCACTTCCTCTCAGTTATGCCTGCAACCTCATTTGAGTCTCCCAAGTTATGTCTCCTTTTTAAAATAAATAAGCAGAAGATAATATTTATCATCTTATTTAACTACATATTTCTGCTTTACAGAAACAGATTTTTCAGAGTCAAGAGCAGCTGCACCACTTTTGACAGAATGCTTCATTTTGCATTTAAAAGAAAGAGAGCCTTTATTATTTTTGTTGATGTTTAGAGCAGCGGGTTATGGAATTTATTAAACCCTTTCTATTCTAGTTGCTGGACTGACAACTATGTGACATAGATATCATTTCTGTTCTACCAATAAAGAAAGAATATGTAGAAAGGATCAATAATTTTTCAAACATCACACCTAGAAAATGATAAAAATAGGTCGGTTATACCCACAACCAAGTACAGCAATTCAAACTTAGGCTGTAACATGCATTAACCACAGTTACACAGTTAGCAGCAGAATTGGGTATTTTGGTGAATTACGTGACTTCACCCTCAAAGTTTTTGCTAAATAATCCCTAAGAACCACATGAATCTCTTTGTCTCTATCTTCAAATTCCTTTCGCTAATTCAATCTCTTCTTGAACTGCTCTATAGAAGCAATCAATGTAAAGAATTATGTACATTTTTATACTCTTAAGGTTTGACCTACCATACTTTGGACTTTGATCTGACAGTTTTCCTTCTTATTTTTACATACCAAGTTCAGAAGTCCATTTACACTTAAACATGCTTAATGGAAAGTTAGAATGGAAACATACTTAAACAAGTGGTACAATTGGAAAATGTCCAGAGGAGAGCCACTGAAATGACAAAACGGTTAAAGGGTGCTTTCTGAAGGCAGATGAACTAAAAGACAAGACTGGGCTTTAGTCTAGAAAGATGAAGATTGAGTAGGGGCAACATATTGATTAGAGTTTAAAAGCTGTTGTATAATATTTCTAGGACAAGCATGGATATGTTCCCCAAACTCCAGCACTCTCCTTGGGGGCTATTTCTTTAGACTTTATATACGATTTGTATCTTCTTTCCATGGCATACCTTTTACTCCATCATTATTGCCAACACATATCTATGTATATCTCCCTCTAACTGATTTTATGTTTTCAGAAGCCTTCTTGTCCACCTTTGTATTTCTGGCTGTTCTTGCATAATGCCATTCACTAGGTGAATCCTTAATAATTCTTTATTTAATTGAACTGAATTGTAAATTTTGGATAAACATGAAGCATGGTTTTATGAGGTGGCTGATATGTTTATGAATCTTGTTATCCCGGCAGATTGAAGAAATCTTTAGATAGATCAAGTACTGGCACTTATAGGTCATTGTTAAGGAATTAGTCATGTTTTCAGAAATAAATTACTATTTGGAGGTGCAAACTTGAATGACAGTACGTCCTTCCAAATGACTAATTGGCATATTGGGCTGGATGATCCTTAGCCTGACTTAATATGACATTATCTTTACTGATATTTTTACAGGTGGAATTAAATGTGTGTGGAAATGCCATCTATCAATTTCTTTTGAATATCCTGCCAGGTTATAGTTATTATGAAATACTACCATGACTGTCTTTCTAGCTGATATTACTTTGATGAACCTCAGTAGTTTGGCTTTTTGGTCAGATGAAAACTCTGAGAAAGCCAATGTGTTAATAAACTTTTACTTGGTGTTGACAATGGGAATGAAGGATTCTTTTTCCAATCTAGCATGCCCCTGTTCCTTCAGCGAACTTTTTGCCCATAATCTCCAGGTTTCTAAGAGAGCCCCACCTAGATAAACTGAGCCACAGCTGGACCAGAATCGAGTCTCAGAGAACAGCTTGTGGATTGCTTCAGATTATGACCTGTGATAGTGGAAAACCCTCGTTACCTATCCCCACCTTTTTTGTCCCCCTTTCCTCTCACCTTCTCAGTCTCCTGTAGGGATTCATGTACCACAGCTACGAATTAAACAATTTGGGTTTCTGAAACAGATGGGGAGCTCCATCTGGTGTAAACACATAGAGGGATGCCCCTGGTGTTACTTAGTCAGAAATGTGGGAGGCAGAGATGAACTCCTCTTCATAAGCCATGCGCCCTGTCATAAGCTTCCCGCTCTGCATAGGTGTTGGCGGCCACTTAGACCCTCAAACCTAGGCACAGCCCTGGTAGAGATTATGGCTGTTTATAGCCACAACTCTGCCTTTGAAAAGTAACCACTGGTGCAAATGTACATTGTGCAGATAATTCTCTTAGATTGACTTTAAAGACATACCACAATCCCGGTTGGAGTATTTGCACAGGATAAAGCTACAGCCCAGTACCAAGCAGATAACAGACACTCAAAATAGAATTAATATATGAAAGATGACCAAAGCATAGCCTGCTTGTGTCCAGGTGAGCAGGGAATGGTAGAGGATATCAGCAATGGGTTTTATCCTTCACGTCTGAAAAATGAGGGTAGAGGCTGAGGGCAGAGGTGAGCTGGGCATAAAAGTAAGTCTTTAAGAATGAGAGGGAGAATCCCCCTTACTTTTACCTTTTTCTCTATCCAACAACTATGTTACGTAAGTCAGGGAAAGCTAAGTTTAGCACAACATCTGTACAACCTCTATAATTTGTGAGACTCGGAGGAAAGTTAGTTGAGTGTGTGGTACTTTCCTAGATGAAAGGTATTTTGTAAATACTAACCATTAATTTTTTGCATCAGGCTATTGCTGCTATTCTTGTTTCCACAAGCTAGGCAGTGTGCCTTGCTTTTCTGTGGGAGAGATATCACTTCTCCACAAACAGAATCCTTTGGCTATCCCGCCTTGGTTAGCTATTTGATGAAAAGATTAAAGAATAAAGCTGTATCTGAGACCCATTCTGTAGCCTACATATATTTACATAAATTCCTTGAAAAGTAAATAAAAAGAACTACACGAATAAAATGGCAGAGACATGTGAGATCCAAAGCAACTACTTATTTGAAGGGAGGAAAAAGACAGTCTTGTGTCGTTACAATTAAACCGAGGACGCCGGTTCATTTACTATTTTCGGTGAATTTTAATTGAGTTGTGTCTCATTTTTATAAATGTTGTCAATCTTCATTTTCTCTGTCTCCCATGCACCAAGTTAAACACACACACACATGCAGATCTACATACCAACGTGTTTGGGGAAAGGGGCTGTCTATAGCTACGCCCTAGCACCAACTTCCATATAGTGACACGTAGTGTTATAAACTCTAAAACATCCAACCTTGGGAGAACTCCCATAAGACTGGGGGAAAAAAAAAGCCTTCTTTTAACACATTTATTTTATAGACACAAAAGCTCAGCTAGTAATCAGTTTTGATAACTTTAGATGTCTGTTTCCCTGATGTAATGACTAGACGGAGGCTATAACAATACTTCATTATGCTATTCAAAGTGTATGGCAGGATTCAGTCAGAGCTAGACTCAAAACCTGGCCCACAGCTGAAAGCAGAGATGATGCATTAATCCACAGCAGCACCCTCTCCCCCACGGCCCCCCTCAGCATTCAGCCATTAATAATGGATATCATTTTTCTTCATAAAACTAGTGGTACTTGAATCAAGCACATGATAGTTAAGGTTTGTTTAGTCTTTCAAGCAGGTGATTACAGGATTGAACTTCCCAAGTGAGAAGCCGATGGAATACAAATAGTTAAGAGCACACTTGAAGAGGGCAAAATTGTCCAGCCCCATCTGTCAAACTGTGCGTATGACATCATCAGATATTCTGCGCTTGTTTGCTGCTATTCAGGCCGGCCCGCCCCGCAGTCTCGGCTTTGTGTTCCAGTTTCCTTTACAGGCCCAGCGGGCTGGAAAATTACCACATGCTGTCACAGTTAGCTCAGCCAGGTCTTGTTATCATTGTTTCCAAGGAATCCATTCATTCCGTTATTTTACATATTGGGCAGACGTCCTGCCACTGAGGCTTGGGCTGCAGTAACTTGAAGGGCCAAACGTTAATGGGCCTCTATTGTTGGTAGAATGGCAGTGCAATACGTGGGAAAAAATACCCAGACAGCTCCCTGACACTGGTTTAGGACCTCTAGACTTAGGGGGTAGCCTGTGAAGATCTTTTATGTAAACAAGCCTTCAATAAACAATGAATATCTCCTGTGTCAATATTCATAACCCATCAATAAAAAAATATATAAATCTTCAACTAGAAAGAAGCCAAATGTATTATGGATGATGGAGCTTTTCCTTCAAGTAATCTATAGAATGTGGGCAAGTCTCCTTCTAAACACTGCTAATTTATGGGGGGGTGGGGTGGGGAGGGCAGCACTGTTGGGGCTGTGAGGAAAGAAAAGCATTTGATCTGAGGCTAGCGGTATTCTCATCGCAATAGATAATACAGTGTGGAAGTTTTGCAGCTTCTGCTGCTGCTACACAGAAAGACAGGGGCCTGGGTGACATGTTACATCTTCACCATGTGTGCAATTTAAGGGAAGTTAGTGAAAACATTAGAAAAGTTGTTTAGGATAATATTAATTTGAAGGTGGATCATGTTATCTTGATTAATTAGAGCATAGATAAATATGAAGTTCCCAGCACTGAAAAAACTCTAGCAATGTAGAAATAGGAAGATACATTCTTTATGGTAGATGGCCATTCTTTACATAGAGCTGTGGCTCTTGTTATTGCTCTTTTTTTTTTTTTTAAATGAGAAGCATTTGGCTTCTATTTTCAAGATGAATCTGATCTTTTGACCACATAGTGTATCAGAAATGGATCACAAATTGGTATGGATGTTTCAGTTTTTATTACTAGCCTCAGAAACTTCTTCCACCGGATTTTCTTTGCCTTGAACAAGACTTGATAACAAGACCTGGATACATAGATTCATCCCAGTCTGGGACAGATATGGTAATTAGTTAGATGTATTGGCATTCAGAAAAAGCTTGAATTGACATCTTATATTTTAAACATTTTCATGACTAGTTCAGCTATAATTTCACCTCATTTATTTTATTGATCCTCTGCAGAGTTCCAAATGGCCCTGTAGAAGTTTGCATCAAAACGGTTCTAACCCAAATAATTTCTGAAGAACTGGAACATGATGTTGAGCCCTTGGAGTAGGAGGATAGGCAAAAGAGATGGAAATAGTCTGGTTCTGACAACCAATTCATACCATATTTAAGATAAAATATACTGCATTTTAAAAAACGTTGCCCTATCTGAAATCCAGTTTTGTCACTTTGTCTTTCTTTAAAACATATTCTAAATGAATTCTAATTTCAACTAAGATGATTTTTGTGTCTGGCAGCTAATTTTAAATGGTTCCCCTTTCAGCTGACATTAAGAGCCAATCAAGATAAATTTATTTTTTCTGTAAAAGTAATATATGTCAGGACTAGATTTCCTAAGCCAAGTCCTTCAAGCAATCACAATCACTTTGTAAACCATTGATAATGTCATCTTTGAGAAAACGGTTCCTTCAGTGTATAAAATGTTACATTAAGATAAATATTAAAATGTGGCAGTCTTCAATTAAATATAGTATTTTAGGGAATCTTAAAGAACTTTGAAATCAGTATTCTTAAAAGAATAAATAACATCCTTAACAATCAATTATTTTATTCTTCCAACATTTCTTTCAGTTCTCAATTTGATACTTATGGCAGGTTTCTGCAACATGAAAACAAGTTTTGATAAAGTCTACTCTGACTCCAAAGTTACACTATGAACATTACTTCTGAGATCCCAGAGTATCATCTTTATACCCAGATTGAAAGTAAGTGTAGATTTAACTGCTAATTATTTAATAAGGCAGACTACTGTCTGATTCTTTGTCACATTTAATAAGTGCAATAAATTAAAAAGCAGGTTTTCAGTAAGTGCCAAAAAATTGTTTCCTTAAGCAACATCCTTTATTATCTCATAGTATATACCAAGCTATACTGTTTAGCAATTAGTTTATTGTTTAACAATTAACAACAACTCTCAGATGAAAACAAATCATGAAGATAAGTATTCCTAATAGTGGCTTTTCTTACAAAAAAAGGCAAAAACTATAATTACTGCAGCTACCTCCTGCATTCAAAAGCAATGACAATAAAACTCAACTCTTTGAATCAATACTCACAATTGTTTAGAATAGATTCAAAAAATGCAAAAAAATTCATGCAGTATATTGCCTACCTGAGAGAAATATTTTCATTTATGAATCCAGTCCAGCAGTGATATCCTTGTGCCCAATTTCTTCTTTGTCACCACCTGGTTCCTATAAAGAAAATGTCTCCAAGACATCACACCAAAGTAACTTAAACTTTTTTTTCCAAATGGGCCTTCAGATCATATTAGAAACTTTTTATAATATTAACAATTTTCTTTCATCTTATATTAGAATCATATAATTTTGGAATTTGAGTTGCCTAACAAGATATGACCATGCAATCATTTCAGCAATTTTCATTCCATATTAGTGAAAACAAATACTAATATAATAGGATGCTAACACGAAAAACCCTAATAAAACATGACAAAACTTTTCATATTTTATTTGTGCATTCTTGTTGTTGTTCTCCATTTCAACATTTTCTACTTCAGTTTATGGGAAAGTAGCATGGCCTTGCATGTTTCTGAATATCAATTAAGTAATATTGTAATGCAGCAGTAATGCAAAAGTCTGCTATCATTCTGATATAGGACCGATACCCTTCTCTGAATCATCAAGTCTTTGAATGAGAATGGTTTCATTTGGTTTTGTTATTTATTTCAATTAAGTTTAAGAAACTGAACTATTTGCAAAAAGAAAGTAAGAAACTTTGTAGTTGAGTATGAGGATGCAGCAAATTAAAGAAATGATGCAATTATCTAGATAACTTACTGCATTTCCCCCTTTAAGTATCCATAGAGACAAAGGTGAGTTTTTGGCTTGAATTTTGTAGGCAACTGCCTTCATTTTATACTCTAATTCTCTTTTGTTCCACGGGGGTACCTTTCATCCCCAGTCTTTCCTTAAACATAGTTTATTTGAGCAGGATTGCTAGGAATGCCCAATGAGGAAACAAACTGAGAGGATATAGTCAGATTCACATCTTGAGAATCTACCAATAGAAATGAAGGGTGTTTTGTTTTGTTGATACTTCTCATTGGTATCAAGAAGGATTGCACTGGGATTAAACACAGTATTCTCTCAGGTGAGAAAGATCTTGTTCTAATGGTAAAAGAAGTTGATCTTTTCAGAACTGCTTTGCACACGAAGATATCAGCAGTGCACAACAGGCATAGTTAAAAGGACAGAGAATAACCTCCACAGTGTTTGGCAGAAAACACGACCCTCCTATCACCCACTCTGCTTCACCTGTGTATGTGGTGATCTATGAAATCAAACAGGAAAAACTTTGGCCATGTAAGTGCCTAGAACTGTTCTTTCCAAACATAAACCACATTATCATGGAGTAGAGACATAGCTTCCACATTCTAGTAAACAGAATTTACACAAGGTCAAAATTACCTTTGAAATCTTCTATGGAAAAACACTACATTGGAGGGTATATTTGTTTACCCTGTCTTTAACAAATCCAGCATAACCCATTTGTCCTCTAGGCTGCTATTCAGTAGAAGATAAGATGAAGGCAGTGTCTTGTGTTAATGGTCAAACCTTCAAACTACTTAGATCATTTCATGGCAAAATATTCACAGTATATGTGGCCAGTGATAACCAAGACTTCATCTTTTCTGGATCATGTTTACCTCAGGACATGTCAGTGAGAATAATAGTGTGTAGAGTTTGAGGTTTTTTGTTTTCTCTTGTATGTTTTTTTCTCTCGCTTCTCCCCTCTGCCTGCTCATCCTTTTCCTTTTCTTTTTTCTCTTCTTTTCTTGTCTGAATGAATGTAGATGATAAAGTTAAGTATGTATATGACTGTCCCCACTGTAATTGCTTGTGTGATTTTCTGTCTCCCCTGATAATACAGATTCCATGAGAAGTGAGATCAGATTTATCTTGCTCACTGTTGTGTTCTTGGCATCTAGTTCGGTACCTGCCACGGTGCAGGCACTTGGGAAATATTTGTTTAGTAAATGAATGAATTGCTCAATCAGTTTCACGCTGGCAGACTCATGTACACTTGCCTTAAAAGCAGAAACTAAAGTTATTTCACGCCACCAATGCAAGCAACTTGGGATTCTCTTGGAGCCATTGCTAATGGAGGTCCAGAGGACACAGGGCAGCCACGCTTCGTTTCTGGCATTGAGAGATGTTGGACTGGGAAACAAGTTGGCTGACTCCTTTAAGGGCAAGTTTGAAACTGTTGGGATTATGGTGGGAAATTCCCTGGAACATGGCTTATGGCAAGGAGTACTCAATGTATTTCCATGCTGTCCCAACTTCATATTCTCCAAGGTTCTACTTTATTAAACTCTTTTATTTTTTTCCCTGCCAAATATTGCTGGAGTAGGGTAGAAAGAGAACTGTAGAACCAGCTCGCCAACAGATTAACTGAGTATATGACACATTTCTCCTTTTCAAACAGTTTTCACGAGAGTATATTTTGATAAGATGCCCCATAATGTATGGTCTCCATTACAGGACATGGCCTTGCATAGGAGCCATGACTTATACATGTTTAGAATTGGCAGTGGAATATGACCAAATGGCCTTTTGTTGTGTATGTGATTGGTTTTTAACCATGACCATAGAGACATTGTTGGAGAAGGAAATGGCAATCCATTCCAGTATTCTTGCCTGGAGAATTCCATGGACAGAGCAACCTGGCAGGCTACAGGCCATGGGGTTGTACAGAGTCGGAAACGACTGAGCGACTAACATACAACATATACAGAGAGACTAGAAATGGAAGGAATAAGAGAAAGCCTTGGGCTCATCAATATGCAAATGTTTATGGCTGATTGGAGTTATTTTATGGCAAAAACCCACACAGCATTGTAAAGCAATTATCCTCCATTAAAAAAAAAAAAAAGAACATGCACACAAAATCTTTTAAGCAGCACATGAATGATTTACAGGCAACATGCTTGGGTTTGTAGAGAAGATAACTTTCTTTTTTTTTCAGTGATGACAGTACATCTCAGGGAATCAGCAACACAGTAGCTGGCTTGCTGTCCCCCTTTTCACATTCAGGGAAGAGCCAGAGTAACCTGCCCTTGCCCCCATCTTGCCCCTGGTGTGGAGTCGTGGAGCCACACTCCTCACTCATCCTGATTGTGACAGTTCTGGGAGACTCCATGCTATGCCCAGTGCCCTGTGCCTCCTGAGATTATCTTGGTGAATTGGGTGGGGGTAAGGGGGTGGTGATACAAGAAGCCACAAAGGCTTGTGGCAGAATTGCTTCATTTTGCTGGAGCATCGTGAAAAACAAAATACTCGACAGAGTAATCAGACAGAGAGCTGCAGCCGTTTGTGGGGTGGAAGTAATGCTCGCTCAAAACATCAAGTGAATGGCAGGCAGGAAAATGAGGTGATCATTAGGGTAAAGATGAGTTAGGCTGTAATTGTATTTTAGCTCTCTCTTCTCATTCATGTATGATTTGGGGCAAGGTACTTGCCCTAATTCTTAAACTCCTCATCTGTAAAATGGGGATCATAATGCTATTTGCCTTTTAAGATTGTTGAGAAAGTGAAATAAGAGAATGCATCTAAAGGGCTTAGGCAGTTCCTGGATTCATAAGGTATGGTTTTTATTAAGATGCTGGAAGTCTGCTTTTGTTGTTGTTGCTCTTTAGTTGCTAGGTCATGTCTGACTCTTTGCAACTCTATGGATTGTACCCCTCCAGGCTCCTCTGTCCATGGGACTTTTCCAGGCAAGAATACTGGAGTGGTTTGCCATTTCCTTTTCTAGGGCATCTTCCTTACCCAGGGATCGAACTTCTGTCTCCTGACTCTATTGCATTGGCAGGCAGATTCCTTACCCCTGAGTCACCTGGGAAGCCTACTTTAGACCACCCCTTATTTTTCTCTGAGTTGGAGAAAAAGTAGTTTTTTTATCTGATACTTCATATCTGATTATAGCATTTCTTAATTAGTTCCAGAGGATATATTTGGTACTTAGATATTTTAAGGATGGAAATTTTACAGTTGTCTCTGAACTGTCTTTTAAGGTAATATTCAGATTCAGATATCATGCACATTTCATGTTTTCTTAATTTTCAGCTTTAATTATTGTTCAGTTGTGTTTCAAACAACTAAGATTTAAAAAAAAATGTACACCAGTTACTTAGTTAAGTCAGATCTTTTCAAGAAAAGGCAGAAATGAATAAATAAGATGATTCAAGATGAAATAGCAGATTACTGTATCTTTATGGACAGTATTCTGTTTGATAATTTGAAGAAAATTGAAAGAACATGCATCACTTACATTTTTGTATCCTTAGCAATGCATTATGGATGTTCATTCCTTAAACACTGTGCCCATATTATTCAAACTTTCTTCTTTAAATATATCTTTAAAGGTCTTTTTATTTTAGATAAGTTATTTTTCCTTCTGATTTTTCTTATGTATCTTTTCTAAAGGTGTTAATTCAATTTACCCAGTCTACTTAGATCATTTTAGTTAAAAAAATCAAATAAATTACTTGATAGTCTTGAAGTAGCTCCACATATATGTCCTTAGTGTTACCACCATCTTGCCAAATTAAGTGATCTGTTAAAAGAAACAGTTTCTGGCAGAGTTAAGAGTGAGGACTAAGACTCAGCTCCCTACCTCTTTCTCTACAGTTTGTGTTATCCACCTCCATTCTCTTAGGTAACAGAATTCTTGGAGGCACATGCATGACAGGAATGCAATATTCATGGCATATCCACAGGGACCATGCCATGGTCTGTGTTGAAGCTGCTTATGTCTTATAGGATGCTTTAGGGAGAGGACAACTTGTGTTGTGCCATCTCTTTGGGTTATAGCGGAGTTCTTAAGTCTCTATTGTAATATTTCTATCCTGATATTATAAAAAGTTAGATTCTATAATACTTATAATAATCTTAAAATTTTTATTCTCATTATGATATTACCTGATAAAATGATCTGACACACCACCCCACTACTGCCTCTCTCCGCCAAACTGGTAACACTCATTTGTTCTTTATTTTTGTGAATCTGCTTCTTTTTTGTTATGTTCACTTGTCTCTTATGCTTTTTAAATGTTCCATGTAAGTGCTATCATACAGTAATTTTCCTTCTCTGACTTTTTTAATTTAGCATAATGCCCTCCAGGTTCATCCATGTTGCTGCAAATGGCAAAAATGTTATCCCCTTTTTATGGCTAAGTAATATTCCATTCTGTGTATATATGCCACATTTTCTTTGTCTATTCATCTATTGATGGACACTTAGTTTCCTTCCATAGCTTGGCAACTGTAAATAATGTTGCTATGAAATTGGGGTGTATGTATCTTTTTGAATTATTATTTCCATGTTTTTTGGATATATACTCAGGAGTGGAATTGCTGGGTCATACTGAAATTCCATTTTTAGAGTTTTGAGAAACCTCCAAACTGTTTTCCACAATGGCTGCACCAATTTACATTCCCACCAACAGTGAACAAGGGTTCCCTTTTCTATGAGATTTTCATGAATTCAAACTCTAAACAACTGCTTTAGAAGACTCTGGACTTCCCTGATGGCTCAGCTGGTAAAGAATCCACCTGTCATGCAGGAGAGCCCAGTTCGATTCCTGGGTTGGCAAGATCCACTGGAAAAGGGACAGGCTACCCACTCCAGTATTCTCAGACTTCCCTTGTGGCTCAGTTGGTAAAGAATCTGCCTGCAATGCAGGAGACCTGGGTTCAATCCCTGGGTTGGGAAGATCCCCTGGAGAAGGGAAAGGCTACCCACTCCAGTATTCTGGCCTGGACAGTATTCTGGCCTATACAGTCCATGGGATCACAAAGAGTGGGACATGACTGAGTGACTTTCACTTGACTTAGAGGACTCCAGTGACTTGCCATAATCTATCCAAGGTCTTCATGGCTGAGTCACAAATTGGATAAAATTGAAGATAAATTCAGAATAAATTTGCCACTCTTTGGGTGGTAAAAGAACAGGCTTCTCCTCCCAGGAGGAATTGTTTGGGGGAAACAGTGTTGAGAAAGACATGAGCAAAGTTGAGTGGAGTGGAGTGGAAATCTTCACATTTTCAGTTTGTTTCAGCTTCTGACTGAGTCATTTGCTTGCTCTTGAAGCTTAGATTTTGGGACCACCTCACAATTCCTTGTAAAGTATTTTTTTTTTTTTTTGCAGCTTCTAGGCATGATCTCAGTGGGTCTATGAAGATCTGTTTTTGCTCCAGTATCTGAATATTCAATAGCTCTATGGTTCTGGGGAATCAGAAAATATTTAAACCTACAAACTACTGTTGGCATTTTTCTGCAAATTCCTTTAGGTGGTTATGCTGTTCCATTCATAAATGTATGTATTATAGCCTAGTTTTTGATGACTTTCTTTAAAATGATATAAAATCTGGCCACCACAAGAATTCTTTTCTTGTATGTGTCACATCATCTTTAAAGCCTTCAAATCCCTTAGTTCTTAGTTGTCACCTATAATACAGTGAATGGGATTCTTTTATTATCTTCTGCTAACTGGCTTTGATGCCTACCACAGGCATTGCAGTTCTACTTTTCTCCAGAGAATTTGTTTTCCTTTTCCCTAGAGTAATTATATTTAAAAATCAGTCTTACCAATTTTCAAAAAACAACAGTGAATTTGGAATTTATAAACAATTAAAATTACAAATTTAATAACAAAAAGTAACAATCTTGTGATTTGTGAAGGAAATGTCAATAGATGTATGTACTTTTTCCTGTTTAATTGGGTAAACTAAAGAAATCTCTTGAATGGTTCCTACTTCTGTGTTGTTGTTTTGGACTTAGAGTGTCTATTGATTCACATTTGTGTACTTTCTTTTATGTATTCAGGAGTGTTCTGATGCTGGGAAAGATTGAGGGCAAGAGGAAAATGGGGCGAGAGATGATGTGATGATTGGATGGCATCACTGACTCAATGGACTTGAGTTTAAGCAAACTCAGGGAGGTAGTGAAGGACAGGGGAGCCTGACGTGCTGCAGTCATGGGGTCACAATCAGATATGACTTAGCGACTGAATAACAGCCATTCTCCATTTATACCTTTCACAGCGCTTTTGCTGTAGTCCTTGGAGAAAGAGCTCTCTTAGTAAATTGTGTGTGTGTGTATCTACCTGAACTTTTTTTCTGTTGAACATTTTAATGTTTTTTGCCATTGATTAAAAACCTGTATTGTCCTTGGGTCAACTGTTGTATTTTCCTCTTAATTCAATGTAAGGCATTTTTGTGATTCAGGCTCTGGGTAAGTCTGTCCTCTTAGTACAAATTCCCAACATAGAATGCATCATAAGAGTTTTCTTTCTGATGCTGGGGAAAATTCCTCTGTTGACAGTCATATTGTCATTCTCTCTAGGCTTGATTTTTTTGTTTGTTTTCTGTTATTTTGATTATTTCTCATGTATGCATTAAAAGAGCACTGTCTGGAATTTGTGTGTATATAAAGATATATGTGTGTGTGTGTTAAGTTTCTTCAGCCGTGTTCAACTCTGTGCGACCCTGTGGACTATAGTCCACCAGGCTCTTGTGTCCATGGGACTTTCCAGGAAAGAATACTGAAGTGGGTTGCTGGTTCCTTCTCCAGGGCATTATCCTTACCCAGGGATTGAACCCGCGTCTCCTGCAGCTTCTGCATTGCAGGCAGTTTCTTTACCGCTGAGCCACCTGGGAAGCGCCATATGTAAAGATATATATGTTTAAATGTATATTTTGAATATAATTTTAACTGCTGATAATTCTTCATGTGTGAATAAGTATAAGAGGTGCTAGCCAGTATCAGATATTGAGATAGTGTGAGTGACAAGTCCTTTAGACTTCAGCTGCTTGCAGAGGTAGAGAAAGCAGGAGGAGGCGGAGCTGTTCTGGAGGAGCTAACAGAACAACTAAAAATTGCCACTTCCAGAATCTCAACAGACCGAAGATGCCTCACTCCAAAATCTAAGCATGACTAGTGTCAATTGAAGAGCTGACTCATTTGAAAAGACCCCAATGCTGGGAAAGATTGAGGGCAGGAGGAGAAGGGGACGACAGAGGATGAGATGGTTGGATGGCATCACCGACTCAATGGACATGAGTTTGGGTAAACTCTGGGAGTTGGTGATGGACAGGGAGGCCTGGAGTGCTGTGGTCCATGGGGTCACAAAGAGTCAGACACGACTGGGTGACTGACCTGAACTGAAGTGAACTGAGTGTCAATGAATAACCTAGACCCCCACGTGGCCTTAAGTTGTTACTTTCCTTTGAAGGATTACTCTAAGGATATCTAAAACTTTGCAGGGACACAAGCAACAACACATTAGAACTTTTAAAAGCACCTGGAGTACTCTTTTCATCGGCAGTGTTTTATTAAGGAACATTTAGATGAGACTTTTGAAAAGTAAAAAAAAAAAACAAAAAACAAAGCCTTCAAAGAATCCATCAAGGTTTTCCTTATAACTTTGGCAAACAGGAAAAGGGGCTGAAAGTTGCAATTTGATTGATACAGAGGTGTGCCCCATCTGTTAAGTGCAAGGAAGGTGAAAAGTGTTAGTCACTTAGCTGTGACTTAGTCACTCTTTATGACCCCATGGACTGTAGCATGCCAGGCTCCTCTGTCCATGGAAGTCTCCAGGCAAGAATACTGGAGTGGGTTGCCATTTCCTTCTATAGGGGATCTTCCTGACCTAGGGATTGAACCAGGGGCTCCTGCATTGTGGGCAGATTCTTTAACACTGTGCCACCTGCAAGGAAGGTACTGACCTTTTAATTTTGACTCTTGGGGTATATTCCTGTCATGTTCTCTGAAATCAGAGTTCTAATGGTTTACAGCCTTTTTGGTCACTATAGTCTCTTTCAAGTGGACGGTGGAGTGAGCACTTTCTCAACCTCCCCAACGGGGTGTTAATCTCCTGCTTTAGGAGATAACTGTAATGAAGAAGCAAGTTGCATTGACCTTATGTTGCAGGTGGATTCTTTCTGCCAAACTACCCATTTGAATTCTTCTTGATCCCTGTTATAGCTTTTGTTGCTGGGGAGCATGAACCTCAACTGAATGCCTAGATTGTATTATAGTCTTTAGAAGTACAGTCCTGCCTTAAATTTTTCATTTCTGCTTATATTTGAGGAAATAGTTTGGAATTCTTTCCAAACAGTCCCCAACTCTCTGGGAAAAAATGTAGTTGCTTTGGGCTTTCTGTATTAGCTTCTGTGTCTTTTTATTTTTGTAACTTTGTCCTTCTGGCAATTTTTCCCATGAACTGCAAACATTTCTGTATCACATTGTCATGATTTTGCTCATAGGGCATTTGTTCATTGTTAATTAGGAAGGCATTTGTGGAGACAAACTGATTTCTCTGACAGATGGGAGAACCACATAGCTTTGGTAGGGGTAATTTTCAACACATGTATTTGTAAATTCTATTCAAATTTGAGGAGGCACCCAAAACTTCTAGGGAAAAAAATCTAAGAAAAAATATGCTTTTCTAACTGTTGGTTAATAAAACAGAAATGAAACTTCAAAAAGTTATGGGATTCCTCCTCTAAAGGGAGAAAATTTTCTAAACAAATGGATTATTTGGTTTTAGTCTGTTTTCCTGTCCAAATTTGAAGGAGAAAATTGTGAATTAAAAATAGATGTACAGAAAATTGGCCTGATTAACAAGAGCAGTCCAAGGCAAAGCTATTAATTAAAGATTAAAAAAAAATAATTTGGCAACATCTCTCTCACTGAGAGCATTCTTCCTTAATGGCATTGTATTTCTCCTCTAATCGTCTTCTAGACAAACTCATCTAACTGTTTTACTTTTTAATTTTGTCCCTCTTCCTTTTAAAACTTACCTTATATATCCCTTTGCCTGTCAGCCAAAAAAAGGTAAAGTTTTGTTAACAATAATGGTTACTGTATTAACTGTATCAAAATTTTAAAGTTTTATGGGAATTTTTGGAGGTAATTATTCTTAAAATTAAATCAGAGAAATTAAAATGTGATAGAGGAATTAGTGATACCAAGGAATATATTTTGGTACAGGCAGAATTTTTGCACGCATCCTTCAAATTGTATCTGCTTACTTCTGTATAATAATGATTCTGCTAATTCTAAACACATTGAATTCCTATAACAGAAATGGTTCGCTTGTTATTTGAAAATGGAGTTCATTAATTATTAGAGTGGTTTACATTTCTAAAGTGATTTCCCATGCATTTCCTCATGTGATTATCTCAATAGCCATAAGAGGATAGCACATAGTTTCACCTTTTATTTTTTTACAAACGATAGAATTGAGCCTCAGAGAGGTTAGTAAATTTGCTCAAGGTGGCCAACCAGTGTGTGGTAGAAATAGAAGAGAAGCGAAGTCTCTGGACTCCTGACCTGGTATTGTTCCATCATTGTTAGTTAAGAGATCTAAGTGATTGAAATTCATCTAATATCCTTCTATTTGTTCAGTACATAGATACTAAGCACCTGTGATACTCTTTGACCCTAGGAGACACTGAGAGGCATGGATATGACCTTGCTCAGAAGGAGATCCCTATCTGGTTGGGAAGGTTAAAGCTTCTAAACAGATGACTGAAATGCATTGTAGGAAATAAAAATGCTTTAATTGAGGAAGGCAAAATGCTGAGTGAAACTAGAGAATCCTCTAGCTGGGAAGGGAATATTTTTGTCTTCATTGCCAGAGACCCTTGACAATGGCTTCCTAGAATGCCTCAGATATGGACACAGCGAGGTGAAAAAGGATCAGAGGATGCAGAAATAGAGGGGGGATGAAGAGAAAGCTACCAACAGGTGAACCGGTAAATGATCAAGCGTCTGTCTGCATTTTGTTTGCTTTCTATCAGTATGCCCTTCTCTGATCACACTACCCTAGTATTTCTTTGAGCAGATACTTCTCACCAACTCCAAACTTCTAGGGGAAGTGGGGGAGGTTGATCAGGTAACTCTGCTCCAAAGAGGACCACAGTGTTAAGTCTGGCCAGTCAGAGTTACAGTGACCCAGGAACACGCATGCTATCTAGGACCTTTGAGAAAGCACACTTCCTCTTTCTGCTGAGGTTGTGTAGGTGGTAGAATAGACTGGTGGACTTCTTTGCTGTCTGCTGGAGAAAGTCTTACGTGGGGAGACGGTTCTCCACAAACCTCTCACCTTTGCGTCTGATGCACAAAGTACTGATTACTCTTTGTTCCATATTATTTTGTTCCACTCTAATTTTACTTAGTCCCACTATATTTTTAAATATGTTTGCTTTAGTAAACAGCCTTGGGAAGAGAGACCTAGAGATCCAGAGTGAAGGAAAGGCAAAGTTACTGCCCCAGTGTATTCAGGTTCCCTAAGCTCATGGTTTCTGTACTGTAGCACAATATACTGCCTGTGTAGGCACCCACCTGGGCTTGTCTGTATCACTCCTGTGGGATCTAGATAAGGGGCTCACAGAAATAGGCTGACGTTTCTGCTGCTGGCTGTGCCGTGAGTAATTAAGCCCTTTGGCGCTGGCCCAAGAGTCTCATGTCTTTTTTTTAGCATCATGTAGCTGAGGTAGGTTAACTCATTACTTATAAGTAGGATAAAATGTTAGATTCTTCTCATTATCCAGTGCTTCAGTTAACCAACTTAGATGTTTCTAGGAGATATGTAGAGAGAGAAGTTTATGACAATATTTTTTAAACATCTAGAGCAAATTGTGCTGGAATCCGGAGATCTCTATGCATAGTTACATGGACAATCCATTTCCTCTCTTGCTTTAGCTTTCTTAAGTTTCTGTCACTTGCAACCAAAGAATCCTGGTTAATCTTGACATAAGAGAAGTAGCTAATAATTTATTTAACCAGAGTGTAAGGCATAGGAGTGGGATTACTGAAAGATTAAATTAGAAATGGATTTCTAGAATCGGTTGACTTGGAAAGAATGGAAAGAATTGGATTTTCCTATTAGACTGCAATATATTGCACACATTTAATTCTTGAATATCAATATAGTAATTTTGCTACAGTGTGTTCTGTACACATACTCAAATAGTGAAAAATACATGTAGGTCTTTATCATTAGCTTTGAGAAGATTAGAAACATATTTACCCATAAGCAAATTCAAATTAAGTGACCTACCTGGAGCTCCATTGTAGTTGGAGAGTAAACCATAGTTTATATGATTGCCTTTAGAAATTCCATGTCTTCTTTCTGGCACATTTCACTTCAAAATATATCATCTGGCAAATTTAAAAAAAGGATGCACGTTAATCACATAAAGTAACCTACAATTTGATATATATACATTATATATGCATTTTAAGTAAAAGGATAGTCTACTAACTTGACAGTTTCATGTTTTAAGTAAGGGACAAATATATGTGATATTATGAAAGGAGCTTGGAGTATTTCTACCTGCATTTTTACTGAAATACTGGGTAAGACATAAATTCCCAAAGTCTTAGATTTCTTATTTATAAATTGCAATACTTAATCCTGTCTTCACAGAATGACTGAGAATTAAGGAACTGTGTTGAATATATTGTATGTGCTGTATATATTGTATATGTTGTATATTGTATATATTGTATGGGCTTCCTGCATAGCTCAGTAGGTAAAGCATATGCTTGCAATGCGGGAGACCTGGGTTCAATTCCTGGGTTGGGAATTTCCCCTGGAGAAGGAAATGGCAACCTACTCTAGTATCCTTGCCTGGAGAATCCCATGAATAGAGGAGTCTGGCAGGCTACAGTTCATAGGATTACAGGAGTCAGACAGAACTTAGCGCTATCTTTTATTGTATGTGTAGCAAGTATTTGGAAGACAGAAGGGGGAGGTACTTTACAATATTTCCTTTCCCTCATATGAGATACAAATGTAAGAGGTGTTTTTGAAGCACTCAAATAATGAGGTGATTTTTAAAAGAATAACTCTTTATCTTTTTGGGATAAATTCTGAAATTCTTCAGATAAGTTCATCTGAAAGATAAATACATGACATATGAAAAACAAAAATGGGTGGGGGCTTGCCTGCTTCCCTAAATAGTATAACATAGTGCAGAATAAAGATAACTAAAAGACTATAATTTAAACATATAAATCAATACAAATCAGTGAATGAGACTAGATAATCCTAAAATACATACTAATATGTAAACAAATAAAAAGAAGCAAACAGGAAAGAAATATAATTTAACAAATGTTAGAAAAATCAGATCATTATATTATTTTTTATTATTGATAAATTTAATTTATTGTTAATTTTCATTTGGATCTAGGAAAATTCTTAAAGTGTTGAGGGATTTTTAAGCATAAAAACAATGGGAAAATCTGTAAAAAGCAAATATTTAGTAATCTGATTCCTGTAAATATAATGTGTATGTCAAAAATATGAATAAAAAGAACTGGGAAAATATTTGCAACAAATATGACAAAAGGAAAAGTTCTTGCAAATTATTTAAACATAACTAAGTAGAGAAGTAAATAAAGGTTATGTGCAGCTGTATAATCAAGAAAGAAAAACAGTCTAGAAACTTATGGAAAAAATTAAAGAAATACAATTAAGATGAATGTATTAATTATTATTCATTAATAATAATTTTCATTATTACTAAGAACCTTATAGTGTTCTGGATTGCTCATAAGTGAGCAAACTGATCCAAATGTTCTGTGAACAAATTTTTTAATATACATTTAGAAACTTAAAAATTCATGTTTATTATATTCCTCATCCTAAATCTAAATCTAATTTTATCCATAGCCATAAACACAATTTCCTAATCTACTTTCAGCAATCTAGTAAGATAAAAAACCAGTAATTCTCATCCAATTTAGTATATGCTTATCATAGCTTGATATAATAGAAAAATAGGCTATAAAAAAATGAAAAAATAATAAAATAGTTAAATATTACTTACATGTGTAAAAAGTTTCATCCCATCAGTTAAGAATTCAGGTTTCAAGAGTCATCTGGGGAAACGTTTGTGGTGTAATATTAAATGAAATCAAAAGCAAAAGTGACACAGACAAGAACACAACTGATACCCATTATGACCAAAAATAAAATGCACTTAAAAAGGAAGGAAAGGAAACGCACCACAAATGAGATCATGCTTGTTTCAAATTGTTAATATCACACATGGTTTTTATTTTACATTTTATACTTTTGTTTGTTCACCAAGTCTTTTGTTTTTATAATGTGACTTGTTTCCATAGCTGGAAAAAAAAAAAATCAATGTCTTAAAAATAAAGTACTCAAATGAGAAGCATTTCTCTCATGGATGAAATCAGCTCATCTATAAAACTTTGTACTACTCAAATTTTAGAGTACCTAAGGTAGGAAAATTAATTCAATTTTATGGTACAAAGGTTCAAAGATGAAATGCACACTATATGCTTGTGATATGAATATTTCTAATACTGGAACCACCAACAGAGAGCACACTATTTTGCATATTTTAGCTCTTTTCTCTTAGCATTACATGACCTTATGCTTGATTTGCATAATTTAAATGACTCCTTTGAGTGGCATGTAGTTGCATAATTATTCTTTTAATTACTGTTATTAACCTGTTTGTGTAATAGCAGATAATTTGAATAGATCATTTTCATCTTTCAAATTTTGCAGTTTCATATGCAATATAGATAGATTGCATCAAAATGGCAAAATTATATGAATAGACATAAATAGAACTGTAGAATGATCTTTAGGATCATAGATTTTTCTTTTTCCTAAATAAATAGAAGAATCTACGTTATTTGTATAAAAATTATTTATTTGTATAAAATACATATACAAATTTGTATAAAAAATTTTCATCAAAAATTAATATTTTACTGTTATATCTTTTATAATTACGGCAAGCCATCCACAACTAAAGTTGAAATACACATTTAATTGATTTTCTTGGATGATACCATTTTCTTATCTTTTAAAAGAATTTTTCTTATGTAATAAAACTGAGAAGAAAATCATATATCAGTAAAGAATGTATGCTCAATTCTACATAACTATATAAAAATAATATTCAAAGTCATATAAATTTTGATATTATTTTATTTTCTTGAGTTGCCTATAAGCAAAATAATTTGCAAGTATCCTTAAAATTTAAATTATTTAGCAACTATTTCTCCCTCTAGATTTATTAATACAAATAATAAAGCTCAGAATTATAGGGCATGTCAAATCCTTTAAATTTCCTTATTTATCTTCCAGATAGATGAGGTATAAGGGTTGTGGATGTAAGGCAGACGTCTGCTACCCCATGAGGCATGGAGGGGGGTTTTGTAACTGGGGATCAGAAGGGAATGGGCAGTTTAGGCTAGGCTGTTACAGCTGTCATCTCTTCCCATAATTAGCCAAGATTTCTTTAAAATTCCCTACATTTTACCATAAGAAAGCATCTGATGGGCCATAATTGAAGTCAGTTTTGTTTTTTTGTGCATATGTATATGTCAGGTGTTATAAGGACAATTAAGAAATAGAAGGCAGGATCCTGTCCCTGTTTGCAAAGAGTTGACACTTCCATCAGGGGAGGCCCATCATTGTGCAGGCCTCAGGTCCCCAAATGACCACGTAGCAGAGTCATGCCCTGTTGAGCATCAAAATGTGCAGTATAAAAACATAGGCCCCCCAAAACCAGTCACCGCAAGAAGATGTTAGTGCCGTCAGAGGACTGAAAGCAGATGGGGGGGTTTTCATTAGCTGAAAGGAAGTGCCAGGGCTCACCACGACCAATGGACATCCTGAGTCAAGGTTCAGAAGTGAGCACAGAGTTAGAATCAATTAAACAGTTTAATTATCTGCTTGAGCCAAACCCTTGTCTTAGAGGGATATCCCTTTCTCTCTTACTTTTTATTCCATTAAATTACCAAGCCTGCCAATTCTATCTCTTTAACATCTCTCTCACTTGAACTCCCACACCATGTCATCCTTGGAGCCCTTGCCTTAATTTCAGTTCAGTTCAGTTCAGTTGCTCAGTCGTGTCTGACTCTCTGCGACCCCATGAATCGCAGCATGCCATGCCTCCCTGTCCACCACCAACTCCCGGAGTTTACCCAAACTCATGTCCATCGAGTCAGTGATGCCATCAGCCATCTCATCCTCTGTCGTCCCCTTCTCCTCCTGCCCCCAATCCCTCCCAGCATCAGGGTCTTTTCCAATGAGTCAACTCTTCACATGAGGTGGCCAAAGTATTGGAGTTTCAGCTTCAACATCAGTCCTTCCAATGAACACCCAGGACTGATCTCCTTTAGGATGGACTGGTTGGATCTCCTTGCAGTCCAAGGGACTCTCAAGAGTCTTCAACACCACAGTTCCAAAGCATCAATTTTTCAGCACTCAGCTTTCTTCACAGTCCAACTCTCACATCCATACATGACCACTGGAAAAACCACAGCCTTGACTAGACGGACCTTTGTTGGCAAAGTAATGTCTCTGCTTTTTAATATGCTGTCTAGGTTGGTCATAACTTTCCTTCCAAGGAGTAAGCGTCTTTTAATTTCATGGCTGCAGTCACCATCTGCAGTAATTTTGGAGCCCCCAAAAATAAAGACACTGTTTCCACTGTTTTCCCATCTATTTCCCATGAAGTGATTTAGTGCCCCATTAACACTCAACTCAGCTATGATAATAGTCTTTTAACTGACCTCCTTGCTTACTGTTTAATATTCCTATAAATCCATCCTATTTTCTGCTGCTAATATGATCATTCTAAGCCTCAAATCATGACCATTTTAATCCTTTGCTTAAAACCCTGATCTCCTCACATTAGCTCTGATGTTGAAGTATAAGATTGCTGATTTTGGACTGGTTTTGACCCATAAAAAGAGTAATTTTATAATAGAATTGCTTAAAACCTACATCAGGAAATTTGGGGCTGTAAGTAACAGAACATCCAGCTAAAAATTTCTTAAAAGTTAATTGTCTCAAATAGAGAATACTTACATATCCTTCAAGGTGTATTTCATACTCTGCTTTTTTTCAACACTTTCTCCACAGGGTTTTCCTGGTGATTCAGATGGTAAAGAAACTGCCTGCCAATGTGGGAGACCCAGGTTCAATTCCTGGGTCAGAAAGATCCTCTGGAGAAGGTAATGGCAACCCACTCCAGCGTTCTTGTCTGGAGAATTCCATGAACAGAGGAGCCTGGCCCTCTAGTTCAGGATCTCCTGGACTCTAGTAGGGCCAGGATCTTATATATGTATGTGGGAGCCCCTATAGTCCATGGGGTTACAAAGAGTCGGACATGACTGAGCCACTAACACTTAACATATCCTTCAAGGTGTGCCTCATACTCTGCTTTTTCCAACCCTTTCTTCTCGTGTTTCCTTTCCCTAGGTAGAGTGAACATATATCCTTTCTAGAAAGAACGCTTATTATTGAAGGTTACTATTAGACCTACCCTAACATTTAGTGCCTTCCTCTTGTAATAACTTCAGGTTCTTTGAGGAGCCATGTCTGATACATCTCCATGTTGCCAGAGCATTCTGCCATGTCTTGTAGATTAAGGGAATGAATAAATGAATAGATGAATGAACAAATAATTGACTAAATAGGAGAGAGTCAGATCTTATACCATAGTTGCATGAATGCAATATAATTGTCCTCACTACTTGCCCCAAACCATAGGTTGCAGATTGGAGATTCTCAGAATAATACAGCCTTTCTCTAGATTGCTCCAAATGATTATATATTAATAATAAACTGAGGTTGTTGCTGAAACAACTACCTTCTTGCTTTCTGGTCTGATACTATAGATACAAATTACTATCAACATCATGATATTGATTGTGTAACTTGCCATCCAGAAGTAATTGGTTCAAATCAGTGCCCTTAAAAAACGTTACTTTACTCCCATCCCATATGAATGTTGCAACCAGGTATAGTTATGATTGAACTCAAATAATGCTGTTTAAAATGAACTTGGATTGTTTTAGTGTCACAGTTTAGCAAAATATTTACTAATGTTTCCAGTGAGTACTTTTGAAATTGCTAGCTAATATTCCCTGCAATATTTGTTAAGAGGTGAGACTTCCTTCATTCAAAAGATGCTTATCTAAAGACAGGAAAATGTTGTATGTTACAGAAAATTGTTATTTATTATTACCGTGTCTTAAATTTTATGTTGAAAGCCTTATGTGATAGAGTAAAACAATAATGAACTGAATTTTCAGAGTATACATTAAGCACCAAGTGAAATAGACATGTAGATTATCACCCTTACTGAGGTTATAAGGTTATATAATGTATTTGCTTTCCATAAAATATTTTATAGTACATGCCAAATGATGTACTGTTTTTCCAGTTTCATAGAATAACATGTTTTTCATCTTTGTACAGTTGTAAGCATCATATAAAACATCATATTATAGATCCACAAGAGGTTTTGCTGAAGTTCTCACAGCTTATATTCAAAAGAAAGTTTCCTAGTCAGAATTGCATATAATAGAGTAAATTTATGACTCCTAAAATAGATTGCCATTTCTAACACTCAGGGAAGCATAGTGGAGTCAGAGGTGTCTGGCCTCACTTATTAATTCCACCTCTCCTCCCTCTTTGAGCTTCATACTTTTTTTTTTTCCCAGTTGAGAATTTCGCAGAGGTGAGTGCTGAAAAGAATATAACCAAGCCTTGAATTATACAATAGAACACACAGTTAGAAATTTTATGTGGGCTACAAAAAAGCCAGCAAATCTCAAAGTACAGAAAGTTAACACTAGGATGGACAGGATATGCCAAGGTGACTTCTTATAAAGTAGAAGGACATGTGTGTGAGCGTGTGCCCTCACACATGTGCACTATTGTAAGCAAAAGTATCAACCTGCAATTCCACTGTAAAAGATGGCCCAACAATTAAGTGCCCAGTTTCTCTTACTTATAATTTTATTCTCAGAAACTTAGATAAATTAGCAGTTATCAAACATACAATAAATTGGAGGAACCACTCTGGATTTGAGAGGTCTGTATTGCTGAGCTGACTCCATAACTCGGGAAGTATCTATAGAAGGAGGAAAATTCACAGCAATTTGTTGAAATCACCCAAGCAAGCAATTCTACCTAACAAGCAATATCACTGTGAACCTCTAGCCCCTAGCCCCTACTCTGTTCAGATCAGCAGTCAGGAGAGACGTCAAGTCAGACCAAGGAAAGCCTGGAACCAAAATCTGTCCTGCATTCAAAGCCACGAAGAGATGAGCTCTGCAAAATCAAGACTAAAGTGAATGTGTTAGTTGCTCAGTTGTGTCCAACCATTTGTGACACCTTGGACTGTAGCCCACCAGCTCCTCTGTCCATGGGAATTCTCCAGATAAGAATACTGCAGTGGGTTGCCATTCCCCTTCTCCAGGGGATCTTCCCCACCCAGGCATTGAATCCAGGTCTCCCACATCGCAGGCAGATTCTTTACCATCTGAGCCACCAGGGAAGAAATGTCACGCATCATAGGATGCATATAGAAGTTGGGTCTGAGACAAGCATAAGACAGACCTGTGGAACACACCAGTCAGTCAGTTCCATCCCTCAGTTGTGTCCGACTCTTTGTGACCCCATGAATGCAGCATGCTAGGCCTCCCTGTCCATCACCAATTCCCAGAATTTGCTCAAACTCATGTCCATCGAGTCAGTGATGCCATCCAACTATTTCATCCTCTGTCGTCCCTTTCTCCTCCTGCCCTCAATCTTTCCCAGCATCAGGGTCTTTTCCAATGAATCAGCTCTTCACGTCAGGTGGCCAAAGTATTGGAGTTTCAGCTTCAGCATCAGTCCTTCCAATGACTGATGGAAGGTTGTTGATCCAGGTATAGAAAGGGGCTACAGGCAGCAGGGTACCTTGGACCACAAGAAGATCAAACAAGTCAGTCCTAAAGGAAATCAACCCTGAATATTAATTGGAAGGACTGATGCTGAAGCTGAAGCTTAATACATTGGCCACCTGATACGAAGAACTGATTCATTGGAAAAGATCCTGATACTGGGAAAGATTGAGGGCAGCAGGAGAAGGGGACAATAGAAGATGAGATGGTTGGATGGCATCCCTGACTCAGTGGGCATGAGCTTGGAACCTGGCATGCTGCAGTCCATAGGGTTGCAAAGAGTCGGACACGACTAAGCAAATGAACGACAACAGGCGGCAGGTAATTAAAATCCATCCACAGAAGCCTAGGAGCCAAAGTCAGAACCAGGTCAGCTACAGGTTGGCTTTAATGGAGAGTGATCTCAGGACTTCCCTGGTGGCCCAGAGGCTAAGATTCCACACTCCCAAGGTGGGTTGCCCTGGGGTTGATCCCCAGTCAGGGAACTAGATCCCACATGCTGCAACTTAAAAAAAGAGAGAAAGAGAGAGAGATCTTGACAGCTGGGGTCCCTTTTCTCCCTGGGTCTAGCCAGAATTAGTCCCAGTTTGGCTTCCTGCTGAACCTACAGGCAGGAGAGTCAGAAGAGTGCAGGGGCTCATGTGTTAGGGTGCAAGGCTACCCCCAACTCTGCCTTTCCACACCTGCCCCCAAATCAGAATTCCCAGCTGCCATCCTCTTTCATCATCTCCCCCTGCACTCCCCTGCTCCTGCCACCCACACTTTTGTGGGTTTCTCCCTATATCTCTGGGAGACTGCTCCTAGAATTGTCATGGAAATGAATAATGTATTTCCTTCTCTTCTGAACAAGGCAATGTTAACACTGTTCCTCAACCAGCAGTCTGCTTGTCCACATCTCACCAGCAAATGACCCTAAACCATCTTCTTATGGCTTGACACCATGAGATTGTTGGGCTGACTAATTAAGTCTATTTTGCTCTTTGATTCCCATGCCTCCTTGCTTTCTAGATAATCTTCCATTTCTCTTCTTCCTCTGTAACAAGTGTTTTTAATATGAGGTCCATGAACACATGAGATTCAGATGATCTATAAAACCTCTTGAAAATTATAATTAACGTTTGGGGTATATTTCTGTGAATTTTGCTGAAGAGAGTCCATAATGTTCATTGGATTTTTCAGTGAGGCTGGTGACATAATTTATGACATCTCTTTTATTCATGGGCTTCCTGTTGTTTCCTTTCTAATACAACAATAGAACTATGACCACAATCACTAATGGGATTTGAACAGCACTTTACAACTTACAGTATTCTTTAAGTTACTCTTTCATGTCCATACTTTTATTTGAAACTCATGACTTTCCTTAGGGGAGGGCAGGTCTTTTTAATATCCATTTTACTGATGAAGAAAAGACTTAGTTTGAGGACCATCCCACTAAATATACAGTAGAGCTGGGACCTGAGCCCAGGCATCTTGACTCTTGGTCTGAAAGGAAAGAGTAGGCTTTTTGCATGGCCAAACCACTTAGTACCTGCATGCATGGTCAGTTGCTTCAGTCTTATCCCACTGTTTGCAACCTCATGGACTATAGCCCGCCAGGCTCCTCTGTTCATGGGATTCTTTAGGCAAGGATACTGGAGTGGGTTGCCATTCCCTTCTGTAGTGGATCTTCCTGACCGAGGGACTGAACCTGGGTCTCCTGCATTACAGACATATTCTTTACTGTCTGAGCCATGAGGGAAGCCCCACTTGGCACCTACTTAGGATTTTTCCTTCTTTGGGCTACTTTTTTTCCTCTTTAATACTGCTTCCAATACTGTACAAAAAAGGTTGATGTGTATTTCATCCAGATTTCCTCTATTTCCAAATGGAGGACTGCTGCAGAATGTGATTTTTCTGTGGAGCTTTGAATCTTTCAGTGTGTTTAGAAGCAAACTAATTAACTGATTTAAAACATAAGGCAGAAAGTCAGTAGTTCAAGGAGCTAAATGTGTCTCTGGTTTAGATTTGTCCAGTGACCTTAGGCAAAACACTTAACCTTTCTTTCTCAATTAATTGTGAAATGGAGTTAAAATATTATCTTGTACTGGTAAAGTAACAGTTAATAAATCATTGAAGACTTAGAGATTTACACGTACTATGTAAATAAAAATGTTGAACAGGTCAGTGTTTTCAGCTAAATTAATAAAAAAGAAATCTTGTGGGGGTACAAGATTGAATGTGTAAGTCATTTCCTGGTTAGACTGTTTATAAAAGAAATCCACATTTTTTTCTGCATTTCTGGTTGATTATTTCTCCCACTAAATTTACTGTCTCATCAAAGCAGTGTTTGTTCATTTGTAGAATCATTTAGCATGTATTGGACTATGGGGATCTGAGATGAAACTTTTCCCATTTAAGAAAATAGCCACTCTGTATTTAGATTCCTGTAGGGGACACTTTAGGAGAGTGATGTTGTTTTATCACGCCTACAAATACCTCATCTGGGTTTGGAGTCTCTGATAGATCTGCTCATTCACGATAGCGGCACTTAGCAATTCAACAAGATGTAAGTTGGCTAATAAACAAAGCCCGCGTTCTCCCGGGGTTTGAACAACACTTCCTGTGTTTGACTCCAGCTGCCCTGAAGTTGTTTTAAGCCCGGCACTGCTGGTGATGTTTCCCCTGGTGCACTGAACAGCTCATGCCATGTCAAAGGGCATTGACCTTTTCACTCGTAGAACAAAAAAGACTGGAAACAAATTATGCTCTGAGCACTGGTCAAAGGACAACAGACACACACACACACACACAAAGGAAGAAGAAGAAAATAGAAAAAGTGCTTGACCCCCGAACAAGTGATGCACACAAATTCTAAGCTTTAGAGCATTATCTTTAGAGTATTAGGCTCTTTGACCAACTTCTCTTTAAAGTGTGATGTGAGAATTTGCTTCGATTTACTCTGGAACCACCCACCTCCACCCTGTTGGCTTTCTTTGCAGAACATGATGAACCAGCGACTGTTGTCTCTACTCCCCCTGTCCAACTGCATCTATTCCAATTTACGAGCTGTCCACTGCGGAGCTGAGTCTTTCAGAGAGAATGACTCATCTGCAAGTTGCGCTCGTGGTTTCTAAGAGTATATTTAGTGTGAAGAGCTGGAGGGTGCAGCATATCCAAACACATGCCAGGGTACAGAATTTGAGTGGGAGGAAGAGGACGGGGCTAAAATAGAACCATAATGAGGCAAAGAATTGGACGTCTGGCTTAGCCTTTTCAGCTATGTAGCTTCAGCAACACCTACAGTTCCCTGCCAAGAATGGCACGCCATCCCAGTGTAGTGGAAATGAGGCCTCCCTGGTGGTTTCCATGGAAAAATCATGTAACAACCTAGTTAAGGTAAAAAGTAATCAAAAGTAAAATGAGCAAAGGGTGCTGGGCTTCACCAGTGTCACAAGTGGATGGAAAAGTAAATTCTCCGTATGTTAGAAATTAGACAGCACTTGTCCAGGAGCTACTTGTAAGATAGCTGTGTTGGGTGGGTTGATCACAGTCCTTAAGAAATGGTTTAGGTTGGATCTTCCATAGTGAACCCAAGTTGGATTTGATACTGTTTCAGGGATTGCATTCTTCTGTCTCCCAACTATTCAGCGTTGGTTATGGAGACCCAGTTCTGACCTGACAAGTCGCGTGTTTATCAGTTCATTGGTTTCTGCCCCTCAGTCAGCGTTTGAAAGCGGTGATCACAAAAGCTCAGAATCAGAGGTCCAAGTCCCCCCACACACCAAAGTGTGACTAAAGTGGCTTTCTTTTCCTTAAACTGATGCCTCCCTCAGGGTCTTTAACTGACTGTCTGTCTGTCTTCTTTCCTTGCCTTGGGGCTCTCTATTTGCAATTTCCTCTTGCGGCTGTCCCTCTGTTTTTCTTGCCTATTGGTTTCTTTTTTTGTCCTCCTATCTTCTTTTCATTCATGTTTCCTCTCCTGTTCCCTCTGTATTCATCTATTTACCTAAACTGATCATGACGTTGAACAAAAGATTATGTTTAAATAACTTACACATCTCCACAGAAAGGTTCGTATTTTCTCTTCTTTAATAATCTATAATCATTGCTTTCTTAAAAAAGCAGTTAAGTCTTTGTTTCTTTGTGTGAATCCTTGATTTTTTTTTTCTCTTAGTAACACTTGATGGAAACAGGAAAAAAATTTCCTCAATCCTATTATGAAAACACAATGAATTTTAGGAGTAAAGCAGCACAAGTTGCCCAAATAACCAGGAAAAATTTGTTTTTAGCCAGTCGTTTTGAAAATGGTTTTACTTTTATTATCCCTCAAACTGATTCATGGATTGAGATAGTTTTTATTTACTTTATAGACAAGATTAGTAGGCTTCAGTAATTTTAATTATAATTTCAATCATACTTCATAAATAACTTACATTATTTCATTTTTCATATCTTTTCTTACTGGTCTACTGTATATAACCTATTATATTTAAATTAAGTATTAACTGTAGTCTGTAAATATATGGGGGGAAATCATCAATCTATCTGATAACCAAATAAAAATTAAAAGAAGTTAGATACCTTCCTTTATTTTTGCCCAATCATGTAAGCAAGAGGAACAATTCTCTTTTTCTTTTCTCTCTCTCTGTCTCCATAGGTGTGTGTGTGTGTGAAGTGAAGTGAAAGTTGCTCAGTCATCTCTGACTCTTTGCGACCCCATGAATAATCCATGGAATTCTCCAGGCCAAAATACAGGAGTAGGTAGCCATTCCCTTCTCCAGGGGATCTTCCCAAGCCAGGAATCAAACCCTGGTCTCCTGCATTGCAGGCAGATACTTTACCAGCTGAGCTGCCAGGGAAGCCTATATGTGTATGTATGTATATATGCATATATATGTTACATAAATACACATATATACCTACATAAATGCATATGTTGTAAGAATACATATATATTTTCTCTTTAAAAATGTTGAAAAGTAACATCATTAAATTACTTTGCACTCCAAGGTCAAAACTGTATTTGAACATTTGACCTCTTTTGATGACCATTATTTACACTGTTATAGTAGAAAGTTGCTCCCCAATTCCAACCAAGTAAAAAATATTGGTTTCTAAATGTATTTTAAAAGTTTTTAAATTGTATTCTTATAGCCTTACTCATACAAGAAAAAAAAGAAAAGATGTTTGCAGAGTTTGATACTACAATAAAGGGGGGCGGGAGAAGTGAAATGCAAATGCAATTCTTATTCCCATTACAAGTCTGAATTTTATTTCTAAAAATTCTACCTTACCTTTCTCTTCGGGCAACATTTACTATTTGAGGCTTATGCATAATACAGACAAAAAAACATACCTGAACAATTGTGATTATGAGTGTTGTGTTAACAACTACTGCTGTTCTATCAAAACTGTGAACAGAGAATGGGTATTAATTAATGGGAGACATTACCAGGCGGGAAAAGTTGGGAGAGTATTCAATAAGCTGTCAAAACAGGAGTTGAATTCTATAGAACGGGTGTTCACATATCTGACAAAAATTGATCCTGAAACTTTGCTTTCCCATTTTTGCTTAGAAATAACATTACTCAGACTCTCACCTACTAATCTTTCAATAGCTTAGAATAATGGTGTTTATAGCATGAAAATGAAATTTATTTTAGTACCTTTGAGATCAACAAAGCCACTGTGAATTGTGGCACAAAAGGAATATACAGGTGTGTATTCAGATCCTTACTTGAAACTGTCTTATTTAATCTTGTAGGATTAAAGAGTTCAGAAAGATATAGTATGGTTTGGGAAATAAATTGTGTCAAATGTTCCAGTTAAAGGCCATAGAAGCCTTCACAAAATAAATTGGTTTTTAAATTGTAGTTTTGAATATGTAAAATTTATTTTAACATGTGTATTTTAAATTCCTGTGGGAAAAATAGATGACACAGTGACATGTAACCATAAGTAAAATGTCTGAGGTCAGTAAATTAGTCATAAGAGTTTTCAATGAACATTGTGAGGGATTACTTTGAAGGAAAGGTAAAACATTTAAATAGACAAATGCCCTGATTTTCTAAACTACTTATCTCACAACGAAATACAACCTAAAGAGAACTCCCCTCTCTATAACTTGGATCTGACACACTGTTATTATTCCTGGCAAAGGCTCATGAAGGTCTATGATCTGATGGACACTTAAAGGCAGGTTCATCAAAAAAAGTCTTTCTTCTTCTCTTGACTCCATATCTGAAGTTCCAACATTAGTTACTTTTTGATGTTAAAAAAATTTATGATTGTGAAATGCTTGTCAAAATACCAGAACAGGCTATAAGAGTAAATTATAAAAGAGAAAATACAAGATGCTCTGCCTCACTAATGTAATAATAAATGTAAAGTATACATTACTAGCAAAAATCATTGTGCCAACATTTGTAGCAATGAAAGACTGAGTATAGTCTAAATGTCCATCAATGTGTTAAAGTATATTATATCCATATTATCAACTATCCTGCCACTGTTAGAATGAGATTTAGGTTTTATTTATTGACACAGAAACATGTCTGTAAAATATAACTGCATTAAAAAAATAAAACTGCATGAGAGCCTGAGTAAATTCATACCATTTCTGTAAAGTTGCATACCTATGCCTATAAATATCCATACATATGCATATATCTAGTTATCTCTGGATAACGGGTCAGCTAGATTCTTTTTGCCTTTTTGATACTGTCCAAAGGTTTTGAATTCCTCTACATAATTTTATAAAAAATAATATATGCTATTCATAAATATCTTAATGCTCTTTAAAAAATGTGTTACCTGATAAGTGTCCTAGGTGGACCTACTTAAAGTTCAACAGAGCATTTTTGCACTTACTCTGGCATAGCCTGCATCAGTACACTATTAGGCCTTTGGAAAAAGAAAGATTAAGATATAGCCACTTCCCTGGTGGCTCAGCGGTAAAGAGTCTGCCGGCAATGCAGGAGACATGGGTGCGATCCCTGGGTTGGGAAGTTCCCCTGGAGGAGGGCATGGCAACCCTCTCCAGTATTCTTGCCTGGAGAATTCCAAGGACAGAGGAGCCTGGTGGCCTACATACAGTTCATAGGGTCAAAAAGAGTCAGACACGACTGATGCAGTTGAGCACACACATACACTCACCACTTTCCAGGGACCCACAGTTTATTGGATGAGATATACTTGTAAACAAATCACTATAAATCTATACAATATGGATGCATATAATAATATAAAAATGAAAGAAATAGAAAGGATACTGGAGAAAGAATAACAGCATATGACTGTGGGATAGAAGTTAAAGGTTAGGGAACTTGGACAGAGGGTAATGCCTGGGCAAAAATTTTTTTAAAAGGTAGAAAGTTGCCAGGAAGTTGGGAAGCAGGAAGTGTGAGAGGGAGAAGGACAAGAAAAGAGAACAGAACATGGGAGGGCGTTATGTTTTGATAATGTGACAGAAGTAAGAATCTAGGGGGCTCAGAGTAGTTGAAAATGAGGCTGGACAGGTGGGCTGGACAGGAGACACACATAAAGTTGTTTCCTGGGATTAGATGTTGGTTCTAACTCCCTTTTAGGACTTGGTGTAATTACTGGAAACAGTTGTAATTTTAATCAATCATGTCAGGGCTTTACAATTTAGAACGTATGGGCATGTCCACACTTTCTTTTGTTCTTTATGAATAAGCAGCTGGTATCTGAATTCACCAGTTCCACTGGCTTTTCCACCGGCTCTACTCTTGGTAGGTTTTGACTGATAAACTAGTAATATAAACAGTAACTGAGGTCGGCGACACGGCTCCTGCAGACACTCGGTTAGCTGTGCGTGTCTCGTGGCTTTGAACGCTAACACACTGTCATTTACGTGGCACGGTTATCAGCTGAGTCGGGCGGAGGAGACTGCAGCCTGGAAGCTGTTGATTTCTACATCAGTGGTCACTCAGACAAGCACTGCTGTCTGTACCGTAATTCTTCGTTATTTGGTAACAGATCCTTGGTCTTCTCAGGCAGTGTTATTGTAACACATATCAAGGTAAGGAGTGTCTTAGAACTTCTGTTAAACTAAGAATTAGAAGACCAGCCTATGGTGAAGATACTTGTAAATTACAAGTGAAAAGAAAAATTAAGCTGACATGCAGCTAACTTCAGAAACTACTGGGTAGTGAAAATGCTTTTAGACACAATTTCTTTTTGCACATGGATATGATTCAGCAGCTTTCAACAATTTTGTACCAATCATGGCTTCGCTGGCTAGGCTTCTTCTAGTAGGCCTTTGAGGGGCATTGTGAATTATACTCCTTGAAAGGGTGATTCTGCAACTCAAAGTTCCACTAAACTTTCATCTGACACTGATACCATTTTCATCTCTGCCTTATGCAGAGGATTTCACACGCTGCCAGCCTATATTAAGGAACAGCTGATTGAACTGATTGCAAAGCACTGGGCAATATAAAGTACTATGTAAATGGTGCTTAACAATAATATAGTATTCTGGAGTCCCGACATATGGGGTGGGGGGGTCAATACTGCACATTAACGATTGGAAGCAACACGCAACCAATGAAGCAATGAAAAGAGTTTAAGGCAAATTGTGTTTTAGTATTCATTGAGATGATTATATGTGAATATCAGAAAACACAAGGAATTCATTTTCCTTTTAAAATATAAAAAATGGAACCTACATAAACAAAAGACACAATAATTAACAGGCTGTTCAACTCTTTGACTCTTAAAATTTAAATTGACAATAAATTAGGTCCATTTATTCAGTGATTCCTAGAGAGAGAGGTCTGGATTGGGAATGAAGCTCCAGGTTTTGGCCCTAACTTTGGCCTATGAGCTTCAAAGCCAGGCAGCCTGGGTTCAAATCTTCCCACCTGACTTGTTGGATGTGTGCCCTTGGGCAAGGCATTTGGCCTCCTGTAGCCATATCTATTACATGGAGGTTATAGCATCTTCTACTTTATGGGGCTGCATGAAGAAAAATATATTCCAAGCATTGACACACAGTATGTACTCTAGAGCTTTTAGATGCTTTGATTCTTATTTACAAGCTATATCCCCTTGGGCAGAACTGAAATCATTTATCATCTGTGAGGCCCAGTTCTTTTTAAAGTTACGGAGACTAGACAAGAAGAACAAAGATAATAAATGAATAGTGAGAGAAAGTTCACTGCCCAAGCACTTCAAGCTGAAGACCATTTCTCAAGCTTCACAACCTCCATCAACAACATGTGGAAGGCTCAGAGAAATCCTTCAGTAAAGAACCTCATATATTTTTTTTAACCTAACATTTTAAACTTTAACGTGAAGTACTTATATTTTTTCGGAATACCTGTTAATATCTCTTAGAACAGTTTGAAGTGTATTTGATTAGACTTTATCCATGGTCTTATTCTGGTCTATGAATGGATCTTTTAAAAAATTTATTTTTTAATTTGGAAATCATTTCAAACTTTCAGGGAAAAATGTAAGAATGGAAATAGTTCAAAGGATACTCAAAATTTTTGTCTAGAATTCACCTATGTAAACATTTGCCACATTTGTTTTATTCTTTATCAAAATCTATCTATCTATACATCTATCATCTCACTATGAATATTATTTTTGGAACATTTAAGGATAAGTTACATACAGTGTGGCTCTTTATCCCTAAATACTTCATTGTGTATTTCCTAATATGGACAGTCTCTCACATTTCAATGGTACAATGATCAACTTCAGTAAACTTAACATTGATACAGTACTCTAAAATATTGTCCAATCCAATTTTTAAAATTGATCCCATAATATCCTTGATAACTTATTTCCCTCCAGTATAGGATGTAGGTCAGATACATTTAATTATCATGTTTCTTTAGTCTCCTTTTAATCTGTAACATTTTCACCGACTATCATTGCCTTTAATGACATTGTTATTTTCCGTCTTTTTAAAATATATTTCTCAGCTTGGGTTTGTCTGACTATTTCTGCATGAAACTTCAGATTTAGTTTGTTCATTCTTGGCTAGATTTAGTTTATTCATTCAGATTTAGTTTATTAGTTCTTGGCTAGAAGACTTTCCATGTAATAATATGTGTCCATCTCAGAGTATTATACCTGGAGATTCACGATGCCATTTATTTTTCGTTGTGATAGTATTTTTATTCATGTGGTCAAAGTGTTATTGATTTCTCCACTATACAATTGTTGTTTTTTCTTCCTTACCATTAATAATCGGTCTGTGGGACATAATTTAAGGCCATGTGAATATCTTGCTCCTTGTCAAAATTCCCTCTTAGATTTAGCATATATTGATAATTTTTGCCTGACTCAATCTTTCTATAATGGTTACAATGCTGATTTTCCAGCTTCAGCACTCTTTTCACATGTATGAGTTGGTAATTTGCATTCAAACTTAAGCAAGAGCCTTCCTTTTTATCTATTTTTTTAAGTTTATTTTTTAATTGAAGGATAATTGCTTTACAGAATGTTGTTGTTTTCTGCCAAACCTCAACACGAATCAGCCATAGGTATACATATATCCCCTCCCTTTTGAACCTCCCTCCCATCTCCCCCTCTATCCCACCCCTCTAGGTTGATACAGAGTCCCTGTCTGAGTTTCCTGAGACATACAGCAAATTCCCATTGGCTATCTATCTTACATACAGTAATGTAAGTTTCCATGTTACTCGTTCCATACATCTCACCCTCTCCTCCCCTCTCCCCATGCCCATAAGTCTATTCTCTATGTCTGTTTTTCCATTGCTGCCCTGTAAAGAAGTTCTTTGGTACCATTCTTCTAGACTCCATATATATGCGTTAGAATATGGTATTTATCCTTCTTTTTCTGACTCACTTCACTCTGTGTAATAGGCTCTAGGTTCATCCACCTCATTAGAACTGACTCAAATGCATTCCTTTTCATGGCTAGTAATATTCCTTTGTGTATATGTACCATAACTTCTTTATCCACTCATCTGTTGATGGACACCTAGGTTGCTTCCATGTTCTAGCTATTGTAAATAGTGCTGCAATGAACAATGGGATACACATGTATTTTTCAACCTTGGTTTCCTCAGCGTATATGCCTAGGAGTGGGATTGCTGGGTCATATGGTGGCTTTATTCCTAGTTTTTTAAGGAATCTCCATACTGTCTTACATAGTGGCTGTATCAATTTACATTCCTACCAACAGTGCAAGAGCATTCCCTTTTCTCCACACCCTTTCCAGCATTTATTGTTTGTAGACTTTTTGATGAGGGCCATTCTGACCGGTATGAAGTGATATCTCATTGTAGTTTTGATTTGCATTTCTCTAATAACGAGTGATGTTGAACATCTTTTCATGTGTTTGTTAGCCATCTGTATGTCTTCTTTGGAGAATTGTCTGTTTAGGTCTTTTCCCCACTTTTTGATTGGCTTGTTTGTTTTTCTGGTATTGAGTTCTGTGAGATGATTGTATATTTTGGAAATTAATCCTTCATCAGTTGTTTCATTTGCTATTATTTTCTCGTATTCTAAGGGTTGTCTTTTCAACTTGCTTATAGTTTCCTTTGATGTGCAAAAACTTTTAAATTTAATCAGGTTCCACTTGTTTACTTTTGTTTTTATTTCCATTTCTCTAGGAGGTGGGTCATAGAGGATCTTGTTTTGATTTATGTCATTGAGTGTTTTGCCCATGTTTTCCTCTAAGAGTTTTATAGTTTCTGGTCTTACATTTAGGTTTTTAATCCATTTTGAGTTTATCTTTGTATATGGTATTAGGAAGTGTTCTAATTTCATTCTTTTACATGTAGCTGTCTAGTTTTCCATCCATAGCACCATTTATAGAAGAGTCTGTCTTTGCCCCATTGTATATTCTTGCCTCCTTTGTCAAAAATAAGATACCCACAAGTGCATGGGTTTATTTCTTGTCTTTCTATTTTGTTCTATTGGTCTATATTTCTGTTTTTGTGCCAGTACCATACTGTCTTGATGACTGTAGCTTTGTAGTATAATCTGAAGTCAGGAAGGTTGATTCCTCTAGCTGCATTCTTCTTTCTCAAGACTGCTTTGGCTATTCAGGGTCTTTGTGTTTCCATATGAATTGCAACATTTTTTGTTCTAGTTCTGTGAAAAATACCATTGTTAATTTGATAGGGATCACATTGAATCTGCAGATTGCATTTGGTAGTATAGTCATTTTCACAATATTGATTCTTGCTACCCAGGAATATGTAATATTAGTCCATCTGTTTACGTCATCTTTGATTTCTTTCATCAGTCTTATAATTTTCTGTGTACAGTTATTTTGTCTCCTTAGGTAAATTTATTCCTAGATATTGTATCCTTTTTGTTGCAATGGTGAATGAGATTAATTCCTTAATTTCTCTTTTTGATTTTTCATTAGTATGTAGAAATGCAAGTGATTTCTGTGTATTGATTTTGTATCCTGTAACTTTGCTAAATTCACTGATTAGTGCTAGTAATTTTCTAATACTATCTTTAGAGTTTTCTATGTACAGTATCATGTCTTCTGCAAACAGTGAGAGCTTTACTTCTTCTTTTCCAATATGGATTCCTTTTATTTCTTTTTCTTCTCTGATTGCTGTAGCTAGGACTTCTAAAACTATGTTGAATAATAGTGGTGAAAGTGCACACCGTTGTCTTGTTCCTGATCTTAGGGGGAATGCCTTCAGTTTTTCAGCATTGAGAATAATGTTTGCTCTAGGTTTCTGTTTATTTTTAATTATTAATATGGACTCATGAATTCTTATTTTTTCAACAATTTTAAAATTCATTATTGTTTTTAATGAGTAGTCAACAAATTGTCACAGATCTGGTCTAAGAAGTCCCTTCAAATAGACTTATTTGTTCTTGTGACATAACCCATCATTTTTGACACTTTCTGGCATAACAAAGTATTCCAGGGTCATCTTGTATGTTCTCTGCTCCAGCCCTGGAGTAAGCTACCTCTGGTTTTAGAGAAACTAGAAATGCTCATTGCTTTTTGTGTGTCGTTATTTCTTGGCTCTAAAAAAGGATTTCCTAGTATCTAAATGGGGCTTCCCAGGGGGTGTTAGTGGTAAAGGACCACCTGCCAATGTGGGAGACATAAGGGATGCAGGTTCAGTCCTTGCATCGGGAAGATCCCCTGGAGGAGGGCATGGCAGCTCACTCCAATATTCTTGCCTGAAGAATCCCCATGGACAGAGGAGCCTGGCGGGCTACAGTCCATAGGGTCACAAAGAGTCAGACATGACTGAAGTGACTTAGCACTTAGTATCCAAATATCATGACATTAGATAGATAGATGGATGGGTAGAGAATTTTTTAGCCAACTCTAAAATAAAAACCTGGCAATGGTATGACAAAAAGTTGGTGGTCATCTGGTCTGACTCTTAATTGATGCAAGAATCTGATCAACAAATATCATAAACCTCTGTATTGGTTGGATTCAATATCACCAAATCATGTAGAATTTTTTCATTTGTATCTTAGTCTTTGTGATAAATGTATAAAATTTCCAATTAATATCTTTTCCACTTACACATTCTATTTTCCTCACTTTCTTTCCTCAGGCAAATTAAGATATTCTAAAGCAAATAGTGAGTACAGAATCTCAATATATTTTTTAGGACTTTGCACAAAACATAAATTGATTTGGTGTAGGCTAAAAATAATGAAAATTTATAAAATTTGCCATAAAGATATAAAAATATCTGGAAAGACGGAAGTGCACATTAGACTCATATATCATGAAAGGCTGTGATCCAGAGACTGTGAGGACCTTTCCATTTTGGTTTCTTTTCAAATATGTGCCTCATTCTTCTATCTTTAAGTCCAGCTTTCTCTCTTTGTACAAACATGTCTCTCACAATCCCTGAATTTATAGGTTATGCTTTTTGCAACATGTAGAAATAATTTAACTGTAGATTATTAATATTTAGAGATCTAAATCTTAATTCTATAATTAGGGTAAGAGGATCTGATTGGTTAAACCTTAGGTTGGGTGTCCACACCAACTGAATCAGCCATGGTATGGAATATAAGCATAGCTGGCACTGTGCATATGTCTGTGAATTGTAGAATGTTTTTTTAAGATAATTGGGAGTGCTTGTGCATTGGGCAGAACACTAGAAAAAGGGGTGTACTATGCTCACTTATATGACATATTCAGTGCGGAATTTTCCTAAAAATATTAACTAAAGGAAGCATGCCAGGATAAGGGTTTTCACTGGAAAGGGAAGACGTAAGTATCCTCAATATATGAAAAACTGTTTTTCCTTAACAAGGGTAAAGGAGTATAAAAGAGCCATGGAATAGGTTCATGAGCTCTCAGAACCCCCTTCAGAGGGTGGATGTAGATTAATAATGAGGGATGAACAATAGGAGTGCCAGTGAATTTTACTTTGCTTTTTCGTCACTTACTATTGGTAAGACATTGCATTTTGTAAACTTTATAGCATTACATGCATTATTATCATAACCATCAGGGTAACCTGGCACATGGGTTTCACTGACATTTTACTTACTAGTGAATTATTTGGGGTCCTTTAAAGTACTTCTTGTAAGGAAAGTTATGGCCATCCTGGACAGCATATTAAAAAGCAGAGACATTACTTTGTCAAAAAAGGTCCATCTAGTCAAGGCTATGGTTTTTCCAGTAGTCATGTATGGATGTGAGAGTTGGACTATAAAGAAAGCTGAGCGCCAAAGAATTGATGCTTTTGAACTGTGATGTTAGAGAAGACTCTTGAGAGTCTCTTGGACTGCAAGGAGATCCAACCAGTCCATCCTAAAGGAAATCAGTCCTGAATATTCATTGGAAGGACTGATGCTGAAGCTGAAACTCCAATACTTTGGCCACCTGATGCGAAGAACTGACTCATTGGAAAAGACCCTGATACTGGGAAGGATTGAAGGCAGGAGGAGAAGGGGACGACAGAGGATGAGATGGTTGGATGGAATCACTGACTGAATGGACATGGGTTTGGGTGAACTCTGGGAGTTGGTGATGGACAGGGAGGCCTGGTGTGCTGCGGTTCATGGGGTTTCAAAGAGTCGGACATGACTGAGCGACTGAACTGAACTGAATTGAAAGGGGTCAGAACCAGAGATGTCAGAGGCCAGAGCGTTCTTATGGAATCAACTCTGTACATTGTAGAGGCAGATGATCTCAGAAAATCTGGTCACCACTCACTTTACTGGAGAATTACTGGAGCAGCAAGAGGTAATAAAAGTATTTTTTTAATGTGTGTGTCCCTTTAAATTATATAGAACCCTTTCATACATAATATTTTATTAGATTTTCATTTAAAAAACCCAGTTGGTGAAATCTGACAGCCCTGGCTTTGTCAACTCCATTTTACACGTGTGAAAACTAAAACTTGAAGAAGCTGTGCCCAAAGCACAGAACAAGTAGGTGAACCTTGACTCACGTGTGGTTTCCGTGACCCTTCTCCACTATGGCCAAGCCCACGGTACTCAAGAGGGTCAATCAAGAGTTGAAATCCTGACTTTGTGCTTGGTGAGAACAGGCCTGGTGCTGAGATCGGGGGCTGGCTGACGACTACACAGCACATGAACAGCAAGGAACATGCTAGATTTTGATTCGAGAGGCTCAAGCAAAAGGAAGCCTCCCAGACTTTCTCAGTGGGTGAAGATTTGGCACAGCACCTGAAGATTATAAGTGTACTTTGGCTTTATAGGATCACATATTTGTTATTTTTTCTCTCTACAAAATGGATATTTTATTTTTCACTACATCTGCTTTGAAATATAAAATATGTTTAATGAAAAAAAAAATCAGAGTTGAATTTGCTGTAAATTCGGAACATGAATGCAGGAATAGCTTGAAATTATTTATATTTCAACAAGGAACCTTTCCTCGTGAGAGGATTATGTACTGACCACTGCATGAGAAAGAACAAGGTCAAAACGATGCTCCAGGAAGGATGCCTTTTGCTGAATTTGTGCCCTGGCCGTGTCACTGGCTTTTCCCTCATGCTCAGATGCACGGTTTCCCAGGCAGGGAAAGGCATCTTCTCTTCTTTGGACTCCCTTGGCACTCTCTCTTTTGTACAGGTTGTGTTTATAACAGGCACTTAGCAACATGTTTTCTACCCCTTGTTTTCCAGCCATCACTGTGTGCTTCCCACACTGATTTTGATTTTTATCTTTGAAGTCTACCCATACCGTTTGCTGGATTTTAAATGCTGGTGTGGCTGGATGACAATCCCGAGGAAGACGTGCACTACATGTCAAGCTTTTATGCTACAACTGTGACGTGCCATCACTTGTCAGACACAGACTGGTGTGACTTCCAGCTCAAAGTCCTTTGACATCGCCAATGGAAGGAAGCTGGAAAATGGTACCTGGGGAATTGTACTTTATGATTAAAATCCCTGAACCAACTTCCTTCACATCATATGAGAAGGGAAAGAAGACAGGTGCAATCTTAAACAAACCCACACTTAAAAAAAAAATCAAAGAAAAGTTCTACTAGCTGCCAAGACACGAAAAATCCCAAGTACCTGCCAGCAGTCTAGAGGACCACTATGTTTAAAACTGTCCACATCCCTCAAACACATTAAAATAAAGAGGTCACGTCTTAATCAAATGCAACGTACTTCTTGCTAGTTTGAATCTAAGCGTTGGTCTGCTTTGTTGCATGTACTCTTTCTGATGTTAAGCGAGGCAGGAGACCTCTAGCAGCTTGGCAGCGGGGTGGGGAGGAGAGTCTTTTTCAATGTAATGGCCGTATTTTAGTTAACATGTTGTCAGTCTTTAATGACTAGTGGTGTAACAGCTGGTTTTGATGTAATTTCTTTTGAGACCACTAGATTACAAGCAGTTTATTGCATTCTTCCTCTTTGACTGCTCCCTGGATACAACCTAAAGTCAAAAGGTTAAAGGTCTAAAGCCATAATCTAAAGGATTTGTCATCATTTAACAGGTCACTTGTTGCTATGTACTATGCAAACTGAAAAATTTTTAGTGAGTCTAACATCTGATATTTATATAAGTATATACGTATACACAGATGTAAGTTAAGGTGTATGTATGTATGTAGGAAATTTTTTATTTCAACAAAAATAAATTGACACTATACAAGAAGAGACCAATTTTCAGATATCAAAGAGTAAGCTTTCAATGTGTATGTATGTGGAAGTCTTCCTAAGGGTGAAGGGATAAGCGATTAATTTAACTTTCACTGAAAGGATCTGAAATTGAGAAATTAACTTCTGCAGAAACATGGTAAGATGACATGAAATCTTTGAAAGAGCCGTAGGTAACACATCCAAAACTAAAAGTGAGAGAGACAAAGGAAGGGCGTCAGACAACTTAGGGAGGTGCTAGAGGTCACGGAGCCCTATTGTTGGTTCATTGCAGATTTGTAGCTTTTCAATCTGTCAGAGTCTGGCAGTCCTGCTATGCTGTACCAGCCAAAGGCTCTCTTTTGTTTAAGGAAGGAGTCATTCTTTGAAGACTGAACTTGGTAAAACAGAAACAGGAAAACCAGAAGAGAATGTATGAAACAGAGACTTTTTCCTTCCAGACATCAAGGGTGGGTTTGAGGGAGTGTGTGGACCTGTGTGGCAATCTGATAGAAATAGAGCTGGTGTCCATTGCTGAATTTTATGCCAGTTTAGAATGTCTCTGTCCTTATAGTATTAAAAATTTTATGTTTTTTTCTCTCTCACCAAGTGCTTTAAATAAAATTCTGGAAATGTTCTTAGTTTGGAGTCTTTGGAACTCAAGGCTCATCAACAGCATCACCTCTCTGGCCCCTGCCTCAAGATGGTGACACATTGTATGAGTCCTGTCAAACCCATTTTCTGTGTATCTGTTGCCCTCTAGGGACTCCAGCGTGAAAAGGACCATCCCGTATGGCCATTTGGCAGGAATCCATGCCTTTGGTTTTTTCCTCCATTACTCATTCAAATTTAATCTCAATTTTTATTCTTGTAAACCAGTTTCCAGTATTTCTGTGACTTGAGTAAAATTGATAAAAATAATCAACTTGAATTACCCTTCCAAACTCGAGATATATGGCAAGCATTATAACTTGATAATTTGGATTATTTTCTATTTGGTTCTGTGAGTTTGACAGAAATAGAAAAATAGTTGAACTCTTAAATTGAAGTTGAACTCTGTCTACTTTGAAATTTTGGAATCCTCATGTTCATGGTAGGCAGCAATCTGCATCTAATGGTCTTCTGTAAAGGTAATATAGTAATGAAGATGATTGCCTGAGCAACAATTATGGGATAGAAAAGAATGGACTGAGTAGCAATTGGGTTTCCCTGGTGACTCAGGCAGGAAAGAATCCACCTGCAATGTGGAAGGCCTGGGTTCGATCTCTGGGTCGGGAAGATCCCCTGGAGGAGGGCATGGCAACCCACTCCAGTATTCTTGCCTGGAGAATCCCCAAGGACAGAGGAGCCTGGTGGGCTCCAATCCATGAGGTTGCAAAGAGTTGGGCATGATTGAGCAGCTAAGCACACAGTAGTAATAATATTGAAAAGATTTCTGCATTGAAAAATTCTGTTTTGTTAGATTTCAAGTAAACTTTTACGAGGAACATGTTTAGTTGAAAGTCACATTCATGTTAAGCCTATAGTTTATTCACAGAAAAGGAACAACCCATATAGCTGGGCATGTTTTAGATTGTGCGAGCATGTCTTCTTGGGCACAGCTGACCACATATGTGCCTGTCCTGAAGACAATAATCAATAGGCTAGACAGCTACCTATGAGGTAGCCTAGGGTGGAAAAGGATTCTGAAATAGAAAATACCTTAACCAATCTGATGCTCACTTTAAAGATATTTGGGAAATACGAAGACTGTCAGAGTTGGCAACTGATCACGACGATCACAATGCCAGAGTGCATGAACTAGAATTATAATGAAGGAGAAGCTGTGAGGTAGAGAAAGATGCAGAGTAAATTCAGATGGTAAGAAGCAAAGAAGAGATCACAGAAAAATAACCAAAGATGAAGAGAGAATGATGTTATGTTAATGGTCAGCACTAAGGTAAAATTCTGTAGAAACTGGTGGCCATGATCCCTACAGCTGATACAAAAAAAATTCAGAATGACATTCTACACCAGCCTCTTTGAGAGCAGGCTGTAGTAGCTCAGTTCCTTACTAGTTCCATTCTTTCTACTACTTGAGGTAACGTAATTGCACCTAAAAGAGCCAGACTCCATTCCACTTAATAGAATCCCTACGGTAAAAGAATGAAAAAAATCTCTTTTAGTTAATCAAGGAAAGGAAGTTTTCCTCTGGTATATTGCTCATGTAAAAATTATTTGGATCTGGAAGGATGTTAGACTAAAATTTGTCTTTAGTTAAGTGTTTATGAACCTAGGTAAGGTGGGAGGATCTGTTATAAAAGCAGGCATTACTGTATGTAAAATAAATAGCTAGTGGGAAGTTACTGTATAACATGGGTATACAGTAACTCTGTGACAAGCTAAAGGGAGGGGATGGATTGTGGGGTTGGAGAGAGGTTCCAAGAGGAAGGGCACATGTGTATATTTATGGCTGATTCATGCCATATGGCAGAGAACAACACAACATTGTAAAGCAATTATCTTCCAATTGAAAAATTTTTAAATGCAAAAAAACAGACATACTCTTTGCTGTCACTCTTTGCTATCTCTTCAACACAGGTTATTTAATTTCTTGGAGCCTGTTTACTCAGTGTCATTTAGGAAACAAGTTGTAGAAAGGTTTAAAAACATATGTGATATTATCTTCTTTAAGTGAAAGAAATTGCCCAAATAGAAAGGATTGCTACTTTGTCTGAGTCACCGTCTGGATTAACATTACCTAGCAATGCAACCAGGCCAGGTTTGGGGCTGGGCAGGGGGGGGTGGGGGGGGGTGGGGGGGCGGGGGGGGCGGGGTGGGTCGGCGGTGGCACTTCCCTGGTAGCTCAGCTGGTAAAGAATCTACCTGGGTTTGATTCCTGGGTCAGGAAGATCCCCCAGAGAAGGAGTAAGCTACCCAGTATTCTTGGGCTTCCCTGGTGCCTCAGACAGTGAAGAATCCACCTGCAATGTGGGAGACCTGGTTTCAATCCCTGGGTTGGAAAGATCCCCTGGAGTAGGGCATGGCAACACACTCCAGTATTCTTGTCTGGAGAATCCCTATGGACAGAGGAGCCTAGTGGGCTAGAGTCAATGGGGTCACAAAGAGTAGGACATAACTGAGCAACTAAGCATAGCGCACCAACCCTAAACTTGTTACTTCACTTCTTGGAATTGTAGTTGTTTTAACCTTTACTAATTCTTTGTGTGTTGTGTTTTCTTTTTTAATCTCAATTTCTGAGAAATGTTCCTTAATTCTACCATTGCTGTTATAAACTTGTGGATTTCTCCTCATTATCCTGTTGAGTTTTGCTTTATATGTTTTGATGCTACGTTGTTAAAGCACACGGAAATTCAGGATTGTTAAATCTTAAGGGCAAATGTGTTTGTTATATGGTAACGCTCTACGTTCTTAATCCTGCTTTTTTACTTAAGGTCTATTTTGTCTAATGTTTGCATTGTGACACCAGATTTCACAGATTAGTATTTTCCTGGAGTACACGTTTCCAATCCTTTTTCTTTTCTTTACTTTCAAACTTTCTGTGCTTTCATGGAAGATAGTAGAGCACTGTGGTTAAGAACATGGCCTCCAGAACAAGACTGACTCTTATTTATAGCCGTGTACCTTGGGCTAGTTACTCAAACTTTCTGTGCTTCAGCTTCTTCATTTGAAAAATGGGAATAATAATAGTATTTACTTCATAGGTTTATGAGACTTCCCTGGTGGCTCAATTGGTAAAGAATCTGCCTGCAGTCTAGGAGCCCTGGATTCAATCCCTGGGTTGGGAAGATCCACTGGAGAAGGAAATGGTAACCCACTCCAGTATTCCTGCCTGGGAAATCCCACAGACAGAGAAGCCTGGTGGGCTACAGTCCAAGAGGTCTCAAGAGTTGGACATGTCTTAGCGACTAAACCACTACCACCACATAGGTTTATGGTGAGTGTTAAACATATTAGTATAGAAAAATCACTTAGAACTTTTCCTGTCATGTAGTAAATATTCAACAAGTGCTAGTTATTTTATTCTTACTATAATGATAGTGGATCTCAGTGGTTAAACACAGATTCTGGATCCATACTGCCTAAATTTGAGTCCCTGTCTACCTTTTCTTAATAATAATACCCATGTCAAGGATTATTGTGATGATAAATGAAGTATTAATGTGAAGTGCTTAAAAGATTGCATGGTATGCAAGAAATGTTGTCTATTATTATTAACTTTAGAATGGCTCTTGGTAACTGCTTATGGTTGGATTCTTACTTCATCCAATCCGAAAATATCTGATTTACACTTATTTATTGTATATTGTATCATATCTATAAATATATTTTCTATTTTGTTTCCCACTTTTCTCCTGCTCTTTCTACAGTCACTTTTCTCTTCTAACAGTTTGGATGTTTGCATTGTGATTTTTTTTTTACCAGCTTTAAAATAATTTGAGTACAAGTTAGATTTAATAAAATCTATAATTAATATTTTTTTCCATTTTTACACACAGGACCTTTGGATGTTTCTGATTATCCACTGTCTTCTATTAGCTTCCATGTTATTATTGTCTCTAAACCAGGAAATATATATTAATTTCTTTTATAAATATATCATTTTTCACTCATATATTCATGTTTCCCAATATTTTGCTCATATTACTTCCTTTTAGTTTGATTTCTAATGTTCAGTTGCCAAGTCGTGTGTGACTTTTTGTTACACCATGGACTACAACATGCTAGGCTTTCCTGTCCTTCACCATCTCCCAGAGTTTGCCCAAATTCATGTCCATTGAATCAGTGATACCGTGCAATCATCTCATCCTCTGTTGCCCCCTTCTCCTACTGCTTTCTTTCCCAGCATCAGGGTCTTTTCCAATGAGTCAGTGGCTTGGGTCAGGTGGTCAAAGTATTGGAACTTCAGCTTCAGCATCAGTTCTTCCAGTGAATACTCAGAGTTGATCTCCTTTAGAATTGACTGGTTTGATCTTGCAGTTCAAGGGACTCTCAAGAGTCTTCGCCAGCACCACAGTTCAAAAACATCAGTTCTTTGGTGCTCTACATATGGTCCAGCTCTCACATCCATGCATGACTACTGGAAAGACCATAGCCTTGACTACGTGGACCTTTGTCAGCAAAATGATAGCTTTGCTTTTTTAATACATTGTCTAGGTTTGTCATAGCTTTCCTGCCAAGGAGCAATTGTCTTCTAACTTCATGGCTGCAGTAACCAATAGGTCATAGTAATTAGTATCTAGAAATGGTAAATTCTCTGTTTTTAAATAGGAAATACATTTTTTATTTTGCCCTCTTAAATGATAGTTTTAGATTAGCAACTCTTTTCTCTTGCTTTTTAAAGTATTATTCCATTGTCTTTTAGCATTTATCATACTTGATAAGAAATCTATTCTCAGCCATTTGTACCTAATGTTTTTTTTCTGCTAATTGCTTTTAAAATTTTCTCTTTATCTTTGATGTTCTAAGTGTCATATATATATATGTACACACACATTTCATATTTATTTATTTTTATTTATTATGCCTGGAATTAATTGTAATTCCTTATTCTGAGTATTCATGATTTACATATATTTTTGAAATTTTAAGCCATAATATTTAAATATTACCCTCCTTTGGTTCCCCTCTTTTCTTTCCTTCTACGATTTCTGTGAGGTGTCTGTTGAACTTCCTCAGTCTTTGCTCCATGCCTCTTAATATCTTTTGTCAAATTTTAAGTCTCTTTGACTGTCTGTGCTGTACTGTAAGTAATTTCCTCAGATCTATCTTCTAGTGCATGTGTTCTCAATTTAGTAACATTGAACCAGCTACCAAACCATCTATTGAATTTTTAACTTAAGAGACTACTTTTCATTTCTAGAAGCTCAGTTTGGGTCTTTTTCAGTTTTAGCTGTTCATTTTTTCATAGTATATTCTTTTATTATAATTTATATATTTTTAAATTTAATGTTTTAACCCAATTTTCTAATGGTCTCTTTAAGGTCATTATTTGGAATGTTATTGTTGTTCTAAATGGTCTTGGAATGCTATTGTTCCTAGATTAGCTCCACCCACTTTCTCATATGGTAAATCATATACTGTATGACTTGTAATTTTTGATTGTACAGTTATCTTCACCTGTGGTTGTTTTTTAAGTGAGAGTTTCTGTGGCCTCAAGTTTGAAAGTGTCCAAATTCAATACTTTTGTGTTAGCTTCCACTGAGAACCCTAAAGGTTTTATTGATCTTTAACTACCCTTAATCCTCATTTTTCCCATGGATTTCATAATAACATGTGAAGCCTAATTCAGTTTGCAAACCCATGTGTGGGGAAGAACTGCAAATATTATTTCTTATGGCACTTTTTTTTTTTTTGCTTTCACTTTCCTATGTCTATGGGTAGAAATTGTTCAAGTGTCCCAAAAATTGGAGTTCCAGGATGCTAGTTTTACATGTAGAAAGTTCAGTTTCAGTACCATACTTTAAATCAAGGCCACATGTTTTGATACTGTCTGAATATTAAGATCAGAGTCCTTAACAACAAAAGTTTATAATGAATCTCTTTTTAGCCTAACATAATGTCAACTAACATAGGTACATATCTGTCTTTAAGTTTCTTCTTCATTCATGGTGTCTGAGATTTTTTCTTTCTTTCTTACAGGTTAATCATATATTTTAAAATTCCTTTAAACATTTTATCCAGCAATCATGTATTTATAACTGGATGAGGAAATAGTTCTTATCAATTCACTGTGCCGTGTAGGAAAACTGAAATGAAAGGGTTCATAGAAATTAGGGTTGCTAAATCGGTTTTATGTTGTATGCTCTTCTTGATAATTGGTACTGGTTATCTGGACCATTGGGCTGCCCACGATGTGAACCAAATTTGGGAACATGGAAAAGAATGTTTTGGTCAATAGGTAGTATTTTCATGGGGGTTTGGAGTGGTGAGTGCTATCATACATGTCCTGCATTTACTCACAAGGGTCAAATAAATTTCTAAGTTTTTTACAGCATTAAGGTTCTTTGATACCATAGTATGAAAGTGAATCTTACAAGTCTTTGATTAATTTTTAAAAATCAATGAAATATTCTTGATTTTGTTTTTAGTTAGAAAAGGACTTGAGAACATGCTGTGGTTTTACTGTATAGTGTCTTCATCTTTACAAATGTTATTCTGCTCCAATCTTTTTCTAATACAACCTACCAACACTAAAGTCATTTCAAAGGAACAAAAAACATTAAGATATGAGCTTCCAAAAGCAAAAGCCAAAGAATTCAAACCTATGATCCATCTTTTGTTCAAGGAATTGATACAATTCCCTCAAACACATTCCGTAAGTGAAGCACCAAGATTGGACTTCATGGCTTCTTCTGTGATTTTTAAATATGCCAGCCTTTTTTGCCCTTAAAGGGAAAAAGTTTTTGTTTCCCTTAATTCATCAGACTCTAATGGTTTCCTCTAATACCTTTTACACAAATGTATTACTCAGAGCACTGTTGCAAGTGAATCAGAAGCAACTTCCTGTTTCTCTGTTCGTTTCTAAATGATTCTGTATAAAAGTACCAGGAAGAGGGGTGTGGCACAAAATATCTCATGAAGACTGATATCCTGCATTTCAAAGGGAATAATAAAACAACTTTCTCCTTTCCTTGTTTAAGATTTATTACCTGTATAACATCATCATGCATCATATAATATGTACCCATTGGACATTTGGAAAAATAGTTGGTATGGCAAACCTTTTTATCTGAAGAGTAATACTTGAATATTTTCTTAATGCCTCGACAGGAAAAGAGAAAATAAATAGCTGGGGAAGTGGAAGGAGATTTGGGAAATCTTTCTAGTGCTGTTTTCCAGGTTGGTAGAATAAAAAACAAATGTGTATATTTCTTTTGTTAGCAATATTCTAGTTGGCTTCTGAGTGGCTCAGCAGTATGAATTGCCTGCAGTGCAAGAGACACAGGAAACATGGGTTTGATCCCTGGGTCAGAAAGATCCCCTAGAGGAGGAAATGGCAACCCACTCCAGTATTCTTGCCTAGAAAATCCCGTGGACAGAGGAGCCTGGCAAGCTATAGTACACAGGGTCACAAAGAGTTGGATATGACTGAGCATACAACTAACTTTTAGTTTCATCTGGTTCAGATAAGATTAGTGATGTACTAATAAATGTAAACAACTTATGTTGGTAGCTTTTACCAATTTTTGAGATTCTCTCCCCATGGTCAATTTTGAAATATCAGTTTGATGTCACTGAGCATGGAGTTTGGAAGAGACACATAAAAGCAGCTCTCATGAGCTGGTGAAGGCTGACTCCAGCACATCAGTGAAAAGAATACCAGTTTTTAGAAGAAAGGAATCTTGTATATCCTATTAATTCATGTGTAATGAAAATAAACTTTTGAAAAGTTGGCTATTAAAACCTTAAACTTTCTATACCAAACTAGTATCAATTCTTAGCAATTTGTAGTGACAGAAACAGAAATTATTATATGAGTGAGATTAAATGCGTGAATATACCCAAACACTTAATTAGATTTAAGTTTCTATATTATATAAAATCTTTAATTTAAACATCAAACAAGTAGCAAAAGAAAGAATATAATTTTTCCTACATTTGCTTCCATCCCTACCCACAGCACTAAAAGTCACAGATAACCCACAGTCTGAAAAATAAACATTTACATAATTGATAGTAAAACAAATATGCATAAAGACTTAATCTTTTAGACTATTGACTTCATTGGCAGAAAGTTGTGTATTTGATTCCATTTTTGCATGATATAATTTGTCCCTAGATTTCAAACAATAATTGTTGGTTAATTTTATTTATTAATTCATTCATTTAACAATATTTTTTGAGGTACTATTATGGGCTAGGTGCTATTCAAGATACCAGGACTCAGAATTGAACAAAACAAACGAAAATCTCTACCCTCGTGTCCCTTACATCTTGGGGAGGAACAGCAAACAAGATGAATAAGCAAAGTACATACTATAATAAATGGGGATCATTGCTAAGGAGACAAAATAAGGAAGGGAAATATTATGTATTTGATGTTAAAATTTAGATGGGTAGATAGAGAAATAGCTGTAATCATAAAGAGAAATCACCAAGGTCTTGACCTTTGGCTTGTCTCAGTCTATGAAGAACTCTACTGACCAACTCACGCACCCAAAGCTAGTTCTGAAAAATAGCAAATTTCTAAAGCATTTGAATAGGCATTTCTTTAGTCTGAAACTACAGAAGAAAGAAAGCACATCTAATGATGCATTTAAGAGATAGAGCCTGTAAGGGGACATTCTATAATGAGATGGGAGAAGAGTTTTCTTTGTCTTCACTGAAAAAGGCCCAGAGAGGAGAAGGTCAAAAGGAACAAAAGGGAGAAGAAAGCGTGTATTTCCCTTGGTTCCTTTTTTTTTTTTTTTTGCTAATTTAAATAATAAATGAGTTAAACATGTTGAAGATTTTATGTAAAGATTTTGAGATAATTAATTCAAAATTGCTCTTAAAAATTAGAACATATTGCCAGAAACTGTGAAAAGCATTCTCGTTTTCTGATTCATGAACAATTTCAGGGATTTCTAGCGTAACTACTACAGAGCATTTGGAAAGCCGAGGAAGGGTGTGAGTTCACTAAAATAAGGGAATGGGTGGAAATTCTTGGGCAATATTTTGGTATAATGCAATTTTTATGACCTCTTTAAACCCACTCCTTATACTTAAAAATCATTGAAGATTAAAAGTCATTAAATTTATGAAGTTTTACTCAACTCCAATTATACAGTATGCCATGAATGTGCAAAATAAAACACATATTTAAATGACTGTGAGTCCTGTCTTTTAGTTTAGAATGCAAGCCTTTTGGAATTATTTTCCCCCTGCTGTAAATGCTGAGATGGGGGTGGGATGGAGATTTGGCGAGATTCAGTACAGGGCAAAGGGGATGAATTTGATCTTGGTAATTCAGGGCCTGGGAATTCAAGTGGACTTCAGAGTATGCACTTGGGCACCTCACTTTTTATTTAAATAAATGGAAAATTGGCACATGAATGGTTCAGAAAGAGTTCAAACTTGCCTCAGATGCAATCTATGGAGCAGGAGAATCCAATTTGATAACAACAATTTGAAAGAAAATTTTACCAAAACAACATATAGGGACTTTTGCTGTCTAAAAAGAGTTCTTTTGGCAAAGTGCCTGCTTTCACATTAGCCTCCTGCTTATACTGTTTTCTTTATACAATTTACATTTTATGCTTTTTTTTCATTTCACAAGTTTAATTTAAAAGTGCCTCTGCAGTATTATTTATGTTTTATTTTATTCTCATTATGGCAGTTTCTCAAATAAAATATACTAATGCTTGTTAGTTTTTTTTTTTTTTTTTAATACTGTGAAATCCTGGGTACTGTGGTTGCGGTATATATAGACAAATGAAAAACACCACGAGGGGAAAAAAATTGAAGATGCATAGAAACTTGGGCAGCTACACTGGTAATACATGTGTTTTATGGTAAAATACATCAACTGCTATTAAACTCCTCTTTCTCTGTCACTTTAAAGAAGAGAAAAACCAATAATCCCTAAGATGCCACATTTCATCAAACCAAAAAATTGTGGCAGTTTTTCCTTATTACACTAATCACAGACATTCTCAATATTATTTTAATAAATAAGTAAAGAAATCAATGGCTCCCTAATTGATGGAAACTCTTGGTGTGGTTGTATAAAGTTCATTACTGTTCAGGCATTTAATAAGCAAATGTCCTCTCAGCAACTCCAAATGGCTTCAGTTCCTATTGAACACAATTCTCTTTTCAGATCATTGATGTGAAATGATTCTATTGACGCTAGCTATTGAGGAAAACCTTTAGCTGGAGGGAACTATGTCCAACATTTATCTCTATTGGTGGAATTTTTTCATTTTATTTATTCTTCTTTTATTTTTTTATGTGAGAAGGGAAAAACAAAGTCAGATCAAACACATTGACAGAACAAAGCGACAGAGTTCACACCAATGTACAGGGATGGGAAGATTCTACTCTTATTTGCTCTGAAAAGCCCCGATGCACTTTCCCATACCCAGGCGTTAACAGTGGAGGCCTCGGTTACTTCTGCACAATGACGCAGATATGCGTCTCTCACTTAACTTGCAATCTCTGGCCATATCTCTGGAACTTCCTTTTTCTTCTTAGTTCCAGTCTTCTTAATTTAAAAGTAGAAGGTAAAGTGTAGAAATGAGCCTGAGTGCAGTTGCATCTTGGATTTGGAGATGGAGTGGTCCTTCTCATCTTTGGCAGGTGAGTGTTTGATTAAGGGTCAGCCCTGAAATTGCTTGGACTGGCTGTTTTTATTCCAAGTTAAGTCATGATACCAGTTGAGTAAAGACACTCAGAAAAGCCCTTCTGAGCCTTACAGGGTTTCTCTTCTCTCTGGCGATTGAAGTCAGTGCTTACGACGTATCTACCGTCCACCGGTCCTTTAATCAGTGTCCAGCCTGTCTCATGAGAATAGCCCCAGGATGGTGCCCCAGACCAGACTATGGGCAGCACCCCTTTGTCCCTCTCACACGGATGGGACATGATTCCACAGGATTAGCCAACAATTATATGCTCTGAACTGATCAATTCAGTCAATTTACTGTGCAAAGTAAATTGATCCTTCAGAACAAAGGCTTCTGTCAGCAGGGAGCTACCTGAGAAAGCAGCATGCCTGTGTAAACAGTTCTGTCCTTGTCCCAGTGTGTAGTGGCCCTGCGCCATATGGTGCCACTATGAACTTATTAGCTGACGGATTAACTGATCTCCGCATTTGGGATCCCCAGTTTCCAGCTGTGAGAATGATTGATGGGCTAACTACTGCTCCAGTCTTGGAAGTTATTTCCTCCATTTAACAGAGTCAAGAAGACAGAAAATTGCCCCCTTTGTAAATGCTAATCTCACCACTCCTTCGTACACCCAACATAGCAATTTATTCAAGGCAAAGTCTTAAAATTGGTATAGTGCACATCAAATGCATACTAATTAGCAATTTCTTTTGAAGGCTCCATCACTTATTAAGGGTCTCCTTTTCCATATGTTCATCATGCCCCACTTCACCCTTTAATTACAAAACAGCACTTTCAACTAATTGTGAGAAGGTATAGTGTGCCCGGAATCTGTATTAAACACTATACCTTCTGAGGCCTAATTTAGGGTCACATGGAAGGCAGACAGATAAGCGGGCAAAAAAGCTCACAACTGTCGTCTGCAATTTTAGGCATATTTGGGCGTTGATCAGGAGGAGCATTTTATCTAAGATGGCAGCTATGACACTCATCAGTGGGCAGTACCACAAGCACTAGGGAGAAAGAATGGAATTAATCTTAGGTTAATAATTGGGATCTTTTCTAGTTTGAAAGAAACTCACATAAACCCAACAGATATGTGATAACATGATTTGCAACTTAGCAATTTCTTCACCTACAAGGGGACTACACAATTTTATAAAGCTAATAATTTGTTACTAGATTAAATGCCTAGTCATTTAAATATATATATACCATAATTGCTCTATAGAAAGGGGAGTTTTGCAGAATACATCTGAACGATGCTTAAACACTTCCTCTCTTGTGAAATGTTGGCATTTCAGAGACTTCAAACCACCCAGGGAACTCTAACCTTGATCCCAATGATACGCCTGCCACTTACAGTCTGTTATTGTCCGTCTTGCTGCATTACTGAATGATAAAGAACTGGTCAGCTCTTTCTCTAGCTCTTTATATCCACAGAATTTTCTACACAGTTTAGTGAAAGTTCCTCCTCATGGTGCTAGCACTCACAGAAAGAATTGGTGGGAGTTTAGAATTCAGGTTGCAAAATGAGGACTGAACCAAAGAAACCTTTGAGGTCAGGGTGGAGAAAAAGTGGGTTAGTCACACTTCTTAAAGTTCATTCTTGGAATTGAAGACCTTTAGAGTTGTCCCCTTGCAAACAAGTTCCACAAAATTCTAGTAAATCTTACCTCCCCAAGTAATAGTGGAACCTTATCAATACTCCAAGGAACAGTCAGATCCATCATTTTCAAGTGAGGTAGTTTTTGAAGCCATTCCTAAATTTACAGTCTAAGAATGGAAGAGATGGAAAGAATGTAAATGGCAAAATAGGTCCAAACTCTATTTCATTCTCTAAAAAAAATACCTGCAAGGAATCTTGAGCAGCCTTGCTATTATTTGCTGTCTTTAGCCAAATATCCTTGTTAAACCCAAGTTGCTTCTCTTCACAATGATTATGAACACGTTAATTCCCAAGCTCTCGAATTCACCTTGTTTCAGGTTGTACTAAGGAGCATTCCGACCAAAGTTTATCCAGGATTTGAATCCTGGTTTTTTAGCTGTGTAACCTTAGGCAGATTTTGACCTTTCTGAGCCTCAGCTTCCTCATCTGAGACTCCTAGGGGGAGTCACACCTCACCCCAAAGGTGTGGGGTAAATGTGTCGTGCTGATGTGCGAGCACACAGGCGTGTCACGGAACAGAGATGAAAGGTAAAACGCTCCTTTTCTTTTCTTTTCCTTCCTTTCATTCACGGATCACTTTGGCAATCGCATTTCACAATTCTCAGTTCTACACTCATCACTTAGGTTCCTTCTGTGAAAAAAGAACTTGGTGAAGTTAAGAGCATAAAAAACTGTCATTAAAATGGAAGGAAAATGAAAAAATACCATATTATCTTCTTTAAAGCAACACAAAATAAACTAAATATTAATGTAGTGTGGGGTCAATCATTTATTTTAAAATGGCTTTCTGAAATTCAGTTGTTCTTTCTTTTAAGAAACATTTGAATTTCTATATTGAAATTGTGATGTGTACAAAGAGAACAATTCATGCGCATACTGGAGTTCGAGAAACGATCACCATATTCATGAAAATTTGGTGTCAAACAAACCCGAAGAAGTCATCTATATAAACCTGGCAAATAATTGTCAGGTAAGAATGATCTCAGCTTTTCTTTTTGTGTGTGTGTGGGGGACGCTTTTATAGGTCTAACAGTCTTCAGTTCTTATTGAATTGTATTTATGTAGACAGCCAAATAGACTCCCCAAATATCTCCAAATTCACTAGAGAGTCACTTGATTTTAGCTTTGAGGAACTGACCATAAGGCATGCTTTTACTATAGAAGGCTTTATGATATTTAAAAAGTCAGATTGTATATATTTTATTGTATTAAGGTTGTAAGCTAAAGTTTATACTTTGAAATAAAATATGCAAATCTTATTTCTGATTATCTATGCTAATTGAGAGGTTTACCTGAAAATAGTGTGTGGCAGATAAATGATTTATATTTGCCTGGAAAATAGAGTCTATTTTTTTCCATTAGATTTATCTTTTTCTCTCTGCTTTCTCCTTTCCTGGTTAGGCAATAATCTTAGACAAATATCATGAAGTCTAATTTCTACCTCCGTATCAGATTACTCAAGGATGGCCACATGTTTAATAATAATAGAAGTGACTCCAGATTTAAAAAAATTGCTCCTCATATTTGCTGTTGATTTTTTCCTCCTACAGAAGAAACCATGAATGATTCAGTGTCAGGTTAAAAAACTCCACCCCCAAGCATTAGAAGAATTTTATCCTTGGAAAACCTCTCCCCCACATTTCACCTTGGTAAATTTTGAATTGCTAGTGACTTCAGAATAAGACCCTAATTTACACATCTATATGTAATCTGAGTCTTTTAAAAATAGTGTTATTCAGTAAATGTGGATGAACATAGGAGATAGTCATGGGCTTTACAAAGCATGGCTATTTGTACTGTTAAATAGGTATGAGGGTGTCAAAAAGCATCTGTAATATATACCAACCTTGTACATTAGTCAGAACTAGATGTTCTGAGTTTTCAAATTGTGACTCTTAGGGCATGGAGGCCACAGCTCTCACTTCTTCTCACCTTTTCCAAACTTCTATCCCACAAAGATGGGGTTGCAGAGCATCACTGATTCTATATGGACTTCTTCACAGCATTTTCATCTGATCCTCTGTCACTACACTTATGTGTGTACATGTGTGTGTGTAGGTGGCAGGTGTGGGTGAAGAGGGGGATAATTGGATGAGGGGTCCTTTCCTCCAAAGATTAACTGAGCTTGGGAATTTTGTTGATAAGTGTGCATTGGTTCATTTGCTATTTATAGAATGCAATACCAGCTTTGCGATCAGCTTGTTTTTCCTTAGGAGTTCACAAAAGGTACACTTTGGACTTCTCAGTTTTATAAATTCAAGCATTGCTACTAAATGTTGTTTGCCTTCATGCACTAATAATACTCCCATGGTTAAAAGTGGTATTTTATAAGTGATATGTACAGTCATGGTATAAAATATAGAGTACCCAAGTCAACATCAGAGATTTTCTAATTTTAAAAATCCATGAAAGTTTACATATTGAAGTTTTTCTTGAAAGAAGAGAATCGGTTTAAGTATTCCTATGCATTTCCTAAAAACACTTCAGTCATCCTGGGCAAAGGAAAGCAGACGATGGCCATAGAAGAATTAAATGTTGATTTCATGTCTGTCATAATGTGAATAACATGCAGATACATGACCAGCAGTTGACCAAGAGTACAGTTCTTTCTTAGCCACAAATATGGAAATGCTTTACAAAGCCAGGTCATAGGCACTGTGATTTGGCACTCAGCATTGTTTTCATAACAGAAGATAAATGGTACTTGTGAAGAAATCAGAAATGTATCTCAATTTATCAATAAGCACATTATCAGTGAAAAAGAGTACAAACAGAATGAAACATTTATTATGATATTCCAGCATTTAAAATTTAGCAGAAAATTTGGAAATTTACTTCTAAAATTTCTAAAAATGAATACAAAATTGCCTAAGAAAATGATTTGTTATATTAGAAATATACTAGAAGCTATTCTGATGCTAGGGAGTAGACCCAAGCCAGCATTTCTAACTAGACATTTTACAGGTATTTTTGACTTCTCTTTTGAAAGAACATGGCACTTTTTCTCCCCTTTCAAATATTTGTTATGACAGTAATCCCCATTCAAATGAATAGAGATATTTTTCATTCATTTGGATCAAAACCAGTATTGAAACATTTTTAGACTAACTCTTTTGCACATTTCTTTTAGACTAGAGATTGAGGAAAGAAGCATGAAAATTGTATACTTTTATTTTTTATTCATAACTGTCTTGAAAGACTTCAAATACTTTTTTTTTTTTTCTTTTTCACATAATGGCAGCTGGACTAACAGCCCATATGCCAAGTTAAAATCTGAAGCAATTTGAAATGACTGAGATTTTAAACCTCAAAAATTACTGTATATAATGGAAACTCAGACATAATAGTTCATGATGGAAATTCAGTCACCATAGCCAGGTGGATGGTGATGTTGCAATAAGGAAATGTAATTAAATTGTCGGTATCAGAAAGAGTTGACTAATCATTCATAAGGAGGCTTATGTGCTTTCATTTTTAAGTGAATTCTTTCCTTAATCATTCTTAGATATTTTATTCCCAGCTATAACTTTATGCTGATCAACCTTGTTTCTGATTTCCCTTAATTACTAATGCTGTAAAGATGTTGCATCTTTTCCAAGCTCCCTTACAGCCGACTTCCAAATCAATTTAGGCGTCTCAAAAGCACTTCTAAAATACCAGATGCTCTGTCAGCTGCACAGAACAATGCACTAATAATTATATTTCTCCTTCTTACAGCAGATCAAAGTCAGAGATGAGGTGACATACACCTAAGATATTCAAACTCTAGCTTGAAGGTCAATTGGATCTGCCTACACATGTTGCTGATTTTGTAACATGAAAGCCAGCTAAAAAGAACAGATCCATGAAATGCGTGTACTCCGTATTCTTAATTTCAGTCCTATCCAAATGTTTACAGAATAGTTTGAAGAGATTTGCAGTTTCTTGTTATCACGCTTATTAAAGCTTGGCAAACCTTTAATAACAAGTCTATCAACAACCCACCAGGGATTTGAGTTTAGTCTTAGAGGGCTTGAAATTTGTGTTTATTGAACAATTTTTAATTGGAGACACCAAGACCTTTCCTGATGGGTTGCCCATGTTGCCTCATGGAAATGTGGCATGCATGCTTCGCTTGAAAAGGCAATGGCAGCCGGGCAAAATTAATACTGTGTATACCGAGAAAAGGGTAGGCAGACAGGCAAATGGCAAGATTTCCCTCCACAGAGCTTTAATGTGGGTACTTTAAGCCATCCAGAAAAAGTGAATGCAACTAATCACTACCTTGCACTTGTGTTATGTTTCCATGGTTTAACTGAAAACATTGGAACAGGGAGACAGGTGCCATTCACAAGCCAGAGTACATCAACTAAACCAGAACTGTGGGTCAAATTCACGTCTGCCAGCTACATAACACGTTGAAAACTGCACTTTAGGAAAAAGAGAGAAAAATAATATGGCAGTGGTTTCTCCTCTACACTTCAGTGTTAGATTAAATTTATCATGTTAGACAAATGTCAAAACCTTCAAGGATTTCCCTCTGCTCTAAGAGTGAAATACCAACTCCTATGTTTGTGTTTCAGCACCCCTCTACTCCACATGTTCAATTCTGCATGGGAGTTGGGGTTCTGAAGCCAGGCTACCTGAACCCAAATTCCAGCTCCATCACTTACCAACCTGTGCCACTCAAGCAGCTTCCTTAACCTCTATTGTGCGTCTTTTCTCTTCTCTAAAATGGAGACTAAAGCTGTGTCTGTATCATGTGGTTGTTATGAAGATTAAATGAGTTGTTATATAAATGTTCTCAAAACCATGCCTAGTACCCTGGAGAAGGGAATGGCAACCCACTCCAGTATTCTTGCCCGGAGAATCCCATGGACAGAGGAGCCTGGAAGGCTACAGTCCATGTGGTCACAAGAGTCAGACACAACTTAGTGACTAAACTACCACCACCAGTACCTAGGGAGTATCAGTTCAGTTCAGTTCAGTCGCTCAGTCATGTCCAACTCTCTGCGACCCCATGAAACGCGGCATGCCAGGCCTCCCTGTCCATCACCAACTCCCAGAATCTATCCAAACTCATGTCCATTGAGTCAGTGATGCCATCCAACCATCTCATCCTCTGTCATCCCCTTTTCCTCCTGCCCCCAATCCCTCCCAGCATCAGGGTCTTTTCAATGAGTCAGCTCTTCGCATCAGGTGGCCAAAGTACTGGAGTTTCAGCTTCAACATCAGTCCTTCCAATGAACACCCAGGACTGATCTCCTTCAGGATGGACTGGTTGGATCTCCTTAACAGTCCAAGGGACTCTCAAGAGTCTTCTCCAACACCACAGTTCAAAAGCATCAATTTTTCAGCACTCAGCTTTCTTTACAGTCCAACTCTCACATCCATACATGACTACTGGAAAAACCATAGCCTTGACTAGACAGAGCTTTGTTGGCAAAGGAATGTCTCTGCTTTTTAAAATGCTGTCTATGTTGGTCGTAACTTTCCTTCCAAGGAGTAAGCATCTTTTAATTTCATGGCTGCAGTCACCATCTGCAGTGATCCCGGAGCCCCCCAAAATAGTCAGCCACTGTTTCCACTGTCTCCCCATCTATTTCCCATGAAGTGATAGGACCAGATGCCATGATCTTCGTTTTCCGAATGCTGAGTTTTAAGCCAACTTTTTCACTCTCCTCTTTCACTTTCATCCAGAGGCTCTTTAGTTCTTCTTCACTTTCTGCCATAAGGGTGGTGTCATCTGCACATCTGAGGTTATTGGTATTTCTCCCAGCAATCTTAATTCCAGCTTGTGCTTCATCCAGCATTTCTCATGATGTACTCTGCATATAAATTAAATAATCAGGGTGACAATATACAGCCTTGACGTACTCCTTTTCCTATTTGGAACCAGTCTGTTGTTCCATGTCCAGTTCTAACTGTGGCTTCCTGACCTGCATACAGATTTCTCAAGAGGCAGGTCAGGTGGTCTGGTATTCCCATAGCTCTGTACAAATGTTTAAGTAAGTAAAAGGTATCTGACTATATTACAGTGAGATTATGTTTCTTCCCCTCTCTGACTCTCTCCTCATGGTCTTATGCCCACTTGAAATTCTTGATGAGGTCAGAAATGGAAGTAGTCAAGAACCAGTGAGCTAAGTAGCATGGACATCACTAGGTCAGGGATTAGGTGGTGCTTTTAGAATGGTCTGCTCAGAAGTCCCCCAGCCCTTCAGCCTCTGCATAGTTGCTTACCTGATTCTCCTTCACTGATGTCCCTTTCCCTTCCTGTTTACTCAAAACCTACTTGCTTTCAAAGTCAAGATCAAATTCTCAAAGATATCTTTCTAGAAACCTTTGAGTTTACTTGTTGCTATTGTGGTTTTTAATGAACTCTATCTCTTACAGTATTTGTGATTTGGGGATCCTTAGCTATACACTGATTTGTTTTATAAATTAGTACTTGCTTGCACATTTATCTTCTTTCCTCCCTACATATGGATAACTTATCAAGGACTGGGGCAGAGGAACATCCCTGGTGTCCCAGTGGTTAAGACTTTGCCTTCCAATACAGGGAGTATGTGTTCAATCCCTGGTCAGGGAGCTAAGATCCCATAAGTCTTGAGGCCAAAAAACAAAAACATAAAACAGAAACAATATTGTAACAAATTCAATAAAGACTTAAAAAAATTGTCCATATCAAAATAATCTTTAAAAAAAGGATAGGAGCATATACTTTTTCTGTTTCCTCTGGAGCTGATCCTAGAGTGTTCAATTGTAGTTGTTCAGTTGCTCGTGTGTCCAGCTCTTTTGTGACCCGATGGACTGCAGCATGCCAGCCTTCCCTGTCACCATCTCCTGAAGCTTGCTCAACCTCATGTCCGTTGAGTCGGTGATGCCATCCAACCATCTCATCCTCTGTCAGCCCCTTCTCCTCCTGCAATATTTCCCAGCATCAGGGTCTTTTCTAATGAGTTGGCTCTTTACATTAGGTAGTCACAGTATTGGAGCTTCAGCTTCAGCATCAGTCCTTTCAATGTATATTCGGGATTGATTTCCTTTAGGACTGACTGGTTTGATCTCCTTGCAGTCCAAGGGACTCTCAAGAGTCTTCTCCAACACCACAGCTCAAAGGCAATAATTCTTTGGTGCTCAGCCTTCTTTATGGTCCAACTCTCACATCTATACATGACTACTGGAAAAACCATAGCTTTGACTAGATGCACCTTTGTTGGCAAAGTAATATCTCTGTTTTTTTAACAGAGAAATGTTGTCTAGGATGGTTTCTTCCAAGGAGCAAGTGTCTTAATTTCTGGCAGCAGTCACCATCTGCATTGATTTTGGAACCCAAGAAAATAAAGTCTGTCACTATTTCCACTGTTTCCCCATCTATTTGCCATGAAGTGATGGGACGGATGCCATGATCTTTGTCTTTTGAATGTAGAGCTTTAAGCCAACTTTTTCACTCTCCTCTTGAACTTTCATCAAGAGGCTCTTCAGTTCCTCTTCACTTTCTGCCATAAAGGTGGTATCATCTGCGTATCTGAGGTTATTGATATTTCTCCCAGCAGTGTTGATTTCAGCTTGTGCTTCATCCAGCCCAGCATTTCACATGATGTACTCTGCATTTAAGTTAAATAAGCAGGGTGACAGTATATAGCCTTGACATACTCCTTTCTCGATTTGGAACCAATCTGTTGTTCCATGTCCCCTTCTATTGCTTCTTGACCTGTGTGCTATTAAATAGCTTTTAATAAAATCAGCTGATGTCTTTTCTCTCAGTCCTCTCCACAAAACTAGTAACTCGAAACACAAAACATGGTAACTCAAAAGAAAAAGTGTAAGAATAAAGCATTACAATACTTAAAGCTATCAGGGGTAAGAAACAAAAACTGTAACTGCCGAAGCCAAGGTATATTTTCATGGGCTAAAATGAAAAAGATGGTCCTTCTTCTGAGTCATTTTCCAATTTTCTTCACAAATTCAAAATGCATTTATAAAGTAAGGAAACTTGACACAAAGGATCTCACAATGAATTAAAGTAGAATTAGTGTCAGACCTTCTCTGTTTGGTTTCTGACTAGTGCACCTTCTATGTACTACACCCTGGATCGTCTTGTTATCTGCAGTCTATTCCTTCCTTTTGGTGCTACTTCTCCCATTTCTTTGGCTGGTTTGGCATTGTATCTCAGTGTCCAGAGCTACACAAAATAACTGCTTGTCACATTAATGGATGAATAACTTCTCTATCTTAATATCTGCTCCCTCCCTCAGTACACTTCAGACTAACTGTTGCTTTTAGAACCATATATTCATCAATGTCACTCTCATGTTGGAAAACCTTCATTGGCTTTCAGTTATTTACAACAGTGATTCCCAGTCCTGACTTCACATTAGAATTACCTGGGGAGTTTTTAGAGCAACCTATGCCCACCCTCACTCATTGGAAAAGACCCTGATGCTGGGATAGACTGAAGGTGTAGAGGAGAAGAGGGTGGCAGAGGATGAGATGGTTAGACAGCACCACTGATTCAAAGGACATGAACTTGAGTAAATTCTCAGAGGTGGTGGAGGACAGGGAAGCCTGGCATGCTGAAGTTCATGGGGTCACAAAGAGTTGGACATGACTTAGCAACTGAACAACAACATGACTGGCGTCACACAGACCAAACGAAACAGACTCTACGAGAATGGCGCAAGCTTTTGGGGGTGATAATCAAAGAATTTGACAAGTGACAGGACAGAACATCAACCAAATCACAGCTGCTTTGCTAACCAATCAGCATGTACATTGGTTGCCAAAAGACAGACTGGCCCTAAATACCAGCTAATTACCATCTCTGCCAGTGTCCATATTTTTCTTTCATGATCTCAAGTAAGTCAGTGTAATAAATCACTGGTGTACAAAATAAACTTGACATTCCTGACTCTGGAAATCAAGGCTCTTTATCATATAGCCAAATCTCCTTTTAGGACATTATTGCCTCTACCCTTTATATTAAAAATCTGCTTTAATTGTATGTTTATATCCACTGAACATACTGTGCACATTGATGTTTTCTTGATTTTATTTATCAAGTGGGCTGTCTATGATAGAGGACAACTTCGCCTTACTTCATTTTAGTGGATGATAGAACAAAATAATGTAGGGTATTAACACTGTCAACGAATCACATAGCAATTTACCGTGTTTGTGAACTTTTTAGGACATTGATGTTTGTTTACCAATGATGACATTTAGTACCAATGAACAATGAAAATTATAATAGTGGAATTAAGGGGATCAAAACTGTGGTTTTTGAGTCTTGTCTATAGAAATAGAAAGTTGCTGAGGGAAAGAGAATGGCCATATTTGTCTATTACACACTATATTCCCTGTCTTTTTAAAAAGATCTATCTTAGGAATTTCTAACTTTCATGAAGTTATATCTCATTCTGTTACATAATATGTGAATATATCAATCAAAAAATGACCAAAGTGGGTTGAAAAGAATAATCTTCAAGAATAATGGAAAGTAATTTCCTTATTCCTAATCAATGGAGCTCTTTCCCCTCATGATATTTCTTGTATCATTGTTCATTCGCTCAGTTGTGTCCAACTTTGTGACCCCAGGAACTGCAGCATGCCGGGCTTCCCTATCCTTCACTATCTTTGGGAGTTTGCTCAAACTCAAGTCCGTTGAGTTGATTCTACAACAAAAAATGCTAAAAGTAAAGGATATGATCTAGGAACCAATGAAGTTTTATTTAATATATGTTTGCATCATTCACAAGAGGACTCAGGACACATAAAGTGCACAGATATAGGGATTACTAACCACTGTCAGTTGGACTATGGCCAGAGGAGCCATATTCCCATGTTTAAGCAAGACAAAATTTTAGATCACTGGATTATACCGTAGTGAAGTCTCTCAGTCGTGTCCGACTCGTAGTGACCCCATGGACTGCAGCCTACCAGGCTCCTCCATCCATGGGATTTTCCAGGCAAGAGTACTGGAGTGGGTTGCCATTTCCTTCTGCAGGGGATCTTCCTGACCCAGGGATCAAACCCAGGTCTCCCGCATTATAGATAGATGCTTTACCGTCTGAGCCACCAGGGAAGTCAGATTATACCATGCCTAGTATCAAAAAACTGTTTCAAGCTTTGTATGTGTCCTAAGTATTTCTGAAAATTCAGAGGCCCATTAAATGGATGGTTATTTTATGGTGTTTTACAACAACCTGGAGTGGAGTTTTCAACAAACTCCTAAAAGAATGTTAAATTAACTCTGTTGAGTGAGTTACTCAGAGACAAATATTTGACTCTAAAGGACTCTTTGAAGCTCTCCCTTTCATATTGCACTCAGAGTCTCTGGGTAGTCATTTGTATTTATGACGTCATTGTAAATTTGGGGATCTAGTCCAAGGGTTTCCAAAACACAGAGCTGCAGTCATGTAGGCAGACTGATGGTCCCTCTGTAAATCTGCTATGTTACATGGCAGAAAGGACTTTGCATATGTGATTAAATAAAAAAGGGAAAAAAAGACATGGATGGGTAGATGTCCCTCCTTTATATGGGTGGGACCAATCTAATCACATAAATCCTTAAAAGCAGAGAATCTTTCTTGGCTATGGTTAGAGATAGGAATGTGAGGATGGAAACGGTGTCAGAAAGGTGCTACATTGATGGCTTTAAATATGGAGAAAGGGGACCATGAGCCAAGGAATTCAAGGCCTTGAGAAGCTAAAAAAGAGAAGGAAACAGACTTTTTACCCTAGAGTCTACACAGGAAAATGCAGCATTGCCCACAAAATTAATTTGAGCCTGTGAGAACTATGACAGACTTCTGACCTACAAAATGGAAAGATAATAAATTTGTGTTTGTTTAAATTTATGGTAATTTGTTATGGCAGCTATAGAAAATGAATACAGGAGATTGTATGGCCATTTTTCTTAAATGGGAAGTAGGGGGGATTTAAAAAATATAGACTCTTCTCAAAGCATTTACTAAGAAATATTTGGCAAGGAGAATTGATGCTACTATTTTTGTTTTTGAAACTTCCTAATTATTCTTTAATGTAATTGCAATATCCATCCATTTATTAGGCTGACAATTACATAATTTTCTTTCTAAAAAAGAGCTTCATTGAAATAAAATTCACAGATGATTCACATGTGTACAACTCATTGTTTCTTAGTATAGTCACACAGTTGTGCAATCACCATGACAATCTAATTTTAGAACATGTTTGATCTCCTGAAAGAAATCCCATATCCATTAGCAGTCAACCCCCATCCTTCACCCTCAGTCTTCATAGCTAACCTACTTATATCTCTATAAATTTGCCTATTCTAAACATTTCATATAAATGGGACTCTTATAATATGTGGCCTTTTGTATCTGGCTTCTTTGATGTAACATGTTTTTAAGGTCCAATCATGTTGCAGCAAGTATTAGTACTTCATTCTTTTTATTGCTGAGTAATATTCCATTGTATAAACTATACCATATTTTATTTGTTCATTCAACAGTGGATGAAAACTTAAGTTGTTTCCACTTTTTAGTTATTATGAATAATTCTACCATGAACACCTGTGTACAAGTTTTTGTACAGACATATTTTCATTTCTTTTGGGTATATAGCTAAGAGTGGAATTGCTAGGTCATATGATAAATCTATTTAATGTTTGAGGAACTGTTGTTTTCCAAAGTAACTGAATGATTTTGTATCCCTACTATTACTAATGTGCAAGGTTTCCAATTTCTCTGTATCCTCATCAGAACTTGTTACTGTCTTGGTTTTTAATCACAGCCATTCTAATTGAGGTGAGGTGATATTTCATTGTGGTTTTAATTTATATTTCCCCAGTAATTAATGATGTTGAGCATCTTTTTAGGTGCTTATTGACCATTTGCAAATCTTCTTTGGAAATGGTCAATGTCTATTCACACCTTTTGCATTTTTCAACTGAGTTCTCTCTTTTTTTTTTTTTTTTTTTAATTTAGACTTTTTTCTTTTAGAGCAGTATTAAGTTCATAGCACCGTTGAAGGGACTGTACAGAGGGTCACCATACATTGCCACTTCCATATATGCATAGCTTCCCCCATTATCAACATTTCCCACCAGAGCGGTACCTTTGTTATAACTGATGAAACTACAGTGACACATTATAATCACCTGAATTCCATAGTTTATATTGTTATTCAATCTTGATCTACTTTCTGTGGGTTTGGACAAATGTGTAATGACATGTATCCCTCATTATGGCATCATACAAAATAATTTCACTGCCCTAAACATCCTCTGTGCTCCACTTATTCATCCCAATCTCTTTCCTCTCCCTTGGTAATCACTGATCTTTTTGCTATCTTGATAGTTTTGTCTTTTCCAGAAAGTCATATAATTGGACTCATACAGTAGGTAGCATATTCTGATTGGCTTCTTTTCGCTTAGTTCTATCACGTCTTTTCAAGTCTTGATATCTTACTTTTTAGCACTGAGAAGTTGTCCATTGTCTGCAAGTACCACAATATATTCATCCATCCACCCACTGAAGGACATGTTTGTTGCTTCCAAGTTTTGACAATTGGAGCTGCTGTAAACATCTGTGTGGAGGGTTTTGTGTAGGCATAAGTTTTCAACTCTTTGGAGTAGGTACCAAGCAGCACAATTGCTGATCTTATGGTGAGAGTATGTTTAGTTTCCTAAGAACCTAACCAACTGTCTTCAAAAGAGGCTGAACCATTTTGCATTCTCACTACCAGTGAATGAGAGTTGCTGTTGTTGCACATCTTGGTCACCTCCACTTCACATTATGGATGCTCAGGTCAGAGGTGGCCAGTGAAATGTTAGTGGAAGTCTCTTTGGTGAGAGGTTTCTGTCATCTCTTCCGCTCTCCATTTGCTCCTTTCCTCTCTTTCTGCTTGGTACATACTTATCACACTTGGAATACAGCAACTGCTTGCAATAGTGAATTGACCAGCACAAAAACAATATGCTAAGCTTGGCAGAACCAGACAGAGACAACTTGGAATCCTGTTGGTAGTGTTAACTAAATGTGAAGTAGCTACTCCAGTTACAGTAACTTTGAACTTCTTTTTATTTAAGAAAAGTAAAAGTATTAGTTGCTCAGTCGTGTCTGACTCTTTGCTATCCCATGGACTGTAACCCCCCAGGCTCCTCTGTCCATAGGATTCTCCAGGAAAGAATACTGGAGTGGGTTGCCATTCCCTTATCCATGGGATCTTCCCAACCCTGAGATCAAACCCAGGTCTCCTGCATTGCACGCAGATTCTTTACCGTCTAAACCACCAGGGAAGGCTAAGAAAAGTAAACCTTCATTTATTTAAGTCTTAATAGTCTGACTTTCTATTTAAGAAAGAAAGCATTCCTGGCCAATTTAGAAGAGAATGCCAACAAAGATATTCTTCACTCTCTTTGATTTGAATGTGGACAATAAGTTTTATTAAACATATACTGCAATTAAATTCAATTCTATATTTACTAAATATTGTAGAATGAAGAATTTTGTGGGTTAGATCAGGACTTAGTCTAGACCCACTTACTGAGTCAGAGTATAAACTTCTCAGAACCAGTTTGGTATGCAAAATCTGGGACTCTAAAGAAAAGTGTGGTGTATATCTCTGGGATAGCACGTATTATTTAAAAGAATACAAAAGAAGGAAGGTCAAAGATAAAAGAAGTATTTATTGAATCTTTGAATTAGGTAGAGAATAAAGTTAACTCATTTTACTCTCACAACAATTTATAAATGTTTTTACCTCATTTTAAATGGGTGGAATTTGAGGCTCAGAGAAGCTAAGATATCTACCCAAATTCACAGAGTTAAACAAAACTAGAATGGAATGAGCATCCATGTTACTTTTGTGCACAGCCCATGATTAATTCTACCATCCTAAACAAATCCCTTATGAATATACAGTGGAAGTGAGAAATAGATTTAAGGGACTAGATCTGATATACAGAGAGCCTGATGAACTATGGACGGAGGTTTGTGACATTGTACAGGAGACAGGGATCAAGACCATCTCCATGGAAAAGAAATACAAAAAGGCAAAATGGTTGTCTGAGGAGGCCTTACAAAGAGCTGTGAAAAGAAGAGAAGCAAAAAGCAAAGGAGAAAAGGAAAGATATTCCCATTTGAATGCAGAGTTCCAAAGAATAGCCAGGAGAGATAAGAAAACCTTCCTCAGCAATCAATGCAAAGAAATAGAGGAAAACAACAGAATGGGAAAGACTAGAGATCTCTTCAAGAAAATTAGAGACACCAAGGGAACATTTCATGCAAAAATGGGCTCAATAAAGGACAGAAATGGTAGGGACCTAACAGAAGCAGAAGATATTAAGAAGAGGTGGCAAGAATACACAGAAGAACTGTACAAAAAAAGATCTTCATGACCCATATAATCACAATGGTGTGATCACTCACCTAGAGCCAGACATCCTGGAATGTGAAGTCAAGTGAGCCTTAGAAAGCATCACTACGAACAAAGCTAGTGGATGTGATGGAATTCCAGTTGAGCTATTTCAAATCCTGAAAGATGATGCTGTGAAAGTGTTGCACTCAATATGCCAGCAAATTTGGAAAACTCAGCAGTGGCCACAGGACTGGAAAATGTCAGTTTTCATTCCAATCCCTAAGAAAGGCAATGCCCAAGCATGCTCAAACTATCACACAATTGCACTCATCTCACACACTTGTAAAGTAATGCTCAAAATTCTCCAAGCCAGGCTTCAGCAATACGTGAACTGAGAACTTCCAGATGTTCAAGCTGGTTTTAGAAAAGGCAGAGGAACCAGAGATCAAATTGCCAATATCCACTGGATCATCAAAAAAGCAAGAGAGTTCCAGAAAAATATCTATTTCTGCTTTATTGACTGTGCCAAAGCCTTTGACATATTGTGTGGATCAGAATAAACTGTGGAAAATTCTGAAGGAGATGGGAGTACCAGACCACCTGGCCTGCCTCTTGAGAAACCTGTATGCAGGTCAGGAAGCAACAGTTAGAACTGGACATGGAACAACAGACTGGTTCCAAATAGGAAAAGGAGTATGTCAAGGCTGTATATTGTCACCCTGCTTATTTAACTTATATGCAGAGCACATCATGAGAAATGTTGGGCTGGAAGAAGCACAAGCTGGAATTAAGATTGCCGGGAGAAATCTCAATAACCTCAAATATGCAGATGACACCACCCTTATGGCAGAAAGTGAAGAGGAACTCAAGAGCCTCTAGATGAAAGTGAAAGAGGAGAGTGAAAAAGTTGGCTTAAAGCTTAATATTCAGAAAACTAAGATCATGGCATCTGGTCCCATCACCTCATGGCAAATAGATGTGGACACAGTGGAAACAGTGTCAGACTTTATTTTTTGGGCTCCAAAATCACTGTGGATGGTGACTGCAGCCATGAAATTAAAAGATGCTTACTCCTTGGAAGGAAAGTTATGACCAACCTAGACAGCATATTAAAAAGCAGAGACATTGCTTTGCCAACAAAGGTCCGTCTGGTCAAGGCTATGGTTTTTCCAGTGGTCATGTATGGATGTAAGAGATGGACTGTGAAGAAAGCTGAGCACCAAAGAATTGATGCTTTTGAACTGTGGTGTTGGAGAAGACTCTTGAGAGTCCCTTGGACTGCAAGGAGATCCAACCAGTCCATCCTGAAGGAGATCAGTCCTGGGTGTTCATTGGAAGGACTGATGCTGAAGCTGAAACTCCAATACTTTGGCCACCTGATGAGAAGAGCTGACTCATTGGAAAAGACCCTGATGCTGAGAGGGATTGGAGGCAGGAGGAGAAGGGGACGACAGAGGATGATTTGGCTGGATGGCATCACTGACTCGATGGGCATGAGTTTGAGTAAACTCTGGGAGTTGGTGATGGACAGGGAGGCCTGGCGTGCTGCGATTCATGGGGTCACAAAGAGTCGGACACGACTGAGCGACTGGACTGAACTGAACTGAAACTGTCTTGGAAATGCAGAAGTCAGTTTGTATGTGCATGCTAAGTCACTTCAGTTGTGTCCAACTCTTTTCAACCCTATAGACTGTAGCCTACCAGGCTCCTCTATCCATGGGATTCTCCAGGCAAGAAGACTGTAGTGGGTTGACATGCCCTCCTCCAGGGCATCTTCCCAACCTAGGGATTGAACCCATGTCTCTTATGTTTCCTGAATTGGCAGGCAGTTTCTTTACCACTAGTGCCACCAGGGAATCTCTCAGAAGCCAGTAGTTAATACAAAAAAAAGTTTGTCAGTAGGAAGTATGGCTGTAGTTACCAGAATGGTGGTATTGGATAAAATGCAAGGCTCAGAGAAAGAATCTGGCAAGATTGAGGCATAGACTTATTCCCAGGAACCATCTTACTAATCAGATTATAAGGAAACGGACTTGGACATAGAGGCCAAGCAGAAAAACAGCCCATAATATACTAGGCCCAGCTCTCTAGACAAGAAACTCAATTCAAATCAATCAATATTTTGCTCATCAGCTAGGTGTTCGGCACTATTCTTCACTCTAGGAATATCATAATGTACAAGTCACTCTCTGTGCCTTTGAGGAGTTCATAGTCTAACAGGGCCACAGGAGAGTTGGCAGGCAGTTGCAATGCTGTGTAACAGCTCTTTGGAAAAGGTAAATGTACACGTATGGTGTTATAGGAGAACATAGAATATCTAAATCAGTCTCCAGTCCCTGGAGAAGGGAATGGTAAACCACTTCAGTATTCTTGCCTTGAGAACTCCATGAAGAGTAAGGAAAGGCAAAAAGATACGACACTGAAAGATGAAATCCCCAGGTTGCTAGGTGCCCCATATGCTACTGGAGAAGAGTGGAGAAATAACAACTCCAGAAAGAATGAAGAGATGGAGCCAAAGTGAAAACAGTGCCCAGTTGTGGATGTGACTGGTGAAGGAATTAAAGTCCAGTGCTGGAAAGAACAGTATTGCATAGGAACCTGGAATGTTAGGTCCATGAATCAAGGCAAATTGGAAGTGGTCAGACAGGCTATGGCAAGAGTGAATGTTGACATTCTAGGAATCAGCAAACTAAAATGGTCAGGAATGGGTGAATTTAACTCAGATGATCATTATATCTACTACTGTGGGCAGGAATCCCTTAGAAGAAATGGAGTAGCCATCATGGTCAACAAAAGAGTCTGAAATGCAGTCGTTGGGTGCAATCTCAAAATTGACAGAATAATCTCTGTTTGTTTCCAAGGCAAACCATTCAGTGTCACAGTAATCCAAGTCTATGTCCCAACCGGTAATGCTGAAGAAGTTGAAATTGAACAGTTCTATGAAGACTTAAAAGACCTTCTAGAACTAACATGCAAAAAAGATGTCCTTTTCATCATACAGGACTGGAATGCAAAAGTAGGAAGTCAAGAGATACCTGGAGTAACAGGCAAGTTTGGCCTTGGAGTACAAAATGAAGCAGGGCAAAGGCTAATAGAGTTTTATCAAGAGAATGCCCTAGTCATAGCAAACACCCTCTTCCAACAACACAAGACTCTACATATGGACATCAACAGATGGTCAATACCAAAATCAGATTGATTATATTCTTTGCAGCCAAAGATGGAGGAGCTCTATACAGTCAGCAAGAACAAGACCGGGAGCTGACTATGGCTCAGATCATGAACTTCTTATTGCCAAATTCAGACTTAAATTGAAGAAAGTAGGGAAAACCACTATACCATTCACGTATGACCTAAATCAAATCCCTTATGATTGTACAGTGGAAATGACAAATAGATTCAAGGGATTAGATATGTTAGACAGAGTGCCTGAAGAACTATGGACAGAGGTTTGTGACATTGTATAGGAGGCAGTGATCAAGACCATCCCCAAGAAAAAGAAGTGCAAAAAGGCAAAATGGTTGTCTGAGGAGTCCTTACAGAAAGCTGAGAGAATAAGAGAAGCTAAAGACAAAGGAGGAAAGGAAAGATACACCCATTTGAATGCAGAGTTCCAAAGATTAGTAAAGAGAGACAAGAAAGCCTTCCTCAGCGATCAGCGCAAAGAAATAGAGGAAAACAGTAGAATGGGAAAGACTAGAGATCTCTTCAAGAAAGTTAGAGATACCAAGGGAACATTTCATGCAAAGATGGGCACAATAAAGGACAGAATTGGTATGGACCTAACAGAAGCAGAAGATATTCGGAAGAGGTGGCAAGAATACACAAAAGAACTATACAAATAAGATCTTCACGACCTAGATAACCACGATGGTGTGATCACTCACCTAGAGCCAGACACTTTGGAATGTGAAGTCAAATGGGCTTTAGGAAGCATCACTATGAACAAAGCTAGTAGAGGTGATGGAATTCCAACTGAGCTATTTCAAATCCTAAAAGATGATGCTGTGAAAGTGTTGCACTCAATATGCCAGCAAATCTGGAAAACTCAGCAGTGGCTACAGGACTGGAAAAGGTCAGTTTTCATTCTAATCCCAAAGAAGGGCAATGCCAAAAAATGTTCAGACTCCCTCCTGTCAGGCTACAGGCCATGGGGTCGCACAGAGTCGGACATTACTGAGGTGACTAAGCACACAGGCATGAAGAGCAAGTCCAGAGGCCCTGAGGCAAAGAGAACGTGGTGTGTTCAGGGAGCTGCAAAAGCCTGAGTCCACCTGAAGCCAGGGTGCAGGATGAGGTGAGTGAGATAAGCAGAAGTTATAGGAAGAAAAACTGGCTTGGCATGCTGAGACATTTGGTCTTTATTCTGAGGGCAATTGTGCGTCACTAATGGGTTTCTTTGGAGAAGGACAGGGCAACCCACTCCAGTATTCTTGCCTGGAGAATCCCAGGGATGGCGGAGCCTGGTGGGCTGCCGTCTATGGGGTCGCACAGAGTTGGACACGACTGAAGCGACTTAGCAGCAGCAGTAGCAGCAGCAGTGGGTTTCTTAAAAAAGGAGTGACATGACCTTATTTTTAGTTGAAATATTATTCTCATTAGAAGGCAAAGAATGTATTAGAGAGAGGCAAATGTGGAGGACCAGTTTAGAGGCAAGATTATAGGCAGTAACTGAGGTAGAGATGGTGATGAGATGCAGTTACAATGAAGAAGGACAGGCTGAAGTGAAACCTAAAGCTGCTAATGATGTACGGTTAGTGGAACTCGATGAGTAAACAGGGACAGGGTTTGTGGCCATCCTTATGTTGCCCAGGGCTTCCTTGGTGGCTCAGATGGTCAAGAATCTGCCTGCAATGCAGGAGACCCGGGTTGGATCCCTGGGTCTGGAAGATCCTCTGGAGGAGGGAATGACTACCCACTCATGCATGCTTGGCTGGATCATCCCATGGACAGAGGTGCTTGTCAGGCTACTGTCCATGGGGTCACAAAGAGTCAGACACGACTGAATGACTAACACTTATATTGCCAAAGAAGGGCTTTTTGTTTTCTGTTAATAGTAGAGAATACAGCATATTTCAGTTGTGTTGGAAAGGAGCCTACAGTAAGGAGAAGAGACAGCTAGTGGAGCAAAGTTCTTGAGGAGGAAAAAGGAAGGGGTTAAGAATCAGATTGAGACATGTGGACATGTGGCGGGGGATGGGGGGATGGATTGGGAGATTGGGATTAACGTACACGTGCTTTCATGTGTAAGACAGACAGCTAGTGGGAACCTGCTGCAATAGCACCCGGGGGTTGTCTTGGTGCTCTGTAGTAGATGGGTGGGATGGAGGCTCAAGAGGCAGCGATTATATGTATACACACAGCTGGTTCACTTCATTGGACTGCAGAAGCTAACGCAACACTGTAAGGCAGCTATATCCTGACTGCAAAAAAATAAGAAAAAAGTGAGTCTACTCCTGTCCTGGGAGGAAGGGCAGCATTTCCTGCCTGGCAGATGAGGGTAGAACTCACGTCTGAGAGCTGGCAGGAACCCAGACTCCAGGCCCTGGGGAAGAGCTTGGCAAGTGTAGAAGCAGAGGATGGCTGTGTTACTTTCCCTAGAAAGTTACGTGAGTACTTGTCCACTTGGAAATGAAATGCATGTGTATTTGGTCATGTCTGACTCTCTGCAACACCATGGACTGTAGCCCACCAGGCTCCTCTGACCATGGCATTCTCTATGTGAGAATACTTGAGTGGGTTGCCATTCCCTTCTCCAGAGGACCTTCCCCACCCAGGGATCAAACCCAGGTCTCCTGCATTGCAGGCAGATTCTTTACCGTCTGAGCCACCAGGGGGCCCGACACAGCTCACTTAAATCCTATTGTGTCATGCCTGTGTGCTAAGTCACTTCAGTCGTGACCAGCCCTGCAACCCCATGGACTGTAGCCCACCAGGCTCCTCTCTCCATGGGATTTTCCAGGCTGGAATACTGGAGTGGGTTGCCATTTCCTTCTCCTCTGCTCATACTGGTGGAGTTCTTGCGTGGAAACTTCTACTGCCTTAGATTATATTCTAAGTGCAAAGAGGAGGTATTAAGGAACTAGGGATGATTTGAATAATCACCAAAAGGCATAAGAGAGAGTACTGATGAGGAAAACAGCAAGATCCCAAAGCATTACATTCCCAGTTAATTGGAAATTATGGCTTTTTGGTGGAACCAGTCTTTGCCATTGTGTGGCTTCCTCCACGAGCATTTCGCTGCCTTGATGTGAGGGCAGGAAGGCTGATAACTAGATCCAAGGTCAGGAATTTAACAAAAAGAGCAAAAGAACACTCCACAAGAGTGGAGATGTTAGACTCTAAAGCTTTAAGGACCTCTCTTCCAAGTGTTGACTAAGTCTAGGAATGGGTGTAAAGGAAAATTGATGGGGGAGGAGCAGGTGAAGACCTTTGGAAACAAGGAGGCCAAAGTTTCACATTTGCATGGAAAATGCATTGCCTTAGTGTACGGTCTGTGAGAACATGTTTGCCAGAAATGGTGCTTTACATAGATGAGGTCAATTAGAATTTACAACACCCTCAAGAGGAAATTATTTTTATTCCAATTTTCAGATGAATAAATTGACTCTTGGAAAGTTTGAGGAACTTTTGTAAAGTTGAACAGGTATTAACAGTAGTAATAAACATTTTATAGCAACTTACTATGTATCAGACATTGTTCTAAGCGCTTTACATTCTAAGTTCTGAGTGCTCAGAAGATTGTATCATTAACATCAGAGAGAGGAGGGAGGCACAGAAGGCTTCAGTAACTCAAGTCACATGGCTTCCAAGTGGCAAAAAGGTGGGCTTAGAGGAAGTGTCAGAAATAGGCTATTAATCAAAGTCAGTGTTACTCCAAAACCCTTGTTTTAGCCACTCAGAAATAGCATCTATTTATGACATTTAGAGTGCTTTTTCATTTAAGAAATTCCTTAGGGGAAAAAAAATCTCTTCCAAGAATAGTAATAAAAGTTTTAATAAGTTTCATTTCATCTATTTCATTACACTTAAAATTCATATTGTAAAAAACATGAAATGAAACAGAATATTTAGGCTGAAGGAAGAAGAAGGAAGGAAAGGCAGAAATATGAGGGAAAATGAGACAAAATTCAGAAATCATTGCAGAGGTCTCTGTTAATTTTTCCTGTCTGTGAAGTGTCAAGAGATTTTTCCTACTGATTTAAAGCTAAGACTTGGGTTCCTCATGAATATGTTGCCGTTCAGTTGCTAAGTCATGTCTGACTCTTTGTGACCCCATGGACTGCAGCATGCTAGGCTCCTGTCCTCCAATCTCCATGGTTTGCTCAAATTCATATCCATTTAATCAGTGATGTCTAACCATCGCATCCTTTGCTGCCTACTTCTCCTTTTGCTTTCTTTCTCAGCATCAGGGTCTTTTCCAATGACTTGGTTCATTGCATCAGGTGGCCAAAGTATTGAAGCTTTAGTAGCAGTCCTTCCAATGAATATTCAGGGTTGATTTCCTTTAGGAGTCACTGGTTTGATCTCCTTGCAGTTCAAAGAACTCTCAAGAGTCTTTTCCAGCACAATTCAAAAGCATCAGTTCTTCAGTGTTCAGCCTTCTTTATGGTCCAACTGTTCCATTGTACATGACTACTGGAAAAACCATAGCTTTGACTATTTGGACTTTTGTTGGTAACGTGATGTCTCTGCTCTTTAATATGATGTCTAGGTTTGTCAAAGCTTTCCTTCCAAAGAACAAGTGTCTTTTAATTTCATGGCTGTGGTCACCATCCCCAGTTATTTTGGAGCCCAAGAAACTAAAATCTATCACTGCTTCCACTTTTCCCCCTTCTGGTTGTCATGATGTGATGAGACCAGATGCCATGATCTTAGTGTTTTGAATGTTGTGTTTCAAGTCAGCTTTTTCACTCTCCTCTTTCACCCTCATCAAGAGGCTCTTTGGTTACTCTTCACTTTCTGCCATTAGAGTGGTATCATCTGCATATCTGAATATCTGAGGTTGTTGATGTTTCTCCCAGCAATCTTGATTCCAGCTTGTGATTCATCCAGTCTGGCATTTCACATGATGTACGCTGCATATAAGTTAAATAAACAGGATGACAATATACAGCCTTGTAATCCTTTCCCAATTTGGAATCAATTCATTGTTCCATGTCTGGTTCTAACTGTTGCTTCTTGACCCACATACAGGTTTCTCAGGAGACAGGTAAGGTGGTCTGGCACTCCCATCTCTTTAAGAATTTTCCATAGTTTATTTTGATCCACACAGTCAAAGGCTTTAGCATAGTCAATGAAGCAGAAGTAGATATTTTTCTGAAATTCCCTTGCTTTCTCTATGATGCAACAAATGTTGGCAACTTGATTTCTGGTTCTTCTGCCTCTTCAAAACCCTGCTTGTACATCTGGAAGTTCTTGATTCAGGTACTGTTGAAGCCTAGCTTAAAGTATTTTGAGCATAACCTTACTAGCATGTAAAATGAGTGCAATTGTATGTAGTGTGAATATTCTTTAGTATTGCCCTTCTTTGGGATTGGAATGAAAACAAACCTTCTTCAGTCCTGTGGCCGCTACTGAGTTTTCCAAATTTGCTTACATATTGAGTGAAGCAGTTTCATAGCATCTTCTTTTAGGATTTGAAATATCTCACCTGGAATCCTATCACCTCTACTGTGTTTATTCATATTAATGCTTCCTAAGGCCCACTTGACTTTGTACTCCAGGATATCCGGCTCTAGGTGAATGACCACACTATTGTGGCTATCCGAGTCATTAAGACCTTTTTTGTATAGTTCTTCTGTGTATTCTTGCCACATCTTAATCTCTTCTGCTTCTGTTAGGTCCTTACCATTTCTATCTTTTATTCTGCCCATCTTTGCATGAAATATCCCCTGATATCTCCAATTTTCTTGACAAGATCTCTAGTCTTTCCCATTCTGTCACTTTCCTCTGTTTCTTTGCATTGCTCATTGGCCTTCTTATCTCTTGCTATTCTCTGGAACTCTACATTCAGTTGGGTGTATCTATCCCTTTCTCCATTGCCTTTTGCTTCTTTCTTCTGCTATTTGTAAAGCCTCCTCGACCATTTTGCTTTCTTGCATTTCTTTTTCTTTGGGATGGTTTTGGTTACTGCCTCCTGTACAATATTATAAGCCTCCATCTGTAGTTCTTCAGTCACTCTGTCTACCAGATCTAATTCTCTTGAATCTATTAGTCACCTCCACTGTATAATCATAAGGCATTTGATGTAGGTCATACATGAATGGGCTAGTGGTTTTACCTACTTTATTCAATTTAAGCCTGAGTATTGCAATAAGGAGTTCTTAATCTGACCCACAGTCAGCTCTTGTTTTTGCTGACTGTATAGAGTTTTTCTATCTTTGGCTGCAAAGAACATAATCAGTCTGATTTCAGTATTGATCATCTGGTGATGTCCATGTGTAGAGGCTTCTCTTGAATCCAAGAAAAGTGTGTTTGCTATAACCAGTGTGACCTCTTAACAAAACTCTGTTAGCCTTTGCCCTGCTTCATTTTGTACTCCAAGGCCAGGTTTTCCTGTTATTCCAGGTATCTCTTGACTGCCTACTTTTTCATTCCAATCCCTTATGGTGAAAATGACATCTTTTTGATATTAGTTCTAGAAGGTCTTATAGCTCTTCATAGAACCAATCAACTTTAGCTTCTTTGGCATCAGTGGTTGAGGCATAGACTTGGATTACTATGATGTTGAATGGTTTGCCTTGGAAATGAACCAAGATAATTCTGTCATTTTTGAAGTTGTACCCGAGTACTGAATTTTGGATTCTTTTGTTGCCTTTGAGGGCTCCTCCATTTCTTCTAAAGGATTCTTGCCCACATAGCAGATACAATGGTCATCTGAATTAAATTTGCCCAGTCCTGACCATTTCCACTGATTTCTAAGATATCAGTGTTCCCTCTTGCCATCCTCTGCTTCACCACATCCGATTTACCTTGGTTCGTGGACCCAACAACATTCCAGGTTCCTACACAGTCTTGTTCTTTACAGCATCAGACTTTACTTTCACCACCAGACACATCTGCAACTGCGGGTCATTTTCACTTTGGCCCAATCACTTCATTCTGGAGCTATTAATAATTGCTCTCTGCTCTTCCCCAGTAGTATATTGGACACCTTCCAACCTGGGGAGTCCATCTTTCAGTGTCATATCTTTTTGCCTTTTCATACTGTTCATGGGGTTCTTGTGGCAAGAATACTGGAGTGGGTTGCCATTTCCTCCTCCAATGGACCATGTTTTGTCAGAACTCTTTGCTTTGACCTGTCTGTCTTGGGTGGCCCTGCAGAGCGTGGCTCATAGTTTCATTGATTTATGCAAGCCCCTGTGTTGTGACAAGGCTGTGATCTATGAAAGAGTCCTCATGAACATGGTTGCATTTTTTTTTTTTTTTTTTTAGGTCAGCAGCTGAAGGGTAAGGATTTTGCAGTAACAAGTTCACAATCTTTGGCAGTTCCTCTTATTACTCCTATTACCGTATACCTGAACCCCGGTTCAGGTGTGGGAAGGTGTCGGGGTGGGGTAGGGACTGACAGCTTCTCTGCCGATCAGCTACACTTTCCCACCGATCCACACAGACACTTCTGGGCCAACTTCAATAGCTGGACATCAGCCTCCATTTGCCTCTCTGTTTAGTGATTACCACTGTCTCTTCCACAGCTACTGACTATATAGTCTGCTGAAGGGGCATAAGGAAACAGAAAGCTCTATGTCTTTTGACTTTCTGGTTGTGCTGTGTTTAAATTCAAGAAAGGAGAACAAGGAGATGACGATATCAAAGTATTTCTTGTGAGCCTGAGCTTGCTGCCGTGAGAGTGACAAGTTTTATTTATGATGACGTTAACCAAAAACTGGGAACCCAAACATTGAAGAACTGTCATGAGTACAATATTTTTCCTTCAAACTTAAGAAATCAATATCATTTAAGGAAAATCAAAACCTGTGTGGCTCAGACTGGGTTTCAGAGACTTCTTTATCACAAGTCATTTGACCTCCTTCGAGCCTCAGTCTCTTTCTCAATGTCGATAATAACCATCTTCAGAGATCAGGATAATAACCAATCATTATAATGAAAATAGATAATATCTACGAATAGCCTGTGACCTGTTACCGAAAACTAGGTCACTGTAACTCTACTTTTCATTTGGAAAACATACATCTTTAGATATGGGCACTGAGGTTATATTTGCTGGTACCTGGTACTAAGATCAGTGTAAACAGCTGCAGTCAATGCAGGATGCTTAGCTTTTGACAAAGACATTGTTTCCCATTTGATTCCTTGCAGAGCAAATGAATTATATTCATTAGAAGATGCAGTTGGAAAAGTTTCTTAACAGCTCAGATGTTCAAAGTATACAATGTATGTAGATTATTATTTTCTTTTTCCTTTGCAAAAGTCTGTTTTTTTTTTTTTTTAAACCAAAATGACTAGTGTATGGAAGCAACATATAACTGGAGTTACTGTAAAGGTCACAACTAAATGATAGAATAATTGTTCAAATATATGGTTTTGTCAGCCAAACACTTAGTGATTTTATGATCCATTGGTGTCTGCTTAGAAGGAGGTAGAAAGTAGGGAGATTTATATCTTCTAGGATGTACCTGATTTGGACTTTTAATCAAGACTCTGGTTGGTGGACTATGGCTTTCTTTAACTCTTCTGATTAATTTTAATCTATTTACATCACAATATAAAATGGCCAGCTATAGCTAGTCTGTGGGCTGAATTTAGCCTGGAGAACATGTTGCTTGGGCAACACATATTTTACAGGTTGGAGAATGGATGTACCCTTGGGACAAGTGTCCACTTTTCAGTATGCAAAGCCCCCACCTCTCTACACTGTGGCTTACACTCACTTGGCACCCACCCCTGCGCTCATGTATTGTCTGGTTGTGGTAGGCATTGGAGTTTGGGACTTCTGATTGATGGAAAGGAAAAAATAAGAAATCACCCAGGTATTTCTTTTTGCATGACCTTGTCATTGTAAAGTGGAAAGAAAGTTCTGTTTTTATTATGAATACATGTTATGAACGTGGGTACTGCATTCTTTGGCTTTAAAAAAAGTCTGCTTCTAAAATAATCTAAAAGGGGACTCGTTTCTCCATCACTTCTTTCAAGAGCTCTGTTAAGTAAGCAGCCAAAAAGAGAGTAAAGGGCCACTGGATATTCAATTAGAGGGAGAGAATTCCTGTCAACCTTACTGAAGGAGGAAAAAAAGCAAATCTGGCAGATCAGGGGCTTTCTGCTCAATGCCCATGTGATTGCCCACAAAGCTCCTGTGATCGGGCGCTGGGACAGCACATCGCCCTATTTGCACATGTATGGAAACACTTTTTGTGGAAGCTACTTGACAACATTTAATGTTTATTGTTTACTTGTCATTCCCTGAAACCACACACAGACTGTTTGGGTTACACCTAATGACAGTTTTTATTCATTTTACAGTTTAACGTTTCTTTTTATTTAGCTTTTGTTATGGTTTAACAACTCCTTTCATTTGTTGGAATCGTAGACAAGTTTGAAATGTGAGCACACCCGTAAGACAAACACACATCATTACCTTTCCCTCTCCTGGTGTGCAGCCCTTTGTGAAATCTGCCAAGGGAGTATAGATGCTGACGCAAGGGGATCAGGGAGGGGGAGGGATGGAACCAAATGCCCTGGGATTTCATGGATGTTTCTTTGAGAATCCTTCTCCGAGTGAGATGGAAGCCATGGGAGAGAGGTACTAGGTGGTCTACAAAGTGCAGGGCAATAATAGGGCTTCAGCAAGGATATTTCTAAGAATATAAAATCCCTGGGGCGCACAAGCACTTAATTCCCTTTCCTTCTTAGTCCTCTGGCCAAGAGAATTATGCTGACTTGTGATGAGAAAAGAATCACCACTGGGCCATCTAAATGCCTATTTGCACCCTATGCTAAATTCAAATTAGTTAACATTGGGATGTAGAGGAATGACTATTTTACTTGGGTCCGTCATTCATTCATATGACAAATAGTGAAGACTATTGACCATACTTATCTTACTCCTGCTTCTGTACCACACCAGGACCAATAAAATAAGGGAGGTGGTAGGTTTTGTGTTCCTGCCTTCATGGATGTTTTAGGTCCCCTGCAAACACCCGCTGAGCTACATGATGAAAATAGATGAGAGCCAAGATGCCACACTTTGGTATCCAAAAGGAAGTCATGGTACCCAAGGGAAAAATTTAAAATATAAATTTCAGAGATAACCTGATATCCAAGTAGAATCAAAGAAATATTGATGTTGGCAGTTGAAAATTTTAGCTCTTGGACTGGAGAAATCTTAGATGGAAGGATAACTTCTTTGCTGAGAGTTTGCTTGTAAGTAGCAGCATATGTTTCAGGGAATAACTAGGGTTTCTGTTAACTACTTGTATAGGTAGTGGCTCAGAGGAAGGCATGTCTTTAGGGAGGGTAAAGAAGAAATGGAAGCCCAGGTCCAGAAGGAGCTTTGTGAAGTGAGTGAGGGCACAGGTGGAGGCCCTAGGATCACACGGCCATCTCGAAAGTGGTGCCTGGGGATTTCACAGAAAGCAAATTGGAACCTCAATCTGATTAAAAATGAATATTCCCAACTACTAGTTTTTTCATGTATTTGCTAATTTTGGTGAACTGTGGGAGCAGATTTGCCACATTCTGTGAGTCTTGAAGCAGTTTGGTCTGTTTTCAGGTTTAGTTATCTGTTTTCTTAATCCTCGCTTTTTTTCTAATTAATTTTCAGGGCTTTTAGACTTTCGCTGATATTTAGCTGTCTTCATGACATTTTTTTAAAGATTACAAACTGGTGGTAAGTGAATGTTTTTAAATATGAACTAATGTTTTTTCAACTTTTGCATACTGCTGGGTGATTTTATAACATTAAAATTCTTTTGAATAGAGTCAAATAGGCTCCTGCCGCAAGGTGAGGGAATCCCAAGAGTTCTCTGATGTGGATGGCCAGGGAAACAGAAGCTGAGAAGGAATAGAGAAGGGTGAGACAAAGGAAACGCGCCTTCTGTGGTACAAAATCTGTGTCCAGGGAGGGCCCGTGAGGGCTTGTGAAGGACACACTGATGTGTCCAAAAAGAGAGAGTCAGTCGGCTTTCTACCTATGTCTGGCCAAGAAGAGCAGAAAGTCAGAACGCTAATTTACTACAACCAGCCAAGTAAGAGCCATTCCACTCCTTCCCTTTATGCTTCGCCTCTTATTACCTGTGACCCTTGAGGTGAGGAGGAGGTGAGTGAGGAGGCAGGTGGCTTGACAGAGACTGGAGAGGAAGAGGGGAAGGCTTCCTTCTGCATAAAGACTGAAGGATTGCTTAATATCTTGAACTTTCGAGGCTTTACATTTCTCTAATGAGACTATGTTGTCTGACTTAAAATGACTGTAGAATTTTCGATTACCTGAGTGTGAGCAGAGCAGTCAGGGGGCTCTGGAGTCTTCACACAGTGCTGTGGGGGAGAATTTTCACACACTAAATGCTATATACAGGGACGAGAGGAAATAATACAAATTAATCATTTCCAATATGTATTTACCATATTGGTTAATAATAACAGTAAACCTTCCTCAGACTCGCTTAAACAAGGGGAATTTATCAGGTTATTTAACTGTGAAGCCATTTACCTCAGATTGGGACTTGAATCCATGTGCTGGGACTTGAACTCAGGTGGCCAGGACTTAGTGAGGACTGCATATGGCAAGATGCAAAACTTAGGAAGTAAAAGAAAAGAGAGGCTCCTAAAAGCCAAATTGACTGGAGAATTCAAGAGCTGTTAGCATTATGAATGGAAGCTATTACCTGAAAAAATATTGCTGCAGGAGGTTTAGACTGGGACATTAAAACAAATCATTGTCCTGGGTATTGGAGTTAAATAAGGGGGCATGATAATGAAGTTTCACTGTCTTGAATCTGTGGGAAATAGATATTCCAGGGTTATGAGCTCAGAAGCATTAATGCTGTAGGACTGTACCTTGATGAAGCTCCTTTGGGGAAAAGGTAACAGAGCAAATTATGCTGGTGATACATTGGTGTATCTTATAACCCACTTCTTATTTTAGAAATGCTTAATATTATTAATTTACCTAAATGCCAGGGGAGATGGATGCTCAGAGATTTTCTAATTGCCCAAAGAGTTATAATCTAAAACTGGAAGCCCCAGGTGGTCCCACCTCAATTCTGAATGGCAGGAGAGGAGTCCTGCTGTTGTTGGCTTCCGTTCTCCAGCAGAGCTGAAAAAGGCTGAATTGCTTGGTCACTTCTCTCCCGCAGGCTCTCGCCTGGCTTCTCAGGAATCGTGTAGGACAAGATTCAAATTGAGCAGCTGAACCATGGCAGCAGGGGCTTTCAAAAAATCAGGATGGATGCTATAATGTTTAACAACCTCCTTCTCACACCCAAATTTTTGAATTGACAGTGAAGCAAGGATAGGAGAACCTATAAAACAAATAGGATTCCAGGGCTTCTTTTAATCAAATTTCTTTCAAGAGGCACCCCATTTCTTACTTCTTTCAATTCCCCCCTCTTCCCAATAAGAAAGAAATGAAAATGAGAGACACTAATCTCTTTAGTATTATAACGTGTGTATGTCTCCTTTGTAAATGTTATTACAAGCGGTGTTAGTATAAATCTGGGAAACGGATGAAGTAATAGATTTAAAATTCTGTGGAAAATAGAGATTTGGTTCATGCCTGTGTGGGCATGTTGCAATCACCTCGAAATGTCAAGTCTTCGGGAATCAAAGTCTTTAGGGCCTTTAAAACCAATATCCTTTTAGGGACAGAGACATATTTACTGAAATACATAACCCGGAAAATAAAGTTCTTTGCTTTGCTTTACACCCTGGAGTGTGATAAATTTTGTGGGCTGTAGAATAAGCTAGTCCCCTTGTTTCTCAGAGGATTTAGTTCCATATCAGAATGCCACTGGAATTTTAGTACTCAATCTTTTGGCCTTTGGAACAACCATTTGTTTTGTAGAGTCCATGATGTAAACACCTCTGAAATGTTATTAATACCTTTTAACCATTTCCTGTAATTATTTCACTAACTTAAAGGAAAATGCCTGTTTTAAAAGATCCCCTTTCTGGTGAGGGACAATTTATAGCCAATGTGTAACTCAACAGGAAGTCGAGAGAGCAATCACCAAGAGGAATGAGATAGTCAGAGTTTCTCCAAACACATCAAAAGATTTCTTGGGAACTAAAGTCAGCAATAAAAGAACACAGGATTAGTCATCTGGGATTGGGTGTGCCAGCTCCACCCTTCTTTCTCCTGAAGGGAAATGCCTCCTGTTCTATAGAGAAAGAGGAAGCCCTCGTATTCCACCGGTTGTTTCCTTACACTTGAAAAATTTGGGTGGGAATATGGTAATAGAAGCAAATGGGAAAAATTATACTGAGTCATCAAGTTCCCATAATAGATCAATATTTGGTTTTTATGGCTATTAATATTAGGGCAAGGAATGACCAAGTTCTAAGTTGTTTTAATAAAACCTAACACTGTTTTTGGTCCCATAATCTCAGAAAATCTTTCAGCAGGAAATGCCTCCCTCTCCATTTTCATCACCTACTGTAAACTATCAAAATGGGGAGTTGCTATTCAATGGGTATAAAGTTTAGTTTGTTATACAAGATAAGTAAGTTCTGGAGGTTTGCTGTATTGCCTGGTGCTTATAGTTAGCAACACTATATTGACATTACTTAAAATGTCGGAGGGTGGATCTCATATTTTCTTACCACAATTAAAAAAGAAAGGAAAAAAGGGATAAAGAAAGAGAAATAGAAGGAAGAGGGAATGGGAGGATGGAAGGAAGGAAGAGCAACAATAATAAGCAATGTTCTAGAAAGTGGAGCCCTGACTTGTTTTGCAAGGCGATGCTAGCTTGAGCAGAATTGGGCATGGGGTTGGGTTGCCTGCATGCTAAGTTGCTTCAGTCATGTCTGACTCTGTGTGACCCCATGGACTACAGCCTGCCAGGCTCCTCTGTCCATGGGATTTTCCAGGCAAGAATACTGGAGTGGGTTGCCCTGCCCTCCTCCAGTGGATCTTTCTGACCCAGGGATCGAACCCATGTTTTCTTACATCTATCTGCATTAGCAGGTGGGTTCTTTACCACTAGCACCACCTGGGAAGCCCCATGTGGTTGGGTTGGAGCCACTTTGATTCCACCTTGTCTCCAGTTCAGAGGTTTCACTTTGTCCAGTGGGATTCCTCATTGGTCCTGGGAAGGGCCTCACAGAAGCCACCAGTAGAGAGGCTGGACCCTACCCTCACTTTCATGTGCAATTCAAAATAAAAGCTTAAGTTTCAAAAGGCTACTACTTAAAGTGATATGAAAATGAAAATAGTTTCCTTCTAGATGTTTCTCAGTTTGCAAAATTATGGATCTATTCATCCAAAAGGAACTTGCCTCATTGTGATTTTGTTCCCCACCTCCCCGCTCTGTGGAGACCTGTGACAGTCTGCTGTTGGCAAAGCTAGCGTGGGCCAGATAGAGCAGCAACTTCAACTACATTTCCCTTTGATCTTCTTCTAAATCCTAAAGCCATTTAAAAAAAATCAGAGCAGACAGATGCTTAGCAAAAAATGTGCTTGTCTCTATTTTTGTGATTATTTTCTAAAGCAAACACATTTCTCAACTGCATTTAGAATATTCTGGTCATTTCTGTTTTTATTTTCTACTATATAAATTCATGCAAAACTTGTTAATGTAGTATACTTTTAATAAAATGGGCTCCACAAAAAATATTAGCTACAAATCACCACCTTCTCAATGAAGAGGATTTTTATAAATCTCTATGATCTTAGGTGGATCAAACAAAAAGTTTGGGATTCATTGTTGTACAGACACATTGATCATCTAGACACTGTTTACTATGAAGTCATTCTTTCTGTTCTACTATTAATTGCTTCTCCATCACCCTTTCCTCTGACCACATGCACTATGTGAAACTAAATGTGGCCTCCACTGCCTGACCACAATTCCTTGCTGTGATTTTGCTGTGTCAGTTCTCACTGTTGGGACTTCCCTGGTGGTCCAATGGCTAAGACCCCATGTTCCCAATGCAGGGAGCCCAAGCTTGATCCCTGGTCAGGGAGCTAGATCCCACATGCCAAAACTTAAGACCTGGTTAAGCCAAACAAATAAATATTTTTTGAAAAAGATTCTCACTGCTTGTCACGTACTCTGACTCTTCAAAATGGCTATTATGACTTTTCCCTTAGTGATGTCTCCAGTTATTTTTATTGTTTTAGGTCATTCTGTGAAGTTGCTCAGTCATGTCCGACTCTTTGAGACCCCATGGACTGTAGCCTACCAGGCTCCTCAGTCCATGGAATTTTCCAGGCAAGAGTACTAGAGTAGGTTGCCATTTCCTTCTCCAGGGGATCTTCCCAACCCAGGGATCGAACCCAGGTCTCCCGCACTACAGACAGACACTTTACCATCTGAGCCACCTTTCAACACCAAATATGAAGATTTTAAAATTACTTTTGTTTTGTTTTAATCATATAAATTTTTGCACTCTCTGTTTCCCTTGGTCGTATCTTTGGGGAGATATCAAAGAATTGGAAGAGTGACCAGTCTTCACCAAACACAAGGCATTCAGATGGTAGTTCACAGTACAGAGTTTTAAGGATGGCAGAGGTACCTTGAATACCTAGCAAAGAGTCACTAGGAAATGTGTGCACTTGATTAACTGGAGGCCCCAGGGAAAGAGTCTGATGTATGATGTAGAGGAAGACAGAAATGCACTGAAGTCCAAAGCTCAAGTTTGAGAATCTTGAAAGCAACAGAAAATTGCAAGAATGTTCCAGAATCTTATGAGATTTAAGGTTTCACAGAAGAAAGAGACTTCCAAGACTTCTCATAGAATTTTTTAATGAGAATATAATTAATTTCACAGCAAGAATAATCCCAAGGTCCTCTTGGAGCAGTTTGAGAGATTCAGATAGGCCGGGGAAATCATTCATAAACTCCACTTCCCCATGTAACCACCATCACCAATTCCTCCCTGGGTGTCCTGGATCAGGGGACACATGAAAGTCAAGAATGAATTCTGACATGGTGTTGCAGGCAGGAATGTATATACTGAAGTACTAGAAACCCAGGAGGAACTGACTATCTCAGTATCCACACTGCCAACCGCTTGAAGTTCATTTCTCTAAGACCTGAAGGTTTTTCTTCAAATCATAAAATCCTAGATATGAAAGGAATCTTAGAAATGAGCCCAATTCTACCACATTATAGATGAATAAACTAAGGTACAGACCATTCAATGTGGCCAAAGTGACTGTTAGTGCATTAGTGATTTAGCTGTGACTAGAAATCAAGTCTTTTAAAACCCATTCCAATTGGTTATGTCTGAAATCTAACCCAAAAGAAATTTGCTGGAAGAATCATGAGTGTCTTAGCCGGGTCCCCCCAAAGCAGGGCCTGACACAAAGTTTCCCTTAGAGTTTATCTGGGAATATGATGCCAGGAAACAGGGGTATGGGGCCTGAGGAAGAGAAACAAGGAAGGAGGAAACGCAAATTCAAGGAAGAGTAGTTTAATCGGCCACCCTGGCTGCACCAGGGGTCTGGATGACTGATGCTCAGCCTCTCTGAGACCCTAATGAATTACACCTGGGGTAAAAAGGAGAGAGCCTTTATCCACTGGCTTCCATTTGTCAATGGGAGCACCAAGGGTACTAAGTACTTTGAACTTTCATATGGCACCTACAGGAATAGGGAACCAGTTCCCACACTGTGGCATTACAGAAGTTCCTAAGTAGGAAACAAGAAGTAGAATTTTGGCCCTCTGTGGGATGCTGTTGAAATGCAGTTTCAGGAAGTTGATAGAGGGCTTTCCTGATGGTCCAGTGGTTAAGAATCCATGGAGTTAGGGAAAGGCAGTCATCATAAGAGAGAAGAGTGGTATGGGATGGGTGGATGAAACAGTAGGTCCCCACTAAACCAGCCTAATATTTTCCCTTCTAGGTGTTTTCTATTAAAAGGAAAATTTTATACTTGAAGAAATAATACCAAATTAGCATCTTAGTAGGCATTCTTCAAGCTTGGATGACCACTGAGACAGTGGAAATGGGACTCAGGATAGACCACCCTAATGAGGGGGAGAGAAAATCTCAATGGGACATAGGGCCACTCTTCTGTTTTATAATTAACCCTAGGGTTATCCCTGAGTCAGTCCTCTTAAAGACGAAAGATGTAGGCAATGCATTGCAACATTAAGTGTGAATAATTTTTTAAAACTCTCAGTTAATAATTTGGAGAAAAGAAGAATCACAGCAGATTCCCACCCCCCCCTCACCCCCCGCCCATCTTTCAGTGCATTTTTACCTACTGAGGTTATTTTCTTCTTAATGTGGAACTCCCTTGGAGATGACAAGAGAGAATTAAATCTTCAAATAGGACAAAAATATTGCTTGACATTCTCTCATCAGAAAGTGAAAAGTCAAATGGAGATTTCAGCACTTGATTTACCTAGAATACTTGCCATCCTGAAATAGTAACTAACATCCTTTGATGTTTACCATGTGTCAGGCCACTTGCTCCATGTTTTGTATACATTCTTTTACCCAGTCCTCAGAACTACCCTGTCAGATAGAAGCTCATCCCCTCCAGTTTTTTCTGTGGAACAAATAGGAGCACACAGAAATGATGTGCTCAGTTTCAACAGCTAGTGAGTGATAGACCTGGGGTTAAATCCAGACAGTGTGTGTCCACTGCCTGTTTCCTTAACCCATTTGCCACACTGCCTTTCTGATGAATCATGAAATTAACTTTAAAGATATTGTGCCGAACAACTACAGTTGAAAAGTTCCCTTCAGATGGGTTTTTAATTGCAGACTTATTTTTGTTTCGCCTGAGTTATCCTGACTTCTGCCTCTACATGGTATTTATATTAAAAACATCTGTTAGGAATATCACGTTGGTACAAGTCCTTTCCAGACTTTGAGATATATCAGAGTAATATAATTCTCTATATTGTTTACAGTGATAAAGTAAACTTTGACAAAGTAAACCAAAGTAAATAAATAATAGTAAAGCTGATCATTGCAAATCAGCAAAGTACCTGGGAAAAGGAGCTTTCAAATATTTTCCACCTGAACATAGGTAGGAATGAGAACTTTACCTATGCTAATACTCTTATAAAATACTGCCCATACCTTATTAGATATTAGATATCATGTTCTTGAGATCATCAGCTTCAAGTACTGCCTATTATATTGAGAACTTGAAGTCAAGAGGTGTCCTGAGGGGAGCAGCATAACCTTAAACACTGGTTCATCAGGGGAAAAAAAAATACCATGGACCTCCTTAAGTAATCACTGAATAATTTATATGTGTGTGTTGTTTAGTGAGGAAAAATGTCCCCTTTGTCCCCTTTGCTTTCAAGTTTCCCTTCCCAGTCCTGCTTCCTGGAAACACTGGGCTCCATGAGAAGAACAGTGTTTAGGTATAGCATCACCACTCCACTCTCACCGAGCACAGTGGGTTCCTGTAGGGGCTGTGCTGGATGCTGGGGCTACATCAGATTACATGTTAGGGTGCCTGTCTTACAAGGTAAATGTGGAGAGAGACATACACTCAAAAAGATAAACAACTATAATCATAATCACATGCTGAGTTCTAAATGAACAATGCCAATGATAAGTGCTATGGAAAGACATATGAGGACAGATTGCTGAGTATGGAGGTGTGGTGATAGCAGTAGAGATGGGAAGAATGGGATCTAGAAACCTAATTGTTAGGGTCTTTCTAACATATGAACATTTTCCACAGGAGAATATTGCCTGAATTTTAAACACTCTTTTGTATCCACTGTTTTGAGGAGATTTTGAGGTTGAAACTGTTAAATTTTTTGTGCCAAATTTGGCATTATCAGAGTTGAAATGAACATATTTAGTTTTAAAAGAAGATTTTATTTTTGGTAGTGAAGTGGGAACAATTTATTACAGGTTGTTCTTTGCAACAGAACACAAGAGGAACAAAGAGAGAAAGCTGCAAGTGTCTGATGAAGCAAAAATATCCTTTACCAGTGATTCTATGAGAGCAGACTGTGGTCCGCTTTTCATGTCAGCATAGAGGAGTGAGCATCAGTGAAAAGTGGGAATTGTAATTTTGCTCTAGAAATGGAGTGATGAAACAGTGCCCAATAGTGATAGTAATTGGAAAGGATTGAATACATCAATTGCCATCTACTAAGATCAGATCACCTTGAGTATCACTTTTCTTCCAGCTTGGGTAGAAGTCTGGGAAGGAGGTAAGAGCAAGGATTTGATTGGCAAACAGCTGCCCAGATTCAGTAAAGGAATTTGCTTTTCTTAACTGTAAAAAGGAATATAAAAATAAAATTCTACATGTGCCTGGTTAATGCTATAATCATTTAAACTCAGAAAACTGTGCATATTAATTAGTTGTTGTTCAGTCACGAAGTTGAGTCTGACTCTTTGCAACCCCATGGCCTACAGCCCTCCAGGCTTCTTTGCCCTTCACTATCTCCCAGAGTTTGCTCAAATTCTTCTCCATTGAGTGGGTGATGCTATCTAACCATCTCATCCTCTGCTGCCCTCTTCTTCTTTTGCCTTCAATTTTTCCCAACATCAGGTCTTTTCCAGAGTTGGCTCTTCACATTACATGACCAAAGTATTGGAGCTCAGCTTCAGCATCAGTCCTTCCAATGAATATTCAGAGTTGATTTCCTTCAGGATTGACTGGTTTGATTTCCCTGCAGTCCAAAGGACTCTCAAAGGTGTCTTCTCCAGCACCACAGTTTGAAAGCATCAATTCTTTTGTGGTCAGCTTTCTTTATGGTCCAACTGTCACATTTGTACATGACTACTGGGAAAACCATACCTTTGACTATATACATCTTTGTTGGCAAAGTGATGTCTCTGCTTTTTAGTACACAGTCTAGGTTTGTCATAGCTTTCCTTCCAAGGAGTAGGTGTCTTTTAATTTCATGGCTGTAGCCACCATCCACAGTGATTTTGGAGCCCAAGAAAATAAAATCTGTCACTGCTTCCACTTTTTCCCCTTCCATTTGCCATGAAGTGATTTAATTTTTTGAATGCTGAGCTATAAGCTAGCTTTTTCATTTTCCTCTTTCACCCTCATCGAGAGGCTCTTTAGTTACTCTTTGCTTTCTGCCATAAGAGTGGTATCATCTGCACATCTGAAGTTGTTGATGTTTCTCCCAGAAATCTTGATTCCAGCTTGTGATTCATCCAGCCTGGCATTTCACATGATGTACTCTGCATATAAATTAAATAAGCAAGGTGACAATATGCATCTTTGTTCTAATCCTTTCCCAGTTTGGAACCAGTCAGTTTTTCCATGCCTGGTTCTGACTGTTGCTTCCTGACCTACATACAGGTTTCTCAGGAGACAGCTACAGTATTTTTTCATTTCTTTAATAGTTTTCCACAGTTTTATGTGATCCACACAGTCAAAGACTTTAGAGTAGTCAGTGAAGGAGAAGTAGATGTTTTCCTGGAATTCCTTTGCTTTCTCCATGATCCAGTGAATATTGGCAATTTGATCTCTGGCTCCTCTGCCTTTCCAAATCAAGCTTTTACATGTGGAAATTCTTGGTTCATGTACTGCTGAAGCCTAACCTGAAGGATTTTGAGCATAACCTTAGTGTTAGTCACTCAGATGTGTCTGACTCTTTACAACCCCATGGACTGTAGCCTGCCAGGCTCCTCTGTCCATGGGATTCTCCAGGCAAGAATACTGGAGTGGGTTGCCATTCCCTTCTTCAAGGGATCCTCCTGATCTGGGAATTGAACCTAGGTCTCCTGTATTGCAGGCAGATTCTTTACCATCTGAGCTACAGGGAAGTCCATGAGCATAACCTTACTACCATGGAAAATAATTAAAGTGAATCCTATATTCCTATAAAAAAGGAGATTCAACAATCTTAAAATAGAAGCTTACTTATCGCTGTTGTAAAAGGCTAATTTAGAACAGTGGGTAGCTGTGTAACTAGGCTCAATGCTTCCAAGGTTTTGTATCCCATATATGAAAATGCAAGAGAGGAAAAGTATAGAAATATTTTAAAACAATACTAACTCTGTTAATATCTTATAATAACTTGGAAGCTGTTTCTAATCTTGGAATATATTTTCACATGTAATTTCCTTAATGGCAAGGATCATGTCTATTTTGCTCATTGGTGAACTTTCAAGGTTTGGCAGTTAATAAATATACAACAAAGAAGTGAATATAAATAAGCAATTTTATTTAAAATATTCCCTCTCTAGCTCAGAATACCTCCAGAAAATCCTTACAAATGCCAATAAACTCTGCTGGTATAAAGCAATGAATGTTAGTTTTCCATAATACCTTTGTCCCATCTGCAAAGCTATTCTTTTTTCTGCCCATCTTTGTATCCATCTATGCATTCATGTGGGCTTCCCAGGTGGCATGGTGGTAAAGAATCCACTTACCAATGCAGGAGACACAAGAGACTCGAGTTCAATCCCTGGGTTGGGAAGATCCCCTGGAGGAGGAAATGGCAACCCACTCCAGTATTCTTGCCTGGAAAATTCCATGGAGAGAAGAGTCTGGTGGGCTTTGCATCCATGGGGTCGCAGAGTCGGATGCAACTTAGCACAGCACAGCACAGGTTCTTTTTTAGAGAAGGAAAACATCTGATAGGTATTTATGGAAAGGTATTATATTTTGATAACTGTATGTGCTATGGAAAAATAACACATCAGGAAAGGGGAATGGGGAGTACCCAAGGACAGTGTGTTATTTTGGAGAGGTCAGGCAAGGCCTCCCTCACAGACATTTAAGCAGAGACCTGAAGAAGGAGAGGAGTGATCATTTGGGTATGTATGAGAAGGTCATTTCAGGCAAAAGGAATAGTTAAGTGCAAAGTTCTTGAGGTGGTACCGTGCTTGCTGGTTATTATCAAGGACTCAGTAAGACTGAAGGAGAGTAAACAGGAGGAAGAATAGTAAGAGATAAAGTCATAGAAGTAGCAAGAGGTCAGCCATTTTGGTCCTTTTAAGCACCTTGGTAGAGGCTTTTTTCTTCAAGGAAAGGATAGAAGCTATTGTTTATTTGCAAGTAGACAGCATGATTGAAAGCAAGAAGACTAGTTAGAGGGCAATGACAATAGTCCAGGTGAGAGATGATGATACCTTAGACCAAGATGACAGTGGTGGAAATGCAATTAAATTCTTGTGAACGAGGAATAATTATTTGAAGATAAAGAGATAGGATTTTCTGATGGATTGGATATGGGGTGTGAGAAAGAGGAACCAAGGATGACTATACAGTTTCTAAGCTGAAGAGGCAGGGAAAGAGATGGGGAAGGCTATGGGAGCAGCAGGAGTGAGAGAGGAAGGTCAGTTGTCCCGTCTTAGATAATCATGTAAAGAGGTCAAGTAGCCAATTGGATATGCAGTCTGGAATTCAAGAAAGAGATGTGGGCTGGGGATACAATCTGTGCATCATTGGTATATCAGGCATATTAAATTCATGGGTTTAAATGAGATGGCCCAGAGCAGATAGAGAGATAAAAAAATATTTTAAAAATACTATAGAAATGATAATTATTTAAAACAGACTGTCAGGTTAGGGAGAATATTCACTTCAATTTTCAGGAGTACTTAATAAAATGGGATCAATTTCAACCAGTGGCTAATGTTTCTATTAGATTTTGTGGATTCAGACATGAATAAGATAATCCCAGCATTTTGTGGAGCTCTCTGAGTGGTGACAAGACAAAGGCATCAAGCTGTTCTCTGACTCACTAACAGTTGTCTAAGACTTGGGTCAGAACTGTGACTTAGAGAGGTCCGGGGGGAAATTCTCATCCATCATAACATTTTGTGAGAGTATCTCCTCCTGAGAGGAGACACTAAGAAGATGGGAGACTGCGTCAGTTAGACGTGTTAAGCATATGTAACAGAAATAATATTGTTTTAAAATATTACTGCACCTTTCCTCTTGTGCATTTTCATGTACAGGACTTTCCTTCTAGTTATCAAGAAACATTCATTTTTATCTGGAAAACATTAGGCAGGAAATAGGCAAACTGTAAACAGAAATAAAGAGTCAACATTCAGTTTTTCTCTACCAAAGTAGAACTTTTGAGTGTCTAGTTTGAAATCATCTTAAAAGCCAGAAAAGTCTTGGAAGGAAAAAAAAATTTTTTTTGAGTTCACTGAGCTCCCAGTTTTATCAGGTGTCATGAATGTAATATAAAGGAAGATCCTACTACACGGTGAGAACCCAGCCCTTGGGGAATTGGAAAGGCTATGAGAGACAGAAGTTCAAGTATGCAGCTGGACATGTGCCTCCAGAGTTCCCACTCCAGGCCAGACTTGGCAAGTAGCATTGAATGAAGCTGGGGAGAAACATCCAGAGATAAATGAAGGAATCTTAGTATATCTGAGTAGTGGCCTATTTTCTTAGAACTGGCCAAGGGGATGATACAAGCCTTTGGGAGACACCAAACATTTATCCTAGAACCATTTTCAACCACAAGCATAGTAGAAGACATGTTTATTGAAATCAACAAGAGATAAAACTTCAGGTTCCCCATGGCTGCGCATCTTATGCAGATGGTCCAGAAGTATCCATAGTGTTATCACTGAACCAGTCAGAGGTGTAGAGCATAGAAGAAGTTTCAAAATATAGGGTATTTGAGACTAGAAGCAAGTTGATAGGACCATGAATATCAGCCATGGAACATGATGTATCAGGAGATTTAGCCACTTTTATCCCAATTCTTCCAAGATCCAGAGTACAACACATGAGACTATCACTGCAAGTCTATTACTTTCTCCCCAGCAAAGGACTATAACCCACCTTCTATGTACCCTAGTGCTAAAACTGGGGTAATTAAGGGGTAAGAGAAGAACTATGAAAGACTAAGTGTGTACCCCCAAATAGAATACCTTGAAATGAAAGATTTCAAGATAGTAACTGCAAGATAGTAAGAGATACTATTTCTCACACATATAAGTCACAGGTGGGTGTTCAAGAAATAAGATTAACTCAAGTATAGAAAATAATCACACATTAACAAAATACAATAGCTATTTGGATTAATCAGCATCTTTCAAACACATAATAAGCTTTTGTTTTTTTTCTTTGCACATTTGACTTAGGCAGTGACCTAGCTATTAAGTAAGAGTCACTGGTTAGGGAAAGAGACTCAGAACACAGAGATAGCTGGGTGGGACAGTCCGTGGCCAACTGGGAAGAAAGAGAAGATTCCTTCCCACTGGAATGAGAGGTGACCACAGAGGCTGGTAGTCCAGGCTTGTGGCTAATACTTCCCCTAGTCAAACCAACACCACACTGAGTTAATAATGGGATGCACAAGCTTCAGAAAATTCAACAAAAGCAAGAACAAATTTCACACACTTTCTCCATTTGAAGATTCCAAGAGGAGCACCACTATTGCCCACAGTAACTGATAAGTCCAGTTAGAGATGATCCAGCGCTTGCTTGGTCAACAGTCAGCCAGCCTCCAACCAGGCAGTGATTATCTGCCCTTTGGCCATTCTCTTACTAGTTCCCTTTTGTTCCGGTAAAAGAAGAAAGAGAAAGAGTCAAACAAATGCAATTAAGAAAAGTTATGTACCTCTGTCATTATTCTGTTTGTTTTTAACTCACCTTGCTGCTGCTAAGTCACTTCAGTCGTGTCGGACTCTGTGTGACCCCACAGATGGCAGCCCACTGGGCTCCTCTGTCCCTGGGATTCTCCAGGCAAGAATACTGGAGTGGGTTGCCATGTCCTTCTCTAATGCATACATGCATGCTAAGTCGCTTCAGTTGTGTCTGACTCTGTGCGACGCTATGGACAGCAGCCCACCATGCTCATCTGTCCACGGGATTCTCTAGGCAAGAATACTGGAGTGGGTTGCCATTTCCTTCTCCTACTTAACTCACCTTAGAGTAAAACTAAGAAGGTTAAGATGTTTGAATTTCAACATTGAAATACAAATCCAACTCGGGGAACTTCTCTAAAATAGGATATCAAGTTGCTGATGTTCATCATGCCAAAGCAGACCCTGGGGAGTCCTGTAGATGAGTTTTCCCTGAACAAATATCTCTATCCATCGGAAAAATAAGAGATTCATTTGAGTTAATAAACTCCTTAAAATTGAAATTATTCATTAGGAGAGTTACAGCTTTTCACAGTCCAGTGAATAAAAGCTTTCTGGTAATAAGTTTTTTGGTAAATAAGTTTTCTGGTACTATCTAGCCTTGCCACACTAGTGTAATGGTGACATGTTTTTCTGTTTTTTCCTTTCGCTGCAAAAGCTTTATTGTTTCAATTTGGTTCAAGGCTTGGGAGAGGATTCCAGGGTTTTAAAAGTTGCCTAATGACTGCAAAGAGGGGCTTTAGGCAGAAGCCCTGACATTCGGGGGTGCTCCTCAAAGTTCCCTGGGCTCCACAGGCTCCTAGTCGATACTCAAGAGGAAGCCTTTCAAAGCGATACTCCCCCACCCGGGCCTGGGGCCCAGTCGGCCTGTGGAGGTTGCTCAGGTGGTCGCCATCTTGGGGCGCTTCCCCTGCTCAGGTAGGACGGGCTCTCCAGGAAGTCGCCGCGGTGGGGGCCTGGCGGGCGGAAGTCGGGCCGTGCAGATCCAAAATGGCGTGCTTCAGGGTCTTCTCATGAGAACGGCAGCTTCCAGAGCGTCCTGGGTTTTTCTGCATTGTCTCGACACGCTTCTGCTTGTCCTGCATTTTCAAAAGACGCTGGCCGCCCTGGCGCTTCCCTTCCGCCATGTCATGGAAGAAATGGCCCAACATTGCCGTCGAAGATAGAAGCCCAGAGACAGGTAGGTGGAAAAAAGATTGGAGGCTGGTCTGAAGCTGGAGCCAGGGGCGTCGCTGCGCCTGTTCTATTCATGCACTGTTGCAGCAAAAAGATTGCAGGACCTCTGAGGGCACTACCCGATGGGGACATTTTGATGAGTTGAGAGAGAGACAGGAGGAAGGGAGCAAATCTGCTTGTCGTGAGGGGTGGGGAGGAGTAGGGGACTCCACGGGTCTCTGGCCTCTTCTGAGGGGCCACTGACCAAATGAAACCACTAGTTGATAGGGGAACTAGGAGACAAAATCTTTTAAAGGGAGGAATTGGTCTGAAGGCAATTGTATTCTTTACAGTGGTTGTCCTAGGTTGTCCTGTGGGATAACTCTTCGTGCTGCAGGAAATCACAGGAAACTTACTATTGTAAACCGTGGACCTACAATGCTAGAAACGGTCCAGACAAAGTTCTTTCTGAAATTCCCTATAATTTGGGAATATCAGGAATAGTTGAATGATTTCTACTATCTGATAATAAGGAAAAGTTCATGATCTTTCTTAATTTCTATTGCAAAAATGATGTGAGGTGGCTGGTTCTTCTCCCTTAAAGGTATTCTCATTTAAGTAAAGGAGCAGAACTGGGGCAAAGTTTGCTTCTGGAACATGAGGAGGAATTAAGAGGTGTTGGGGCAGGTTTCAAAATTCTGTGTAATTTTAACTGGATGAAAATGATTGTACCAACAAGGTTTCTTTAGATTCCGTCTACATGAAGTTAATTTCAAGGTCCCTGCTTTCTGTGTTAGGTTGTGTTTTACTTTCGGGCATTGTGCCCAGTTTGAGAAAAGAGCCTGATGAGACACAGGCATTCTGTGATAAGCTAGGTTTCTTAGAAATAGGATAGGAGAAATTTCATTCATTTATTGAAACAAACATCTTGATATGATCTTGATTTCCCAGTCAAATTGGCTGAAAACTGTCAAGACAAACTTAACTAGAATAGCATCTCGAGCACAATATTGAAATGCACAGTTACTGTCAGATAATTGATATGTGTCTTGACATTGTCATTTCTTTCTTCACTATTTTGTTATATCCTTATTGAGTCCATTTCTGGAGAAGGTCACAAAAGGTATGCTAACTCTGGAATGGTAGAGATGATTAAATTTGCCTGAGTGTGAGAGTGTGTGTGTAATTTGTGTGTGCCCTTTAGATGAGAAATAGAATTACAAAATCTCCATGCCTCCTGACTCATCTAAATCAGACCCCAAAGACATAAAGCTCCTGAAAATTCTAGAAATCTCCCTTTAATACTTAACTTAGGCCTAACCTCCTATTTAGGTTTCTGTATGCAGCGCTCTTCAGTTTCAGAAACAAATCATTTCCTATTATAACTCAGAAATACTTAGGTCCCCAAACGAACCTGAGATTTCGACCATTCAGCAAAAATTTTATTTGCAAGGCACATGCCTGCTAGCCTGCACGACTGCAGTTGCTATTCATATGAATGTTGGCAACATTTCATTGTGGGGGTCAATTATGGTCATTTACCATGATGACATAATAACAACTGCAAAAATGTGAAAGCTAAAGTAGGGTTATTATTACTGTTTGTAAAGTCTGGGTCCCAGATGTTCCTGCCAGGAGAGAGAAAAGCTGGAGTGCAGAGATAGCTGACAATCGTGCTAACCATTCAAATAGCCAGCGGACTGAACAATTTGCAAGCCAGGGATGGGACAAGAGGCTAAAGCTGGCGTCTGGGTTGCACACCGCCTCCCTCACCTTGAACTACAGGCTTTTTTCCTTCCCGTATGTCATACAGAAACACTCTCAACCTCCACACCCCTGCACCCTACCCCCAGGCTCAAAGAAAAAGAAGAAATACAGGCAGAGCATTTGCCCAGAGAGATGGGCCAACAGCCAATGTCATCCTCTGATATATAGCTGAGGAGGAATTTATTTCCAACTAGTAGAGGATTGGGGGGCTCATAAAACTGTATAGCTTCAACCCAATGAAATAAGGTTAGTAAAATACATAAACTCTGATACAGCAGCGTGAAGTATGCCTCCAGTCACCTACAATTCACCAATGGCTCCGTGATAGATATTCCCAGCATCTGGCTGTTGCTTGTCAGCTGTGACCAGTGTGTGCCTGTCAGCAATGCTTGCCCCCCCCCCCCCTTCCTTTCCCCACCCTCCTCTTCCACCCTGGGTAGAGGTCTCGAGCTATGGTAGCAGCCGGCACGCTGATTGCGGAGATGCTTAGCAGGTCCAATGGCAGATCTCTTGAGTGATAACACTCTGATAGCAAGCACCAGTGTGAGACAAAAGCACAGTACTTGTCGAATGAGAAATACAATTGCAGTTGAATAGACAAAAAGGTAGTAAAAAAAAAAAAAAGTTTAGCTTGGAAAAAAAAACTCAGTGCTGATGATGCCTTTTTTTTTTCTTTCTTTCTTTTTTTTTTAGTAGCGAAAAATATCACGGTAGGCAGAAACTCCATTTTTTTTTTTAACCACTTCATACTTCTGTCAGTGTGATGTTGAACAAGTGCCATTAATCAAGAGTGCTGTTATTCATTAAGAACAGTGATGTACTTGAATTGTTACTGTAGTATCATTGTTCAGAGCCTCTGGAAGAGCTTTAAAGAAGGGAAGAATTTATAGCTATAGTTTACAGCTAAGACTGTAAAGAACTTTTCCCGCTATTAACCACATGTTAAACGTGGTAATAATAGTAATAATGCCTTCTATTTATACAGTGACTATCTTCTGGGAAACTCAAAGTGCCACCTCAATAAACAGTAGTGCCTTCATTGTCAACAGCATCCCTTTAAAGAAAGCTAGAGGGAGGTATTATTACTCTCTTTGCTATCAGGCCAATGATATATGTTCTTTGTGTTTACAGATATCTGTGATGTTAGGCTGCAGGGGAGGTGACAGACGGGAAGGGAGGAAGTGGGAATGGTGGATGGGTGGTGGTGGTGGGAGTGAGTTAAAGAATTCTGTGTATCTTTTGAAGAACTGTGCCAAAATGAATCCTTCTGCCGTGTAGTGGTTACTGTTTATATGACAAGAAAACTAGTCCACACACTGGAAATGAATTATAGCGTACCGTAAACGGGGGGCTTCCCTCATATTTCAGTCGGTAAAGAATCTGCCTGCAATGCAGGAGACTTGGGTTCCATTCCTGGGTCGGGAAGATCCCCTGGAGAAGGAAATGGCAACCCACTCCAGTATTCTTGCTTGGAGAATCCCATGGACAGAGGAGCCTGGCGGACTACAGTCCATGGGGTTGCAAAAAGTCGGACAAGACTGGGTGAATTTCACTAGTACCATAAACGGAATACACTTTCTGAGGAAATTAACTTAATGTCCTCTGCCTGCTGGCAGGAGGTAGGGCCCCCTCAGGCTTTCTGGAGGGATGAGACATCCACGCTCCTTCTCAGAGAGGCGGGTTCTGGCCCCGCCCACTCACCTACAGATGATTGGACCAGGCCCGGGCCAATCAGATTCCTTCTTTCCAGCCTTTTGAAATGGAGTTTGGGAGATTTAGGGAGTCTAGTGGAGACAGTGTCAGACTTTAATTTTTTGGGCTCCAAAATCACTGCAGATGGTGATTGCAGCCATGAAATTTAAAGACCCTTACTCCTTGGAAGGAAAGTTAGGACCAACCTAGATAGCATATTCAAAAGCAGAGACATTACTTTGCCAACAAAGGTCCGTCTAGTCAAGGCTATGGTTTTTCCAATGGTCATGTATGGATGTGAGAGTTGGACTGTGAAGAAAGCTGAGCTCCGAAGAATTGATGCTTTTGGACTGTGGTGTTGGAGAAGACTCTTGAGAGTCTCTTGGACTGCAAGGAGATCCAACCAGTCCATCCTAAAGGAGATCAGTCCTGAGTGTTCATTGGAAGGATGGATGCTGAAGCTGAAACTCCAGTACTTTGGCCACCTCATGCGAAGAGTTGACTCATTGGAAAAGACCCTGATGGCTGGCAGGGATTGGGAGCAGGAGGAAAAGGGGACGACAGAGGATGAGATGGGTGGATGGCATCACTGACTCGATGGACATGAGTTTGAGTAAACTCTGGGAGTTGGTGATGGACAGGGAGGCCTGGTATGCTGCAGTCCATGGGGTCGCAAAGAGTTGGACATGACTGAGCGATTGAACTGAACTGAACTGAAGGGATTCTTGAACTTAAGTCAGGCCTATGATGCCTCTGTTTTGCCGTGTGAAAAAGAAACAGAGAAAGGAGAGGGAGAGGAGCAGGGAGAGAGAGCATTTTGGCTCTTGATGAATGTCAGTTTCTATCCTAGTCAGAGTCACATCAAGCTCTCTGGTCTATCCCTGACTCTCTCCAGTAAATTATCCATCCAACTGGGTTTTTTAGTTTTCTGTTTTGTTTCCCTGAATGTTTGGATACATATGGTCTCTAAGATAGGAATGTCCCAAGATAATTGCACTCAGATTTTATAAAGATGAGCTTCCTGGGTGACTCAGAGAGTAAAGAATCTGCCTGCAATGCAGGAGGACCTGGGTTTGATTCTTGGGTTGGGAAGATCCCCTGGACTAGGAAATGGCAACCCACTCCAGTATTCTTGCCTGGAAAATCCCATGGACAGAGGAGCCTGGCAGGCTACAGTCCATGGGGTCACAAAGAGTGGGACACAACTGACCGACTAACACTAACACTTTATGAAGGTAATGTAATGATTACCATGGGTAGTGTGTATGTGCTCAGTCTCTCCATCATGTCTGACTCTTTGCAAGCCCATGGACTGTAACCCACCAGACTCCTCTGTCCATGGGATTTTCCAGGCAGGAATACTGAGGTTGCCATTTCCTCCTCCAGGGGATCTTCCCGATCCAGAGGGCTAAGCTGGGTCTCCTGCTTGGCAGGTGGATTCTTTACCACTGCGGCTCCTGGGAAGCCCTTACCATGGGTAATCAGTAGTAAAATCTTTTTCAACTACCTTCACCAATCAAGGTTATTTTAATTGTTGCTATAAAAGTCTTACACGTCCTCCAAACTGCACATAATCAAGTTGTTTTCCAGGAATTGGAATCATCTGTGTCTCATTTGAGCTGAGCTGGTTAAGATTGTATAGGACAGCTAATGCTCCAACTGTGTATGCACGAGTGTCTACTTGGTGACCTTTTGACGTCAGAGGGCTGAAAACTCCATTGTCAGAACATGCTAAGTGCATCTATCTTTTCAAGAGGTCTAGAGCTTAGTAACACCTGAGCAGAACAACAATTACTGTTTGGTGGTGGTTTAGTTGCTGAGTCGTGTCCAAATCTTACGACCCCAGGGACTGTAGCCTGCCAGGCTCCTCTGTTCATAGGCAAGAATACTGGAGCGGGTTGCCATTTCCTTCTCCAGGGGATCCTCCCAACCCAAGAATCGAACCCAGTTCCCCACTGCATTGCAGGCAGATTCTTCATCCACAAAGCTTTACAGCACCTTTTTCCAGTCTTCTTACCCCATGTCTCCTACACCCCCACCACCTCAGATTGCCCTTTGCCTTGGGGGAGCCAGATCTAAGACTTGTTTTTCTGTCTCTTCTCTGCCTTGTGAAATAAACTCTCCCTTTACTATTGGTGTCCACATCTCAGCACTTGGGCTTGCTGCATGATGGGCAAAAGGAACTTGGTTTTGTAACAGCATTTTCCAAGTATATTTGCCCACAAAACTTGCTGTTTTAAAAACGCTTTCTTCTCTAAATAACTATTCACATTCTATTAATACCTATGATCCCCCTGTTTTTCAAATAATGCCTCTCTCCTCTCTTTGTTGTAACCTTCAGGGTCTCTGAGTTTTGGCTTGCTGAGTGTAGGGAAAAACAAACTTGATTCAGTAACAAAAGGACCCTCAGTATATTTTATTTGGTGGCCCTTTGGCCCCCACATATTAAAGCTTTTGTAGGGAGTTCAAGTCAACAGAGAACATTTAGTGAGTTTAACATTTAGTGCCAAAAAGAGTGACTTTTTTGTGCTTATTAGCTTGTTTCTCTTTCTTTAATGGTATTTTATTTGTAACTTTTCAAGTCAGTATTTTTTTTTTAAAGAAAGCAACAACTTGAAAGAGCTTGTAGAAGGTTGACCTGTATTTGTGAGTCACTTTGATCTGATAAGACAGAAACAACAAAAATTCAACATTTGATACTTGAACCAGACATTCAGGTCTGAGAAGAGAATACCAGAAGTCTGCTGAATCGTTAAAATAAAAGTACTCAGGTGCAGTATTGCATCCCCCTATTCTTGCTTTCCTGCCATGAGAAAAAAAAAGCCACATTCCAATTCTATTCCTCTCTGCATCTCTTATTTCTGGAGCCCTTTCATCTTCACATCTGTGTAACAGACCAGGTGGCATAGGTGCTCAGAGCAGAGAAACAGTGATCATAACAATTAACATGGAAGGGCCATTTAAAGGCTTCTCCCAAAGAGAGGACCTGCCAAAACAGTGACCCTGGGGTTTTTCTCAGCGACTGCTACAGGTGGGCCACGGACCTTTTGGAGTGAGATAGAATTTTCCCAGATTTTTAAAAGAATGACTTTGGATAGGTTATTGAAGCTTTCTGAGGCTGTTTCCTTGTCTTCCTTACTTGTGAAATGGAGTTAACAATAGCTATTATGCAAGCTGTCAGGACAAAGAAATTATGTATACAAAATACCAGGCACCTGGTTGCAGGAAGAGTCCTGCCTACTTTGGGGGAGGGTTTATAATGTAAGCCTTCACTATCATGACTCGGACACTCCAGTGATTATAGGATGACACAGGTTCAACATGTTTTTGCTAGATGTTTTTAACATTGGAAATTTAATGATTAAGCCTCAGAATAGGTTCAGATGGGCATTGTGTTACTAAAATAACTGAAGTGCTTCATGAGGTTGTTTCAATCTGGAATTCCTGGTCATGAAAACAAATGAAACTAAGAGTGACATGACTTAATGGGCAGTAGACGGACTTCTCTGCATGCTCTTGTTCTGGAAAGCTCTGCTTGCTGCCACTGCAATTTCTGAGCAAGGCAGCTGTATTCTGAAGTGGTTTCAGCTGGTTACACCCACTGACAGAGCAAACGATCTGCAGGGTCTCCCAGCAGACTTAAACTACAAGCAGGATACAACCCCTCTGTCCTCAGTACTGCGGCCGTTCAGCTCCTTGTTCAGGAACCCTGAAACATGGCAGGATGTGACTTTTTTACCCTAGGAAGGATGTAAGTTTTAAACAGAAGTCTGAGTATATGCACATTCCCATAAAGCTCACCATTTCTCTGAATCTGGAGCCCCGCTTTCCATGGAAAGCTTGAAAGAGCCATCTCTCTCTCTCTCTTTTTAAAGGTTTATTTATTTGTTGGCTGCACTGGGTCTTTGTTCCTGTACGAGGGCTTTCTCTAGTTGCGGCGAGCAGGGTCTACTCTTCTTTGCGGTACATAAGCTTCGTTATGTACAGCTTGCAGAGTGTGGGCTGTAGTCACACAGGCTTCAGTAGTTGCAGGTTTCATTCTCAGTGGGTGCAGCTCGGGCTCAGTGGGTGCAGCGCATGGGTTTAATGACTGTGTAGCATGTGGGATCTTCCCAGACGAGGGATTGAACCTGTGTCCCCTGCATTGCCAAGTGGATCCCCATCTGCCAGGGAAGTCCTGAAAGAGCCATCTCTTTAGGACTGCCAATGAAATTTTGTTACTTCTATCATTTATTCATTACATTTATATAAGAAAGTTTTTTGTTTTTTTTTAATTATTCACTATGCTTCAGGTAGTAATGATGCAGCGTTGAGAAGAGCTGACTTGGCCCTGTCCCAGAGCAGAGGACCTCCCTGCCCATGTCACTTCAGCCTCTGGGTCTCTGATCTCTCCACTGAAAATCTATAGCTTCCCCCGCTGAGCTTCAGTTTTCCCTTGTGCCTCTGTGGGTGAATACTGTGTACTCTGTACCTTCCTGCTGAAAATCATGGCATGTGGGATAAATTCTAAAATCCTTAGCAAGGTCTACAGGACTGTTTATAATGTGGCCCCATCTTATTTATAACTTCCTACTTTCAATCTTATAAAAATCAGACTTAAGGCTTACAGTTCTTCCTGTTGAAACTCCCTGTCTTTTCTCCCCTCTCCTTCCTCCTTTATCCCTCTCTTGGCATCCAGGGCCTGTGTAAGACATAAATGCTTCCCAGCATTTCCTTTGTGACACCAGAGAACAAGGAAAAGGTATCTGATACTGAGTCAGTGTGTCTATGAAAGAATCCGCTTGGGGTGGAAGGACCTCAAGAGGTCTCAAGGGAACCACTTAAGGTGAGTGATGGAAGGAGGACTTCAAGTCTCAAGAGTATCCCAGCTGTGTCATTAAGCATCAAAGTGGGTGTCCAGTCAGTGGGGAAGATGACTCGATGGTGGTCATCACTGTTGGGTGGTATCTGCTCCAGGGCGGCAGTGTCGCACTTGGTGAATACAGCAGGAGAGAAGCCAGGTCCTCAAACCGGAAGTGATGAGCCCAGCTGTAGACTCAAGAGAGTCAACAGTGATCCTCACTAGAAAACTTGAGCCCCTTTCTTGCTGCTGAGTGTGTGTGCATGCTTAGTTGTGTCTGACTCTTGTGACCCCATGGACTGTAGTCTGCCAGGCTCCTCTGTCCATGGGATTTCCCAAGCAAGAATACTGGAGTGAGTAGCCATTCCCTTCTTCAGGGCATCTTCCTGACCCAAGGATCGAACCCAGGTCTCCTGCATTGCAGGAAGATTCTTTGCTGTCTGAGCCACAAGGAAAACAGCACTAGAACATGATGAAGCCAACTAAAGAAAAGTCATGTTTCTGTGTGTGTGTGTGTGTGTGTATTTTCTGTGTGTGTGTATGTGTGCACAGACATATCTGAGTTGCAGTGAGTACATTATGACTCTACTATACATTCCTGTCTACTATACTAATTTGGACTTAGCTAATACTCTGCAGTATTGTCATCCATCCCTGTCTTTTCTCCCACAAATAGATTTCAAACTGCTTTTTCTCAAGGATTGTGTTTTACCTATCGATATCTTCAGATTCAGACGATGTCCTAAACAGAGAAGGTTCTCATTGTGGTAATAAGCCTGATCTTACCCCTTACACTAGCTGAAATGAGAAGAATGGAGAGAGGACTGGCGTGAGAGTGACTGCATTTGCCTTTCCAAATTGAGGAAGTCTTCTTGAGGGAGGTGAGCCTTGAATAAATGGAATGAAGAAGCTGGGAAAACAAGGCTGTCCATGATAAAATGCTAGCTTATGAGAAGCCCAACACCAGGAAAAGGATAAATGTCCATGGGGACTGGCTTGGAGATCAAAGCAGACAGGTCTGTAGTAGGAGACAGTAAGACTACTTTAGGAAATAGAGATAGAAATGTAATAGTCACTGTCATGGCATTAAACGTGACAGAGTGGGAGGTGGGGACATAGAGGCTTCTTGGCCTTACAAAAGAATGACCAGTGGGGCAAGAGGTGGAGATATATTTGGTAAAAATATTTGGGATGATTAAAGAAAAGAGAAAAAAGAAACAGGGACACACTTTTTTTTTTTTTAAAAAGGGTAGATATGTATAGATACGTGAACAAATGAGTGTATACATGAACTTAATATATTAACTTTAATAAGTTAAAATACAGATTAAGAACTCATTTTGCAGATTAAATAAATTAATTAAACTACAAACAACACAAAAGATACAAAAAAGATTTTTGAATATGTTTTTGAGTAAAATACTGCATAGTATTAAGTTTATGTCTCCTTCTCTATCAAATAGCCATTACCATTCACTGAAGTGTTAGTTTTCATCATCATTTAATTCATGATCAAAAATATTACGAAGCTTTTTTTAAATTGGATGGCTATTGAACTTCAACATACAGTAAGTGTTCTCTGCTGAGACATCAAATAAGACATTGTTTTCTTTTTTTGTGAGCTCATAACATAACTTAGAGGGGCCACCTTTTTTTTTTTAAACTTATTATGTGTTTGTGGCTCATCAAGCATTTTAACATTCCCAAAGGCCAAACTTGCACTGCACATTTATATTCAGGTCTGATATTTGTATATTGTAATGTGCTAGGATCCATATTACTTTCAGTAACACCATCTAGCTCTAAAGGGCAAAGTACATAGGATTCCAAATAAGTTCATCTTTTGTTCCTTCTTTTTCTTCCCTAAAGGAAGGAATGGAAAATTGTCAGTATTCTTAAGAACTTTAGAGCAGGGGGCAATAGAATACATTTTTATTCATTGTCACTTGCACTAACTACTCGATATTAAGGACACTTATTTTTATTATCTCAATAATTATTTCTTAATTTGAAAGAAATATTTCTTTTACTCTAATTATCAGCAACTGTGATTATTAGAGGGCTTTTCAGGTGGCACTAGTGGTAAAGAACCTGCCTGCCAGTGCAGGTTAGACGTAAGAAATGTGGCTTCAATCCCTGGGTTGGAAAGATCCCCTGGAGAAGGGCCTGGCAACCCACTCCAGTATTCTTTCTCCAGTATTCATGGAGAATCCCATGAACAGAAGAGCCTGGCAACCCACTCCAGTATTCTTTCTCCAGTATTCATGGAGAATCCCATGAACAGAAGAGCCTGGCAGACTACATTCCATAGGGTTGCAAAGAGTCGGACGTGACTGAAGGGACTTAGCATGCTCACATGATTATTAGAAACTGATTAAAAAATGATTTGTTGCCTTTACAGAATCATTTTGTTGTTTAGTTGCTAAGTCATGTCCAACTCTTTTGCAACCCCATAAACTGTAGCCCACCAGGTTCCTCTATCCATAAGATTTCCCAGGTAAGAACTTTGGAGTGGGTTGCCATTTTCTTCTCCAGGAGATCTTCCTGACCCAGGGATTGAACCTGTGTCTCCTGCATTGCAGATGAATTCTTTACCTCTGAGCCACCAGGGAAGCCAGGACTTCAGAACTGGAAAGAATCCTAAAAATATATTCTAATAGCTCCCAATGCCTGTTCATAGACTGTTGCCACAAAACATCAAGAATATATAGGAAATTAAAAATGCAAGTTTCTGAAGCTCACCTGCCTTTGAGTAATTAAATCAGAATCTGCAGGGTGTGTTCCAGTTATCTGTAACAAAAGGGATCTGATGAGGAGCTGGACTGGGAACTGGTGAATTGAATTGACTTTTTTTCTGTTAAGGAAAATGGGTCTCAGATAGCAGGTTCAGGCATGTATATGCTGTCAGAATTGGAAATAAAATCTGGATTTTACCTTTTCTTAATCTAGTATCTCGTCTTTCTGTAACAGAAAGAACACTTTCACAAATTATTTGTGAGATATCTCTTGGTTCTAAGCAACCTATGGCAATTTTAGTTCAAGTCTTTTATATTTACAATAGAATTCTCTTCAAAGCCAGTTTATCAATCATGTGAAAAAAATTACAAAATTTTGACCCAGTGGCTTACCTGGAATGCTCTTTCATTCTTTTTTGCTAATTCTGACTCTGAATGAGATTTGGTTTTATCACAGTTCCAGTCCATCCTCAAAGATTCACTGTTGTTCTCGGAGGAATCTATTTAAGAGTGTGTTCTCCAATTCTGAATTGCCAAAATATTTTAAAAATAGTCTATCATTGGAATTAATATCTAGCCTCTGTAAAATACTTACTTTGAAGAAAAATAAGTATTTAAATCACTAAATTCTACCCAAGATGATTCAAACAACTCTTTCTAGTCACACCTTTGGATTACTCCACTTTTTTTCAGTTTAAATGATACTACAGTGAACATCCTTTGCATATGTCTATCAGTTCAGCTCAGTCACTCAGTCGTGTCCGACTCTTTGTGACCCCATGATCACAGCATGCCAGGCCTCCCTCTCCATCACCAACTCCCAGAGTCTACCCAAACCCATGTCCATTGAGTCAGTGATGCCATCCAGCCATCTCATCCTCTGTCATCCCCTTCTCCTCCTGCCCCCAATTAGGGTCTTTTCCAATGAGTCAACTCTTTGCATGAGGTGGCCAAAGTATTGGAGTTTCAGCTTCAACATCAGTCCTTCCAATGAAAACCCAGGACTGATCTCCTTTAGGATGGACTGGTTGGATCTCCTTGCAGTCCAAGGGACTCTCAAGAGTCTTCTCCAACACCACAGTTCAAAAGCATCAATTCTTTGGTGCTCAGCTTTCTTCACCGTCCAACTCTCACATCCATACATGATTACTGGAAAAATCATAGCTTTGACTAGACGGACCTTTGTGGCAAAGTAATGTCTCTGCTTTTTAATATGCTGTCTAGGTTGGTCATAACTTTCCTTCCAAGGAGTAAGCATCTTTTAATTTCATGGCTGCAATCACCATCTGCAGTGATTTTGGAGCCCCAAAAAATAAAGTCTGACACTGTTTGCACTGTTTCCCCATCTATTTGCCATGAAGTGATGGGACCAGATGCCATGATCTTAGTTTTCTGAATGTTGAGCTTTAAGCTAACTTTTTCACTCTCCTCCTTCACTTTCATGAAGAGGCTTTTTAGTTCTTCTTCACTTTCTGCCATAAGGGTGGTGGTGTCTGCATATATGAGGTTATTGATATTTCTTCTGGCAATCTTGATCCCAGCTTGTGTTTCTTCCAGCCCAGCGTTTCTCATGATGTGCTCTGCATATAAGTTAAATAAGCAGGGTGACAATATACAGCCTTGACGTACTCCTTTTCCTATTTGGAACCAGTCTCTTGTTCCATGTCCAGTTCTAACTATTACTTCCTGACCTGCATACAGGTTTCTCAAGAGACAGGTCAGGTGGTCTGGTAGTCTTATCTCTTTCAGAATTTTCCACAGTTTATGGTGATCCACACAGTCAAAGGCTTTGGCATAGTCAATAAAGCAGAAATAGATGTTTTTCTGGAACTCTCTTGCTTTTTCAATGATCCAGCACATGTTGGCAGTTTGATCTCTGGTTCCTTTGCCTTTTCTAAAACCAGATGTTTTCTTGAACATCTGGAAGTTCATGGTTCATGTATTGCTGAAGCCTGGCTTGGAGAATTTTGAGCATTACTTTACTAGCATGTGAGATGAGTGCAATTGTGCAGTAGTTTGAGCATTCTTTGGCATTGCCTTTCTTTGGGATTGGAATGAAAACTGACCTTTTCCAGTCCTGTGACGTGTGCTGAGTTTTCCAAATTTGCTGGCATATTGAGTGCAACACTTTCACAACATCATCTTTCAGAATTTGAAATAACTCAACTGGAATTCCGTCACCTCCACTAGCTTTGTTCATAGTGATGCTTTCTAAGGCCCACTTGACTTCACATTCCAGGATGTCTGGCTCTAGGTGAGTGATCCCACCATTGTGATTATCTGGGTCGTGAAGATCTTTTTTGTACAGTTCTACTGTTTATTCTTGCCACCTCTTCTTAATATCTTCTGCTTCTGTTAGGTCCGTACCATTTCTGTCCTTTATTGAGCCCATCTTTGCATGAATGTTCCCTTGGTATCTCTGATTTTTTTCAAGAGATCGCTAGTCTTTCCCATTCTGTTGTTTTCCTCTATTTCTTTGCATTGATCGCTGAGGAAGGCTTTTTTATCTCTCCTTGCTGTTCTTTGGAACTCTGCATTCAGATGGGAATATTTTTCCTTTTCTCCTTTGTTTTTTGATTCTCTTCTTTTCACACTATTTGTAAGGCCTCCTCAGACATCCATTTTGCTTTTTTGCATTTCTTTTCCATGGGGATGGTCTTAATCCCTGTCTCCTGTACAGTGTCACGAACCTCCGTCCATAGTTCATCAGGCACTCTGTCTGTCAGATCTAGTCCCTTAAATCTATTTCTTACTTCCACTGTATAATCATAAGGGATTTTATTTAGGTCATACCTGATTGGTATAGTGGTTTTCTCTACTTTCTTCAATTTAAGTCTGAATTTGGCAGTAAGGAGTTCATGATCTGAGCCATAGTCAGCTCCTGGTCTTGTTTTTGCTGACTGTATAGAGCTTCTCCATCTTTGGCTGTGAAGAATATAATCAATCTGATTTCTTTGCATATGTCTATACTAGTGCCTATAGTTATTAAAATTTAAAATATGTGTAATATCTGACCCTCAGTTGCACACCTAGTAATTTATTCTAATTCTTAAAGATGAGAAACTTGAAACTGTACCAAAGCAGAAAGACAGTATTTCCATTCTTACTTATATTTATCTTCTAGAGATAAATTGTTGATCTAGCACATATGCTGGCTAATAATCATAGCAATTTAGAGTGCTATCTGCGCTTCCCAGGTGGTCTAGTGTTAAAGAGAAGTAAGGAGAAGTAGGAGACGTGGGTTTGATCCTCAGGTTGGAAAGATCCCCAGGAGGAGGGCATTGCAACCCAGCCCAGGATCCTTGCCTGGAGAATCCTCATGGACAGAGGAGCCGTGTGGGCGGGCTGTAGTCCATAGGGTTGCGAAGAGCTGGACACGACTGAAGCCCTTAGTCCACGTGCATGCAGGGTGCTGTCTTCCTGTGCCTTACTCTTCTTTCACTCTTTTGTCTGTTCAGTTGGTCGGATTATGCTGCACATGAAACAGTCATGTCTCAATACATATGTGTATTCACGCATACAGATTTACAGCCTGTGTAATATCATTTACAGGAGCATCAAAATATATGAAAAGTTAAGGGATGCACTTATCTAGAAGAATGCAAGATCTGTTCACTGAAAACTGCAAGGCATTAGTGAGAAAAACCAAAGACCTGATAAATGAGGAGATAAACTGTGTTCATGAACTGAAAGACTCAGTATTGTTAAGACGCCAGTACCCCCAAATCTATTATATCTATAGAGGCAATGCAGTTCCAACCACATTCCATCTGTTTCTTAAAAAGAAAGTACCAAGGTGATTCTAAATGTATATGGAAATAATCCAAAGGACCTAGGTTAGCAAAGTAACTTTGAAAAAACAATTTATATTACTTATTTCAAGATTTAATATATAGGCTACAGTACTTACAACAAAGTACTATTGCTATAAGTATAGACATGTAAATTAATGAAACAGAATAGAAAATCCAGAAGTATAACCACACAACAGTTGTCAATTGACAACCTGTAATCCAGCGATTTCCTTTCTAGGGATTTATCCTGAGAAAGCAATTAGAAATCCACACTAAGGTTATCTACAAAGATAGTAAATCTAACATTATTTTGAATAATAAATAATTGGAAATAATATAATTGAGAATAGAAAACAAAAAAATTGCAATATCTTTAAGATGGAATCCTATACAGAGTTCAAAAATATGTTTCAACATAGATATAGTATGATTCCAATTTTGTAAAAATAGCTTAATGTATCCAACGAAAGTGACCAGTATGGTATAGATAAAAATATTAACAAAGGTTATTTCTGGCCTACAAGACTATACCAGTAAAGTCAGTAAGTGAGATAAATTTCTCAATTATTGATTCAGCAAACCTTCTCAGTATTTACTAGATGGTGAATATTTTAGGTATTTCAGGGTTTATGGTCTCAGTCTCAGTTAGTCAACTCTGCCTTTGCAGGGTAGGCAGCCATAGATAATATGTAAAAAGTTAGTGTGTCTTTATTTACAAAAATACCTGATGAGCAGAATTTGGCCTACAGGCTTCAGTTTGCCAAGTGCTTTAGCTGCATCCCACAAAGTTTGATAATAGTGTGTTTCCATTTTTATTTAGGTAGAAATGCTGTCTGATTTTCCTTTTGATTTATTATTTGGTCTATGGTTTTATTTAAGGTGTATTATTTAGTTTTCAAGTATTTGGAAATTTTACAGAGATCTTTCAGTTGTTCAAATGACTTACATTGTGATCAGAGAATGCAATTTGATTAAGATTATTTAAATTTATTGTAGTCTTTTATGGTCTATAAAATGATTTGTCTTAATAAATGTTCTGTGTTCATTTGAAAAGAAAGCGCATTCCAGAATGCACATTCTGCTGTTTTTGAGTGGAGTGTTTTATAAATATCTACGAAGTCAGATTAATTGATAGTGTTTTCAAATTTCCTAAATCCTTATGGATTTTCTACTTATCTTGTAGCTATTAACAATTATTAACAGAAGGATTTAAAAATTTCTGGCTGTAATTATAGACTAGTCTATTTTTCTTATAGTTCTGTCCATTTTCTTCTTTCTTTCTTATAACTTTTCCCTTCTGTCTGAAAGGCTGGCTTTAATATTTTTGATAGTGCATATCTGCTGCTGATGAAATTTTTCAGCTTTTGTATGTCTAAAACCAATTTTTATTCTGCCTTCTTTTTTGAGAAGCATGTGAAGAATTCTTGATCATCATAAAAAAAAATTCAGCACTTTATAGGTAAAACTCTTCTCTCCCCTTGCTTGTTTCTGACAAGAAATCTGTCATCTTCATGTTTTTTCCTCTGTATATAATGTAACTTTTCTCCTTCATTCTTTATCACTGATTATTGAGCAGTTTGGTTGGTGTATCTTGTGTTTGGGCTTCATTGAGCTTCTTGCATCCACTGGCTTACAGTTTTCATCAAATTTGGAACATTTTCAACTATTATTTCTTTTAATGTTACTTATCATTCCCCTTCCCTCCTTTGAAAACTCCAATTATGTGCTTATTCAGTTCAGGTCCAACTCTTTGTGATCCCATGAACCACCACGTGCCAGGCTTCCCTCTCCATCATCAACTCCCAGAGCTTACTCAAACTCAGGTCCATCGAGTCAGTGATGCCATCCAGCCATCTCATCCTCTGTCGTCCCCTTCTCCTCCTGTCCTCAATCTTTCCCAGCATCAGAGTCTTTTCCAATGAGTCAGTTCTTTGCATCAGGTGGTCAAAGTATTGGAGTTTCAGCTTCAGCATCAGTCCTTCCAATGAATAATCAGGACTGATTTCCTTTAGAATTGACTGATTGGATCTCCTTGCAGTCCAAGAGACTCTCAAGAGTCTTCTCCAACACCACAGTTCAAAAGCATCAATTCTTCAGTGCTCAGCTTTCTTTATAATCCAACTCTCACATCCATACATGACTACTGGAAAAACCATAGCTTTGACTAGATGGACATTTGTCAGCAAAGTAATGTCTCTGCTTTTTAATATGCTGTATAGGTTGGTCATAGCTTTTCTTTCAAGGAGCAAGCATCTTTTAATTTCATGGCTGCAGTCACCATCTGCAGTGATTTTGGAGCCCAAGAAAATAAAGTCTGTCACTGTTTCCATTGTTTTTCCAAGTGTTTACCATGGAGTGATGGGACCAGATGCCATGATATTCACTTTTTGAATGTTGAGTTTTAAGCCAGCTTTTTCACTCTCCTCTTTCACTGTCATCAAGAGGCTCTTTAGTTCTTCTTCACTTTCTGCCATAAGGGTGGTGTCATCTGCATATCTGAGGTTATTGTTAAGTCTCCTGGCAATCTAGATTCCATCCTATGCTTTATCCAACCCGGCATTTCACATGATGTACTCTGCATATAAGTTAACTAAGCAGGGTGACAATATTCAGCCTTGATGTACTCCTTTACCTATTTGGAACCAGTCCATTGTCCATGTCCAGTTCTAACTGTTGCTTCTTGACCTGCTTACAGATTTCTCAGGAGGCAGGTAAGGTGGTCTGGTTTTTCCATCGCTTTAAGAATTTTCCACAGTTTGTTGTGATCCACACAGTCAAAGGCTTTGGCATAGGCTGCTTTAATTTTTTCCTATAGGCCACCATTAAATTTTTTTGAATTTTTTTTTTCTCTGTTTCAGTTTGGATAGTTTCTATTACTATATCTTCAAGAACACTATTTTTTTTTCTTCTGCCGTAAGAAAGATGTGCTGTTATTCCATGCAGTGTGCTTTTTAATTGTACATATTGAAGTTTTCATCCCTGTAAGTTCAATTTGGGTCAGCATTTGTATTTCCATATCTGTACTTGCTCAATTTTTTCTCTAGCTGTTGAATACATGGAATAGTTTTAGTAACTGTTTAACATCTTTGTTGGACAATTCTAACATTTATGTCAGTCTTGGTCACTTTGGATTAATTCATTTTTCTTCTTATTATGGATCATATTTCATTACTTCTTTGCATACCTGGTAATTTTTAATCAGATTCAGATATTACACATTTGACCTTGTTGAGTGCTGGATATTCTTGTGCTCCTATAAGTTTTCTTGAGCTTTGCAATCAGTTAAGTTGCAACTTTGCATGTAGTTAAGTTCCTCAGGACCAGTTTTGTTCCTTTGGGTCTTGCTTAGGATTTGTTAGGCTGGACCAGAGCCCAAATTAGTTTCCTGCTCTTTATTCCTTACAACTGAGGAAAGAACCTCCATTCAGTGCCTCATGAGTTATGAAGTTCTCCAGTTTGACCTGTGGGAGCAGGTACTATTTCTTGGCCCTGTATGAGTGTCAGATATTGCTTTCTCTAATCCTTTCAGGTAGCCCTTTCCTTGCCTTTGGATAGTTTCTTTATTTGCATGTGTTGGAGAAGGGTATGTCTGTAGACCTTAGAGTGTGTTCTCCGTGAAACTTTTGCCTCTCTAGTATTCTGCCTTCATAATTTAGCCTTCTTGATCTTCCAAGATTGTCAGTAACAAATCTTGGGATTTAGTACAGTATCTAAAACATGGGACCTTCCTTGGAAATTAGATCAAATAACATTTTTTGTTTAAAACATTTCTGCCCTTGACACAAGCAAATTAGAGGCTTTTCACCTGAGTGATGCATTCTTGGAAATAAACTTGTGTCTCTTAGCCTCATAAAATGCCTTGTGAATCAGAGAGTGACCTTGATATCATTGATTTTTCTCAAGGAAAATATCAACTCATCAATTCATTGATCCATAATGATGCATTAGCTTTAAAAGATTACAAGCACTAGTTACTCAGTTTCAATGGTGATGACACAGGGCATTATAAATATGTATTTGAATTAGTATGAAGATATATATAGATATACAATATGTATTTATATTTGAAATCCATCATATTGGTAGTTTTTAACTTGGTATGTATCAATCACCTGGGTTGCTAGCCTGTACCTGAGAGATTTCAATTTCATCAGTGCCCTTCAGATGATTCTCCTGGGGTTAATCCACAGGTCTTAGGGGATCAGTTTCCTTTTCTGGAAAATGGGGAAAGAGGTTTTTCTCTACTTCACTGGGTTGTTATGCAACTCAAGGAATAATATATTCAAAGCTTGTAATTCAGTTGTTGCTTATAGTGAGTACTTAAATATTGTATTATGTAAAATAGGTTTTCTCAAGGAAAGATACATGTATACAAGAGATAATTTGTTGTTTGCCTTAAGATGGTGATAATTTCTACCTAATTTCTGGAATTTCTTGTTACCTTAACCCAGAGTAGTCTCTAAGGGCTGTTAAATTACTGGAAATTAGAAGTTTTCTATTAGCAGATGTAAATGTAAGTAATTGGGGATTAGAACCACAGTGGGAAATAGGCAAGTGAGAATAATGGGAAGTGGGCTGAGTTTAACCACAGGAGTCATGCAGAGAATTTTCTTCTAGAAAGTGAGTCACATAGGGTGTTTAGCTTAGAAGATTTCTTCATGATATTGTGAGAGCCTAAATGAATCTTTTCTCTAGGCACCTAGGCACTTTTAGCTTGTTTTATTTCCTTGGATGGAACTAAGACTTGGATAGTAGTAGATAGAAAGGTGTTGGGAACATTACTATTAGAGCGAGTTTTCTAATACTTACCTAGGAATCTAGGTTTTTGCCAGCTATATTAAGTTATAATTCTGCAAAACTGCCTCAGGTGAACTTAAGGTGCAAGCCTCTAAAAGCTCATGTGGGAGCATTAGCTTTCTATTAACTGACTCTACTCAAGTCTCACTTTATTCTCATAATGTACCAGGTAATATGGGTCAATAATAGATGTGGGAAAATCCTATGATCACCTAAAAATTAGATCAAGTCAGAAGGTAAAACTGTGTAACAGTGAAAAGTATCCACTGTGAAATGTATTACAAACAAGGAGATTCCCCTGACTTTTTAATGATTGTGCCATAATATGTATGTATGGGGAAAGATTTCTTTTATTAATAACTACTCCTCTAGAATATATTGAGCTCTTAGAGAGTGTAGGTCACTACTTTGCATGAGACATGGTGGGAATTTCAATAGAAAAAGAATAACACATCTCAGATGTCCAAGAAATTGAAAAAGAATCAAAACTTAAAATTATTCAACAGTATCTTAACTATATCCAACACAAACAAGTAAAAGATTCACTTTTTACTCCAAATCTGGAAGCTTTCAATCTACATTTAAGCCTATTAAGAATTTATTGAGTAGAAGTGATGATGGAAAAAAACCCTATAGATCTGATGCCCAAGGATCTAAAACACAACACTATATGCTTACAATTTTCAATGATTTGTTATTAGTATCAATAAGGGTAATTCTACTACTAGTAATAATTAACCCCCCCAGGCACCTCCCAAATTCATGATATTGTTTATTAATACATGAAATGTACTTTGAGCTTGGTTAATGATATGTAGAATCAGTTGTTCTATGTCCAAAAGTAAAGCTTGGTAATTAACAGAAAAAGAATCTTCTTTGGGAATTGAGACATCACAAGGGCACTTACACTGTAGATTGCATGTGTCTGGATTGTAGGGAGAAAGTGTTTTACTGAAATAAAGGTAAGAAAATGATTACACTAGCTACAAAAGCTGGAATTGTGTTTCGTTTCAAAACAACTTTCATTCTGATAAGAGTGATGTTAAATATTTTTTCCACACCATTTACCTAGCTCTTCTCTTTATTCAATTATTTAGCAATGATAAGTCAGATAGCATTTAGTTTACCAAGGTTTGTATAGTACCCATTTGTGGAAATCAAAAGTGATTTATTGCATACAAAAACTTTCTGTGTACTATATCTAATTAATTATAGTCATAGCAGACAGTGAATATTTCTATACGTACTAATTATGTACATACTATAACTATTATATCTCAATACAAAATGATTTAAATAGCATAGCCACAAAGGACATTGTTCATAAAATTAGGACATGGAACTAACCATATCTGATTTTTGGAAATATCTGAAAATCAAATATTTCTATGTTAAAGAAATGATTTGAATACATATTTATTTTCTGCTTCAATTTTACCTAGCACATCAGTGCCCACTTAAAAAATTATGTACACATCTTTTGGAGATATACTATTTTAGTAGAATATCTATTCTGGAAAGCTCAAGCTTTTTTCCCATAGATGTTTGTGGTAAGTGATGAAATCCCAATTTGAAACAATCATGAATATTAGTTGGCAGCTCGTGAGGAGATGTATTTTTCTTCCTGAAGAGGTTATGCTGTGCACCTCAAACACATTCGACATCAGGCCTATTGAGAAATCATCTTTGTAAGCAGGGTGGATTTAACGGGAGCTTCCTCACAGGTTTATGTGTTTAATTAGCTGACAGAACAGACAGAACAGTAGGGGCTGAAGACTTGCAAGAGAAAATAATGTGAACGCGCAGCACAGTTCTTATTGTGTCAAACACTGTTAGTAACAAAAAGTGAGGAAGAGAATTCACTGAACTTTTTCATTTTTTAAAGAATCCAAATTTCATCATCCACATGGTTATAATCAATTGTAGATCCCACACACCACTCATTCAGGGGAAGAAATGCCCCAGTTTCGGACAGTATATCTGAGTTCAGGTCAGTGAAGCCAAATTGAAAACTAGGGATGAGGTTGTGTCCTGGAGGTGGTGAATGAAACTGAGGTTGATGTAGTATAACTCTAGTTCTCATTTTATATTTTCAATATATAAATGGGAGCTCGAAAAATCATTTCACATGTCACATTCCTTGTTGTAGCCCAGATATTTTGTATCTCTCTTATCTTGTAGTGAAATTTTCCTGTATTTTAAAAATGTACATAGTCAAGATAATGCTTTTATGAGCATATGTTTATTATAGGCAATAGCCCCACAAATAAATAATAGCTTATCTATTATATTAAAGCATGGAAATACTTTTTAAATCAATACCTTTATAAGTTGCTACCAGAAAAAAAAAATGAAAGTTATAATAAAAACTTATTGAAGAAAACATTTTCATTAGTCTAAACGCTGATTTCATGGTTTCATTTTACATGGTGATCACTGATAATGGTAAAAATGAATTTTATCAAACTCAGAATTTATTTAAACCTCTTGGGTTATGGTACTTGATTTGATTTGAGCCATGTGGGAGCTTAAATTCTTTTCAGATATTTTAAAAAAGGGAAATAAAAGAAAAAGAGAACATCCTTATTTTAAGAGGGGAAAATGACTTTAAAGAGATTATTCCAAAGATTCTAAGGATTCTTTCATATCAAATAGTTTACAAAATAGGATTTTTAGGATGCAATTTGTGAATAATTCTAAAATCCTAAAGTTTAGACTTGATTGTCTTTAACTTTAGGATGAAGTGCTTGAAAACTATCAACTGTTGCAGAATCAAGAAGGAGGTGGCAAGTGGGGAAACTCTTGTCTGAATCCCAAGTAATAATTAAATATTAAATTATAAATAGTGGTTTCTTAAAACCATCAAACCATGCAGTTTGCCTTATATGTCTTTATACCTGGGGTGGGATTGGCAAGTCCCATTTGCCATGAAGCTTTCAGAGTTGGAGCATCTGGACTTTGCCTGAGGCCCATAGACCTATCCTAAGTGAGTACCTTGAACACAGTAGCCAAAACTCACTTATCAAAGAAACCTGTTAAACACCTTTCTAGGCCAGGAGATACTGATCCATCAGTGGAAACCCAAGGGCAAATATGAGCACTTAGGGTCAGAGAGGACCATATCAATTTTTGGATAAAAAGGTTTGTGTGTATGTGCTTAGTTGCTCAGTCGTGTCCAACTCTGTGACTCTTTGGACTGTAGCCTGCCAGACTCCTCTGTCCATGGGACTTTTCAGGCAGGAATACTGGAATGGGTTACCATTACCTTCTCCAGAGGATCTTCCTGACCCAGGATTCGAACCTGTGTCTCCTTTGTCTCCTGCATTGCAGACAGATTCTTTATCTGGTGAACCATTGGGGAATTAATTAAAAAGGGAAATTTATTTGAGGGAAAATAAATTTTCTAAGACCAGTCCTATTTAGACCAGAGTAGATCAACTCTATATACCTGAGTAGCAGAAATCTAGATTTCCAGAATCAATGAAGGAACCTGGCCTATGGTCTGAGAAGCCCTATTTCATGTCTCAGTTGGTATCCCTGCTTGCCTGTTGAAAGGGTGAAGAAAGAAAGTGAAAGTGAAAGTCACTCAGTTGTGTCCAACTCTGCGACCCTGTGGACTATACAGTCCGTGAAATTCTCCAGGCCAGAATACTGGAGTGGGTAGCCTTTCCCTTCTCCAGGGGATCTTCCCAACCCAGGGATGGAACCTAGGTCTCCTGCATTGCAGGCAGATTCTTTACTAGCTGAGCCATAAGGGAAGCCCAAGAATACTGGAGTGGGTAGTCTGTCCCTTCTACAGCGGATCTTCCCAGCCCAGGAATCGAACTGGGATCTCTTGCATTGCAGGTGGATTCTTTACCAACTGAGCTATCAGGGAAGGGTAACGTGGCTAATTTCTGGTTTTTGATTAGTTTGAAATGAAGATGGCAGGCAAATTTATTAACATTCTGGATATAATTGGAAATCGGTTAAAAGTAAAACCTCTCTCTCCAAGAGAGCCATAAAATATCTGGCTTTCTGGATATAGGTATATCCCTGAACTTTAGGGTAAAAAGTCCTTGTCAGTAGATTGCTACCTCTGTGACCTTAGCTTGAAAGTCTTACCATGTCCCTGACAACATGTCAGGTATTGTGGCCTTTTGAGATGGCATCACCACTGCAACATGACAAGAACTGGTTTTTACATTTGGAATAAAAGGTCTCTCCTCTGGTAATTTAGGCTCTTGGGGGTAAATACTCAGTAATCTGAGGTCTATAATTTTGTGATCAGTGCACTGTTAGATGGATGAAGGTCCAGTAATAGTCATGGCATTTGTTGGGTGTGCTCTGACAAGTGCTTTATACACATTATCTCATTTAATTCTCATAGCTTTCTGAGGTAGGTCTGTTGTTCCTATTTTACAGATGAGGCTAAATAATTTGCTTGCAGCTGCAAAGCTAGAGTGGTAAATCCAGGATTAGAAAACACGTAGTTTGACTCCAGGCCCTGATACTCCTCACAGCCACAATTTTCTCATTTAGATCACCCTCCCTGGTATTCTTATAACTTCTGGAAAGGTTCAAGAAAGGGAGACTAGCTGGGGGAGGGGTAAGAGAGAGGAGGGGTTCTGGGTTGGTAAGAAGGAGATGGAGTCTGATTTTTTTTAATTGTGGAGTTTATTCAGCTTTTTAAATACTCCACTTTAATCCTTCACAAAATGGTAAAGATATCAACATAGAGTCACACTTGAATAACGGTTCATGTGTACAATCCAAGGAAGGTCCATCAGGTAGACAAGGTTGAAAAGACACAAGTTCAAGTACAGGACAGGAGAGATCAGGACACATCTGTGACTGCCACATGAAGGCTTGCCCAAATTTTCCTTTTAGAGTATTATCCTCTATTTTTTCTCGTGTTTTGTCCTTGCATAGGATCAGTCATAAATATTTATTTTAAATAAACTTTTAAAATATAAATGCAGTGAAAAAATTTCAAGTCACTTACCCAGAAGTTTAATACTACCAAGACATTTCTATTACATTAAGTAACTAAATAATAATTTGATCTTTGCATCCAGTAAATTTTTTTGAACTCTTAATTTTTATGAAAAGCAGACAGTAATTTAAAGGCAAGACAAAAGTATGATTTAGAATACAGAACAATGACTATTTAAATATCCTTACTTAAGAGAGCTGCTTTACTTTAATTAAAATAATTTAACGTCATTAACATTTTGTTCCTCAAAATAGTTTATATGATAAGTATCATCTTTATTTGGAGATGAGAAAGATAAAGCAGGTTATGTTTTATTCAGGATTTTGAAGTAAATCAATGAAAAAAGCCAGTTTTACACTAAGAAAACTAAAAAGAAAATTGGGACAATCATCCATATAATAAAATCTCAAAATGCCATTTTTTGCATTGATTGCATTTTGTTCAGATAAAAGACTTTTTTTTTTCTTAAAAGCAAATTCCTAAAATAGATATTTTTCTCTTTTTAAGAATGGCGTTATTTAATTATGAAATGAGCAAGAAGGCTTTAGACTGACTGACTCACATAACATTTCTTTTGGTACGTCTATTTAAAGAAAGTCATAAAGGGGAAAAAAAATCACAGCATGGCAGCTATGTTAATGACTGAAAAAATATAAAATAGAAGGCATTTTTTCTGTTCACGATTAACCCTTTCCAACAACTAGATTCAATTCTGCATTTGCTAACTCTATTTTCCAGATTTTTTCTAAAATGAATTTAAATGCCCAGACTTGAAAACGACACTCCACAGCATTCACAACACACTAATACAGTATTCTAAGGTTTATTTAACAACCAACTGATTTTCAAAGCAGCTCTTTTGGAAAGAAATATAGAAGTTAAATACAAAAACTAGAAGTGTGGGTGTCAGTGCTGCTGAAAAGGAGATATAAATATGTGTTCGTTTGCAAGACCACACACAGTTTTCTTCTCTATAAAGGCTTGAGAATAGGAACTACAGCGATATCCTTTTACTCTCCCATTTGCCTCTTTGAAAAAAAAAATAATCTAGCCTCTTTGTTTCCTAACATGGAATGTGAGAACACAATAGTATGTAATTTTCCTGCAGGAACAATTTCCTTTTCTTAAATCACAGCAGGAACCCAGAATCCTCACTTGTTCTTAACTTCCAATTTTGGCATCTCAGCAATCCAAGGAAAAGGAATTCTGTTGGTTATTTTTCCTCTCTCTCTCTCTTTTTCCTTCTGAGGAAAGGGTGGACCGGCATGAAACTGCAAGATGAACTTGAGCACAGGATGACAGTTGTGGGGAAGGAGGGAACTGCTCTGTGATCCCCCACCAGCTGCTGTCACTTGAAGTGTGGGTGCGAGAAACTACAGTGGGCACAGGCATCCTCTTGGAGAAAAAAAGAGAACATTATAAACCGCCGCATTAATTGGACACAATGTAAAATCAATAAAAATAACTGAGGTGGGAACCAAAGCAGATGGATACCAGCAGCTTGTCCCTTTCCTTCACCAGAGGTTTTTTTTTGTTTAAAACTATTTAGAGCAATGTAATGATGAAGTGAATAAGCGTGACTCTGCTGGTCGCAGAGTTAACCAGATTGTTAGTTCACCATCTTGGAAAATACTCACTAAGCTAATTGGGGCTGACTTATATAATATAGTCTGAATTTCTCCAGGATAAACAATGATGGATGAAAAACCTAAGTTCTAATAGCAGTCATGGGTGTAGAGAATCAGGTGTTACTAGATTTAGCCAATAAAAATTACTATTTGAGCCATTAATAATTTAATATCTTACCATCTTTCTATAATCATTTCCTATATCATGTAAAATTGCTTTGAAACCTGTGCTCACTGTCCCTGGAAATCTGTACCTGAGGGCTGTATTTTCCTGTTAAGGTCCAAATTGGATCAAATGCAGACTTTATTTGAAAAACATAAGGTATAAAGTGGCCCATGTTTATGTGTTGTAAATGGAAGCATTCATTACATAGCATTGAAGAAATCAAAATCACATAAACTTAGAGGTGGGTTTTTTCAAACAGAAATAATGTCTATCTTTTTCACTGTTGGCAATTATGAGTAAAAAAAGTTGAATATTAATCATTTCAAAGAACGCAAATTAAGAGTTAAGCTTTTTATATACTTTCAAGTACTGGCCTTTTATAAGCTGTTTGCATTCTTACTGTATAGTCCAGACATGAACCAGATATTAGCTGGAAATATCTGCATGATGCAGATGGTAAATATTTCTCCAGAACAGCACCAGTTTGATGTAAATTGCTCTTAAATGTCCAAGTGTGTAAAGTTATTATTGTAGCTTAATCAATAGTTGGCATATAAAGATGTATTTTGTGCCTCATTTTTTAAAAAAAATAGCATCTTTTAAAAGTAGCCATTTTATATATTCAGGCATGGGGACGCAAGGAGACAAAAAGCCAGCATTTGTATTGCTCAGAACTTCATCAGCATGCTTGGATGTAAACTCCAGATAATGAATAATTTTCAGATCTACCTGTACAAGGATCTTACTCATTTGGGTTTTGGCTATCACTCTGGCTGTTGCTAGATTGGGGTGCAAGTGGTATCAGAAGGTTCCAAGTTCTGAAAGAAGCACAAGCAGCTAAATTACCATCTACATGGGTCCAGGTGGACACAGCCAGACTAACGATCACAGTGACAGAAGAGGGCAGACTTCCGGGGTCTAGGCTCAGCGTTTAATCTTTACCTGGACCATGGTGGCCACAGGTGGGCACCGACTCAGCACCGACCTGGAAGTTGCCTCCTCTAGAAGATATGGCACAGACCCAGGGGATCTGCCCTGAGGTGGCCGTGGATCACTACTAATAAGAGGCACCCAGGTTGTGGAATCCAGCAAATGATGAGTGTGGAATCAAAAGGCAGACAGAAGTTGGCTAGGGATTCTGTATCTTGGCATTTGTCCTGGAAGGGTATACAGTCCATTTGCATGAAATAAATTCTGACAGTCATTAAAAGACTGACTGTGGCCTCAAGAGGCATTAATAAGAGTAAGGAAGGGTCTGGAAAAAACAAAAACATGCTATGGGTTGGGAGCTCCCTGGTGGTCTGGTGTTAGGACGCAGCGCTTTCACTGCCATGGGCCCAGGTTTAATCCCTGGTCAGGGAAATAAGATCCCACAAGCCCCTGTGGCACAGCCAAAAAAAAAAAAAAAGCAAAACCCAGCCAAAATGTCTATCACCTCAGTTTGGCCCACAGGCTGCCAGACTATGGCCTCTGGATCTGATGAGCTTCAGCTTCTAGCTCAGCTGTTAACACCACCCCGGCCCCATGAGTCTGAACACTCAGTGGTGGGGCCCTCTATCACTAGACCTCACTGTCCCAACCTTCCAAATGAACAATGAATGCTGTGGGCAGTGACAGGGATAGTTGCCCAGACAGAAGAAATAAGCAGAAGACACTTGGCCAAACTGAAGAAGAAGATCAGAGCTGGTAAAGTGAGCATGACTTCCCAGAAGAGGAAGCTAAAACTTTTAAAATCTAGTCCTTTTTCTGCCTTCTGGTCCAGATTGGTGCTCTCAGCCAGACCAGGAAGTAGCAGGCACACTCAAATGATGATGTCTGGAGAAAAGAAGGAATCAGAGTCTGGAGGTCTGAGAAGTAGGCTTCAAAGCACCCTGATGGTGAAAATAGGTTTTCACCAGCAGACTCTGCAAGAGACTGTCTTATGTCCACTTGGCATTGTTTATTGAATTTCCTCAGATACTATACAAGTTTCACTTCAGAGGAGGTATTGATGGCAGACAAGACCTCCAGTAGAGTTCTCCAGCACCTACTTTATGCAAAACCAAATTTCACTAGTTAAAAGGAAGGGATAATTAAGAGGAAAAGCAAATGAAAGGATCTCTGCCTTCCAGAAGTGTGAAATTTAATACCTATGAAGAAAGCAATGTTATAGTCTCCTCCATGTAATAGGATCTAAGAGCTAACCAGTGATGTTAGAGCTGGAAATTTCATACTGTACCAGAAATAATAGCTTTGGGGCCACAATATCAAAATGATAATCCAGCTTAGGGCTCTAACAACCAACTCAGTACCAGTATGCAATACAACAAGCCATGCTTCAGTATGATCATACTTTAGCAGTTGCTAAACGCTCATAAAAACAAACAACAAACAAATAAGAAAAAAGTAGAAAAGCAGAAGTGGAGAGGCAGGTAAAACTAAGACCAAACCTGTCCAACATAAGAAATTCTCTCTACAGCCAGTGGAAGGAACCAGAGAGGATATGATAAGGTGAAGTGAGCTAAGCTTCAGAGTAACTGCTCTCAGGTTAATTTCAATATCCTATAGAAAATATGCTTTCAAATTCTCACTCTTTTTTCTCAAATTTTAATCACCAAGTTCATATACCTGTTATTTCAGTATTTTAGGAAAGCAGTTTTCCAAATCTCTAAAAAAATTTTAATTTTATATTGGAGTGTAGCCAAATAGCGATGTGATAGTTTCAGGTGGACAACAGAGGAACTCAGCCATTTATATACATGTGTTCATTCTCCCCTAAACGCCCCTGCCATCCAGGCTGCGACATAACATTGAGCAGAGTTCCCTGTGCCATACAGTACCATCTTGTTGGTTACCCATTTTAAATATAGCAGTGTGTACATGTGGATATCTCTCTTATTTTGATGTTGAACATTTTCTCAAATGACCTAGTTTTCTTTTTTTGAAGTGAATGTCACACAAAGCTATAGATGGCTATCATCAGAAATGGAATTTTATGATTTTTTTTTCCTGAGCTACTAAAAAGATTCCACACTAAATTCTTATCCAAATCCAGAGAGAAAGTGACTCAAGAGACTGGTATATGGCTTTTTGCAGTCAAAATTGGAGAAGTTCATTAAAACTCTTATTGTTTAGAAGCAAATCTCAGAGACAAATTTTGAAGTTCTAAACCATGATACTCCTGGAACAGGAAATGGCAACCAACCCCTGTATTCTTGCTTGGAAAATCCCATGGACAGAAGAGCCTGGCAGGCTACAGTCCATGGGATTGCAAAAGATTTGGACATGACTCAGTGACTAAACAACAGCTAACTATGATACGAATGAAATATTTGGCACAAACCTGGTGGTAAAAGAATAATTTCAGAGCAGTACAAATAAAAAAATAACAATTTCTCCTAATAGAAAAAAATCGGCAATTGGCTACATATTTTCATTCAATTTCAAAATCCTTAATAAACATATCTTTAAAAAAATGAATTGGCTGCACAAAAGGCAACACATTCATCTGAAAGTAATGAAGTTCCCACCATGTGTTTAATACAGTGCCTCATGGTCATGACATTTGTGATTCTCCTTTCGGCATCTTCTAGAGATGGAGGTGGTAGATGTTTCTGGAACTTGAGAAATTGCATCAAGGTTAACACTGAGAAAGTCCTGTTCCTGAATTAAGACTGAGAAACCTGAATTCACTTTCATCATTTCTACTGGAATAATTAGTTCATAATGGCAAGACATGTCAAGTTATGCACAGCCAAAGATTCTAGAGTCCACCTACATTACAAGGCGTGACTAGAAATTCTCACATACCAAGTGAATCACGGAGCTCCTTCACTGTGGTAACCAGCACTCACAAAACAGTAATAGAATTTTCAGATGGGAAAATACAGATCATAAACATATGGTCTTCCTTGACAATAGAGAAATTAACTACAAAAGAAAATCAGAAACTCAAAATTTGGCATACATATAAGCACATAATTGAAAATGATATTCAACTTTTAAAGAAAATATATGGTATATAAAACAACTGTTACTATAATTATCTGGTAGTTTTGCTCAAACCCTTTAAAAATATTTAAGCACTGATACGCAAGCTTTACTTTAAAAACAAAAATTTTAATTTGGGAGCATATATATACTCGTCTGTTAATATTACAGTATTCCAAATGTGTGTCTCTCAGGACCCAATAGTTTTCTTTAATTTTCTAAGTCACTTCAGTCATGTCCGACTCTTTGCAACCCTAATGGACTGTAGCCCACCAGGCTCCTCTGTCCATGGGATTCTCCAGGCAAGAATACTGGAGTGGGTTGCCATGCCCTCTTCCAGGGGATCCTCCCAACCCAGGGATCCAATTGCCTATCTTAAGTCTCCTGCATTGGTAGGCAGGTTCTTTACCACTAGCGCCACCTGGGAAGCCCTTTCTTTAATTGAAACTTGGCTGAATTACAAATTGAATTAAAAAATGGGGTTACTCAATGTTTTGTGAAGAATATATTAAATGTTAGTCCACGTGTTAAGATTTGATGCATTTTGCCTGTTGTGCATAAACAGAGAAGCCTTGTTACTCAGTAAACTTGTGTCCAAAGGGACTATGACTATGAAGTCTAAATTTTCAAGTTAACATGCAGAGCTGCAAGAAACTGTAATCTTATAAAGGAATGACAGGCAGATATTTAAGATATGACTGCAGGGCAGTGTGATTATTTTAATTAATATAACCAAACATTTATCAAAATCAAAATTTTCAAAGTGATGATCTTGTAAGGTATAAAATATTCATTTCAGTGATGGTCCCATTGTTCAATCCAGTATTGGATGTCCTCTTTTGATAATTGTCTTCAGAGGCTACTGCCTACTCTTTGGAACATTTTTTTTATGATAAGAAATCTTTATCCAATAAAGGAAAATTGACTTTGAGAAACTACATGGAGTTAAGTATAGTGAACATCAATAGTTCTGTTTTGGATTTAAAAATGAAATGCGACTATAAAGTAAGAATATTTTTCTAGCGGTTAATAGTATCACTTTGAAGGCAGTTCCAAAAGAAGAGCTTGGTAAATGGTTAGGGAGACTGGACAGCACCGGCTGCCGGAAAGCTTGTGTGTAGACCCTCAGTGCAGCTGCCGTAAAGACCCTCCAAAGGTGTCCTTGCTTCATGGTGGTCAAACTCTGTCAGAAGAGACCCAAGGAGAGGGTTGCTGACTCACTTTTCCATGTAATCTCTTGCTGGGACTTGGGACTTTAACATTTAGACTGAAACTAAAGAGATTTGACGCTATATCTACATTTTCTCTTTAGGAAGGAGTTTGGCTTTCTCAGAATTGTCTTAACAGATGTTTCCAATTTCCCTATGCTGAATGAGAAATTAACGCGTGTATTGATACTTCGTGAATATGCACTGAGCAGGAACTGAAAGGCCTTGTCAGATCAAAAGAACCTTTAGCCTCTCTGTATATCTTTAGCTTCTATATAGTATCTAGGATATTCTGATAAATGAAAGAGAGTGCTACTTATAGTTTATGTTCACCCTGATGAATTTTAAGGAAACTATATCCGTATTCATCCAAATATCTTCAAGTGAAAGCCTCAGGAACAAAGTCAAGCAATCTTAAAATTTAAGAGTTCTGTGTGAAAAGTATTGTAAGATCTCCTGACTTGGGAAATTAATTTTTCTTAAATCTTTCAAAAATAGAATTTAGAGAAAACACAAGATTCTGAAAGACTCTTCCTGTGTAGAAAGCACGTTAGGTACTTATCAACTTCAGAAATGACAGCTGAAACATTGGGTCAAAATTTGTTCCTCTGACTCTATAAGAAATAAACATAATCATGAGTTAGACTTGTCTGAATAGATAGTTAAAATGTTACTATAAACTCAATTTAAAAAATTCAGTATCTATTCCGTTGAATTAATATTTTGGTTAGTAGCAATATTACTTCAACCTAAATGAAAATTAGCTCTGCCCCCTCCCTCAATAGTGAAGTATTACCATCTATCTCTAGGAAAAATAAACCATTTTAATCCAACAGTAACAGTTTTGTGAAATAGATGCTAATAGCATTTAGGATATTTTCAGCATGGTTATTCAATTTGAAAAATTTTTATTCAATTTTTATTTTTATGTCAGATGCATGAGACTGTTTGAATGGGTGTGTTTTTCTATGGTGTAAGGGAATAATGCTTTGCATATATATCAATATAATTCTGAAGATTGGTTTTAAGAGAGTCTTTAGAAGACCTGAGAAACATATCCTTATTTCTCTTTAACACTGATGAGTCGTTTTAAGAAAAACAGCATGTGTGGTCATGCATTAAAAAGTAAAATTCAATGAACCAGAATATTTTCTATTTTCTAAACAATTTGAAAGCATTAGACAAATGTATGTCTTATTTATTTTTTACTATAGTTCTAATACAAATTGATTGAAATCATTTTGTAATATTGTTAAAACTGCTAAATAAGTAACAATTTGGGCACAGTGTTTAGGAAGATGTAAGTCAACAAAATTCTAGGCAGACATCACAGGGTTTATAAGAGCTCATATATGTAATTTGATCACAAAAGGCCCACATAATAAGATGATAAAAACAGAATTAAATTTCATTTCTAAGGAAAATGATAGGAATTGGAATTATTATATTTTCATGTTGAAACCAAAATAATTTTTTACTTGTTTGCAATCTTTAAATGTGATAGAAGAGAAAGAACTCAGGAAGGTACCCCTAATACATAGCAATATGAATAGTTGGATATCTCAACTATTTGTTTTTCTTACATGTATGAGAGGGTATTGAGCAAAATTTTGATGATTTTCTTACTAAAAAGATTTATTCTTAAGTAGAATTGTTTCATTATAATTTTCTCAGACAACTTAAAGAAGAGGTAAATTACAGCATTTTTAAAAATGGAAAACAAAGTTTACCTTAAAGGACAATTAAAAAGATACTATTATTGCAGCTTAAATGGTCACTTATTTTACATTCTCTACTTGCCTAAAATAGGAGGCAATTTAAAATTGCCAGTTTATGACTATATTAAAAATATATCAAACATTAAGAGAATAATTTTCAGGATTCTTTTAGGAAACACAAGTCAGGAAAGGAACTGAACTAATCAGAATAAAAGTAACAGGTAATACTCACTTGAAAAAAATAAAATCTAATGAAAATAAAATTAGCAACAGATTTTGTCTTTTAATTATCTATATTAGGTAGTATATACAAATTTGAATCTTTTAAACTGGCTTGCAGCATTTATAAAAATATATACACATCTTCATGCTTCAAAAAGAAACTATTATCCAATGCATAACTTGGTAACAGTTTTTGTAATTGTTGTTAACAGTTCTGTTCAAAATGTTTTAAAATAATAATTATGTATATTAACATAAAAGTATTAGGCATACTTAATACTTTTAAATTTTATTTAGAGCATAGCATTAAGAAGGTGTGGAAATAAAAATAGAAAAGTAAAATTTATAAATTACAATACTTGATGCCAAACATTGAAGAATATTAAAGGAATGTGATGCCTGATTTCAAAGTTTAAGTTTAAACCCAGGATAGTCCACAAAATATTGAAAATATTGATTAGAAATAAATTTTTGAGTGAATTTTTATTATTCAATAATAAAATCTAATTTATAAATTCAATTAAATTTTTTCAAAATTATTAAAATAAGTTATACAATATAAAGAAAATTTTTGCCTAAAAAACAAAGGAATTTTGAAATGTTCTCATTTTGTATATTTCTTATATCCAACTTAAAAATTTTATTTCCATGATTCAGAGGAGAATTTTAACAACAAAATGAAAACCTCTGCATTCATTCCTTTGTTTTATATTTTTAAAGAAAATAATATTATTAATGCTTTATTTTCACGTGGTTCCTGCTGTTTTTATCCATTAGGGATAAAAGAATTAGCCAAGACAAATTTGTAAATATTTAAACTTCTGTTTCTTTTTTGTTCAAGCCTTGGTTTCTATAGTCTTCTTAAGACAATGATAGTTGCTAGAGTTTTTCTTCAAATGTTATTTTCATTGCATATAATATTTTCACAAACAATCATTTCTCTTGAAGTGAAATGACTCATCTTTTCATATCAAACTAGTAATTTTAGTATCTGGTCCTTCATAACTATGTTTGCTTTCAATAGCAACACTAGCTTCCTTTTTAAAAAAGCTGTGCAGCCACAATTTCTAGCACAAAAGGTTGTCTTTACACCTGTATGTCTTCTCTTTCCTCTTTCCTTCCTTCCTTCCTTCCCTTCCTTTCCTCTCCTGTCCTCTCCTTTCCTTTTTCCTATCCTTTTTTTTTTTCCTCTTTCTTTCTTTTGGTAATGTGATTGAATCAAAGAACTGTCTATAGATAGGAGCAAATGTTATTACCTGTAGTCAACTGGCAAGAAAAATGAAATTCTTTATCACATGAGAAGTATTTAAAGCAAACCCATGTATTCAGGGTAAGTAAGGCTTGAAAACACGAAGAAAGTTGTTGCAGCCTAGCATATAAGCTGAATTCCTGCTTAGGAGTTTTTGGTGGAATGTCTGTACTTTCTGAAATGCACTCTGCTGATTTAAAAAAAAAAAAAGCTGACAGTTAATTAGCACAGAGTCTTATTACAGAAATCTCCTCTGAAGCAGACATAGTCAAGTTATACTGAGGTGATTGTCATAAAGGGGTTGTTTGCTGTGGTGCTCACAGATGGCAGAAAAGACAGCCCAGGAACGCAAACAGCCTGATAATCAAGATAGCCTTAAAACATGGGTGAGTTTTCAACTCTGATTCTGGCAACAGCCTCTTTTCAAATATCTTGAGTTGTTATGTCCAAGTGGTTTACTTTAAAGCAGCATTGTCATCAAAGGGGTCCCAGAGTCAAGAATAATTATGATAATTACCTAGAATTGCACCCCCCAAATAATCATAATAATAATCCTGAATCCTAACCAAGTATAATATTGTTTGTGTAATACACTGCTACATTCAAAAAGATGAAGTGCTAGACAGCTACGATCTATTCTTGACTGACTAAGCTGCTATAATTGTATGACTTTCTGGGATAATGGTTTAAACAAAAGTAAATAGTTAAAAAAAGCCCCTTCCCCCACCTCCACCCGCACACCCCCCCACCCCCCAAAAAAAGGATTGGAAAGCTTAGCTGTGTTTAGGGCCCACTGATGAAAGCAGTGTTCTCTGATCCATGCTGCTATTGTTGGTTTTAGTTTAGCTCCCTCTCAATCAATATCTAACAGGGCATGATTTAATAAGGTTTTATAATCTCCCAAAAATGGGGGGGGGGGAGGGTGGTTGTGGTATTGTCATTCATCAAAGGGGGCCTTTCAGGTTTCTTTGCTTTCACCTGCTGGGACCCATTTGGTCTCTTTCAAAGAGAATGCAATGACAAAATGAATGAGAAATGCTAGAATAAGAGTCCCTTATTCTACCCAATAGTATAATCAATGGGTACTTGTAATCCCTATTGTACCTCACAGAGGTAGTTGTAAGACAATTAAATCTCGCTTCTCAGGCAAATGATTTTGGTAGTTAACCTGAAACAGCCAACAATATTGCAGAGAATGAATGCATTTGAAGCAATGATGTAATGGGATGCTGCCTGGCCAGAAAAGCACGCCTGTGTCTTGTGTGTGTGTGTGTGTTTATCCCAGTGGTCTGTGTCTACAGTTTTCATGGTTCACAGTCCTTTAAATATTACCTGTGTAAGTAGCTAAGATTTTAAGCAATTTTTACAATCGGTCTTTGAATTTTTATTTTAAACCGACATGAAAATATTCGTGTTTTTGCAGCATTATACACTCTAAACTGTAGTTCCATAAACAGAAAACATTTACATAGTTAACATCAGTTTGATATGACAACCAATTTAGTTTTAATTTCATTTGCATCAGCTAAATTCAGTTTCTCTTTCCCTCCATAGTTGCTTGAATGTCAAAGGGAGGCTTGTAGTCTTTGAAAGACATGTGCTCATTTCAGTCTGTATTATTTGTCCACCTTCAGTTGTGTGGGCTTCGTATTCTATTTCAAGTATTGTCTATCAAGAAATCCTATGGTTTACCTTTTCCAAGAGAGAATAAAAATGTGACCAGTGATAAAACTGCATAGCACACACAGATTCTAAAGATTTGTGAAGAAAAATTATACTCTTGTTGAAGTCCTATGCCTGTTAATAAACGTTAAATCACAAATAAAAGGAGCAAAGACATTACTATATCAGGTACACAATGATGCTTTTTAAATAATTTTAATATGAAAGGACTCTTCCTTTCAATTTAAATATTCTCTTAATTTCTCTTCCATCTCATTTATGTTGAGGATGCCCACATTCCTTTGCTGAAGTTCTGTGAGAAAACTCAAGTTATTATTTATAGTAACTCCCAACTTTATTCTTGAGGCAAAATCTTACATTTAACTAACACACAAACATATAATAAATGCAATTTTGACTCTGGAGGGTACAGATTTTCTTTCCCACCTGAAGAGTTTTTAATAAAGAGTTATTGATCTGGGAGATCTGTGCCCCAAAAATAGATTGACCCAGACACACAGATATCCACAGATGTGTGCTCTGCACTCAAGTGCATATGTATTTTCATTAAGTTTTGCAGACATGTAGCTACCTTGTATGTAAATAAAATAGCTCTTCATTGATGCTTACACACAGAATTCCTTCAATTATCTTTAAATGTTGAAAAGCAGCTCTCAGGGAACTATAAATGGTATTCTGTTTAACTTCCAAGGCGGAAATATTAGGTATCAGAATTCTACATATTTTTAGATTATTTTTTAAACCTGTTATTTTGCTGTGTTTAGATGATACAAAAGTAAAGAAATCCCCCAGAAGAGTAAATTGACCTGAATAAAACGATGTATTCGCTCATAATGCCGAGTTTAGGGAAGAGTAAGACACCCGACTCCCCTGGATACTTCCAAACGAGCCTCGCTAATTGGGGTAACCCAAGCCCATGGCCAATTGAAAGACTTGAGGTCAGGTGTTTTATTACCGGGATAGTATTCAAAAAAATGACTGTCAGGGGTGAACGAAGAATTATGTCAAGAGCATTCAGCATTACTGCCACTAAAGAGAGAGGAGGGTAAAAACACTGCGAAGAAAAACATGTCATTTTCTAAATGAGCTAGGGGAGGAGGCTAGGGCAATAATGTGGCCTTCAGCTGTTGGTTTATTATTAGGCTTCCATTGCCATGATCCACACCTGCGTTAGGCAGAAATAGTTTTAATACAGTGACACTCTACTACTTTGCTTTCTTGTGGAGGAAAAAAGTAGCTGCGAAGAACATGCAGATGAGGTTTGTTCTTTGTGGTTGTTTGTTTCCCCATCTACCCTTTGCTATTTTCCTGGTTCTGTAGCCAATCTTAGCTTTGTTGTCTGATTTGCCATGGAACAGTGAACATTGCTTTTCCTAGCCAAATCATCCAGTGTTAAATGGTATGTGATACAGATCAATAGGGCATCTACAGCTGTACAAAAAGGGCAATGTTGTTTCTATTAACAATTTTGAAAGAGTGCGGCCTAGTGGTTAAAGGATTAAATTGGGTATTGAGGTTTTTGATGTCTTGAATTCTAATTCTGCCTAAGCCACTGGATTCCCGCTGCAGTTGTCAGCAAGCATTTTCATTTCTCAGTCTTTCTGGAAAATGATGAAAGTGATCCACAGGGTCAGATACTTAGCCTCTCATGTGATCATTCAGTAAACAGTGAGAATCTGGAGGACTGGTGAGGACGCTGGGAAAATATCTCAGTGACTTGAATACGTTGTTCCTTCAAACTCAGACTAAGTGCTCCTGTTCTTTTTCACACAATGCTGTATCCTCCGGGCTCTTTTTCCATCTTGAATAAGAGCATTTATATAGCCTTCCCTGGTGGCTCAGATGGTAAAGAATCTGTCTGCAATGCAGGAGACCTGGGTTCGATCCCTGGGTCGGGAAGATCACCTTGAGGAGGAAATGGCAACCCACTCCAGTGTGCTGGCCTCAAGAATTTCATGGACAGCGGAGCCTGGCAAGCTACAGCCCATAGGGTTGCAAAGAGTTGGACACGACTAAGCGACTCACACACACACACACACACACACACACGTTTATCTATTTGGTATTTCAGTCAAACTGGGGCAAGGGTTTCTTTTGGTTTTGGTTCCCAACATTCTCTTGCAGGAATAGGATTCTATATTTTTATTTCACATGAGCCCCTCATCGGTGGCATTTTAACTAGCTGTATTGTAGAAAATAGCTTTGGAGAAGCGGTTGGCTTTTTGTGGCCATTACCAGTGCTAGGTGTAAATGGTTGTTCGTTAGGATTATCAACATGTCTCCCTCTTTATTTCAGCTTGAGGAGAGGTCTGGCTGGGTGTATGTGTGCCCACGTTTCTGTGTGTGAGAGAGAAAGAAAACAGAGGCAGAGAGAGAAGTCTTAAAAAGTTGTATATTGTTGTTAACTCAGGCTAACCTTTGAAAGGGTGATAGGCCCTCATATTGCATTTCCTGCTCAGATTTCTAGATTCCAGTTAATCTGAACCATTTCTTCCTTCCTCCTCCTCCTCACTCTCTCTGCTTCCCAGTTCATTTCAGAAAAATGTTATGTTTTGTAAATGATTCACTCAAACAGCAAATCAGAGAAGGAGCAGAGTGACATATTATCCTCGGTGTAATCAAATAACGGGTCCAACCTTACTTTTATTCAAATATTGGTGGTTTAGTTTAATTTTGTTTCACTTTGTTTTGGTCTATTCGTTGAGTATTGTACTCAGTAGAAGTGGAAATGTAGTCCTGGGTAGTAGAAAACTGGTGAAAAACTAGACATTCTGAAGCTGATGCTACTGTGCAGGGAGATGGAGACCGGGGCTCACTCTGTGGACCTGGGGGAGAGACAGCTCAGCCTCGGTCACAGATCCAGTGTTTAGGGCAGTGCGTTGTGAGAAGGCTTGTGGAGAAAACACCTAGGAAACTAGAATTGATGTGTTGGTAAAGTAGGTGCCCTGAGTTTTAGGATAGCTGACTTAACCACTGAAGTTTCTGTGAAGGAAGTAAATGAAACCAGCAAATCCTTTCCCCAAACCGGTGGTGAATTTTTAATCGTTTCTTCCATGTTCTGCATACTAAAGCGAGAAGACTTCTAGGCCCCTTAGGATGCCACGGTGCTTTCTATGGCCTGTGTGCTTTCTACAAGCTTCTTTAGTGTTTATTTTTCCAATTTATTCCAGCTTAAGATTTTTATTTAAAAAATGTAACTCAAATTTATGATACTCCAAACCGAGTGTGTTTTTTCCCCAAAGAAGTATATTTATTTTATTAACAGTTTCCCAATTATTAATGGGCGTCTGGTTTTTCTTAAAGATAACAATGGCTTTGTAGAAACCTGACCACAAGCATGAAATAAAATATCACTAGATAAGTTGAGGAGCTTATTTCTATGTAATCACTACTCTGTTATTAGTGTGTGCTTTTTATTGTCACAGAATGAATAGGACATTTAGTTGTTTGAATATTCAATTATTAAATTATTTGCTATTTAGTTAATTGGTTGGCCAAATAAACCAACCAGTATTTAAGGAAAAATAAAAAAACTCTCTCAAGAAAAAAATGAAAACAAAACCCACAGAAAAGTCTTTTTTTAAAAGTAAGATTCTGATCAGTAGATTTTCTTTATATTGACAAATGAGAATGTAATGCATTACTGATCATTTCAAGTACTAGTCAACTCTGCTTGGTATGACTCCAAATGTAACGTTCATGTGACCTTTTAAGCTTGACCTAGTACACCTACAAAAGCATTTACAGGTGGTTTTTGCATAAAATGATGTTGCAAGTTTGATCAGACTCTTTGAATGTATGAATACAAAAAGAACAACACAAAATATTAGTCTGTGTTGCTTCCACCCATTACCTCTCTACCATGAAAACTTGGGAGTGTCGGTGTTTTCCATTTTATGGAAATAGTTTAGTCATTTATTCACATGGGGGTCCAAAAATTTTTTTTTAATTTAGAAAACACTTTCATGGAAATAATTAACACAGTCATTATGGATGCATTGTCCCTCTCAGAACCAGTGTAACGCTATTATTTTTCAGCAAGTGATCAAACAGAGCTGAGCGGGCAGTTTCTAAAGCATATATGTATATACCTGCAGGTGGCTTTTCAAGCATGAAGTGACTTTCTGCTCCACTGGCGTTAAGTAGTTAGATACTACAAAAAACTTAGTTGCCACTCACAGTCAGTTGAAATCATACTTCGAGAAATTGTTTTAGATCTGCATATAAAACCATTCATTTTAAGTATTAGACCATTAGTCTGTATTGTATCTCTTATGACCAACTGTGAATTCTGTAGAGTGTCTAAAGAAAGCAAATCAGTTATGTGCACGTAAGGCTCCTATTTCAAGATATCTATCTACCTACCTATATCTATTTTATAGCAACTCATAATAATAATAATAATGGAGTTTGGAGACTGTACTAAAAGTATAGATATTAAATGATACCAAAGATTAGAGCCAATTAAAATATGACTCACAGGACTCAATTCATGGATTTATTTAATATGACAAATTAACTTATGTTCCCATAAACTAAAAATACCCACAGTAAAATGATATAATGTTGCCTATGAAGTAACTTTGCCAGGTTGTCCATTTAGTCTCTAATATTTGTATTTTTAAAGAGGTATGATTACATTTTATTGAAACCTTATTTAAAACATTTCTAAATGCTTAAAACATTTCATGAATGTTACCATGAAATCTCTGGTTTTCACAAATTCATTGAAATCAGGGCTAAGAGGATATCCAAAAATGATAATCTCCCTCTGAGAGGCAACACACAGGGGAAAAAAGAAGCCTTTTCATCAGTGGCTCAAAACTAAAAAAAAAAAAAAAAGAAAAATTGCCTTTAGAAATCTTTCAAATTTTGAATTATAAAACCCATTATATGTATAAACATAGCTGTATCAGTAGCACATGAAATAAATTACGCAGTTCAGTTTTTCAATGTGTAATATAGTTTTTGATCATATGTAAATTTGCTATAAGAGGTTTTAAAAGGAATCTTTTAAGATATACTCCAAACTACAGCAGATTTGTCATTCATGCCCTGCTGAGCACAGAGGCCTAATTTTACCTTTTTGCTATTATTTTAAATTAAGGCACTTATCCAAAAGATCAAAACAGCTTTTACAGTGGACATTTTGTGAAGCGAGATGGTGATAATATCTGGGGCAATATGGTAATTGTTCCTGTTGTGGAGGCCCAGGGAGGTATATGCCTTCTGTATATACCATATATCAAGAAACTGGGAATGCACCCCTTATAAAAGTATATCTCCAAGTTTGGAGGGTAGATTAGTAGATACCTTGTGATCAGGCAGAAACACTCCATGAAGCAAAAGCATCGCATTTGAAAAGCAAGAACAAAGGTATTTCCTTTGGCTGGTAAAGAATTAAAAGAGGACAACTGCCATTCTGACAGCAGTTTTAAATCTAGGTTTTCATATTGCAGTCCTTAATGAGGGACTCCACAATATCAGATGAAGAAAGACAAAGAGAATTTTTGATGGAAAAAAAAAATCGGGAAAGAGAGCAAGATGACTGAGAACATGAAAACTTTGTGTGCAGTGGTTTGAGTGCCATGCTAATGCTGAAGGGACTTCTCTTCGCCCCTAACCATCTAGGAGGGGAGGTTGCATAACAAATAGCAGGCCAGCCCCTTAAGAGCCGAAAGGTAAAGTTCTCAGGAAACCCCAGTAAACACTGAAATGGTTTTCAGTATTCCAAATTTAATTTGACATTTTCTGAGTGTGGTGGGGGCAGGGAGGGTGGAAGACCCTCTTTGTGTCCTGAAAAGTGTCTTGTGACACAGAAAGATGTCTCTGAAAGAAAATGCGTCTTGTGTGACTGAACGCTGAGCTCTCAGCAGGAGTATAAACTCCTCCTCGGCGCCCGCGGCGGTGGGGCGACCAGTGCAGTGCTTTCATGCCATCTAGTGGCTCCAGGAGAAGTTCCCCAGGACCCTCTGATCTCAGCAAAGCATCCCTGTTTGTGTGGAGGTGGTGTCCACAAGGCGAGGGAAGGGGGGGAATTGTCATAGTTAGTCAGAGAATTCAGACAAAAAGGAGCTATTTTGCTTGAAAAAATGGAAAGATTTTAGTTTTAAAACATCGCAGAGGTTTAAGTAACCTGGCTTTTAGTTGTTGGTGCTGTTTTAGTTTGGGTGGATCTAGTCCTAGAATTAGGATTCGCCTTCTATTCCTTTCCATTTTTTGAATTTCTCCCCTACTTCTCTTCAGAATTCCTGTTTGGATTTTCATTTTCTCAAAGAGTGGAAGCCTCTTTTTAAATTTTTTTTTCTCTTTCTTTTCTTGAATCTAACAGGCTTTCACTTTTCGATAAATTGTCCCCTTTGGGCATAAAGCACCTCCTTGGAAACACTTAAAATAGTTCTGTTCTCTGATGCTCTTCCTGAGCCCCACGCTCAGCCCCTCCCGAGCAACAGCGCTTGGAACCTCGATTTGCCAAGCTTTACAAGCTAAGGTATTATTGTCATTCTCAGAAATACAGCTTTCCACTGTTACCCTTGTAAATTATCATTAAGGTGGCCTTAATCACACTATATATATGTAGAGTAGATGTGCTTGAACTTTCTTTAATAAGTTAATCTTCAGCTGGCATTGAGGATACTTTACCATAAACCGCGTATTTCTGTCTTTCCTATTACAGATTTGTTTCGCAGGGGATGGGATTCTGCCTTTGAACCCATTGATTTGCACGTTTTAAAGCATTCTACTCTGGCAGTACAGGATTGCCTTCTTGGAAAATGTGAAAAAAAGTAGATTTGTAATGTTTTTGTGGTGAGGTATAGATGCCTTTTAATGATGCAAGGAAGCTGATTTCTAAATTTGTTTTATGAAGTATCTGCATAGTGTTAGTCATGGATCAAGGATTAAAGTCACCAAAAGGGGGAGGGCTGTAGTGCTACATATATAAACCAGGAATGATGACGACCTCATAGCATGAGAATCACATATTTTTTATTATGGTTGGAGATCAGTAAGAAATACAAGTTGTAACTATAGACATGGTGTTCAATGGAAAAATAAATACTTTAATAAAACATCCCAACTTGAAAGGCTCTAGTAAATGAATTTAGTACTTGTTTAAGAGGTGTGGAGCTTTAACTTTTCATACACTTAAAGTAACATCACAGAGGGAAAATAATGTTATTGGTTATTTTCTTTACTTTTGGCATATGTATTAAAATACTCACTTTCAAAGATTCAGTTATGAGCAAAATTAGAAATTCACAAAGTAGAAATTTAATCTTTGATTGATGGGATGTCTTGCCTTAGTTGTATTCTTCTTGAACATTTGGTTTTGATTATTTGATTTTAACAATAAGTAGATATCCTAACGTAAGAACACTCTTTTAAAAATACCAAGCCAAAGAGAATGTTCTTTAATTTTCCCACTTTGTACTAAATTTTAGTATAAATTGCTTAAAGAGAAGTCTGGGTTTTCACTTTTTTCCTTGTTTGCAAAATTTAAACAACTATGAGGGAAAACTCATGTTACAAAAATTATTGAATAATTTCCCCCAATTTTTTATCCTTAAATGGCAATATTAGATCCTAAACAAGAAATATAGTTCAACTCTTTAGTGATTTTTAATTTTCCTGTGTAATTTCTTATCTGAACTTTAAATAATTTTAAAATTGTATTCAGTTTTTTACATTTTCTATTAATTATTACAAATGTACTTCCATTTTATTTCCATATGCAAAAAATGTACTTATAAAATCCTGAGAAATATTGTTCTAGTTTTTAATATAATATTTGTATTAATTTAATGAATATGTATTTCAAATTCAGTAGCTTTCCTGCACTTCTCACCATCAATAATATTGAAACCCATAGAGTAATGCTCCTTTAAAAGAGCATTCAAAAAAATTTTGGAACACTAGAAACTTTTCTGCTGGGTAGCATACTAATGCTTTTCTGCATTTCTTCTAAGAAGATTCACAGAGCCAGAAAAGATAGACTTTCAAAAATTTTTTAAAACATGTCTCAATAAAATATTTTTCTGATAAAGATAAATTCACTAAAACTACATGTATTCATTGTTTTAAAGAAGTAGGGGCAAAAATCTCAGGAAGGTTTTATTTCAGAGGAAAAGGCATGTGGGCATCACACACAGTGCTGTCTAAGGACAGTTGTGAATTTTGATGAGAACAAGAAGCTATAATTGGAGTGATAATCTTTTACACTGTTTTTAATTGTAATCAGTGCAGATGTTTGTAGCTTTATGATAGGAAAAATTGTGCTTTAGAATGTGTATAGTTGATCATTTTTTAGGCCACAGGCTGCTATGAATTTGATATTCAAAATTACTGAAAAGCAAGAAATCCACAAGAATTTAAACAAACAAAAATCAACTGATTATGACTAATATATATGTTTTACTAAGCTCTCATAGGTAATTTTCTTTCTGTTTTTATATCCTTTCTGCATAAAGTAAAAAAAAGAAAGAAGCTCCATCTATAAAACTGGAGTAAAGGAGAATACAAATTGTGATTAAAATATTTTTGATACAAAAAAATTAAGATCTTTGTAACTTAACCTTGGTCTCTTTTAGGATAAAATAATTTGGCTCATTCTTTAGATGTTCGGATTGAATCCTGATGAAAACAATTCTCTGTAAACATTATATTTTGATCTCTCTTTTTGCCTTTTTTTTTTTAACCCTAGGATGAATTTAACTGTATACACACACACACACACACACACACACACACACACACACACACACACACACAATGTTCAAGGAGAAATGTCTAGATTAGTACAGACGTCAGAATTTTCCAGTTTTTATTCAGAAACTTTTAATTCCTTCTAATGGAATTGATGGGATTAGTTGACTTTGGCAGTTATGTTATATACCAGAGGGAGGGTCTTTCTGTATTTTCCTGCAGGAATGATTTACAACCTCATAAACACAAATCAAGGGAGCCCTTTCCTCCCTTTCTTGTGTAGGAGTGTATTTGGTGTATAGAAATCTCCTAATGAATGCCCTCACTCAGGTGTTCCCCACCTAATGCTGCACTTAGCAGACTCTCTGAAGAGTGGGTCCTTCTTTCTCTCTTTCTGGGCTATACTCCTCTTTTGGGCGGCTGCAGCACTATCCCACTCTTAACTGCTTATACGTGAAGCCGAGGGTGGAAAACCATGCCCTACACAAGAAGCACCTGCTGTGTTTAAAACAATACATGTGTTCAAGACTCAACAAGGCATTTTGAATCACAGTGAGGTTTAGAAATTAGCAGATTAATTTTCTACAAGAATCCTAGAGGGAATTGTCTTTTTTCCCCACTTTGTATAAAAAACACACTAACTTAACCTATTGCAAAGATCCAATTATATTTTGTAAAAAAATGTAACTAAGATTCTAAGCTGGTTAACATATAAACTAAACTTAAGATAAAGAAATTTGAGTAATATACTTCTGTTTAGAAAATCTTAAGTTCCTAACTTAAGAAGGTTGTTCTGCCTTTATTACAATAGCAGTTTAGAAATTGATTCCTTACCTGAGTGTTGGTGAATTTTATAAGAAGTTACAGTTGTTATATGAAGAATAATAACTTTAATAATAACTAATGTCTTCTGCAATGATTTACATTTTATTTTTGCTCATCTTAGAGAACAGCCTCACAAAATAGGAACTACTCATATTTCATACATGAAGGAACTTAGACTAGGAGAATTTGGTCAATTTGCCCATGATCACCAGGCTAGCAAATGATAAAATAGATTCAAACCCACGTCTGCTTCATTTCCCCACACAACTTCTTTCCTCCCTGCCATGCTGATTACTAATATGTATCAGAAACGGTTCAAATATATATAAATCATTTGTTTGATTGTAGAGCCTATGACTTTGCCTAAATTCTCTTAAAATTGAAGTAATTATAGATTTGTAAATAGCAATATATTTACAATATTCACTTTTTAGAAAAAGCTGACACAAAACTTTAATCAGGTAGGGCAATGATTGAAGCATTATTCTTTGGTCAAAATCAAGTGTCATAATGCTAACAAACTGGATTTAATACAATATTAGAACTACTTTTAATGAATGAATATAGTACTTATGCTCTTTCACATATTGTATATCATTGTTCCATTTTAAGGATTATGAAATGACACCATTTTCCCTTGTTCATATCTACAACTATTTATCTCATTTGCTGAGAGATTCTTGAACTTGCCTCATTTGTCTGACCATTAAACATTAAAATCAGTAGACCTAGCATGGCTTGTTAATCTCTGCCTTACCTGGCCTCTGGTATTCTTCAAGTCCAGTTTAAGACTCACCCTCAGAGAGTTTGTGGTGGTTGATCTCACTTGATTAGATTCCTGTCTATCTTGGCACTGCTCAGCTTTAATTTCTGCCACATTAGTTTATACAATAAACTTGTTATTTCATTTCACATACGTGCTTGAAATCTTAAGTCATATCAAAGCCTTTAAAGGGGCAGCAATTTTCATTTCTTAACATTTCTATAATATTCATTCAATGGAATGAATAGTGGAATGCCTCAAAGAAGAGTTACCCTGACCCAGGGTTAAAACTGAGCCAGACTGGATGACAGGTCGTCAATTGCCCAGTCTTAGAAAAGGAACAACATTTGATTCTATCATATACATTAGAAAAACATTATTAAATAAGATAAGGTCAAGATTCATCCTTATAGAACATTATTTGTTAAACATTTTCTAGGATGGTTTAGAATCCAATAACTTTCTCTGGGAACAGTTGTATATCCCCCTGGAAATTTAATCTTAACCACAGTTTATAGAGGTGGGGGGCTTTCCAGGTGGCTCAATGGTGAAGAACTCCTGCCAATGCAGGAGACACAAGTTCAGTCCCTGAGTAGGGAGGATCCCCTGGAGAAGGAAATGGCAACCCACTCCAGTATTCTTGCCTAGAAAATTCCATGGATAGAGGAGCCTGGCGAGCTATAGTCCATGGGGTTGCAAAGAGTTTGACTGAGCGTGCGCACACACACACACACACACACACACACACACACACACACACACACACACACACACACACACACACACACACACACACACACACACACACACACACACACACACACACACACACAGGTTTTGGATGAACTCATCATAAGGACCAGAATGAAAAGTTTTGTGGAAGTTACATTATAGCTATTACCATTCCTCCATCTACCAAAAATTTGTAATAGAGTATCTAAGAGAAATTGTTCTTAATTAGGCTATCTATGGTAGCTCAGCTGGTAAAGGCTCCACCTGCAGTGCAGAAGACCCCAGTGTGATTCCTGGGTCGGAAAGCTCCCCTGGAGAAGGGATAGGTTACCCACTCCAATATTCTTGGACTTCCCTGGTGGTCCAAACAGTAAAGACTCCACCAGCAATGTGGAAGACCTGGGTTTGACCCCTGGGTTGGGAAGATCCCCCTGGAAGAGGGCATAGCAACCCACTTCAGTATTCTTGTCTGGAGATTCCCCATAGACAGAGGAGCCCGGTGGGCCACAGTCAACGGGGTCAAAAAGAATCGTATACAACTGAGTGACTGAGCACAGCACATACTGATCATGACCGCATATCTTTAATTTTTTAAAGTGTTTTTGAAATGTGTTGGAAATAGTTGCATATATATGCACATGTTGCACTGGTCAGAAAGCATCAGGGATGGATCATTTTGTTCATGGTAAAAAATTGGAGCTTTGGGGCCAGATCCCATGTATGTGGATACATGTTTTGTTTGGCCTGCCTCTTTATTAAAAAAAAATTAAAAAAAACCATGGAATTTCACATTTTTAAAAACCCCTGCTTCTTATGAGGAACTAGAAGGTTTTATAACACTGGGTCCTCTTTCTTGTAGGGTAAGATCAGCTGAGACTGAGCATTAGCTATTCTCTTTAGAGAAGGCATGCTTTCTCTAGTTTGCCCCTGTCCTCAGCACTTCTTAGAGAGATTTCCACCAAGCCCACCTCAAGCATTCATTATCGTCCTTCTGTCTGTAAGCATTTAAGTGATTCCTGATTTAGTCTAAGCCCTGCATTTTAAACTATTAAAAGGAAAGCTGAGTCATTTACAGTGATGCATCTAAGCCCTGGGTGTTATCCACTGAGTGATTAGATGCTTCAGGAGTGAGTTACTTTTAAAAATTTCAAAAGGATTTTTAAAATAGTAAAAGCCTTCTATTAAAGTTGCACATACATATGTACATAATGAAATTTTTCAGACTGATTGTAATGTGATTTATTATACAAAATATCTTCCATATCCCGTTTTTTAAAAGCTGAACAATAAAATGGGTTATATGTATTTCTGTTAGACATGAAAGACACTAGGTGTCCTGTGTGTATTTAAGAGAAGAAGACAGACTTTCAGTGTAGATAGTTCTGCCTAGCTAACTGAGAGAACTGATTTCTCAAGCACAAGGGTAGAGCTCTTTCTTCCTTGTCTTTCTGTCAGTTGGTGCTGGAATATCTGATGGCGAGAAAGAATCCAGGATCCTAAGATGTGTTAATGGGGAAATCTGACTTTGGCTCAAGTGCTAGAAACTTACATACTGCTCCATGTATCCCCAAGAAGGATTAAAAGAACAGAAGAACCTAACTGCTCCAAGAAGTTCCTAGTAACTGAATCCTTTAAATTTTCTTGGCCTTCTTGAGCAGAAATTCTGACTCTGGATCAGAGAGACGTTCTTCTCTAAATAGATCCTTTTCTTGAGAGAAAGCTAATGCAGTAGCACTGAATTCATTTAAATGAACAAAAAGCTGGCAGCATAGTTTTTAAAAAGTATTCATAACACAGCATTTCTTAAATGAAAATGAATACCTCCCACAACACGCACACACACACACGTAACACGCAGACACTCACCTTACATAGTTTCTTTTTATTGCCTATCAGATTTACCCAGTCAAACAGAAAAAAATATAGAAAACCAGTTTCAGCATGGTAGCAATAGTTGATAAGCCCACCTGCCACCAATATACAGGAGCTTTTATCAAGACATAATAGAATGCTAGAGAACTAATTATAGTATCATTTTTCAAACATGACATTCTCTGGAAGTTCAGATTAATTTATTCTCTCAATAAGTTTTTTGAATGCACACTTGATGAAAAGCATTGGTTGATGTGCTGAAGATGATATAAAACATAAACTCAAAGCCCCACCCACCAGTGGGTTACTGTCCAATCAAGGAAAAATCCTAATGCAAAAGTGTGTATGACCAAGGCCAGGGAAATGGGCAATGAATGTTACGGTTCTAACACCAAGAGCTTAATGACTTTTATAAAAAGAGGTGAGACTTGAGCTCAACCTTGAAGAATGGGTAAGATGGAATAAGGAAAAAGTTTCAAGTCAGAAGTGTGCACTGTTCAGCTGACCATAAGAATCCCCTGCTGTCTAGAGAGGAAGGTTCAGTTGACAAGAAGTAAATTAGGTTAGACAGGAAGGAACTTCATGGCTAAAAACTCAGGCAAGGCCAAATTGCCTGGATTTGAATTCTGATTCTGTCAATTACTAGCTATGTAAATATGGGCAGATGCCTTCACCTCTTAAGCCTCCTTAAGGCATCTGCAAGCATTTTGATTAGAATAAGACCAATATGATATCGCTGCCTGAGAGATTATGAGAGTTCATTTATGCAAAGCACTTAGCACAGTTGCTGGCACATTATTTATACTCTAAGTGTCAGCTACTCCTGGTAGAGATGATAGAGAATCCAACATTAGGTGGATTTGAATGCCAGAGTGAGAAATCTAAACTTGAACCTGTAAGTACAGTGAAAGGCACCAGTGGTTAGTTTGTTTGAATTTGAGACATGATAGAGATGATGTTTTCAGAAGTTAATTTGGTGGTTTTTGCTCTAGAAAATGAGTTAGAGAAAGGAGGCAGGAGAGGGAAGGCATGTGGGAGGCATAGTCTGGATGTGAAACACTGAAGGTCTAGATGGAGAAATTTTAAAGGAAAAAAATCATTGAGAAGTTGTTATTAATTAGCTGCCAGATGTTGAATATTAACCATTTGGGGGCATGTGCCCCTTAGTTATGGGTCATCCTCTCACAGGTATACAAATACACTTGCATAAGAAATCTTCGTGCAATTTCAGGGAGTCATGGGTGCCAGGAAGTGCCCTCTTTGGGCCTGAGATGTACAAGATGAATGAAAAAGCAGAGGGTGATGGCACTATCACGAAGAAATGCAATAATAAAAATAGCATAATGATAAAGTAAATTAGTAGATCATATTGCATATTTTATATTGCTACACTGCATTTATTAGTTTGTTGACTATTTTGGGTCTTGATGTGTGATATTATATCCTTTTATCTTTAATTTTTTTCTCCTGGAAAAAAATCTTACTTCATTTAAGTGGTCTGTCAAATGCTACTTTCATGCTTAAATGGTAAGTGCAGGATGTCATATTGTGCTCCACACTGCTAGATGTGGGCTTCTTTAATGGCTCAGCAGTGAAGAGTCTGCTGGAGTAGCTGCAGGAGACGTGGCCTTAGACCCTGGGTTGGGAAGATCCCCTGGAGGAGGAGATGGCAATGCACTCCAGTATTCTTGCCTGAGAAATCCCGTGGACAGAGGAGCTTAGTGGGCTATGGTCCATGGGGTTGCACAGAGTGAGACGTGGCTGAGTGAGTAGGCATGCAAGGCCAGATACAAATTTCTTTCCTGTTTTGATAATTGGCGTCTTATATCTGTTCTTTTAAATTTCAAAATCGAAGAGTAAACATTGTCCAAAATTATTTTGGGGCTTGAAAATTTAAAAGAAATCTGCATTGGGATACTCCCTTTTCTATTTCTAACACCAAAAAATCTGGACTGGAGAAAGGGGTACAGGGGTTTATTGTATCTGTCTTACCTTCATGTACTACTGATTACCCTTCTGCCTACTTACTCCTATGCCCCATATCATAATTAAGCTGGCTAAATAATAGCCAATGTGTTTCTAATTTCATTTTCCCACATTCTTTCCATAAAAGAAGACAAGAAAGCACAAGCGGAAGATACGCACTTTCTTTGGATCAGCAGTCTGATTCCCAGTAGTCATTCCAAATGCCTTTCTTTAGGTCTTTTATTATTTCTTTTATGTTCAGAGCAAGCTCATCCATACTTAATTTTCTGGCAGATACCAAGAACAAATTGTGTCTTAATTAAAAGTGCTCACATATCACACAGGATGTGAACATAAGTTTTTACTAATAATATATCCATTTTTTTTTTCATCAGGTTGATCCTTTAGGAAATCTCAAATCACATTTTATGAATATTTACCAAGCTTTCATTGTCAATCCTGAGAATCAACAATCTAATACTGCCGTTTAGGCTGCATCTAACGTAAGACTAAATCTGCTATCTTGAAAACCAATTGATCAGATTCTACCAAATAGGGTAAACTGAGATACCAATAGATAACAAATCAAATGAGCAATTGACTCATTAGGTCAAAATTTTTATATTTTCATGGATGCTAATCACATGAATATACCTTTAAAGTTGTATCAGTTATTATTGCAAATGTAATTCTCACCAAAATACATTGACAATGGGCTCTGGAAAAGAGGTAAAGTATCTATCTTCAGTAAATCCTACTCTAATCACTAGAAAAATGTGGATATACCATGAGACTTAGAGATTATCAATTTTATATGATGCTAAATGTGTTATAGAATTAGTCTACATTTTTTTTCAATAATGATAGTTCATACACTCAGAGAGTTTTGAAGATAACAGCAAACTGGAAGCAATTTAGTTTGTCAATAAATTTAAATTTGAACTGAGTTTAAGCTAGACCAGGACTAATTAAAAACAAAACCAAATCTTTCTGTCTCACTGACCTAAGAGAAATGAAAACTTTAAGCATGGTCAGCTTGCCATAATGAAAAAAGTGAAAGGGTTAGTCAGTCATGGCCCAGCCTTTGCAACCCCATGGACTATAGCCCATTAGGCTTCTCTGTCTGTGGAGTTCTCCAGGCAAGAATACTGGTGTGGGTAGACATTTCCTTTTCCAGGGGATCTTTCCTGACCCAGAGATCCAACCCAGTTCTCTTGCATGCAGGCAGTTTCTTAACCATCCGAGCCACAGAGAAACCCTACCATAATGTACACCTCCCTAAACTAGAGCATTGCTGTCACTTAGCACCTCTAAGGTCATTTCCTGTTCTTTAAAATGAGAATTAAATCTGTACCTCTTCCACAGAATAATTGTAAGGATCAAATGAAATAAAAGGGTGAAAACACTTGAATAAGGAATTATTAATCCTAGGTGACACAGTTATTTAAGGAATGAATTCAGTTGTTCCAGATATTGACTTGTTTTCCTGCAATGGTCATTTTTCCCTTTGATTTTTGTTGGCAGTCTCTGTCCTGTCTTGCTCCTAATAAAACCTAGGAACTATTTTTCCTAATTGGATATAATTAGTAAGAATCCTGTAGCAAGTAGCTAGATGCCTTGATCATTATATGTAAAATTCCAGAGAAAACCATTGAGGCCTGTGGGCCCCGTCCAGGGCTTTCTGTTTTATAAGGGATGTCAGTGTGGAAGCGTAGGAATAGCCCTCCATGTGCTATACTTACATTTTCTCCTAACTAAGCAGATATGTCCATGTGAAAAGAAGCCCCACGTGTTCATTCTTGCTTCCAGTTCTCCTGCTAACAGAGAACTGTGTCTGCCCATTTCAGCAAAGGCAAAGGAGGAAGCTTTTTTGTTTTCTTCCCCATAAGCTACCTTTAACCAACAACATCCTGCAGAACACTAAAATCCGAACAGCACTGTTACAGCAGATGTGGGAGAGCCCTGTGCATCCTTTTCTGTCCAGCCTTGCGCCCCCGGGAGGTGGGAAGGCTGGGAGGAGGGAGTGACTCCTGGCTCCCCCATCACTAGAAACAAAGGGGGACATACCGTTTGGTATCCTTTCTAATGATTCTTGGGTTACTCTGATTTTGTTTTAGTCATCACGTGAGTTAATTGCAATGCTAATTAGCCCAGTTTATGGGACTGCCGAGCATTTGTACACGAGGGTTCTTTGTTTGATCTGCTACATCATAAGCTTAGTCATTTGCTCACCAGCACGGAGGGATAGCACATATAATTAAACATGGAAGAACACACCTTTATCTGTATTAACCAAGAAAACTATTGAAAACCAACAGACTAATTAAGGGTAATGATGAATGGTTTTGATCAGCAATTTTCTTTTTTTTTTAATATCGAAGTTGGCGCCTGGAAAGAGTAGAGTTGGGGGCTGCTCCTCTCCCAGCTTTCTACCCAGAAAGATAAAGAGAGAGAGAGAGATCCTCCTGCTTCCTTTCCATTTCTTCTACAAACTGTTTTTACATATAATTGAACGGATGCCTTTATTTCAAAAGAAAAAAAAATAATTCTAGAGCTTGTTGGGATCATTTTCTGAAGAGAGGACATTATGCGTGCCTGAATTCCACGGGTGATCTGAGGAGGAGTGAGCTGCTGCTTGGACCATTACCCATCATTGTTGAACAGCAGAGTAATTAATTGGGCAAATACGTCAGGATTTGGCGGATACACATGCAGAATAACTGGGCAGCAGCAACATACATACTCTTTTAATGTGAATAAAGCAGCAGTACTTCTGTGCCTGTGTGCTATGTCAGATGTCACTTTTTCCCCTTCCTGGCTTTATCCATTCCAGATTATTTTGTCCATCTTTATGTACATGCTGGAAAAGGGGTTATCACAAAGAAAAAAAAGACTGTAGATGAGCAAGTTTGACTCACGTGTCTTTATTTTTAAAGGAATGAATTTGATTCACTATGCCTCCATTGCCTGATTTTAAAAACAGTTTGATATTTGCACTGGAATGGTTAAATCAGCATGAGGAAAGAGTATTTTTGAATTCCAGGGGCTTCTCAGATAACTGCCAAGGCCTTCTAATTACTGTGCAATATAAATGTGAAAGCTTAGTTTTCCACTTAAAAGTTATCTATGAGGTAGAAAAAAAGGCACAGCATTTGCCCTGGATGAAGTGAGGAAGGAAATTTGGTCACCCTCTTCTTATTAATAGTTCTCTAGGAAAGTATAAGCTATCAAAAATCTAACACTTCATTTGAACATTTCAAAACAACTGACAAGGGTTTAGAGGAAAACAGTATGATTATTATTGTTTTTAACATAAATCATCTCTGACGGTGAAATCTAAATGTAACAAGAAAGCTTAAGTTTTGATTTAAAAGGAACTCAATTCCTTGTCATCTCCACTTCTCAAGAGGTTAAATGACAATTTTTTTTTTGTTCTGATCACATTTTAATCCAGATAACAGAGGACTCGCGCTTCTAATTCAGACTTTCTGGTAAGGCTTAGCTTGTCACAATGTATAGCTTTCTTCCCTTTGATAAGGTCAGTTTGCCAAAAAGAACAAAGTGCATATGAGTAATACATTACTCAACCACTTGTATACATACATCTATTTTTCTTACCAGGTCTCACTATTCAGAAAGGTACAGACATGGCACCATGATAAAAAGGGTCATTTAAAAGACTTCGCAGAGGCTCTGTACTGTGAAGGATTGAATTTTCACTTGAATGCCTACATTTTCACATCTTTTTCTTTGCAGAAATATTCCTTTTGAATGGCAGACTGCAATTGGGTAGGTTTTTTTTTTTTTTAAGTCACTGACCAGGAATATATAAAATATTAGAAGGCATTTGTCCCAGTGGAAGAACACAGTTCACTGAAAAGTACTGGGTGGTTATTAAGGAGGTTATACAACTTTGCCTCTTCAGATTGGTGGGTTCCCTTTGACAAGAGCCTCAAGTTCAGTCAAGGTGGAACACCACAGTATACCACTTCTAAATGACAGCCAATTTAAATAACTTGTGAAATCATTAGCCCCAAAGCCATCTCCCTGGTAATTTTTCATAATCACAGCCAATGTATATTTTGAGGACCATACAATGCTGATTCTGGTTTATTTCATCTTTCTATCTATTTCACATTTCATGAGAATTTAATGAGAACTATGCTCATGACTAATTTTTAAGACCTCTAATTTTTCCTTAAGTGGTTTTAAATATCCCAGATTTACTTAAAAGGAAAAGAGGCAGAGAGATAAAAATCTAGTTAATAAATACACTAAAACATATAATCTTGGTTATTGGATTCTCTGGGAAGTTAGTGTTAATTTGGTTCTGCTGAATGCAACAAATGTTTCTTGATCTCCTACTACCAGTCAGGTATTGCACTAGGATCATGGAGTAATATAATAAAAATGAGTAAGGCATCTTCTCTATTCTTAAGAATTCTACAATCTAATGAAAAAAGTAAAGTGCACAACCATAATAAAAGGTAGACTGTGATGAATAAAGACAGAAAGTCACAAATCAGGGAGATTTCTTCTGGCTGAGTTACAGAATATTTCCCAGAGGAGAAACCACTTAAACACATCCTTGAAAGATGCATTCAGTTGGGGTAGCCGTAGGAGAGGGACAGACATGATCTGATACAATTGATACATCCCAGATGGGACAATGGCAAGAGGAAAAGCATGACAGTGGGCAAATGCAGGACCTTTTGTATGATAGGGAGTACCTGGACTGGATATAAACAAGCTCCTTGAGGTAGAGTGATGGAAGTCAAGAGTGAGCATCTCTGTTGACACACAATGACTCCACTAAAGGGTTTGGAGTTGGGTTGTGGTACTGTGGGTGATAGGGAGCAAAGGCATGTCTATCAGAACTGGATTTGTAAAGCCCATAAAATATTGTTCCTTTCTTCTCATGTATAATTTATGTTTTTGCCTATACTGCTGAAGATTTTTTTTGAACTTCAATTCTCTTCCCTACCCCACCCCATCCCCCCCCCCCTCCCCACCCCCGCCTCCTGTTGGAACTAAATCAGAGGGATAGAGAAGTCAGAATCTGTGTCACACACAAGCATTCATGTCCATTTGGGAACCAAACGAAGTTATTAAGAAATTCCATAGTAACGACAGTGATTTTGTGACTCTTATGTCTAGGGGATATTGCATATTGTCATTTTATAAAAACACTCAGAATTACTTCTGAGTTATATGGAATCAGAAACAATTTTAAATTTTTTTGAAAGCAGAACAGGGACATCTTGTTCACATTCTGGAACAAAACTGGATGAAAAAATTTCTCTCAGGCTTTTAAGAAATAAACTGACAGGTTTATTTCTAAATTTTGGACAATTTTATTTCTAAACATTGACTTTTGATAAAGTTACAAGGAGTAAGACACATTGATTAGATCACATACAACATCATCATATTATTCAAATGCAATGCTCAGTAAGCTCCACCCACTGCCACCCAGTTCTCTTCCTAAGACTTCTATAGTTAATGGGTAAGGTACCTACATTTTACAGATTCAAGCTCTCATTAGTAAATACAGATATAAATGATCTTTTTCTAAATTTTATATTACTCTAAGCTATGAAAAATAAAGTCTTATTTTTTAAAAAGATGAGACTATTGAAATGGCAGAGATGAAATGGCAGCAAGAATTTCAACTATAGAGGGGAAAAAGTGGAAGCAGTGACAGATTTTATTTTCTTGGGCTCCAGAATTAATGGGGACAGTGACTGCAGCCATGAAATTAAAAGACGCTTGCTCCTTAAGCTCCGACAAACCTAGACAAGTATTAAAGAGCAGAGACATCACTTTGCTGATAAAGGTCCATCTAGTTAGTCAAAGCTATGATTTTTTCCAGTAGTCATATATGGATCTGAGAGATGAACCATAAAAAATGCTGAGCACCGAAGAATTGACACTTTTGAATTGTGCTGCTGGAGAAGATTCTTGAGAGTCCCTTGGACTGTAAGGAGATCAAACCAGTCAATCCTAAAGGAGATCACCCTGAATATTCATTGGAAGGACTGATGCTGAAGCTGAAGCCTCAATATTTTGGCCATCTGATGTGAAGAACCGACTCATTGGAAGAAAACCTGGTGCTGGGAAAGATTGAAGGCAGGAGGAGAAGGGGGTGGCAGAGATGAGATGGTTAGATAGCCTCACTGACTCAGTGGACATTAATTTGAGCAAACTCCGGGAGATACTGAAGGACAGGGAAGCCTGGCATGCTAACAGTTCATGGGGTGGCAAAGAGTAAGACACAACTTAGTGACTAAACAATGACAATAAATGGTTTTCAGGCAAGACAGGTTATTATGAATGAGATTATTAGAACTGGAAGGTGGGCTAAATGTTATTCTGATGGCCTAACAGATCAGTTGTTTCTGGTATACATAGGTGGATGATGGATCAAACACATTCTGTTCATTTTAGTGTCATGTGGCTTTTTATCCAATAAATTGCTAAATATTTAGTCTCTCTGACTGTTGAAACAATTTGATACTGAAATAATTAAATTAGTGGCCCCCGATTCACACTCAGTATTTGAAGCAGGCAGATACAGTGGCACAGTGGGAAAGCAATGCTCATAAGCCACTTGGATTAAAAGGAATTGCTGTTCTTTCTTTTATAATTAGGAGTAGAAATATTTTATATATATAAGCTTTAAAATAAGGCATTCGTCTTTTGCAATTTCAAAAGTAGAAAAACATTTGCTGAAAACCTGAGAATAATGGCATTAATTTAGATATTTTTTTCCTGGCTTGAGATGTTGAACTTAATGTACAAATATTGTTTCTCCTTTTACTTGAAATTGCTACAATTAAAAGTTACAAAAAAGAGAGGGAAACAGAAAAGAAAAAGAATTGTGATTATTGTGGGTAATATTTGACAGACACTGCAACTAGCAAGAAGGCTAGATGACTCATATTTTCCAGTTTCATGAAATACACTGGTCTCAGTGTGACATCCTTAAATTTGAACATCCATGTTTAGCTCTAAACTTATTTTGCCTTCAGAGAAATATGTTCATGTGCTTGCTCAGTTGCTCAGTCATGTCTGACTCTTTGCAATGCTATGGACTGTAGCCCACCAGGCTCCTCTGTCCATGGAATTCTCCAGGCAAGAATACTGGAGTGGGTTGCCATTTCCTCCTCCAGGGAATCTTCCGGACCCAGAGATCAACCCCATATCTTCTGCTTCTCCTGCATTGCAGACAGATCCTTTACTGCTGAGCCATCAGGAAAGCCTCAAAGAAATATAGCTTAATAGGAATTCCTGTTTCTACCTAGATCTCTATATAAACATCTGATGAGGATGCCAATACCTCTAGGTAGAATTCATGCCTACTCGATTATCAAGTTTCAATATTTTTAAGTACCCATATATTAAAAGTGACTGTGCAGTCGACCCTGATTTGTATTTTTTTTTTTTAATGTCTCAATAAGATAGATGTTACCATAACAATGTTACAGATGAAGAAAGCTAAACTCAGGGTTATTGTTTATCTTGCTCCAGTTCTCATAATTTATAAATTATAAAGTTGTGATTTAAGTTCAGGTCTCAATCTACAAAGTCAAGTTCCTGCCCTTAACTATACTGCTTCCCTAAAGTAGAGTTTTTGGAGAATGATATGGTTGATGTTAAGAATGGATCTAAGGAGAAAGCCTTCATTCCTTCATTCCTCCAGCTAATACTTATTGAGGGTTTCCTGTGGGTCAGTGTTCTGGGGGCTGAGGAAATAGGAACTAAAATGAGCCCTTATAGATCTCCCATTTTGGTGGTAGAGAGTGTGCGTGTGTGTCACTCAATCGTTTCTGACTCTGTGACCTCATGCACTGTAGCCCACCAGGCTCCTTGTCCATGGGATTTTCCAGACAAGAATACTGGAGTGGGTTGCCATTTCTTCCTTCAGGGGATCTTCCCAACCCAGGGATCAAACCTGAGTTTTCTGTGTCTCCTGCGTGGCAGGTGGAGTCTTTACCACAGAGCCACCAGGGAAGTATATCTATATATCTCTATATATGTATAATATGTCAGATGGTGATAAGTGATGGGAAGAAAAATAAAACAGTGGAAGGCGGACAGAGGGTGATAGGGTGCTCTTTTACAAATGATGATGGGGGGAGACATCTTTAAGCAAAAACGTGAAGTCACTGATGGGATAAACCATGAAGATGCAAGGGGAGAAGTCTTGTGGGCAGAGGAAACAGTGAGGTCAGAGGCCCTGCATCACAAGGGAGTTTGGTGTGTGGATGGACAGGAGGGCCCGGGTGACCGAGGCAGCCCGAGAGGCATGGAGGGGTAGATAATTGTAAGGTGGTGGGGTGGCAGGCCAGGTGGGCCTTCACTGGCCATAGTGAGATAAACTCACTCCTCTGAACTTGACTGATAAGCTTCAGATTTTGGCAAAAGTAGTTTCTAATGCTATCAACCAGTTTGGGGCTCTGATGAACTCGGTGCAAAGGTCATGATGCATTTTTGTGCATATGGTGCAGAGGTAGTCTGTGAGTCATGTTTTCTATTTAGTCAAGTAGAATCACTGACTGATTATTTTAGTCACTTTTTGAGATCAAATTAATGATCCCTCCAATCCAGTGTTTGTGCGCTGAGAGGACAGTCTTCGTTCATGATAACTAAGCACAAATGTTTAGGGATGACTATCAGACATGGTGAATTATGACTTTAAATAAAACAAAGTCAGGAACACATGGTTGGGCCTTTGCATTTGAAACTTTAAAAGCTTGCTATTTCCAAAAAGACATGTTATTTTGTTACTTATTTTGGGCCCAGTGAGTATCTTCAGGTTTTACCTCTGCCTCAGTTCACTCTGCCTTGTGAGGACAGAGTAAATGTTCCAGTGGGGTAAAAAGATTTAAATAATATTCCATTCTCGTAGTTTGGTCACATAATGTTAATTAGGCAGGTGACAAATAGAAAAGTTAATTTCAATTTTACATGACCCGCTGTGTATGTCAACTTCCAGTTCGTCCAACTTGTGTCCTTCACTTCTCCAACAGATCAGGTACTCCATGTGGGGATGCCATCAGAAGAGAAATTAAATGATCTATTCTCCCACCAGAGCCTCAGGAATTGCAAGGGTAACTTTCATTAACCTTGATGGATCTTTCTCATGAAAAGCCCTTGAATGTCAATGGGAGACAAGACTCCAAAGAGTCTCTCCTACTTTCTTTACTATTGTTCATTTAATCAAAGAATGACAATGACGCATCTGTCACCAGAGATTTATACTTAAGTTCTGTAAAACTTCTCAAATCAAAACTTGGGACCACCAAATGACTCACTAAAAAAAGTGTCAGAGATAATTGCCACAGACACCTTCAAAAATATTTATTGTAAAAAACAAGAACAGAACCCAGAAAGTGTTTCTCCCATTCCTTCTCCCAACCCACATATGTCAAGGTAAGTTCCTTTAAAGAAATAAACCACCTGTGCCAACATTTGTCATCTGCCTCTGATCTGAATCTAGCTCTCAAACTTAGTTTTCTGGCACAGCATCACTGCACGTCTGAAAGTACATCTGAAAGTATGGTGCTTTGTGGTTGACATCAGTATTGAGCTTCCTCTGCCTGGGAAGTGCTGCACTTGGCCTCTTAGAAGTCTCAAAACGATGCCCATTGGCCTGCTGCGTTTTCTCAGCATGTAAGGGCAATAAAAGATTGGTGCAGCCACTGAGAACTGAAAAAAAAAAAAAACAACGATGCCCATTTCAGTATCAGTAAGGTAAATATTAAATACATGAGAGGAAGGACAGCACCTCCTGCCCCCATACTGTGACACCCCTGACCTCCTCCTTCACTCACTGAGCGCAAGGGCTCATCGACCCTATTGACAGGAAAGGCCACTGAGGATTGTAGAATTTTGCAAATTAGTTTTAGTCCCTTGTGAGCGATCCAGTAATTTATACTTAATAGGAATTAGAAAGAGGTCTTCTACCAAAATGTGTCAGAGAGGCAATGGGTTAATAAGAAATGTGAACTTGGATTCCATAGAGAAGAGGCTGAGAAACTCCACTCCAAAAGCAATGGTTTGCAGGAGGAACTGCAGGAAAGGCAGTGAGGGAACCCTGGAAAGGAGGGTGCAAACAAAGGGAAGCCTCTGAATGGGTCAGAGGCCACCTTCAGCCATTGCCAAAGCAGGTAACTTTAGTAGGGAACAGTAGGCAATTTGATTTTTTTTTTTAAATGAGTCAGTTTAATTGGTGATGGTTTTGGCCTCTCTGGTGGCAGGAAGGATAATGAGACAAACTGTTAGATGTCAGAGTAGACAGAAATACTCAGTTAACTGACGTCCGTTCTTCATTCTCCAACGGACTGTGGTGGTTTTTAAATGCAGCATCAGGATGTGATTGTGTGTGGCTGTGTGTGCACATGTGTGCTTATATGAGTGAGATGGGAGAGGAGGGGGAAGGGCAGAAAGAGGTCCTTACCTGGTAGCAAAGCCTGTGGTAATGATGTGTGAGACTTCAGTTTGCCTGAGGTTTGTGGTCCTAACCTTAATTTAGTGGACTTTGCTTGGAACACAAAAGTTAAACATCTAAGAAAGTTAAATTGTTTTAGATCATGAGATCTTAGTTTTGAATATGGCATTTCTGTGTGTTTTGTTACTGGTAGTTGGCAAGATTATCTTTTATACACCCATACCACACACACACAGCTACATATGCATGGAAGATTAATGGGTTTACGCCATTGTATTGTATGTTAACTGTAGAAAATATTTTCAGAACAAGAGTTTTCAAAAAATGTTGGGAAACTTTTCTCCTTAAATTTTCCTCTTTCCCCCACCCCCCTCTCATTTCTAATTCTCACACTGACTCTGGGTAGTCCAGTGAAGAGTTAAGATGGTAACACAAAGACCTGACTGCTTAATCGTTTGTTCTTCCAGGACCTTAAAAAAAAAATCCATGGGGGAACTTGGCAATTGCTTCAAATTACAGCCATTTTACAGTCAACTGGTATCAATGATGTTTTTTTATATCAACAAAGATATAGCCATTAATAACTAATAAAGGTTTGTTAAACCAATGCTGATTTATTCAAAATAATATGTAATTCGAAGTCAGTGGTAGTCCTTAACTGATTAGCCGTTATGCATTCTTTACAAAATACTGAATAATCGGGAAGAATGTAACCACAAGTCAATTAATTAAGGTTGTTGGATTCTGGTTTGTCGCTTGTTGAATTAATGAGTTTGCTGCAATCAGTCCCAGTCTCACCTTTGGGCCTGAAAGGACCCCAGATATGCATGCTGGTGGCCTTGAATGGGTGACAGGCTGCTGTGGAGTCCCTTTCTCTGCCACTCATCTTCTCCCTCCTTTTGATTCCATTTTTCTTTGGAATAAAACAGACTAAAGCGGCTTGGTGGAGAAGCAGGATCACCTGGTGATGAGAAGCACGGACACTGGAGCCAGTCTGTCTCGGACTGCAGTCCCAGCTCAGCTGCTTCCTAACTGGGAAGCCAGCTTCTTACTTGTTCAGTGCCTCAGTTCACTCACCTGTAAACTGGGGATGGTAACAAAGGTCCATGAATCAGGGTTGTTATGAAGATTAAGTGAGTTGTTGTTTGCAAGGTGATCTGAAGGGGTATATAGTACATGGAAAGCTCCAAACATTTATAGTAAATAAATGTCCTCAGCAAACATCATGAGACCAAGAATTATGGTTATGGTTACTTTAAGTGACCGTAACCATCTCTTCATAAAAGGACAGCTGCAAAGACTTCTCTGGCAGTCCAGTGGTTAAGACCCCGTACTTCCAGTGCAGGGGGTTCATGTTCGACCCCTGGTCAGGGAACTCAGCTCCCTTATGCCTTGAGATATGGTCAATAAATAAATAAGATAAAAATTAAAAAATAAAAGGACAGCCGCAGAGAGAGGAAAAATCCAAGTTCTGCTGCCCTGCACTCTTCCACCCCATGCCTAACTCACTGAGCCCAAATCTCCTGAGACTCAGTTATACGCCCATGGGGTGCTTGTCTGAGGCTCTCCGCAGTTTAGAAAAGAACAGCTTCTGTGGTTCTTCCAAATGTGTCTTCAGTTAACACTGAAATTGCAATTACAGAAGAGCCATGCAGACAGACTTCTTATATGGTCTCAATTAAAAACACACATGCCCAAATTTTCATAGTTAACATGAAGAATGCCCTATGTACAGGCTTCCTGGGTAGCTCAGTGAATAAAGAATCCACCTGCAATGCAGGAGACCCGGGTTTGATCCATGGGTTGGGAAGATCCCCTGGAGGAGGGCATGGCATCTCACTTCAGTATTCTTGCCTGGAGAATCACAAGGACAGAGAAGCCTGGAGGGCTACGGTCTGTGGGGTCACACAGAGTTGGACACCGCTGAAGAGACTCACGCACGCATGTGCCCTATGTATGTCTGCTCTAACCCAAAAAGGAATTGAGCAGTTATCTATTTCTTTAAGATGAAGTAACAAACGTGAAAAACAATAGATACTCTGTTTTTTCATGTGAATAACTGTCTTCTCTGAAAGTTCTTTCCTCGGGGAATTAACTGACTTCCCCATAGCAGCAGGGGTTTCGGAATATAGACAGTCCCATGCTTATGACCTCTTTTTCACATAAACTCCAAGTTCAATCATATTTGGAGTCTGTAAAATTCATATAGGAAAATTACCTCATAATTTATTGTTATGTATGAGTAAATCTGACATATATATTATTTAATATCTCACAAATCAAATATGTTATAAATAGGGCTGTAGGGCAAAATGGATCCAAGAAAACATACCAACACATTTGTACTAATTACCCCCGAAATGTTCTCAAAGAGAAACAATTTATAGGATATTATATCTAATTCTTCACAGTTCAAGGAAGTATAGTATGAATAGTGTACCCAGTATTCCAGCATTTCAAAGAGAATTAAAAAAAAAAAATTATGCTAGAACCCATGGTAGAAAGAAGGCTCATAGAACAGAAATATTTTCCTAAAAATCTCCAATAAGGGAAAAATGTGTATTCACAGAGATAATTTTTCACTTGTTTTAGATTTTAATATTTCAGAACTTCCTATTTATTAAAATGATTGGTTTTGCTTTTTTATTTTAACAAGCAGTTTTAATTATCTGACTCTCATTGACTATTCATGATACAGTGTAAACGGGGGATGGAAATCAAGAAGTAGCAGCAACATAGATGCCCACCATCCGGCTTGCTTTCTCAGTCTGAGAATGGGTGGACCAGGAGTCCCTCCTCTTTGCCAGAGGAAAAGGAGGCAGGCTCACCCTGAACAGGAGCGAAGCACTGTTCCCCATGTCTTTCAGCAGGGGAGAAGGGAGGTTTTTGGAACATGAAGAGTATGTCTCTACCAGTTACGGAGTCATTTCTGTGTGCCAGGATGCTGCCAAGTGTTTGCTGCACATCTCATTGAATCCTTACGGCTATCCCGTTTCACAAAAGAAGCAAGTGCACCTCTGTGTGGCTAAAGAATTTGCTCAAGGTCACACAGCAGTAGATGGGATAGAAACCAAGTCTGCACAGCTCCTAAGACATTGGAATCACTACACTACTGCTCACTAGTTCAGGTCACACAAAGGGCACATGTTCATGGGGTGGTTGAGAGGATCCCGCGCAGCCTTCAAATTCCACATCTCCTCTCTATGCCCCCAACTAAGCATTTTGTTGATATATATCGAAAATGATTAAAACAGAAAAATTGTGTTGTGCTTTTTATAACACTAGTAATTTCTGGGCCATAAAAGACAATAAATGATACTAACAATACCTCTACCACCAATTCCAAGAATAATTTCTACTGCCATTTCCTAGGCATTTACTTTAGGTACTTTGCAAAACACTTTGCATGTATTATTTCATTAAAATAAAACAGCCACAAATTTTACCATCTGAATCTCAAACTAAGTTGAAACATGTATGTATATTTTCTCAGAAGTAGAAAATATGGGCACACTTTTCGATTTCCCTGTTCCTATTCTTACTCCAAGAGGACCAATTTTCTGTTGTCCAAAGTCAGGTAAATAGAGGTCTGAGTGATTAATCCATGCCTTGGGCCCGAAGAACATACAAAGGGAAGTAAAGTCAGTTAGCAGGGGCTTAACAAGGTAAGACTGAGACCAGAGACCCACTACAGAACTAATTAAAATCAAATTTACTCATTTTTTGTTCACCTGCTTGTGCCAGGTGGTAGACAGGATGACCTGTGTTCTTCTCTCAACATCCATGGAAGTTAGCAGGCCGGTGACCTGTCACTTTGGGGCAAAAGGAGACTCATCCTGCCCACCCCCCCACCCCAGTACAACATTAAGGGAAATGAATCTCATTCTGTTCTTTTGGGGGAGTAATTTATCAGATGATTTATTTCCAGTGCAGTCTGCATGACAAGTAAACAAATGTGTTATTTTTGCCCACTGTAGTTGGATTTTAAACATGGAGAAAGAGACAGACTAAGTGTCTTTCTAGGATATGTGAGTAGCTCTGACAACAGCTTTGAAAAATAAAGGAACTCCACTACGTGGCGTTTAGCAAGAACTGATTTACATACTAGAGTAGATCTTTCATGAATTCTGCCAACGTAGAGAGGAAAGGGGAGGGAAAAAAAGGTTCCAATTGCTCGCTACCACTGTGCATGTTGATGAATCCCCCAGCACATGTTAATTAATGCCCTATTGTGTTTGGCAGACTACCAGGGACTGTGATTGTACACGGGCTGATCCTTTAAATGGAGAGTGGCTTACTCTATATTGAAAAGAAAAAAGATGTGTATTTGTATAAGGCACAACTATCCCTTAGGAGTAAGTGTTTTGCTTTTAGTGCAATTAAGAGAGAAGAACTGCCATCTATCACAATATTTTATCATTATATGTAAAAAAAAAAAAAAAACCTCAACCCCAGGAAAGTAAGTTTAAAAAAATCACAGAAATGTCATCGTTTTTAAGGAAAAATAACATTGCTCCCATTGCCCTATCCAAATTTGTGTCCAAATTTCACCCACAAATGGTGATAATGAATACTGTAATTTACTGTCTTGTACTCTGGCTGGAGCAGAGAATTGTATTCAAGCAATTAAAAGGAAATCCTCGTAATAAACACATGGCAATCCTGGAAAAAATAAATAATGCTGTGCTGGCAACAGCGGGAGTTCAAGTAGGGCAAAAGAACCAGAAGATGCAAATTCCCTAGGCTGAAGCTTACAGAAATCTTCGGTCCTGCTAGAATTTTAATTTTAATCATGGACAAAATTTTAATTTTACTTTAAATTTTGATCATGGACAAAAGGATGGACTAACCACTCAGCTCTTATTTCTTATTTGTTTTAATTTGCTTTTTACTACTCGCATTGTCAAGAGCTGATAAATATTGGATGTCTTAAGGCATGAGTGGCCTAGAAAAATAAATTGCCTTTTATTATTGCTTGTTATGAATAAGATTGACATATCTAAGAAGCTGCTGCAAGAGAGTCCAAAAAGATATTGCAGCCAAATCGATTAATTAAGTGTCTCTCACCATTGTAAATAATAATAAACTTCAACTGCGGCTTACTAAAGAACCCACCTTTTCCCAACCCACATTACTTTAGCTGAAATAGACTGAAATCTTTTTTATTTGTTTTTTTTCCTTAAAAATGACTTCAGCCATTTGGGCTTCTTTGTACTTAGGAGTTTGTCACATTTCCCCAGAACATTAGAGCTTTATTCAAACCAGTGATCCTTTATGTGGAATACAAGGGCCACCTAAGCCAGAATCACTTGCGGAGGTTTGTCTGAAATATAAGTTCTAGAAATCCATGTCCCCCGAGGCTCTGATTCACTAGCTTAAAGTAGAAGTCCACGAATCTGCTTTTTAAGTAAGTACCCAGGCAATTCCAATCATTTAAACTATACTATATGCTCTTCTTTGAGAGTTTATGGGCCCTTTCTTCCCTTTTCATTGCAGTACTCTTCTTTTTATTGCAGTGCATGATTTCCCTGGACAAGAGTGTTCCCTAGAGGGGGTGGTGTCGTTGCTGTAGATGGTCAGGTCTGTTCTCCTTATGGTCTGAAGAGGTAGGGACCCAACACCCAGGTGACCTTTAACTCAAAGTGCCAGAAGTTTTGGCCCTTCATGCCAGTGGGAAAGTCCTATGGCAACATGAAAGATAAAAGAAGAGGGTGGAGATCATCACAGAGTGAACCCAGAGATCTTTGCTGGGCCCTCCAACCGCTGGGAAACCTCCTTCTGGGACATTTATCCTTACTAACTGTTAACTCTTTTAACTAAAGGTACAAAACTCCAGCCTCATTAAACGGATAGAGTAGTGATTCTTTTTGCAATATAGGATGCTCAGGTCTGTGGGTAAAGAATAGCAACAATCTGTTGAGTATTTACTGTATGCCAAATAAAAGCTAAGTGCTTCATATACGTTACATCATTTATCTTTTCAGCAATAACTCTTTGAGATAGATATGACAATTCCCCGTTTTACAGATGGGGAGCTGAGATTCTGAGGGGATAACTAGTTTACCTGGAGGTCTGGTGGGAGACTTGAGATTCGATTCCAGGTTGGTCTGATTCCAGGGCCTGTGCTCTAATAAAGCAGGGGGCAATCCCATCTCCAGCCATTAAGTGGGTTTTCTCTTGCCTTTCTGATCAGCTGGTCTTTGTGCCCCATGTCTTTGAAATAAAGTCTAGGTTCTCTATGAGCATCTGCTTCCTTTGGGAGTGCTTCTAGCTACTATTACTATATTATAAGGTCTTTGAGATGAGAACAAATGGATTGAGCCCCACCTCTGGGTTTCCTTGCCAGCACTGTCAGAACCACAATACAATGGTGACGTGCTCAGGCTAAGTAAGCCAGGTCCTGCCGCTCTATTTTAGGACTCAAGGCTCTGACAGAGAGCTTACTGTTACATTGTCGCACAACATGATTACAATAGATGAAGTCACTTTCAAGGGAAGCCAGAGCCCAAACCCTGCCAGTACTTTGTTTAATGAGCCCAAGACAAAAATAACAGCATCTAATGGGCAGGGAGGCTGAGAGAATGGCACATAACAGTCTTTTCGGAATACAACTCTGAATTACAAAGTAAGGCAAAGCAAACTGCGAATTGGATTTGAAAAATCTCACTCTGCCCCAAGTAGTCATGACTTCACATAGAGAACTTTCTTTCGTGAGTGTATCCCAAAGTTGTACAAAGGAGAATGACCATTCTCCCATTGGGCTTTCCCACTGCTGCACTGCTGTGTGCCACTGCCCTCCCTTGGAAGCCTTCCTCACTAGAGACATCTCTTTTCCCAAGCTCTACCTGGCCAATGGCACATTGAAGGAGCAATGCGGTTGCGAAGGTGTACTCTTGCTATTTTAAAAAGGAAAGTATGCATGGAGATTTAATGCCAAAAATAAGTTCTGGCACCCAGGTCTTCTCTTTAAGTCCACAGCAGATCTTGACGCTTTATTTGCTTCTGCATGCTCTTGATCTGCCTTTGCTTGTAATTGTGACTCCAACATTCATTCCATTCAGTTCTTTACAACCGCCGCCCATCTTCATGACTTAGTATTGAATTCTGGTTTTGCCCCCAGAAGCTACAATTCTTCCTTAGACTCCTCTGATGGCTGTCTGATGTTAATTTCATCAAATTCCTAGATTCACTTTAAATTTCCCTCAACCTATGGCCAATATTTTATTCAAAAACTGTGAACTAATGATCAATCTCAACCAAAATCTTGCCTTATTATCCAAGCAAAAGTGATTTATTCCTTCCCTGTACTTGATTTAGACCTTTTTCATGGCTCTTACATTGGCTGCTATAATGATTACTTGTATACATCTAGTTTTCAGCTCATTGGTGTTAGGGATCAGGTCTCATTCACTTTTATCTTGAACATAGTGTAGAATTAATAATAATAGTAATGAGATAGAATTTAGTGACCCTCTGGTATGTTCCAGGCACTGTGTTATAAGGTTTTCACTCATTATCTCCTTTAATCCTTACAGGAATATTGTGAATTAGGCATTATTATTATTAACACTTAACAAATGAAGACACAAAAGCTTAGAGAGTTTCAGAAGTTTGCACAAATTTATACAATTAGTATACATGAAGCCAAAACCCTAAATCTGCCTAACAGGGACTCTTAATCATTGCACTGAAGTTTTTAGTGAATTGGTCACATGAATAACCCATTTATAAAAATAAATTGTTAAAATATAAACCTCTATTCAGTGTTTCACATGAATATATTACATGCCCCATATTTTGGTTTAGTTGTTAAGTTGTGTCCAACTCTTGTAACCCCATGGACTGTCGCCCACCAGGCTCCTCTGTCCATGAGATTTCCTAGGCAAGATTACTGGAGTGGGTTACTGTTTCCTTCTCCAGGGGATCTTCCTTACCCAGGAATCAAACCCAGGACTCCTACACTGCAGGTGGATTCTTTTTCAAATCCATAGGCATCTTTTTTTCTCTGACTCTGCAATATTTAAGGAATTTATGGCATTTAGAACTGACATGTAAAAGAAGTTTACATCATTAAAGATGAAAATAAAATGAGATTCAGTTAACCAAGTTGAACAGCTAATGGAAAGTGTGATGGAAGGACTTTATGGTGCTTTATATATAGTAAACACCCATATTAGTTGAAAGAAAAAAGAGATTGAATTAATGAACCTTTCAATCAACAAGCAAACATACACCAAAAATCAACCTGTATACTAGCTACTTTAGAATAATTACTAAAAACATATAACAACTCCATAAAATATTTGGAATTAGGCACACTGTCTATCCATATAGCGTACATCCCTGAAAATGATGGAAATACATATGGAAGTTGATCTCCGCAAAATCTCCATAATAGAATCATACCTGATCTCAAATCCAGAGTTAGTGGCACAAGCGTGTCATGTGCTTATTAGTTAACTATAACATTGTAGATGACATGAAATGTAACATGAATATATGGTAACTTGGCACATAATAGGCACTCAATGAGTGTCTATTATCTTTTCCCATCCCACACCTTCTTATCCTATTTATTTAGTGATATGACTTCAACTAATTACATCTTCCTGAAGCCAGACTTCCTCGAGGTCTTAGATCCCCATCACAGTGGTAGAAATCGTGCCTGACTTCCCTGGCAGTCCTCAGTTCCACCAAGAAGGGACAAAAAAGAGTTGGAATATTTGTGGTAATTCCATTCCCCTCTTTAGACCATGAGAGGTCTAAAGGGAACCCTCAAAGGAAGACAATGCTTGTGCCTCTTCTCAGCCTTCTGACTCTCCTCAGGGGTAAAGGAAGGGATTATAAGTTAGAGCAAAATCCAATTTCCTTGGAGTCTCACCTCCACCCATAAGTGTTAAGGCTGAGTTCACAGATTTAGACTTAGACTGTCCACAGCTTCCCAAGATCTCTTGACCTCTGCAAATAGGGGTCTATAGAAGGAAGTCAAGACCTCCGCACCTCCTGATCTCCTCACACTTACTACTCTTCCACCATGCTCTGCTTGAGTCTACCAGGGCTAATCCCATTATTCCCATGGTCCCTGTCTAGGTCACTCATCAAAGGAAGTCTGGGCGCCCAGTCACCCCTCCTGTTTGTCACTTTAATTTTCACAGGGCTCTGCACAACCTCTGACCGGTTCCCCTTTCCCACCGCTTCCACTTCATGAAATCCTTCCACTGTGTCCTCTGAAATTCATGGTCTGTAGTCAACAGAATCCCCTGAATCCTCAACTTCTCCAAACACTCCCTTCACCTTTTTCACTCAAATGGAAGCCTGGATTTTCCCCCGAGAAGGCTGGTTTCCTTACAGTCTCTCTCAGGTGTGGGTGGGTTTGTGGTTGTTGTTGTTTGTTTTTCTTCTGTAATTCTCAAACGTTTGGAACTGAAGGTTGGGAATATGTCCTTCCAAGCATTCTTTCTTTTACATCCATGTTACTAAATCCAGTGCTTAGTTTTGGTACTTATCTTTCTTGACTTGGCATTAGCAGTTGACAGAGTTGCTTCTTCTTCCTTGAAACTTATCTTCACTTGCCTTCTAGTACACCACACTCTCCTGATTTTCCTTCTGTGTCCCTAGCTATTCCTTCTCAGTCTCCTCTGCCTTTTCCTTCTCGTGTCTCTAACAAAGTTCACATCACAGTTTCCCAGGGCTCAGTCATTAGGTCTCCTCGTTTCCATATTTCATTTCCTGGGTGATTTTGTGGAGTCTCATGGATTTAATTAATAATGGGATAATTTAATTAATATGTTGATAGTTTCCCAGTTTATGTCTCTGGACTTCTCTTCTGATCTCTAGATTTACAGAGTTCACTGTCTACTCAGCACCTCCAATTGGAAGTGTGGTAGGAATCTTGTACTTTTGGCCCCCTACTTTTAATACTGACGGCAAAAAAAAAAAAAAAAAAAAATGATGCTCCAAAGTAACAGTCAGAGCATGTTACTCCTCTGTGCAGAGGCTGCAATGGCTTCCTTTTCTGCTCAGAGTACAAACTAAAGTCCTTACAAAGGCCTGCAGGGCCGTTCACCATCAGGACCGCTGTTCCCCTCCACCTGTGATCACTGTTCCTCCAACCTACTCTGCTCCACCCACACCATTATGTGCTTCTACTTGGGGCCACTGGTCTGACCCCCAGAACTCGCCCACGAATGTCTGCAGTTCCAACTCCCTCGCCACCTTGCAGTGTCACCTTCAGAAAGAGACAAACCCTCACCTGACATCCCTAGTTTATTTTGCAACCCCCTCCCAGCCCCACATTTATGAGCCTCTTTACCTGGCTCCAGTTTTCGTTTCCTCCTTCCATTATGCCACTCCTTTTGAACTGTGGTGACGTGTTGTTTTGTAAACATCTGTTGCTTGTTTTCTGTCTCCCCTGCTTGATTATGAGTTTCATAAGAACACACATTTGGTTCCTTTTTGTTCTCTGATTTGTCCCAGGAATATGGACCTGCACCTGCCACATAGCATGTACATAATAAATATTTGTTAACTGGATGTTGGATTTGTATATTGTACAGTGATTTACAGTTTATGGCATGCTGTCATGTGTTACAAAATCATACCCTTAAAACTATAGTTTGCTATTGGCTGAGGAGTTAGAATTAGTCCCATTATTCAGATTAGAAAACAGAGAATAGAGACAATTATTTTTTTTCCTGATGCTGACGTTCATTGTTTTTGCCGCTTCATCCTGGTTAGGACGACATTGTTCTTAAAGATTTTGCTTGACCACAGTATAGAACAATAGCGTAAAACACTTATTGAGCATTGACTGCTGTGTGCTGGCAATTATGTATAAACACAAAATATAGCCCAGGGTCTGGCAAACAGTGTATTCAGACAAGAAGGATATGCCTGGATCTTGACTCCCAGAGGCAAAATTCTTTTCTTTTGCCAACAAAGGTACAGAGACCCTCATGTCAGCAGCTTGTCTTTAACACACAAGCCACCTGGCATCCTGCAACTGGTTTGACATGTTCAAATCAGGGTTTTGATCTCAGCATTACTCTGAGGTGACACCTTGGAAAGTGACTAATACAATTTTATTAAATTTAGATTTTGGTAATTTGCCAGCACTTACTGACTTGACTGGGGGAGCAAGGGTCCTTTGATATTTCTGTTCATAAAATTGAAATAATAAGGCTCTAGCTGATTGCTTTTGAATGAACTGGGTATATTCTAGACACAGCATTACTGTTGGTGACCAGAAGCTGTCATGAAGCTAGTTGGAAATCCCAGCTGCATAGCAGTCTGTTCTCTGAAAGTTTTTTATTTCTCTGAGCTGTGATCAGAACCCTACCTTTGTCTTCCTTGCAGAGAGCATTACTCCTCTTTAAGAAGCTTCTGAACCTAATTCAGTCAGTTCAGTCACTCAGTCGTTTCCGACTCTGCGACCCCGTGGACTGCAGCACGCCAGGCTTCCCTGTCCATCACCAACTCCTGGAGCTTGCTCAGACTCATGTCCATGGAATCGGTGGTGCCATCCAACCCTCTCATCCTCTGTCGTCCCCTTTTCCCTTCTTCAGTCTTTCCTAGCATCAGGGTCTTTTCCAGTGAGTCAGATCTTCACATAAGGTGGTCAAAGTATTGGAGTTTCAGCTTCAACATCAGCCCTTCCAATGAATATTCAGACCTGATTTCCTTTAGGACGGACTTATTGGATCTCCTTGCAGTCCAAGGGACTCTCAAGAGTCTTCTCCAACACCACAGTTCAAAAGCATCAATTTTTTGGTACTCAGCTTTCTTTATAGTCCAACTCTCACATCCATACATGACCACTGGAAAAACCAAAACTTTGACTAGACAAACCTTTGTTGGCAAAGTAATGTCTTTGCTTTTTAATATGCTGTCTAGGTTGGTCATAGCTTTTCTTCCAAGGGACAAGTGCCTTTTGATTTCATAGCTGCAGTCACCTTCTGCAGTGATTTTGGAGCCCCCAAAAGTAGTCTGTCACTGTTTCCCCATCTATTCACCATGAAGTGATGGGACTAGATGCCATGATCTTAGTTTTCTAAATGTTGAGCTTTAAGCCAACTTTTTCATTCTCCTCTTTCACTTTCGTCTAGAGGCTCTTTAGTTATTCACTCTCTGCCATAAGGGTGGTGTCATCTGCGTATCTGAGGTTATTGATATTTCTCCTGGCAATCTTGATTCCAGCTTGTGCTCCCTCCAGCCCAGCATTTCTCATGATGTACTCTGCATATAAGTTAAATAAGCAGGGTGACAATATACGGCCTTGACCTACTGCCTTCCCTATTTGGAACCAGTCTGTTGTTCCATGTCCAGCTCTATCTGTTGCTTCCTGACCTGCAGACAGGTTTCTCAGGAGGCAGGTCAGGTAGTCTGTTATGCCCATCTCTTGAAGAATTTTCCACAGTCTGTTGTGATCCACACAGTCAAAGGCTTTGGCATAGTCAATAACGCAGAAATAGATGTTTTTCTGGTATTCACTTGCTTTTTCAATGATCCAGCAGATATTGGCAACTTGATCTCTGGTTCCTCTGCCTTTCCTAAAACCAGCTTGAATATCTAGAAGTTCACGGTTCATGTGCTGTTGAAGCCTGGCTTGGAGAATTTTGAGCATTACTTTGTTAGCGTGTGAGATGAGTGCAATTGTATGGTAATTTGAGCATTCTTTGGCATTGCTTTTCTTTGTTATGGGAATGAAAACTGACCTTTTCCAGTCCTGTGGCCACTGCTGAGTTTTCCAAATTTATTGGCACATTGAGTGCAGCACTTTCACAGCATCATCTTTCAGGATTTGAAATAGCTCAACTGGAATTCCATCACCTCCACTATCTTTGTTCATGGTGATGCTTCCTAAGTCCCACTTGACTTCACATTTCAGGATGTCTGGCTATAGGTGAGTGATCACCCCATCATGGTTATATCTGGGTCATTAAGGTCTTTTTTATATAGATCTTCTGTGTATTCTTGCTACCTCTTCTTAGTGTCTTCTGCTTCTGTTAGGTCCATACCATTTCTGTTCTTTATTGTGCCCATCTTTGCATGGGCTTCCCTTGTGGCTCAGCTGGTAAAGAATCTGCCTGCAATGTGGGAGATTTGGGTTTGGTCCCTGGGTTGGGAAGATCCCCTGGGGAAGGGAATGACTACACACTCCAGTATTCTGGCCTGGAGAAGTCCATGTACTGTATAGTCCATGGGGTTGCAGAGAGTCGGACACTACTGAGCGACTTTCACTTTCGCATGAAATGTTCCCTTGGTATCTCTAATTTTCTTGAAGAGGTATCTAGTCTTTCCCATTCTACTGTTTTCCTCTATTTCTTTGCATTGATCACTGAAGAAGACTTTCTTATCTCTCCTTGCTATTCTTTGGAACTCTGCACTCAGATGGGTATATCTTTCTTTTTCTCCTTTGCCTTTAGCTTATCATCTTTTCTCAGCTATTTGTAAGACCTCTTCAGACAATCATTTTGCCTTTTTGCATTTCTTTTTCTTTGGAATGGTCTTGATCACTATCTCCTGTGCAGTGTTGAACCTCTGTCCGTAGTTCTTCAGGCACTGTATCAGATATAATCCCTTGAATCTATTTGTCACTTCCACTGTATAATCATACGGGATTTGATATAGGTCATACCTGAATGGTCTAGTGGTTTTCCCCACTTTCTTCAATTTAAGTCTGAATTGGGCAGTAAGGAGTTCATGATCTGAGCCACAGTCAGCTCCCCGTCTTGTTATTGCTGACTGGATAGAGTTTCTCCATCTTTGGCTGCAAAGAATATAGTCAGTCTGATTTCGGTGTTGACCATCTGGTGATGGTCCTGTGTGCAGTCTTCTTTGTGTTGTTGGAAGAGGGTGTTTGCTGTGACCAGTGTGTTCTCTTGGTAACACCATTAGCCTTTGACCCGCTTTGTTTTGTACTTCAAGGCCAAATTGGCCTGTTACTCCAGGGATCTCTTGACTTCCTACTTTTGCATTCCAGTCCCCTATAATGAAAAGGACATCTTTTTTTTTTTTTTTTTGGTGTTAGTTCTAGAAGGTCTTGTAGGTCTTCATAGAACCATTCAATTTCAGCTTCTTCGGCATTATTGGTCAGGGCATAGACTTGGATTACTGTGATATTGAGTGGTTTGCCTTGGAAACGAACAGAGATCATTGTGTTATTTTTGAGTTTGCATGTGAGTACTGCATTTCGGACTTTTTTTGTTGACTGTAATGGCTTCCATTTCTTCTACGGGATTCTTGCCCACAGTAGTAGATTTAATGGTCATCTGAATTAAATTTACCCATTCCAGTCCATTTTAGTTTGCTGATTCCTAAAACGTCGATGTTCACTCTTGCCATCTTCTGTTTGACCAGTTCCAATTTGCTTTGATTCATGGACCTAACATTCCAGGTTCCTATGCAATATTGCTCTTTACAGCATCGGACTTTACTTCCATCACTCATCACATCCACAACTGGGTGTTGTTTTTGCTTTGGCTCCATCCCTTCATTCTTTCTGGAGTTCTTTCTCCACTCTTCTCAGTGGTCAGGTAGCATACTGGGCACCTAACGACCAGGGGAATTTATCTTTCAGTGTCCTATCTTTTAGCCGTTTCATACTGTTCATGCTGTTCTCAAGGCAAGAATATTGAAGTGGTTTGCAATTCCCTTCTCTAGTGGACCACGTTTTGTTAGAACTCTCCACCATGACCTGTCCATTTTGGGTGGCTCTACATGGCATGGCTCATAGTTTAATTGAGTTAGACAAGGCTAAAATTGTGTTAAAGATTTACTGAGCTTGGCCCCACCCATCAGAACAAGACCCAGTTTCCCCCTTAGTCATCTCTTCCGTCAGGAAGCTTACTTAAGCCTCTTATCCTTCTACATCAGAGGGCAGACAGAATGAACCTAACTACCAAGATTTATAGGCCATTTTGGTCTCCATGTTTTTAAGAGCTCTTCCCCTTGATTCTGAGGCTCCCCAGTGGTAAAGAATCCAGAGATGCAAATTTGTTCCCTGGGTCAGAAAAATCCTCTGGAGAAGGAAAGGGCAACCCACTTCAGTACTCTTGCCTGGGAAATCCCATGGACAGAGGAGCCTGATGGGCTACAGTCCATGGGATCGAAAAAGAGTTGGACATGACTTAGCAATTACAAAACAACAACCCTTGATCCTGGCTGGCTATTGAATTCTGATTCCACCCAGGCATAGATCGAAACTTTCTTCATTTAAGGGTTTAGTTTCTAAGTAGAGGAGTCAGTTGGATTGATCCTAGTAATCGGTGAGGTTGTTTTGAAAGTCTTGAAGTTGATTTGCTCTAGTTATTGGTTCTTGCGGAGTGTGGAAAGGAATATGTTTACTGAGTGCTCACTTCCTGGGGGTTACAGCTGTTTTAGATGCTTCACACAGTAGTTAGTGTGCCTAGCCTTGCCATTGCCCCGAGGGAAAACTATGCTCAAGGCCATTTTACAGATGAAGATAGCGAAACCTCAGGGGGGTTAGGTCAGTTCCCTAAGCCCATGCAACTAGGAGGAGGCTGAGCCAGGTTCTGAAGCTAGACTACTTCAGTGTGTTTTGACCAACATTCTCTAGTACTGCACACACCTAAAATGTGTGCTTCCCTGGCGGCTCAGATGGTGAAGAATCTGCCTGCAGTGTGGTAGACCTGGGTTTGATCCCTGGGTTGGGGCACTGCTGGAGAAGGAATGGCTACCCACGCCAGTATCCTTGTCTGCAGAATTCCATGGACAGAGGAGCCTGGCAGGCCCTAGTCCATGGGGTCACAAAGAGTCAGACATGACTGAGTGACTTGCACTTCACTTCACATCTAAAACTAGCCACACTAAACATGGAAATAACAGGTAAGGTACCTCACATTTTAGAACTATGCTTATAAAATGCCAATAAATAATAAATAGAAGCCCAAAGCTAGTCAGCTATCCTCATAGGGGTCAGGTTGAGAGGCTCTGGAGACAACTCTTTGTCAGTCATTTTAGGGACAATAAATGATCAACCAGATGTGTAGGAAAATAACTTGATTTGCTTGAAGTTAAAATAAACTGATAAATTGCATGTGGCTGTTCAGACAGGAGAAAATTTTGATCACATGCTTCCACTTTCTCAGTGCACTGAATGCTGAGTAAATTTGAGCTGGTGTATCTGTCTCAGTCAAATCTTATAAACTCATGAGCCAAAGAAAATATTCTGGTTTTTCTTCTCTTCCTTCCTTTGCTTCTTTCTTTTCCACATCCTTCACTTTTTTTTTTTTTTAACATTGATGTTCTTATTATAGAGAAGTTGAAAGACCTTGAAATTGATAACCCTGCCAGGTTTTCAGCTATGATTATGGGATTTTTATTATTAGAGCAAAGGATTAGAAGAACATTTCTATCATTGTTCCAATTCCTTTTTCCTTTCTGGATAACCGAGGAAATGTCTTGGCTCTGTCCTTTGGATAATAAAATATACTTTCCATAACTTCTGAGTACCTGAATTTAATTAATTGTCCATTTAATCCTAGTCCAGTCTCAACTTCTCAATATCCATGGTTTAAAGTAGGAATGCAGCTCCAAGGCTTTTGCATGAATTTGACTTTTTTAGTGGTTTTGAAGAATTCCACCCCCGATATATTTAATTTGGTTATCACAGTTTTCATTTTGTTATTAATGTGATTTGAATTGTTTTAGGTGAGGCATATGCTGTCCTGTAAATTGCAGTCCCAACCCCTCTCAATTGTTTAGTTTCTGACTCCTTCCTACATTTATAATACTTGCTTAGGCCCTGAAGGCATTTCAGTTTGCAACCCTTATCTAAATGAAAATCAACAGTAATATGTTTTAATGATGATTCAAGATGTCTTTAAGAATATGTATATAGGTTCCTCACATAATGTATTTCATTTCACATTTATGATCCGGTGATACACCAACAACTTTCTTAGCCTTATCATTTTGAAAAATTCATTGACTTTTAGCAGCATTTTTTCCTCTAAAATGGATATGAATTTCATGGAGTCATTTTAGGGAGACAAATTTGTCCTAGTAAATAGATTTGGATCTATATCTGTCATTGATAGTTTGGTAGTTTCAATACAAAGTTAACGGCAACCTTCCAAATATTTTTTTTTTTTAAGCCAAGTCATCTTTGTGTCCATAAAATCCAGCTACAGTAGTAAGGATATTTCTGAGTGATCATCATTATTTAGGGGGCTACATGTACAGTGTAAGAGATAACTTGTTAGAAAGTTTTGTTCAAAGCAGGGAACTTGTTGATCAATGACTAATACATTGTCAGTCAGGTTTTCATTTTATGTAAACTCTTCAACCCCAAATGGAGGTATGATCCCAATGGATACCTCACAGTGTAAAGTAGTATGAACTTGAAAATATAAATTGCAACTCATTTTCTACACAGGAAAAAGTGTCAGTTATGATTTTAGCATATTTTATTATAGACTCATTTGGAGTAGGAAAGAAACATACTGTACTACCAACCCAAGGGAAATGTTTGTGTGTTTAGATAATTATTACTCTATGGAGGCTTTTTAATATTCTCTTCTTTCTGGTTTTTACCAGTCAAATTACTAAGAAGTTTATTTAAATATTAAAAATAAAATTCTTAACATTTTAAATGTCTTTTGTTATAAAATTTGAAGTTTTTTTTATTGTGGACCCAATTGTTTGATTGTGGACCTAGTTTTTGATTGTGGACCCAATTGTTTGTCCTTGAAAAATCTACATTAATTCTAAGAACCACTAACACAGATACCAGAGAAAGAAAGTTGAATATTTACTAGCAAAGTCAAAGATGCACAAGAACTGTTCTAGTGAACTATTAAAAACAATCAGGATTATTTAAAACTTTCTGAAAAAAGAATAAATGTATTTTGAATGGCAAAAGCCTTAATGAAGTCTTCATAGTCCATGGAATTATTCAGGCGACAGTATTGGAGCGGGTAGCCTATTCCTTCCCCAGCGGATCTTCCTGACCCAGGAATCAAACCAGGGTCTCCCCCATTAAAGGAAGATTCTTTACCAACTAAGCTATCAGGGGAACCCCAATACAGTCTTCACACATATTAAAGTTGTGAAAAATTAAGCCCAGAAAGAGAATCAAGGAAACTATTTAAAATACTTCCTTTAATGAATGAGAAAACTATGATTTGGCTGTAGAAGAACTAAAACTAGAGTCCACGTTCTAGTGCCTGAACCTGTGTTGCTTTAACCACTGCCTACACTATATAGGGCTTCCCCAGGTGTCACTAGTGGTAAAGAACCCGCCTGCCAATGCAGGAGGTATAAGAGAGGAAGATCCCCTGGGGAAGAGAATGGCAACCCACTCCAGTATTCTTGCCTGGAGAATCACATGGACAGAGGAGCCTGGTGGACTGCAGTCTGTGGGGTCGCAAAGAGTCAGACATGATTGAAAAAACTTAGCAGTAGTCAGAACAGCTATCATTTGTTATGTATCTGGCAGGAAAAGTCTTGCTTTATTCTCCTACCAATCCAGTAAGATATATTTTCATATCCCAATTTTACTGATGAGTCAGTTACACATTTCTATTTTGAGATTTAGTCACTTGCCCGAAGTCACCTTACAGAGCCCACAATCTAATGAAAGTCTTTCTCTAGTTCAAAGTTTCTCCTCTTGCTGGAGATCTATTTAATTAAAAAAAATTACAAACAGGTATATAGAGTTGTATAGGAAATGGAAAGTACAGTGTACTGTTTGGCTTTTTGTTTTTCAGTTTCCCCCTTATGTAGATAAAGTTAAATATTTATGTAATATTCATAACCTGTTCTCATCATGGGATATTTGATCCAGGAGAAACCTGAGAATAGCTAATCCACCTCACTCATTTATAAATGAGGTAATGAAGACCAGAAAGGGCAAGCATTTTCCACCAGGGGCATAGTTGTAAAATGAGAATAAAGCAAAAGTTCTGGCTTGGAGTTCTCTGATTCCTCCTCTATTCCACAGTTTTGTTTTTTTTCCTTGAAGATGAAGTTTGAGTGGGAACGACCAAGAAGAGGGGCTGGGGAGATGCCTAGGTACATTGACAGAGTGAGCTGGGTGCTGACAAGGTCAAGGTCAGCATATTTTTTTGGAAAGACAGTATTGGTTGAATGTAATTGACCTTCAAAGAGCCTGGTAACTTTTTTAGCTTTTCTGTGAATATTGTGAAGGGCAGATGACCAGACTTTACACTCCATATTTGTTTCAGAAAGAAGAGCCACTTATTTTTATATGCTGTTGTGTCCTCCAAGAAAAAAATTATTATGAGAAGTGAGAGAGAATATAATTGTTAGTTGAAATACTCGTCAGCAAGTTTTCATTTTTCTTTTTTTCTTTGTAAGACTTTTCATTGATTTAAGATTTATCTTAGTGAAAAGCAAAGCATTTAAAGTACATTTAGTAATTTTTCCCCCACATCTAGTTTAACTTATTTTCTTAGGGAGAGCAAGGTGGCTATAAATACATTTATCACTTGATCTTCTAACCTTAAATGGGGGCAAAACTCCCCTTGGCACTAACAAGAATTTTGTCTACGAACAGTTACAGAATTGGGTCCGTGACGATTATGAAGCAATTTGGTGCTTTCCCTAGAGAGAATCTGCAGCCCAGTTTTCAGTTGGCATACACATACGAGCACCTTGTCCATATTCCTAATAATAACAAGAATGAAGGAGGAAAAAAGCCAGGAATTCTTGCCGGCTTTAGCCGACTTGCTTCAAAAGCCTGTCAGCTAAACAAATAAAGTGAAGTAGTGGGAGGGAAAGGCAGGAAATTAACTGCTGTGGGCTATAGTTAATGAGTGGTCCAACAAAGGGGAAGTGATGGCCAGGGAAGTGTACACACAGAATAAAAAAAAATATTAACACCGCCAAAAAGAGTTAGCGAGCACAAATTAGATTTTTATTCAATTCTGAAGTTTATTGCTTTCTTGTAGGATCAACCTCTGACCAGCTACAGACACCTCCCCCATCCCCTCACCCCCAAACAAGATAGGAAGATCAATCAAAAGAAGGCAACTTTGAAGCATGGTTAGGCTGCTGGGTAAAAGCATGCAAAATATGGCTGAGACTTCATTAAAAAGTGCCTACACAACACCTTGGGTAAAATCCACAGCAGCTTGGCATCGCCACCTCATTAGGAGTAAAATGAAGTGGTCATTCCCTGAAGACTGCCCTGCCATCCTCTGACCAATCCCAAGAGTGTCTTGCACACACTGAGTGATTTAAAGCCTAACCAACCACAAATCACCTCTCAGCTACGTCTGTGCGAGGCTCTGTTGGCTTCAGGCAGTACCGCCAGGCAAGGGCAGTGTATCTGTCCAGGCTCACTTTTAAAAGGAGACAGGCTGATCGGAAAAAACTTTTGGCTCTTTTTAAATAATCTGAAGTCAAATAAGTAATCAGCAATTTATGTGAAGAACTAAACTACCCATTAAAACAAACACTTCTCTGAATGTAACAATGACTTAAATTTGTAGAGATTAGGGGCAAAACATAGAAGGGCGTTCTTTGACACAAATGCATTTTTTGGTACCCGGTATCCCTATACCAGATGCCACGGGGAATGAAAACCCAATAAGCTTCCAGGACCAGTGGGCTTTCTGGGTGGCGCTAGTGGTAAAGAACCTCCCTGCCACTGCAGGAGACTTAAGAGACACGGGTTTGATCCCTGGGTCAGGAAGATTCCCCGGAGGAGGGCATGGCAACCCACTCCAGTATTCCTGCCTGGAGAATCCCCATGGACAGAGGAGCCTGGTGGGCTACAGCCCATAGGGTTGCAAGGAGTTGGCTGTGAGTGAAGCGACTAAGCACAAACTCCCAGGACAGGGGAGGAGCAAGGCTTTCTCTTAGACTTCGTCAGTGAGTGGTTCAGGGGCCAGTGTCTCCTGGGAGGTTATTAGGAATGCAGAATTTAGGGCAGATCCTAAACCGCCTGAATCAGAATATGCATATTAACAAGGTCATACTTTTTTGCACTTGAAAATTTGAGAAGCACTGCTCTGAGTCAAGGGTCCGCAGTGGAGAATACATGGAATAGTAGTAATAAAAGTCCTTATAAGCAGTATTCTACATGAACAGCTTATCTTTAAACACCCTTTCTGTTAGTGTAGGTACAAGTAGACTAATGACGTAAGAGGCTTCAGAATTACAGTAACTACGTTGTTGATGTTGTTTAGTCACTAAATTGTGTCTGACTCTTTGTGACCCCATGGACTATAGCCTTCCAGGCCCCTCTGTCCGTGGGATTTCCCAAGCAAGAATACTGGAGTGGGTTGCCATTTCCTCCTCCAGAGGATCTTCCTGACCCAGGGACCAAACCCATGACTCCTGCATTGGCAGGCTGATTCTTTCCCTCTGAGTCACCAGGTAAGCATTTATAGTAACTATATGGAGTACTAATACTTTGGGTCCCAGTGGTTGGTTGAGTGTGATATAAAATGATGTGGGCCAATTATTTCAGTTAAAATATTGATGGCACTGTTACTAACTCTTAATAAATATTTTATATTGGAGATAGACAAAGTGATATAAAGAAACTGAAGGTGTTTGTGTTTCTTTCCCAAGAATAAGTCTTTAAATAATGTAATTTAGCCTGAAAAGGTCATAGAGGGGCCTAGACTAAAGCTCTTTGTCAAGTCAATGCCTCATTTTACCCTAGTAATTTTCAATCAAAGCTTCCTACCATCAAAACCAAACTCATGTTGTCAAGGACAAACCCATCAGCAGGCATACTTGTGTTAACTCATGCATGGGTAAGTTAAGAATGTGCTGAGGTTTCCTTAGTTAAATCAGTGACTCTATTTTTTATAATAATTTTTCCTCCCTGTGTACCTTTGTGAATTTGTGAGTTTATAAAAAACACAAAAAATATTAGGCTGAATATTTAAGACTGAATCCCTAAGAGCGTGATGAATGTCACAAAGAGTCATGTTAGATGGACCATAGTCTATCAGCCAAATTTTATCAACTGAGATCCTGATTGCCTTGCTGAAATTTGTCTTTACAAAGGCAGACATATTTCTGTCTTTCTTATTTTCAGTTACTACTACATTATAGTTCTGTAATTTATGAATTTACCAAATCCAGCATTTTCTAAAGCTGTTGGAGAAATACAAATGCTAAGAGACATTAAGGGTCCTATGGTAAATTAAATTTGGAAAATACTGGATTAAACAAAATTATAAGGATTACTTTTCTGGCTGACTTCTTAGAGCCTTCAGTATGCTGAGATATATTGCTAATACCCAATAGCAGGGATATCATACACAATGTTTTTGACCTCCAAAGCTGCATGTTTAAGGGTATTCTCTATGATTAGTGTCTTTAGTTGGAGACTCTGGGCACTCTAATATAATCTAATTTCTAATGCTGTTTGGATTTTCATTCTATTGAAGACTGACTGTCTTACACCATTCCCAGTAAAAACAATAAACCAGCACATTTGTGGTCTGTACTACAAAATTTAGCACATACTTATCAACTCCTTTGTATTATTTCATTATTGTTTTGCCTCCCATCTAGATTGTAACCATTTGGGCAGTATGAATCATGAGTTATACTTTCATATCCACCAAAAGAATTTAGCACTGTGTTGGATATGGTAGGTAATAAAATACTTCCTGCTACACTGACCTATGCTAAAATTAAGTTTTTCCTTGGATATTCAGTTGTTCTAGTATTTCAAGATTTGATGAGATAATCTGTTTACCTTAAATAGACCTTTCTCATGATTTTGTAAACTTTGATGCCACATCCAATAAGCCTTTGTCTTTCTGAGCTGCTGAATGGAAATACTTCTTGTATACTGGGATTAAAGTGCTACTGGGACCTGGATCTTTTCCCAGATTTAAATTTTTAACACAGACTCCCCCTGTGTTTTATATGCCAGGTATATTCTTTCTTCATTTGAAGAAAGAGACATGCCAGGAACATTTCAGTGCAGATGCACCCTTAATTTAAATCTGTTTTTTTTTTTTTTTTTCGTTACCAGTGTGTTCCTTAATGAGGTCCAACAACTGTTTTGAGTTTGAGACTGCAGAATAACACTGCAGTTGTAAGTCAAGAAGTTACCCTAACCTTTATTCATAGGGACCAAAGCACAGGGAATTGAGGTCAGTGTCCTTCAGGGACGTTTACAGAGCTCCTGTGTTTGGTCTTGCTGGCACTTCATTCTTACAAGTACCGCTGCCGTTATTTCTCACTGAAAGAATAATAGTAACCTACCCTTGTTTACTGTGAAGTTCATCTGTTGCTTTTCTGCGTTTTCATCCACACTGTGAATTGCTACTGGAATTTAGTCTCTTTACACAGACATTTCAAAATGAAGAGAGGAAAAGCACTTCTTAAAGCTTAGGAATTTCACTTAGGGCTCCTCCCTTTGCAGGATGAGGTGGTGGGAAGGAACGGCAGAAATAAGATATTTCTACACCCACCATTTCAGGCCACTGAAAAATCCTCTTGATAGTTTCTTTTGATTGCTTGGCAGTAGATCCTACAAATATTCATACCAGTTCTTTGGGATGATATGGAGAGCTTGTATTTGAGTTTCATGAATTGATTAATAGCAGTCAACCATGTCCATACCTTTTCCAAAGTATGATATCTTATAACAGCCTAAATTCTCTTAAGTACCCTGGAGTTTACCTGCATCCAGTGTTAGAATTCAGATTACCACAGCAGACACACATTTGGGTAATATTTGGAACTGTCTTTGTCCCTTAAATTTTCATCTCAGTGAGTAGAGAGAGCAAAAAAAAAATTTTTTTTTTTCCTTCCTGGAAGATAAAATATCTTTGATTGTTTTAAATATCTGTATTAGGGAGTTTGCTAATTACCTGTCTAAAGGCAGAAAACTGGACCCAGTTATTTATTAATATTTCTTTATCATGTTAGTCTTTTCTTCAAGTGAGTGCATTTTTTATTTTTTTTTTTTAACCAGTGGATAGAGAAGTATTTTATTTTATTTTTTTATTTTATTTTTTAATTTTTTATTAGTTGGAGGTTAATTACTTCACAACATTTCAGTGGGTTTTGTCATACATTGATATGAATCAGCCATAGATTTACACGTATTCCCCATCCCGATCCCCCCTCCCACCTCGCTCTCCACCCGATTTCTCTGGGTCTTCCCGGTGCACTTGTAAAATGTCGACATTCCAAGCAGTGAAAAACACTGCCACCCCACCCCCTCCACCCCCCGCCCCCGCCCCGGCCCGTGGATCTGTGCTCAAAGAGAGAAATTTTATTCTCAAGTATAAAGGTTAAAAAAAGTAAGAAAGTGAGATTTCAAAGTCAAGGAGGTGTTCAGAACACCTATCAACACATCCATTCCCACCCTGTCCTCACCTGGACGCCATTAAGAGAGCCACTAGAACTGACTTCCCCTGCCATGTATTATGCATGACTGCATTGTTTACCGTATTGTTTTATGCCATTCGGTTCACCTGAGATGAAATCAGGCAAAGGAGGTAAATTAAGTCTACCTTCAGGACTCCAGACTGCTGACTCTTACAAAAATTGATTTACTAGTTTATCTAATGTTTTAAAAACTCATTTTATTAAGTTGTAAATCATATCATTCAGTACTACTACATCAGAAGGTAAAATTAATGATAGCGATAAGGACATTAGAAAAAGCCACAGCATGGCTACATGACAACATGAAAAAATTGATGAATAGCAGCTTAGGAGCAGTGACACAGGGTTCAGATTTAATTTGAATGGTGAAGGGCATCATCCTATTGAGCCGACTGGATAAGGGTAAGTTCACATTGGCACATAGTTCGGTGTCGTCATGGGTGACATGGAACAGTGGTACAGTGAGAAAATGACATGTGGCATTTTGAAGACCAGAAAAGTAAAAATTTGAGGTAAGCTTTGAGTGAAAGTGTTTTAGCTTTGCCAGATAAGGAAACACAATCCAGTAATTCTGAGATCTAAAGGTTCTTTTGTTGTTGTTCCTGTTAACTCTTTAGAAGCAGCCTGAAAGGAAACAAAACTGATGGCAGGGTTATAGGGTCCTGTTAAGAATAAGTGACAGACAAGTCTGCAGATGAAAACAATATTTTTTATAATAATTATATTATAATATATTTTAGCAGAATGAAAGGAATGCCATCATAATGAGATATATGCTACATTAGGAATTTTAGTTCCTTTCACAGAATAAATGTACTTCCTACACCTTATCATGCCAGTGCTCAGGCTATCCCAAGAAAGGGGATGGATTTCCATGGAAGATAAAAGGGTTCTAATTTTATTTAGAGGTGAAGAAGATGAGGTATAGAGGGCATATCAGCCTAGGCAGTGCATTCTGCAAGAACTTCTAAGAGATCTACAATTAGGTGTTTTCAAGAGATTGACATAACGTGTCACACTATCTCTCAAAGCCTTGTACTGACTAACATCCAGTCCAAGTTAGGATTTGCCTCGAATCTCCTGGCTGTTGACCCATCTTGTCACTACCTGCAGCAAAAACCAGCTTCGTCATGGTCAGCTGGGTATATGTCCCACCTGAAGCTGCAGTCATAATACATAAGGATAGTCAATCACTGCTCCTCATCACAAAGAATTTGGAAATCCTGATTTGCTTGTGTTATCATGCCAAATGTGCTTATAAAGATCAGTTCAGTTCAGTTGCTCAGTCATGTCTGACTGTTTGCGACCCAGTGAATGCAGCATGCCAGGCTTCTCTGTCTGTTACCAACTCCTGCAGCGTACTCAAACTCATGTCCATCGAGTCAGTGATGCCATCCAACCATCTTATTCTCTATTGTCCCCTTCTCCGGCCTTCAATCTTTCCCAGCATCAGGGTCTTTTCTAATGAGTCAGTTCTTCACATCAGGTGGCCAAAGTATTGGAGTTTCAACTTCAGCATCATCCTTCCTATGAATATTCAGGACTGATTTCCTTTAGGATAGACTGGTTTGATCTCCTTGCAGTCCAAAGGTCTCTCAAATCTTCTCCAACACCACAGTTCAAAAGCATCAATTCTTCAGTGCTCAGCTTTCTTTATAGTCCAACTCTCACATCCATACATGACTACTGGAAAAACCATAAATTTGACTAGATGGACCTTTGTTGACTAAGTAATGTCTCTGCTTTTTAATGTACTATCTAGGTTGGTAATAGCTTTTCTTGCAAGGAGTATCTTTTAATTTCATGACTACAGTCACCATCTGCAGTGATTTTGGAGCCCAAGAAAATAAAGTCTGCCACTGTTTGCATTGTTTCCCCATTTATTTGCCATGAAGTGATGGGACTGGATGCCTTGATCTTCATTTTTTGAATGTTGAGTTTTAAGCCATTTTTTTCAGTCTTTCCTTTCACTTTCATCAAGAGGCTGTTTAGTTCTTCTTCACTTTCTGCCATAAGGGTAGTGTCATCTGGTTATCTGAGGTTGTTGATATTTTTCCCAGCAGTCTTGATTCCACCTTGTCCTTAATCCAGCCTGGCATTTCACATGATGTACTCTGCATAGATGTTATATAAGCAGGGTGACAATATACAGCCTTGATGTATGCCTTTCCCAATTTGGAACCAGTCCATTGTTCCATGTCTGGTTCTAATTGTTGCTTCATTACTTGCATACAGATTTCTGAAGAGGCAGGTAAGGTGGTCTGGTATTCTCATCTCTTGAAGAATTTTCCACAGTTGGTTGTGATCCTCACAGTCAGAAGCTTTGGTGTAGTCAATGAAGCAGAAATAGATGTTTTTCTGGAATTCTCTTGCTTTTTCTATAATGCAGCAAATGTTGACAATTTGATCTCTGGTTCCTCTTCCTTTTCTAAAGCCAGCTTGAATCTGGAAGATTTTGGTTCATGTACTGTTGAAACCTAGTTTGAAGAATTTTGAGTATTACTTTGCTAGCATGTGAAATGCGTGCAGTTGTGCGATAGTTTAAGCATTATTTGGCATTGTCTTTCTTTGAGATTGAAATAAAAACTGACCTTTTCCAGTCCTGTGGCCACTGCTGAGTTTTCCAAATTTGCTGGCATATTGAGTGCAGCACTTTAACAGCATCATCTTTTAAGATTTGAAATAGCTCAACTGGAATTCCATCACCTCTACTAGCTTTGTTCATAATGATGCTTTCTAAGGCCCACTTGACTTTGCATTCCAAGATGTCTGGCTCTAGGTGAGTGATCACACCACCATGGTTATCTGGGTCATTAAAATCTTTTTTTGTAGCTCTTCTGTGTATTCCTACCACCTCTTCTTAATATCTTCTGCTTCTGTTAGGTTCATACCGTTTATGTCCTTTATTGTGCCCATCTTTGCATGAAATGTTTCGTTGGTATCTCGAATATTCTGAAAGACATCTCTAGTCTTTCCCATTCTATTGTCTTCCTCTATCAGAGGGTGTCATTTTACAAATAAGGAAAGTCATAGAAGAAAAAGAAACCCTTCCCTTTTAATTTCCTAATGACAGACCGAGGAAATACATTCTGGTTTTCTGTCTCTGTTTCAATAAGCCTGATCACAACAGATAATCAGTTTGCTTCCTTATTCTCCTTTCAAGAAAGAAATGCCATGCCTATATTTTGAATACATCTGAGAAACAAGGATGTCTATTTTTTGGGCAAAAAGATATGCCCATGATGTAAAATGTAAAATTACACTTTTCTTTTATGGAAAAGACTAAAACATGTAAAGGTGTATGTCTTAACAACATAAAAGAGAAAATAAGACATTCAACAAAGTCCTTGAAAATATATACTCTTGAACCAGTTACCAGAGTCTGAAAATAAATCAATCTATGTATATGATGATAAAGATTTGGTAATGCTAATCCTGAAATTTTAGTATGTGAGCCAGGCCTCCTGCCTGATTTGAAATGAACACATTTAAGGCCTAGTGCATGTGACTGTCTGCTGGTTTATGAGTGAGATTGAGGCAAGCGCCCACTTGCCCAAGGAAAGTAGACCTCTCCGGAACTCCCCTTCTGACCACTGAAGAATCACACTCACAGCATGAAATAATCAGGTCTTCGCTCATAAAATAACCACATTCATATTTTGTTATTCTGGTAGGACTAAGAATTGATTTTTTAATGATGAGCAAGCAATTTTGTGTCTTTGAAATAGAAGCAGGGTTTTAAAACTTTTATTTCCGTGCATGATATAAGCTCTCCATGTTCACCTCTACAATTATGTGTAAGGGGCTCAGTGCTATGGCACCTAAATATTTATATGAGATAAAGGAACAGGCTAAAATCTTGCAAGTGTCTCCAAGAGATCTGGGCAATGCTGAACGTGCCCCATCATTACTTAACTTTTAAAACATATGGTATCATTTATATCAATGACAGATAGAGGAGTAGTAGGCAAACAGGAAGTAAGGTGGGGGAAAGAAAAGTAGAGAACAGCAGCATGTCATAGAAAATAAGGGAAGAAAAATACATCAGACAATAAGTGAAGGTAAGAGGAAGGGCTGGACATGAATGTTTATAGGCAATTTAAATTTTATGTAGCCAAGTTGATTTTGTGCATTATGTTAATTTACTGTATTAAAATTTGTCCTCATTCACTTTTTAATCATTCTGAACCTTCTGAATCTGGTAAACTTATCATCCAGATAGAATTTAGAGATCCTATTTAATTTCTAGAAACTTGGGGAACAATGAAATACAGAGATTAAAGCAATTACTTTCATTGTTTTACACCAAATATCTTTTAATGTCCACGTGCACAACTGGAAACAAACGAATTGAGGGAATAAATAACAGCTCATCACTTTAAGAAGCACAGATAAAAGTAAACTGAGAACAGGATAATGAAAAAGCTACAGTATGATTACAGATGATTTTCACTTGAGGAAGAGGTTGCTGACTAGTTTATCACAGAAAGAAGTCTGGCAGTTGTTGAGAGGTTTCCAGGGAAAGTTGAGAACAATGATGGGGGTTGTGGAGTAAGGGTCCTTACAGGAACTTACTTGCTCAGATGCTTCATGTAAAAAAACGAAATAGCAAAAAATAACAAGTACTTTTCAGATGCTTTATCAATGAATAGATTTTCACCTAAAATAATTCCCTTAAGTAAAGGGGAAATTATGTAACATCAATACAGACTTCCTTCATTTTGCCTGTTTAAAGACCCTTTAAAGCAAGGGAAAAACATTTAAATTGTTCTTTCAGTTACACATTGTCTTAAGTCGTAATCTAAATACAGATTAGTTGACTGGTAATTATCCACCAAATTTTGGCTATATGGCCAGAAAAGTTATTAAGGGCAAATGAAATCCTATTTCCAACTCTTGCCTCAGTTTCCAGTATCTGGGTGGACACATAATTTAGAAAATGCTTTGCCACTCAGTAGGCCTTCATAGTCTAGTCTGAGCAGAGAGGAAACGGACAAGGTCATAAGAACTCATCTATCAGCATTGGAATCTCCAGAGTGTGGCCAAGGGCGAAGCTCTCTTAGTGGACAAAGATCCTTAGTTCTCACCCTGCAGAGTAGGGCATTGGAGGATTTTGCCCATCTCAACCCCACTCACACCATATGCTAGTGAATGAATTCTTAAAGACAAAAGACGTCTTGCAATCCTTTTAATAAAATCTGGACTGTGGGGAAACAAGATAATGAATGGGTGAACTTTTCAAATAAAAAAGGGCCTTTCGCTGCTTTAAAAAAAAAATGCATAAATGGCCTATTTGGGTTTATACCGTGCTAAATGTTGTGCCAAAATTGTAAAGAAAATAGAAACTGCCTTGTTTCTCATGGACAAATACCAGTTGTGCAGTCATATTACAGCAGAGGGGTGACTTCAGGGGTCAAATAATCAGAGACTAGGCCGTCGGAACGAGCTACTCCTCCTTGCTCTCATTGTTTGCCTTATCCACGGAAACAAACTGCAATTCTCTTTTCCTAAGTTAGATGATATTTCAGTATATTCATACTTTGTCTACTTTGTTTAATAAATCCTTTTATTTAAGGATTTCCCAAATTAATGCTAAATAGAAAAAGAGTATCAAAAAGGTAAATATTTTCCTCCCGAACCTAATCTTTTATTAATCGGCATACATGTTATTCCAAATATATACATGTAAATCACCAAATATATATGTGCATAGAATGTATAAATACATACATATAGTACATGAATGATTTATTACAGAAATATCAGTGTTTCTAGATTACACTGCATACTTGATGAGCTGCCATTAGTGCAGAAAGGATACATAGCTTTTCAACAAAAGAAAAGAATGAGGCTGCCAGAGTGTTGCAGTGGTTTGGGTTTTTTTTTTTTTCCAGCATCCATCCCTGCCAATCTCTGCACTGCCAGTAGGGAAAACCATATCCATGGCAACCAACCGTACCATTCCAACCCACATCAATGACGCCTCCAATCTAAACTGTCAAATATTCTATGCACATCATGTAAAATAGGTCTCTTTCCCCTTATACCTCTGTGCATCTCGTTTCCGTGGCTACATGTTTATGCAAATGAGAATTGTCCTTTCTCTCTCAGGTTGATTGAACACTGAATTTGTTTTGCACCTTGGCAATGCAAAGCCATGCTGTCTTGCCACCTGGTCTACCACATAATTGCAAAAAATTACATTATAATGATAACTGTCCCCAAATTAGCCTGATAACACCATCTACCTGCCTCGTGAGCGAAAGAAACAGTGTGCAATAAAGAAGGATGTTAAAACAGAGTCGAGATAGGGGAATAATGTTTAATTGGCTCTCCAGAGTCTACTAATTTTCAGAATTGGAAACCTAGTGTTTGATTTGTTCTTTTTAGTCAGTGAGAAGAAAAAATATCCTTCATAAATTCTGAATGACAAATTTGCCCGTCCTTTTTTGCATGTGGCTCCAGCATCCCAGGGAATCTAAAGTGTCATTTCCTTTCTGGAAGAAAGGAAGCACAAAACATGCTAGGTATGTACTCTAAATTTTCACTCAGTATCAGCTCCAGCTATAAATTTCTCCCAGTCCCTCTATCTCCCTCATCCTTTTTCCCCAACCCCTTCCCAATGCTAGATCAGTACCTTTCTTTTAAAAATTAGGATGCAAGATTTTTTCTGGATGGTGCACATTAAAATAAAATAAAGCCAGGAATCTAAACCGATTACCTTTTCCCCTCCCTCATCTCATTTAATCTATTGCTTCCCACTAGATTATATCCTATAAATAATTTTTGTGGTGATGATGATGGTAGTAGTTTATTTTTCAGAAAAATCACATTTTGCAAATAATAAAAACAACTGCTTTTTATTTAGTTCATTTAAAATTATAACTTACATTGATAATGGTGACTTTAAAGACTTTTTTCTCATATTGTTTTTTTTACGAAAGAGATAAAAGGAAAGATGGATAGATCAAAATGTAGCATGTAATATGTTTCCCTAGGATGTAAATAACAAAATAGAAGATATTAGATTTTTTTTTTTTTTGATTGTGCTGCTCAACTTGTAGGATCTTAATTCCCCAATCAGGGATGGAACCTGGGCCCCAGTAATTCAAGTGTCTGAGTCATAATTCCCGAGTGGCTCAGATGGTAAGGAATCTGCCTGTAATGCAGGAGACTTGTGTTTGATCGCTGGGTCAGAAAGATCCCCTGGAGAAGGGAATGGCAGCCCACTCCAGTTCTCTTGCCTGGAGAATTCCATTGATGGAGACCCTAGTGGGCTATAGTCCATGGGGCTGCAAAGAGTCGGACACAACCGAGCGACTTTCACTGAATCCTAACCACTGGACTGCCAGGGAATTTTCACTAGACTCTATTATGATGAATATTGAGGATATATTTTACTTTTCCCCCTCCTTAACATTTCTCTCCTTGCAAAATAAATCTTTCATTATTTTTAAAAAATGGGAACAATTTTTTACAATCTCATGAGATTTTTGTCTCAGATTGATCTTCTGAACTTCGTTATGAAGACTCTGAATCACCTTTGAGTAGGGGCTTCCCAGGTGTGTCAGTGGTAAAGAACCCACCTGCCAATGCAGGAGTTGCAGGAGACACAGGTTTGATCCCAGGGTCGTGAAGATCCCCCTGGAGTAGGAAATGGCAACCTGTTCCAGTATTCTTGCCTGGAAAATTTCTTGGACAAAAGAACCTGGTGATACAGTCCATGGTGCCACAAAGAATCAAACACGACTGAGTATGTACAGGTGAGGGAGAAGCAAAGGTTACAAACATGGGCAGGATCCCTTTTCAGACTAAAAGTTCATGTGTTCATGTGTTCTAATCAAAACTTTAAAAAACAAAGTTTCCAAAGCCAGACTTCTTCCAAAGTCTGATTCCTCAAACTCTGCATACCTTGTTCAGCCAAAGTCCCAACTTTCTCCCAGACTAAGAATGTAACAAAGTGAAGACTCCCTTCTCCATCTCTCTATCAGGGTTGTTTCCGCATTTCATTAGATGCCATCTCCTGTTGGTGAAGTAAAGTGAAGTCACTCAGTCGTGTCCGACTCTGCGACCCTGTGGACTATATAGCCCACCAGGCTCCTCCGTCCATGGGATTCTCCAGGCAAGAATACTGGAGTGGATTGCCGTTTTCTCCTCCAGGACTTGCTATCTGACAAGATTGTAAACTCTGGGTCAGAGTTGAGGAAAAATATTTCATATGATTCGTTTGTATTTTCTATTAAAGTGAATATTTTGCTCAATTTAATTCAGTATCAAGTCTTGATTGTTCCAGGGTTTTAGGCTGAGACATTCAGGCAGGGAACAGCTAATAAAGATGCCTCTGATCAGGGCAGGAGATGAGAAATCAACTTTAATTGTGTTCACTGTGTTCAAGAAATCACGTCAGATGTTTTACATATGAACAATAATCTATCCCTTGTTAAAATTTACTTTTAAATAACAGATTATATTTTTCAAAATCAATAAAATTTGAGAGAGGAAACATAACGTCCTTAAAAATTCTGTTTGATTGTTACATCTCTGCCAATAATCTTGTTTCCTGAACGATGTTGTTGGGTCTTTGGGGACTTACTAGGGATGTGGAAGAGCTAATTTTAGAAAGCTTCCAATAAAATAGGATGATAAATATACATAAACACAGATGATGCTAACAGTTAAAATCTATGCCTCAGTATCAATTATGACTGTTAATAGAATTATTCCAATGAATTTACCAAATGTAATATATAAAACTTCTAAGCATTTTGGAAGGCTAAAAAAAAAACGATCATTAGAGTTATGTTCTAGGGAAAAAAGTGTGGATGAATAGTTTGGATCAGTTTCACCTGAGGAGGACAAATATTGCAGAGCCTGGCTTTTTCATAGTCAGTTTTTTAAAACCTGTGGTTTGTGCATTTGGACTGTCCTGACTCATTCTCAAGGATGGAGCTTTTTCTTCCTCTAAATAGCCTTTCTCTGGGCATAAGAAATTATCTATTGGAATCTCATTCTATTTAACTATCCCTTGCCAATTCATCTTATTTTCTCTTTAACTTTGTCTATGTATATAAGGTGGAAATGAAGAAATAAAACATTCATCTGCAAACTGTGAAGACCCAAAAGATTTGTGTGAATTCGACAAAAATAGGGAGTGAAATAGTGAAAAGTAGTGAATAGTGAAAAAAATAGGGAGTTTATGCAAACAGCTAGAAATTGCCTCAATTCTCTTATGCTAAATTTCTCTTATGAGCTTTTCCCCTTAGAATCAATGGAAAGGAAAATAGCAAACAAACAAAATTTATCAATAAGAGCACCTATCTCCTTGCTAAATAATAATGCTATTAACAAATGAATTTGAAAGTGAAAGTGTTAGTTGCTCAGTCATGTCCAGCTCTTTGCAACCCCCTGGACTATAACCCACCAGGCTCCTCTGTCCATGCAATTCTCCAGGCAATAATACTGGAGTGGATAGCCATTCCCTTCTCCAGGGGATCTTCCTGACCCAGGGTTTGAACCTAGGTCTCCTACGTTACAGGTGGACTTTATTGTCTAAGCCACCAGGGAAGCTCTATTATCAAATAAATAATAGTAAATTATTATGAGACACTATGTTGGAAGTACTGTTTTAAACCTGTTACATAATTTGAATTATTTACTCCTCACAAGTTTTATAAGTAGGTACAATTGTTTGTCTTATTTTACAGATGAGAAAACTGAGGCCTAGAGGGATACTCAGAATTATGCAGCTAGGAACTAGTGGATCTCTCCAGACTAGAAAATCTTTCTAAAGTCTCCAGAGTGTTAATCTTTTCACTTCTATGCTATATGACCTTTTGAGAAATATTTTTATTCTCAATTTTCACAATAAAGTTGTATCAGTCAGAATCTCTTAAAAGTGTAATATTCCAAAATTCTGTCTTCATAACTCAAATTCCCTTTCATTTAATCTTTCAAAGCATGAAATTGAATCTTCTCTTGGGGAGAAAAAGCCCTTTCTAAAAGACTTCAAAATTGAAAATGTTACTTTTAATGCCAGCAATGATTTAGAAGACCTGGGGTGATTTTTTTTTAATATCCAGACAAATGTTCATTCATTCATTCAGTTAGTTAGAAATATTGGACACTAACTAAGTGCCAGCACTCTTCTTGGCTCTGAGGATTCCGCAGTGAACAAAAGAAAGCCCATGCCCTTGCGAGACTCACATTCTAGTAGGAGGAGAAACTACAGAATAGTGCAGGATAGAATAAATAGAATGCAACACAACAGAATGCAACAGCATACAAGAGAAATGGTAAGAAATACAGTAAAGGAAAATTAAACAGGGATAAAAATTTATAGAGTGAAAGAAAAGGAGCTTCTCTTTTATTAGGCCAGAAAAAGTCTGTTTGGTAAAGGGATATTTTGTCAGACTCAAATAAAGGGGAGGAGAGAGCTCAGAAGTGGGAGCCAGCTTGAAAGGTTCAAGGATTGTTAGGATGACTGGCAGAAGGAAGAGGGAGTTGCTTTAGGAGGCAGTTGGTCTGATCATGGAGAAGCTTGCGGGAAATTTTTATGTATGCTCGCCTTTACTCTAAGAGAGTTAGAAAGCCGTCCAGCAGTTTTCAGCAGAGCAGTGATAGGAAATGACTTTTTTTGTAAAAGGCTCGCTCTGACTCAGTGAAATATGGAAGTTTGGGTGACATCACGGAGCCTAGTTCAACAGTCCTGTATCATCCCAAGCAATAGCTGATGGTGGCTTATACCAGGGTAGTAGGGCATGACTTGTGAGAAGATATTTTTAAAATTGTTAACTCTAAGATTGATGATATATTAGATGTGGACTGTGAGAAAAATAGAGGGTAAAAGTGACTCGATTCTGTTATAGAATGAAGTAGTTTTATGCTTAGATGAGAAATTGCCTGTAGGTAAAAGCTAAATATTTGAGATTCGTTAGAAGTTGTTACACAGTTAAAATTCTTCTCAAACTACCTGAATTTGTTAGAGGCTCAGTTTAAAACACTTGTTGGTCGTTACTTCTCATGCAATTAAGTTTCTGAGATACCCAACTATACGTGGAAGATCCAACTTGATAAGCCAGTAAAGTTCTCTAACTTAGAAACTCTAGTCCTCCTCTTAGAAATTCTCTTTTTGCCATCTCTCAAGTCTCAAATCTTCTCTCCTTTTATCCTACTTGTTAAGCCATTCTCTCTTGATCAAGGCCCCAGGCAAAAATGGAAAGATCTAGTTAAATAATTTAAGACATTTGAATGGAGAAAAATACCACAATCCAAGTGAAAAAAGCAAATTATAAGAAGGAAAAGTATAACTATATGTGACAGAAAGGGGTCAATGTCTTTAATACATAGAAAGCTTACAAACTGGTAACAAACAGAACATATAGCCAGGTAGGAAAGTGAGTGAAGGATATGAACAGGCAAGGTACAAAATCGAAAATATAAATGATTCATAATATATGATAGAAATATTTTATCTTACTAGTAATCATGACCATGAACAAAAGCCAGATAGACTCTCCATTCTCATCAGCTATCAGACTGTCAAAGAGTCAAGAAGGAAAATGCCCCATACAGCTGAGACTGAAAAAAATAAGCTCTCAGATGCAGAAGTAAAATTAGTAGAAACTTTCTGAAGTGTAATTGGAAGCAATGTATTTAATTCAGAAATTCCACTTTCAAGAATTTGTTTCAATAATCAGATGGAGTCATAAAAATGTGAGCTATATTTTTTACACTATTATTTATAATAGGGAAAAAGTGAAAATAATTTAAATGTGCTGCCATACGTTACTGCTTGAATAATTCATGTATCTATAAAGTGGAATTCTATCTAATCATCACAAAGTGAAAGTAGAGTTGTTCTGACTCTTTGTGATCCCATGGACTATACCGCACCTGGAATTCTCTAGTCCGGAATACTGGAGTGGGTAGCCGTTCCCTTCTCCAAGGGATCTTTCCCAACCCAGGGATTGAACGCAAGTCTCCCACATTGCAGGCCGATTCTTTACCAGCTGAGCCACTAGGAAAGCCAAGGATTACTGGAGTGGGTAGTCGCTTCCTTCTCCAGGCGATCTTCCCAACCCAGAAATCAAACCCAGGTCTCCTGCATTGCAGGCAGATTCTTTACCAGCTGAGCCACCAGGAAAGCCTAAGAATACTGGAGTGGGTGGCCTATCCCTTCTCCAGCAGATATTCCCAACCCAGGAATCGAACCGGGGTCTCCTGCATTGCAGGTGGATTCTTTACCAGCTGAGCTACCAGGAAAGCCCAGTTATCACAGATGATGATATTAATCTATACTGATCAATATTTTGATGATATGTTGCTAAATGTTAAAGGTAGTTTTCAAAACATTTATTTCTTTTATGGTCCTACTTTAAAGATACATTTATTTCACCTATACACATTGAAAATAAACTAGGAAAAATGTCCTCAAAAATGTTACTAGTGGTTATATGTGAATGATAGTAATGCTAATAGTGGAAATATGGCCAGTTGTGGTACTGGCGGTAGTATTGTGAGTAATTTTTTCTTCTTGATTTTGTTACTTCTATTATTTCTACATTAACGTGGAAAATTTAAATAATTTTAAAATGCAAAAAAACCAAATACATATCTTGAAATACATGTCTTGATATATAGCAACACAAGAAGTCTTAGACCAGGTGCTAAGTTTATAAGAGTGCACATGTGTTTCTTTCTACCTTCTGACACAGTGATGCCTCATGTCTACAGCAGCCCAGCTATATAGGTGCTTACACAGGAGCTCTTAGTCTTCCAGTTCAGCCCTGTCTGCAGAGAGCAAGCTCTACCAAGCTAACCCTCGGGAAAACATGGAGGTGTTTTGGCATCGTCCCACACTGGGTGCCTGAGCGCCAAAGAAAGACTTTTCCTTCATTTCTTACAAAAAATCCCACGTGCGCTTGTTCCAACCTGGCCCACCTTACTCTGGGAGGGGAGCTTGCCCTTAAGTCCTTTTATTACTAAAAACAGCATGAGTTTTGCTCATTTGAATAGACATTTATGTATTTAGTTTCCAAAAATCCTTGTGAGCTATGTTGGGTACTTTCATCTCATTCCTTCCCACATGTTAGGAAAATAAGTTTTAGAGGATTTACATGCCTTTCCCAAGGTGGCAGCGTGAGAATTCAAACGCACCTATTTTTCTTTCAAACCTGAGGATCTGTTTTATTTTATCACATAACCTTCCATACTCGTCATAGAAGCCCGTAGCCTTTAAATAACAAGAAAGAAGAGAAAACCAAGACACTTTGATTATCAAATATGATTGATATTAAATTATAAATAATTACTTCACAAAATATTTTCCAGTTTTTATTTTGCCATAAGAAACAGCACAAAAGAGAAAAGAAAAAAAAAGAAAGGAAATATATTATTTAAATTCCCCAAACAGATTATTTTCTGAAAGTTACTTCTTGCCCAAGAAGATTTTTTTTTTTCAATTACTGATCAAATAAAACTGGAATAAATACACTGTGAAATTGACTGATTTATGAGGATTACAGATGGTGTACCAGAAAGGAAATACTAAATTAGAGGAAAGTATGTATGATAGTGCTGCAAAGTGTGCCACTCATCTAATTCATCTAGAATTCCTCAGATATAATGAAGATTATGATTATGTTTTTTAAAGTGATATGGCTTATAGCTTATAAGCTAAAAGAGGTGGAAAACAGTCTAAAATATCTGTACAAGAAAGGTTAATAGCTAAATCTTTTATAAAAGCATAATTTGGTATAATATTTTTTTCTAATTCTGAATGAGCCTCCTAGTGCATTAACGTCCAACCATGCAGCAGTGTCGTGCTCTCTAAACATCATTGTCAAAGTGTCCAGTCAATTTGCTTGTATTATGAATCACGGCCTATTTTTATTGGTTTCTTCCACATCAACATTCAGCTAATGGACTTAAAGTCCATCTTATATATGTTAATCTAAAATTCTTCTACATACAGCCTCTGCAGAAATAACAGGAGGGCATGTCAGTCATGTTGGAAACCCAGCAGTTGCATACTCAGGGTCAATGCTAGATAGAGATTTTTCTAGGAGTTAATGTAACTTTTCATTACGAATTGGATCCGGCATGTGCTTCTACGAATAGTCACATTTCTTTTTCTTGATTGATTCTTCAATTAGTTGTCAATGCAAGGTCAGTAGTTACTCCTCTCAGGTCCTCCAGCAATGGGAATTGTTCAAGAACCTGATGAAATGCTAATCAATTTTATGGTATTTCATTTGTCTTCTTCATGCTTACAAAAGTTAATTGACCTACAGACCCATGGTTTTCTGTATACATTTTTAAAATGAGTTTAAATATTTGTTCTCATTAAAATAATATGTTTTTAAAAGTTTGAAAACAAAAACACATAGTCACCACAGTAACAAAGCCATTATTTGTGTTTATTGTCTTTTAGTGTTTTCATTAATGAATCGTTACAAAGTAGTTTGTATTTTTAAAAATGTGTCTTAATCCTTTTCCCTACTTTGGCCCTTAGGTATATACATAATGGCAGGAATCACAGTTCTTGGTTCATGACAACATTCTCATTAGTGGCTCAAACATGTACTTTATTTGTAATACTATAAATTCCCTAGTAGATTTACCACCATCCCCCCAAAAGCTGTGAGCTTGGTGATAACCTACCTCAAACACTACCTGCCCCTTTTCTCCCTCTGCCTTCCTCCCACTGAAGATATCAGTCATTCAAAATTCCATTTTTATCATTCCCTTACTAGCATATATTTGAAATATACATGTTATATTACATATTATAAATGTATATATTTCTCATATATATCCATATATAAATTATGAATTGTATTTATGGCTTATATTTTATTTCTAACTTTATAAAGAGTTTAGTATCCTGAATGTAATCTTTTAGAATCAACTTTTTAAATTTAATAAGCTTATAACAAAGACATTTAAAAATTGTTATTTATTTATTTATCTGGTTGAATCAGGTCTTAGTTGTGACACACAGGATCTCCATTGTGTCATGTGGGATCCTTCACTGAGGCACATAGACTCTCTGATTGTGGCGTGCAGGCCTGGTAGTTTCAGCTCATGGGCCTAGTTGCTCTGCAGCAGGTGGGATCTTAGTTCTCTCACCAGGGATCAAACCTGTGTCCTCTTTAATGCAAGGCAGATTCTTAACCACTGGACCACAAAGGAAGTCCGTAAGACTTCTGCATTATATTGTCTATCACTCTGTGTCATTCATTTTGCCTCTGACTATACCACTAATCTTTCTCATCTAGGCCCACTTGGATGGATATTTGGGTTGCCGTCAATGCAGTCTTTATAACTATCAGTAGTAGTAGTTTTAGTTGTTGTTCAGTAGCTAAGTTGTGTCTGACTCTTTGTGACCTGATGGGCTGCAGTACACCTGGCTTCCCTGTCTTCACTGTCTCCTGGAGTTTTCTCAAACTCACGCCCATTAAGTCGGTAATACCATCCAACCATCTCATTCTCTGTTACCCCTTTCTCCTCCTGTCCTCAGTCTTTCCCAGCATCAGGGTCTTTTCCAGTGAGTTGGCTCTTCACATCAGGTGGCCAAAGTATTGGACCTTCAACTTCAGTATCAGTCCTTCCGATGAATATTCAGCATTGGTCTTTAGGATTGACTGGTTGGATTTCCTTGCAGTCCAAGGGACTCTCAAGAGTCTTCTCCAACACCACAGTTCAAAAGGAATAGTTCTTAGGCACTCAGCTGTCTTTATGGTCCAACTCACATCCATACATGACTACTGGAAAAACCACAGATGTGACTTATACAGACCTTTGTCAACAAAGTGATGTCTCTGCTTTTTAATATGCTGTCTAGGTTTGTCATAGCTTTTCTTCCAAGGAGTGAGCATCTTTTAGTTACATGTCTGCAGTCATTGTCTGCAGTGATTTTGGAGCCCAAGAAAATAAACTCTGCCACTGTTTTCACTTTTTCTTCATCTATTTGCCATTAAATGGTGGGACTGGATGCCATGATCTTAGTTTTTTGAATGTTGCATTTTAAGCCAACTTTTTCACTCTCCTCTTCCATCCTTTAGTTCCTTTTCCCTTTCTGCCATTAGAATGGTATCATCTGCATACCTGAGGTTGTTGATATTTCTCCAGGTAATCTTCATTTTAGTGTGTGAGTCATCCAGCCTGGCATTTCGCATAATGCACTCTATATGTAAGTTAACTAAGCAGGATGACAATATATAGCCTTGGTGTACTTCTTTCCCCATTTGGAACCAGTCCATTGTTCCATGTCTGTTTCTGTTGCTTCTTGACCTGCATATGGGTTTCTCAGGAGGCAGGTAATGTCTGGTATTCCCATCTCTTTAAGAATTTCCCACAGTTTGTTGTTTTCCACACAGTCAAAGGCTTTGGCATAGTCGATGAAACAGAAATAGATATTTTTCTGGAATTCCCTTGCTTTTCCTATGATCCAGCAGATGTTGACAATTTGACCTCTGGTTCCTATGCCCTTTCTAAATCCAGGTTGTACATCTGGAAGTTCTCAGTTCATGTACTGTTGAAACCTAACTTGAAGGATTTTGAGCATTACCTTGCTACCATGTGAAATGAGCACAATTGTATGGCAGTTTGAACATTCTTTGGCTTTGCCTTTCTTCGGGATTGGAATGAACTGCCCTTTTCCAGTCCTATGGCCACTGCTTAGTTTTCCAAATTTGCTAGCATATTGAGTGCAGCACTTTAACAGCATCATCTTTTAGGATTTGAAATGGTTTAGCTGGATTTCCATCATCTCCACTAGTTTTCTTCATAGTAATGCTTCCTAAGACCCACTTGACTTCACACTCCAGTATATCTGGCTCTAGGTGAGTGATCACACCATCATGGTTAATCAGGTCATTAAAACCTTTTTTGTATTGTTCTTCTGTGTATTCTTGCCACTTATTCTTAGTCTCTTTTGCTTCTTCTAGGTCCTTAGACATGGTCAAGCAGAAGATGGCAAGAGAGAGTGAACAGTGACATTTTAGGAATCAGTGAATTATAATGGATAGGAATGGGTGAATTTAATTCAGTAGTTTCAGCAGTCTTGTGGTATTCCACCAATTTCCTTAATCAGTCCTCTATTTTTTATTTAGTTATATCTAAATCCATGTTGTATTGATCAAGGTTGCAGTGAGCACAGTTATACTATAGATTTTCTATACTACAGCTAGACCTTAGATAACTTGAAATGGAATTATTAGATCAAAAGATATGACATAATAGATATTTCCAACTTGCATTCTAAAGTATAACTCCACCAGCAATTATACAATTATTACCTCTCCATATACACTGCCTTATCCATTTTTTTTGTTAATTTAAGAAATAGTTATGTTTTGTTTTTATCCCCACTGACTCAATTTTGACATATTATAGACCTTCAAATCTGGAAACTTCTGATCTAATAATTTTTATTTTACAGAACACAAAGTTAAGGCATTAGGAGTAAAATAATAGTTTGTAATCTAGTGTGAAAGTATAGTTTGAAATTCTGCATAGAATATATTACCACTGAGTCTTGCTTATTCTTACTAGAGTGGTTCTCCACTTGCAAATACTGAAGCTGAAGCTCAGAGAAAATGAGTAACCTTTCTAAAATTATATAGTTAATTTTCTGTCACACTGTGTTGTTTCTTGGCTGGTCAAATATGATTGCTTATGAACCATCATAAATTTTCATTTCATTTTTATTTTGAATGATTTCTTCTCTCAATTCCTATAGGATTTATAATCCTGGCCTTATAATATAGTACTTGAACATGCATCTGTTGTTGTTTTCATAAGAAATGGTCTTTCCTTGCTGGTTATTCTCCCTTGAATTAACCCCTCACTGTATGGGGCAAAGTGCTAAGCCTAGAGTAGTTTGTTAATATGGACATGCTGAGCTGATCTGTCAGAACTTATGGTCTTTCCAACATTGGAGACACTTCCTTGCCTCTACGTCAAAGTATTATTAATCACATAGTTTTGATATCTCACTTTCAACACACCCTTTTTCATATTCCCTGTGTTTAACAGTACTCAGTTCAGTTCAGTTGCTCAGTCGTGTCCGACTCTTTGAAACCCCATGAATCTCAGCATGCCAGGCCTCCCTGTCCATCACAAACTCCCAGAGTTTACTCAAACTCATGTCCATTGAGTCGGTGATGCCATCCAGCCATCTCATCCTCTATTGTCCCCTTCTCCTCCTGCCCCCAATCCCTCCCAGCATCAGGGTCTTTTCCAATGAGTCAACTCTTCGCATGAGGTGGCCAAAGTACTGGAGTTTCAGCTTCAGCATCAGTCCTTCCAATGAACACCCAGGACTGATCTCCTTTAGGATGGACTGGTTGGATCTCCTTGCAGTCCAAGGGACTCTCGAGTCTTCTCCAACACCACACTTCAAAAGCATCAATTTTTCGGCGCTCAGCTTTCTTCACAGTCCAATTCTCACATCCATACATGACCACTGGAAAAACCATAGCCTTGACCAGACAGACCTTTCTTGGCAAAGTAATGACTCTGCTTTTTAATATGCTATCCAGGTTGGTCATAACTTTCCTTCCAAGGAGGTAAGCGTCTTTTAATTTCATGGCTGTAGTCACCATCTGCAGTGATTTTGGAGCCCAAAAATATAAAGTCTGACACTGTTTCCACTGTCTCCCCATCTATTTCCAGGAGGTGATGGGACCAGATGCCATGATCTTAGTTTTCTGAATGTTAAGCTTTAAGCCAACTTTTTCACTCTCCTCTTTCACTTTCACCAAGAGGCTTTTTAGTTCCTCTTCACTTTCTGCCATAAGGATGGTGTCATCTGCATATCTGAGGTTATTGATATTTCTCCCAGCAATGTTGATTCCAGCTTGTGCTTCTTCCGGCCCAGCGTTTCTCATGATGTACTCTGCATATAAGTTAAATAAGCAGGGTGACAATATACAGCCTTGACGTACTCCTTTTCCTATTTGGAACCAGTCTGTTGTTCCATGTCCAGTTCTAACTGTTGCTTCCTGACCTGCATACAGGTTTCTCAAGAGGCACGTCAGGTGGTCTGGTATTCCCATCTCTTTCAGAATTTTCCACAATTTATTGTGATCCACACAGTCAAAGGCTTTGGCATAGTCAATAAAGCAGAAATAGATGTTTTTCTGGAACTTTCTTGCTTTTTCAATGATCCAGCGGATATTGGCAACTTGATCTCTGGTTCCTCTGCCTTTCCTAAAACCAGCTTGAACATCTGGAAGTTCTCGGTTCACGTATTGCTGAAGCCTGGCTTGGAGAATTTTGAGCATTACTTTACTAGCGTGTGAGATGAGTGCAATTGTGTGGTAGTTTGAGCATATTTTGGGGTTGCCTTTCTTTGTGATTGGAATGAAAATGGACCTTTTCCAGTCCTGTGGCCACTGCTGAGTTTTCCAAATTTATTGGCATAATGAGTGCAGCACTTTCACAGCATCATCTTTCAGGATTTGAAATAGCTCAACTGGAATTCCATCACCTCCACTAGCTTTGTTTGTAGTGATACTTTCTAAGGCCCACTTGACTTCACATTCCAGGATGTCTGGCTCTAGGTGAGTGATCACACCATTGTGATTATCTGGGTCATGAAGATCTTTTTTGTACAGGTCTTCTGTGTATGACATAATGCACATTGCTGTGCTTACATAATTCGTATACATTTTTTCATGACCTAGAAATGATCCCATTCTTGGCCAATGGAAACGGTAATAGGGACTTTTTTTCAGACTCACACAAGGTGAGACCACTTGCTAGGCACTCACAGCACACAGTCATTCTCTTCTTAGTTACCACAACCACGGACAGTTGTTGTTCAGTCTAACTCATCCCTAACAAAGCAAACACATATTTAACATTTGATGACTGAAGTCAGTTATTTTACCCATCATAACTGTAAATTCCCACCCTTTTCCTCTACACTTGCAATCTGCATCTGAATTGCCTGATCATTATGCTGCTGGGTTCATTTTGCTCACTCTTAGAAACACTTGCTTGTTTTTGTGGCCCTGTCCAAATTAGAGCCCTGGATGGGTCATTCATTGTATGTCCACACGCTGGGAAAGTTTATAAAGCAAATTCACATTTTCACTTCTGTCATATTCCTCCTGACCTCAGCCAGGAACAATTAGCTTTCCCTAGGTTTTATGAAATAAGAGTATGCCCATATATAACCTAGTCTCCCTTTTTTCTCCTTTTGATAGAGCAATTTCTTTGGCTATAGAAAGATGAATTTCTCAGATTCATTAGACAAAAGATTGTCAGCCCCTCTTCCTGAGTATGTGACTGTAGAACCCAATGTTTGGTTAGTAAAACCCCTTGCTATATTAAACGCCTTCTTTTTCTGCAATCCTGACACTCTATGCATTTCCAGGAATATCGGTTGATTTTATGTTCGCAAAAAGAGGACTGAGCCCTTTAACACACTCTTCTCAATGGTAAGCGTACTCTGCATTATAACACATAGTGAATTTTCTCAAGGACTTTTCCGTATTTTACAAACAAAAACTGAGGGTATTTGATAGATGTGGAATATGACTCACTGTAAGCTGAAATAACCAACCTGAGGTCAAACAGCCAGTCCCTGGCCAATTTTGTTCAGAACCTTGACCTTTTAACTCTGTCTTTTGCTTTACATTATGTAGAATCCTTTTTTCCACCATGCAGCTAGGAATAAAAGAGCTTTAACAGGCATTTGAGAATGAATTGTTACCTCTTACGCATCTTGGTATGTAAACTCTTAACTGTCAATGCTGAACAAGAGAATATCAAGGAAAGAAATTCAGTTGTATTGGAATACCATCCACAAATATCTCAAGAACTAGAGACAGCTTTAAAGTGATAAGTCCTGGTACCTGTGAACTTTTTAATGGATTATGTGAGTTAAAATGTGGGTTAATTTTGAAATTAGTTGTTTGGCTCTTAAAACATATTTTTTGTCCGTTGAAATTTTGTGTCTGCTAGTTATGTTCTTGGAAAAGAGTGGAAGAGAGAAAAAGCTACTTAAACCTTAATAGATTTAAACAACGGTAATAATAGCACTATTTCAGCTACATCTCACATTGTTTCCATTGGAGAAAGCATTTCAAGCTTCAGTCTCTCAGACCGGGACCATGTCAGAAGCAGATGTGATTGTGGTGATAGCAGGAGATACATAAGCAACAGGCCACGTGATAGAAAAGCTGGAAATGGAACAGGTTTTAAAATCAGTATCTTGACTCTATTTCTTTAGGTTAAGTGGCATTTTTCTATCTGTTTAACAGATGCCAGACACCTCCTGGTTTCTCTGAATTGAGAAAGAATAAGTTATTCTATAGCAAGGAGGCCTGAATGGAGACCATCACCTATTCCTTGTACAGACCTGTGTTGTGTGCAAGAGAGAGATGTCTCTGCTGGTGGGACAAGACCCGATGTAGCACCCAGGAAGGAAGCGAACTTGAGAAGGGAGGACACACATGACAAGTCTGGGTAAGGAATATCTTAATTTATAGAAAACACATCACTCTGGGTCACAGTGAGAAGGAAAACATACTGAATGATGAGCCATACTCATGCCAGTCCTTTAGCACTTACCTGGGAAGATTTGTTTTGATTCTTGGTTTTCACAAAGGCTGATATTATGTTCAATGATTTCTCAATGCCTTTTCAGATTGAAGATGCTACCGTGTGCTGCAGTGCACATCAACAGTACAGTCCGAGGGAGGAGGCAAGCAAGAACCTGGCAGGGGCTTGAGTGGGCAGTGAGGACCTGCGAAGAAAGTGCCTGCGGAACTTAGCAGGAGCCTAGCAAGATGAAATAGAGCCTGAGCTGGAGAGTGGGACTGGTAGCTGAGGTAGAAGCCACACGCGTTCAAACGTCATGCTTTTTAAAGTGCTTCCAGGGTAGCTTTGTGAGTGTCGGAGTATTTAGCCAGACTACTTTCAACATTTTCTTGCCTCTGGTCAGAATTTAGCCTGGAGAATATGGGGGAGAGAAGGCATCAGATCATGTTACACAACACTAGAAATTTCCAAACTAGTTAGACCCTTCTCTTTTTTGCCTTGGATCAACACCCTTTTGGTTTTGATTTTCCTCTTTTCTCCCACCCTACTGAAAATTACTACCATAGGAAGTCATTATTTCTGATGAAAACAAGTCATGGTCCTTGTATGTGATGGGGGAGCGGATAAGGCTGAGACTTACAGTCACACTGGGAGAAGAGGAGAAGGTATACAGTGACTGAGACCAGGCAGAACCTAAAGAAGATATGTTGAAAATCTAGTCTTAAGCCAAACGTAATAGTAGATTATATAGTCCAACCACGTGGAGTTAGCATTAAATTTCTTTAGCTGCTAAATGGAGATGCATACTATATATATCTAAGGATTAGAAATAGCTATTATAATAATTATTAATAATAATTTGTCTTTCTTATTCATGGCCTTGGAATATATAAATATATTGGCATATTATGCTGTGAATTATTGTGATGTTTCTCCTTGGTTCATGCCGACTTTGCAGACAGGGCTTTAGAAAATACTTTGTACACCTCTGAGATAAGCAAGAGAATTATTTATGGGAATTTATTGCATTGTTCTACCTGTAATATTCTTCAGTAGGTAGAAGACTGTGTATCAATTAAGATCAAGGTTTCAGAGATTTAAGTAAAGACATGTTGCAAAACAATTGTAAGAATAATCATATTACAAAGAAACAGAAGAAATGCATCAACATGGAAAATCATTTAAGTCTAGAAATACATTTCCCTCTAGAATTTAAATCTTTGATGAGGAGTTTTCTGTTTCCCTTTATGTGACTGAGATGCCTCCATGGCACACTCACAGGCAGTGATACATTCTACACGACTGAGCTTCATATTTAAAGGAAAAAGACCACATTTTAATAACAGGTTAAAGTAGATTAAAGTTGCACTAAAATCTGAACTACAACCATAGACTTTCAGTGTAACAATGACCTCTGCCTATGTTAGTAGGAAGGACATTCAATAGGGATGAAAGTAATTTTTCTCCTAGGTCAGTTGTTAGAAATTTCAACTCCTATTGAACTTGACATGAGTTGTAATATTAAAGAGAGATTTGGAATAGAAGATAGAAATATGAAACTAAGTTATAAAATGGAATTCATTTATACAACGGAGTATTTAAACGTGAGAAATTTAAGAGCAAGGATTCTTAAAAAGTTTTAATAAGTTAGATCTGAATTTTCAGTACAGGGTGAGAATCAAAGTACATATCATATAATTTGGATATTAGATCTGCAAGAAAGAGAAAATTAATATGTGTTAAAAACCTAAGATAAACTTGATGCTATTAGGTTCTTACTTGTTTATTAGTTTATTTTAATTCTCATTAAATCAATATTAATATTGAGAGTATGGCAGACAAGAAAACTGAGATTCTAAAAAATCAAGAAAGCATGTCTAAGATGATATGCTTTTAGTTCTAATTGCATGAAGCCGTGCTCCAAATCTCTGGTATGCACAGGACAATCTGAAATTGCTCATATGTTCTTTTAGACATTTTACTAGTTGAAATATTTGAAGAAATTTAACTTTTGCAAAGATGAAGCTTCCATCTGTTAAACAAGCTTATTAGTCAAGGTAAGTTTCATGCTTTGCCATTTGACCTTGGGTGGAGTTGGTCCTCCCTGTGGATAAGAAAGACACTATACTGCAGTTCCCTCATCTATAAATCAGGTTCTGCATAACAGTAAAACCTTCCCATAGGGTTGTTATGAGAGTGAAATGACATGAAGTATGTTAGGTGCTTTGAAAAGGGGTTGAAAAATAGGAAATGCTTAATTATTATCATTAATATTTTGGTTATCCTCCAGATATTATGTTGGTTTAAATTATCTGTTTTAGATTACTGAAAAATGGGAGAAGTGCTTAAATAAGACACCCATGCTACTTGCTCTCGTAAAAGTTAAACCTCTTAAAAGAAAAGTTAGGACTATTGCCAAAGTGTTGTCATAGGTAGTGATCAAAAAGAGAGCTCAATCATTCTATTTCAGATCCCTGCTAAACCCAGATAACAAAGATGTTGGAAAGATTTCAAGTAAAATTAGGTAGAAGATTATGAAGTATTGTGTCAACACACTGCATATATTGAGGATTGAAAAATGATCCAGTAATTATGTCACATTTACTTGATACTGTTAAACAGATTTTGAACACTTAAAAATTATTTTGCACTATTTTTTACTTTAACTTCCTTAATGCCTCAGCTGGATGCATATGGCAATGTAACTCTCACAGGGAAATGGTTACTTTTCACTTTTTTTGAGAAAGCACTTTGAAAAGTGGAAGGTAACGCGTCAGCAGAAGAAAGTGCTAAACACGTCAGCGGTGGGTTTTCTCATACTGTAAATTCTGAACACTCTAGACCTGTAAATGCATGACAGTAAACATGTGACAATGATTCCTGGTGTCTGATTGGAAAGTAGAAAGCTTCAAATAAGATTATCTGTGTGTTTCTGGAATATCCTTACAAGCAAGGATATCATATGATGAACGAGAAAAATGAGATGTTAGGTTTTCATGAATAAATCCTGATCTGCCTGCTCATAGAGCAGACATACCAGGCAGAGTCCACTGGATCACATTCTTTGTTTTTTTCCTTTTGATTTCAAATGCTTGTTTTCAATCACATTCATAAAATGGATGGGCAGATAAGAGAGTTGAAGCAGATTGGTCAGAGTATCCAGAGGTATTTGTGTGTGTATTTTCTTCAAATGCAGCAAAATTTGTGGTACATAGTAATGTTTACAATTTTAAAGTCATGTCTTTTGACTTCCATTCAACCAAAAACTGTGAGTCTTACATTATAAGGATAATTTAATAGGAACAACAGCTTGGAAGAGGAAAGACTTACCTGTATGCAGGTCAGGAAGCAACAGTTAGAACTGGACATGGAACAACAGAATGGTTCCAAATAGAAAAAGGAGTACATCAAGGCCGTATACTGTCACCCTGCTTATTTAACTTATATGCAGAGTACATCATGAGAAACGCTGGGCCGGAAGAAGCACAAGCTGGAATCAACATTGCTGGGAGAAATATCAATAACCTCAGATATGCACATGACACCACCCTTATGACAGAAAGTGAAGAAGAACTAAAAAGCCTCTTGGTGAAAGTGAAAGAGGAGAGTGAAAAAGTTGGCTTAAAGCTTAACATTCAGAAAACTAAGATCATGGCATCTGGTCCCATCACCTCTTGGAAATAGATGGGGAGACAGTGGAAACAGTGTCAGACTTTATATTTTTGGGCTCCAAAATCACTGCAGATGGTGACTACAGCCATGAAATTAAAAGACGCTTACCTCCTTGGAAGGAAAGTTATGACCAACCTGGATAGCATATTAAAAAGCAGAGTCATTACTTTGCCAACAAAGGTTCGTCTGGTCAAGGCTATGGTTTTTCCAGTGGTCATGTATGAATGTGAGAGTTGGACTGTGAAGAAAGCTGAGCGCTGAAAAATTGATGCTTTTGAAGTGTGGTGTTGGAGAAGACTCGAGAGTCCCTTGGACTGCAAGGAGATCCAACCAGTCCATCCTAAAGGAGATCAGTCCTGGGTGTTCATTGGAAGGACTGATGCTGAAGCTGAAACTCCAATACTTTGGCCACCTCATGCGAAGAGTTGACTCATTGGAAAAGACCCTGATGCTGGGAGGGATTGGGGGCAGGAGGAGAAGGGGATGACAGAGGATGAGATGGCTGGATGGCATCACCAACTCGATGGACATGAGTTTGAGTAAACTCCGGGAGTTTGTGATGGACAGGGAGGCCTGGCGTGCTGCAATTCATGGGGTCGCAAAGAGTCGGACACGTCTGAGCATCTGAACTGAACTGAATGAATTCCTCTTCTGCTGTCAGGGAGTGAGGTAAAATAGAGGCTTGAATGCGAAACAACAGTTCAAATAAGATTAAGTATACCTTTTAGACAATTCATGTTATTAAAAATAACATTGTTTTAATGTTTTTTTGTTTTTTAATGTTTTAGAAATAACATTATTGGAGTGGTAGTAACATTTGAAAATATTGGAGTCCTCCTCATTCTGCGATATGGTTACAAGGCCTGTGTTTATCCTTAACTAAACATTTTGAGAAACATTCTTAGCACTTTGAGAAACATTCTTAGCACTTCATAAGAACCAGTGATGAAAGTTAGAATGAGTAGCTAGATATTTTTAGTAATCATTTCCATGAGAAAGATAACATTAAATAACAAAGGCAACGAAATGTAAGTTTCTGTCATCACAGTTCTGTATTAGAAGCAAACAGCTTTTCTTCTCTCAGCAACATTATCACAAACCCTGCTGTGCACTGCTGCCAGACAGCTACTCACTTGCTCTTCAGGTGGGATAAAAAGGCTCCATAATCCAAAAAGTTCATAAGAGTGTTAGTCTCTCTCTCAGTCATGTCTGACTCTTTGTGACCCTATGGACTATAGCCCATCAGGCTCCTTTGTCCATGGGATTTTCAGGCAAGAATACTGAAGTGGTTGCCATTTTCTTCTTCAGGGGATCTTCTCAACCCAGGAATCAAACTCAGGGATCAAACCCAGGTCTCCTGCTTTGCAGGCAGATTCTTTATTGTCTAAGCCACCAGGGAAGTCCAAAGTTCATAAAGGGAAACATGCCATTTGTAGATCATTTTACCATCATCCTTTTCACAATGTTTTATTGTTTAATAAGGATAAGCCATCTCCCTTGTTTCATGGAAGAAATTTTCACATGCTCCTTACTACCCAGCTAAGGGGTGCAGATACTGCCTCATATTTAGGGTTTTATTGCATGAATAAGATGTGTTGCATCCCTCACAACAGTCAAGTGAATTCCGTTTCACCTTTCATTCACCCATAGGACTGTTTGGCTCCATCATAGGCATTGAAATATGATGTCTTGGTGACATTCTCAAAGTAAGAAGAGGGCTTAAATGTATCAATCTGATCACAATTAAAAGCTGCAGTGTGACCTTAGAGTGGAGTTTGGAAAAGTTGGGCAGATTTAAGATAAAAATATTGCTAGTTTATTTGCAAAACTGTAGTACTGGCAATTTTATTGTATGTACAACTTTTAATAGAAATAGTCCATTGAAGTAATAGTCTAGGGCTACAAAATTTCATTTTGAGATTCACCCCCAAATAATTAAATGTACCAACCAAGAGGAACATAGCATCAGTACATGTTTTATTTACAGTCTAAAATATGTCTTACTCCTCAGTTTAACACTATTTCATTTTGGTGCAGAAGTTCTCATTTGTGCACATTTTCCAACAGTTTCTCATATGATGAATTAGTAAATTGTCCCCATTGCATTTGAATATTCCCTTCAGCGCCCCAGGCTCCGCTTCCCTACCTAGCATTGAATTCCCCATATTTTTTCATTCCTTTCAGTCATATAGCATTATGTATGGATGTCTTTTTAAATAAGTTGAACTCCTGGAGTTTTTTCTTGTTCTTAAACTGAAAGTAGACAGTGTATAATATTTAGCGTCTCATCAAGATATATGTACATTTTTTTCCGTATTCAATTCACCAATTAAAACTTTTACTTTGGAAGAAAGAATGTATTTGTACAATCAAAATTTAAGTGTCTACTATGAACCAGGGACTATTCTAGGCACTGGAGATAGATTTTTGAACCAAACTGAAATCTCTGTTGTTATGCAACTTATATTTTATTGTAATAATTAAGAATATAAAGTAAAATTAAAAGTATGTAAGGTGATTTACAAGTGTTATGGAGGAAACTAGTCTTTCATATTAGGGAGATAGAGAGCCCTGGGGGGAAAGGCAGTTGCTTATGAGAAGGGTCAGGGTAGGTCTTGCCACAAATGTCACATTTGAGTCAATTTCCAAAAGAGATGAGTGAGGGAACCATCAGGGTATCTTGGGAGGAGCATTCCAACCACAGGAAAAAGCAGATGGGAGCCTGCCTGTCTCAGTGAGAGTGTTGGTGTGATTAGAACTGAGGGATGGCAGGAAGAATCAAAGTCTTTAGCAGGAAAAGTGTGAATGTCGGGGGCGGGGAGCTGGGGGTGGAAAGTTGTATACTACTTTGTAGGATACTTTAAGGATATTAGCCTTTCTCTGGGTGAGCCAAAAGTCACTGGAATATAATATAAGGGAATTTTAGTTTTCCCTTAAATAATGATAATGTTCTGAGAAATTAAGGAAGTACAGTTTATTTTTATAGGTTTGTTAAAACTTGCCCGTTGCTCACTTTATGTAGTATATATGCGTGTTTGAATTTTAAAATAGATTCCTTTATGTCAAATCTGTCAGGCTGCAAAAAAAAATTATTTTTGTTTCTGGAAGCCAGAAGTTGAATTAGCCAGTTTTGCTGAGCCAAGGGCATTTTGCTAGTAATCAAGAAACTTAACATGAAGCACGGTTGGAGTGCTATCTGCTTGAGAAGCTATACACATTAAAGAGATTGAATTAGTCATCAGGCTCAATGAAGTTTCTAAATTATAGCAGGAACTTCATAAATTCTAGTAAAATGTAAATAAAATACATGTGAAAACATAATTTAATATGAAAATTTTGTTTTCACCAGTAAAAATTTCTAGAGTCTTTATCATACTTGTCAATAGTTGTTTATTGCTTATTAAGTTTAGATACTGAATAAATTCTCTAATTTTATTAACTTAATCAGATAACTATTCTTATTACCTAATAATAATATGCTATTACATGTATGTATTAATATCATCACTTCTAGTAGTATTAGTAGTTGTGGCATCTCCATTTTAATGGAGTGAAAAATCAAGCTTAAAAGTGGAGAGGTCAAGTAATTTTTATAGAGGAGCAAGAATTGATTTCCAGACCTAGTTTGCTGGCCTGGCAAACTATGGACAACTGCCTCTGCTTTATAAAGTTAACAGTGGTAAACTTAGAAATCAACTTGCAAAGCTGTTGTGCATGGGAGCATTCATTGCTATAATTATAATATACTCCTAATGTGTGGGTGGCACATAGTAGGAGCCTATAAATCATTCACCATTTCCCTTCATAATTGGAAAATTTTTTTCTTATTTTAAAAAGAGCAATAGAAGACCTCACATGGAATCTATTTAAAGAGTGCACTTTGTTTTTGGTAAACATATTTGCAGTATTGGACCTCATTTCACAGGAAATGCTCTCCTCCTGTTGATGCTTATGACAATTGTCTCTACAACAGCAGTGAAGACTATACACATATAACAGTAATTTTAGAGCAGAAACATATCAATCACAGTTTGTACATATAATTTTGGAAGACACAGTATGCTGTACAGTGTCTCCAAGGAATATGTTTGATCTGCGAGGAAATAGAGTACAGCTCCACAATCAGCATTCCTGAATAGATCACCACTGTGTTACGCCTTGCACTCACAGCTCCTTGCCAAAGAGGACTTTGGCCTGTATAAATTTGACAACTCTGAAACATTTGGAATCCTGACCCCCTATTCCAAAAGGTTTCTCTTTTATACAACTAAAACCAGGCTCTCATTTTCTTCATACAACTATGCTCAGCCTCCATCTCCAAATTTTAACTTGGGATCATGTCAGGTCAGTGTATTAACACCCGTCTCCCCCAATTACCCTATTCAACACTGGAAAGTATTTACATAAATTGTAACCTATGTCTAATAGCATCCTCAGAATCCATGTCATGGGACTACTTTATAATGAGGTATAAGTTGGCTTTCTCCAGTAAAACTAAATCTTCTTGGCTAATATCCAAGACATAGTTGTCTTGTATCAAATTCTGCTCCAGAGAATGTGGTGATACAAGTGTCAACAACAGTAAATAAATCTCCAGCTCCAGTGAAACAGGAATTTTAATAAAATACTAATTTGTTGTCTACAATACTTTGCAGTTTTTAAAGAGATTTCAAATATATTAATTCACTTTTCACAGCAACTCAGTGTAACAGATAGAATAGAAATTTCACTCACATTTTACTCATAAGGAAACTAAGACTTTGAGACAATAAGCAGCCTGTCTCAGATTAGACACCTGGAAAGAATTAAATATGGTTTCAAGTTGAGGATTTCTGACTCTTTTCCAGAGATCTTCTCACCACACCATTAAGTCTAAGTAGAAAAGTTGAAGTGAGATCATTCATACATTTGTGGGTAAAATGTAAGTACAATATTTTCTTTAGGGCCACATATAAAAGAAATCTTGGAGTCATTCTTTGTATGGAAATACAGTTTTTCCTGAAACTGTCAAAGTTTCATCCTGCTCAGAGTACATTCTGCAATTTTTCTGGAAGATTTTTTCAGCATATCAAAAAGCTTTAAAATTATGACTAATAAAGGGACACTTGTCCAACCAGCTATTAAACAACATTGTGAAATTAGCAGTAATTAAAAAAATATGATACTGGTATAAGATTAGCATGGAACAGTTCAAAAACAAACCCAAATCCATTAAAGAACTTGCAATTTTCCAATGGAAATAGAGGTGGAAGAGTTAAATTATTTAAAAAATTGCTGTTAGAAAAATGATCCTTCTTTTTATCTATCTCAAAACAGAGAATTAAATTATTCCAAGTGGCTTAAAGAATTAAAATAAAATATAGTTTTTAACAAATTGAGAGTACTGAGTATAGTTGTGCAAGCTATATGCTATACAACTGAGGGGTTATATTCATATAAACTATAATGTGAATGGCACATCCTCTTGGGTGAGCACCCTAATGTTAGCACCCTAATGTAAAAATGTAGCTAATTTTTGATTGGGGAAGGATTTTTTAAAATGAGAAAGCAACATAAAAACCACATAAAAATAGACTGATAGAAATAACTACATAAACACATTTCAGTACATCAAACATCATAAAACTAAAAGATAAGCAAGAACTGGTAAAAACATTTGCAACAAATATGATAATCTCATAGGATTTATGTATTAAATACATATAAAATGTAATGACATAAAATTTAACTTTTATAACACTTAAATCCCAGCACCACCATTTATTACTTGTATAAATTAGGGTAATGCTAAAAGGTATAACAAAAAGACCCCAAAATGTAAAATGGCTCAAACATAGTATAAACAAGCTTTCTTAACCTTTCTGTACCAGGGCCACATTAGCAGTCTGGTAGATCTTTTCTCAGAATATTGTTTTTAAATACATAAAATAAAATTTAAAAGATTTCAAAAGAACCAGTTATATTGAAATACAGCTATAAAATATTAAAATAACATGTGATATGATAATAAAGGTGCTTCTTTAATAAAACATGAAATAACCAAATATAGTATCAGGTTTAATTTCTACCATAATTTCAAGGTCTTGTTGAGTATGAGCTAAATTTGATACCTGCTACAATTGTGTAGCATGATACAAAAATACCTGTCACACGTACTACTGATACTACTAGTTTATGGCCTACGTTTGTAATAGAAGAAAATGCTAAGTTGCAGTTAAGTAGAAATAACATTTTTTCCTCATTCCATGTTCACAAACACCTAAATTTTCTCTGTGGATGCCACAGAGATCCATGAGCCTCATGGGAAGGACTGCTGCCATGGGTGTTTCTTTCCTGCTCATGTCATGTCCCAGCACAGGAAGACAGAGCAGGCGTGCAGGCATCAGCTGAAGGCAGTCTCAGGGAGCGATCCAAGGACCAGCTGCAGTAGGCTTGCCATGTTCAGGGTGTAGCTTCCTAAGTTTCCACCACTGTTCCCATCTCGGTCAGCCAGAGGAAGAAATAGACATGGAGAGACACATGTCAGAAACTTTTATGGGCTAAGCCTGGAATCGGTGCACATCATATTCTACTGACTAGAACTTGGCCACATGAACACACCTATCTGGCAAGGGAGATTGGGATATATAGACAAGATGTATGATCAGGAAGACGAGGAGAACATGGGCTTTGATGAGAAGGTAGTATTAATAGCCTTTGCCAAATCATCTATCAAATTAGCAATTAACGACTACCTGCAATGAGATAAAGCTCAAGTGAAGATATGAGAACTGTTGTGGAAATCAGTTGTGTAAAAAAACATTTTGGAGAGCAAACCATCAAAATGAATTAAGGGTTTTAAAATTGTTCTTATCCCTTGATCCATTCATTTAATTTCTATGATTTTTCTTGAGAATATTGTACAATTGAAGCAAAAACTGCACACATTAGTCATAGCCATATTAATTTAGATAACAATGTAGTTATTATAATTACAAAAGATAAATGCAATAAGCAAAATAAATTAGCATTGTCAAGGAAATTGAGGTATGTCCATATGATAGACTATTATGAGTTTTAGTAAGTGATAGCTGAAATTTCTTGAATGAGGGTAAATGCTAGACATTGTGCCAGTCACTTTATATGCCTTAGATCCTGGCCCCTACCACATGAGATACTTTCCTTGATCCCCTTTTATATGTGAAAAAATTGAATCTCAGCTAGACTAAATGCTCTGTTGAGGATTATACAGCTCTGGTTTAGTCTTTGCTAGTTTTACATCTAAAATTCACTCTCTTTTCTTCCCTACTAACAGAACTCTGATTTTGTTTGGGGTTGTAATGTACTCAGCTAAAACTACTTAACCATCAGACGGACTAGCACAGTTGAGGCTGCCATGTGCCTAATTATGGTTAATGCAATTTAAGCAGAGACGGCTATTCTAATGAAAGACTCAACTGGAATAAGCATTTTCAAACTTTTGGCCTTCAGCTTTCTCTTCCTTCTCTCAAGTAAGCATATGAAACCTGTGTATGTAGCAGTCATTTTGTAGCCATGGCTGAAAACCACAACCTAAGAATGGCAGGATAAGAGGTAAGGAGAAGCCTGGACCTTGATGGAATTCTTGAGGATTGCATCAGCACACATTTTCCCAAGATCCTTACCACTGTTTGATTAGGTCACAGAAGTTAAATTTTTTTTTTTTTATTGTGTGCAACCAAACATAATTCTGTCTGTACAAGTGTTCAGTGACAAAATCAGACTTAAGCCCAGACCTTGATGCTGGGAAAGATTGAAGGCCGGAGGAGAAGGGGATGACAGAGGATGAGATGGTTGGATGGCATCACCAACTCAATGGACATGAGTAAACTCTGGGAGTTGGTGATGGACAGGGAAGCCTGGCGTGCTGCAGTCCATGAGGTCACAGAGTCAGACACAACTGAGTGGCTGAACTGAACTGAAGCTCAGATCTGTTTGACTCAAAGCCCTCTTAAGTACAATTACATGCTAATTTTGTGCGTGTTCTTTCATGTTGACTTTGAAAAGCAGGATACTAAAATCATATATGTAATGTGATCTCATTACATAGAATCTCAATACATAGATCTCAATACATAGAATATTGGAAGAGAAGAGATCAAAATTTTGATAGTGGTTATCTCTGGGTGGCAGGATTGTAAGGGTTAATTTTTAAAATAAATTTATAAGAGGATTTTATTATTATAAATGTAATACATGCTTATTGTGGATAATTTGCAATTTAAAGGAGAGAATAAAGGAAAAAATAAAATGTACTAACTTACAATTTTCCCTACATGTATATTTTCAAATTGTAGGTGCTATTTTGTATCCTGCTGTTTTTACTTGCTATTAAAGCAATTCTCATTGTTATTAAATATTTAGAAATATCATGTTAATGGCTGCCTGTTATTCTAGCATGTGGATGAATATAAGTTGTTAAAACATTTTTCAGTTGTTGAAATTTTTAATTAGTTTACGATTTTCAGTATTGAAAGAATATTCTGAAAACACTTATGTTTGTAATTCTTGGTCTTTTTACTGTTCGTTTCCCTGACGTAAATTCTCAGATGTCTGACTTCTGAGAATCTTTGTTGCTTTTGTCATGAACTTTTTAGTCAGTTCTTCAGAAATATTGCACAGGTACTTGCACGGGGTGTGTATGAGGGTGTTCTATCATGTAGGGGCCTTGAGGTGCCCTCACACCTTTCTTCATCTCCAGCTGATTGCTTTCAAGCAACTGGTTACGTGAATTTCCAGAGTGTATTATTTTGTTAGTTAAAATATCTCTTGCAAATGGGTGAGGAAATTAATGATTGAACAAAATAAATTTATAACTAGTATGTAGGAAAATGGCAGAGCTGAAATTCCTACTACTTCAAGAAGGGGTTCTTTGTCAGCCATATGGTAAGGGAATTTGGAGATGATATAATCAGATGAAATAAGAAGGAGTTAAAAATAGACCCTCAAAAGATGAGTACTGAAATCAAGATTTCTTCCATTATCATTAACAGTTCACCTTTCCCTAAATGTCTAAATGTACTTTTTCCCTTAAAACAGCCAATGATAGTGAAAGATATATATGAATATAAATAAATATTTCTACATTGAATTTACATTTTTGAAATTTTGTAATTAATGAGGTACATGGTCAAACGCACAGGGAGCAGTTTCAAAATCAAGTAATTTATGTTACTGGTTCTATTTCTATGATAATAATTCCTTTAATAAAAATAAAAAAGCTTCTGATGACCTCAAAATAATTACTTTCTACTATATATGTTCCCTGGTGTCTTAGCCAGGAAAGAATCTGCCTGCAATGCAGGGGACCCATGTTCAGTCCCTGGGTCAGGTAGATCCCCTGGAGAAGGGAATGGCTACCCACTCTAGCATTCTTGCCTGGAGAATTCCATGGACAGAGAGGCTATAGACAGTCCATGGGGTTGCAAAGAGTCAGACACGACTGAGCCACTGACACTTATATGTATTCAATACGTAAGTGTAGTGAGTTGATATTTAATATAGCCGGTATTGTTGTTCAGTCGCTCAGTTGCATCTGACTCTGCAACCACTTGGACTGCAGCACACCAGGGCTCCCTGTCCCTCACCATCTACCAGAGTTTGCCCAAGTTCATGTCCATTGCATTGGTGATGTCATCCAGTCATCTCATCCTCTGAGCCAGTATTGATAATATATTTCCATTTATCTACATTATTGACAACTTCATCATTTTTTTCTTAGTGTATTTCAGTTTTATGGAATTGGGTTAATCATAACCTGTGTAGTTCATAATGTGCTCTCATTACCAGTCTATGCATGGCTTATGTTTTAGTTATAATATTATTTAATTAGTTACTTTTAGTATATTAAACACTTATGAACCTACCAGCCAAAACAAAAGCTTGAATCTTGACAATAATCTTCTATGTGGTTTTGTCCAAAAACCCATTCCTTTGCTACCAGATAGTTTCATTTTCATGAGGATATTAATATTTTTAATACTTTATTTTATAAGTAATATCTCCATGTTTACCCAAATTTTTAAAGCTATTTTCTAATCTTTGTAGTAGTTTTCAAATGAACATTTTGATTCCTTCAAATTGAAATGCTATTTCAGTTCTAGAGCCTCATCTAGTGTCATATTTGAAATTCAGTTTAAATAAACAATTATGAAAATATTAAACAGGTTTTTGTTTCTTTGTAAACAAGCATGTCTAAATGGTATATCCTTTCAGATTCAGCAAATATAAAATTGCCATGAGTCCTCTCATTGGATCTAAGGTAATACAAATCCAAAAGGACTTGTAACAATAATAGGCTTCTTTTAATTCAGTAAATACATACCAAATATCTACCAAGTAGGAGATATAGAGTTTGGCATTGGTACTGGTAATGGTGGTGACTTGAAATGACTTGGATAATGGTTTCTTTTCAGTGAGTTTAATTTCTAAGAGAGAGCCCAGAAACAGAGCCATACATGGGGAGACTCACCATGTGAGAGGGGAAGCAGATTAGGTCAGTGGGAGAAGATGGGTTATTCAACATGTGATGCTGGAATAATTGTTTAGCAATTAGTTCTAAGTAATAATTGGACTTCAGTTCAGTTGGTTCAACTGGTTCAGTCACTCAGTTGTGTCCGACTCTTTGTGACCCCATGGACTGTAGCACACCAGGCCTCGCTGTTTATCACCAACTCCCGGAGTCCACCCAAACTCATGTCCATTGAGTTGGTGATGCCATCCAACCATCTCATCCTCTGTCATCCCCTTCTCCTCCTGCCCTCAATCTTTCCCAGCATTAGGGTCTTTTCCAATGAGTCAGCTCTTTGCATCAGGTGGCCAAAGTATTGGAGTTTTAGCTTCAACATCAGTCCTTCCAATGAATACCCAGGACTGATCTCCTTTAGGATGGACTGGTTGGATCTCCTTGCAGTCCAAGGGTCTCTCAAGAGTCTTCTCCAACACCACAGTTCAAAAGCATCAATTCTTTTGCACTCAGCTTTCTTTATAGTCCAACTCTCACATCCATACATGACTACTGGAAAACCATAGCCTTGACTAGCCGTCCTTTGTTGACAAAGTAATGTCTCTGCTTTTTAATATGCTGTCTAGGTTGGTCATAACTTTCCTTCCAAAGAGTAAGCATCTTTTAATTTCATGGTTGCAATCACCATCCACAGTGATTTTGGAGCCCAGAAAAATAAAGTCTGACACTGTTTCCACTGTTTCCCCATATATTTGCCATGAAGTGATGGGACTGGATGCCGTGATCTTAGTTTTCTGAATGCTGAGCTTTAAGCCAACTTTTTCACTCTCCTCTTTCACTTTCATCAAGAGGCTCTTTAGTTCTCCTTCACTTTCTGCCATAAGGGTGGTGTCATCTGCATATCTGAGGTTATTGATATTTCTCCTGGCAATCTTGATTCTGGCTTGTACTTCTTCCAGCCCAGCATTTCTCATGATGTACTCTGCATATAAGTTAAATAAACTGGGTGACAATATACAGCCTTGATGTACTCCTTTTCCTATTTGGAACCAGTCTGTTGTTCCATGTCCAGTTCTAATTGTTGCCTCCTGACCTGCATACAGGTTTCTTAATTACTTAACAATAAAAATTGGAATAATTTTATGTGTAAAAAATGTACCTGTTTAACTCACACCAATCAAAAAAATTCTAATACAGGAGACAGATGTCAGCAAAAATGTGACTCAAGATAAAATAATGCAAATTCTAAATATTGAGTTTAAAGAAAGTTTAGGAAAGCAGTTACAATTCTGAATTGTGGATGGTGTGAGAATCCAAGGAAAATGTAACATATGAACTGGGCTTTCAAGGCTGAGTGGGATTAAAATAGGAGTAAGAGGCAGAGATAGAAATGCGGGAAGAATTGTTCCAAAAGGTTGTTTTCAAGCAAGATGAGCAGTTCATCTTGGTTTGGTTGGTACTTTCCTATAAGTGGGCTTCCCTGGTGGCTCAGAGGGTAAAGCATCTGCCTGCAATGCAGGAGACTGGGGTTCGATCCCTGGGTCGGGAAGATCCCCTGGAAATGGAAATGGCAACTCACTCCAGTATTCTTGCCTGGAGAATCCCACGGACAGAGGAGCCTGGTGGGCTACAGTCCAGGGGTCACAAAGAGTCGGACATAACTGATCGACTTCACTTTCACTTTTTCACTTTTCCTGTAAACACTGCAAGTCCCATGTAATGGGGAAAGGGCAAATCAGGACGGTTGGTCACCTCAAAACAAAGCCATGCATTCCCTACCACTCCTCCTAATTTCCTAAGCAAAGAAACACACATAGTCCCATAAACCCAGACAGCAGGTGTCAGCTTTTGGAAACTGAACTCTGCTTACTGGCCTCTACCACTTGCTTTGAGAAGGGAGCTTGAGGCTTTCAAAGTTCCTTATGCTTCTCGGTACCCATAGCAGCACTTCCCTTTAGATCTACTCAGCCCCCAGACTCCTCCGCTGCTGAGACGTCAAATGCTAGCCTTTGTTTGATGACCATCTTCCATTCTCCCAGCCTCTTACTACCTATTCCTGCTGAGCCTCCTGATTGTTCTTATCAACACTTTTGGCCCCTCAACCCCATCCTAAATCTCCTAATCCATCACCAGCCTGGTTCTTGTTTATCAAGTCTATCCACATACTAACGTTAACATGCTTGTTGAGATAAAGCACTGTGGAGTCAGACATCCACTTCTGCCTGTTTTATTTTGTGTCCATCTCTGCCTGTTACTCTCCACGGGAATTTACCAACAGAGTTAACTTCTCTGAACCTGTTTTCTCAGCTGGAAAATAGGAGATACTATCACCTCCTATTCCATATTATTCATGAAATACTGTTTTTAAAAAAGGAACAAGATTTTCAGAATTGTATGTACGGTATGAATACACTTTTGTGTATATAAAGTCGGTTTTTGTGTATGAATGTTTATAAATGCAATTAAAAGAAGAAAACCAAACTCTTAAAAATGGTTAGCTTTCAGAAGGGATACGAAAAAGGGGAGAAATGTTAATAAGCAAATGATCTGCACACTCTATCTTTGACTTGTGTGAATATTATATGATAAGCTTAGGTTATTTTGGAACTACAATATAAATGAAGACAGTACAAAAATGGACAAACATAGAAGTTTCACAGGGGAGTGGACACTTAAGTGAATCTCCATGTATGGGGAGATAAGAAAGGGAAGGATTTTCTAGGAAAAAGAGTAGTGTGAGCCGTGGAGTAGATAGCGCGGTGCCGCCAGGACCCTGCAGAAAACCTTAATGATGAGGGACAGGACGCAATGCGAGCCATGTGAGGGGTAGGGTCATAGGAAATGAGGCCAGAAAGATGGCCAGGGCTAGCTCTGAGTGCCCTTTGAAGGCCATACAGTGCAATTTGAACTTTGTCCTCAAAGTAATGGGAAAGCATTGAGAAGTAAGAAGAATGGGGAAAAAAATAATAAAAGCTGAATTTTAGAAAGGTTCTATATTGTGAATTATAGGAGTGGGCAAGACTATAGATTTTTAAAAATTTTTTATTTATTTGGCTGTCCTGGGTCTTAGTTATGGCATGTGGGGTCTGCAGTTTGTCTTTAATTGAGTCACGTGTGATCTAGGTGGATCCTGGGCTCCCTGAGTTGGGAGCATGGAGTATTAGCCCCTGGACCACCAGGGAAGTCTCAAGACTCTGGATTTGACAAGGAAATCAGAAACGTTTCAATATTCACAAAAAGAGATGATGAAGGCCTAATTTATTAGTGGAGACCAAATAACATGTTTTTTTTATGTTGCGATTAAATATTAATAGAGATTTATTGAGATATTTGTTGCCAGCTAACATTTATTTAGCCAAGCTTAAAACCTGGGTAAGAATTATAAATGGATATCTCATTTATTTCTTAAAACTTCATAAGGCATAAAACTCTGTTAATATTTCTAATATTATAAGTCAGGAAACAGAGACTCAGACGGGTTAAGATACTTGCCCAAGCACACCTAGCTGATAAATGGTGTAGCCAGAATCTGAATCCATAGAGCCTGGTTCCCTGGCCACACTTTCAAATGTTCGGTCTTAAGGCCTATCCTTAGAGTGTCCTAAATGTCAAAGAAAAGTTGCTCTGGACAGAATTAAATTGGCAAGGAAGACTTTAAGACTATAGCAATGGGGAGAGAGACTGAACTCAACTCTGCTGAAACAGAGTGGAGGGTAAAGTACTGGGGTAAGCTAGTGAAAAAAGTACTGAAGGGTGGTCGGGGAGGGTTGGTCAGTGTGACTGGGCCATCTGTATTTGTTAATTGTTTCTTATTCAGGTTAGACTCCATCTTCCCACCAAGATGGGAAGTCAGAGGCACCATGTTCCTAGGTGCTTTTGAAAAGAATGGCTCCTAGGTTCTTAAGGAAGACATTCTGGGTTATAAAATTGTTGAGTCTAGAAGACTACTTATCACAAAGGTGTAGATAAGGAATTTATAATTGCAAATTTTCTAAAGCAAATGCTCAGAGAAAAGGGAAGGCCAGGGCCTCATATCAGATGAAAGCCTGTCTAAAGTATAGCCAAGCTGAGAGGAATATTAAGATCTTCTTGATCATCAATTATTCTGGAGTATGGGATGCAGTGTGTTAGCCTTAATCCTCTGGGGGAATTTCTCTGGAATGGCATATAAATCTCTGATATATATAAAATCCACTTACAATTATATTATACACATATGTATGCTAAAAGTGAAGATACCAATATACATTGCACAATATAATCCACATCCTCAAAGTAAAAATTTCTATTTTATAGACATTTTAAAACAGTGGCTATTAATGAATGAGATCATTTAATGTTATTAACTAAGATAACACTCAGTATTTTTTTTAAGTATTTGTTGTATGCCAGATATGAAGCTAAATTCTTTCTCATATAGTAATTACTTTCTCATATACTCCCAAAATCAATCCTGGGAGGTAGCTACAATAATTATCTCCGTTTTATGGGTGAGGAAACTGGTTCTGAGAAGGTCACATAATTTATAGTCTGTCTGAGCCCTAAGTAGGACTGGCTACCTATGGCAACCCACTCTGGTATTCTTGCTGGGAAAAATCCCATAGATGGAGGAGCCTGGCTGGCTATATAGTCCATAGGGTCACAAAGAGTCGGACATGACTGAACAACGCACACCTAGTTTGTGAGACCCAGGGCAAAATGAAAGTGTAGGACTTCTTGTTCAAAAAGTATTGAGCATCATAAGGTGACAACAGAACATTAAACCAAACAAAGGGTCCTTCGAAGGACAGGGTACTGTATGACTGTGCAGGTCTTATGCCTGTCAAACTAGCCCTGCCCCTAAGTTAGTGCTTTCAACCCTTAGGCTGTTTTCCATCTTTCCTGAGTAAGTTACTTAGTATCGAGGTTGTTGGAGATAGCCAGAGTTCATAAGTAGTGATCAGTTGATCTTTTTAAATGCCTAGAGAAAAGAAACTTTCTCACAGTCAGGATTTGGATATTTAATTCCACCTGTATCAGCTTACTATCAAGAAATTGATGCTTTTGAACTGTGGTTTTGGAGAAGACTCTTGAGAGTCCCTTGGACAGCAAGGAGATCCAACCAGTCCATCCTAAAGGAAATCAGTCTTGAATATTCATTGGAAGGACTGATGCTGAAGCTGAAACTCCAATACTTTGGCCACCTTATGCGAAGAACTGACTCACTAGAAAAGACCCTGATGCTGGGAAAGATTGAATATGGGAGGAGAAGGGGATGATAGAGGATGAGATGATTAGATGGCATCACTAACTCAATGGACATGAATTTGAGTAAGCTCCGGGAGTTGGTGATGGACTGGGAAGCCTGGCGTGCTGCAGTCCATGAGGTGACGAAGAGTCGGACATGACTGAGTGACTGAACTGAACTGTATCACACAGCTTATCAGTGAGCATCAAAGTGTTAGAAGACGTGAGACTCTCTACTTATCCTGTCTGAAAATAGTAATTATCTGGAACAAAGGAGGATCTTCCCGTACAAAGGAAAACTATAGCTAAATACTCGCCTATATACTGTGGTCACCTGATATGAACAGCCGACTCATTGGAGAAAAGTCCCTGATGCTGGCAAAGACTGAGAGCAGGAGGAGAAGAGAGATCAGGGTGTGAGATGGCAGGATGGTGTCACTGATGCAACAGACACGAGCTTGGGTAAAATCTGGGAGATGGGGCGGCGTGGGGAGGCCTGCTGTGCTGAGTCCATGGTGTTGCAAAGAGTTGGACATGACTGGGCGACTAAACAACAGCACACTATGTCCCCTTACACAATATATTCCTCTGTCTGATTAGAATAACCTTGGATGCTGCTGCTGCTGCTAAGTGGCTTCAGTCGTGTCCGACTCTGTGCGACCCCATAGACAGCAGCCCACCAGGCTCCCTTGTCCCTAGGATTCTCCAGGCAAGAACACTGGAGTGGGTTGCCATTTCCTTCTCCAATGCATGAAAGTGAAAAGTGAAAGTGAAAGTGAAGTCGTGTCCGACTCTTAGGGACCCCATGGACTGCAGCCTACCAGGCTCCTCCGTCCATGGGATTTGGGTGCCATTGCCTTCTCTGAAACTTGGATGACATCATGCTATATTTAGATGACAAAGAATATTAGCAATATAAACAGAAAGTGCTTTTTTGTCATTAAAGAGAAAGATATATGATAGTACTGAGGCTAATACCAGAAGATGGGTATACTAATACTAAATCTTTAAAAACTTATTCATACTGAAGCCCAGCATGGTTGAGTAGCATTAAATGAAGATGCTTTCCAGAGTAAAATTGCTTTATTCCTGGAGTCGAGTACTGTCCAAAGTGACTGTTACTCTCACTATGTGAATTATTGTCGCTTAAGTAACATTTTATTGTAAATGGCACCTACAGAGAGTAGTAGATTCGGATTTTATTATAAAAGAGGTTAGTTTTCATTGTGAAAATTCTCTTTGCTTTTTGACAGAGTTGAAACCAATATGAAACTATCAAAAATCAAAGTGTTAGTCACTCTGTTGTCTCCAACTCTTTGCGACCCCATGGACTGTAGCCCACCAGGCCCCTGTGTCCATGGAATTCTCCAAGCAAGAATACTGGAGTGGGTAGCCATGCCCTTTTCCAAGGAATCTTCCTGACCCAGGGATCGAACCTGGGTCTCCTACATTGCAGACGGATTCTTTACTGTCTGAGCCACCAGGGAAGCCCCAACATAGACCAAAGATGATATCAAATGTGAATAGAGGTAAAGATTATACATATGAAGTTCTTTTTAAGATCAGCTCCTTGTAACACTTATATGAATTCTACAATCAAAAATTTGTCATTTGGGGGGCTTCCCAGGTTGCTCAGTGGTAAAGAATCTGCCTGCCAACACAGAGGAAACAAGTTTGATCCCTGATCCGGGAAGATCCCACATGCTGTGGAGAAACTAAGTCCACCTGCCACAACTCCTGAAGCCCATGCACCACAGCCAGAGAGTCGTCCCACTCACCACAGCCAGAGAGTCGTCCCCGCTCACCACAGCCGGAGAGTCGCCCCCCTCACCACAGCCGGAGAGTCGTCCCCCTCACCACAGACGGAGGGTCGTCCCCCTCACCACAGACGGAGAGTCGTCCCCACTCACCACAGACAGAGAGTCGTCCCCATCACCACAGCCAGAGAGTCGTCCCCCTCACCACAGACGGAGAGTAGTCCCCACTCACCACAGACAGAGAGTCGTCCCCATCACCACAGCCAGAGAGCAGAACCCACTCATCACAGCCAGAGTCGTCCCCCTCACCACAGACGGAGAGTCGTCCCCACTCACCACAGACAGAGAGTCGTCCCCATCACCACAGCCAGAGAGCAGAACCCACTCATCACAGCCAGAGTCGTCCCCCTCACCACAGACGGAGAGTCGTCCCCACTCACCACAGACAGAGAGTCGTCCCCATCACCACAGCCAGAGAGCAGAACCCACTCATCACAGCCAGAGTCGTCCCCCTCACCACAGACGGAGAGTCGTCCCCACTCACCACAGACAGAGAGTCGTCCCCATCACCACAGCCAGAGAGTCGTCCCCCTCACCACAGACGGAGAGTAGTCCCCACTCACCACAGAGAGTCGTCCCCATCACCACAGCCAGAGAGCAGAACCCACTCATCACAGCCAGAGAGTCGTCCCCGCTCACCACAACTAGAGAAAAAGCCCCTGCAGCAGTGAAGACCCAGCACAGCCTTAAATAAATGAACATTATTTAAAAAGTAAAATTTGTCATTGGCATAGACAAGAGGATGTTGTCAGGGTGACACGTATTCATTGACTGTTGTTTGGCATTTTGTGTCATTTTTTTTAAAAAGTGACTTGTGTTCCCATCTGAATGTATTAACAAAATGTTAAGCAAATTTCTTAAATATCGTTATGATCCTGGTCTTAAATAGAAATATTTTTCTTCAAAAACATGCAACTTTCTTATATATTATAATTTTTAAATAACTTTACTAAGATATAATTGGCATATAATAAACTACACATACTTAAAGCATAGAACTTAAGTTTTGAAATATGTATTTACCCATGAGAATATCACAAAAACCAAGACAGTAAACATACCTTGTCCTCCTTAGAATTTCCCCCTGCTCCTCAGTAGCCTCTCACTTCCTCACACCCAGTCTATTCTTACCTTATTCTCCAGACAATCATTGATCTGCTTTCTGTCACTAGAGATTTGTTTGCAATTTTTAGAGTTTTGTATAAATGGAATCATACAATATATACTCCTTTTATTAAGCATAATAGTTTGAGATTCATCCACATTGTAGCTTGAATCAGTAATTCATTCCTTTTAATCACTGAATAGTATTTTACTGTATGGAAATATATCTTTTATTTATCTGTTCACCTGTGAACATTTGTGTTGTTTCTAGTTTGGGGCTATTACATATAAAACTGCTGTGAACATTTTGCATATTAAAATTTGATGAACAGCTGTATTTGTTTTTCTTGAGTAGATAGTTAGCATGAAATGAATGAATCATTTTATAGATGTATATTTATAATTTTAAGAAACTACCAAACCATTTACCAAAGTGGGTAAACCATTTTTTATATTCCAACCAGCCGTGTAAGAGTTCCAGTTGCTCCACATGCTTGCCAATACTTGTAGTAAATGCAATCTATATCTTTTATGTAAAAGCTAGAATCTTAGTATTCACATCAGATAATATTTATTGATAATAAACATATGAAGCACAAGTCATTTGAAGAGGTTAAAGGACAGAGGCAAGTATCTATATTTCAAAGGCATCTTGAGAAATCTGTCAGCTTTCTGTTAATTTTCCTTGTCTCAGTAGCCAGAATAAAAATGATCACAACAAATTTTAAATAGACATTATTATAGCGATAGCTACTATTTATTTATGAATATAGCGGTCACAAATAAGTCCATCAGAACCATAGGTAAAGGTCCAAAAGGAAACAAATTAGAGGAAGTATGACTTCTCAGAATATAGGACTGTAACTAGTGTGGTTCAGCTATATGCATCAACTGAGTAAAGTGTCTATGTGATAAGGACATTGTGATTAGATTAGGGTGGCGGTTTTTTTTGGTCTCTTAAATGTATTTGTACTGGGGATCCAACCAGTTCATCCTAAAGGAAATCAGTCCTGAATGTTCATTGGAAGGACTGATGTTGAAGCTGAAACTCTTAATACTTTGGCCACCTGATGCGAAGAGTTGACTCATTTGAAAAGACCCTGATGCTGGGAAAGACTGAAGGCGAGAGGAGAAGGGGACGACAGAGGATGCATGGCATCACAGACTCAATGGACATGAGTTTGAGTAAACTCTGGGAGTTGGTGATGGACAGGGAGGCCTGGCTTGCTGCAGTCAATGGGGTCGCAAAGAGTGGGACATGACTGAGCAACTGAACCGAACTGATTGGACTCAGACTAATCTTATCTTAGCCAGACCAGTGAGACCAATAATTTTGGTTTAGTTTCTATCAAAGAACAGAAGCTACTTTGTCAAGATACAAAGTAGATACAAGATCTGATTTCAAAACTTATAAGAGGTAAGAGTCAGAAAATATCTGGTGTATTTTTCCCTTACTGGTTGATCTAAAAAACACATGAGTAGTGCTATGTGGATGGTATTCCCAATCTAAGGGTTTTGGCCCTTACAAAGCAACTGAATATAGACAGTGATTATTCTGGTGTCTCTCTACAGTGGTGAAGGGGTTACAGTCATCTTTCCTCATCTTCTCTGAGTGCTGTTAGCAATGATACATGTCTACCTAACTCCATTTTTTTTTTTTTTTAATGATTAAGTTTTTTTTTTTTTTTTTTATTAGTTGGAGGCTAATTACTTCACAACATTTCAGTGGGTTTTGTCATACATTGATATGAATCAGCCATAGATTTACACTTATTCCCCATCCCGATCCCCCCTCCCATCTCCCTCTCCACCCGATTCCTCTGGGTCTTCCCAGTGCACCAGGCCGGAGCACTTGTCTCATGCATCCCACCTGGGCTGGTGATCTGTTTCACCATAGATAGTATACATGCTGTTCTTTTGAAACATCCCACCCTCACCTTCTCCCACAGAGTTCAAAAGTCTGTTCTGTATTTCTGTGTCTCTTTTTCTGTTTTGCATATAGGGTTATCGTTACCATCTTTCTAAATTCCATATATATGTGTTAGTATGCTGTAATGTTCTTTATCTTTCTGGCTTACTTCACTCTGTATAAGGGGCTCCAGTTTCATCCATCTCATTAGGACTGGTTCAAATGAATTCTTTTTAATGGCTGAGTAAAATTCCATGGTGTATATGTACCACAGCTTCCTTATCCATTCATCTGCTGCTGGGCATCTAGGTTGCTTCCATGTCCTGGCTATTATAAACAGTGCTGCGATGAACATTGGGGTGCACGTGTCTCTTTCAGATCTGGTTTCCTCAGTGTGTATGCCCAGAAGTGGTATTGCTGGGTCATATGGCAGTTCTATTTCCAGTTTTTTAAGGAATCTCCACACTGTTTTCCATAGTGGCTGTACTAGTTTGCATTCCCACCAACAGTGTAAGAGGGTTCCCTTTTCTCCACAGCCTCTCCAGCATTTATTGCTTGTAGACTTTTGGATAGCAGCCATCCTGACTGGTGTGTAATGGTACCTCATTGTGGTTTTGATTTGCATTTCTCTAATAATGAGTGATGTTGAGCACCTTTTCATGTGTTTGTTAGCCATCTGTATGTCTTCTTTGGAGAAATGTCTGTTTAGTTCTCTGGCCCATTTTTTGATTGGGTCATTTATTTTTCTGGAATTGAGCTGCAGGAGTTGCTTGTATATTTTTGAGATTAATCCTTTGTCTGTTTCTTCATTTGCTGTTATTTTCTCCCAATCTGACGGCTGTCTTTTCACCTTACTTATAGTTTCTTTTGTAGTGCAAAAGCTTTTAAGTTTCATTAGATCCCATTTGTTTAGTTTTGCTTTTATTTCCAATATTCTGGGAGGTGGGTCATAGAGGATCTTGCTGTGATTTATGTCGGAGAGTGTTTTGCCTATGTTCTCCTCTAGGAGTTTTATAGTTTCTGGTCTTACATTTAGATCTTTAATCCATTTTGAGTTTTTTTTTGTGTATGGTGTTAGAAAGTGTTCTAGTTTCATTCTTTTGCAAGTGGTTGACCAGTTTTCCCAGCACCACTTGTTAAAGAGGTTGTCTTTTTTCCATTGTATATCCTTGCCTCCTTTGTCAAAGATAAGGTGTCCATAGGTCCGTGAATTTATCTCTGGGCTTTCTATTCTGTTCCATTGGTCTATATTTCTGTCTTTGTGCCAGTACCACACTGTCTTGATGACTGTGGCTTTGTAGTAGAGTCTGAAGTCAGGCAGGTTGATTCCTCCAGTTCCATTCTTCTTTTTCAAGATTACTTTGGCTATTCGAGGTTTTTTGTATTTCCATACAAATTGTGAAATTCTTTGGTCTAGTTCTGTGAAAAATACCGTTGGTAGCTTGATAGGGATTGCATTGAATCTATAGATTGCTTTGGGTAGAATAGCCATTTTGACAATATTGATTCTTCCAATCCATGAACACAGTATGTTTCTCCATCTGTTTGTGTCCTCTTTGATTTCTTTTTTTTTTTAAAAGTTGAATTGTGTGATGAAATTCAATTCCTAATTTATTTCACCATGGTTATAAAATGTAATCATAGACTCCTGTGATCTTACAGTTAGAAGAGCTAGAAATAGCTCCTGAGAAAGTCCACTTTGCTTGGAGAGTGTTTGGGTTTTATTTTTTAAGATTTATTTGTTTATTTTTGACTGTGGTGGGTCTTCGTTGCTGCATGCAGGCTTTCTCTAGTGGCAAGCAGGGTCTGCTGTTGGTTGCAGTGCAGCAGCTTCTCATTGCAGTGGCTTCTCTTGTTGCAGAACACAGGCTCTAGAGGCACGGGCTGCAGTAGTTTCTGCTCATGGGCTCTAGAGCGTGCTCTCAGTAGCTGTGGCACAGAGGTTTAGTTGCTCCATGGCATGTGGGATCTTCCCGGACTAGGGATCTAACCAGTGTCCCTTACATTGCAAGACAGTTTCTTAACCCCTGGCCCACCAAGGAAGTCCTTGGAGAGTGTTTAATAGATGAAAAATGCTTCTTTTTAATGGTGCTGAAATTTACCTCCTGGCCATTTCTTTTAAACTCATGGAAGATTTCCTACTGCTAAAGAAGATATTTATTGAAAGGGTATAGAATGTCATGAAGAGAATGTGAGTTTGACTTATACTTCTACCACTTACTTTAGTTTTTGTTTTTTTACAAGTCCTAGGTAATACTTATCTTCTTGAACCTCTGTTTCTTTACCTCATGAAGTAGAGATAATAACAACTACATCTTAGAGTTATTTGAATGCTAAATGAAATTATTGTAATGCACAGTCCCTATTTACTAACCACTAGTTCCAACTATGTTACCTTTTTCACCCCAGTGAACCTGATAGCCTGGCTTAACTTAGATCAGGCTTCGTCTTGGCAAAATATATTACTGCTGATACTATTTACTCATGCTTCATTTTTAGTAACTTCCAACACTGATATTTTTAGTGAGAATTGAGTGTTTAAATTTGAGTGCTTCCAAATTATCTATTGTATTCATTAGTCCCTTTTTAATCTTTAACTTCTAAAATTGCAAAGAACGTCTAAGTAAGAGCTATCATGTAAAAAACAAACAAACAAGAATTTTACATAATGGCCTGTTAAATATTTGTACCCTTCTTCTGGGCTTCCCTGGTGGTTCAGACGGTAAAGCATCTGTCTGCAATGCTGGAGACCTGGGTTCGATCCTTCGGTCGGGAAGATCCCCGAGAAGGAAATGGCAACCCACTCCAGTACTCTTGCCTGGAAAATCCCATGGACAAGGAAGCCTGGTAGGCTACAGTCCATGGGGTCACAAAGAGTCGGACATGACTGAGTGACTTTACTTACTTTACTTTACTTTGGCTACAAAATGCTAGCTACAATTGTTTCAGTGCCTTTCTATCTATCTATCTATATCATCTCCAAATGATTTACCTCTCACTGTGATCACAAATCAGTCATATTCCAAATAGATGTTCCCAGCGGAATCAACAATGAATACATTAAATACTAGTCTTGTTGACTACAGAAAAACTGGGATAAACTCATCAAACCCAATGAGAAAATTAGTGATGTGTATTTATCTGTCTGATGCAATAGTGCCTGTGTGTGAAATACCCAAACTCTCATTGCATGCCTACTGTCAGAATCTGTTGACAACACACTTAATCACTGAATTCTCTTTGTTTGGGAAGCTTCACTCATTTTCACTGATATTTTCTTTTTTAATGTATCTTACTTGTGCCTTTCAAGCTATCCACAAAGCTGTCAATTTTCTGAGATGCTCTTCTTTCTCTGAATGTCTACTTTCCTGATGGTACCCAATAACTAAAAAATAGGTAAAACTAGCACTAGGACTCTAAGAGAATCCTTTCAACTTAACCAGTCTGATTTTTATAAATTTTTAAGTGGTCAGTTTTTTTGTTTTTCTTACTATAATTAAAATTGCCAGTTACCAAGGAGACAAGTGAAAGTCTAAAGCAAAGCAAAAACAGAAATATTCAATATTTGTGGTTTACAATCCTGATAATTTACACTGTTCACAAAATTATGATCGTCATAAAAATTATCACTCTATATTTTCTCCCTCCACCTCTTGATTAGTGACTTATAAGAATTGTTAGCCATCAATAAGAATTCTTTATAAAGGATTCTGTGACTCCCTTTATCCTCTGACAAGTCAAATCTTTTAAGGAAAGCGGTCTTTTCTCAGGATGAAATGAGAACGTTTTATTTAATGCCTCAGTGTGTGAATGTTGTTCCTGTGAATTTCATCTGCTGTCTGTGCCAACTCTGAACAAACACCACACACCCTACCTCCTACATCAGCAATTCCTGTCAGTTCTAACTGCTGATTATTTGCTGAGTTTGGCCCCTTTTGACACCTCATTCTTACTCCTCTAGTGGTCCACTTTATTTCTCACCTAGATTACCTTTGTCATTGGTTGCCTGGTCTCCCAGTTTCCATTTAGGCTCACAAATATTCTATTCTTTCACCTATCGCCAGAATAGTAATTCAGTGTGTTATATGATAGCATTGTAACCACAGAAACTAGACTCCTCTGCACACAAGGACTTTGGATCTTTTCATACCATGAATTTAGATGTAAGAAAATAACAGAGAAATAGAAGGAAAATCACTAAGAGTGGAAATAGAAATGAGAAATAGCAAATATAAAGTGAGAAGTAATATGAACCATGTAAAGCAAGTAAAAAGCAAAGGACCATAAGAAATAAGATTACCAAAAACAAATTAAAAGAAGCTCATGAACATAACCACCTACTCCATTTCTGAATTTACTGTTGACTGTTATTTGTTGACTGAAGGAAAGTCTGTTTCAACTGAACATCTCAACACTTCCTTGTATTCTATTTTGTTGAGATAGACACACGCACATACAAGGAAGGGATTGTCTTACCATTGGTAGATTAAGAATCACCTTAAGTTTGATGTTTTGATTATCCTGATATCTTGAATTCAGCAAATAGCAAATGAAAGTTATATAGGCATCTTGCCTACAAGTAGTATATTTCAATGTAGCATATGAGTTAGCTCCAGAGATCAAATTCAGTAGAATGTAATTTCCATAGAGGCAGAATTTTTTTTCATCATTCACCTCAAGCTCCTAGAAGGGTGCCTGGCATATTGCATGTACTCACAGACTATTTATTAGATGCATGAATAAGTCTAGCAAGAAAAAACTGGCTCAATCACTGACCTAAAAACAAACCATGTATTGTCTATAGTGTTTACACAAGGTTAAAATATCAATTATCCATTTTAGTTGAGAAAAATATGGACTGCTTTAGCTAGAGATGAAGTTCAGAATTCAAAACTCAATCATACCTATCATATTTACTATAGAAATAACTTAATTTTTATTTTAAGGTTTCAGTATAAAGCATTTGAAAGTATCTTCCCTTATGTTTACCTCATTTCTACTTTTAAAAAGTGAATTAAAATATCTAATTAAGCATCCCTGCATTCATATTTTGAAGGACTGTCAGTGTTAACCTGGGATCCACATGAGGAAATAGAAATCATACAGGCTTTTGCATTAGACTAACCCAAACTTCAGCTTATAAGTTGGCATAGGACAAATTGCCTTTCTGAACTTGAACTTCCTCAGTGAAAAAATGTAGTTGATATTAACTCTTATATTATGGTGTGCTGTGCTGAGTCACTCAGTCATGTCCAACTCTTTTCGACTCCATGGACTGTAGCCTGCCAGGCTTCTCTGTCCTTGGGGATTCTCTAGGCAAGAATACTGGAGTGGGTTGCTGTGCCCTCCAGGAGACCTTCCCAACCCAGAGATTGAACCCAGGTCTACTGCACTGCAGGCGGATTCTTTACCAACTGAGCCGCCAGGGAGGCCTGTATTACAGTGTGATGTGAGGATATAATGAGATGACACATTGAAATGTTTAACATTGTATCAGATACATAGCATATCTTCATTAATGTTCTTTAATTCTGCCCAGTTGCCAGAGCAGCATGAACTCATTGAATCTCCAATATTTTGGCTGGTTTTTTAGGACCATAGAAAACATACATGCCATTCTTAGAATGCAAAGATATGATGTTACATGACATCATTTAACCAGTAGCAGAGACATTTTCTGAGTTATTCAAAAAAAGAAGCTCCAAATTTGACCCAAACCACACAGAAATTCTCTTATAGGCAAATAATGAATGATTAAAAAATTCACCGTAATTTTACGTGGCCACAAGGCAAAAGATGATCAAATAATGACAACAGAAAAATGGTATTAGGTGAATAATTTCACCACAGAATATTTTCTCAAGGCGTTTGACTTTCTAGAGAATAAGTGACCTATCAGATACCAGTCAATGACTGTTTTATTTCAAGTCAGTCAAAAATGATGTGTTTATAGTGCCAGAAATTATGCTTAAAAAATATTAAACATTTCATAGTGAGTCACTCATGTTTTCCCTGGTATACATTTACATTAGCAAATTGATTACATGGAATACACACGTATTTGACAAAAGTGTTTCACAGAATGAACGGTTCAATGAAACATTCCTGTTAATTTGACACTTCACATTTAACCCATGTTTTTCATTCTAGACCAAAAGAAGGAAAGAGGGTAATAAAATATTCATTAACTGCACTGAGGCCCATTTATTGAAGATGGTCTCTGGAGGGTAAATTTCAAAACATTTGTTAGAGAGTGCTGTGCAAAATATGTATTTGTTCTGACATACCAACTAGTGTGAAGAACAGCAAATGCAATAGTCATTATTAGTAAAGGAGAAGATCATCCATTGTGAATCACAGTGCAGCTACCTTTTGTATTTAGACTAAAAAAAGTATGAGTCACATTAGTGAGTGAAGTTGCTCAGTCGTGTCCGACTCTTTGCCACCCCGTGGACTGTAGCCCATCAGGCTCCTCCATCCATGGGATTCTCCAGGCAAGAATACTGGAGTGGGTTGCCATTTCCTTCTCCAGGGGATCTTCCCGACCCAGGGATCAAACCCAGGTCTCCCACTTTGCAGACAGATGCTTTAACCTCTCAGCCACCAGGGAAGCCCATGAGCCACATTAGCCTTTGCTTATTTGGTGGGATTTTATAGAGAGTTTTAAAAAAGCACAAAGTATGCCCACAGTCTCATCAAGAATTATGGTAATTCCTTAAAAGTCTCAATAAGACTCCTCTCAACATTCTTTATATTCTTCAACAGTTAAAATATTTGGGAACATACAATCTTGGTAAGCACCTACAGGTATTGTAGGGTTGAAGGGAAAAAGGAAGGAGGAAATTATGTATAAATAGACACATTCATGGCTAAATAGATGGATAGCTAGATAATTTAAAATATCAGAAGCAAAAAAAATGTTAAAAATTCTAATCAGTCTATAAAATAAAGCATTATTATGCTCTGAGTCTCTCAGAACCAATTGTAAGTAGATATCTTAGGATAAAGTGAACATTTTCTAGTTTGCCCAATTGCCTGTTTGTTCAGAAGAATAGAACAATTACCCAGATTTTTCAAACTCAAACTTTGTGTTTGTTGCTGGCCTCCATTATTAAAAACATACCTTGAAATTATACTACTTTTCTTTCAATACTTTGTAAAGATATAAATTTTTTAATTGATTTCAGATCAATTCTTCTTAATAGTGAAAAGGCTGGCAAAATAGTCTGTGGTATCTAATGCAGGAGTCCCCAACCTCCAGGCCATAGACAGGTACTTTCCATCAGATCGGCAGTGGCACTAGATTAGAAATAAAGTGCACAATAAATATAATGTGCTTGAATCATCCTGAAACCCCCCATCCTTCCCAATCCATAGAAAAATAGTCTTCCACAAAACTAGTCCCCAATTCCTAAAAGGTTGGGGACTGTTGGGCTAATCCATGTTGAGTTAACTCTTTTTAAAATTTCTAACTGTGGTTAAAAAAAAAAACACATAACAGGAAGTTGTGGTTAAAAAAGCACACAGCATAAACTTGGCCATCTTACCATTTTTAAGTATATAATTCATTAGTCAAATATATTCACATTGTCTAATAGACCTCTAGAAAAGTATCTTGAAACTGAAAAAATTCTTTATCCATTGAACGAATTTCTCTCTCCCTTAGCCCCTGATAACCACAGTTTTGCTGTTTCTTATGACTTTAATTATATTTGTTGCCTCATATAAGTAGAATAATACAGCATTTGCCTTTTCTGTGGCTAGTTTATTTCTCTTAGCATAATGTCCTCCCGGTTCATCCATGTTGCAGCATGTGACAGAATATTCTTTCTTTTTAAGGCTGAATAGCATTCCTATATGTATATGCATAGTCATCCATTGGTGGATACTTGGATTACTTCCACCTCTTGCTGACTGTAAAAAATGCTGTTATAAATATAGGTGTTCATAAATTGAAAGATATATATTACCATATATAAAATAGATAGCCTGTGGGAATTTTCTGTATGACACAGGGAGCTCAAACCCGGGGCTCTCTGACAACCTAGAGGGGTGGGATGGGGTGGGATGGGGTGGGAGGTGGGGTGAAGGTTCAGAAGGGAGGGGACATGTGTATACCTCTGACTGATTGATGTTGATGTATGGCAGAAACCAACACAATATTATAAAGCAATTATCTTCCAATTAAGAATTAAAAAATGTTAAAAGCTGAACCAAATATATATATATATACACACACACACACACACACACAGATGGTCAAATAATTCTTAAAAAAAAAACCAACAATTCTTCAAGACACTGCTTTCAATTTTTTTGGATATATAAGAATTGCTAGGTCAAGTGGTACTTCTGATTGTAATTTCTTCAGGAACCACCATACTGTTTTCCATTGTGGTTGCACCAATTTACAATTCCACCAACAATGCACAAGGGTTCCAATTTCTTCACGTTCTCTCCCATACTTGTTATTTTCTGTTCTTTTTTCTTTTTTTGATATTAGTTGTCCTAAAGAGTGTGAGGTGATATATTACTGTGGTTTTGATTTGCACTTCTCCATTGATTAATGATGTTAAGAATGTCTTCATGTGTTAATCATTTGTATATCATCTTTGGAGAAATGTCTATTCAAGTCCTTTTTTCATTTTTTAATCTTTTTTTTTTCTAAGATGTATTTGTTTATTTATTTTAACTACCCTGCGTCTTCATTGCTGTGGGTGGGCTTTCTCTGGTTGTGGAGAATGTGGGTTACTCTTCGTTGCAGTGTGCAGGCTTCTCACTGCAGTGGCTTCTCTTGTTGCAGAGCGCAGGCCCTAGAGTGCAGGCTCAGTAGTACGGCACACAGGCCTAGCTGCTCCGCAGCATGTAGGATCTTCCCAGATCTGGGATCGAACTTGTGTCCCCTGCACTGGTAGTTGGATTCTGAACCACTGGACCACTGGGGAAGCCCCCAGGTTGTTTTTTTATTTTATTGTTCATTGCAGGGGTTTCTGTATTCTTTATGTTAACTTCTTATCAGAGATACAATTGCAAATATTTTCTCTCATTCCATAGATTGCTTTTTCAATCTGTATTGTGTCCTTTGACATATTGAAATTTGACGTATTGCTCTTTGTCTATTTTGGCTTTGCTGCCTGTGCTTTTGGTGTCATACCCAGGAAATCATTCCTACTTTGAACATGAAGCTTTTACCATTTGTTTTCTTCTAGGAGTTTCATAGTTTAGGGTCTTACATTTTGATTTTTAATTCATTTTGGTTAATTTTTGTAGGATAAGGGTTCACTTTATTCTTTTGCATGTGGAATTACAATATATTTGCCTCACTTTCCCTCACTCCACTCTCTTCCTCCCCCACACACTCTCCCCTAGGTATTTACATAAAAATAAATTTTTGATTTTTAAAAAATTATCACCTGCTACTACTCCATATTTTCCTTTTTATGTTCACATCTATTGTTTGAAATATTACAATCAGCCTCAATGAAAATTATTGTGATACAATAATCAAGGATTAACATATCAGGTGGAGAATAAGCAGAAGTAGATGAATACTTGAGACAAGATTCCTCTCTTTTTCTGATAATATAAAGAGAAAAAAGCTACACATTTTGACATGAAAAGGGAAGTATTTTCAGGCAACATATTTTTTTTGTAGCTGCCCCTTAATAGATTGCCTTATGTGAGTCTTAGTACTTAGAGAAGTTATTTAGCATTTATTTCTCACAGAAAGAATCGAAAATAGAAGACATTCAATGTTTGATTTATAAAATACAAGTACTGGTAATATTATATTGCATCATACACATAAAAGAATGATAACTTTTGAAGGTGAGTCTCTACATAATTGCAAGATTTGTTATGAGATTTGAGTCTTTTCCCAGCTTGTTCCATTATGTCATACAGACCTGCCATCAGGTAAAAATCTTAGAACATTACACAAAAGTATTGTGAGTTAATTATAAGTGAAAACCCTCAAAATCTTTATATTATTACTTTAAAAACACTCCTTTTTGTCACAGAAGTATCAAGAAACAACTGTGATTGAGACTTTATTCTATGTGAAATCAAATTCTCTCCAGGGCACTTTGTATGACTTAATAAGAGAGTCTGTTGGTAGGCAAAATTCTACTCACTGTGACCAGAAAACTTTAAAATTGGTGGCAAACGAATTTGGATATTCTTAGAGAAAAAGAATCACCAAGTTGGGTATTTGAAGTTAGGTTTAATGGTCTAATTTAATGTGAAAATATGGGTGCAAGCTCAGACATATTTTGATACAAGTATCTGGGAACTAGATATGGAACTAAACAATTTACAGACCTTGAAATAAGTAGAAAATTATTCTTGAAATCATGTTAAAAAGTGAATGTAAAATTGATCACATTGAAATGAAAATAATCATGACTAAAATGTATTTTAGTAATATATGACTTGATTTAAAAGAAAATGATATTCTACATCTTGGATCACTTATGTGTTAACATTTAAATAATTTTTTTCTTCTTAGATTTTTATTATTTGAGGCAGATAAATGAACCAGAGTCTTTATTAACTAAAGTAGGTCAAATCAGTACTTTATGAATTAAAAAAAACTGTAAGGAGGTTATAATTGATGACAAAATTCTAATGTTACAGCTATCAGTCAAAGTTATTATATTCCACAAGACATTTGATCATTTTGCTAAAATATTTTCTTCAAGAAATTCTTATTTTCTCTTTAGAACTTATTTAAAATATTTTTGTATGAAATCTCAAATATCCAATATGTAACTTCAATCACAACATTTGTTTAGTCCATATTATTTATCATGTTTCCAGGCTAAGAGAAGAGTGAATGCCACTATGCATTAACAATTCATCCTAGGACAATGTACAGACAAGGAACTAAACAAGCAAATGAAAGAACAAAAGCCAACTCTTCATACAAATGAGAATTTTCAGTCTGTGATTCCTGTGTGTGTGTCGGTTTATTAACTGAGAGTTTTAACTTGATTTAATGTTAAAATACCAAAGGCATGAATTTGATTTTTACTAAGAAAATACTTTCAAAGCAAGCAGACTGGAATATTGATGCACTTTTTCATTAGCTTTGCCTGATTTTGAGATAATTTTATATGGGTGGTCAATCACAAAATGGAGAATGCAAAGATTCCCTATTAGACTTAGTGACCTTCTGTATGAGTCTAAAATGATAACGTGTTGTACTGTGAAATTTTCATGAACATTTTCTAAGTAATTCACATGCCCCTATTTAATTCTAAGTGCAACATATTCCAAATACTACTCTGCAGATTATTTTGAGTTCTCTCTATTAAAATTGTGATAGATTTTAAAAATCACTGAAAAAAATCACATGATCATCAGGAACTGCAAGATAAGAGTATTTCCAAGTAGATTTCCTCAAAGGCTAAAGTCTACTCATAGCCATGTGAAATAGTCTGGCTGTGATTACTGAAGACAAAGGGTTTCTATATAAAAGAATAAGTTCACAAAATAATAACTAACATCCCACTTCATTTTATGCTTACATAAGTGTTCTACTGGCTTCTAAACATAGAATAACATTTTTATAGAACCATAGAATTTTGGAGTTAGAACAAAGCTTACAGATAATCTGTAAGAAAGTCAAGGAGACAAAGCTTTAAGGAACAGACATTAAAAAAATGAACTAGGAAACAATACAGAATAGTAACATGATTGCGGGTGTATTCTTTACCGTCTGAGCCACCAGGGAAACGTATAGATAACATGAAAACCCCCCAAACTGCTTCTTTGAAAGTACTGATAATAGACAAAACTCTTACAAGAATTACCAAAGGAGAAATAGAAAATTGAAAATAAATAAAATACAAAATAAAGGGGGGGAACATACACATATAGTAGACATTTAATAAATCGTAAGAAGATAGAATGAATGTTTGTTAGTGAAGTTGAAAACTTAGACGACAAGAACAACTTCCTAGAAAAATATGAATGATCAAAATGCATTTAGTAAGAAAGAAATAACCCAACTGATCACTACCACTTAAGAAATTGGATCAAGAAGAAGAAATTTCCCCAAAAGTTGTCTGGCCCAGATAAATTTACAGGCAATATAAAATCTCAGAGATAGATAGTAATTCATATACAACTTGTGTCAAAGAAAACAAAAAAGAAGAAAGCTGCCCAACACATTATATAAGACTAATATAATTTTGATAGCAAAACTTGACAAAAAGTATAACACTCAGCCTTTAAACAGCAAAAACAGTGTACACAATACTATTTGAATCCAGAGTGATTTATTAAAAGCTTATTATTAAAAAGTTTATAAATGTAATAGTGCATTAAATTAATAGTGCATTAAAATAGAGACCTCATGATAAACCTAAAAGAGCCTCCCTTATTAAAAATTTCTCCTAAAGGGTCTTTCTATTTTAAGTACTCGTCCCAGGTAGATTCTCAATATATTATGTGTCTCTTCCATGAGGAATGTGATAGAAGACTGAAAATGTTTTATTTCCCCCCAAAATAATTAACTTTTAAAACAGAATTTTAATTACAAATGTTATTTTTTACTCTCCTCATTGCTTAGTTCAGGATGCTTCTGAGTTTTTGATACTTGGGAAATTTTAAAGAAGATTTGAACTAAACATTTAATAAAATACTACCTCAGCCTATAGCATCTTTATTGATAATGGCTGGCAACCTAAATATGATGCAGATCATATTTTCAGAGCGACTGTACAAAGTCAAGTTACCCAATAACTTCATTAAACCTCACCCCCATTAAAATACTGAGAATACAAATTCTAATGGAATTGCGCCATCAGGGTAGCAGAGAGGAACTCCAATCGGAATGAGAGAGCGCAAAAGTAAGCTGCTGTGCCATCTCTTCTCCTTTTCATCCTTCTCTGTGCTAAGAGACTTAATGGCTAACTCCCACACAGGTTGCTCAACAAGACAATCTAGATTTAAACAGTATCCATTCAGGAAAATGCCAAGGAAGTTTCTAGTATATTTGCAAATTTGAATGATTTGGTTCCTGGGAAACAAGTGACATTGGACAGAAGGATTTGTATATGGGTAATCATGTCATACACTTGTGCCATCAATTAGATTAAGAGTTCCTAAGGGATATCCTAGTTCATTGAGAAGATTTAATCTTTTATAAAGATGCTTGAATTTGCTAGGGGAATCCCTACAAAGTAATTGATATCTCTCGCCTTAAGGTGATATTCAGTTGCAAAACTTTTGTTCAGACAAATGTTCCTCAAGTTTAAGGCTTCACCTTCTGTAGATCAATTTAGGTTTTATTCTACACAGACAAAAGCACTTGTTGGTTGCAGTTTTCCTTAACTACTAGTGGATTTAGTAAGGATATACACACAGCTTTAATTGCTTAAGTCCCTCACCAATGATTTTTTGACAATGTAATCAGAAGATTAAATGAAAATATTACAGATAATAGTATCTGCATATTTATTTTTATCTACAAAATACAAGATGATCACATGGTGAAAAAAAAACTTTTAAATGACAAAATAAACATATATTATGCCTCACTGCTTTTCTTTTTAAATGTCTAAACATATAAAAGCACTACATGAAATAAGACTATAGTTGCAAGATACAAATTTTCTTTCCTCATTAGCAATATAATGCATTATAATTTTAATTCTATTTATGTGATGATTTTGTTCTAAAATCTAAACAAATGCTTTCTTTTCTTTAAACAAGGTTTATACAAAACAAGATGACTCCTATCCTTCTAGGAAGAATTTCTCACTGAAATGGAAGGTACATTTTGTGGTCATTCACTAGCTTTGCCATTTCCAAATTCATTTAAAATGTTTTTTTTTTTTAAAAGAGCTTTAGTGATTACCAAAAATAATTTAAATGGCAAAAGCATAAAGGAACTCAGTTTATCACATTAAATTGGATATTTCACAATATCTCCATCAAAAAGAGTTAGATGATAATTTCTCATTTTCAAAACTCTGCACGTCTAAATAGATTTATAAACATGCTGTCATGGATCTAAGGAAGGATAGGACTCTCTCTTGAAATTATAGCTCTTCATTCTTGTTCAGAAAATTATTTGAATTATTTTGAAACAAATCAAAGGCATAAATATTGAAGAAATGTAAGTTTAGCTGATTTCATATAAAAAGTGTTCAGTAGATTGAGTATCTCTTGAATGAGAATCTTTGGTTAGAAAGTTCCAAAGCTACAGTCTCTGTATAATATGGTAAAGAATTCTTGGTGTTTATTACAGCTGTAAACATTTAATGGCTGATAATTAAATAAACAGCATCCTTACTGAATCCTGCAAGATTTAATTAAACATAGCACACTACAGATGTGAGATTTAAATCACTATTTATAATTACATGTTAGACACAATAGTTCATGTGAGTACATGGAATTGCAATAGAAATTTGCAATTTAATCTCATTTTAAACAATTTTTGTTTTGAATTTCTTATCCTAGTTTTTATTATGAACTGTTTTTTCAATAGATAAAATATGTCAAATGTCCTTATGAAAGTTGGTTCTGAGTGAAGGAATATTGTCTCAGAGATATTTCTGTATCTATTGATTCCAAAGATATAGTATAAAAGAAAAAGAATAGAAAGCTGGGAAATGGAAATAGATCCTTACCTAACTATACATAATCAAATAAAGAAAAATGGGAACTAACCCAGCACTACCATTGCATGTATAGATAGGTAGGAAGGAAAATGAAAGGAACTTTTTTTTTTTCAGTTTCAGTATTATATGTAACTCATATTTGAATATTAATTACAAAAAATCAGTGAGGAATGTTATAGGGCAATGATTTAGAGTGAACTTTTAAACATTTATGTAGAAAACCTATTAAATACTGAGAAATTTTCAGCCTTCTTTATTCACTATTAAAGATGTCTTTGGTATTTTTTCCCATACAATGTACAGGAAATAGAACATGAAGTATTTTATAGTTGATTACACAGACTAACTGATTATACATATCATTCAATATACCTTTCATAAGAGTAATTGTGCAGCATCTTGTTTGTGATACATTCCTCTATGGAAGGAGAAAACAAAGGTAGAATGTGCCAAAGACTAAATTCAATTTACACCATTCTCTAATCCTGTATGCCTGTAGTGTTTCAGGATCACAAATGTTTACAATGAGAATCTTGTCAGTGAGGGCACAGACCAGAAGTGCAAATAGTTAATGTTCAAGTGACTAACAAAGAATGGCATGAACCTCCATATTCCTCATCTCCACAAGCATAAAGAAAGGCACAATTTATCTTTAGTAAATTATGGGAGTGAATTACACCCTAATATCTAAATTAATTACCTGGTCATTCTTGATTAACACTTCTCTTGTCACTATTGTATTACAAAGAAGTACCAAATTTAAAAATCTGTAGGTGGGCTGAGAGGAGCTATAAATTGCGTATTCAATAAGAAATAATTTGTCAGATCATATATGCTTATTATCCCCATATATAGTACCATAATTGTCCATGGCATTCTAAAATAGATAAAACAGTCTCAAAGTTGTCTATTCCAAAAGAGAAATCTGTTAAAGGAAAATAGATGGATCCTAGGAATGGAGCTGTCCAGGGCTCCATATGCATGTGACAGTTTCTTATTTACAAGACGCTCATGTTTATGCATGTTCAGAAGAATACAGCTGCTACCCCATTCTCCAGAAATCACAGACACCGGTCAAGTCTACAAACGGTAGCCACATTTGAGCTTGTAATGTATTTATCATGAAAAGCTAGAAGCCCTAATGTTAGGGAGAGGGAAAAGCAGCACAATTTGCTTTGAAAAGATAACAGACATTTTTCAAAAAAAACAAATACTGTATATTCAATTCAGCTTCTTTAGGTGCTTTCATGTTATAGGAATTCTGTTGGTGATGAAAACAGCATTCATCCAATCAAATGGCAGTACCCTAGTGCCATCCAAAGTAGAAGCCTAGTGTTTAAAATAACCCTGATGAATTATTCATAGAGCTGATGTTTATGCAAATCAGAGAATCATGCACCCACCTGACCACCACAGGAAGAAAAAAACACAGGGGAAAAAAAAACCCACCATGCTTTTAGCATTCTTCAGAACCTATGTAATCAAATGATAATATTCTTTCATTAAATGCATCAAGGAATTACAACCTTACCTGGTTAGTTTGTAGGGCCTTCAGATTTTCTGGATGAAATAACTGACTGTGCGTGCAACCAATAAAACTGAACTGAAAAGCTGATTAAGGGCACTTACTTAATGCAAAGCCACTCACTGAATATTCATATGATGCCTGTGTTTATGCAAATTAAAGCAAAAGAAAGCCCAAGGGGATTGGTTGCCATAGCCCACAAATACTGTGTACAGCAGAAAATATAGAGAGTAGTGACAAATAAATCTTGAAATTCATAGCTTTGGAGCAACAAAGGAGAAATAGTAAAATATTAAAAAGCCTAGGTGAATTACAGTTTTAAAGTGCTTTATTTAATCATATTACTTTAGGACTATTGACTGTTCCTAGTATGTAATGATCTATAATTATCTTAATGCCAAAAGATACCATCATTTGTGTTTGTCAGCTATATTTATCCTGTAGTCATTTATAAGAGCAGGTCCCTTAAGCATAGAATAGTAAAGAGGAAACAATTATAATAAAAATATAATTCACTACGCTAATAACCAAATCCAGGGCCACATGTGCCCCTTTGTTAAGTCTCCCATGCAGTAATCTTTTAGTGGAAGAATCTTACGAGGGAGTGAAGTGTCAATAGAAGACCTCCAGCATTAGGTTGAGCTCTTTGTTTTCTTAATACTGATATATATCTGCTTCATTTGAAATGGAGATTACTTTATATTAGAATAGATACTGTGAATCTTTTGGCCAAGTAGATTCTGACACATGCAGTCTTAAATTTCAAGAATTTCCACTTTTGGAACCCAAATGCAATATCATTCTCTGAAATGCATGCTAATATGTTGTATCCTAAACATGAAAAAATGTGAGTCCTCACGTATGTATGTGAGAACCAATTATAGGCATTGACAGGATTCATAATATTTAAATAATATAATGCATGTCTGGCATAAAATGTATACATTGTCAAGGGTATTCTCCACTTTTTACTTTTTAATGAGTAAGAAATGGAGATGGTTAAAAATGCTGGAATGCATCTGATAGGTTTTTTGTTTTCTTTGGTTTTTCTCTTTGTTTTCTGGAACATACCTCCCAAACTTCAAACTAAGAGGGCACTGTTCTTCATGGCAGTTACCCCTGACAAAAGAGTATTTACCATTTCCAGTATTTTCATAGTAATTCTAACATCCTCACTCCACAGTCATTCTGGTGTCCCCCATACTACATTGACTTTTCAATTGCTTTTAAATAATAAAAATATTTAAAGCATCTTAAGCATCTATACAAATCTGGCTACACTTATCATAAATGTTGTAATGACTAAATCCAATATTTACTACCTTAATCATGGGTGTAGGCATATGTCTAAACTCATCAAATTTTACACCTTAAATATGAGCAGTTTTTAATGTATTAATTGGACCTCAAGAATGGTGGGGTGAAGGGGAAGAGACCAGATCCAATGCCTGGACACTTTTGTTCTGGAAGGCATTTAAAAAGAAAGAGACTATTATAAACAGTGCTGCGATGAACATTGGGGTGCACGTGTCTCTTTCAGATCTGGTTTCCTCGGTGTGTATGCCCAGAAGTGGGATTGCTGGTCATATGGCAGTTCTATTTCCAGTTTTTTAAGAAATCTCCACACTGTTCTCCATAGCGGCTGTACTAGTTTGCATTCCCAACAGTGTAAGAGGATTCCCTTTTCTCCACACCCTCTCCAGCATTTATTGCTTATAGACTTTTGGATAGCAGCCATCCTGACTGGCATGTAATGGTACCTCATTGTGGTTTTGATTTGCATTTCTCTGATAATGAGTGATGTTGAGCATCTTTTCCTGTGTTTGTTAGCCATCTGTATGTCTTCTTTGGAGAAATGTCTGTTTAGTTCTTTGGCCCATTTTTTGATTGGGTCATTTATTTTTCTGGAATTGCCAAAAAAATAATAAAAAGAAAGAGACTTCTTTGTGGCACCTGTGGTTGCTTAAGTGGAGATATGGTTTCAAATCATTTCCTTTCTTTTAAAGTTGCTCACTGACCTTCCATGAGAGTTAACCCCCATATATGTACACTTATAAATCCACATATGTCTTCTATAACAGATATTACATGTATGTATTGATTCTATTGATATCTCCTGAAGATTCCCTTTTCTTAAGTTTCAGAATTGAATTGAGAAACACGGTGTGATTGACATGAATTTAGAGTAAAGTTGGACAAATTTTGGAAACTGTGAATTTCCATGATTGTTTATTGGTTACTTCTTTCATTTGATTTATTAATTATTATATTCATACATATCTGTTCCAGAATACAAAATAAAAATTAATGGATAACTAGTAGTCCATCTGCCTAGTAATCATGCAATTCTTTCTCTTTTATTGATCTGAGAGCATATTATTTAGAAGATGGAGTAGTAATTTGTTATAGTTTCTGATTAAGTAATCTTAAATTAAAAACATCTAAGAAACAGTATTTAGGTTAATCAACAGCAGTTGCATTTTTGAAGCTTCCCTTTCTAAGTATTTTTTTAAAAAAACAGCGGATGTAGTTAATGATCTGTTCCCCCACTCTTTCTCTAGAGAACGGTTTTTCATGTAGCTTAATTACCAATAGAAACACTTTTCTGATTATATATACTCCAACAGCTGGTAATAACAGTAATAATAATAGTTAATATTATTGATTGATTTTGTTTTCAATGTAAGTACTCTCATTGAAAGTTCTGGGAAAAAAAATGCTAAAATTAAAAAACCCAACAACAGTGTAATAATGCATTTTCATGTTAGTAAATTCAATTTTTTTAAGTCAAAATTTTTCAACTTTCAAATTAAAATTCAAACATATTTGTACCAAGAGCAGTTACTGCTGATTTAAGCTGCATTGACCGTACCTTGATTACAAGAAAGCTAAGATTTCCTTCAGAAAAATATTTGTTTTCAAAGGAAACACATTATACACACATACAAATGAACTGCCAAAGTGAAACATAAGTGAGTATCAGTATATCATCCTTTGTCTGATTCCAGATTTCATTAGTGGGATTTTTGTTTCCTTTTCTTAGTTTGAATCTCTTAAGCTCTGGTCCTTGTACAACTCTAGGGTGTTTCTGACATCTTCAAAATACTTATAAACCAAATCCAAACTGCCCTAAGGCATGGTCACCTCAGACCTCTTATCTTGTGTCTATGCAGGGCAAGAGTAGCTTATTCAGTGAACTAAGTTCTGTAGAAAGCCAAAATTGTCTATTCCATATGAAGTAACCCAAATCTTTTGAGACTGAGTTAACTGATTTGAATGATAGATTCATAATTTCCAGTTTCATAATTCTTTCAATTGTGTACTATGTGGTCACAATGAAATCCTAAAGAGCTATTTGCAAGTCCTTATAAGGCAATGGTACCCCACTCCAGTACTCTTGCCTGGAAAATCCCATGGACGGAGGAGCCTGGTGGGCTGCAGTCCATGGGGTCGCTAAGAGTCGGACACGACTGAGCGACTTTACTTTCACTTTTCACTTTCATGCATTGGAGAAGGAAATGGCAACCCACTCCAGTGTTCTTGCCTGGAGAATCCCAGGGACGGGGGAGCCTGGTGGGCTGCCATCTATGAGGTCGCACAGAGTCGGACACGACTGAAGCGACGTAGCAGCAGCATCTGCAGCATAAAGGTTTCATAAAGAGAAAAGGTTCAGTTCATTTGCCATTTAGGTTAAAAGTTGAGTCTCTCTTTTGAAGCCAACTCATTGGTCTTCATGTAATTAGTCTAAAGAAAGTAAATGAATGTACAAAAGCAACTAAAAGTCAGTCAGTAAATCAATTGATAGTCCATTGGCCCAGATAGAAAATTTGGCCAGGGGCCGGCTTCTCCCCATACCCTAAAAAGTAAATATGTAAAAATTTTGGGCTATAAATGTTTTAAAATTAGTTGCCAGGATCCCAAATTACAAGATTTTACATTAAAAAACAAAACAGAACTTTCTGATTTTCTTGGAAAATCAGGAGCTTTACTCTGGGCTTGCATTGCCACCAAGTAACAACCTTCTGAAGCCAAGTAGGCCTACTCCCTCTATGTAGATCCCTCATTCTCCATCTGCTGTCCCTTCTCACCAGGATTCTTGCTCTTTTATGCTGTCCTTGGAGGCATCTGAATTTTGTCTTGAGGCATTCGAGTTGGAGTTGTGACATCTAGGGTAGGCACTGAATTTTGAGAATATTTTTCAATCTACTGTACTGTCTGATTTTTATATTTTTATTTGATAGGTGTATGTTTATAAATCTATTGTTCAAGAAGTAATTGAGAATAAAATGTAATCTGTACAAAGGGTAATTGACACTAGGTAGTCAGACTGCTTCTGTAGAAGCATTTTGACACTTCCACTTTTATCAGACACTGTAATGCTATTCTTTTTATAACATTGACAAAAACATCTTGAATAGAAAAGTGAAATAAACATCAATACAATATTTTACAGATGATTTTCCTATAGCAAACTTAAGCACACACACATACCCTACAGTAGGTACATTACTGTTAACTATGTCCTTTTTTAGTAATAACTTCAAAGGGAGAATCCCTGAGTTCTTTTCTCTTTTCTCCTCACTTCAATTTTCAAGTACTTCAGTTTTCTAAAACCTATCTGTGGCTTCATCAGGGATCTCAGTCCTCATTGTTTCCACTCATAATTTGTACTTGATCCTCTGTCTCTCTAATTTGGTGGAGAAAGAAGAAAAAAGTGCTCAAACACTCTTGAGAGCTCCTTCATCTTCTCCAGGGCCTCAACACAAAATCAAGATTCTGATTTGCATGCACAGAATCTCATTGTGTGCTCACTCAGTCATGTCCGACTCTTTGTGAACCCATGGACTGTAGCCTGCCACGCTCCTCTGTCCAAGGGGTCTCTTAGGAAAGAATACTGGAGTGGGTTACCATTGCCTCCTCCAAGGGATCTTCCCAGGGATTGAACCCATGCCAACTGCATTGGTAAGCAGACTCTTTACCACTGGGCCACCTGGGTAGCCCAAGATTATGAGTATGTGTGTGTGTGTGTATGTGTGTGTGTCTGTGTGTGTTGCTCAGTCATGTCCGACTCTTTGCGGCCCCATGGATTGTAGCCCGCCAGGCTCCTCTGTCCATGGGATTCTCCAGGCAAAAATACTGGAGTGGATTGTCATGCCCTTCTCCAGGGGATCTTCCCTGCTCAGGGATTGAACCCAGGTCTCTCACATTGCAGGCAGGTTCTTTACCATTTGAGCCACCTGGGAAGCCCCATCTATATGAACCCTTTGGCAAGAAAACTTGTGATCTTCTAGTCCAATCACAAGAAGTCAATGTTTCTATTTGTAATGGAGTGAGTGATAGTCACTCAGTCATGTCCGACTCTTTACGACCCCGTGGACTGTAGCCTGTCAGGCTTCTCTGTCCATAGAATTCTCCAGGCAAGAATACTGGAGTGAGTTGTCATTTCCTTCTCTAATTTGTAGTGGAGAAACAATCTATTCACTCTACAATCTCACCAACAATAACTAATAACCTTTAGGTTTTTGGTTGCAGTTTACCTAGTCCTTAGTAACCATTTCTCACAAAAATAACTATTTCACCTGTAGTTAGATACAACCCATTGTTTAGTAAGACCATTGCATAGATTATTTTTTTCTAAAAATACGCTATATTCCCGTAGGTAAAATAATATTTTAAATCAGGTCAAAGAAGCTTAACTGCTTTTTGAACATTATGATTTTGTTATACATAAAGATGAGAAGCGTGTGCAGCGATAGCTAGGTCCTCTCTGCCCCAAACTGAAAAGTAGGCCAGCGTTTCTTCCTTTTTATTCCCCTTTGCTCTGCTTGGGTTGTGTAGACTCTGCGTCATGTTATAGACAGGCCCTTTACATTCAGCTGTCCTGGGCAATATGCCTTCCTCTTGATTTTTTGTTCTCTACATCTCAAAATTCCTTTTATTTTTTCTTTTTGAGTGCTCTGACTGATGTCTTGTTCGTTGAAATTAACTTGATAAATTCATTTGAAACTGTTTAATAGATAACAAAAAGGCCAGTGGCAGAGACAATTTGGTTCAGATGAATCTTTCAAATTACTCTAGGTAAGCAAGTATCTGCCAAAACAGTATTGGTTCTAGTGGCACCTAATTTAAGCTTTAAAAGCAATACAAAGACATGATATTAAATTCATTGGAAAAATAATTTACAGACATGGTACATATTTCATTTCCATGAGGGTATAGGGGAACTTTAATTGATGGCTTGATTAAACCTATGGTTTAATGCTAGTGTAAGTTCTATTGTTGCAGCCCTGGGTCTCATTTACTGAGTTAACTTCTGAACTTACATATTTCAGAGCACAGACTGGTATTTCAGTAAGAACATTTGTAGAGTACCGAACAACTGCTGTCTTGAGGTTATGATCCTACTTCAGGGTTATTGCAGTCTGCTGTATCTTGTTTGCATCATGGTCTTCCCATTTTCATTGCCATAACTTCATTACCATAACTTACAGGCTTCCTATCTATTCTTTTATGTTTTTCAAGTATTTAATTACTTGACATAAAGATTTCAGTTCCAGTACATCTTTTATGATCAGTTTTGATATCTTCCACCAGGGAAGCCCAGTCAGTTTTGGTATCTTCAACTTCCACCTTTTGTATCTTCTGAAATTCTGGACTCAACATTCTTACTCTAAGCTTCTCAATTCCATTTTTACAAACTTTGAAGCTTACCATCTCCTGGAATATCTGTATACCTTTCTTTCTCCTGTATGTCCAGCTCACCTGTTTCATCTATTCCATCTGACCTTTCATTCTCATTGCATTGAGGGTATCTCTGTTTTTATTTTGCTCCGTCCAACATGAATTTCATTATTAGCCACAGTAAAGGGTTTGAATCTCCTCAACTATCTACCTCAAGGGCTTTCCTATCTAGGAATAAATCCCACATACATTTCCTTTACTCCCTCCCATTCCCATATAGTCATGCACATGATCTTTGAGGTTTCTTGTTTGTTTTGAGTACAATATAAACTCATGCTATCAACCTATGCAATGAAATAAAGCACATATCAGATTACTTCCTTCACATACTCTTAACTTCCACCAGCCAGCCAGAGTGGGATATGATATTGAGAAAGGTATGACAATTGCTAGCCATACATTTGTCATCATGTACATGTTTAAATCTATTGCTATAATAAAGATAGAGGATATCACTATTATCCCCAAATGTTCCTCTGTGTTCCTTTCTGGTCAGTCTCTATCTGCCATGCCTAGCACCAGACAACTACTAGTTTACTGTCTCTCAGTATGAAATATTACATTTTCCTTTTATAATAAATTCCATATGATTTAATACAAATAGAATATAGTCTGTAGTTTCTGGGTTCATTTATTTAGTACAAATGTGTGAGATTCATTCATGTGTTGCACATATAAATGTTTTATCCCTTTTTAGAGCTAAATAGCATCCCATTATATATATCACAATTTGTTTATCCATTTACCACTAACTAGGTATTTGGATCGTTTCCATTTTGGGACTATTACAAATAAATTTTCTAATGAACATTTGCAAGCAATTCTTTGTGTGGACATATGCATTAACTTTTCTCAGGAAAATACTTTGGATTTGAAGTAGTGTGTGATGTGATAAGATTTAACTTTCTAAGAAAGTATCAAATTGTTTTCCACATGACTGTGGGAGACAGGCTTTCAAGTGGTCCCCATGATCTCTGCCTCCTGGTGTTCCTGCCCTTTTATAACTCCCACCCTTAGAGTATGGGCAAGGGGATTCAGCTTGCCCACTGTGACTTGTACTGTAACTTACTTCTAGCCAATAGCATATGGCAAATGTGAGGAAATGTTATTCCAGTCAACACTTTACTTTATATAAGACTCTGTCCTCAAAGTAAACTCACTCTAGAGTGTCTCTCTCTCCTTTGTTTTTGAAAAAGTAAGCTGCCATGAATTCTGCAGCCACAAGTAAATGAATTCTTCCAAAAACCTGAGGGTGTTGGGCAAAAACCTCAAGCCTCAGGTGAGAACCTAGCCCTGACCACACCTTGATGGCAGGCAGTCTTGTGAGACTAAGCAGATGACTTTCTTCCCTAAATTGTGCCTAGCTTTCTGACCTACAGAGACTATGAGATAATAAATGTGGGTTGTTTTAAGCCAGTGTTTGTGGTAGTTTGTTACACATCAGTAGAAGACTAGTACAGTAGGTGTGTTACTTTCTATTCCCAGCGATAATGTACATTCCAGTTGCTTCACATCCTTAATTTGATATTGTCTGTCTTTTCCCTTTTAACCATTCTAATCTAATGTAGAAAAATGTTTTCATTTTCTGTAAAAATCCCTGCTTGGATTTTGATTGAGGTTACACTGAATCTACAAATGAATTTAAGAAAAATTGACACCTTCAGAATATTGAGTATTCTGCTTAATGAAGATGATATATTTTTCCACTTATTTAAATCCTCTTTAATTTCTCACAACAATCTTTGTGGTTTCCAGTATCTAGGCCTGGTACCTGAGTACATTATGTTAAATTTATCCCTAAATAATTCATGCTTTTAATGCTAGTTTAAATGATTTTTAAATTTTTAATAGTTGATTTGCTAGTGTATACAAATAAAAAATGATATTTATACATTGATCTTGGATTCTGCTACCTTGATAGACTTTACATTTTGTTTATGGTTTCCTTGTCTTTTTAAAATTTTGTTTGGGTGGGCTTAGTGTAGCCTTCACGCTAGGGAAGCGTGATTCCATTTGGATTAATTCTGTTTGGATCTTCTGGAGTCTCTGTTGAATCCTCTGCATAAATTCTCCTCTTTGTGAGCTCTGGAAAGTGTTCAGCTTAAAATCCTGGTCCCTCTTTGCCCAGTTCTTGCCTATCTTAGTGTTCAGCAAAGATTCAAGAGAGCTCCTATGCAGAATTTTGAAGCTCTTTTTGTGCATAACTCCTCTTCTCCATAACTCTGGCCTGCAGCTCTTGGGTGCCTCAGCCTCTCTGAACTCGTCTCCATGCAGTCAGTTCAGTAGAGCATCATTCTGCCCTCCATGCAGAAATCCAGGCAGTCACAGAGTTCAGCACTGGCCTGTCTGACTCTTTGCGACCCTGTGAACTATATGTAGCTGCTAGTCTCCTCTGTCCATGAAAACTTCCAGGCAGCAATAATGGAGCGAGTTGCCATTTCCTCCTCCAGGGGATCTTCCCGACCCAGGGATTGAACCTGCACCTCCTTCGTGTCCTGCGTTGGCAGACAGATTCTTTAACTCTGAGCCACCCAGGAAGCCAGGGTTCAGTCTTATATTTACCTTAATGACTTACCTGCTTGTTCTCCAACATCTTAGACAATTCTTTTAGACATCTAGCTCAGTTTTATAATTGTTTTCAATGGAGATATAAATCCAATCTCTGTTGCTAAGCATTGGCAAAAGTGTACATCTCTGCCTGTGTCTTAGGCTTTAAAATTTTTCCAATTAGGTTGTATTCTGTTTCTTCTTTCACAGATTATTTACAATTTTTTGTCCACCAGATAACCAGTTTTTTGCATGTTAACAGAATAGAAAAATATATTGAGCATTGTTGAATACATAGCCATTAGGCATTTCTTTCAGATATCAATAAATAATACAGGCAAAAAATAGGTAAGGCTATAGAAATTTAAAATTTTTTAAAGTATATTTTAATTTTAAAAGCACATTTAATCTAATTGATTTATAAAGAACTCCCTACCAATATTAGAAAATATTCATTCTTTTAGAACATACACAAAACATTAAAATGTTAACCATTTGGCCTCAATATAATCTCAATAATTTCAAAAAGTATAACTCACGTAGATTATAATAGTGCCAACAATGTAAGAAAGTTTGTAATTTACAGTAAAATTAATTGAAAATTTACATTCATCTGGAACTAGAATATGCTCTTTGAAATAACTTTTAAAGAAGGTTTCAAGGGAGGAATTACAGATAATAATGGAGTTGCGTCACATGCAAATTTAACTTCTGCATATTCAAATATGCTTACTTATATGAAAGAAAAAGAGTGAGAATGAGATATAAATAACTATATAAGTAATATGGTTCCTTCTGCCTACCACTTCACTTAAAGAACAGGTACACGTGAATAGGGAGGAGCGTTCTGCTGTGTTAGCTCTCCTGCTGTTTAGAATGTGACTCTTAACACCATATTCAATAGAGTTCATGTGCTTAAAGACATATTATGGTGCCTTCCATGTTGGGTAATGGAGAACAGGTAATTTGAACCCAACCAGCAAGTGAAGCTGCTGGAGGAATATTTATCAAAAAGCTAATGAAGTTTAGGTTTCAGGGACCCTCCCTTGATATTTTCTCTCAAGGCCTTGTATCTAATTTTGTATCATTTTTTTAAAAGAGGGACCCACAGATTGTTTAAGTTCATTTTCCACAAAACAGGATAGCTAACCAGAAAAAATACTGGAGTTCAAAATGATACTGTGGTACAACCATGTCAATTTCCATGATAATATAGAAATCCAAGAGCACCAGGTCTTGTAAGCTCCTTTTGTGCAGGGATGTTTGCAGATCTAAAAAGAGCTTTGAGAAGCTGTGCAGTGCCTTCGACAACTTCTTTGATCTAGAGCAACAAAAGCTAAGTCCAAGGCTTAGCAAGGCAGGTGTCCCTGGAGAACAAACCCTGTGGGCTGCACCTGAAGAAGCATGGACAAATAGGAAGTACTGCAACCTTGGCAAGCAGGTGCAATGAGCTCTCCGTCTTCTAGGCTGGACAGAAAATTTCACACTTTGATACTGACTGACAGTCATCTGGTTTGCTTGTGCCTCCAGATGCCTGACAAAAGGAAATTCTCACTAAAGGAAGATAACTTCATTTTAGGTTTGAAATTATTTCTACAAATTATTTTTCAAATGGAACATCTATCGCCCAACCAAAGATGAGGGGAAAAGACAACATAAGCAATTGTCAACACTATAGGTAATTAAATAGATCCACAGGCACACTAGTCAAAGAAATCATAAGACAGTTTATAAAGAAACTATGCTGATTATGCACTTGGAATTATGCACTGGATAATCTCCAAATATCAAGTAAGAACTGGAAATTATGAATAGTGATATAGCTTATTAAAAATTCCTGAACATTCTGTGGCTAAAATGCAGAGAAACTCAAGAACTCCTTGCAAAGCACAATGGCAAATAAGACATACAGGAAGAAAATTAAAGAAACAAGAGATAAATCAGAAGAAGCTACCCCTAGAGTAATGGAAATAACAAAAATAAACAAATAGGACCTAATTAAACTTGAAAGCTTTTGCAGAGCAAAAGGAAACCAACCATAAATAAAACAAAAAGACAACCTACACAATGGAAGAAAATATTTGCAAATGATGCAACCAACAGGAGATTAGTTTCTAAAATATTCAAACAGCTCATACAGCTTAATACCAAACACAAATGACCTAATCCAAAAATGGGCAGCAGATCTAAATAGACATTTCTCCATAGAAGACATACAGATGGCCAACAGGTATATGAAAAAGTGCCCAGCATCACTAGTTATTAGAGAAATGCAAATCAAAACTACAATGAGGTATCACCTCACTCCTGTCAGAATGGCCATCACCAAAAAATCTATAAACAATAAATGCTGGAGAGGGTGGGGAAAAAAAGAAACATCCTACACCATCAGTGGGAGTGTAAATTGGTATAGCCACGATGAAGAACAATATGGAGGTACCTTGTAAAACTAAAAATAGAGCTACCATGTGATCCTGCTATGCCACTCTTGAGCATATATCTGGAGAAAACCATAATTTGTAAAGATACATGCACCCCAGTGTTCACTGCAGCATTATTTACAATAACCAAGACATGGAAGCAACCTATGTCCATTGACAGGTGAATGAATAAAGATGTGGTACAATGGAATATTGTTCAGCCATAAAAAAGAATGAAATAGTGCTATTTGCAGCAATATTGGGTGGATGTAGAGATTATCATTCTAACTGAAGTAAGCCAACCAAAGACAAATATATAAATATCATATGATATTACTTTTTTGTGGAATCTAAAAAAAATGATACAAATGAACTAATTTATAAAAGAAACCCACAAACAGAAAATAAGCATATGGTTATCAAAGAGGAAGAGGGGAAAGATAAATTAGGAGTTTGGGGTTAACATATACACACTGCTGCTGCTGCTGCTGCTAAGTCGCTTCAGTCGTGTCCAACCCCATAGACGGCAGCCCACCAGGCTCCTCCGTCTCTGGGATTCTCCAGGCAAGAACACTGGAGAGGGTTGCCATTTCCTTCTCCAATGCATGACAGTGAAAAGTGAAAGTGAAATCACTCACTCGTGTCTGACTCTTCGTGACCCCATGGACTGCAGCCCACCAGGCTCCTCCGTCCATGGGATTTTCCAGGCAAGAGTACTGGAGTGAGTTGCCATTGCCTTCTCCAATATATACACTACTATATATTAAATAGATAACCAACAAGATGCTACTAATGTATAGCACAGAGAACTATGCTCAGTATTTTGTAATAACCTATAAAGGAAAAAATCTGAAGAAGCATAAATCACTGTGATATACACTTGAAACTAACATGACATTGTAAATCAATTATACTTCAATATATGAAAAAGAACAAGATGCCACTTTCAGTGCAGATGGCTTTTGGCCTATACAAAGATAATTAGGGGCAAACAGATCTTTGAATCCATTTGTTATTATTACAATCTTGTAAAGAAATTGACTCTCAGTCTCTCATTTCCAGTCCTAATAAGATTGGGAAAGGACTCTGACTGGGCCATGTAATAATATCAAAGATTCATCCTTGGTCTAATCAAGTATGATTAAGGAGACTTCTGCACTTTGCAGTGTCCCCAAAACACATAGCTTAAGACACGTATTCTAATCACAAGTGCAGAATTTGACATGCAAAAAACAGTGGCAGAAGACATGCAAACTAGAACTAAGGTAGAAGCTTTTGATAGTTATTTTGACTGAACATGGAAGCATCTTGGATATGTGGAATAAAAAGCGAGGGAGAAAAAGAGAATTTAAATTAGTACCACTGAAGGACATGTATCCCTGAATGGTGTATAAAGATAGACAAATTAATAGGTTACTTAAAATTTTCTTTTTTGTTTGTAGAATTATTTTATCTGAGACTGGGTTATGTCGTGGCTTTGTCATAGTGTATAAATACATAGCTTGGAAGTTGTGGGAAAAAATCAATAAAATGATACAAAGATCTTGTTTATCTTTAAAATATATTGATCTAGATTATTTTATAAAATATATAATATTTCATCCTAATAAGTTACGTATCTGTTACAGTAGAATTGACTTTTTAAAATGTGTTTTAAAAACTGCTCTAATGCTGATATGTAATAAACAAAAAAATATCTGCATTGTGATGCAGAAATCCCTTTTCTGGGAATCTGTCCTACGAAAGCAATGGTATAATAACAGCAGAAAAATGTTTATTTCAGTATTTTTTCTGAAACAAAAGCCTACAAATAATGTAGTAATGTAATGTCCAGTAAAACTGAATGGCTGAATAAATTATCCTGTCATATAAAATGGCTGTTATATAAAAATTAAAAAGTATGACATGTTTTTACATATATATTAATTTGGAAATGTGTGCATGTCATATTCTTAACTGAAAAAGGCAGTGCATTGAGTTCTAAGAACAGCATATTATGTCTTAAAACTGTATCTACATAAATATATATTAGCTATATATATATATATATATATATATATATGAAAATAAGGGAAAATAAATACAAAGTTTAAATAGTAATTATTTCCAGAAATTAAATCTGAAGTGAGGAAAAAGGACAGGGGGGAAATCTTGCACTTTACTCATACACTACTTTATTATATTGATTTATTTATTTCTGACTGTGTTGCAGCCTAGTTGCAGTACACGGGCTCTGTTGTAATGCTTCGGCTTCTCTCTAGTTGCAGTGCTCAGGCCCCAGAGCACAAGGGCCCTGTGGTTGCGGCACATGAGCTTGGTTTCCCCCACCTCCCAGGCATGCTGGATCTTAGTTCCTTGATCAGGGATCAAAACTCTGTCCACTGCGCTGGAAGGTGGATTCTTAACCACTGGACCATCAGAGAAGTCCCTACTCATGCATTATTTTAAGGCGATAGAATCAAGAATAACTCCCCCCGCCCCGGGGTTTTTTGAGGAAAGAGATATACAGACACATTAATGAAAGGTCTCAAAGAGATACATACCAAATAATAGTGATTGCACCTGGGAGTGGAGGTGGGGAACTGGAGGACAGGATTTTCAACAGAATACTATATACCTGTTTTGTTTAATTTTTTCAACAAATAAAAACCATGTTTTACTTACTACAAAAGAAAAATATTATTTCCTAGATTCAGCTGTACCTTTGTCTTGAAAACCACTGGATGAACTCATTAGGACCAGGATTACTCCTTTTTGCCTCCAGCAAACCAGCCCTCTTTATCCAGAAGAGATTCAATACGGATACATGCTATCCTCCTCCATAGGCATGAAAACAAATTCAAATTTCACAGTGAACCAAAACAAGCAAGAAGCCTCCAAACCACGTAATCATTCATTCAGGAACTTATTCATTTAACTAACTTCAAAATAACCAAATAGGACTACATCAAGCTAAAAAGCTTTTGCACAGTGGAAGAAACTATCAACAAAATAGAAAAGGCAGTCTATTGAATGCGAGAGAGTATTTGCAAATGATATATCTGATAAAGGGTTAGCATCCAAATATATAAAGAATTCATACAGCCTGACTGAAACATGGACAAGAGAACACGAATAGACATTTTTCCAAGGAAGATACACAGATGGCCAACAGACACATTATAACATGCTCAACATCACTAATCAGAGAAATGTGAATCAAAATAATGAGATATCACCTCCCATGTGTCAGAATAACCATCATCAAAAGACAATAAATGCTGGTGATTGCATAGAGAAAATGGAAATTTCGTGTACTGTTAGTAGGATTGTAAATTGGTCCAGTCACTATGAAAAATAGTATCAAGGTTCCTCAAAAAACTAAAAATAGAAGTGCCATATGATCCATCAGTTTCACTTCTGGGTATTTAACTGAAGAAAACAAAAGCACTAATTCAAAAATATATACACACGCCAGTGTTCATCTCAGAGTTATTTATGATAGCCAAGATATGGAAGCAGCCTAAGTAGCCATCAACAGATGAATGGATAAAGAAGTGGTATATGTATACAATGGAATACTTCTCAACCACTAAAAAGAAAAAAGAAGTCTAGCCATTTGCAACATTAATGGATTTAGAAGGTGTTAATGCTAACTGCAGTGTCAGAAACAGAAAGACAAATGGCATATGATTTCACTTAGATGTGAAATCTAAAACAAAAAAATGAACAAAACAAAACAGACTCATAGATACAGTGAACAAATGGGTGGTAGTTGTGGAGGGGGAGGTTGGTGAAATAGGTGAAGGAGAAGTAGAGGTACAAGCCTCCGGTTATAAAATAAGTAAGCCACGGGGATGTAACGTATAGCATACTATGCTATTCTAAGTCACTTCAGTCGTGTCCGACTCTGTGTGACCCCATAGACGGTGGCCCACCAGGCTCCACCGACCCTGGGATACTCCAGGCAAGAACACTGGAGTGGGTTGCCATTCCCTTCTCCAATGCATGAAAGCGAAAAGTGAAAGTGAAGTCACTCAGTCGTGTCAATGTATAGCATACAATATGGTAAAAACTATTGTAATAAGTTTGTATGGAGACAGATGGTTACTAGACTTACTGTGATCACTTTATAATGTATGCAAATGTCAAATCACTACATAGTACACCTGAAACTAACGTGGAGGAAGTCTTCCATTTCATAGCTTTTAACACTGTCTATATGCTGAAATATCAACAAGCTCAGATATGCACATGATACCACTCTAATGGCAGAAAGTAAAGAGGAACTAAAGAACCTCTTGATGAGGGTGAAAGAGGAGAATGAAAAAGCTACTTTGAAACTCAACATTAAACTAAGATCATTGTATCTGGTCCCATCACTTCATAGCAGATAGAAGGGGGAAAAGGGGAAGCAGTGAAAGATATTCTTTTCCTGGGCTCCAGAATCACTGCAGATGGTGACTGCAGCCATGAAATTAAAAGACACTTGCTCCGTGGAAGGAAAGCCTTGACAAACCTAGACAGCATATTAAAAAGTAGAGACATCACTTTGCCACCAAAAGTCCGTAGAGTGAAAGCTGTGGTTTTTCTAGTAGTCAGGTACAGATGTGAGAGTTGGACCATAAAGAAGGCTGAGCACCCAAGAATTGATGCTTTTGAATTGTGATGCTGGAGAAGACTCTTGAGAATTCCTTGGACAGTAAGGAGATCAAACCAGCCAATCCTAAAGGAAATCAACCCTGAATATTCATTGGAAGCACTGATGCTGAAGCTGAAGCTCCAGTAATTTGGCCACCAGATATGGAGACAACTCATTGGAAAAGACCCTGATGCTGGGAAAGATTGAACGTGAAAAAAGGGGGCGGCAGAGGATGAGATGGTTTAATAGAATCATGGACTTAATGGACATGAATTGCACCAATTCCAGGAGATATTGGAGGACAGAGGAGCCTGGTAGCATTACAGAGGACTGTAGCATTACAGTCCATGGGAGCCACAAAGAGTTGGACACTACTTAGCAACTGAACAATATGCTAAAATTTCCAAACTTTTGTTTCTTCAGCCCCCAAACCTTCTCTGCACTTCAGATCTATGTATATAACTACTTATGTGACATCCTCATCTGAATGTTCAATAGCAATGCAAACTTGAGCTTCTAGTCTTCACCATCCTTCCTTTACCAACTCTTCCTGAGCTCCTGGCACCAAAATAAAAAAAACCACAACTCTGCTCCAATCACACCTTTTCCCTCTTTAGGCCTACAAATTGAGTGTCCCCACCCCCCACGGTGGTGTTAGATTGGAGAGGACGCCTGGACCCAGTAGCCTAGGCTTCTCACAGAGACTGAATTCTGACTTGTCAGATGTGAAATCTGATATTAATTGCTGAGGAGACCAATAGCCTTTTGGGGGCAACATAATTTAATCAAGCCACATTTTCCCTGGAGTTGTATTTATGTGTTGGTATAAACTATGCCATAATAATACTTCAAAATTCCCTCTGCTTTAGGGTGAAGCCGCCCTGCAAGGGCCTTTGCTCGAAACACACCTGGTTAGTTCAGCCTCTTCCTTGACTTTGTTTTCGCCACTCTTTTATTGGTTTCATCTGGGAGCATTTTATTAAATCACTAGCACATGACTCCTTGGGTTAGGATTCACTTCGGGAGAATCTAGCCTGTGACGCTACTTTATTTGCACGGACAAACGGTTGCACTTTCGTGGGCCACGTTGCCTCATAGGATCCTCACTGCCTTCAGTGGCGTTAAGCTTCAACAGAAGCAGAACAAGATTTTTGGCTGAGTGTCTGGAATTACCTCTACTGAATACTACAATTCATTTTCATTTGGAGATGCAGATATTCCTGTGAAGGTATTCTTGTGCCTTGACATATTCTGTCTAAATCCAGTAGTACTGACTTAAAGAAAACTTTATTTTCAAAGGTCACATTAATTTCTCCTGATGTGTTAGGTTTTTGACGGCTGAGTAAAATTCCATGGTGTATATGTACCACAGCTTCCTTATCCATTCATCTGCTGATGGGCATCTAGGTTGCTTCCATGTCCTGGCTATTATAAACAGTGCTGCGATGAACATTGGGGTACACGTGTCTCTTTCAGATCTGGTTTCCTCAGTGTGTATGCCCAGAAGTGGTATTGCTGGGTCATATGGCAGTTCTATTTCCAGTTTTTTAAGGAATCTCCACACTGTTTTCCATAGTGGCTGTACTAGTTTGCATTCCCACCAACAGTGTAAGAGGGTTCCCTTTTCTCCACAGCCTCTCCAGCATTTATTGCTTGTAGACTTTTGGATAGCAGCCATCCTGACTGGTGTGTAATGGTACCTCATTGTGGTTTTGATTTGCATTTCTCTAATAATGAGTGATGTTGAGCACCTTTTCATGTGTTTATTAGCCATCTGTATGTCTTCTTTGGAGAAATGTCTGTTTAGTTCTCTGGCCCATTTTTTGATTGGGTCATTTATTTTTCTGGAATTGAGCTGCAGGAGTTGCTTGTATATTTTTGAGATTAATCCTTTGTCTGTTTCTTCATTTGCTGTTATTTTCTCCCAATCTGACGGCTGTCTTTTCACCTTACTTATAGTTTCTTTTGTAGTGCAAAAGCTTTTAAGTTTCATTAGATCCCATTTGTTTAGTTTTGCTTTTATTTCCAATATTCTGGGAGGTGGGTCATAGAGGATCTTGCTGTGATTTATGTCGGAGAGTGTTTTGCCTATGTTCTCCTCTAGGAGTTTTATAGTTTCTGGTCTTACATTTAGATCTTTAATCCATTTTGAGTTTATTTTTGTGTATGGTGTTAGAAAGTGTTCTAGTTTCATTCTTTTGCAAGTGGTTGACCAGTTTTCCCAGCACCACTTGTTAAAGAGGTTGTCTTTTTTCCATTGTATATCCTTGCCTCCTTTGTCAAAGATAAGGTGTCCATAGGTCCGTGAATTTATCTCTGGGCTTTCTATTCTGTTCCATTGGTCTATATTTCTGTCTTTGTGCCAGTACCACACTGTCTTGATGACTGTGGCTTTGTAGTAGAGTCTGAAGTCAGGCAGGTTGATTCCTCCAGTTCCATTCTTCTTTTTCAAGATTACTTTGGCTATTCGAGGTTTTTTGTATTTCCATACAAATTGTGAAATTCTTTGGTCTAGTTCTGTGAAAAATACCGTTGGTAGCTTGATAGGGATTGCATTGAATCTATAGATTGCTTTGGGTAGAATAGCCATTTTGACAATATTGATTCTTCCAATCCATGAACACGGTATGTTTCTCCATCTGTTTGTGTCCTCTTTGATTTCTTTCATCAGTGTTTTATAGTTTTCTATGTATAGGTCTTTTGTTTCTTTAGGTAGATATACTCCTAAGTATTTTATTCTTTTTGTTGCAATGGTGAATGGTATTGTTTCCTTAATTTCTCTTTCTGTTTTTTCATTGTTAGTATATAGGAATGCAAGGGATTTCTGTGTGTTAATTTTATATCCTGCAACTTTACTATATTCGTTGATTAGTTCTAGTAATTTTCGGGCCTTTACTCTTATGCAACCAACTTAAAACGAAAATTTTTATTTTTAAAAGTAGTTAATTAAAAAACGGACAGGGCTATCTACTGTGACTTTGATACTGTTGCTCTCTGCCAGCAATCAAATATAGTATCAATAATTTATCTTCTAAAAATAAGTGATGGTACTGAATAATTGCTCTTTTTTAAAATTTTTTAATTGAAGGATAATTGCATTACAGAACTTTGTTGTTTTCTCTTAGACATCAACATGAGTCACCCATAGGTGTACAAAGGCTGTTTTAAGTCACCACATGTCACTCTAAGTTGTGCTTTATTTCTTAAAAGAACATTCAGATTTCATTCTTTCTAATTCAAACTTTGGTTTAAAAAAAAAGCATAATTGGGAATTGAACTGAACTATCTTTAGATTCACTTTCTCAGCTAAGCTGATTTTTTTTCATGTTTTAATTGCTCCCTAATTTCTCTATTATTGCTGCATGTCCTAAAATAAATTTTCCATCTGCTCTTCCCATGTTTGATTGTCATGTTGGTTCTCTTTGAAACTGCTAAACAAGCAGCTTTTCTAATCGCAGTTTGTGGCTGTGGTGCTCTTCAGGGCTTGCTCTGCATATAGAAAATGCACTTGCTGTTAAAAAATACAGAATAGATTGAATATAACTTGATAATTCCATTTGTGGATATAGATTGTACTCTGTAGCAGTTTTATTCCCATATTTAGTAAATTCTGGTAAAATGAACAATTTCTGGGAAAAAAAAAGTGAAAGAAAATAACAAACATCTGTGCATGTTTTCTCCAGATATTTCTCCAACTTTTACTAGGCTCTTAAGTTCTTAGATCAATTTTAAAAGGAATAGTGCATGTTGGCTTATTTTTTTTAAAAAAAGCATAATGAGATATTCTATACTTAAGACACTTCTTAAAATAAGGAAAGATAAAGAAATATGTTGCTATGTGAATGTGTTTTATATGTCTGAATAACAAACTTACATTAAACCGATCAGAATAACAATGAGTTATTTCAGAGACTACTATACAAGATTAAAGGATAATTAAGTATGAATTTCTTTCCTAACATTATATTGAAAAATATCGATATAATAAAGGAACACACATTCTTCAATTAATAGAATTGAATTACAATTCTACAATTAATAGAAAAATCCAAAAGCTTAATTCTATGACTTAAGGCCACCCATGATCAATTGATTAATATTTTCATCTTTCAGAAATTTATTACAAATAAAACTGAGTCTACTTTTAGGACAGTGAAGTAATAAATTTGGGGAAAGGGATTTGACCACAGTAATAAATTTGGGGAAAGGGATTTGACCACAGTAATAAATTTGGGGAAAGGGATTTGACCACATACTGTGTAAGTCTTAAAATCAGTAACTTTTACTGTAGTAAGTCCACTACAAGTAGGTTACAAGTAAGAAAATAAGCAGACTTATACAGTGACACATGTTCCCTGGGGCAGAATGGATACGTATATGTATAACTGAATCCCTTGGCTGTGCACCTGAAGCTATCACAATTTTGTTAATTAGCTATACCCCAACACAAAATAAAAAGTTCAAAAATAAGACATATATTTAATGGTATTCATTTCAATAGTTATTTGTGATGGCACAGTGTAAATATTTTGGCTACCCAATAAAAAAGGAATGCTTTAATAAATTAGAGTATGTCCATTTATGGACAATAATTTAGCAATTAAAATGAATTTTAGGGGAACATTTGATCTCTTATATATGCTCATAAAATATAAAATGAAGTTATAAAATAACATTCATGTTATCATAATTTATTATATAAATACAAAAATTGTTGCAGCATTGTACAGAAATGTTAACTGTGATTTTCTCTGTGTTATGAAGTTAGATAATTTTTATTTTCTCTTTTATGTGTATGTATATACTTTTCAAATTTCCACAAGAGTAATACTATATTTTAGCTAGAGGAAAACTATGAAAATTATACTTTAAGTTTTTTATGTTGTAATGCTAACTCACTACTTTATACACATGTCAAAGAGATAATTGAGGACTAGGTTAATTAATCTTTAGGACTGGTGAGGAAAGAAAATTTGAGCATGTGACTTTAAGTTGAGGTGAAATATACTTGAAGGAAGTCAGGAGTTCTTAGTGTTTCATTTTTTTAGAGTAGTTTTCAGTATGAAGAGACTGAGAAACAGTTACCTTTTCACCTCTAGTTTTAAACAGAAATGCATGTGTGCAACCTGAATCTATGGGTTGATATTTCTGTGCTCTGGGCCTGTCAATCCCTCACCTTTCCAGAACACTACACCAATAAAGTGAATTATTTTCAAGAGTAACGAAACAGAGAAAATGTGATCCATAATTGACTTCTTTGTTCTGCCAATTGACTAAGTGACACTTAGTCATCTCTAAGTGCCTGGAGAAAATAAAAGGTATTTCTTTTGTGAACCTGATGAACAATTAGGCAATTGTAAGGCATTGAACGACAAAGTGGAGAATGCAGCGTAATACTGTTTTATGCCTCTTTCCTCCCTTTCTCTTTTTATTTTTGGAGAAAAAAAGTGCTTGCGGCGGATATTTTACTCTCCCTCCTACTCTCTAGCTTTTAAAATAATGATGAACATTTGCTGTGGCTAACAGAGGGATACAAGCCATGGTTCAAATAGAGAAGTTGTTTTCTAAGTTAACCAGAACACTGCTTAGGAAAAGAAAAAAAAAATGCTTCCAGGCTTTTAAACTTTGTTCAAAGTTCAGAAGGTCTGATAAGTACTTCCAAATTTCATTCCCTGAAACAACTGCAAGTTTTTCGTGTTGGGGGTTATAGTACACTGCTGTTTGCAGTATTCATTATCTTTCAAACTCTGCTCAGATGGTTATAGGGCATCCTTTCTAAAACTACAAAGGCTTTGAAAGTTGTCAGTTATAAAGGATTGTCTTTGGTTCATACAAAATAGCATGGCTCCCTTTATCGAGTTTATGCTAACAAAAGCTGTATTATGTGGAATCATAGAAAATCATGTACTGGTTTTACTTCATCAGTCAATTGATATATTCACATATATAAGTATACACATATACATATTTATATTTGCCAGTTGTTAAGGGTAGACTTCTCAGCAAAGCAACATGATAGACTGAACACTGCAATGTAACTCTTCCTGTTGCAGACACAGAAATGCTGGATAAATATAATAAATAGACCACTACAAATATCCTTTTGACACAAATAGACCCATCTCAAAAGATAGCAGAAAGCGTTAGGCAGCCCACAAAGTGCTGGATATGAAATGTAGGGCAAAGGGGATAACGCTGGGATTCTAATGACCACAGGGACATAGGAGATAGGGCCTTAAGGCTAAATCACCATGCAGGGTAAAAAATGTGTACAAATTTCAAATCAATAGAAGAAAATAAAATTCCAACAATCCAATAGTAATCTAAAAGGAGCAGAGGCAAAAGAAGCAAATGCAGTAATATAACATAATAGATGAAAAACTATAGTATAGAAATAAGTTCACATTGCAATCATAATAAATGTAAACTAATAGAAGACACTCAAAAATAAACTCAAATGTTAGAATAAAAGAAAATATAGATACCAAAAATGAAAAGCAAGAGATCACCATAGAACCAAGTAAAATATTATTTCCCATAACTGAAGGAGGCGAGTTTCAGAATGAAAAAGACCCCTAAAAACAGAGCAAAATACACAAATGCCAAACTAGATTGTCATGAAATTTGGGAACACTAGGGGAAAAGAGATGATAAAAGTTTCCTCCAGGGCAGGTCAGGGAAGATGTCATACAAAGGATCAGAAAGGCAGATCTCTCAATAGTAACACTGGAAGCTAAAAGAAAATGGAGGCTCTGTCCACAGAATGAAAAATATATATATAAATCATATATCTGATGAGTAAATATCCAGAATATATAAAGAATTCCTTCAATTCAACAAGAGTCAGTTCAGTTCAGTCACTCAATTGTGTCTGACTCTTTGCAACCCCATGCACTGCAGCACACCAGGCTTCCCTGTCCGTCACCAACTCCTGGAGCTACTCAAACAAAACATAAAGGACTTGAATAAACATTTCTCCAAAGATGATAAACAAATGGCTAACAAGTGTGTAAAAAGATGCTCAGTTATCACAAACTGTTAGAGAATAGCAAATCAAAACCACAATGACATACCACTATACACCCATTAAGATGGTCACTATAGAAAAAAAACAACAGAAATAAACTAGTGATGATATAGAGAAATTGGAACCCGGGTGCACTGATAGTGGAAATGTAAAGTGGGGAAACTGCTATGGATAACAGTATTAAGGCTCTTCAAAAAATTAAAAATAGGATTACCATTTGATCCAGTAATCCCGCCTATGGGTATATTTATCCAAAACAACTGAAAGCAAAGTCTTAAAGTTATCTGTACACCATATCTATAACAGCATTATTCAGAGAAGCCAAGAGGTGAAAACAATACAATTTCATTCAGTGGATGAATGTATAAAGGAAATATATTTATATATATGTGTTCAGTCACTAAATTGTGTCTGACCTTTTGTGACCCCATGGACTGCAGTATTGCTCAAATTCATGTCCACTGAGCTGGTGCTGCTATTTGACCATCTCATCCTCTGTGCCCCTTTCTCTAACAGAATATATGATTTAGCCAAAAAAGACGTCACAAGAAAAACTTTCTGAACTATCAAAGTAATAGAATTTTCCCCAGAGAATGTTAGTCATCCTGGGAACCAAAAATTGGGGTAGGTTTTTATAAGAGAAGGAAAGCAAAAGGGAGTGGTACTACTCCAAGGGGAAAAGGTGTAGAGGGTAGAGAGGAACAGGTTTCAGAGAATGTATGCCGGAAATGAAAACCACCGTAGGGTTAGTTGCTAAGTAAATGCCAATTGACCTGGGACTTTTTAAACTTTAAATGTATTTAGTCTTAATTGGAGGATAATTGCATTACAATATTGTGTTGGTTTCTGCTGTGTATCAACATGAAGCAGCCATAGGTATAGTATATCCCCTCTCTCTTGATCCTCCCTCCCATCTTCCTCCCCGCCCGATGCCTCTAGGTTGTCACAGGGCACCAACTTTTTATTGGAGTCGAAGAGGATGGCTCTGGAGGAATGGCTCTCCCCCCGCCCCTGCCTTCCTCACTCAGTAGTCACACACTGGGCAAGAATTGGCAAAATCACATTATCGGGGTTTGTTTTTTTTTTTTTGGAGTATAGTTGATTTACCATGTTGTGGTGGTGTGTTAGTTTTTTGTGAAAGTAAAGAGAATAACAGTATTTTAACACTGACTCTTTCTGGGAAAAGTCAAAAGTTGCCAGTGAAGAAGTCCAAGGTCTCAGCTCATTGTAACAGGAATGAGGCTGGGGATTATATTAATCTTGAGTTTTTGGAATTACCAAAAAGGAAGTAGAGCAAGGGAAACATGAAAGATATGCTTAGAAATACTTGTAATATTTGATTTGAATAATCCACATACATGAGTTTATTTTCTACCCCTGAAACTGGTAAAGTGGAAGTCTTGATTTTATACAGCACAAGTATATTCAAGTCACAGCATAAATGTTTCTCCTTCAGTTCAGTTTAGTTCAGTTGCTCAGTCGTGTCCGGCTCTATGCGACCCCATGGACTGCAGCACGCCAGGCTTCCCTGTCCATCACCAATTCTGGAGTTTCCTCAGACTCCTGTCCATTGAGTTGGTGATGGCATGCAACCATCTCACTCTCTGTCATCTCCTTCTCCTGCCTTCAATCTTTCCCAGCATCAGGGTCTTTTCCAGTGAGTCAGTTCTTCGCATGAAGTGGCCAAAGTATTGGAGTTTCAGCTTCAGCATCAAATCTCCTTCAGTAATATCAAATATAAGGTAAGCTAGAAGCTTATCTATAGACAGAATATGAAGCTTTTGTCTGGCAACCTCTCCTACTACCTAAATAGTCACCCAGTACTTTAAATGGCAGGTTTGGTAAGGCAGGACCAATTCCAGTGTTTAAAAATGCTTGACGAAGGCCTGCCTACTTAATAATTCCTTCTGTGAAACTGCTTACTTGTAGAGATAGGTCTGGATTCACAGTTGAAATGATTGCATAGTCGATAAAAGGAGGAAGGATATTAATTTTGTCACTTAAATGAGCATTTTAAGACCTATATGGAGCCCTTATTTTTTCTCATTTGTAATTAGTAGAGTTTTTTTTTAAGATCTGGCATTTTTCCACTAAATTTTGGATTCAGTTGTCAAGTTAGTTTGAAATCAGACCCCAAATAGATAACAGACATATTATGAGCTTTTACCATGACCAAGTTTGCTAAATATTGTAAATATTATTTACAATAATCTCAATCTTTCTAGCTCAAAATAGAGTTGAGTATTGAAAATATAAAAAACTCATCTCTGCTTATTTTGATTTTGGTTCCATGTGAAAGGAAAAAAATGCCTACTTTTAATTTAAAAAGGAACTTTGTTTTCTGTTACTCAGCCTTAAAATAAAATCTTAAAAAATGTGTGGTTCATCTGCCTGAGCAGTGTACACAAGGCCAATTTACAGTAGGGCCATGGAGTGCTGATGAAAATCGTACTTGCTCTTTCCACTGGGCCTCACATTGCATCTGTTTTTGTGATAGCATTGGATTCAGAAATTAAGCACAGCAGGAAGGAAGATCTTGCATAGCTTCAAAATATATTGCATGTCTTGACATTATAGTCTGCTTTTACAGAGGAAGGTGGGAGGCTGAAAAATCTCTCTGCTGTACTTAGGGAAAGTTAAACAAGGGGAAAATAATATGTTCCTCCTTCTAAAGAACATTCATTCCCAGAGCTTACCAGCAGCTAGTCCTGGTATGTCATTCTGATTGGAACACATATCACAAGATTATTTCCAGTGTCACAAACAACCAAACTTCCCTGATTCCAGAAAACGTAACCTGTACTTTGAAAATGTATGCTGTAGGAATATATAACACATATACAACTCATAAAAGACAAAACGTACATCTCTGAAGTAACACAGACTAAGCACTGATGTCACTGTCAGGCAGATCAAAAATTAGAATATTGCCAGCAACTCAGAAATGTCCTCATGCCTCTTCTAACTTAAATGTGTCCCTAAACACTGTAGGTTAGTATTGCATATTTATTGAATTCTATACAGATAAACTCTTAGGGTATCTGTTATTTCATTTTTTATGTCTTTTGCCCCACATTATGTGAGATTTTCTTCACATGTGAGTATAGGTATAAATTCCTTCATTTTTGTTGCTTTATAGTGGTCCATTGAACAAATGCACACTATTTATCCTGTCTTCTGCTGATGGGCATTTAGGTTGTTTCTCACTCTTGGATATTATGAATAATGTTGCTATGAATATTGATATACCTCTTTTGGTGCATATGCACATATACTTTTTTTTTTAACATATCTTAAGTCTGAGTTTTATTTTTTCACCTTGTTTTTATTATTTTGTCTTGTTTTATTGTTATAGAGATTGAAAATTAAGATTTGGGGGAATATGAATACATAAAAGTCTTTGATGCAATGTACACATTTAACCTTTATATTTTTCCTACCAAAATCTAAATTTATTTAACATTTATATCTTCCTGCAAAATAAAACAAGGAACTCTGTCCCTTGATCTAGCCCTAAAGACTTTCCTACTATTTTTCTAATGTCTGAAATGTTCTTCCCACTTATTTTTGTAATAGTCCTTTTATTTATGTGACTGTGCTGGGTCTTCATTGCTGTGTGGGATTCTCTTGTTGCTGAGTGCAGGCTCTAGAGTGTTTGCGCTTCAGTAGCAGCAGCATGTGGGCTAAGTAGTCGTGATGCACAGGCTTAGTTGCCCCATGGCTGTGGAATCATCCAGGACCGGAGATAGAACCTATGTCTCCTGCGTTGGCAGGCAGATTCCTTACCACAGACCCTCCAGAGAAGCTTCCCACATATTTCTAACATGATACAAATTAACTGTTTACACTGTGTTTAACTAGAATTTCCAACATAGCTTATAATTACTTTCAGCACTTTAAAAATATATTCCATTCCTTCTTTCTATGCCTTTCTTCTTCCTGAAGTATATGCATTACTAATTCTTACAGGGAGTACCTCTTGGTGGAAAACTCTTGTAAATATACTTTGATATATCTAGGAATGAAATTGCTAGATCACATAGAAGGTTCAGCTTCAAAAGATAATTTTATAAGATTGTCCATTGTGTTCAAAGAAATTGGTACTTCACCAGCAGGGTGTGAGAATTCCTATTGCTTAATATACTTAGTAACTCACCAGTACTCAATAACCTCAGTCTTTTTCAGTGTACTTGCATTTCTCTGATCATTAATGATGTTGAGCATTTTTTCATGTTTATCTGTCACCTAGATATCCTCTATTGCTCTATTTTTATCTTGAATTATCTATCTTTCTGGAAAACGTTTTACATCTTCAGGGCACAAGCCCTTTGATGTGTGCAGTCAGATGTTCTGCCTCTGCTTTGACTATTATAATGTGGTAAGTGTATACTCCCTCTCCAGGGGTTGTACTTTCACCCTCTTAAAAATGTCTTTTGATTAATAAATATTCTTAATTTTAATACAATACAGACTACCAAGCATTTTACTTTATGGTTGGCACTTTTCATGTTTCATTTAAGAAATCCTTCACTACCTCAGTGTCATGGTGACACGCCTCTGTTTTCGTCTATAATCTTTATGATGTTGTCTTTCACATTTGGATGTGACCTGAAATCAAATTGTGTCTATGGAATCAAGTGAGGTCAAGCTTCATTTTTCTCCACATGCATTTCCAATTACTCATACCATTGTTAGTCAGAAAGACCACCCTACACCTACTGCTCTGGAGAATCACCTTCTCAAAAAAAAAAAATTGTCATAGGATATCATGAATCTGTTTAACTCTTGATTATTTTCATGAATTATTGTCTGTCTTTTTGTCAGTAACACACTGTATTAATTACTGAACTTTTTGGTAAGTTTTTATATTTGCAGAGTAAATCATCAATCTTTTCTTCAGATTGTCTAGGTTATTACTGGCCTTTATAATTACCATATGTATTTTATTTTTTAATTGAAGTATACTTGACATATTAGTTTCAGGTATACAATAGTTATTTGACATTTATATACATTGCAAGTTGATCACCATGAAAAGTCTGGTAACCATCTGTAACCATATAAAGTTATTGCAATACTCTTGACTATATTCCCTATACTATACATTACATCCCTGTGACATTTATTTTATAATTGGAAACTTGTACTTCTTAATTTCCTTTACCTATTTTGCCTAACCCCCAGTCTCTTCCCTCTGGTGACCACCAGTTTGTCCTCTGTATCTTAGTCTATTTCTGTTTTGTTTGTTCCATTGCTTTGTATTTTAGATTCTATGTATAAGTGAAATCACTTCTATGTCTTTCTCTGTCTGACTTATTTTGCTTAGTGTAATATCCTTTCTAAGTCTATCTGTGTTGTCCTAAATAGCAGGATTTCATTTTTTAATTTTTTAAAATTTTTTAATTTTTTTCATTTATTTGTATTGGTTGGAGGCTAATTACAAGTTTTCTTTATTCTCCATTACTCATGTCATCTTTATCTTTTCATCTATTAAAGGACACTAGGTTGCTTTCATATCTTGACTATTGTAAATAATTCTGCAGTGAACATAGGAGTGCATACATATTTTCAAATTAGCGTTTTCATTTTCTTCAGAGAAATACCCAGAAGAAGAACTGCTGATCGAATTGTAGTTCCATTTCTTATTTTTTGAGAAATTTCCATACTGTTTTCTATAGTGAGTTTACCAAGATATGTTCCTATCAGCAGTGTATGAGGGTTCTCTTGTCTCCACGTCTTCACCAATACTTGTTATTTGATGTCTGTTTGGTAATAACCATTGTGACAGGTATGAGAGGATATCTTATTATGGTTTTGAATTGCATTTCCCTAATGATTAATGATGATGAGCATCTTTTCGTGGATCTGTTGGCCATTGCATATTTTCTTGGGGAAATTAAATACTCAATTCTGCCCATCTTCAATTGAATTCTTGTGGTTTTTTTATATTAAGTTGTATGGGTTTCTTATATATCTTGGATATTAACACCTTATTGGATAAACCATTTGCAAATATCTTTTCCTATTCAGTAGGTTGCCTTTTCACTTTTTATGGTTTCCTTTGATGTGCAAAATCTTTTTAGTTGATGCAGTCCAGTGTGGTTTTTTAGCTTTTGTTGCCCTTGCCTGAGGAGACAGATGCAGAAAAACAAATATTGCCAAGATCAGTGTCAAAGAGCTATTCCTTATGTTTTCTTCCAGGAGTGTTATGGTTTGAGTCTTACATTTAAGTCTTTGATCCATTTTGAGTTTATTTTTTTGTATGGTATTAAAAATGTTCTAGTTTGATTTTCTGCATTTAGTTGTCCAGTTTTCCAAATTCTTTATTGAAGAGACTGTCTTCTCCCCACGTATAGTCTTGACTCTTGTATCATAAATTAATTTGGGCTTCCCAGGTGGTGCTATGTGAGATGCTGATTCAATCCCTGGGTCAGGAAGAAGGGAGAAGCCATGGCAACCCACTTCAGTATTCTTGCCTGGAGAGTCCCATGGACAGAAGAGCCTGGAGGGCTATGGTCCATAGAGTTACAAAGAGTTGGACATGGTTGAAGCAACCTGTCATGCATGTGTGGGTTTACTTTTGGACTCTCTATTATATTCTACAGCTCTATATATCAGATATATATCATGTATATATAATATGTATCTGTTATATATATATATATATATGATTTATGGTTACCTTGAGGTTTATATATAACAGCTTATTTATTATAGCTGTCTATTTTGAGTTGATGGTTGCCAAATTTGAGTGCATTTTATTTATTTATTTTTTGGACAAAGTACAAAAGAATAGCTTTATTGTTTTGCCAGGCAAGGGGATCACAGTGGCCTAATGCCCTCAAAACTATGTCCCCATTTGAAGAGGGTAGTTAGAAATTTTATAGTAATGTTTCTTTTTTTAATTTTTTTATTTTTTTTATTAGTTGGAGGCTATTGAGTGCATTTTAAAAATACTATATTTTTACTGTTCTACTCACCCACATTTTATTGTTTTTGACATAATTTACATATTTTTATTTTGTATATAACTTAACTAATTAATTAGATATACTTTTTTCTTTTAACCTTATTTAATAGATGAATGATCTATTACTTTTACTTTATGTTTGCCTCTACTACTAAAATTTTTTTTCTTTCATAATTTTCTTGTTTCTAGTTATGGGATTTTCTATTCCATTTAAAGGAGGCCCTTTAACATTTTTTGTAAGGTCAGTTTAGTGGTTATTAACTCTTAGTTTTTGCTTATCTGGGAAACTATTTGCCTTCAATTCTAGGTGGGAGGGGGGATCGGGATGGGGAATACGTGTAAATCTATGGCTGATTCATATCAATGTATGACAAAATAAAAAAAAAAAAAAATAAGAGACAAACTTGCTGGGTAGAGTATTCTTGGTAAGCTTTTGTTTCTTTTCAGTATTTTAAAATATCATTCCAGTCCCTTTTAGCCTGTAAAGTCTGCTGGAAAATAAGCTAATAGTCTTTCTTATATGGTTTCCCATATATGTAAGTGATGAAAGTAAAAGAGGAGAGTGAAAAAGCTGGCTTAAAACTCAACATTCAAAAAACTAAGATCATGGCATCTAGTCCCATCACTCCATGGCAAATAGATGGAGAAACAATGGAAACAGTAACAGACTTTATTTTCTTGGGCTCCAAAATCACTGCATATGGTGACTGCAGCCATGAAATTAAAAGACGGTTACTCCTTGGAAGAAAAGCTATGACAAACCTGAAAGAGAAAAAGTGAAAGTGAAGTCGCTCAGTCTTGTCTGCCTCTTTGCGACCCCTTGGACAGTAGTCCACCAGTCTCCTCTGTCCATGGGATTTTTCAGGCAAGAATACCGGAGTGAGTTACCATTTCCTTCTCCAGGAGATCTTCCCGACCCAGGGATTGAACCCGGGTCTCCCGCATTGTAGGCAGACGCTTTACCGTCTGAGCCACTAGGGAAGTAAAACCTAGATAGCATATTAAAAAGCAGAGACATTACTTTGCCAACAAAGGTCCTCTAGTCAAAGCTATGGTTTTTCTAATAGTTTTGTATGGATGTGAGAGTTGGACTATAAAGAAAGCTGAGTGCTGAAGAATTGATGCTTTTGAGCTGTGGTGTTGGAGAAGACTCTTGAGAGTCCCTTGGACTGCAAGGAGATCCAACCAGTCCATCCTAAAGGACATCAGTCTTGAATATTCATTGGAAGGGCTGATGCTGAAGCTGAAATTCCAATACTTTGGCCATCTGATGCGAAGAACTGACTCATTGGAAAAGAACCTGATGCTGGAAAAGATTGAAGGCAGGAGGAGAAGGGGATGACAGAGATTGTTGGATGGCATCATCGACTCAATGGACATGAGTTTGAGCAAGCTCCAAGAGTTGGTGATGGACAGAGAACCCTGGCGTGCTGCAGTCAATGGGGTCCTAAAGAGTTGGACACTACTGAGCGACTGAACTGAACTTATATGTAATTAGTTTCTTTCTCTTTCTGCTTTTTATATTCTTTCTAACTTCTGACCTTTTAATTATAATGCATCTTGGTGTGGGTCTCTTTGGGTTTATCTTGTTTGGGCTTGAATGTCTGTTTACATCACCAGAATGGTAGGGGAGTTTTCAGCCATCAGCCATTCTTCAAATAGGTTTTCTGTTCCTTTCTTTTTCTCTTCTCCATCTGGGATGCCTATAACATGAATGTTAGTTTCCTTGACGTTTTCCCAGTGGTACCTTAAACTATATTCATTTTTCTTTATTCTGTTTTCTTCTTGCCGTTTCAGTTGGGTAGTTTCCACTACCCTGTCATAGAGATTACTGCTCTGTTCTGCATTCTCTAATCTGTTGTTGAGTTCCTCTAGTGCATTTCTCTTGTCAGTAATTGTTTTCTTCAGTTATTGGTTCTTTTTCATATTTATATCCCTTTGTTGAAGTTCTCACTGAGTTCATCCATTCTTTTCTTGAGTTTGATGAGCGTATTTATGACTATTACTTTGATTTCTTTAACTGGTAAATTGCTTATCTCTGATTTTTTTCTGGAGGTTTATCTTCTTTCATTTTGAAAGTATTACCTTTCACCTCATTTTGCCTAACCCTCTGTGTTTCTATGCATTAAAGGTATCAGCAAAGTCTCCATATATCAAAAGAGTGATACCTTTACCATATTGAGTTTTTCAATCTACAACCCTGAACATTTCATTTACTCATGTCTTCTTAGTTTCTCTCAATAATATTTTGTAGTTTTCACTAAAAGGGTTTTACATAGCTTCATTTATATTTGTTCTTAGGTATCTTTATGCCATTATAAGTGGTTATTATTTATTAAAATTTATTTTCTATATGTTGCCTATATGGAAACATAATTATTTTTGTATATTGATCTCACATCTAGCACCTCTAAAAATAAAATAGCTTATGCATCCTTTTGAATTTTTTATGTACTCAATCATACCAGCCTGTAAATTAGGAAGTTTTATTTTTTCCTTTACAATTGTTAAAGTTTTAATTTCTTTAAAATTGTATTGGCTTGAGCCACTAACATGAGCTGGATGAATATACTGATGAGTGAATATAACTGTCTTGGTCATAATTTCAGGTATAAGGCTTTAATTATTTCTCAGGGAAGTATGATATTTGTTATACATACTTTATAAGTAAGTTTGTCTTATCATGGAAGTTCCTTTTTATACCTAGTCTATTATGAGGTGTTATAACGTGAATGGATATGACATTTTACTTTATTGAATACATATCTATATCTGTTAAATTATTTACTTTTGGGTTTTTTTTTTATTAATTTGGTTAATTTTGAGATAGATGATTTCTGAATGTGAAATCAACTTTACTTACCAGGATTTATTTACTTACAAATACATGCATTGTGATTTATCATACTTTTTAAAATCACTGCATTTTATTTGCTGAATTTGGTGTGTGAGGTGGGAAGCCTTTTACATTTAGATTTTTGAAAAACTGACCTGTGATTGACCTGTTTCTTTCTGGAGATGTCCTTGTCTGCTCTCATGAGATGAGTTGAGCAGTGTGCCATTCTTCTCTATTTTATCCTGGTTTTTTGTTTGTTTGTTTAAGATTGGTGTTTTACTTTTTTTGCACTTTATTTTTTCTTAATTTATCAGTGTTATACTTTTTTAATCTTCTGAAAATTCACAAATAAAGCCATCTGGGCCTAGAATTTCTATTATGAAATGCTCTAAGTTACAAATTCAGTTTCTTTAATGTGTATCTTTGTTAATGCATAATGATCCATTCAGATTTTCTCTTTGTCAGTTTTAGTAAGTTGTGTTTTTCTAGAAGCCTACTCATTTTATCTAAATTTTACAATGCATAAGGTTAGTAAAATATCCTCTTACTATTTTTCTTAAAGACTGTCAGATTAGTAGTAATGTCTCCTTTCCTCTTCCATTTTCCCCATAAACCACTCCAAACAACCTTTCATTCTCACTGCTCTACCAAAGCCATCAACAACATCGTATTGCTGAGTGTAATCAAGTCCTACCTCTTATTGTCTAAGAGCATATATCACACAGTTTTCTTCCATTGCATAGTTTCTTTATGTAGACACTATTTGCACTACTTCTCTCTATCTCAGTGACCTACCTTGGTTACCCCATCCAGTATTATGGTTTTAAATACTATATGATGATTCCTAAATAAATATCTCCATTCATAATCTCAGGTCTGTTCTCCATGCACATGATATCTAGTGACCTCATTGACATCTCTGCTTTGGATTTAACAGTCATTTCAGACTTAGCATGTCTGAAACTTAGTTCCTGATACCACCACCACCACCCCAAACCTGATTCTCCCACTGTATTTCCTATCTGAGTAAGTGGATACTCCGTTTTTCCAATTGTTCATTTGGAAAACCTTGGGGTAATTTTGACACCTATCTTTTTCTCATACCCCCACAATCATTGATTAGACTGTCCTGTTGTAAACTTCAGAATGCATTTATTATTTGTCCACTACTCATCACTTTTAGCAGTCTTGTTCAAACAGCTATTACTTGTCACCTGGTTAATTGCAGTAATTTCCTAACTAGTCCATTGCTTTTACTCTTGCCACTATTCAATCAATTAGCATAGCACTCAGAGTGACCTTGTTAAAAGTTAAACTAGATCATGAAACTCTTTTATTCAAACACTTCTAAAACTTTTCCATCTCATTCAGTGTGAAAACAAAAAGCATTGCAACAACCCTAATTCTACCTTATCTGGTAGTGCCTCTCTAAACCCAGTTCCTTCCATTTTTCTCTTTCACACTTCACTGTAGTCGTTGTTGCCGCTTTGCTTTCCTGAAATATCTCAGACGTGCTTCCACCAAAGCCTTTGCATTTACTGTTCTGTTTATTTAAAAGTTCCTTTCTTCAGTCATTTCCATGGCATACGCTTTCATTTTCTTCAGGAGTTTATTCCAGTGGAAACTTCTTAATGCTGCTTTCCTTATTTCTGAATGTAATACTGCAGCTTTTTTCTTACAAAAATCTTTCAACCTCATTTTCTTGGTTTTTCTGTTTATAGATCAATATCTAATATAAATTTTGCTTATTTGTCTCATCTATTGTCTATCTCTCCCACTAGAATATTTGTTCCAGAAGATTAGGAATTTTTATCTGATTTGCTCATTGGTACCCAGAACAGTACCTAAAATAGAGGAGATGCTAAGAAATTGTTGAATAAGTGAATAAATGAAGCTGAATATATTGTTACACCATTTTCAGAAAAGTACAAATTGATATACAGAAGAGCATAAGTATAGTATACAATATATAATTTCATCTGTCATACATACAGTATGCACAGTCTTACTAAAGTGTAAGAGCATCCAAATTGTGCTATTATTGCAGAAATTTCATTTTCTCTGCATTGTTGAAATTTTTTGTGGGTTTTCTTCTTGGTAGCTATCAATAATAGATTTCTCTCTCAAGTGTAATGAAATAAGTAGAATGTGTGAAGAAGTTATTGTATTATTGGCCCAACTCTTTACCTTTCTCTAATTCACACCCTCCACCATGTAAATTTGTAGCTCCTTATACCACTCCATGACACTGAGTTTAGCCATATCACTTTTTTTGGTCAGTAGGATGTTAGCAGGTGTGATACAAGCAGTGGCTTTTCCACCTTTGCCATGAGACCTTAACTGGGCTAGTCAGTTGAAGAATGAGGTCTGAGAAACAGAGGAATCATCTCAGTTTTCCCAGCTGTGGCCATCATAGGTGAGTCAAACCTTCCAACCAGTAGATATTTGAGGAGCAACAGACATGGTCAGGGTCTCCTAACCAGCCAACTCACATATGTAGCAATAGATCATTATTGTTGTAGGTGTTTGTTACACAGCATTACTGTGGCCATAAATAACTGGTAGAGAACAATTTACAGTGCTGGGAATACATGTCTTTAGGCTTTAGGATTTAGTTTAAAATAACTAAATAGGTTTTGGAAGGCTTAGTCATTCAGGCAACATTTTAAGGTGGAATTCTAGTATTATGTTTATAAAGAAAATAGAATTCTTATAGACATTACATTTTAGAATTGGAAGCATCATAGATTTTACATATCTTTATCAGTCAGGCTCTTAAAATTAGCTAGATGTTACTTATGTAGGCCAACTGACAGATAAATAGCCTTATTACTGATTTCCTGGGTGGGGTGGGGGGACTTGATTTTTCCTGACCTGGTTCTAGGTATTAATGTTGTCTTCTCTTTTGAAGAGTATTATGATTAGATTAAATCTTTTAGTTCCTGGTGAGAATAAAAATGGGCTTCTCTGGTGACTCAGCCATAAAGAATCTGCCAACCAATGCAGGGGACATAGGTTCAATTCCTGGGTTGTGAAGATATCTTGGAGAAGGAAATGGCAACCCACTCCAGTATTCTTTCCTGGGAAAGACAGAGAGACCTGGTGGGCAACATCGGGTCACAAAGAGTCGGACGTGACTTAGCAACTAAACAACAACAAAAATAATAAAAATGCCAACTTATTTATTGTATTCTGAGAAGAATTTACATAAAGAAAAGCTTATGTCATAATCAAAGATTTCAGTAGAATTGCATCTATAATTATAGAAATTTGATTATGTATCTTGTTAGTATAAATGATATGGCTCAACTGTGTGAATGCTGAAATTTTATGAGCCTCTACATTCAACTTTTAGGGAACAGATTTTCATGTAGGATAGTCCCGTGATGAAGATCAAAATCAAAGCAACACCTAAATGACCAGAGGTTTCTATGTTAATTTGTACCAGTATGAAGAATCTGAGGAAACCTAGTTGGATCTGAATTTGATAAAGTGACTTTACAGACTTCGGGGAAATTTTAGAATCCATCATATCAACAACTTTCTATGTTTGTGATACTACAAGTTCATTCCATGATCTCTTAAAGTTCGTACTTAGTCATGTCTGACTCTGTGACCCCATGGATTGTAGCCCACTAGGCTCCTCTGTCCGTGGAATTTTTCAGGGAAGACTACTGTAGCAGGTTGCCATTTCCTCCTCCATGGCATCTTCCTGACCCAGGGATCAATTCCATGTCTCTAGCGTCCTCTACATTGGTAGGAGGATTTTTTTTTTACCACTGGCGCCACTTGGGAAGCCCCTTCTTAAAATTAGTGCCAAGTTATATCAACTAAAATTTAGAGAAAATGGAAAGTTTTTTAATTTAGTTTATGGCATTTGGGTATTTGTTTAAATGGATCTTAACACCTGTCATATGAAATTATGAACAATGCATTATTTTATAGCTTAGACATATGCAATCTCAGAATTTCAAAGCACTTAACATAAATCATTGTGTGATATTTATACTCAAATTACTTTGGCTGAAATAGGTAAGTAGTGAATATTATTCTTATTCAAATAGATTGAGATCTGTAGAGTTACAGATAATTTTAACTGGAAGGGTAAAACATGTTGAACTTTAACATTGACGGTTAATCTTTGTTTTTTAAATCATTTAGTTTTTCTCCAATTATGCACATACAAACTTCATCCATACTTCTCTGCAGCATGCTCACTCACTGAAAAAAATGATAAGTTTCATGAAAAATATATGGTTTTTCCATATACATACAGTTGTGAAAGTTGTAACATGGTACATGTTTTCAGCTGGCACTATAATTAACATAAATGGGCAGTTTAATACTAAATGTAGAAAACACTATATGATACACTATATGATACACTATATGATACTACTTAGCTAAGTATTGAATTAAAATCATGAATTTTTAGCAGACCCATGCAGCAGTCTGTTAGAAACAAATTCTTTGCTTAACTGTTTAAATTCTACTTAAAGAGACAGTGAAACAGAAATAACTATCCTGGTTTTTTAATTTAATAATACTAGTAAAGAGGACTTTGTAGAAAGGAAGACTATTCCTACTAGACTAGTTGAGAGGTTAGTATCAAACAATCTAAGATTATACATTTTGAGGGGGGAAGAATAAATACATACTAATTTTGCATTTATTGGGTCAACTTGTATAAGACAGATTTGAGTAGAAAAAGATCATGGCAAAACCATGGTTGTATGAAAACAATCATTAATGTATATAATGTGTATAAGGTATATACCAAGAAACTCTGTCACTATAATGAAGGCTGGGTCTAGATTCTTTAGATGTTCAGAAATCATTATGAACTAAGGTGTACAGAAAGGGATAGACTTTCTATGATCTCTCAGTTTGTCTCCAGCAGATGTTATTTGACGTGTTTGATGAAAGGCTGCAGTATATTATGGCCAATAGCATAGACTACCTAGAGTGGTGCTAGTATTTATTCTATCCTAATGAGACTGCCTTTTTACCACATGCGGACTTGGTCTGACTGTCTACTTCCTCAGATAGCTTTGCCACCGTAAGTGGAAAGATCAGTTGGTCAGAATGTAAAGCCATAATGACAACTAAAGCAAAATGTTGAAAGGGATAAATAAAAAGCAACAACAATTCTCTTGAATCATTTTACCCCCTTTTAGAGGATAAGAATACTTTTTATAATTTTATTTTATTCATTTCTTCCATGTAATTGTAGTTTATATAAAACATCTTTGATAAACTTCTATGTGGCATATAAATATCTACATCTTTACATCAGTTATATCAAGGAAAGACTTTCTATGCATCAAATAAGCTGGACCACAGTTCCCCTCTTTGCCTAGACCATGTATTGTGAGTGAATCACGTAAGTAGTTTATGTAGTTCAGGGGATCTTTTTTTTTTTTTTTTTAATATAAACTATTGGTTTACTCATGTCCACTACTAGCAGAAAAGGTTTTGCTGGCAAAATTGCAATTCCCTTTGACCTTCTCTGATTGTGCTTGGCACAGAACAGTATTGTTGTCAGGTACCTCATTTACAAATAGTATAATCAAGTGCGTTATGGGCCTTCTAAAGCACTGATGATGTATCTGTACTGTGAGCTGCTCTGATGATGGATAAGCTTCATTATTCTAAGCTCCAAACACACTCATCACAGGAGGATTCTGCAGCATGTCTTTTGTATGTGTGTACTTGCGTTTTGCATCTGAACATGTACATAAGAATTTATGAGCTTTGATTGACAGTTGAGCCCAACTTAGGCCTTTAATTATACTGACTCTTTTTTAAAAATCAGGGACCTACCAGGATAGGGAAAAGTAATTGTGATGCTGAGGATGCCCACGCTTACAAGAGAATGAAGAAAAGAAATAGGATTTGGGAAACCCCTATTTAACCACTCTGTTAAGTTGAAATGTATTTAGTTTCTACTCCATGCCCCTCAAAAAAGGATGAAATGTGAGACATGTGAGACTGCAGAACACCCTCTAGACAAGGAATACAAGAACTGCTTCTATTGTTTTGGGGTTTGGGTTTTTTTTGTTTTTTTTTTTTTGCATGTTTTCTTTCTTCCTTCCTTTCTCCCTCCTTCTCTCCCATCTTTCCTTCCTTTTCCCTTCTGTCCTCTGGTTTGTATTTGTTTTGAGAGTCAAAAATCTGAATTGGAGGTAAAAAAAATCCACTGAAGGGACCATTGCATCTGTACCACAGTCTAAAACATTAATACACTTTGAGTTGAGTCTGTGACAAATCAGCATTATTCGCATTTCAAAGTCAACTTTAATATCCCATTGCAGACCAGATCTTAGTGGTCCTGAGCATAATTAAATTAGTTTCAGAGATTGTGGTCCCAACATGTAATTTCAAGTACCTCTCTGTGCCATTTACCCAGAGGCTGTGATTTGAGCTACTTCTAGGACCCTTTGAGGACAGTGTGTTGCCTGTGTCTAGTGATTCTGTAGTTATGTTTATCTAATTTCCAATTCACCTCCTGTGTGACTGAGTGGGGAGGATTTTACTGGACATCAGCATTGGAGCATGACGCCAACAGCCTCACACATGCGTCAGCCTCTCCTTGCCTACTTTGCTGGCAAGTCCTGTTTGAAAATACTTTTCTTCTGATGATTTTAGCCCCAAACTGGAAGATATTTAAACTTTTTTACTTTTATTCTCACTTTAAACTCTCCTGCCAAATTCTGATTGTGATCTCAGATTTAAAGAACAAATAACTCGAAAGGAAGGACAGGGTACGTTACTACTGAAGACCTAGTTCTGTATGACATTTACCAGAAGGAAAAGAATTAACTCACAAAAATGTTTGAGTAAGAAAATTTTAGATTAGTAATAACACATAATTTCCATATTTACTGTAGTCATATTTTGAGTAAATAATGATTTAATGAAAGAACTCAGAGTGTGCATTAAAAATACCAGATAAGTTTTGTAGCTAATATTTAGAGAATTATTACTAATAATACACAACAGGAAAAGGACAAAGGAATTGGAAAATATTGGCAAAATGTTATTAGGGAAAAATTACACAATTCAAGAAAAATCCAATATAAATACAATTCAAACTACATAATTTTAAATTTTATAATAGCCACATTTTAAAAGTAAAAATAAATATAATATTAATTTTAGCAATATATTTTGTGATTGAATAGATCCAAAATAATCATTTCAACATGTAATAAACAGAAAAATATTTGAGGTATTTTACATTCTCTTTTTCATACTGTCTTCAAAATCCATTGTGTATTTATACATATAGCATATCTCAATTCCAAATTTTCACTGGAATCACCTAATTTACAGTTCATGAAAATATAAAGTTGAAATACTGGTATGATTTTTGAATAGCTAAATCAAGTACCAAATCATTTCTTCTAACATTTGCATCCACATTGACAAACTGGTTCTTTTCTTTAGAAGAATTGATTTATTAATCTTTGATAAAAAAAAAGTATTCGTTGCAAAACTTTACATGTTCAAGTTAACTTAATTCACCATCTCTTTTGTCAACTAAGTATTAACATAAAATTCTAAGGGGTCTTGCAAATGAAAAGCAACTCTTTAGTGAATCAGTATCCACAAAAAAATACCATAGAACTTTTACTTATGGAACATTTTTGTAGTTTTTGCATCCAGTTTGTATAGCACCATACGTTATAATTAAAATATTCTTCACATTAATTTATTTTTTTAATGTAAATCATTATTGGTTTGTATTGTAAAAACTTTCCATTTCAACATTTGTGCTTGCCCAATTAGGTCCTAGATAAACTTGGGACTTCACATTTCCAAGAAAATCTTTGCTTTTATTTAATAATCATTTTAAAACAGTTGATTTCTCTTAAGACTTTTCCAGGACACAACAACAGGCACTGACAAAGAACACAGGATCACTGTATTTCCTTGTCTATTTTTTCAACAGTTCCATAAATAGGTACTATCATAATATACACATAACTGACCAATTGTTACAACCCTATCCATGACACTTTTCATAGACTCTGCTCAGAAATCTGAGAATATTTTCAGAGTGTATTATACAGAGAAATAAAACAATATGAGAAATAATCTCTTGTTTCAAAGTTCCAATAAATATATATTTTTTTACCTAACATAACTGGAACACTATCTGTTGTGAGAAAAAACCTATTTTTTATATATAGCTCAACTTATTTTGTGACAGATATACGATCTTAACATATTTATGTAATTAGGTTAATTTTTTTGACCAGCTTTCCCAACAGCACTTGATGAATAGACTGTCTCATTTTCATTGTAATCCTTGCCTCCTTTTTTGAAGATTGATTGACCATAGGTATGTGGATTTATTTTTAGACTCTATTCTGTTCCATTGGTCCACATGTCTGTTTTTGTGGCAATACCACATTGTTTTGATTACTGTAGCTTTGTAGTATCGTCTGAAGTCTGGGAAGATTATGTCACCTGCTTTGTTCTTTTTTCTTCAAGATTGCTTTGACAGTTCTGGGTCTTCTATGGTTTCATATAACTTTTAGGATTATTGGTTCTGTGAAAAATGTCATGGGTACTTTCATAGGAATCTCATTAAATCTGTAGATTGCTTTGGGCAGTACAACCATTTTAACAGTATTAATTCTTTCAATTAAAGAGCATGAGATATAATATCTTTTGATTGCTTTGAATCATCTTCAGTTTTCTTTATTAATGTTTTATCATTCTCAGCATATATCTTTCACCTCCTTGGTCAGTTTTATTCCTAATTATTTTAATTTGGGGGGGTGACATTTTGAAAGATTCCTTTTTACATTTCCTTTCTGATATTGTTAATGTAAAAATGCAACTGAATTCTATATGTTAGTCTTATATCCTGCTATATTACTGAATTCGTTTATCACTTCTAATAGTTTTTGTATGGAGTCTTTGGTGTTTTCTATATATAGAATCATGTCATCTGCATATAATGACAATTTTACCTCTTCTCTTCCAATTTGGATACCTTTTATTTTTCTAGTCTGATTGCCATGATTAGAACTTCCAATACTAATTTGAATAGAAGTGGTGAGAGTGGGCATCCTTATCTTCTTCCTGATCTTAGGGGGAAGAATTTGGCTTTTTATTGTTAAGCATTACACTGGCAGTGGGTTTGTCATAAATAGCTTTTATTATGTTCCCTCTATGTCCACTTCTGGAAGAATATTTCTTTTTTTCCATTTACTTTTATTTGTTGGAGGCTAATTACTTTACAATATTGTAGTGGTTTTTGTCATACACTGACATGAATCAGCCATGGATTTACATGTGTTCCCCATCCCGTTCCCCTTCCCACCTCCCTCTCCACCCGATCCCTCTGGGTCTTCCCAGTGCACCAGGCCCGAGCACTTGTCTCATGCATCCAACCTGGGCTGATGATCTGTTTCACCCTAGATAATATACATGTTTCGATGCTGTTCGCTCGAAACATCCCACCCTCCCCTTCTCCCACAGAGTCCAAAATTCTGTTCTGTACATCTGTGTCTCTTTTTCTGTTTTGCATATAGGGTTATCATTACCACCTTTCTAAATTCCATATATATGTGTTAGTATGCTATAATGTTCTTTATCTTTCTGGCTTACTTCACTCTGTATAATGGGCTCCAGTTTCATCCATCTCATTAGGACTGATTCAAATGAATTCTTTTTAATGGCTGAGTAATAGTCCATAGTGTATATGTACCACAGCTTCCTTATCCATTCGTCTGCTGATGGGCATCTAGGTTGCTTCCATGTCCTGGCTATTATAAACAGTGCTGCGATGAACATTGGGGTACACGTGTCTCTTTCAGATCTGGTTTCCTCAGTGTGTATGCCCAGAAGTGGTATTGCTGGGTCATATGGCAGTTCTATTTCCAGTTTTTTAAGGAATCTCCAGACAGTTCCCCATAGTGGCTGTACTAGTTTGCATTCCCACCAACAGTGTAAGAGGGTTCCCTTTTCTCCACAGCCTCTCCAGCATTTATTGCTTGTAGACTTTTGGATAGCAGCCATCCTGACTGGCGTGTAATGGTACCTCATTGTGGTTTTGATTTGCATTTCTCTAATAATGAGTGATGTTGAGCACCTTTTCATGTGTCTGTTAGCCATCTGTATGTCTTCTTTGGAGAAATGTCTGTTTAGTTCTTTGGCCCATTTTTTGATTGGGTCATTTGTTTTTCTGGAATTGAGCTGCAGGAGTTGCTTGTATATTTTTGAGATTAATCCTTTGTCTGTTGCTTCATTTGCTATTATTTTCTCCCAATCTGAGGGCTGTCTTTTCACCTTGCTTATAGTTTCCTTTGTTGTGCAAAAGCTTTTAAGTTTAATTAGGTCCCATTTGTTTAGTTTTGCTTTTATTTCCAATATTCTGGGAGGTGGGTCATAGAGGATCCTGCTGTGATTTATGTCAAAGAGTGTTTTGCCTATGTTCTCCTCTAGGAGTTTTATAGTTTCTGGTCTTACATTTAGATCTTTAATCCATTTTGAGTTTATTTTTGTGTATGGTGTTAGAAAGTGTTCTAGTTTCATTCTTTTACAGATAGTTGACCAGTTTTCCCAGCACCACTTGTTAAAGAAGTTTTTTTAATCATGAATGGATATTGGATTTTGTCAAATGCATTTTCTGTATCCATTGAGGTGATTGTGTGACTTCTGTCTTGTTTGCTTGTTTATATGGTGTATTACAGTGATGGATTTCTGAATGTTGAACCGTCCTTGTGAGCCTGGGGTGAATCCCACTTGGTCATGGTGTATGATCTTTTCTATATGTTGTTGGATTTGGTTTGCTGATATTTGGGGGGGAATTTTTGCATCTACATTCATCAAAGATATTGGCCTGTAATTTTCTTTTTTGATGATGTCTCTGGTTTTCATGTCAGGGTGATGGTGGCTTCATAGAATGTCTTTGACAGTGTTCCTTCCTCTTCCGTTTGTTGGAATAGTTTGAGAAGGATCAGTATAAGTTCCTTGTGTGTTTGGTTAATTTCTCCTGTGAAGCCATATGGTTTTGGACTTTTGTTTGTAAGAAGATTTTAAATTACAGATTATATTCCACCTCTAGTGATTGGTCTGTTCGAATTATCTATTTCTTGTTTATTCAGTTTTGCTGGGCTATATATTTCTAGAAACTTACCCATTTCTTCTAGGTTGTTGAATTTGTTGGCATATAATTGTCCGTAGTATTCTTTTATGGTTTTTATGTATTTCTGTGGTATTGGTTATTCTGTCCCTTTATCATTTCTTATTTTGTTTATTTGGGTTCTCTCTCTTTCTTTTCTTCTTGGTGACCCTGGCAGAAGAGCCCCAATTTTGACATAATTCTGTTTTCAATCCAAACACAGTGATCCAGGCCCTCAAGGGTTTTGTGGGCAATTTGAGAAAGGAAATGGAAAATGACACTAAACTATAGAAAATACAGTGAGCTTTAAAATGAACTTGGTGAAGACATCACCTCTCTACCCTGTATATGTCTCTGTACTTAAAATTTTAGACCCATCAATGGTGTCTGTTCTTCATCAGAGTCAGGAGCATGGAATTCATGATGCCATAAGTAGGAAAGTGTAAGCTGTACTGTCCTTGGGTTGAGGCCAAGGCCTAATAATGACCTTTAAGTGTTCAGGTGAAAGGAAGAGTTGCACATCTCTCACTTTAATCTCCTCTAGCTTTTGGTGTAAGTTTAGTGAGGAAGACATGTCAAAAGCTGAGACTGGCCGAAAGCTAGGCCTCTCACACCTAACATTTGGCCAGGTTGTGGATGCAAAGGAAACAGAAAAAGATGCTCCAGTGAACACATAGTCATAAAGTGAAGCAATCTAATTGCTGGTGTGGAGAAAGTTTAATGATCTGGATAGAAAATCAAACCAGCCACAGCATTCCCTTAAGCCAAAGCCTAATACAGAGAAAAACCCTAACTCTCTTCAATTCTAAGAAAGCTGAGAGAGGTGAGGAAGCTGCAGAAAAAAATGTTTGAAGCTAGCAGAAGTTGGTTCATGAGGTTTAAGGAAAGAAGCCATCTCCATAACACCAAAGTGAGAGGAGAATCAGCAGGTGCTGATGAAGAAGTTGCAGCAAGTTATCCAGAAGTTCTGGCTAAGAGCATTAAATGAAGGTGACTACGTTGTAATAGATTTTCAGTGTAACTGAAACACCCTTATATAGAAAGAAGATGGTCATCTAGTACTTTTGTAGCTAAAACAGAGAAGTCAATATCTGGTTTTAAAGAGTCAAAGGACAGGCTGAGTCTCTTGTTAAGGGCTGATGCAGATGGTAATTGAAGTTGAAGCCAGTGCTTATTTACCATTCTGAAAAGCCTAGTATCCTTATGTTAAATCTTCTCTGCCTGTGTTCTGTAAATGGAAAAATAAAACTTGGATGATAGTACGGCTTACTGAATATTAAAGCCCTCTATTGAGACCTACCAGAGAAGGAAATGGTAATCCACGCCAGTGTTCTTGCCTGGAGAATCCCATGGACAGGGGAGCCTGGCAGGCTGCAGTCTGTGGGGTCGCAAGAGTTGGTCACAATTTAGCAGCTAAACTACTACTACTAAAATTCACATTGGAGAAGGAAGTGGCAACCCACTCCATATTCTTACCTGGAGAATTCTATGGACAGAGGATTCTGGCGGGCTGCAGTCCATGGGGTCACAGAGAGTCGGACACAACTGAGTGACTAACACACACACATTGAGACCTACTGCTCAGAAAAAGATTCCTTTCAAAATATTACTGTTCATTAACAGTGCTCTGATCATCCAAGAGCTCTGATGGAGATGTACAATGAGATTAATGTTGTTTTCATGGCTTTAAGCACAATATCCATCTGTATCCCATGGACTGGGGAGTGATTTCAGCTTTCAAGACTGTTATTTAAGAAATACATTTCATAAGACTGTAACTGCCATGCACTGATTCCTTTAATAGGCCTGGCAAAGTGAATAGAAAACCTTCTGCAAAGGATTCTCCGTTCTAGATGCCATTAACAGTTCATGGGGAAAAGTCAAAATGGCAACATTAATTGGAGCTTGGAAGAAGTTGATTCCAACCCATTTGGATGACTTTGAGTGCTTCAAGAATTCAGTGGAGGAAGAACTACAGGTGTGGTGGAAATGGCAAGACAATTACAATAGAAGTGGAGCCTGAAGATATGACTGAATGGCTGCAACATCATGCTCAAACTTGAGTGGGTGAGGAATTGTTTCTTATGGATGAGCAAAAAAAAGTGGTTTTTTGACATGGCATGTGCTCCTTGTGAAGATGGTGTGAAGATTGTTGAAATGACACCAAAGGATTCAGAACATGACATAAACTTAGTTGATAAATCAGTGGCAGGATTTGAGAGGATTGACTCTAATTTTGAAAGAAGTTCTACTGTGGCTCAAATGCTATCAAACAGCATGCTACAGAGAAATTAGTCACAAAAGAAAGAGTCAGTTGTTGCAGGCACCTTCATTGTTTAAAAAATTGACACAGCCACCCCAACCTTCAGCAACCACCACCCTGATCAGTCAGCAGTCACCAACACTGAGGCAAGACCCTCCACCAGCAAAGAGATTATGACTTTTTAAGGACTCATAATGGTTAGCATTTTTTGAAAGTGAAAGTCTCTCAATTGTGTCCGACTCTTTGCAACCCCATGGACTATATAGTCCACGGAATTCTCCAGGCCAGAATACTAGAGTGGGTAGCTATTCCCTTCTCCAGGGGATCTCCCCAATCCAGAGATCAAACCCGGGTCTCCTGCATTGCAAGTGGATTCTTTACCAGCTGAGCCACTAAGGAGGCCCAAGAATACTGGAGTGGGCAGCTTATCCTTTCTCCAGGGGAACTTCCTGACCCAGGAACCAAACCAGGGCCTCCTGCATTGCAGGTGGATTCTTTACTAGCTGAGCTACCAGGGTTTAGCAATAAAATATTTTAAAAATCAAGATATATACATTGCTTTTTAAAACATAATCCTATTGCACATTTAATAGAGTATAGGATATATAAACATAGCTTTTATATCCACTGGGAAACCAAAAAATTTTTGCAGTATTGCTTTACTGCTGTGGTCTGGAACTGACCCCAGATCACCAAGGTATTCCTGTGTATAAGGAGTAAAACACAAAGCGACTTTGAAATGTAATTACCGTGATTTCTAAGATATTACCTACATTAGGAAAATACCAAAGAAGGAAAACTGATAAGAAATTTCTATAAGGTGAAAGCATCCTAAAATTTTAGGAAATATTCCATAAGGGTTCAGATTAATTTTGAAAAAACAAGTGATAAGAAAGTGACATTAATTCAAAAATTCCCATGTGAACTGCAATTTATATTTAGCTTTACAAATTGGATGAACTAGAATAGTTTGTAGAATTAACATTCAAAGATACAGAGAAGAGATGCACTTACATTCTGCCATATGCTGTCTGAGCTCCATTTTTGAAAGATGAACAAGCGTGGTGCACTGCTCAACTTTTTTTTCAATTAATTACCCAATTACTTCACAAATTATATACTTGCTGCAAGTTGTGCTATTTTGAGATATTATATTTAAATCAGTATTCTTTCTTGTATGTTGAAAAACTCTCCATACTGATTTCATGTGGCTGAACGCCCCCTATTGCAGAATTTTAATTCATGTAGTTCAGCTTGAAATTTATTGTGTATTTTGCTCTTTTCAGATTCTGTTGATGTGGAATGCTCTAATAATTCACGGGAACTCACTTAAGCCCCCACCCCTCTCTCCCTTTCTCTCTCTCACACACAGACCACAAATAATAGTCCAATTTTCCAACAAATAAATTTGCTAATCCGATATGAAGTATGATATCATTATATATTTTAAAATAATTCTTCCCTAAAGGAATCAGCCTTTTATTACTATGGGAATTGACTTGAGTCTTTCTTACTGAATATCTAAAAACAAGATAAGAGAATCAATAACAAAGTGGCATTCTCTTGGTACAGAAGCATATAGATTAGGAATTTTTTTCCCTGCTTATCTGGTAGCAACTAGTTTGTTCTCTATATCCATGAGACTGTTTCTTTTTTGTTTTATTCACTGGTTTTCATTTTTCAATTCCACATATAAGTGACATTGCACAGTATTTGTCTTTCTCTGACTTATTTCACTTAGCATTAATACTCTCCAGATTCATCCATGTTGTTACAAATGGCAAAATTTCGTTCATTTCTGTGGCTTAGTAGTATTCTATTGTGTGTGTGTGTGTGTGTGTGTGTGTGTGTGTATGTGTGTATATAAAACTTTAAAATATATATATTTTTAATGGATTGGTTTACAATATTGGTTTGATTTCTGTCATACATCAACATGAATTAACCATAGGTGTACATATTCATTTATCTGCTGTTGGACACTTTAGTTGGACAACTTTAGTTGCTTCCATATCTTGGCAATTATAAAAATTGCTGCTGTGAATGTTGAGGTATGTGTATTTTTTTCCAGTTAGTGTTTTATTTTTTTCCAAGATAAATATGCCCAGGAATGGAATTGCTGAGTAATATGGTAGTTTGATTTTCAGTTTCTTTTTGAGAAATCTCTGCACCAATTTACTTTTCCACCAACAGTGTATGAGGGCTCCCTTTTCTCCATATCACTATCAACATTTGTTATTTGTGTTCTTTTTGATGATAGCTATTCTGATAGGTGTGATAGGTGTGCTTTTAATTTAATTCTGATAGGTGTGATAAGTGTTTTTAATTTGCATTTTTCTGATTATTGACACTGAGTACATTTTCATGTGCCTGTTGGCCATTTGTATGTCTTCTTTGAACTGGGAATTTAAAACTCACTTTAACATTTAAATACATTCCAACTGAAGGGTATTTAGTAAGCCTACTGAGTGTCCAGCTCTTAGTTTATGTATTGTCACCTAACCTCATCAAGATGCTCTCCTGAGATAGAACAGTGAAATTTTACAAAATTTAATTGGTGTAGCTTGAAATTCGAAGACCAAATGTCAACTAAAGTTTATTTGACCTAGAAGTCCATCACTTTATGAAATAATTTAAAGTAATATTGCTCTAAATAGTCACCTTCTTCATCACTTCATAACAGCTTTCCTGCATATTTTAAAGAAGAATTTTTCATGTAAACTGGAGCAGACCATTGTTTTTTGTTCTTTTAGAAACATGGTATAATGCTTTCATATGTGTAATAGTAATAGAATGGAAGAGAATAAGCAAAGTTGATACCTTGGAGTCATTAACTTTCAGGTAAGAAAGCTGAAATTATTATGTATACTCATAATCTTTTTGATTCTACAGTGCTGTCTATCAACTGCAGGATGATTTACCTTTGATTATGACAGATTTTTGACAAATCTGACAATACCACATTAATTGTATGCTTTTGTTGCTTGACCTAGCCAAATATCAGAAATATTAAAATATAAATAATTAAGTTGAAGAAAGTTAGTTTATGCATACATAGAAACCTTTTTCCTCTATAGTATATATATTTGCATGTGCGTGTGCATGTATGTTGCTTTAAACACATACTTAACACAAAGGCAGGAGAAAGATTTGATTGCTAGCTGGCATGGGTATATACATACTTGTCTGCTTCTTAAAATCTCTTCTATTCAGTTGCAGATCCCTCAGGCTTTCAGCTGCAGAGTGCAAAAAGAGACAAATAGCCACCCACACATCAATACTCTATTTAGTAGTTTAAAACACCTATCATCTAAAACATAGTTCTTTAAAAATTCTAAATACAGGTGAAAATCAGTTACATAATGACAAAAAGAAAGAACATGGCACCAACTGCAGCACTTTTTAATGGAAATAGATATGTACTCTGGGCAAGATCTGCTGGTGAGGGGAAAGGTCAGGCTTTGAAGATTTGATTCCCTTCTTATTCCGCTTCTTAACTTTTCACAGTAGTTACTAAGCTCGTATCTGTTTTGTGTTATTGATGCTTTAGCATCCTTTAAAAAATATTTAATTATCTAGTACCAAGACAGGAAAAAAGAATTGTAAGACTTTAAAAAGAAAATCATAGAGGCTACATTTAAGTTTTGTTTGACATCCCTCAGTTAGATATTGGCTAAAAGAACTGTATAGATTTTCCTTACCAAAATATATTCCCAGTGCTTGGCAAACTTTGGATAGGGATTTTTTTTTTTTTGTTGTGGTTAATTTTACTTTTTTTCATTAAATTAAAAAAAATTTTGGGGGATATAGTTGATTTACAGTATTATGTTAGTTTCTGGTGAACAGCAAAGTGATTTAATTATATGTATACATATGTCTGGGCTTCCCTGGTGTCTCAGATGGTAAAGAATCTGCCTGCAATGCAGAAGATCCAGGGTCAGGAAGAACTCCTGGAGAAGGGAATGGCAACCCACTCCAGTATGTTTTGGCCTGGAGAATCCCATGGACAGAGGAGGCTGGCTACGGAATACAGTCCATGGGGTCACAAAGAGGCAACCACAACTGAGCAATTAACACTTCACTTTCACATGTGTATGTCTGTTCTTTTTCAGGTTCTTTCCCCATGTAGATTGTTTCAGAGTTTTGAATAAAACCCCAAAACTCTGTACAGCAGGCCCTGTTGATTATTTTATACAACCTAATTTATCCCCTCAACCTCCCTCCTTTGGGAACAATAAGTTTGTTTTCAAAGTCTGTGATTCTGTTTCTGTTTAGTAAATAAATTCATTTGTTTCATTCTTTAGATTCTGCATATAATTGGTATCATATAATGTTTGTCTGACTTCACTTAGTATATCTCTAGGTCTATCTATCAGAGAAGGCAATTGCACCCCACCCCAGTGCTCTTGCCTGGAAACTCCCATGGACGGAGGAGCCTGGTAGGCTGCCGTCTATAGGGTGGCACAGAGTCGGACATGACAGAGCGACTTCACTTTCACTTTTCACTGTCATGCATTGGAGAAGGAAATGGCAACCCACTGCAGCGTTCTTGCCTGGAGGATCCCAGGGACGGACGAGCCTGGTAGGCTGCCATCTATGGGGTCGCACAGAGTCGGACACAACTGAAGTAACTTAGCAGCAGCAGCAGCAGGTCCATCTATGTGGCTGCAAATGGCATTATTTATGACTGAGTAATATTCTGTTGTGTGTGCGTCTATTATACCACATCTTCTTTATCCATTCATCTGTTGATAGTCATTTAGGTTGCTTTCATGTCTTGGCTGTTATAAATAGTGCTTCAGTGAAAAGTACTATTTACAATGGGGTGCATGTATCTTTTCAGATTATACTCTTCTCTGGATATATGCCCAGGATTGGGATTGCTGGATCATATGCCAACTCTAATTTTAGTTTTTTAAGGAACTTCCACACTGTTCTCCATAGTGACTGTACCAATTTACATACCCCAACAGTGTAGGAGATTTCCCTTTCCACCCCACCCTCTCCAGCATTTATCATTTGTAGACGTTTTTGATGATGGCCTTTCTGACCTATGTGAAGTGATATCTCATTGTACTTTTGATTTGCATTTCTCTAATAATTAGTGATGTTGGGCATTTTTTCATGTGCTTTTTGGCCATCTGTATGTCTTCTTTTGAGAAATGTCTGTTTGGATCTCCTGCCCATTTTTTGACTGAATTTTTTTTTATGTGTGAGCTGCATGAATTGTTTGTATATTTTGGAGATTATTCCCTTGTAGGTCGCATTGTTTGCAAATATTTTTTTTTGTTTGTTTATGATTCCCTTTGCTGTACAAAAGCTTTTAAGTTTCATTAGGCCTCATTTGTTTACTTTTGTTTTTATTTTCATTACTCTATGTGGTGGATCCAAAAAAAATCTTGCTGTGATTTATGTCAAGGAGTGTTGTCTATTTCCTCCATGAGTTTTATAGTATTTGGTCTTACATGTAGGTCTTTGTTCCATTTTGAGTTTATTTTTGTGTATGGTGTTCTAGAATGTTCTAATTTTACTCTTGTACATAATAACTGTCCAGTTTTCCCAGTAACATTTATTGAAGAGATTGTCTTCATTATATAGTCTTGTCTCCTTTGTTGTAGATTAATTGACCATTGGTAGATGGGTTTATTTCTCCACTTTCTATCTTGTTTCATTGATCTATGTGTCTGTCTGCGTGGCTGTACCATACTGTTTTAATTACTGTAGCTTTGTAGTATAGTCTGAAGAAGGAAGCCTGACTCCTCCAGCTTCATTTTTCTTTCTAAATTGCTTTGGTATTTGGGCACTTTCATGTTTCCATACAAATTGTTAATTTTTTTTTTTTTTTTTGGTTCTGGATTTGTGGTCTGAAAAGATTCTTGATATGATTTCAATTTTATCAAATTTATCAAGGCATACTTTATGGTCCAGCATGTGATCTATCCTAGAGAATGTTCCATATACACCTGAAAAGAGTGTGTATTCTGCTGCTTCTGTATGCAATGCCCTATAAATATCAATGAAGTCAGTTTGGTCTAATGTGTCAATTAAGGCCTGTGTTTCCTTAATGATTTTCTGTCTAGATGATCTGTTCATTGATGTAAGTGGGGTGTTAAAGTGCCCCATATTATTGTGTTACTGTCAATTTCTCCTTTTCTGGCTGTTAGCATTTGACATATATTGAGGTACTCCTATACTGTGTGCATGTATATTTATAGTTGTTATGTCTTCTTCTTGAATTGATCCCTTGATCATTATGTTGTCTCTCACAACAGACAGTATTTTAAAGTCTATTTGGTCTGATATGAATCTTGCTACTCCAGCTTTCTTTTGATTTCTATTTTCATGGAATATCTGTTTCCATTCCCTCACTTTCAGTCTATATGTGTCTCTAGATCTTAGGTGGCTCTCTTGTAGACAGCACATATGTGGGACTTGTTTTTACAATCCATTCAACCTGTCTATGTCTTTTGGTTGGAGCCTTTAATCCATTTACGTTTAGGTAACTACTGATTTGGACGCTCTTGTTGCCACTTTGTTAACTGTTTTGGGTTTATTTTTGTAGGTTGTTTTTTCTCTTCCCTTCCTCTTTTGTTCTCTTGTGATTTGATAGCCATCTTTAGTGTTATATTTGGATTGCCTTTTCTTTTTTTGTGTGTATATCTATTGTAGATTTCTGGTTTATATTTACCATGAGATTTTGAAATAGCAGTCAGATATATATAAGGGATGCCTGGCATGCTGCAGTCCATGGGGTCACAAAGGGTTGGACATGACTGAGTGATTGAACTGCCTGATATATAAGTTGCTGGTTTGTTAATTTCAAGTGTATTTCCAATATCCATGCATTTCCAACATTTGTACTTGCCTCTTCTCATGATTGCTGCTGTTGATATATTTGCATCTGGATGATTTCCTGCCCTTACTAGATATATGCCTTTGCTGATGAAATTTTCCATTCATAATTTTATTGCTTCTAGTTGTGGCCCTTTCTTTTCTACATGGAGAAGATCTTTTAGTATTTGATATAAAGCTGGTTTGTGGTGCTGAATTCTCTTAGCTTTTGTTGTCTATAAAGCTTTTGATTTCTCTGTCAAATTTGAATGAGAGCTTTGCCAGGTAGAATGTTCTTGATTGTAGTTTCTTTATTTCATCACCTTAAATATACCACTCCATTCCTTTCTGGCCTGCAGATTTTATGCTGAAAAATTGGCCAATAACCTTATGAGGATTCCCTTGTATGTTATTTGTTGTTTTTCCCTTATTGCTCTTAATATTTTCTCTTTGCATTTAATTTTTGTTAATTTGGTTAATATGTATCTTGACATGTTTCTCCTTGAGTTTATCCTGCTTGGGACTCTGCACTTCCTGGACTTGGGTGACTCTTTTCCATTCCCGTGTTAGGGAAGTTTTCAGCTATTATCTCTTCAAGTATTTTCTGAGGTCCTTTCTCTCTTCTTCTGGGACCCCTCTGATACAAATGTTGGTGGGTTTAATTTTGTCCCAGACAGCTCTTAAACTGTCCTCATTTCTTTTCTTCATTCTGTTCCATGGCAATGGTTTCCAACATCCTATCTTCCAGATCACTTATCCATTCTCCATCCTCATTTGTTCTGCTATTACTTCTAGTGTATTTTTCATTTCAGTTATTGTATTATCACCTCTGTTGGTTAAGTTTTCTAGCTCTTTGCTAAATATTTCTTGATCTTCTCAGTCTATGCCTCTATTTTCCCAAGATCTTAGATCATCTTTACTGCCATTACTCTCAATTCTTCTTCAGGTAGATTTGCCTATCTTCATGTCACTTAGTTGTTCTTCTGGGATTTTATCTTGTTTTTTAATCTAGAGCATATTCCTCTGCCATCTTATTTTGTCTGACTTTCTGCATTTGCAGTTCCCAGGCTGCTGGATTGTAGTTCCTCTTGCTTCTCGTGCCTGCCTCATGGCTTGTGTGGCTGGTTTGAGAGGCTTATGTGCAAGCTGGCTGATGGGAGGGATTGGAGCCTGCCCACTGGTGAGTGGAGCTGGGTCTTGTTCCTCTGGTGTATGGGGCTTCAGATGAGTGGGGCTCCATTACCACCCTGTTGATTGTTTGGCCTGAGGCATCCCAGCACTGGAGTCTGAGGGCTATTGGGTGGGGTCAGGTCTTAGCATCACAATGGCAGCCTCTAGGACAGCTCACACCAGTGAGTACTCTCCAGTACTTCTTCCCCCAGTGTTCTTGTCTTGGCAGTGAGCCACAGCCGTACCCAACTCCCCAAGAGACCCTTCTGGACAAGCAGGCAGATCTGGCCCTCTCTCCTGTGAAGTCACTGCTTTTAGCCCTGGGGCCTGGTCTGCACGAGATCTTGTGTGTGCCCTCTGAGAGTGCTGTTTGTTTCCTCCAGTCCTGTGGAGTTTCTGTGATAACGCCCCACTGACCTTCAAAGCCGAATGCTCTGAGGGCTCCTCCTCTTGATGCCAGATCCCCAGACTGGTAAGCCTGATGTGGGTCTCAGAATCCTCACTCCTGTGGGAGAACTTCTGTGATACTGTTTCCCAATTTGTGGTTCACCCACCTGGTGGGTATGTGATTTGATTGTATCATAACGCACCTCCTGCCATCTTGTTGTGGTGGCTGCTTTGTCTTTGGAAGTAGAATATCTTTTTTGATAGGTTCTAGTCCTTTTTTGTCAATGGTTTTTCAACAGTTAGTTGTGATTTTGATGTTTTTCATGAGAGGAGGTATACTAAGGTCCTTCTACTCCAACTTGTCCCCTGGTCCTCAGTTTTATTAGTATTCTTTTAGCAAAGTTCACTTTATATAGCAGCTCTTCTTTCAGCATATAAAAGAAGGCTGAATTCATTGCTAAGGTATTCATCAAGATTCTTGCCTAGTTCTGACATTGAATCAGGTTTGTTTTTCCTAACACATAGCAAGCCAAAATGCTGAGACACTGAGGTTCATGGCAAAGAGAGGCCTTATTCCCAAGGCAACCAAGACAAGAGATGAGAAGAAAGGCAAACAAATCTCAAATTCACTTTTGGGATAGAGATGTTTGGAATGAAGTGGGCAGGTAGTTCATTTACTCAGTGAACTTCAGTCTCCTATAAGTACTTTACTCTGTAAGTCTAAAGGAATAGTAAACAAGTTATATAATTTATCCTGATAATCTCTGTAGTACTATATCTGATTTGGGCTACATGCACACACAGGTGTTTTCTTTGTTTTTTTTTTTTTTTTTTTTTTTTTTAAGAGGAACACAGTAGAAGCACAGAGGTAGAATATCTGATAGAAGGTTCACACTGAATGTTAGGAAGTCTTCGAACCCATTTGGTTTTGATAAAGTTGTTTCAATTTAGTTCATGCCAAAATGCCAAAATAAAACTATTTCCATAAAAAGATTTTAAAAACTGTACTATGATAAGTAAAGTTTGGGGAAAATTTTAAAAAAAATCTCCCAAATATAAAGGATGAATAAAAATGTGGACAATTGTGAACTCATACCTGTTGTTATATTTTTAAATATAAGAATACTTCCTGTGCATACATACCATAGACTCCTAAAATAAGAGCTATCTGTCATGTTTCTTTGTATCCTCGGGATCTAATCCATTTTTGTACACAGAATAGGCACTTAATAAATTGATGGTCTTCTATCCATTTAATTTATTGTATTGTTAGTATATGCTGTGAATTGCCATTAAGGTACTAAGAGGAAAAAAACACGTGTCCTATTTTCAGGGAGCTATCAGTCTAGAACAGTAAAAGAAGATACATAAATATGCGTGAAGATATAAAAAATATATAAAATGAGTCAAAGTGAAAATAGAAAAGTATGTAGTCAAAGTACAAATAAAATTAAATGGAAAGTTCAAAGGAATGAATTTGATAAATGGAAAAGGATTCATGGAGGAGATAAAATCTAATGGTGATAGTAGAAAAAATTTGAGTAAATGATGTAACATTATTTTGGAAACAAATATAATAATAAAAGGTATTTGACAGTAAACATATTAAGTTCCCTGGAATATACAAGGGTTTTAAGTTGTTTCAAGATGGTGTTTTCTTGTGTTTAACTATATAATATTGTCTATCTAATAAATCTACATTTTTCTAGCAAAACTACACACATATATAAAGGGTAAATTCAGTCAGTTAATAGACATTTGTCTAATTATAACTAATAGTGTGCTAAAAGCATAAAATGATTTTTAAAATAGTAAGACACAGTACATGTTCTCAAGGAGCCTACTCTTTAAGAGTGTCTATGTAAAAGCAGTAGTTTTTAATATCAGTTCAGTTCAATTCAGTCACTCAGTTGTGTCCGACTCTTTGAGACCCCATGGACTGCAGCATGCCAGGCCTCCCTGTCCATCACCAACTCCCGGAGTCTACTCAAACTCATGTCCATCAAGTTGGTGATGCCATCCAACCATCTCATCTTCTGTCGTCCTCTTCTCCTCCTGCCCCCAATCCTTCCCAGCATCTGAACATAATATTTGCTAATTATAAATGTTTACTTTTATTAATAACTTTAGTGTGTTACAGCATTGAATATATTTTTAGGAATGAAATCTTAACCTTACAGCATCAGGGATTTACTTAAAAGGGTACAGTAGTTGCTGTGCAGCTCCTTTGCACAGTAGTTACATTTGCTCATCCAACCTAGTTTTTAATAGGAAATGGCCCTATGCATAGCTTACCAATTTTACCAAAGTTGATACAATTAGATGATTCCTACCTTAACAGCATAGTTTCTGTCACAAGCAAAGCAAATTAGAGTAAAGCACAAATACCCTGGATATACACATATTAAGTATATGTGGGGGAAATGACATATTATAAAAATCACATTGTAAATATTCCTTTGGAGGTATATTTCTGTAATTGTTACTATGGTATTTTAATTATAGTAAGAAAGAAGCTAAAAACAGGATGCCACATTTTAAGATATTAGTAAGTCTGGGCTTTCCCATGGGATAAAATACACTTAGAAAATATGAATTATGATTTTGTATTTTGTTTTAAAAAGTGCTTCAGTTTCTTACATTGACTCATTTCATCATTTATATGACCTATTTGTGATCCAGTCTTTATAATTGAACTGTTTCTTTAAACTCTGAATAAACAGGCAACTTTTAAAAAGCCTTTTGATAACAGTCAATGTAAACATACAGGATTGACTAGAATGAAGTGTAAACTCTAGAGATAATTTCAGCTAACGTATATAAATTTTGTGGTTAGATGAAAATAAACATGTAAAGAGAGAAGAACAAGTGGGGATCGTTAGAGACCTTGTTATCAACAATATTAGAGATCATGTTATTGTGAGAGCTAAGACAATCTTAACTATATATTTCTGCACATTTCTGCTTTATATATCCCTATTTAAGACTTGAAACTTACCAAGACATATCATTTCCCACCTGCATTTGATATCAAATGACATTGTCCTCTTGTTATCACAAGTGTATGAGTATATGTGGCAGGCATTTTTTCTATATTTAGTCATGACCAAAATTTATTCATCCCAAGGTGTACCCTGGCCAACATGGACAAGGTTGTTCTCTTTATGAAAGAAATAATTCCAATGGAAGACTTTTCCTCTTTGATACTATAATAGTGCTGGCTTGGTCATTAATCTGCTAAGGTGATCATGTCCTACTTCAAATACCTTCTTATCCACATGCAAATAAATCATATAAGGAACTACATACATGTACTTGATTATTGGGTTTAATTCATTGTTATTTTTAAGAGAATATGGGTATCTGAACATGTAAATTGAGGCTATAAATGAAAGTCTATCATTGCAATCTCCATTCTCTTATATTCCCTGATATTTCCCTTAAGCTGTTTTGCACCTGAGCAGTTGCATGGTTTTAGCCCCCATTAAAATAGATCTGACACTTCAACGAAAAACAAATTGTGCCTGAAATTGGGACCATTAAAATTCTGCAGGGCCATCCAGAAGCCAGCAATCCTAGAGGGCATGTAAAGAACAAAAAATAAAAACATAGGAAATGTGGTGCTCCATTCCTTGTGGCACATCTAACATTTTTAAGCTCCAGAAGTCGGCTTCATATAGTTTTATCAGGTTATAACTTATGAAACCAAGGTTAGTACAAACTAGCTTTATAATCTTTTCAAGTGATTTCTTGGGAACTGAAATTGTCTCAATGATAAATACAGTCATCTTCATTATAATCAGCACTCTTTTCTATATGTAGTGTACTTACCAGGCAATTTAGCAAGTAAAAAAAAAAATAAACATTTTTAACCTCTAGATGTTTTCTCTTCTAAAAAGCAATCTGCAATAAAGAGATGTCTTTTCTGACGTATATTACATATTGATAGAGGAAATGGTGGGTTTTGCTTCTAACGAAGACAGGGAGAAGGCAGAATTAGTGCAGGAATTCAAAGGAGGAGAAAAGAAGTTCAAAGTCCTTAAGAGCTAACCTCCTTCCACAGTATCCATTACTGCTGCCATCAGAAAAAGAAAAAAAAAAAGAAAAAAAACATGTGCTAGATTTTCAAATGGCTCCCAAGAGTCCATAGTTCAGTCTCTACAGCACATGAAGGTTTCTATGGGAGTGTATACATATTTTATTACAATCTACTTCTTTCTTACATACAAAGAAGACTAGAGCTCTTGGAATAATTCAGTTCAATTAAATAAAACTCTTAGTTTTGGACACAAAATGCACAAATAGGTCAAAGTTTCAAACCTGAGATATGTCAGTAAGGAAATTGATCACCTTAGCCAAACAATCAGTTGCTTTGGAGGGGTAAGTCTAGATTTCAGAACAGCTTATCACCCACAGACAACAGCAGGCAGTAATAGATGGGCAGCCTGTCATTGCTCTGGTCTGTTCAACAGGCAAAACTGGATGGGAGAAATGGTTGAGAGATGAAAATTGGACACATTTCCCAGTTAAAAAAAAAAAAAGTCCTCTCTGTACCATTGAGTTGTATTCCATGTAAAATGGGTGAGAAAACGTGGGGGGGAGTAGGAGAGGCATTTGGTTGCAAAAAGAGAGGAATCTAGGTGTCCTGTGAGGATGGGCACTCTACAAAGATTCAAACTGCTCTGTTTAGCAGCTAGAGAAATTGCCTGCATTCCAACCGAGTTGAATTCAAGGTAGGATTGTTGTGACTGAAAGTTATCTTATACCTACCTATGTTTTGCAAGTCTATTAAGTTCTGAATATTTCTTATACTGTTAATTATCTTCTATACTTAAGATACTACTGAAAGTTTCTATATGATCTGGGAGACTGTTCAGTACAGGAACTGTTCATCCTCAACAGGCTAGTCTTGTGATGCATTTCTGAATAAACAGGTATTGTAAAATGTTCATTCCCGTATCCCACAGTTCATCGTTGTCATGTCAAACTGCCTTCTCTCTATAAGGGTCTTCACTGGAGAAGCACAATACCAATGAATTGATTATAGTTGCCCAAACCTGTCCAGAAATAAATGTATTATTTTAAATCATACCAAGGAGCTCAAACAGTGTGATTAATAGTGATATAGCAAATGGGTATGTCTTCTTTTGAATTGAATTATAATCAACCAATTTTTCCAAACAACCTAATCAAAAGGAATTAATGCTTAATCCTCATACCCTACCACACATTATTTTTAGTGTAGGTATAGAACAGGCACATTATGTTGGGTTGAACAGATATGGAGATCCATAATACCATCTTCTAAAAATAGACTGTGGTTCAGCTTCAAAGTGCATATCCAAAAATACACTGGCACTTTGGGTGGCTGATATAATACTAGCCCACGTAGTTAACTCAAGGCAAAAGCTATCCAATCCAGTTACCATGTTTAAAGTTTATATGTCAATGTGTTTTTGAACACTGATATCAATGCGAAGTTTTCGGATATTCCAAAAGTCTGTATTTTGGGGAAGTACAATCTGAGGAATACAACGTAACACCTATGGAATTGTGCTTCAGAAGCTCAGCTCCAGGTATTAATATATATTTTAAGTTAGCTCCCTTCTAAGACATCCTTATGCTCTTCTGTCTCTTGCCTTTGTTTTTTCTAATGCTGATAAAACATGGTTTTGCCCAACAATGCAAACACTGTTTAATAAACATTTTAACATATCTGTAACTGATAAATTATTTGAAGAAGTTACACATTATTTTGTAATTAAACACCGTGCATACTAGTTAATATGTGTGTATCTGTTTTTTAAATGAATGTATAAATGAACATTTTTCTCTCTTTCTTTCATTGTATTTGAAATCTTGCCAGCTCTCTTGCTGTTTTACACAGACATTATCATTTTTAGGTTAATCATAAGCATTACGTAATAAGTAAAGAAAAAGGAGAACTGAGGGGGAGAGAAGTCAATTCAAACTGCGTAACAACAGACTTAGGGTTAAAGTCATAGCAGTTCTCTGGGAGCACTTAAAGCTATTCAAATGAGTTATTAGGATAAAAGCATTTCTATTCAAGAAGTTCCTGTGGGTGCTCAGTACTAAGAAATGGTCTAGGTTAGAGAAGATTGTGGATTCTAAGGCTGATTCAAATCAACCTTAGGCTCCTGAGCAAGTAGTTTGGCTTTGTTGGGCTTCAGTTCAGTTCAGTTCAGTCGCTCATTTGTGTCCAACTTTTCATGACCCCATGGACTGCAGCACGCCAGGCTTCCCTGTCCATCACCAACTCCAGGAGTTTACTCAAACTCATGTCCATTGAGTCAGTGATGCCATCCAGCCATCTCATTCTCTGTTGCCCTGTTCTCCTGCTCTCAATCTTTCCCAGCATCAGGGTCTTTTCAAATTAGTCAGTTCTTCTCATCAGGCATTCAAAGTACTGGAGTTTCAGCTTCAGCATCAGTGCTTTCAATGAATGTTCAGGACTGAACTTTAGGATGGACTGGTTGGATCTCCTTGCAGTCCAAGGGACTCTCAAGAGTCTTCTCCAACACCACAGCTCAAAAGCATCCATTCTTCGGCACTCAGCTTTCTTTATAGTCCAACTCTCACATCCATACATGACTACCGGAAAAACCATAGCTTTGACTAGATGGACCTTTGTTGGCAAAGTAATGTCTTTGCTTTTTAATATGCTGTCTAGGTTGGTCATAACTTTTCTTCCAAGGAGCAAGCGTCTCTTAATTTTAAGGCTACAGTCACCATCTACAGTGATTTTTGGAGCCCAGAAAAATAAAGTCTTGCACTGTTTCCATTGTTTCCCCATCTATTTGCCATGAAATGATGGGACCAGATGCCATGATTTCAGTTTTCTGAATGTTGAGCTTTAAGCCAACTTTTTGACTCTCCTCTTTCACTTTCATCAAGAGGTTCTTTAGTTCTTCTTCACTTTCAGCCATAAGGGTGGTGTCATCTGCATATCTGAGGTTATTGATATTTCTCCTGGCAATCTTGATTCCAGTTTGTGCTTCCTCCAGCCCAGCGTTTCTCATGATGTACTCTGCATATAAGTTAAATAAGCAGGGTGACAATATACAGCCTTGACGTACTCCTTTTCTTATTTGGAACCAGTCTGTTGTCCCATGTCCGGTTCTAACTGTTGCTTCCTGACCTGCTTACAGATTTCTCAAGAGGCAGGTCAGGTGGGCTTCACTTTCCTTATAAGTTTGATCTGAAAAACAAGATTGTGTTTATAAAGAATTTTTAAAATATATGATCAAGAATGTGACATAAGAAACAGATTAAAAAGTATGTTACATCATCACAAGTATGTTACATGTTAATCTCAAGTATAGATGTTATATACATTTCCAATAGTGGCAATATCATAGATTATCTATATTTTACAGCTTCCAAGCCTTTCTGTGTGAGTGTATCCATATTTAGTATATTTCTTCCAATCTTTGATCACTTGAGTAAGAAATTCAATAAATTTTCACTTAGATTGAATATTTTAAAGTAACTATAATATTTGTCACATAAATAAAATACTTTATTCTTAAGAAACTAGCTTAAGTTTAAACACAACAATTACATAGAGAAGAATATCATAGATTTGTCCCTTAAAGAAATTGGTGTTTTCAAGTGTGATCATGATATAAATTAGAATTTTTGTTTAGTACTAGATTACTTATATTTTTAATGTTTGCCTTTATGTTTTAGTCATTTGAAATTCTGGTGTCAAGATACCCTCATCTTTTATTTACCCCCAAATTACCCTAGATGGTGAAAAAAGTAAAATCCTAAAATTCTTTTAATTCCATTTTGGAAAATTCCATGGACTAAATAGTCCATGGGGTCACAAAGATCCCAACACAACTAAGCAACTTTCAGTTTTCATTTCAACTTGTAGCTACCTAAAATAGAATAAACAACAATTACGAGAACTAAATCCATTTGAATGGGAATAAAAATGAATATATGAAGTTTAGCAGACTAGAAAAAATGTTATAGAAAAATACAATAAAATAAAATATAAAATGCAGTGCAATATTATACTTTTTTAAATTTAAGAAACAAGCTGTAAAATTCTGAACTTGTAATTTTTCTTCAATTTTTTATTTTAATGTACTTTAAATTGTATAAACAATATGCAGTCGAATATAATAAAACTTTTAAAAATGTTGTATTAGTGAGAACTAAAATACTTAGCTATATTAAGAAAGGGCCTTAAAGAAAAAAGCTTTCAAAAGCTTTCATTCTTCTTTAGAGATCACCATTTATGTCTAAATAAAACTTATTTTTTACAGATAAAATTATGTCCCAAGGTGGTGAAATGAGCCTTTATGCCTAATTGAAGTATTCTTAAATTACATTTTTCTTTTCACCGCACAAGTTAACTGCTGTTTTTCTTTTCCTTTATATTGCATGTTAAAAGCTCACTACTTCTTAGCATCACCCAAGAAATGTATAATTTATTTAAATAGACTCTTTTTTTTAATGGAAGAAAAGTCAAACAAAGCCTCTCAGAATTAGCATAAATGTAAATGAAGACAAATTTTTGAACTGCATCAATTATTTTGCATTATCAACCAAAACAATATTGGCACCCAATAAATGTTAATAAAATGATAATTTTAACTGCCAATAAGTATCTCCATACAACACTATTTACATTGTCATCATCTGAATGACTTGAAGAGTAGTAAACTTGAGAAATGCCAGGGAGGGTCTATGGCATTTTGGGTCTGGACAGTTCTGGGGAAAGGAGTTTCCAAAATGGGAAAAGATGTGACCCCAGAAAGTCAATCAAGGATAAATATCTTAAACAGTCAGATGAACAATTTAAGTGCTCCTCGATTCCCTAGTTACTAGTCCATAATAATGGAACTTCGTAGTTTGTGAGAACACTTGCTGTTCCTTAAATGTAACAGTGAATCCACTTCATTCAGAGAACTGCATCCACTACCCAGCCCTCTCCTCTCAGTATGTCGCCTACAGTGGGTATAGCTGAGATCACTAATACACACGTCTTAAAGGAGACACATCTCCAGCTATCCTGCATACAACCAATCCCTAAAAAATCTCATTTTCAGCCTGTCCCAGCAGAGCACTGATGGGGCAAATTCTGCCTCCATGTCTAGATACAAAACTAGTTACAAAACCAGATGTAAAACTAGTACACTTATTATGGTACAGTATTTATTTATCCCTGGGAAATATTCGAACATAGCTTTAAATTTTGATATTTCTTTCCATCTATTATCACATTAGGTAGTTTAATATTCACATATTTTCTAGGTTAAGAATGTTCTTTATGGATTTTTAAAGATACTTTATCTGGACAGAATAGAATTTTTTTTTTTTTAATCAAGCAAATAATTATTTACCAGTGGTACCCACTGAGACATCTTTTGCAGAAATGTTAACTGTAAGGAATTTGAAATATTTGCTGGCTTTATGAGTAATAAATTTTACTAAATGCATGTGCCAACATCCTTTTCTAAAGGAGGTGGCATAGATAATTTTTGGTAGCTGTTTTTTTTTAAAGGTCCTCAGGGCCAAGTTCTCATAAAGGCTGACAAAATGATACACCAGGTTTATTCAGCTTCAAAGGCAGAGAACCTCAGCCTTTTCGCAGGAGAGCAATACTTTTAATGACTCCAGAGACAAGGTTGTTATTTAGAAATCAACAGGCACAGCCTGAATTAACAGTGGCCTCTTCATGTTTTACCTTTTAATGTGAACTAATACTTTCTCCAATTTCTCATTTTTTCCTACCTACAAATAAACCAGTATAAATAGTGAGCTATAATATTCATCCTATTCACTTCTCTATTCGATATGGCAGCAATGATATACCAGGTCCCTAGACTAATCCTTTATTTGGGGATAGAGCTTTTTTTCCAGAATAAATAAAACCAGAAATTTCATCTTAATAAAGCAAGTATACCCCTCTGCTGCAACTTCAGCTACTAGCAAACAATCATTTTGTGCATCAATTTAGTTTTTTTTGAAAGGAAAATAATGCATAGTTTCTCTCTCTTTGTATATAGTGGAGATCACTAATATTCCACTTCTTAAGGAAATGCATCTATAAATGAACAAAGATACATATGCTGCATAATGTAATACTCTGTACAAATATTTAGAAAAGGAAAACTTAGGAACACTCAGGAAAGAATTGCAAACCAGAAAGCCAATAATCTAATAGGTTTTTGAAATAATGTTTAAACAATACAACTTTAGCACTGTAGAGGCATGCTAGCACAGCAATCTAAATTACTTTTATTCTTTCATGCTCATATTTCTTCTCAGATCTAGACAGATGAAAAGCAGCAATTTCAAAAAAAAAAAAAAAAAAGAAAAGCAGCAATTTCAACAGAAAAATATGGCCACTACCATAGAATGTAACTGAGGCACAATAAAATAATAATCTTGATTTTTTTTTCCTTCCCTAAGGGATAATGTTGCCTGTTCCTTTAAACCAAATTATTATCTATTCATGCTATAATTTTATGTAAGATACTAAAATGGAAAATGGGTGGTGAATTTAGGAAAAGTAGTTTTTTCCCCCATATTTGAAGGTAATGAAAACAATCGCCACCCTGGAGTTAATTCTGAATTCCCTGGAAAGAATCATAAAGTCCAAAAGTATAGTTTCCAATGACTGGGACCACAGACCACTTGTAGCAGAATCTCCAGGAGTGATTGTCAGTAATTCAGCTCTCTGGACTCCATCTCAGATGCAATCATCAGAATTTCAGAGAATCTGCCGTTTAATAGAGTTCCTAGATATTCTGTTGTTTGAGACCACTTATATTATCAGTACTTTTACACTTAAGTATAAACATGATATGGAGAAGGAAATGGCAACCACTCCAGTGTTATTGCCTGGACAATCCCATGGACAGAAAATCCTGGCAGGCTGCAGTCCAAAGGGTCGCACAGAGTCAGACCTGACAGGAGCACCCTAGCATGCACAGGGAGAGCATTGGGCTTCTCCCCAGGGGCTCAGCGGTAAAGAATCACCTACAGTACAGGAGATGCAGGAGACATGGGTTCAATCTCAGGGTCGGGCAGATCCTCTGGAGAAGGGGACAGCACTTCACTCCGGTATTCTTGCCTGGAGACTCCCCGTGAACAGAGGAGCCTGGCAGGCTGCAGTCCATAGGGTCACAAAGAGTAGGACCCGACTGAAGCAACTTAGCACTAACGTAATAAGCTTGTATAAGAGCTGTAAATTAGCACAAGTATTTGATATTGCAAAGCTAGATGATACAACAGTAGTGGAAGTCTGGGGTAGTGGGAGAATTCAACCAGTCTATTCAAGTAGAAAGACTTCTACTTACAGAATAACAATAATAATGACTGAGTTATTAAAAGTATGTTTGCCATGCTTTCTAAGTGTCAGAAACTAAAATAGGAACTTCAGATCCATTGATTACTATTATGTGGTTTCTATCTTTTGGTGAGAGGGCAACTCGTAGCCTGGGACGATAAATATTGATTGTTACGTATTTGGTATATCAAGTTTTTTCAAACTTTCAACTACAGTATATCAAATCCCTTTTAAATCTTGAGACCTTTCTCTGAGAAGAGATTAATCATTTCTGACCTGCCAAGCAACTTTGTCCTTACCTACTTTTTTGAGTTGAGGTTGCTGTTTCCTGAAGTCTGTGATGTCTTCTTTTTCAGTTTACTCTCTAATTTTCCTGGTATATATCCTTTAGTAGCTTACTAATAAGCTTTACGTAGGAAGTAAATTTTCTGAGTTCTGGCATGTCTGAAATTTATCCTTTCTTCACTATTGATGGTAATATAATTGGGATACAATTCTAGGTTTAAAATAACTTTTTTTTTTTTAATTTCAAAGAGTAATTGTAGTCTAGCTTTCAGTATTACTGGTTAATTATCTAAATGTTGGTTGAATTCTTTTTTCTTTATGGTTGACTCTGTTCTATCACAGAAACAGAACAGTCCACTAGGAGAAAACTCTCGGAAAACTTGACGTGTTTTCCATGAAGTCTGGAGTTTTAAAATCAGTGACTTTAAAAAATAAATAAATAAATAAAATCAGTGACTTAATCTCAAGTGGAAAGCAGCTGAGTGGTGAAAGAAAACAAGTGATTGCAACTTGATCACTCAAATTTGGGTGGGGCAAAAAATAATGTGTTTGTCGATGTTGTTGTCATTGTTTTTCCCCATGAGCTAAGGAAAACAACTTGGCTAGAGATGACTTGAAAGGTCACTTTCAGCACTGTCAGAGACCATGTCTGGTGGAAGGTCACAGCACCAAGAGAGAGATAGGGTCTTCTGCCAGGGAGAGAGTCAAGGAGACGTCTTAAGAGGGCAGGGTGAACATTTTATGTCAAAGGTTTGTGAGGGCGAGACTCTCAGCTCTAGAAGGGTGGAGTTGGAGAATAAGTACATCTAAAGATATGTAAGTACCTCATGACAGAGAGAAAGAGAGACAACGTTCAGACAGCGGCCAGGAAGTTAACCTAGCAGCCCAGAATCATAAGCAGCTCAATAAACAAACATTGTATTTTCCTTTATCATTCACCACTCTTTCCCATTTTAATCTTGGAAAAGCCAAAGTCAGAGTAGTGATTCTGAGTGAGATCAGGAAAATATGAAACATGTTTCCTGATCTTGTTGCAAGTTTCCAAGCCTGGATTAGACCTCAGCTGGGAGTGGGAATGGGAGAGGGATGGGAATACAGTCCTTGAAATGAATATGAAATAGAAATTTGGGCTGGGGTTAAACTAAGGAGACTTTTCTATTATTTGAAAATAACAGAAAAAATTTATTGCATACTGACACATCTGGAACATCTCCAGGGAAGAAAGGGAGATTCAATGTTGCCCATTTGAAAGTGGAGGCTAAAAAAAAATTTTAGAACTGTTTTGCTTTCTTGTATCTAGACCAATTCCAACCCATTCAATAAGCCAGTTATAATGCCCTTTTTATTTCTTTATTGTTATTTTAATGAAGTTTTAGTAGAAAAAGTCACTAAAAACATGTGAGCTCAGTTCAACATTTTAAGCACAGGTTCTAGAAATTATTTTTATTTTTTGAATGTAATTCTGTTTTTCTTACCCTTTTTTTAATGTGTTTTGTAAATGTGTAAAAGTTAGAACTAACAAACTTTGAATTTATGATGAGCACATAACACCCAATAGCTAGTTTAGCTGTTTTTTTTTTCTATAAACACACTTTTAAATCAAGAATAATACATTATTTTGACTTCAGGAAGATACAATTTATATAAATGTGTAATCAATGTCATAAGTGACTCGGTCTCATATTAAGTAATAAAAGTCCAGTCAGACCAGTGAATACCTAATATGACAACACGATGTACAAAAAGAATATCAGATTTGACTTGAAATGGAGCTAGGGTTGGGGCAGAAGGTCCTTTTAAAGTATCATAGGTTAAAAGAAAAGCCTCTATATTTTAACTACTGCCTCTCTACACAGAACTGTTATATTTGCCACCATAACTCCTGAGCAGAGATGCTTTTTCTGTAATGGGCACAAAGAAAGGAGGAACAGTTGGGGAAAGCAAAGATAGAGGAGGAGAAGGAACAACAACAACAACAAAAAAAACTAAAAGGTAGAGAAGAAATGAGGATAGGAAAGATGAAAGAGTATGAAACGGAAAAGAAAAATCAAGACCAGGCTATTTATAAAGGATAAATTTCACTTTATTCTTTGCAGTAAAATTTCACTCACTTCTTGAGTAAATGGCTATGTAGTATCACCCAACCTATCTCCTTTGAAATGCCGTCTGTTTCTGGAGAATCCTGAGACATTCTCACTTTTCATTTTCCTATTGGTGTGAAAGTTTAGAAGGTGGATTCAAGATGTGTTTTTAATTGAGAGACAGAAATCCAAGGGTCAGTTCCCTGGAGTTTAACTGCAGAATTTGTGGTTAACAGTACTTGATAAGCTTCCTCCTAAGAGCTTCAAGAGCAGTGTTATGTTGTTATCATCTCCAATAAATCAGGTCTCCAGGATAAAAGTCACAGGAGTTGTATGGCTTGTCTTTGGGAAAAATACCTTGATCTTTTTGTATACTGCATTAATTTTCTGTGATATTTGGCCATATCAGCCTTAAAAATAACAGAGTAAAGGATAAGGGCAGTCCCTTGAAGGGCATTCAGCAACCAGCTCATACCTGGATATGTCTATGAATTCCTGTCGGAGAGTACTTAATGACTGCAAGAACTATGAGTCAAGACTTTGGCCATAGCAATTGAAGTTTCTTGAATAGTTTTGCCAGATTCAGTTTTAATATGTCATTCATTCTGAGTTCTGGTTATGGTGGAGGCAGTAAAATGGAAGAGTGACAGGTAAAGAGTTAAGAATCCCTTAATTATTGTTCTGGTGAAATGAGTGGACAGACCTGTCTCTCTCGCTAGACAAATATAGGGATATTACTCAAACCTAAAATTTATTTACTACTATTCAAGCAGTTAGTTTTTAACAAGGAAGGTCTTCTAGACACCAGACAGTAGTAAGAAAATGTTCATAGCTGCATAAGTGGAATAATTGGATAATATCTGTTGTGCTATTGAGTTGGAATCCTCAAAGTTCATATACAAGTAAAAGAAATGTTAATGGTGATTGGGGAATTCTTTTTCAAGTTACAGAAGGCAGTCTAGTGAGTTTGGTAAAGGCTCTGGCATGCCAGCTTTCAGCAGTTCAAATACAGGAGCAACCAGTTCAGATAAGGTTCCTAGCTTATCCCAAGAGATCAAGAAATCCTCCACATTGGTAATTGACTGGGAAAGTCACCAATAACTTTTAATTTTTTAGGGAAAGAGGCTTTCCATGATGTGTGATGTCATTACTTAGGTAATGGACTTGAGACTAATAAAATTAATATTTAGTCGATATTTAGAGGCTTTGTGTACCTTTTATAATATTGTCAGCAAAGAGAGAGAATAAATTCTGCAAGACTTTCAATCTTTCATGCATAACAGAAGACTATCAACATTTCATATACAGCCTTGACATACTCCTTTTCCTATTTGGAACCAGTCTGTTGTTCCATGTCCAGTTTTAACTGTTGCTTCCTGACCTGCATACAGATTTCTCAAGAGGCAGGTCAGATGGTCTGGCCGAAGAATTGATGCTTTTGATCTGTGGTGTTGGAGAAGACTCTTGAGAGTCCCTTAGACTACAAGGAGATCCAACCAGTCCATCCTAGAGGAAATCAGTCCTGAATGTTCATTGGAGGGACTGATGTTGAGGCTAAAACTCCAATACTTTGGCCACCTGATGCAAAGAGCTGACTCATTTGAAAAGACCCTGATGCTGGGAAAGATTGAAGGCAAGAGGAGAAGGGGACGACAGAGGGTGAGATGGTTGGATGGCATCACTGACTCAATGGACCTGAGTTTGAGTAAACTCCGGGAGTTGGTGATGGACAGGGAGGCCTGGCATGCTACAGTCCATGGGGTCACAAAGATTTGGACACGACTGACTGAACTGAACTTTTCAACATTTCGTATAAATGTGACTATGTATAAAAAATGTGTTTTTAGGAATGTATAATGAAGGAATTGGACATCTCTCAGATTTGGTTTATGTAATTACAAGAAGTAAGAAATTGCTTTTGTAAACTTTTGAAAAATGATTGTCTATGTGTATTACTGATTTTCAAGTGATGCAAATGGTTACAGTGATCTGATTGCAAGGCCATTCTAAAGAATGCTGAGCACAGATCTCCCACTGGCTAAGAGGAAGGCAGAGTCTGAAGGGTATGTGAGGTACTACCAATGAAACATTTTTTAAACAGCTTTATTGAGATATAATTGGTATAACAAAAAACCGAAACATTTTTACTATTCATAGAAATTATTTTTTAAGTGGTTAAGTATTAATAAGCCTATAGTCCTAGTATCAACAAGAAATGAACACTGTGGTTTTAGAAATCTTTTTGGTTTAAGGAAATCTTTCTCTTTTTTGTTAAGGGCATTTGTTGGCAGATCAGAGTGGTTACTTACTCTGAAGGGTATTAATCCGTCAGGATTTTTTTTTCCTTTTTTAGATATTACCTATCACTCCAACACAGAATGGTTGTTCTTCCAGTGGTGTTTGTCATTATAATATCAGCAGGTATCTTTATGTAGACTAGACATAGAGGTATGCTTGTCTTTAGGTTTTCTAATTTTTTTACTCTAAAAGGCTATTAATTTGGTCTGCAAATTTTCCTTTTCCTTAGTCAAAATATCTTCAAAATACTCCATAAATTGTTGGAATTCAGAGATAGACTGCCAGCCTGTTTTCTGACTAAATCTGCCACTTCAGATTTAAGACCATGAAAAAATAGAGTATATAAGGCAGTTGTGAGGCCTTATCCTGTATTTATATCAATCTGTAGTCAAATTTTGACCTTTACACCTTATATCAGTTTGATCATCAATCTGATTTGCTTTTTAAACCAAGTTTTTTTTTTTTTTCTGGGTCTCACAAGGAGATGAACCAGTGGATTGATATCAGAGGGTTGCACAGTCCTAAATTCTTCAGTGGACTTTTGTCTTTCCTTAGAAGGGAGTGTGTGTGGGTGTGTGGGTGTATGGGTGTGGATGTGGGTGTGTGGGTGTGGATGTCTGTGTGTGTGTGTGTAGCTCAGTCACGTCCAACTCTTTGTGAACCCATGGACTGTAGCCTGCCAGGCTCCTCTTACAAGCAAGCCCGTATTTAGATTATGCAAATCTGATCCCAACCAAGAGTTGAAGCTATACAAGAAGGGAGATTGGCCATCATCTTCACCTATGTTGATGGAGAATCACTGCCTACATACTAGGAGCTGAAAAAATGACTTGCTTACCTGTCCTGTCACTGAGACTCCAAAGAGGGAGATGCAGAGGATCCCCAGCAGCGTCCTGATGAAAGTGGCCCAGGTGGAGCAGCAGAGGACCTGAGCCTGATCCAAATCCAAACCCCAGCACCAAAGACAGTGGAAGAAAATTAATCAGAGCAGCTGTCAGCATAAGCCAGTAGTTCTCAGTTCAGGGCGGGGGTGGGTCAGTGAGCAGTGGCACAGGGTGCACGTGCCAATGTCCGAACACATTTTTGGCGACCCACCTTGGAAGGTTGGGAAGTGGCTGTGCTGCTGGCTTCTGGGAGGTAGAAGCCAGAGATGTCACTCAGCATCTTATAAGGCATCCTATACAGACTCCCCCAGCTAAGGATTATCCAGTCCAGAATGTTAATAGTGCAGAAACTGAGAAATTGTGATACCAGCCTTTGTGCTAAAAATACCAGCCATCAGAAAGTTTTGAAAGGAGAGATAGCTGTTTTGGAGAAAGAGACCAAAATTTTTAGAGCTTTGGCAGAAACTGTCAAAGTTCGAGTTAACTTGAAAACTCACTGGTCAAAAACGGTTCTCTGAATAGGGAAGAATTATTCTTATAAGTTATGGGAATTGGTTATATGATTCATATTTTTACAAAAAGAGGTGGAGAAGAGTTTAAGAGCTAAGGTCGTGAGCAAGAGAGGACTGAGAGGAGCCATGAGGGTCAAGGACAAGTGAGGGCCAGAGTAAAAGACTGTCTTATAAAAACAAAATGAAACATGACCGGGAGATCCATGGGAGTAGAAACGTCATCAAATGCAGGATTCTGCTTAGTGGTGGAATTTTGTCCCTTTAGAATAAATAAGAATATGAAGCATGGTAACTATGTAATACAGATATGAGATATGTAATAAGATATGTAATACAGATATGAGATATGTAATAAGAACTATGTAATACAGGATACAACCTGCAGTACTAGTCTGGTCAAGGCAATAATATTTAGACAGAAAATAGTAAGCCCCTTCTGTTTCTCCTTTAGAGCCATACAAAGATTTTAATAGAATAATTTTAACTTCACAGATTCTTACCAGGCTGATTCTTATCCAGTCTTAAGTGGGAAGACTTCTTACCTCTGGTGGAATATCTCCTAAAACAAACATATAGTTAAAAGAAGTTAAGGGAGAATGCAGTGGAATACAGATGGTCTGGGATTGTTTGACCTGGCCATATGAAATCTGTAAAGATTGCAGGCTTTTATTCAGCTATACAGAGGCAAGTTTCTTTGAAAGATGTTTTTAAGTATAAACATCAATTCCTCATTAAATCTACATGTTTCTAAATGGTCCTTCACTACCTGTTTTTCTAAGAGTTAAACAAAAATATTTGAAGGAAATTTAACAGGTTTCAATAGGTAAAAAAGACTTCGTATCACAACCAGGCAAAGAAAATGACATTTTCATGAGTGGAGGCCTGCCATGGAAATACTTTTAACAAAGCATTCCCCACAAAGCACCCTGGTCAAAGACTGAGGAACAGAGATATGCATATGAGAGAGCACAATGCTTGGTAATAAACAGGCCTGTTTCTTTTTAATGTGTAATCTTTTAGCTTTCTGCCTGGATGATGTTATATAAGGCCATCATAATCAACAAATTTCACTGCTGCTGAGGAAAAGAGGAAGTCTAAACACATCAGCAATTTCTTAAGAAAGTGCAAATGCCAAACAAATCAGGAATTCATTAACTAGATGGTGCTGACATTTCCCAGTGGCTTTTGGAGAACTGAACCATTCATTCTTCAATCTTCACCCAGGAGCGGGTGGCTCCCTGGTAGTACCTATGAAGTGTGATTTTGTTCAGACTCAGTAAATAAATAAATAAACAAACATGATCTGATGTGCACTCCTAACTTCAAGTTTTAGTATTTTATTGGACATGACCTGAGGTGACTTACCAGATGACAGACTTCCCATATCTTATTCCGAATTCATGCTTATAGTTCATCTCTGACCAGAGACTAAAGTTTCAGCATCATTTATAGCTTGTTCTATCGGAAAGCAAGTATAGTACAACTTCTTTCTAAACCTCTTTTACATTTTTCTGTAGATTATATTGGTTGTCCTTTTTAAAATATTAATTTCATAACTTCATCCTTTATAATATGTGATTTGCTGGAGGCAAAAATCTATTCCTAGTCTATAGAAACAGCAAGGCTAAATATAGATGGTAATTTCTTTCTCTTTACCACAGAAGTAGGAAGAAACCCACTGGTCAGAGTAAGAGGTATCCTAAAAGGAAGACAGTAAGGACATAAAATAGCTAGGCACATGGCTTCAGCCAGTATGGGACAGGCAGAAACAGTCTGTGTGAATAAATGCTGAATAATCAAATAAAACACTCACAATCACGTTAAGTAACAAATAATTCCTAGCTCAAGCTCCTTCCCCAAATCCTTCTTCATACTTGTCTTTCATAATACAAGACACTGACTTTTGAGTCATTTTAAGCTTTCCACAAAATGTGAAACTATTAATCTTAGTTGCATTAAGTGAAGAAATAGATATATCCAACATTTTATGATGATGTCAATATTATGTTAACATTTCAAAGAACTTCTTACTCTAGATCATATGGGTATCACTTTGGGCATTTTGACATGACATTGGCTCAAAAGTGTTACATGTTGATAGAATTATATTTGTTTCTAAAACATTAATTAGCTGATTTTTTTCTGAGTTAAAAATATTTAAAAAAAATTTAATTTTGGTATTGATTAAAAAAATATAGTTATTGCTTTGAGTATTATTTGAGTATCATTTTAGATCATTTTTCAAAGTTTGGTTTATTGTATTTTGTCATGCAGTAAGAAATAGGAGTAAAGAAGAATATATTATTGTTTTATAAATGTAGCAATTTGCCTAATCGAACGCTTTCAAGTTTCATATTTTTCAGTCTTTCCTAGTGAATTCTAAAATATTTACCTTATTTTCTGTTAGAAATAAAAAGTCATATTCTATTCAGCTGATGACTCAATTACAGTGAAAATGAAGATCCATAATCTTTAGTGGACTCTAAAATTTTACTGTCTGTATAAGATCACAGATGAGATCTTGAGTATCATGGCTCCTGTGGATTAATGTTCTGCTATGCATACAGTCTACTTAGGCAGAGAGTTAAACAGTTCATTTGAAATTTTATATAATTAATATATCAAATTCTAAGACCTCTAGTTATCTAACATATTCTATAAATCCAAGAAGTGCTCAAATATATTGGCAAAAATTTAATAAATGGTAGTAGATAATTTTTATAAATAGTGGTGAACTTCTTACATATACAACTAGAATTATCATCTATTAGTGTCATAGTCTTTTACTCAGAAATATATTTTTAATAATTTTGTTTATTTATTTTTGACTGTGCTGGATCTTCATTGCTAGGTGAGCTTTTCTGTAGTTTCAGCAAGCAGGCGTTACTCTATTTGTGGTATATGCACTTCTCATTGCAGCGGCTTCTCTTGTTGTAGACCATGGACTCTAGGGTGCACTGGCTTCAGTAGCTACAGCCTTTGGGCTCGGGAGTTGCAGCTCCTGGGCTCTAGAACACAGGCTCAATAGCTGTGGAGCACGGGCTTAGTTGCTCTGCGGCACGTGGGACCCTCCCGTGTCAGGGATCGAACCTGTGTCTCCTACACTGGCAGGGGGCTTCTTCACCACTGAGCCCCCAGGGAAGTCCTCTACTTGGAAATTTTAACCATAAGTTTTAACTATGTTCACACACCAAAACAGTATGTGTTTATAAATCTTCTGAAGGTTTCAAAACTGCTGGTCCTTGTGCCCAAGTTTTATCAGTTATCTTTCAGTTACTTGAATTTTGCCTTCTGGTACTTTCCTCAAAAGCAGTTTATTTGGACAGTATTTCCTAAGCACTTGCATATTCAAAACTGTTTTGCCATAGCCTTTATACTTGAAATAATCTTGACTGAAAACAAAATCATGGGCTTTGAACATTGTTTCCTTGGATAAATGTAAGGTTTTTTTAAGACAATCTATTTTAAAGTCCAATAATTCTACTGATGTGCCTGTGTGGAATATTCTGGGACAGGTTTTATCTGCTAAAAGTTTTCCCCTTCAGTTTGAAATTTTAAGTGATTTTGTTTACTTCAAGCAAGTATTTAGTTATAGTCTTAAGTAGTATTGTCTCATTGTTTAGTTTTTTTTCTAGGACTCCAATTATGCATTTTTTGGATCACTTTTGTGTGATTTATATCTATCATTTTCTCCTATTATCATTTTAAATTCTACTTGACTTTATTCACTTGCCTTTTTGCATTTCTGTCTTCCCTTTATGTGCTTCTGGGCTCTTAATAATCAGTATATTTTCCAGTTTATTGGATGCCAATAAACTTCACAATTAAAGGACATAAGCAGTATGCAGATGATTCCAAATTATTTATCTCCAGCCTTAACTGCCCTCAATCTCCTAACTTGTATATCCATTTGCCTGCTTGATTTCTTTACTTGATATATAATTGACCTCTCACACTTAATCAAATCCTAGAATTTTCTCCAGAAAACTCTTCCCTTGCAGTCTCTCCTAGATCAATGCATGAGGTCAGATCCATGCAATTGCTAAAGTCAACAATTTTTTCTTTTTCTTCATCCCTCACATCCAGTCTATCAGCGTGTCCTGTTGGCATAGACAGCCAATGGGAATATGCTGTCTGGCTCAGGAAACTCAAACAGGGGCCCTTTATCAACCTAGAGGGATGGGATGGAAGGGAGATATGAGAGAGGTTCAAAAGGGAGGGGGTATACATATACCTATGGCTGATTCATGTTGAGGTTTTTACAGAAGATAAAAAAATTCTGTAAAGCCATTATCCTTCAATTAAAAAATTAATTAAAAAATAATGTATCCATAAAGAGTCCACCTCCTTCATCTCCACTATTAGATAGAGCCATTATCATCACTGTTCTGGGTAACCCCACTGACTTCGTGATTTGCAGTTTCATGCTCTTTTACTCCTAGAACATATCCAGAGTGGTCTTCTTAAAATGTGAAGTAGACCATGTCACAACCCTACTTAAACCTGTGCTTTGGCATCCCATTGCTCTTGGAAAACATCAAATTTCTTCTCATGGAGCCTGCAAGGCCCTTAATAATTCAGAAATTTCCCTCTTATCTATTGGACTCCAAATCTATTCATCTTCCTCCAAGTTTATTCTTACCTTAAAGCCTTTGTACTTCTTACAGCCTCTGACTGAAATTCTCTACCCAAAGACTGTCCTAACGCTGGCTATCTTATGTCACTCATGCTTCAACCAAGACCGTCATATCCTCAGTGAGGCTTTCTCTGACGATCCAATGAAGTTTTTGACTCCCGCCCCCAAGTTATCCCTTCATAGAACCCTGTTTCATTGTTTTCATGGTGCTTAGAGCTGTTTACCGCAAAAATGATCTTATTTATTTTCTTTCTTCCACTCCTGTTACATGATTTACCTGAGAGTAAGTCCTTGTATATCTTATTCATCAGTGTCCTCAGTACCAGGAAAAGGACTTGACATGTTTATACTAATTGAATAGACATTCAGTAAGTAGTGGTTGATATGGCTGATTGAATGAATGAATAAATCATTCCAAACAAGCATATTGTATTTTCTCCATACAATATGCTTGTTTTCACCTAGATTATTTAATTTCACCTAGATTATTTAAACACCTTACTGTGTTTTAAAGTAATTATGATAAAAAGCAGAGTCTAATTCAGTAGCTATTCCTATAAAGATTGTAGGAATCAGGAAAACAATCTAGTTTGTTTAGGATCTTTGTGCTCCCTACTCATCCATTAAAATAATCCAGGTAACTTTTCTTTCATAATAGCAGTCTCATTCAAATTTTCATTGTGCAAGAGACATAGGATCCCAAATAAAAGGAAGCTTTTTAAAAATCTCAAGTGAAACAAAAGAAATGAAGTTTTTTTTTTCCCCTTTTATTCCACAAAGAAAGAGAACTAATGCATGAATCTCCAGTATCCTCAGCCTTGGGTCCCAAAAGGGCCAAGATGGCTGGGTGGAGTGACGATTACTCTGCAGATGGGTCTGCATTGCGATCTGTGCTCCGACAGAAGGAAATAAAGCAAAAAAAAAAAAAAAAAAGGCAGATTAAGAGAGCATCAAGGTGGCCAAACAGCTTGATTTACTCTCACATCTCAGAAACTTTCATTAAGATTTACATCATGATGCTGACCTAAGTGGCAAAGCAATTTTTTCATAGCTGAACAAAAAAGCTAATACTCTCCAGTTGGGTCAGGTAACCTTTTTCTTGCTCACAGCAAGTAATGGAGTTTGCCTCATATGAATGAGACTGACCAGTGGACGTGTATCGCTGCATTCCTGCGAAGCAGGTTCCCCATGTGATAAATCTGCACTCTGCTTAGGAAGATTTTTTTTAAAGCCCTTTCTCATTTTATTCATTTTTCTTAGTGAGCCTAAGAAAGGCTATAGGCATACTTTAAAAAAAAAAATGCATAGGCTGACATTAAAATGCCCAGCATGATTTTCAAAAGCACCTGAAATAAAAATGACCTTGTACCTTTAGGAACCAAGTTCCTAAAATAAAAGTAAAAAGCAAAACACACACTCAGTATTAAAGAGATTAAAGTGGTGTTAGAAATTAGATAGAAAGAATGTTGTTTTATGCAATTGATTTCAGGAAAAAAAACTGGTTTTTATAAGGGAGAACAATCACAGGAAAAACAACAAAAAGAAAAGTGACTGTCTTAGAAACATATTAACAATCCCAGATCAAGAAAACAGTAATCATAGGGTAAATGAATGAACTACACTAATGCTATTGAAAGAGGTTGGGGCTGCAATCTTCTCAGCCAGAGAGAGATGACAAGCTTAGTTCCTCTGCTCTGACCCTGGCCATGTCAAGGAGTTTGCTTTTCCCAACTACGATCAACTGGTTCTCTCTATCTACTGCTAACACTTAGGGAATCTCCATGTGAATGTGAGGGAAAAAAGTATTCTTTCCTCAGTAAAGAAGGTTTAGAGGAGTATACTGTTTAGCTTGCAATGTTGACAGCAAACATATTTCATACAAATTACACAAATCAAATAATTAAATCTAAGGTAAAATAAAATTAAAAATTAAGAGCCATGTCATTAAGAGATAATTTGTTGTAAAATAGTCATTTCTCTTGCTTTCATGGTAGTGATATTCTTTGTGGCAGTTTTGATGCTTATTTGTCCCAGTATCTTCATTTTTATAGAAAATGTAACTACACAGAAACATTGTCTTAGATATTAATGGCTTTAATAATTTGTACTTTTGAGATGTAACATTATGCAATGAGAAATGATTGTGTAATCAAATAGATACTGAAAACTGAAAGTGTTTAGAAGTCTTGTCTTCTAAATGATTACTGCTGCAGTATTTCAAGAGGAATCACACCACATTTTAGAAAACAACTGTAGGTTTTAAAATTCCTCATATGTTCATGTTCCATCAATACCACATTCCTTTACTATGTTCACTGTTAAGTGTTGGATGTAAATTTTTACATAGCTGTATTATATCATTTTTGTGTAATTCTTCAAATTATCTGTGCCATCTAGAACTGTGCTTCTGAAACCTTAATATGTATGTAAGCCACATGGGCTCCTGCTAAAATGTAGTTCATTGTTTCAGGGCCTGAGATTCTGCATTTCTAACGTCATACAGTGACAATCTTGTTCGTCTGTGGACCACACAGAAAGGCCATAATATTCTTAGAATAAAAATTAGTGTTTTATCTTTGAACTTGTAGCTTTTAAAAATAAAATATATTAAGCTGCTGAATTTTTTAATTTCATGAACATAGAAAAACACCAAACTACATACAAGTTTTTAAACCAAAGTATAGTTGATTTACAAGGTTGTGTTAGTTTCAGGCATACAGCACAGTGATTCATATATATATATATATATTCTTTATATAAATGATTCAGTTATATATATGTGTGTGTGTGTATATATATATATATATTCTTTTAAAGGTTTTTTGCCATACTTTATTGTTGTTTAGTCGCTAAGTCCTGTCTGACTTTTTATGACCCCATGAACTGCAGCACGCCTTACCTGTCCTGTCCTTATCTCCCTGAGTTTGCTCAATCTCATATCCATTGAGTCACTGATGCCATCCAGTTGTTTCATCCTCTGTCATCCACTTATCCTCTTACCCCCAATCTTTTCCATCATCAGGGTTTTTTCCAATGAGTGAGCTCTTTGCATCAGGTAGCCAATTACTGGAGCTTCAATATCAGTCCTTCCAATGAATATTTAGGATTGATTTCCTTTTGGGTTGACTGGTTTGATCTCCTTGTTGCCCAAGGGACTCTCAAGAGTCTTCTCCAACACCACAGTTCAAAAGCATCAATTCTTCAGTGCTCAGCATTCTTTATGGTCCAACTCTCACATCCATACATGACTACTGGAAAAACCATAGCTTTGACTAAATGGACCTTTGTTGGGAAAGTGATATCTCTGATTTTTAATATGTTGTCTACGTTTGCCATAGCTATTCTTCCAAGAAACAAGCATTTTTTAACTTCGTGGCTATCATCAACATCCACATTGATTTTGGAGTTCAAGAAAATGAAATGTGACACTGTTTGCATATTTTCCCATCTATTTGCCATGAAGTGATAGGACCAGATGCCATGATCTTCATTTTTGAATGTTGAGTTTTAAGCCAGGTTTTCCACTTTTCTACTTTTTACCTTCATCAAGAAGCTCTTTAGTTCCTCCACTTTCTGCCCTTAAAGTAGTATCCTCTGCATATCTGAGGTTATTTCTCCCAGCAATCTTGATTCCAGCTTGTGAATCATGTAGCCTGGCATTTCGAATGATGATGTACCGTGCATGTAAGTTAAACAAGCAGGGTGACAGTATACAGCCTTGATGTACTCCTTCCTCAATTTTGAGCCAGTCCATTGTTTCATGTCCGGTTCTAATTGTTGCTTCTGGTCCTGCATACAGGTTTCTCAGAAGGAATGTAAGGTGGTCTGATATTCCCATCTCATTAAGAATATTCCACAGCTTGTTGTGACCCACACAATCAAAGGATTTGATGTAGTCAAGGGAGCAGAAGTAGATGTTTTTTGAAATTCGTTTGCTTTTTGTATGATCCAGTGTATGTTAGCAATTTGATCTCTGGTTCCTCTGCCTTTTCTAAATCCAGCTTGTACGTCTGGGAGTTCTCGGTTCACATACTGCTATAGCGTAGCTTGAAGGATTTTGAGCATAATCTTGCTAGCATGTGAAATGATTGCAATTGTATGGTAATTTGAACATTCTTTGGCATTGCCTTTCTTTGGGATTGGAATGAAAACTGACCTTTTCCAGTACTGTGGCCACTGCTGAGTTTTCCAAATTTGCTGGCATAACAAGTGCAGCACTTTCACAGCATCGTCTTTTAGGACTTGAAATAGTTCAGCTGGAATTCCATCACCTCCACTAGATTTGTGCATAGTAGTGCTTCCTAAAGCCCACTTGACTTCACATTCCAGGATGTCTGGCTCTAGGTGAGTGACCACACCATCGTGATTATCTGGGTCCTTAAGAGCTTTTTTGCATGGTGTGTCTGTGTATTCTTGCCACCTTTTCTTAATCTCTTTGGCTTTTGTTAGGTCCTTACAGTTTCTGTTATTTATTGTGCCTATCTTTGCATGAAATGTTCCCCTAGTATCTCTGATTTTCTTGACGAGATCTCTGTAGTCTTTCCCATTCTATTGTTTTCCTTTATTTCTCTGCATTGTTAATTTAAGTAGGTCTTCTTATCTCTCCTTGCTCTTCTTTGGAACTCTGAATTCACTTGGTATATCCTTCCCTTTCTCCTTTGCCTTTTGCTTCTCTTCTTTTCTCAGCTATTTGTTAGGCTTCCTCAGACAACCACTTTGCCTTCTTGCATTTCTTTATCTTGTGAATGGTTTTGATCACTGCCTCCTATACAATATTACGAATCTCCATCAATAGTTTTCAGGCACTCTGTCAGATCTAATCTTTTGAACCTATTTGTCACCTCTACTGTTTAATCATAAGGAATTTTATTTAAGTCATACCTAAATGGCCCAGTGGTTTTTCCCTACTCTCTTCAGTTTGAGCCTGAGTTTTGCAGTAAGGGGCTGATGATCTGAGCCACAGACAGCTCCAGGCCTTGTTTTTGCTGATTGTATAGAGCTTCTCCATCTTTGACTGCAAAGAATATTGTCAGTCTGATTTTGGTACTGACCAGCTGGTGATATTCATGTGTAGAGTCATCTCTAGGTAAAGTTTCCTCTCAAGTCCTTGTTGGTTATCTATTTTATATGAAAGAAAAAATGTTAGTTTCTCAGTTGTATCTGACTCTTTGCAATCCCATTGGCTGTAGCCTGTCAGGTTCCTCTGTCCATAGGATTTCCTAGGCAAGAATACTGGAGTGGGTTGCCATTTCCTTCTGCAGGGGATCTTCCTGACCCAGGGATTAAACCCAGGTCTCCCACATTGCAGGCAGATTCTTTACTGTCTGAGCCACCAGGAAAGCCATATATTTTATATATAGTGGTGTATTTATGTTAATTGCAGCCAGATTTATTCCTTCTCCCCTTTCCCCTTTGGTAGCCCTAAGTTTGTTTTCTGTGTCTGTGATTCTCTTTCCATTTTGAAAGCAATTTCATTTGTATGTTTTTTTTTTAAAAGATTCCACATATAAGTGATATGATATTTGGCTTTCTGTCTGGCTTACTTCACTTACTGTGATAAACTCTATGTCTATTCAGGTTGCTGCAAATACAATTATTCCATTCTTTTTTATGACCAAGTAATATTCTGTTGTGTGTGTATCACATCTTCTTTATCCATTCATCTGTTGATGGACACAGGTTGTTTCCATATCTTGGCTATGGTAAATAGTGCTGCAACAAACATGGTGTGCATGTATATTTTTGAAATTATATATATGTTTTCCTGTTTTCACTGGATAAATGGCTAGGCGTGGGATTACAGGATCGTATGGCAGCTCTATTTTTAATTTTTTAAGGAACCTCCATGCTGTTCTCCATAGTGGCTGTTCCAGTTTACATTCTCACCCACAGTGTAGAAGAGTTCCTTTTTTACCTATACCCTTTCCAGCATTTATTATTTGTAGACATTTTGATGATGACCATCTGATCATAGTGAGGTGACATGTTATTATAGTTTCAACTTATATTTGTCATAATTAGCGGTGTTGAGGATTTTTTCCCATGCCTTTGGCCATCTGTATGTCTTTGGAGATATGTCTATTTAGATATTTTGCCCATTTTTGGATTGAGTTTTTTTTTTTTTAATATTGAGTTGTGTGAGCTGTTTGTATATTTTGGAAATTAATCCCTTGAAGGTCACATCATTTGCAAATATTTTCTCCCATTTGTAGGTTGTCTTTTCATTTTGTTTATCATTTCCTTTGCTGTGCAAAAGCTTTTGTCACAGACCCAAATGTAAGATTGGATATGATAAAACTAGAGGAAAACATAGGCAGAACACTCTCTGACTTAAATTGCAACGTCTTGTTGGATCCATCTCCTAGAGTACTGGAAATAAAAACAAAAATAAGCAAATGGGACCTAATTAAGCTGCTGTGTTTTAACCAAGTTAATTTCTATGCTGATGAAACTCCCGTATTAAAACTAAACAATTTCTATAATATAATTATCTAAGTATTTTGCAATCCTTAATTTATATCTATCTGATACCTACTTTTTGGATTATTAATGATAAATGTATATAGATTACATAGTAATTCATGCCATAATGGAGGTATTTAAGAATTTTAAATGGGGACTTAACAGTCAACAACTGGCAGATAATATAAATTGAAATACAAAATGTCAAATTAACCACTACATTTATGCAAAAAATGTTTCTTCTATGTTTGTTTTAAGATACCAATCTGAATATCAGTGGGAAAAGGAGCAGAAGCTCTTCATCAAAGTGTTGTTATATCAGAAAGTTATTTCAGTTACTGAGTATGTTCCTCCAGAAAAAAATAGAAATATCAATCCCATTAGAAAAAGATATTTTATTTTCATTTGTCATAAAATTATCCTAATATGCTGAAGTTGTTAGAATAATACACTCTACTGCCATCTACTGTAAGATTGTCAAACTTACAAATTAGTCTATATGTGGAGATACATAAATTTACAAACTTACATAATATACAAATAGCTTATATGTGAAGACAACAAAAGTCATAAGACAAGTGCAAATATTTTCTAACTAGTAGAGTCATGTAGCAGGTATCCAGGGCACCCATAGGCATGGCTCCTTGTGTGGTATTCAACCTAAACAGACATCCCTGGGAGCTGGCCTCCACTCCTCTGATCTGAGAAGCATCTGAAGGCGGGTCCTTAAATGGTCCTGGACCATCAGAAGAGGAGCTGATGAGTCCTCATGACACAGGAAGGACCTTTGCAGACCTTGGCACAGACAGTATACAACGTTCATGTGAATGGAGCCTGGAGGGCCTGCAAGGTCTGACTTGACCACCACATGACTTACCTAGTGTTGGGTGGCCTTGCTCAGGCAGAGAATGGACTGCCATTCCTGACTCAGTAAGCTTTCAGAAATTCAGTCGTATAGTGACTTATCCCCATTCTGTCAGGAGACATGTAAGCAGCTATCACAGAGAATAACTGCATGTTTTTCTTCCTTAAATTTACACCACAGATGTTGAAATGCAAATAACAACAATGCCATACTTCTCTCTGCTCTCTGGTTCTTCTTGCCCATGACTGCTTTGCTTGGATAAGAGCCTGGACATGGAGGTGGGCACCCTCCTGCTATTTTAATGTTTCACAATATTATTCAATATAGATTCGTAAACTATAATGAGACATATACCATTAACATAGTACACTGGGTCATTCCATTTAACAGAGAACACTTTAAGCTAAATTACTTTTATGATAACTGTCCTAAATATAGTAACTGCTAGAAACATTTTTGATAAATACTAAATAGAGACATCTGTCATCTTCTGTTTCTCTCCTTTGCATGTATTTTAGAAAGTGATCACATAAATCTGACAGAAAAAAAAATGTTTAAAAGTTGTATGCAAAGGAAGTTTGGCAACATGGTGGGCTAAACTTATACAAATAAAATTTTTCTCATTACTAACTCATAGGTAGACTAGACACATAATAAGTAGAAATTTCAAGTTCATGATAAAGTTAATAAATGAAAACATCAGAAATCTCTGGCTATCAGAAAAAAGAGAAATAAAACTAGAGCCCAGACTTAGCTGGCTCATGGATGTTTCCAACCGGGTGCAGGCCCTGAATGTTGAGGACAGTGACCATATAGGAGTGGATACGCGACCACAAGCTGTAAGAAGTGAATGATTTCATCCATAATCATTCTGTTTACTACAGCTCCCGCACATATGTTTCTTCTGGCCTCTCAGAACCTCCCCATCTCTTACCTTTTCCCTTGCAGGACAATTCAGTACTAGAGCCATTAGGTGGTCTATATGTGGTGAGAGTGAGAGGCGAAGGCCCAATGGGGAGAATCAAAGTCCAAATGAGATGAAGAGGGAATCTGCGTGGGGTAGGAAATTGGTCCAGAGTGAGTTTCGGGGCCCAGGTGGAGTGAGGAGAGTTCCTATGTATAGTAGTGCAGAGCAGCTCAGGAGATTGAAACCAGAGTTGGGTAAGGAGGGCATCCAAGCAGGATGTCAGAGCCAGTGGGATGAGGTGGGCCTATGCATGGGACACAGGTTACATACAAGGGTGTGATGAAGTGAATACAAATAACCACATTTCTTACTGTCAGAAAAAAAGGAATCACAAATATAAAAAAGGACACAATTGTATTTAACTCTGTGCTGTTGGTATGGAATCAGATATCAGTGAACTACTGGTTTTCAAACATAAACATAGAGATAGAAATAAATATATGTCTTTTTATGTGATATTATTTACACATATCCTTAGCTCTCTCCCCTAAGAAGGCCTGAAACTAGTTTGAAAATAAAGCAAAGCAGTGAGCATAGGTAGCTTCAGATCTTGGTTTTGAACATCATTATCCACTTATGGGAAGAATCTGGGCTCCTAAAGAAATGTCTATTTCCAGGGCTGGGACAGGAAAATACAGATGTGTCTGAAACATTCTGTTGTCCTGGGAAAGAGAGAAGTGTTCAAGGAATAGAGGGGTCATATCAAAAAGAGAACAGGAGTCAGCTTCAAGGAGCTCCCAGTGCCAAATTTTGGATAATATAGCACCAAATAAATATGACACTAATAGACTGTAGCTTATTGAATAAAATAGGAAACCATAGTCCATTCTGATGAATGAATAACTTGAAAGCTTTTGTAAAGTATCCAGCTCCAAAAATTGTCCCCCCAAGTACTTATTAATTATAGAGTTTAAGAGAGTAACTTGAAAATGGAGATCCAAATACCATCTTAAGGAATGAAAGGAAACATTATAATACCAAGATAAATTGAAGTCTGTGCACCACCTTATAGGAAGCAATGATGAGAACCCAGCATCACTTTTGTGATACTTTGCCAAAGATGTATAAACTGAATCAAATCATGAGGGATTGTCAGACAAAACCAAACTGAGTGACATTCTGCAAGGTAATGCTTCTATAATCTCCTTAAGTGTTAAGGTCACAAAAGCCAAGGAAAGACTAAGAAAGAGGTCTAGACAGAAGAAGGCAAGATAGCTAAATGCAACACGTGAAACTTAATTGGAGTCTGAGCTTTACATTATAATAAGTATCAGTGTTAATGTCTTAATACTGATGGTAGTGTTGTGGTTATACTGGAGAATGTATTTGTTTGCAGAAAACATACACTAAAGTATTTGGAGTCCCAAGCTGGTAAATGATTCTCAAATGATTCAGGGGCAACATTATTTTTTTTTTTTTATTATTGCATTTGAAACTTTTGTGTAAGTTTGAGATTGTTTCAAAATTTTAACATGACATTTTAAAAAAATGTCAGTGTTGCATCTGTATAAACAGTGACACATGCAAAGCTATTTGTTTAGCCTAAAATGGTGAGATATGAAGAATAATAGAAGGTAATTTAGAGCACATTTCTGCTAGGTGTGATTCTAATTACTTTTTACATATGTCAACTAGTTAAATTTCACAGCACTGGGAACATTATAAAAAGCAGACCTGAGGCACATAAAGGTTACATAATTTGCCCAAAAGTACACCAAGAATAAGTGGCAAATCTGGTGTTATGTTTATATAAAATATTTATGTCCTCTGTAGCCTTATAGAAATATAATTGGTCAAGATAATTTTTCTCTGGGGTTTGCTTTAATACTGTCTTTATTTAAATAAAACTGTTGATCCCTATAAACTGCATCAAGCTTCATATATATGATATTTGTCCAGAATCAAGATGTGAGTCCTTCCAATTAGAGTGACAGAAAACTCCCTACTCAAAGTCGGCCAGTTCACATAGCAGGAGCAGTCATTGAAGAACTCATTTCAGCACAGCTAAGCCAGTAGAGCCCCCTTTCCCCTTTCTGCCTTCCATATGTATATGTTATGATCACAACTGGCAGCAATGGTAGAGTTTAGGCAGAAGATAAAACCTAAGAGGTGGTCTGTCAAGACAGTGGGTATTTTTTATGGGGAGAGACTCACAACTGGTATAGGCAACAGCAATAATTTAAAAAAAAATAGCTAAGACCTCCAATGACACACTGAAGAAAAAAGAAAAAAAGTCAGATCCACTCAGATGTCGAATATTCTAAAATTGCTCACATCTGGGATAAAGTCTCATTTACTTGTGCAGTTTAGGACACCACCTGCCTGCTGCAGACACATTCTCAGGAAATAGTGCCTGTCAGTACAGAACAAGCAACATACCCTCTTCTACCCGCCTAACCCCCCTGCCCCTGCAAATTAATGACATTGAAGAAGAAAACGTACTTAAATGCAAAGGAAATTTATGCTAAGCTTTCATTCATAAACACGCTAACAAACATTATCAACATTAAAAAATCCTAGCAAGAAAAAGGAAGATCAGGATGAACATGGTAATCACTATTTGGAGATTGCCATTTGAAAAGTGGACAATGAATATGCATGGCCAATGAAAGAAGAGAAAAGCTAAATTGCTAATAAACATATAAAAAGATGTTCAAAAAGGGGAACAAAAAGCTCATCCTTGGTATGCATGTTGTTCTGCATAATATGCAGGCATCCCCTAGAAGTGCATAGCTGTAGCATTATAACCCCACCCCCAGTTTGCTCTGACCAACATCAATGAAAGGAAGGATGAAGGGAAGTCCTTTCAGGAGGCCCACTTCAAGCTGTGTACCTAGGAGTTCATTTTTCCTGGAAAAGGGGATAGCCAGATATGGAGGTCTATGTCAATACATGAACTGTAACTAGCAGGGTAAATAAATAGAGATAGGATAAAAACTTTTGGAAAAATCTCTCTGTATAGGCACGTAGTGTGAAGATATTTGTATCGCTTGTGAGTGCTCACCAAATTATGACCTCATTAGAGGAAGATTTTAACAATCTGATAGAAGATTACCCAGTCTGAGAATATCAGTCAGCATCTATTTCCAACCACTTAATTGTTCAGTGGCCTCATGAAGAAAGTGGCCATGGCAGCAGGTAGAGATGATACATGGGTGAAGCAATGTGATTTTTCCTAAGATTCGTCTGGCTACAGCCAACTGCCGAGTATTTAAGCTTCCAAAAGCACAGACCAACCCTGAAATCCTGATGTGGTTCCATTCTGAAAAAAAAAGCCAGCTATTTGGTAACAGGTTGATTAAATCGGATTGCTTCCATCGTGAAAGGAGCAATGCTTGGTTCTTACTGAAACTGTGATAACACATTTGCCTCATCCACCATCATAGACATTTTCATGGCCTCATGTCTGACCAAGGAGATGACCCTCCTATCATCTATCATATGTTAATGGTAGTTAAGTTTATACCTCTGTCAACTGAAAAAAAAAAATCACAATCTAAATGTTGGGAGTTAAGTTTTATTTAGTAAGAATTTTTAGAACATCAAGCCCATGAGGCAGCATCTCAAGTAACCCTGATAGAACTGCTCCACGGAGAAGAGAGGGGAACTAGGATCTATAGGACTTTTGCAGCAAAGGGCAGATAGTCGAAACATAAAAAGATTACTGTTAATTAAAGAAAACTAAATAGCCCAAGTTAAGAAATTCAGTGCTTTTCTGTGTTTGGGAAGATGCAAGGGTTTGGGCTCACTGAAATCATTCCTTTGATATGCACCTCAGCCATCTGGGGCCAGTATCCTGAGTTTCCTTGGGGTTCACCTTAGGGAGTGGCTGCAGTCTGATGGCTGCTAGATGGCAGGTATTCCTTCCTTCCAGAGTTCCTTCAGGGCTCCCCAGCTCGCCCTTGGCAATGGCTGCAATCGCAGACTGGGAGCCTTTGGTTACTGGTACAGGAAAAAACAGGCCACTTCTCACCTCCATATTAAGTTAGAGAATATCAAAGTGAGTTCAGCTAAAGAATAAACTTTAACCAAAGATAGTGGAACATTGTATCCTTTGTGGGGAGAGAGTTAGCATGTTTCACTTATACATGAGATAACATCAGTTCAGTAACTCAGCCCTGTCTGACTCTTTGCGACCCCATGAATTGCAGCACGCCAGGCCTTCCTGTCCATCACCAGCTCCCGGAGTTTACTCAAACTCATGCCCATCGAGTCGGTGATGCCATCCAGTCATCTCATCCTCTGTCGTCCCCTTCTCCTCCTGCCCCCAATCCCTCCCAGCATCAGGGTCTTTTCCAATGAGTCAACTCTTAGCATGAGGTGGCCAAAGTATTGGAGTTTCAGCTTCAGCATCAGTCCTTCCAATGTACAGCCAGCACTGATCTCCTTTAGGATGGACTGGTTGGCTCTCCATGCAGTCCAAGGGACTCTCAAGAGCCTTCTCCAACACCACAGTTCAAAAGCATCAATTTTTCAGTGCTCAGCTTTCTTCACAGTCCAAATCTCACATCCATACATGACCACTGGAAAAACCATAGCCTTGACCAGACAGACCTTTCTTGGCAAAGTAATGACTCTGCTTTTTAATATGCTGTCCAGGTTGGTCATAACTATCCTTCCAAAAGAGTAAGCGTCTTTTAATTTCATGGTTGCAATCACCATCTACAATGATTTTGGAGCCCAAAAAATAAAGTCTGACACTGTTTCCACTGTCTCCCCATCTATTTCCCATGAGGTGATGGGACCAGATGCCATGATCTTAGTTTTCTGAATGTTGAGCTTTAAGCCAACTTTTTCACTCTCCTCTTGCACTTTCATCAAGAGGCTTTTTAGTTCCTCTTCACTCTCTGCCATAAGGGTGGTGTCATCTGCCTATCTGAGGTTATTGATATTTCTCCCAGCAATGTTGATTCCAGCTTGTGCTTCTTCCAGCCCAGCGTTTCTCATGATGTACTCTGCATATAAGTTAAATAAGCAGAATGACAATATACAGCCTTGATGTACTCCTTTTCCTATTTGGAACCAGTCTGTTGTTCCATGTCCAGTTCTAACTGTTGCTTCCTGACCTGCATACAGGTTTCTCAAGAGTCAGGTCAGGTGGTCTGGTATTCCCATCTCTTTCAGAATTTTCCACAGTTTATTGTGATCCACACAGTCAAAGGCTTTGGCATAGTCAATAAAGCAGAAATAGATGTTTTTCTGGAACTCTCATGCTTTTTTGATGATCCAGCAGATATTGGCAATTTGATCTCTGGTTCCTCTGCCTTTTCTAAAACCAGCTTGAACATCTGGAAGTTCACGGTTCACATATTGCTGAAGCCTGGCTTGGAGAATTTTGAGGTAACATAGAAATGTGTGAACTTGGCTAAGTTAAACTGCATTTATCAGCATTCAATTCCTGGATTATTCCCACTTAGAGGGTCACAGCAGACATCTGTATGAGATCTAGAGGGCAGAAGGAAGGGACAGCATGTTTACTGTCTGAAGGTCCCAGTACTTCGGGCCTTGTTTGGAGCCCACGTCAGTTTTCTCTGGTCTAGTGCCTCACTTTGTCAGCGTGGACAGCAGCAGAGCTCAGAGCTCCTTCAGCTACAGCCAAGTCATTCTTTCAGCTTCTCAGAGTTTTGGGTCAGCTACCAGTGTGGCTCCTCAGCAAAACAATAGCTTCTCCAGCTGTTTCCGTGGAAATGGGGTTGGAGACTCTGAGGTGAACAGAGGCCAGCCACAGTTCTGCTGGTGGTGGACGCAGGTTTCATCCAGCTTGTTCCTCCTGGTTGCTAGTTGTTGCTGCTCCACTTCCCTTGTTTCTTCCCAGTATCCTGCCATGTGTCCTCTGCTCAGGACCAGACAGAAGAAACAGCCACATAAAGGCTATTTTTACCAGTCCTTGCAATTTCTTAAAATGAAATCCCTATAATGATCCTTTATTCAGTATTTTTCCCAGTACTTTGGCTTCTTCAACAGAACCCTCGCTGATAGAAGAGACTATTTTGCTACTTATTGACCTGTTAAAAAGAAAAATGTTTTGACTTCTGAAATTACTAAATCTTGTCTCCTTGTGTAGAAGAGAGAATGTGAGACAATAATAGGCAAACCTTTACATCTTTAAGTGTGATTTAGGAGGAAATATTCATTCATTTAAGTGTTTTATCCTAGGTTCCTGAGAAAGTAAAGACTGAGACATAGAGTGAAGCAATAATCTGTTATCTGGGAAATCCTTAAGGATGAGAAAAAGAGAAGTGCAGCAAGGAAGTATGAGAAGCCATTTATAATGAAACATTACAGTGCAGCCTCATAAGACAAGGAAACTAATAAGTCATGTGGTAGATGCGCTAACACACAGACTTCTCTAGAGAGGCTGCAAGGAGAAGCCATGCCTCGAGTCCCCTGTGGGAAACCGGGTGGAGGGCGCTGGACCTGCAGGGGCCTCCCAGCTCCTCCTTCTCAGCAATCAACATTGGACACATAGACTGCTCCCGCCCCCACACTCTCAGGTTTCGTGATTGGCCACTTTTAGCAGTTGCTCCAGTTGCCTGACCCCAAACTAGTGGTGATAGTGGCTGGAGGATCCCGAAATTCCCTGTGTGCTGCTGCATTGCGGAAGACAAGGGTGAGGAAGCAGCACTCCCCAGGCATGTGACTAAGTTGCATCTTCAGAAGGAAAAAGGCACCTTTTCCTCTCAGAAAAGGAGAATCCAAGGGGGCCAGTAGGCCTTGTTTCTGATAAAGTAAATAAGTCAAAGAAAGATGGTTAAGGCCTGTGCTTCTGAGGAACACCCATGGACAAGTCCAGTGAGAAGATCACCTGACCTTGCAGGCAGAGTTGGAAGGGGAAGCTAATTAAATGTCCAAGCATGTCATTCTTGATGAAAAATTCTAAAGCATGCCTATAAAAGTCTGAATCAAGGCCAGGATGACACCAGGAGGTGGTTTAGTCACTAGGTCATGTCTGACTCTCGTGACCCCATGGACTATATCTCACCAAGCTTCTCTGTCCATGGGATTTTCCAGGCAAGAATACTGGAGTGGACTGCCATTTCCTTTTCCAGGGGATCTTCTTGACCCAGAGATCAAACCTGGGTCTCCTGCATTACAGGCAGATTCTATACCGACTGAGCCACCAGGGAAGCCAGACACTAAGATAACATAGTATTTCTAACTAGTTAATGTATTTATAAAAGGGGAAAATGTTATCAATACAATAATCAGAAATGATAGTGTCGTTGTTTGTAGATAATATAATTGTATCTTGGGAAATACAGAACTACTTGTACTATTACAAAAAGTTTCAGGGAGATGGATAGATAATTAATACATTTTTAGCTTTTATTGTGAGAACATTTATGATCTACTCTTTTGCAACTTTCAAGTATACGGTACATTATCGTTAACTGTAATCATCATACAGAGGGTTTTTAAGGTATAACTGAAATCAACATTATGTTAGTTTCAAGGATACAGCATAATGATTCTATATTTGTATATATTTCAAAATGATAACCACAGTAATTCTAGTTAACAGCCATCAGCATATATAGTTACAGAATTTTTTTCTTGTGATGAGAACTGTTAAGGTTTATCTCAGCAAATTTCAAATATGCAAAAGAGTATTATTAACTATAGTCATCATGCTGTGCATTATATCCCATGATTTATTTCATAACTGGAAGTTTGTGTCTTTTGACCCCCTTCACCCGTTTCTCCCACCTCACGTCTTGCCTCTGGTCTGTTGCCAGACTTGCCACCAGTCAGTTCTATAAATCTATGAGCTTGGTTTTTTTATTGTTGTTCTCTGGTTTTTGGTATTACCTATACGTAAGTTCATAATGTATTTCTTTCTGTCTGACTTATTTCACTTAGACTGAGTCCCTCAGGGTTCATCCATATTGTCACAGTGGCAAGATTTCATTGTTTTATGACGGAATAATATTTGTTGTGTATATATATATACACATACACAAACAACTTCTCTTTTATCCATTCACCTGTTGATCGACACGTTGTTTCCATTAACTTGGCTATTGAGAATAATGCTGCAATAAATATGGAGAGTGCATATATATATTTTCAAGTTAGCTTTTTTTTGTTTGTTTTCTTCAAAATACCCGGGAATGACATTTCTAGCTCATTTGGTAAATTCTGTCTTTAATATTTTGAGAATCCTGTTTTCCATAGTGGCTGCACCAGTGTATATTCCCAAAAGCAGTACACAAGTTTTCTATTGTCTCACATATTTCTCAACACTGTTGGTTCTTGCCCTTTGGATAATAGCCATTCAAATGGGTGTGAGGTGGATATGTTATTGTAATTTTCATTTGAGTTTCCCTGATAATGGGTGATATTGAGCATCTTTTCATCTTTCTATATACCTATGACCATTTTCTTTGGAAAAATGTCTTTTCAAGTCCTCTGCCCATTTTTAACTCAGTTGTTTATTAAGCTATTGAGTTATATAAGTTTTTATACATTTTTGCATAATAATCACCTATCAGATATACGGGTTTCCTTGGTGGCTCAGCGGCAAAGAATCTGCCTGCAGTGAAGAAGAAATGGGTTTGATCCCTGAGTAAGGAAGAGCCCCTGGAGAAGGAAATGGCAACATACTCCAGTATTCTTGCTTAGGAAATCCTGTGGACAGAGGAGCTTGGTAGGCTATAGTTCATGGGGTCACAAGAGTCAGACATGACTTAGAGACTAAACCACCACCACCATCAGGCATATGATTTGAAATTATTTTGTCCCATTCTGTTGGTTGCCTTTTCATTTTGTTGATTATTTCTTTTGCTGTTCAAAGGATTTTTATTTTTATATAGTCTCATCTGTTTGTTTTTGCTTTAGTTGCCTTTGCTTTTGGTGTCAAACCCCCATATTAATTATCAACACCAGCATCAAGCTGCTTACCACCTATGTTTTCTTTTAGGAGTTTTATAGTTTACATGTGCGTCTGTAATCCATTTGGAGTTAATTTTGTGTATGGTGTAAGACAGTATTTCACTTTTATTATTTTTCATACAACTGTCTGGTTTTCCCAATGCCATATGTTGAAGAGATTATCCTTTTTCCATTGTATATTCTTTGCTCCTTTGTCATAAATTGATTAACCGTGCAGGTGTTGGTTTATTTGTGAGTTCTCTATTCTGTTCCATTGATCTTTGTGTCTGTGTTTATGCCAATACCATGCTGCTTTGATTACTATAGCTTAAATCAGGGACATGATGCCTCCAGCTTTCTTCTTTTTTCTCAATTGTTTTGATTATTTGGGGGTTTTGTGGTTTCATACAAATTTTAGCATTATTTGTTGCATTTCTATGAAAAATGGTGTTGGAATTTTGATAGATTGTTTTGAATCTGTATATTGCTTAGAGTATGGACATTTAATAATAATTCACCCAATCCATAAGCATGGAATATCATTCCACATTTTTGTATCTTCTTCAACTTCTTTCATTGTTATCTTAGTTTTTAGTGTAAGCTTTTCAATTCCTGCTTTGGTTAAATTTATTCCTACATTTTTTTTCTCTTTGATGCTACTGTAAATGGGATTGTTTTCTTGATTTTTCTTTCTGATTGATTGTTATTAGTGTATAGAAATGTTTCAGTTCAGTTCAGTTGCTCAGTCGTGTCTGACTCTTTGTGACCCCATGGACTGCAGCACTCCAGGCCTCCCTGTCCATCACCAACTCCTGGAATTTATTCAGACTCATGTCCATTGAGTCGGTGATGCCATCCAACCATCTCATCCTCTGTCCTCCCCTTCTCCCCTTGCCTTCAATCTTTCCTAGTAACAGATTTCTATATATTGATTTTATATTCTAAAACTTAATTCATTTATTTTAACAATTTTTTGATGGAGTCTTTAGAGTTTTCTGTATCTAATATGTCATCTGCAAACAATGACAGTTTTACTTCTTCCTTTCCAATTTGGATACCTTTTGTTTTTTCTTACCTAATTGCTCTAAGTCTTCTAAATCTATGTTGAATAAAAGTGGCAAGAGTAAGCATCCTTGTCTTATTCCTGATCTTAGACAAGAAGCTTTCAACTTTTCACTACTGAGTATAATATATGCTGTGGGCTTGTCATATGTGGCCTTTATTATGTTGAGGTATGTTCCCTATATACTCACTTTGTTGAGAGTTTTTACCCTAAACAGATCTTGAATTTTGTCAAACGCCTTTTTTGCATCTATTGAGATGATGGTGATTTTTATCATTCATTTTGTTAATGTGTTATATCACATTGATTGATTTGCAGATGTCAAACCTCTTTTGCATCTCTGGAACTCGAATAAGTTCAACTGATGATTTACTGCTGAATTTGGTTTGCTAATATTTGTTGAGAATTTTGACATCTATGTGCATTAGCACTGTTGGCCTATAATTTTTAAAATTTTTGTTTCCTTGTGACATTCTTGTCTGGTTTTGGTGTCAGGGCAATGTTGGCTTTATAAAATGAGTCTAGAAGTGTTCCTTCTTCTATTTTCTGGAAGAGTCTGAAAAGAACTGATATTAATTCTTTGAATATTTGGTAGAATTCATCAGTGAAGCTATCTGGTCCTGAATTTTTGTTTGTTGAGAGGTTTCTGGTTTCTGAGTTAACCTTACTAAAAAATCAACCTGTTCAAATTTTCTAGTTCTTCACGATTCAGTCTTGGGAGGTTTATATTTCTTGGAATTTATCCATATGTTTTACGTTGTCCAATTTGTTGGCATATAATTATTCATACTAATCTCTTCTGATCCTTTGTATTTCTATGGCATCAGTTATAATGGGTTTTCTATCATTTCTGATTTTATTATTTGACTCCTCTTTTTTTCTTGGTGAATCCAGCTAAAGGGTTTCCAGTTTTGTTTATCTTTTCAGAGAACAGGCTGTTAGTTTCATTGATCTTTTCTGTTGTCCTTTTAGTCTCTTATTTTATTTGTTTCTGCTCCGATCTTTGTTATTCCCTTTTTCCTGCTAACTTTGGCTTCACTTGTTCCTTTTCTAGTTCCTTGAGGTATAAAGTTAGGGTGTTTATTTGAGATCTTTCTTGTTTCTTGATGTAGGTATTTATCACTGAATTTTTTTCTTCCAACTGCTTTTGCTACATATTAGCTTTTATTTATACAAAGAGCCATATTATATAGGTTGGAACCATGATGTGAAATGAGCAAGGGCTCTGTAAAGAAAACTTTAAAATTGCTTCAGTTAAGAAAATAAACATGCAGACAGAGTAGTATTACATAATCTTGAATATGAAGAATCAATATCTCAGTGTTATCAACTGTTACTAAGATAAACATATCACAATCCTAATAAAAATAAAGATGAGATGTTTTTATTAAACAAGATAGATTCATTCTAAAGTGTCTTCATGTGGAAAAATAAATAAGCAAGAATAGCCAGAGAAAGATAGGCAGATGGATTCTTAACCACTGGACCATCAGGGAAGTCCTACAAATCCGCTTTGAAAAGATTTGTAATTCAATAAACAATGTTAGAGAAAGTTTATTGAGACTTTATTAATTGGGTTTATAGGGGAACTCAATACCCCACATAAAATAATTACCATTTGGATCACAAATTTAAATGTAAAAAAAAAATGGAAACTACTAGGACTTCCCAGGTGGTGCTAGAGGTAAAGAACCTGCCTGCCAATGCAGGAGACATAAGAGGCACAGGTTTGATCCTGGAGGCAGGAAGATCCCTTGGAGGAGGGCATGGCAACCCACTCCAGTATTCTTGCCTAGAGAATCCCACAGACAGTCCATAGGGTTGCAAATAGTCAAACGTGATTGAAGAGACTTAACAAGCATGCACATTCAACTTTGTTATATCCAATCGTGTGAGCCTTTAAAATAGTGTCTTGGGCTTCCCTGGTGGTTCAGATGGTAAAGAATCTGCCTGCAGTGCAGGACACCCATGTTTGATCCCTGGGTCAGGAAAATCCCCTGGAGAAGAGAATGGCTACCCTCTCCAGTATTTTTGCCTGGAGAATTCCGTGGACAGAGAAGCCTGGTGGGCTATATAGTCCATGGGGTAGCAAAGAGTCAGGCACGACTGAGCAACTAAGGTTCTACAAGGTAGTAGAACCTGTAGTATTCTTGATCATCACAGATTGGAGAAGTCCATCTGTAATGGAAAGGTGACATAGAAACCAGAAGGCCACTGCGCTGCTTCAGGATGGGATGAACTCAATGTAGTTTATGCTCCAGGGCATCAGACTGAAGCTCAACTCCAGTCTCAACCATTCTGTCCTACTTCTCTCATTGTTCTTTTCCTGAAATAACTTCCTAATAAATCACATGAACAAGAATGTCTGTCTCAGGATCTCCTTCCAGAGAATCAGATCTAAAACACTGATGAATACTTTGTCTATTAGGAAATTTAGTTTGAAACAAATGTTAAATTAAAGCCTACATTCTAAGCCCTGGCTATCAGTTAGTTTTACTGCTGAGCTCATAATGCTTTATTTGTTTTATTCTTTGAGATCCAATGTAAGCCTCATGAATTCCCTGATAAAAACAAGCCAGTTAATTTTGAAACAGGCCTCAAGCACAGTCAAGTTCTGGTCCACAAGGCTTTATTAATGTGATCAGCCTCTACCATATGAGAAGAAACTTCAGAGTTGTAGGAATTCCTTCCCTTGGTATCAAGAGTGAGAGACTGATGAGAGGGGAATGAATGATTCCATTATTCTATTTGTCCTAATGCCTGATAGTTGAGACCATGGAGTAGTGAGTTTGAAGACTAAATCTGGAGACTTTTCTACTCTGTAAGACTGCAACTACCAGACCACATGATCTCTTTCGTGTTCCCCTTCTGCTCCCCAGCCCATACTTTCTCAGCAAAATTATCATGTGAAACTTTAGACAGAGAGGATTACATTTGCATGTGGGGCTCCACTAGATTTAAAGCCAGCATATCAGCCCATAGTTTGTCAAAATTTTGACTGATTTCACCTCATCCCACCAAAAACTGACCTTTCAATTTCACTTCTCTGCCTATTTAACCTTAACCTCAGCAGCTAGCCCCAAGTAGGAAAAGTGAAATCACTCAGCCGTCTCCAACTTTTTGGACCTCGTGGAATGTAGCCTACCAGGCTCCTCTGTCCATGGGATTTTCCAGGCAAGAGTACTAGAGTGGGTTACCATTTCCTTCTCCAGGGTATCCTCTCAACCCAGGGATCTAACCCAGGTCTCCCACATTGCAAGCAGACCCTTTACTATCTGGGCCATCAGGGAAGCCCAAATAGGAAAAACATCCTCCAATCCCTTGACCCTTGGAAGGGTTTTTTTGGTGTTCTTTCTATGTATAGCTCTTCAGTGATTTTAAAGAGGTTATATATTAGTTTTACAGACAATTTCTAGCAGACTAAAATTTGTTCATGTCTTTTTTTCTTTCTAATAAGGAACCCCACTTCTTCTGAATATATTTCTAACATTATTCTGGAAGTTCTTGTTGTTCAGTCACTAAGGTGTGTCTGACTCTTTGTGACCCCATGAACTGCAGCACACGAGGCTTCCCTGTCCTTCACTATCTCCTGGAGTTTGCTCACGATCATGTCCGTTGAGTTGGTGATGCCATCCAACCATCTTATCCTCTGTCACCTCTCCTCTTCCTGCCCTCAATCTTTCCCAGCATCAGGGTCTTTTCCAATGGGTTGACTCTTTGCATCAGATGGCCAAAGTATTGGAGTTTCAGCTTCAACTGAAACTGAAGTCCTTCTAGTGAATATTCAGGGTCAATTTTATTTAGGATTGACTGGTTTGATCACCTTATTGTCCAAGGGACTCTCAGGAGTCTTCTTCAGCACCACAGTTTGAAAGCATCAATTCTTGAGCACTCAGCCTTCCTGATGGTCCAACTCTCACATCCATACATGACTAATGGGAAAACCATAGCTTTCACAGTACAGACCTTTGTTGGTAATGTGATATCTTTGTTTTTTAAAATGCTGTCTAGGTTTGTCATAGCTTTTCTTCCAAAGAACAAGCTGTAAGTTCTTACAATACAATAAAATACAAAACAAAAATAAGAAACATTGTAGTGGAAAAGATGAAGCAAATTATTATTTGCATATCATCTGACTGTATGTCAGAAAATTAGTCATTTAAAATTGAAATTAATTGAATTTAAAGCTAGTTGGAAGATAGATATATAAAAATAGTTTTCCCATAGAACACAAATAACATGGAAGAGAATGTAATATAGTAAAAAGCTTATCAAGAACAACTACTGCCACAGGAAATAAGTATCTAAGAATAAATTTTAGAAAAACAGGATATTTGTGAAGCAAATCTTGCATTTAATGTTAGAGATTTGAATAAATGAAAAAGCTTACCTCCTCCCTAGGTAGGAAAACCGAATATTGTTTTAAAAATTACTTTTTTTGAGAATTATAGGTTTAATGCAGTTTCAACAAAAACTGAGGGTGCCTATAGTTTTAAATTGGGATTGCAAGGAAGGTCTTACTGAGAGAGTGATATTTGAACCAAGACTTGAAGGACATGAGGGGACAATCATGAGATCTGAGGAGGAGTACTCCAGGCAGAGGAAACTGAAGCCTGGAGATATACAGGAGCCCTGAGAGGTTTGGAGGAATGGAAAGAAAACCGGCACAGTTGGGAGGGAATTTATGAGGAATAGAGTCTTAACAGCAAATAGTAGGAATATTAGAATGGCAATGGAATCACATCATGTAGGCCATTGCAAGGGCTTTCCTCTGAATGAAATGACAGACTAGTGGAGGGTTTTACCCTAAGGAGTGACCAGGGCTGAGCTACATTTGAATAGAATGTTTAGTTGCTGAGTTGAGAATAGCCCAGTAGATGGCAAGAGTATAAGGAAGAGCAATTCAAAAGCTATGATAAAATTAAAGCTATTTTGAGTTTATTTTTGTATATGGCATTAGAGAATGTTATAATTTCATTCTTTAATGTAGCTGTTTAGTTTTCCTAACACACTTACTGAGGACACTGTCTTTTCTCCACGTATACATCTTCTCGCCTCCTCTGTTGATGGTGTGGGTGTGCTTCTCAGCTTTGTGTTCTGCCACATTGATCCATGCTCTGCTTTTGTGCCAGTACCACACTGCTTTGATTTGGGTAGCTTTGTAGGATATCATCTGAAGTCTGGGAGCCTGATTCCTTCAGCTCCATTTTTCTTTCTCAAGATTGCTTTGGCTATCTGGAGTCTTTTGAGTTTCCATACAAAGTCAAGACTTTTTGTTCTAGTTCTGTGAAAAATGGTATTGGTAGTTTGTTAGAGTGGAGAAGGCAATGGCTCCCCACTCCAGTACTCTTGCCTGGGAAATCCCATGGACGGAGGAGCCTGGTGGGCTGCAGTCCATGGGGTCGCTAAGAGTCGGACACGACTGAGTGACTTCACTTTCACTTTTCACTTTCATGCATTGGAGAAGGAAATGGCAACCCACTCCAGTGTTCTTGCCTGGAGAATCCCAGGGACGGGGGAGTCTGTTGGGCTGCCGTCTATGGGGTCGCACAGAGTCGGACATGACTGAAGCGACTTAGCGGCAGCAGCAGCCGTTTGTTAGAGACTGCAAACTCAATGTCCGTTGACGGGTGAATGGATAAAGATGGGGTATATATACACTATAGAATGTTACTCAGTAATAAAAATGAATGCAGTACTGTCATTTGCAGCAACATGGATGGACCTAGAGATTATCACACTAAGTGAAAGTAAGCCAGATAGAGAAAGACAAATATCACCTGCCACCATTTATATGTGAAATCAAAAACATGATAAAATGAGCTTTCATACAAAATAGAAATAGGCCCACAGATATCGAAAACAAACTGATGGTTACCAAAGGAGAAATGAGGGCAAGGGTAAATTTGGAGTTTGGGATTCACATATTGATAAATATATATTACTACATATAAAATAGATAAGCAGTAAGGGACTACTGTGTGATTTCGAGAACTATACTCAATATTTTGTAATAACCTGTACAAGAAAATAAAAATCTTATATATATGGCTGAACCAGTTAGTGGTACACCTGAAACACAACACTGTAAATCAATTATACTTTAATTAAAAAACACATTTAAAAAATGAAAAAGGTGAAACTAACATATGCAGTGGAAAGCAAAAATTACTATAAATAACTAAAGAATTAATTTCTAAAAACTAAAATTTATAAGAAGCTTTATTTCACTTACAATTTTTAAAAGTTCAAAAGAAACTCCATGATAATATTTTTTGGCCAGTTGCAACGTTAACAAATATAGTAGTGTATGTGGGCTAGCATACATGTAGTTTTCAAGAACTACTGAAGAAAATGCATATGCATTGACTTAGTAATTGTCACTCTAGTTATCTGCCTTAAGAATTTAGAAATTTAAAAACTAATATTTGCAACAAAGATATTTTGTCACTGTGTTATTTAGTCCACACACTTATAATGAACAATCTGAAAATGAAATTGAGAAAACAATTGCATTTATGATAGCATCGAAAAGAACAAAATACTTAGAAATAAATCTGACAAAAGTTTAAAACTTGTACACTGAAAGCTACAATGTATTGTAAAAACAAATTGATGAAGACTTAAGTAAATAGATTTCTCCTCATGGGTTTGCCAACTTAATATTGCTAAGATGGCAGTAATCTCTAAGTTTATCTCAAGATTCAGTACAATTTCCACCAAAATCCCACTTGGCTCTTTTGTAGCAATTGACAAACTGGTTCTAAAATACATATAGAAATGCAAGGGCCCAGAATAGCCAAAACAGTCTTTAAAGGGAAGAACAAAGTTGGAGAACTCAAATTTCCCAGTTTCAAAGCTCACTTAAAGCTGAAGTAATACTGTATCATACAAGCCCAGGGTACCTCCATGATACATAGATAAGTGTAATTAAAACAGGATTCCTGAAATAAAATTTTTTATTTATGGTCAATTGAGTTTAGGCAAGGATGCTAAGACATTTCAGTGGGGGGAATGAATATTTTTAATGATTTGTTGAGAAAACTGGATATACACATGCAGGAGAATGAATTTGGACCCCTACTTTAACACCATATACAAAGGCTAACTCAAAAATTAATCAAATACCTAAATATAAGAGCTACAATACTTAGAAGAATGCTTAGAAAAAAAATGAATGTATACGTTAGTAATCTTGAACTTTGCAATGATTTCTTACATATGACATGTAAAGCACAAATAACCAAAGAAAACCTGGACTTATTCAAAGTTTAAAAACGTGTACTTCAAAAAAGCAATTGTGCTTCAAAGAACACTACCAAAAAAAGTGAAAATACAAACCTCACAATAAGAGAAAATATGGAAAGCCATGTATCTGGTAAGAGTCTAGTACCCAGGACATATAGGACTTCCCTGGTGGCTCAGTAGTAAAGAATCTGCCTGCCAATGCAGGAGACATGGGTACGATCCCCTGGAGAAGGAAATGGCAACCCACTCCAGTATTCTTTCCTGGGAAATCCCATGGACAGGGGAGCCTGGAGGGCTACAGTCCATGGAGTTACGAAAGAGTCAGACATGACTGAGTGCCTAAACAACAGTAATCCATAACATATAAGGAATTCTTAAAGCTTATATCATTAAAATACAAACAACCTAGTGTAAAACTGGTGTACATTACTGGTGGGAATATAAAATGGTTCAGCCACTTTGGAAAACATTTTTTTTCAGTTTCTAAACATGTTAAACTTAGAGTTATCATATGACCCAGTAGTTCTACTCTTAGGTATATATCCTAGAGACTTGCTAATAATGTACATTCATTCAAAACATGTACATGTGTGCTTATAGCAACATCACTCATAACAACCAAAGAGTGGAAGCAATTCAGATGTCCATCAGCTGCTGAATGGATAACAAAATGTCATATATTCATACAATGGAATATTATTAAGCCATAAAAGTGAATGAAGTACTGATGCATACTGCAATGAAGATGAACCTCGAAAATGTTATGCTATTAATGAGTGAGAGAAATTGGTCACAATAGGTCACATACTGTATGAGTTCATCAACTAAAATATCCAGAATAAGCAATTTCATACATGCAGAAAGTAGATTAATGGTTTTCAGGGGCTGGAGGCAGGAATTTTTTTTTATGGAGTTCCTTTTTAGGTGATAAATGTTCTAAATTTGAAAGTGGTATTGGTTGCACAACTTTGTGAACATATTCAAAGCTGCTGAATTGTATACTTTAAAATGGTTACTTTTGTGATTTTTAAAAAAATTAGAACTTAATGAAGCTGAGCTAATCAATGTATGACAAAACCCACTGAAATGTTGTGAAGTAATTAGCCTCCAACTAATAAAAAAATAAATAAATAAAATAAAATAAAATAAAATAAAAAGAAGGGGAGGGGGACAGTTATACTAGACTACCTCTACATAAGGAAGTATTGAGTATATATTATGTTGCCCAGAAAGTAATGAGATGCTGTTGCATCCATAAAGCAATACTAGATTTCTCTGAAGAAAGCATAATCAAGAATAAAAAGGGAAACTGCTTAGTTATGGATAGAATAGAACCAGAATGCAAAAATAAGTATAAGAAATAAAGTGAAATTAATCCAGAAACATCTAAATATTAAGAGTTCCAGAGAGATTAGGGGAGAGAAAGGTAAAGAAGTAATCAAGGAATTAATAGAAGACAATCTCCTAGAACTAAAAGTCTTGGTGTAATTCAAATGAGCCCACCAAGGATCCAACAAAAAGGATAAAAAATAATCCCCTTTAAGTCATTTTCTCTTAAATTTTAGAATACTGGTTACCAACAAATGAACTTAAATTCTTCCAAAGAAAATAGTGAGATACAAATGACAGACATCAAAATGGCATCAGCCATCAGACTTATAGAGCAGTATTGAATGTCCTAACAGTGAGGGATTACCTTCCAAATTCTGAGGGTGAATACATTTTCATATAAAATTCTGTATCTAGGTAAGCTACCAAGCAAGTAGAAGGATAATGTGAACATTTTCATAATACAGTTCTTCTAAAAATTAACCTTTATCCATCCTTTTTTAAGTTACTCCAGTATATTCTGAAGAAAAATGAAGAATCAAACCACGAGGAAACAGGGATTCCTATTCACGAGGATAGTGTAAGGAGGTGTTCAGATGGCAGTACTATACCAACCCTATAAAGAAACCAAGTCAAAGCAATAGAGGGATAAAAGAAGGAGGTATATAGGAAAAAATTAAATAGAACAACTAGATTATTTGGCATATGTATGCTTTTGAAAAAATTCTAATAGCTGTTTGAAACATCTGTGGGAAAAAGTGGCTAGAAAATGATAGCTAGACAATTATCCTCCAATTGAATTAAATAAAAGAAAATGATAGCTAGAAATAAGAAACAAAGCAAAGGTGAGGTGAAGTAATTATTACTGCCCCCTCCCATGAGAAGAAATGTTCTACTAGAAAAGAAACATAATCATAACTAACAAATTGGTACAGCAATAATGACATTTGCATACTCATAATGATGGAAACATTGACTATCGCTAATAAAAATTATGACATATATCCAGATAAGAGGTAGTATGGAAATCATGTAAAAACTAAATCCTCAACATAATAGGAAGTGAATAGTGTCTAAAATTTATAAATTAAAAAACACCTAGAAATATAGACCAGTTAAAAAGACTCAATATGGTACTTGCTGAAAAGGTAGGTTGAGAAGTAGGGTGGTACATGGCAGGAAAATACATTTTTTTGTTACAAGGCTGCAAACTGCTTTTGTACATATTGATGAAACTTTTTATTTTTAAAAAGGAAAACTGGAATCATTTGGAATATTTGAATAACAAAGTGACCAAGCACGTCAAATATATGCCTTTTAATCAGGTCAAAGAGTTCCTTTTTATTAAGGAAAGTTTTATGTGTACAATAGTATTTATAGTATTAATATTTTTATAATAGTATAATATTTAATACTATATTATACTATATTTAATAGTATACTATACTATATTTAATAGTATAATATAGTATAGTATTAAATAGTATAATAATAGTATTAAATATTAATAGTATTAATAGTTTTAATTCTGTGTCCCCCACAGCTGGCTCATTACCAAAAGTTTAGTTTCAGGTCATCCCAATAAGGTTGAGTTCTCTTAGCCATTTCGTTCCTGTCCCTCCCTTTCTTTCTGGTAACTGCTACTCCCTTCTCTAAATCTGTGTGTTTGTTTTTGTTTGGCTTGGTTTCTTCATTTATGTTCTTTCTTTACTTCCTTGGCTTTTAAAAACATGGCATAAATGAGTGAAACCATATTGCATTTGTGTTTCTCTACCTGATTTATTTCATTTAGCATAGTACCCTTAAGGCCATGCATGTTGTAGGTCTAAACATGATGTATTGTACAATCAATGGAATGTCATTTTTATGGAAAATGAGTTTTCTTTCTTAGAACATGAAATAATGCTTTGGTTAATCAGTAGTATCTTAGATTTGATTAAATATTTTGAGTATTACTGTTAAATAATATACTTTTTAATGACAGATAACTTATAAAAATCAATCAGGTATTAAGCCACAGATTCTGTCAGAGTTGTGGCTATGGTGGACAATTAGAAATATGTAATGTAAAAGGAGAAGTAGGCACAACAGTCACAATGATACAAAGGTATCATGGAATGAAGAAAGAAAAGAGCAAGAATCAAGATAGAGTTGGCAGTGAGATGCTTTTTTTCAAATGCATATAAATATATGATTGGAAAATGAGAGTCAGACGTAGATGCGCTGAACAGAAAGGAAAAAGATCGAAAGATGAGAAAACAGTCTGGAAAGAATTTTGGAAAATGCAAATTACTTAAGATCAAATAAAATTAAAATCATTTATAACTTTCTGGATAAGCAGGCAAATATCTTTTTTCAGCAAGCTGATACTGAGGGGTAAATCTCTCTAATGTACAAAGGGAAGAATCTACAATGGGCATCCAGTTAAATTTGCTACAGGAAGACAGGATGGTGACTTCATAGAACTTATCAGGGCTTATAATGTTGCTAGTGATAGTGAAATGGCAGAAGCGTTCTTCAATGCAACCTATTCGGCTTAGGTCTCATAATTTTTCATATTCTACTGTATAAAGCACTCAGTTCCCCTACTGGAGGCTGTCCCCTACTGGAGACAAGGAGCCTTTGGATGATGCAATTGCAGAATTGGAAATAATGAGGAAGGAAAGTATAAAGATTCTACAATCAACATGCAATTGTTACATGAGAAACTCATAATATGGACTTCAGCCACCCAGGGTGACAATGAAGAACAGAATAAATAAGTATTACAGCATGTGGAAAATGGAAATCACTGAGTCATCTAAGCCAAAGGCGCATTCACACTCTGACTAGCCCAACCACGCTCATTCCCACCCCTCCAAAATCTCCATAGTCACTAAAAATAACCAAATCTTATTTTTACATTTGGGTGCAGCATAGGTTTTATCCTCTAATTTCTTTAAAAAAAAACTTCCAAGTGTTTTGAGGGCAAAGAATAAACCTTGGTGAATTTTACTAGTCCTCATTTTAAGGTTCCTCAAGACACCAAGGCACAGGCTTTCTCAAGGTCTCTATACTATTGCCTCACCAATGGGAAATATTAAGAACAGATAGTCTATTTTAAAAAATTAATCCTCCTAGTAATATAAGAATTTAGGAGAAAATTTTATTTCTGTAAGGAATATGAGATAGCATATCTCCTTTTTAAAATAATTTCTTACTGAGTTATATATTGATATTTATAGTTAACTGGTTGTTTAAATTGAAGGTCTAGTAGATATGACTTACTGTATTTATTGTAATAGTTCTATTGTCAAAATTTTTCTGAAATGTGCTGAAATGTTACAAACAATGTGGCACAGATTTTTGCTCCTTTTACCTTATTTCAAAGTAGACTGGTGTAGGAACCTATACTAAAAACCTACACCAATCTTCAGTCCCTTATTGTTATTTTATTATTTGTGTGTTTTCCCTCTTTCCCTCAGTAGCATAGCAAGCTGTTTGGGGAATGACTAGACCTCAAAGGTGTAGGAAAAAAGGGGTATAGTGTCTGTGAAAAGTGAAAGTTAGCTTCCCAGTTGTGTCCAACTCTCTACGACCCCATGGACTGTAGCCCACCAGGCTCCTCTGTCCATAGAATTCTCTAGGCAAGAATATTGGAGTGGGTAGCCATTCCCTTCTCCAGGGAATCTTCCTGTCCCAGAGATCAATAAAACCTACCTAAAGTGGATTTGCTTTTTATTATCACCATGCTGAAACAATTCTAAACAATATTAGTGATAAAACTTGCTTCCACCTAAAGTAATCTTGCTTTTGTTCTAAATATTAATAGCTATTGCAATTATGGCTGAGTTTTTATATGTGTCAAATAAGAACAATTTTATTACTTATCCTCTAAACAAAGACAGTATTTTCCTTAGATGTTAATTCAAAGAGCCTCAGTTACAGTTGCCTCCCATATAGGTGTGGATTTAGCTACATGCATTTATTTGGAGAGTAATTTCCTAAGGTTACAGATCTTTGACTTGCTTCCAGCACTGTTGGTGTCTTCATCCCCTAAGATATCACATATTGCTGCCTTCAAAGAGTAGACTCAAAATAAACAATGATAGTGCAATGATTATAAAGACAAAGAAACAGAACTTGATTTATCTCAATTCTATCATTCTGTGACAACATGGAGTTTTTATTTGTGCTTAAAATATTTGAGGGCTTCCCAGGTGGTCTAGTGGTAAAGTATCTGCCTACCAACGCAGGAGATGCAAGGTTCGATTCCTGGTTCAGGAAGATTCCCTGGAGTAGGAGATGTCCACTCCAGTATTATTGCCTGGAAAATTCCCTGAATAGAGAAAGGAGCCTGGCGGCTACAGTCCGTGGGGTCACAAAGAGTCGAACACAACGGAGTGACTGAGCAGCAGCAGAACATTTAGAACTGGAACAGTGAGCAAATGAAGAAGGATAATATTTCGTAAAGGCAAATTTTATAGGTGTGAAAAATGTACATGCATATGCAAGAAATATATTTATTTCATCTTATGGTTATTACTAAAAATAATTTTCTCAGATAAAGGAGAGAAGGTATTTTTAAATGATCTACTCTGAGGTCAGATAACTAGAAACACCAGTGACCACTGCTGCCCATCTTCCTTGCCACGCCTCTTTCAATTGGTATGTGTAACAGAATGCTGACTTTGATTAGCAATAGATATGATTAAGGGGACACATATTCAGAATCTTACTGTTACTGAAACAAAGCATCAAATTCACATTTCACTTAAGTAATACAAAACCAATTTTAGAATACCCCTGAAGGGTTATAACAAAATCATAAATAAGCTATAAATAATCAAATTAGTATGTCAACACATATGTAAAACACAGACCTATGTATGTGTTTTGTGCATCTTATTTTATGTATCTTCTTGGAAAAAAGTTTAAACATCCTTTTATTTAGCTTTTAGATGAAAGAGGAAATTAAAACTGAAAAAAACTGAAAATCATAACATTCAGAAGTCAGTGGCAAGGAGAAGGGGCTACATAGCATATCTGTGAAATGTAGATAAGATAGAATTGAAAGAAAAATTCAGTTTTAATGTCTTTATTGGGGATAAAAACATAAAATAACAAATTAAAATTTTGGTTCAAGTAGCTAGTGGGAATATTAACTCTATATAAAAAAGAAAAAAAATAGGATAAAATAGTTGTAATAAATATAATAAATATAAATACATTTATATTGTAATAAAATTTTAATTATTTAGAAGAATTAATAATGTTTGCCTCATATAAATTAATAAGGAAACGGCAAAAGAAATACTTATTTAAATGGAACTAAAAATATGGAAAGGCAGGAAACATAAGGAATATGCTTAAACTCATTTGCCAACAAGAAACTGCAAACTAAAATAAGAAAATAAAATAATTTTCTATTGCATGAGCAAATTTTATTACTGATAACATCAAATGATAGAAAAGCTGAAAAAAATCAGATTTCTGATACACTGTTGATGTAATTTGAATTAGTGCAGCCTTTTGGAAAAAAATTGTCAGTACTTATCAATATTACAAGTGATATACCCTTTTGATCTGACAATTTAATCTAGAGAAATTTATTTTACAGAAAGATTTGTTCACATGTTCACAAAGATATTTGTATAAGAATATTTATTACATCTTTATTTATAGTAAGAAAAATAGGAAACAACTTAAAAGTCAGTTAACTTGGCATTTTATCTTATGGAATATCATGCTGTCATTAAATAGAATGATACAGATCTGTATGTACTGAAATAAACTCAAACTACCTTATTCCTAAGCACTTTATTAAGTGAAGAAAGCTAACCCATGGGAAAATGTATACTATGATCGCCTTTTTGGAATTTTTTTTTAACTTAAGTAAATATGTATACCCATCCCTGTAAATTAATGCATAGAAAACAATCTGGAAAAACACACATCAAACTGTTTCTTCATGGTGTGGCATTGGAATTGGGGTAGGGAAATAGTAGAAGACTTTTATTTTTCATTCTATATGATTTTGTATTATCTGCAATTCTTTCAAGAACGCATTTATGAAAACTGTGCAATTGTGATATATAGACTGATAGATAGCCTTTAAAATTGGTACAAAGGATAGTACAAGAGTAGTAAATGGAAAACAGTCCAGAAACTAACAATGAAGACAGGATAGTTGTAGAATAATCTCTGGAACCAGCTTGCCTGAGTCTAAATCTCACAACTATGTGATCTTGGGATGGTAATTAACCTCTTTGTCTCAGTTTATTCATCTGTGAAATAAGGGTGGTTAATGGAACATTACCCAAGTGAATATGTGTAAAATCCTTAGACCAGTGTCTAAGCATGTATAAAGCACTCCATGCATATATAAAAAGAATGTTAGCTATTCTTGTTAAAGTCAATAGAGGAGCATTTGCCAAGAAGAAATGTTTGATATTCTCAAATTGGAAATTGATGAGAAATGAAAGGAAATAACTGAGATGTTATTTTCACATTTGAAAGGACTAAACCAAGAGAATAGTCCTCAGGTAATAAACAGCAAGAAGTGGGGGGCACCAAAAATGCTGATACCTTTAACTAATATGCAAGAAAAGAAAGAAGTGATTATAATATAGATTAATTTGTGAGAATAAATTTAAAGGAAATGTTTTCAGAATAAAAGTGTTCAGTATGTTTGTAGCCTTGCATGACATTGGTCCCATCCAAAATGTCCATAAGACATTTTTTTTGCTAAGACATTTTGGTTCATGCCAAATGACCCTTGAAATTTGATCCTATCCAACATGTTCATGAGCATATTTGGTCTGTGCCATTTGGTTTTGGATAGGAACAAATATCAAGGACCTTTTGGCATAATGTTTTATGGACAATATAGACAGGACCAAATGTCTGCTAACTGTTGATTTCAATGGAGAAAAGGAATCAGTGGACAAAAGATGAAAGGAGAGTTGGGAGAGAAGGGTGACTGGTGGAAAGTGACCCCAGAAGGTACAGAAGGAGATAGAATCAGTAGCACAGAATAATATGGTAGGAAATTATTTCTAAATAAGATTTGAAGCATGGATCCAGCATTCTGGGAAAAAAACTTACACAGAACTGTAACTCCAGAATTTGGAATCTGCTTTGTACTGAGAGTGCTTACATATTGGATATAGAGGAAAGAAGCAGTTGTCATGGTGGCTTAGGAGATGAGTATGGCTATCAAACTGAATGACAAATTAGGGCATTAGAAGGACAGGAGGAAATTTCAGAGCCTCAGAACTGTTAGTGAAAGTTTTAAAGAATTATGGAGATATGAAAGTGAAAGTGAAGTTGCTCAGTCGTGTCCGACTCTTTGTGACCCCATGGACTGTAGTCTGCCAGGTTCCTTCGTCCATGGGATTTTCCAGGCAAGAATACTGGAGTGGGTTACCATTTCCTTCTCCAGGAGATCTTCCCAACCCAGGGACTGAACCCAGGTCTCCCACTTTGTAGGCAGACACTTTACTGTCTGAGTCACCAAGGAAGTCCAAGTGAAGATACGAGAGAAACTTAAATCTAGGTGTGGAAGCATAAGAGTGTGCTAAATCAATCAGTTACAAGAAACTCTGAAGTTTCAGTTATATTTTCAAACTTCTTCAGCATAGGAAATAATGAAATTGGTGAAATGAACTGTCTGCATACATCTATAAGGGATGTAGATGTTCTGTTTTTGTTGCAATTGTTTCTTTTAGAAGTTTGGTAGCATTTTGAATAGAGCTTTCCAGGTGGCTCCTGCCAATGCAGGAGAAGTGGGTTCAATCCCTGGAGAAGGAAATGGCAACCCACTCCAGTATTCTTGCCTGGGAAATCCCACGGATGGAGGAGCCTGGCGAGCTATAGTCAATGGGGTCACAAAGAGTTGGACACAACTTAGCCACTGAACCACCAGCATTTTGAATACCATGTATTTAATTAATGTTAAAATGCATTCAGTCATAACACACTGCATCTACTACTACTTTTTTTTGGTACTTTGTTTTTTAATAAAATAGAACATTTAACATATTTGTTACCCTCAAATATTAGTTTTTATAATTTGAAAAGAGACATAGAGAAAAACCACAAACATAATTTTAGCAATGTCAATTACATCTAATTCTGCTTGTTTCTGTCACGTTCTAAATCCCTCACCAAAAGTTGAAGTATAGGGAAAGATGAGATGGGGGTAAAGAGTGGGCATGGGGACAAATGAAACAAGAGGGACATATGACATTTATCCCTCCACATACTTGACATGTCTTTCCCATGCCTAAACTATTCTAATGAAACTTCTTTCTTCTTTGGCAGATGTTTTGGAAGAAAACAGATGAAGGGTGGACAGACATAGAGTAAGTAAAAAGAGACCCTGTATACCTTTGTGACAAGGAAATGTATTTTTGTGCATACATTCATGGATCCATGAAACTTTTAAGACTATATCTCACTTTAAGTAAACTCATTTGAAAATAATAATTGATACATGCAAGAAAAAAAAACAAAACAAAAGGTTATTGTTTACTTTAGAAAAGATTATTTCCTGTCAAGAATGTTTTCTCTTGAACTTCTTTAAATTAGCAAGTGATCCCCAGGGCAATAAACCTAAGAATTGAGTTACAGTCCTTCACAAATGTATCATTATTTGCCCAAATTCTAAAAGCAGAAACATAGTGATGCAAACTGTGGGTCAGTAATAATTTTTTTTTCTTGATGCCATTCTAAATGCCATTGGTACTGAAATAGAGCATGAGTTGAATGTAAACCATCCAAAAATATATTTTTTTAAATCTATGAAATATGCACCAAAAGTATCTGAATACAAAATCTAACTTTTTTCCTCAGCCTCCCTTGGTTGGGGACGGGGGCAGCCGTTACCGACTTAAAGACAGCTAGTTTGCCCACAACTCCAGATTTGAATTTAGCCACTGTAGGGGATATCACCAAGAGACAGTCAATGTAAGTCACAGCAGTGCACGTAAGACTAGCTTAGGGGTGGAGGCGGGCGGCGAGGGATAGAGGTTGAAGGGATTGAGGCTGAAAACATAGGCCCTGGCCTAGGGACACTGAACTGAAGGGACAGGATGGCCCCTGGGGACTAATCTCTAGCTCTTAGGGTCTATTGTAGGCAAGCACGATGATAATTTTACAAGCCTAATTACCTTTTTGGTGGGTAGAGAGGTTTTCCTAAGCTATTTATAAAGTGAAATTGGAAGAATTAATGAAAAGGAGGTTTCTGCTCAACAAGTGAATTGGCTGAATTAGAAGTATTTTCTGCTTTGTCATCTATAAAAGTCAAGAAAATGTTATATAATATACTTTTGAATATCTATTTTGTTTTTCTGATTTTATATCTGTGTTATACTTAGAGTGGAAACTTTGCTTGGCTTTATCCCTTTTTGATATCTAATTAAACCTGATTTAGTGGAGAATTTATCAGCATGCCTTTTTCCTCATATTTCATTTATGGATATGGACAGACACCCATTTTTACCATGCACTGTATGTTGAAAGATCAAATACATCAGCATAATTTAAATAAATCTGAGCCCTATAAATTCCCACTGGATACAAGACCACAAATGGAAACAAGAACAAGGGCATGTTCAATGACATTAAAATGCAACTAATTTAAAACACAAAGGAAATACATTTCTATGGAGCGCCTAATAAATCTACAGCACTCATTTCCACAAGATTTTAGTGAGCCAAATACCTCAGCAAATTTCAAGAAAGAATTACACATTCATAGCACAGGAAAAAAATATTTGTGGCTATGAAGCTACATGAACTATCAATTTCCATGCTTTGTTTTTGAGTTGAAAGAGATTCCAGCCAACTTCCTAGATTAGTAAAAATTGCTTGATAATTAGGGAATGTGCTAAAATAAACTAGATTTGAAGGTCTTCATTTACTTAATTCTTTTATTTGACTGATGGGTTTATTTCAAGTAGCACTGGGGATACAGAAATGGCAGAATGTTTTCTTGGCTATCTTTGAATTGATTACACCAGTAGATCATTAGTATAACTGAATCAGTCTCCTGCAAAGATTGGATGATATGCAGAAACAGTCTTTTTTTTTTTATGGTAAGACAAATATATTTGTATAAGAATATTACTGGAGGAAAAGAAAAGAACAGCAGAATGATAGGAGAGTGAATGAGAGCTGGAAGAGAGAAAGAAGAGAGAGGTGATCACGTGGCTGGCATCACAGAGTGGTTCTGAGCCAAAACAGAGGTACCAAGTCAAGTTTAGCTAAGGAACTAGCTAAAGCCTTTGTTTTCCCTCCTTATTTCAAATGCTTCTTGTTTTTTTTTAATTTACTGGTTTTATTTTTGGCTGTGGTGGGTCTTGTTGCTGTGCACAGGCTTTCTCTAGTTGCCCAGAATGAAGGCCACTCTAGTTGTGCTGCAAGGGCTTCTCGTGGTGGCTTCTCGTTGAGGGGCACAGGCTCTTGGGCACGTAGGCTTCTCCAGTTGCAGTTCACAGGCTCCAGAGCACAGGTGCGTTAGTCGTGGCATGTGGGCTCAGTCGCCCCACGGCATCTTCCCAGACCAGGGCCTGAACCTGTGTCTCTTGCCTTCCAAGGCAGACTCTTAACCACTGGACCACCAAGGAAGCTCCACAAATGTTTCTCAATGCATAGTCTTCCATGTAATGTGAATCCCCATGTTTTCCTTTTTATTCCTCCTCTCATACCAGCCATTACTAAAGAAGAGACGCACAAGTAAGCTTCCCTTTATCCAGAGACCTTCTTAAAAGTATCTCTGAGGTTTAAGAAAGTCAAATGTCCCTTCCTATGAGCACAACCTTCTGAAGTATCATCTGTGAACTCTCTGCAATTTCAAGGCCTTGATCTTTCCATTCTTTCAAATATTTTGTAAGCCATCTGTCATCCCCCAGGCACTATAATAGACTCTGGAGATATGTCAACAAAGTAAAATATTCTGCTCTCAGGAGCTTACATGCTACAGGGAGAGGGGAGATGGGAGAGAAGATACATAATAAAATAAAAAGTAAAGCATTGATGGTAATAGATGCTAGGGAAAAAGACAAGTCAAGAAATAGGAGGGGTGTGTGTGTGTGTGTGTGTGTGTGTGTGTGTGTGTAGGCTGGGGAAATGGTATAGTTTAAATAGAGTGGTCAAGAAAATTCTCACTGAAAAACGTTGGATGGACACTGTAAAACATAAGGAGTGAGGTTGATATAAGGATGGTTCAAAGCAGAAGGAAAAAGGGGAATGCAAATTCTCAGAGACAGATAGTGATTCTGCATTTAATTTTGGTAAAGATGGGGACTTGGGGATCTTGACAGAATTGTGTCATTATCTGATTTGCCTTTTAATGGCTCATACTTAATTTGAGAGTAAACGATTTGTTTACTCATTGAGAGAAAACAAATCTGAAGTTTTGCATTGGTAGGTGTAGAGTGGATGATATAGAAGTTAAAGTCTTTAGTACAGTTGCAGAAATTAAAGTCATAAAAGTTGATGGGAACTTCCAACAGAAGCATATGAGAAGAACCCTGCTGGGTACTAACATGTAAGGGATGGAAAGAGATTAACTTAAAGAATTCAAGAAAGAACCTGTCAGAAAAGTATGAGAGGAAACAGTCATGAAAGGTGAATACTGTTGAGCTTCACTAAGGGCAGATAAGCTCAGACACCATGAATTTGTACTGACCTAAAAGTGGACTGAAGTATGGTTGTTTGATACATTTAGCAGTACTTCTGTGCCAGTAATAGCATAGAAGACTCATTGAAGAACTGGTTAACGTTGTGTTTTGCTAACCAGGTATGATAAACATTAACATCCAATAACTGAGATTTTAATGAGAGACAGTAGAGAATATATTCAGCCATGTGGTCTCAGGTAGGGAAAAGTAAGTAAGACCCAAAGAAGGATAAATAATGAGGAAACAGGAATCGAGAAATGATGTGTCTTGAGAATCTGAAGAGCAGATTTAGTAGGATGAGCTTGAAAATGAGAATAGGAAAGAGTTGTGTAGAGTGAGATATGGGTGCTTAAGATTTTTAATGGGAAGCATAATATAGCAAAATCTAATTATATTGAACTTAAAAGTTGATGCCTTTGCTTAATGTGTCTTAGACTATAGGCAGTTTCATTTCATGATATAGATTTAACTATTCTCTTTTAACTTCTTTTGTTGTTGTCATAAAACCCCAAGTTAAAGGATTCTCTTCCAGGTGTTTTAGTTAGAAACATCTGTTCTAGTGTATACCAACTGACCACTGTAAGCAAGACCATGGGCCCCAGTGTAGGAAAGCTGCCTCATCTTGCAGAATCTTCTTTTCCCTAGGCTTTTTGCTAAGTTAGTGGATATGAGCATTTTACACAAAACTTACATAGTTTTAGGGAGTCCAAACCTCACGAAAAAAGTTTTGGCTGTGATTAGACCACTGAATGCTAGTTTAGTGTTTTTTTGGTTAAATAGTTTGGAATGAAAGCATTCATACTCATTATTTAATAAAGTGAAAGAAAATCAGATATGTAAAGGCAAAGATGTTATTTAAATAGAAATGTATTGTATTTACATGAAATGTAAATGTATTTACTCTCAAATATGATTTCCAGAGGTTAGATGAGTAGATAGATAGATCTTAGTTTTAATTTTAAACTTAAGTTGAATAACTCTCTTGAAGCAAGGCAGCATTGTTGACTGCTTCTGCTTATACATCTCCAACTTTTCCTCTTTTTCTTTTCTTTTTTATTGAAGTATAGTTGATTTTACAATGTTGTGTCAATTCCTACTGTACAGAGAGTGATTCAGTCATATATATATACCTGTGCTTTGCGTAGTTGCTCATTTGTGTCCACCTCTTTGCCGCCCCATGGACTGTAGCCTTCCAGGTTCCTCTATCCATGGGGATTCTCCAGGCAAGAATACTGGAGTGGGTTGCCAAGCCCTCCTCCAAGGGATTTTCTCAACCCAGGGATTTAACCCAGGTCTCCCATATTGCCAGCGGATTCTTTACTGTCTGAGCCACTAGGGAAGCCCATAAATATACACATACATTCCCTTTTATAATTTTCTTTTTCCATTATGGTCCATCACAGGACACTGAACATAGTTCTCTGTACTACATGGCAGGACTCTATCATCCATCCATTCCACATGTAAAAGCTTGTATCTGCTAACTCCAACCTCCCACTCTGTCCCTCCCTCAACCTTCTCCCCTTTGGCAACCACCAGTATGTTCTCTATGTCCATGGTTCTGTTTCTGTGTAATAGATAGGTTCATTTGTGTCATATTTTACATTCCACATATCAGTGATATCATGCAGTATTTATCTTTCTACTTCTGACTTACTTCATTTAGTAGTAATCTCTAGTTGCATCCATGTTGTTGCAAATGGCATTATTTGTTTCTTTTTATGGCCTAGTAGTATTCCATTGTATTGCTAGTAAAAGCAGGTCACATGTAAATGTACCACATCTTCTTTATCCAGTCATTGTTCAGGGACATTAGATTGTTTCCAGGTCCTGCTATTGTAAATAGTGCTGCTATCAACCTCAGTCAGTTCAGTTCAACTCTTTGCGACCCCATGGACTGCAGCACGCCAGGCCTCCCTGTCCATCACCACCTCCCAGAGTTTACTCAAACTCATGTCCATCAAGCTGGTGATGCCATCCAACCATCTCATCCTCTGTCGTCCCCTTCTCCTCCTGCCCCCAATCCCTCCCAGCATCAGGGTCTTTTCCAGTGAATCAACTCTTGCATGAGGTGGCCAAAGTATTGGAGTTTTGGCTTCAGCATCAGTCCTTCCAGTGAACACCCAGGACTGATCTCCTTTAGGATGGACTGGTTGGATCTCCTTGCAGTCCAAGGGACTCTCAAGAGTCTTCTCAAACACCCCTTTGCACTCATCTCACAGGCTAGTAAAGTAATGCTCAAAATTCTCCAAGCCAGGCTTCAGCAATATGTGAACTGTGAACTTCCAGATGTTCAAGCTGGTTTTAGAAAAGGCAGAGGAACCGGAGATCAAATTGCCAACATCCGCTGGATCATCAAAAAAGCAAGAGAGTTCCAGAAAACATCTATTTCTGCTTTATTGACTATGCCAAGCCTTGACTGTGTGGATCACAATAAACTGTGGAAAATTCTGAAAGAGATGGGAATACCAGACCACCTGACGTGCCTCTTGAGAAACCTGTATGCAGGTCAGGAAGCAACAGTTAGAACTGGACATGGAACAACAGACTGGTTCCAAATAGGAAAAGGAGTACATCAAGGCTGTATATTGTCACCCTGCTTATTTAACTTATATGCAGAGTACATCATGAGAAATGCTGGGCTGGAGAAAGCACAAGCTGGAATCAAGATTTCTGGGAGAAATATCAATAACCTCAGATATGCAGATGACACCACCCTTATGGCAGAAAGTGAAGAAGAACTAAAGAGCCTCTTGATGAAAGTGAAAGAAGAGAGTGAAAAAGTTGGCTTAAAGCTCAACATTCAGAAAACTAAGATCATGGCATTTGGTCCCATCTTCATGGGAAATAGATGGGGAAACAGTGGAAACAGTGTCAGACTTTATTTTTGGGGGCTCCAAAATCACTGCAGATGGTGATTGCAACCATGAAATTAAAAGACGCTTACTCCTTGGAAGGAAAGTTATGACCAACCGAGACAGCACATTAAAAAGCAGAGACATTACTTGCGAACAAAGGTCCATCTAGTCAAGGCTATGGTTTGGTGGAATAGATGCTCCCTATACGAAAGCTATGCATAAAATGAACTCAGAGGTTCCTCTTCGTCATGAATCTCCAAGTGTCCGTCTCTGATGTAAACCTGCAGAGGGAGAACTTGGTAATTCCCTGCAACAGAGTGAAATAAAAATTGTATGATCCTCAAAGATAATGCTCCCACAAGTAAATCTAGCAGCATAGACTTCTCCTTTTTCATTTAAACCAAATGTCCATTTTCCTGTAGCATGAATAGAGAAATTATCAAGAGAAAGAATTTCTCATAAAAGCTTAATTAGATGTTAAGAGAAATAAGCTAATAGAATTAATAAAAGGGAAGACAATAACAGGCATATTTTGATGAATAATGTCTACTAATGTGTTAAATTTGGAGTAAAATAAAAGTTATGCAAAGAAGTGGGAAAAAAGCAGAGAAAAGAAAAAGTAACAAAGTTCTCGAAGTATATAAGAAAATGAAGGAAGGAATGAGAGACAGCAATGAAAAGTAGATGTTGAAACAGAATTGAAGTTCCCACCATTTTTAAAAACATTATTTAACTAATAACATTGAAAGTATTAATATTAAACTACAGGGTAATTAGTAAACAGATAAAGATATTTTATTAAAATTCTGTTTACAAGCCACTGTATTTTTTAATGTACTACCATTGTAGTAGAACTGTCTATAATGTTTCTTTATATTATTGGATAGATTATTCCATATGGAGTTCATATGAAAACAGAGTAATCATACAATGTCTCCAATGCAGAGGACTCATTATGTGTGTACATTAATGAGAATATTCAATTCTACTTGAATAAACACAACCATAATACTAAAATTTTAATATTTTCTGGATGCCTAACTATTCCACCAGTGATTTAGGATTACCCACTTATTTAAAGTGTAATTGGGACATCCCCCAAAATTTAATGATTGCTCCTTTATTATAGCCATGTGCTCGGATTTATTCAGAGAGAGAACAGTTTCTGCAGCATCCTTTAAAAATAAAAAAATAAAAGTATCTGATTGTGATTGCTGTTTTGTAGGTTCAGACATTTAATGCATTCTTCCTTGGAAAAAAAATAACAACTAGGAGCAATAATCACAGGCAAAACTTTGCAACACCAATTGCCTTGAAAAGGAAACAAATATTTCCCCCACACACAAGAAAAAATACTGTCCATTCCTGTCAGCCTTTTCAACCTCTTTTGTGTTCCAAGAAATTGCGAGTAATGAAAACAGGGCAGAGCCAATCAAATGGGTGTGTATACTAGTGCACTGTGAGAGTTGAAAGCTCTGCATTTAAAATAAGGTTTATGCATAATTCATAGACTATGCATGTTTATGTAAATTACCAAAGGCGGAAGTATATACGAAACCAGAATCTGTGGTAAAATGACGATGTTATAATATACTGCTGGACTTGCATCTCGCCAATTCAACATACCCCCTTTATACTATTCTTGAAAATTACATCATGTGCCAGTTCACACTAGGAAACCTAATAAAACTTTGAGGCTTACACCCATAGTATATTTTTCAACATTTCTTTCAGATTCCGTTTATTATTAAACACTGAAACTTAGCCATATATAATTCAGATAGCCTGGGAATAAAGATGTGCGTACATATTCCTGTTAATGGGTGTTATATAAGTTGAGGGAAATAGAAACAGTGCCTAGAAATTTTATTTAAAGATGGGGAGGTTTTAGATGTATGGAGATTTCCACTTTTAAAAAATGGAGGAAATGAACTCTTCCATCACTGGAAACAGAGTCAGTGAATTTTGGAAGGTAAAGTAGTATTTGGAAGGCAACCTCCCACGTAACATGGAACACTGGTGTGGCTTCTGGTTGGTGATATTCAGCTCAGACTCACCTTCTGGGTTAAAGTGTCCTTTCCAATCAGTCATTGTGGGCTGCCAGCAGAGAAGAGCTTATTTGCATGAGCTCTCCACCTCCTGGTCAGCTGTGAAAATCTTGGCAGTGTAACATTGCAATTGGCAAAGGAATGTTTTTTTTTAAAAAAATTAATAAATAAGGGCTTCCAAAGAAAACACTGTCATAGAATTAAGTCCAGTGCACCTGAAATTCATTGCTCTGTTATCTCCTAAATTGTTATAAATATAGCAGGCATTTTGAAGTCACTTCTGTTTATTCCTTTCCTAATGTACTGTGTGAACCATTTTTCACATGTGTTAACATAGTATATGCAAATGGTGTTTAATGTGTTTTATTCACAGAATGCACTTACAAATCATTTTGTGTATGGGAGGGAGCAGTTGCCTCACTTTTGCATGTGAAACTGAAAAGGAGTACATATCACTACATTTCTCAAATGAGAGAAAATTTAAATGGAATGAGGAAGCCTACAGATGCTATAAGAGAAATTTTCTAGGTTTCTAATCCACCTCTGTGTACCTTTATCTCACTTCATATACTTTTCAAAATCTGTTGCTGAATTTCCCCCCTTAAGAATTTTAAGCTTTTGTCATGAGAAACAGTTATCCCTTCCATTATTCGTGCTTAGTTCCACGTATCCTGTTCCTGTTAGAAATTAAAAGGAAAAGCTCAGAAGCAGCAAACACTTACAGGTGAAGCAAAGATTAATTTAAACATTTGTGCTCCATGTACTACCACACTAACAGAATAATTTCTCACACATCTAATAGCCATGTATTTTATTTATGGCTATTAAAGACTTTCAAATAATTTGCAACAGAATTTATTTTAAATAGTTCTCATACACTAAACTACATAAATCAGTATGTTTTAAAAATGCAGAGTAGGTTAAATATTGAAAGTATATTAAAATTCCATTTTATATAATATTAAATATGTAACTAAAAAGAACATCTCTAATTGTGATAAAAATAATGTGAAGAATGTGTACAACATAATGCTTTTATTCTGCTAATTTATAGAAATAGGTCCCTAAATGGTTATTATTTTCATTCCATGTGTAGAATGACCAGGAAAAATGCTAGCAATTACTCGGTGAATGGTGTTCCATCCTGGCATGAAGCTATCACTAATTTGCATGCAGCATTGTTGGAGATGAAGCCTGTGACATGCAGATCATCATCAATGCTGGGAATTCACACTGCTGACTGTACCTCCTCATACAAACACATACTGCCACTTACGGATCAAAGGGAGTGTTGCCACTAAACTATTAAAACACATCACGCTCCTGGAATTTTAAACATGTCTAGAAGTGGGGTCTTTTAGAAGGAGGTTTTTTTCTTTTGTTATGTAAACAAAAGGAATTCTTTTAGAAACTTATTCTATGGAAATATTGGTCTTTTACCTACATTATCATGGTTTCCTCAAAGGAAAAAAAGGCATGTAGCACAACATTAAGATTTTAGTTATTTGATATGTTAGTATCAAAGACAGTGTAAATGTAGTTAGGAAGAAAATGTAAAAGTCTTCTTTAAATTTAAGAATAAGAAGGAAAAGATCAAAATGTAGATACAGTCCACTAATTTTTGAGCAGTGTCTTTTAGTAGCTTCTGTGGTGACATGAGTCCACAAACATAAACTCAAATGAGGCAACTTTTACGTCATTTATCAAATAGATAGACAAAAAAGAATTTTATTTTTAATTATTGGGATAATTATCTCTATTATTTCCTTTGTGTTGCATATATAATAACTGATTGACTTATTTCCTGCTATTCATCCTTATTTACTAAAAAAAACTAAAAATTTTTCTCTGTGCATTTTAGATTAAGTATTTTAAATTTAACATAATGAGGGATTATTATTATTTCTTGATATAAATAAAAGCTTAATTGATAACAAAATAGTGAATTGGTTGTGGAACTTGAGAATTACACTCTCAGCAAAAAGATATTTTTCTACCAAATTTTTGAGAGGACATGTGAATGTATTAGAGAATTTACGTTTGCCCTATGGGACTGTCTATAGTAGATTGTTCTATACATTATATGTCAAGACTTGTCTATTGAGGCAAATACAGGAGGTATGCACTGGAGTATAAATTATAAAGTATGCTTACAGGGTATTTTTTTTATCATGTCCTCACCCATTCTCTATTACCTTTCTTGTCCTCTAATTTTCATAAGGCTCTGTCGTGCATCTTATTTTCTATTTAGTGAAGAAGCTGAGTGATCGGTTATGTATGATAAGAGGAAAAATCAGTCAAATGTGGACACGGCTGGCCTGATAAGACTGAAATGAAGTATGCTTTTGGTTGTGTAATAATTTCCAGCTGTGTTCTAGTTTAAGAAACCATCCAACATGACACTCCTAGCTTAACTCAGTCACACATTTCATACAGGTAGTATTTTTCAGATGGCACCAAGTTAGAAGGGATTGCTAACACTTCAGAAGAGAAGATCAGAATTCAAAGTGACCTCGATAAATTGAAGAAACAGCATGAACCAGATGAAAACACTGGCTTGCCACAGGTTCTTCAGAGGGGGAAAAAGTCTAAGCTGGAATTCATCACTCATTTATTTATTCATTCATCCAGTATTTATTGAATTCCTACTATGTGCCAGCCACAAAGTGAATATTGGTTAATTTTAGTTTGGAATTCTGACCCCTCCTTTGATAACTAGTCATTTTAGGAAATAAATCTCTCTCAAAATTGTATGTTCCTGCATTGTGCAAAACTAACAGGTTTCAGAAAAAAATACAAGCAGATCAAGGAATACCCTCATCATACTGATATGTGTGTGTATAAATATATACATATATATACTATATATATATGTATATACACTCTTCATTCTTTTTAAACACAAGTCACTTTGAGGAGATAAAACATAGTATTTAATGTTTAACTTTGGGTTACAGTAGGTTGGAATGGGGTTCCCAGATAGTGCAGTGGTAAAGAATCTGCCTCCCAATGCCAGGAGACAGAAGAGACTCAGGTTCGATTTCTAGGTCAGGAAGATCCCCTGGAGGAGGAAATGGCAACCCACTCCAGTATTCTTGCCTGGAGAATGTCATGGAGAGAGGCGTCTGGTGGGCTGCAGTCCATGGTGTCACATAGAGTTGGACATGACTGAGCACACACACACACTTCCACAGGTTATAATAAAAGGAAGTAAAAGATATTTTTATACTGTTTATGGGGTTCTCAAGGCAAAGTTACTGAAGTGGTTTGTCATTTCCTTCTCCAGTGGACCACATTTTGTCAGAACTCTCCACCATGACCCATCTGTCTTGGGTGTCCCTACAGGGCATGGCTCATAGTTTCATTGAGTGGGCCTTAGGGAGCATCACTACAAACAAAGCTAGTGGAGGTGATGGAATTCCAGTTGTGCTATTTCAAATTCTAAAAGATGATGCTGTTAAATGCTGCAATCAATATGCCAGCAAATTTGGAAAACTCGGCAGTGGCCACAGGATTGGAAAAGGTCAGTTTTCATTCCCATCCCAGAGAAAGGCAATGCCAAAGAATGCTCAAATTACCACACAGTTGCACTCATCTCACACGCTAGTAAAGTAATGCTCAAAATTCTCCAAGCCAGGCTTAAGCAATACATGAACCGTGAACTTCCAGATGTTCAAGCTGGCTTTTGAAAAGGCAGAGGAACCAGAGATCAAATTGCCAACATCTGCTAGCTCATCGAAAAAGCAAGAGAGTTCCAGAAAAACATCTATTTCTGCTTTATTGACTATGCCAAAGCCTTTGACTGTGTGGATCACAATAAACTGTGGAAAATTCTGAAAGAGATGGGAATACCAGACCTTCTCACTTGCCTCCTGAGAAACCTGTATGCAGGTGAGGAAGCAACAGTTAGAACTGGACATGGAACAGACTGGTTCCAACTAGGAAAAGGAGTATGTCAAGGCTGTATATTGTCACCCTGCTGATTTAACTTATATGCAGAGTACATCATAAGAAACTCTGGGCTGGATGAAGCAGAAGCTGGAATCAAGGTTTCTGGGAGAAAAATCAATAACCTCAGATATGCAGATGACACCACCCTTATGGCAGAAAGCGAAGAAGAACTAAAGAGCCTCTTGATGAACATGAAAGAGGAGAGTGAAAAAGTTGGCTTAAAGCTCAACATTCAGAAAACTAAGATCATGGCATCCAGTCCCATGACTTCATGGCAAATAGATGGGGAGACAGTGGAAATGGTGACAGACTTTATTTTTGGGGGGCTCCAAAATCACTGCAGATGGTGACTGCAGTCCTGAAATAAAAAGACACTTGCTCCTTGGAGGAAAAGCTATGACCAACCTAGACAACATATTAAAAAGCAGAGACATTAATTTGCCAACAAAGGTCCATCTAGTCAAGGCTATGGTTTTTCTAATAGTCATGTATGGATGTCAGAGTTGGGCTATAAAGAAAGCTGAGTGCCGAAGAATCGATGCTTTTGGACTGTGGTGTTGGAGAAGACTCTTGAGAGTCCCTTGGACTGCAAGGAGATCAAGCCAGTCCATCCTCAAGTAAATCAGTCCTGAATGTTCACTGGAAGGACTGATACTGAAGCTGAAACTCCAATCCTTTGGCCACCTGATGTGAAGAACAGACTAATTTGAAAAAACCCTTTTGCTGGAAAGATTGAAGGCAGGAGGAAGAGGGGATGACAGAGGATGAGATGGTTGGATGGCATCACGGACTCAACAGACATGAGTTTGAGTAAATTCCGTGAGTTGGTGATGGACAGGAAGGCCTGGTGTGCTACCGTCCATGTGGTCACAAAGAGTCAGACATGACTGAGTAACTGAACAGTACTGAAAACGTATTTTACTAGTTAAATCTTTATATGCTAAAATTCAGGAATACTCAATTTACTTTTAAAAATTTGATTCCAGTAGTATTCTACCTTTGTTTTCCCCCTGCTGTCTTGAGGAAGAGTAATCATGCATCCTAGTTTGATTGGGACAATTGACATTTGCTTTTTCAGCCTAATTATTAGTCTCTTTCACTGTCAGAAGTGATCCACTTAAAAAATAAATTACGTGATTCCCCCTAGTTTGATCTGTGTACCCAAACAGTGTGCTTTCTGATGGTGTCAACTAAGATGTCATTCCTGCCCTTGGACACCTGGAGAGACATCAATATCAACAGGTCTTTTCAGAGGAAACCAAGGACCAGAAGGATGAACAGACTTCACAAAGGAGCTAATAGTCAAGAGGCCATTAAAACCATCAAATTTGAGAACATAGGTCAGTAATGACTAATTAACAACTTACCAGATATAGTTCATCTTTGAGCAAAAACCACATTAGATAGGTGTCTTTAACTTGAAAACCAGGTTCCCAAGACAAAATAAGCAGAAATGGTAACAGTATGTGATAGTAACATCCATAAGTAACTAATATATACCTATCTATAATGAAAGTATTTTCATTACTTTTCCAGACTTTTCACCATTCCTTGAAACGGATATGTATATGTTTTACTGGTAACCAAAATTTTATAACTATTTTATAACTGTTGTACCTAGGTTTTATTTCTCATAATCTTTTTCTCTTCTCAAATTTGTAGCCTTAGGTGTGAGGAAATAAAGAGTTAAATTTTTAAACAGCCACTGATATGCTCTCTAAAGCAATTATTCCTTCTGTCACCAAGAGATAAATGTACTACCACAAGACATTACAAATGTGCTCTTCTAGACTCTAATACAAATTACTGTCAGACCACACCACTTAAAGCCTTCGTGCTCTTATTTAGTAAAGCCAATTCCTTGTGATTTTTAAAAAATATATAAAGAAGAAAATATCTTGCTTTGAGGATTTAGAATACGTTTTAAAAAATTTTAACCTTTTTAAAATAACATTAGCTGCTTTTTAACTCTTTCAGTACCAAGATGCACAGACATTCTGGAGCAAGTAGGTGAGGCAGAGAGCCTCTGGTATTGGGGGAGTTTTCAATGTCTGTTAGGTATGCAGGAAGCACCTCTAATCAATGAAAGGAACACTGAAGTTAGCCCGTACTTCAAGCCTCATGAAGACAAATTTAAATTGCAAAAAATGTCAACTAACTTTACCTCCCATATAGTCTCACCCGAAGCAGAAATGATCTCAGGGTCACACAGAGCATATCAATGTGCCTAGAGAATGTGAACACAATGCATGCATCTAAGTTTGTGATTTTGCACTATAATTTTTTCAATTCCCTAGGTCTGTGAAAAGACAAATCTAATCAACAACACATTTTGAGGAAGCTGAACTTAAAAACAGAGCTACTTGGCAGCCCATAGGCCATAGAAAGGTGCCGCAAATTAGGCTATGAGTGAAGCAAGGTTGTGAGTGAGCACTTTTTTTAAAAAAATCTTTTTAGCAGTTTATTATGGACATTTCAAATATAGGAGAACAATGAAAGAATTTTGTAATGAACACATGTATACCTACTACCTAGATTCTACATTTATCACATATATTTTATCACACTCATTTCTTATCCTTCTATCTTTCTTTAACCTCATTTTGTTTTTTTTTCCTTTTTTTTAAATAAAAAAAAACTATTTTATATTGGAGCATACTTGATTAACAATGTTGTGTTAGTTTCACGTGTTCAGCAAAGTGATTCAGTTATACATGTATCTATTCTTTTTCAAATTCTTTTCCAATTTAGGTTATCACAGAATATTGAGTAGTGTTCCTGTGCTATACAGTAGGTCTTTGGTTATCTATTTTTTTAAATTTATTTATTTAAAATGAAACAAAGATGAACATATTTAATGATAAAAGATAAAATTCACAAATATAGCAGTGTATGCATGTTAATACCAAACTCCCAGACTATCCCTCCTCCTCACCCTTCCCTTGGTAACCATAAGTTACTTCTCTTAAGTCTGTGAGTCTATTTCTGTTTGTGAGTTCATTTGTCCTTTTTTTTTTTTTTTAAGATTCCATATGTAATTGATTTAATATTATATTTGTCTTTCTTCTTAATCTCCAAGTCCATCCATGTTGCTACAAATGGCATTATCTTATTCTTTTTAATGGCTGGGTAATACTCCATTGTACGTATGTACCACGTCTTCTTTATTCATTCACCTGTCGATGGACATTTAGGCTGCTGCCATGTCACGGCTATTGTAAATAGTGCTACAGTGGACATTGTGGTGCATGTATCCTTTGAAACCACATGTTTCTACAGATACGTGACCAAGAGTGGGATTGCTGGATTTTATGGTAACTTGATTTTTAATTTCTTAAGGAACCTGCATACTGTTCTCCACAGTGACTGTATCAGTTTACCTCCCACCAACAGCATTTATTGTTTATAACTTGTTTGATGACGGCTATTTTGACTGGTGCAAGGTGATAGCACATTGCAGGTTTGATTTGTATTTCTCTAATAATTAGAGATATTGAGCATCTTTTCATGTTCCTCTTAGCCATCTGCATGTCTTCTTTGTAGAAATGTCTAGGTCTGCCCATTTGTTGATTGAGTTGTTTGATTTTTTTTTTTCTCCTCCCTCTTTTTCTTTTTTTTTTATTTTTTTTATTAGTTGGAGGCTAATTACTTCACAACATTTCAGTGGGTTTTGTCATACATTGATATGAATCAGCCATAGATTTACACGTATTCCCCATCCCGATCCCCCCTCCCACCTCCCTCTCCACCCGATTCCTCTGGGTCTTCCCAGTGCACCAGGCCCGAGCACTTGTCTCATGCATCCCACCTGGGCTGGTGATCTGTTTCACCATAGATAGTATACATGCTGTTCTTTTGAAATATCCCACCCTCATATTCTCCCACAGAGTTCAAAAGTCTGTTCTGTATTTCTGTGTCTCTTTTTCTGTTTTGCATATAGGGTTATCGTTACCATCTTTCTAAATTCCATATATATGTGTTAGTATGCTGTAATGTTCTTTATCTTTCTGGCTTACTTCACTCTGTATAAGGGGCTCCAGTTTCATCCATCTCATTAGGACTGGTTCAAATGAATTCTTTTTAACAGCTGAGTAATATTCCATGGTGTATATGTACCACAGCTTCCTTATCCATTCATCTGCTGATGGGCATCTAGGTTGCTTCCATGTCCTGGCTATTATAAACAGTGCTGTGATGAACATTGGGGTGCACGTGTCTCTTTCAGATCTGGTTTCCTCAGTGTGTATGCCCAGAAGTGGGATTGCTGGGTCATATGGCAGGTCTATTTCCAGTTTTTTAAGAAATCTCCACACTGTTTTCCATAGTGGCTGTACTAGTTTGCATTCCCACCAACAGTGTAAGAGGGTTCCCTTTTCTCCACACCCTCTCCAGCATTTATTGCTTGTAGACTTTTGGATAGCAGCCATCCTGACTGGCGTGTAATGGTACCTCATTGTGGTTTTGATTTGCATTTCTCTAATAATGAGTGATGTTGAGCATCTTTTCATGTGTTTGTTAGCCATCTGTATGTCTTCTTTGGAGAAATGTCTGTTTAGTTCTTTGGCCCATTTTTTGATTGGGTCATTTATTTTTCTGGAATTGAGCTGCAGGAGTTGCTTGTATATTTTTGACATTAATTCTTTGTCTGTTTCTTCATTTGCTATTATTTTCTCCCAATCTGAGGGCTGTCTTTTCACCTTACTTATAGTTTCCTTTGTAGTGCAAAAGCTTTTAAGTTTCATTAGGTCCCATTTGTTTATTTTTGCTTTTATTTCCAATATTCTGGGAGGTGGGTCATAGAGGATCCTGCTGTGATTTATGTCAGAGAGTGTTTTGCCTATGTTCTCCTCTAGGAGTTTTATAGTTTCTGGTCTTACATTTAGATCTTTAATCCATTTTGAGTTTATTTTTGTGTATGGTGTTAGAAAGTGTTCTAGTTTCATTCTTTTACAAGTGGTTGACCAGTTTTCCCAGCACCACTTGTTAAAGAGGTTGTCTTTTTTCCATTGTATATCTTTGCCTCCTTTGTCAAAGATAAGGTGTCCATAGGTTCGTGGATTTATCTCTGGGCTTTCTATTCTGTTCCATTGATCTATATTTCTGTCTTTGTGCCAGTACCATACTGTCTTGATGACTGTGGCTTTGTAGTAGAGTCTGAAGTCAGGCAGGTTGATTCCTCCAGTTCCATTCTTCTTTCTCAAGATTACTTTGGCTATTCGAGGTTTTTTGTATTTCCATACAAATTGTGAAATTATTTGTTCTAGTTCTGTGAAAAATACCATTGGTAGCTTGATAGGGATTGCATTGAATCTATAGATTGCTTTGGGTAGAATAGCCATTTTGACAATATTGATTCTTCCAATCCATGAACACGGTATGTTTCTCCATCTGTTTGTGTCCTCTTTGATTTCTTTCATCAGTGTTCTATAGTTTTCTATGTATAGGTCTTTTGTTTCTTTAGGTAGATATACTCCTAAGTATTTTATTCTTTTTGTTGCAATGGTGAATGGTATTGTTTCCTTAAGTTCTCTTTCTGTTTTTTCATTGTTAGTATATAGGAATGCAAGGGATTTCTGTGTGTTAATTTTATATCCTGCAACTTTACTATATTCATTGATTAGCTCTAATAATTTTCTGGTAGAGTCTTTAGGGTTTTCTATGTAGAGGATCATGTCATCTGCAAACAGTGAGAGTTTCACTTCTTCTTTTCCTATGTGGATTCCTTTTACTTCTTTTTCTGCTCTGATTGCCGTGGCCAAAACTTCCAACACTATGTTGAATAGTAGTGGTGAGAGTGGGCACCCTTGTCTTGTTCCTGATTTCAGGGGAAATGCTTTCAATTTTTCACCATTGAGGGTGATGCTTGCTGTGGGTTTGTCATATATAGCTTTTATTATGTTGAGGTGTGTTCCTTCTATTCCTGCTTTTTGGAGAGTTTTAATCATAAATGAGTGTTGAATTTTGTCAAAGGCTTTCTCTGCATCTATTGAGATAATCATATGGTTTTTATCTTTCAATTTGTTAATGTGGTGTATTACATTGATTGATTTGCGGATATTAAAGAATCCTTGCATTCCTGGGATAAAGCCCACTTGGTCATGGTGTATGATTTTTTTAATATGTTGTTGGATTCTGTTTGCTAGAATTTTGTTAAGGATTTTTGCATCTATGTTCATCAGTGATATTGGCCTGTAGTTCTCCTTTTTTGTGGCATCTTTGTCTGGTTTTGGAATTAGGGTGATGGTGGCCTCATAGAATGAGTTTGGAAGCTTACCTTCATCTGCAATTTTCTGGAAGAGTTTGAGTAAGATAGGTGTTAGCTCTTCTCTAAATTTTTGGTAGAATTCAGCTGTGAAGCCATCTGGTCCTGGGCTTTTGTTTGCTGGAAGATTTTTGATTACAGTTTCGATTTCCTTGCTTGTGATGGCTCTGTTAAGATCTTCTATTTCTTCCTGGTTCAGTTTTGGAAAGTTATACTTTTCTAAGAATCTGTCCATTTCATCCAAGTTGTCCATTTTATTGGCATAGAGCTGCTGGTAGTAGTCTCTGATGATCCTTTGTATCTCAGTGTTGTCTGTTGTGATCTCTCCATTTTCATTTCTAATTTTGTTAATTTCGTTCTTCTCCCTTTGTTTCTTAATGAGTCTTGCTAATGGCTTGTCAATTTTGTTTACTTTTTCAAAAAACCAGCTTTTAGCTTTGTTGATTTTTGCTATGGTCTCTTTAGTTTCTTTTGCATTTATTTCTGCCCTGATTTTTAAGATTTCTTTCCTTCTGCTAACCCTGGGGTTCTTCATTTCTTCCTTCTCTAATTGCTTTAGGTGTAGAGTTAGGTTATTTATTTGGCTTTTTTCTTGTTTCTTGATGTAAGCCTGTAATGCTATGAACCTTCCCCTTAGCACTGCTTTTACAGTGTCCCATAGGTTTTGGGTTGTTGTGTTTTCATTTTCATTCATTTCTATACATATTTTGATTTCTTCTATGATTTGTTGGTTATTCAGAAGCGTGTTATTTAGCCTCCATATGTTTGAATTTTTAACAATTTTTTTCCTGTAATTGAGATCTAATCTTACTGCACTGTGGTCAGAAAAGATGACTGGAATGATTTCAATTTTTTTGAATTTTCCAAGACCAGATTTATGGCCCAGCATGTGATCTATTCTGGAGAAGGTTCCGTGTGCACTTGAGAAAAAGGTGAAGTTGATTGTTTTGGGGTGAAACGTCCTATAGATATCAATTAGGCCTAGCTGGTCCATTGTGTCATTTAAGGTTTGTGTTTCCTTGTTAATTTTCTGTTTAGTTGATCTATCCATAGTTGTGAGTGGGGTATTAAAGTCTCCCACTATTATTGTGTTACTATTAATTTCCTCTTTCATACTCGTTAGTGTTTGCCTAACATATTGCGGTGCTCCTATGTTGGGTGCATATATATTTATAATTGTTATATCTTCTTCTTGGATTGATCCTTTGATCATTATGTAGTGTCCTTCTTTGTCTCTTTTCACATCCTTTATTTGAAAGTCTATTTTATCTGATATGAGTATTGTGACTCCTGCTTTCTTTTGGTCTCCGTTTGCATGAAATATTTTTTTCCAGCCCTTCACTTTTAGTCTGTATGTGTCTCTTGTTTTGAGGTGGGTCTCTTGTAGACAGCATATATAGGGGTCTTGTTTTTGTATCCATTCAGCCAATCTTTGTCTTTTGGTTGGGGCATTCAACCCATTTACATTTAGGGTAATTATTGATAGGTGTGGTCCCGTTGCCATTTACTTTGTTGTTTTGGGTTCACGTTTATACAACCTTTCTGCATTTCCTGTCTAGAGAAGATCCTTTAGCATTTGTTGAAGAGCTGGTTTAGTGGTGCTGAATTCTCTCAGCTTTTGTTTATCTGTAAAACTTTTGAATTCTCCTTCATATCTGAATGAGATCCTTGCTGGATACAGTAATCTAGGTTGTAGGTTATTCTCTTTCATTACTTTCAGTACGTCCTGCCATTCCCTTCTGGCCTGGAGGGTTTCTATTGATAGATCAGCTGTCATCCTTATGGGGATCCCTTTGTGTGTTATTTGTTGTTTCTCCCTTGCTGCTTTTAATATTTGTTCTTTGTGTTTGATCTTTGTTAATTTGATTAATATGTGTCTTGGGGTGTTTCGCCTTGGGTTTATCCTGTTTGGGACTCTCTGGGTTTCTTGGACTTGGGTGGCTATTTCCTTCCCCATTTTAGGGAAGTTTTCAGCTATTATCTCCTCGAGTATTTTCTCATGGCCTTTCTTTTTGTCTTCTTCTTCTGGAACTCCTATGATTCGAATGTTGGGGCATTTCACATTGTCCCAGAGGTCCCTGAGGTTGTCCTCATTTCTTTTGATCCTTTTTTCTTTTTTCCTCTCTGCTTCATTTATTTCCACCATTTTATCTTCTACCTCACTTATCCTATCTTCTGCCTCCGTTATTCTACTCTTGGTTCCCTCCAAAGTGTTTTTGATCTCATTCATTGCATTATTCATTTTTAATTGACTCTTTTTTATTTCTTCTAGGTCTTTATTAAACAGTTCTTGAATCTTTTCAATCTTTGTTTCCAGGCTATTTATCTGTAACTCCATTTTGTTTTCAAGATTTTGGATCATTTTTATTATCATTATTCTAAATTCTTTTTCAGGTTAGATTCCCTATCTCCTCCTCTTTTGTTTGACTTGGTGGGCATTTTTCATGTTCCTTTACCTGTTGGGTATTTCTTTGCCTTTTCATCTTGTTTAGATTGCTGTGTCTGGAGTGGGCTTTCTGTATTCTGGAGGTCTGTGGTTCCTTTTTATTGTGGAGGATTTACCCAATGGGTGGGGTTAGATGATTCACTTGTCAAGGTTTCCTGGTTAGGGAAGCTTGCGTCAGTGTTCTGGTGCGTGGAATTTGATTTCTTCTCTTTGGAGAGCAATGGAGTGCCCAGTAATGAGTTTTGAGATGGGTCTATGTGTTAGGTGTGACCTTGGGCAGCCTGTATGTTGACATTCAGGGCTATGTTCCTGCATTGCTGGAGAATTTGCGTGGTATGTCTTGCTCTAAAACTTATTGGCTCTTGGGTGGTGGTTGGTTTCAGTGTAGGTATGGAGGCTTTTGGACAGTCACTTATTACTTAAAGTTCCATGTAGTCAGGAGTTTTCTGGTGTTCTCAGGTTATGGGCTTAAGTCTCCTGCCTCTGGATTTCAGTTTTATTCTTCCTGTAGTCTCAGGACTTCTCCAACTATACAGCACTGATAAGAAAACTTCTAGGTTAATGGCGAAAAGATTCTCCCCCGTTAGGGACACCCAGAGAGGTTCACAGAGTTACATGAAGAAGAGGAGAGGGAGGAGGGAGATAGAGATGAGCAGGAGGAGAAAAAGGGGGACTCAAGAGGAGAGAGACAGATCTACGCAGCTGTCTGTTCCCAGAGTGTTCTCTGTAGCCCAGTCACCTACAAAGATTCACAGAATTGGATTGGGAAGAGAAGGGGAAAGGAGGAAATAGAGGTGTTCTGAGGTAGAAAACAGAGAGTCAAGATTGGGAGAGAATAATCTTCAGTTTAAAAATAGGGCTTCTCCTTTTTTTTTTTTTTTTGTAAGGTTATAGTGTATTGAAAATGAAAATTAAGGAGTAGTAGAGGAGGAGTACTAGAGGACTTTAAAAGAAATAAGAGAAAAAGAAAAATAGAAAATAGAAAAGAAAAAGGAAAGAAAAAAAAAAAAGAAGAAGAAAGAAAAAAAAAATTTTTTTTCTCCATAATTAAAAAAATCGTAAAAATCTATGGAAATGAAAGTTAAGGAGTAATGGGGGCGTAATAGGGAATTTTAAAGGAAAATAAAAGAGAAAAATAAAAAAGAAAAAATAGAAAAAGAAAAAAAAGAGAAAAAAGTAAAATTATATCTAAGAGTTTCTCTGGAGCTGTTGCGGTCAGTGTGGGTTCGGCTCAGTTTCAGATAGCTCCTCGTTCCAGCTTACACTTCTCAATATCTACAGGCCCCTTCCGGTGTAGTCGGTGTTTTCTACAGGGATTTTAATCTGTTGCACCAGTCCCTTCTGAAGCGGTTCCACGCCGCTTTCTCCGTCTGCGCTGCTCAGGCTCCCGGCTGTTCTATATGGAGCGCGCCCCGTGCTGCGCGAGGTTCCAGCCCTCGGGTGTTCCACAAAAGCCCGGAACGAAAAGCTGCGCCCGCTCTCTGTGCCTTCCCCGTCAGAGCAGTCCAGGCAGCGAGGGCCTTGGTGGGCGCACTCTCCCCAGGTGTGGCGCGCCCACTCCCTTCCACTGTCCCAGTTTCAGTTTCCTCTGGCGCCAATCGGGTGCCTGCGCCTTCCGCCCTCCGCGTCCCCAGCCCCAGTCCCCGACCGCGCCGGTCAGGTGCCTGCTCCCTGTGTCTCTCCGCGACCTTCCCCTCCCCCCTGCCTCCTGCCTCCGGAGGGGCTGGGCCGGTCCGCAGCCTGCGAGCTCTTCTCTGGATTTTCTCGGTCTCTTTGTTCTGCGAACGGCCAGCAGTGAGTCCGGGCTGGTTAATTTACTCTTTCTTTTGGTCTCCCACAGTTCAAGTTGGGAACTCACAGAAGCTCCCTCCGATTGTCCTCAGGGCACTCAGGCCCGGACCCTACCCCAAGCAATGCCGCCTAAGACTCCCTTCCCGGGACGGATGTCCATCCTTAGCTCTTTTGTCTCACTTTTTGTCTTTTATATTTTGTCCTACCTCCTTTCGAAGACAATGGGCTGCTTTTCTGGGCACCTGATGACTTCAGCTAGCGATCAGAAGTTGTTTTGCAAAGTTTGCTCTGCGTTCAGTTATTCTTTTGATGAATTTGTAGGAGAGAAAGTGGTCTCCCCGTTCTACTCCTCCGCCATCTTGGCTCCTCCTGATTTTTTTTTTTTTTTAATATTGAGCTTCATGAGCTGTTTGTAAGTTTTGGAGACTAATCCCTTGTTGGTCGCATTGTCTGTAGATAAAGTTCTCCCATTCTATTGATCATCTTTTTGTTTTGTTTACTGTACTGTTTTAAGTATTCCAGTCTGTAGATTGGAGAATGATGTAGAAATGCAGAGCAAAGAAAAGATATGATGTGAGCCTGGAAGACTGACCAGTCCTCAGGTGTGTTTCCAGACCAGCCTCGCAGGCCCCGCACTGCTTCAGCTGCAGGCCTCCACTCTAACCACCAACCCCATTTCATTAATGTCACTACAGCGGTCTTGTTTTGTTTTTCCGACCAAAAAAACCCATATATTTTGAGGAAAAAAGTGAAGAATTAAATAGATAAATAAGAAATAAGTGAGACAGAGAAATTGTCTTCATTAAAGAATAGAGGTTGTGTGTTTAAATTAACGGGAAATAGATGAAATACTATGCCAAGAAACATAGACTTTCTGGCTTTGAGACTCTTTATCATGAAAAAAATCTTGACACTTGATTTGAGAAACTTTCACTAAGCATAGAATACTACAACACCTTGGCCTTTCCTCCCAAATACAAACTATAACAGTGGGAGCAAACAGCTGTTGTTGCTCAGTCAGTTAAGTCATGTCCCAAAATGATCAATTCTTGGGCTTTAAGCCTACTTTATGGTCCAACTGTTACTTCCGTACACGACTACTGAAAAAACCATAGCTTTGACTAGACGGACCTTTGTCAACAAGGTGATGTCTCTTCTTTCTGATACGCTGTCTAGGTTTGTCATAGCTTTTCTTCCAAGGAGCAAGCGTCTTTTAAATATATGGCTGCAGTCACTGCAGTGATTTTGGAACCCAAGAAAATACAGTCTGTCACTACTTCCAGTTTCTTCCCTTCTACTTAACATGAAGAGACGGGACTGGATGCCGTGATCTTAGCTTTTTGAATGTTGAGTTTTAAACCAGCTTTTTCACTCTCCTCTTTTACCCTCATCAAGAGGCTCTTTAGTTACCCTTCAGTTTCTGCCGTTAGAGTGGTATCATCTACATATCTGAGGCTGTTGATATTTCTCCCAGAAATCTTGATTCCAGCTTGTGATTTATCCAGTCTGGCATTTCACATGATGTACTCTGCATATAAGTTAAATAAACAGGATGACAATATACATCATTGTTGTACCCCTTTCCCAATTTTGAACCAGTCCATTGTTCTATGTCTGGTTCTGTTACTTCTTGATCAGTATACAGGTTTCTCAGGAGACAGGTAAAGAGATCTGGTATTCCCATCTCTTTAAGAACTTTCCACAGTTTGTATGATCCACACGGTCAAAGGCTATAGCATAGTCAGTGAAGCAAAAGTAAATGTTTTTCTGGAATTCCCTTGCTTTCTCTATAATCTAGTAAATGTTGGCAATTTGATCTGTGGTTCCTCTGCCTTTTCTAAACCCAGCTTGTACATCTGGAAGTTCTCAGTTTACATACTACTGAAGCCTAGCTTGAAGGATTTTGAGCATAACCTTCCTAGCATGTGAAATGAGCACAATTGTCTGGTAGTTTGAGCACCCTTATTTCAGATTGGAATGAAAACTGACCTTTTCTAGTCCTGTGGCCACTGCTGAGTTTTCCAAATTGGCTGACATATTGAGTGCAACACTTCAACAGCATCATCTTTTAGGACTTGAAATAGATCAACTGGAATTCCATCACCTCCACTAGCTTTGTTTGTAGTAATGATTCCTAAGGCCCACTTGACTTCACTCTCCAGGGTATCTGGCTCTCGTGAGTGATCATACCATCAGGGTTGTCTGGGTCATTAAGATCTTTTTTGTATAGTTCTGTGTATTCTTGCTACCTCTTCTTAATATCTTCTGCTTCTGTTAGGTCCATACCATTTCTGTTCTTTATTTTGTCCATCTTTGCATGAAATGTTCCCTTGGTATCTTTAATTTTCTTAAAGAGATCTCTAGCCGTTCCCATTCTATTGTTTTCCTCTATTTCTTTGCACTGATCACTGAGAAAGGCTTTCTTATCTCTCCTTACTATTCTCTGGATCTCTGCATTCAATTGGGTAAATCTTTCCATTTTCCCCTTACTTTTCACTTCTCTTATTTACTCAGCTATTTGTAAAGCCTCCTCAGACAACCACTTTGCCTTCTTCCATTTCGTTTCCTTTGGGATGGTTTTGTTCACTGCTTCTTGCATAGTGTTACAAACCTCTGTCCATAGTTCTTCAAGCACTCTGTCTACCAGATCTAGTCCTTTAAATCTATTCATCACCTCCACTGTATAATCATAAGGGATTTGATTTAGGTCAGTCGTACCTTAATGACCTAGTGGTGTTCCCTACTTTCTTCAATTTAAGCCGGAGTTTTGCAATCAGGAGCATACGATATGAGCCATAATCAGTTTCAGGTCTTGTTTTTGTTGACTGTATAGGGGTTCTCCATTTTTTACTGCAAAGAATATAATCAGTCTGATTTCACATCTGGTGATGTCCATGTGTAGAGTCGTCTCTTGTGTTGGAAGAGGGTGTTTTCTGTGACCAGTGTGTTCTCTTGACAAAACCCTGCTAGCCTTTGCTCTGCTTCATTTTGTACACCAAGGCTAAACTTGCTTGTTACTCCAGGTATCTCTTGACTTCCTACTTTTGCATTCCAATCCCCTATGATGTAAAGGACATCTTTTTTTGGTGTTAGTCCTAGAAGGTCTTGTAGGTCTTCATAGAACCATTCCACTTCAGTTTCTTGAGTGTTAGCAGTTGGGGCATAGGCTTGAATTACTGTGATATTGAATGATTTGCCTTGTAAATGAACTGAGATCATTCTGTCCAATTTGAAATTGCACCTAAGAACTGCATTTTGGACTCTCTTGTTGACTGTGAGAGATGCTCCAGTTCTTCTAAGTGATTCTTGTGCACAGTAGTAGAAGTAATGGTCTTCTGAATTAAATTCTCCCATTCCTATCCATTTATTTCAGGATTCCTAAGACACTGATGTTCACTCTTGCCATCTCCTGTTTGACTACATCCAATTCATGGACCTGACATTTCAAGTTCCTATGCAATATTGTTCTTTACAACATAAGATTTTACTTTCACCACCAGACACATTCACAGCTGACCATTATTTCTGCTTTGGCCTATCTGCTTCATTCTTTCTGGAGCTATTAGTAATTGCCCTCTGCTGTTCCCAGCAACATATCGGACACCTTCTGATCTGGGGGCTCATCTTCCAGTGTCGTATCTTTTTGCTTGTTCATATTGTTCATAGTGTTCACATGGCAAGAATACTGGAGTGATTTGCCATTGCCTTCTGCAGTGGACCACTTTTTGTCAGAGTTCTTCAGTATAACCCGTCCGTCTTGGGTGAACTGGCATGGCGTGGCTCATAAATTCATTGAATTACACAAGCCCCTTCACCACGACAAGGCTGTGATCCATGAGGGCGGGAGGAAATAGAAAGGATCCTAATGCTGGGAAATATTGAAGGCAAAAGGAGAAAAAGAGGCAGCAGAGGATGAGATGGTTAGATAGCATCCCTGACTTAAAGGATGTGAATTTGAGTTAACTCCGGGAGATAGTGAAACACAAAGGAGCGTGGCGTGCTGAAGCCTAGCTGGTTGCCAAGAGTTGGACACAATTTATCTACTCTACAACAACAACATAATACTGATGATAAATCTTAACTTATTCTAGGACTTGAAATAACCAATCAAAAAAGCAGTGAAGAGCTAAGACCCAATATACATACTGTCAAATTATTGTTGTTGTTTAGTTGCTAAGTCCTGTATGACTCTTTGGGACCCCATGGACTGTAGCCTACCAGGCTTCTCTGTCCATGGGATTCTCCAGGCATGAATATAAGACTGTGTTGCCCTTTCCTTCTCCAGGGGCTCTTCCTGACTCAGGGATCGAACCCGTGTCTCCTGCACTGGCAGGCAGATTCTTTACCACGGAGCCACCATGGAGGCCTAAATTTAACTCTAAAATTAACTCACTAGATATTAATACCACCAAATTGTACACGTAAATGGTAAATTTTATATTATATACTATAATTTTAAAGTTAGAATTAAAAATATGGTTTGTTTAAAAAAAGAAAAATCTTTTGACTGTTTATGCCTCCTAAAATTCTAAGTTTTCAGCTTCCCTGGTGGCTCCATGGTAAAGAATCTGCCTGCCAATGTGGGGGATGTGGGTTCAATCCCTAGTTGGGGAAGATCCCACATGCTGCAGAGCAACTAATAACTGTACACCACAATTATTGAGCCTGTGCTCTCAAGCCTAGGAACTGCAACTCCTTAGCCCATGCACTGCATCTACTGAAGTCGGAGCACTCTCGAGTCAGTGTTCTTCAAGAAGAGAAGCCACAGCAATGAGAAGCCTATGCACCGTTAACTAGAGAACAGCCCCTTTCTCCACAACTAGAGAAAAGCCCACACAGCAGCAAAGACCCGGAACAGTCAAAACTAAATAAATTATTTAATAAAACAAATTCTGAGTTTTAGTTCTGAGCCAGTTGTTTGTGGAAATACCTAATTACTTAATGAGGAGCTGAGTGAAGGAAGAGACATCTCTGAGCCAGATTTTCTAAAACAGATGGGTTAGATGGGGTCAGAATAAGGCAGGCCTTGAGAATTGGTTAGTGTTATCTTAGGAATGTGTTTTAAATAAAACAAGTTTGGTCCTCCAGCCATCTTATTTTTGAGGTCTTTGTTACCATTATGGAGAGAGATTAAACAAATGACCAAGTAAAAAGAGGAGACAGGTGATAATTAAGAGCGGAAAAAATTAATTTTTAAATGTTCAGAAGCCTTGAGTACAGTGATTGCTTTGCTGTAACTGAGTATATGAGGACCATTAATTTGTTTTAAAAAAAGAAAGAAAAGTTGTTGGCACATCAAAGAATTAAGCAAAATAATCCCTATTGATATGTTCAAACTATGGTTAGGATGACTGTCAAATAAACCAAGATCTTCCCAACCCTGTAGAGAATGGTGTTTTTCAAGAGACCAGATGGCATCAGGATTGTATTTAATAATTTTTTTTCTTTTCAATTAAACTTCTAATGCTGAACAAATTCAAGTATCCTTATACAGTGCAAGCTAACATGGTACATTTCTCTACCACAAAATGTATGCCGTAGGGAATTAATTCAGTTAAATTCACACTCACGGACTATTTAATGGCCTGTGATAGCTCGCTAAGTGGTTCTTCAATGCCAGTCTCATGCTCCTTCTTTCTATTCATTGTTCTGTGCCAGAAACAACCTTTCCCTCTTGCTTTGTCTCTGTGAAATACCAAGCAAGACATCATCGATTAAAAACTGAAAGTGATAAGAAACTACCAACTGCCAGATCATTGTAAAAGCAGCAGGTCTGTTTCCTCAGGGGGAAGAAAAGGGCAGAAAACAAGGTTCCACATCGAATAGAATTATTTATAGCAATATTTTCTTCCCCATTTTGTAGAAAATAAAAGATATGAAAAAGCCACAAGGTTCTGCTCTTGTTTTGCATTTTAGTAATGTGCTGGCTGAAGATCTGAAGACAGAGATAAAAGGCTTTAAGGTTCTAGGTAATAAGGACTTCTGGATTTCTTCCCACTTACTTTCCGTTCACAGAAGTACCAGATGAGAGATCTTGGCTTTATGCATCAGTTCTAGCAATGTTGCTCTTCAGGGGAAACTTCCCACTGGAGCTTCCACCTCTCCTTTCATCATCCCTCCTTTGTTGGTAGGATATGTGTTGGTATAGCCTTTTGAAAATAGTTTTGAAATTAAAAACATGCGTACCTCTTGATCTTAACATTGCATGAATATTTCTGTAGGATTGTTTTTTGAGATGGGGGAAAGCAGCCCCTGACATCCAGGAACTGGCCTTACACAGGGAGGCCTGGATGGTTCTGACTGCTTATTTGGCACCCACAGCTAGAAGGAGGTGTTCTTCTGTTGGACATTTAAAAAAGCTCATAGAACACTAACACTGCCCAAGGTCACTTGGTGACTGTGATGGAGTGAGACCAAAGTAAAACTAAACAAAAAAGTCCTGGAGTCTTACCCAAAATTGCCAAACCAAAACCCAAATTCTGTGTTTTCAAATACCCTCTTATTGAGATGCCTCATGGTTCACCATGATGCATGATCTCCCTTATTGCAACAAGCAACAAACCCAAATTACTTTCTGGGGGTCTTCGGTAGAAGGGCAGAAACAGCTCTTTGAGAAATAATATTGCTTACAGCAATATTCGTAATAGCAAAAATTGGATCCAACCTATTAAGAAATATGAAAATGATTTGATATGTTATAAATACATCCATTTTATGAAATAGGCCTGGATGCATAGTTATTGGAATGGGGAAAAGAATGTTTAAGCTGTGCTGTTATTTTGGAGGAAAAGGGGAAGCAAGTTAAATAAAATCACAAAAAAATAGGATACTGTTTAAGAAAAAATCTGTGTGTGTGGTGTATATACAGAAAAAGTTCTGAAAGAATGCACATCAAACTCTTAGCGGTACAATGAGGAAGAGGTAAAAAGAAAATCTCATATTTCATGTTATGCACATCTATATTGTTTTAATTTTGACAACGTTCTGTAATTTTCATAAAGGACTATAATTTTTATTTTTTTAACTTATTTTTTTGTATTGGAGTGTATTTGACTTACAGTGTTGTGTTAGTTTTTAACGTACAGCAAAGGATTCAGTTATACCTATATCTATTCTTTTTCACCTTTTTCACATATGGGTTATTATAGACTATTGAGGAGCGATCCCTGTTGTCTATTTTATATATAGTAATGTTTATATGTTAATCCTCTCCTCCTAATTTATCCCCCCCACCATTTCTCTTTGGTAACCATAAGTTTGTTTTCTAAGACTGGTTTCCATAATGGCTGTACCATTTACATTTTCACCAACAGTGTAGGAGCATTCCCTTTTCTCCACCCTCTCTCCAGCATTTATTGTTTGTAGACTTTTTGATGATTACCATTTTCTGACCTGTGGGAGATGATACCTCATTGCAGTTCTGACTTACACATCTCTAATAATCAGTGATGCTGAGCATTTTTTTCATGTGCTTTTTGGCCATCTGTATGTCTTCTCTGGAGAAACGTCTGTTTAGATCTCCTTTCCATTTTTATTGGATTTTTTAGTTTCTGATATTGAGCTGCATGAGCTGATTGTATATTTTGTCAGATACATCTTTTGCAAATGTGTTGTCCCATTTTGTAGTTGTCCTTTCATTTTGTATATGATTTTCTTTGCCGTGCAAAAGTTTTTAAGTTTAATTAGGTCCCATTTATTTATTTTTGTTTCTGTTTTTTTTTTTTTTTTATTTTTCATTTCTCTCTGAAGTGGATCCAGGGAGATACTGCTGTGATTTGTGTCAAAGAGTGTTCTGCCTATATTTTCCTCTAAGACTTTTAGACTGTCTGATCTCACATTTAGGTCTTTAATCTATTTTGAGTTTATTTTGGGTTATGGTATTAGAGAATGTTCTAATTTAATTTTTTTACATGTAGTTGTTCAGGTTTCCCAGCACCACTTATTGAAGAGATTATCCTTTCTCCATTCTGTACTCTTGTCTCCTTTGTTATAGATTAATTCCCCAGAGATGCATGGGTTTATTTCTGGACTATTTTATCCTATTCCATTGATTCATGTGTCTGTTTGTATTCCAGTACCATACTGTATATATGACTATATTGATGATGTTGTTCAGACCTCAGTCATGTTCAACTCTTTGAGACCCCATGGACTACAGTATGCCAAGCTTCCCTGTCCTTCACCATCTCTTGGAGCTTGCTCAAACTCATGTCCATTGAGTCAGTGATGACATCCGACCATCTCATCCTCTGTCGTCCCCTTCTCCTCCCGCCTTCAGTCTTTCCCAGCATCAGGGTATTTTCCAATGAATCACTCCTTCGCATTAGGTGGGCAAAGTATTGGAGTTTCAGCTTCAGCATCAGTCCTTCCAATAAATATTCACAGTTGATTTCGTTTAAGATTCACTGGTTTGATCTCCTTGCAGTCCAGGGAACTCTCAAGAGTCTTCTCCAACACCACAATTCAAAAGCATCAATTCTTCTGCACTCAGTCTTCTTTATGGTCCAACTCTCACATCTGTATATGACTACTGGAAAAACCACAGCTTTGACTACATGGACCTTTGTTGGCAAAGTAATGTCTGCTTTTTAATATGCAATCTAGGTTTGTTGTAGCTTTTCTTCCAAGAAGCAAATGTCTTTGAATTTCATGGATGCAGTCACCATCTGTGGTGATTTTGGCACCCAAGAAAATAAAGTCTGCCACTGTTTCCATTGTTTCCCCATCTATTTGCCATGAAGTGATGGGACAAGATGCCATGATCTTCGTTTTTTGAATGGTGAGTTTTAAGCCAGCTTTTCACTCTCCTCTTTCACTTTCATCAAGAGGCTCTTTAGTTCTTCTTCACTTTCTGCCATAAGGGTGGTATCATTTGTATATCTGAGGTTGATATTTCTCCCAGCAATCTTGATTCCAGCTTGTGCTTCAGCCAACTTGGCATTTCACATGATGTACTCTGCATAGATGTTAAATAAGCAAGGTGACAATATACAGCCTTGACGTACTCTTTTCCCAATTTGGAACCAGTCTGTTGTTCCATGTCTAGTTCTAACTGTTGCTTCTTGACCTGCATACAGGTTTCTCAGGAGGCAGGTGAGAAGGTCTGGTATTCCCATCTCTTGAAGAACTTTCCACAGTTTGTTGTGATCCACACAGTCAAAGATTTTAGTGTAGTCCACACAGTCAAAGATTTTAGTGTAGTCATTGACAGAAGTCACTAAGCAGAATTTCTGGAATTCTCTTGCTTTTTCTATGATCTAATGGATGGCAGCAATTTGATCTCTGGTTCCTCTGCCTTTTCTGAATCCAGCTTGAACATCTGGAACTTCTCAATTCGCATACTGTTGAAGCCTAGCTTGGAGAATTTTGAGCATTACTTTACTAGCATGTGAAATGAATGCAATTGTGCAGTAGTTTGAACATTCTTTGGCATTGCTTCTTTGGGATTGAAATGAAAACTGAGCTTTTCCAGTCCTGTGACCACTGCTGAGTTTTCCAAATTTGCTGGCATATTGAGTGCAGCACTTTAACAGCATCATCTTTTAGGATATGAAATAGCTCAACTGGAATTGCATCTCCTCCACTAGTTTTGTTCATAGCAATGCTTCCTAAGGCCCACTTGACTTCACACTCCAGGATGTCTGGCTCTAGGAGAACGATCACACACCATCATGATTATATTGGTCATTAAGATCTGTTTTGTATAGTTCTGTGTATTCTGAAAGTGAAAGAGGAGAGAGAAAGGTTGGCTTAAAGCTCAACATTCAGAAAACTAAGATCATGGCATCTGGTCCCATCACTTCATGGCAAATAGATGGGGAAACAGTGAAAACAATGTCATACTTTATTTTTTTGGACTCCAAAATCACTGCAGATGGTGACTGCAGCCATGAAATTAAATGATGCTTACTCCTTGGAAGGAAAGTTATGACCAACCTGGATAGCATATTAAAAAGCAGAGACAGTACTTTGCCAACAAAGGTCCGTCTGGTCAAGGCTATGGTTTTTCCAGTGGTCATGTATGGATGTGAGAGTTGGGCGGTGAAGAAAGCTGAGCACCGAAAAATTGATGCTTTTGAACTGAGATGTTGGAGAAGACTCTTGAAAGTCCCTTGGACTGCAAGGAGATCCAACCAGTCCATCTTAAAGGAGCTCAGTCCTGGGTGTTCATTGGAAGGACTGATGCTGAAGCTGAAACTCCAATACTTTGGCCACCTCATGCAAGAGTTGACTTACTGGAAAAGACCCTGATGCTGGGAGGGATTGGGGGCAGGAGGAGAAGGGGACGACAGAGGATAAGATGACTGGATGGCATCACCAACTCTATGGACATGAGTTTGAGTAAACTCCAGGAGTTGGTGATGGACAGGGAGGCCTGGCGTGCTGCAACTTATGGGGCGCAAAGAGTCAGACACAACTGAGCGACTGAACTGAACTGATGTATTCTTGCCACTTCGTCTTAATGACTTCTTCTTCTGTTGATTACTATAGCTTTATAGTGTAGTCTGAAGTCAGGGAGCTTCATTCCTCCAGCTCTGTTTTCTTTCTCAATATTACATTGGCTGTTTAGGGGTCTTTTGTATTTATAGACAAATTTTAAGATATTGTTTGTACTAGATTTGCAAAAAAAAAAAAAAAGTTAGGGATTGCATTGAATCTGTAGATTACCTTGGGTAAGATAGTTGTTTTGACAATATTGATTCTTCTAATCCAAAAACATAATATATCTTTCCATCTGTTTTTGTTATCTTGATTTCTTTCATCAGTGTCTTATAGTTTTCAGAATACAGGTCCTTACCGCCTTAGGTAAATTTATTCTTAGGCATTTTATTATTTTTGATGTGATGGTAGATATGATTGCTTCCTTAATTTCTCTTTCAGATCTTTTGTTAGTGTATATAGATGCACAGGTTTCTGTTTATTAATTTTGTATCCTGCAAGTTTACCAAATACATTGATAATCTAATAGTTTTCTTGTAGCATCTTTAGGAATTTGTTTTTTATGTGTGTGAGTTAAGTTTTATCTGGGGCAAAATGAGGACTGCAGCCCAGGAGGCAGCGTCTCAGATAGCTCTGAGAGACTGCTCCAAAGAGGCAGTGGGGGACAGACTATATATAAAGTTTTTGTGAAGGGGGACTTCAATACCATGAAGCACTCATTTTACAAAAGGCTTCTTGTTAATCATGAGGATCTGATATCACCATGAAGGGATTTAGTGTTTCTCTAGATATGAGGAGATGCAAGGATTGAGATCATAAAATCTGTTCCTAAAAACATCCAGCTATCTAAGGACCTGTCCCACCAGATTCCCTGGAGCACAGAATGCCTCACTCCACCATGAACTCCCCCCGGGGTTGTTGAAGGTCAACAGCTATAGCAGCATGGGGTTCAATCTCCGCAGAGCCAGATGGCAAACGCCTTTTGTTCATTGTTGGTAAGTGCCAGCTTGTAGTTGACACAGCCCCCTTGTGGTCATAAATCTAACCATACTTCCAGGGGCATTTCATGACCATTTTGTCATGTGTTGCTGGGAAGGCTCGTTCCCAGTTCTAAAGAAGGTTTTTGTTGATAAGGCACTCAGTGTGCTATTAGTGGACTAGGTCTTAATGGTCAAAGATCTCTGGACACCTGTCTTCTAGTTATGGTCTAAGAAAGTATTCCCTCTCGTTGCATCTTTTCATACCTAGAGTTACACTATTATAATCATTGATCATATATTGAGCTATATATTTGATCAACTGCTTCAAATCTAGTCATCATTTTCATTGGATGCTCAATCATACACTTGGTAATACAAGAAATAATGTGAAACAAGCAAAATACAAATGGTATGCTGCTGCTGCTGCTAAGTCACTTCAGTCGTGTCCGACTCTGTGCGACCCCATAGACGGCAGCCCACCAAGCTCCTGCGTCCCTGGGATTCTCCAGGCAAGAACACTGGAGTGGGTTGCCGTTTCCTTCTCCAATGCACGAAGTGAAAAGTGAAAGTGAAGTCACTCAGTCGTGTCTGACTCTTAGCGACCCCATGGACTGCAGCCCACCAGGCTCCTCCATCCATGGGATTTTCCAGGCAAGAGTACTGGAGTGGGTTGCCATTGCCTTCTCCAACAAATGGTGTAGTGGAATTAAAAGTAAATATTTTAGCCATAAGCCTCCCACACCAGTTTTTTTAAAAGATCATCAAGACTAGGGAATGGGTCGCTTGAAGCAGAAATCTGATTTTTCACGTGGTTCAAATGTGTTACATTAAAGGATTTACCAGGCATGAGAATATAGCATTCAGTTTGAATTATAGCACAGATATCTCCCTGAGATGCTTGAGGTGTCAAGGGCCTTGCAGTTGTGGAACAATGCCTTTCTCATCATAGAGATCTCAGAATTCAATAGGCTAATAGCCCAATTACTATCATTTAAAGCTTATGAAAGTTGTTAAGGCTTAGATATGGTCAATTACATCCTCCAACCCTACTGAAGGCACCTGTGCGCGTACACACACACACACACACACACACACACACACACACACACGCTGCTAAATGGTCATACCAGTAGAATACAAATCTTTGACCCATTGGGATCATACCAATGGTAGATTGGTTAGGGCTACCTCTAATTAGTTAGCATGTAATGACCTTAAATTCATGGGAATCCCAGGCTACACCTTCATATCCATGCCTGTATATGTGAAGGCCATAAATTAGTGCCACAAATCCACTGAGTTCCGTACCAATCTCTCTCTCTAAGGTTAATAATATACATAGTTCATAAAGCACCCAGCCTTGTCTCATAATTACCAGGTTGATCATTTTATGTTTAGAATCATTACATCTGCAAACAGTGACAGTTATTTTCTAGTTTGTATTCTTTCTATTTCTTTTTCTTCTCTGATTGTCATGGCTTCCAAAGCTATGTTGAATATAAGTGGCAAGAGAAAGGACTGTAATTTTTTTAAATTTCCTTCTCAATAAACAAGTGCCATATGATCATATATATGATCTGTGTATGTACATATATATGTTAAGAGGGTGATAGATATACTTTTTTCTGCATCTGCTATTCTATATACATCACAGAAAACATCCACAGCAACTGCTGTAGGCCTTCCTCGGTATTTATAATAGCTACATAGCATTTCATAATAAAGATGCTCAGAACTTATTCATCCATTCTTATATTGATAGAGATTTCTTTTATGTACTTTTTGGGTCACTGTTTATTATATATTTTGTATATATTTGAGTCACTGTGTATATCTCCTTGCATGTGTAGTGAGTTTTCCCCCATGGCATAGGGATGGGATTTAAGGGTCAAAGGACAAGGGCTCTTCTCAATTTTGATATATATTGATAGAGTGTTCCTCAAAGTAATTTATATTTCTACTCTCAGATAGAATACTTTTCCCCGTGAACCCCTGTCACCAATAGCTATCAGCTCTTGTAAATTATGCCAAAGATATATAAAATAATGACCTATTTTTACATTATTTTGCATTTCCTTTCATAAAAGTAGTTGGCCATCTGTTTATTAGAAAATTTGAATTTATGTTTTGATGAACTGCCTCCAATAGCCTTTGTTTTTCCATTTTTAATTATTTTGTTAATAACTTATGAGTCTTTTGTATATTGTAGACAAATCTTTAATTTGAAATTTTAAAGAATATTTTCTCTCCTATTTACTTTGGGTTTCATATCTTTCTATTTTAAGATATTTAAAATGGTTAAGTGTGTATTACTTTTCTCTAATGGTTTATCTTGATTAAAATGTTACCTCTAGTGCCTCAGCATGTACTCTAAGTTTTCTTTTAAAATTTATATTGTTCTCACATTCACGTTTTAATTCCACCTGGAATTTCGTTCTGCTTTTTGCAAAAGTTAAAGGATGATTCTGTTTTCTTCCACATAGATAACCTATGCCACCACTTATTTAAGAAGTACTCTTCTCCCAACCAATCGATAAAGCATTTTGATATATTCAAGTGCCACATATACTAGTAAACAACCCTCCTGCCAATGCAGGACAAATAAGAGAAGCGGATTTGATCCCTGGGTTGGGAAGATTCCCTGGAGTAGGAATTGGCAATCCACTGCAGTGGTCTTGCCTGGAGAATTCCATGGACACAGGAGCCTGGCCAGCTACTGTCCATAGGGTTGCAAGGAGTCCAACTAGACGAAAGCGACTTAACACATGCATATATACTAGGATCTCTATTCTGACTCACTTTTCTGCTTTACTCCATTCTCTACAACCCTGAAAACAAGTTGAATTATAATTATGATGTATATTATCACTAATGTTAATTTTTAGGTTCTCACCATTTAAAGTGGTATTTGTTATTAATTTTCATGATCTTTACTGTTTTAAGTGTAGTTCCTCCATTTTTATGATTAAAGAATCTCCTTTGAGCCTTTTATACAGCTTTAATTTGTAGGAAACTACAGATCACACTTTGGACCAGGTATCTTGCACAATAAAAAAAATCGAGTAAACCTTTTGTTTATTCAGAAGCTTTGCTATAAGTAGCCTTTCTCTAACCTGAAAAGGGAAATAGAAGTTACAAGTTTATGAACTTGGAAATAATGCATTGTCTGAGTAATCAGGCTAAAATCATGGTCCCAAATAAGAGGAAATTTGATTACGCTGTGTTCACAATCATAAATTATAGATCTCTTGTGTTGTGTTTCCTGACACCAGGATCAGTTACATAATTTGTGGGGCCAAAAGCAAAATGAAAATGTGGGATCCTTTACTCAAAATACAGGAAAAATGTACCATGAAATGTAATAAAATACTGAAAGTTTTCCTTTCTCCCCACGGTCTCTTCTTTGACCTGTCATGCCCTCTGGGGATGGCTATACTTCTCAGCAAGTGTAGACCCTCAAACGCACCCAAGGACTAGGCTGTGACTTGCCCCACAGGGATATCCACCTGCAGCCAGGCTCCCCAGCCAGTCTCAGAAATAAATGTTGAAGAAACTTTCCCCACACATGCCTGGAAATTCTATTGCAAAGGATATTTTTCTCTGAAAGCATTTTTCTCCAGGTTTTGAAATTACGAACAGTAAGTTAATGTTCCTTCTCTCTCTCAACCTACAATATTTTATTGATCAACCAACCACATCAAACTATAAAAGACATATTTCTCATAACTCATATATTTCTTAGGAGCAATAAGTTTCAAATTATCTCAAATCATGCTTGCAAATACGTGTTAAACCCTCAGCAGTTTCACCGTTTTGCTTACAGTAGTTTCAGAAGCCACTCATTTGTCACCACTCACGTAGCGCAGTTTTTCACCAGCTGAAGACAAATGAGTAAGTGGCAATTTAGGAATTTGCTACAGATAGTAGTACATGCGTTCTTTGTACTTTGTTGATCTTAGAGTTTTAAATACTTATTTTTTTCTTAGGATGTTCATCTTTTGACCAAGAAGAGAAATAAAACTATTCTGTAATTACACTAGTAACTCATGACAAGAAATAAGTAGGAAATTTTGCTTATATAGTTATATGATGCTCAAATTAATATGATTCTAAATTTTAAAATGAGAAGACACTATCAGTTACATATACTTAATAGCTTTAAAATATACTACTTTTATTTCCTATTGAATTTCTTGCTGGCAGATTCTTAATATTTCTCTATACATCTATATACTGTTGTTCTTTGTTTATGACACTATGAAATTATATATTATGATTTGAAAGTGCAACTATGGCTGAAAATTCCCATGTCCTGCTCATGCCACGTTTCAAAATGAGCATTGTGCCTGCTGCTCAGAGTTCAGTTTCCACCCACAATTTTCCTGAATCGTGTGTCAGCTAATCAGCCCACATGAGCTTTTAATGCATGAACAATTTTATCCTCAGTGACTTATAATAGTTGTTTATTGTGGGAATTTTGGAAAATAAATAAAATTATAAAGAATTTATAATAGTCATCTGTAAGCCTACCGGTGACTTTACATTTCCATGTATATCTCTTCATGAGTATGTATGTACAGCCCACCAAAATCAAGATAATATTATACATCTGATTTTTGTAGACTACTTTCCATATTGAATATATCTTACAAAACTTTTAAATGTACTGGTGCTTAGCATATCTTTAAATTGGATTTCTACATAGGTATAATAGTAACTATATCAGCATCCCATGCCTAGAATAATGAATGTGTTTCTTAAAGATATAGAAATTGCTTCTTCCATTTTGCCTTCTATTTCCTCTTTTAAGTAGTTGATAAGAATTAGTATGCTAATGGCTTAAACTTATAATAAATGTGGGTTTTAAAAGGTGAAAGGCTTCTTAGTTGCTTTTCAATAATTAAACTCTAATATTAACAAAATTTGAGTCCTTAAAGAAGCTGGCTTGAGCTACTGTATACAAAAGCTTGTTTTATTTTTCAAAGGCATATTTAGATATGTAATTCTAAGAGCTGAAAAGTATTTAAGACCACCAGAGAATTAAAAGTTTAAAAAGTAAAAAGTACCATTTATAAGTATCAATAAATACTAATAATTTTGTGTCTAATTTACTCAATTCCTTTTACAAAGGATATTTACAAATTAACCATAAACCCAGTAAGGAGCTGAGTCACATGCTTCTCTTCAACCTCAGCCCCTAACACCCAACAAAGGTTGTTGCTTCCACTGCCACTTCTCCTCTTGATAAAATTGATAGGAAAATTATATTGATTTCTGCTGCATTTTATTGCTCCTCAATAACTTGGGAAAATTAAAGTATATTAATTTATTATCTCCAAGATAGAGTTCAACAAATATTGAGTAATAGAACAAAATATCTAGGTCTTAGCCCTTGGTAGAATTGTTGGAAAGACTTTAAAAATTGAGCTGTACAGATTGAATTGAAGTAAACAATCTTGTGTGCCCAGGCCACAGAGATCTTAGAGTGGATAGCTCACATTCCCTTATTACCCTGACCTATATTTCTCTCCATTCTCACATGCTAAATAATGCCCTCAGTCCTTTGCTCTTTACAGAGTAAAGTTGCCACTGGTCTTAATGAGAAAACATCCTGCATTCTCATTAACAACCTATATTCTTTATGATTGAATGCATCTGCCATTGAGTACCAATATATTCTTGATCTTCAAATTATTTATTAGTTTTGGATAATAGGGAAAACACATATGACCTGAATAATATCCCTGGACCCTAGCTACTGGGGTCCTTCAGCATTTAATTGTTGATTAGCTGGAATTGTCTGAGGTCATCATCTGCATGTCTTCAGCAAATGGGGTTACTAAAGATAATCAACCCTATTGAAGTTCTTCCTTGCTGACTTCTTCCTCCATTCTTGCTAATGATGAAAAGAAAGCTAAACAATGTAGCAAAGTGAAAATTCAGTGGTAAAAGAGAAAATATAAAGTTTTGTGAGACTTCTGAGAGCTCAGCATGATGTGCTACATCATATTTACCACGATTCCATTGTATACATCAGTAGGTTTCCTTGGATTCTGTAAATCAGACTAGTTAGTCTTCACTAGTTTGTCACTGTGATTTCATAAAGCCTAAGGCTATGTGAGTGGAGGGGTTCCAACACTAATAACATGGTGTTTCTTCTTCTCTTATCTTAAATTTCTACATTTTTGAATGAAGAATACATGAGCTTGTAACATTTCCTCCAGGCTAGCATGTGGTCTGCCACAACAGATTCAGACTGTGGGATCTGGATGAAAGTAGAGCTGGTGACAGAAGGAAAATATAGAGGGAGGAGAAGGAGAACCAAAAGAATGATCTGAACTCCCTAAATATAAAATATCTCTGTATATTTACTTCCTTGCACAGTTTAGATTCCAAATCAATGACTTACTGTGAAGTGTTTTCTTTGACTAATTGAAATTTAGTTCTTTGTTTTTGGCAGTGAATTGTAAGCCCTGAAGATAGTTTGTCTCCAGATTCCTCATTTTTGGAAACTCTCTCAATATAACTATTTTGTTCTCTTACCCGACTCTGGCTTCCATGAGCATCTCATTGTATATGAAGCAACTGTAATATTCTATATATTACTGTTCTAATAATTCTAAGATTACATATACTGTTATCATCACCATCTTTTTTCACTTTGCATGAATTCAGTTTAAGCTCCTTAAAGAGCTCAGATATGTGCTAATTAGAGTGGCCACCCTAAAAGTATCAGTGAAATCACCCTGCTGCTACTCCAGCCCTCTCAGTCTATTTGAAATGCCTTAGGATGCACAAGGGTATTGAAAAATATCAACTCTAGAGAACAGGATTTATCACCCCTGTCGAGTCGCACTGATGAATTCTGACATTCACCTCAATATAAGTCAGAATCCACTTATTATTTAATTAGCCAATTCTATGTATCTTTTGCCATTAAGTTTGACAACATAGGTAGCCTGTCTCTTCTCTTGTATTGTAGTGTAATCTAGCATGAATTAAAGAGGAATTTAAAATGGAGAGTTCAGTCTTCAAAGTCATATATTCTTTGACCTGGAGCTTGGCAGTCTTTGGGTGATACGAGTTTCTCTGGAGAACTAAATCCTGTTGTAACACTATAAGGTCTTGTGTGGCATTTTTTTAAATGCAAATTCTTTACATCAAATTGAGAATTCTTTCTAGAAATGGGTAGCTTAGGAGTACTTAATGGTTCATGTGTGTATCTGAAATATTATTGTTGCTATTTAAGTAGTTTTGGCTTGAGTATTTAAGAACTGAACCATTCAGCCTCTGTGGGAATAGCTTGGCCTTAGAAATTGAAAAGTGCTTCGAATTCCACATCTTGCATAGTTGAGGAAGTCATATATCCAAGTCTAGAGGGGAAGTGTATAACCCTTAATATCACCAATTCCTTACTCTGAAAACTTCCCTTATTTAAAAGAGGAACCCCCCAAGATCTCAGTTTATAGAAGTGCTTGTGTGAGGTGGTAGATAGCAGCTGTCTTGTTAAACTAATAACCTGCCCTGCATTTGTCGTTGTTGCTCAGTTGCTAAGTCAAGTCCAACTCTTTGCGACCTCTTGGACTGTATGTAGCACCCCAGGCTTCCCTGTCCTTCACTATCTCCCAGGATTTGCTCAAATTCATGTCCATTGAGTCAGTGATGCTATCTAACCATCTCATCCTCTACTACTCTCTTCTTCTTTTAACTTCAGTATTTCCCATCATCAGGATCTTTTCCAATCAGTCAGATCTTCACAGCAGGTGGCCAAAGTATTGGAGCTTCAGCATCCGTCCTGCCAATGACTCTTCAGAGTTCATTGCCTTTAGGATTGACTGGTTTGACCTCCTTGCAACCCAAGAGACTCTCAAGAGTCTTCTCCTGCACCACAATTTGAAAGCATCAACTCTTCAGTACTCAGCCTTCTTTATGGTCCAACTTGCAAATCCATATTTGACTACAGGAAAAACCATTATTTGACTAGAGAGACCTTTGTCAGCAAAGTGATGTTCTTTGGAACTCTGAATTCAGTTGGGTATATCTTTCCCTTTCTCCCTTGCTTTTCACTTTCCTTCTTTCCTCAGCTATTTGTAAAACCTCAGATAACCACTTTGCTTTCTTCCGTTTCTTTTCCTTTGGGATGGTTTTGTTCACTGCCTCCTATACAGTGTTATGAACCTCTGTCCATATGAACCTCTGTCCATAGTTTTTCAGGCACTCTTTGTACCAGATATAACCCCTTGACTCTATTAGTCACCTCCACTGTATAAACATAAAGGATTTTATTTAGGTCATACCTGAATGGCCTAGTGGTTTTCCCTACTTTCTTCAATTTAAGCCTAAATTTTGCAATAAGGAGTTCATGATCTGATCCAACATCAGCTCCAGGTCTTATTTTTGCCTGTGGTATAGAGCTTCTCCATCTTAGGTTGCAAAGAATATAATCAATCTGATTTCAGTATTGACCATTTGGTGATGTCCATGTGTAGGGTCATCTCTTATGTTGTTGGAAGTGGGTGTTTGCTATGACCAGTATTCTCTTGACAAAACTCTGTTAGACTTTGTGCTGCTTCATTTTAATTCCAAAGCCCAAACTTGCTATTATTTCAGGTATCTCCTGACTTCCTACTTTAGCATTCCAGTCCCCTATGATGAAAAGGACATCTTTTTGGTGTTAGTTCTAGAAGGTGAGGTAGGTCTTCATAGAACCATTCAACTTTAGCTTCTTCAGCATTAGTGGCTGGGGCATGGACTTGGATTACTCTGATATTGAATGACTTGCCTTGGAAACCAACAGAGGTCATTCTGTCATTCTTCAGATTGCACCCAAGTACTGTTTTTCAGACTCTTTTGTTGACTATGGAGGCTGCTCCATTTCTTCTAAGGGATTCTTGCCCACAGTAGTAGATATAATCATCATCTGAATTGAATTTGTTCCTTCCAATCCATTTTAGTTCACTGATTCCTAAGATGTCAATGGATAGTCACCCTTGCCATCTCCTGCTTGACTATGTCCAGTTTACCTTGTTGCTGCTGCTGCTAAGTCACTTCAGTCGTGTCCGACTCTATGCGACCCCATAGATGGCAGCCCACCAGGCTCCACCGTCCCTGGGATTCTCCAGGCAAGAATACTGGAGTGGATTACCATTTCCTTCTCCAGTACGTGAAAGTGAAGTCACTCAGTCGTGTCCGACTCTTCACGACCCCATGGATTGTAGCCTACCAGGCTCCTCCGTCCATGGGATTTTCCAGGCAAGAGTACTGGAGTGGGTTGCCATTTCCTTCTCCAAGTTTACCTTGATTCATGACCTAACATCCCAGGTTCCTGTGCAATATTGTTCTTTACATCATCGGACTCTCCTTTCATCACCAGCCACATCCACAACTAAGCATCATTTCCACTTTGGCCCAGATACTTCGTCCTTTCTGGAGCTATTACTAATTGACCTTTGCTCTTCCCCAGAAGCATATTGGACACCTTCTGACCTGGGGGGACTTATCTTCCAGTGTCATATCTTTTTGCCCTTTTGTACTGTTCATGGGATTCTCACAGCAAGAATACTGACGTGGTTTGCCATTTGGTCCTCCAGTAGACGACGTTTTGTCAGAATTCTTAGTTATGACCTGTCTGTCTGGGATGGCCCGGCAGGACATGGCCTGTAACTTCACTGAGTTATGCAGGTCCCTTCTCCTCGGCAAGGCTGTGATCCATGAAAGGGCCCCGCACTACATTATCCTAATAGAAATAGCCCTTTCTTTGTAGAGTTTTTCCTTCCCTAATCCATCCATGCGATTCTAGTGGGAACTGCTTTTATTATACTACTTCCCTAGCTAAAAACTGGGTGGAACCCTGACTCATACTGACCCCAACATACTGCCCCATCCCTGGGGCCGCAGTGATTGTCCCAATAAAAATTGGTGACTTAAGCTGGACCCGAGGGCTTGTTAGTAGGATCTAATTATAGACTGTCAGGATCTCCTTTTGCTTTTTGAGTTAAATAGATGAAAGTTTCTTAGTCTGGAGTGGTCTAGAGCCATATGCCCAATCAGGTTTATTTTTTACTTTTTTGATGTTGCTACCAGAAAAATTTAAATTATGAATGTGCCTCATATTTTGACTTGGATGGTACTATGATTTGAACGTTTGTGTCCCCCCCACCCAATTCACCCTGATGTGTTGGTGTTAAAAAGTGGTGCTTTTCAAATTGATTAGGTCATGAGGGCTCTGCCCTTATGAGTGGGATTAGAGACCTTATAAAAGTCACCTGACATAGCTTCCTTGTCTGTTCTGCCATATGAAGTTACAGCTAGAATACTCCTTTTTTTTAAAAAAAAAAAAAAAAGGTTATATATTTGCTTATTTACTTTGGCTGCGCTGGGTCTTCGTTGCTGTGTGCAGGCTTTCTCTAGTTGCATCGAGCAGAGGCTGCTCTCTAGTTGTGGAGCAGAGGCTTCCCATCGTGATGCCTGCTCTTGTTGTGGCGTCCAGGCTGGAGAGAGTGGGGGTTTCAGTGATTGCAGCCCATGGGCTCAGTAGTTGTGGTACACAGGCTTAGTTGCCCTGTGGCATGTGGGATTTTCCCAGACCAGGGATAGAACCAGTGTCCTCTGCATTGCAAGACAGGTTCTTTTTTTGCTTCTTTTTGGGTTTTCTTTGAAGTTAATTTATTTATTTTAATTGGAGACTAATTAATTTACAGTATTATGGTGGTTTTGCTATACATTGATGTGAATCAGCCACAGGTGCACATATGTCCCCTCATCCCAAACCCCCCTCCCACTGCCCTCCCCACCCCATCCCTCTTGGTTTGTCCCAGAACACTGGCTTTGAGTGCCTTGCTTCATGCATCAAACTTGCACTGGTCATCTATTTTACATATGGTAATATACACGTTTCAATGCTATCCTCTCAAATCATCCCACCCTCGCCTTTTCCCACAGAGTGCAAAAGTCTGTTCTTTACATCTGTGTCTCTTGCTGTCTTGCCTATGGGGTCGTCGTTACCGTCTTTCTAAATTCCATATATATGTGTTAATATACTGTATTGGTGTTTCTCTTTATGATTTACTTCACTCTGTATAATAGGCTCTAGTTTCATCTACCTCATTAGAACTGACTCAAATGTGTTCTTTTTTATAGCTGAGTAATATTCCATTGTGTATATGTACCACCACTTCCTTATCCATTCGTCTGCCAATAGACATCTAGGTTGCTTCCATGTCCTGGCTATTGTAAACAGTGCTGCCATGAATGTTGGGGTACATGTGTCTCTTTCAATTCTGGTTTTCTTGGTGTGTATACCCAGCAGTGGGATTTCTGGGTCATAATTCCAGCTTTTTAAGGAATCTCCACACTGTTCTCTATAGTGGCTGTACTAGTTTGCATTCTCATCAACAGTGGAAGAGGGTTCCCTTTTCTCCACACCCTCTCCAGCATTTATTGTTTTTAACCACTGGTCTACCAGGAAAGCCCTAGAATACTACTTTTTTTTTTTTTTTTTATTAGTTGGAGGCTAATTACTTCACAACATTTCAGTGGGTTTTGTCATACATTGATATGAATCAGCCATGGATTTACACGTATTCCCCATCCCGATCCCCGCTCCCACCTCCCTCTCCACCCGATTCCTCTGGGTCTTCCCAGTGCACCAGATGCAGGCCCTCACCAAACACAGAACCTGAAAATGCAGGCGCCTTAACCTTAGACTTCCAGCCTCCAGAACTGTGAGAAATATATATCTGCTGTTTATAAGACATTCGGTCTGTGGTGGGTTTTTTTTGTTTGTTTGTTTGTTTGTTTTTTAGTAACCTGAATGAACTAAGAAACATTGTGTCCCATTGATTAGCATTGACCTATAGATTTAGTCCAATCAGAACCCCTCACCCCAGGTTTTTGTTAAAAATTGACAGACTCATATAAAATTCATACTGAAATGCAAAGATAGCCAGAAGATATTTTTTAAAAGAACAATGTTTTTCAGAAGAACTTATACTATCTGGTTTCAAGACTTAGTATAAAGCTACAGTAATCAGTACAATGTAATATTTCAAATAAGGATAGACAAATCAAGGGAACAAGATAGAGTACAAAAATTGACCCACATTATATAACCTAAGTTAATTTTCTACAAGGCATGAAAGGAATTCAAGGAGGAAAGGATCATTTTTTCAACAAATAATGTTGGAATGACTGGACAGCTATATAGAGGAAAATGAATCTTGATTCTCATCTCATGTGATACACAGCAATAGTTTGAAATGGACTGTAGTACTAAATATGAACTCTAAATAATGATGCAACTTCTGAAAGAAAACATAGGGACAAAATCTTTGCAACTTAAATGTTGTTGAAAATTTCTTAGGACAAAAAGGTGCAAACCATAAGAGACCAAAAAAAGATACATTAGACATTATCAAACATTTAAATTTCTACTCGATGATAGACACCAGTGAAAAATAAAATACTAACCACAAACAGAAAATATATCTGATAAGTATATCAGATTAAGGACTATATCCAGAATATAAAAAGAATTCTTAAATTCAATAATAACATAAGCAATATAGTTAAATCTAGTTAAAATTATGCAAATATTTTAACAGAAATTTTATTAAAAAATTAATAGATAGCAAATGAGGGAATAGAAAGATGCTCTCAATCATTAGTAAAATGCAAATTAAAACTATGGTGAGATATATGGCACAAGCCCATTAGAATAGGTAAAATAATTTTAAACTAATCATATCAATACTAAGTATAAGCAAGAATATAGAATAAGAATTCTCATACATTGTTGGTGGGAATCTACAATGGTATGATCACTGTAGGAAACGCTTGGGTAGTTTCTTATAAAGCTGAATATCCATTTACCATCTGACCCAGCAATTCCATCCTTAGGCATTCACCCATTTAAGCAAGTCCACACAAAGATTTGTTTATGAAGTTTCATAGATTTATTCATGATAGTGTTGCCAAAACGTGGCCTCTATAGTGTTATCGGCACCAAATTGAACCTTGGAGACAGTTTTTGATAAAGCAGAAAAGGACTAGATTTTATTGCTTTGCCAAGCACAGGGGGCCACGGGAGGCTAATGCCCTCAAGACTGTGTGCCCATGTCGTGAAGCTGGTAGGACATGATAGTATGATAGTAATGGTCCAAGGAGCAGGATGTGACCAGTTTTGGACATTGTTCTGATTGGTTGCTGGTAAAGTAATAATAATAATTGGGAATCAGCATCATCAACCTTCTGGTTTCAACTGGTCTGGGGTCTATTACGTTCTTGAGATCAGCAGTTTTCACCTGGTGTGGTTCTGCTTCCTGTTAAAACAACAGGAATGTGTGTTAATTCTTTGTCTATATCTCTCAGGGAAGTGTGGTTTCCATGATTCTGATGTGTGACAGATTTATATTCTAATTTGTTCCCCAGCCCAGCAGCTATTCTTTGTTGCTACCTATTCATATTTCCCAGTTACTCTTGAGTCAACCTTTTACTTCAAAGACAAGGCCACAGAAGCTTGTACACAGTTTCCATAGCACCTGGTTAGAACAACCCACTGTCCATTCCCAGGTAAATGAATAAATAATGATACCTATGCAATAGGATACTCTTTAGCAGTAACAAAGAGTGACTGTCTGGTAAATTCAACAACTGAATAAATATCAAAAACATTATGCTGAATGAAAGACTTTAGATACAAAAGAATATAAACCTTTGATTCATTTATATTAACCTAAAAAATTTAATTTATAGTGATAAAAAGATCACTGGTGCATCTAGGTAGGAGGGGACAGACAAACTAGGGAAGAACACAAGGAAATTTTTGAGGGATATCAGAAATGTTCTGTATCTTGATTGTGGTGCTTACATGGGTGCACATGTTTATCAAAACTCACTGAACTCTTCACTTAAAATGAATGCATTTACTGTATATAAATTACAGTTCAATGAAGTTCAGGACTTTTTGATCTCTATGTTTGTAAGCCTGAGTCTTGTTTGTTATATTTACTAGTTTGTTGTGTTTTTTTTAGATTCTACACAAAAATGAGAATTTGATTCTACATAAAAATCATTTAATATTTGTCTTTCTCTCTCTGACTTATTTCACCTAGTGTAATACCTTCCAAGTCCATTCATGTTGCTGTAAATGACCAATTTTCATTCTTTTTAATGGCTGAGTAATATCCCATTTCATTCCATATTCTACACCTTCTTTATCCATTCATCTATTAATGGATACTTAGATTTCTTCTGTATTTTCTAACTTTGGTTTTTGTTTGTTTTTCTTTTTCTGGCTCCTTAAGGTGTGAAGTTAGTTTGTTTATTTGAAGTTTCTTTTGTTTCCTAAGGTAGGCTTGTATTGTTATAAGCTTCCCTCTTGGAATTGCTTTTGCAGCTTCCATGGATTTTAGATCTTTGTGCTTTTATTTTCATTTGTCCCCAGGTATTTTTAAATTTCTTTTTAGTCTCTTCAGTAATCCATTTGTTGTTTAGTAGCATAGTGTTTAGCTCCATGTGTTTTTGTTTTTTGCATTGTTTTTTCTTGTAGTTGATTTCAAGTCTCTTAGACCTGTGATCAGAAAAGATAGTCTCTGGCCATACCACCCTGAATGCCCCTTATCTCATCTGGTCTCGGAAGCTAAGCAGGGTTGGGCCTGGTTAGTACTTGGATGGAAGAAAAGATAATTTCCATTTTCTTATATTTAGTGAGACTTGTTTTGTTGTCTAACATGTAATCTATCCTGGAGAATATTCCATGTGCATGTGAAGTGAATGTGTGCTGTAGTGCTTGTTGATAGAATGGTCTATAAATGTGTATAAAATCTATTTGTTCCAATGTGTTATTTGAGGCCAGTGTTTCCTTATTGATTTTCTGTTCAGATGATGTGTCCATTGATTTAAATGGGTGTTAAAGTCCCTTACTATGATTATGTTGCTGTCAGTTTCTCCCTTTGTGTCTGTTAACATTTGCTTTATGTATTTAGGTGCTCTTATGTTGCATGGATATATATTTACAGTTTTATGTTTTCTTCTTGCATTGATCATTAGGTAACATCCTTCTTTATTACAGTCTTTGTGTTAAAGTCATTTTTTCTAACGTAAGCATTGCTACCCTGGCTGTCCTTTCCTTTCCATTTGGATGGAATACCTTTTCCATCCACCACTTTCCGTCTGTGTGTATTTTTAGATCTGAAGTGAGTCTAGTGGGCAGCATATATATGGATCATATTTTTGTATTCATGCAGCCACTCTATGACTTCTTTTTCAATTTTAAAGCTGTCTCTGCTTATTAACTAACCAGATTACAGAAATAATCGTAATAGATATCTTAGTTCATCCTTCTATTAAGCCTGTTGATCTGATCTTCCCTGTTGCCAGTATCTCTACTTTCTGCAAAATGAGTGGTCTCTTTCTTCATTCCATCTCATGGAGAATGCAATTCGAAGGTCCAGAGGAAGTTGTTTGCTTCTTTGAAATGTTTTCCAACAGTAGAGATCTCATGAATCAGATCCTCCTTGGAGATAATGCCATATTTGCCACAGATCGAGCAATCACCTTGTTATCTGTCAGGGCAAATTGCTTCTTGCTGATTTTGCCGTAACCATGCTTGTAGATAAATTCATTTACTGACTTCAGGTTTGGGTACTCCCATACAATATATGGTTCCACAATTCTCAGCATGTTAATTGAAGCCTTGTTGACTTTACAGAGGTGCCATTGAAGATCTGATGGAGGCAAAGAAGCTGCAACACTTTTAAACCTTGGGTTCACACCATTGATACCTCTGATCCTGATGACAAATGAAGATTTGGGTTCAGTGGGTACATAAAAGTTGCTGCTTTTTCTTGCCATCCTATTCATTCAAATTTCAGTTCTATACATCTGCTTGTACTCTATGTGACAGGGCTTAGCTCTTTCACAGGTAAGTGTTCTCCTTGCCTTTCAAGGCATCTCTTGGGCAAGCTTCTTTCTCAGGTGCTTAATCTTAAGCTCTGCAAAATTCTTTCACTTTTTCTTAAGGGTTTCTGGCACAATAGGAACCTTCTTTTTTCTTCTCTTTGGCATCCTCCATGGTCCAGCTGAGAAGAGCACCCAGTGACTTTTCATTGGAGTGTGTAATCCATTTACATTTGAAGTAATTATTAATAAGTGTGTACTTACTGCCAGTTGATAATTGTTTGGGGGTTGTTTTATAGTTCCTTTTTGTTCCTTCTTTTGTTCTTTTCCTTTATGATTAGATGACTAGTTGGTTCTTAGATTTTCTTCTCTTGTGTGTGTATGTGTGTGTGTGTGTATATTATAGATTTTGGGTTTGTAGTTACCATAAGGTCTATATGTATAGGAATCTTTCTATTTATACAAATGCATTTAAGTTGATTTTCTCTTAATTTCAAATGCACTTCAACAAACCTGCATCTTACTCCCCTCTCCCCATGATTGATGTTTCTGACATTATATTTTATACATTTTTGTTTTGTAAATCCCATAACTACTTATTGTGGCTGTGTACAATTTTACTACTTTTGTCTTTTAACCTTCCTTCTAACTTTATATGTGGTTGATTTACTACATTTGCTGTGTGTTTGCCTTTATTAGTGAGCTTTTTCCTTTTGTAATTTTCACATTTCTAGTTGTGCCCTTCCCTTTTTCACTTATTAAAGTCCCTGTAATACTTCTTATAAAGCCGATTTGGTGGTGGTGAACTTTTAGATTTTGCTTGTCTGTAAAACTTTTTGATCTCTCCATCAAATCTGATGAAAGCCTTGCCAAGTAGAGTATTCTTGGTTGTAGGTTTTCCCCTTTCATTGCTTTAAATATATTGTGCCATCCACTTCCAGCCCGCAGAGTTTCTGCTGAAAACTCAGATTACAGCCTTATGGGAATTCCCTTGTATGTAATTTGTTGCTTTTCCCTTGCTGCTTTACCATCCTCTTTATAGTCAACCTTTGCCCTTTTCATTACAGTCTGTCTTGGCTTGACCCTCTTTGTGTTGATCCAGGGTGGGACTCTGTGCTTCCTAGACCTGGATATCTGTTTTCTTTCTCAAGTTAGGGAAGTTTTCAGCTATTATGTTCAAATATATTCTCTGCTCCTTTCTCTTTTTTCTTTTTCTGGGATCCTATATTGTGAATGTTAATATGCTTGATGTCTTGGAGATTTCTTAAACTGTCCTAATTTTTTTCTTATGTTCAGCTTCAGTGATTTCTACTATTCTGCCTTCCAGCTTATTGATTCATTCTCATTCCTCTGTATCTTCTAATATATGTTGATTCCTCCTAGTGTATTTTTTTTCACTTCAATTTTGTATTTATCAGCTCTGTTTGGTTCTTCTTTATGTCTTCTAACTCTTTGTTAAACTCGCTGCATTCATCTATTCTTCTCTCAAGTCTCTGCTAATCTTTATGATCATTACCATCTTCACTTCATGTAGTTCTTCTGAGGGTTTGTCTTATTCCTTCCTTTGAAACATGTTTTTCTGTCATCTCTTTTTGCTTAATTTGCTGTATCTATTCCGATGTATCTCATAGGTTGACTACATTCCCCAGCTTCAAGAAGTGGCCTTTTTAGGAGACATCCTGTGCATCTTAGCAGTACATTCCCCTCTGGTCTTCTGAGCCATATTCTGTAGTGGCCCCCCCTGTTTTGGACTCTGTAGTCCTTCTGTTGTGGCAGGCTGACTACTGTGGGTGGTCTGGTAGGCATGGCTGACCCCTGGTCCAGTTGGCTGCCAGGCTCTGCCTTGTGCGGAGACTATTGGCCAGTGGTTGGCAGGGCTGTGTCATGAGATTGCTGGATATGGGACCCTGGGGGATCCCAGGGTTAGTTCTGGCCCACTGGTACGCATGAACAGGTTCTGGGGTGGGTAGTTGTGAGGTCAGGATTCCCAGTCAATTCCTAGTGTCAGCCTGCTGATACCTGGGGTCAATTCCTAATATGACTGGCTGCAGGTCCTAGGATGTCCCAAAGCTGGTACTGTTCCACCGGTGAGTAGGGCAGGATCCCAGGCAGTTGGTCAAGGGGCCCAAGGTAACTCGGAGCTGCTGTTGGCCTACTGTTTGGTGGGACCAGGACCCATAGCATCCTAGAGCTGCTGCCAGCTTGCTGGTGGGCTGGCTGGGTCCCGACAGGGCAGGCTGAAGAGCTGTGGTGGGCCTGCGGTTGGTGTCTACCTGCTGATGGGTGGTGTCAGCACCCACAAGATCCTGGGGCTGCCACCTGACCTTCAGTGGGCGAAGCCAGGTCCAGGTGCTCTGCCAGCCCCCCAGCAAACAGAGCTGGATCCTGGAGTCCCCGACTACAGACCCCGGGACGCCTAGAGCAGGTGTTGACTCTCTTGTGGGTGAGGTCTTTTCCTGACATAGCTGACTGTAGGACCCAGGGGGTCCCGAAGCTGGTGCCAGCCTGCTGGTGGTTGAGGCTGAATCCTGGGATGGCTGGCTGAGGGTCCAAGGTGTCTCAGGGCTGGTGTTGGCCTGATGGTGGGCAGGACTGGAGCCCAAGTGGTCCCAGGATTGATGCCATCCTGCCAGTGGACAGGCTGAGTCCTGTCATGGCAGGCTGTGGGACTGCAGTGGTCCCGGAGCTGGTATCTGCCTGCTGGTTGGTGGAGCTGGGGCCCGGGGCATTCCAGGGCTAATTCCTGCCCACTGGTGGGTGGGCTGATCCTGAGGCTAGTGCCAGCTCACTGGTGGGTACAGTCAGGGAGCAGGGGGTCCCAGGGGTGGTGCCTGCCCACTGTGGACAGAGCTGGGTCCTAAGGTCTCTGGATGCAGTGCCCTGGGGTCCCTGGGGTCCCTGGGGTCCCTGGGGCTAGCGCCAGTGCATGGGTATGTGCTGCTGGGTCCTGCCTCCTCTGGTGGACACGGCCATTCCTAGGGCAGCTATGGGCTCAGGGGGTTTAAGGCAGAAGGCCTGCTGGCTGATGGGGCTGTGTTTCTGCCCAGTTAACTACCTGGGTTGAACATTCAAGTACTGCTGATGCCAACACACTGGTGGGCAGAGTTGGGTCCTAGTCGTAATGCCTGCATCTCATAGTTCTCCTGGATTGCAGGTGGGTTCTTTACCACTAGCATCACCCGGGAAGCCAGTAATAAGCTAGAGGGAGGATTCCAAGATGTGACTTACCAACGCCAGTGTCCACATGCTAGAGCAGGCTGCTGCTAGCTTCATGTCCCCATGTTCCCATAAAATGACTTGGCCTCACTTTGTGGTGTAGGTCCTTCTTTTGATATAGCAACAATGTTAAGATAGAGTCAAGTTTTAAGGATGCAAAAAAAAACTAAGAAACAACTTAAATGGTACTTCATAAACCTAAGAAGTTGATGACTTGCTGGGTGTTTGCAGAATAGTTCTGTTTTAAAGAAGAAAGGAAGACGCTCTTCCCAGAGTTCCAGTCTGCTGATGTGTATTTGTAAAAGAAAAGTTGCTTTTGTAGATAGTAGCCTGGGAAATAATTTCCTGGCAGTCAAGTGCTATAACCCGTGTACCAGACAGACTGTCTTTGTCAAAGAATGAAAATTCTGTCTATAAGACAAATTATTATAACTATTGTCTTTTTTGTCCACAAGAGAAAATAAAGTTATAGAACCTCAAGTCATAAACACACGGATCATAGCTTGTGGGCTTTGTAACATTTTATCAACTATAAAAGAAATCTAGTGAAGCTAAATGTGTGCATTTTTTGGTTACTCTTTTATACTATCCTCAAACTATTATTTGTCAGTAGCCAAACAAAACTATCCATGCTAACCAAAGGTGAGGAGGTTCAACTTGTTTATCAAGAGAGAAATATTTTATTGCTATGTTTTCCACACTGAAGTCAACTGATAAGCTTTAAAAGAGGAAATCCACTCATGCTAAGAATATGATAGAAATTATCTTCAGGCTTAAACTTCCTTCTTGGTAGAGGCATAGAGAAGAAAAATTTCAAAATGCATTTTTTTTTGCATTATACTATGTTTTACATGTACATATACATTTAACAAATAAAGAAAAGCCCAAATTTTTAAAAAACTGTGTTGATGAATTAAAACAAAAGCATGTGTCCCCATCATTTTTATTTAGCTATAGGTCTACTACCCTGACAAGTCTAATCTGAACTATAATCATAGCTTTTGCCCCAACCCACAATGTGTCTTTTGGAGAGTCACTTCATATCTCTGTGTCTTACATGTATATCTGACAAGATGAAGGAATTAAAGTGGACAATAAATAAAGATCTTCTTAAAAGCAGACTTTAAAGTTAAGCTCTGATGGTTTCTGATTCCACATTCATACTCATGAATATCCTGGATATTATAAATGACTCGAACTTAGGATCCATCTAACTGTCTTCACCCTGATGGACGCCCATTTCCTTTTTGATTTTTCCTTTCTTATACCATCTCCCTTTCAATATAGCATTGAAAGATGCTTGTCTCCGCAGTAGAAATCACTCTTCCTTCTCTTTCATAGTCAGCACTATCTGTTAAACTAACAAAAAGGCCAAATAACTTCTGATTGCTGATCTACATTTATTCTTATGACTGCTTGTATACATCCTCCTCTTTCTAAAGTTTCAGATTTAACAGGAATACTTGGTAGTAGGTAAAAAACTTAGTGGTGGCTTTATTCTAACATTGATATAACAATTACTTATCCATGTAGAAGGAAAAGGCAGTTAGGTTTCTACCAATATCATAAGCAAAAGTCCAATACTGAAGAAATAAAATTAAGTGTGAAGGGTAAACATTTCTAGAGAAAATATGTTTATGACATCATAGAAAGGATTTCTTAACTAAGACATAAAAAGATATATTCATTAGGCAAAAAGTTTGGGAGAAAAATAGGACCTCAGGATATGGATAAATTTTTTAAGCAATGCACAAAAAATAATTATAAATTATAAGAAGAGACTGCTAACTTTAACTGCATTAAAATTAAGACTTTCTATTCCTCAAAATACATATGAAGGAAACAAAAATATGCTACAAACTGAAATATTTTCAGCAGAGACATTTTGTTTGAAAATGATTAGGAACTAGGTACCAAAAATCTCATAAGTAAAAAGAAGACAAAAGAAGATTTAGTAGAAAACTAGGCCACAAAAAGGAAGCTGATATTTCATAGAAGAGAAAATATGCACAGCTTATAAACATAGCAAAAGAGTTTCATAACAATTATTAGTTGTTAGGAAAATGTAAATTACAAATAATTTGCTGTCATTTAACATTATCATTGGCATAAATTTACAATCTTACAATATCATGTATTGGCCTCAGTGCAAACTATCAAGGAATCTTAGACACTTGGTGTGAACATATACATAATATAAGAAATCACTAAGAAAATTATAAGTAATATAAGAAATTGCTAAGAAAATTGTCTGTAACTCTGATATAGATAACATAAAAGCATAATATCAGCTATAAAATAATAATAGAAAGCCAAATTTTACTGGAAAACATTTTTTTACTGAGAATATAAAATTATAATTCATATTATTTAAACTGAGTTTCTTTCCCATTTGCTGCAAATAAGTTATTTTCCTTTTTTCTGGCTAAACCTTAATGTGGTAGAACTTTTTCCCTGCAGAACAAGATCTTTTAAAAATGTATAGACATATATCGCCAGTTCCAGATCAGACTTTTTCCTGTGTTCTTGCAAGAGTCTTGCCTTTGTTAGCATTTTCGCTACCTAAACACCTTCTTTTTTCATAAGACTCAGTTCATTCCATTCATCAAGGCCCAGCTCAAATCTATTTAAATCTACTGGGAAGTGCCTCTGCCTCCTTTCCTGACAATACCAGCTCCTACCCTTGAAGCTGATTTTCAGTCTTCAGTTCAGTTCAGCCACTCAGTCATGTCTGACTCTTTGTGACCCCATTGACTACGGCACGCCAGGCCTCCCTGTCCATAACCAACTCCCGGAGTTTATTCAAACTCATGTCCATTGACTCGGTGATGCCATCCAACCATCTCTTCCTTTGTCGTCCCCTTCTCCGCCCACTTTCAATCTTTCCCAGCATCAGGGTCTTTTCGAATGAGTCAGTTCTTTGCATCATGTGGCCAAAGTATTGGAGTTTCAGCTTCAACATCAGTCCTTCCAGTGAATATTCAGGACTGATCTCCTTTAGGATGGACTGGCTGGATCTCCTTGCCAGCCAAGGGACTCTCAAGAGTCTTCTCCAACACCACAGTTCAAAAGCATCAATTCTTCATCACTCAGCTTTCATTGTAGTCCAACTCTCACATCCATACATGACTATTAGAAAAACCATAGCTTTGACTAGATGGAGCATTGTTGGCAAAATAATGTCTCTGCTTTTTAATATGCTGTCTAGGTTGATCATAGCTTTTCTTCCAAGGAGCAAGCGTCTTTTGATTTCATGGCTGCAGTCACCATCTGCAGTGATTTTGAAGGCCCCCAAAAAAGTAAAGTTTGTCACCGTTTTCATTGTTTCCCCATCTATTTGCCATGAAGTGATGTGACTGGATGCCATGATCTTAGTTTTCTGAATGTTGAGCTTTAAGCCAGCTTTTTCACTCTCCTCTTTCACTTTCATCAAGAGGCTCTTTAGTTCTTTGCTTTCTGCCATTAAGGGTGGTATCACTTGCATATCTGAGGTTATTGATCTTTTTCCAGTCTTCAGAGCTCTCAAAATTCTCAGGTCTCCTCTATAGTTATTTATGGTCTTTTTTCCACCTACTACATTATAAATCCTTAAATGTAGAATTCACATTTGATTTGTTTTTGAGTTCCTACGTCCTCTAAGAAAAGCAATTTGTTTATAGTAGGAGTTCTAAAAAATACTGATTGGCTCAGTAAATGAAGCAAATGAGGGTATACTGGTAATATACCACCAGTTATTCGTTGCTGTTTGTTTTCGTATCTCACAGGACACTTTCATCCCTGTACATGTAAAGATCTCATTCTTCCATTAGTCTGATCCATTTTATAATAGATAATTTTTCACTTGAATTCACAAATTGGTTATTGTTAATCGCTGACAATTTGGACTTGTTCAAGTTATCTAATGAGAATAGGTTCTCAGAAATCGTGTTTGACCATTAATAGAATTAATAAATGGTAAGTAGGGGAATCGCCAAATGAAACACTTGTCTCAAACTTTTTTGAGAATAGAAAGCTTATAAATGAGTTTGTGAGCTCACATAATACTTCCTTATTTATTCCAAATATCTTTGTACTTGTGATATCCTTGGAAATTATTACAAATTTGCTTGTGATTCCTGCTACTCGGTCTTTCTAAAAGTGATCTCTAAATATTACAGCAAACAGGGAGAAAAAGGCATTTTCTTGACTCAGCCAGTTGGCAGAGCTAAACCATTCATACCCTTTCTTTCTGTTTTTTCTCTGTAATAGCATTCAGAAAAGGCAAATATCTCTCTGTAATTGAGGAGACTGGAATTAAATCTCCTCTAAAAAAAAAATTAATGGTTTCCTCAGTTTAGTCACTCAGTCCATAATGTATATTTACATCCCCCAGATTTTGGTTATAAAGAAATTCAGCAAAATCTGGTTTCTGCAAGATATTCTCAATTCTGCTATTCTAACTCAACAACCTGATATACTAAATCTGCAAAGAATTTTTTTTCCAAGAATATCTTTGGAATTAACAGAATTAGCTAAATTTGCCACTGCTTTCTAGTCTCTGAAATCATATTATCATCAACTTAGTGATGATCTCTGGGAAGAACCTTGGAAAAGTTCTTATGATTATTGATTATTGAAACATTTTTTCAGGAGCACCTATTATTGAATCCGGAAAAATTGCCAATTTATTAACTTTTCCAGATAGGTCAAGAAATACTTTTTTTTCACTTATTTTACTTAAATCTTACCTATAGGGTCAGCATTTAAACTTTTAAGAAACCGAAAGAAACTCAAATGCCTTTTGTGATATCTGATGTTCTATGCCTGTGCTGTCCCACATGGTAACCACTAGTCACATGTGGCCGTTAAGCACTAGAAATATGGCTGGGCCAAACTGAGATGTAGTAAATGTAAAATACAAGTCAGATGTTGAAGACTGAGTATGAAAAACCCAGTGTAAAACCTCACTAGTAATTCTTACTAGTTACATATGGAAATGATGATATTTTAGATATTTGCTTAAGATACTATTAACATTAATTTCATCTGTTCTTCTTTTTTATAAAAGCAGCTATTAGAAACTTTAAAATTTCATATGTAGCTTGTGTTTGTAACTCAGATTGTATTTCTATTAGATAGCCTTGTCCTATACTTTTACCCAGTTTAGCTCAATGAATTTTTGTTCAGGAATATATAACTATTCATTACTTTAGATTTCATCAGTTATAAGTCAGAAAAGTTAAGAAAATAATGGATAGTGACTGATTTTTTAAAGTTGGGTCAGTGTTTGAGAGGTAGTATTTGAAAAAGTGGTCATTTCTTTCATCAGTAGTTAGTTGTCTTCAGATACAATGACAGTTTTTTTTACTTTAGGCTATGTGTAATAGTCAGATACCAAAATTATACCCGTTTATGTGGGATGAGATATGTGTGTGTGTGTGTGTGTGTGAAGTGCTGATCAGCAAATAAGGGGAGCATTATTTAACATATCATTCTTCCCACTGAATAAATATTTAATCAGCAATGACTAATAATCATATCAGAATGATAGTACACTCACATCAAGCCATCAATAAAATAAGTACAAAATTCAGAGAAGAGCAAAGACTTCTTTAAAAAGCACTATGAAGAACTAGAATGAAGTTATTAACCTAGAGTAACATCCTTGCCTTTATTATCATTATGTCATTTCATCTACAGATTGTTTTGGCCACTGTGTAGGGAGGATAATTTTGAAATGTAAGAGATATGATGAGAGTTTTCTCATAATTTTTTAAAAAATCTGGTATTTTTGCAAATTCTTTGCCTGCCTTGTCTTTGAGGAGAAAACTATATCTCAGCTTCATGTCATGAAAAGTGCAAAAGCAACAGCACACCAATAGGAAGGAGATACTTTACAAGGTGTCTATAACACAGAAAAGTACGCGGCACTCGTTAGACTCCCAAATTCTTTTTAGAGTGTGTTGATTTGCCGTAATTCCATCCACTAGAAGTGATTCAGAATCAGATACTTAGCATTCAGATCCTCTGTGTCATTTAAACCAGAGGAAGAGACATGAGTAGAGGATAAGCATTGTGGCTCCCCTTGCGTGGTTATTGTTGCTAGGGAAACCACTTCCTTCTGATTCTTGTATTCAGCCTGTCCATCCCACTATCTGGCATCATTGTCTCTCAAGAAGGGCAACATCACAGCATGGCATAAGAACAGGAAACAAAAAAGACAAAAACCGGTATTACCCTGTTACATACAAACGTTTCTCAGAAAATCTACGTGATAGTGACTTCTGGGAAACGAAAAACAGAATCAGTCCTCTAAAACTGCTCTATGCACATGTGCTAGTGACTACCAGGTACCACATTCACACATTCAAGTATGCAAAAACACCAATTTCCAAGCCACACTTGTGATTGCAGAAGAGAGTATCATGTGTCAGGCCCGGACAGGACAGGGCTTGGCAGATCAGAGGCCCAAGACCTGCTGGGTCAGGATGGTGCCCTGTGATCTTTCTGAGAGGCAGAGTCCCTGGCAGGCAGTGTGATCAGTGAAAGGGCTTTTATAGGAGTAGATTTGAAAACCAGTGCAAGAAAGACTGAGATTCTTTGGATCCTGGGGTCAGGTTAAGTTATGAAACAAGCCAGCTAGTCAAACAAGAGCATCAGGAGTAAATAAAAAGAAAGCTCATATATGCTTGTAAAAGAATCATAAGTCACAAAGGTAACTGTTCTTACAAATCCAATATTGGCTTCCTCTTGGACTCCTTAGCAACACAGTCAAACTGGTTCTAGGAAACAAACATAAAGCAAAATTCTGAAAATCGATAATACACAGTAACTACTTTGAATGAACACAGTTAAAAGCACAGTTACACTATCACCTGTGCATCTATAAAACATTAAACAATCAATTCCTCTATTGCATTTCGTTTTACTCTGGTTTTCTAGCATTTATTGCTGTGTTCTATAAGCATCTGTTACACTGAATTGAATGTATAAAATTTAGTATGGTAGAGAGTAAGCAAAGTCTACCAAATTCTGAAGTCAGTGGTGCTACAAAAAAGCTGTAGACATAGTAGATAATTATGCAAGTAACTCTACTACAAGATTACACCTGCTCCAAGAAAAAAACTAATCTGAAAGAACCATAAAAGCCACCTTCAGTCTTTCCCAGCATCAGGGTCTTTTCAAATGAGTCAGCTCTTCACAGCAAGTGGCCAAAGTATTGGAGTTTCAGCTTCAGCATCAGATTCAGGACTGATTTCCTTTAGGATGGACTGGTTGAATCTCCTTGCAGTCCAAGGACTCTCAGAAGTCTCCAGTACCACAGTTCAAAAGCTTCGGTGCTCAGCTTTCTTTATAGTCCAACTCTCACATCCATACATGACTACTGGAAAAACCATAGCCTTGACTAGACAGACCTTTGTTGGTAAAGTAATGTTTCTGCTTTTTAATATGCTGTCTAGGTTGGTCATAGGAGAAAGCGATGGCAACCCACTCTGGTTCTCTTGCCTGGAGAATCCCAGGGACGGCAGAGCCTGGTGAGCTGCAGTCTGTGGCGTCGCAGAGTCAGACACGACTGACGCAACTTAGCAGCAGCAGCAAGTTGGTCATAACTGAAAAGTTAATTACAAACATAATACATACCCAGTTCCCATGTAATGTAGGAGCTACTTAGTCATGCATGCCAATAGAGAGAAAGAAAAAAAGAGACAGGCAACATTCAGAACTGTCTGTCTAAATCTGACCGGCTCCCCAAAATGTAGCTTTAATCTTTCTAATAAGCAGCCCCAAAGAGAGAGCCATATGCAAGACAAGCTAATAAACTGTCTGCCTTTATTTTAATCCATAACCTGATGCAAGGGTACCCATAATATTCTTAATATAAGTATAACCTTATTGTTTTATTGTTAGGCACAAACCACAAATCAAATTAAGGAACTTAGTTCTAATAGCCAACCATCATAAGGCATCAACTCTGCCTGACCAATCAGGGCATTGACAAGTTGCAGATGGTTGAATTACCTCTGTGGTTGATTTGATTGGTTCAAATGTCAGGTACCAAAGAGTAGAAGCATCAGAGCTAATGACAGAGATTGCACACATGGTTGACAGTTTACATAACCTCCAATGGGACAGGAATTTATGTATGAAATTTGTACCCTTTCCTTCACCATCTCATGCCCCTCCCCAGTCCCCAGTGAAAATGCATTGGGGCATATCCCATTTAACTTCTCCTGCTCCCTACTCTCTGAGAGAAACACTTCTAAATCCACTCGGTCAACTCTCGAGGGAAACAGTAAAAGACAAACTACCTTTCACAGGGGGCTGACAATGGTGAGGAGGTGATGAAATGTCTGGTGGGCTCCACATGGGAAAGCAGTAGGATGGATAATAAATTCAGGGAGCATGTGAAGCTGGAGGACAGAAGGGATGTATAAAAAGATTGGAATCCCCGTTTCAGATGTTCTTAACATGCTTACAGCAATGCAAGGCTAGACACTTTGCATCCCGGTTTTCCAAGTATTACACATAACAGTAAATACCTAGGATATTCAGGTCCTAAATTTTTTTATATGAAATTTCTCAAACCTAGTGTTTCCTTTTGGGGAGAAAGGCTAAAGAAAATCACACAATGGTTTCATAACTTGAAAGACACTGTAGTAGCAGCACGTGGGACACTCACATGTGCCTCCTCTCCTGGTAGACTAGAAGCCTGTGTATTGTGTCTAAAATTATCCTTGCTCACCCAAGTCACAGCCTGGGCAGCAGCGGCAGCTACCTGACGTGAGAGTTCCCTCTAGCCTCTCCTTGCCTTTTACACTTTTCTTTCTCTCCAAGTAGCCCAGAGCCACATTTTAATAAGTGACCTTCAACTAGCTGAATAATTTCTTCTGTACATGGGTACATTCAAAAGCCTTGGAGGATTTAGCGGTAATAAGTAGTCCTAGCAAATATACGGTCTTATGAAGCCTTTGAAGTCTCTAAAAACTTCCCTTAAATAGCCTCAATAGAAGGTTCGGGCTAGATGATTTACAGAGCCCCTTGCAAAGCAGAAATCCTATGATTTTGGATCAGCAGAACCAGCTGGATATTACAGCTTACTGCAGTTAATATGGCTTTTCCATCTTTAAGAATATTTTTGGATCCAAAACAGGCTGCCTGAGTTGTTCAGCTATTAACTATTAATTAATGTTCAGTCTGCATTGGGCTAGCCACAAAACCAAAGACAAAGATTTGTAGTCTCATCCCTTTAGAGAATGAGCTGATAAAAAATTTTCCATTAGTTGCAATTAGGAAACATTGTACAAGTACTGTAAAGGCGAAGGTATTTTCTTGTGACTCTGGATTAAGTGTCATTTAGAAGATTCAGGGTGTGTATTTTTCCTTCAGCAAGCTCCTTTCCTTTACTAATAACTCATACATTCCACATATATTTCTGTAACTTTATAAACAAGCATGAGAGTAATATAACAAAATGTTCTTAGTATTTCCTTTTTCAGTTAGGGATGAAAATTAGAGAAATCTTCTCTCGTTGGTCAGTGAATCAGATTTCTAATCATATGCGCTCTGAATACCAGTTTTTGAAGTCTTCAAGGACCTTTTATACTAATTTCTGCCTTTTAAAATAGTAATTGCATATTTAGTTATATATGGCGTCTCTGGGATGGTTTTTGGAGAAATAAAATTTTAAGGCATAGTCATAAACAATGAATAGATAAATAGAGAATCATCATCAACAGAAAGCATAGGAATTAATAGAAAATTAAACTATAAAAATCAATTCACTGAATAACCGACTTATGAATGGCAAAATTGACTGATCAAATGTACCAAAAACTTGTCTCAAAAAATATTCTTTTAAAATATATTTAATGAAAACAAATACTGAATCAATCATTTTTCCTTTAACATTTATGGAGGAGTTGGAATATGTCAGATACTATTTTAAGTTCTTTATAAAATTTATATACTCTTCACACCAATCCTATAAGTTATATTTTATTATTTTCACCATTTTTTTAGAGAAGAAAACAGAGGCACAGCCCTGTTGAATAAGTTTCCCAAGATTACACAGCCAAAGCTGTAGAGTTTTACCCACTATGCCATTCTGGGTCATAAAATGACAGTCACAGAAATTATATTGAGTTCATTTAAGAATGTATTCAATATATCAAAATATAAGGAGATTAAAATCAGTTGTAATTCTTTGATTTCAAAAGTTTGAATATTTTTTAATATACTGATAGGAAGCATGTACCCATTGACTAAAATTTAAAGGGAACACAATCATATTTACTGAATATATTTAAGAAGGATATTCCCTCAAACAAATCATCAATTAGGCTGTATTATATTCATTAGAAGGGAGACACTAAATAAGAAGAGGAATTAAGCTCCACCTCTTGAAGGCGGAATCATAGAATTTGTTGACATAATTTAAAACCACCACAGAAAAATTTTAATCAGTAGAAAATCTTAAATATAGATTATATCTTCTGAGGATTTCATGAGGTGGAGCTAAAAATACCATAGGTTACATGTCCTGTGAACACTTCATTGAGAGTAGGCGTTTTCTTTTTAAATATTTTCTTTTAAAAAAGGGGTAAATATTCAGTTCATTCCTTGCTGAAATATCCAGTTTATCTCCTTGCAGTCCAAGGGACTCTCAAGAGTCTTCTCCAACACCACAGTTCAAAAGCATTGATTCTTCAGTGCTCAGCTTTCTTTATAGTCCAACTCTCACATCCATACATGACCACTGGAGAAACCATAGCTTTGACTAGGTGGACCTTTGTTGGCAAAGTAATGTCTCTGCTTTTTAATATGCTGTCTAGGTTGGACATAGCTTTTCTTCCAAGGAGCAAGCATCTTTTAATTTCATGGCTGCAGTCACTATCTGCAGTGATTATGGAGCCCCCAAAAATAAAGTCTGCCACTGTTTGCACTGTTTCCCCATCTATTTGCCATGAAGTGATGGGACCAGATACCATGATCCAATGGCTGCATGGCTCTGGAGTGGCAGTGCATGGTGCTGGAGTGACTGTGAGGAGATACCCCTTGTCCAAGGGCAAAGGAGAAGCCCCAGAAGGACCGTAGGAGGGGCAAAATCACATTTAGAATCAAACCCCATACCCACCAGAGACACTCAGAGGGCTTAAACAAACCTTGTACACACCAGGACCCATAGACCCCACAGAGACTGAGACAGAACTGTGTTTGAGCATCTCCTGTGGGATACTGGTCAGCAGTGGACTGCTGCAGGGGCAGGGGCTCTGGGTGCAGCAGACTTGGGTATGGCATAACCCCTCTTGGAGGAGGTCGCCATTAATGCCACCATAGAGCTGCCAGACCTTACAGAGGACTGGGGAAACAGACTCTTGGAGGGCACAAACAGAATGTTGTGTGCACCATAATCCAGGAGAAACGAGCAGTGACCCCACGAGAGACTGACCCAGACTTGTCCGTGAGTGTCCAGGAGTCTCCAGCAGAGGCGTGGGTCGGTGGTGGCCTGCCGCGGGGCTGGGGGCACTGAGTGCAGCAGTGTGTGCATGGGACCTTTTGAAGGAGGTCGCCATTATCTTCATTACCTCCACTATAGTTTAAAGTGAAAGTGAAGTCACTCAGTTGTGTCCGACTCTTTGTGATCCCATGGACTATAGCCCACCAGGCTCCTCCGTCCGTGGGATTTTCCAGGCAAGAATACTGGAATGGGTTGCCATTTCCTTTTCCAGGAGATCTTCCTGATGCAGGGATTGAACTCCTGCATCATAGGCAGACACTTTAACATCTGAGCCCCCAGGGAAGTCCACCATAGTTTGGCCCCAGAAAAATAGCAGGGAGGGAACACAGCCCCACCCATCAACAGAAAATTGGGTTAAAGATTTACTGAGCATGGCCTGCTATCAGATCAAGACCCAGTTTCCCCCTCAGTCAGTCTGTCCCATCAGGAAGCTTCCATAAGCCTCTTATCCCTCTCCATCAGAGGGCAGACAGACCGAAAACCACAATCACAGAAAACTAATCAATCTGATCACATGGACTACAGCCTTGTCTAATGCAATGAAACTATGAGCCATGCCATGTAGGACCACCCAAGATGGATGGGTCATGGTGGAGAGTTCTGACAAAACCCGGTCCACTGGAGAAGGGAATGGCAAACCACTTCAGTATTCTTGCCTTGAGAACCCCATGAACAGTATGAAAAGGCAAAAAGATAGGACACTGAAAGATGAACTCCCCAGGTAGGTGCCCAATATGGTACTAGAGATCAGTGGAGAAATAACTCCAGAAAGAATGAAGGGATGGAGCCAAAGCAAAAAAAAAAAACACCCAGTTGTGGATGGGACTGGTGATAGAAGCAAGGTTCGATGCTGTAAAGAGCAATATGGCTTAGGAACCTGGAATGTTAGGTGCATTAAGCAAGGCATATTGGAAGTGGTCAAACAGGAGATGACAAGAGTGAACATCGATTTTAGGAATCACCAAACTAAAATGGATTGGAATGGGTGAATTTAACTCAGATGACCATTATATCTACTAATGTGGGCAAGAATCCCTTAGAAGAAATGGAGTAGCCATCATAGTCCACAAAAGAGTCCGAAATACAGTACTTGGATGCAATCTCAAAAATGACAGAATGATCTCTGTTGGTTTCCAAGGCAAACCACTCAATATCACAGTAATCCAAGTCTATGCCCTGACCAGTAATGCTGAAGAAGCTGAAGTTGAACGGTTCTATGAAGACCTACAAGACCTTCTAGGACTAACACCAAAAAAAGATGTCCTTTTCATTATTGGAGACTGGAATGCAAAAGTAGGAAGTCAAGAGATACCTGGAGTAACAGGCAAATTTGGCCTTGGAGTACAGAATGAAGCAGGGCAAAGGCTAATAGAATTTTGCCAAGAGAACACACTGGTCATAGCAAACACCCTCTTCCAACAACACAAGAGAAGACTCTACACATGGACATCAGCAGATGGTCAATACTGAAATCAGATTGATTATATTCTTTGCAGCCAAAGATGGAGAAGCTCTATACAGTCAGCAAAAAAGAGACCAGGAACGTACTGTGGCTCAGATCATGAACTCCTTATTGCCAAATTCAGACTTAAACTGAAGAAAGTGGGGAAAACCACTAGACCATTCAGGTATGACCTAAATCAAATCCCTTACAATTATACAGTGGAAGTGAGAAATAGATTCAAGGGGTTAGATCTGATAGATAGAGTGCCTGAAGAACTATGGACAGAGGTTCGTGACATTGTACAGGAGCCAGGAATCAAGAACATCCCCAAGAAAAAGAAAGGCAAAAAGGCAAAATGGCTGTCTGAGGAGGCCTTACAAATAGCTGAGAAAAGAAGAGAAGCAAAAGGCAAAGGAGGAAAGGAAGGATATACCCATTTGAATACAGAGTTCCAAAGAACAGCAAGGAGAGATAAAAAAGCCTTCCTCAGTGATCCGTGCAAATACATAGAAGAAAACAATAGAATGGGAAAGATTAGAGATCTCTTCAAGAAAATTAGAGATACCAAGGGAACATTTCATGCAAAGATGGACTCAATAAAGGACAGAAATAGTATGGACCTAACAGAAGCAGAAGATATTAAGAAGAGGTGGCAGGAATACACAGAAGAACTGTACAAAAAAGATCTTCATGACCCAGATAATCACAATGGTGTGATCACTCACCTAAAGCCAGACATCCTGGAATGCAAAGTCAAGTGGGGCTTAGGAAGCATCACTATGAACAAAGCTAGTGGAGGTGATGGAATTCCAGTTGAGCTATTTCAAATCCTGAAAGATGATGCTGTGAAAGTGCTGCACTCAATATGCCAGCAAATTTAGAAAACTCAGCAGTGCCTACAGGACTGGAAAAGGTCAGTTTTCTTTCCAATTACCAAGAAAGGCAATGCCAAAGGATGCTCAAACTACCACACAATTGCACTCATGTCACACACTAGTAAAGTAATGCTCAAATTTCTCCAAGCCAGGCTTCAACAGTTCATGAACCATGAACTTCCAGATATTCAAGCTGGATTTAGAAGAGGCAAAGGAACCAGATATCAAATTACCAACATCTATTGGATCATTAAAAAACAAGAGAGTTCCAAAAAAAACCATCTACTTCTGTTTTATTGACTATGCCAAAGCCTTAGACTGTGTGGATCACAATAAACTGTGGAAAATTCTGAAAGAGATGGGAATACCAGACCACCTGACCAGAATCTTGAGAAACCTGTATGCATGTTGGTAAGCAACAGTGAGAACTGGACATGGAACAACCGACTGATTCCAAATTGGGAAAGCTGTATATTGTCACCCTGCTTGTTTAACTTCTATGCAGAGTACATTATGAGAATCGCTGGGTTGGATGAAGCACCAGCTGGAATCAAGATTACCAGGAGAAATATCAATAACCTCAGATATGCAAATGACACCACCCTTATGGCAGAAATTGAAGAACTAAAGAGCCTCTTGATAAAAGTGAAGGAGGAGAGTGAAAAAGCTGGCTTAAAGCTCAACATTCAGAAAACTAAGATCATGGCAGCTGGTCTCATCATTTCATGGCAAATAGATGGGGAAACAGTAGAAACAGTGACAGACTTTATTTTGGGGGGGAGGCCTCCAAAATCACTGCAGATGGTGACTGCAACTATGAAATTAAAAGACACTTGCTCCTTGGAATAAAAGCTATGACCAATGTAGACAGCATATTAAAAAACAGAAACATTACTTTGCCAACAAAGTTTCACATAGTCAAAGCTATGGTTTTTCCAGTAGTCATGTATGGATGTGAAAGCTGGACTATAAAGAAAGCTGAGCACCGAGGAATTGATGCTTTTGATCTGTGGTGTTGGAGAAGACTCTTGAGAGTCCTTTGGCCGGCAAGGAGATCCAACCAGTCCATCTTAAGGGAAATCAGTCCTGAATATTCATTGGAAGGACTGATGCTGAAGCTGAAAGTCCAATACTTTAGCCACCTGATGCGAAGAGCTGACTCATTTTAAAAGACCCTGATGCTGGGAAAGATTGAAGGCAGAAAGAGAAGGGGACGACAAAGGATGAGATGATTGACTGGCATCACCAACTCAAAGGACTAGAGTTTGAGTAAACTCTGGGAGTTGGTGATGGACAGGGAGGCCTGGCATGCTGCAGTCCATGGGGTTGCAAAGAGTCAGAAATGACTGAGCGACTGAATGGAACTGCTTCATTATTTTAATTTTTTAAATGCTGATATTTCTCCAACCATGGTCAAAGGCAGGGAATGTTTAGTGCAAAAGCTCTGTCTGTGTAACTAAAAAAATAAAATAAAATCTACTTCTTGATTATTGGTTTGCTTCACTGATAGTCACTCAAGGCAATTATATGGGAAGTAGGATGGCTTATTTTTCTGACCAGGGTCCTCAGAATTTTATGAAATGATTTCAGTCCTAATCCATTTTGAATTGTCTGTAGGCTATTCAGTCTATTTTTTCCTCTCTAAATTCTGTTAAATCTCTCTCTGAGTTAGTCATTAGGCCCCCACATAGAATTGTGTTAGTCATCCTGGAGAGAAATTTGAGTTAGAGTTATGTAACTTCTTATTGTGTTTTTTATAAAAATGCTTGTGAAGATGTTGCCCATTTCCTTATGTGATGTTACTCTTTATGAAGACCCATACATCCTTCCTCATCTTAGTATCAGAAAGGAAAATGAGTTTCTCTTAAGCAGTTTATTTGTTTTTGTCTCAAGATACTATGAATCATAGGTGATAAGTTCTCCTCATTCATTGGCAGCTGGAAGGTTCAGAGCCCAGTTTTCATTTCTATTCAGTGTATATAACTATGAGGTGATTTTTGAAAGAGCTTTTTCCTGCTACACCATTTTCTATGTCCTTTCATTCTCCTCTTTGTCATGTTTTCTTTATTACATTTTAAGTTTTATTATATTGTTTTACTGAACATATCCGTAGAAACAGACTTAATTACTCTTGAGAATGCTTTGAATAAAATACATAAATGTATCAGTCAGACCTCTTATTTGCCACTATGACACTTCAGAACATGATTTTAATCTTTTCCACCTTTCACCGAAATGCAGTCATTCTTTAATAAATATTTCTCCATATATTGTCTCACATTTAATTTTCTTGATAGGGTATCTTATCCACATGGATGTCTCCAGCCAGCACTAAACAACCAGGAATGTGTGACACTTAGATCTCCCTTCAAGAAAGAGCCTATTGTTCAGTGGTGAGGAGGGCTATTAGGTGAGAGCCTCTAGCTGTAGCCCTGTCAAAACTCAGCACAGTATTTGAGCCAAAGCCATGCTTTTCATGGGAAGCACCCAGCCTGTTACAAGGGCCTTCTGCTGTATGGAGGGACTCTACTAATGTCAATCTTTGATCTGGGGCTCATCCTTGAGTTGGCCAGGACTTTGTCATCCTAACATCCTCACTATCCAATTCTGTCTCTATCCTGCCTGGTATCACATCAACATCATGATGTGAAAGCGTTCCATGGCCATTATTTTTTTTTTCCACTCTTTTACCTTATCAACTCTCCACGTCCCTGATCAATAAATCTTTTCCACTTGTAACTCCAAATCAGCATATGATTCTCAGAGAAGCCAAAATGATATACTACATAACTCACAAAGTTACATTTCCTTGAATTTCCAAACCTATAAATGTATACAATTATTAAGTCATCTCCCAGATGTCTCAAAGACACTTTAAATGGAACCTGAACTCATGATTTTCTCCTAAATTTTTTTCTGTTCTGATGTTCTGTATCAGTGGGTAGTCCTAGCATCTGTTTGGTTCTGCCAGCCAGAAACCTGGGCTCTGTCCTTGACATTTCTTATTTCTGGTTCCAATTCATTATCAGCTCATGTTGGTCTTACTTCCTAAATATACTCTTCCTTCTACTTCTCTATAGCTCCATCAAAGTAGTTTTGGTCTAGAGTACCATCATCTCTTGAGTTTATTCTACTAGTCACTAGTAGATTGGAGTCACCAACCAATCCATCATTCTCCATTCTACAGCCAAAATTATTTTCCAAACACAAATTTGGTCATGTCTCCATCTGGCCTAAAATCCTTCTGTTGGTTCCCATTGCTTTTGTAATAAAGACAAAAGTCTTAAACACAGCAAGTCCCTGTGGTCAAGCTCCAGCCTCATTTCCTATTCCCTTCACCACACCATATTGTAACTTCATGATGGCAGATACTGTGCCTATTTTCTTTATCATTTTATCTGAGTCTGCTTGAACACCTGACATACACCTGGTGCTCAATATATAATTATTTAATGTATAATTAAATGATTGAGTGAATAAATGAATCAGTCAAATGAGTCTATTCATAATCCACTGGACACACTTTGTGGTTTTCTGTTGTGGAACTTTATCTCAGAGTTGCCTTTCTAAATCTTATCCATCTTGTAATTCTCAGATAAACTGTCAACTCAATCAAGAAGGCCTCCTTGACTTATCTAGGTGAAAATACTTGTCTTATTATAAAATCCTGTATTCTTTTTGTGTGTATGCTCAGTCAGTCAGTTGTGTCCAACTCTTTGTGATCCCATGGACTGTAGCCTCCCAGGCTTCTCTGTCCGTGGAATTTCCAGGCAAGAATATTAGAGTGGGTTGTCATTTCCAATTCTAGGGGAAATTCCTGACACAGGGATCAAACCCATGTGTCCTGCATACCCCGCATTGGCAGGTGGATTCTTGACCCCGAGCCACCTAGAAAGCCCATTCTTCTTCTATATTACACTTAATACGTAATCATCTGATTAAATATGTTTAATATACTAATAGAACCAGTTAAACTCCATATTCTTTGAAGGAAAGTGTTGCATTTATGCTCATAAGTATTCTGCACATCACCTAACATACACATATGTGTATATGTGTATAGGCTTTACTTGATTGAATGATTTGATTGACTGATCAGGCAATATCTGGATGATTTTTCCTGCCACTTGAGCAACTGTTGTGATATTAGAAAGAGTGGATGAGGCTAATAAAAATGTGATGGCCCAGTAAAAATGTTGGTTAGGCAATATATCTCTTGAATCTATCTTTAAGTATCAAGAATAGAAGACTCATTTGGCCTATAAATTTTTGTTGGTTTTCTAAAGCTCAAATGTCATAAAAATCTCCTTCATAGCTACAAAATATGCTGTGGCTGTGTGTTTTTAAGAATTGCCTAAGCTTTATACTAAAGAAGGTTTCCAAAAGAATAATATGTGTACCATTGAGGACAGAAAAGTTGATTATAGCTGCTGTAGAGACAGGCTGTTTTAAAATATTTAATTGTGGGAATTCTCTGGCAGTTCAGTGATTAGGACTTAGCACTTTCACTGCTGTGACCCAAGTACAATCCCTGGATGGGGATCTAGGGTGTCATAAGCCAGGTGGTACAGTCAGAAAACAAATCTTTAATTGTTAATGAATATATTTGAATGTACATTAGAAAAAATAAACTGTCACATCAAAACCACAATGGTCATAGTTAATATTGCTTCAGATAGGGTTGAAAAACAAGCATTTCCATTTTAAAAATAATAATTTAAAAATATTATGATGTGATATGTCCACAAACATGACTAAAGGTTAAGAGACCTTATTTCAGAGATTTAAAATGTACTGAACACTACCTAAGTTTTTACTCCTATTTTTTTTTTTACTATGTTTTACTCCTAGGTTTTTAATGCTAGATTAATAATTGGCTTTGTGAGCTTTCATTCTTTTGTCAAATATTTATGAAGCACTGCTATGTTTAAAGCTCTAGACTCAAAACTAGAGAAATAATGTGATTTAACGTAATTAAGAAAGATTCTTCCCTCAAAGAGCTCACAACCCCAATGGATAGGGACCATAGAAAAAAATGTAGAAACCCAGTGTAAATGCCCTTGTAGAAAGACATCTATTGAAGGGTCAATTGTAAAAGGGTACAAAGGTAGTTGTGATCAGCTCTGCTTAAAAAGGGGGATAAATAGAGGAGCTACATTTGGGAGGCTGGGTAGAAGCTCACTGGTCAAAAAAATGAGATCAGGTCATTTCAGGTGAAAACAGCAGTCTGTCAAGCTAGAGAGACGTCTATGACTAGAATAATTCCAAATGACTGGAGCCTGGGGTGCAGCACAGTAGGGGCTGAGACAGGAGGCAGGTAAAAGCCTAGTGTCCCATGCCAAGGAGTTGCTTGTATACCTCAGAAGGGACTGAGGGCCAATACATAAAATAGGATCAGGGTTTTATTTAAAAAGAAATAACAGCAGAGGAATTTTACATGCTTATGAATTTCAGTGCAAGAAGTTTGAAAAATACTTTTCCTGAAAAGATTCTCTTAGGAAAAGAAGATTTCTCCAAAACACCCAAAAGTAAGATTTGAAGAAGAGATGCAAATTGAGGTGAGATAAAAGGAAACTTAAATTACCAGAGGGGAAAAAATATCATCCATCTCTGTGGCTTCAATCTCCAGCCCTGAGATCTCAGAGGGGTTCTTTCAATTTCTTTAGAATACCAACTTATAAAGGTAGAAGGCATAATAAGAATTTTTAAAATCATCACTTTTAACCAGTATCATTGATTGAGGTGAGAATTAACAATGAGCGCTAAAACCATCAGGCGAAAGGTTGTTTGGAAACAAGATGTTGGTCCAGTCTCAAACTGTCACCCTGTTTATCAAGTTATCACAAAGTAAAAATGGTACATTTCATTGTTAAAATCCTCAATTAAGAGATCAAAGCTAGTATCACCAATAATAGAGCAAGTGTCATAGCATGCTCTCAGATAGGGAAATAGTCTTCCTGCCAAAAACATTTAACCTAATCTAATCATGAACATGACCATATAAATCCAAGTTGAAAGGTAAACCAAATTTCGTGAAGGTCAATGACAGGCTGGAGAACTGTTCTAGATTAAAGGAGGAAAAAGGAGGGAAGGCAAATTAATATAACTTGAGATCTGACTAGATCCTGGTTTGAAAAAGAAAAAAAAGTCTATAAAGGATTTACTTGAGATAAGTGGACAGTTTTGAATATGGACAATATATCAGAAAATGATGTATCATTAGTAAATTTCCTGAGTGTGATCATTGTGAAGTGCTTATATAGAAAAAATGTCCTATTTTTCAAGTTACATGAGGAAACATTTGGAGGTAAAATTTCATAATTTGAGACTAAGTTATTCTCAAATGTTTCAAGAGTAAAAAATATATATATAAATACTTTATATAGAGAGAAATAAAGCAAACCTCACAAGGGAATATGGATGTCAATTTACTATTCAAGTGAATATTATATAGGCTTGACATATTTTATTTCAAAATAAACTGTTGGCAAAAAAAATTTATGACTGAGTCCCACCCCCAGAATTTTTTATTTAATTAGTTGGGGTGAAGCCTGGAGAATTTTGAAGATTACCAGATAATACTTAAGTTGAAAGCGCCGCAATAGTTCAAAAATATTATTTTACAAATATGGGGGGGATGGGGATTACAGTTCCTTGAGCCTAGCAGTTCTTGGGTTCTGACCACATACCACTTTTATAAGTATTTAACATATATTAACTGGCTACATTAATTAACAGCACAGAGAATAGGCATGAATAGATTCTTGATTTTGGTCTGTTATTCATTTTTATAAAATATATCTGTGAGTGATTTACTTTGCACCAGAAACCCAAATCATTCTATCCCATAAATAAGACCAAACCATTTAAAAGAGGGTCTGCCCAGAATATATAAGTGTCCAGGACAGAGAATTAAAATTTGAGAAACTTATGTAAAAAACACTCAAAATTATATGCATTCATGATATATTATCAGTAAAAGGGCAAGAGTTTTTCACACAACAATATATTAATGCAAGAGAAGAGATGATAAAATATGTACACAGTTATCCCAAACACTGAGAGAGTGACAGAAATATAAATCTCTGAAATCAATAACTTTGTAAAAGAAAATCAACCTTATGTCTGACCTTCACCCAGAGTAAAAGAATTAAAGTGAGAATCTTAAGTTCAGTTATTACTTTCTGTTATGTTTTTAAAAGATTTAATGGATGATATCAAATGAATTTTATATCTCTGGCCAAGTATAAAATTTAGATTTCATTTGCCCCTGATTTCAGGAATTTGTGTTACTTGCTATGGGAAAATTAGACATCATCAAGGAGCTCTAATTGCAACTCTCTTTTTCCCCCTGACATTTGTCAGCTTGCTCGTCAATTCCTTGCTCTTTCCATGATTTTGCATGTCAAAAATTAAATCAAAAGCAATATTTCTATATAAGGGAAGTTCACATGAAAAATAGAAAATACTATTCAGTCTAGCAGATTCACAGTCTCTGAGTTCTTATAGTCTCAAATGACATTACTTCTTTATTGTTATTTTAGTAATTAAGTTTATCGTTTAAGAGAAGTTTATCCTTTAACAAAAGGCAAATAATTGGTTCCACCCCTTTACTACATTTTTGAGTTACATAGCTAAAATTTAGAATCAAGTTTAGTACTTACCTTCTACTGTTAAATACACAAAGAGTTTTTAGCTTCTAATATCCCTAAAAAACAAAATTTTTTTGGCTATTACTTCAAACATTATTCCCATAAGTGCATTAGCCAAAGCAATTTAGTTCTACTGTTGTTAACTAGAAAAAAAGGAAGCCTCTTATCCTACTTCTTGCCTCTTTATTGCATCTATGCCCTGCCCTTGCCCCAAACCAGAGAGAACTGGTGCATTATGTAGGAGCAATAATGTCTGCGTTTTGATTTTGTCATACACAGTTAAGGAAGCGGCCATAAAAAACATATGAATCAGTCACTTACTAATATCTAGCATCTTTAGGAGACACAATTTGGAAATGGGAGTTAAATGAAAATGATGGGTAAATGAAAAGAATTAATGCCAAGAAAAATTTTGGATAATGGGGAAAACTATAGAGAAGGAAATCAGTTCTCTTCCTCTTATGGGTTTAGCCTTTCATATCCATGAACACTAATATTTGCCTTTGGACAGGGGTATGTACATGTGTGAATGAGTGTGTGTTTGTGTGTGTGTGATTTGATAGCTACTCATTGTGCATGAAGATGCCCATCTGCAATAACACCATTTAGGAGACCCTTAGAGACAAAGCTCAGACCTTTCCATGAGATGCGGAGTGTGAATGCCAGATTGGAACTTCAGCTCCCATGGAATTAACTCAGAAGAATATACTTCTGGAAATGAAGGAAATAGACTCTGAAGTAAAACTAACCCTTGTGGATAATATATAGAGTTTCTAACAGTGATTGGAGAGATTGTCAAGGAGAAACTCTTAAAAACCTGGAGATAGAATAAGGTTGGGAACTGGGATACCTTCCTAAGAGGACCCTTAAGAAAAGTAGAAATTCTTAAGTGCTTTCACTTTGGGCTAAGGGAAAGCCATATCTAACATACTCATTTACAATTCTTTTTCTATTACTTTTAGTTTTTGTTAAGCCTTTAATAAGTTCAGATTGACTTAAGCACTTTGGTTGTGATGTAGAAGTAAGGAAAAAATAGGGTCATAAAGACAGTTGACTTGCACTGCTTTTCCCACACACATCTTCTCCAGCTGACTTTGTCAAGTAGCATCATTTTCCTGAGGGGACCTTAAGTGCATTAACATGATAAAAAACAAGTCCAAGTCAAGTCTTGCATCTGTTTCTGCCATGTCTCTTCTTTTTATATACTAAATTAGATATCAGGAAAAAAATTTTAGTTTTTATTGGAGTATAGTTGATTTACAATATCACTAATTATTATAGTAGTGAAAAAAAAAGTTTTAAAACTGAAGTTTTATCATCCAAATGAGAAGGGGAAAAAAAGAACTAGAAAGAAATAGTGTAGAATGTTGAACCTTTGTTCCCAGGACTTACTGACCTTACTTCTATCCCAACCTTCTGCTGATGAACATGGGCTGTCCTAAAACCACTGTTAGAACTTTGGAGACTTTGCTGTCAAAGCAGTCAAAGGATCAAGTCATTTCAAGAGAATGTGACATGGTTTTCATCGGGGAAGTTCTGTTGAAAAAATACCTGTTGATGTGAGTACAAATGGATTTCAAACACATGACTTGACCATAGCCCACAATTAGTAAATTAAGTAAGAGTCTGCCAAGTTTTGTCAGCTCCAGAATTCTTGCTGTATCCCACTGTGCTCTACCACCCCCCAACTGTACAAAGTCGGCCTGCACACCTAGGAGATCATCAGGAGCATGTCATCTCCCTAGGTCTTGTGCAGTGACGAGAAGCAGTGCTGGAACCCTGAGGGCAGGTTGTAAGAGCATCACTTTTGAAAATGTAGAGCAGAGTTCTGCTTATCAGCGACGAACCCTATACTGATACTAACACTCTTGTTTTTATGTACAATTAAGAAAGGGACCTGGGGTCATGCAGCAAGATCCTCCTACCTGCAGCCCTGGGAAACTGAGATTTAGGCAGTTAGTAGGTGACTGGCAGGAGGATCCACTGTGTTCCTTGCATTGACATACAGATCAGAATGTTGAGTAACAGTAAACTTCTTAATGCAGGATATAGATTTCTTGTCATATATCATGTTTAATAGATGTATTTAATATTCGCTATTGAATATTAAAACTGGTTTCCCTTGAAGCAGTAGAGGCATCAAGAAACAAAGAAAAATGACATGTTATCTTCTTTGACATAGTGAATATTGAAAAAGACTCAGAATAAATACTAACTTACTCATGACAGGTATACCTGGGGAAAGCAAGTGCTAGTTATTAAAAGAGCATGAGCATCAGATGAGGATTCCAGCAAGTCCAGTCCTGTTCATGACTGTGACACCGAACATAACCTTGGACGGCTTTCCTTAGTTTTCTTATCTGTCAGAAGCAGCTGTCATATGCCCTATATTTATCGTGAGGAGCAAATAAAATAATAGATATAATTACAGCAAACTATTATAAAAATAGAAGTTAGTCTAATGGTTTAATGAAATAAGACACCTATAATAGCCAAATTCCACTCGTTAACCACAGAATTATTTTAATTGGCAACTACAAATCACTTGAATCATCCATGTAAAATTTTTTAAAAAATACAAATATTAAATATGACAAAAACATTGAGTCTTCCCCAGTGGCCCAGTGGTAAAGAATCTGCTTGCAATTCAGGGGATATAGGAGATGCAGTTCGATCCCTGGGTCGGGAAGATCCCCTGGAGGAGGAAATGGCACCCCACTCCAGTATTCTTGCCTGGGAAATCCCATGGACAAAGGAGCCTGGCGGGCTCAGTCAGACATGACTGAACACAAAGCGAAGGAAACACTGGAGCATTGACAGTGCTCTCTGAGCTCAGATCATGAACCACAGGGTTTCAGTACCCATTTCTCCACTTTGAGGAACACTCCAAACCCTCTTCCCAAGATGTAAAGTCAACCAAATGCCCCGAGGACCTCTGGGCCTCATACTGATGGCGTTGTTCTGCACCCCCAAGTTGGTCCCTGTTTGAGGAGGGTGGATTGGTGAGGGATGACTCCCTGTGGTCAGCATAGCATTTCATTTTCCAGAATCACATGCAATGGGGTTTCCAGAATGGCAGTTACAAACAGCAGATGTTGGTTGGGCTACCAAGGATCCCTGGCAAATCATGGACTTGAGCCATGTGTGTGGGCTTGTGAATGAACTCCCAACCCATCTCTGTTCTAACCACAATGCCACCTCTGGTCTAGCATCCAAAGGTGTCCATTACCCTATGCACCTCTGACCACTGACCCCTAGTGAGTCACCTGTCCCCTCGGCAGACTCCATGCTGCACGTCTGACACATCTCTGGGTGTGGCTATACTCATCTGTCCAAGGATTTAGTTGAATATCACTCTTGCCTTTGATCAATGTCATACCATGCACTTCTTTTTTTTAAATTTTTATTGGGGTATAGTTGATTCTTGCCAACATCCGCTGGATCATCGAGAAAGCAAGAGAGTTCCAGAAAAACATCTATTTCTGCTTTATTGACTATGCCAAACCTTTGACTGTGTGGATCACAATAAACTGTGGAAAATTCTTCAAGAGATGGGAATACCAGACCACCTGACCTGCCTCTTGAGAAACCTGTTTGCAGGTCTGGAAGCAACAGTTAGAACTGGACATGGAACAACAGACTGATTCCAAATAGGAAAAGGAGTACGTCAAGGCTGTATATTGTCACCCTGCTTATTAAACTTATATGCAGACAGAGTACATCATGAGAAATGCTGGACTGGAGGAAGCACAAGCTGGAATCAAGATTTCTGGGAGAAATATCAATAACCTCAGATATGCAGATGACACCATCCTTATGGCAGAAAGCGAAGAAGAACTAAAGAGCCTCTTGATGAAGGTCGAACAGAAGAGTGAAAAAGTTGGCTAAAAGCTCAACTTTCAGAAAACTAATATTATGGCATCCGGTCCCATCACTTCATGGCAAATAGATGGGGAAACAGTGAGAGACTTTATTTTTCTGGGCTCCAAAATCACTGCAGATGGTGACTGCAGCCATGAAATTAAAAGATGCTTACTCCTTGGAAGGAAAGTTCTGACCAACCTAGGCAGCGTATTAAAAAGCAGAGACATTACTTTGCCAACACAGGTCCGTCTAGTCAAAGCTATGGTTTTTTCCAGTAGTCACATATGGATGTGAGTTGGACTAGAAAGAAAGCTGAGCACTGAGGAAATGATGCTTTTGAACTGAGGTGGTGGAGGAGACTCTTGAGAGTCCCTTGGACTGCAAGGAGATCCAACCAGTCCATCCTAAAGGAGATCAGTCCTGACAGTTCATTGGAAGGATTGATGTTGAAGCTGAAACTCCAATACTTTGGCCACCTGATGCGAAGAGCTGACTCATTTGAAAAGAACCTGATGCTGGGAAAGATTGAGGGCAGGAGGAGAAGGGGATGACAGAGGATGAGATGGTTGGATGGCATCACCAACTCAATGCACACGAGTTTGGGTAAACTCCGAGAGTTGGTGATGGACAGGGAGGCTGGCGTGCTGCAGTCCATGGGGTCGCCAAGAGTCGGACACGACTGAGTGACTGAACTGAATAGTTGATTTACAGTGTTGTTAGTGTTTGGCAAAGTGAGTAAGTTATATACATATAACCACTCTTTTTAGATTCTTTTCCCATACAGGCCATTAGGGCGTGTTGAGTGGAGTTTCTTTGCTATAAGTAGGTCCTTGCTAGTGACCTGTTTTACATACAGTAGTGTGTGTATGCAATGCCAATCTTCCAATTTTATCCCTCCCCCACCTTACCCCCTGGAAACCACACCCTCTCCAGTATTTAGTGTTTGTAGATTTTTTGATGATGGATGCCATGCTCTTCTGAATTGAAGTTTCTTGCACAAATTAGACTGCTCCTTTGCTTCCCCCTCTCCCCAAGTCTCTTACCTTCACTCTGATGGCTGTGTATGGAGGGAAGATAGGCAGTCATGAGTCATTGTGTAACCAGAATTAAATACATGGTATTAGAGAATGCAGAGGCAAGATCTGTATTTTTCAATATAAGCAGGTTTCAAAGAGCTATGACCCATGAGTAATAATAGTGTCTTTTTCCTCAACGAGAAATGTGAAATTAGCCATTAATGAAGCATCTGACAGTACAGAACATGAAGAGATGGTCCTGAACCTGAACAGGAAGAAACAATGGCCCTGAGCAGTCCTTCATGTTGTCGTTCTATGTGCTAGATTGCAAGGTTTATCCAGCTCTTGATCCTGTTTCTGTAACGAGTCACATAGATACTAAGTAGTTTAAGGTGACTGCAGCAAGACCAGGGGTGGAGGGCCGGGCTGTGTGATTTGCTGCTTGCTGCAATGATTTGCAGTTTGCTCACTAAGTTCTGCACTCTTGGTCCCCCAGTCCTGTCCTTTAATGCAACCCACTGCCTCTGCAGGTGTTACCTGAGCCCATTGCATCATTTGTAGGGACTTGGCAAAAACAACTAGTGCAGATATTCTGAATGTGATCATGCTGTTTTCTATGCTGTGAACCAATAAGGCCTTTGTCTCTAACACAGGAGTCCCCTGTCTTTTGCTAGCCTCCTTGAAATAGAAACAGATTAACTTATTAGATTGCAAGGAGGGTAAATTCTCAGCCTCCACAGGCTTTTGCAGATACTACAACAAATTTTCAGGTGCACAGACTGGGCAGTAAACAAATGCAAAAAAAAAAAAACCCATCAAAACTCTGCTCATTATTCTAAAATTTTTTCAATATGTCACTGTAACTCACATGTGCCTGTGATTTTCATAATACATTTTAAAATCAAATTAGTCTCATGGAAGCCAACAGAAACATATTAGCCCTGGACTCTGTATACCCTGGAGATAGGTGGGTGCCATGACTTGAACGGCTACTTATGCTAATAAGTAGAAAATGTATCAAAGTTGGCTTTTTGTCTGGTGGAAACCAAGAGTTCCAAAATAATATAATATTATTATTAATTATCATAGTTCTCAAAATGTGTTGTATAAGTAACCGGGACAGATAATTTAAAAATAATAGATAACATTGTTACTAAGTTATCATATTCCAGACACTGAGCAAATGTTTGATATATATTATCTTGCTTGATCCTAAAATTCCCTTATCCTCAATTTTTTTCAACCAGTTAACAACATATTTAATGTTTCATCCTTAATATTGATATTTTAAAGTATTTTACTGCAATATATGGATAAATTTAGGGCTGTTGTTCGTTTTTCAGTCATTCAGTTGTGTCTGACTCCCTGGGACCCCCATGGACTACAGCATGCCAAGCATTAAAAGGTATTAGGAAAGAGGGGTGTACTTGAGGATGTATTTGGAGGACATTGGATTAGCTCATAAATTGGAAATATGGACCAGGATCTGCTAAAAGCAACATTTTCAAGGATACCAGGTATTGGAAGTAGAGATGTGACTGTTCTCCTCAGGACTCAGTTTCTTGCCTTTTTTTCTCTGGTTCCTTTTTGTCTTTTATTTCCTCTGTCTGCTCAGAATACACAGTCCATGCCAAATTACTACCACCTACAACTCCTGGACTCATATCCTCACATCTTCACCACTTGAGATAAAAGTGCACATGCCTCTAACTTATTTAAAATTACTAAGAAGGAGTCTGATTGGCATAATATCAGGTGCCTGCTCGTGTACTAGAATTAGAAACCTTTTCTGACTGGCAAGTTTAAATCTCAGAAGAGAAAGATGCTGTCAAGCCAAGCAAAGAAATATCCATAACAATAGATTAGACAAGTATCTATTTTAAAATTTTTAGCTAATCTTAACCAACATCATTGATTTAGTTTTGTCAAAGAAAGAAGATCAATTGTTTTCAAGTATATAACTTGAAAACCATCTGGGAAGTCAGAACCCAAATAACTAAGAGCCTCCCACTATTTTTGAGCATGATACAGGAGATTAAAAAATAATAATAATGCTCTTTATAGCCAGGAGATGTATTCTAAACACATTGCAGTTATCAAGGATCATCAATGCTAAAATATTCCCATCATCAAAAAAGGATTGCCTGGTAAGACCAATAAAGGCAGTAGAGTTTATTATTTATCTTTAATATAAAAACTATATACTAAATCTATCCAGTGTCACAGAGACACTAGTTAATTGATTCAACAGCATGTTTGAATTTACATTAGGAAAGCAATTACATTAAAAAAGCACTTGTTTGGTATTGCACATAAGTAGCATCCATATTCTAAGCATGGATTTTGACATCAGAGGTACTCAACTACACTTGAGCTCTTTGCAATGATGAACACGTTCAAAGACATTTATTTTCATAAACTTGTAAAGTTTGGGAAACTTTTTCACTAGAAGCCATTTTAGAAGACTGATTTTGAAGGTTCTGTACATATGAGATGACTATTTTTTTATGCCTGCACCTATTGCTATGAATAGTGTTGACACTTTTGTATCAGAGCAACATCAAGATGTGTCTGTTCAAAAAAAAAATGATTTTACATGCCAAATGGCTCACTTTTATCCAAAAGAAAGGTATATGCCATAGTGAAAATGCAGGTCGAGGGAATCATTAGCGAGACCTTTTATATTTGTCTCACGTAATAAGTACATGCAGCTACCTGCCCCTCTCCCCCCAAAACTGAATTGTATTGGTATAGATACTGATGGCCTGAAAATAAACACCAAGATACCCAGGTAACCATTATAAGCATTTATGTCAGCTGGCAGGCATGAATGGAGAGACACTTAGGGCTGGAGACCCCTTCTCTAGTTGCCCTGAAATCAGGGCCACTTGACATTCTTGGCCTCCAGGCACTTTTGCCTTCGTGGGCAACCTTCCTCCATAAAAAGTAATTACAAATTGTATTTTATCACTGTGCCAGCATCACCACGAGTATATTACTATCTCACATTGAAACATTTTCTTTGACCTGGAATTCTATTTTTAATTCTGATTTAAAAGACACTAAAGCATATTCATGGACCCCTAAAAACATTGTGGTCACCAGGCACTGTTCTACCATGCCCAATAGATGAGGCAGTCTTCCCCCAAATCATAACCTTTTACCCTTCATGAACACCCAACCCTGAAACTCTAGTTCACTCAGTTTCTTGGCATTTCTGGGGTGAGAACTGTTATGAGACCAAAGGTTCCAAATGGCTAGCCAGTGAGTCCAAAGATTGACTAATTTATAAAGAATAACTGCAAAATACCATCACCCACAGGCAAGCAGTCCATTTTACTATTGACTTAAACACAAATGTTACTGTTGAAAAATTCAGATGGAAAAGAAGTACAAGGTAGAAGTAGCTGCTCCAAGGGAACTATTCAAATGTTCCCTTTGAATCAAATAAATTGGCAGAACACAGTGTCTACTTTAGAATATATTTAACATTTGATGGTTCACCTGATGCCACATTCTGCAGTCCAAGCCACCAAAAAAGAAGCAAACACTTGGGAATTGTTTGACAGAAATAAACATCCTTGTCCTAAGTCAGATGAAGCTGTTTTACATTATTCATTTGGTCATTCAATGAATATTCATTAATGCCTACTGTATTAGTTGCCAGAGACATGAGCCCAAGCCTCAAAAAGTGCAAAACCTGGGGATTTTAGCCTGCAAGTAAGTCTGCAGGCTGTGTCTTGGGAGTTGAAAGGTGGGAGATGGTGATGATGCTTAAAAAGGAAATGGTCAGCCTTTGAAGGGGCTTATTTGCCTTGTTAAGGAAGTTGATTTTATCCTAAAGTTGTTGAGGAGCTAATGATGATCTAATTGAAGAATGATGTGATTAAATATATAATTTAGAAAGATACTTATAGTGGTAGTATGAAGGATTCCCCTTCATGGATCAAAGACTTGTCATGGTGAAGGGGTTTGTGTAACTCAGTAAAGCTAGAGCCATGCTGTGCAGGGCCACCCAAGACAGACAGGTCATCGTGAAGTTTTGAGAAAACGTGGTCCACTGGGGGAGGAAATGGCAACCTACTCCAGTATTCGTGCCTAGAGAATCCCATGAACAATATGAAAAGTCAAAAAGATATGACACCAGAAGATGAGCCCCCCAGGTTTGAAGGTGTCCAATATGCTACTGCGTAAGCACTGAGGGCAATCACTAATAGCTCCAGAAACAAGGAAGCAGCTGGGCCAAAGAGGAAACAACACTCAGTTGTGGATATGGCCGGTAGTGAAGTAAAGTCCAGTGGTATAAAGAACAATACTGCACAGGAACCTGGAATGTTAGATCTCTGTTTTTGTTGTTCAATCGCTATGTCTGACTCTTGTCTACCTAATGGACTGCAGCACATGGGCTTCCCTGTCCTTCACTACCTCCTGAAGTTTACTCAAACTCATGTCCATTGAGTGAGTGATGCTATTTAAACATCTCATCCTCTGTCACCCTTTTCTCCTTTTGCTTTTGGTCTTCCTCAGCATCAGGGTCTTTTCCATGAGTTGGCAATTTGCATCAAGTGGCCAAGGTATTGGGAGTTTCAGCATCAATCCTTCCAATCAATATTCAGGGTTGATTTCCTTTAGGATTGATTGGGTTTCATCTTTTTGCAGTCAAGGGACTTTCAAGAGTCTTCTCCAAAACTACAATTCAAAAGCAACAGTTCTTGGGCACTCAGCCTTCTTTATGTTTCAACTCTCAAATCTGAACATGACTACAAGAGAAAGGTACCTGATTCAAGGTAAATTGGACATGGTCAAGAGGGAGATGGCACGAGTGAATATCAACATCTTAGGAATTGGTGGACTAAAATAGACAAATGGGCAAATTTAATTCAGATCACCGTTATATCTACTACTGTGGGCAAGAATCCATTAGAAGAGTTGGAGTTTCCCTCATAGTCAACAAAAGAGTCAGAAATGCAGTACTTGCATGCAATCTCAAAAAGGACAGAATGATCTCAGTTTGTTTCTAAGGCAAACCATTCAGTATCATAGTAATCCAATTTGTGCCCCAACCACTGATGCCAAAGAATCTGAATTTGAATGGTTCTGTGAAGACCTACAAAACCTTCTAGAACTAACACCAAAAAAAAAAAAAAAAAAATCCTTTTTTTTTGTCATAGGGGATTGGAATGCAAAAGTTGGAAGTCAAGAAATACTTAGAATAATAGACATGTTTGGCCTCGTAGTAAATCAGATTAATTATATTCTTCACAGCTGTAGATGGAGAAGCTCTATACAGTTAGCAAAACAAGACATGAAGCTGACTATGGCTCAGATCATGAACTCCTTATTGCAAAATTCAGACTTAAATTGAAGAAAGTAGGGAAAATCACTAGGCCATTCAGGTATGACCTAAAACAAACCCCTCATGATTACACCATGGAGATGATAAATAGGATAGATTCAAAGGATTAGTTCTGATAGACAGAGTGCCTGAAGAACTATGGACAGAGATTCTTAACATTGTACAGGAGGCATTGACCAAAATGATCCCAAAGAAAAAGAAATGCAAGAAGGCAAAGTGGTTGTCTGAGGAGGCTCTACAAATAGCTGAGGAAACAGGAGAAGTGAAAGGCAAGGGAGAAAGGGAAAGATAGCGCAACTGAAGGCAAAGTTCCAGAGAATAACAAGGAGAGATAAGAAGCCCTTTTTAAATGAACAATGCAGAGAAGCAGAGGAGAACAACAGAATGGGAAAGATTAGAGATCTCTTCAAGAAGACTGGAGATACAAAGGGAACATTTCATGCAAGACTGGGCATGATAAAGAACAGAAATGGTAAAGACCTAACAGAAGCAAAAGAGATTAAGAAGAGGTGGCAAGAATACATAGAAGAACTGTATCAAAAAGGTTTTAATGACCTGGATAACCATGATGGTGTGGTCATTCACCTAGAGCCAAACATCCTGGAATGTGAAGTCAAGTGGGCCTTAGGAAGCCTTACTATGAACAAAGCTAGTAGAGGTTACAAAATTCCAGCTGGGCTATTTAAAATAGTAAAAGATGATGCTGTTAAAGTGCTGCACTCGATATGCGAGCCAATTTGGAAAACTCAGCAGTGGCCAAAGGACTGGAAGAGGTCAGTTTTCATTCCAGTCCCAAAGAAGGGCAATGCCAAAGAATGTTCAAACTATCATACAGTTGTGCTCATTTCACATGCTAACAAGGTTGAAAGTGAAAGTCACTCAGTTGTGTCCAACTTTTTGTAACCCCATGGACTATACAGTCCATGGAATTCTCTAGGCCAAAATACTGGAGTGGGTAGTCTTTCCCTTTTCCACGGGATCTTCCCAATCCAGGGATTGAACCCAGGTCTCCCACATTGCAGGTGGATTCTTTACCAGCTGAGCCCCAAGGGTAGCTAGCAAGGTTATATAAGCTCAAAATCCTTCAAGCTAGGCTTCAGCAAATATGTGAACAAAGAATTTCCAGATATACAAACGTGATTTAGAAAAGGCAGAGGAACCAGAGATCCAAATTGCCAATATTTGTTGGATTAGTGAGAAAGCAAGAGAGTTCCAGAAAAACATCTACTTCTGTTTCATAGACCATTCTAAAGTATCTAACTGTGTGGATCACAACAAACTTTTGAAAATTCTTGAGACAGGAGTCCAAGTCCACCTTACCTGTTTCCTGAGAAACTTGTATGCGGGTCAAGAGACAAAAGTTAGAACCAGACATGGAACAAGTGACTGATTCAGAATTGGGAAAGGAGTATGTCAGGGCTGTATACTGTCTTATTTATTTACCCTTCTTATTTAACTTAATATGCAGGGTACATCATACAAAATGCCAGGCTGGATGAATCACAAGCTGAAATCAAGATTGCTGGTAGAAATATCAACAATCTCAGATATGCTGATGATACCACTCTAATGGCAGAAATTGAAGAGGAACTAAAGAGCCTCTTTATGAGGTTGAAAGAGGAAAAGGATAAAGCTGGCTTAAAACTCAATATTCAAAATACTAAGATTATGGCATCCAGTCCCATCACTTCATGGCAAATAAAAGGGGAAGAAGTAGAAGCAGTAACAGATTTTATTTTCTTGGCCTCCAAGATCATTACAGATGGTGACAGCAGCCATGAAATTAAAAGATTTCTGCTGCATGGAAGGAAATCTATGACAAATCTAGACAAGTGTTTTAAAAACCAGAGACATCACTTTGCTGATGAAGGTCTGTATAATCAAAGCTATGGTTTTTCCAGTAGTCATGAATGGATGTAAGAGTTGGACCATAAAGAGGACTGAGTGCTGAAGAATTGATGATTTTGAATTTTAGTGCTGGAGAAGACTCTTGAGAGGCCCTTGGACTGCAAGAAAATCAAATCAGTCAATCCTAAAGGAAATCAACCCTGAATATTCACTGGAAAGACTAAAGCTGAAGCTCCAATACTTTGGCTACCTGATGCAAGGAGCCAGCTCATTGGAAAAGACCCTGATGCTGGGAAGGCAAAAGGACAAGAGGCAGCAGAGGATGAGATGGTTAGAGAGCATCACCAATGCAGTGGACACACTCCAGGAGATAGTGGAGGACAGAGGAGCCCAGTGTGCTACAATCCGTGAGGTCACAGAGTCACACAGGTATCAGACTGAACAACAATGGGGCATTGAGTTAGTCTTGCTTTCAAGATTGAATCACTTGCAGAGCCTTGAAACTTGCCAGTCCTCAAGCCTCACACTGCAAACATTCCTGTGTAATTAGCCTCAGGTAGCACCTCAAAGATAAAATTTTTAAAAACTGCCCAGGTGATTATAATGTGCAGCCAAAGTTGGAAAACCACTTGCTACCTAAGAGTGGAATATACCAAGACTGTCATGTGCTAAGTAAGAGATAAAAAGGAACTAAATTAATAGTACCAGAGAAAATTGTGTACAGGAACAAGAAATGTGGTTCTTTGGATTTAGCATGATGTATCTCAAAACAGAGAAGTGTAAAAAAAACTTGTGTCTCTAGGATCTAGCCACATGGCTCCACCATGTGGATAAACTGTGATGTATCAAGTCAGTTGATTGCTTTTTTTCCTTCAGATCCTGTTTGCTGTAACGTGAGAATATTAGTAGAAATAAATTAAAAAGCCAAAAATAGTGCATCAATTAGAAGAAAAATATGTATTGGCACCTGAAAAGATTTAGCACTCAAATACTTCTTTCAAATCTGATATAATGCTTTACATATGAAACTGCTATAGAACTTTTGCTTGGGCACATATATCACAAAAAAAGTGTTTCTATTTATTAAATCTAAAAATCTATTGCATAGTGAAATTATCACATTTGTTTGGGGGTAAAAGATTTGTAAAGAATGTTGCTTTGATGAATCGAAATGCTGAACATTTATAATTGCTTTTTATCACTATAGAATTCCTTCAAAGTAGCTTCATAATCATACCACTCTTATTCTTAGGATATACTGAAATAATTCAGGTAGAAATTTTAAGGTGATTAGAAAAAGAGAAAAATAAATTGATTAATTTTTATGACTGCAGAAGTTTCTCATCTTATTTAACCACTCACATAATTCTCTTTAAAAGCTTGAAATGTGTGATTCTTAATGGCAAAATAAAACATCTTCATAGTCTGTAAACTTTCACACATGATTGACTATTGTAATTTATCAATATCTCTTCAAGCAAATTCTGAAAATGAGATTATTAAACTGGTGAAATTAACATTGCATTTCTAATTCTCCAGCCTCCAGACAGTTTGCTCAACAAGCACTTTTCAGTTCATAATTAAGTTGTACTTTTCAACTCAAGGTTTGAACAAAATTTAAATTTCAGTTTTATAATCTGACTTAATATATCAATTCAAAAACGTCTCTTTTACTACAAAACGTCTTTGTTTTCGAAGAAACATGATCCTCACCACTGAAATGTATCAAAATCGATTAAAGGAAAAATAAATTAGTTCTGAAAATATGAATGGATAGAAGTTTTGCCTAATTTACTGTAATGATGTCCTGGTGACAAAAAATGTCCTTTCTAATGTTAGACAGTAATTAAGTGAAAGTGAAAGTTGCTCAGCCATGTCTGACTTTTTGCGACCCCATGGACTATACAGTCCATGGGATTCTCCAGGCCAGAATACTGGAGTGGGTAGCCTTTCCCTTCTCCAGGGGATCTTCCCAACCCAGGGATCGAACCCAGGTCTCCCACACTGCAGGCAGATTCTTTACCAGCTGAGCCACAAGGGAAGCCCAAGACAGTAATTAAGTTAATAAATATCTTTAGAATATCTTCCAGATGTAAGGTACTATATGAGCATCACAGGTGATAGATGTCTAAAAACAAGATCCCTACTTCAAAAGAGTTTTAAGTCTTTAGGAGGTAAGAGAGTCACACATCTAAGAGTCAAACAGGTAACATTAAAAACCAAAAGAGGCAAAATTAAGTGCAGTGAGGAAGGAGAGATCACAGTCAGGTGGAATAGTTAGGAGAAGTCATAGAAGTAACAGGGTTTAAGTTAGATGGACCTAAAAGAAATCAGTATAGACAAGGAGTTTGGGGCATTATGGTCAGGTACCATGACAGGGGCAAAAACTGAGAACTAGGATGCAGTATGCAGGGCAGCAGCATCAGCCTCAAGCACGATCATGTTAGAAATGGGGATCTTGGTCTTGGCTTCCTGAATCCCAGTTTGCATTGTAATAAGAATACTAGGTGATTGGTACTGATATTAAAACATTTTAAAGCACTGTCAGAATATTGGCAGTAAATTCTTTCTGTAAAAGGTCAGATAACAAACATTTTTGGCTTGACAGGCTACTCTGTTGCTTAGCATGAAAGCAGCAAAGATGACAGCATACAAATGAAAAAGCCTGGATGGGATCCAATAAAACTTCATTACTGTGACCATTAGTTTCATGCATCACCTTGACTAGGACAGGGGGTTCCCGGGTATTTGGTTGAACATCGTTCTGGGTGTGTCCGTGAGAATGCTTTTGGATAACATTTGAATTTACACTAAGTGAAACAGATCGCCCTCCTCAGTGTGAGTGGGCCTTTTCCATCTGGTGGAGGCCTGAATGGAACAAAAGGAGGCGTGAAAGTGAATCTGTTCTCTTTGCCTGACTGTTTTAGAGCTTCCCTGGTAGCTCAGCTGGTAAAAAATTTGCCTGCAATGCAGGAGACCCCAGTTTGATTCCTGGGTCAGGAAGATCCCCTGGAGAAGGGAGTGGCAACCCACTCCAGTATTCTTGGGTTTCCCTGGTGGCTGAGCTGGTAAAGAATCTGCCTGCAATGCGGGAGACCTGGGTTTGATCCCTGGGTCGGGAAAATCTGCTGAAGAAGGGAATGGTTACCAACTCCAGTATTCTGGCCTGGAGAATTCCATGGACTGTGTAGGCCATGGGCTCACAAAGAGTTGGACACAACTGAGCAACTTTCACTTTGGAGCTGGGGTGTTGATCGATCCCTGGGTTGGGAAGATCCCCTGAAAAATGAAATGGCAACCCACTCCAGTATGCTTGCCTGGGAAATTCCATAGACAGAGGAGCCTGGCAGGCTACAGTCCATGGGGTTGCAAAGAGTTGAACACATCTTAGTAACTAAACAACAACAAAAAAGATATATATAACACACATTTATACATATGTGTGTGTATATATATATATTTACATATGTATGTGTGTGTATATATATATATTTACATATGTGTGTGTGTGTATATTTGTGTGGGTGTATGTGTATGTGTATACATATATGCGTGGAGAATGTGGGGTGCTCAGTTGTGTCCAACTATTTATGGACACTATGAACCGTAGCCTGCTGGCTCCTCCATCCATGGGATTTTTCAGGCAAGAATATTGGAGTGGCTTGCTATTTCCTTTTCCAGGGGATTTTCCTGAACTTGGGATTGAACCCACATCTCCTGTGTCTCCTACATTGGCAGGGCAGATTTTTTTTTTCTTTTTTAACCACTGAACCACCTAGGAACCCACATACATATATTCATTCTATTAGTTCTGCTTCTCTGGAGAAGAACCCTGATTAATATAGTTATGGACACCAAGTTTGAGTTTCATATAATTTTAACGTGTCATGAAACACTGTTCTTTTTTTTTCCAACCATTTAAAAATTTAAAAACTATTCTGAGCTTACAAGGCATACAAGAACAGACACTGGCTGGATTTGGTCTGTGAGCCATAGTTTGCCAACTATGTCTTAGAATACTGAACATTAGTAGAATTGAAAACAAGTTAGCCCTTCAATTATTTTTATCATCTAAATTCTAGATTTCATAACAATAGAATAAAAACTATAGAGATATTTATACTCTATAGCCAAAGGATAATTTTTATTATTCCATAGCTAAGGATATCTAATCCAATCATAGGAGAATAATATTTTTCTTCACCATTTTTTAGCTAGTAGGAGTGTGGTTATTAGTATTTTTTCAAGTGGATATTAAATTTCACCGTGATCATGGTACATGTGTATAAATATAAGGCAAACAAATGATTGAAGCATCTTCCATTATTTTCTTTCACAAAGGCAACCTGGAAAAATAGTAAGATTTCCTTCAATCAACCCAACAGAAAAGGTAAAGACTCCCATGATAATGTCACTGTCATTCTTCCCCTCACTTGTGCTTTAAAAATCAATCACATTGAAGCAACTGGAATGGAAGTTCTCTAGGTGTGATCCAAGTTCTCAGCATCTCCTGGGCACTAGCTAGACTTGCTAATTCTTGCGGCTGCCCAAGACAGGGGTGGGGGCGGGGGGTGGACAGGGTGGAGGGATAGGGAGGAGGACTGGGCCTAGCAATCTATGTTTTTAAAAGTTCTCCAAGTGGGTATGATGAACGTTAAAATTTGAAAACTGCCAAACTCAATATAACTCTTGTTAAGAATCCATCCAGATTCCTGGAATTCTCTTGCAGACCCATTGAGTGGGAATCTCTGGTTTGCATTTTAACAGGCTCCTAGATGACTGTTATGCTTGTTCATATTTGAAAGTCACTACTTAAAGGTTGAGCTCTCTTTCATCCCACCACCCCATCTAACCTTTTAAGACCTTTGCCAAATCCTATAAACTTTACATTTGCAAAAACTTCCAAACCTAATGCTAATTATCAAAAAAACCTAAGATTTTTATAAAATTCCCAGACCCTGCTCCAGAATTACACAGAGAAACGTATTATATAAATGTAAACATATGTTATATGATGCATATGATATATATATATATATATATATATATATATATATATGATATACTATCTATCCATCTGGGAACATGGTGAGGAATTTACTCTTATATTCTTAAATTTGATGTAGCTATTCACGAGTAGATATTTGGGCCTCACTATTAGAATTTACTCCCTTGTTCTATATTAATATACTTTAATTTGGACTTTATAAAGTCCTCATTATGAAAACAATCACAAATAATATCCAAATTAAAGTTATGCAACTCTGATCATTTTATTCTGCCACTCAAATTATTTTTTTAGAGAAAAAATAGTTTCTATATCTATTATCTATACCTGTATGAAATCTTTTTTTTTTCCATTTATTTTTATTAGTTGGGGGCTAATTACTTTACAGTGTTGTAGTGGTTTTTGCCATACATGGACATGAATCAGCCATAGAGTTACATATATTCCCCATCCTGATCCCGCCTCCCACCTCCCTCTCCATACCATCCCTCTGGGTCTTCCCAGTGCACCAGCCCTGAGTACTTGTCTCATGCATCCAACCTGGTCTGGTGATCTGTTTCACCCTTGATAGTATACTTGTTTCAATGCTATTCTCTCAGATCATCCCACCCTCGCCTTCTCCCACAGAGTCTAAAAGTCTGTTCTGTACATCTGTGTCTCTTTTTCTGTTTTGCATATAGGGTTATCATTACCACCTTTCTAAATTCCATATATATGCGTTAGTATACTGTATTGGTCTTTATCTTTCTGGCTTACTTCACTCTGTATAATGGGCTCCAGTTTCACCCATCTCATTAGAACTGATTCAAATGAATTCTTTTTAATGGCTGAGTAATATTCCATTGTGTATATGTACCACAGCTTCCTTATCCATTCGTCTGCTAATGGGCATCTAGGTTGCTTCCATGTCCTGGCTATTATAAACAGTGCTGTGATGAATATTGGGGTGCACGTGTCTCTTTCAGATCTGGTTTCCTTGGTGTGTATGGCCAGGAGTGGGATTGCTGGGTCATATGGCAGTTCTATTTCCAGTTTTTTAAGGAATCTCCAGACAGTTCCCCATAGTGGCTGTACTAGTTTGCATTCCCACCAACAGTGTAAGAGGGTTCCCTTTTCTCCACACCCTCTCCAGCATTTATTGCTTGTAGACTTTTGGATAGCAGCCATCCTGACTGGCGTGTAGTGGTACCTCACTGAGGTTTTGATTTGCATTTCTCTGATAATGAGTGATGTTGAATATCTTTTCATGTGTTTGTTAGCCATCTGTATGTCTTCTTTGGAGAAATGTCTGTTTAGATCTTTGGCTTATTTTTTGATTGGGTCATTTATTTTTCTGGAATTGAGCTGCAGGAGTTGCTTATATATTTTTGAGATTAATCCTTTGTCTGTTTCTTCATTTGCTATTATTTTCTCCCATTCTGAAGGCTGTCTTTTCACCTTGCTTATAGTTTCCTTTGTTGTGCAAAACACTCAAAATTTTTGACTGTATTACATACAAATTACTCAGCTTGACATTCAAGACCCTCTGCTAATCTTCTTACTAATTCATATCTCAGTTAATTTAGCACATTCTCCAACCAACTAGGCTATGCTCTTTTTCTGGTCTCTGGATACATCTTGTACTTTGTACCCTACTTTGACCAATCACATCCTATCTACCTATAGCATGACTTTGCTAAATATAGAAACAAAAATGTACATAAATGTTATACCCCCAATTAATCTATTCTATGTGTCATTTAAGTAATAACTAACATTTATGGAACAATTTGTAGAAGCCAATCACACTGCTACAGTCTTCACATGCAATAACTAACTTAATCCCTTCAACTACCTTGTGAGTTAGCTACACTGATTTTCTTCACTGTTCAGAGGATGAAACTCAGGGTAAAATAGATTGAAGTAACTCTCAAAGAATGTTCAGTAGCAAGTAGTAAAACTGGGATTGTGAGCTTTGAAATATTAGGTCTCAGTTCAGTTCAGTCTCTCAGTCATGTCTGACTCCTTGCGACCCCATGAACTGCAGCACACCTGGCCTCCCTGTCCATCACCAACTCCCAGAGTCCACCCAAACCCATGTCCATCAAGTCAGTGATGCCATCCAACCATCTCATCCTCTGTCATCCCCTTCTCCTCCTGCCCTCAATCTTTCCCAGCATCAGGGTCTTTTCAAATGAGTCAGCTCTTCGCATCATGTGGCCAGAGTATTGGACTTTCAGCTTCAACATCAGTCCTTCCAATGAACATCCAGGACTGATCTCCTTTAGGATGAACTGGGTGGATCTCCTTGCAGTCCAAGGGACCCTCAAGAGTCTTCTCCAACACCACAGTTCAAAAGCATCATTTCCTCAGTGCTCAGCTTTCTTTATAGTCCAACTCTCACATCCATACATGACCACTAGAAAAACCATAGTCTTGACTAAACAGACCTTTGTTGGCAAAGTAATGTCTCTGCTTTTTAATATGCTGCCTAGGTTGGTCATAACTTTCCTTTCAAGGAGTAAGCATCTTTTAATTTCATGGCGGCAGTCACCATCTGCAGTGATTTTGGAGCCCAGAAAAATAAAGTAGGCCACTGTTTCCACTGTTTCCCCATCTATTTGCCATGAAGTGATGGGACCGGGTACCATGATCTTAGTTTTCTGAATGTTGAGCGTTAAGCCAACTTTTTCACTCTCCTCTTTCACTTACATCAAGAGGCTCTTTAGTTCTTCAATTTCTGCCATAAGGGTGGTGTCATCTGCATATCTGAGGTTATTGATATTTCTCCTGGAAATCTTGATTCCAGCTTGTGCTTCTCCAGCCCAGCATTTCTCATGATGTACTCTGCATATAAGTTAAATAAGCAGGGGGACAATATATAGCCTTGATGTACTCCTTTTCCTATTTGGAACCAGTCTATTGTTCCATGTCCAGTTCTAACTGTTGCTTCCTGACCTGCATACAGGTTTCTCAAGAGGCAGGTCTGGTGGCCTGGTATTCCCATCTCTTTCACAAAAACCACAATGAGGTACCATTACACGCCAGTCAGGATGGCTGCTATCCAAAAGTCTACAAGCAATAAATGCTGGAGAGGGTGTGGAGAAAAGGGAACCCTCTTACACTGTTGGTGGGAATGCAAACTAGTACAGCCACTATGGGGAACTGTCTGGAGATTCCTTAAAAAACTGGAAATAGAACTGCCATATGACCCAGCAATCCCACTCTTGGGCATACACACTGAAGAAATCAGATCTGAAAGAGACACGTGCACCCCAATGTTCATCACAGCACTGTTTATAATAGCCATCCGCAAGCAAACTAGATGCCCATCAGCAGACGAATGGATAAGGAAGCTGTGGTACATATACACTGTGGAATATTACTCAGCCATTAAAAAGAATACATTTGAATCAGTTCTAATGAGTTGGATGAAATTGGAGCCCATTATTTCCACAGTTTATTGTGATCCACACAGTCAAAGGCTTTGGCATAGTCAATAAAGCAGAAATAGATGTTTTTCTGGAACTCTCTTGCTTTTTCAATGATCCAGCGGATGTTGGCAATTTGATCTCTGGTTCCTCTGCCTTTTCTAAAGCCAGCTTGAACATCTGGAAGTTCACAGTTCACGTATTGCTGAAGCCTGGCTTGGAGAATTTTAAGCATTACTTTACTAGCATGTGAGATGAGTGCAATTGTGCGGTAGTTTGAGCATTCTTTGGCATTGCCTTTCTTTGGGATTGGAATGAAAACTGACCTTTTCCAGTCCTGTGGCCACTGCTCAGTTTTCCAAATTTGCTGGCATGTTGAGTGCAGCACTTTCACAGTGTCTATTAGGTCTACTGAATCACAAATGAGAGCTTTCCATCTTACTCAGTTCAGTTCAGTTGCTCAGTCATGTCCAACTCTTTGTGCTGACCCCATGGATGGCAGCACGCCAGGCTTCCTGTCCATCACCAACTCCCTGAGCTTACTCAAACTCATGTGCATTGAGTCAGTGATGCCATTCAACCATCTCATCCTCTGTCGTCCCCTTCTCCTCCCACCTTCAATCTTTCCCAGCATCAGGGTCTTTTCCAATGAGTCAGTTCTTCGCATCAGGTGGCCAAAGTATTGAAGTTTCAGTTTCAGCATCAGCCCTTTCAGTGAGTATTCAGGACTAATTTCCTTTAGGATTGACTGGTTTGATCTCCTTGCTGTCAAAAGGACTCGCAAGAGTCTTCTCCAGCACCACAGTTCAAAAGCACTAATTCTTTGGTGCTCAGCTTTCTTTGCAGTCCAACTCTCACATCCACATATGACTATGGGAAAAACTATAGCTTTGACTAGATGAACTTTTGTTGACGAAGTAATGTCTCTGCTTTTTAATATGCTGTCTAGGTTGGTCATAGCTTTTCTTCCAAGGAGCAAGTGTCTTTTAATTTCATGGCTGCAGTTACCATCTGCAGTGATTTTGGAGGCCCCCCCCCTCAAAATAAAGTCTCTCACTGTTTTCATTGTTTCCTCATCTATTTGACATGAAGTGATGGGACTGGATGCCATGATCTTAGTTTTCTGAATGTTGAGTTTTAAGCCAACTTTTTCACTCTCCTCTTTGACTTTTCATCCAGAGGCTCTTTAGTTTTCTTTGCTTTCTGCCATAAGGGTGGTGTCATCTGCATATCTGAGGTTATTGATATTTCTCCCGGCAATCTTGATTCTACCTTGTGCTTCATCTAGCCTGGCATTTTGCCTGATGTACTCTGCATAGAAGTTAAATAGCAGGGTGACAGTATACAGCCTTGACGCACTCCTTTCCTGATTTAGAACCCGTCTGTTGTTCCATGTCCAGTTCTAACTGTTGCTTCTTGACCTGCATACAGATTTCTCAGGAAGCAGGTAAGGTGGTCTAGGATTCCATCTTATTAAATTGTTGTAAAATTGTGTTGGAAATGACCATATGATACTTTATATAATAGTTCTCTTCTCTCTTGATTAATTAGTATAATAAAAGGATAAGGTGGTGACAGATTACTCCCAATAATGATTGAAACAGAGGCCAACTCTTTGTTAATTTGTTTTGGGAGAATTAACAGTGCTTTTTTTAAAAGCCACAGGAATTACCTTTATGTTGATGACATAACCCTAGTTAGCAGAAAAGACGCTAAGCCTTTTGGACCGAACGGTGGCTAGTTGGGGCTGAATGAACTATGGGTCTTCCATAGTTTGGAACATTGATTTCCAAAATCATTGTGTTTCAAAAGTTTGAAACATTGGTTTCAAGTCACTAAAGGGTAGTACCTACACTAGTACCAGGTAGCAGCACTAAGGGATAAGAAATCTTATTACCTAGTTCCCTACTGTCTTTACATCTTAATTTTCAATAGTCCTAAAGTATAAAAGAAAAAGTATTTGAATTTTGGGGGAGTGAAATTTAGATTGACGATATTTTTTAAATGTTATTCTTCTTTTCCTCTAGTAGTACTCTGTTTTAGAGAAACTAGGTATTTACTGCAGGAAGAATAAGACAGGGACACATTAGGGTCAGAACAGTAAAGAGTAATACCCACGCACTGCTTCTAGTTTTCCAATCATGTTCCAGTCTGTCTGAGGCCAAGAATTTGGTACCGCTCCAGACATACTTTCTTAAAATAACCAGGAACACTTCCGCTTTACCATCTTGGCTGTTCAGTCTGATCTGCCCCAATGTTATCCCCATGTCATTGCTGCTGCTGCTAAGTCACTTCAGTCGTGTCCTACTCTGTGTGACCCCATAGACGGCAGCCCACCAGGCTCCCCCGTCCCTGGGATTCTCCAGGCAAGAATACTGGAGTGGGTTGCCATTTCCTTCTCCAATGCATGAAAGTGAAAAGTGAAAGTGAAGTCGCTCAGTCGTGTCCGACTCTTTGCGACCCCATGGACTGCAGCCCACCAGGCTCCTCCGCCCATGGGATTTTCCAGACAAGAGTACTGGAGTGGGTTGCCATTGCCTTCTCCGCATGTAATTGTTAGCCCTACCCAACTCTTTCAAGACTTTGCTCAAAATGTCACCTTTTTACTGAGGCCTCCTCTGAACCATCCTATTTAAAAGTTGATACCCTCTCAAGTCCTTTCCTCACTTCTGATTGTCCCACGTTAAATTGGTCAGGTTAGCCTCCACAAGTCCTAAATTTATTGATACTTCCCTTTTGAACAGCCCTCCCGGTCGCTTCTCCTTTAAATCTTGTCGGGAGGGGGCGGAGCTAGGGCCCAGGCTCTCAGAAAGGTGGAGCAGAGTCTGTGGACCACGCCCACTTTAGTCGCAGGCGCCGTCCGGAGACGCCTGGAGCCATTCTCCTCCTAATCCGCTCCGGAAACGCGACTGGGGACGGAGTTATCACGTGACGTTGACGTCATCGCCCCCGCGCCGGGTCGTCCTGACTTGGCTTCCGCGGGATCCTGGAGGTGGCTTGGGTGCCTTATATTCAGGTTTTGTACAGTTCGCGGTCTTCTCTCCACAGACTCCCTGGGCCTCGCCTCCGACTTCCCGATGTACCACAACAGTAGCCAGAAGAGGCACTGGACTTTCGCCAGCGAGGAGCAGCTGGCGCGGTTGCGGGCTGACGCCAATCGCAAATTCAAATGCAAAGCGGTGGCGAACGGGAAGGTGAGGGCTCGGGCTGCCGCCCTTCGGCCTGGGGCTCTGTAAACTCTTGCCTGTCTCCCCCTCCCCCCAGGACTTAACTCACACCTCCCTTCCGCCTCCTCGGCGCGGAGTGCGTTTATCCATCTAATCAACAGCGAGCACCTTGCCAGGTACAGTGGGTAAGGAGACGGACAAGGCCGTCCATCCCCTCAGTCGAGCGGCGGACTGTATAGTCAGTAACAAGGCGAAGAAGCCACTTTTTCGGATGCTAATGTACCGGGGGGAGGTTTCTCCTAGTGACTAGTGTGGAGAAGATGGGGAAAGGACTTTCCCGGCGGACAGAGCCACAGGTGCAAAGGAGGAGTTCAGAAATCGCAGAGCTAGTTTCTGGAACGCTCTTGATCGTGTGTGGCGGAGCAGACTGAAAGGCTGGAGAACACAGGCAGGGAGCTTGTAAGCGGAAGTAAGTAGTTTGAACTCTGTGATGGAGAGATGGGAAACCTTAGAAAGATTCTAAGTGGGAAATTAATCTTGTCAGATTCTGTTCTTTCCTTTCTGGGAAGGAATGGATTGATTGGATGGGGCAGGGCAGAGGAAGGGGGTTGAGACACCGTTAGCACAAATCAATTGACCACAGAAGGTTTGGACTACAATCTGTTAGCCACGCCCTTCCAGTTTTACTTTTACCTGTAACTCTTGTTTACTTCGTATCACTTTTTTTTGTGCTGTACAGAGTAGTACTCACTGTGCTAAATTTTCAATGTTTGGCAACTGTTAGCTCATATAATCCTCAGAACTACCCCATGAGGTAGATACTGTTGTTATCCTCGCATTACATCTGAGGACACTGAAGTACGGAGAGGTTGAATAACTTCTCAGGCTATATTGCTGGTAAGCGGCAGAGCCAGGATTTGAGCCCGTGGTGTCTGGTTTCAGCGGTCCTTCTGTGACTCGTAATGCCATGCGCTCTCTCAACAATTAGCCCCACGTGTGTTCGTTTCCTAGGACGGCCACAGTACCATACTAGGTAACTTAACACAACAGGGATTTATTGTTTGAGTTCTGGAGGCTAGAAGTGTGAGACCAAGGTGTTGGTGGAGTAGTGCTCTCTACAACTTCTAGACCCTTTCTTCTTCAGCTTCTGGTAACCCCAGGTGTTTTTTCGCTTGTGGCAGCCAACTCCAGCCTCTAGCTCCTTCTTTACGGAGTGTTCTCCCTGTGTCTCTGTCTCTTTATGTGTTCTTACAAAGCTACCAGTCGTATCGGATTAGAAGCCTCCTGTACTTCAGTAGGACCTCATCTTAACTAATTGTATCTGCAAAGACCCTATTTTCTCACATTCTGAGGTACTGAGGTTAGGACTCAACATACCTTTTTAGGCAGTTGTAATTAAACCAATAGCGGCACCAAATAGATATTTTTGTTGTAAAATTATAGTATTTATTAACCCTACAGTGAATTTTGTAGAAATTTTGTAGGGATACAGAAGAGGTAATATGTTAAGGGTCAGAATTATCCTTGAGATTCTTGATTTTTACTTCAGCCTTTGTGACTCAATAACCGACTGAGAAAGGGCTATTGAAAGTTTTCCAACCATTGACGGTTTCTTCCTTTTGATCTGTAAAAGTGACATCAAACTTGTGAACATATGCACACACTCCTCACGATTGCTTATACCTTAGTGAAGCAAATATGCAGCTGCCATTCTGAGAAGTTATGCAATTATGGTACAGTTTAAGTTTATTGAATATTTTTTAAAACTTATTTTTGTGTAATATTAGCAGTTCTATAAAGAGAAAATGAGGTACATTTCCCTTTGGTTAGAGATTAAAAACAATTAAATCTGCACAGAGAAATATTAAGATTATCTAATTTATTAAACTTTTGTTCTAACTTTTGATCTAAAGGTTCTTCCAAATGACCCAGTCTTTCTTGAGCCTCATGAAGAAATAACGCTCTGCAAATATTATGAGAAAAGATTATTGGAATTCTGTTCGGTGTTTAAGCCAGCAATGCCAAGATCTGTTGTGGTAAGTTATAATAGTAATGAAGTATAAAGTCTGTAACTAACTTACAAGATCTTATAAAGATTAATCTTATAAGCTAACTTGTGACCTCTTACAAATATTTAACTCAATTCTCTATCCACTTTACTCAAAAATGCACCTTAGTTATATATAATTTATGCATCAATATTTGTTTTGTCATATTTTTCAATAAGTGCATTAAATTATGAATTCTTATGTTGTATCTTACACAGTGTTTCAAAAATCATTTAATATCAAAAGAATTTTGAGGTCTGCTGGATATGTCATGACATTCTCATTTTATAGGGAAAGAAATGGGTTCTCATGTCTTTGTTTCGGATGTTTGTGTGTGTGCTTGTGTGCTGTGTGTTTGTACTGTGATAGGGTATTGTTGAGGAGAAACAGGTAGTTAAAACTTTTCGGCTATTTGGATTTATATATGCTGTCTCTGTAATTGTTTCTGTCCTCCCTCTTTTTAAATTGGAGTATATTTGATTACGGTGTTGTGTTTCAGCAAAGTGATTTAGTTATACATATACATATATCTATTCTTTTTCACATTCTGTTCCCATATAGGTTATCACAGAGTATTAACTAGAGTTCCCTTTGTTATACAGTAGGTCCTTGTTGTTTATCTGTATACAGTAGTGTGTACACTTTAATCCTAACTTAATTTATCCCTCATCCCCTACCTTTCCCCTTTGTTAATCAAAAGTTTGTTTTCTAAGCCTATGAGTCTGTTTCTGTTTTGTAAATAAGTTCATTTGTATAATTTTTTAGATTCCACATAGAAGTGATATGATATTTTGTCTTTCTCTGACTTCACTTAGTATGTTAATCTTTAGGTCCATTCATGTTGCTACAAATGGAATATTTGTTTTTTTGTTTAGTTGCTAAGTCATGTGCAACTCTTTTGTGACCGGGTGGACTGTAGCCCATCAGGCTTCTCTCTGTCCATGGGATTTTCCAAGCAAGAGTACTGGAGTGGGTTGCCATTTTCTTCTCCAGGGGATCTTTCTGACCCAAGAATTGAACCCATCTCTCTGATATCACTTATGTCTCTTATGTCTCCTGCATTGTCAGGCCGGTTCTTTACCACTGAGCCACCTGGCTATGGCTGAGTAATATTTCATTGTATGTGTGTACCACATATTCTTTTTAAATTCCTCTGTTGATGGACATTTAGATTGCTCTCATGTCTTAACTGTTGTAAATAGTGCTGCAATGAACATTGGGGTGTATGTATCTTTGAAGTATGGTTTTCTCCAGATATATGCCCAGGCGTGGGATTGTTGATCATATGATAGCGCTAGTTTTAGTTTTTTAAGGGCCATCCTTACTGTTCTCCATTGGGTCTGTACCATTTTACATTCTCAGCTACAATGTAGGAGGGTTCCCTTTTCTCCACACCCTCTCTAGCATGGATTGTTTGTGAAATTTTTGATGATGACCATTCTGATGCATGTGAAGTAATACCTCTTTATTGTTTTGATTTTCACTTTTCTAGTAATTAGCCATGCAGAGCATCTCTTTTCATGTGCTTTTTGGCAATCTGTATGTGTTCTTAGGAGAAATGTCTATATTATATCTTCTGCACATTTTTTGATTGTTTTTTTGTTTGGTTTTTTTTAATTGAGCTACTTGAGCTCTTTGTAAATTTTAGAGATTAATCCCTTGTTGGTTGCTTCATTTGCAGTGCTTCCATTTTGAGAGTTGTCCTTTTGTTTTGTTTATAATTTACTTTTCTGTGCAAAAACCTTTTAAGTTTAATTAGATCTCATTTGTTTATTTTCATTACCCTCGGAGGTGGATCCAAAAAGATATTATAGTGATTTATGTCAAAGAGTATTCTGCCTTTGTTTTCCTCTAAGAGTTTTATAATGTCTGATCTCACAGTTAGGTCTTGAATCCATTTTGAGTTTATTTTTGTGTGTGGTGTTAGTGAGTGTTCTAATTTCATTTTTGTATATGTAGCTGTTCAGTTTTCCCAGCAGCACTTAGTGAAGACTGTCTTTTCTTCATTATATATTCTTGCCTCCTTTGTTGAGATTAACCATAAGTGGATGGGTTTATTTCTCTGCTTTCTATCCTGTTCCATTTATCTATGAGTCTATTGGTTTGCCAGTGAAAAGTTGCTCAGTTGTGTCCAACTCTGTGACCCCATGTACTTTACAGTCCATGGAATTCTCCAGGCCAGAATACTGGAGTGGGTAGCCTTCCCTTCTCCAGGGGATCTTCCCAACCCAGGGATCGAACCCAGGTCTCCCACATTGTGGAATTCTTTATCAGCTGAGCCAGGAGGGAAAGTGGATTCTTTACCGCCTGAGCCAGGAGGAAAGCCCAAGAATACTGGAGTGGAAAGCCTATTCCTTCTCCAGCGGATCTTCCTGACCCAGGAATCGAACCGAGGTCTCCTGCATTGCAGGCAGATTCTAATAGTTTGCCAGTACCATGCTATATTAATTATTGTATCTTAATAGTATAGTCATAAGTCAGGGAGCCTTATTCCTCCAGCTCTGTTTTTCTTTCTCAAGATTGGTATGGCTGTTTGGGGTCTTTTGTATTTCCATACAGATTTTAAGATTTTTTAGTTTTAGATTTACAAAAACTGCCATTGGTAATTTGATACGGATTGCCTTGACTCTGTAGATTACCTTGGGTAATATAGTTATTTTGACAGTGTTGATTCTTTCCATCAGGAATTTGGTATATCTTTCCATCTGTTTTTGTCCTCTTTGATTTCTTTCATCAGAGTATTACAGTTTTTAGAGTACAGGTCTTCTGCCTCCTCAGGTGGGTTTATTCATAGGTATTTTATTCTTTGTGATGTGATCAAAAATGGAATTGTTTCCTTAATATTTGTTTCTGATCTTTCATTTGTATGTAGAAATGCAAGAGATTTCTGTGTATTAATTTTATATCCTACAACTGTACAGAATTCACTGATGAGCTCTGGTAGTTTTATGGTAACATCTTTAGGATTTTCAATGTTTAGTATAATGTCTTCTGCCATCAGTGACAGTTTTTTTTTTTTTTTTCTAATTTGGATTCCTTTTGCTTCTTTTTCCTCTCTGATTGCTGTGGTTAGGACTTCCAAAACTATGCTGAGTAAGAATGTTGAGAGTGGACATCCTTGTCTTGTTTCTGATGACAGAGGAAATGCTTTCAGCTTTTCACTATTGAGCATGATGTTGCTGTGGGTTTGTTATATATGGCCTTGACTATGTTGAGGTAGGTTCTCTTTATGCACTTTCTGGAGAGTATTAATCATAAATTGGTGTTGGATTTTGTCAGGTTTTTTCTGTGTCTTTTGAGATGATCATATAGATTTTATTCTTCACTTTGCCATTTCCTTCTCCAGGGGATCTTCCCAACCCAGGGATCGAACCCAGGTCTCCCGCATTGCAGGCAGACACTTTAACCTCTGAGCCACCAGGGAAGCCCATGTTAATGTGGTACATCACTCTAATTAATTTGTAGATATTGAAAAATACTTGTAGCCTAAGAAGAATGCCACTTGATCATGGTGTGTGATCATCTGGCTCTGCTCAGTCTTCACTGCTGCACGGGCTTTTCTCTAGTTGATATCATTGCGGTGGCACCCCATGTTGCAGAGCATCGGCCTTAGGGCTTGTGGGCTTCAGTAGTTGTGACACATGAGCTCAGTAGTTGTGGATCCTGGACTCTAGAGCACCTGGGTTTAGTTGCTCCACAGCATGTGGGTCTTCTCGGACCAGGGATTGAGCCTGTGTCTCCTGCATTACTAGGTAAATTCTCTACCACGGAGCCACCAAGGAAGCCCTTGTGAATGACCCTTTTAATGTATTGCTCAATTCAGTTTGCTAGTATTTTGTGGAGGATTTTTGCACCTATGTTCATGAGTGATCCTAGTCTGTAATTTTATTTTTGTTATCAGTCTGGTTTTGGCCTCTGGGTGATGGTGGCTTCATAGAATGAGTTTGGGAATGTTTCTCCCTCTGCAGTTTTTGGAAGGGTTTCAGAAGGATGGGTTTTAAGTAATCTCTGAACTATTCTCTTTATCAGTAGTCCCTAACCTTTTTGGCACCAGGGACTGTTTCTGTGGAAGACAGTTTTTCAGTGGACCTGGAGGGGTGGGATGGGGATGGTTTTGGGGTGATTTCAAGCACATTACATTTATTGTGTGCTTCATTTCTATTATTACTACAACAGTTCCACCTCAGATCATCAGGCATTGGATCCCAGAGGTTGGGGACCCCTGCTTTAAATGTTTGATTGCATTTACCCTTGAAGTCATCTAGTCCTGGACTTTTATAACTGAAATAGTTTTTATTTTTTAACTGAAATAGTTTCTATTTCAGTGCTTAGAATTCTGTCCATATTTTCCATTTCTTCCTGGTTCAGCTTTGGGAGATTTGCATTTCAAAGAATTTGTCCATTTCTTCTAGGTTTTTCATTTTATTGGCGTATAGTTGCCTAATTATGATCCTATAGGATCACACTTGTGATCCTTGGTATTTCCGTGGTATCCATTGTAACTTCTCCTTTTTCATTATTTATTTGAGCCCTCTCCTGTTTTTCTTGATGGTAGGTTTGGCTAAAGGTTTGTCAATTTTGCTTATCTTTTCCAAGAACTAGCTTTTAGTTTCATTGGTATTTTTTTTATTATTTTCTTCATGTCTAATTTCATTTATTCCTGCCCTGATCTTTGTGATTTCCTTCTTTTTGCTAACTTTGGGTTTTATTTGTTTTTCTTTCTCTAGTTGCTTTAAGAGTAAGCTTAGGTTGCTTGAGATTTTTCTTATTTCCTGAGGTAAAACTATATTTCTATAAACCTCCCTTGTATAACTGCTTTTACTGCATCCTAAAGATTTTGGATTGCCCTGCTTTGGTTTTCATTTGTTCCTAGGAATTAGATTTCCTCTTTGATTTCGTCAGCGATCCATTTGTTGTTTAGTAGTGTATTTTTAGCCTCCAAGTGTTTGTGTTTTTTACAGTTTTTTCTTGTGGTTGATTTCTAATGTCATAGCATTGTGGTTGGAAAAGATGCTTGGTGTGATTTCAGTTTTTTAAAGTTTGTCAAGGCTTGCTTTATGGCCTGTATGATCTGTCCAAGTGTACCCTGTGCACTTGAATGTTTATTCTGCTGCTTTCAGATGAAATAGTCAATAAATTTAAATTAAACCCATCTGGCTTAATGTGTCATTTAAAGCCTGAGTTTCCTTATTGGTTTTTTCTGAATGATCTGTCTGTTGATGTAAGTAGGGTGTTTAGTTCAGTTCAGTTGCTCAGTCATGTCCGACTCTTTGCGACCCTATGAACCACAGCATACCAGGCCTCCCTGTCCCATCACCAACTCCCGGAGTTCATCCAAACTCATGTCCACTGAGTCGGTGATGCCATCCAACCATCTTATTCTCTGTCATCCCCTTCTTCTCCTACCCTCAATCTTTCCCAGCATCAGGGTCTTTTCAAATGAGTCAGCTCTTCGCATCAGGTGGCCAAAGTATTGGAGTTTCAGCTTCAACATCAAGCCTTCAATCAGTGTTCAGTGAACACCCAGGACTGATCTCCTTTAGGATGGACTGGTTGGATCTCCTTGCAGTCCAAGGGACTCTCAAGAGTCTTCTCCAACACCGCAGTTCAAAAGCATCAATTCTTCGGTGCTCAGCTTTCTTTACATTCCAATTCTCACATCCATACGTGACTACTGGAAAAACCATAGCCTTGACTAGATGGACCTTTGTTGACAAAGTAATGTCTCTGCTTTTTAATATTCTGTCTAGGGTGTTTTAAGTTCCCCACTATTACTGTGTTACTGTCCTTTTCTCCTTTCTTGGCCATTAGCATTTGCCTTAGGTATTGAGGAGCTCCTATGCAGGATGCAAATGTGTTTACAGTTGTTGTATCTTTGTGGATTGATCATCATGTATAGTGTCCTTTTTGAATCTGTTGCAACAGTCTTTATTTTCGTCTGTTTTGTCTGATATGAGTCTCAGTATTCTAGCTTTCTTGATTGCCGTTTTCATGGAATCTCTTTTCATTCCCTCATTTTCAGTTTTTATGTGTCCCTAGATCTGAAGTGGGTCTCTTGTAGACAGTACATATATGGGTCTTACTTCAATCGCTCTATGTCTTTTGGTTGGGGCATTTAATCCATTTACAGTTAAGGTAATTATCAATGTGTATGTTCTTATTGCCGTTTTGTTCATTGTTATTTGTTTGGATTCCTTTTTCTTTTGTGTGTGTGTATAGTAGATTTTCGTTTGCAGTTACCGTGAAGATTTGATTTATATATATGTATATATAGTTGCTTTTGTCTCTAAGTCATGTCCGACTCTTGTGACCCCATGGACTATAGCCTGCCAGGCTCTTTTGCCCATGAGATTTCCCCTGGCAAGAATACTGGAGTGAGTTTCCGTTTCCTTCCCTAAGGAATCTTCCTGACCCAGAGATTGAACCAGTGTCTCCTGCATTGGCAGGTGGGTTCTTCACCACTGAGCCTGTGTGTGTGTGTGTGTGTAAATGTACACAAGATTATTTAAAGTTTCAGGTCTGCATTTGTACTCTCCTCACAATTGCTACTGTGTGTATGGACGATTTCCTGCCTTTACTGTATATATGCCTTTGCTGGTATATAAAAGCTTTCCCATTTGTAGTTTTCTTGTTTCTAGTTGTGGCAGTTTCTTTTCCACCTAAAGAAGTTCCTTTGGCATCTGTTATAAAACTGGTTTGGTGGTGCTAAATTCTCTTAGCTTTTGGTTATCTATAAAGCTTTTGATTTCTCTGTTGAATTCTGAATGAGAGCCTTGCTGGGTAGAGTTCTAATGTATTTTTTATTTGAGTTAAGGTATTGGTCATCTCTGTTGGTCCTTTATATTTCCTCACTCTTTGTTAAACATTTCTTTTATCTTCTTAATCTGTGCCTTTTCTTTTTCTGAGTTCTTGGATCATCTATCTCTACCATCCTTAGTCTGAATTCTTACAGGTAGATGCGTGTCTTCACTTAACTTATTCTACTGGGGTATGATTTTGTTTTCCCATCTAGATATGTGTGTTCTTGTTGATAGAAAATAAACTGAAATTTAGAAGCTGCAAGATTAAAAAAGGGATGCATATAAATTATTTTCTCCATACTATCTCACAGATTTGTTGTGGATATCAAATATGAAAGTCTTAACTGAAAGTAGATCATACATTTTAAAGTTAAACTGAGTGAATAATCTATGACTCACAAAAGAATAAGCTCCTAGTAAATAATCTCCATTTTTAAAGTTGATAAATGAAGTATATTGAAAATATAGTCCAAAAGTATTCATAGTATTTTCTTTTTTTAATCAGACTTTTATCTTGAGATCAGATTCATGTAAAATTCTAGATGTGCTTCCTTTCCATCTCCAGATTTGATCCTAGTCTTTTCTAATAAGAAAACTATAACATGAGGCAGTAGGTTTACGTGATCTTTTCAGGTGAAGAAACTGAATCCTTGAATAAACTTCTTTGTGGAATTTGCCTTTATATAACTTATTTTTTGTAACTGATAGTTTTGATGTTTGTCTCATGTAAAATGACTAAACTTCAGAAGTACTTAAATATATCTTTTCCATTCTAAAATAGATATTTATTTCATTGGTTCTAGCCAAATGAACTAGTGGTTAAAAGTACAGGCAGACCTTGGTTGAAAACATCCCTGTTCCTTGTTAGATGTGTGATCTCGAGCAAGTCAGTTAACCTCATTGATATCAGTTTCTTTCTCTGTAGAGATAGCAACACTTTGCCACATTGTTGTAAGAATTAAAATAAGGTGATGGTTTTGTGTTTGGCACAGAGTGTGGCCCATGGGATGCAGTCAGTAAGTGGTAGGTGCTGCTTCTATTGTTTGGTTTGGCAGCAGTGATCACGGTTAGATCACAGATCTAGAGTGGATTTAAAAAGAAGACTCATTGCTCTAATAATGTTATTTTATCAATATTTTATAAGATTGACTGGTTAAGCTTTGATCATTTGTATAAATTATACAAGTATATGTGTATACTTAGTCGCTCAGTCATTTCCAACTCTTTGTAACTCCGTTAACTATAGCCTGCCAGGCTCCTCTGTCCATGGGGCTTCTCCAGGCAAGAGTACTGGAGGGGGTTGCCATGCCTTCTTCCAGGGGATCTTCCCGACCCAGAGATCAAACCCAGGTTTCCCGCATTGCAGGCGAATTCTTCACCATCTGAGCCTCCAGGGAAGCCCATGAATACTGGAATGGGGAGCCTGTTGTTGTATAAAACCACCATACAGTTTTTAATTGAAGTCAGTGACCACAAGAATGCTGACCCAAAGTAGGTGGGGAAGGACAACAGAAGGTCTTTTGGCTGTGGCTTTTCTGTAGTAATTTATCACAATTTATTTTGAGTTAAGAAAAAATAAGTTTTGGTATTTTTCACCAGTGACTTTTTTAAAGGAATATTTGCATAAATAAGTTTTTTTTTTTTAAATGCAGAACAACTTGTATGTGTGAACAGGTTCTGATAACATGTGTATTTTTAATCTTAGGGTACAGCTTGTATGTATTTCAAGCGCTTTTATCTTAACAACTCAGTAATGGAATATCACCCCCGGATAATAATGTAAGTATAATTTATTGATTTTTCACTTAAGAATACTTTTTTACTACGTGACCATGTATGTGTGTGAAAATGACTTCCTAATAAAGGGTAATTTATACTTGTATTCTGTTCTGAACTTAAGATTGTTCCCTCTAATTCTGATGACATCTGTATTGGCATTTGTCCAAATTCACATTCTATTTCTCTCAAATTAGCTACCCTAATATCTTTCTGTTAGTGAAACCTTTCTTCACTCAGTTGCTCTGAGAATCATTTATGGTAAGTCCTCTTTCTCTACAAATTTACAAGTCCTATAGTTCCATACTCTTTTCACTTGAACACAGATCTGTTGTTTCTGGTCTCTGCTAAGCACTATGCTTATCATTAAAAGTAAAGATGAAGTTAGTATGAGACGTAGCAAAGAACTTGCTGTCAGTCACACTGTTCCTGTATATTTCTCTTTTTTATCCCCATTTCTGCCAATCTTGGTCAGGCTCTTGGTACGTCCCATACTGGTTTTTGTGGCAATCTTTCTCACTCTTAAAATTTACGTAGCAGCCATGAGAGTTTAATAGGTTTGTTCTTGAGGTAATAACCCTCTACTTAAATGCCCTTAGAGACTTCCACTGATGGCTTGTCATAATGCTTCTCTGACGTAACTTTCTTCCCAGGCCCATATGTACTTATGTATGTGCTTTTTTTTTTTCCCTTTCCATTTGTTTTTCATGCTGCTGAGTTCTCTTATTCCTATTATTTTGTTTTCCCAGATATTTAGGCTAAATTGCCATTAAGTTAATGATTGAATGCTGTGTCACTATTATACAGTTCAACCGAGAACTTTAGTCACCTTATGAATAAAAAGATTGTAAACAGGAAACTTTTTTTTAAACCAATTTCCAAAGATGTTTAGTATAGTCATTTGTGAATATTAGGCAGTTTAAGAACATACTTTTAGAAATACTTTGTTTTTTATACATATGCCTCCCCTTTCTCCTCTAGGCTCACTTGCGCATTTCTGGCTTGCAAAGTAGATGAATTCAATGTATCTAGTCCCCAGTTTGTTGGAAATCTGCGGGAGAGCCCTCTTGGACAAGAGAAAGCACTCGAACAGATTCTGGAATATGAACTGCTTCTTATACAGCAACTTAATTTCCACCTTATTGTCCACAATCCTTATAGACCCTTTGAGGGCTTTCTCATTGATTTAAAGGTAATCTTGCTGATGTAAAGTAAAGTGGTAGAGTGAACTCCTTTGCTATTGTTAAAAGAATCAAAATTTTGCTATAATTTATAATGATCCTAATGGGCTTAACTAAAATATGAGTTTGGCCTGGACTCCTAGGGCAATAGTTCTCAAACTTCAGTGTACCTTAGTGCTTCAGAATCACCTGGAGGGCTTATTAACTGAAATTGTCAGACTGGTCCCAGAGCTTCTGATTCAGTAGATTTGCAAATACCAGCCCAGGGACCATAATGAAGACCATTGTGTCTTTATAGTAACACTTTTAAAGACTTAACTCTTCTAACTCAAGTATACTGTCTTAGATACAAAAGACTTAATTTTAAACTAGAAGATTGCTAAGTGACTTCTATTTTTAGGACCTTGTGAACTAAAATCAATATGTAAGCATCAAAAGTAACAGTAAATAAAATGTTTTGTCAGAACACTAACAAAAGCAACTAAAGTTGTTTTGTTTTGGTCCTGAAGAAGGGCTTGAATGGTTGGAGTTAAGTAAATAGAAGTCAGAAACTGGTTCCTTTATCTTGAGTGGCAAAATTTGGGTGCTTTCTGTATGCCAAACGTGGTGCTTAAGGGTTAGTCAAGAACTAGACAGGAACAGCCTCAACTTGCTGGGCCTTATAGTCTCATGAGAAAGACAGTATCATATATTCAGTGTGCTAAGTGTTAACAGAAGGGGAAACAGGGTGCTTTAGAAGGAGGTGGCAGATGAGAGGAAGAGGAGACAGTTCTGAGAAAGTGCAGCAAGGTGACATTCGAAGAAGAGTGGGGACTGGGTGGTGGAAGAGCATCCTGCTCAGACTTTGGCTCAGCTTTTAAAAACCACGGTGCCCTAAAGAACCTAAACAGAACTGAGAGAGAGATGGGGTGTCTGCCTGAGTGGAAGGCAGTCTAGACTGTGGAAGTAACATTACAGATTTTGAATAGAGGGACAGGAAGCCAGTGAAGGGTTCATGCCTGAAGAGTGGCATGATTAGGTTTGCAGCTTTAAAAAGCATGTTGGCAAGCTCTGTATCAGTCTGCCCCAGGTGTTTATTGCACATCTGTATTACATGTCAGGCATAATGAGGAGAATGTATTTGAATGGAGGGAGGGATCCCAGTAACGGTAGTTCAGACAGAAGATGGTGGTTTTGACTCACGTGGTGACACTGGGTACAGAGCGAGCTTCTTGGGCTTGGGAGACAGGCAGAGCTGGCAGAGCTTGCAGAGTGATTGCACATAGAGAGTGAAGACAGTGGGAGAATCCCCAGTTTCTGGCCTGAGCATATAGGTAGATGGTGGTACAGTTATGATACAGGTAGATTGTGTCTGATACAGGTAGATTGTTTGTGATTCTTACAGGTAGATTGTTGGTAGATGTGTCTGGAGGTCAGAAGATGGGTAGGCAGGAGGTAGAGATTTGGGCATGATTGCCCCAGGAAGATTTCAAGTGGATTGGTCGTAAGGACTATTTAAAGGGTAGCTAGAGAGAAATAAGAAGACTGAAGAATATCCAGAGAGGTAGGACTTCTGGAGACGTAGAATGCTTTTATAATATGATCAGGGACAGCTCTCCAAACCTGCTCAGAATTCAGGCAGAGTAAAAGTTGCCATTTGCTGGAGTTAGTGCCAAAGGTGATTTGTGATCTTGGTAAAATTAGTCTTTGTGGAGTGTGGAAGAAGAAAGCAGATTGGAGCTGGTTGGGGAATAAATCGAAGGTGAGAAAATATATCCATATCTTGGATTAAATTGCTTGTCTTTGAAGTGGAAAAAGAAGGTGGGATGATTGAGAAGATGGGGGAACTGCTAGAAGAAAGGAACAGTTTTTTGTTGTGTTTTGTGTAAGAAACTGATGCAGAGAGCTAGTAAAACTTAACTGAATATGTGTAGCTTGAGTTTTCCTTTGAAGTGTGGTAAAAGGGCCTGACACGGGATTTTGAAGCAAGGTAGAAGAATTGGCTGTCTCTCTTAATGGAGGAAAAGAGGAAAACATAGGGAAGGATAATGTTATGCCTGGGGATCTGACTGTAGCAGGAAATACTGTCTTTGTTATCAGCAAAGTTCATTTTCTGAGAGCAGTGAAGTTTCTGAGAATTATCAAAGACATTGAGTCAGGTGGAAAGTGTTTAATCAGCAAAAACAGGGAGAACACATTTTCAATGGAGTATCATCATCATAGCTAGGCAGTGTTGAGAGCCGTTTTGAGGTCAGTGAACTTGAATTTAGATGAATATTTCCAGACCTCTTGGTTGTATTGTTTTCTTTAGCAGCACCCAGAAATCGGTACAGTTGAAAAGAAGGTTGGTTGAGTTTGACTGCTATTGATGTTTTGCTGGAAATATGTTGGCAGCGTACTAGGGCAGGGAATTAAAGAGGAATATTAGAACCAGTGGACACTGGTGAGTAGGAGCAAGTTAGAGGGATAAGGAACCAGAAGTTCTGAGGAGGAAGTCAGAGAACAACTGTGAAGCATTGGGTCCTGGGAAGGGGAGCGCTGTGGTCGGAGTAGAATGTTGGGTTTGTAACATCAGGGCAGGCATTCGGGGATAATGACAAGACCTGGGTCTGACTGCACAACTGACTCTGGCTGTCTTGTTTCAGAGTATAAGATTTCTGACTGCTTTGGGACTTGAATGTGGATATCTGAAATATATCTGAGGGTTTAAGATTAGGGTTCATTAGGTAGAAATTGTCAGAAAATAGGGGATCATCAGGTGGCTCAGTGGTAAAGAATCTGCCTGCCAGTGCAGGAGAGGCAGGAGACGCAGGTTCAATCCCTGGGTCAGGGAGATCCCCTCAAGGAGGAAACGGCAACCCATTCCAGTGTTCTTGCCTGGGAAATTCCACGGACAGAGTAGCCTGGCAGGCTGCAGTTCATGGAGTGGCAGAGAGTTGGACGTGACTGACGGAGCACTTATAAGGGATGGTTCATATATCTTAGGTATATACTAAAAATAATTCTATAATCAAACCAAGATTCATTTCCATTTACTTCCAAAAAGTAAACTTCTGGTAGAAAGAATTTCAAATCAAAATGAAGTGGTGCTTTGGTTTCTAAATGTGTCTTACAGGAGCTACACATATAAAAGTGTTCCGTTGTTAAGCACTTTCTGGTTTATATAAATATTTTTGTCTTGTTATTACTCCATTAAACCCTCAGCAGTGATAACATTTGTAAACTCTCTTTCTAGACTCGCTATCCCCTGTTGGAGAATCCAGAGATTTTGAGGAAAACAGCTGATGACTTTCTTAATAGAGTTGCATTGACGGATGCTCACCTTTTATACACACCTTCCCAGATTGCTCTGACTGCCATTTTATCTAGTGCATCCAGAGCAGGAATTACTATGGAAAGGTATTGTTTTGTGTTTTAACTTAGATCAGACTCAGTCCCTCAGTTTCTTTCTTTCTGGAGTCCCAAGTTTTTAAGGTAAGGTTCACTTTGTGACTGCAGTCTTTCATGTTCCTATGTTTGAGCATTGGTGAGGACAACTGAGGGAATACTTGGAATCACCTTTTAAGGAAATATTTAAAAATTGAGTAAGATTTTTGAGCTAAAACCCATTTATGATCAAAGTAGAATTAAATCGACTTTTTATCAAAAAGAGTGATAACAGCTATCAATATATGGCAAATTTAGAAGTTTTGTGAACTGGTAAGCAGTGTGAGTGCAACAGATACATCTGCCTTGTTTTATCATTAATCTCCATGTATGGCACATGAAATTCAGTAAAGCCTTGTTGAGTGAGTGATGCTTTAGAGAATGTCCAAATGAGTTTCAGTGAGCTGTAGACTGAATTAGCGGATACGTAAGTGCACAAGAGAGCGGTGTTGTGATGAGCACTTTACGTGAATTAAACTCACGTGATTCTTACAGTGATATCTTGTGCAGAAGTTAATTAGATACCTATTGTATTCACTTATAATTAACTCAAGCCCAGGTAAGTAGTAAGTTAGACTTGAAACTTTCTCATTTAATTTCTTTGTACCTTTGAACTTCTGCTTGGTTCATTCCTAAAATAGCTGAGGAAGATGATAAAACTTTCTAAATTTAAACTATTCTACATGTTTGTAATCCCTTGTCTGTGATTTCAAAATCCATTGATATGGTGGCAGGAAACATGACCAGATGTGATTTAGTCTTTATTCAACTGAATGGGAATATTTATAAGTTTCCTTGCATAGCTATTAATATAACTGATTACAGGATGCAGCCCCAGAGACACTGGGGCAGTGTATATATACCATGAAATAATTTACATTTCATGGTATATACACCATGTTAGCTTTCTAAGACATGAATAATTCTGAATTTCAAAATAAATCCAAGATAAGGGATTGTGGGTTTATATTTTGTTTAATTTATGGTATGCCTCTTCTCTTTAAACAGAAGTCATCAATTGTATATTAATATATATATTTAATCCCAAAGCGATCTATACCTTCATTTCTTTACTAAGCAAACCTTTGTGGAAGTTTTTCCTCCCCCCACATTGCCTTCTATATATCATGCAGTCTACTATACTGTAGAAATTTAGGACTGAACAAGCTATCCTTGCTCTAGTTAGGAAGGATGGCCATACAAATTGATACTATGGATTTTGCAAGTGTGGAGCTTCCGTAGGGTAAGGGAAGAAAGTCGTTTCCACAATTCAGATAACCAGTTGTTTACTTAATCTGTTTAAGCATTGTATCTTATGCAGTTTATATGCTAATTTTTCAGTGCTAAGATTTTTTTTTTACATCAATAGAGAAGGATGAAGGATCCTAAGGTCTAAAGTAGAGTTTATTTCATCTTAGAAATTTAGTTATAATTTCAGATAGGCAGGTGGAAGTGAAATTATAATACCTTGAACATTGAAAGTGTTAGCTGCTCAGTCTTGTCCAACTCTTTGGAACCCCTTGGACTGTAGCCCACCACGCTCCTCTGTCCATGGAATTCTCCAGGCAAGAATACTAGAGTGGGTAGCCATTCCCTTCTCCCGGAGATCTTCCCAACCCAGGGATCGAAGCCCAGTCTCCTGCACTGCAGGCAGATTCTTTACCATCTGAGCCACCAGGGGGCCCATAGTACCTTGGGCTCACTACAAATTAATACACTTTTGTGCATTCCCAGAGACCATAGACATTTGGGCATTTTTTCCTTTGAGAAAATGCTTTCAAATCATTTTTAACTTCTGACTTCCTTTCCAACTTTTGGGATACATGTAAATTTCTTTTATGTTGATTACTGATTTCAAAAGGGGGAAGCCTTTGTGCTGTTGTTATATTCTGAATGATGTTTTAAGATAATTACTTATGGAATATTCTGTTGTTGATTTGGGGTTTCTTCTTTTTCATTGGATTTAAAGCTTTACTTCACATCTCCTAGTTTGACTTTTTAGGTAATGAAGAGAAACAAAAAAAGATGGCAGAATTGTGAAAGGAAAAGGAAAAAACTAATTGTTATTTTGAATTGCTGAAAAGTAGAAATGTATTAGCTGTTAATGGAGTTACTGATTTCCATATTTAAAATGGGTTCCCACACTGGATGAAGACAATATAATAGCAAAAGTAGTCATCAAAATTTTGTAATATAATTTAAATAATTTTGATAGCTTAAAAGACATATAGCAACAATATTTCTTTAAAAATTGTCCTAAATTTTGTAACTGTATTTCATCTAAGAGAAAAATTAACAGTTTTTATTACATTCATGTTTGAAAGATTATTCTCAAAGATCACTTTGAGAATCTGTTCACTTGGGCTGTTACTAAATATAGATCAGGTTCAAGTATATAAAACCTCAGAGTGGCTAAAACTATAAATACAGAAATACTATCATTGGTTCCAGGAAAACAGTTAACTGGGCTGTAAGTCCATTTAAGGAATACTATGGGGTTGGCCAAAAGGTTCGTTCGGGTTTTTCGTAAGATGTCCCAAACAAACCTTTTGGCCAACCCAGTATTAACACCTTTGATTTGGACTTGATGCAGAAAAGATGTAATAGACTTGTCAAGCATGGGGTGATATTCTTACTGGTTATCAGGAATACCTCTTTGTCTCAAGAGGAGCAATTATAGTTAACATGGACTTGATAACAAGAGGGGAGAGAATCCTTACTAGAGCCACGTTCCAGTTCTGCTACTCCCTGACTTTAATTCATGACTTGTCTGTCCCTGTGACTCAGATTCCTCACTTGTAAAGTGAAGTTCGACTGATAGGGTTTAAATATTAAACACTTAACCTCACAAGTATTATTGAGTATTGCTACGATTATTTTCATATCATTTTCTCTCTGAACATATTATGGAAGTTAAATAAATTAACTTGAATATTAAGCATTTTTAACCTAGTACAAGTTGTAGTAGACTCTTAAGACTGTAAGAGAGTCTTATAGTTTTAGTAAAGTTCAAAGTATTGTTATTTAACAGTTTTCAAGTAAATTTATTAAAAAATTCACCTTGATGAAGAAAAGAACTTGAAGAAAAATAATTTATGATGTCATATTTTCTCAAGATGTGTGCAGTAGATTAAAACATTTTTTTCCCTCATTTTTCCAGTTATTTATCAGAAAGTCTTATGCTCAAGGAGAACAGAACTTCCCTGTCACAATTACTAGATATAATGAAAAGTAAGTAAAACAGAACGCTTTATAAAATGTTCTTCTATCACAGAGCTACTTTGTAAATAAATAACTTACTGGTATTTTAACTTGAGATTACAAGTTATTGTTTAGATTTACTTACTATTGTATCATGAAGGTGAAGAACAAATAGAAGGTACATGAAGTAGTTTTTACATGTAACTTTTTAGGAAAGTGAAAAATATTAATGAGATTCACAAAGGGTTGAGATTCAAAACAAGGTCCTTTTAAAGTGTACGCAAATATGATGAGCACTAAAAAAGGTCTGAGGGAACTAAAGGCTAATTAAATTTGAAATTTCTATTTTGTAGATAAATTAGCTTTAATTAGTTACTGTGTGTCACTTGCTAGTCACTTCCTTACCTGATATTACAAAAGCCATGATTCTTAACGGGGTGTATTTTCTTTTTTCCCATCTATGAACATTCTTTGTTGTTACAGCTTCGGGGGTGGGGGTGTTTGTGGCTGCTACCGTCATCCAGGATGTGGAGGTCCGGGTACTGCTGTATTTTATGATTCACAGCACAGCCCCTTGGTAGGCTGAGGAGTGGCTCCCCGAAGATAGCCGTGTCATCATCTCTGGAAACTGAATGTTGTTGCTTTATATGGCAAAAACAAAAAATGTGCTTGCAGATGTGACCAAGTTAAGGGCGTTGTCTTGGATTATCCAGATGGAGCCTAAATGTGATCACAAGTGTCCCTGTTAGAGGAAGGCAGAGGAGGTGTGACAGAGAAGGCAGCGTAAAGACAGAATAGACAGAGTTGAAGATGCCAGCCCTAAACATGGCAGTAACATGGCCATCGGCTGAGGAATGCTGCCAGCTTGCGGAGGCGGGAACAGAAGTCCCCGGAGAGAGCGCAGCCCTGCTGGTGTTTGCTTTGACCCAGTGAAACTGATCTCAGACTCTTACGCTTCAGAACTGTCAGGGAATCCATCCAGTGGTTTTAATAAGCCTTACTAAGTTGTGGTAATTTTTAATAGCAGCCTTAGGAAACTAACACAGCACTTCATGACAGAGAATCATCTAGCCCAAACTGCTGTCAATACGATCGATGCTGAGAAACACTGTCTTGAGGGTTTGGGTTTTTGTTTTGTTTTTTTTTTCTTTTCACTGTTTAAAAATATAGTTGGGTTAGTTTCACGTGTATGCCAGAGTGATTCAGTTATATGTGTGTGTATGTTCCTTTTCAGATTCTTTTCCATCATAGGCTATTATAAGATCCTGAATGTAGTTCCCTTACTGAACTTACTGGCTAGGTTAGCCAGTCCTCTCCGTTTTCATCCCTGCCCGTGTCACACTGCGTGCTCAGGGCTGCTGGGCTGTTCTTTAGGGTTAAAAACCAGCGTGTTTCTAAACCATTTGTGCTTGTTAATAAAATCTGTAATTTAAATACTGAAATATGAGATTGCAGATCTTGATCTTGGATGACGGAGTACTTACATCTTTTATGTTTCGAAAGTCCAGATGCTTCAGACTATCTGAGAAAACCGAATTTGTGATTTAAGAATCATAAAACTGTAGATTTTCAGTTTTACCACTAGAGGGTTCACTTCCAAAGCTAACTGTGATTTGGCCAGACACTAGGATCAGGGAATTTAGTAGGTAGAAGAGATCTTAAGGGTAACACGGTGCTGTGTGTGTACGTGACAGTAATTCTCTCAGTAGCTTTATTTTACTCCACTTGTTTTACTATAATAAGAATAGCTCTTGTTAACACTTGGAGCTTTAATGATATTAAGGTATCTTATTCATAAGTTTTCACACAAAGATACTGTCCTAAGGGTGTTGTCACAAGTATTAATTTAGTTGAAAACACTGCTTTATTTGCATTATGAAATAAGTCAGTCGTTTGGAGTACATGGCTGACTAACAACAAGCCCTGGATCTCTCATACCCCTAAAAAACCTTGCGATTAATGGCCTTTGGTTTATTGTAGTTGAATTAAATACAGACTAGGTAGAGGATGTTTCTGCAATTTTAAAGTCACTGAATTTTTTAGCTTAACAAGGACATTTTTGTTTTCTTGGTGATACTTCATTGTATAAGTTTTGCATTTTGTTAAAGCAGAGGATGGCTGACATGTTTTTGCTAAGCATCTTACCTTCATTAGCTATCATGTAATAACGGCTTTCTTTGTAAATAAGTATACTCTCAGCCCTCCATCTGTAGGATAGAATGTTATGAATATGGTTGGTGGCAGGGGACAAAAGCATGTCTTTACTAAATCATGTAGGGCTTTTTTTAAAAGCCTGTAAAACTTGAGCAAAAAGTAACCATGTTTAAGATTGGAAAAAAAATACTGACTAGTGAAGCAAGTTTATCTTTTTACCATACATGATATGGGCCAAGCAGCAGATGGCTATAATAACTTGAACTAGAAGTATGGTGGCCATGGGATTTTAATGTGGAACAATATTAATACTGATAATAATCACATTTCAGGAGTGTTTCTGGTTCCCAAACTAGATGGGAAAATATTCAACTCCCTTAGGGGAACAAGCCTTTTTATTACCTGGTTTAAATCCTTTTATTAATCTCCACATAGGCATGAGGAACTTGGTAAAAAAATACGAACCACCCAGACCTGAAGAAGTTGCTGCTCTGAAACAGAAGCTGGAGAGGTGTCACTCTGCTGAGCTCGCGCTTAATGTAGTTACGTAAGTAGATGTGAGACTGCCATTCAAGAATAGAGTTGTTACTGTGTCCAGCTAGTCTTTAAATTATTTAACTGGTAAGTTTTGTTCATGTGGGGAAAACTGACTTACCCCCAAATCTGATTTTCTTTTTTTGAGTGGAGATTTCTAATAGGATTAAACACAACATAATAAATTATGAGTTTGGGTTTCAGTAGTATATTCTGCTCCCGCTCTGACTAATGTGTCCTTCCGCTTGCAGGCCCTGTCCCGTTCTGTTACTCTTTGTGGGATCCATGGGGCAGAGTCTTTCTAGGGAATTCCTGAACCTCTTCTTGCCCTTTTAAGCTTTGGGTCCTTTGTGGTCTGGTATCTCCTCTGAAGAACAAGTGCACTATTCTAGACTTAACATGTATTAGCTAGGGTAGAGAAACTTGGCATATTTTCTCTGTGGTAATTTTATGCTGAAGACAGAATCAATAGGCTAATGTGTTCAGTGTCTTCTTGCAGCCACAAGGAACACCATAATGCTGCTTTTTTGACTTGTAGGCTGAATGTGAAAATCACTGTATTTGGGCTCTTTATGCTTTGCAATTTGAAATATCTACTTAAACCTTTTAGGTGTTTGAACAGTTGAAGATCTGGGTAGGGTAATAGGAATGGTGAAACTTCTGTTCCGTGGACTGCAGTCTGTAAAGTTTACTGGGAATTAGCTCTGGCATCTTAACAGTCAAGGTCCATTTGAAATGTTTTTGATCTGTATAATTATAATCTCTACACTATCGGATAACATGTAAGCCAGCACAGCATTAAGGCCTTCAGATCAGGTACACATGACTCAAATTCTTTAAAGTTTTAGTGTGTAAAATATGAGACTCATAATATTATATTTGTAGCTGTAACTGCAAAACATGGCTTAGCACAGAATTTAAAATTGGTGAGTTTCACTCCTGGGTTTCTGTGGTGACTAGAAGGAAGGAATGGTTACAGAGAAGTTAAGAAAAATGGTGAATAGTGAAAAGCATTGCAGCACTGATTGATAATCTTTTCACGTTGATTTTGACATAGGCTTCAAGCAGGGGTTGCCAAACAATAGCCCATATGCCAAATCTGGGCCAGTACCTGTTTATAGATAAAGTTTTCTTGGGCCATAGGTACACCCACTAGTTCGCATTATTGTCTATGGCTGCTGTCACACAATAACAGAAGAGTTGGGTAGTTGTGATGGAAACTGCATGGCCTACATGCCTAAAATACTTACAGTCTGGCCTTTTTAAAGGAAATTTTGTCAACCATTGAACTGTTAATCTTAACTCTTGCAGCTACGTAATGGACTGTAATAGAAAATTCTTAATTGCTAGAATTTACATCTTATTCCAGGTGACCATCTGCTTTGCACCGTGTCAGTCAAATCTTGCATGAGTACTTAAGTGGTGCTTCTCAAACTGTCTGGAAGGGACTGTTGGTTTTATTTCTAGCCCATTACAGATGTTTATGCTTTGTAAAATGTTACCAATTACTAAAAAAAGAAAAAACACATAAAGAGAAGCTTAAATTTTATTAGATTTAACAGTCATAAATTATTCTATCAAATTGCTGTAAAGTTTCTAGACATACACTCAGTTTCTGTAGTTATTGCACACTGGAGATTGTTCGTGGACCAGCACCATCGGTCCATGGACCCACACTTACAAGCATTGCTTTGGGATAAAATATTTTTCCTTGGACTTTAAGATTCTTTTACTTTTTTTCAGTGTACAAGTACTATATTATCACTATTAAAGCCAGTTAATGCAGGTAAACCAAAGTTCTCCTTGAGCAAACCCCAGTCCCAGTTGTGACCTGAGAGGCATTTACCTCTGCCAAGCTTTTCTCTATGTCTGTGCACAAGAAATAATTTCCCACTGTTTTCATATAAATTGTACAACATTTAATACTGTCAGTCTTTAACTGTTGCCAGTCTGGGCAAAAAAGAAAATAGTATCATCTTTTAGTTTTCATTTCCCCTTTTACTTTGAGGCATTGATATTTCTATGTTCAAGAATCATTTGCATGTCTTCTGTATTGCATAATTATAAGCCCTACTCAATTTCCTGGTGTCATTTTCTTGTAGTTTTTGAGACTATTTTCTTCCGTTGTTCCTTTCACTTTGTGATGTAGGCAACATGTCTTTTGCTTTACACTCTTAACATCTAAACACCTTTTCTTACCCTAAATTATTATTTTGCCTTTTGTTCAGCTGTAAAAACCATTTACAATTATTTGTGCCTGGTCTGAGGTAGAAATCTCATAATATTAAAAATTTTTGTTCATCTAAAAATCTCTTGATTTTCTCTTATTTTAAATACTCACTTATTACAGATTAAACCCCTGTATATACTTTGTTTTTCGCCTGTCTGATCATTGATCTCTGTGATTCTTTGCTGATACAATGAGCCCTGTGGATGCAGAGCACCGCTGGACCATTGCCATTTTATATAAGGGACTTGACAATGTGAGGATTTTGGTATTCTGGGGTTCCTGGAACCAGTTCCCCTCAGATATCAAGGGACAACTGTGCCCCACTTTTAAGGACAAGATCCCCCTTGCTTTGTTCTTTTTCAGATTCTTTTGCTAATGTTTCCCAGGTCAGAGTTTGGCTTGATAAGCTCCATGAAAAGTATTGTTTTTGGACTGTAACTAGAATTGCATTGAATTCAAAGAGTAATTTGAAAGAGAGTTTTCCTATCCGAATTTTTCACCTCTTTCCACTTATCCAGGCTTTGGTCTTCAGTAAATCTCTCTCATAGCCTTGCTAACTTATCCTGTTGCCCATATTAGATTGCTTACTGATGGCTGCTTAATTGCAGGAAGAAGAGAAAAGGTTATGAAGATGATGATTATGTTTCAAAGAAATCCAAACATGAGGAGGTATGTTCTCCAAAGGGAAAATGTAAATTACTGTTGTATATTCTGGTACAACCATAATGTTAAGGTTTTATTGTCCTAGAGTACAAGCATTATAGAGAGAAGTACTGGAAAGCTTTCTTTTGTATCCTTTATTAACCTTGGCCATTATTGGAGGAATTTTTCTCACTTCTGTCTTGGCCTGTTCTGAAGTAGTACAATAGTTACTTGATGAAAAGTCCTTCCTAAGGTTATAGAAGGTAGTAGATATACTTCTTGATCTTCAAGGAGTCTTTTCCTACCCTTGTTTTAAGAGAATTGTACATGTCAAGTCAGATAAAAATGAATAATCAGACCCAGAACGTCACAACTGTAACGTTTATTCCTGTCACTAGGCTAACCTGGTAAGACCACACCATGTTATTATAAGGTTAAACCACCACAAATTTTCTTGATTTATTTACCTTATAAATCAACATAGCAAAAGAACATTTTCCTAAAGAGAGGCAAGAAGGTAAACAATACTGGTTATGCTTCAGTATACTGTTATCCTTATGACATTTTCTTTCCTTCTTAGGAAGAATGGACTGACGATGACCTGGTAGATTCTCTCTAGCCATTTGAAATTGATTTGTCAATGCTAACTAATCATCAGACGGATGAAGCATGTCTGGCATTTAACTTTATTTATGAAAGCATGAAAATATATTAAACTTTTCTATTTATGTTATTTAAAATTTTTTCCTTTCAGGGTAGCTTTATGTGAAATAAAACATCTTCAAAGGAGCCAGAGTAACACCAGGTTTGGGTCATCTTACCCCATCATGACTGATATCTAATTAAAGCTATAATTTGCCAATGTTGTTTTATATAAAGTGTCATAATCTAACATCTGTTTATTAAAAAGATACCACAAAAAACCAAACTTAGTAGTTTTATAGGTGCTAAGGAATGTTGGTTGTTATAGCATTTAATTTAGTTAACTGTGATCTTAGTTTCTAGAGTTGGAACCAAATTATGATGGTCAGTCAGGTTTTTTGGCTAGAAAATGGGGTTAAAGAAATTCTTAGAAACTCAATTGTCCTGAATCTGAATTTTCCAGATACACACGTCTCCCAGTGTCAGTGCATCCCAGGACACACCTTTCCATAAAATATAGGTGCCATTTCATTACAATTCAGATTTTGAAAGTAAAATTTACATATATGCATATTCTTTAATAATTCTTTGTATTTCAGGCTTGAGCTTTTTGGTTTTAGTTTCCTTCTCACTGACAAATGAGAGGAATAAAATTCGCTGAGTGTGACAAGCCGAGACTTCCGACCCTCTGGGACAGTCCAAATGAAGTAGCAGTGCTCCAGGCTCTAGCCAGGAGGCACAGTGTCCACAGTTAAGTAGCGGGTTTCTCTCTTAGGTCACTAAAGTTTGGCATCAGGGCAAGGTCTGCATTTACCTCTGAAGATTTTCCTACCAAGCCCCTTAAAAAAAAAACATTCAGAGGTTTTATTTCATCATTGATCAGCTAAGTGACTAAGTCCTACAAAGGTAATAAATCTTTTATTGCAGTTTTAAGAGAGAAGTATGTCATTAAAATATGAAAAGCAGGGTATCTTTACGTTTGTGGGTTTTTTTTTTAAATAAATAAAAGGCAGGAGTAGTAGTTGAGATCAGGAAAGGGCAGATAGGTTAGTATGGTTAAAACTGAGGTGTGAGTAGAGGGAGAGAAGCAAATTGCCAAGCACTCTAATCTGGACCTTTTTATTTCCAAAATGTTTTCAGAGATATCACTAGTCTGTATCCCTTCTAGTATCCTAGAACACCAAAGGAGGCCAAATGGCATACCATTGTCTAGCTGAAAAGAAAGGAACACAGGATATGCTGAGTATTTTGGTATCACTGTTCAACTTGTAAAATTGCAGCTACTTTAGGGCTAGTTACCTCCATACAAATAACAGCATTTAATATTAATACTTAAAATTATACTATGTAGAAATTTTGTGAACCCTTGGTTTTAACACTTTATTCTATCCCTCTAATGCTTAAAATACAGGAAGAAATATTGTCGCTGTTAGAACATAGGCCTTCAGAAAATTTTTCCTTATTGTGGGAAATGCTTTTCTCAATATGTTCTTGTTTAGAACCACCTTCTATGTATGCCTTGTCTCCCCTGGACAATTATGGGAGGGAAAGAATTGTTAACAAATACATAATAAATTAATAAAACCCTTCAGGAGACCCTTAGCCAGAAAAAAAAAGCTGAAATTCCATCTTCTCCCTGAGCCTTGCTCTGGTACTAAATTCTGAGCTGTCCCTAAAGGAGGAAGAAAATAATGAAATTAAATGTTTAGCTGTACTTAGACAGAAGTAATCAATTTTAAGATATCCCTTGGTTTTATTTTAACTTAACCCTGTGAATAATTCACAAAAATACACATACAGAAGCAAATAAAACTATACAGTCAAACTAAATATCCAGCAGATACAACAAGTAGTCAGAAGGTCAAAGATGTTGGATAGTTGTTCAGTGGCTGATGAAATTGTTCACATAATTTAAAAAATCAACTTGGAATTAATGAATATGTTCAACCGAAAGTATTCTAGGTTTTTTTTTTTAACATACAAAAGAAATTGGTCATTTATAAATGGTTGAATGGGTAACATGCATTGATCAGTACACAATGACCAATAATATTTATTGAATTCAAACTATTTACTGTTGTAAACATTAAACAAAAGCATGAGATCTAAATACAGTCTTTGACAATTCCAACAAAATAAGTGGTACGTTTAAAAAATAAAGCTGATGAGCAATAGATTCACTCTATATATTTTCTTTCAACAGTTCCAGCAGAGATAGCACAGTTATTTTAAAAAAGTATACAGCAAGGATTGTTCCTATTGTAATGGCAAATTCTGGAAACTGTAAATACAAATAAAGTCATTGAACAGTCAGACGGTCATATTCCTAATTCAGGAAGAAGTAACAGTAAGAACAGTCTGCAATCCAGTTATACTCAATTGTCAACAGAGAATGCTTTTTCATAGTTGTTTTCTCAAGAAACAGCAAAACTTTGGCAATTGAATGTATTGAAAATATATTTTCAAAGTTCAAGATACAGTCATAACATTGTGTGAAAGGTGATCTGTACACCAAGGCTCAGAGGTTGGTAAAGATAGCTTACGAAGCTGCTGGAGCAGCTACCAGCAGAATCTCGAGTTCTGTTTGCATAGGTCACACATCACTGGAATGTGGAAAGGTGTGCTGTTTTTTTGGCAAGAGCAAAGGAGACATGATACTGATGTGATTTACTGTTTTGGGCATGCTGACTCCATGCAGAACACTGCGGCGAAGGCTGCTACCTGACGTCATTAGTTTTTGTATATTGGTTTTGTTTTTGCTGAAGCAGTTCTGTTATAGCCAGAAGCTTTTTCAGTACATGCTAGACAAGGAAAAACAATATGAAAATAATTAGTAAATGAATGAAAGCTCTGTCAAATCTCAGGGATGGGAAACCTGGATTTGAAAAATACCATATGAACTCAAAGGGATTCATAAAATACTATTACCATTCTACTCAAAAAAAGCATACAATTTTAAGTATGTATTACTCAGTCCTTTATTGAATATTTCTGGTCATGTTATTTTGGTTAAGATATAATTTTTTACTCACTAAACACATTTCTGTTGGGCATTCTCATATCTACTTAGGCCTCAACAATCTCTAGGATAGAACATCTTACCAGAAGACAGGTTTATCATTATAAACGACACACCTCAAGCCCTGTAAGAGCACATACGGGCAATCCGGCTACAGGCTAATGAATGCTATAATCATTAAAAGAATGACAACGCTGGGCCTAAAATTAAATCATTCAGCTCCTTTATCTTTCTTAGAAAGTCTTAATTGAGCCAAATTCCCCCCAAAAATAATATATATATTTTTTAAGTATTTAAGGCAAGCCATATAATAAACCCAGCTCCAGTGTAGCAAGAAGGCAATTTACATGCCAAGGACATATAAGTAGGTCTATGGTACATATTCTGCCTAAGTTTCTAAAGTGATTGGAACCTAAGTGAATCATGCTATTATCTAAACTGGAAAGAAACAAGAATTGTAGAATCTCAGATTGAGGAGAACTCAGAATCACTGAACTCAATGTGTTAATCTCTCCTATAAGGTCCCTGCCAAATGTCGGCCACTGGTGACAGCGCTTAGTTTTTAAGGCCATATTCCAGAATCTCTGGATCTTGAAATGTTTTTATCAATCTTAAAACACATGCATAATTCTCATGTGTTTTGACAGTTTGCAAAGTTACCTGGCCAAGCACGGGGTGTGTGTGTGTGAGAGAGAAGCAGACAGAAAAACACTACATCACTACTGACTGGGCGTTAACTCACTTACCACTTCCATACACACTACAAAGGGTATAACCACCACCGTTTTTTCAGTAGAGTTCACATTAACTTAGAAGCAAGGTTTGACATTTTGTGGCATCAAAAATATGTAATCTTAATCTGGGCTCATCATTCCTGTTTGCTGAGATCTTTGTGGATTTTGATTCAGAGTCTTAAAATTTTGATATAATTAATAAAGTAAGACTAATTCAGCTATTTATCACCTCTCAACGAATCTTATGCTGATATTGTGCTTACATGTAAAGAAATAGCATTGTTAACAAAGGCTGGCAAAAACCTACCTGTTGTGCACCACGCTCATTACTGAGCGTCCGCAGTTCATCTGAATGGGCCACACAAATCTCATGCAGTGCTGCTAAATCACGGGAAAGGTCAGTTCTAGAATGCTCTGTAGTGTCCGGAAGTTCAGGTACATTCTTTAAGGGAATCATAAAACTGTGTTTAGAAATAACGACTATTATCTCTTTTGAAAAGATCCTAACTGGTACAATAAATAAAATTTAATACATAATAATATCTTACAATTCAACGTGATAGATTTTATGACCTCAATATTCACACAAAAATCAGGTTTCATTTTCTTCAATCACAGGACAAAACATCGTGCAGTATTACTGCTATTCTAAGCAAATGGTTTTTCTAGTTTTTTAAATCTATGAAGAGGTTTTTTTTTTTTTAAGGAAAAAAAATATGGAGGGCAAATTATGCAAGCATTAACTCTTTACTATGGATTAAAGGCAACCCAAACTTAAAATTCCTACACTCTTTCAGACTGATTTTCATGATTAAACTGGTATAGTTTGTCCAAACTCACTAGCACATATAAGAGCTACATTACAAGTGTTAATGCGAGCCGTTCAGGTCTATAATTATCTGTGGACTATGCCACAAACACATAACTAATATATAGAAATCAGTGTTAATTATCTTCAGATAAGTTTCATAAAGTCACTTAGTGTCAATACATTACTACCAACCTGTTATACTGAATACTGATTTTACTTTGTTTCAAGTTCCACTACTTTGTTAAAGCAGCTAAAGCAGCAACAGACTGGCAGAGTGGTGAGGTGGGCAGCTAAGAAGATAATGAAAGACAAGACAGAAACTGAAAAATGACACAAGAAATCCAAAAGCCACAATACTGTATTCTTGGTAAAAACTACTTATCATAAGAATAAATGATTATAATTATAATCAAATGAAATAAATTTGTTTAGGAAGGTAGACAAAAATATGCAGCTTTTGAATTTTTTTTTCAGTTCTGGATAGAAAAGCTTTTAGGTGTCAAAATACTTAAAAAATTATATACATACCCCTAGTTCATCTAAAAACATGATCATGCGATGTTTATTACTTTTGATGAATGGATTGACACCTTCCATGTAAGGCTCCTAAAAATATAAAAATACAAGTCTTACTATATGGATGAAAAGCATCTGATCTGTAACAAAAACCATACATATAGTAAAGATTCTTATAAATCATATTATTAGTACCAGAACATATTTGTAAGAATTTAATCATAAAATGACTATTTTCCTTCTAATATAAGCAAGCAGCTATTCTAAGGAATTAGCAAATTCTGGATGAAAAAAAAATTAGCATACACAGTCTAGCAGAAACAAACTGTTTATATGTAGGTCATTCAGAAATAACTACTGACTGAGAAACTACTTGGCAAGTACCCAGAGGTTATTAGAATCTAGCAGAGAACATAATGAATTAAAATACAGTATGATAAGGACTGCAATAAAAAATTAGTACTCATAACCTGCCTTGGAATTCAGATACATTAAAAAGCTAAGTCAGACTACAAACTGCTTCTTTCTAAAGTCTTAAACCTATTCTAAAACATGCTATGTTACAAGTTCAGTATTAACACAAGCTCTTTTAAATTCAGTAAAGTGAGATAAGGACCTAGACATGAAAAATCATATAGTCTAAAAGTGATGAAATAAGGAAACACAAAGTAGCATGCCTATCAGATTGTCAAAAATAAAAGTGTAATAATAGCTCAGCAAGGCTGAGAGGAGCAAAAATTCTTCTTACTTAGTAATTCTGCTCCAAAGTTCATTTAAAGAAATAACTGGTCAAGTTTGAAAGGAAGTGTGTGTTTGTGTGTGTGTAGATATCTCTAAGGATATAAGGTACAGTGACAAACTGGAAGGCATCTAAGTATCCAGTAGAAGACTACTTAACATTTACATGATGGCATTAAATAAGGATTAAGAAAAATAATTATATATTTTCAGATACAACAAGAAGTTTAATAATGACAGAAGCAGGTGATATACTAACAGTCAATTGTCCTTAGTAGGATCACATATGGGTGCTTTAAAAACTCATCTAAATTTTAATATTACAGAGAATGTTTAGCATGTAATACATAACAAATCAACTGGGGTACATTTTAAAATATGTTAACTGATTTTTATATTTAAAAATGGAAGACTTTGATTATTCTGGAAATTATACTGAAAAAAGTTTTCTATACTGGCTAAAACAGTGGTTTTTAAAATTCCATTATTAAAATCTAAAAACATTAAATATGTGAACATACCAACAAAATCATAAATTATCCTTATGAAATATCCACTGTTTAAAATTTACATATATTTTATGGTTTTATTGTGTTGAGGTTTCACTCAAAAATGACATTTTAAAGTATCAAAATGTTTTTACCTTAGCTCCAAATTCCACAAGATTTGCTAAGTTCTGCACAGACTTAGCCACTAATGTCAGTGTTCTTGCAGCAATAGGAGATGGGGAATCTATAAGAGAATTGGGCACAGCTAATGACACCAACTCCAAAGGTACTTCTAGGTAAACCATTATAAATTTAGCACTTTAATATTTCTTTACAGTTAAAAATATGAACATTCTTCCATTCAGAATGCAGTGTTTTTTGGCAAGTGTATGACCTGTATGAATCAAAAGAGCTTGATTTAAAGGCGGGAAACCAAACACGCTTATCAGCGCTTGTAGTTTGTGGAAAGGGCACTACAAGACTCAGCAGTTCCCAACTGGCTGATAGTGTCACAAAGTACCTCAAACCTCTATCACTACGAAGACAGTCACTCCACAGGACCTTGGGGACAGTTCACAGATTGTGAATTTCAACCACCCAAGTTGTCAATTTGCAGTATCAACAGTTTCCTGCTCCCAGCCTCCACTCAGTCAAGTAATTCACTTTAAAGCTCAATAACAAAGTCTGGAATCTCTGCTTTATTTTGAGGAGAAAAACATATAATTTATTAATTTTAAAAAGTTTCTTTAAAGGTTAATCAGGAAATACTGCCCTCTATTGACAGTAGGCTGTAAATGAAAAATATTTGTCTATTAATTTTAAGCTCTGAAACGTGATTATTTTATAGTGAAAGCCTATAGATAGTCTATCTGGCTGCCTGATTTTAAATTGTATGCTTTTTATCTTAAGCTGCTAAACAATAAATAATATTACCTAGGGGTTCAGAGTCCAACATTCAGATAAACACATCTCTCTCCAAAAGAATTCTAAACCCTTAATTCTTAATAGACCCAAAGATTTAACCATTTTAGCAGCAACAAAGTATTTACAGAGATATGATGGCTATAAAGGTAAAATTTAACAAAAATGTTTAATACAGTTTTAAGCTTCAAATTATTAAGACAAAAATGCTTCAGATTCCTTCTGCTAATAATCACTTATGATTACATTTATAGTCACAAATATCATTCTTTTCCTTTATTTGAAAAGTCTACTACAACATCAGAAAGTCAGTCCATAATGGGCATATTAGTAATATGCAAAACCGAATCTGGTTTGTTGGAGTTTAAAATTTCAATTATCATTATGTAGTTCATGACAAGAAATCTCTACTGGAAAATCTCAAGAGATTCCTTCATAAGGATTTGCAGAGTACTACTACAATTGCAGCTAAAATTTTAAAATCCAACTTGCAGTGGTAGTGACAAGAGTCCAGCATGAGCTGAAAGCACAGAGAGCTCCTCTCCCGACCTGAGAAAGCCAGTGCTGCAGACTGGAACAAGTCCTAAGAGTCTGAGACACAGGTAGGGACAGGCTAGAAAAGGGTATGTGTCTACTTATGCCATTTCAGGCTTCAGATAGTAGTGGGAAAAAAGCAAGATTGAAAGAAAAGGTAAAATAGCAAAAACAAGTCAGGTGCTTTTTTATACCAAGTCTTAGAAGAAAATAATTAAAAAATCAGATTTAAAAGAAAAAATGAATAACCTCACTAAAGAGTATGAAACTTTTTTTTAATTTCAAAATTTATTACCTGAGATGATATTAAACATCCGTGGATTCAGGATGGCAGGACAGATAAGTCGCAGAAAAACAAAACCACTGAATGGGAGGGAAATTTTGTTATTTTAGAAAACTACTATAATGTGTTACATTAAAATAATAAAAATTTTAATAGCTGTAGAGCTATGAACTTTGAACTAATGTAGGGCTGACCAAATATACAACTTTATGAAAATAATAAACTATTTTAAGAACATATGTATATATTTGGCTTCTTAAACATATATACTTATCTCATTTAGAATTTTAGGTTTACTTTGGGAAGATTTAAGTTATATCTGTAAAATTCACTGTTTATTTCAGGCCAACAGTGCATTTTATACTTACTTTGAGGAAGGAGTGTCCTTAGGAACACTAGGAATTTCTAAAATATTGTAGGAGTACAAGTAAATCTTTTTAATAGATACATAGTTCTATAAAGGTCTTAAAACTGATGTTCTCTCACTTCTCTTTCCTCTTAGAATCAAGTCCGTTATACTGACTTTGTTCACTTATTATTATGTAAAAATTAAGAATCCATTGTACTAGGTGAAAAGTGACTTCTTAATAAATGACAAACATAATGTTGAAAAGCCTTTAAGGCAATGGGGGAAAAGACATTAGGCTTTCTAAAGTTAAAAAAAATTCTCAGATTACAAAATATTAATAGCAAAACAAAATTTACTATAAACGCACATTTAACAACAGTTGTCATATGATTTTACCTGCTAATCTTACTTACTCTGGGAACAAAGTACATCTACAAATGTATATTGCTAGTCTGCCCCCTTCGGTTACTGGTATAGTCCTCATTTAGATAATATTTCTCTAATTTACTCTTAAAGAGGGATCCACACTCATAACTGACCTCTCACCTGCCCTTGGAAAGACAAGCATTATTTCCAAGTTGATAAAATTCTTTTTATAAATTAAAGTAATTGACAGTCTCTTTTCTCTATTAGAGTGAATAACCCAACTTCTCAGCATTCACCTCCCAACAATGTTGTTTGCTAATTTTGGGAAATCTTGGAATATGTTGATTCTCAGACAGCATATCAAATCTTTAGATGTCTTTTAATTTATGAGGAAATTTGCCTAGGTTTTACTTGAAGATTTTGCTATCTTTCCCTTTGAATCTGAAATATAACCTAACCACACTAAATCATACAAGAATTTCAGTGTGCAGATCTACTTTCTGTGAATTCTTAGAGGTAACTTTAAATATAAGAGGGATACTAGGTATCTACATGTATGTTTAAAAGCTTAACTAGGGGCTGAAGTCACCACCTAGGCCATGCCCCTTAAAATACCCTGTCATATCAAACCGCATAGCAGAACTTCCAGCTGTTTGCTTAACAAACATACTTGTATGAAACTTACAGACCAGTTTTCATTTGTATCACACACAACTGTGCTGAAACATATGCTTATAATTCTTTTCTGTTCCTCTCAATCTCTACTAAAGCCAAAAAATGTAAAATCGACAATTCTTAGATATTTGTCATATCATTAGCAATCAAGAGATTTTATCTGTAAAATGAGATATCTCTACAAATATGGGTTGGGGACAGGATTAATGCACATTTTCAAAACTAATTCTGTGATACTGGTGTCTTCAGTAGTTGCCCAGTTGTGTGTTGTTTTTTTTAATGGTCTGTAACATGATGGGCAGCATATATCCTATATGATAAATTTTATTATCATTAGACTGCTGAATTCTCTGATGCTTTTGCAATAATTTTCCTACAGTCTTGAATAGGTTGTGGTGTGCTTAATAAAACCTTTCAGATGTTAAGGATTTTAGACTGGGTCTTAGACATTTTGCCTTTAGTTCTGCCTTGGCCACTAACTATCTATATAACCTTAAGCAAATTCAACATCTACAGATCTTCTTCCTCATTGTAGAAGTTACAGTAATACCAAAGTCATCCTATATAAGCTACAAAATGCTATGACTTGACAGAGCAATTCCTTCTAATTGCACAACTAACACACTGAGACAGCTTCAGAACTACAGACTCTGGCAGGAGACGAGCACCAAGACACAGACAGTTACAAACCAATTAATCAATATCCGTATGGTTCAAGTATTGCTTTTCCTAGAGACACATCAACTCACTGTAGTCTGCCCCTCCCTCCTCTTCTACCTGTTTCTCTCCTTTTCTATTATGTATACACATATATGGGCTTCCCTGGTGGCTCTGCAGTGAAGACTCTGCCTCCCAACGCAGGAGACTCAGTTAGATCTTGGCCCAGGAAGATCCTCTGGAGAAGGAAATGGCAACCCACTCCAGTATCCTTGCCTGGAGAATCCCATGGAGAGCAGCCTGGCAGGCTACAGTCCACCAGTTTGCAAAAAGTTGGACATGACTCAGTGACTAAACAACAACAATACACATGTATGCATGAATATATATGTGTGTGTATGAAGGGTACTGTATGACGTTAGCTACATATTTTTGTGGTTATATAACTTTTAACCTCATTCTGTATGATTTAAAAACACAAAAAAAGACCTTCCCAAATAGTTAATTGACTATCAGTGATTGTTCAGGTTTTTAGAAAATGCAAAATGGTAGCTAAGTATTTCATAGTAAATTAAAAAAAAAAACACACACAGTTAAAGTTTAGGAGCTATCTGAATTTAGAAAATATTCAACAGGGCCTGACATAAAATTCAAAGAAAAAAGGTCTTTAATTGTGTACTATATACTGTTAGTCTTCACATTTCCACTCTTATCCACTTGACTATTGATGCAGGCTATTAAAATGATATAACAAATTAATTAATAAGCCTTACCTAACAACTCTTGTTCTCATGGTGGTATTTGTAGGCCACTTGTGCTGAACAGATTTCTGTAAACACCCATAAATATACCTCAGTGTCCTGCCAAAATAACACAATCATCTTAATACAGAAAGCAAGTGAAAATACTGATCTCATTGCAGTCTAAAGTTCATGACATTTTTAAATGCAACTAGCCTTTTTCCCAAAAAGAAGTACTCTGCTACAAGTAATGATATTTAGCAAAGGATAAGGGAAACTTAGATTTTCGTCAATTCATTTAGCCAATTCTTTATATCTACTATGGAGGAAATCCTACCATTTTTAGACTACTTCTATATTAATGAAAAGAATGAAAAGATACTAGAATGGAGGCAGATTTTAATGTAAGTTAACTTCTGCCTGAATAAGTGAATTCACTAACACTGGAAGCCACTAAGCAGATACCGAGTAATTATCTTGTGTACATACTGAAGAAGATATTCAACTATAGATGGGAGAGGTACATATGTTTCATGATCTCAAATCTGAGACTATAAGCTTCTATTCATTCCCCAAGTTACTAGATAAACCAGACATACTGGCTGTATAAAAACATGATTTATTTTAATGCAAATATTTCACTTTGGTTTCTTCAAGTCACTTTTTCCTTAAACACAATTCATCGTGTAAAGATTAAAAACTCTACTTTTTTCAAAGTATAACATCAGGATATTGGAAACGCTTACACATGTTTTTAGAAATACAGATTTTAAAAAGGCAATATACAATTTCTTATCAAATTAAAATTTCACCACTTACGGTGGAAGTATTTCTGAAGCCATGAATATTTTCTCCACAAGCTCTGAAAGTATGTTCAATAGGTGTGCTAAATTAGTGTTCACATCTTCATTTTTTTCTAACTTTGATGGACTTAACTAAGAGAAGGAATAAATCAATATAAACGCATCTTGGCAATAATAAATGCAAATGAATCAAGGTAATCAAACAGTTGTTTGCAAAGTTCTCTATTTTTCCATTCAATCTGTATTAGTCTTTTGGTGGTGGTGGTGGGGCTAAATGGGAATTTCAATAGTTTACTCTATGGAACTCTTAATGGGTTTATTACTGTTAATTCCCAACTACTCAACTGAAGAGCAAGCAATAATTATTCAACAATTCTCAGCTGCCTTGGGTTAATACTAATCAATAAAATTTTCTTTTATTCATTTACCACATTTTACCATAGACTTTACAGGCACACAAAACTGTATTAGACTTTATTTTAAACATAATACTCCCAACTACAACACAAAAACCCCATTTAAGTGGCCACATATTCATAGATATATTGGAGTATTTAATTGGGAAGAAAGATCACCATATATTATTATAAAACCTATCTTAATTCTAAATTTATGTGAGGAAAAAACTTATTAAAATAGAAAAGTTTTTATGAATAAGACTTTTTAAATGACTGATAAAATACCAGATGCCTCAGTGGCAGCATCATGAACTTTCCAGTAACTTTTGATATGTAAGAATTCTTGTCTAGAATCAATGGAGTAGATGTATCATGGGAATCTAAATACCTTAGCCTGGATTCAACATCCAGAGACTTTCTGCAGACTTGCTGCATTTCTGTATCCTTTATACTTAGGCTAACTATGGTGTTAACCCCAGGTCTGCAATACTATATTATCAATTTGTTCTCTTTGAGTTAATAAGTAAAAATTGACAATTTAGTGCAGAGTTAATATCTCGACTGATCCCAGTGTACATTATCAAAAGCAATTCCTTTATTCTGTATCAGATCTAAAAAATATTATTGTTCTGTAGTTGCTCTACCTTCAAAATAAAATGATAAAATAGTCACATAAATAAGATTCTACTTTTTCTTAATGGTTTGTTATGAGTTTACATTACCGACCCTGGGATCAAACCCAGGTCTCCTGCATTGCAGGCAGATTCTTTACCATCTGAGCCACCAGGGAAGCCTGAAGCCTTTAATAATTAATCCTAAAAGGATGTTTTTATTTGCTTGTAAGGGAATACCTCTGATGTTCCTACTACCCTGCTCCCTGCCACCCAAAAAAAAAAAAAAAAAACAACCCCTAAGGAAAGTAGTATATACTTTATGACAAAAGTACTTTCATGTATTTCTGGCACCATTTGAAGTTTTTAATCCCCAAATAAAAGTATATCTTTTTGAAGTCTGTTTTGCATAGCATTTTTCTAATTGTATTACAAAAGATATAACTGCTCTAATGAACAGTTTTAGACAGCTAGTACATTTTCCTTAAAGTTAGCTATAAAGTATTACCTATTAAAATATGCTCTTTCCTGAAATACAACATTACTCACCTCACAAGACTGCTTGCTTTCCATTATCTTTAAGATAGAGTCTTTCAAAGCGTGATGAACAAATTGTGTAGCAGTGGCTTTCATATACTGCTCCATCAAGGTGCTCGCAAGTGTTGTGGCTCGGAATAGGGTAGTGGCTTCATCTACGCAGATATTTAATGTTAAACAATTATTTGTAAAGGACTGTACTATTGTGAATCAAATTGGAAATTGTTTTCCTTAACCAGTTATAGCCATTTAAGCATATTTATCTGCATGCAGCATTACTGAATATAATGATGTCCTGTATTTCTATAAACTTAACTCTTCAAAAGACTTCTATTACTTCATAAGATCATAAACAGAAGGGATTCACACTGCCATGTTCATATAAACACACAAAGGCTTCAGACAGTTACATGGCTTGTCACTGAGACTAAAGAGCCAAACAGTGACAAAACTAGGACCAGAACCCAGCCTTGTGTCCCACTGAGCCCACACTGGGAAATACGAGTTGATTTCCAAACAAGCATGTAACATAAAATCCCAGTATAGATTGACTTAGGAGTCTAACATATAGCCATTAGTAACTTCTAATAAAATTCTAGAAAACACAAATATTGAAAGAAAATAATCTCAGTATAAAATATGTACTGCCACTTTATATTTTTGTATTTTCTATGAGGAGGAGGAAATAGTTCTAGATTCTACAGTTTATTAATACCTGGGGAACACAGAAGCAAGAATTGTGTGAGTCAAAGTGCTGGTTGGAAATGAGTTATTCTGACGTATTTACAGAATTACGTATTTACATGGTTACAAAGTACAATGTGTCCAGTTGCCTAGAAACTACCTATCTATCTAGATGCTAGAAATAAAATACAGCTGACACCCAACTTTTGTGCAGTGAATTTATAAGCAAAAAAAATAAACGAGAACACAGTAAGCATACCAAACTATTCTATATAATTAGACACACTATGAATCAATGATCTGGACATGGAAGTCACTCTTATTGCTTCTAATACTAATTTGCCATGACAGAAACCTGTATTAAATATAAGTAACCCCCTGCTTCCTATATTAGCCAGCATAAGAATCAGAACTGACACTCCAACTAATTTTTTAATGAAGGAAACACTGAGTAACTTCCTTTGTAAGATGATTTAATTATTTAATGTTTTAAGATAAAGTCCATATATATTCTTGATTATAAAAGAAAGCTAAGTGCCGAAGAATTGATGCTTTGATGCTTTTGAACTGTGGTGTTGGAGAAGACTCTTGGGAGTCCCTTGGACTGCAAGGAGATGCAACCAGTCCATCCTAAAGGAGATCAGTCCTGAATATTCATGGAAAGGACTGATGCTGAAGCTGAAACTCCAATAGTTTGGCCACTTTTGCGAAGAACTGACTCACTGGAAAAGACCCTGATGCTGGGAAAGACTGAAGACAGGAGGAGAAGGGGATGACAGAGGATGAGATGACTGGATGGCATCACCGACTCAATGGACATGAGTTTGAGTAAACTCTGGGAGTTGGCGGTGGACAGGGAGGCCTGGTGTGCTGCAGTCCATGGGGCTGCAAGGAGTTGGACACGACTGAGCGACTGAACTGAATCATTAACCCAGTTTTTAAAAGTATCACACCAACACATCCATACTATACCTTCCATGCTTATTTCTCTGTCATTTAGTGTACATAACAACAATGATTCAAGCTTTTCATGAAGAAAAATCTTCAGCAGAATGCTAGCCAGTAGTGTTCGGTCCTGTCCGCATACATGTGATAAAGCGTAGACTACGTGAAGCTCCTTTTGCAGTATAAGCTACAAAAGACATCGAGAAAGGTTGTTCAAAGTATACAACATTGGTCATTCTCAGATGACCAAGAAAATATGTTCTTCTATGGGCTTCCCAGGTGGCACCAGTGGTAAAGAGCCCACCTGCCAATGCAGGAGACATGAGAGAGATGGGCTCGATACATTCTCAATTTAGGAATATGTCCTATTGAATACATGTGTTAAAAACAGAATGAGATTGTAACCTTTATATTCATAGACTTAATACCAGTGTCATACTGCCGCAAGGCTTTTCAAACTTCTCTGTCACTGTGCCACTAAACTATGAAATTACTATATTTAACTCAACGGACCTTTCATTAAAAGTTAACTATTTCTCTTAATGATTTTAAAAGTAAATAGTCTGGTAAATAACTTAAATACCTCTTTAAATTCGCTGTATTCTTCTTCTGGCATGATCTTTTCCATAGAATACCGTGCTCGGACCCGTAGGGACCCTGGTTCGATACCTTTCAAGGGTATGTGGGAGCTGAGCAGAAACCATTCGTCTGTGGCGTGCCCCTTCTGTAACCGGCTCAACTGGCAGCGCATAAATACTTTGACAGAAAAACATCAAATGATTACTGTCTCAAAAGATGACACTGTAATTAGTCCCACAGATTTTCCTAATGTTATGTCTTCTCTATAGTGTTAAATGCTTTTCATTAAAGGACTTTTTAGTAGTATCACAAATTTGACACTTAATGCTCACTTCATTCATCTACTGAATGCCTACTAGGTGCCAGCCTCTCTGACAGGCAAGGATGTGGAGTACAGACGTGATTCAGACATGGTCTCTGACAGGCATGAGGTCCCTGTGCAGCCAAGGAGGCAGGAAACCAACGATGGCGCCTGTGGGAAGTGCTGTGAAGTTGTTAGTGCTAGTGAAGTACGGGCAAACAATTCGTAACTCAGCCTGTGAAGTTTTAAACATCCATTCCAACAGATACCCGTTAAGCTGACTTGTAACAGGATCTGGAGGTGTAACTAAATAGAAAGGTAGAGAAAAAAAGGCAGTGTGCACACAGTCTGAATACAAGGTATGATGGATGGTTTTTAAATCCATGGATAATTTAAGAGCTATAAGAAGGCTGGCGCAGCTGGAAAGAAGGATATACAGAAGATTAAGAATGAGGAGGAGTAGGTCAGGAAAGGGTTCTGTATCATTACTAGGGGGTTAGATTTCCTTAATGGGAACCACTAAAAAATGTTAACCATTTAGAACAGTACAGAAATTACAGAATATAGCAAAAAATTCAGGCTTTGATTCTGTTAACATATATCACTTTTTTTTTTTCTTCCCAAGCCTGATTTTTAAGAAGATATTTAAGGATTAACCTAATTCACTCTGGTGTGAACTGCTAAATCCCACTGCCACCCGTTTCAGAAACAGGCTGGGAAAAGTGTGCTGCAGAGAACAAGGACTGGCTAGAAGTGAACAGTGTTTTAAAGAAAAAGATTTAATAGAGTGCTTTTTTTAATGTACATGCAAAGCACAGGAGAGTAGGAGAAACCTCAAAAGTAGGAAGAAGGGGTAAGGAAGCATCACAGAGAGATGACCACTGTCACTGTTTTCTTTTTCTTGTTATTCATTGGGTGAGGAGGGTGAACAGACACTACTTTAATCTTGAGGTTGCTTAAGATTACAGTATATACAATTTAGCCATTTTGGTCTTTATCTTTTTTTGGACACATTCTTTCTCAACAATTAATACTTTCATATGTACAAAAAGCAATCTCAAGTTATACTACTTACATACCTTTATAATTTCCATTTTAGACTCTACTTCATTATGAATTTCCAAAGTGTATAAAACACTTTTACTTTAGAAAGAAATTTCTGAATTAACTTACAGATATCAGGATCTTTGCTTTTCTTCGTTTTATTACTAAGAGTTATTTCAAATCTGTTGATGTCAGGAGGAAGATCACTAAAGAAGCACACGGGGAGAAAAAGAATTAAGAAAATGTCCTGGCATCAAACTATCTAATTCCTTTGTCTCTAGTATTGAATAAGCTCCCTATTTATTTTTGCTACTAACCCAATTCAAAGTGGTAGATTTAAAACTAGATTCAAAACAGGTTTATCATTTGGTACACAAGAATACAGACAAACAAATTACACTTTGCCTACCATCCTTAACTTCCCCAAGTAAATTGTGGAAACCCTTATAAATATTTTGTATGTGTATGTTAGTAAATGCTTTTGGATTTGTCACTATGAATAACTAGGTGAAAAACCACAGACACAGCACTTTACTAACAAAAGTGAACAGATAAGACAGAAAACAAATACAGGTACTATTAGAATGCCCGAGCCTGGCACCTTGTGACTGGTTTAGATACAGAGTTAAGAGAAAAAAAAAAGGGAAAGAAAATGCATCCTGGGAAAGAAGCTCATCTGATGAAAGAGAAAATAAGACTTACTCAAAGACAAACTCTTCTGACCACACAGGGTTTTGCCCTTCCCTTGCGTGAGTTTTTGCTACCTGGACGCTATTCAGGTAGATGTTACAATATGGATTAGTAAAATGTTTTACTGGGAGTTTATGGGCTTCTTCAATATGTAAAACAAGACTGCTGACCTAAAGAAAACACAAAAAGTATTACCCAAGATTTCAAGAAGTATGCATTAGGTTTCAAAGGCAATTATAAAAACCCAAAGTAGTGACTTATCCCCCTCTTTTTCAGGAAACATGACTTTCAGTTATGTTTTCCTTTTTAAGTGACACAGAATACAACATTCAGGCATTCAGCAAATTCTCACTTAAAAAATAAATATAATTGTATAAGTTGTTATTCCAATTATAGTCCTACAAAAATAATGAAATACACCTTTTTTACTATAAAATGATGATTCAGAGGAAATTTGAGAAGAGGATTCTTCATTAATTTAAGTAAATAACTGTCACCACCCAAAGCAAAATCTAACATACTATATAATGCTCCTCTAGAAGATTTTATTTCTATATAGAGTTCCACAGCTAGTAAATATTTAAAAAATACTGATTCTCCCTTCTCATTTTACACAAAAGGATACAGATCCAAAGCAGCCATTTTTCAGTTTTGATGCCAAAATTTAGATTCTGATTCCAAATTTCTAATATCAGGTTCTCTCTCCCTCTTGCCACCTACTATTTGTATGGCCTTGCACAAGTTAATTTCTATGAGCCTCTGCTTCCTCAGATGTAATATTAGGATAAAGTGTACATTGCAAGTTGTTGTAAAGATTAGAAATGATATGTATAAAAGCACAAGTGGAAAAGCTGGCACATAAATGTCCCTGGGGAGATTATCAGACTTCTGGCTACAGGGACCATAACAGAGTCATCTGAAAATAACCATTTATTCACTTATTGGTTAAACTGACCTAGCTTACTGGAAATTCCCATAAGTATTAATAAAACAAGAGCTACTTTAGTCACTGTAGCTATGCTTTTTGTACTATGCTTTTCTCAAAACTCCAAGAATGTTAAATTTACTTAACTCTTTTTCAATTATCTGGGGATAACTAGAAGAGAAAAACAAAGAAACGGAGGGTATACAGTTCTTTACATACCTAGAAGAAAAAAGAGAAAGCCTAGCTTTACTCTCTATAAATGAACATGTAGGACATGTTAAGGTTTCAAAAAAGATAGGATACTACCTGCAAGTGACATAATAGGTTTCAAAAGCAATTACTGTAAAAAACACTAAAGTTACCAGGATTACTACTTTCAGTCAGATGATTTTTTCAATGAGCACTTTTAGTTCTTTTTTGACACAGGCCAAAATAATTTTTTTAATGAAAAGAGTAATAGTGCCAAACAGAATAGTTTCTGTTGTTGTTGACTTGGCACTGGAACTTTAAGTAGAAGAAAAAAGTCCTTGGTATGGTATGTATTCAACAGATGGCATTCGGGACTAAGTACCCTACACAAGGCAGTGAAGAATCTGCCTGCAATGAAGGAGATATGGGTTCAATCCCTAGGTCAGGAAGACCTCCTGGAGAAGAAAATGGCAACCACTCCAGTATTCTTGCCTGGGAAATCTCATGGACAGAAAGCCTGGTGGGCTACAGTTCATGGGGTCATAAGAGTCAGACAAAACTTAGCAACTAAACAGCAACCCAGCAAGGATATAAGAATATTCTTCTTCATAAAGAAATAACTATTTCTCCTGCTGTTGAAGCCAAGTGGGAGCATGGCTTTAAAATGCCTGAAAAAAATTAACCTCTCTTAAGAAATCTGAAGTATTTGAAATGTTGCCCAAAATAGTTCAGAGAAATAAAGAGCAAAGTGATTAAGCAAAACACAATCACAAATCTGTGACAATCACAAATCAAAGAAAATAAAATTTCACCTGACGCAGGCGTTTATTAGATGTCCCTGGACTACTTTTCCTTAAGTTGCAAAATGCCTGCAGACCTTTCATCCAATCCTACAAAAAAGAATAACAGCATTTCAAAGAAATATACTATAGTTTATGCAGTTTCCAGTCATCAATTTGTGTTCTTCCTCAAAATTCAATAGTTCTTTCCTTCTCTACACTCAAGAGTATCCCGCACTTTAAATATATCTGTGCTCCAACAAAGTAAAAGAGTGACCAAGACAGTTATAATAATTCTGCAAAATATTGACTGTATTATTGCAGAATCTCTGAATTAATCTTGTGTCAATGAGTGATTGTTTAGTAGCCAAAAAATAAATATACATGTAGCTAAGCAGTTAAACTTGAGGCACCCTAAGGCAGAATTTAACTTGATACATTCTGTGAAAGGAACGCTGACTGCAAAACCAACCGATAATGTGATGACTGATTTGATGACTAGTTTTCTAATCTTTACCTTAGACCATGAAACGTATAAGGGGATCTGGGTGATTTATAAGCCTTTCAAATATTAATGTTAGATATAAAATATTGCAGCCTAATATTAAAACTAAGTTACAGATATATTCTCAAATGTTTAATACCCTACTACACTGGAGAAAAGAGAGAATAATTTTGGGTTTATAAATTAAATATCTGGCATACATGTTTCTAGTAAGCTCTGTACTATTGCTTCACTCAATTATGTCTTCAATGTGTTGGCTACTTCAGTGAATCTGAATTCTGTCAATGTTTAGAGTATGTCTTTTAATGGGCAAATTTAGACTAAATCAATTACCACAGCTTTTATAAAGAGAAGACAATAACCAGAGATCCTACAGGTCACCAAAGTAACAAAAATTTGGAATACCGTGGCATTTTTGGACTTTAAGGGGTACATGAAAACACGAAATACGGAAAGAGTATAGATAAATAAGAAAATGTTCTATTTATACATTATGTGAGACACCCAAAACATAATGAAATGTCATCAAGGTGTGTAACAAATCTCTAGAAAGACAGAACATGATAAAATAACTGAAAGACAGGATACTCAAGTTTAAGTTTCTTTCCTAACTCAATTTCTAACGATTAAAAAAAAAGTCAAAGTTACCAAGATATTATGAGCACTATTTTTGCAAATTAGGGATAAATACCCATGCTCAAACGGTAAAGAATCTGCCTGCAATGCAGGAGACCTGGGTTTGATCCCTGGATTGGGAAGATCCCCTGGAGAAGGTAATGAATACTCACCCCAGTATTGTTCCTGGAGAATCCCATGGACAGAGGGGCCTGGGAGGCTACCGTCCATGGGGTCACAAAGAGTCAGACTAATACTTTCACTTTTTTCACCCATGAAACAAGGTTTTATGTGTATTACAAGTATTCAATGAGTATTCAATTGTGCTATTTTTTCCATGACATGAAAAATGATATGCAATTATGACCCATAAAACACAATGGCTCATTCATCAAGTTTATTCTACAGCCAAACATATCTTCATAATTTATGAATCAGGAGCCCAAGCCAGGATCCAGAGTTTTAAGAGCATCTGTCTCATATCCAGAATTGGCAAATTATCTTCTTTTTTCAATGAAGTCACGTTCTTTCACCTCTAAACTACTTTCAGGTTCCTTCCATAGGGTATTAGCAGAAGAAAATACAGCCATATATCTACAAAATACCACTGAACACCCCAGAAATATTGTGGTTCAGAGAAATCAATGTATTTTTAAAAGATCTTTAAAAACATTTCTTCACATTACTTAAAATTTATTAAGTTTTAATAAAGGCACTGCACCTGGATCAATGGCTAATACTGAAAGAAAACATTATATCTAGACTTAGAAGAAAAATAGAAAAATTCCTCAAATTTTTCCTTGTGATGACTGAATTTCTATTTTTAGATACAGAGTTCAACCAGTGAAGAATAGCCAACGCTTATTGGCAAAACTAACTGACTTACCTTTTTGAGTATACTGAGAATATCTACAACCTTTCTTCAGAGAAGATTTTAAATGAGCATTCTCAATTGAGTCGAACATCATAAGAGTATTTTAAGGTCAATTTAAAATGGAATTTTCCCAATAACCCTTCACTGTGTTTTTTTTTGCATTTCTTTCAAAAATTTTTTTACACATGAAAGTTCTCATTGCTAGAAATAAAAGATGATTAGATTCCAGGCACCTTTTTTATCACCTTAAGTGCAATAGTTTTCTATTCTAGTTAAGAAAATATGGACTGAATAAAGGTTTATAGTAGTTGAAAAAACATTTAACTTACCTCTGCCTGTTCTGGAGTTTCTCCTGCAAAGTAGAAGATGTAATGTTCTTCACTAAAGTGCTGAACCACTATCTGGAAACAGTTTGGCCTTTAAAATACAAACAAAAAGTTAGTAGGAAGTTCAACAAAATGTACTGATTACAGCACTTATATCAACTTTAGAAAAAAACATATAATTATGTAATTTATACAAAATTAACAATTCATTTAGAGAAATAATCCATTGTACTAGATTACTAAAAAGAATATGTCAGCTGCATATATTTTAGAAAGCTTTCTATCTGTAATACTGAAATCTATCGAAGTTTAAAAATGTTTCAAAGTACTATGTAAATTATTTTAAAATAGAAAAGTTACAAGAAAATTGAAAACCTAAAACAAAATTGAAGCAGAAGTGCTAGAAGTGCATGTAGCTCATCTAAAGACTGAAACAAACAAAATGTTACTAAACTTGCAGCTTAAGGATGATACAGAATATACATTTCTATGTACTGTGGCTATCTCTCAGTAGATTATGGGTGATTTTAATTTTCTTCTTTATAACTTTATTTATTAAAAAAATTTTTTTAACAACTGGCCATTTTTCATGTTAAAATGGAAACATCAACAAGCTTATTTTGCGGCTCAAATGACCTAATAGTAGTGTACAATAAATATTAGTTCTTATCTTCCTATAAGTATGTACTGTACTACATATAATTCACCTAACAAGTAAATACAATATTAGTAGTTTACATATTTTTTGAAGATGTGTTGTTTTTCCAATTAGATTTGAAAGTTTTAAAAGGGCCTTCAAACTTTTGAAATTCAATAAGTGTTATTTGTATTTCTTGCCTTAACCAAAGAAATATCTTAGACCTTGGTGTCAGAAGGTCAAAGCAAAATACCCAGAGTGCAAGCTTAACATATGGATTAGAGATAAAAAACCATGTCTTCAATGCTTTAAGAATACCATAATACAGTGGAATATGTCAACTGAAAACTTCTGATTCTGAAAGTGGTTTGTACCGGATTAACCCTCCTGGATGGATAAAATATAAACCAAACAAAACACAACTGTATGAAGTCACTGGAGAACAATGAGGTGGCTAAGACTTGAAGGACCAAGATATAATGAAGTGAGAATGACATTCTCCACAACTGTTCTTTTCAAGGTGATTGCCAGTTCCTAAACTGTTTAGGGCAGGAAGCTGAGGTGATAAGCAGAAAGCATCTAAGAGGCTAAAAAGCTAACCAAGCACATTCAGAGTTTCACAGTGTTGGGAAAGACAAATGAGTTCAGGGCCTTTAAATGTGGAGGCTTTCTGTTGAGACCCCTAAAAGGCTACGCCTTCAGAATTAAGAGCAAATCAGAGATAAAACAGCCTTCACCAATACTTCCAGTTGACCCCTAGGCAGATCAATATGAACTACCCCTACTCTAACTTATCTGGCAGAAGAACAGTCCTCTCTGGAGGCAATAACATTATGTATAGCTTCTACAGTTTGTTACATACTATGTCCACTATTCAGTCAAACATAAGTTGACATTAGAGGAATCAGGATCAAATGACTGGAAAGCCGAAAGAAAAACAAATGAGAAAGACCTACATATAACACAGATGTTGAGGATAGATACAACTTCCAAATATTTTAATAGTAATTAAAAGGCTTTGAAAAAGATAATAGAAAAGAGAATTTTGTTACATAACTAGAAATATAAAAGACGACTCAAGTGGAAATTATAAAGCAGCAAATGTAATAAAAATAAGACCTCAACAAGTGCATTTTAGTACGGAAGAATAGTGAATTGAAAGACAAATCAAAGAAAATATCCAACCTGAGGCACATAAAGGAAAAAAATTACGAAAAGCATAGAGGAAACGGTTTCACAGACACATGGGACATAGTAAAAGGTATATAACATGTAACATGAATTCCAGAAGATTAAAGTGAATGTGGTAATAGGACTGTTTAAAAAGATACTAACAAAGAATTTTTCAAAACTGACAAGAGACATCAGGTCTTAAGAATAAAGAAGCTCTACAAACATAAAATTTTTAAAATATTTTTTTTACAGTAGGCACATATTGATTTAACTTTTGAAAATCTAAGATAAGGAAAGATCTCAAAGCTTCCAGAGAAAGATGAAATAAGTATACACATTGAAGGAAAAAAAAAATATCCATAATCTCTAAAAGAGAAACAATTAGAATGACAAAATGTTGGAAAGCAGAGACTCTTTACAAGGCTGAAAGAAAATAATCACCAAACCTAAAATGTAATATCCGTCAGAAACATCCTTCTTAAATAGATATGCCACAATAAAAGATTCAGCCTAAGAAAAGGTAAAGGTGCAAAACTCCCATGTAAATATTCAGTACAGCAATAACTCTCTGTATGACTGAAATGTCTTTCAACTTGTGCTTCTGAAACAGTTAATATTTAAAGTAAAGCAGTATTAAGAGTCAAAGTTTAATATAAAGAAACATTAGGGACATGTCAATAATACTAAAAAAAACCTGGAAAAACTACACAGCCACACAACTAAAGCACCGGAGAAAACAGCGGAATGGCAGTGCTGACCAGCATTCCCACACCACAGGCTGGGTGACAGGGCAGTCATCTCTCTGCTGTGGGCTGCCATGAACTTTCACATTAGACTCCACCCAAATGCTCAAGGTAAGTCAGTACACTGGGCTCTATGCTTACACAAAGCAAGAAATATTCAGTGACTTAATCTATTTGATAACACAACAAATACTGTAGTCTCAGGATTTTCAGTAGTTACTAGAGGAAATGTTCACTTCTCCTTTCTCTGGTACTGTCTGCCACCTTTGTGCTCATGAAGGAAGTGGCTCTGTGAGAAAAACCCAGTACACACAAAGTAAGGCAGAGTAGCAAGATTGAGAGGAAGCCAGAGGTCTGATCCTACTACATCTGAAGGCCAAGTTTTGTTAAGTGAGGGGAAAAAAATCTTAAATCCTATCTTACCCAGACTTTTTTTTTTTCCGATAGCTGTTTTCAAGAGATATTAAGAAGTGTTTGGGGCTGGGGGAAAGCAAGAGTATCAAGGTCAAATGAATTCATGAAATACTTCATAGTATTTTATGATGATTCACACAGTATTTCATGATGATTCACAGTATTTCATGTTGATCCACTCTTGATGATTCACAATACAAACATGGGCTACAACTTCAAAATGTCCCACTGTATGGAAAATTATTTGTTCAATTCAGCATCTCCCAAACCTATTTGACCACTTAAAAGATGCACTGTTAAATTTCAAATAATACTAATGTGATCTCCAAATACAATTTGGACAAAATGACAAGCCTGTACGTTCTACAGGTATTTCTCTTGAAGCTTTCCCAACTTAAATAGGAAAAACTGAAGTTGCCTAGTAGAGATGCCATCCTGCAGCAGAAAATAGACTGTTAAAAATTTGCTGTAATTATCTTCAAACACGCCTGTGTGCCTTACTCAGCCGCCCAGTCATGTCCGACTGTTGCCATCCCCATGGACTGTTCACCCACCAGGCTCCCCGTCCATGGGATTTTCAGGCAAGAATACTGGAGTAGATTGCCATTTCCTTCTCCAGGGGATCTTCCTGACCTAGGAGGCGAACCATCATCTCTTGTGTCTCCTGCATTGAGAGGCAGATTCTTTACCACTGGTGCCACCTGGGAAGCCCCCATAACAATACGTAATAAAACTGCTTACTAAGTATAACCAAAAACACTCTAGAATGGATTCATAACAGATAGTCCATCAGTCCATCTTATAAGTGATCAAATAGGTTTATTAATAATACTGATGGTGAAAGATAAAGAAAGGCTCTTATTATAAAAATCTAGATGGAATTAAGTGCTGAATTTGCCTTGTGATGTTCAGGATTTACTTCTATTTATTTTCTTAAAAACTGTGACATTAATGTAAGAAAAACAGTTTTAATTTCAAATCTGAAATACTCTCTCCTCTTTTCTATTGAAATAATTGTTTTTATACTACAGTTGTCACTCAACGTCAGCTTTCTTAGGAATCAAGTTAATAGTACAACTGAGTGATCTAGTACTATCATATGCATTGAGTTAACCAAGAATGATAAAATAGGAGAAAGGTGACAAGAATCAAAGTCATTCAAAAGATTGGCAGTAAATGCACTGCATGCAGAGTTAAGTCTTAATACAAGAGATCCATAGATTTCTATTGATATAGTGGAAGTAGAATTTTATGCATAAGTTAGTCTAAAAGAGAAAAACAAAAATTATCCTAGAAAGTAATTATGACATTTTCAGATGATTTTCAGGATCTCAAAATTGGTTTGCTATGCTTTGAAATGATCTGAACATACTATTTTATTATTAAAACAATTCCAAAAAGATATAGGAAACCAATTTCTTACCTGCCAAAGAGACTATCATGAACAACATAGACAGAACACACGCTGAGATCTATTAATCCTTTTGGTTTTGTAGCTCGTTTTTCACTTTCAAAATAAATAAGTTGGGCATCACTGCCCTCTAAGATAAAATATAAATTTTTCCACCTTTTTCCCTTTCCTGTTAAAGAAAAAACAAATTATTTTCCCTTAGCCAAATAATGAACTACAAAATCACTGACAGTAAAATCATAAAAATGATCATTGCTTAAAAAAAGTCAAATATATTTCATATTTCAAATTTTATTCCCGAAGCTTCAATAATACCAATCCTTACAAAATGAGAAAATGTCTGTAATCTATCTGTAGAAAAATATTTTGTTATATGCCTTGTTTTAATGAATCACAAGGTAAGTGACAAGGGGACCTTAACAGTGTATTTAGAAATTTCACTACAATAAATCATTAAAATTCTCGCTTAGCATTAATTCTTTTCTGGTCATAAGGGAAAAAAATCTCTTCTGCTAGTCATGTACCCCTCATCCCCCACATTTCTTAATGCCAAACTGAGGCAAATATATATAATAGGGACCTCAATACCATCAATGTGATAAATGTCAATAAGAATTTTCACTTAACAAAAGTATGGATAGACAGGTGACCAAGAGACCAAGAATGTCAACTTGTTAAATGCATAGCTCAATGATAAGATTTATGCCCAATACTTACAATGTTTAACAGCAAAATACTGAAGCTGAATCTTTAGTCTTAAAAGTTTACAATTACCTTTTTTTAGAAGATAACCTTTTTTAACAATATTTTTATAAAAGGCATCCTTTGTTTTACGACGAATTGTATTATAAATTTCCTTGCCATCCACTGCATCATTGAGTACTTGTTCTTGATCCTGAATTTTCAAAAATATTAAAATCACTTCATGAATTCTTGATGGAAATGAAGTAAATCTACTAAATTACCAACTTAAAAACCAGATTGTGCCTGTCTAGACATTTAAAAAAAAATTAATACCAAAATCTAAAATAATGTAACATATATATTAAGAGATTCTGCTTTCCAAAGAAATTTTCAAAAAGGTGCCCTTCCCATTTCTCAAGAACCATTTTTTAAAATACAGTTTTTTTGTGTGCTTATAGCAACACTGTTTTGAAAACATGCATTTGTCCCAGCATTAACTGATAGATTTGGACCAATTTGAGCATAAAGCAAATTCATGTTTGCTTATGCACAATTACATCCTCGAGAAACTCTGAGTGCAGAAAGCTGCACCCAGATGAAATGAGATGCCTAGGAATATGCAAAATACATCCCAAAAGCCTAACGGCCTCCCCAGATTCACTGAGTGTTATAAGCCATATCCATCCAGTCACATCTGGCATCCTAATGTGTCTGATTTCAGATAGTCCTCCTTGTACCACTTCCCACTGTTTACGACCCTTCTGATGTCCTCTTCCACATGAAATCTTCAGGCCTTTTTCAAGGCAAAGTGCCTTATTTATTGTACTACTTGATGCGAAAGTAATTGCTGTTTTTGCGTTGCTGAACTTGGCCATCTGATTTTGGAATACATTCTTAAATAAATGTGGTTATGTTATACATCATTTTAATGCATATTTCTCACTTTATGCTTTTTTGCTAATGACTTATTACTTGCTGTTTAGTTTTTAGACTATGGAAATGATGTTAAGACAAAAAGCAAATTCAGGCGATTTTTTTTACTTGAGTTCAAATGCATCGTAAAGCAGCAGAGAAAAGTCGCAACATAAACAACACATTTGGCCCAGGAACATGAACATAGAGGGCAGTGGTGGTTCAAGTGATTTTGCAAAGTAGGCCCTGAAGATGAAGAGCATAGTGGCCAGCCATCGTAAATCGACAACGACCAACTGAGAGCAATCATCAAAGCTGATCCTCTTACAACTACACGAGAAGTTGCTTAAGAACTCGTGTCAATCATTCTACGGTATTCAGCATCTGAAGCAAATTGGGAAAGGTGAAAAATCTCCATTAAGTGGGTGCCTCATAAACTGACCAAAACTCAAAAAAAATCATTTTGAAGTGTCATCTTGTCTTCTTCTACACAACAATGAACCATTTCTCTATCAGACTGTGATGTGCAACAAAAAGTGGATTTTATACAATTAGCTCAGTGGCTGGAGTGAGAAGAAGCTCCAAAACACTTCCCAAGTCAAACTAGCATCAAAAAGAGGTCATGGTCAGTATTTGGTTGTCTGCTGCTGGTCTGACCCACTACAGCTTTCTGTATCCTGGCAAAACCATTATATCTGAGAAGTATGCTCAGCAATTTGATGAGCTGCTCCAAAAACCGCAATGCCTACAGCTGGTTTTGGTCAACAGAAAGGGCCCAATTCTTCTCCACGAGAATGCCCAACTGCACATTTCACAACCAACACTTCAACAGTTGAACAAATTGGGCTATGAAGTTTTGCCTCATCCGCTATATTCACCTGACCTCCCGCCAAATGACTACCACTTCTTCAAGCATCTCTGACAACTTGGTGCAGGGAAAACACTTCCACAACCAGTAGGATGCAGAAAACGCTTTCCAAGAGCTTGCTGAATCCCGAAGTATGGTTTTAATGCTACAGGAATAAACAAACTTATTTATCAGTGGCAAAAATGTGTTGACTGTAATGGTTCCTACTTTGATTAATAAAGATGTATTTGAGCCTCGCTATGATGATTTAAAATTCATGGTCCAAACCCGTGATTACATTTGCCCCAACTTAAATATTTCTTACCCATTTAGCACACATAAAAACTCTGCTAATTGTTACTAGTTTCTTATCTCTGTGTGTTACTGATGACGCTTTTCAGTGCTGTACCCACAACTCCACCTTTCCCAGAGTCCTGTGGGGTTTACTGCATGATTTTATGACACTGAACTATAGGAAGGCATGAATCTTAACTGCTAAATCCCCACAACCTCCTATAATAGAAGAATTAGGATGTCAGGAAGAATATAAAGATAAAAGTGCCTTTATAATGATCTTCCCCAAAGAAGTCAATCTTCAATACTGCCATCTAGTCCAATGGACCCGATTTTAGTTTTTAGTTTCTTGTTTGAGCAGCTCTTATTACTTGCAAGAATTAATATTTTATGACTTTTTCTTAGAGATTCATGGATCCAGCTGAACATTTTATATCTAATATATGTTATAGAATTTTCATGAATCCTATTTTTTCCTACATCTTGAAACACTCTGCTATTTTATCATCCCAGGAACCATTTCATCATGACTCAACAATTATACTCAAGTATGCTGAAGAGAATGGCAAACCACGGCAAACGGACCAAATCTAGCCCACTGCCTATATTTGGACGTAGAGTTTTACTGGAACACAGCCATGGTCATTCTTTTACATACTGTGTGTTGCTGCTTCACTACAAAGGCAGAGTTTAAGTAACTGAGAAATCTAAAAATCTAAAATATATATTATCTGGTCCTGTACAGAAAAGTCTGCCAACCTTTGGCCCAGAGGCTGATGCAACAGTGAAATATATCAGCTCTATTGCATCACCTCTGGCACTTTTTACTGTGTTGCCAACTATTGCAGCATCTTTCAAAAAATATAAAAGGCCATCTTTGTTATCTGTTTATTAGATTTCACTGAGTGCAGATAAAAATTCAGAATTCTTAATTTTCCGCTCGTATTAGCAGAAAGAAAAAACTGAAAAAGATGTTTGATAATTATAAAAGGAATCAGATGATGAATGCAAAGCAACATCAATACTCTGTGATCTACTGTGATGATAAAATTGATTTTGATAAGCAAAGTCTCAGACTGTAATTCTTGATATGGTAATATCCTTGATGAATTTTCTCAAATTCAACAATGTGCTGAGTAAATGTTGTATTTCTAGGGAAACAAAGGAAACTCATTTACTGCATTCATTTAGTTAGTGATTCAATAGGAAGGACATCATGCAATAATTTGTGACAAGAAATCTAGATAAACCTGTTTCCTAACAGAAAATGAGGACTCTTAAAACTTATGATTTGCATCAAGATTTACTCAATATGGCTTATAAATGGACAAAGGTATTTTGTATTTAAAGGTTACTAGAAGGAAACATATAATGTAGAAATTTAAAAATTTTCACCATATTGATCATTCTAATTGATGCTTATAAACCTAAACATAAAAATATATTACACTTAAAGAAGACTGTACTATCCAACAAAATTACGAAACAAAGTGTTCCAAAGTATTACAGCTGATGTTGCAAGAACAAGAAAGAATCAAGCTAGAACGCAGCTGAAATATATTTAAAATCTAGAATCAGTACTGCATTTTGACAGTAAAAATGTGAAAGAACTAGAGGAATTATAAGCAAAAACTATTATAAAAGCTGTATCTGAAATTAGGGTTTACAAGATGGATATGATTCAGGTCCGTACGTGACAGTGGGTAACAGTTAGCTGCCTTCTGTTTCAGGAACAAGCCTTTATAACCAAGGCAATACAGAACAAAAATTGGGGTTTACTACATTTAAATTCTTATTAAATTTCTAATAAAGTTTTTTTTTGTACTAAACCTTCATTCTTACTCCTACAAATTATTCAGAAAATGACCAAGAAAATAAAAAATTTTAAAAGATACACTGCACCCAGATGATAGTGATAACTATGTCCCTAATTGTATAGATTTGTACTTATCAATCTTTATCACAGTAGTGATAATATTTACTCTTCAGTACAGAATGGGGCATATTTGTAGTCTACATGGTGGCTCAGTCAGTCAAGGCTGCCTGCAATGCAGGAGACCCAGGTTCGATCCCTGGGTCAGGAAGATCCCCTGAAGAAGGAAATGGCAACCCACTACAGTATTCTTGCCTGGAGAATTCCATGGACAGAGAAGCCTGGCAGGCTACAGTCCTTGGGGTCACAAAGAGTCGGACACTACTGAGCGACTTTCACTCACTCATTTAAGACATTACAACAGTGACATTTGGGTTTAATTACCTGATTTCAGGATTATATAAATCTTTCCTATTTAACATAAAGGCTGGTCATCTGATCTACACCACCTACATTGGAAGACACTATAGGCAGGGACAGAACTTCACATGCCAAGTTTTGCTAAGTTACTAAGTGTCAGGAGGGAAGGCTTCTCAGCCTCCTCTTTCTACAAAGTTCTGGAGAAGGAGTCTTATACATACCTCCTGAAGGGAAGCAGGTTATCTGATTGGTGAGAGTCTAACAACCACTGAAACAAGTTTTTGCACAGAGGTTAGGTGTGCAGGCTCCTACTTCAGCTGTAAATCCTGCTTTTCTCAGGTGATGGCTAAGAAAACTCATTTAATAAATGAATTCAATAAGAGTTCTTTGAGTGCCAGTGTTGTAGTTCTTGAGATGTATCAGTGAATAAATCAAAGATCCTTACCCTCAAGGAACTTACATTCCAATGATGGAAAGAGGTAATAAACATAATGAATAAGGAAACTGAATTGTATGTTAATAGGTGGTAAGTGCTCTACAGGGTAGGGCAAGTAGCAGCAATAAATAATATACAAATAGGTCTCAATTGAGAAGATAATATTTAAGCAAAATTTGAAAGAAGTAAAATAATGAGGTGAGTGGATATTTGAGGGAAAGTCATTTTGGGCAGAGTGAACAGCTGGAGCAAAAATCCTAATGCAGCAAAGATCCTGACATATTTTTTTTTTGAATAGAGAAGCCAGTGTGAGTGGAGATGAGAGCGAGAAAGATGGTAGGAAGAGTTCAGAGGACCACGGGACACTGCACTGGTGTCCTGGCCACTAGTGCAGGGACTCTGGCTTTTATTCTGGATGAAATGTAGACCACCTCTTAGTGTTAAACAGAGCCGTGAAATGCTCTGACACATTTTAAATGGATCCCTCTGACTGTGGTACAGTTTTAAAGGGGGGTTGGGGGCAGAAGTGGCTAGAAACAGAGATGACATTCTCTAATAATTAGAATCCTGCTGGGAAAGAAAGGTAAGTGTTGCATTTCTCAAACTTCTATTGGAACATGCTTTTACTCCAGGCCCAAAATATTTCTGGTGATGGTTAAATTCTATATATATTTTGAAGGCAGAGATGGCATGATGATCCTGACAGTTTGGATACAGAGTGTAAGAGACGAAAAGAAGAGTCAAGGATGACTTGATGCCTTAAGTAATTTACTTACCTTCTCTGGTCCCAGTTTTCCTATCTGTAAAATTACAGAATCAACCTCATCAAACTGTCTAAAAAGTTAAATAATACATGTAAGACAAGGTGTCTAAAATAGTGTTCAAAAGGCTCGTTTCTTCTAGTCCACCAAGCAAAAGACCACTGTGCTTTCTTTTTCACCATCTTACCCTGAGTAGGGGTACGCAGGGTCACCTTAGGGGGAATGAGCTGATTCTGTTAGCTAATCCCTTTTACAATAATAAAAAGACATTACTAGCCTTTGGGTTCTCTAAAAGAATCCTTCTGGGAAGGACAGGTAAGTGTTATGATTCTCAAATTTTTCTGTAAACTACTTTTACTCTAGGCCCAAAATGATTGACTTCAAATAGCATTTAACGATTTCTATGAAGTAATCAAATTGCTCTGTAATCAGCATCAGTTATTTCTGAAGTACTGAAAGCGTTATAGGCACTTTTGTAAATGATAATACTTGGAGGTTTGTTCAGTTATGAAACAGTAACACAAGAATAAGGCACAATGTATATCTGAAGTAAGTTTTAAAACTATCTTATAATTTTAGTATAAAAGCTTACTAAGTGTCAAATGCTACTTATTTTTCTAACTATAAAAAATTTAGTTAGAAAATTCTAATAAGACAAATTTAGGACAGGAAAAATGTGTGCATGACTTGTGAGCAAATAAAATTACTCAAACAGCCAATCTGAATTAGAATGCAGAATACAGCAACGGGAATGGCAGGATCCATCACTTGTAGGTAAAGGCACCTTTGATCCAGTAAAAAGAGCCTAGGCAGTGGCTTCTAGAAAGCACACACCATACTACGCAGACAAACGTCAGGCAAAGTCTTCCAGAACTGCCAACAAAAGCTGTGTGTGCGTGTTAGTCACTCAGTCGCATCTGACTCTCTGCGACCCCATGGACTGTGTGTGTGTGTGTTAGTCACTCAGTCGCATCTGACTCTCTGCGACCCCATGGACTGTAGCCTCTGTCCAGGGGATTCTCCAGGCAAGGATACTGGAGTGGGTTGCCATGCCCCCCTCCAGGGATCCTTCCGACCCAGGGATCAAACCCGGGTCTCCTACATTGCAGGCAGATTCTTTATCATCTGAGCCACCAGAGAAGCCCCAACAAAAGTGGTACATAATTGCTAACTACCGATATTAGGAAGATGTCAACAAGGAAGTAACACTTGAGATGTAAACTTGCAGGATTCAGAAAGCCAAAGAGGAAGAACCTGACATGGAGATCGCAACAAAGCACTGGAAACACAATACAAAACTGCCCTCATGAACTTTCCATCTATCAGGAAAGCATAAAGAAATGAAGCAAGATTATATTAAAATGTAGCAAGATGATTCTTAAATTTATATTAAGCATCAGAATTATGTTTCTCTCTTAATCAGCAATTAATAGTCGGCTATAACCATCAGAAACTAATTTGTTAGGAGGAAATAATGAGACGCTCAAGACACTACAAATCACTGTGGAAGTTTAGTGGGGACCCAAAACCCCTCAACAATCCTTTTTTACATCCCAGGAAATACACTACCCCCATTTTCCACATAGGAAAATTCTTAATCACTTTTTGAAGTACCTTTTACTTACCCTGCTACAACCCTTTACCCACTACACTTCAGGAAGCATGGGCAAGATACAGAAGCTAATCAATCACCTAGGCATTAAGCAACTAGCATTCAGCAGGAGCTCTCGTTCAAGGCCAGTCCTTCTTATGTTCTGGATTTCAGTCACTCTTGCCTTCTCTAGGACCTTGTACATGGGGTACTGCCACTACCCCATCCCTCACCCACCACTCACTTTCCTCAAGTACACACATGCTCAAAACTCTCTCACCATAAAAGTACGGGCAAATAAAGAAGCTACAAGTTTAAACCCCTTTTTTCCCTACATCATCTTCTAGCTACTATTTTTTATTTTCTTTACTTCCCAAGCTCACCTAGATAAACCTGGCTGTGATTTATCCTTGCTGTCTCCACCTTTGCCTCCAACAAACTCATTCCTTGACCCAGTGTAACTTGGCTTCTGTCCCCGCGACGCCTTCTACTCTCAAAAAGTCACCAAGGACCTCCTAATTATCTAGAATTAACATAAAAACTAAGAGATTCCCTTACAAAGATTCACTTTCCGAAAGAATCTGAATAATCAGCAGTTTTGAGTTTTATCCAATTTCAAATGCATGGATGTGTACATAACCGTATCACCAAAAAAAGCATTTTAAATTAAAAAGCTGATTACTGCAAAAAGAAAAACAACACTGACCTGCATGGGTACAGGTTCCTTAAGATAATACCCTTCAACAATTTGTTCTTTTCGATAGTGATCTATGATGTCCCCAATGCTGTTAAAATAAAAATTACTAACACTGACATAATTTGTCTCATAAAAATTGCAAGTCTTAAAAATACACACAAACCTTGTTAGCAAGGATTATCTGTTTGCGAGTTTTTTTCCAAAGTAAATAGCCAGAATATATTAATTGAATATATGATCATTACAGTCACATTACTTTAGAAAATCAAGAATGTTCCTAATATTGATTTACAGGTCAGAAATACTTGACTCAGAGGTTTCAATTTTCCACACACATACTCCAAGCATCACTATATGTGAGAAAAGGATTAAAAGTCCACTTTTTTTTTGTTTTTTTTTTTTTTAAATAAAAATATCTGAGAGATTGAGCAAGAAATGACAGACAAATCACATTTATTTAGCAAGTAGTGAGTTCAGGTTAAACTTAAGAATTTTTATCATCCAAATGATAAATTATCATTGATAATTTATCAAGTTATCATTTACATATTCTGCTTTTATAATAATAAGATGGAGTCATAAGACAAATAGCAGGTGGAAGCAGAAACAAAAAAGGGAGGGAGGGAGGGAGGAAGGAAGAAGGGAGTGGAGAGGGAAGGAGGAAGGAAGGAAGAGCAGGAGCTAATCTCATATGTAGGATTACAGCTACAGCAGGAAAGGCTTATTGATGATTTTGATAAAAATGTTATAAAATATTAATATTTCAAACATATTACCAATAAAAAACTGAAAATAAATGACATTATATAATGTATTTTAACACAAACTTTAACATGAGTTTTTCTAAGTGTAAAAATGTTTCTCTATAATCAGTCTGCCATTTTACTGTCCTACATATGTAAAACCTAGAATTTTAAACTTTCCTTTAATACACTAGGGGAAAGGATATTTTAGTGACAGCTAGGCAACATTTCTCAAAACATCTTGTTAATTTATCACTTTATTTTTTCATGTTTTTCCTACTGATCCAATAACTTTTATACACACACAGGTGTATATTTATATATAACTGGATATATATTCATCCCTTTTTTTCATAGTTCTTCCTACTGAAAGAATAGTTGAAATATATATATCTTTTATCTTTGGAGATATAAAGACAAATCTTTATATTTATCCCTGATGATAAAATATCTTTGCTATACCACAAAATTATTTCAAATTAAATATAAATAAAGTATAATGTTAAAAAGTAAAACAGAAGACTTGAAAAGATTGATAAAAAAAAGTACAAATGAATATGAACTAAATACCAGAGACAGCATTTAATATGATAGGGTGAGGGGAATAAGACAAGCAAAGAATTTTAAAGGTGAAAAGTAGGAACCAACAATCACAAATAAATACCAGCTTGGGAACAACCTAATATTGCTGGATAACATTATTAGTAAGTCTTAGGTCATTCTTTAACTTTTTTTCCTATCAAAATGTCTCACTGATAAAAGACTAATATATTTTCTTTTCTTAGATTAGATGTTCTGTTGTCCTACAGATAATGTATGAACTTACTAACAAATTTGCTGCAAATAACCTGTGCATTAGTAATCAAAAAATTATACACATTATTTTGGTAGAAATAAATTATTACTTTATATACATGTTTGACAATGTCTAAAAAACCTTTGGACAGGATGACTAAATTATATTAAATGTCATAATTTCAAATATTACAGAGTCAGAAATTTTTATATAATTTTGATTCTAATAAACTATTATTTATGATATTTCAACTCTTTTCACCAAAAGTAAAAGATAACTATAAATTTCTCCCAACTTACCTGTTATAATATCGGCCTCCCATCATAAACTGATTGTTTGGTGTTGGACATATTTTAAACCGCTGAATATTTTCACTGGTCCGAAAATAAAGTGAATAGTCCCCAGGAGTATTATCTGACGGCCTCACGAGAAAACTGCAGACTTGACCAACTGTAAAAATTAATCTGTTAGTTTTATTCCCTAATTATCAAATTAAAAAAAAGAGTTAAGTAGTATAATTACAAATTACATTCAAAAGCATATACAAATTTTCACCAGCTACTTGTTTTATAATAAAAAAAATCTTAAGGCAATCATTTTTTGTATTTTCTGGTTTATGAGTCACAACCACCCATGATGTTACTTGTCTTTATTAAATAAAAATACAGGGCAGAAGTTTGCAACAATGACTTCTGGTTAATAATATATATATCTGTCACAACTTGGAAAGAATACTGTAACCACAGGTAGGGGGTACTAGCTAAAACTACTGCACTGTTTGCAAATCCCATAAGAAGAAAAGTCAAAAAAAAGTTAAAGTAAATTTTACTTTAGCATACTCTGTACTTAATACTTCTGATTAAACATTAAAAAGTCATAATTGTAATAAAATAGTAGGCAAAAACTTATAAAGGTAGATGAAAACTGAAATATTTGTGTACCTAATCAAAATTAATACACATGCACTATATTTCATTAAAAAGGCACGATCTGAAAAAATCATAAGCAGCAAATTATCATATATCAGATATTTCATATTAATTTTAGAGAAGTCTTTTTGACATCTGCAATTAGCAATGACTCTTACCATTAAGATGCTGTCTACCTTTTCTCTGTTTAAGTACTAATGACATAGGAAAGATCAGAACTTGATTGCTTTTGGGAAAGCACAATGAAAACTCAAAATATCAGATGTTTTACTGTAAGTTACTAATATTTCCAATCATCAAGCCAAGTCACTTACTACCAAGAAGTTTTATGTTCAATACAAAGAATAGGAACTATTACAAAATTGTGCATGCAAGTGCTTATGTGTACTTTTCAGGGAAGGAAATCACCAGAATCTTAAAAGAGTGCATGACCCAAAGAAAATAAAAACTAATTTAAGAAAATTAAGTTTAGTTCTTTTTTAATTTACATGCCTAAAACAACCGTGAGTGCCTCAGGTATTTGGTGCAAATTCAAAAATATAAACTATATTCAAAATTCAGTAAATTCATTAAAATAAATATCTTGGTGCCACTTTGAAAGCAGATAGGATGTGACTTGTTACTACCATATGGCATTATCATGTTATTTCTAACCTATATCCTCACAATATAATTGAATACTTAATAAAACTGCCTCAAATGTTTAAGAAGAACAAAGTATTAATTAAATTAAATGTAATGCTTCATGGCTTGAATAGTAACTCAGATAACAGTTTTAAATAATCAGTGGTTTTTTTTTGGCAGTTTTGGTGGGCAGAAGTTTTGGCAGTAGTACAGAAACTACTGAACTCTGGTCTTTTTTTTTTTTTTTTTTAAGAACTAAGACTTATAAATTACAGATTATTACTTAAACTTGTCCGAAGTCCCTCCAAAGTATGGCTTACTGAAGACATATTTGGTAATTAAATTTCGTCTTAAGTTTTAGTTAGGATGAATGATGGAATACTTTTTCTTTTAAATAATAAACCCACAATACATTCAATTTTTATTTTGCCTATCTCTGTAACAAGTTTTATGAAATATTAAAACCACAATATTTTCAATAAGGCCCGAATGTATAACTCTACAAGTGTATAAAGATAAATTCAAGAACATTTGCTGCACTTAAACAAGAAAATGAAAACATAATATAGCTCTATAGGAGACTGATAATAAATTACGGTATTTATACAATGGAAAGTTTATGGTCATTAAAAAGAATGAAATTTTAAATATGCAGATATAGAATAATCTCCCAAAATATGTATTAAAATGAAAAAAGTGTGTTGCATATTCCTGTGGGCATGTGTGAGGAGGTACGTATAAAGGTGTATGTCACGGTAAGGAAGTCAGGCACACACAGACAGAAAATGTCTAGAAATACAGGGAAAAACTCATCTGGCACGACTTCTAGGGAAGACTGTAGGGGCCTGGTCCAGAAAGAAAACACACCGTGCACTGAATTTTATACTGCATGTTATATTTTCACCTAAAAAACACCAAAAATACCAATTTCTCTGGGCGGGGCAAGAAATTACAGTATGCATAAAAATGAAATGAATGCTAAAGGCAAAACATATGATAAGTGTTTTATTCTTTTTAAATAACATTAGAAAAGTAAAGTGAATATACAAGTACCTGTCATTAGTAAATTATAAGCTTCTTGTTTGGAAATTTTCCCATGGAACCATCTTAAAAAGAGAATAAAATATGTAAATCAAAAAGTCTTTTTTGCTGTTAAATAAATCAAAACTAAATAACTAACACCATACAGTTAAGTTTAATTCAAGCTGACATAATGAAATAAATGTAATGCAACTGATCAGATGACCTCATTCCTTTGACATTACTATACTTTGTAAACATCTATAAGTTCAACAAAATACAGAAAAATTATGGGCCGTCTAGTATGAAGTACAATTTCCATATTAGTTACCAATACAAAAAACAGCATTTATTTTAATTCTGATTATGACAAATTATTATCAGAGCTCGTATTCTTTTTCTTCTTATTATTAGGAGTGGGGAGTGGTACAGGTAGAGCCCACCAAAACTGCCAAAAAAAGATTAGTCAATTTTCTCACACTTCTCTCAAAGTGAATTTCCCTGAAAGTTCTCCCTTTTCAGTCAACGTGCTGGACTGCTACCTTACGGAAAGCCAGAAAATAAGACTGAGTGATGAGAAAGAGTAGATATCTGTTTGAACTAATGGCTTATCATATCAGATTGCTAGAATATTTTATATTCTGATACTTAAGACTTTAGAAAATGTTATAAAAGGCATTATAGCCAAAATCTACTGCATATAATAACTCAAGTATTTAAATAATTTACCTCAAAATAAAATGATATATCTGGGTTTAAAAAATTAATTACTAGTAATTAAATTACTTAAAATCTCTCATGTACCTGAAGGATTATTATCTGTCTGGCCAATTAACACATGTATGCTAATACCAAGCTGACAATATATTCTCAGGGTCTACAATTATTTTTAATCATGACTGAAAAGAACAAGTTGGAAAGTAAAATACTCTAAAATTAAGACATATAAATGCCCTAAAATCCAATGTTACAAGTTTAGAGGTTGTTCACCACTGTTTTATATTATCAACATTATTATTGGTCAGAGTATTAAAAAAAACTGGATTTTTATCTTTTCACATGAATAAAATGTTAAACATTTAAATTCTCTTTTTTATTCTAACAATTAACTTGCTAATTCAGATTCCCTGAGGCTTCCAATGCTAAATATGAATATTGAAGAACAAGTATACAATATCTGGAGAAGTCCAGGTTGCCCTAAAGGCAGTAAAGTTCCATACTGCATTCAAGTATGGCCAAAATGACCATTTATTCCAATGCCAGAGCAAGATTTCTGTACTCTAGGGGACAGCTGATTAGATGACCTCAAAGGCCTATCCTACTTCTACAGCTAGAATAAAAGAGCAAAAGGGAATATAAAGGTGGCGATGGGATGGGGTGGTGCGCCACAAATGGCGTTTATACAACAAATCGGTAATACCGCTTTCTGAAAGGATTAGATCAGAGTTTCCTCACTGAGGGATTTACTACCTATATGTAAAATGAATCTATTTCAAGTACATGGTTTGTACCAATAACAGAAAAATGGGTTTGTGACCTTAGGGAAGACCTCATTTTAGTAAGAAAAAGGAACATAAATATTGTATAACTATAAACAGAATGTAGAAAATATAATAAAGCACTGTGATAGGTACATGCTGAGGGAATTTTTGGAATAACAGAGCACCAATTCTATAGAGTGTATAAGGGAGAAGATAACAGAAGACTTGCTGGCAAGAGTGATAAATGAGTTAAGTCTCTAAGTAAGAACAGGCATATATACATGACCACTGGAAAAACCATAGCCTTGACTAGATGGACCTTTGTTGACAAAGTAATGTCTCTGCTTTTTAATATGCTGTCTAGGTTGGTCATAACTTTCCTTCTAAGGAGCAAGCGTCTTTTAATTACATGGCTGCAACCACCATATGCAGTGATTTCAGAGCCCAGAAAAATAAAGTCTGACACTGTTTCCACTGTTTCCCCATCTAGTTGCCATGAGGTGATGGGACCAGATGCCATTATCCTAGTTTTCTGAATGTTGAGCTTAAAAGCCAACTTTTTCACTCTCCTCTTGCACTTTCATCAAGAGGCTCTTTAGTTCTTCTTCACTTTCTGCCATAAGGGTGGTGTCATCTGCATATCTGAGGTTACTGATATTTCTCCCGGCAATCTTGGTTTCAGCTTGCACTTCCTCCAGCCCAGCATTTCTCATGATGTACTCTGCATATAAGTTAAATAAGCAGGGTGACAATATACAGTCTTGATGTACTCCTTTTCCTATTTGGAACCAGTCTGTTGTTCCATGTCCAGTTCTAACTGTTGCTTCCTGACCTGCATACAGATTTCTCAAGAGCCAGGTCAGGTGGTCTGGTATTCCCATCTCTTTCAGAATTTTCCAGTTTATTGTGATCCACACAGTCAAAGGCTTTGGCATGGTCAATAAAGCAGAAATAGACATTTTTCTGGAATTGTCTTGCTTTTTTGATGATCCAGAGGATGTTGGCAATTTGATCTCTGGTTCCTCTGCCTTTTCTAAAACCAGCTTGAACATCTGGAAGTTCACAGTTCACGTCCTGGCTTGGAGAGTTTTAAGCATCACTTTACTTAGCGTGTGAGATGCGTGCAATTCTGCAGTAGTTTGAGCATTCTTTGGCATTGCCTTTCTTTGGGATTGGAATGAAAAATATTAAAAAGCAGAGACATTACTTTGTCAGCAAAGGTCCGTCTAGTCAAGGCTATGGTTTTTCCAGTGGTCATGTATGGATTTGAGAGTTGGACTATAAAGAAAGCTGAGTGCCGAAGAATTGATGCTTTTGAACTTTGGTGTTGGAGAAGACTCTCGAGAGTCCCTTGGACTGCAAAGAGATCCAACCAGTCCATACTAAAGGAGATCAGTCCTGGGTGTTCATTGGAAGGACTGATGTTGAAGCTGAAACTTCAATACTTTGGCCACCTGATGCGAAGAGCTGACTCACTGGAAAAGACCTTGATTCTGGGAAAGATTGAGGGCAGGAGGAGAAGGGGACAACAGAGGATGAGATGGTTGGATCGCATCACTGACTCAATGGACATGGGCTTGGGTGGACTCCGGGAGTTGGTGATGGACAGGGAGGCCTGGCGTGCTGACATTTATGGGGTCGCAAAGAGTCAGACAAGACTGAGCAACTGAACTGAACTGAAAAATAGGCATTAACCAATACAACAGAGGGGAATCTGGCCTAGGAAGTAGCTTGAGCAAAGGAGAAAAAACAATGATACACATTTGAAGATCTACAAGCTGGAGAGGAGGATATAAAACTAAAAATGACAAGAGATAGATCTTGTAAGGAAACAAGGGCTGTATCAGGAGAACTTTTCAGACTCTGCTAAGGTAGAAAATCAGATAAGAATTTTCAGTGAAAAAGTAATACAGTCAGATACATGTTTTAAGTGTTTTAGCTGTTGGAAGAAAGGATTTGAGGAAACTAAGGTGTCAAGCAAAACCAACTGGGAGGTGATCATTACATCAAAGGGATACAGTGAGTTATACCATCTGTTTAGTCTCAAAGAGCACTCCAGGATGTTAATGCGGATGTTCCACTGCCAGTCAACACCTTAAGAGGTTACAGGGAGCTGACAAACACATAAAATAAACCAACAATGCAAATTTATCTTATGCTAAATACCAAATGAGTAGAAAATTATGAAGTTCAGAAAATGAAAAAATCACAGTGATATTAAATTATAAAAAAAAAAAGATTTCCCAATGCAAGTGGGAGTCACAATTTACACTTAGAAAACTGGACATGGCCTGAGATATGTACTGATATTTGATCTCTTTTTTTCCCCTTTTTAAAAAGAATCCATGGTATGATTTTAAGAGAGACAAAAATCTACCTTTCTTGCTTCTCTTGGAAATCAGGAGGCTTTCGTTAACACTAGGTTCCTAAACTTTGACACATTAGTGAGTGCACGCACCTCACTGCAGGCAAACATTTGCTAGTTTTGACTTCCTCTGTGTGTGTGCTCAGTTGTTTCAGTCATGTCCGACTCTTTGCAACCCCATGGACTATAGCCCACTGGGCTCCTCTGTCCATGGGATTTTCCAGGCAAGAATACTGGAGTGGGTTACCATTTCCTCCTCCAGGGGATCTTCCCAACCCAAGGATTAAACCCACGTCTCCTGCATTGCAGGCAGAATCTTTACCCACTGAGCCACCTGGGAAGCCACTGACTTCCTAGCCTTCCCTAATACAAAGAATGAATGTTAATTTCCATTTATCGTATTTGCAGTATATAAAAAATTAGAGTAGGGAAATACTGTAATAGAAATTACAGTATGGAAATAGTTCCATGTACCTTAATTGCTATCAAAGAGGGAAAATAAGAAAGATTAAGATTATAGTAATTTGAGAAAAATGGGAATACATACACCTGATTCAGTTCATCTGCTTTCATTATCTGTATGCATCCTCTAACAATAATTAGAATTTGTAACTCCTCACACAGGTAGTGAGAAGACCTCAAACTAGTACAATAAACAAAGTACAGTCTCACTGATGGAGCCTACCTTAGCAGCTACATAGAACAATAAGGAAAATGAACTCAGAAAATATCTCATGCTTCACTTAAAGAAGAGTGGACGCTAAATTAGATAACTGAAAGCACATTATTTGGCTTAATGTTTTCATGTTCTAATGGTTAGAACAGAATAAACAAACACTTGAGAAACAAAATTTCAATGCTACCTATAACTGCCGACAGAAGGTAAGAAAAAGTATTCCACTGAAAACACATTAGAAGATTAACAGTCAGTTAAAATAATATGAGTAAAACAGAATTGGGATTAAGAGGTAAGGTCTTCAAAGAAAACATACATACAAATAAATATTAAATGGGATGAGAAGGACACTGAAAAAGATCTTCAAGGACACTAATAAATGAGAGCACAGCTGGAACCCCATGTGGAATGATGCCCTGTAAGAGCAATTAATAAGGGAAGAATGTAGCAAGCAGTAAGTGTAGTAATGCCTGGCCTTTGAATCAGCCCTTATAAGATACTTAAAATCTGCCTTAAAAAAATTATAAAAACAAAGTCCTTGCAGAATCTTATTAATATGGTAAAGAACTGTAATTCAGGGAAAAGTTCTCTGACTTTAAAAAAACAAAACAAAAACTGAACTATAAAGTACATAAAAGATATGGCAACAAAAAGAAATACTAAGAAGTAATCAACAAGAAAACAAAGTGTGAGGAATTATGATATTCATGTTATTAATGTACTGTTTACTGTTAATCAAAAAGTCGTTAGTCTGGTGATCTAAGAACTGTATGTAGGTATAAGCCATCTTCATTATCACTAGGTCCTTAAGAAAATAGAAATCAATTCTTGAGTCAAATAAAAATAAATTTTTAAAACAGCTCAAAAAATATCACTTTTCTTCTAAAACATTTTTAGATCAAAGTTTTCCAATTAGTAATTGTACAGTATATTTTTTCCTTTTAATAATGAACACAAACTTACATTTTGCCTTCATGTGGATCTTCTTCCCGGCCCTAAAGGGGACGACATTAAGACAGTATTTCATGTAACTATTAATATATTTTTGATAAAATTAATAAAATTGTATCTTCAAATATATCTACACCCTGACCTTCATATTTATTTATGTATATACAGGAAAAGGTGTTTCTGTTTATGAAAAGTCTTTTCCAAACTCTTCCCCTTAGTCCTCCTCTCTCTCTGTGATTATTCTAGTCCAGGCACTTTTCCTTCCTTTTCTGAAACTATTAACAGTAGCCCGACTCGTGTGACTACCTCTGTGCCCCACGCCACTCCAATGTGGATTCATCAGTTGCAACTTCAACTCTGCCCTGCATTAAGAAACATCAAACAAAACTAACAAATTTTAAAAACAAGACCTTTAATACTTCCCTACTGCCTACAATTCCTCACTTTACAACCAGAATCCTTTATCATATGACTCAAGGCTACGTTTTCTATCTCATTTCTCTTTTGGTATCTATATACCGTAACCATGGTATACAGAGGCACATAAACTGCCTCTTTGCTAATCTACATTCTCCCACCACTGTAGCCTGTTCTTTGTTACTTAGAATGCCCTTTCCACTCACTACTTCCCTAGGTATTAGTTAAAACCTAAACTGTGTACGCAGGATCTCTCAAACACAGTGCCTACTCTATAACACTGCATCCCTAAAACATATATGAACTTTTACTCTGAAAAGACATCTTTCTTTTATAATCTCTTGAACTTTACCTTACTCTATTAGATATTGCTATAATAACTGGGTGATGTTAATTTCATTATCGTGGCTATACACATCTTAAGACCTTAGTCATTCTTTGTTAACACCAACTACCACCAAACCACTAGCACAAAGCTGGGCATGTAATTCTCACTGAGTATCTGTTGAATTGCAGTCCTAATACCCAGCCAGTATAGCGTGGCATCAAGTTTCCATTGACTAATAAAGGTAAGAATAGAAAAATGGACTAAGTATATGTAGATTTATTAATACTTCTCTCAATTTGGTCCTCACTCAAATATCTAACCAAAGTAAAATCAAACACTTGCTAAATGCCTTCTATACTACAAAACACTAAAAAAAAAAAAAAAAAAAGACATAAAAACAAAATACAATATTTTCTTACCCAGAGTTAATTATATGAGATTATTACAGAATAAATTTATTTTACAATGTAATGGGATACAAAGTTAACAAGGTGCTATGGAAACACAGGAGGAAACAATTTAGCCTCAGAAAGCATAAAATCTCTCTAAAAGAAAAGGCAACATCTGAGCTGAACTGAGAGACAATCAGATTTCACACATCAGTCCAGCAGGGTAGGAATGTCAAGGAAGATGGAAAACAACCAGCATAGAGACAGCCGTTCATTCAGCAAACACTGATTGACTGCCTCTACCTTCAAGGCATTATTCTGGGCAATGGCGACATATCACTGAATCAGAGACAAAAATCCTCAGACAGCTTATATTCTAGAATTAAGACATAACAGAACAAATGTGTTTGGAGAATGGTGATTAAAATTAGAATGTCAAAGTGGAAAATCTCTCAGATCTAACTACCAAACCACCTGTCTGAAATCTAGATAATCACCAAATGGCTCTTTAACCTTCAAGGATTAACTATGTGCCAATAAAGACCATTACCAAAAATCATTCTAAATATTGGAGAAAAACTGTAATTTTAATTTGGGATTATTCCACTACTAATTCAAAGTAGGACCATATTCATTTTTTTTGACCATATTCATTTTTAACAGCCACATCACATCGTTAACTCATATTGGACTGTTAACTTGTTCTTTTTTTCTTTCCTTTTATGTTAGGTCATGTCTCCTTATCTCAAACAGGATTTTTTTTTTTTCTGTGTTCATCGGGTAATTTTCACTTATCCTTATTAAAATTTGTCTTGTTAAATTTGACACAGAGTCCCAAGAGCTTGAAAGAAAAGTTTAACTATACTTCAATTCCTTTAAATAATCAGCATAATGAGGGTAGGTGTGTTACAACAGGAAGAAAATTCAACATACTATGAAGCAACTTTTTAGTAAAACTAACCTAAGATAGTAAGATTCTTCAGTTTGAACATGCCTTTCCCATAGAGAATAAATACCTCTTCTGCTGTAGAAGATAGAATTCTAATCTAGGCCTTAGTTCTAATCCCAACTCTTCTACCTAAGTAACGATGTGACTATGAGTATGGAACGTATCATACCATTTCCTCAACTCTTCCCACTTTTCCTCAGTATGTTTTACTTCTACATATCAAGATCTGGCTGCCAGAATAGGCAGACAAGAGAATTAATAGCAAAGAAAAATATTCTCCACTGCCATCCTCCTGGAACAATAATCAGGGCACAGGTTTCAGCATATTACCAGGTTCAAGGCATAATTTAAAAGTAGTCACTCTGAAGGTTGTGAAAAGAATAACAGAAAATCATTCCATCCTGCTGGACAAATCCAAATGAGTGAATTCCTAAACTATAATACAACGTTTAATATGTTTCGGTGATACTCAATACTGTATTTGAAGTGGAAACGCTGCTTGAATGCTGATCTGTATCTAAAAATGCATACATAGAATTATTTATATTGTGTCTAAGACTGCTGATAATGTACTTTGTGATGACACTGAAAACAAGTCAAATATTCAAAATATAAAACCATGTGATAATACATGTGTAATGTAACTAAATTTCTCCAAGGTAATTAGAAAATTATACATATATTTGGGAGATAAAGAATCTGAAAGCAAACGTGTGCAACCATTTGAGATTCCACAGTTAGTCTGACATAATATCATTTATGAGGAAGACCAAGAAGACTTTTAAGAAGGGATACAAACAAGCACAAACGTTAATACATTTTTAATTCTTAGAAACTCATGAAAACTTTCTGAAAATTGGCAACTACAGAATGATGTGGTTAACTTGGATGTGCTCTTTACAAATAAACAGCATTTACCAACAGCAAATGCATTTTAATGAAAAATTACTTATACTTTTATGAAAAACCTTAATTCATAAGTGCATCTATAGCTGATTTCCCTGATTATGGGCAAGTTTCAAATTTAAGAAGTATTTAAAGTTTTAAGGAGGAGAAGAAAAAAATAAAACTTACCACCTCTTCCACTAAGTCTTCAACAATAAGACCTTGTTCATCTGTTCTTAGATTTGTAACCCACATCCATCCATCTTCTAATTCGTTATGAACAATGAACATATCTCCTTTTAAGAAACTGAAAATAGTAATTATGAAGTCATCAAAATTAAGTGAAATCTTGAAACATGGAAATTTATATGATCATATACCACATCACAGAGATAATACTATAAAAATGCAAGGGGTTAAAGTCAAATACCCTAGATTTTTGTTCTGTTTCTGTCATTATTTATACGTAAAACTCTGAAGATACTTATAAATCTGAATCTTAATTTCATCTTGTGTAAAATGGGCTTAATAATGGTAACTGTACTACCTATATCACTGGATTATTATTAGACTCAAACTGGAATTTATGTGGACAGTAATTATACATATATTACAGCTTTGGGGGTGTAACTACAAGAAAACTGAACTTTAAAATTTAAGTTTCAATGTTATTACTCTTTCAAAAGTAATTTAAACTAAAATTATAAACATTAACTCATTCTACATACACATTTATAAAAAGTTTATTTTAAATAAGCATAATTAGCCTTACCACACAGATGCTTGTGAAACTAAACATTTCTCTCATTAAAAAAAAAAAACAGTAGGGTTTATTTAATTCACTCAGCTATCCACGGAACAACAAGTACAGCACTCTTTCTCCAAAAGTGGAACCAAGGGGTATGAAAATGCATGCATGTTTTTTCTGTCATCAATATCCAAGTGAAGGGATATATATACACACACACAGACAATATAGTTTATTTTCATTGCTGTCTAGATGTTTTCAATCTTTACCCAATCACAGAACTAAAAAATTGTTAATGTATTTCATCAATATAAAACCCATTAAGAATTCCTTGAACTTTTCCTTTTAGGCTTGAACAAATGCTTTTGAGTGATTAAGATTTTAAGATTGATTGGATGCTACCACTAGCCCTGTATCTGTATCATTATCTGTCATATATATGTATTTATTTAATCTATTTTCCTTTCAATCTTAATATTCAAACCAAATATTCAAACTTAATAAACAAACCAAAGTTGTAGTAAGTAAATCTCTTCTAGTGTCTTTGAAAACTTTGTTTTTCTCTAGACTATCTGAAGCTTCATTGTTACTTGGAGTAGTTCAAAAATAAAAACTGTTCATCACGCTTGAAATACACTCTTTTTGAATAGTACAGAATACTGCCTTCTACCTTGATTCTAAAGGTCTTAACAGTGACCAATATTTTACTACCTGAAAGGTGGCAGCCATAACCACTTAGCCAAATAAATTGTTCTTTTCTAGAACCAAATAGATACATTAAGAAAATAATCATGAGTAAGTAAAAAGGGAGTGCCCATGGATAAGAAGTCAAAGAGAAATGAGAAATGTCATGTTTCATTTTTGGTCAAATGCAGTCATAAGAGTTTTTTAAGTTGTTTACTTCTTTTATTGCTGTTATACTACCAACTTTTTATGATGCAAAAAAAAGAAAAAGAAAATAAAAAACTTACTAGCAGCTAGTAATACAACATAACATAATCCTAAGATTCATTATGTATTATTTTGCATTTTTCTTCAAAACAGGTTAAAGTGCTTTATTAAATTTTATTAATCTTCAGATATTTTTCCTTAAAAAAAAAAAAACAAACAAACCACTTCTCAGTTATTTGTGTGTGTTAGTTGCTCAGTCATGTCCGACTCTTTGCAACCCTATGGAGCCCACCAGGCTCCTCTGTTCATGGGATTTTTCAGGCAAGAATATTGGAGTGGGTTGCCATTTCCTTCTCCATGGGATCTTGCCAATGAAAGAATCAAACCCAGAACTCCGCACTGCAGGCACTCTTTACTGTCTGAGTCACACCAAGGAAGCCCTCTCAGGTATATACAAATTTAAAACGACTCACAACTTCATACATATTAATGTCATTCTAATTTGTGTTTAAATTTTCACCTTCCTAGATCAGAAGTATTCAACTTTTGGAAGGTCTCTCAGGACCCATTTACACTTTTAAAAATTGATTCCCTAACAGGTTTTCTCATTCATTCATTTACATGAATTATCTATCTATTGGTGTTTACCATATCAGAGTTCAAAATGTAAATATTTTAAAATATTTATTAACTCCTTTAAAATATTAACATACCCCATTATCATGATAATACAAAGAGTAATTATAATTTTTACAAGTTCAGTAAGAATATTATTGTCTTGCATTCTTGCACATGTCTGGCTTAACTGAAAACTACTGGATTCTCCTGTTTCTGTATTCAGTCTTTGATATATAGTTTTTTTGCTTATAGTATATGAGGAAAATGTGGCTTTACACAAATACGTAGCTGTGAAAGGGATGAGTATATTAATAGCCTTTCAGATAACTATAGATATTCTACGACATTAAACCTAAAACTTGACAGTAGTACTTTCTTGGAGGTTGGTTATAATGTGGACTCTTAAACTACGCATCTATGAACTTCCTGTCCCACTCCAATAACATCTATTGGTCTATTTTACCCTTTGAGTAGATCTTTTGCCCAGCTATAATTTGGTAACACCATGCATTGATCACTTAGAAAATACTGTTTCACTGAGCTATGCAGACCCATCCAGATACAAATACGTTATACAGTATCAAAACATTACATTCTTCAATATCACCACCAATCTTGTCAGAAAAGTCATGAAGTATCTAGGAAGCTGTCAAACTCCTGATGGCAAATATAGGGTATCCAAAATTCTCATTTTTCCCTGAAAGCTCAAATTGTCATTGGCAACAAATACTGCCAGTTATTCCTCTTAAAAAAAGGTCAGATACTCAAGTCTGAATAACTATAATTTGCCTGTCAGTTATTCTCTCAAGTGAAAATGGTGTGCACAAAAAAGGTAGCCAGTTCAGCTTTCAATGTACCTCTTTTCCTCAAAACATGGAACTCTGGTATACAGTAGAGGTGCTTTGTGAATATGTCCCATCTCATCACAAAGATATTAAAAAGATATGTAGCCATAGGGTGAGATTTAGAAAATAAATATGCTTTCGTATCTCACCAAGAACAGTCATAAGTGAAACCAGTGATTTTGTTTAACCGCAAGTGTGGGGCAGTGAAAAACACTATGTATTTGTTACACTGTCTTGATTCGTGCTAAGGCACCAACAGTTTTACTGTCTTTGGCTTTTAGCACCTTCCAAAAGTTATCACTACATTTTAAATGCTGCTGTTGATTTCCATGAGAAGCTTTAACTCAGGGTCAGCAATTATCCAAAGTAGCGATAACATTTTACAAGTAAGAAACAAATCAGAAAGCTGGTAGCTTACAGAAAGATACAGATAATTTGATAACTGATTACCAAATTATACAGTAAATTTCATAATTATCAATTCATATAATAAATCAAATTCTACAGACATAATAAAAACAAACTGTATAAATTATATAATAAAAAAACAAAATTTACTATGTTCTATAGTTTTATACCATTAATAACAATTAAAATTATTCACTCATAATGTAAAATAAAAATTAAATCATCACTTGAGTAACATTTACAGATGAGGCATAAATGTCATGTAATAAAAATTAAAACAGAGTACCGAATATAATAGAACTCTCCTTACTTTGTAAGATAGTCTAATAAAAGCTAAGCTATTCTCCTGTCATCTTCACTGTGGCTTCTCTGATCCAAATCCACAGTCTGAACAGATATGCCAACACAGGGAGACAGGAACAATGGACGTTAACATTAAAGACATGCTTTGCTGGATGCTATTTCCTCAATTTCCAAAACTTTCCTAGTCCAAGAGCTACAAATTTTCAAAGTCTGTTTCAAATGCCTATAAATGAAAATATATTATAAAATACCTTATTTCATCAGTGTCTGGTACTTTTGTGTAAGGGAGAATGGCTCGGACACGCCTTCTATCTTCTACTGGCTAGAAACCATAAAAAAATTGATTTACAGAAGAAAACTTTTCTATGTCAAAGTCAAATTGGGTATGTCCACATAAAAAGTCAATAAAAATCCACATTATAGAATCCTAGGATCGAACTATTTTTTGCTGGGGCTCTAAAAATCCAAATCCTAGAAATGCTCATCTTGTTGTGTTTTTGTTTTTACAAAAATTCTTTTAACAGTATAACCAATATGTTTTTAATCAGGTATTATGAGTTATCACTAATTTTAAATAAACTCCAGAACATATAAAGTAAGCTTTCTCCAATGATGCATAAGACATTTCAGAATCTCAGAGCAACTTCAGCATTAGTACTATGGTATCAGTAATTACTCCTCACTTACTAAGAAATATTTGTTAGGGTATCATCATACAATATGATAAAAAATCTAGTAAATACAAAGTAAAATCACTCTTTTTTAAAAGAAGTTGCCAATTTTGCTCTGACACTACAACCAGAATTAAATCTTGAATTATATTATAATAAACATCATGAGGCACTGAACAAGAGCTAATCCTATTAGTAAAGTAAAATAATAAAGTTTTGAAAGACATTTCACTTGCCTCTGGTGGTGCAACTGGATAAAGCAGTTTTTCTCCTTTAAGCAAACAGGAAACATGACTGTAATAACCTATTAGGTCTGACAAAGAAGAAAAACGTCTTCCCCCAATGTAGTAATCTCCACACATAGCAATAATCCTATTTGTACAGGAAAAAAAATACAATATAAGAAAAAACTTTATAGTCAATTTTTAAGACCAAGTTCCATAGAAATTAGAAATCTGTAATTCTCATACTTTACCTACATCCCTGATTAAAATACCACTTATTAATACCTTCACCATATGCAAATTACTCGAGGCTATTTCTTTTTGAAAAGATATATGCATACATTTGAAATGAAATACATATCTGACTTATAAACCTCAATTACTTAATTCATTAAAATTTTATAAATCCATCCTCAGACATCTCTCCTTACTGTCCACATTTAAGACAAAAGAGCAATTTTAATAATTTTCTTAGGCTAAAAAAGTAGCTTACAGAGCTCTTGAAATATTTAGAGTATAATAATTTCACATCCCACATGTGTGATGATAGTACTTTTAAAGTCTATTTTAAAATCTAAAAATTAAGGGTATACAAACACTTTATCATTTAACTTTACAGGCACTAGGTGATCTTTTTCAACATCTTCCATAAAAATGAAACCAAAGACAATACTATATGTAAATATATTGATACAGACTTTTACAGCTGTACTTGAAAATTCAGATACCTGTTTAAAGGAATGAATGTCTGGAAAGAGTTTCAGAGCAGAAAAGGTAAAATGAAGTAAAGGGCACTTTTAAAACACAGTTTCTGCATTTTCTATTACTCAGTGATCCGAAAGTATACATTTCCTTTATTTCTGCTTTACCAAAGTTTCCTTGTAATTCTTTGTACTTTAAAAGCAGTAACTATATTTATGATCAGCACAAAAAAAGTCCAATAATACGGTTTTTAAACAAAAATGTATGCATTAATAATATCTACTCTAAAACACTTATTAAATCATTTAATTGAAAACACATTTCTTTATCCATTATTAAATGTCACTAAAGCGGGTGTATTTATGAATACTACAGCAAAACAGCTATAGGACGTAGCCTCATAATAGGAATAAAGACTTACCTAAAATGGTTGACAACGTTCGTCTGGCTGAGAAAGGAAAGTACAAAGGACCCTGGCCTCCGATCACTCTCTCTTATAAGGTAACTGCCGGACTTCCCTGCTTGCCTGAGGCGTTCTTCTGCCATAGTTCTATCAAGTTTTCCATGATACCACCTAAGAAAGAAAGTTAAAACATTAGAATAAAAACAGAAACCATAAAATTACTATTGGTAGTTGAAAAACATACAAAAGACTTTGCATACCTACATGTAACAAACATTTACATTTTACTCTGAAACATTCATTCCAATTTTAACTCAATTATTTTTAATTTCCTAGTCTCTCAAAAATAATGAACTCATTTACTCATTTTTTAATCTGCTCTATAAGCTCAGGCTTAACCAAACACCTCACATATTCACCTCTTCTATTTCTGCCCATCTCTCGAACCCCCAGGACTGTCGATCTGTTCAAGATACAAACTCTTCTTACAATCAAATGCCTAATTAGAAAAATAAGAGTAAGATGGACAAATGGAAATGATACTGTCTAAAGGCTACTATTCTCATTTTCCATTTCAATATGAAGCTGGTTATTCCCTTTGTCTTAAGATGATCCACTCTATAACCACACATTTGAACTCTTCAAACTTAACAAAGAGATGGAAAATAAATAATACCTTTGTCTCTCTTATTTTCTTGCTCTCAATTTAACTATCTTCTACCTACCATACTACTAGATGATCTGCTTAAATGAATGGCTATACCCCTAGCATCATCCACACTACCAATCTATGCCTATAAAAGCCACATGGATTGATATAAACAAACTGGAATTTTCATATGGCCATAGTAACAAATCTACAAAGCAATTGTTCTAAAGTGTTTTTACACTTTCACTGTATTAGTCATCCAAATTTATCCTTGGTACTTATAGTCTAACTTGAAACATTGAGAGGAAAACAATAAACATTTACATTAACAATAAATTGACATACACATTATCTAGCCATAAATTGACAGTCAAAACTATTATAGTACTATGACTGTTTCTGTAAGCTTGATGTGGTGAAAGTTTACTATTCTTGACTTCTTAATTTAAAAAAAAACACTTAAAACTTCTCACAAGAATTATTTTTAATTTTCTTCTAAAACCCAACCTATTTATTTGAAAATCTGTGTATAAGATAAATAAAATAATGAAAAAACAGTCATGGAGCTTCACTGTAACTTAACAGGAAAAATACAATTGTAAACCATCAGTATTAGAGGAAGAAGAACAACAACAAATAAATACTGCATTCCTCTAAAATCCTAGTCTTTACTTCAACCATTCTTTGAGGCTACTGACAAGTAAATTTAACTATTAAGATCTGTGTTTTTTAAAGTCTAATAGAAAAGCTTGGACCAATGATCATTTAAAGCTCTTTGAAATGCTCAATTACAGATGATCAGAACAAAATTTTGAAATTACAGTGTCACAGTGTATTTAGCTGTGAAAATATATGGTTCAACTTTGGAATATCAAACAGGTACATTCCTTATTACCTAAAGTAGTGGAGTTAACACAGAGAGCAGATTTACACATTCAACAAAGACAAAATTAAGGACAGTTTTAAACTATTTTTGTGTACTTGATATTTGTTAAAATTTGTTGTGTTTTAAGGAAAACGTCAAAATTAAAAGATTTTTTTTAAATCTCATTTTGTGAGCTCACTGTAAGATGATACATGGAGGTGATTTTCAGTCTATGTACTTTTTCAGTCTATGTACTTTCTGTAAGATTCTGGCATTTGATCAGGTATTCAGTTCAAGACAAAGACTTAAAACTAAATAAACAACTTTTGTTTCCTGATTATTACTAAGTCCCTTTATGCAAAATGACCTCAAGTTTTGAACACATTAGGTAAAACATGTCAATTCTTGATTACGACTATAACAAAATTATAGTTATATGAGCATGTATGTAGTTGAATGTGATTCTCAAAAGTGTTCAAACATTCCACTGATACAAGTCTCTGTTCAAGGAAAAAAACTGAATGGTCTTACTCAGAAAACTTAGAATTTCTTGATCTATGTTCACTTCAAATTATCAAGATGAATCATACTAACAAGAATATTTTAACTGCATCTGCACAGATAAGATGGTTGCAATGACACCTCCTAAATGTCTTCAAAAGAGATTAAATGGACTGGTGAGACTAGGACTTTACCAGAAACCTCCATAATCATGGTTAAGTCTCCACACCTTGTACCTCATTACCATCACTTGTAAAAAGGGGGGAAATAATTTTCATCTCAGCCTCAAAATATATTAAATATTTGTCCTAAACTCCTTCAAAGAAATATGTAAAAATGAAAAAGCACTACCACAGGCTGTATAGGCACAGAATAACCAGTAGCTTCACAGAAGGTTGCACAGTATTATAAATAAATACATACAAAATTTGATACATACAGATTATAAACAATATACACAGACTACAAGACTAAATCAACGTCATCAATGAAAATCTTAAATTTTATACTACGGCGTAACTGAATGCTTAATTTGTGGATCACCTAAGTCTCAGTTATCTTCCTATTTTCCAGTCTTGTTTACTTTCCATCTAATTTTGGGAAGAGGACAGGAAATACCAATCTTCGTTTCTGCTAAAATACTGATTTTAAGAGGAAATTTCTTTTCCCAAAACATCTCTTTGAACTTTACAGATCACACATATTAATTGACACTGGAATACTCCCATTTCTCCTGGCAATTCTAGACTTCTAGAAGCCCTGAAATAGCCTAATTCCACCCCAAAGTGGATATATATTTTTGGAGGGATAGCAAGGACAATATGCATTTGAGATGATGTGACTTAAATTTGCCTAATACTTTAATAGTAAAATATCTAATGTTCTCCTATTTAAAAGTAAGTTATCCCTCTCTCGTGTTCTCTCTCTCTTTTAAGGAAGATTTGAAAAAGAAACAGCAGGAAATTTAAGAAGTAAATATATTTTTCTCAGCTAGTTTTGCCATTTTTTGTTAAGAAACTTACAAGCAGACATAATAGACACTACACAATCACTGTATCTAAGCTAAAACACCAGAGATGAAACATATTAAATAAGTTAACAAGAAAAGACAAGTTGGGCAAGCTATAGGATCATCTTATTTCTAAATCTAGAATCACATAAATGTTTTTATAAATGCATGTTTTACATTGGTGCAGTATGTTTAAGGGACTTTGGAGAGGCTAATCAGGTAGAATAAGAAAGAAATCTGTACAGTAAGAAAGCAACCTGGTGTGAATATTAGACAGACGCTTAACTCAAACTACGTATTTAAAACTAACCTGACAATACTAAATGGAAACGGTCTACTACAGTAGAAAATAATTAAAATAGTACTATCAACAAACATCCTTTGTCTAAAAAGGAAACTAAATTGAAGTTCCTAGCAGATCACTTTTACTTTCCACTATGCTATTCCTCCTAGTTATGTCGCTGACCGACACCAAAGTTCTGAGAGAGAGACATATATGCCGAAATCTAACTGCCAAAAAATTTCTTATCACCTGAATCACCTGGAACTCTGTGCCTGATCATATCATGAACTAAAGTTTTTCTGTAACTCTCAAAGATGGGTTAATCAGATTTTCTCACACATGCTGTCCTCTCTGAAATTAAACTGGTTATTTCAGACTGGTAAGACATATACTAAAGACATGCTAAAACTACTATAAACTTCCTGCAACTTCCATTTCCTCTTAACAAACACATTTCTTACAGTTGTACAGTGTAAGCTGGTGGTTAACAAAAAAAAAAAAATGGACTTTTTAAAGGGGAAAGTAAAGATACCTTACAGTAAACGATTTCACTCAGTCTTTTTTCCCCACAACACTATGCAGAGAGACTAAAATCTGGTCACTAGTAATGCACCTGAACAATCATAGACTAAGTCTAAGAGGTGTGGAACCCTTAGACCAACTACAGTAAAATTAATATTCATGTGTATGTTCGACCTCTTGAGTATACTTGTATGCTGAGGCAAGTAAGCAGTATATGTGTGTGTGTGTCTCTATGCATCTAGTTGTATATCTCAGATTAAACTAGCTCATGAAAAGAGTAGAAATTCTATTTCCTTTTGCCACAGGTGACATATTTACAGGGTTTTGGACCTGGAGATTTACCTTCTGGAGAAGTATTTTTAAGAAAACAGTACTATTATATATTCACAAATTCAGTTTACTGACAGACTGATCCTACTAAAGGTAGGACCAAATAACATGATGCTTATGCAATCGAAAATTTTCAGTGAAGTGCACTCAATCAAGATTGTCTCATTCTCACTAACCTAACTTCTATCACCCAAAAAAAAAAGATAATGAAAGGTAGAGAGAGCCACACTATCTCCAAAAATGCTGTACACTTATCAAACATGTTAAAGAAATTTTTTTAAAGTAACAAAAAAAGGAAAACCATAATACTTACTAGCAGGAGTCTAACAGTTCCCACCTCACATCTTCCAGCTATTGTTATCTGTGAAATTTCATTTATCAAAAAACTACCATTTTTTAGTTTAGTTTTTCTTAGAACAATTTTTTTTTTTTTTTTTAGTTTTTTTAGAACAATTATAATTCATGCCAGTAACTAAGAACATGAAAAAGGGGCAACAAAATGAGACTAGTGACTATCTGGTCCAATGAATGCATTACTGTAACACAGTTGCAAACTACCTTGAAGGCAGTTTTTCTTCTTAAAAATACTTAAAAAAAAAAAAAATTTCACAATGTTCGATCTAAAACTTTGGAGGCTATGGTGATTCAGTGGCTACCTATTGCAATTACAACATTTCTTAACCTGTATTTTAAGATATATCTTTAAAATACCGAGTCTGAAGTTTAAAAGCAAACTTTAGTCGGGCATGGTCCAACAAACTATGTCCATGTCCAACAAACTATGCATCAAGCATTGTGCTACATGGTAGAAAACAAGTTAACATCACAGAACACCACTACATGTACGTTTATGGTTTCTGATCTCGAGGAGAATACAGACAAAACAGGCAATGGTAATCTGGTACAGCAAGTACTAGAATGTGGGGGCAAATGGAAAACTTCAGTCTTAGCATTTTAGTGTGCACCTTCTGAAAAAACTGATGGCTAAATGGAAACCTACAAGGTAAGGAGCAACTAATTCAGAGAAAGCAAAACACTGAGAATGGGAGAAAGATGTCACAGGCAGAGGGAAAATGTAAAGGCAAGCAAAGGCCAAAAAAAGCTTATATACAGATATGGGAACATGAAAATATTTTAAACTTTCAAAATATACTTTGCAAGTCTAACTCTTATCAAATAATATGGAAAGAATATAACCTTCTGAATTAGACTAGACTTTAAGACCTCACTTGTTGAACTTTCTCGGTACCTCAAAGAGGATCTCAAAGAACACTGTAAAAGTTCAAAATATTCTCAGATCTACACACTCATTTGCTCTCGGCAATAATCTCCTGGGCTGGGGATATCAGAATACGTCACTCAGAGTTCTCCACGGCAAGGCCATCGCTCTCGCCTATACGTCCCCTATAGGGCTTCCCTGGTGGCTCAGCAGGTAAAGAATCCCCCTGCAATGCAGGAGACCCTGGCTGGATTCCTGGGTCAGGAAGACCCCCTGGAGAAGGGACAGGCTGCCCACTCCAGTATTCTTGGGCTTCCCTGGGTGGCTCCCGCCTGCAGTGCGGGAGACCTGGGTTCGATCCCTGGCTTGGGAAGATCCCCTGGAGGAGGGCATGGCAACCCACTTCAGTATTCCTGCCTGGGGAATCCCCACTGGACAGAGGAGCCTGGCGGGCTACAGTCCACGGGGTCACAAAGAGTTGGACACGGCTGAGTGACTAAGCATAGCACATACATCCCTTATATCCCCAACAAATTACCTTTATTCATTCAACAAACATTTAAGCACCTACCATATTCAGGCAGTTTTAGACAGTTTTCCTCCCTATGCTTTTTCAAAATATGCTTCCTATTCAACATTTTTTAAAGGAGATGAAAAGCTAATGCAACTTAGCCAAAGGTCATCCTAAATTTTTATTTTCTATGGGTTTTTTGGTTTTTATTTCCTCAGAAATTTCTATTTCTCTATTCTCACCCATGGAACTATCTTGTATCTCTTCAGCTCAAAGTATAACTTCTGTGAGGATGATTCCCAAATTCTTCTCTCTAAGGCTGACTTTCCTCCTAAGCTTCTAAGTTACCAAGTACCTTCTAAGAAGTTTCAGCTTAAGGTGACTGTGCGTGTGTGTGTGTGCGCGTGCATGTGCTCAACCGTGTTTGACTCTTTGCAACCCCCTGGACTACAGCCCGCCAGGCTCCTCTGTCCATGGGATTTTCCAGGCAAGAATACTAGAGTGGGTTGCCATTTCCTACTTCAGGGGATCTTCCTGACCCAGGATCAAACTCGTGTGTCTTGTGTCTCCTGCACTGGCAGATGGATTCTTTACCGTAGCATCACCTGGGAAGCCCTAAGGTGACTATAGGCCAAATCGAAAATATCAGCAGCTATCCTTAAGCAAACACATACATCTACACACCCCTTCTGCTTTACTCCTCTACACTGTTAATGGCAAGAGCATCTTTCCATGCATTCAGACTCAAAACTTCAAAAGCAAAACTGATTCCTTCCTATTTCTCTAGCCATAACACTTCTGCCAACTTGCAAAGTGCATCTCCAACATCACTGGAGTTGCAACACGCAAACTATTCTCTAAGTTTTCTATTTCCCCTATTTCCTACTTTGATAGATTTGAACATCTGTCTTGCATGTTTTCTAAAATTTAATAAAACTATAAATAGATTATGTAACAAATTACCTAAGAAGTCACAGAAAAATTTGATTAAAATTTTAAACTTCCACTAATAGAAATCAAAGGATCAGCCTATACATTCATTTTTTTTTTTAATTTATTTTTACCTGGTATATGCAATTTTATTTTTACCTGAAGTATATTCAATTTCATATCAATGTTGATTCTTAAGCAAGACAAATAACTGTAATTGCTAGGAAGTATTTAATTTGCTTGATTACTATTAGATAAAAACAATGGAAAAAAAGATTGTTGTTCTGAAACTGCTCCTTCTTGTTTAAGTACATAAAACATAATAACACCAACAGCTGTTTAACCCTCTCTCAAATCAGCATTCAAACAGGAGACAAACTGTACTCTGTAATAATTTCAGATTGAGACATTCTCTGAAAACCCTAGAAGACAGCTACTTCTTTAAAAACACAACATTTTATTAAAAAGAAAGCTTTTGCCCCTTAGATTAGTAAGAGCTGCAAAATAATTCTGTACTTATTTATAAACACAGTGACTATGAAAATTAAAATGTCCCTTTTTTAACAATACATCGATTTTAATATTAATATAAAACTATATTTTAAATAATTTCATTCTGCCTAATTCCCAATATAATGCACTCAACAATAGGTGTAATATTCAAAAGGATTTTCTTTAGCATCTCCAAAATATGAAGAGTGTATATGATCTAGGGTGCATAACCATCAGGTTCACCTGGTGTTATAATACAGTATTTTTCAACATAAATCATTCCTAACTCTACAGCCAACCATAACTGACAACCTGCATTTCCAACTGCTGAACCTTTCAACCTGGATATCTCAACTGATAAGTCAAAGTGAACACATCAAAATATAACCTCACCATAGTATTTCCCACATCCTTTCTCTTCCTTCTCCCCTGCTTCTCATCTTGACTTATGTTACACATCAATCCACTCTCCCAAATTATTAACTAAAACTATAAATTGCTGGATTTTCAAGGTTAAAAAAAAATCACACATTGTTCAACCTAGTGGAAACTTCTCATCAGTACCTCTTAGTCCTCTCTTTATCTCATATCCAATTGGTCAAAAAACCCTGGACAATTCCAAATTCCTTTTATTTATCTAATCTTTTCCTTTCCCACTGTCAATATCCTTCCTTATCATGTCCTGTAGTAATTCCTGCTCTTCTATTTGCTTTATCTGTAGTAACACTTCCCCCAAACAGCTATGCCTGAACTGCATCTCAAAAACTGAAATTGTCCCATTGCTTATAGAATAAAATCCAAACTACTGACATGACATTCAGTAAAGAATTCAATTCTTTCAGTAAAGAACTGAGTCCTTTTCCACTCTTCACAAGACCATTTGTCACTTCCTAAACACATCAAATGCATCCTTTTAAGCCTCTGTCCCTTTGATCATGCTCTTCCTTTCACTTGAAATGTCCTTACCGGCTTGCCTTCAGAAATTCGTGCCATTCATCATATGCCTATCACAAGTGCCATCTCCTTGAACCTCTGGTCATAATTAATCTTCTTCTATCATGCTCCAGCTTATTTCCTATACTAATTTTTTGATATTTTGTCTTATTATAATATAGTTACACACGATGGTGTGGTCACTCATCTAGAGCCAGACATCCCAGAGTGTGAAGTCAAGTGGGCCTTAGGACCACAGACAAAGCTAGTGGAGATGATCGAATTCCAGCTAAACTATTTAAAAATCCTAAAAGATGCTTCTGCTAAAGTGCTGCACTCAATATGTCAGCAAATTTGGAAAATTCAGCAATGACCACAGGACTAGAAAAGGTCAGTTTTCACTCCAATCCCAAAGAAGGGAAATGGCAAAGAAAGTTTAAACTACCATATGATTGTACTCATTTCACATGCTAGCAAGGTTAATGCTAAAAATTCTTCAATCTAGGCTTCAACAGTACATGAACCAAGAATTTCCAGATGTACAAACTGGATTTGGAAAAGGCAGAGGAACCAGAGATCAAATTGCCAACATTCACTAGATCACAGAGATAGCAAAGGAATTCTAGGAAAACACATACTTCTGCTTCACTGACTATGCTAAAGCCTTTGACTGTGTGGATCACAACAAACTGTAGAAAATTCCTGAAGAGATGGGAATACCAGACCACCTTACCTGCCTCTTGATCAATCTGTATGCAGGTCAAGAAGCATCAGTTAGAAACAGACATGGAAAAATGAACTGATTCCAAATTGGAAAAGGAGCACATCAAGGCTGTATATTGTCACCCAGCTTATTTAACTTCTATGCAGAGTACATCATGCAAAATGCTGGGCTACGTGAAGCAAAAGCTGGAATCAAGATTGTCAAGAGAAATATCAACAACCTCAGATATGAAGATGATACCACCCTAATGGCAGAAAGTGAAGAAGCACTAAAGAGTCTCTTGATGAGAGTCAAAGAGGAGAGTGAAAAAGCTGGCTTAAAGCTCAACATTACAAAAACGAAGGTCATGGCATCTGGTCCCATCACTTCATGGCAATTAGGGAAACAATGGAAACAGTGACAGACTTTCTTTTCTTGGACTTCAAAATCACTGTGGATGGTGATTGCAGTCATGAAATTAAAAAGACGCTTGCTCTTTGGAAGAAAGGCTATGACAAACCTCAACGGTGAATTAAAAATCAGAGACATCACTTCGCCAACAAAGGTCTGTATAGTCAGGCTTCCCTGGTAGTTCAGCTGGTAAAGAATCCGCCTACAATGCAGAAGGATCCTGGTTTGATTCCTGGATCAGGAAGTTCCCCTGGAGAAGGGATAGGCTACCCACTCCAGGATTCTTGGGTTTCCCTGGTGGCTCAAATGACAAAGAATCCACCTTCAGTGTGGGAGACCTGGGTTCAATCCCTGGGTTGGGAAGATCCTGAGGAGGGCATGGCAACCCACTCCAGTATTCTTGCCTGGAGAATCCCCATCGACAGAGAAGCCTGGTGGGCTACAGTTCATCGGGTTTCAGAGTCAGAGACTGTGTATTAAAAATCAGAGACATCACTTTGCCGACAAAGGTCTGTATAGTCAAAGCTGTGGTTTTTCAGGTAGTCACGTACAGATGTAAGGGTGGACCATAAAGAAGGCTGAACACTGAAGAATTGATGCTTTCAAATTGTGGTGCTAGAGAAAACTCTTGGGAGTCCCTTGGACAGTAAGGAGATCAAATTAATCAGTCCTAAAGGAAATCAACACTGAATATTCAACAGAAGGACTGATGCTGAAGCTCCAATACTTTGGCCACCTGATGAGAAGAACCAACTCATTGGAAAAGACGCTGATGCTGGGAAAGACTGAGGGCAAGAGGAGAAGGGGGCAACAGAGGATGAGATGGTTGGTTGGATGGCATCCCCAACTCAATGAACATGAGCTTGAGCAAAACAATGGAGATAGGGAAGGACAGGGAAGCCTGGCATGCTGCAGTCCATGGTGTCGCAGAGAGTTGGACACAACTTAGCTACTGAACAACAACAATATAGCTAGTCATTTTCATATCTATTTTCTCCATTAGATTTGAAAAGTACTTGAGGATACTGGGACATTTAAGTAATCTTCACAGTTCTCTACTCTAGTACTTGGCACAATAGTAGGCACTGACAGGTGGGAGGCTAAGAAAAACAAATTTGTCAAAAATTCCTGCCTACACTGAAATTTTCAAGTCATAATCCCTGACTGGAATTCACATGGTGAATGCCTTGCATTCTCCCATTCAAGCTATTTCCTCAACCTGCACTGTCCTCCCACCTCCATTCTAGAGATCTTTTATCACTCTTCCCTCCAGGGAACACCATGCCCCCTGGCAGAGCCCAAATTCCACCTCCTCAACGGCATCTTCTAAAGACCATTCTGCCCCAAGTGATGGTTTAATCTAAAAATCATCTAGTATATGATGCCTTGTAGTCACATCCATTTTCCTAGTAGAAAAACTGAGCAAAGATATTAGTTTCCTCATCTGAATACCCCAACCTCTCCTGCTCTGAATTCCCACAATACTGGCAATCTATACAAATTGCCAACACTCAAAGATGCTGATAGTCGGCACCCATCCCATTCAGGAAAATCACTCAACACTCACACCACCCTCTGGCTACTGTTTCTCCCCCACTTCCAGCAACACAGCTCCCGAGGAAGCTTTCATTTTCTTTGAAGAATGTAGCCCAGTCAATATGCCATGGTACAGGGTACAAGCAGGGTTTGTCACACCAAAGTGAGAATCAGTCTTCTTCTGAAGGTAAAAGCTACCAGATGCAAGAAAGAATCTTTGTTCATTATGCTTGCTAGATTTTCCACTACTTGTTAGAGCCAGTCTGTAATAAGAAAGAATGAAGGTGACAGGATGGAACTGAAGATTCATGAGAACATTTAAATCCCTACTGCAGTTATCTGAGATCCCAATCACAAGCCTACTCTTCCCTTAATTTAGCTATTCATCTCGCCCTTCTATTACCTCTAGACCAGTTTTTTGGTCTCCAGGTCCTCTGATATATTTAAAAAATTACTTGACTCCAAAGAAATGTGTTTATGTAAGTTGTTTCTATAAATATTAACAGAAATTGAAACAGAAAATTTTAAATCAATAGTAAATATTTGAAATGAACACATAATAGTTACTATTGTAAATATAAAAAACATATTCCTTATTTAGGACAATTTCCAAAAGAATATTTAGTGAAAAGAGTAGCATTATTTTACATTTGCATATACTCTTTAATAGCTAACTTAAGAGAGCTGGATTCTCATATCTGTTTCTGAATTCAACCAGTTGTTTATCATTTTGGTTCACAGGTTATGAAGATGGCTATTCAATATAACTACTTAAATGTAGAATCTAACCACACCCAGAAATGTTCCATACACTGCTATTAAAATCCACTGGTATACCATTTATTCATGTATATTTTGTAGCATCATGAACTAGCCACTTGGCAATATTGGTTCACTGAGTCAGGAAGATCTTCCAAATGTTAACATGTTTTTATAATATCAAAATATCACATTCTTTGTATGACAACTACACAATTGGCTTGGGTTGTTTAAACTGCCTATCTCCCCTTTGCCTCGCTCCTGGGAGATAACCTCAAAGCACATGAAAATCCTGTCCAGTTAAGACTATCTTTGTTTATTCAGAACCTTGGACCATGCCAGATCATTTACACTAATATTATTTGCGGTGGAGGACTTCGTTCACCTCTGAAGTCAAACTGATGGAGTAAAAAAGGTCAGCCATAAGGGGGCATAAGGCCTACATGACTAAACCTCAATAAAAATTTCAAGCACCAAGGCTCAGGTGAGCTTTCCTGATCAGCAATACTTCATACATATTGTCCCAAACTGTTACCAGGAGAACTAAGAACTGTCTGTCTAACTCCACTGTGCAAGGACAACCATAAGCTTGCAAATAAGTCTCTCCTGGATTCTGACCTACGCGCTTTCTTTCTTCGCTGATGTAACCTGTGTCCTTTGGCTGTATGAAATTGTTACAGTGAGTGCAACAGCTTTGCCAAGTTCTGTTGGTCCCCAGAGAAAATCACTGAATCTGAGGGTGGTTTTGGAACCTTCAACCACCACCACCAATGCAACATGGGTGTCACAAATCTCTTCAGATAGCAAGTCTAACTATGAAGGAAAAGTGGCACTGCTTTCAAAAAACTGACCTGACCCAGGGTTTGGCAGGTTTTCTTCAAGAAATACAAAGCACCTCATGTGCATATTATACATGTCTTCTTGCTGACCACAATTATGTTCTAGAGTTCAACATAAAGGTTTTAATTTTTGTTTTGTTTTAGTAAGATGTCATGTTCGTTGCTAATTCTAGCTATTATAATTGCATATGTGAAGAATATATTGTAGTTTATGGGTTGGCCAGCATTTCAAATAAATGGTTTATTTAAACATTGACCTGAAATTTTTGGAGATGCCTATCAACTGACATTTTTTCTTAGCCCAAGAAAAGAGTTTGAATTATTAACATTAGATGTATTATTTTAAATATATTAGGAATTTAAATATAAGCATGCCACTTTATCTTGGAGCATGAGATGAATTCTTCACAAATGATTTTTCTCTTTGGAAACAAGCTGCAAAAATATCTCTTCAACTATACACAGTCTGTAAATGAGTATAGCATATAAAGGTATATGAAGCTTACAGTATGTAATATTTCATCCAAATAGTTGTTACATTTTGAAAAAATGCTAAACAGTTTAATAGTGCCACAAGAAATCTCTGCCCAGAAAAAAAAAAGTCATCAGAAACAGCAGTTAAGTATTTAAAAAGCTCTCAAACTTATAGCGCAGATAACAAGGTTTCCAAAATTCTATGTTTACTTGAATGCTCAAATTCTGCTTGAAAGCACCAAACACTGTCAGTTGCTTTCCTTAAAGTAAGAGGCTCACTTTGTTCTTTTCCCAAAAAAAATTTCTATCAAATACTCAAGTTTTAGTGACTAACCACAGTTTGTCTGTCAGTCATTCTTTATAGTAAGACAGTGTGCCATAAAAGAAGCGGCCAGTTCAGTTCCAACTCAAATAACCACACAACTGCTTTTCAAGACAGAGTACTTAGGGATGCAGCATTATGAGTTTTCCAATTCTATCACACTAAATATTGATAAGACATATGCTTAAACATCCTTGGTGGTCCAGTGGTTAAGAATCCTGCCAATGCAGGGGACACAGGTTCCATCCCTGGTCTGGAAAGATCCCACAGGACCTTAGTTGCTGCGGGGCACCTAAGTCCCTGCACCACAACTACTGAAGCCCCATGTGCCCAGCTATTGAAGCCCACCGTGCCCCAACTACTGAAGCCCCCCAGCACCCCAACTACTGAAGCCCCCAGCACCCCAACTACTGAAGCTCCCAGCACCCCAACTACTGAAGCAACAGAAGCTCTACCGCAATGAGAAGTCCATGTACCGCAACTTGCCAGTTGCCCCTGCTCACCACAACTAGAGAAAGCTCACACATAGCAAAGAAAAATCAGGGCTGTGAAAAATAAAACTAAAAGACATGCACTCAAGGACTGCAAGTTAATAAACCTAATAATTTTCACTGCTCCAAAGACATGCTTAATTGAAACTGGTTTTTTTTTTTTTTCTTTTTCTTTACAACTATATCAGTTCAGTTCAGTCAGAGTCGTGTCCGACTCTTTGCGACCCCAAGAACCGCAGCACGCCAGGCCTCCCTGTCCATCACCAACTCCCGGAGTCCACACAAACCCATGTCCATTGAATCAGTGATGCCATCCAACCATCTCATCCTCTGTCATCCCCTTTTCCTCCTGCCCTCAATCTTTCCCAGCATTAGGGTCTTTTCCAATGAGCCAGCTCTCCGCATCAGATGGCCAAAGTATTGGAGTTTCAGCTTCAACATCAGTCCTTCCCATGAATATTCAGGACTGATTTCATTTAGGATAGACTGGTTGGATCTCCTTGCAGTCCAAGGGACGCTCAAGAGTCTTCTCCAATACCACATTTCAAAAGCATCAATTATTCAGCGTTCAGCTTTCTTTATAGTCCAATTCTCACATCCATACATGACTACTGGAAAAACCACAGCCTTGACTAGACAGACCTTTGTTGGCAAAGTAATGTCTCTGCTTTTTAATATGCTGTTTAGGTTGGTCATAACTTCCCTTCCAATGGCAGTGGTGAAATCTAGTAGTTTGGTGACACTACGTTTATTTATACTGAAGTTACAGAAATACTGCTTTGCACCATCAGTGCAAATGTCAACAAAGAATGGCAAATAATGGTTTAGTATTATGAAAACCTTTACAGAACTCCAAAGGGTCTCAAAGAACCACAAGATTTGAAGTCAATATCCTAATCAAAGCAGACTACAAGAGTCTATTCTAGGGAAGCTATTCTAACCTAAACCATTTGAGCTAAGCCTGTCTGTCATCATTTATATGGAAGACAAGGCCACTGTCAATATTATAACCAAAACTTTAATTCTTCCCTCTCTATATCTTTATACTAAGCTCACCCAGCCTCTATTATTTATGAAGTTGGGGTTGTCACTGTTTGTATATAAGATCAACTCTGTTACAAAGCACCCTATTTCCAAATATTTTATTAATTCAAACATAAATTTTATTGACATGTCTCAGGTTTTTTTTTTAACTTTCGAGCTTTGAAATCTTTCTTCTAGTTATTAATATTTTAATGATCAATTCCATTCTCTTTAGATTACTAATTTTTCATCAGTTGACTCACATGCTTGAAATCATTTAAAATTCTCTAGTTTCTACTTGGGAGAAGGAAATGGCAACCCATTCCAGTATTCTTGCCTGGAGGATCCCAGGGACAGAGGAGCCTGGTGGGCCATGGTCTATGGGGTCGCCCAGAATTGGCCATGACTGACATGACTTAGCAGCAGCAGCAGTAGTAGTTTCTACTTGATGTGTGCTACACTCTTTACCTTTGAAATAGTTTCAGCAATCATTTAGGTTGTTGTACGGATGACTCTAAATTACGCACAAACAAATGAACTTCAAATCAGCCAATCATTAACTGACCTTCAAAATCAATAAGCTCATTGATATGACTTGCTACCGTGAGTAATCCAAGCCTTTCCTCCAGTCAAAACATTACATATACGCCCTATCTCTTCTTCCCCCTAAAGACTTCTTTTCAAATCACACCACCAATAGCACATCTTTCAAGCACTTCATGCACATCAATTCTAGAAAAGGGCCCTATGACATATAAAAACTGAATATACAATGAAAGACATACTACAAAAAGTATTCATTAACAGTCCTGCAACAATCAATTAGCTGTTTAGAAAGTAATCAAGCAATGATTCCCAAACAAAATACAAAACAGTGCCAGAGAAATTAAATAGTTATTTTAAAATCAAACTTAGGTTTACATATAAATCTTAATACATGATAATCCAGGCTTGAAAGCCGAAAATGAAAAAGAAATACAAAGACTGAGATTTGACAGCACAAAAACTTCATGTCAAGATAAAAAGCAAAATTTTAAATGCACATGTGTGCTCATATAACACACTCAAGGACCATTATTATAGCTGTTTACAATACCAAAAGGCTAGATAAAACTTATTTAATAACTAAAGATCTGATAAATTATGTACATCCAACAGAAAACCATTCAACTACTTAAAAAAAATAATCCAAATATACACAAGTACAAAATCTCAGTGAGTCCTAGTCTGACCACCTTAATTGAAATTTGCACACTCCCTTCTGGCACTATCAATACCCCTTAATCCTGTCCAATTTCGTCTTCTTTTTCTTTAAATCATGGCACTTATCTCCTCTAATATTTTCTGTAATTTACATTTATGTCTTCCCCCAGGAAAATAAAACCTCCAAAAAACAAAGTATCTTCATCTATTCATTCATTTATCTTAAGCATCTAGAACAGTGCCTGGTGTAAGACAGGTTCTAAAAAGTTTATCTGTTAAATAAATACCCAAAAAAACAGATACAGTTGATCTTAACTAGATCTTAACTAGAGAACTGAAAATCAATGGTAGAAGGGATTTTTTTTTTTTTTTTTTGGTAACTAAAGAGTAATTTTTTACACATACTGCAAAATAAAACAAAGATGTACTATAAAACTGCAGGAAAAAAAAAGTTGGTTCTTGGAGAGACTAATAACTTGGAGAAATTCCAAAAACACTGATCAAAAGAAGAAAAATGTTACAAACTGTCAATCTCAGATGCACAGGTGAATAAGTTTGAAATTAATAAAGACTAATAATCTAAGAAAATATATGAAAAGATAAAGTTGGAATTTAGTCATAAAATTGGAATGATTAAAAAGTAACTGAATTTACAGAATTAAGAACTAAATATATAAGAGTAACAGCAGACTAGGTATATTTTTAAAAACCTAATAAATGGGCAACTGCCATAGAAAGCATCTTTACTAAAGCATTAAGGAGAAAAAAAGGATAGAATATAGAGAAAAGAGCATATAAAATAATGGGATAATTTTTTCAAATGTGGTATTGGAGAAGACTCTTCAGAGTCCCTTGGACTGCAAGGAGATCAAACCAGTCAATCCTAAAGGAAATCAATCCTGAGTATTCAGTGGAAGGACTGATGCCGAAGCTGAAGCTCCAATACTCTGGCCACCTGATGCAAAGAGATGACTCACTGGAAAAGACCCTGAAGCTGGGAAAGATAGAAGCCAGGAAGAGAAGGGGACGCCAAAAGGATGGGATGGTTGGATGGCATCACCAATTCAATGGACATGAGTTTGAGCAAGCTCCAGGAGATGGTGAAGGGCATGGAAGCCTGGCACGTTGCAATCCATGGGGTTGCAAAGAGTGAGACGTGACAGAGCGACTGAACAACAAAGGTGGCAGCTAAGGAAAAGGAGGAAGAGAATGGAGCAAAGGCAAAATGTGAAAAGAAAATGGGCAGGAATTTCCCAAAGCTAATGAAAGGTATCAACCCCAAGACGAGAGACAAAGGAAGGGAAGGAGGGAGAGAAAAAGAGAAAGTGAAAGAGACAGGAAGAAAGAAAGAGAAAGAAGGAAAGACAGACTGCCTGCCTCACCTAGGTATTATACATTACAGAAGAGAGGCTAAAAACCAAAGACAAGGCTACATTTTAATAGCTAACAAAACAAAAAGGCAGTACCTTCAAAGAAATAATAAAAATCCTTGCTGACTTTGCAACAGAAATACTGGAAACCAGACAGAATGGGATATCTTTACATTTTTGAAGGAAAGTAACTGCAAACCTAGAATTTTATGCCTAAAAACAATATCCTTCAAAAACCAAAATGAACAGGTTCTTAGATAAATAGAAAGCAAATATGCTGAAAGTTGATATTTAGGAAAAGAAATACTCAAAGAGTTCTATAGGAAAACAAAAAAAGGCTCCCATAGAAAAACATAGAAATGCAGTACAAAGTAAAACCAGTAAATAAGTAAATATATAGATAAATCTAAATAAGTTCTAACCATATAAAGCAATACTGTTTAATGAGTACTGAAGCATAAATGGAAATTAAGGACAATAATGTAAAAAACAGCAGCTGTATAAGTAAAGTGTTCAAAGTTCTTAGCATTGTCAAGGAAGTGATAAAAGTATTCTGTGTAGACTGCAATAAGTCAATGATAAGTATTGTAATCTCTAGGGCAACCACTAAAAGATCAAGATTGTCAGAAAGGATAAAAAATAAAACACTTACAAGAGATATATCTTAAATGAAAGAACATAGAAAAGTTGATTGTAAAAGGATGGAAAAAGTTATACCATGCTAGCAACAATCAAACAAAAATTACGTCAGACAAGCTAGATTTTAAGTATTAATACCGATAATAAGGGGCATTTCCTAATAATTAAAGGACCAATTCACCAGGAATTTAAGCTAAGCTGATGGGGCACATACCCAAAAACATAACATCAAAATATAAACCACAGTAGGCTGGGAAACTTCAACACGCTTCTCTTAATAGTTGATAAAAGAAGCAGACAAAAGAAAACAAAACATTAAACATAAAAAGATATGACCAAGATTCATAAATATAATGACCTACAGAGAATCAACATCCAATAATAAAAGAATAAACATTATTTTCAAGTGAACATGAAACGTATCAAAACTGCTATATGCTGAATCAAAAAGGAAGACCCATTTCAAAGGACTGAAACCATTCAGAACAATGTTCTCAGGACTGATATTAAGAAATCACTAGACCAAAAAAAAAAACAAAAAACACAGCACTACTATTTGGGAATTGAGCAACCTATCTCTTAACTATTAATCAAAGGAGAAATCACAATGGAAAACAATGTATTTAAATGAATGATAATGAAGATAAGACATATAAAAAGCTATGACATACAGCAAAACCTATACTTAAGTCTGTAGCCCTAAATGCTTAAATGCTTATATCAAAAAAGGAGAATGACAATAATTATTTAAGTATTTACCTCGAGAAATTAGTGAAAGAACAAAAAGTCAAATTTCAAAAAGGCAAAAAATAGAAATGAACAGAATTAATGAAATCAAGAACTAAGGTATAACAAAACTTGAGTAAACAAATCAAAAGTTGGTTTCAGGAAAGATTAACTGAACTGTTAATTCTAGCAAAACTAATCAAAAGAAGTCATAATTTGTCATTTTCAGTCATGAAAAGGGAATCATAGGTTCTGCTACACTCTCATTTATCAAGACTTACTGCAAAAACAGACAAGTAAACCAAAAGAATAGAACTGAGATGTGAGTAATAGGCTCACAGACAGACTGCCATTAATTTATGACAATAATAAACAGGAAGAATATGGTGTTCAGTTAATGTTGCTGGATCAATGGACATCAATATTTTAAAAAGGAGGAGGGGGAATGGCATGTCAGGAAAGGAGGAAGGAGGAGGAGGAACAGGGAGGAGGAGGAAGCAAGATACAAAATTGAGATCTATAAGATGTATATCCAACAAAAGACTCAGCCAGGAAAAAGAACAACTCGAAATTAGGAAAGAGAAAGATAAGCCAAGAGAAAAAATGGTAAAGGACTTAACAGCCAAGTTATGGAGGTTATCCAAACAAGTCAGTCAACATGAAAAGACACACACCATCATTATTCATTACACCTGGAAGATTCCAATTAAAACCACAAGGGTTATTTCATCAAACACCCACCAAAATACTTTGTTACTGAGAATGCAAGTTGGGACAGGCACTTTGCAAAACTATTATCAAATGAACATCCTATGACTAGCATATCTAATCCTAACTGCATAAATATACTGACAAAAAAAATACAATAAAAATTCATAGCAGTACCATTTGTAAAAGACAAAACTGGATACACCCTGTCCTGTCTGTCTGTAGCAGAAAAGATAATACACAGGTTAGTCAGTGTTAACAAATACAAGCAAAGAGTGAAATACTGTACAAGCAACAACATGGATTATTTCATAAACATAACAAAGTTAATGAAGTAACACAAAAGAATGATTATATGACTCAATTTATAGAAAACTCAATTTATAGAAAATTTCAAAACCCCAAAATAATCTACAGTATAAGAAGTCAGTATTGCATTTATCTTGTGGGCAAGTGGGCTTCCCTGGTAGCTCAGCTGGTAAAGAATCCGCCTGCAATGCAGAAGACCCTGGCTCGATTCCTGGGTTCAGAAAATCCTCTGAAGAAGGGATAGGCTACCCTCTGTAGTATTCTTGGGCTTCCCTGGTGGCTCAGATGGTAAAGAATCTGCCTGCAGTGTGGGAGACCTGGGTTCGATTCCTGGGTTGGGAAGATCTCCTGGAGAAGGGAAGCTACCCACTCCAGTGTTCTGTCCTGGAGAATTCCACAGACAGTATAGTCCTTAGGGTCACAAAAAGTCAGAAACAACTGAGCGACTTTCACTTTGGACAAGTGATATGGGTATTAGACTGGGACACAAAAGGACTTCTAGGATGCTGGTAACAGATATTATTAGCAAATAATATTAGCAAATCATTAATAGCAAAAAATAATATGCATTAATACATATCATGCATATATAATACCTACTAATAACACTGCTAAAATTCATTGAGATTAAAAACTTACAATGCTATACTATATGTGCATTATACTTCAATAAAAAGCATACTTAAAAAAGTAATCTGAAATACAGAAAAACTCTTTACACTAAAACTTTAATATTAAAGGAGCACATGATTAAATACACATTTATACACAAACAATATTATGCAAATTAAATCTACATTATATACCTCATACTAGTACACTGTACAACTGTCCAGCATGCTGCTGCCTGCCCCCTCATCTATTATATTATCTTGGACTTAAACTCCCTTAACCTTCAATACCACCAAATGCTTGCACGTGTCAAGACTGTGGCTAAGTTTTGCAAATTTACATTAGGTTCTGCTCAATAGGCAGCCCTAGCAGCTGAGTCAATGGATGTCACAGAGCCAGGCTCTAGCCCTGTATCACCTGTGGTCTTCCTGTGACTAACAGCTTATGACTAAGGTCAGAGATTTGATGGGAATACATGCTTCTGCCTCTTTGGCATGTGTATTTTTATACCTCTCAAGATTTTGTTACCATTTTTCACTTTATCTATTAATTATGTAAACTTCAATCATATCTATCACTTTTAATTTTTTTCAATAATAAAAATGTGAATACTTTTACACTCATCATTTAGAAAGCTCTTCCACCCCCAAATTACTGTAGGCATTATTCTAAAACTCAGTTTTAACTTTCTTAGAAAAAAAGCAAGTAAAAGTGTAGATGTTATTTCAAAAATAACTGCATGATTTTACCCCAAGTGTTCCCTATCTTGTTTATATTATATTTGTATCATTGAAAATCAGGATAAACTTTCCTGTTAAGGAAACTTCCTCTTATCCCTGGAAATCTTAATGAGTAACACTAAAATATACATTTACTCTTGCTTCACTGCTACCTTATCCTGGCCACATATTATAGTATATATAAAAGGAAAAAGTTACATGAAAACCTGCTGCTTTGACTTAACATTAACAAGCCATTCACTTACATACTTAATTCATTTACTATTTCAGTATTTAAACAGGTTTCTGGTTTCTAGACAATTCACATCAGTGTCACCAGCTCCCAAAAGAGAGATATCAAATGTTTACCTTCTGTAAGAACCACATACAAACCTTATGTATAAATGTTTTACTAAAGTTTTTTTAAATAATTATAAAACATCAACATCACTGTGAATTAAACTGAAAAGGATAAAAGGAAATTTTCCTTTTCACAAAAAGAAAATTAAAGCATGAGGAAATTAAATAAATTTTCCAATACAGGGATTCACTAAAAGCAAAGAGAAACTCAAGTTTCCCAAAGACTAAACTATGGGTTCTTCCTCCATACTACTGTACCTCCCATATAAGCACCAGGTGGATAGAAACCTAGCTACTTGATATTGCTATGTTTGTTTCTCAAAGCATGCTCTACAAAGAATATTCATTAAGCTTGTCCTTAAGTTTAGGAAAAGCAGAGTTAAAAGGTTTGCTTAGTATATTAAAGACTAAGGAATCTTGTATTATGTGCATTCTGTAATTCCAAGAACACAGACCCAAATTATTTAACCATTAAAAATAAAGTCACAGACTATCAATTGCTATAACTGAACAATGCAGTGTGCAATTTACAAAATACTATGGGACACTTAAAACAGTAGATTCCTGTTGACTGGTTAATAATTACCCCCATTTTTTCAAGCTACTTTCTTTCAATGCTAAGTCTCTACCTTAATTCTCTAGGTTCGAGTAAATGTATTAAAATAGACTGAAAATAAAGCAAAACTTGCTTTGGATTACATTTGAATAAAAACAAAAATTCAACCTAAGATTTCAAAAGACATCTAAATATTTACGATTAGGAATAAAAATATTCTCAGAAGAACTTTTACTTTGAAAAATTTGTTCCCCTTACTTTGCTATCACCTCAGGTTACCATTCTCTTGAAGAATTTATTCTCCAAATTCCCATAAACCAAACTCTGATCTCATTAAAACTTTTAACTTAAAACCTCTTTAAGCCACTTGCAGTTTTCAATCAGGCATATGAGGAACTTAGAAGTTGCTACTCTGTCCTAGGAACAAGTAAAAGCTGAACAAACTAAAAAATCAACAATCTGTCTTAGATCCATCAGAGAACTGAAGCCATAAGGCCAACCACTGCCCTCAATATTGAGGCAGACAAGCAGATGAAGGGAATCACATCTTACCTGAGCAGAAATCTTCCCAGAGAACCAGCACTAGAGTAGGGAAACCTGAACTATGACTGACAAACTACTGGAGGCTCACTGTGGACAACTCAAAGGGTTTTAACTCCATTGTAAGGCAGGCCCAAGACTTTAGGAAGCGCTACCGGGTCCTCACAGCGAATATCTGAGAAAAACCACCTCAAGCTTTTGGAAGTTGAAGGGAAAGAAACCATTCTGAAATACACCAGAGCATTCTGTTTTTCTTAACAAGGTCCATCCTCAGGAGAAATTAATTTAACAGAGCTTAACACGCTAGGGTTTTATCAGGAGTCCCAATGCATCTGAAGGAAGGGAAATATCCAAGTCCAGTGCTCTATAAACATCCTGTTCAACCTATAGGGTAAAACAAAAACAACTGAGGCATTGAAGTTCACAATCCAAAGTCACAAGATCCACCAAAAGACTAAGACTTAATCGCAGCACTACAGAACACTTCCTCCCCCGCCTCCCAGACCTTAGCACTACATTATTAAAGGTTTATGTACCACAGTTACCTTTTCCCAGTACATCATATCCACTTTTCAACAAAAAATTACAAACATGATAAAAAGCAAAAAAGCCAGTTTGAAGAGATAGAAGAGCAAGTCCCCAAACCAGAGTCAGATATGGCAGGAATGCTAGGATTATCAGATCAGAAATCTTTTTTAAAAAACTCTAATTGGGGACTTCCCTGGTGGTCTAGTGGGTAAGAATCTGCCTTCCAATCCAAAGGACTCAGGTTTGATCCTTGATCAGGGAATTAAGATCCCCCATGCCATATGCAACTAAGGCCATGAGCCACAACTACTGAGCCCATGTGCTACAACTACAGAGAAGGCCGTGCTTTAGCAAATATGCCACATGCCACAACTAAGATGCAAACCAGCCAAAAATAAATATTTTTTAAAAACTAAGAGTTTTAATGGAAAAAGTAAATAATATGCAAAAATAGAATAACAAGCAAAAAATGTAAATTATACAAAAGAAACAATAAGAAATGTTAGAGATCAATAACACTAACATCTTCAATAGGCTCATTAGTAGACTGGAAACAACTGAGGAAAGAAACTCTCAACTTGAAGATATGACAACAGAAACTTCCAAAACTGAAAAGCAAAGAGGAGGAGGAGGAAAAGGAAAAAAAAAGAATATTCAAGAATTTAGTTGTGAATTTAGCATTTTTATTATTCCTTTCAGCTTTTCTGAAGGATATACATCACATCTTGTGGGCAATAAAGTACATTCTATGTGTTTATAAGCCAGTCACTTTGTCTAAGTAAACACAAGTACAAAGTAAAATAAAATCATAAAATAACGAACTTCATCACTATAAAATTTGCCACCTACAACAGTCCAATTCCTGAATATATTTATAAATTTACATTTTCAGTTTTAAAAAAAGACTTTTGAGAGCTCAAATTTTTAGATTTAGCTGTGAGACAACTACAAAAAAACATAACATACATGAAACGGGAATATTATAAGGAGAAACAAAAGAAAAATGAAAAGTAACATTCAAACTTCTCCAAGCTTGGATAAGGACTGAGAATTTCCCCCAAATTAATGTCAGACATCAAATCACAGATCCAGGCAACTCAGAACACCAAGCAAGATAAATGCCAAAAGAATTACACCTGGGCATGATGCTGTGAAAGTGCTAAACTCAATATGTCAGCAAATTTGGAAAAACTCAGCAGTGGCCACAGGAGTGGAAAAGGTCAGTTTTCATTCCAATCCCTAAGAAAGGCAATCCCAAAGAATGCTCAAACTATCGCACAATTGCACTCACCTCACACGCTAGTAGAGTAATGCTCCAAATTCTCCAAGCCAGGCTTCAGCAATACATGAACCGTGAACTTCCAGATGTTCAAGCTGGTTTTAGAAAAGGCAGAGGAACCAGAGATCAAACTGCCAACATCCGCTGGATCATCGAAAAAGCAAGAGTTCCCGAAAACATCTATTTCTGCTTTATTGACTACGCCAAAGCCTTCGACTGTGTGGATCACAAAAAAACTGTGGAAAATTTTAAAAGAGATGGGAATACCAGACCACCTGACCTGCCTCTTGAGAAACCTATATGCAGGTCAGGAAGCAACAATTAGAACCAGACATGGAACAACAGAATAGTTCCAAATAGGAAAAGGAGTACATCAAGGCTGTATATTGTCACCCTGCTTATTTAACTTGTATGCAGGAGTACATCATGAGAAATGCTGGGCTGGAGGAAGCACAAGCTGGAATCAAGATTGCCAGGAGAAATATCAATAACCTCAGATATGCAGATAACACTACCCTTACGGCAGAAAGTGAAGATGAACTAAAAAGCTTCTTGATGAAAGTGAAAGAGGAGAGTGAAAAAGTTGGCTTAAAGCTTAACATTCAGAAAACTAAGATCATGGCATCTGGTCCCATCACTTCATGGGAACTAGATGGGGAGACAGTGGAAACAGTGTCAGACTTTAATTTTTTGGGCTCCAAAATCACTGCAGATGGTGACTGCAGCCATGAAATTAAAAGACACTTACCCCTTGGAAGGAAAGTTATGACCAACCTAGATAGCATATTAAAAAGCAGAGACATTACTTTGCCAACAAAGGTCCATCTGATCAAGGCTATGGTTTTTCCAGTGGTCATGTATGGATGTGAGAGTTGGACTGTGAAAAATGCTGAGCACTGAAAAATTGATGCTGTTGAACTGTGGTGTTGGAGAAGACTCTTGAGAATCCCTTGGACTGCAAGGAGATCCAACCAGTCCATCCTAAAGGAGATCAGTCCTGGGTGTTCATTGGAAGGACTGATGCTGAAGCTGAAACTCCAGTACTTTGGCCACCTCATGTGAAGAGTTGACTCATTTGAAAAGACCCTGATGCTGGGAGGGATTGGGGGCAGGAGGAGAAGGGGACGACAGAGGATGAGATGGTTGGATGGCATCACCGACTCGATGGACATGGGTTTGAGTAAACTCCGGGAGTTTGTGATGGACAGGGAGGCCTGGCGTGCTGCGATTCATGGGGTCACAAAGAGTTGGACATGACTGAGTGACTGAACTGACTGACAGCATTGTCAAATTTCACAAAAGTCAAAGACAAACCTAGAGAGTAGCAAAGACTAAAAGTCAGTCCAACTTCTCAGAAACAATGCAAGCAAGAAGAATATGGAGTGAAATATTTAAAGTGCAGAGAGAAACAACCAACCTACAATTCTGTACCCTGTGAAAATACCCTTCAAAAGTGCAGGAGAAATATCTTCTCAGACAAAAATTGAGGAAATTTGTTCACAATTAATCTCTTTTGCAAGAAATGTTAAAAACTCTTCAGAGAAACGAAAAATGATATAGGTCCAAAGTTCAGATCTACATAAAGAAAGGAGGAGTGTCAGTGAGGGCATAACTGAAAGTTGTATTTTCTTATTCTTAATTAATCTACCAAAGTCCATCCCAAATAACAGCAACAATATATTTGATTAGGTATGCTTATGTACAGATCACAAATGAATGACAGCAATGAAACAAGCAACAGGGGAGAAAATATTAATATTTCATGGGGGGGGAGAATTATTAATGTTTTGTTATGGGAAAGTACTTGCACTACCTGTGAAATAAGAAAGTATTATTTGAAAGTGGACTTGAAATAGGCATAAATGTGTACTGCAACCTCTAGGGCAAAAACTAAAAAGAGTAAAATGAGAAGTATAACAGATATGCTAAGAAAGGAGTGAAAACAATCATATAAATGCTCAATTAAAACCACAAAAGGGAGAAAAAAATGTGTTGGACATAAACAAAAATAAGACCAAGGCAACAAAGAAAACAGCAACAAGTATGGCAGATAAATCCAATTATATCAATATTTACTTTATCTTTTTAATTTTTTTTAACACCAAAAACATTTTGTATTGGGGTTTCCCTGGTGGCTCAGATGGTAAAGAGTTTGCTTGCAATGTGGAAGACCCAGGTTTAATCCCTGGGTCAGGAAGATGCCCTGAAGGAGGAAATGGCAAGCCACTCCAGTACTCTTGCCTGGAAAATCCCATGGACAGAGGAGCCTGGTAGGCTACATTCCCAGGGGTCGCAAAGAGTCAAGACACGACTGAGCAACTTCACATAACTGATTAACAATGTTATGGTAATTTCAGGTGAACAGTGAAGGAACTCAGACATACAATATCAATAATTACTTTAAATGTCAACAGTTTAATATGCCAGTTAAAAGACGGACTGTCAGGGTAAATCAAAGAACAAGTCTCAACTGTTGCCTACAGGAAAGCAACTTTAAATATAAAGGTGCATAAAGAGATTGAGAGGCTTCCCAGAGCCTGCCTGCAATGCAGAAGACCCAGGTTCAATTCCTGGATCAGGAAGATTCCCTGGAGAAGGAAATGGCAACTCACTCCAGTATTCTTACCTGGAGAATTCCACAGAGGAGCGTGGTGGGCAACATACAGTCCATGGGGTCACAAAGAGTCAGGCACAACTGAGTGGCTGACTTAACACACACACACAAAGAGATGGAGAGCTTAAACTTTCTTATTACCAAAAAAAAGGAGGTAAAAAATGTGTTTAAGAAAAGAGAAAGACGTATTTTGTTAACAATTAAAAAAAAAACTGGAGTAATTACATCAATTTCAGACACAGCAAATGTCAGAGCAAGGAAAATTATTGAGGATAAGAAGGACATTACATAATGACACAGGGATCAACATTCCAAGAAGACGTAGTAATCTTTAGTGTTTACATGCGTAACAAAGAACATCAAAATACTGAGGGGGGAAAAAACTAATGGAACAGCAATGTGAAACACAGGAATTCAGTTATATTTGGAGACTTCAATGATGCTCTCTCAGAAATGGACAGACCCAGCAAGCAGAAAATCATCAAGGTCACAGTTGCACTCAAAACCATCAATGTAACTGACATCTATAGACTATTTCATTGAACAGCAGTTAACAGATTCTTCCCAAAGCCCACATGGAACATTCACCAAGACAGACCATTAGTTCAGTTCAGTCACTCAGTTGTGTCCGACTCTCTGCGACCCCATGGACTGCAGCATGCCAGGCTTTCCTGTCCATCACCAACTCCTGGAGTTTACCCAAACTCATGTCCATTGAGTTGGTGATCCATTCAACCATCTCATCCCCTGTCGTCCCCTTCTCCTCCCGCCTTCAATCCTTCCCAGCATCAGGGTCTTTTCTAATGAGTCAACTCTTCACATAAGGTGGCCAAAATATTGTAATTTCAGCTTCAACATCAGTCCTTCCAATGAACACTCAGGACTGATCTCCTTTAGAATGGACTGGTTGGATCTCCTTGCACTCCAAGGAACTCTCAAGAGTCTTCTCCAACACCACAGTTCAAAAGCATCCATTCTTCGGCACTCAGCTTTCTTTATAGTCCAATTCTAGCATGGGTAGTAAAAACATCTTAACAAGCTTAAAATTAGAGATTATACAACAATGGGATAAAAAAGGAATTAACAGAAACAGCTCAAAAATTCCAAAATGCTTGGAGACTAAACAACACACTTCTGAATAACAAATGCATCAAATAAGAAATTTCAAGAAATTTTAAAATATTTTTAACTAAATGAAAATAAGACATTAAATTCGCAGGATGTAGCATAAGCATTCCTTAGAAGGAAATTTACAGCATTAACTGCATAAATTAGAAAAGATATGAAATCAGTAGTCTAAGCTTCCATGTTAGGAAACTAGAAAAAAAGCAAATGAACCGAAAGTAAGAAAATAAACATCAATTAGAGCAAAACTCAGTTTTTTGAAATTGAAAATAGGAAATCAATAGAGAAAAACCAATGACTCCAAAAGCTGGTTCTCTGAAAAGACCAATAAAGCTAATATAAACCTCTAACCTGGCTAAGAAAAAAGGAAAGAAGATACAAATTAATAATATCAAAAATTAAGGACAGAACCTCATGACTGATTCTTTGGACATTAAAAGAATAATAAATGAACACTATGAAAAGTTCTACACTCAATTTGATAACCCAGATCAAATGGATTAATTGTGAAAAACACAATTTGCCAAAACTCACACAAGATCAAACAGATGATATAAATAGGCCTATAGTTACTAAAGAAACTGAATCAATAATTAATAACCTTCAATAACAAAGCACCAGGCCTAGATGAATTCACTGGTTAATTCTACAAAACATCAAACATTTAAGGAAAAAATTATACCAATTCTCTACAATCTCTTCCAGAAGACAGAAGAGAGAATAAAATTCCCTACTAGAAGTAGAGAGAATACTTTATGTTTCTGTGAGGCCAGCATTATCCTAAATCCAAAACCAGACAAAGACACTTCAAGAAGAAACTGTAGACCAATATCTCATGAACACAGATATAAAACTCTTTAACAAAATGCTAGTAAATCAAATCCAACAATATATTAAAATAATTATACACCATGATAATGTGAGACTTATTCCAAGTATGCAAGGCTGGTTCAACAATTGAAAATTAATCAATGTAGTCCACCACATCATCACACTAAAGAAAAAAATTATGAGTATATACATGCAGAAAAAATATTTGACAAAATCCAGCACCGATTAATGATGAGAAAACCACTCAAAAATCTAGAAACACAAAGGAACTTCCTTAACTTGATAAAGATCTCACAATTTTAAAGAACTTTACAAAAAACCTACAAGTGACATCACACTTAAAATGGTGAAAAAGCAGATTTTTCACCATTTTCACTAAGATTGAAAACAAGTCAAGGAAGTCTTTTCACATCACTCCTTGTCAATGTTGTACTGGAAGAGTTAACGCTTAGACAAGAGACGGAACTACATACAACTCACACAATTGGGAAGAAATAAAACTTCATTGTTCACATATGACTTAACTATCCATGAAGAAAATCCAAATGAATCAACAAAAACTCCACTAGAACTAATAAGAGATTTTAGCAAGACACCAGGATACGTTAATATATAGAGTCCAACAACTTTCCTATATACAAGCTATATATAACAAGTGGAATTTTAAACTTACAACATATTACAATTTCTTTTAGCACTACAAAAAATTAAATGCTCAGGTATAAACCTAACACATCCAAGTTATACATGAGAAAAACTACAAAACGTGAACAAAATCAACGAGGAACTAAATAAATGGGGAGATATTCCATGTACAGAGATAGGTAGACTCAATATTGTTAAAATGTCATTTCTTCCTAATTTGACCTATATCCTAGGGGATCCCATTCAAAACCCCAGCAAGTTATTTTACGGACATCAACAAACTAATACAAAGTTTATATGAAAAGGCAAAAATGACCCAGAACTGCCAGCTCAATATCGAAAAAGAAAAACAAAGTCAGAGGACTGACATTATTTGACTTCAAGATCTACTACAAAGCCACAGTAATCAAGACAAGAGTGTACTGGTGAAATAATAGACGAACAGGTCAATGGAAAACAAAAAGAATACCCATGACCAGATCCAGATTAAATATAGTCAAACTGATACTGGAAAAGGAACAAAGGCAATACAATGGAGGAAAGATAGTCTTTTCAACAAAAACAATCTAGGCAGACTTTATATCCTTCACAAAAATCAACTCAAAAAAAGATCACAAAACTAAATATAAAGCACAAAACTATAAAACTCCTGGAAGATAACATAGGTAAAAATCTAAACAACAGTGGATACTGACATGACTTTCAAGATACAACACCAAAGGCATTAATAATAGGTAAGCTAAACTTCATTATAAATCAAAATTTCTGACCTATGCATATACACTATGGAATATTACTCAGCCATTAAAAAGAATTCGTTTGAATCAGTTCTAATGAGATGGATGAAACTGGAGCCCATCATACAGAGTGAAGTAAGCCAGAAAGATAAAGACCAATACAGTATACTAACGCATATATATGGAATTAAAAAGATGGTAATGATAACCCTATATGCAAAAACAGAAAAAGAGACACAGATGTACAGAACAGACTTTTGGACTCTGTGGGAGAAGGCGAGGGTGGGATATTCAGAGAGAACAGCATTGAAACAAGTATACTATCAAGGGTGAAACAGATCACCAGCCCAGGTTGGATGCATGAGCCAAGTGCTCAGGGCTGGTGCACTGGGAAGACCCAGAGGGATGGGATGGGGGGGGAGGCGGGAGGGGGGATCGGGATGGGGAACACATGTAAATCCATGGCTGATTCATGTCAATGTATGGCAAAAACCACTACAATATTGTAAAGTAATTAGCCTCCAACTAATAAAAATAAATGGAAAAAAAAAAAAAGACAGACAATGTCAGGAGAATGAGAAGGCAAGTCACAGACTTGAAAAAAATATTTGCAAAAGACATTTAGCAAAGGACTGACAACTATTAGAATGGCCAAAATCTGGAACACTGACAACACAAATGCTTGCCTGAATGGTGAGCAATAGGAATTTTCATTCATTGATGGTGGGAACGCAAAATGGTACAGCAACTTTAGACAGCACTTTTAGGGTTTCCTAAAAACTATAGTTTTTAGCCACCAGGCTCCTCTGTCCATAGGATTCTCCAAGAAAGAATACTGGAGTGGGTTGCCATGCCCTACTCCAGGGGACCTTCCAGACCCAGGAATCAAACCAGCATCTCTACGTCTCCTGCATTGGCAGGCAGGTTCTTTACAACTAGCGCCACTGGGAAGCCCCAAAACTAAACATACTCTTTACCATAAAACTGAACAATTATGCTCCTTGGTATTTTTCCAAATGAACTGAAAACCTATCCATATAAAAACCTGTACATGGATGTTTATAGCAGCTTTGTTAAGCCTTAAGTTAGCTTACATGCTCATGCGTGCTTCATCACTAAGTCATGTCTGACTCTTTGCAACCCTATGCACTGTAGCCCACCAGGCTCTTCTGCCCATGGAATTTTCCAGGCATGAATACTGGAGTGGGTTGCCATTTCCTTCTCCAAGAGATCTTCCAGAACCAGGGACTGAACCTGCATCTCCTGCATCAACAGGCGGATTCTTTACTGCTGAGCCACCAGCGAAACCCAGAAGCTGTATTGGTAAGTGCCAAAATATGGAAGCAAACCAGATGTCCTTCAGTAGGTGAAGGGATAAATAAACTGAGGAATATCCAGACAATACAAAAATATTCAGCACTAGAAAGAGATGAGCTACCAAGCAATGAAGATACATATAGGAACCTTAAAATACATATTATTAAGTATAAGAAACCAAACTGAAAAGGCTATGTACTATAAGATTCCAACTATGTAACATTCTGGAAAAGGTTTAAGGTAAAACCATGGAGTTAGTAAAAAAAAGGAAAAAAAAGCTGCCAAGGGTTGCAAGTGGCGAGGGCAGAGGTGGAGGGCAGAGCAGAACAAGCAGCGGAACTATTCCCTGTGCTACTACAGTGGTGGACACATGTCATTTACATTTGTCAAAACCCATAAAAGGTACAACACCAAGGGTGAATTGTAATATAAACCAGGAACTTTGATAAGGATGTGTTAAAGAAGGCTCATCAGTTGCAACAAATGTGCCACTGCAGTGTAGGATGTTGATAGCAGGGGATGATGTAATGTGTCGGGACAGGGGATATATAATAACTCTCCGTATTTTTTGTTCAATTTTTCCTTGAACTTTAAACTGCTGAAAAAATTATTACCTTAAAAAAAAGCAAGTCGGAAAAAAAAACAATACCCCCCTTAAGCTTATCTACAAGCATTTACCATTTTATTCAAATAGCATTCCTGTTAATTATCTATCATCTTCAACATTAAACTCAACATCTTTTCTGAAATGCATCCTCCTAGCCCTTATTATCTTGAAAAGATCATTGTTAAAAAAATGAAACAAAGGGGTAAGGTGCTAGACAGAATTAACTTGCTGGCTGCCAAGGGACTTCACAGAGTAGCAATAGCCAAGGTGACTTCCCCAAGATCTGCTACTCAAATTCAAACTAGTCAAGTTTCAAGAGTGGCCTGGATTCCAGGTTGTTGATCCATCCTCACAAAGCTCACAAATGACTAAGAAACCAAAACAATTTTTCTATTAACAAAAAATAAATGCCTTCATACATCTCTTTCCAGCTTACTCCCCCCAGTGAGCCTGTTTAATGGGAAGCCAAATTATAATCACAAGACTGTGTACCAAAGAATGCCAATAAGTTTCAAAGCAATGATAAATAGAAAAACATACTAATCACCATTTTATAGTACCAGTACAACAGAGTAATAACTGATTCAGGTAAAAGTCATCAATGATGATTAAAACCCATGGGTATGCATTATTTATTAATTACCTTTAATAGCAAAATATGGTGAAATCTACCTAAACCAAGTTTGAACTTATATACATCATCAATAACACAACTGACATCATATGTCCTGGACATGATGTACCAATAACTCATGACCAATGGAGTATTCCTGCCAAGAATGTTTAACCTGAATATAATTATGAGGAAACAATCAGACAAATATAAATTGAGATATGTTCTGCAAAAGAGCTGTCCAAGACTCTTAAAAAAGGTCGGTATCACGGAAGAAAAGTTGGGAGAACAGTTCTAGATTAAAGGAAACTAAAGATACAACAATTAAAAAGAATTAAACAAATAGGTATAAAGGACATAGGAATAATTGAGGATATCTGAGTATGATGTGAGCTATTGCCTTTATTCTTAGGTATATGAGTATTTAGGAGGAAAGTGACATGATCTCTGCAAGTAACTCAGAGGTTAGTAAAACTAATATACAATATGTGGATGTATATAAAAAGATAGAAAAATAAGTGCACCAGAAACAAAGAGGTTTCATCCCTGGGCTCTGATTCCCTTGAACTTAGATGATCACTGACACAATCACCCTTAATAAATCTCCATTTCCTATGAGTCCATTAGACTATGTCACCTGCTACAACTTCCTCTTTAAACATGTCATTACCACCAACTGGTAACTGTCATGTCTTCCTAAACAAAGCATCTTTAATTCATCACATGTTCAAATGATATACTGTGTTTTACTTTTCTAAGAAAACAATTCTTGCCAAGTTTGTGTGATGAGATCACTGTCATTCCTTGAAAAAGAAAAAAATTTCTGTCATTCGGCACGACCTTCAGTAACATCTCAGCTATGCTCAGAAAAATGAATGAAGTTCGTCACACAATCAAGGAAGGGAGAGGGCACTCCACACTGAATAAATAGTAAATGGAGAGACAGAAATTAGCACAGCAAATTGAAGGAATAAACAGTATAGTATTAACAAAAAGTAAATACTGGACAATAGTGCAAAACGCCATAGTATGTCATACTAAAGCTTTAATTTTCCCATCTCAAGCCACTGGGTCAAGAAATCAGTAGGTCTCAATCAGTTTTTTGTTGTTATTGTTGTTTTTACATAAAGTGAAATAGAACAGAACAGTAAATAGTGCTTACCATTACTACCTGTGATGTACTCTGTTTCCTTAAACTTTTGTTCATGTTATATGTGTTTGTTTACACGTGTGTGCTGGGTCACAAATGTAAAATCTATTTCTTTTGGTGAGTCATGGTCAAAATTAGATTTGAAAGCCATTATTCCCTTAGACAACAGAGACTTATGAAACAGTCTCAAAGAGAGTGTACAGTAAAATCTGTATTTACAAAATCACACAGGCAGTAATATAAAGCAGTTTTTCTAACTACTGGGAGCCTCAAATTCAATTTAGCTACTCTCCACCAGTTTTGTTGTCTTTTTTTTTTTTTAAGTGGAACAGAACAGAGTTAAAAAGAAAGCAAAATGTATCAGAAGCAGCAATTAGAATTTTGGGTTTTTTTTTTTTTTTTTTTGCATTTACACACACACAAGTTCTGTCACAATGTACAATAAATTTCTTAATTTTTACTTAGATGAGATTAGAAAATTCTGAAAGCCATTAAAGGAGTTATTAGTTGGCAGAGAAACAGACAGGGAACAGGGAAAAATTAATGATTACTCCAACAGAACGAAAGGAAAAAAATGAGGGTTTGAAGCCACATGAGATTAAAAAAAAAAGCATGTCAGATTCTAAAGCAATTTAGGAAATAGAAAAGAACCATCATTGGAGATGATTACACGGGAGTGGATAAAGGAGAAAAAAGCAAACTAACTGAAATATCTTTTTTTTTTTTTTTTAAGTTTTAAAAAAGTAGAAAAAGACAGCATTATAATTCCACACATCTACAAGAGAACGCTCAGGCTCCTTACCATTGCATTTACAACACATGTCTGCTAGCTTTTATATTTCAAATTTTTCTTCCACTGTACTCACAGACCCTGCGCCCTAAGCAAATAATACCATTTCCATGAGAGTTAATACTAATTTAATAAAATGTACTATTTCTCCTCAGGACTCTAAGACTTTGTCTGATTTCTCACTCTACAATGTTAAATGTTATATTATCAAATTACATAGAATAGGTCCTTAAAAAACAGTAGCAAAATGAAATGATTAAATACTGTAAATACTTTTCACTTTTATAATTATTTCAAAAATGGATTCATGATGAAAATATTCTGAGGATAACATTCATGTATTCTAGTACTAACTAGAGGATACAGTCCTCTGTAAGTGTTCTTTATTCCTGAATTCCATGAATAGTTAATTTATGTAATGACTAAAAGAGCAAACATAAACCACATCATTAAGGAGTCTTTAACTGCAGGCAATGACAAATGTAGAGAATTCTATAGGATTCCAAAGAAATACTGAAGATTTCAATTTAATTTCTCTTACCATCACCTTACCATTGCTGTGAAAAAGTAAATAAAAATACATACAGTAACAATTGCACTGTAGATACCCAGATTAGTTTCCTTAGGCAGAAACTAAAAGGCAGTGAATTATTCCTAAACTCTCATACAAATCACTATTTAACATAGTAAGTAGGAATTTCCTCCTAAATCCATGCTTAGGCAGTTACCCTAAATCTCATTGTTAGGGTAAACAACTAAGATCCCTACATATATGCGATGGTGACCTTAGGTCACTTAAGTGAGATAATTTGTGGAATAATTTCTACACAATTTGCTCCTCAATAAATAAGGAAACAAACAATGATTTACTTTAAAAACAAAAACCAACCACCTTCTTTTCAAAGATAAAAACTTATAAAAAGAAAAAAAAGCCTATTATTGCTTCCTATTTAAATATAAAGAGGTATTTATTTAAATATCCCCAAGTGAGTGCCTAAAACAGAGGTATCAAAACTCCTTTCTCTAAGATAATCTTCCAAAATACATAAATATACACATGTATGCACCTAGACATATTCAAATATCTATACACATATATACTGAACTACTTAAACACCATTCACCATGTCTTTTAGAGGGCTGTTAGTCTATTGATTATCCCTCCCAAAATAAGTTCATTTTTCAGTTGAAACAATTTTTCTGAAGTGGTAAGAAAAAGCAAAAAACAGAACAAGACAGATGGTACTACAGTGGTTAAAAGTATAGACTTGGGGATTAAAAGCTTGCATCTGAGTCATTTGGTAGTTTTGTGGCCTGAGAAAGTTACCTAAAACTCCTTACCTCAATTTCCTTATATGTGAAAGTGTTAGCTACAGTTATATTTGGGAGGATGAAAATATACACAGGAATATCTCATTGTTCGCTACTTTCTTGTCCTTTGCAAATAATCATACCTCTGTAAGTACTGAAGGTTTGTGGTAACCCTCCATGGAGCAAGTCTATCAGCACCATCTTTCCAACAGCATTTGCTCAATTTATATCTCTGTGTCACATTTTGGTAATTCTCGCAATATTTCAACTTTTTCATTATTATTTTATTTGTTATGGTGAAACTTGATTATTGATCTTTGATGTTACTGAAGGTTCAGTAACATTTAATTTCTTTTTAGCAATAAAATTTTTTAGCAACAATATTTAACCAAAAATATATTTAATTAAAAAAGTATGTACTTTTTTTAGACATAATGCTATTGTACACTTAACAGACATGACAGTACACTGCAACCATAATTTTAACATGAATATATTAAGTAATAGAATTTTTAAAATTCACATGATTTGCTTTATTGCTGTGTTCACTCTGATGTGGTGGTCTGGAATGGAACTCACAGTACAATATCTCCAAGCTATACCTGTACATATTTGCTTTCATATATATGTTACATATTTATATAAAAATTTAATAGGAATTACCTTTGGCAATAAAAAAAAGTGACATTTTTCTTTGTATTTTCCAATAGTCCCCATTTTCTACAGTAAATATATATTAATCATACTAAGGGGACAAGTGCTTTCCTGGTGGATCAGACGGTAAAGAACCTGTCTGCAATGTGGGAAACCCATGTTCAATCCCTGGGTCAGGAAGATTCCCTGGAGAAAGAAATGGCAACCCACTCCAGTACTCTTGCCTGGAAAATCCCATGGACGGAGGAATCTGGCAGACTACTGTCCATGGGTTGCCAAGATTTGGACACAACTGAATGACTAACAACAACAACAAAGGGGACAAAGTGATTTTAAGAAACTACATGGAAAACACAATGTCCAAAATACAATAAAAATCACCCATCACAAGTAAGAACAACAAAAATCATTACTTGAATGAAAAACAGACAATCAACAGATGCCAATACTGATATGAAAGAGATGTTAGAATTATCCAACAAAGATTGTAAAGCAGCTGTCTAAAAATTCTCCATCAATTACAAATTCTCTTAAAATAGACAAAATTCAAGCCAAGAAATAGAAATTATTTTAAAAAATGAACCAAATGGCAATTACAGAATTGAAAACTACAATAAGAAAGAAAACTAAAAACTGTTTACATGGACTCAACAGTGGGAACTACAGGGGACAGAATTGGTGAATCCGAGGTCAGCTCAACAGAACTTACCCAATCTGAACGACAAGAAAAAAAAGAAAAATCATTGAAAACAACAAGGTCTCATAGATGGATGGGACAATAATGAAAAGACCTAGATCCGTATCATTAGTGTCCCATGAAGAGAAAGAGTAGAGTGAAGAATATTCAACAAATGGCTGAAAACTTCCCAATCTGGAGAAAGGTGTAAATCTACACATTAAGCTGAGCAAACCACAGACAGGTAAACCCACAGATGTGACAACCTGACACACGTACCTGAAAACAAGGAAGACAAAAATGGAAAGCAGCTGCACAGACAGGGTGCAGGGCACACACCCCAAATGACAGCTTTCTCATCTGAAACCACAGAGGTCAGAGCCAGTAACAAAAAACTTCCAAGCACTGAAAAAAACTCTCAACCATGTATTTTGTATCTGACAAAATTATCTTTCAGGAATTAAGGGAAAACAAAGACATAGCAGGCAAAAAAAAAACCTAAAAGAATCTGTCATTTGCAGACACATCCTTCAAGAGTGGCTAAAAAAGTTCTTCAATTGATAAAACAGGACTCTTGGCACATGAAGAAAGAAGAAAGGACAATGGGAAAAGCAAAAATATGGGTAAATAGACTCAATAGACTACCATTCTTCTCAAAAGGTTTTAAAATCATAATAAATGGATGAGGTAAAAACTGTACAGGCATAAAAAACTGGAGTTCATAAAAAACTGGAATTCACAAAAGTTAAACACCTCTGTTTATTAAAAGATATTATCAACAAAGTAAAAAAGCAAACTCTCAAAACAAAAGAAAATATCTGCAAACCAGTTATCTGAAAAGGGACTGATAATCAGAATATATAAAGAGTTCCCAAAACTCAATCAAAAAAACCTGATTAAAAAATGGGCAAAGGACTTGGATATTTTCCCAAAGAAAATATACAAATGGACAGTAAGTACATGAAAAGACGCTCAATATCACTATTCAGTAGAAAAATGCAAATCAAAACACAACGAGAAACCATTTCACACCAATCAGAATAGCTATTATCCAAAAAGAAAAATAGAAAACAGAAAATAAAAGTGATGGTGAGAATATGGCTCAAATAGAACCCTCAGGCATGGCTACCATTAAAAACAGCCTACCATGGAATATTACTCAGCCATTAAAAAGAATTCGTTTGAATCAGTTCTAATGAGATGGATGAAACTGGAGCCCATTATACAGAGTGAAGTAAGCCAGAAAGATAAAGACCAATACAGTATACTGACACATATATATGGAATTTAGAAAGATGGTAATGATAACCCTATATGCAAGACAGAAAAAGAGACACAGATGGAGAGAACAGACTTTTGGACTCTGTGGGAGAAGGCGAGGGTGGGATGTTTCGAGAGAACAGCATCGAAACATGTACATTATCAAGGGTGAAACAGATCACCAGCCCAGGTTGGATGCATGAGACAAGTGCTCGGGGCTGGTGCACTGGGAAGACCCAGAGGGATCAGGTGGAGAGGGAGGTGGGAGGGGGGATCGGGATGGTGAACACATGTAAATCCATGGCTGATTCATGTCAATGTATGGCAAAAACCACTACAATATTGTAATTAGCCTCCAACTATTAAAAATAAATGGGGGAAAAAAAAAAAACAAACCGGCCTAGCTGCTACTGAAAGTGAAAGTTGCTCAGTCATGTCCAACTCTTTGTGACCCCATGAACTATATAGTCCATGGAATTCTCCAGGCCAGAATACTGGAGTGGGTAGCCAATCCCTTCTCCAGGGGATCTCCCCAACCCAGGAATCAAACTGGGGTCTCCTGCATTGTAGGCAGATTCTTTATGAACTGAGCTATCAGGGATGATATGGCAATGCCTCAGAAGACAACATGTCAAAAGATACAGAATATGCAAGGCCAAAGAGGTGTTAAGAGGGAAAGCAATAGCATTAAATGCTTACTTTGGGCAACAGGTAAAGTCTCAAATCAGTAATCTTAAATTCCTCAAGAAACTAAAAAGAGGAAAAAAAACAAAAAAAACCAAAGCACATATTGCCAAAATAAAATAAACGTAACTTATATAACCATTTAAAAATGAATTCATAATTTTAAATCTGCAAAAGAAATAATAAATTCCAGGCTGAAATGTTTTCACTGAAGAATTCTACCAAATATTAATACTAATACGTCAAAAACTCTTCCAAAAAAAAGAGGAGGGAACACGTCCTTACCCCATGCTATGTGGCCAGCATTACTCAAATAATGAAGCAAGACAAAGATATCACAAGAAAACTAGAGAAGAATTTCTCTCATTAAGACAAAAATTCTCAACATACCAACAACGTGAGTTCAGCAGTGCTTAGCATACACTATACCGTAATGAGATTTATTCCAGGCACGCAAGGCTGGTTCAACATTAAAAAAAAAAAAATCAGCATAATCCACCACATCAACATGCTAAAGAAAAAAAATCATACGGTCACATAAACTGACTCAGAAAAAAGAATCTGAAAATATCCAACACCCACTCATGGTTAAAAACTCACAGTAAACTAGGAAGAGAGGCAATCTACCTCAACTTGATAATATCTATCCACTCATCTCAAAAAAGCCTACTACACTTAACATCATATTTGATGGTAAAAAAACACTTAAATGCTTTCCACCTAAGACAAAGGACAAAGCAAGGATGTCTGCTCTCACCACTCTCATTCTAAAGAATTTCTAGTCACTGTATATGACAAGAAATAACATAAAAATCAGAAAGAAAAAACTCCCTATTTGCAATTGACATGATTGTCTATGTACAAAATCCTATGGAATCTGTCAAAAGTCTCTTAGAACTAAAAGATAAGTTCAGCAAGGTCAAAGGTGCCAGACCAACATACATAAATCAATCCACATTTTTATATACTAACAATAAACATGTGGGAACTTAACATAGTAATATTAACAGAATTGCTTCAAAGAAAACCAAAAAATTAAGTACAAATTAAACAGATATAATATAGGATTACATGCTTTAGTCATGGTCTACTATGTACAAATCTATGGACTGTAGCCTGCCACGGTTCTCTGTCCATGGGACTCTGCAGGCAAGAGTAATGGAGTGGATTGTCATGCCCTCCTCCGAAGGATCTTCCTGAACCAGGGATCAAACCCATATCTCTTACATCTCCTGCATTAACAGACGGGTTCTTTACCACTAGGTTCCACCTGAGAAGCCTATTAATACAGGATTGATATATTATTAATTACAAAATGCTGATTAAAGAAAAAAAAAAAACTAAATAAATGGAGACATGCCATGTCAATACAGTAAAGATGTCAACTCTTCCAAAACTGATCTAAAGGTTTAATGCAATTTCTATGAAAATTTCAACAAAGTTTTTCTAGACATGAACAAGCCTATTCTAAAATTTATATGTAAAGCCACAAGTCTTAGAATAGCTAAAACCAAACTAAAAGGTGAGAGGAATCACTTTACGCAATATTAAGGCTACTCAGTTCAGTTCAGTTGCTCAGTTGTATCCGACTCTTTGTGACACCATGAACCGCAGCATGCCAGACCTCCCTGTCCATCACCAACTTCTGGAGTCCACCCAAACCCATGTCCATTAAGGCTACTACATAGTTAGATATCAGGAGTATGATATTAGCAAATGGAGACATATAGATCAATAGAACACAATAAAGAACCCACAAGTAAACCCACACATATATGCCCAATTTTATCTATGAAAGTGCAAAAGCAATTGAACGGAATTCCAATTCAATGGAAGAAAGATACTTCAGCCAACAGCGCTAGAGTAACTGGATATTTCTAAGTAAAAATGAAAACTGGAAAAGGTCAGTTTTCATTCCAATCCCAAGAAAGGCAATGCCAAAGAATGCTCAAACTACCGCACAATTGTACTCATCTCACACACTAGCAAAGTCGTGCTCAAAATTGTCCAAGAAAGGCTTCAACAGTATGTGAACTGAGAACTTCCAGATGTTCAAGCTGGATTTAGAAAAGGCAGAGAACCAGAGATCAAATTGCCAACATCCATTGGGTCATCAATAAAAGCAGGAGAGTTCCAGAAAAACACCTACTTCTGCTTTATTGACTAGGCCAAATCCTTTGACTGTGTGGATCACAACAAACTATGGATAAATTCTTGAAGAGCTGGGAATACTGGATCACCTTAACTGCCTCCTGAGAAATCTGTATGCAGGCCAAGAAGCAACAGTTAGAACAGGACATGGAACAACGGACTGGTTCCAAATTGGGAAAAGAGAACATCAAGACTGTATATTGTCACCTTGGTTATTTAACTTATATGCAAAACACATCAAGCAAAATGCCAGACTGAATGAAGCACAAGCTGAAATCAAGATTGCAGGGGGAAATACCAATAACCTCAGATGTGCAGATGACACAACCCTAAGGGCAGAAGGCAAAGAAGATCTAAAGAACCTCTTGATGAAAAAAAGAGTGAAAAAGCTGGCTTAAAACTCAAATTAAAAAAACTAAGATCATGGCATCCAATCCCATGACTTCATGGCAAATAGATGGGGAAACAAAGGAAACAGTGACAGATTTTATTTTCTTGGGCTCCAAAATCACTGCAGATGGTGACTGTAGCCATGAAATTAACAGATGCTTGCTCCTAATCTTCAGAAAGAAGAATGGAACTGGAGGAATCAATCTGCCTAACTTCAGACTATATTACAAAGCTACAGTCATCAAGAGTGTATGGTACTGGCACAAAGACAGAAATATAGATCAATGGAACAAAACAGAAAGCCCAGAGATAAATCCACGCACCTATGGACACCTAATCTTTGACAAAGGAGGCAAGAATATACAATGGAGAAAAGCCAATCTCTTTAACAAGTGGTGCTGGGAAAACTGGTCAACCATCTGTAAAAGAATGAAACCAGAACACTTTCTAACACCATATACAAAAATAAACTCAAAATGGATTAAAGATCTAAATGTAAGACCAGAAACTATAAGACTCCTAGAGGAAAACATAGGCAGAACACTCTCTGACATAAATCACAGCAGGATCCTCTATGACCCACCTCCTAGAGTAATGGAATTAAAAAGCAAAAATCAACAGTTGGGACCTAATTAAACTTAAAAGCTTTTGCACAGCAAAGGAAACTATAAGCAAGGTGAAAAGACAGCCTTCAGAATGGGAGACAATAATAGCAAATGAAGCAACTGACAAAGAATTAATCTCAAAAATATACAAGCAGCTCATGCAGCTCAATACTAGAAAAATAAACGACCCAATCAAAAAATGGGCCAAAAAACTAAACAGACATTTCTCCAGAGAAGACACACAGATGGCTAACAAACACATGAAAAGATGCTCAACATCACTCATTATCAAAGAAATGTAAATCAAAACCACAATGAGGTACCATCTCACGCCAGTCAGAATGGCTGCTATCAAAAAGTCTACAAACAATAATTGCTGGAGAGGATGTGGAGAAAAGGGAACCCTTCTACAGTGCTGGTGGGAATGCAAACTAGTACAGCCACTATGGAGAACAGTGTGGAGATTCCTTAAAAAACTGGAAACAGAACTGCCATATGACCCAGCAATCCCACTGCTGGGCATACACATTGAGGAAACCAGAACTGAAAGATACATGTGTACCCCAATGTTCATCGCAGCACTGTTTACAATAGCTAGGACATGAAAGCACCCTAGATGTCCATCAGCAGATGAATGGATAAGAAAGCTGTACATATACATAATGGAATATTACTCAGCTATCAAAGAGAATGCATTTGAATCAATTCTAGTGAGATGGATGAAACTGGAGCCTATTATACAGAGTGAAGTAAGTCAGAAACAAAAATACCAATACAGTACATTAACACATATACATATGGAATTTAGAAAGAAGGTAACAATGACCCTATATGTGAGATAGCAAAAGAGACACAGATGTAAAGAACAGACTTTTGGACTCTGTGGCAGAAGGCGAGGGTGGGATGATTTGAGAGAATAGCATTGAAACATGTATATTACCATATGGGAAATAGATCACCAGTCTATTTCAATGCATGAAACAGGGCACTCAAAGCCAGTGTACTGGGACAACCCTGAGCAATGGGATGGGGACAGATGTGGGACGGGGGTTCAGGATGGGGGACACATGTACACCCATGGCTGATTCATGTCAATGTATAGTAAAATCTACTACAATACTGTAATTAGCCTCAAATTAAAATAAACAAATCAAAAAATATATATACGCTTGCTCCTTGAAAGAAAAGCTATAACAAAATGAAACAGCATATTAAGAAGCAGAAACATAACTTTGCCCACAAAGGTCCATCTAGTCAAGGCTATGGTTTTTCCAGTAGTCATGTATGGGTGTGAGATACGGACCATAAAGAAAGCTGAGCGCCAAAAAACTGGTGCTTTTGATCCATGTTGTTGGAGAAGATTCTTGAGAGTCCCTTGGACTGCAAGGAGATCCAACCAGTCCATCCTAAAGGAAATCAGTCCCGAATATTCATTGGAAGGAATGATGCTGAAGCCGAAGATCCAATACTTTGGCCACCTGATGCAAAGAACTGACTCACTGGAAAAGACCCTGATGCTGGGAAAGACTGAAGGCAGGAGGAGAAGGGGACAACAGAGGATGAGATGGTTGGATGGCATCAGCAACTCAACGAACGTAAGTCGAGCAAGCTCTGAAGAGTTGGTGATGGCCAGGGAAGCCTGGCATGCTGCAATCCATGGGGTCACAAAAAGTCGGACACGACTGAGCGACTGAACTGAAGCAAAAATATGAACATCAGTTTAAACCATATCTTTCATTAAAAAAAGAAATCAGAATGAATCATGGACTTAACTATAAAACATAAAACTATAAAACTTTTGGAAACAATCAAAGGAGAAAATCTATGAAGCCCAGGCTAGGAGTTCTTTTTTTTTTTTTTTTTGCTCTGTAAGGCTAGTTCTTAGACTTGCCTCTAAAAGTGCAACCTTAAAGAAAGATATTAATAAATTTTCATTAAAATTAAAAGCTTTTGCTCTGTGAAAGAACTTGTCAAAAAAAGACAAACTACAGAATAAGAGAAAACATTCCCAAACCACATATCAGATGAAGGACCAGTATTTAGAATACATAAAAATTCTGAAAACTCCATGACAAACAATCCTATTGGAAAAGGGGCAAAAGATTAACAGACATTCCAGCCAGGAAGATAAAGAGATGACAAATTAGCACATAAAAAGATAGGCATCTATGTGAACACCTTAAATTAAAAACTGTGAGTAGTGAGGATACAGGGAATCAACACCACTCATGTATCGCTGGTGAGAATTAGAATAACATAGCTACTCTTGAAAACAGATGCAGTTTCTTATAAAAGTCAATATGCAATCACCACACAATTCAGTAGTTGCACTCTTGGACATTAGTCTAAAAAAATGAAAAATTATGTTCACACAAAAACAAACACTCATAGCAGCTTTTTTTCTCGTAACAGTCAAAAGCAGAAATACCCAAATGTTCTGTGATGAGTTAATGATTAAGAAACTGTAGCACATTCATGTCACAGAATACTACTCAGTGACAAAAAAGCACTAAGAATTGATACAAGCAATAACTTGGATAAATTTTGAGGAAATTGTGTTCAGTGATAAATGCTATTCCAACCCTATAAAGAAAGCTGAGAACCGAACAACTGATGGTTTTTGAACTGTGGTGTTGGAGAAGTGTCTTGAGAGTCTTGCACTTTCAAGGACTCTCAAGTCCTTGGACTGCAAGGAGATCCAACCAGTCCATCCTAAAGGAGATTAGTCCTGGGTGTTCCTTGGAAGGACTGATGCTCAAGCTGAAACTCCAGTACTTTGGCCACCTGATGCAAAGACCTGACTCATTTGAAAAGACCCTGATGCTGGGAAAGATTGAGGGCAGGAGGAGAAGGGGATGACAGAGGATGAGACGGTTGGAAGGCATCACCAACTCAATGGACATGGGTTTGGGTGGACTCCGGGAGTTAGTGATGGCCAGGGAGGCCTGGTGTGCTGCAGTTCAGGGGGTCACAAAGAGTCGGACACGACTGAGCGGCTGAACTGAACACATGTAATGAAACTCTGTAGATTTAAATGCATACCACACACACACACCGTACGTAGAACTGGTGAAATCTGAGTAAGATAAGTGAACTCCATCAATTGAAACTGACTCCTAGTTGTGATACCACCAGATGCCGCCATTGAGGAAAAATGGGTGAAGGAAACATCTCTGCATTATTTCTTACAACTAAATATGAAACTACAATTGCCTCAAAATAAGTTTACTTTGAAAAATCTGAGAGATTAGTCAATATTTAGGTAGATAGACATGGATGAAAGAGAAATATGGTTCTACTATTATACATGTATCTTAACCGTGAACAGTTAAGAACTGTGAACTTCTACCTATGAAGAAGACTTTATAAAGAATTGAGAGAGATCTCTAGGTCTTTCCCTTAGCTAAAGACAGATAAAATAAAGGAATGTGACAAATAACAATATTACAATGTTCACAGAGTGAATACAGAAAATGTACTGGAATAATGTTTCACTCACAGATATTCTACAGCCACCACCCATGGCCAAACCTAGGATCTTTTTGCACTACAATAATCAGACATGCATTTAAATGTTTCCCATCTTTCAACACAACTATAGCCAAAAGAGGAAATATAAGTCACTAACTCACAAAGAAGCAGCTAGTTTTTCCTTCCTATAGTGAAAAAAAATGCAATAAAAGAATGAAGGCCATTTCTCAAGCAGTAAATGTGCATTTAATCTGCTGCAAAATTAATCAAAGTCATTTTTAAAGACTCGGCAGGATTTTTTGATTTTTAAAGACTCGGCAGGATTACCGAGTGTATCAGTCAGTTCACAATGCCATAACAGAATTCCATATACTAGGTGGCTTAAACAACACAGGTGTTTTACTTTTTCACAGTTCTGGAGGCTGAATCCAAGATTAAGACTTCAACAGTTCCCTGATGGCTCAGTGGGGAAAGAATCTGCCTGCAGTGCAGGAGACACAGGAGGCATGAATTTGGTTCCTGGGTCAGGAGGATCCCCTGGGGAAGGAAATGGCAACCCATTCCAGTATTCTTGCCCGGGAAACCCCATGGACAGGCTACAGTCCATGGACTCGCAAAGAGTCAAGACACAAGTGAAAGACTACTAACACACACAACAGGTAGAGCTGGTTTCTCGTGAGTATCTCTCCTTGACTTAGAGATGGCCACTTTCTCACTGTGAATTCAAATGGCCTCTTTTCTGCGCACGTGCCCTCCTTGTCTCCTCTTCTTCTAAGAACACCAGTCCTAGTGAGTTATGGACCCCCCTTACGATCTCATTTAACCTCAATTATCACCTTAAATGTCCTCACTCTACAGTCACACCGGAGGTTCGGGCTTCAATCTATGAATTTTGGAGAGATATAATTCAGTCCATTATACCCAGTGATTAGTCAGTTCTAGATTATATTAAGTTTTGTGTGGGTACACTTCTATCTGTGTATATTATATGTACTGGAATGGGTAAGACAAAGGAACAAGCGTAGCAACTGCATTGGAAATCCAGTTCTGTTAGTTTTCTCAACAGTAAAAATGTGGATAATATCTATTCCCTCTATATAATTATGAAAATTAAATGAGACAGCCTATGTAAAGTACCGAGAATATAGTAAATGATTACTCAATAATGGGCCTCTGCCTTTCCACTTCCTTCCCGACACACAAAAAATCTTTAAACATTTTATTACTCAAATATAAATGTATTTGAAAAGTCATGGGAAATGGATTCCCAAGCACTACCTCGCTGTGTGACCTCCAGTCACTCCACCGGAGTCTGCTTCTACACTGGGCAGTGACAGTGTCCTCTATCACTAAAATGCTATTTATCTGTGCATATCGCTCTGATTACACAGTAGTTCTCTTATCCTCAGGGGATACATTCCAAGACTCTCAGGCATGCCTGAAACCTTGAATTAGTAAGGAATCCCATACACACTCTGTTTTTCCCATATACAGATACCCACGATAAAATTTAATTTATACATAAGGCAGAGTAAGAGATTAACAATAATTAATAATAAAACAGAACAACTATATGATATATTGTAATAAAGTCATGTGAATGTAGTCTCTCTCACAATGTCTTATTGTACAAGGTAACGCCTTTTGCATTTCAACTAAGCCCTATAACATACTGGTGGTAACTTTTGCAGTTTAAGGTTCAACAGCAAAACTATCATGAATTTCTTTTTCCTATACAATTTCACACACAGAAGATTCACTCCTACCACAGATCTTCATAATCACAGCATATGATTTCTTTTGTTTCCTATTAAGAAGAAAACTTTCAGCTTCTTTTGACATATCCCAATTGCCAAAATCACTACTCTTGCACTTTGGGGGCATTATTAAAATAAGGCTTACTTGACACAAAACTGTGATACTACAAGAGTTTTGATCTGAAGACCAAGAGAGAACTACTAAATGAAGGCAGGATACACTGGATATGATTACAAAGGTATGATTCACGTCTGGGGAGGATGGAGAAAGATTTCATCACACTGCTCTGAAAAAGTGTCAGTTCAGTTGCTCAGTCATGTCCGACTCTTTGTGACCCCCATGGACTGCAGCACTCCAGGCCTCCCTGTCCATCACCAACTCCCAGAGTTCACTCAAACTCATGTCCGTCGAGTCGGTGATGCCATCCAGCCATCTCATCCTCTGTCATCCCCTCCACCTCCTGCCTTCAATCTTTCCCAGCATCAGGGTCTTTTCCAATGAGTCAGTTCTTCACACCAGGTGGCCAAAGTTTTGGAGTTTCAGCTTCAGCATCAGCCCCTTCAGTGAATATTCTGGACTGATTTCCTTTAGGATGGACTGGTTGGATCTCCTTGCAGTCCAAGGGACTCTCAAGAGTCTTCTCCAACACCACAGTTCAAAAGCATCAGTTCTTCGGCACTCAGCTTTCTTCACAGTCCAACCATCACATTCATACAGGACTACTGGAAAAACCATAGCTTCCACTAGACAGACCTTTGTTGGCAAAGGAATGTCTCCACTTTTTAATATGCTGTCTAGGTTGGTCATAACTTTCCTCTCTAGGAGTAAGCATCTTTTAATTTCATGGCTGCGGTCACCATCTGCAGTGATTCTGGAGCCCAGAAAAATAAAGTCTACCACTGTTTCCACTGTTCCCCATCTATTTGCCATGAAGTGATGGGACCGGATGCCATGATCTTAGTTTTCTGAATGTTGAGCTTAAAAGCCAACTTTTTCACTCTCCTCTTTCACTTTCATAAAGAGGCTCTTTAGTTCGTCTTCACTTTCTGCCATAAGGGTGGTGTCCTCTGCATATCTGAGGTTATTGATATTTCTCCCAGTAATCTTGATTCCAGCTTGTGCTTCTTCCAGCCCAGCGTTTCTCATGATGTACTCTGCATATAAATTAAATAAGCAGGGTGACAACATACAGCCTTGAGGTACTCCTTTTCCTATTTGGAACCAGTCTGTTGTTCCATGTCCAGTTCTAACTGTTGCTTCCACACCTGCAAACAGGTTTCTCAAGAGGCAGGTCAGGTGGTCTGGTATTCCCATCTCTTTCAGAATTTTCTACAGTTTATTATGATCCACACAGTCAAAGGCTTTGGCATAGTTAATAAAAAAGAAATAGATGTTTTTCTGGTTGCTTTTTCGAGGATCCAGCAGATGTTGGCAATTTGACCTCTGGTTCCTCTGCCTTTTGTAAAACCAGCTTGAACACCTGGAAGTTCATGGTTCACGTATTGCTAAAGCCTGTCTTGGAGACTTTTGAGCATTACTTTACTAGTGTGTGAGATGAGTGCGACTGTGTGCTAGTTTGAGCATTCTTTGGCATTGCCTTTCTTTGGGATTGGAATGAAAACTGACCATTTCCAGTCCTGTGGCCACTGCTGAGTTTTCTAAATTTGCTGGCATATTGAGTGCAGCACTTTCACAGCATCATCTTTTAGGATTTGAAATAGCTCAACTGAATTCCATCACCTCCACTAGCTTTGTTAGTAGTGATGCTTCCTAAGCCCCACTTGACTTTGCATTCCAGGATGTCTGGCTCTAGGTGAGTCATCACACCATCGTGATTATCTGGGTCGTGAAGATCTTTTTCGTACAGTTCTTCTGTGTATTCTTGTCACCTCTTCTTAATATCTTCTGCTTCTGTTAGGTCCATACCATTTCTGTCCTTTAATTGTGCCCATCTTTGCATGAAATGCTCCCTTGGTATCTCTAGTTTTCTTGAAGAGATCTCTAGTCTTTCCTATTCTATTGTTCTCCTCTATTTCTTTGCACTGATCACTGAGGAAGGCTTTCTTATCCTTCCTTGCTATTCTTTGGAACTCTGCTTTCAAATGGGTATATCTTTCCTTTCCTCCTTTGCTTTTTGCTTCTCTTCTTTTCACAGCTATTTGTAAGCCCTCCTCGAGCAGCCGTTTTGCTTTTTTGCATTTCTTTTTTGGGGTGATGGTCTTGCTCCCTGTCTCCTGTACAATGAAAAGTGTACACTTCTTAAAACTATGACTTGCCTATATTTGGACATTTTCATTTAGTATTTTGGGACTATGATCAACCAAGAGTAACTGAGATGGTGGAAAATGAAGCCGTGAATAAGGAGAGACTAGTTTAGCATCATAGGTTGTTGTTGTTTAATCACTAAGACATGTCTGACTCTTTTCAACTCCATGGACTGCGGCCCACCAGGCTCTTCTATCTGTTCATGGGATTTCTCTGGCAAGAATACTGGAAAGGGTTGTCATTTCCTTCTCCAGGGAATCTTTGTGACCCAGGGATAGAATCCATGTCTCCTGCATTGGCAAGCAGATTCTTTACCACTGAGCCACCTGGCAAGCCCCATAACATCATATACTGATGCTACAAAAGCTAATCAAATTTTCTATAAAACTTAAGTAAAAGAGAATAGTATAAAATTTCAAAGTCACCCTTTAATTCTTCCAAAACTATCCTCTAATTTGAAAAATATATTTGTACAATGTGTCAATAGGTTAATTTTATCATCCTGTTCCTATATCATTAATGCCTTATTGTCCAGCTAGATTGTACATTCTATTTCTTTCTGTCCCCCATAATGTTCCCTGTTTCACTCACAAAATCATGTAATCACTGAAATACTTAAAAGCCTTATCAGAATCCCACTGATGTGGTTAGACATAGTGAAAAGTTATTTGTAAATTTTACCTGATAACTATTTTTTATTTAGCCCAGAAGAGAAACACACTCCAGGTGATTTCAAAATAACACACCTACCATACATATATTTGCATATTCAAGCAATGAGCCATAACCAACATCCATATTCAGCATTTGTGGTTTAAAATTAAGATCATGGTGGTCAGAAGCAAAATATATTGTTGGGATAATTGGACCATTTGATGAAAGACAATTTACCATGTAGACCCTACATGGTTTTTAAGGAAAAAAACTTAAAAGTACTTGCCCTTTCTCCTATGCCTCCCCTAATAACTAGCACTCTATTATCTAATATTTACTTTAGATGAATAACATATGCAGTAGGCAGTTACTCTGATGCCCCCAAGAAACCAACCAAGAGTAACTGAGATGGTGGAAAATCAAGCCGTGGATAAGAAGGGATGAATTTAACATCATAGGTTGTTGATGTTACTGGTGCCCTTGTATAACCCACTCCCACACTAAATGTAGATTGAGTCACATGATTAGCACTGGCCACTGGAACATAAACAAACATGAAGAACACAGAGCATTGGCATGGTACATCTTGTCCTCTTGGAACACTCCCTATGGAACCCATCTGCCATGCTATGAAGAAGTTCAAGCTAACGGAACTTCTTGGCAGGGGGTGGGGTATTGGGACACAGACACACACACATATGTCCAGCTGAAGTACCAGATCTACAAGTTAAAAAGCTACCTTGGACATTATAGCCAACAGGTGACACATAGAGCAGTCCCCATCAAGTCTTGCCCAAATTTTAGAATTAAGAGCAAATAAATGTTTTAGCAACCAAGTTCTGGAGCAAAGCAATACACAACTACAACACCAGTAAATCAATTAGGGCAGTTCCCATTGGGTAGTAGGCAACCAAGAAATGTCAGCAGTAATAGTGGTCAATAACACTCTAAGTTCCATCAACCTGCCCCCACTAAGGTATTCTTTGGAGCATCTGAGCTGCTCTTAAAGGCAATTTTTTGTTTCTGTAACAGCTAGTAAACAGGGAACAAACCAACTGAAAGACCTCTTCATTTTCCCCTTCTTCCTAATTTAGCCCTGTTGGATTTTTGTTGTTGTTCTGTCTCTGTCAATAATATTTGCCTGGTTTCCCAAGAGACTAATCTATGATCGAGACTGATTCAAGCCTCTAGTAGTGCAGTGTATTCTCAGTTACTATAGGCACCCCCTTCAACCTACTCCACACCACAGGTACATAATTAAGAGTTCTTGGAACAAAAGCTATGACCAACCTAGACAGCATATTAAAAAGCAGAGACATTACTTTACCAAGAAAGGTCCATCTAGTCAAAGCTATGATTTTTCCAGTAGTCATGCATGCATGTGAGAGTTGGACTATAAAGAAAGCTGAACACCGAAGAATTGATGCATTTGAACCATGGAGTTGGAGAAGACTCTTGAGAGTCCCTTGGACTGCAAGGAGATGCAACCAGTCCATCCTAAAGGAGATCAGTCCTGAACACTCATTGGAAGGGCTGATGCTGAAGCTGAAACTCCAATACTTTGGCCACCTCATGCAAAGAGTTGACTCACTGGAGAAGACCCTGATGCTGGGAGGGATTGAAGGTAGGAGGAGAAGGGGACGACAGAGGATGAGATGGCTGGATGGCATCACCGACTCGATAGACATGAGTTTGAGCAAGCTCCGAGAGTTGGTGATGGATGGGGAAGCCTCGCGTGCTGCAGGCCATGGCGTCGGTCGCAAAGAGGCAGACATGACTGAGCAACTGAACTGAGGACAGATACTTTACTAAAGGTCAAAAAACTATACTCATTAATTCGTAATTCTTTTTTACCTGACAGAATCATTAGGCAAAGGTCGCAGGAATCAATTACCTCTTGTTCAGGATAAATTAAGCAGCACTGAAAACATACCTATTTTTCCTCTAAAACCTTACTGATCCTAATTATATAAATCTTATTATTTTAACCCCCATGACCATGTGCTCAAACTTTACTCATGCTATTTATCTTCAGCTACTTAAAGGTACTTAGTTTTCTGAAAGTGAAAGTTGCTCAATAGTGTCCGACTCTTTGCGACCCTATGGCATATACAGTCCACGGAATTCTCTAGGCCAGAACACTGGAGCGGGTAGCCTTTCCCTTCTCCGGTGGAAATTCCCAACCCAAGAATCCAACAGGGGTCTCCTGCATTCCCGGCAGATTCTTTACCAACTGAGCTATGAGGGAAGCCCACTTAACTTTCTACTAGATCGAAAACTCTCTTGGAAGAGAGACTCACGAAGAAAAGGAATATCTTACTCATTGCTGTATCTCTTAAGTTAAGCCCCTACTACATTGATCTCCTACTCATATAATATAGTAAAATTATCTGGTTATGTTCAGGTTCTACGGTCACTTTGTCCATACCTAATCTCTGAAATTCTCACTCCGGCTTTTATTAAGAAATAATGACCCACCCAGAGTTACAATGCAATCAGTGACAAAGTTAATGAACTCTACATGTCTTAGTACTAACATTTAACAATTATTTGACTTAAGAATGATTTATATTTTTGTAGAAAGAGTACGATGATTTTTAAGCAAACGAAAGGTATTCTTTATTTCTTTTTTCTTCAAACTTCAGGCTTGAGAAAACTTGCATCTTAGGTCCAGGGTAAGATCTAGTTAGCCAGACGCCACACAAATAATATCACAGGTGAAGCAGGCCTGGTGGAGACCACAGTTAACTGTGGAGCTCAGAACTTAAGTGGGGCAATCACTACTCAGCTAGAGAAAACTATTCTCAAGCACTAACAACAACCAGGTGAAGCCAAGTCCTGTGATTTCTCAAGTGATGCTAGAAATCAAGACTTCTTATACATGAAGTTTTCCTATTTTTAAAAGCGGCAACTAATCACTCAATGCTCCAAATACACTAAGAGCAAGCAATATGTCAACTGGATTCAGCCCAAGAGGCTCCTGCTACTGCAGGCTCATAGTTTAAAATCTCTATATGTAATAGAAGGTGGACTAAAGGGACTATACTACCTTACTGTCACCCCTCACCTCTGAAGAAGAAAGGAAGAGAAGAGGAGGACCACGAAAAGAAGCTCTATTATAATAAACGAAGTATCAGTGAAAAACTCCTTTAACTTTTCTCTCTTGGGAAAAAAAAATTATTAGCTGTTTTAGATACAGGACATTTTCTACATAAAAAATACATACAGAGAATATTTTTCTTTTAAAAATTTTTTCCTAAATTTTGCAAAAAAAAAAAAAAAGAGTATTCAAATAAATGTAATAGTTACAATTATACAAACTTAAAACTTCTGGCCTTAACCAAACGAATGAAAATGCTTAGTAATAAACACGAGACTAACGATTCACCATGCACACAGAGAAACAAGATACAAAATACTAAGAGTTTTATTATATTTGCATTGGTGTACATATTGTCACTTGATTCTTTTGTGACCAACATCACTTAACAACCTGGACACATGATTGAAACTCTGTGACTAGGGAACCCTAGTCTATCTAACAAACCACTGTGAACTCGAACCTCCTTTAAATCATGTAATCAATAACTAAAGTGACCAGTCACTGGTAATCATATATTAATTTAGCCAAAAAAAATTTCTTCAATACTTTTATGAAAGATTTGGCATTTAACCAAGTCTCTAAGGCTTTTCCCATTATTCAAAATTAGGAATTTACAGAAAACACTTGAATTCCATCTCTAAATGTGCTTCACCTGCTGAAAGTCTTTATAAAGTTAAAATAAAAAATTTGATGTACTTAATCATGGTAGACAGGCCCTTGGAATTCAAAACATTCTCTCAAATAGCTATTAGGATGGGAGTTCCTATAGAATTGGTAAGCAATTTAATGGTGATAAAATTATGTATTATTTGAGCTAATTTACTAAACACTTATTACGTATCAGTCACTGTGCTGAATACATTCAGGGATTTCTCATTAACCTTAAGAAGTATCATATGAGGGAGATACCATTATTACCCCATTTTACAGATGGGGAAACTGACCTTTGCAAGATCACACAGCTAGTAAGTAGCAGAGTCAGGATTCCAACCCAAATCTTGTCTAACTTCAGAATTTGCACACTTAACCACTACACTGTATTGTCTCCAGTGAGTCTAGGTTGATATCTAAGATAAAGAAAAGAAGGAAATTTGTACTTCTCGGTGGCAACTTTTAAAAAATATACTGATGGAGAAGGAAATGGCAACCCACTCCAGTGTTCTTGCCTGGAGAATCCCAGGGATGGGGTCGCACAGAGTCGGACACGACTGAAGTGACTTAGCAGTAGCAGTAGCTGTGGGCTGTGGTTCCAAAGTCAGCTCAGTTTTTAAATTTCCAAATTTTTTTTTAAAAAATTTATTATTTATTAAAAAAAAAATATATACTGAAATGGAGGATACTTTTTAGAACATGAACAATTCTCATATACACAGTCACACAAATAATATTTTTATTCCCAAACACAAATGATGAAAATCTCACAATGGACTGCTCACAAATAATTTTTCTTAGGTTCTCATTTATATTTATTAAAAATTTAATTGGAACAATACGTTTTCTGCTCATTTCTGCGGTGAACCTAAAACTCCTCTACCAAATAAATTCTATTTTTAAAAAACCTTAGAACTGCAACACACTAAACATGCCTAATTCAATTTAGTTAAGAACTGGCATAAGACTATATTCTTTCATTATGAAAAGCTGAACTTTATCATAACCACAGGGCCCTTAATACTTAAGTCGTTTTGAAAAAAGGCTTGAAGATGTGTAAACAGTGCTGTAAATTTTGAATTTTTAATACTTTCAGAACACCTTCAGAGAAGTCTGCAATATGCAGATAAGAAATGATAAGCTGAAATTAAATTAGACAAAAATTGAACTCATGATGAACAATATAAAAGGAATAAAACACCCCTGTTCCATAGCTGACATAAATAAAATTTACTTTTCCATCAAAAGATGTATGTAGCCTTAAGTCAAAAACGTCTTAATTTGTTAAGTCCTTTCTAAATCTTCTAAAGAAGCTTATCCAAAAAAAGAAAAGAAAAAACCATACACAGACACAAAAAACACCTTCAACTGTCTAGAGTTATTGTCAACACAGGAATCAAATCTTTCCTCCTCTGATACTTCACCAAGGTTGTCAAAATTCTAAACGACAATTACGACAGATATGAGGGATCTATAAAACAAGTTTTGCCTACTGCCCATCAACATGTTCCTCTCAAGATCCAAACCTAAGTTCACTTATGAAGAGAACAAGGGGGAAGGTACTACATATATAAAAGTCATTTGTCCTGTATATTCTGCAGAAGATTGTCAAGATTAATTTTCAAATAGAATACTGTATTTGCCACCAACAAAAGGTGTTGAAGGGAAGCACAATATTAATTTTAGTTCGCTTCAATACTGTACTTACAAAGTTTCAACTTACAGAAGAATTATACTAGTATATTAGTAAATGGGAATTCTACTGCACATGTTAAATATTGTTGGACTACAAGCCCTTAACCACACCAGTAATTAACAGAACTTTCCTTTCTCGCTGACCCACGTTTTCAAAAGCAATCCAAAGACTTCTGCATCGCAATGCTTTCAACAGCCAGAAGCTGGGAAATGCAGGGCAACAAAAACAAAGCAATCCGACCAAGGCATGTTTCAAACAATACTAGCACGATACTCATTCAAATATTCAAAGCTTCTCACTAATCGTCTAGCTTCAACAGGGAACGCAACCAGGTTAATACAGACTACAACTGCCTCGGTAGCTGCAAACTCAGCTGAATCCCAGGACACCACCTCAATCTGCAAGGGACAGAACTATATCCGGTTCTCCCTGAATACACATTTTCCCATGCTTCCCATCTTGAACACTTTACATCTTCCCAGAGGAGCAATAAATACACCAAGACGCCAGGGAGTGTGCCTGTAGGGAAGATGAGTGATCAAATTAAATCCGTACGCACGGAACCTTGAGCTTCAAAACTTTTTCTGAACGAGTCACAGCTGAAAGCACTACGAGTCACAGCTGAAAAGAACGAGACCTGTTTTTCCTATTTCTTTCCGAGGAGTCAGCTTCCCCCAAAACGCCGGTCTTGACTTACTGGTTAGTCGGAGGAGCGGTCAGCGGGATGGCCACCTCTTCCTCCTCGTATTCTGGTCCATCCAGAGAGTCGCCTTCGTCCACTGTTCCCAGGCCAGCGCCCAAAGAGGGCAACTGAGGAGGCGGCGGCGGCAGAGGAGGGAATCCGCCGCCGGCCCCGAAGGTCTCAGCGGGCAACGAAGTGGTCCCCTTGGCGACAGCCATCTCCCCGCCCGGTGCGGCGGCGGCGGCGGCGACACCAGCCACGCCGGCGGCAGCGCCTCCGGCTGACAGTCCGGGTCCCCCCGGAGCCCCCGCCACAGACCCGGGTCCCAGGAAGCCTGACCCCAGAGCGGCTCCGCCACCCAAAGTCGCGGCCACGCCGGCCTCCGCCAGCCCAGGAAAGGGGGCGGCGGCGGTCACGGGCAGGGCCGCGGGGATCTTCACCCGACACGCCGCCGGGTAGGCACCCGAGGCCGCGGCCGCGCCGCCTCCCGCTGCCCCGGCGGTGACCGGGCCGCCCTCCTCACCGCCGGCCTCGGCCGCCATCATGTTGAAGCCCGCTCTACGCGGCCCTACCCTGCCCGCCCGGGAGCCCCCAGGGGCCACCAGGCCCGGGCTCCGAGCCGCCCCACCCAGGCGCGTCCCCTCTTCAGCTCCCCGGGCGGAGGAAACAACAACAAAAGGAGAAAGCCCGCCGCCGCCGCGCCCCCTCTCCGGGCCACAGCCCAGGCTCGGGAGCTCCCCGGGTTACGGGAAGAGAAGTGGGCAAAAAAACCCCAACGCCTGCACAAACGCCGCCCAAACCTTCACCTTCCACACCCACACTCGCGCGCGCGCGTACACACTCACACACACACACATGCACAGAAGCGAAAAACTTCCTGGCTGCACTAAAGAGGAAGGGAAGCGAGGTGGGGGGGGGGGGAAGCGGCTTGAGGCGGCTGCTGCTCCCTCAGCCGCCGCCGCCGCCGCCACCGCTTCTTCACCACCCCAGTTCCGGCCACCCCCACCGCAACCACCACCGCTGCCGCTGCAGGGGCTGGGGCCACTGCAGCCGCCTCATCCTCCACCGGGCTGAGGCGGGAGGGGTGGGGAGAAAAAGAGGAAGGGGGGGCGGGGTAGCGGGGAAATCAACCGAAAGGCTCGCAACCTGGAGCGCTAAGTGACATCGACGAGAGAAAGGAAGGCGGGGCACGGGAGGAGGGGCGGAGGGAAGGAAGGGCGGGGAAGGAGGGGCGAGAGGGCAGCTTCTGCGCAGGCGCACTCCCCGCGCGGAGGCGGCGGGTTGGGGTGGGGAGAGTTTCATTCGGCCTGGAGGAGAGAAAGGAAGACTGGAGGGAAGGAAGCGGCGGGGACGCGCGGTGTGCGGCTGCGTTCGCTGTCCCGAGCCGAGGAGAGCGCGAGGCGGCGCGAGCCGGTGGGGGAGCGCGTGGCGGCGCGGCTGCCTCGCCGGTTGGTGTGGCCGGTGGCGCGCGCATGCCTGACTGAGCTTTGTCTGAGAGGCGCGTTAGGCGGCGGAGGGGAGGAGTGGGTCCCCAGCACGCGGCCGCTCAGCGCGGTAAAAAAAACTGTGAGCGACGAGGAGGGGTTCTTGAAGAGGGAGGACGAAGGAGGGAAAGAGAAAGGAAGATGCGGCGAAGCCAGTTCCTCGCTTCCCGACCGGTAGAGCGGACCCCGTGGTCGGCGTCGCAGAAACCCGACGGCCGAGGCCCGCGGGGGTGGCGGTGGGAGGGGTACCTGCTTGGAAGTCCGAGAGAGCCCTGTTAGTGTTACGTTCTCTTTTCATTATATAGATGACTATATGACTATTTCAAGCTAAAAAAATAAAATGAAAATTTTAAAAATAGGTTCTAAGACTCAGAAGAGAATGAAATGGATAACAGGGGAGACATATGGGGAGGGCTAAGAATTTTAGTAGAATCGGTTGTGAGTCGGTTTTCTGTCACTGTATGCGTTTTGTTGTCTTCTCCGACTCTCCCTGTATTCTTTTTTTCTTTATTTTCCCTTTTTTCACACCCACATACACTACCTTTGCCATTGCAGGTCTGTTGGGTATAATGAGGTGTGGAGAGGAAATGTGCCCCAGACAACGCTAATCAATGCACTTTTTTCCCCGCAAAACACAAAACATGGCAGGGCACACTCCACGGTACACGTGTGAATGTACAGAGCAGTTTCAACCGGCAAATGTCAAGAAGGAGCCAAAGCGTCAGTTACAATTATGTATGCTCAAAAATAATAAACTGAAATTTCACCCTTTATATATCCAAAGACAGTGGGTTTTGTCTTTTATAGTGGAATATGTATAAAAGTGTGCTCCCCTGGTAGCTCAGCTGTAAAGAATCCGCTTGCAATGATAGAGACGGAAGTTCGGGAAGATCCGGAGAAGAAAATGACATCCCATTCCAGTGTTCTTGCCTGGGAGGAGGGAAGAACACATGGACATCACGTGGACAGAAGAACCTGGCCGGGTACAGTCTATGGGGTCGCAAAAGGGTGGGACACAATTGAGAGACTCAACAACAAATGTATAAAGGTAGGTGGAGGAATCATTTCCATTTTTTTTGAAATTCCAATATCTGTGATCATATATTTTCCTTTTATTTTGCATTCTCCTAGGAGGAATCTCACATTAAATACCATTAATCTTTGAGATTAATATTTTCTCTGCTAAGGGTAATAGTCAAACCCACAAGAAGCACATGGAGGATGGGAAGGGGCTGTGTAACAGAGGCCAAGGGAAAAGGAAAGAAAACTAGAGGAGGTGGCAAGGTGCACACAAGATGTTTTCCATTAGAAATGTCTATTTCTATAAGTGTGGTTGCCAAATCAATGAGAATGTAATTAGTAGTAATCCTAAGGACTCCATTCTTCTTGCCTCTTAACTCAGTAGGGTGAGTAGAGGACTGACTAATCACAATAATAATCTCAGACCAGCAATATCCCAGGAACCTGTTAGACATGCAAATTCTTAGACCCCCACCGCAGACCCTCTTGAATCAGAAAAATGCAGTACTCTTGTTTTAATGAATTCTCCAAATTTGCACATTTATGTTTAAGAACCAATATACTATGCTAAATAAGAAAAAGATATGCAACACCATCATCAGCCTCTGAACATAAGACATTGGACTGGCAGGTAATCACCAGCTCTGGGTTAACACACAGCATAGGTATTCTGCCTGAGATTCCAGGTCAGACTCACTAATTTGCAGAATTACATCCATTCCCTTTTCTGGAAATTCTTTAGCATCTAAAGGTCAATATTTAATGCAGTCCAACACCAATTACATACCGATGTATACTATTTTCTAGTTACTACATTGCAGACACAACTTGTAGTCTAACCTACTGCCTAACCTAATGCTAGGCATCTTTGTCAATTGCTTTGAACAGGTCTCCATTCTTTTAAAAATTACTAGATTAGATCAGCTCACATCTTTAGACATCAGTTGCTCAACAAGTGGGAGAGATCTACTCTATGTATATATCAACCTAATACCAGTGTCTTAACATTATATTCAGTCTTAGAGTACTGTTGTCTTTTCCATCTAAAGAGATTACCACACATTTCTGATGAGATATTTTCAAATTTTTTACACATTCTTTTTATTGGAAAGATCTAGGCCTTGATCTTTACTATTCTTTGTGTACTCCCTTTAATCAGTCTTCTGTCTTCAGTGACTTATTTTTTCCAAAAAAGGCTAAATGTTTTGCTCTTTATTTTTTTCTATTGCCTTTTTTCTTCTTCTATTCACCTTGACCTCTCCGTCTTTCATTTATAGTCTCTACAGTTTAATTTTTTTCTGCTAATTTCTCCCTCAATTTCTACCTCTGTGTTTCCCTTTCCTTTTCTTCCAAGTCCCTGAATTTCCTGACATAGATAATGTACTACTTGAAGTTTCATAAGTCAAAAACTGAAGAACATTTTTTAAAAAATGATATATTTATTTGGAGAGAGGCATTAAGGGTTTCTGCAGGGACTGATGTTAGGTGTGGTGTTATGTAACATTAGTTAACAAAGGGAAGTAAACAGTCTGCTAATTAAATTCACAGATAATATTAAACAGGGAGGCACTGAGAAACAGAACAATATACAAAAAGAGGAAAATTCCAAATAGCTTTTACTCTTAGTAAAACAATCTTTGATATCTGTGATTTGAGAAAAGTTACTCTGGATATAGAATTAAACAGCATTTAATGAAGAATAAATAATAGATGGCAAATAGATGGGGAAAAAAGTGGAAACAGTAACAGATTTTCTTGGGTTCCAGAATCACTGGAAATGGTGATGCAGCCATGAAATTCAGAGACTCTTGCTCCTTGGAAGAAAAGCTATAACAAACCTAGACAGAGTATTAAGCAGCACAGATATCACCTTGCTGACAAAAGTCTGTATTGTCAAAGCTATGACTTTTCAGTAGTCATGTATGGATGTGCGAGTTGGACCATGAAGAAGGCTGAGCACTGAAGAATCGATGCTTTTGAACTGTGGCTGGAGAAGACTTGAGAGTTCCTTGGACTGCAAGGAGATCCAACCAGTCAATCCTAAAGAAAATCAACCCTGAATATTCATTGGAAGGACTGATGCTGAAACTGAAGCTCCAATACTTTGGCCATTTAATGCGAAGAGCCGACTCATTGGAAAAGACCCTGATGTTCAGAAAGATTTGAGGGCAAGAGGAGAAGGGGGTGACCGAGGATGAGTTGGCTGGATGGCATCACTGACTCAATGGACATGAGTTTGAGCAAGCTCTGGGAGATGGTGAAGGACAGAAAAGCCTGGCATGCTGCAGTTATGGGTTCCCAGAGTCATAAATGACTTAGCAACCGAGCAACAACAACAAATAATCAAAAATGCTGGGCAAAGACTTATGGGTAAAAAGAATCTGAACACTTAATTTTCTAAAAAATGAATTTGACTCATTCTGATTTTACTGGCAACTCAAATATGAATATAATACACTCTAAAATATGTTACAGATTTGATACTTGAATATGTGAAAAGATAACTGACTCAGTAATACAATTTTAGAGAATATTTCTGAGGGTAATACTAAACAAGAAGTGATAAAGAGCATAATTGTGTTTCATGCCCTAGTACACATTCAGCTAAACAAATAGGCTTCCAAGTTTCTGTAAATAATGTCAAAAGATTTCATTGACCTCAAAATTTTACTCCTAACCTCTAATATCCTTAGTGCATTTGTTGACCTCATCTTAAAATTTTCAAGAGCATAAATTTCCTTACTAGGAGATGTTTTGAGCAAATAACATTGAGGAGATATAGGTTAATGGAAATTGTTTTGATGAGAAAGTAAATAGCTCTTCAGAGATTACAGTATGTGGTATAATAACTAAATAAGCTTGAAGGAAATTATAAACACCATGGAGAAATTAAAGGATAGTACAAACCGAGGCTGTAAAACTTTAAAGAAAAGTATTAGAGCTCTCTTACAACATTTAAACTTATATATGGTTAAAGATGGAGCTTCCCTGGTAGCTCAGCTGGTAAAGAATCCACCTGCAATGCAGGAGACCCCAGTTCAATTCCTGGGTTGGGAAGATTCCCCTGGGGAAGGATAGGCTAACCACTCTAGTATTCTGGCCAGGAGAATTCCATGGACTGTATAGTTCATGGGGTCGCAAAGAGTCAGACAGGACTGAGTGACTTTCACTTTTCATGGTTAAAGGTGCTTAGATCGATTGGATTGAGAATAAATATCCCTTCTCTTGAAAGAGTAGAAAAATGTGTTCATTATTGTTTTTTATCTTTTGGTCTTTATTTTGTTAATTTTTCCATTATTCTATATCAGAAATTTTTCCCCTTCATCATTTTTAATTTGTTTTTCTTTATCCACTAGATTCCTCTATGTTTCCTTTCTGCATCTGGGTTCCTTTACATGATAATGCGCCATTAGAAGTAAAAGAAAAAAGGAAGTGGAATGGTTTTAGGGCAAGGGAAATGGGGGACTCAGGGTGGTGTGAAACTCCAGTTCACATTTTCCTCATAATTAACTCTATTCTTTGCCTCTGTGGCAACAACTTAACTACTACCTGAAACACCTGAAACAGTTTAAATACCACCTGAAACAGAGTCATGGAATCCAACTAACCTTTGGCCTCTTCACCTTAGGAATTTTGCAGAGTCTCTTAATTCTGATTGCTTTCTTGGATCTACTGGAGAAGCTCCCAGTAACCCAGTCCTCTCTAAATTTAGTTAGTACATCCAATACATAAGCCCCTTTAATACGCTTTAAAATAACTATACAGAGGAGGAGCCAAGATGGCAGAGGAATAGGATGGGGAGACCACTTTCTCCCCTACAAATTCATCGAAAGAACAGTTGTACATTGAGCAAATTTCACAAAACAACTCCTGATCACTAGCAGAGGATATCAGGCTCCCAGAAAAGCAGCCCATTGTCTTCGAGGTAGGACAAAATGTAAAAGATAAAAAGAGAGACAAAAGAGCTAGGGACAGAGACCCGTCCCGGGAAGGGAGACTTAATAGAGAAAGTTTCCAAACACCAGGAAACCCTCGCACTGGCTGGCCTGGGGGAAGTTTTCGAATCTCAGAGGGCAACTTAACTGGGAGGAAAAATTAAATAAAACCCACAGATTACGTGTGTAAAAGCAACTCCCAGCAGAAAAGTACCCCAGACGCCTGCATCCGCCACCAGCAAGTGGGGGCGGAACAGAGAGGAGTGGGCGGCATTGCTTAGGGTAAGGACCTGCCCGAGAGCCCTGAGAGCAATCGGAGGGAGGTTTTTTAAACTGTGCGATAGCAAGAGAGAGAGAAAATTAAGCGGCCTGAACACACTGCCAGCCGTTCGCAAAACAAAGGGACTGAGAAACTCCGGAGAAGAGCTAGCCTGCGGTGGACCGGCCCATCCCCGCTGGAGGTAGGAGGCAGGGGGAAGGGAAAGGGGCAAACTCGGCCCCGGAGACGGCATCCCCTCCCACACTGCAAACAGGCCTCCAGTTTCTATCTAAAGACTTCCTGAGATTCTGGATGGTCGACATCCGCCAGGAGGGTCGCGGCTAAACACAGGGCGCACGCAAGCCACCGGTGCGCGCAGAAACTGAGGCTGGGGCCTCGAAGGGGAGAGGGCACGCCACACCCGGGGAGAGTGCGCCCGTCAAGCTCCTGGCTGCCTGAGCTGCTCTGACCAGGGAAGGTACAAGACGCAGGCGCTACCGAGTCCGCACTTTGTGGGGTACCCGAAGACTGGAACCGCACGCAGTGCAGGGCATGCTCCATATAGAGCAGCTGGGAGCCTGAGCAGTGTAGACGGGGAAAGCACAGACACCCGTGAGCGGGGACAAACCCAGTGTGGCTGGAACACGGTGAGTGCTCCCCACACACAGCGGTATCTGTCTGCAGCGCCCCTCCCTCCCCACAGCAGGACTGAACTAGCCAACCTAAATAAGAGATCACCTCTGCCCACCTGTGTCAGGGCGGAAATTAGGCACTGAAGAGACGGCAAACAGAAGCCAAATAAACAAAGGGAACGGCTTCAGAAAGGACCGGTGCAACAGATTAAAATCCCTGTAGGTAACACCGACTACACCGGAAGGGGCCTATAGATATCGAGAACTGTAAGCTGGAACAAGGAGTTATCTGAAACTGAACTGAACCCACACTGACCACAACAGCTCCAGAGAAATTCCTAGATATATTTTTACTTTTTTTTTTTTTAATTAAAAAAATTTTTTTTTCTTCTCTCTTCTTTTTTATTTTTTTATTTTCTTTTAAAATTCCCTATTATGCCCCCATAGTCCCTAACTTTCATTTTCATATATTTTTACGATTTTATTTAATTAGGGGGAAAATTTTTTTGTTTGTTTGTTTTATTTTTCTTGTTTTTCTCTCTTATTTCCTTTTAAAGTCCTCTATTACTCCTCTATTATTCCTTAATTTTCATTTTCATTTCACTATAACCTTGCCAAAAAAAAAAAAGAGAAGCCCTATTTTTAAACCAAACTTCATATATATTTCTAAAATTGTTTTGTGTTTTTGTTTTTAAATATTGTATTTTAAAAAGTCTAACCTCTATGCTAGATTTTTAATCTTTGTTTTTCAGTATGTAATACAAATTTTGGACATTTAAGAATCCAATATTCAGTTCCCATTTTTATTCAAGAGTGTGTTGATTACTCTCTCCCACTTTTGACTCTCTGTTTTCTACCTCAGAACACCTCTATTTCCTCCTTTCCCCTTCTCTTCCCAATCCAATTCTGTGAATCTTTGTGGGTGTCTGGAATACGGAGAACACTTTGGGAACAGATAACTGCATAGATCTGTCTCTCTCCTCTTGAGTCCCCCTTTTTCTCCTCCAGCTCATCTCTATCTCCCTCCTCCCTCTCCTCTTCTTCATGTAACTCTGTGACCTCTCTGGTTGTCCCTCACGGTGGAGGATCTTTTCACCATTAACCTAGAAGTTTTATTATCAGTGCTGTATAGTTGGAGAAGCCTTGAGACTACTGGAAGAATAAAACTGAAATCCAGAGGCAGGAGACTTAAGCCCAAATCCTGAGAACACCAGAAAAATCCTGACTAAACGGAACATTAAGTAATAAGAGACCATCCAAAAGCCTCCATACCTACACCGAAACCAACCACCACCCAAGAGCCAATAAGCTCCAGAACACGACATACCATGCAAATTCTTTAGCAACGCAGGAATATAGACCTGAGTGTCAACATACAGGCTGCCCAAAGTCACACCTAACACATAGACCCATCTCAAAACTCATTACTGGACACTCCATTGCACTCCAGAGAGAAGAAATCCAGTTCCACACACCAGAACACTGACGCAAGCTTCCCTAACCAGGAAACCTTGACAAACCATTCGTCCAACCCCACCCACTGGGTGAAACCTCCACAATAAAAAGGAACCACAGACCACCAGAATACAGAAAGCCCACTCCAGACACAGCAATCTAAACAAGATGAAAAGGCAGAGAAATGCCCAACAGGTAAAGGAACATGAAAAATGCCCACCAAGTCAAACAAAAGAGGAGGAGATAGGGAATCTACCTGAAAAAGAATTTAGAATAATGATAATGAAAATGATCCAAAATCTTGAAAACAAAATGGAGTTACACATAAATAGCCTGGAGACAAAGATTGAGAAGATGCAAGGAATGTTTAACAAGGACCTAGAAGAAATAAAAAAGAGTCAATTAAAAATGAATAATGCAATAAGTGAGATCAAAAACACTCTGGAGAGAACCAAGAGTAGAATAACGGAGACAGAAGATAGGATAAGTGAGGTAGAAGATAAAATGGTGGAAATAAATGAAGCAGAGAGGAAAAAAGAAAAAAGAATCAAAAGAAATGAGGACAACCTCAGGGACCTCTGGGACAATGTGAAACGCCCCAACATTTGAATCATAGGAGTCCCAGAAGGAGAAGACAAAAATAAAGGCCATGAGAAAATACTTGAGGAGATAATAGCTGAAAACTTCCCTAAAATGGGGAAGGAAATAGCCACCCAAGTCCAAGAAATCCAGAGTCCCAAACAGGATAAACCCAAGGCAAAACACCCCAAGACACATATTAATCAAATTAACAAAGATCAAACACAAAGAACAAATATTAAAAGCAGCAAGGGAGAAACAACAAATAACACACAAAGGGATCCCCATAAGGATAACAGCTGATCTATCAATAGAAACCCTCCAGGCCAGAAGGGAGTGGCAGGACATACTTAAAGTAATGAAAGAGAATAACCTACAACCTAGACTACTGTACCCAGCAAGGATCTCATTCAGATATGAAGGAGAATTCAAAAGCTTTACAGACAAGCAAAAGCTGAGAGAATTCAGCACCACCAAACCAGCTCTTCAACAAATGCTAAAGGATATTCTCTAGACAGGAAACACAGAAAGGTTGTATAAACGTGAACCCAAAACAACAAAGTAAATGGCAACGGGACCATACCTATCAATAATTACCTTAAATGTAAATGGGTTGAATGCCCCAACCAAAAGACAAAGACTGGCTGAATGGATACAAAAACAAGACCCCTATATATGCTGTCTACAAGAGACCCACCTCAAAACAAGAGACACATACGAACTAAAAGTCAAGGGCTCGAAAAAAATATTTCATGCAAACGGAGACCAAAAGAAAGCAGGAGTCACAATACTCATATCAGATAAAATAGACTTTCAAATAAAGGCTGTGAAAAGAGACAAATAAGGACACTACATAATGATCAAAGGATCAATCCAAGAAGAAGATATAACAATTATAAATATATATGCACCCAACATAGGAGCACCACAATATGTTAGGCAAACGCTAATGAGTATGAAAGAGGAAATTAACAGTAACACAATAATAGTGGGAGACTTTAATACCCCACTCACAACTATGGATAGATCAACTACACAGAAAATCAACAAGGAAACACAAACTTTAAATGACACAATGGACCAGCTAGACCTAATTGACATCTATAGGACGTTTCACCCCAAAACAATCAACTTCACCTTTTTCTCAAGTGCACACGGAACCTTCTCCAGAATAGATCACATCCTGGGCCATAAATCTGGTCTTGGTAAATTCAAAAAAATTGAAATCATTCCAGTCATCTTTTCTGACCACAGTGCAGTAAGATTAGATCTCAATTACAGGAAAAAAAACTATTAAAAATTCAAACATATGGAGGCTAAATAACACGCTTCTGAATAACCAACAAATCATAGAAGAAATCAAAAAAGAAATCAAAATATGCATAGAAATGAATGAAAATGAAAATACAACAACCCAAAACCTATGGGACACTGTAAAAGCAGTGCTAAGGGGAAGGTTCATAGCATTACAGGCGTACCTCAAGAAACAAGAAAAAAGTCAAATAAATAACCTAACTCTACACCTAAAGCAACTAGAGAAGGAAGAAATGAAGAATCCCAGGGTTAGTAGAAAGAAAGAAATCTTGAAAATTAGGGCAGAAATAAATGCAAAAGAACCTAAAGAGACCATAGCAAAAATCAACAAAGCTAAAAGCTGGTTTTTTGAAAAAATAAACAAAATTGACAAACCATTAGCAAGACTCATTAAGAAACAAAGGGAGAAGAACCAAATTAACAAAATTAGAAACAAAAATGGAGAGATCACAACAGACAACACTGAAATACAAAGGATCATAAGAGACTACTACCAGCAGCTCTATGCCAATAAAATGGACAACTTGGATGAAATGGACAAATTCTTAGAAAACTTTAACTTTCCAAAACTGAACCAGGAAGAAATAGAAGATCTTAACAGAGCCATCACAAGCAAGGAAATCGAAACTGTAATCAGAAATCTTCCAGCAAACAAAAGCCCAGGACCAGATGGCTTCACAGCTGAATTCTACCAAAAATTTAGAGAAGAGCTAACACCTATCTTACTCAAACTCTTCCAGAAAATTGCAGAAGAAGGTAAACTTCCAAACTCATTCTATGAGGCCACCATCACCCTAATTCCAAAACCAGACAAAGATGCCACAAAAAAAGAAAACTACAGGCCAATATCACTGATGAACATAGATGCAAAAATCCTTAACAAAATTCTAGCAAGCAGAATCCAACAACATATTAAAAAAATCATACACCATGACCAAGTGGGCTTTATCCCAGGAATGCAAGGATTCTTTAATATCTGCAAATCAATCAATGTAATACACCACATTAACAAATTGAAAGATAAAAACCATATGATTATCTCAATAGATGCAGAAAAAGCCTTTGACAAAATTCAACATCCATTTATGATTAAAACTCCAGAAAGCAAGACTGGAAGGAACATACCTCAACATAATAAAAGCTATATATGACAAACCCACAGCAAGCATTACCCTCAATGGTGAAAAATTGAAAGTATTTCCCCCGAAATCAGGAACAAGACAAGGGTGCCCACTCTCACCACTACTATTCAACATAGTTTTGGAAGTGTTGGCCACAGCAATCAGAGCAGAAAGAGAAGTAAAAGGAATCCAGATAGGAAAAGAAGAAGTGAAACTCTCACTGTTTGCAGATGACATGATCCTCTACATAGAAAACCCTAAAGACTCTACCAGAAAATTACTAGAGCTAATCAACGAATATAGTAAAGTTGCAGGATATAAAATTAACACACAAAAATCCCTTGCATTCCTATACACTAACAATGAGAAAACAGAAAGAGAAATTAAGGAAACAATACCATTCACCATTGCAACAAAAAGAATAAAATGCTCAGGAGTATATCTTCCTAAAGAAACAAAAGACCTATACATAGAAAACTATAAAACACTGATGAAAGAAATCAAAGAGGACACAAACAGCTGGAGAACTATACCGTGTTCATGGATTGGAAGAATCAATATTGTCAAAATGACTATACTACCCAAAGCAATCTATAGATTCAATGCAATCCCTATCAAGCTACCAACGGTATTTTTCACAGAACTAGAACAAATAATTTCACAATTTGTATGGAAATACAAAAAACCTCGAATAGCCAAAGTAATCTTGAGAAAGAAGAATGGAACTGGAGGAATCAACCTGCCTGACTTCAGACTCTACTACAAAGCCTCAGTCATCAAGACAGTATGGTACTGGCACAAAGACAGAAATATAGATCAATGGAACAGAATAGAAAGCCCAGAGATGAATCCACGAACCTATGGACACCTTATCTTCGACAAAGGAGGCAAGGATATACAATGGAAAAAAGACAACCTCTTTAGCAAGTGGTGCTGGAAAACTGGTCAACCACTTGTAAAAGAATGAAACTAGAACACTTTCTAACACCATACACAAAAATAAACTCAAAATGGATTAAAGATCTAAATGTAAGACCAGAAACTATAAAACTCCTAGAAGAGAACATAGGCAAAACACTCTCCGACATAAATCACAGCAGGATCCTCTATGACCCACATCCCAGAATATTAGAAACAAAAGCAAAAATAAACAAGTGGGACCTAATGAAACTTAAAAGCTTTTGCACAACAAAGGAAACTATAAGTAAGGTGAAAAGACAGCCCTCAGATTGGGAGAAAATAATAGCAAACGAAGCAACAGACAAAGGATTAATCTCAAAAATATACAAGCAACTCCTGCAGCTCAACTCCAGAAAAATAAATGACCCAATCAAAAAATGGGCCAAAGAACTAAACAGACATTTCTCCAAAGAAGACATACAGATGGCTAACAAACACATGAAAAGATGCTCAACATCACTCATTATCAGAGAAATCAAATCAAAACCACAATGAGGTACCATTACATGCCAGTCAGGATGGGTGTTATCCAAAAGTCTACAAGCAATAAATGCTGGAGAGGGTGTGGAGAAAAGGGAACCCTCTTACACTGTTGGTGGGAATGCAAACTAGTACAGCCACTATGGAAAACAGTGTGGAGATTTCTTTAAAAACTGGAAATAGAATTGCCATATGACCCAGCAATCCCACTTCTGGGCATACACACTGAGGAAACCAGATCTGAAAGAGACACATGCACCCCAATGTTCATCGCAGCACTGTTTATAATAGCCAGGACATGGAAGCAACCTAGATGCCCATCAGCAGATGAATGGATAAGGAAGCTGTGGTACATATACACCATGGAATATTACTCAGCCATTAAAAAGAATTCATTTGAATCAGTTCTAATGAGATGGATGAAACTGGAGCCCATTATACAGAGTGAAGTAAGCCAGAAACATAAAGACCATTACAGTATACTAACACATATATATGGAATTTAGAAAGATCGTAACAATAACCCTATACACAAAACAGAAAAAGAGACACAGATGTACAGAACAGACTTTTGGACTCTATGGGAGAAGGCGAGGGTGCGATGTTTCAAGAGCACAGCATCGAAACATGTATATTATCTAGGGTGAAACAGATCACCAGCCCAGGTGGGATGAATGAGACAAGTGCTTGGGCCTGGTGCACTGGGAAGACCTAGAGGGATTGGGTGGAGAGGGAGGTGGGAGGGGGGATCGGGATGGGGAATACATGTAAATCGTGGCTAATTCAAGTCAATGTATGACAAAAACCACTACAATATTGTAAAGTAATTAGCCTCCAACTAATTAAAATAAATGAAAAAAATAAAATAAAATAAAATAACTACAATGAAAGGGTTAAATAGCACCTTGAGATAATTATAGATAAAATAAGGTGAGAGTTTTAAGTACATCAGAAGAAGTTGTGGGTGATGAAACTTAACCTAACTAAAACTATCTTTTTCTAAGTATATTTCTTAATACATGTTTTTGAAGAACTCAATTTCACTTGTTATCTTAACAAACTTAATATTTTTTTTTTAACAAACTTAATATTTTAACTTTCCTTTCTTTATCTAATTGTGAAAATAACAATGAAATATGACACATAGTATATATAGCAGTAACTTCTAGTTTTCTAGATTTTACAGAATACTAAAGCATCAACAAAAACTGCTGAATTATGAATTTTGTGTAGTGGGGAATGTTTTGTTACTGTTAACGACAATTTTCTACAACTCTAATTCATAAGAAGAAAAGACATTTCAGGTCAGAAATAGTAAAAAGGGAGATCAGGCAATAGGGGACAGGGAGAGAGGGAAAAAACAGAAGAATCAATATCAGGGAAAAAAATCTTTTGAATCACATAAATTTAGCTTCGTGAAATGTGCAGGGTATATATTATGTCCTTCTTTCCCATTTTTCCATGGATTTTCAAACATTGGCATTGATTTATAGACCAGCTATCCTAATTTGGGTTTCCCCAGAAGCAGACACTGAAATGAGGACTGGAGTGTTAAACTGTTTATTTGGGAGGACATCCTGGGAAATTGCAATAGGACAGTAGGGAAGGGAAGGAAATTAATACAGAATGTGTTAATGAGTTGGTTCCTGCTAAAAGCATCTGGGGCTCAGATCTACCACAGAGGTCTGGGCGATCGCACAGAGCCCCCGGGAGTAGGCACACCTGAGGGACACAGAAACTGTGGTTTTTATTCAGCTCCCGCTTATCCTTGGCTGAGGGCAGCTTCTGAAAACATCTCCTCTCAAACACCTCCAAACTGCCCAGTGTACAGCCGGAGCATCTCCCCAGGCCAGAGAAAGCCCTCAGGCAGAGGGTAACTAGCATTAGGAGTGACAGGCCACTGCTTGCATGGAATAGGTGGATGCCAAGAGGGTAGGGGCTTGACACTGGCAGTTCTACTACAGCAGGGTTTGAGAACCCCTGTGAGGAAGAATGTATTTCTGTTAGATATAGGGATGTTATTTGTTACACTTGAACCACGTTATATTTAATTTATCCTATCCTATGACCTAACTAAGGCTATTTACCACAAATGGCTAAGAAGCTTAATCAGTGTTAATCATGGTGTGACTGGGATGAGAACTCATCGTTTCCCAGTCATGTGTATTATCAGTGGAGCATTTCTGGCCAGAGGGAGTGATTTTTTTTTTTTTTTTGCTATTTATTGCTTGATTTTTTTTATTCCAAGTGTATTTTCTGTCATTTCTTTAACATGTATTTTCAGCTAAATGCCAGAATAGAAGCAGAAGTGACTGAGCTGCACATCAAATAGGTTAGTGTAAGTGAGAGTGCGAGCCAGATCAAATCCCTTGTGATTATACTGTGGAAGTTACAGAGTCAAGGAATTAGATCTGACAGAGTGCCAGAAGAACTACGGACAGAGGTTTGTAACACTGTACGGGAGGTGGTGATCAAAACCATTGCCAAAGAAAAGAAATGCAAGAAGGCAAAACAGCTGTCTGAGGAGACCTTAGTAACAGCTGAGAAAAGAAGAGAAATGAACAGCAAAGAAGAAAAGGAAAGAGATACCCATCTGAATGCAGAGTTCCAAAGAATAGCAAGGAGAGATAAGAAAGCCTTCCTGAGTGAAAAATGCAAAGAAATAGAGGAAAACAATAGAATGGGAAAGACTAGAGATCTCTAAAAGGAAATTAGAGATCGAAGGGAACATTTAATGCAGAGATGGGCACAATTAAAGGACAGAAATGGTATGGACCTAACAGAAGCAGAAGATATTAAGACGATGGCAACAATACACAGAAGAACTATACAAAAAAAAGTCTTAATGACCTGGATAGCCACTATGGTGTGATCACTCACCTAGAGCCAGACCTTCTGGAGTGTGAAGGCCTTAGGAAGCACTATGACGAACAAAGCTAGTGGAGGTGATGGAATTCCAGCTGAACTATTTCAAGTCCTAAAAGATGATGCTGTGAAAGTGCTGCACTCAATATGCCAGCAAATTTGGAAAACTCAGCAGTGGCTACAGGACTGGAAAACATCAGTTTTTCATTCAAATCCCAAGGAAGGGCAGTGCCAAAGAATGCTCAAACCACTGCACAATTACACTCATTTCACATGCTAGCAAAATACTTCAAGTTGGCTTCAATAGTACATGAACCAAGAAATTCCAGATGTACAAGCTGGATTTAGAAAAGGCAGAGGAAGCAGAAATCAAATAGCCAACATCCACTGGATCATAGAAATAGCAAGAAAATACCAGAAAAACATCTGCTTCATTGACTACACTAAAGCCTTTGACTGTGTGGACCACAACAAACTGTGGAAAATTCTTCAAGAGATGGGAATACCAGACCACCTTACCTGCCTCCTGAGAAACCTGTATGCAGGTCAAGAACCAACAGTTAAAACCAGACATGGAACAACAGATGGGCTCCAAATTGAGAAAGGAATGTGTCAAGGCTGTATATTGTCACCCTGCTTATTTAACTTTTATGAAGAGTACATCATGTGTTATGCTGGGTTGGATGAAGCACAAGCTGGAATCAAGATTGCCAGGAGAAATATCAATAACCTCAGATATGCTGATGATACCACTCTAATGGCAGAAAGTGAGGAGGAACTGAAGTCTCTTCAGAGGGTGTAACAGGAGAGTGAAAAGCTGGCTTAAAACTCAACATTCAAAAACAGAAGATCATGCCATCCGGTCCCATCACTTCATGGCAAATAGATGGGGAAAAAATGAACACAGTGACAGACTTTATTTTCTTGGGCTCCAAAATCACTGCAAATGGTGACTGCAGCCATGAAATTCAAAGACATTTGCTCCTTGGAAGAAAAGCTATGACAAACCTAGACAGTTTATTAAAAAGCAGAGACATCACTTTGTTGACAAAGGTGCATACAGTCAAAGCTATGGTTTTTCCAGTAGTCGTGTATGGATGTGAGTGTTGGACCATAAAGAAGACTGAGCACTGAAGAATTGATGCTTTCAAACTGTGGTGCTGGAGAAGACTCTTGAGAGTCCCTTGGACACAAGGAGATCAAACTTGTCAATGCTAAAGGAAATCAACCCTGAATAATCATTGGAAGGACTGATGCTGAAGCTGAAGTTCCATTATTTTGGCCACCTGATGTGGAAGCCCTTTCATTGGAAAAGACCCTGATGCTGGGAAAGATTGAGGACAGGAAGAGAAGGGGACAACAGAGGACAAAACGGTTGAGTGGCATTACCAATTCAATGGATATAAGTTTGAGCAAACTCCAGGAGATAGTGAAGGACAGGGAAGCCTGGGGTGCTGCAGTCCATGGGGTTGCAGAGTCAGACACGGTTGAGCCACCGAACAACAACAACAAGTGAAAGTGTTAGTCACTCAGTTGTGTCTGGCTCTTTGCGATCCCATGGACGGTAGACCACTGGGCTCCTTATTCACAACCAAATGGGAAAAATTCATGTAGAGCTATCATAAGTATTACAGTGGGATTTGTAAAGAAATAATGTGATAATATGTTTTGCTTTATTAAAAGTGGTCCAAAATTCACGCCTTGTATTTGTAGAAAAGTGTTAAATTGTCAAAGTGACTTCACATGCACTCTTTCACAACTCTGAAAAAGTATGACAATATTACTGTCTTCAGTTAACAAATTTGTAAGCGTTTGAGTTCCAAAGGTGTGGCTGACTTGCTTTAAGTGATGAGGTTTATTATACGGATTCCTGGAGAATAAGGGAAAATAAGAAAACTGTCCCCCAGTAAAATGTCTAGTCTTATAGGGAACTGTAATATTTTTTATTGTTCAGAATCCACAAGCAGCTCTTGGGAACTAACAGGCATGCTTGTGGTTATGTCTGAAGAATGGGGACCATGTTATTATCTCCTTTAGTGGCAACACCATTCCCATGACTCAAGAACCCTGTCACGACTTCATTCTACTTCTCTACTCAACACCGTCACTCATCTTGACTCTGCCCCCAGTACCAAAAACCCCCAACCACCCCTCTCTCCCCAACTCTCTACCTCATGATTCCTGCTTACTTGTAGTTTCTATTATGTCTTTTCTTCCACTTAAAATATTTATTAAGTGTCAGGGAAACAGCAGTAAACCAAAATAGGTAACAGTCCTTGCTCTCATAGATCATACTATTGAGAGAGAGAGGTAAACATTTAATCATCTAGCCACATAAATAAATGCAGCATTTAACACTGTGATAAATGATATTAGGGAAAGAAAAGCTAAACTGATTTGAAATCTTTATGGTTTTTACAGTCACTTGACTAGATTCTTTGTCGAGTGTTCACAGAGCATTACAGTATGATAATACAGACAGTAAATCAGCTCCGAACCTGAGTTGCTGAGACAGAAAGACTGTATTTAAATCCTTCTTTTGCCTCTGTTAGCTCTAGAACTTTGATCAAGTTACTTAACCTCTCTGAATCTCAGTTTTGTCATCTGTTACTTGTGTGGCTAGCAATACCTGTTGCTAAGTTAGCTTCCCCTAGAATCAGATTCCAAGACTAGAATTGAATTATAAGTTATTTGGGAGGTGATCCTAAGAAGCTCCCTTACAGAGGGTGAGACAGGGAAGGGAAGGAAGTAAATAAAGGGTGTGTCATCAAATAGGTAATCACTGTGGGCAAGGGGTAGGGGCTCGATCCCATGGGGGAACTGTGAGAAACTATGTTAAACTCACCTCAGCGTTATCTTCCAGGAGGAGTGAGGAGCTGAGGGTACTTATGTCTGCAACTCCCTTCCACCTTTGGTGAAGGCTGCTCCTAGATTCTTTAACTCACTGCACTTCTTAGATGTCCCATGTTCACAGGGGAGAGAAAGCAAAACTTCTAAAGAGAGTTTACCAGGGAGATTCCGTGGCCATGCACTAGAAGTAAGTGACACGGGAGAATGGGTGAGGTGATGACAGCTTCTACACCTATCTTCAGGAGGTTTTTATGGGGATTTGAGATAAGATAATGGAACAAAGTAGGAGCTCAATGAACTGTATCTGTTACAATGAATAAAATTCTGGTTGAGAGGATCAGATAGGCACTTATGAAATGGTAACATAATGACAATATAAAATTCAATATATGATTGCTAACTTGAGTTATTTTGGGGGGGACTCCAAAATCACTGTGAATGGTGATTGCAGCCATGAAATTAAAAGATGCTTACTCCTTGGAAGAAAAGTTATGACCAACCTAGATAGCATACTGAAAAGCAAAGACATTACTTTGCCAACAAAGGTCCATCTAGTCAAGGCTATGGCTTTTCCAGTAGTCATGTATGGATGTGAGAGTTGGACTATAAAGAAACCTGAGTGCCGAAGAATTGATGCTTTTGAGCTGTGGAGTTGGAGAAGATTCTTGGACTGCAAGGAGATCCAACCAGTGAATCCTAAAGGAGATCAATCCTGAATATTCATTGGAAGGACTGATGTTGAAGCTGAAACTCCAATACTTTGGCCACCTGTTGCGAAGAACTGACTCATTTGAAAAGACCCTGATCCTGGGAAAGATTGAAGGCAGGAGGAGAAGGGGACAACAGATGAGATGGTGAGATGGCATCACTGACTCAATGGACATGAGTTTGAGTAAATTCCGGGAGTTGGTGATGGACAGGGAGGCCCGGCGTGCTGCAGTCCATGGGGTTGCAAAGAGTCGGACATGACTTAGCAACTGAACTGAACATGAGTTATATTGCCACAATCACAGCTCAGAAGAGTCAGATAGATTGCATCCTAAAGAAAAAGGGCAAAGCTTTTCCTTGAGTTTCTAACTCCTTTAACTGTGAAAGAAGAAGGACTGGATCTCCCAGGCCAGGAGATAAGAAGAGGTGAGAAGGTAAGAACATTTTTCTGTGGTACAGAAGGAAGAAACAGCCTTACTAGAGCGGAGGATTCACAAAGGAAGATGAACTTACAAGTTAGGGCAAAGTTAAGAGGAAGTTTTTAAAAGCTAATCAGAGGTATTAGGATTTTCTCTTGAGGTGCAAACAGGCAGCTTCTGAAGATTGTTGAATAAGGAAGACCATCATGAAAAAAAATTGAAGGATGAACGTTGAGTCTTAAATCTTGAAAAGACATTAGAATTTGTGTTAAGTACTACACAATACAAAAGGCCTTTCTGGAAAGTCTGTGACTTGGTGAAAATATGAACATTTGCAGCGATTCCATGTTCATAAGACATGGCATTAACTATAAGTGTTAAAAAGTGGTTCCCTTTATTGAACAGAAATGTGCTCCTGGTGACTTGTGCACCTTAGTCCTGGTTCATGCTTCTAAATTTGTATTGAAAATAGAGCCCTTTTAATACTTGAGGTTACAAATAAGTCCTCCAAGACACCTTTTATAAGTTCTAAATGTTGGGAGTACCCTTAGTTTTTTTACTGTCCACTACTCTTTCTAAATAATTTGATCCAGATCCATGACTTTAAATACCAAATACAGTATATGCAAATAGCTCCCAAATTAATATCTCTAACCCCAGCATCTCCTCTTAGCTCAACTGTCCCTTGACAGCAACTCCATTCAAATATCTCAAGTTCAAAATAAAACTCTTGAATTTCCTACACATAAAAGCTCCTCTCTCAGGATATTACTGTAGCAAGCAGTATCACTGCTCCCTTACTGGCCAAAGGCTTAAATAATATCACTGATTCCTCTCTTTTTCTCACATCCCACATTTAATTCATTCCCTCATCCTGTCAGTTCCACCTTCACAATATATCCTGTATTTAACTACATTTCAGTCTTATTGCTACCACCCCAGTCTAAGCCACCATCATCTCTTACCTAGACTTTTACAATAGAATCTTCTAACAATCTTCCTGTTTCTACTTTTACTCCTCTTGCCTATTTGACACTCATTAGCCAGAATGACCTTTTAAAAATGTAAATCGAATCACTTCACATTCCTTTTTAAGATCCTCCCATCACACATAATAGAATAGCTTCTTCCCGTGATCTGTAAGGTCCTCCATGGCATGACCTTTTCCTCACTCATAAACCTAAGGCTCACCACACACCTCTACCCCTCCACTACAGTCCTGTCACAAGGAATGTCTTGCTGAATACACCAACAGTCCTACTGTTTCAGAGTCCTTAAATTTACTTCACCCTCTGCATGAATTACTCTTCAACAGAACTTTCTCTGGCTTACTTCCTCCCTTCACTGAACTTTGCTCAAATGTCATATCCTCATAAGGTCCTGCACTGACCACTTTAACCACAAAAAGCCTCCACTTACACTATTTGATTTTCCATCTTAGTGCTTTTCAGTGCCTGAAGTGATGGCATGTTTTTATTTATTTACTTATTGTCTGCTTCCACAGATAAATTATATGCTTCATGAGTACAGGATTTCTGCCTGTATTAACTGCTGTGTTCTGCTTGCCTAGGTTAGTGCCTGCCATGTAGTAAGTTCCTAACAAATCTCTGTGGAAGGAAAGAATAGAAAAAAGAAGAAAGGAGGAAGGAAGAATGAAAGGAATGAATAGAATTCTTGGCAATTCACACCTGCTGTTGAAAAATGTTGAGTTTAGAACCCTTACTATTGAAACATTTTCCCTATGAACATTCAACCACGTGAAGTCTCCCCAATGCTGTGTTTATGTAATTCATAGCATTTAATCTGGTGCATTTTTTTAGTTTAATATTTTAGGTTTTCAAGATTTTTTTTTAAATCCACATTATATAATAAAATATGTTGACTATTCCACTTTTTTTCATATCCATGATGGCTAATTTTGTGTGTCAAGCCTAAGCCTTGGCTAGGCTATATTATTTAGTTATTTAATTAAATACTGTCTAGGTGTTACTGTGAAGGCAGTTTGAAGATGAGGTCAGCGGTTGACTATATAAAGGAGATCAACCTTAATAATGTGATTAGGCTTCATCAGTTTAAGGCCTGAAGAGCAAAAACAGATTTCCTGGAGAAGAAGATCTGCTTTAAGACTATAGTGTCAGCTCCTATCAAGTTTCCAGGTTGCTGACCTGCCCTGCAGATTTTTAGCTTGCCTCCTCCACAATTATGCAAGCAGATTCCTAAAACTAAATTCTTAAATCTCTCTCTCTCTGAGATACATGCATAACACACACACACACACATATATGACATATAGATAGAGATGGAGACAGATATAAGTATGTAGAGAGATCTCCTTAGCAAGAGAGATATCCATAGATAGATTATAGATAGATAGGTCTATCTATCTATCATGTATTTATCTATTTCCTATCAGTTCTGTTCCTCTGGAGAACCCTGGCAGATACAGAGTCCAAACGTGAAAAGCAAACTATGTATACTACCACTCAAGGTCAAATCAATAATATGATGAACAACTACAAAGCAGAAACCTCTCAGTGTGAACATGAATCCATTTTCAAATATTATTTAGGTGTATTGGTTCAGTTCAGTTCAGTCACTCAGTCATGTCTGACTCTTTGTGACACCATGGACTGCAGCACGCCAGGCCTCCCTGTCTATCACCAACACCCGGAGTCCACTTAAACTCATGTCCATTGAGATGGTAATGTCATTCAACCATCTCATCCTCTGTCATCCCCTTCTTCTCCCATCTTCAATCTTACCCAGCATCAGAGTCTTTTCAAATCAGTCAGCTCTTCGCATTAGGTGGCCAAAGTATTGGAGTTTCAGCTTCAACATCAGTCCTTCCAATAAACATTCAGGACTGATTTCCTTTAGGATGGACTGGTTGGATTTCCTTGCAGTCCAAGGGACTCTCAAGAGTCTCCTCTAACACCACAGTTCAAAAGCATCAATTCTTCAGTGCTCAGGTTTCTTTATAGTCCAACTCTCACAGCCATAGATGTCTACTGGAGAAACCATAGCCTTGACTAGATGAACCTTTGTTGGCAAAGTAATGTCTCTGCTTTTTAATATGCTGTCTAGGTTGGTCATAACTTTCCTTCCAAGGAGTAAGTGTCTTTTAATTTCATGGCTGCAGTCACCATCTGCAGTGATTTTGGAGCCCAAAAAGATAAAGTCTGCCACTGTTTCCACTGTTTCACCATCTATTTACCAGGAAGTGATGGGACTGGATTAGTTTGTTCAACAAGCAATAAATCCTCTTAACCCAACTTTACCTTATTTCTATGTGTATTATAAGTGATTTTGAATAAATCTTGCTAATTTCAAAAAGAATCTTTACAGCATTTTTCCACCTGTCATTTTCAGTTCAGTTCAGTCGCTCAGTTGTGTCCGACTCTTTGTGACCCCAATGAATGCAGCACGCCAGGCCTCCCTGTCCATCACCAACTCCCGGAGTTTACTCCAACTCATGTCCATCAAGTCGGTGATGCCATCCAGCCATCTCATCCTCTGTCGTCCCCTTCTCCTCCTGCCCCCAATCCCTCCCAGCATCAGGGTCTTTTCCAATGAGTCAACTCTTCGCAAGAGGCCTACGTATTGGAGTTTCAGCTTCAACATCAGTCCTTCCAATGAACACCCAGGACTGATCTCCTTTAGGATGGACTGGTTGGATCTCCTTGCAGTCCAAGGGACTCTCAAGAGTCTTCTCCAACACCACAGTTCAAAAGCATCGATTCTTTGGTGCTCAGCTTTCTTCACAGCCCAAATCTCACATCCATACATGACCACTGGAAAAACCATAGCCTTGACTAGATGGACTTTTGTTGGCAAAGTAATGTCTCTGCTTTTCAATATGCTATCTAGGTTGGTCATAACTTTCCTTCTAAGGAGTAAGCGTCTTTTAATTTCATGGCTGCAATCACCATCTGCAGTGATTTATGGAGCCCTAAAAAATAAAGTAATCCACTGTTTCCACTGTTTCCCCTTCTATTTCCCATGAAGTGATGGGACCAGATGCCTAAAAAAAAAAACAAAATAAAACAAAGGAGAGTTTGATATGTCTTGTTGTGAATTTCTTCTTGGTGAACATAACTAGTCATTGTTTTCATTCTAAACTCTAGGAAGTTGGTTGATAATGTTTCCTAAAGTTTTGTTAGGCACTGATGCATTTATTATATATTTCTGAAAACTTTTTTAAATAGAATAAAGAGCTAATATTTTAAAATTCTACTCTGTGCTATATCTTACCTCATTTAATCCTGTCAGTAGCCTTATAGAAATGGTATTACTAGTCCCATTTAGTAAATGGGAAAGCCAAAGTCCTCAAGTATAAACTACTTGCCAGTCACCCTATACTACAGTACTCTTCTAATCAGAACGTGTATCCAACATCTATCTTCTGGTTTCTGTTATAATTATTATAATAACTCATCCAATTTATCAGGGAGTCTATAATCACATCTGTAAATTCTTTCAGTAGATTAAGATGTAATTTTTGTGAAACTATTTGTTGGAGTCCATTCACAGCAACCATTTTGCCATTAGTATTCTCTAACTTGTCTTAGATTGTAGATTCTTCTTAGGTTGATCTTCAAATCAAGCAGTACTCCAGGGAAAGAATTGGAGGAAGTTTGGAACTGGCTGGAAGTGAGAGGCACAGATGACAAAGGCTTTTGTAAAATGGTACCAATATATTAAGCCCAAAAGAATAGGACTGATAGATGGTATTCCTCCTGAGTTGCTCCCTGCTTATCTGTAAGATGGTTATGTGCCCCTACCCATTGCCGTGGGACTTGCAGTGCCTCTTGTCCCATGGAGTATACTCTCCTAACACTTTGTCAGGTTTGGTAACATGATTTGGTTTGGCCAATGATGTGTAATGTAAACAGAAGCCACACATGCCATTGAATATTTCCACCAACAGTTTTGGTCTTTCTCATTGTTAATAAGAATAGAATATTCTACATAGAGACTGTTTCCAGTCAAGTTACCAGAAAATGAAAATGAAAATATGCACAGAGTAAAACTGTAGGCAAACTTGTTGGTTGATATATAATGTGAGCCAGGAATAAGTTAAATGATTTCTAGGATCATTTCTTCCTGAAGCAAAGTTGACTGATAAAAGTGATGTGCCTATAACAAATAGAATCAAATATAGTGAAAAATAATGGTGATTTAGGTTTATGTTAATGGATTGAGAATGCTGCAAGTTTATATAGCTTAAAATCTGAATTACAAATAAGCTTTTTAACCTTATGGAATAACAAAAATATCATAAGATTATGAAGATTACTAAAGAATGAAAGGTTTTAAAATCTGAATTATCTACATAACTGTCTACATAACCATAGTTAGGTCAAAATGCACTAAGTTATTTACAGAATTTGAGCAATCATAATAATAATAGATAGCATAGATAATTATGTTTTTGTTTGGAATGGAAATTCTTTTTTCTTTTAGACTGAGGTATTAGAAGTAAAATTTATTGACAAGGAAGTATACTCATGATATAACAGGGAATGAATAAAGTAGGTTATAAAAACATGTAGAGTATGATCCAATTTTTTTAGAACTAATTTTATATTTTCAAATTTGCCAACTGTCCATTTGCTTTGTTTATTAATGATAAATATTATAAAGGTTATGAGGGTTTCTGAATTTGTACTTTGATATCCTTTTTTTGGTTATTTGGTACAAATACTTTTTAAGTCTTAGCTAATAAAAAGGATATCCATTAAATTTCAATACTTTTTGAGATGCTTGAACCAACTAGAAAAGCTGGTCAAGAATTTTTTGCTGAAAAATCAAAACAGTAGGTTGAAAGATATAGTGCCCTATTATTTTCTTAGTTAAAAATTTATGACATATGTATATAGCCTGATTTGTTTAAAATTGTGCAATCCTCGATGTTACTGAGGAACCCACCTGCAGGGCATAATGGAGATGCAGACGTAAAGAGCAGACTTGTGGACATATGCGGGGAAGGAGAGGGTGGGACAAACAGAGAATAGCATTGAAACATGTACATTACTGTATGTGAAGTTGGCAAGCCAGTGGGAATTTACTGTATGACACAGTTCAAACCCGGGCTCTGTGACAGCCTAGAGGGGTGGGATGGGCTGGGAAGTGGGGGAGAGTTTCAAGAGGGAGGGGACACATGTACACCTGTGGCTGATTCATGCTGATATATGGCAGAAACCAACACAATATTGTAAAGCAATTATCCTCCAATTAAAAATAAATACACTTTGTAAAATTTTGCTATTCTCAAGTTAAGTAATCCGACTTAATATTTACATTAACCAAACCAAGAGATGATTTTGGCCTTAAGTTTTTTAAATGTATTATGTATTGATGATCTTATTTCCTGAGCTTTCTGATTGAAGTCATGGGTAATATGCTGCTTATATAATCTTGTTCTTAGGTGATATACGTTTATTTAACTTTGTAATTATTGGAAGATGATATGGTTATATTTATTTTTCCCTTTCTATATTTTGCAACTATAAATGTTTCAGATTATATTGTTCATCTGATGTGAAGAAAAGTTCTGTAATTTATTAAAGGAATAAAAATCTGTGATTTATTTTCATCTAAAACAATTTGCTGTTGTATAGTCTTTAATTTATTATATTGTTCCATGTTATAACAATAGTATTATCTAAAATAAACTTTTATGTCAGTCTCATATTCTGTCTTAGCAAATATTTTATGTTATATATTTTATTAATTTTTGAAATGGCATATTGTTTTCTTACTTTTTATTTTAATTAAAATATTGTGCTCAGTCGTGTCCAACTCTTTGCAACCCTATGGACTATGTAGCCCACCAGGCTCCTTCTGTCCATGGGATTTTTCAGGCAAGAATACTGGAGTGGGTTGCCCTTTCCTCCTCCAGGGGATCTTCCCAATCTAGAGATTGAACCCGCATCTCCAGCATCTCCTACATTGCAGGCAGATTCTTTACTGCTTAGTCATCGAGTTATTAAAATATTAAGGGAAGATAAAATCAGGCAATGTTATGACAAAGCTGAAGGATTCTGCAGAGAACAGACACAGTGCTTATGGCAAATCTTGTTAGTTGTTTATCCGTAAACTTACACCTCCTTTCCTGCTAACTGAATCATGACTTCTTCAGAAGAGCATTATATCCTGCTTAAGCAATGAATACTAACTGCTCCAAGCTAGTCTTTAACAACTCTGTTCCCATTTGGCAGAAAATTAATTCCCATCCACCTGATAACTAAATAGGGCCTTGTGATCCAGTTAGGTTCCTTTATGGCTTTGGGATTTTTGTCATTGTTAAAAAAGCTTTCTCCATTATAATACTATTTTTAGAAACTCTTCCAAGTTATCTTCTGGTACTTTAATGGTTTCATTTTCTATGTTGTTTAAATCTTTAATTCATCTGAAGTTTGTTTTGGAATAAGGAGTGAAGTAGTCATCCACCTTCTTTCTCTCTCTCTCAATGTAACTTCCTCCTTTCATACACATTATTATTGTCTTTGCTTTTCCTCCCATTACACATTCACCCTGCTTTTAAAAGATCTTTGACTTTCAGAATGAGGTATTATTAAAAGTAGGAAATAACTTTTAAATCAACTCTACTCCAATAAAATTTTTTAAAAAGGAGGAAGTACCATTAAGATTCTCATATTTTCATTATTTTAGGGCTTCAGGGAAAGCTTCTATCATATTTAAAAGTTTGGATAATGGGAGATCAAGATCAACCTTCTTGAAATGCCATTTCCTTCTTCTACCTCACACAAACACCCACATTGGAGTGAAAATGCCAAGGAGGAAGAGAGAAACTTCCATAAATATATGGGAAACATGAGGACTCATAAAAAAATTTGCTAAAGATTTGTGTATGTCAAAAAAAAGATTTCTGGCACCACACTTTTTGAAAATTAAACAGAGGTCTTTGGTAGTAAAACACTATTTTTGAACAAAAGAAGGAATCACTTCTTGTTTTCTGTAGAGGAGACAAGCTTTGTGCATTTCATTTCCTCTGAGTGGATCGTGATTCCCTTTACAGACAGAATACATTCACAGTTATAATCTAGGTTAGGCACACAGGCTACAGGAGAAGCTCCTTTAAATTATAATCTAGGTTAGGCACATAGACTATAGAAGGATCACCTTTAAATTAATGTGAATCCTTTTAATAGATTTTAGAAACTATAAAAGACTTCAATACTTGTTGAAGCTGGTTGATGATGGTACTTGGAGGTTTATCATCCTATTCATTCTACTTTAATGTATACCTGAAAAGTTCCATAATGAAAAGTGTAACATTTTAAACTTTGATTAGTGATTTATACCTCACTTTGTATAAAGATCCTTAGAACAGTGGGAGAAGAGTTTCCAGCAAGAGGTGAGAAGGGCTTGCCTCAGAAAGCAACAACTAGTAATAAAAAGTTACCATGTCCCAAGCATTGGGAAATAACCCTTGAGGAGCCTAGATGAAGGAAAACCTGAAAGGAGGATAGTACAAATGGATCTGAAGACATCTACCAAACATTCTTAAAAACACAATGTCTTTTCATTAGACTGAAGTTGCATTACAAGACTCCATTAGTGTGGTTGACTAGTTGTTATGAGTCAATAGCACACCCCAACTTTTAGGACATTATGTCATAGTTTTGTAGCTATTTATTATTTTGTTAACAAAGGGTCTTTCTCTTCAGTATTATTCAAGCTGTTAAGGCAAATTTAGAATATAAAATAAAAACACCATGGCATTTAAATTAGTGAGGACCAAAATACATAAACTAATTAGCATATACATATATATATATATATATCCACTAATATCTATTTCAATTCTAAGATTCAAATATTCTTCGATTTGAAATGAATTAAGACAAACAGCTTGAGATACATTAAAGCTACATTTGTACTGAATTCTCACTCAACTTTTTCTAATCATATAGCTTCATTTTTTATGAGGATTCACTTCTGCAAAAATGTTAGTTAAAAGAACAGGAGGAAAGGGCCAGTGAGTGTGGTATAGTTAGTTGCCAAGCCAGATCCCTCTTGTGGGTGATTCAAGCCAGAAGTTAAATAATGTTTATTTTCATCTCTATTTCAGAAAAAAAAGAAAAGGTACACAGTGAGGTGGAAGGACCAAGAAAAATGAAAAATAAAAGTTGTTTTCAAGTATGCCACAAAGATGTAAATGAGAGGAACAGAATAAGATTTAATATAGTAGAGACATGGCATCATAAAGAAGGAATAAGGAAAAAAGCAACATGGAGGCAGGGAGGAGAGTTGTGTTTGTTCTTGTTTGGTTCATTTTATTAGACAGAGAAAGGATTTTGAGGGAAAGCGAGACATGTAAAAAAAGTTTTAATGAAATTTTGAAGGGTGATTGGAATATGCATAATTTGATTTTAGTGTTATGTCTATATTTATTTTGGATGTATTGACATTGGTCTGAAGCTGAAATACAGTAGGCCCAGTTTTATTCAAGTTTCAGTTCAATAAAATGAGCTAAGCCCGCTTTATCCTAAAGCATGTATGTTAGCGCTTCTTTTTAAGGTCACAGTTATAAAGATGCTAAATTAATTTCATTATCAATGACTCAAACATTAGTTAATGTAAAGTCCAAAGACTGGAGGAGACATTATAAATAGAAAGCCCTCTTTGCTTATTCATTTTCCCACTAAATTCAGAATATAGTATAACAAAAAGATTACGGGCATTGTTTTTACAAATCCACCACATACAAGTAGACTGATCTTAGGCAAGTCAAACTTAACAAACTTCTACTTTTATATACATGTAACTTCAATGAGTATATTTTTAGTTCTAGTTCTATTTGATATCTTTCAAAGTTGCTTCATACTATTTGTGTGCTCAATTGCTCTGTTGTGTCCGACTCTTTGTGACCCCCATCAACTGTAGCCTGCCAGGCTCCTCTGTCCATGGGATTTTCCAGGCAAGAGCAGTGGAGTGGGTTGACATTTCCTTCTGCAGTATACTATTTGAGACTGTCACTTTTTCCAGCTTTAAAAAAAAAATCCTTAGTTACTTGAAATATAGTCGATATCTAATAATTCTACTTTCTAAAGTTCTTGGATCTAAGCCTGCTGTCTCTTGTGTGTGTTGACCAACTCACGATCGGTTATTTCCTCATGTGTTTTATAATTTTGGATTGTGAATGCATTGCAATGGGAGCTTTATTTGTGGTAATCCTGTATTGTGTATCCTTCTAGAATAGTTTGTATTTTCACCTGTAGGTAAAATGAAGTAACAGGGACTATATTTAACCTCTTGCCTGAAGCAACTAAATTTTTGGACAGAATAATGAAGCAATAGTTTTAAAAGACAAGAAACATTAAGCAACAAAGACAATGAATCCTGAGAGATGGGAAATGAGTAAGGTGAGCTCCAGGAAAAGGGCATACAAGAGGAGACTGGTGATTTTTTTTTTTTTTTTTGAGGTAAAGAGGTGGAACCAGAAATGTGGACAGGCCAAGGAGGCTGGAGTTTACACTGCATAGTATCAAGAAGGGGAGAACTGTGTAGAGAAAGAGTTCTAGAGACCTGCAGAGGGTCTCCTCAACTCTAAACATCCTAATGAAAAGTCAGAGATTGATAGATTGGATACAAAGCAAGACCTAAGCCTAGGGTCTCAAAGAGTCAGACACAGCTGAAGTGACTGAGAACACACAGGTATGCAGCTATTCGCTATCTCCAAGAAGGCCACTTTAAATAACAAGATAGTTTTAAGGGAAAAGGATAGAAAAAATATACAATGCCAACACTAACCAAAGGAAAGAAAGTTGGAGTGGCTATAAAAATACCCAAATAAAATCAATTCGAAATCAAAAAAAGTATTGCCAAGGATAGAGAAATCATTTTATCTACTGATTTGGTGTTTGCTTCTGCATACTCCCTATGTGTATTATTAGCTTTGATATTAATGGACACACAGGGAGAAGACAGCAGGCCTTTGACAAATAAAAGGCAGGGAGTGGGCACTGAGGCTGGGAATTTCTTGGCTCAAAAGTTTCCAGGCCCTGCAGAGAGTGAAACATCTAATCTCAAATCTGATAGCTGCTCTGAGGTAAGTTCTGGGAAGACTGTTTTCTCATCCAGAATGCAGGGTGATGACATGCCTTTCTGTCGCCTAGTACACTGGGTTTCTTTTTTCTACATTACCCTTTCCCTGAGTGGCAGTGAGTCTATCTTTTTGCAGAGGGTTTCAGTTCTAACCCCCCCACCCTACCTGACCCAAGTTGTGCCCCCTCCATATCTATGCTTATAGCAAGTGAGGACCCCTCCTGTGCCCTCCCTCAGACAACCCACCATCAGTTCACACTTTAAGCTCTAGTTTTTAATTTCCTCTTCACATTTGACCTCTAGGTCAATTTCCTCTACTTTCTTGTAAGCTCAAAAGGAGATTTCTTATAATTTATCAAGCATTTTTTGGTGTGTTCCTTTGGAGGATTTTTCAGATACAGATTGCCGTAGTGCTGGAAATGGAAGGCTGTCTTTATGTGAACTGGGGAATAGTGGCTATCTTAGGACAGGGGTAAGATTTGAAGACAGTATTTATAAAAGGCTCAGCACACTGCCTAGAGCATAGTTAGTGCTCAATATAGATATTATGGAATGAGTGACTATGATGTCAAAGTGATGGTGCTCTGGAGATGACAAAATTTTGGAAAGAATGCACTCTGCAGAATATGAAAATAGATTGGATACAGAAGTCTTGTTACTTTTATAGACTTTCTACAGGAAGTTACCAGGACTTTTCCCCCACAAATTTCTTACTTTTGTATTAGTGATTACAATACAAAATTAATTTTTACAATTAATTTTTTTTAACATGAAGTACCCTTCCATTGTTTCTGAGGAAAAATTATATATAAATGATTTAATTATCTGACAATGACTGCTGTCTAAAGGGACTGTGTACTGAATAGGGGATTAATTCTGAAAGAGAGAATAGTTCATTTCTAGTTTCATTAAAATTAGTATTGAAGATACTGAGGCACAAAAGAAGCAGTTTTACCCTCAAGGAGCAGGGGGACCTGGTAGAAATGGGAGACACATATACACGTGCAAAAAAGCAGCTAACGGGAATACGGGAATAAACAGAAATAATGGGAATAACGGGAATAAATATGAGCTTTAATACCATAGGTAGGTCAGAAGAGGGAAAACATCTTGGGTTGAATCAGTCAGTGAGTGAGAGAATGCTTAGACAGAGTCAGGTAGAAGGAAGAAGGAAGCCAGAAGAGAGAGAAGAAAGATAAGCAAAGGCATGCAAGCTGTAAAATGAAGAACCGAGAAGGCTAGCCTCACTAAAGGGATGATTTGTTTAAAAAAAAAAAAAAAGAGAGAGAGAGCAGTGAAACGGAGGAAAAAGCACATTGAGGAAGGTCCAAAAAGCTAAGGGCTGATTTTTTTTAAGCATTAAATGCAGATGAAGATTGAGAGGGAGTGACACAGTGAAGGAGGCTGTATAGAATAATTGTGGCTCCTTGATACTGTACGATACACTATTTGACAATACCTATCTTCCTACTCGAGCTAGTGTCTAGCGACACAGCTCCCTGAAGGCAGAGACTTTGGCCGTCTTGTTTACTGCTGTAGTCTTAGCACATAGACAAGTGTCCAAAAGAAGTGCCGCTGACTGGGTGAATTATTCATCTGGCAGCAGTATGCAGGACAAAGCAAGCATAAGGAGAATTTAGAGGCGAGACAAGTATTTAGGAGGCTTTCGACATAAAGCAAGTGCAGTGACAATGGATAAAGAAAACACTGAAAAGCCACTATGCTGGGCCCCGTGGTCCTTCCTAGAAGCAGGAGTTATGATTTACTCACTGTGACAGGTTTGGTGCCTGGCTTGGTGCCTAAAGACAGCCAGTCCTTGCTAAATGTTTATTTAATGAATAAGGGGAATAATATAACTTAGTGACACTATTTGTTATGTGAATAAGTTAGGGAAGGGCATGTAAGATGACTTGAAGTTTCTATTATTAGTGACTAGGGGGATGTTGATGCCATGAATGGAAATAGACCAATCTGGAAAGAACAGGAATTTCAGGGAAGAAAATGCTGCCTTTTATTTTAGAAATGCTGAATACAATTTAAGCTCTAGGATATATGTGAATGCTTGTGGATATATACAAAATGCTTGTAGTTATTAAACAAATTCAATGACAGTTTATGTTTCACAGATGTGTTAGCTACAAAAAATTCTTCCTATCTTTTTGCAAATGATCTCTAGAGTGACCTTTTTTGTAGGAGATTAGAAAAATTCAATAACATCCTTGCATGAGTTATTTCTCTTAGGATGAGCTATTTTAGGATAAAAGTATAAATATTGGTAACCCAAATGGTTTCTTTCCACTTTAAAATTGTAAATTGTACTTTAGGATTATAATGTTAAATTTCTACTATTTTACGTTGTTTTGCCTATGTATTTTTAACATTCAGTTCAGTTCAGTTACTCAGTTGTCTGTCTCTTTGAGACCCCATGGACTGCAGCACGGCAGGCCTCCCTGTCCATCACCAACTCCCAGAGTTCACCCAAACCCATGTCCATCGAGTCGGTGATGCCATCCAACCATCTCATCCTCTGTCAGCCCCTTCTCCCGCCTTCAATCTTTCCCTAAATCAGGGTCTTTTCAAGTGTGTCAGTTCTTCACATCAGGTGGCCAAAGTACTGGAGTCTCAGCTTCAGCATCAGTCCTTCCAATGAATATTCAGGACTGATTTCCTTTAGGATGGACTGGTTGGATCTCCTTGCAGTCCAAGGGACTCTCAAGAGTCTTCTTCAAAACCACAGTTCAAAAACATCAATTCTTCAGCACTCAGCTTTCTTTATAGTTCAACTCTCACATCCATACATGACTACTGGAAAAACCATAGCTTTGACTAGATGACCTTTGTTAGCAAACCATCACAATTTCTCCTCCTCTTCCTCCTTCTTTAAATGTATTTCTCACATTCCTTTCTAATCTTCACCTTGTAACAGAGTGGTTTTTAAAATTCATTAAATGTGTTTCTTATGTTGGAAATTCATATATGATTAGCATGCACCTGTGTAAGCAGGATTCTAAAATGACCCTTGGTAACAGCACTCCTTGGTCTACAGACCTCCTTTTGAGTGCTGACAGGACCTATGAATATGGCCGGATAATCACTCCCTCGATTAGGTTACATTATATATGACTCCACCGAAACTGACTGAAGGGACAAATTCTACTTTTGACCTTGAAGAATTGCCATATCAAGGAGACAGCCAAGTGGCAGAGAATGGTGGAGAGCCACCAGAAGCTGAGAACAGATCCCAGCCGACAGCCAGCAAAAAAGCAGGGAACTTGGTCCTGCAATGGCGAGAAAATGAGTTCTGCCAATAGCAGTGAGCTTGGAAGAGGACTCCAGAGCTTCAGATGTGATCAGAGCTCCAGCTGCCCCTGTGATTTCAGCATGGTGAGAGCCTGTGTTGAGGACGCAGTTAACTCCTACCTGGACTCCTGACCAGTGGAAACCATGACAAGTCAGTCTGTGCCTTTTTTAAGCTGCAAAATCTGTGACAATTCCTTATGCAACAATAGAAAACTAACATGGCACCTATGACTTTATTATAATTCAGTTGCTGCTTTATCTTACACATTAAATATTAGTGTCACACCCTGTTTTTTGAAAGTTTTAGACATGGATGACCCTGGTTTATGTACTTCTTTGTTCTTAATTATTCAAACCTTAGACTTGAATGGCCTCTGGCATAAATTAGTAGTCGAATCGCTTCTGGACTACTATCATTTTAATGTTTTGGAACATCCAATCAGAAGATCAATTACCACTGACAAACCAAATCTTCTCCTCAATCCTTGTTAATCACATAATTTTATAATATTCTTAGTCACATGTTTAAAGTGTAAATTAATGTCCAGATGCTGATTAATTATAAATAATTACCTTTGGTACTACAAAAGAATGAAACTGTGTGCATCTGTGTGTAATATCTATATATTACTAGCATGTTTTTATTCAAATGAATATGTAGTACTTGTATAGTTTTATCTAAAGTTTTAGCAATAGGCTTAACAATCTTTTTAAAAATTTTCTAATAGTTCTTTACCATGTATATTTTATTTTTATTATTTTTATTGTGGTATATAGTTGATCTACAACACTATATAAGCTATAGGTATACAATATAGTGTTACACAATTTTTAAAGGTTACACCCCATTATAGTTATTATAAAATATTGGCTATATTTCCCGTGTTATACAATAAGCCCTTGTATCTTACTTTATGCCTAATAGCTTGTATAATACCTCTTAATACCCTACCACTATATTTTTCCTTTTCACTTTCAGCTCCTCATTGACAACTACTAGTTCATTATCTATACTGGTGAGTTTGTTTCTTTTTTATTATATTCACTCTTACATACTCAGTTGCTCAGTTGTGTCAGACTCTTTGTGACCCCATGGACAGTAGCCCTCCAGGCTCCTCTGTCCATAGGATTATCCTGGCAAGAATACTGGAATGGGTTGCCATTTCCTCCTCTAGGGGATCCTCCTGACTCAGGGATCGAATCTGCATCTCCTGCGGCTCCTCCATTGGCAGGTGGATTTTTATATTTACTAATTTTAGGTTCCATGTATAAGTAATATCATACAGTATTAGTCTTTGTCTGGCTTGTTTCACATAGCATAATGCCTTCCAAGTCCATCCATGGTGTTACAAATAGCAAAATTTCATTCTTTTTAATGGCTGTGTAGTATTCCATTGTATATATGTACCACATCTTCTTTATCCACTTGTCTGTTGATGGACACTTAGATTGCTTCCATATCTTGGCAATTGTAAATAATGCTGCTATGAACATTGGAGTGCATATATCTTTTAAAATTAGTGGGAGATTTTTGGTTTGATTTTAGGGGATAAATACTTAGGAATGGAATTGTTGGTTTAAACAGTAATTCTATTTTTAGTTTTTTGAGAGACCTACATAATATTTTCCACAGTGGCTGCATCAATTTATATTCCTCCCACCAATAGTGTATGAAGGTTCCCTTTTTTCCACATCTTCACCAACATTTGTTCTTTGGGTTCTTTTTCATGATAGCCATTCTAATGATATTGTGGTTTTGATTTATATTTCCCAGCTTAACAAACTTTGAAGTGTAAGTTTTCAGTTATTCTATGTTTTTAGGTACATAGAAACAGGTAAGTGAAGTGCTATTCTGTTAAGGTTTTTTTTGGTGGTGAGATGTAAAATGTTTTGGTTTTGATTTTTAATAAGACATTACTGACTTATATACATCGAGGTATACAAATAACTGGGGCTTCCCTGGTAGCTCAGTGGTAAAGATTTCAACTGCAATGCCGGAGCCGCGAGAGATGTAGGTTTGATCCCTGGGTTGGGAAGATCCCTTGGAGAAGGGCATGGCAATCCACTCCAATATACTTGCCTGGAGAATCCCATGGACTGAGGAGCCTGGTGAGCTACAGTCTATGGAGTCACAAAGAGTTGGACATAACTAAAGTGACTTAGCATGCACGCGTTCATACAAATAACTACTACTAAATTGACTTCACAGAATGAGCACTCCTGCGTAGTCAGTGACAAGGTCAGTAAATAGAACAATGGCAGAATCTCAGAAACCTGTCTCCAGTCCCTACACTCCTTACCCAGTGGTAACCATTAACTTGAATCCAATACCACAGATTCATTTTGCCTGTTTGAAACTTGTATCAATAGACTCATACAGTATATTCTCTTTAATGTCTGGATTCTTTTACTCAGCATTTTGTTTGTGATATTCATTTATGTTGTTGTAATCATAGTTCATTTATTTTTATTGCCATTAGTGTTCCATGGTATGAACATACAAATATTTATTCCACTGTAGATGAACATTTGGCTTGTTTCCAACTTGTGGCTGTTACAATCAGTCTTCTTATAAGCATTTTACCCACATTGAACATATATTTACATTTCTGTTGAGTTTATAACAAGGGATGGAATTCCTAGAACATATGGTCTGCATATATTCAGCTTTAGTAGATGCTGACAAACATTTCTAAAGCAGTTGTTCCAGTTTACACTCTCAACAGCATATATGTGATCCAGTTGTTCCACATCCTCACCAGCACTTGATATTGTCTCTTTTTAATTTTAACAATGCTGGTAATATAGTGTTTCACTTCATGGTTTTAATTTGCATTAGCCAGACAAATATTTAAGTTGTTTAGCTTTTCATATTTTATTGCCTATTTGGAAATATTTTTGGTGAAGTGCCTTATTAAGTCTTTTGTTCAATTATCTATTGAACTATCAGTCATTTTCTTCTTCATTTGTAAATTATTTATGTATTCCAGATATGAAATGTTGGTTAATCATATAAACAGCAAATACGTTTTTCCATACTCTAGCTAGCCTTTTTACTTTCTTAATGGTATCTTTCGATAAATAAAAATTTCAAGCTTTAAAGGAGGCCAATGCATCTTTTTTATTCTTTCAGCTTATCAACTTTTTGTCTCATTTAAGATATCTTTGCCTACTCCAAAGACATGAAGATATTCTATGTTTTCTTCTTGAAGCTTATAATTTAGCTTTCACATTTAGCTCTACAGTTCATCTTAGATTAATTTTGGTATGTCATCTTTGGATACTGTATATACACAATCGCATCATCTGCAAACAGTGGCAGCCCACCACAATGAAGAGTAGCCCTCACTTGTTGCAACTAGAGCAAGCCTGCACACAGCAACAAAGACCTAGCATGGTAAAAAAAAAAATTAAAAAAGAAAAGAAAAGAAAATCTTCTGGTACTCAGTGGTTCAGTGGTGAAGATCAGGGGAAATATACCCCTATCAATGCATTTTAAACAACTTTGTTTCTGCCTTGATGTATTATTAATTCATTGTACCATGTTATCACTTTCATAACATGTTCTTTGACTTTCTTCCCTAACTATGACCTATAAACTTGTTCAAAATACATCTGCCAAGGCTGGAAGATCCTTTTTTCTTGATTAAAGGAAAAAAAAAGAGGTCATGAGAGTGGCCACATCAAAGGGAACTTGTAAGTTCTCTAGGTCAGAAGTCTAGGCACAGCATTACAGGATTCTCAGCTTAAGGTCTCATCAGGCTGAAATCAAGTTGCTCAAGTCTGCACTTCTTATCTGGGGTTCAGGTTTTCATCCAAGCCCATTCAGGTTGTTGGAAAAATTCAATGTCTTGTGGTTGCAGAACTGAGGACCCTATTTGCTGGCATTCAGCTGTGGGCTGCTCTTAGCTGCTAGAAGCTGCCCTTTATCCCCTGCTGCATGGCCCTATTCACAACTTTTTGCTGTAGGCCAGTCAAAATGTATCTTTCTGACTTCCTCTTCTGTGATCAGCAGAGAAAAACTCTGTTATTAAAGACTGGTATGATCAGTTCAGGCCCACCAGAGTGCTTTCCCTATCTTAAAGTCAATGGATTTTAGACATTACTTACATCTGTAAAATCCCTTCACACCAATACATAGTTTTTGACTGAATAAGTGGAAGAAGATATGTGTATGTTAGGGACTGGGAATCTTGGAAGGGCATCATAGAATCCTAAGAGTCAGATATTTACATGTGGCTCATTACTTGGGACACATTAGAGGGAAAAAATAGGACAATACCATACTGTGTGAAGATATGGAGCTTACGCTCTAGAAAGTTTAGGGGAAATATAGGTTGAATTGGGCTTCCTTGGTGGCTCAGTGGTAAAGAAGCCACCTGTGATGCAGGAGATATGGGTTTGACCCCTGGGTTGGGAAGATCCCCTGGAGAAGGAAATGGCAACCTATTCTAGTATTCTTGCCTGGGAAATCCCATGGACAAAGGAGCCTGGTGGGCTACCATCCATGGGGTTACAAAAGAGTCCTACACAACTTAGCAACTAAACAACGGTGCTTTAACAGCTATTGGTGTGGGTAAAATAATGTTGCTGTTTTTGTTACCTCTTGAATGATTGTTCATTTAGGCATGAACCCTAACAGTGGTCGGAGACCTCCCATTGATCATAGGGTGATGAGTATGAAGTTTGTGATAAGGAATATTTTGTTTCATGTGTGTAAACATACATATATATGTAAGATTCTAGTATGTTGCTATTTCAGTTTTAGGAGATAGCCAGATATAAATAGTCTTAAGAACAGGAAAGTATTCCTGTTTTACGTGTTATTCTGTGCTAGTATTCAGTCAACTAATTTTAATAGATGGTATTTTTAATGTGCTTCTCAGTATGCACATAATGAAAATGTGTGAGTTGTCATTTTACTATCTGAGCACCTTTTTTTATTTCAGGTTCATGGAATATGAGAGAGGGACCTTAAAGATCAAACTATCCTTTGATAGCATTTAAGGGTAAGATAGTTGAAAAGAGACTTTTCCTGTTTATAGTTAATAAAATATCAAGGTTCTATTTTGTTTTTTGAATATGTGTACTTCTTTTCAAATGATAACAGATGTGACCATCCTAATGAGTGCATTTCTCGAAATAGAGCAGAAACTTAAATAGCGAGAATGGGCAGGATACCAAGGAAACAGACTAATCAGGCAGATGGTGACTGTTTCCTAGGGAAAGTCTGAGTAAACCAGTAACTTTGCAGCAGTGATCTGAAAATAAAGGAAAATTTGTGTGCATGGAAAACAGTGTTTTTTAAAATACTTTTCCATATTATAATAAATACTTAGATATATGTACATATTTTTATGTGTTATCACTGATTATATGAAATTTAGTTGTTTCCTTCATTATAATGCTTTCTTTTCATATTAACCTCTTTTGTCAAAATTTTTTTGTAATTAAGATATAGCAATGAATTTCCTTTTTTTTGTGAAAATCTTTGGAGTATTTTTATTGGTCTTTTAAAATTATTTAATCATTTTGAAATGAATTTATTTTTAAATTTAATAAAATGGATCTATAAATGACAGAGCTCTGGTGGTATAAAAGTTAAAACCATAATCAACTGAAATGCATTTGCTGAAGAATGAAATTTTGCATAAAAAACAGAAGTAAAAAAACATATCCTAGCAGGAAACCAGGAACGGAATAAAAACACAAAAAGGTATCTCTGGCACAATGCCCTGAAGGTCAACAACCATGGCCAAGAGCGTGAGGTAATGTCAGAAGTAAGAAAACACCCTAGGTCAGATTCTTGTCACTCTGATCTTAAGACCATTAGTGATCATGTAAAAATGTAATCTGTATAGTGATACAAAAGCTGTCACATATTGTATTTCATTTCTACCTTGTAACATCCTGGTGAGGCACAGCAGTTCTTGTTATCCCCATTTTACAGATGAATAAATTACAGAGAGAAAGCAGGTTGCCAAAATTCAAGTTACTGAGTGGCAGAATAGGAACTAGAACTGTCTTCTAATTCTGAATCCCATATACTTTTGGATCTAAAAACTGGAACAGTCAAAAGAGAGAGAGTAGCTATAGTTGCAGAAATGAATTTGTTTCCAGTTAGCATCTTAATGTATAGACAGCCCACATTTTGCTTGTATTCTTAGGACAACATGCTGTATTTAGTTTACAAAGATATGCTTTGGGGTTAACATTATTAAAAAAAAATTGTATTGATTTTCTCTCTAAAAGTTGTGAAGGCTTTGGTTTTTTTTTTTTTTTGAATGTTTAGAGCAGCTTTATTCATAATAGCCCAAAGCCAGAAATGACCTAGATGTCCTTCAATGGGTGAATGATTAAGTAAATTGTAGTATATTCATACCGTGGAATATTGTTCAGAAATACCTTTTTAAAAAACTTTCAATACGTGCTACAGTCTGGGTAAATCTCCAGACAATTATGCTAAATTATGGAAACGCCAACTTAAAAGGTTATATATTGTATCATTTCACTTATATAATATTCCTGAAATGACAAAATTATAGAAACAGAAAACAGATTAGTGCTTTCTAGGAGTCAGGGCTGATGGAGAAAGATGTGTGCATCTCTATAATATGGCAACATGAGAGATTCATGTTGTGATGGAAATATTCCACATCTTGTTTTTTTAAAGTTGTGAAGGCTTTGAATCGTTTCATAGAAATTCCTTGCATCAATTACTTTGGTTTGACTCTCTTATTACCAACTGAAAGAAATCAAAAGGAGCAGCCACAAAACAAAGGGAATCTGATGGATCTCGCAAGGGATGATATCATGATTGATTTCATGATTCTTAAAATAGTTTACACAAATGTTTATTAATTACAGAAGGATAGGAAGGATGGATTTTAAAAAGACAGTGAAGAGGAACTAACTTTTGGAGGTTTGCAATCTGATGCAAGCACCAATACCCTCTGGTGGTCTATTCTTCTCACAAGAGAGAATGACACTTAAGAAACACACATTTCATACTTTAAGTCTGACCTCCTCTCCATCTGTCATAAAGTAAAGCTTATACCTTAGGGATGGAGAAGGAAATGGCAACCCACTCCAGTATTCTTGCCTGGGAAATCCCATGGACAGAGGAACTTGGCGGTCTACAGTCCATGGGGTTGCAAGGAGTCAGGCATGACTGAGGAACTAATACACACACGCACACACACACGCACACACACACGCACACACACATGCACGCATACCTTAAGAAGAGTAGGAGTGAAGTAGAGTGCTTCCAATATCTCAACATCTACAATCTCTGTAGTTTTCTAGAGAACAAAGACTCTGATATGTACATGTATGTGTATGTATATATATATATATATATATTTAAATTCTCCTTGAGCCTAGATAAAAATGCTAAAAATTTAATTGTTTACAAAGCATGCATATGTGGAAGTCTTTGACACAGGCTAACCTCTGTTCATTACAACCTTTTCTTTTATTACTGAACAAACCACTAAATATTACCCAGCATTCCTTGCTTTTAGGTATGTCCATATCACTGAATTCTAGACAATGGAATCTAAAAGAAAGTGTGGTGTGTCATTTTTAGACTAGGTCCATGTGTTCCGACATGCTCCTTTCCCTTTCACTTCTAAAGGATGACCTTGGAAGGCATATGTGGAAGTTGGCAAAGTCTATAGTTTGAACCACTAATGAATGGCGGGGCAAATAAATCTCAATTCCACCTAAAAATTTTCAGCTCCCTTGGTCTGTCTATGTATGAGAGAAATAAAATATCCAAAACATACAAGCAGCTTATGCAGCTCAATATATTTAAAAAAAAAACAAACCAAACCGCCCAATCAAAAAATGGGCAGAAGATCTAAATTCACCTTTCTCCAAAGAAGACCTACAGATGGCCAACAAACTCATAAGATGCTCAACGTGGCTAATTATTAAAGAAAAGCATATCACAACTACAATGGGTATCACCTTACACTGGTCAGAATGGCCATCATCAAAAAATCTGCAAACAATAAATGCCAGAGAGGACATGAAGAAATGGGAACCCTCTTGCACTGTTGGTTGGAATGTAAATTGGAGAACAGTATGGAGGCTTTCTGATGGCTCAGACAATAAAGAATCTGCCTGCAATACAAGAGACCCAGGTTGGATTTCTGGGTTGGGAAGATCCCCTGGAGAAGAAAATGGCAATCCACTCCAATATTCTTGCCTGGATAATTCCATGGAAAGAGGAACCTGGCAGGCTACACTCCATGGGATCTCAAAGAGCTGGACACAACTGAGCTATTAACATTTTCTTTCTTTATGGAGGTTTCATAAAAAGCTAAAAAAGAGAACTACTATATGACCTAGCAATACTACTACTGGGCATATACCCTGTGTGCATGTATGCTAAGTTGCTTCAAGTGTGTCTGATTTCTTTGTGACCCTATGGACTGAAGCCTGCCAAGTTCTTCTGTCCATAGAATTCTCCAGGCAAGAATACTGGAGTGGGTTGCCCTGTCCTCCTCCAGGGGATCTTCCTGACCCAGGGATTGAACCCATATCTCCTGTGGCTTCTGCATTGCAGGCAGATTCTTTACTGCTGAGCCACCAAGGAAGCCCTGACATATACCCTGAGAAAACCATAATTCAAAAAGATCCATTCACCCCAATGTTCACTGTAGCACTACTTACTATAGCCAGGACATGAATGCAACCTAAATGTCCATCAACAGATGAATGGATAAGAAGATGTGATACATACATACAGTGGAATATTACTGAGCCATAAAAAGGAATGAAGTTTGGTCATTTATAGTGATGTGGATGGATGTAGAGTTTGTCGTACAGAGTGAAGCAAGTCAGGAAGAGAAAAGCCAATATAGAATATTAATGCATATATATGGAATTTAGAAAAAAGGTACAGATGAACCTATTTTTAGGACAGATATAGAGAATGAACATGTGGACATGGCAGGGGAAGGGGAGGGTGGGATAGATTGGGAGATTAGGATTGACATATATATACTATTGTGTGTAAAACAGATAATTAGTAGGAAGTTGCTCTATAGCCCTGGGATTTCAGCTCAGTGCTCTGATGTGATCTATATGGATTGGATGGGGGTGGGGCGGGAGGGAAGCTCAGGAGGGAAGGGATATATATATACATGTAGCTGATTCACTTTGTTGTACTAACACAACACTGTAAAGAGATTATACACCAATAACAAAATTAAAAAATATGAATACACATCTATTATGTTTGGGTCATTATGCATTTGGGGTCAACTTATTACAACTCTTAGTCAGTTTAGAATACCCTAACTAATTTAGCAAGCTAGACAAAGTGCCCCATCAGAGAATACACTTATAATTTTCTTTTTAAAATGAGAACAGTTGCCAGCTCTTTTCCTATAGCCCATCCTTTTCAGCTGAGAGTCTTCACTACAGCCTTCCCTCTAAGCCTGTATCGTTTATACAGAAAATGATGTGTTCCCATATCATCTTGGGCTCAACAGCACTGGCTGTAATCTCAACTGTTCAATTTCCTTTAATTCAAAGGACCCTGGTCTGTTTGGATAAAAATTCTGTAAACTGAATGTAATCCTGGATTAGGATTAGTCAAGATTGCTGGAGACAATACCACCTTAGAATCTGACACATTTGAGAGCCCAGGTATCACCTAGCTTTCATACTGCTGCTGTGCCATCGCTAATGCTTGGAGGCAGACTGGACTTCCCTGTCTCCCCAGACACTAATGAGCCTGAGAGAAATGCTGGAGGCATAAATGAGAGAGTGTGGAAACTTGAAAAGCTGTTAAAGTTGTGATCTGAATGCCTACTATTGCAGAACTACTGCAGGACTACTATTGTGAGGGATTGAACCTTTATATTCTCAGGGAAACTTATTTGTTAGCTAGGCTCCAAAATGGGTTATTAAAAAGATTACAGAGATGTAGCTAATCTAATGATAATTTAGGTATTTGTTATTATTGTTCAGTTGCTAGTTGTGTCCAACTCTTTGCGATCTCATGGACTGTAGCACGCCAGGCTTCCCTGTCCTTCACTATCTCCTGGAGTGTGCTGAAAATCATGTCCATTGAATAAATGATCCCATGCAATCATCTCATCCTCTATTGCCTGTTTTTCCTCCTGCCCTCAATCTTTCCCAGCCTCAGGGTTTTGTTGGCTCTTTGCGTCAGGTGGCCAAAGTACTGGAGCTTCAGCTTCAGCATCAGTCCTTCCAATAAATATTCAGGGTTGATTTCCTTTAGGATTGATTGGTTTGATCTCCTTGCTGTCCAAGGGACTCTTAAGAGTCTTCTCCAACACCACAATTTGAAAGCATGAATTCTTCAGTGCTCAGCCTTCTTTATGGTCCAGCTCTCATATCCATACATGACTACTGGAAAAGCCATAGCTTTGATTATATGAACCTTTGATGGCAAAATGATGTCTCTGCTTTTTAATATCCTGTCTAGGTTGGTGACAGCTTTTCTTCCAAGGAGCAAGCATCTTTTAATTTCATGGCTGCAGTCATCATCCCTAGTGATTTTGGAGCCCAAGAAAATAAAATCTGTCACTGTTTTCATTGTTTCCCCATCTATTTGCCATGAAGTGATGGGACCAGATGCCATGATTTTAGTTTTTTGAATATGGAGTTTTAGCCAGCTTTTTCACCTTCATCAAGAGGCTCTTTAGTTCCTTTTTGCTTTCTGCCATTAGGGTGATGTCATCTGAATATCTGAGGTTAGATATAGGATGAAAAATGAAGAGTAGTGGCACATGAGTGGTCTTTACAATCCTTTTTATGTCAGACAACAGCTGTCCCTCTATGTGGAAGCATGATGGGAATTAATTTGCTTATTCATTAGCAATTTTTTAAAATACAAATATTTCAGGATTATAGAAGCTATTGGCACTTCCCAGTGGCTCAGTTGTAAAGAATCCATCTGCAATGCAGGAGACTCAGGAGACGTGGGTTTGATCCCTGGGTTGGGAAGATCCCTGGAGGAGGAAATGACAACCCACTCCAGTATTCTTGCCTGGAGAATCCCATGGACAGAGGAGCCTGGTGAGCTAAGTCCATGGGGTCTCAAAGAGTCGGATACGACTGAGTGAGTAAGCACACATACACACAAAAATGTTATTAAATATTACAAAGAATTTCTGTATTTACTTCACTTAGCTAGTTCAAATGTTAACATCTGATTACCAGCAACTATAGAGCAGGAAACTGAGAAAACTGTTAACTCATCTATAGATATTATTCAAATGTCATTAATTGATCACCCATTGCATTTAGCTGTCATGTCTCCTTGGTTTCCTCCAATCTGAGAGTCCTCAGTATTTCCTTGTCTTTAATGACCTTGGCATTTTTGAAGAGTAAAGGTCACATATTTTGAATATTGTGACTCAGTTTGGGTTTATCTGATGCCTTCTCAGGATTACATTCAGGTTCAGCATTTTTGGCAAGTTTGTCACAGAAGTGATGTTCCGTTTTCTTTGCATCATAGCAGGAGGCACATGATGCTGATATATCTCATGCTGATGACGTTAACTTCAAGACACGTCAGCACCATGTGCCTCCTGCTACGCTGCAGTAAGAAAGGCCCAATATGCTCATTTCTTTTGCACTGGCTACATGTTGATGCTCAGCATGACCTTGCAATTTATTTGTGGAAGATACAGAAAAACCTTCTGCCAGGGTCCTTGATTGACTGCATGGGGCAGAATCTCTTTCATCTCCACCCAGGCACCTGAAGCTGTCTCGGTCTGTTTATTGTGAGAAAAATAGAGTTTTATTGTGCTTGAGCCATTGTACACTTTGAATTCTTCTTCAGAGCTGTTAGGCTACCTTGTTATATTACCTAGAATTACTTAGATTACTGTCCTGCTAGAGGAAGTGCTTCATCCAAAAATACTCCCAATTTTCTTCTGTCTTTATTAGTAGTTGCCAAATCTATTCCTGTAGCCCACAGTTTCCACCACTATTTGTCTTTAGTTTCCTCCAAATTCAACTAGTTTGAAATATTTTAAGGTTGATATCTCACTCCTATATTTAGTTACACTGTATTTTAAATTTTTAAGTGTTTTTAAGTACTCTAAAATTAGTCACTTTTTACAGTGTTTAATAAAATTTATCAACATGTTTACCATGTTTTTTTTTTTAAACATTGGCATTGCTTCTTGCATCCCACATACTTCAGCATTTCTTTTAAGGAGGGTTTTCAAGTGATGAACTCTTTTTTTTTTTTTCTGAAAACTGTATTTAGTAATAAATTTTGAAAAATAGGTTTATTCTTTAAAGATATTTGTTCCTAGCATCAAACTTGTAAAAATGAAAATGGATTAAGTTCACTTGAAAAATATAGAGATTCTCAGATTAGATTTCATTAAATCTAAGCTTAAGCTATCCTTTTTTCCAAGAAATACAGTTAAAATATAATAATTTCAGCAAATTGAAAATAATGAGGTGATAATAATGGAGTGAAAAGGGTTACACAAAGCAACCAGCCAAAATAAATCTGGCAGAGTAATACTGATATTAGAAAAAAAAAAACCTCTTTATGGAAGTATCACTATTAGGGTTAATGAAGTTAATTACTTAATGATAAAAGGATCAGTTCATTGAGGTGAGAGACTGCTAGAGTCCACAAATATTCATTTTCCCCTCTTCTTTTTTGGTGCATAGATAAACTCCTTCCATAAGCTTTTTATAATTTTATTGGAACAATGTAGCTGATTTTTAGCCAATGGAATATATCCAAATAACATTTGCTACTTCTAGGTCTGGTATATATATATATATATTTTCATTTTTCCAGGTCTGGTATATTAACTCTTTTGATGTGTGCTCTTTCAGACTTTCCCGTTCTGCAGTGATTTTTGAGATCTGTTGTTGAAGACAGGTATGCATTAGGTCCTGCTACACCTCCTCCATTTTCCCCTTACCCATCAAATATTTATCATAATGATCTTATTTGTGATTTTTCTTTTTAAATGTGTGTTTGGGAGTGATGGTGAAGATAAGCTTGTCTTCCTTTTTTAAAATAGCACTTTATATATTTATGTATTTATTTTGGTTGCCATGCATGGGCTTTCTCTAGTTATGGCAAGTGGGGGCCCCTCTTTGTTGTCGTGTGCGGGCTTCTCCCTGTGGTGGCTTCTCTTGTTGAGATGCACAGGCTCTAGGTATTAGGGCCTCAGTAGTTGCAGCACTCAGGCTGAGTAGTTGTGCTGCATGGCCCAAGACTGCATGGATTTCAGTAGTTGTGGCACACAGGTTTATTTGCTCCATGGCATGTAAAAACTTCCCGGACCAGGGATCGAATCCATGTCCCCTGAATTGGCAGGTGGATTCTCAGACAGTAAAGTGTCTGCCTGCAGTACAGGATTCGATCCTGTACTGTACCCAACCCGGGTTCGATCCCTGGGTTGGGGAGATCCCCTGGAAAAGGAAACGGCAACCCACTCCAGTACTCTTGCCTGGAAAATTCCATGGACTGAGGAGCCTGGTAGACTACAGTCCGTGGGGTTGCAAAGAGTCAGACATGACTGAACGACTTCACTTTCTTTCTTTTTTTCTTTCTACTTTCCTATCCACTGCACCACCAGGGAAGTCCCAAACTGATCGTTCATTCACAGGATCCCATTATAGGAGAAGTCAACTAGTCACATGTTGGAGAAGACTGCACATTTCTTGGATATCTTGGACTTTGAATGCACTGAGTCCAAGGGACTTCAGTTTGTCTTCCCTGGGGAGAAGATGAGCATATTCTTCATGTAGAAATAAAGTAAAATGGTCACAGAAGATCCCTGTTCCCTTTTTCTTCCAGGATAGCAGTTCAAATACATTTCTCAGATCTCTTACACTGGGTTGGGGTGATGTAGACAGAATGATCTATGACACTTCTAGCCCTAATACACAAAAATCATGTATGTGCCCCGTCTTCCCTTGGGGAAGCTGGTTAAAAGACCTGGGTTTGGTCAACCACTTGTAAAAGAATGAAACTAGAACACTTTCTAACACCATACACAAAAATAAACTCAAAATGGATTAAAGATCTAAATGTCAGACCAGAAACTATAAAACTCCTAGAGGAGAACATAGGCAAAACACTCTCCGACATAAATCACAGCAAGATCCTCTATGACCCACCTCCCAGAATATTGGAAATAAAAGCAAAACTAAACAAATGGGACCTAATGAAACTTAAAAGCTTTTGCACTACAAAGGAAACTATAAGTAAGGTGAAAAGACAGCCCTCAGATTGGGAGAAAATAATAGCAAATGAAGAAACGGACAAAGGATTAATCTCAAAAATATACAAGCAACTCCTGCAGCTCAATTCCAGAAAAATAAATGACCCAATCAAAAAATGGGCCAAAGAACTAAACAGACATTTCTCCAAAGAAGACATACAGATGGCTAACAAACACATGAAAAGATGCTCAACATCACTCATTATCAGAGAAATGCAAATCAAAACCACAACGAGGTACCATTACACGCCAGTCAGGATGGCTGCTATCCAAAAGTCTACAAGCAATAAATGCTGGAGAGGGTGTGGAGAAAAGGGAACCCTCTTACACTGTTGGTGGGAATGCAAACTAGTACAGCCGCTATGGAAAACAGTGTGGAGATTTCTTAAAAAACTGGAAATAGAACTGCCATATGACCCAGCAATCCCACTTCTGGGCATACACACTGAGGAAACCAGATCTGAAAGAGACACGTGCACCCCAATGTTCATCGCAGCACTGTTTATAATAGCCAGGACATGGAAGCAACCTAGATGCCCATAAGCAGATGAATGGATAAGGAAGCTGTGGTACATATACACCATGGAATATTACTCAGCCGTTAAAAAGAATTCATTTGAACCAGTCCTAATGAGATGGATGAAGCTGGAGCCCATTATACAGAGTGAAGTAAGCCAGAAAGATAAAGAACATTACAGCATACTAACACATATATATGGAATTTAGAAAGGTGATAACGATAACCCTATATGCAAAACAGAAAAAGAGACACAGAAATACAGAACAGACTTTTGAACTTTGTGGGAGAATGTGAGGGTGGGATATTTCAAAAGAACAGCATGTATACTATCTATGGTGAAACAGATCACCAGCCCAGGTGGGATGCATGAGACAAGTGCTCCGGCCTGGTGCACTGGGAAGACCCAGAGGAATCGGGTGGAGAGGGAGGTGGGAGGGGGGATCGGGATTGGGAATACATGTAAATCCATGGCTGATTCATATCAGTGTATGACAAAACCCACTGGAAAAATAATAATAATAATAATAAAAAAAAACTGAAAAAAAAAAAAAATTTGAATCTCTCAGGGCAAAAAAAAAAAAAAAAAAAAAAAAAAAGACCTGGGTTTGATCCCTGGGTTGCGAAGACCCCCTGGAGAAGAGAAAGGCTTCCCACTCCAGTATTCTGGTGTGGAGAACTCCATGGACTATATCCCATGAACTGTATAGTCCATGGGGTTGTAAAGAGTCACACAACTGAGCGACTTTCACTTTCACTCTTCCATTTTCTGTTCCCATTTTGGGGTGACCATGGAGACCACATCATGAAGATTATATACCACAAGGAGAAAGATGATTAGGTCCTTGATTAAGTGCATTGATCAATAAACCAAAAGATGGATCCTCCAAAGAGTAATAAAAATAAAGAATCCTCAGAAAGATTGATCAATAATGTGAAGAGAAGATATTAATAGTAATATTAATGATAAAATAAAATAATTACAGATATAGTAGGAATTAGAATGCCCCAAACCTTAAGAAAATTATGTTAAATTTTATAAAATAAATTTTAAGACTAACTCAAATGAGAAAATTTCTATAAAAATTTAAACTACCTAAATTAACTCAAAAAGATTAAACTTTTATCTGAGTGGACAACCAGCAGAGAAAGTGAGACAGCAGGAATAATCTATCACAAATAAAGGCATCAAGTCCAAACAATTTTATAGACAGGCTTCAAAGGACAGAAAACTTCCTCTTTTGTGAAGAAAACTAAAAAAAAAAAAATAATTCTAAAGCTGCCTTTATGGGATTAATGTATTTTAGATACCTAACCCAGAAAAGCAAATAAGAGAAAGAAAAATGATAGGTTAACCTTTCTTATGAATGCACATGCAAATATCTTAAAGTGCTGACCAATTAAATCAAATGAGTATTTTTTAAAGTACATCATGGTTGAGGATGATTTGTCCCAGAATAATGTTTGGGCATTATAACATTCCCGTTAGTATTAGGAACAAGCAAATAATACTTATTAGCTCTACCAGTAATCATCATTGCTCTGGAGTTTCCAACCAATGAAATAAGAAAGCAGTAACAGTTGTATGAATTAGAAAGAATCAAATATTTATTATTTGAAGGTTATTTGAACAGAAATCCAATAATATCTGCAACTAAACAACTAGAATTAATGTTATGTTAAGCAGAGTTTCTGACTCCAAGAGCATGGTACCAAAATCAATAGAATATCTGTGTGCTAGCTGCTAATGAGGTTGATACGACACCTTAACATTTCCCATACAATGCATAAATGTGTCACTGATATTTTCCCACTGAATATTGATATCCTAAAATTATATTAATAAAGCTGTGTTGTTGTTTCATGAATAAACTGATAGACCAATAAAATAGAATGCAGAGATAGGAATAGACACACATATATAAAAACTTGGCATATGAAAGGCATGGAATTACAATTCGGAGCTTGAAAGAAAAAGCCATCTCAATAAAAAATTCTGGGACAACTATTATTCACATTGGAAGAAATAAAACTCTCTGCCTTACACTATTTCTGAGAATATAATGCAGATGAATTAGATTTAAAAGTAAAGAGCAAAACTCTAAACAAAAGGACAATATAAGAGAATTTATGACTTTAGCATAAGAAAGAATTTCATAACCCAGACACACAAAGGAAAACATTGATAATTTGATAACATTAAATTAATAATCGATCCAACAAAGACATCAAAATAAAATTAAAAGACTAGTCAGACATTATATTTACAACGTATACAACTTATAAAATATTTCATATCTAGACTACATAAAGAGCTTCTCAGATGAAGAATAGCAAAACAGACATAAACACAGTTCACAGAAGAGACTCAGAGGGCTAATAAACATATAAAACAATGCTCAACTATTTCAGTGTTAGAAAAATGCATGCCAATGTGAACAATTGAGTTTACATATAATACAGAACAGATATACAGAACTTGAATTAACTAGAAAAAAAAAAAGCCTTAAAGTATGCTAAAAAAAAAAACAAAACAAAAAGCTTTAAAGCATGTAAAAGACACACACACATACCCCAAAATAAAACAAAACCAGAAAGTCTGCCAATAAGAGCATGAACTTGAAAAACCACTGTAGCAGACATTGATGATTAGCTGCCTGTCTACCTTCCTAAAGAATAAGTGTACAATATTGTTCAGTACAAAAAAGGATGAAGCCCAAATGATGATGCATGACTAGTCTGACCCCGTCATGACTCGTCTGCTTTCTCTCAGCCATCTTTGCAGACAGCAGCTCCTTATGAAACTTTTCTGGCCAATGAGACAAAGGATACATATTTTGGGACTATTTCTGTGAAAACTCTTGCTGTCTCTGTCCTCACCACTCTACTTCCTTATTTGTACTCAAAACTGATGGCTGGAGCTGTAGCAACTATCCTGTCACCACACAGGAATAAAAGACAAAGAGAATTGCAAACATATCAGTTGTTACAATTAGAACACTTGCAGCCAAATGCCATTCTATAACTGAATAGGAACCCATGGGGCTTTCCCAGGACAGGACAATCCTCCTCATATCCTCAACCCATCTTTTGGTTGTAGGAAAACTTTAGCCTCCTTAGCCTTCTCCAAGTTCCAAAGAATAATTTTAATCAGAGAAATGAGAAAACGCAGAAAGAAAGGAAAATAGTCAAGCAAGACAAAATAATGATGGCTGAGCAATTAAAGTCAGGGATCTTTAGTTCCCGCTCAAGGGCTTTAGATAATACTCTGAGCCATGTGCTTTGAGCTGTTTGGCAGATACTGAAACCCCCACCAGGTGGAAGAATTTAACTGTATGCTGCCTACAAGCATGCAGACCCCAGACTGGTTGGAACCAGAAGGTTGATGATGTTGACCCCAGATTACCTCACCACCAACAAATCAGAATGGCCGTGAGTTGATCCTGCACTCCATAACCCCTCTCCCTCACCTTGTCTTTAGAAACTTTTCTTAAAGCCACAGCAGAGTTTGAACCCTTGAAGCACTAGCTGCCTGGACTCCTTGCTTGGTGTCTTGCAATAAATGCTACACTTTCCTTCACCACAACCTGGTGTCAGTAGATTGACTTTACTGCATGGGGAAGTTGACCTAAGTTTGGTTGGATAACAACCCTATTTAGCAAACTACATTGGTGAGCAATTTGTCAATATATAGTAGAGATGAACACGTTCTTATCCTCAAGACTGGAAATTGGATATCTATTTTATATCCTATAGGAAATCTTGCACATGAGCACAACATCCGCAATAAAACACTGACCATAAAATACTGGAAACAATTTAATTGTCCCTTAATGAGCAAATAATACATTTTTGAATATTTCTACAGTAGAATGATATAGATCAAGTTAAATAAGTGAACTAGACCTATAAGTATCCACACAGATATTTTTCCAAAATGTATTTTTTTAATCAAAAGAACAAGTTACACAAGGACAATATATCAAATCATTTTATACATTAAAAAAAACCCCTAATTTTTATATTGTTTGTGTGTATGCCTGCTAAGTCACTTCAGTTGTCTCTGACTGCAACCCTAAGCACTGTAGCCTGACAGGTTCCTCTGTCCATGGGATTCTCCAGGCAAGGATACTGGAGTGGGTTGCCATTCCCTTCTCCAGGGGATCTTCCTGACCCAGGGATTGAACCCACGTCTTTTATGTCTCCTGCATTGGCAGGTGGGCTCTTTATATTGTCCAGGTTCCCATAATTATCTAGATGCATAAAAATAAGGGCAAAGAGGAAAATCAACTTCAGACTACTAGGTACTTTAAAAATGTTGCAAAGGAAATAGAATTCAAGGACAACTACCAAAGGAGTATCAACTCTATTCAAATATTTTATTTATTTAAATAAAAATTTTAAACAAGCATGGGAGTACATTTATATTGTTTTCATCTGAATTCTGAATATATGGTTACCATATTAATTTGACTATATTTAACTATATGTTTGAAATATTGACTATTGTTTGACTATATGTTTGAAGTATTTGACTATATGTTTGAAATATTTATGATTTGTAAATAAGAGAATGTGTACAATTCCTTATGAAGAAAGTTATAAAACTTTTCTCCTTTTTTTTTTTTTTTAAAAATTGTGCTACAGTTTCTTTACAATGTTGTATTAGTTTCTGCTTTTTAAGAACATAAATAGAACTCTGAGTCACTGGTAAGATTTGTCTTATTTCTGAAGGGAAAAAAATCATTTTTGGAGAATACCAATCATTTTAAGATTAATATACAAGCTTAATATAATAAAATTAAAAATTCTAATAATGTTATGGAAATTCACAAGGTAACTTTTAATTTGATTTGGAATATGAAAATAACCATGAAAAGTTTATTAGAAGAAAATAATGAAAGAATTTCTACTACTGTATTGGTCACGGCTTGCCACAGAACTAGAATCAACAGGATATATACATAAAGAGAGAGAGAGAGAACTTTTAAACAAGTTGGTTCACACAGTTCTGGAGGTTGGCTCCAAATTCTGCAAGGTAGCCTGGCAGGCTGGAGACACAGAGAAGAGTTGTGATTCAAATAAATTCAGCCAAACAAGACACAAAAATCACAATAAAATTCAGAAATGGGGAAATTGTGAAAAAAGGACTCTGGTGAATATTGAATGCATTTAAATCTAGAACTAATACTAAGCAATATGGATATTAGTCAGAGGACAGAGGGTAGATTTTATTTAAATTGATAAGTAAATACCAGTAGGAACTGGGAGCTGATAAATTGGAAGCTAGCAAGAGGGAGACAAAAGGAAGATTTTAAGCATGCTGGATCCCTCTATTTATTATTAGGAAGTCAATCAACAATGGATAAATTAAAACAAGGAATTTTAAAAAACACATGATGACTTCAAACTCAATGATTTTAATATCTTCTCAAGGTGGAGTGATTAAAAAAAACCCTAATATTTTTGGAGATCAAGAAAGAATTATGTGATGTTAATTGTTTCAATTATTTTAGGACTTTTCACCTTTGGCAAATTCCAGTAAAACTAATTTTAATATTTTCATTTGAAACAGGGTGTGTCATCCCCTTATAACATATTGCTTCTTTCTATCAAACTATTCTCTCATTTGTATAGAGTTATGTAAAGAGATGCCTGGGATTATTGTTTATTCCAGTGTCAAATATGATTTATGACCGTCTAGAATATGAGCACAATGAGGGCAGGAAATTTTATTGGATATGTTCACTGCTATAGCTTCAGTATCTAGTTGAATGCATGAAGGAAACATTCAGTGAAAATTTGTCAATAGTGAGAATTGGGGTGATGTTTCCATTTCAGTTCTCCTTATTGTTTAAACTTTTTATCCTGACTGTATCATTTTAGTAAGAAATCAGCCAAGTGCCCATCAACAAATAATTGGCTTAAGAAGATGTGGAAAATAGATATATATGCTTTGCTGTGCTGCGCTGTTCTTAGTCACTCAGTCACGTCTGACTCTCCACAACCTCATGGACTGCAGCCCATTAGGCACCTCTGTCCATGCGGATTCTCTAGGCAAGAATACTGGAGTGGATTTCTATGCCCTCCTCCAGGGGATCTTCCCAACCCAGGGATTGAACCCAGGTCTCCTACATTGCAGGCGGATTCTTTACTGACTGAGTCACCAGAGAAGCCCAAGAATACTGGAGTGGGTAGCCTATCCATTCTCCAGGGGATCTTCCCTACCCAGAAATCCAACTGGGATCTCCTACACTGCAGGCAGAGTCTTTATCAGCTGAGCAATCAGGGAAGCCCATATATATATATATATAGATATATTTAAATATTACTCATCCATCATAAAGGATGAAATATTGCTATTGCAGCAACATGGATGGAGCTAGAGAATATTATGCAAGTGAAATCAGTCCAACAGAGAAAGACAAATACTATATGATATCACTTATATACAGAGTCTAAAAAATAATATAAATAAATATATATACAAAACAGAAAAACTCAGAGACAAACTTATGGTTATCAAAGGGGAGAGGGAAGTGTGGACTGACAAATTAAAAATTTGGGATAAGCAGATACAAACTACTAAGCATAAATAGATAAGGATTTATTGTATATCAGAGGGAATTATATTCAGTATCTTGTAATAACTGATAATGGAACATAATCTGCAAAAAAATGTATATTTTACAAATGAGAAAACTGAGGAAAGCTGTACTCTTAAATAATAATGTGTATAAAGATATATGAACAAAAATGTTCATTGAGAATTGTTTGCAATGGTGAAAAAATTAAAAGCAACAGCCCATGTTTCCAGGCCATGCTTTCTGGCAAATCCACATTGAGAGAATGATCTAATTATGAGCCATCTTCCCAGAAGATGTAATCTGAAAAGTTTACTTGCTTTATAAATGTTATAATAAATAGTGTATTACTTAAAAAGATGCTACTATGACTGGCTATAGGGCGGTCATCTTAGATTAGAAAGATGAGAATGAACAAATGAACATTTCAAAAAAGATATCCATAATATTCCTGCAAATTGGAGGTTATGATGAAACTGTCATCTGATATACAATTATTTAAGTTAGACATCAAAACTTTTAATATACTTAATCACAATTGGTATTTAAATTATAACTTTAAACAGTATTTACTTAAGCTTTGGCCAGTATGCAGCTGTTAGAATTTTGCCTGTTTTATGAGGTAAACTTTCCCCAAATGTCTGCAAAGCTTATTATGAACTAAATACATATTCTTAAAAATGCAGAATAAATGCATTACTTTCTATAGAAAGAAAATATCAGTTTAAATGCTAAAGTGTAAATGAGTTGGGCAGGAGATGACTAATATCAGAGGAAATATAATTTAAATCAGTCGTTGATAATTATGAGTATAAAGCCAAATATTTTCAATTGAGGCTCAGAATTAATAGCTACACTTAAAACATGAAATTAGTGGTAGATGATAAATAAAACCTATGATAGAGTAATTTATCTTAAAATGAATAATTATTTATATTTAGATGCTGAGCAAGAGATTAACAAATACTGTTCAAGAAAATAATCCTCTGCTCTAAACAGCGTTGCCTTGTATCATTTCAGGAAGTAATTAAAAGTAATTTTTTATAATTTCTGAATATTATTTTCCCTACCTATTTGGCTATAATTCTTTGTGGGGCATAAATGACTAATGACTTCACTATACCATGGAGGGAACATTTGTGTAAAATCATATTACCACATAATGCAGTTTATGTGTTTTTGGCTGAATAGATCAGGTGGTTATATCTCCTATATTATCTGAAATATTATAGAGGAGGTGTTACCATGAATATATCTTATATAATAAAAGGTTCATAACTTACCTCAGGGAAAAGTATTTATATTAGCTTATGTTCAAAGCCTGAAGGGAAGGTTTATGTGTTATAGTCTCATGTGACAGAAAAGGGGAGTGTGGCAGGGAATGAGAAAGAGCCAAAACGAAGCTGTGTTATTGAGTTTGTCACCATTAGTATCTGGGCAGTGTCCAGAAAGGGGGCACCATTGGATTTGTGGAGGGTTTAAAAAGGACAAGAGGCAGACAAAAGTTGAATTTACTCTCTGCTTTGAACGAGTGCTTGAGATGGGACCTGAATCTTCTACTGCTCTTGGCACTCTTGGTTTTCAAAACTTCAGACTCAGACTGGAATCTATAACAGCTCCAAGGCTTTCAAAGTGCATCACTGACTTTCCTTGGTTCTCAGCTTGCAGATGCCAGATTATGGGACTGACTAGTCCCATCATCACCTAAGTCAGTATCTTATAATAAATCTCATTTTATATATGCATATGTCCTATTGATTCTGTTTCTCTGGAGGACCCTAACTAATAGAAAGATTCAGCCCATTGGGCTTTAATTTCCCCCACACTTCTGGCTTTTGTACGACTACCAAGCAGTCTTATGGCATTTTATGTTGTAGCATCAAGAGAGTCCCAGGGCTGGAGGATAGGCACTGTGAGTTTGCATGTGTGTGAAGTTGGTTGAAGTCCAGAGAGACTGTTGTTGCAATGGCTGCTAGAGTAAGTGAACAAAGATCCCAAGGACTAATGAGGCCAAAATGCGTATGCCATTTTTCATCACAAAAGACAATTGCTTCAAGTTATGTATTTTACCCAGCAGTGTTTTAAAAATGCTTACATTAAATTTATTTCTTAAAGATAAAAATTGTGTTTTAGCAGTTAGTGAAAGAATAGCTTATTTTTGAGAGAAATGAATGTTATGGAGAAAGGATTTTGAATATAAATCTTTACAAAATTTTCCATGTTTATGGGACATCCTGACTGAACACAATTAAGTATAGCATCTATAAAGGAATAAACCTGATCAAGGAGGTGAAAGACTTATACACTGAGAACAATAAAACATTAATAAAGGAAACTGAAGATGATTCAAAGAAATGGAAAGATATCTTATGCTCTTGGATGGGCAGACTTAATATTGTTTAAATGGCCATACTACCCAAAGAAATCTACAGGTTTAATGAGATCCTTTTCAAATTATCTATGACATTTTTCATAAAATCAGAATGAATAATCTTAAAATTTTATATGGAACCTTAAAAGACCCAGAATTGCCAAAGCAATCTTGAAGAAAAAGCAGGAAGCATAATCCTCCCAGACCTAAGATAATACCACAAAGCTGCAGGAATCAAAATAGTGTGGTACTGGCACAAAAACAGACATATGGATCAACGGAACAGAATAGAGAGCCAGAAATAAACCCACCCAACTGTGGTCAATGAATCTTCAACAAAGAAGGTAAAAATATGTAATAGGAAAAAGACAATCTCTGTAGCAAGTGGTGTTGGAAAAGTTGGATGGCCACATGTAAACAGATGAAGTTAGAACACATCCTCTCACCATAGACAAAAATACACTTGAAATGGCTTAAAAGCTTAAACATAAGACATGACATCATAAAACTCCTAGAAGAGATCACAGGCAAAACATTCTTTGACATAAATTGTACCAATGTTTTCTTAGGTTAATTTCCCAAGGCAATTGAAAATAAAAGCAAAAACAAATGGTACCTAATGAAACTTACAAGCTTTTATTCAACAATGGAAACCATAAACAAAATGAGAAGGCAATCTATGGACTGGCAGAAAATATTTACAAATGATGCAACCAACAAGGGCCTAATTTCAAAAATACATGAACAATTCATACAACTAAATAACAAAAAACCAAACAGTGCAATCAAAAAATAGAATACTACTCAGCCATAAAGAGCCATAAAAAAGAATGAAATAATGCCACTTGCAGCAATCTGGATGCAGCTAGAGATTATAATACTAAGTGAAGTAACTCAGAAAGAGGAAGACAAATACCATGTGATATCACTTATATGTGGAATCTAAAATATGACACAACTGAACCTATCTATGAAAGAGAAGCAGACTCTCATGGACACAGAGAACAGACTTGTTGTTGCTAAGGCAGAGGGGGATTGGGGAAGGGGTGGAGTGGGAGGTTGGAGTTAGCTGGTGTAAATTATTAAATATATGGAATGGAGAAACAACAGCATCCTAATATACAGCACAGAGAACTAAATTCAGTATCCTATGATAATCCATAATGGAAAAGAATATGAAAAAAAAGAATGTGTATATATATATGTGTGTGTGTGTGTAAAACAAAATCACTTTGCTGTATAGCAGAAATTAATACAACATTATAAATCAACTATATTTCAATTAAAAAAATAAGTAGAAATTTACCATGTAAAATCATTAAAAATATTTATATACTTAGTACATGGGATTAAAAATGAGTACCAGAATTTGGTAAACAGAACCAACAATATACTTCTTTCATTTGGATATAAATATTTTTGTGAAGTTTCTCTGTCAGTTAGGAAAGTCACTAAAAACATGGAATGATACAAACTAAACTTAGTACCAGACCTTCAGATGCCTCAGTTACAAAGCATAAAATAGGATTTAAAAAAAATATTTTCAATTATAAAGTGATTAATAGTAGTTTTCTAGTGAGAGCAAAAAGGTTATGTAATGGTAATAATGAAATAGGTTTAAGTATAGTTTGAAAGTGAAAGTTGCTCAGTCGTGTCTGACTCTTTATAGACTATACTGTCCACAGTATTCTCCAGGCCAGAATACTGGAGTGGGTAGCCTTTGCCTTCTCCAGGGGATCTCCCCAACCCAGGGATCAAACCCAGGTCTCCCGCATTGCAGGTGGATTCTTTACCAGCTGAGCCACAAGGGAAGCCCAAGAATACTGCATTGGGTAGCCTACCCCTTCTCCAGCAGATCTTCCCAGCCCAGGAATTAAACTGGGATCTCCTGCATTGCAGGCGGATTCTTAACCAACTGAGCTACGAGGGAAGCTCTTAAGTGTAGTTTATTTCATATAAATTTCATCCTTTAAAATTTTTTTCATGATAAATATCTTTAGAGTAGCATATATGTAAGTTACAAATACATAAATATTATAGTATATAATCAAAATCTTTATTGATAGAAGTATGTGATTTATAAGAAGGAAGTCACTCATTTTAGAAAGCATTATTAGTAATGTAATAGTAAAATATATATATATATATATATATATAATTTTCTTTATAGAGCCATGCTGCATTGTCTTCAGGACAATAGCATTATAGACTTAGCTGGACAGGTATTCTTTGGGTGCCTATCTAGTTTTACTACCTATAACTTCTTGGTGATAATTCCTAGCTACCTTTCTAATCATTTCTCCCCATTCATTTAAGACTTGAACTACTGACTCACGGCCTTCCTGTATATCTTAATTCCTGCCATTGTTCCTAGTGATCGCAAGAACCGTGTGCACGAAATAGCCCAGACGTCAGCCTGTTCTTTGACCTCTCCTCACTCTCTTCCTCAAATCCAGATTTGCCACCTGCTCACATGGGATTTATCATCATCAGTAAATAAACCACCACGTAAATCTTTAAGGTATCCTATTTTATGACCATCACCTCTGTTTTATTTCATTCATTCTGTTCTACCATCACTGCAATTATTTAACCCACTGTCATCCAATCTACAGACTTTAGTAGTTGAACACTGGGGCTCTCTTGGGGTGGCCCAGTGGTAAAGAATCCACCTGATAATGCAGGATACGCAGGTTCAATCCCTGGGTTGGGAAGATCCCCTGGAGGAGGAAATGGCAACCCACTCCAGTATTCTTGCCTGGAAAACCTTGTTGAGAAAGGAACTTGGAGGGCTAGAGTCCATGGAGTCACAAGAGTTGGACACAACTTAGCGACTAAAGTTGAACATTGGCAGAAAAAGCAAGATTGACTGATAATACTTGAAATTCATGACTAAAATTTCGAATGCTTATTCAGTACTGCCTATTACTCTTGTATATTTTCCTAGTAAATTTGCTTTTCACTTTTTCAGATGACTGTTTTAAACCTTCTCTTTACCTTTAACACCCATTCCCTGAGCTTAACCAAGAAAATAAGATGCATCAATGGCAAACTCCCTCATGTTCCCACTCTTAATCTAGCCAAACAGAACCTGGGCCCTGTGGTTACTGGGAAAGAAATATCCCTGCCCCAATCAAGTGCAATCCCTCCACTTTTCTCTAGAATTAATCCCCTCTTGCTTTCTTGTGAACTAGGCTCTGCATCTGTCTCCTCAACCTCTCACTCTCTCTTGATCACACCAGTTAACACACTAACATGTCCCATGTTAAAAATAAAAATAAAAATCCTACTCTTGATCCCATGGTCTTTTGCAGATATTGCCCAATTTCTCTGTATCTTTCTGTTAAACATGTGTAACATGTTATCATTGCTTACTATCATCTCTTTATCACCTCTAATTAATTCTTCACCCCATTCTAATCTAGCTTCCATTTCCACCTCTGCACTGAAACTCCTTTTGTCAAGGTTTCCCACAGTCTATGTATTGCTAAAGTTAGATCCTCTGTCCTCTCACTAGATGCCTAAACTGTGTGACACAGTCAGACACACCCTCCTTGGAATCTTCTCTTCTCTTGGCTGTCTGATACCACCCTCTTGATTTTTTCTCTTGCCTCACACTTATTCCTTCTCTTTAACATGGCTCAGAGCTAGTCCTCTTTTAAATTCTTTCAGAACTTTCTTCTGAAGTGATCTCATTCACTTTCATAGGTTTAAGTATTTTTTACAATTGTCCCTTGGTATCCATGGGGGATTGGTTCCAGGAGTCCTCACAAATACTAAAATCTTCAGATGTTTGGGACCCTTATATAAAATGGCATAGTATTTGCATATAACACACATCCTCCTGCATACTCTATATCATCTCTGGGTTACTTATAATGCTGATAGGATATAAATGCTATGTAAATAGTTGCCAGAGCAGCAAATTCGAGTTTTGCTATTTGGAACTTTCTGGAATATTTTTTTCTGAAAATTTTTGATCGATCCATGGTTTGTTGAATCCATGGATGCAGAATCCATGGACAGAGAGGGCAGACCAAAATACGTTGATGGATTTCAAAATTAAATTTCTTGCCCAACTGGGCTTCTGATTTTCTTCACAAATTTAGTCTTTATCTACTCTTCTTCCTCTCAGTATTTGGCACCACTTTCTTGCATAAAGCTTAGATATCGGCTTTAATTCCTGTCTGCAGTTCCTCACATCCAATCGTCATCTAGTTCTTTTGTTTCTATGACCCCAAAATATTTGATTTTGCCTCTTCCCTCCCTCAATATAGCACCATCCTAAATTTAGCCACCATAATTTCTTTTTTGTACAATTTGAAATAGGTCTCAGCTGGTCTCTTTGCTTCCTTTTTTGTTCTTATTCAAAAACATTTTTTTCACATTCCAACCAAAGTTATCATTTAACAACATGAGTGAGGCCATGTCACTTTTTTCTTAGATCCATTCAATGGCTTCTCAGCATCTTAGAAATAGATCCATACTTCTGAGTCTGGCCTACAAGACTGTGTATGTGGCTTTCATCTATTTTTACAAAGATTCCTCCATCACGTTCTCTCTTGATTACAATATACCAATCGCATTGGCCTCTCTTCTGTTTGTCAAATTCCCCAAATGTGTTTTGACACCCCAGCCTTTGCACTTCCTGTTTTCTTTGCCTACAAAGCTCTTACTTCAGCATTTTGCACATCTAGCTCATTTTCATTCTTTACGTCTCAGCTTAAATGCCAACTCCCCAGAGTTCTTGACTGTTCAAGGCATGTCTGCACAATATGTAGTTATTCTTTATTGCATCTCCCTTTGGAGTATTTATTATGGTCTTGATCTGGCTGATTTATTTGTCTATATTATTTCTTGTTTGTGATTCGTTGCAGAATATAAGTTCTACGTAGGTAGGGGTTGAGACTTGTTTATTATGTATTCTGTCTAATACAGTGTCTGGTACAAGATAAATTCTCAATAAATGTTTGTAAATATATGCAGTCTTCTTTTTCTTTGGCTTCCTTGGTGTACATGTGCTTGGTTTTCTTCTTACCACTCTCTTATTCACATTTCCTCATTTGCCCTCTTAGGACCCTCTGTATTAGTTTGTTCCGGTTGCTGTAACAAAGTATCACAGGCTTAAACAACAGAATTTTATTTTCTTACAGTTCTGGAGGCTAGAAGTCCCAGATCAAGGTTTCAGTTGTTTTAGTTTCTGATGAGGGCCTTATTCCTTGTTTGTAGATGGCTGTCTTCTCACTGTCTTCACATGGCTTTTCCTTGGTTTGTGCTTGGAGGTAGAGAAAGGGTCTCTGATGTCTCTTCTTACAAAGACACTAATTCTATTGGATCAGGGGCCCACCTTTATGATTTCTTTTCATTTTAATTATTTCTTAATGCTGCCACCTCCAAAGACATCAACCTTGGGGAACAGGACTTGAGGACATGCATTTTGGGGGAACACAAACATCCATTTATAATACCATCTGTTTCCTCAGAGATCGCATTTATACTAATGAAGTATGCTTGCTGGGGCATCTATATTAAACTCTTACATTGCTTATTTCTGCTGTCTTCTTCAACATGGGCACTGTTTCCTGTTGTCATCCTTATGTGGGCACTGTTTTCTGCTGTCTTCTTTATGTAGACAAAAGCTTCGACTCTCCAATGTTTTGCGTGTTAGGATATATTTCCTTCACCTTCTTTATACAAGGTCTTAAAAGCAGTTTTTCTAAGTATATTTTCTTATTGACTAAATACAAATTCACATTTCCATTCGTGAGCTTTTACTCAACATCAAATTCTTAATTTCCAGCTACTGATTGTATTTATACTTTGAGTTTCCTATTTTTGTCTCAAATTTGTTGTGCCCAAATTTATCATTTGCTCAACCACCAGCAAGCTTCCTCTCTCATTTTTACTCTTTGTCACTGGCATTATATTCTCCTGACCATTCAAGCCTTATCTGTGACTCATTATTTTTGATCTCCTGTATTCAATTAATCACCAAACCAGTTGTTACTTCCTCTAAAATCTTGCATAAAACATTTCTTCCCCTAAAGTCTCTCTGCCATTAAAAAATAACTTTTTTTCTTAGAATAGCATTAGAATTACAGAAATGATTAAAGATAGTACAAAGAATTCCATTATACTCTATAACAAATTTCTCCTGTTATTAGCATATTAGTATGGTACATTTGGCACAACTAATAAAACAATATTGATGCATTAGTATCAACTAAAGTCCATACTTTATTCAGACTCCCCTAGTTTTTACCTAATGTCTTTTCTGTTTCAGAGTCCTATTCAGGATACCACATTGCACTTAGTCATGTCTCCTTAAGCTCCTTTTGGCTGTGATAGTTTCTCAGAATTTCCTTGTTTGTTGATGACCCTGGCAGTTTTGAAAAACATTGGTCAGGTGTTTTGTATATTTCCCCTCAGATGGAGTAAGTCTTAAGTTTTTCTCATTAGGAGACAGAGATAAGTTTTGGAGAGAAAGACTACTGAGGTGAGGTGCTATTCTCATCACGTCACATCAAAAGTAGATGCTCTCAACATGACTTAGTACTGTCAACATTAACTTTGCTCATCTGGTTGATGTTGTGTTAGTCAGATTTCTCCCCCATAAAGTTACTCTCTTTTCTGCCTTTCCATACTATATTCTTTGGAAGAAAGTCACCATGTGCAGCCCACCCTGAAAGAGCAGGTAGTCATGTTCCCCTTGAAAATGGAGTATCTACAGAATTATGTGGAATTCTGCATAGAGATTTATATAGTCTTCCCATTTATTGACTTAATTTATATCAATATGGACTCATGGATATTTAAACTTCGAGTTATAATGTAATACTGTGTTATTTACTTTCTTATTCAAATTGTTCCAGCTTTAGCCATTGGGAGATCTTCCACTTAGCTCTTATGTCCCTCTGACATACTTTCCTGATGTGTGTGTTTGTTTTAAATACTTCCTTACTTTAAAAAAGTTTTTTTTTTTTTTCAAATTGAAGTATAGTTGATTTAAAATACAGTGTTGGTTTCAGGTGTAGAGCAAAGTGATTTGGTAATACATATACATATGTATGTATATATCTATATTCTTTTTAAAATTCTTTTCCATTATAGTTTATAGCACTTCCTTACTTTCTGACACTGTAAGATGCTCTAGGGTCATCTTGTGTACTTTGGCTGGTATCAGTTTTATATTGCTATTGCAAAAACTTGCCACAAACTTAGTGGCTTAAAATAACACAAAATTTATTATCTTATAATTATGGAGGTCAGAATTCCAAGACAGATCTCATTGGACTAACATCGATGTATAGGCGAGGCTGTACCTATCGATGTATAGGAGGCTCTAGAGGAGAATATTTCTTTCTTTCTTTTTTGTTCCTTTCCCATCTTCTAGAGTCCAGTGGCATTCTTGACTCACAGCCCCATTCCTTCATCTCAAAAGCCAGCAACATCAGCTTGATCTTTCTCCTGCAGCCATCTCTTTGGCTCTTCTCTTCTGCCTCCCTCTTCCAATTTGAAAACCCTGTGATTACATTTGGCCTACCTGGAAAATCCATGATAATCTCCCCATATTGATGCCTGCTGATCTGCAACCTTAGTCCTATCTGCTACCTTAATGCCTTTTCACCATTTAAAATAATATTTGCAGGTTCTTAGAGTTAGGATGTGAACCTCTTTGATGGGGGGATGCATTATTCTTTCTATCATACTGCCATAGCCATTGTATCAACCATTTCTGCAAGGAGTCCAAGTTCCTTTTATTGGAGAATGGAATTAGAAGCCACAATTTGGGCACTGAGTGTGCCCATTGTTGTTGGGATATTGTTGCTTTTAAGCCTTCTCAACTGACACAGAAAGGAAATATATATATGTATACTAGTCTGTGTATATACACATACCTATAAATACTTCTATATGTAACCATCTGTATTTATATTAAGCTAAGCATGAGTTCATATTAATGTCTCCAACTCTAGTCTAGTATCTACCATTCTTTGGAATCCAGCCTTAGACACTGTAAGCATAAATTACTTGAAAGCCTCCTGACTGAGTGGTTGCCTTGGCTCTTTCCCTTATTTATTGCACACAGCACTAGTAGATCCCTTAAAGACTATTTTATCAGATAACCATGCTAAGAAACACCCAACAGCATTCCACTCAGCAATAACTTGTCCAAAGTTTGGGCAAAAGTTTTTGGCTGACAAAGCTTTCTATTACCATTAGCCATCTGAATTTATTTCCCAGAATTCCCTACTACAGGTACTGTCTCCTCCCAGCTTCACTAGCAGCCCTGCCACGCGTTAATCAAGTTAGTTTCATGGAGCTCAAAATATACCACTCCAGTTCTCAACATTGTATCTTTGTATCTTTTCTAAATACTATCATCTTAAACACTTCATGTATGTTCAATCCCACATGTCATTGAAAATCCCTTTAATCCTTCACATCATTTCCAACTAACATTAATCGTTCTCTTCTATAAATTCTATTGCACTTGAATAGAAAATACATTATGTTTAATCCTTTAAGAAAAGTTTAACAACCCTGGTAAAAAGTGTTCAGTATACATCACTGAACAAGTCGATTACCTTGTTATTTCTTAACTTCTCTAAGTTTCTAAATCTTTAAAACCAAAATCTGATTACTCTTTCCCTTCTTTTCTGCCTATAAATTAAAGCAGGGAATTAAGGTTTCTTTAAAAATATGTAAGTTTTAAAAAGGAACTCGACTAATATTAGAACCCAAAATGAGTATTAGGTTTTTAAATACTTCCTTACTTTAAAAAAGTTTTTTTTTTTTTAAATTGAAGTATAGTTGATTTAAAATACAGTGTTGGTTTCAGGTGTAGAGCAAAGTGATTTGGTAATACATATACATATGTATGTATATATCTATATTCTTTTTAAAATTCTTTTCCATTATAGTTTATAGCACTTCCTTACTTTCTGACACTGTAAGATGCTCTAAGGTCATCTTGTGTACTTTTGCTGGTATCAGTTTTATATTCCAGGAATCACCTGGAAGAAGGATAAAAAGGCAAATTCCTAGACTTTATATCCAGGTACATTGATTTGGTAGATACATTATTTTCTTGCTGCTATTATAATAAATTATATAATATATATTTATCATATAATTATATAATAAATTATTATAATAAATTCCACAAACTTAGTTGTTTAAACAACACAGATTTATCTTACAGTTTTATAGGTTAGAAGTCCAACACAGGTCTCACTGTGTTAACATAAGGTGTCAGGAGGCTCTAGGGGGAAAATCTGTTTCCTTGCCCTTTGCAGCTTCTAGAGGCTGCCCACGTTCTTTGGCTCATGACTGTGTCTTCCAATCTTCAAAGCTAGCAATATTGCATTGTTCTGTACCCTTCTTCCATAGTTGCTTTTTTCTCAGGCTGATTTCCCTTTTCTGCCTCCTATTCTACTTTTTGAGTGTCCTTTGTGATTACATTGAACCTGCTTTGGATAATCTAGGAACTCTCTCTATTTTAGGATCAGTTGACAAACAACCTTAATTCTGTCTATAACTTTAACTCTCCCTTGTCACATAGAATAACATAGTCACTAGTTCTGGGGATTAGAATGCAAGCGTCTCTAGGGAGCCATTATCCTGCTTACCACAGTAGGATTAGGTGGTGGAGCGCAGGAGACTGGCCTTTTAACAGCCATCCCAAGCTGATTTTTAATAAAAACAGTCACCACAACACACTTTAGGAAGCACACCTACCTTTGGATATTTAAATGTAACAACTATTTGTACAAATTTGGAACTCAAAATAACACTGTAGAGGTGGTTTAAATAGCAGAGAGATTGATGCAATCTCTTGATGCAAAGAGAAAATTAAAATTAGACTGCAACCTTATGCATAGTTATCTAGAAAGAGCTGTTTACACAGGAAAAAGGTATTGATATATTTCTTGATTTTTTTTTTGCACGAGTTTTATTCTGAGGTGTTATAGGGTAAAAATGAAGTTTTACAATTCATTTTAAGAAATATTTTATAGCCTAAATGCCAAACATCAAGAAAGACAACTAGAATGTAAGTTAAGATATGAAAATAAAGTCATTACTCAGTTGTAACACTATATACTTGGTTAGATGTTCTTTATTCTTTGATCAGTCCAACTTATTTCCACATATTTATTTACACCTCCCCTCCCCTATACATGTTCAGCATTCTCAGGACATCCTGAAGTATTCTCCATCTTCTCAAATTTGAAACTATGCTAGGAATAGTTTCTAATCCCTTAATATGTATTATTGAAAAGATCAAGTTTGCTGAGAGTTATTTATTAATATTAAAACAAGGATGAACTCAGTGATTTTGTTACAGAGTTCATCCTAATTTAACCATATACTTTTGCATAGTTTGTTTATTGATCTATTGGTCATAAGCCATATTCTTTGAAAACTCAGGAAAGATTACTCTAAAAAATTCTGTTTGGAAAAGTAGTCATGAGATTTAGTAAGAGATGATTGCTAATAAGCATAATATTTTTGAAGAGTGAGTTTCAACATTTTAGTTCCCTTATTCTTTAAGATACAAAATATTTAAATCTACTTTTTTGCTTAATTTTTATAAAGTACTATTTTAGAGCTACAGCTTGGAAAAGCTATTCACAGTATTGTAGGAAAATAAATAACTTTAGAGAACTATGAAGTTTTAATAAATAAACACATCAAGTAATTAATATTTAGTCAAATCCAACTAGCCTGAAATGTTAACTCAATTTCATCCTTGTAACAATCCATGAGTAGTTTAATTATCCATTTTTTCTTAATGCAGGAATATGCTACACTGAGTGATTTCTCCCCAGCTGAACTAACTATTAAATGGTAGAGCTAACTAATTGTTCGAACGTGGGTCTCTGATTCCAAGGTAAATACTTTTAATAGTACACTCAAGCTACTATATGATTTTTCATTGTGTTAATAATAATTATGATTGTTATTTGGGGGATGGACAAGCTTTCACTTTATTTATAACTGAGTGAATACTCACTAACCCACAAGGATAGAAGGCAGAATCTGGGTGGGGAAAGGTTGGCCAGTATTAGGCCCAGGAATTGAGAGGTGATGCCTTTTAGGGCTGGCTTTGTTACGTGCTGAACCAGAGCTGATTTCCAGAAATTAGTTATCAGTCAAGAGTTAGTATTAGGGCTTTTAGTCCATAATTTCAAGTAATTCAGTATCCTGCAAGTCACTGGGAATGACCTTTATATTTATGTTCTTTATATTAAAAATGTCCTTTATATTTAGTAATTACTTGCATAGGAGTTTTTTTGGGTATTCAGGTATTTCAGTTGTTGAGACATGCGTTTACTTTTACTGTGTTGTCATCTGGCAGCTGTGCTGTTCCCAGCTGTGGAGTCCAGTTACTGAGAGTTTGGGATGTGGATGTGTTTCTGTACCAGCCCATGACCCCAGCAGGATGAGGCATCTAGGACAGCTCTCAGACCTTGGCCCCAGTAGGATGAGGCATCTAGGACAGCTCTCAGACCTTGGCCCCAGCAGGATGAGGCATCTAGGATAGCTCTCAGACCTTGGCCCCAGCAGGATGAGGCATCTAGGATAGCTCTCAGACCTTGGCCCCAGCAGGATGAGGCATCTAGGACAGCTCTCAGACCTTGGCCCCAGCAGGATGAGGCATCTAGGACAGCTCTCCCCCAGCCCTTCATGCTAGGTGCTTGTGTGCTGTGCCAAGCTGCACAGTCTTGTCCAACTCTTTGCAACCCCATGGACTGTAACTTGCCAGGCTACTCTGTCCATGGGATTCTCCAGGAAAGAATCCTGGAGTGGGTTGCCATGCCCTTCTCCAGGGGATCTTCCCAAACCAGGGATCGGACCCCCATCTCTTACGTCTCCAGTATTGGCAGGAGGGTTCTTTACCACTAGTGCCACCTGGGCTTTGAAGGTCACAGATCAATCCCTAAGATATTGATTATCCAAAAAAATCAGATTAGTGGAATTCCTGAAGCCCTCTCCGGTGGCAATTAAGAAACTTTTAAGTCAGCACCAAATAATTCAAATCAGATAATTAATGTCTTTTGGATCTGGAATTCAATCAGCATTACCCCTTGAAATTTAAGTATTATTCTATTTAAACTCAGTTATAACTGAGTTGATAACTCATTTATCAATCCAGAGTATCATTAAGCAGTGTCTTTTCAGAAGGATGGGACATTTACCACGGGTAATATCCAATTGAGAGGCACCAGATATGACATAAAATTCATAGATATGGCATTAACTAGCACTGAATCACTTGTTGTTCAGTCACTAAGTCGTGTCCAACACTTTGCCACCCCATGAACTGCAGCACGCCAAGCTTCCTTGTCCTTCACCATCTCCTGAGTTTGCTCAAACTCATGTTCATTGTATTGGTGATGCCATCCAACCATCTCATCTTCTGTCGTCCTGTTCTCCTCCTGCCCTCCGATCTTTCCCAGCATCAGGGTCTTTTCTAATGAGTCGGCTGTTTGCATCAAATGACCAAAGTATTGGAGCTTCAGCTTCAGTACCATTCAAATGAATATTCAGGGTTGATTTCCTTTAGGATTGACTGGTTTGATCTTCTGCTGTCCAAGGAATTCTCAAGAGTCTTCTCCAACACTATAGTTCAAAAGCATCAATTCTTTGGAATTCAGCCTTCTTTATGGTCTCACTCTCATATCTGTACATACTATTGGAAAAAACATAGCTTTAACTATAAGGACTTTTGTCAGCAAAATGATGTCTCTGGTTTTTAATACACCATTTAGGTGTATCATAGCTTTTCTTCCAAGGAGCAAACATCTTTTCATTTCACCTTTCATTTTCATCTTTTCATTTCAGTCACCATCCACAGTGACGTGAGGACTATGTTATTTTCTTTGTAAGTGTCTTTCAATCCTTGTAATTTATATAAAGGAGGAAATTGTATTTTGGTATTAATCTGTGTTTAAATTTCTTGAATCCTCCATTTTAACAAGGTAGACCTGTTCTGACAGAGTTTTCATCAGGTAGGATAGTAGCTAAATTATATTACTACATTTTGCTATTTTTATCCTATTGTATTAATATTTACCATTACTTTCTCTTTATGGTTCTGGTTTTCTATTTGTGGTAGTGATAAAAAGTTTCTTCTTTCATAAATGCATTAAGTAAAAAACAGTGAATAAATTTCAGAAAAAAATATGATAGTACTTAATCCCACGGACGGAGGAGCCTGGTGGGCTGCAGTCCATGGGGTCTCGAAGAGTCGGACAGGACTGAGTGACTTCACTTTCCCTTTTCACTTTCATGCACTGGAGAAGGAAATGGTGACCTGCTCCAGTGTTCTTGCCTGGAGAATCCCAGGGACGGGGGAGCCTGATGGGCTGCCATCTATGTGGTCGCACAGAGTCTGACATGACTGAAGCGACTTAGCAGCAGCAGCAGCAGCAGCAGTTGATGGTAAAATGAGGCAAAAAGTAAAGAGGAAATAGAAATGGCTGTAAATTAGCAAACAATGGCGTAGAGTAACAAGAAGAAAGCTGACCTAGTTGTCTGGAGCGGATGCTGCCACTAACCTGTTAGTAAACTTGGGCAAATCACTTAACACAGGTCTGGGTCTCAGTTTTCATGTCCTCTATTAGAACAGTTTGAGCTAGATCACCTTTTTTTTTTTTTAACAATAAAATCTGAAATAAAACTATATCAGTAAAGCTAAAGGTGAGGTTAGGATCAATTTTGTGGCCTGGAAATATATTTTCAGGCCTATCAGATGTTGTGCATATGTGTTTTCAGCTCTGGTCGTGGAGTAAGTCTCTTCAGTGATCAAGTCTTAGAAGTCCATTTCTGTCTTCTTTTTCTTTCTAATCAGTGTTTATCAGGAGCTTACCCTTGATTGGATTTCCTCTCAGGTAGTTGCTACTGTGGAATGAAACCTGGTGTACAAATCATCACGGAAAAGTTATACTACATAACAGTCTAATGAGTCATGACCCTCTGAAATATTAGTGTGCTTAAACTGTGTACCCTTAGAAATGATGATCCAATGAGCCAAGGGATGATGATAATGGCAGAATGTCAGGCCCATGGAAGAAATTTTAAGAGGATCTTCTAATGCTCCTTAAAAAAACTTCATTTAGGCAACTACCTATGTCATTTATATTCAGCAAATCCAAACTCATTTTATTGCAAGGCAAGGAGGAAACAAATACTAGAATTAAAAAGATCTTGGGTCCTAAATAGAAGAAAGAATTGAGATTCTGAATAGTGGAACATATTCCCTATCTTCTTTTACAATGCCTCTTTTTAAAATTGGAGGATAATTGCTTTACTATGTTGTGTTGGTTTCTGCCATACAACGGCATGAATCAGCTGTAAGTATACATATGTTCCCTCCCTCTTGGACCCCCCTTCTATCCCCCACCCCATCCCACCCTTCTAGATTGTCACAGAGCACCAGGTTGAGCTCCCTGAGTTATATAGCAACTTCCCACTAGCTATCTGTTTGACATATGGTAACATGTACGTTTCAATGCTACTGTCTCATTCATCCCACCCTCTCCTTCCTCCACTGTGTCCACAAGTCTGTTCTCAGTGTCTGATAGACAATGCCTTTTTATCTCCCCTAAATGAAATCAGAGAATCTTTGTTTTTCAATTGCTATATTCCCATGAGTTTAGAGTTTATATGAAAATAACTTCATGTTTTCCAGAGGCTTGGGTTCTCTACAAATTTATTGAAAGATACCATGTCATGATGTTGTCAAGGTCCATATGTGAATATTTTTTAGAAAGTGAAAATTAGAAGTATCACGCTTCTTTTTGCCTTAATTTTAGTCTTAAATTTCCAGTTCTGGCACTATTTCTGCCTCAAACATACTTTTTTTTTTTTCAAAGAGGATCCCTCTCTGCTCCTAGGCTAATCCCAACACATTCCCATCATACAAGTACCAGCCTTTAGGTATGGGTTGGCAAAATACTTTAGTTTTCCTGTTGCTTTTGGCATTCAGCCAGGCCGCACCTCTGAAGGACTCACCCACCAACTTAAAGAAAGGCATTTTTTCTCTTTCCACATACATGTTTCACTAACCTCTTCTCTTCTACATCCTGAGTCAAAGGTTGGTTTTGGTTCTGACTCCTAAAATTTCAACCTACTTTTGACAGATCAGTGTGGTCTTCCTTAACTACATTTTCCCTTGGCTGTGCTCTGTGTGATTTTGTTTCTCTTACATTAGACAGTAGTTATTTCTTCTTTGTTGGCTGGTTTCCTAGTAGATCCAGATACTGAAAAACAGGTTAGATTTGTTTAGTCCATGTCTGTCAAAGTCAAGTTCTTTGGGTGGAGGAAATTATTTAAATGAATCTCACCCATTTGGAAACAGCTCCATCAAAGGCTGCTTTCAAAATAAAGCAGATGGCTTTCAAAATTACTGTCTTGAAGGTTCACCGTGAGAAAGTCTACCACCAAAATTTTCTGTACCTTAAATGTCTAGTTGTCAATTCTAAATTCCAGATGTTTCTCCAGAATCTAGAACATGAGACTTTAATAACTACTACATATTCCACTATTTTTTATTCATAGTTAAGAAAAACATTGGAAGTATATGTGTTCAGTTGCTCAGTCGTGTCTGACTCTTTACAATCCCGTGGACTGTAACCCACCAGTCTCCTCTGTCCATGGCATTTTCCAGGCAAGAAATACTGGACTGGGTTGTCATTTCCTCCTCCAGGGAATCTTCCCAATGCAGGGATTGAACCCTCATCTCCTTTCTCTCCTGCATTGCAGGTGGATTCTTTTACTGCTAAGTCACAGGGGAAGCCCACATATTCCACTATTTGTCCATTGGATATTTTTATTCATAATGAAGAAAAACATTGGAAGTGTATGCCACCAAAACACACTATTTGTATTAGGATCACCTCCACAATCAGGGATAAAAATGGTAGAGACCTAGTAGATAATGAAGAGATCAACAAGAGATGGAAAGAATACATGGAAAAACTGTATACAAAAGATCTCAATGAACCAGATTACTATGATGGTGTGGTTAGCCACCCAGAGACATTCTGGAGTGCGAAGTCAAGTGGGCCTTAAGAAGCACTGCTGATAATAAAGTTACTGAATGCGATGAAATTTCAGCAGAATTATTCAAATCCCTAAAGGATGATGCCATCAAGGTTTTGCATTCGACATGTCAGCAAATCAGGAAGACTAGAAGTGGCTACAGGACTGGAAAAGGTTAATCCTCATCCCAGTTCCCAAGAAGGGTAGTAGCAAAGAATGTGCTAACCATCGGACATTTGCACTCATCTCCCATGCTAGCAAGGTCATGCTTAAAATCTTGCATGCTAGGCTTCAGCATTATGTGAACCAAGAACTTCCAGATGTCCAAACTGGGTTTAGGAAAGGAAGAGGAACTAGAGATCAAATTGCCAACATTTGCTGGATTATAAAGAAAGCAAGGGAATTTCAGAAAAACATCTACCTTTGTTTCATCGACTATGCTAAATCCTTTGTGTGGATCATGACAAACTGTGGAATGCTCTTAGAGAGATGGGGATACCAGACCATCTAACCTGTCTCCTGAGAAACCTGTTTGTGGTCAAGAAGCAAAAGTTAGAACCCTATATAGAACAACTGATTGGTTCAAGATGTAGAAAGGAGTACGACAGGGCTGTCTGCTGTCACTGTGTTTGTTTAACCTATATGCTCAGCACGTCATGAGAAATGCTCTGCTGAATGAGTTACAAGCTGGAATCAAGATAGGCAGGAGAAACAGCAACAACCTCAGATATGCAGATGATACCATCTAATGGCATAAAGGGAAGAGGAATTCAAGAGCCTCTTGATGAGGGTGAAGGAGGAAAGTGAAAGAATTGGGTTAAGACAAAATATTAAAAAAAGAAAAAACTAAGATCATGGCATGTGGCCCCATTACTTCATGGCAAATAGAAGGGGGAAAGGTGGAAGTAGTGACAGATTTCCTCTTCTTGGGCTACGAAATCACTATGGACAGTGACTGCAGCCCTTGAAATCAGAAGATGATTGCTCCTTGGCAGGAAAGTGATGACAAACCTAGACAGTGTGTTGAAAAGTAGACATTACTCTGACAACAAAGGTCAGGTCTATATAGTCAAGGCTATGGTCTTCCCATTGGTCACTTAATGGTTGTGAGAGTTGGGCTGTAAAGAAAGCAGAATGCCAAAGAATTGATGCCTTTGAACTGTGGTGCTGGAGAAGACTCCTGAAAGTCCCTTGGACAGCAAGGAGATCGAACCCGTCAATCTTTTTTTTTTAATTAATTAATTAATTTTACTTTACAATATTGTATTGGTTTTGCCATACATTGACTTGAATCCAGTCAATCTTAAGGGAGATCAACCCTGATTAGTTACTGGAAGGACTGATGCAGAAGCTCCTGTATTTTGGTCATCTAATGAGAACAGACAACTCACTGAAAAAGTCTCTGATGCTGGGAAAGACTGAGGGCAGAAGGAGAAGAAGGTGTCAGAGGACGAGATGACTGGCCAGCATCACCGATGTAATGAGTATGAACTTGGGCAAACTCCAGGAAATGGTGAGGGACAAGGAATCCTGGCAAGCTGCAGTCCATGGGGTCACAAACAGCTGGACATGACTGGGCCCCTGAACAGCAACAAAAACACTCCAAAACGACCCTGGCAGTGGAAAAGTAACCTCTTTCCCTTTTATGTATCTGTCATGCTAAACCGCAACTTCCTCAAGAGTAAGTTATTTTACTGAACTAGGAGAGCAAATACGATACTGTAGGGAAGCAGAGGAGTGAAATATGGAGACTGTTATTACACCCAATTACTCAGCTGCACTCGGTCATAGTTTAAGATATTACAAGTCTGGCTTATGGGAAATATGTATGTGTGTAAATTTAGACCATTGGTCACAGCATAGGATCTTCTGGGACTGTTTAACTAACTCAGAGAATTCAAGAGAAGGTTTTCTCCAAGTACATTCATAATAAAATAACAATAACTATGGGCTTAATTGTCTGTGTTTTCAGGCTCACTCGTTTTATGGATTAATGTGAAGAAGAGTTCAGGTAGAAAGCCAAGGAAATATCCAAACTCTATCTGAAATATCCCTGACCCTAACACATTAAAAAAATTTTTTTCCCAAATCATTTGTATTGCTCTAGCTGACTGAATTATATGCTCTACTACAGACTTTCTACTTTGACACCCAGGGCTGATTTAGTGGGTGTAGTAGGTTAAATAGGCACCAAAGAATCTGGTACTTTTGGGGACAAAAATGCACATTCTGAATGTTGCCTTTCCTTTATGGTTTTGGACTGGTTACTTCACCTCCCTTAGTTTCGGTTCCCTCATCAGTAAAATGGGAGAATAATGACCATCTGGTAGAGACGCTTACTGTGGAGAAAATAGATGATATATATGAAATGTACCTGGAGGGCATGGCAACCCACTCTAGTATTCTGGCCTGGAGAACTCCCATGGACAGAGGAGCCTGGTGGGCTACCGTCCATGGGGTCGCCAAGAGTCGGACACAACCGAGCAATTAAGCACAGCACATCTCATGAAACATACAATGCATGGTAACGTCGGTGTTTTAAAAATGCTATTAATTATAATGACTCATTTTAAGTAAGAGTAAGATACAAGTCTGGTCTGTATTATTTCTAGATGTTGGTAACATAATTATCATTGCTCAAACCAAAGCCAATTCCCAGTTCCTAGCCCTATGGCTGGACATTTTTGCCTGCTACTGTAATAGTGTTGGAGCCATAAACTTTCCTTTTAATTAAATGTTTTGCAAGTGGAACAATTAGTAGTGGCTTTATAAAGATTACAAATCTATTTTTAGAATAAATCAGGCACATAGGAATGCTTTCAATACTCATATTCTTACACTGGTGCCTAGATTTAGAATGTAATTTCATTGCTATAAGCACCAACTAACAACTTAAATAATGCATCTGGCTCACATGTATCAATCTGGATTACTATGTATATAGTTCATCAAAACCACAGTGGAAGGCTTCTTCTTTCTAGGACTTATTAGACTCCTTGATTAATATTTATTAACAGTCCGTGGAGTATGAAACATGGTCTGATTGCAAGATGGGTAATCAAACTTCTGAGAGCATATGATAAAGATTATCAGAAAAACTGTAATGTTGATTTTATTGCATTGCATAATAGTGCTAAACTCCATGAAGATAGGATCTTCATTTTGTTAACTGCTGCATTTCCAGGACTTAAAGCAATTCCTGGGACAGAATGAAGTTTGAATAAAATTTGTTGAATATTTGTTGAGCTTAGGCTTATGATATTAATAAGCAGATCTTTTACATTTTGTGTTTGCATCTTAAAACCATACCAATATGCGAATTTGATATTGCCACTTAAAATATCATTGAGTAAAAATGTACCTTTGTAGTAGAAACTTAAGCATTTCTTAAGTAATCCTTTATCTTTCTGAAATAAATTATAACAGTATAGGTTTTCTCCAGAAAAATAATAACGTATAAGTAATAAAGTAATTTAAAGAGTTTTATTTTGGCATTCTCTCTCTCTTTATGTGTGTATGTGTGTGTCGTGTAGGAAGTATTCTCTATACACATACATTCTAAATACTTAAATATTTAGTTAATTACTTGATGACACAAAGATATTCTCTAAATAAACATTTATTTGAAGAGATCTATCACTGTACCTGGAATATTGCAAATGCTCAAAGAATATTTCTTGGCTAGATGAAATGTTGTCTTTTACATGTGTGCATGTTCTGTTTCTAGTATACCTGTTTCTAGTACACATAAGTTTTGATGTATTCTGGGAGTATACAGTAAATCAAACAACATTACAAGTAAAACTGAAGCAGAATATTCTGGAACACAAAACACATTAGATTAGCCAAATGATTTAAATCACTATATTTTTAGCCTCTGGGATGCAGAATGCAGATTCATAAGTTTATTTTTAAGGATGAAATGGGTAATTAATACTTTAACATCTTCAATGCTAATTTTAAAAGCCAGTAAGAATGTATATACATGTTTTAAACTACTAAAAGTAACTTAGAGCAGGATTTAATTGTTGATACATTCTATTTTTAGTCACATTTTTCCCTCATGAATGAAAATACTTCTGACCATTCTTTCATCACAACTTTAGGGGACAAATTAAACTCTTTTCATCTCAGTTTTTCTGTATCAGCAAAAGCATTCTAGAACCTTTGAAAGTTTAGGTAGAACCAGTGAAGACATTCAGGATGTTTTTCATTTATCTTGTGGCATTGACGCAAATGACAGCACTAATCAGTTTCTGTTTTTCCCTCTGCAACTCTAAATGTTATACATTTTAGAACTGAATCAAATTGCTACTTGTGATAGTCTTGATAACAGGTCCAGGAAATTGTGTCTTAAATGTGGCATTGCTTGGATTATCAGCTGTAGAAGCAAGAGAGCTGCATAGCTTCCTTAAACTCAGAGTAATGGTAAGATATTATGGAAAGGGGGGAAAGACTATATTAGAAGAAGTTCTCTTTGCCTCTCCCGCTGCCTCTCATGGTACTAAAAAAACAATTAGCTACTGCTCTTGAGGAGGAAAGAAAATTCTTTTTTTTCCATTTTGGCAATGTGCGTGTGTGTGTACAAATATACGTATCAAACCAGGGGCTGTGTTTCCTCACACCACCCAAACCAAGAGGTACTGACTTCCGGAGGCCTTGAGACTGTATCTCAGAATTTACATTAGAAAATGGTGGTACTGTTCTAATCTATAAACCACTTTCATAGAATTTGGATTTCTTGGTAAACTGTAGTAATTAACTCTTTCAGGACAGGAAATCAGTTTCTTAAACTGTGGAGCAATGTCATCTGATGACTCATTGCTATCCTGAGTGAAAAATTTCTCTCCCAAAATTAATGTAGCCTGTTCTCAATTTAATCACAGATAACTGTCCAAAAGTTGTGAATTTGTTATCTCAACATGGAGCAAACATATTTTCTCAGAGAAATACATTTTCTAATATTAAGACCAATAGGAGAGGTGGTAATAGATTCATAGTCAGCGCTCCAACAAGGTCAAGTTTTACAAAGATTCTTTCCGGAAAGAATAGAAAAGCTCTACAGTCGACTGTCTATAGAAGCTGAATTTTATTACCACTTAAAGAGTCTCGTTCAATAAACCAGTTGTGGTCTCTGTGCACTCCACTTTCTTATTTGGTTTTACTTTCAGTAGTATCACAAAAGATATATTGCACAAGGATCCAAGTTCATTTCTTTTATATGTTCTTTAATATTTTTTTCTTACAGTTACAGGGATATTTCTGGAGTTGCAAGTTCTTGGTTCTTCAGAGAGTGTAATGGGATATCTCTTGATAACAGGTCCAGATAACTGCCTATAATGCATTTTTTAAGCAGACTACATACTTTGGTGACAGACTATTTTCCAAATAGTTTTGTCATCTCCTTTGAGGACGACTAGAAGATGCTAGGACTACGTCTTTTTTCATATGCACAACTTTCTTTATCTCCTGAGTTTTCTGTAAACTTTAAGGGAACATGGGAGCTTCAGGAAGAATAGAGCTGGCCTCATGAGAAATAATGAGGAATGCTTTGTGAATTTGTAGCTCACTTCTGAGCAGTACATTCAGCAGAGGCATCCTTCTGACAGACTGTGTTCTCTGTATACTCCACAGTGTGCATAGGATCGAATGGACTGTATTTCTCTGCATATATCCTGAATATATAGCTCCTGTATTTCACTCCTGGAAAAATTGTCTCAACATGCTCTGGATAACATTCAGAAATTTATTCTTTCGATTCTGCAACTCGTAGAAGAGCAGACTCTACCTGTGACCTCTTGAAGGGCATCGTAACTGACAAAACTGGTACAATCATTGGACCTATTAAAGTGTTTGGTTAGTAAATGAATATGCAAAGTGTAGGACTATACCTATTATCTAAGAAAACCTCAAGATTTTAATATGAAGAGGGTGGCACAAACACATCCTTCAAAAAGCCATGGATACAAAACATTTTTGAGAAATCTGTGTTTTTTAAAAAATCAGTCATGTATTAGGTCAAGATGAAGCTTCAACATGTTTGGGTATTAATATCAGATCAACTATGATTTCTTACCATAGTTGGGAATAATTAGAAAGCAGAAACAAATAAATAGCGCTAAAAATTCCACGCCTGCACTATGAAAGTGTTAGTCGCTCAGTCGTTTACAACTCTTTGCAACCCATGGGCTGTAGCCTGCCAGACTCCTCTGTCCGTGGAATTCTTCAGCAAGAATACTGGAGTGGGTAGCCATTCCCTTCCCCAGGGGATCTTCCTGACCCAGGAATCAAACCCGGATCTCCTGCATTGCAGGCAGATTCTTTACCATCTGAGCTATCATAAGCAGCAATATTTTCTTTAGGCTGCTGATAATGCTTGAGAAGACTTTTTAAAATGATAGTTAATAAGTGCAGCCTTTAATAATATAATAAACTTATCACTAATCTAACATAAGTGAGGCACTATTTAGTAGATAATCCTATTAAGGGAAACGTTTGGGACCTACCGTCAGAGTGATTCCATGTTATTTTTCTGTACAAGTATTTGGTGGAATCAAATTATTTTATTTTCTTGTGGTTTTTCTATAACTACCATCTTTCTCTTAAACATGAGAAAAATAAAGTCTTCAGGAAAATAAAGAGTCTATTTCTGATAAGAAGCAGTTTCCAAACCTACTTTTGGTGAGTAGCCTGTATCGGATGGGAACAATCTAATTTATTCATGAGAGCCGAATTTTTTTTTTTTATAACTCAGTAATTCATGGAAAATCAACTGGTACATACTTTGGTTTAGTAAAAAATTAAACTGAAAAAAAAAAAAAAAAACCCAAAAAATCCACCCTTCACTTCCTAGGAAAAGAATGAAGTCAATACTTTCTCAGCATTTACATATTGTTAAGTGTGGCAACTAGATTCGTTTCAACTCAACAGTTTAAGTGAACGCCACAGTAAGCATTTATGGCCCTGAGGTTGTTGCTGCTCTGCCTCTATCCTCTGGCCCACCCCGAGGTCATTTCAGCTATGGTGGATGAGCAGGCCCTTCGAAAGCTTCCTGCTTCAAGTACTCATGTTTCTGCCTCAGGGCCTTCTCTATCTACAGGGAGGAATGCTAGGCTGGCCAGTGGTGACTTGCAGTTAACTCCCCAGGAGCAACCCTGAAACAAGGCAGGCAGAATTGTGGGCTTTATACCTCAGGCCCTCATCTCAGGCATGGTCTACCTGGCTTCTCAGAGGGTCCTCAGCAAGACGGGACCCTGGTTGCCCACAGTGGAAACCAGCTCATTCTTTTTTTCCCAGCTTTAGTGAGGTATCATTGACATATAAAACTGTACATATTTCAAGTGCAACAAGACAATCTGATATACATATACATGGTGAAGTGTTTACTACAGTCAAGTTAGTTAACACATCCATCACCTCACATAGTTACTGTTCTTTTTTTCTATCATGAGAATGCCTGGAATACTTAAGATTACTCTCCAAGCAAATGTCAAGTGTACAATGCAGTGTTATTAACAGTGGTCAGAATGTGTACATTAGACCCACGGAACTTATTCATCTTATAACTGACAGTTTATAACCTTTGACTAACATTTCCCTGCTTGCCCTGCCCCTCAGTCCCTGGTAATCCCCGCTCTTTGTTTCTGTAGAAATCTGCTCACTAGTAATGCTTCTCTTTTGGCTTTCTATCCTTTAGTATTTCATACTCTTCCTCCTCACTTCCCAAATAAACTATTCGCATCCTAATTCTTTTGTCAAAATCTACTTTCTGATACATGAAATACGATCTAAGTTTGCATGCTAGGCATTAGTTTCTTAAAGCCAAAGCCCTGTTCATTTGACTCTGAAATCCCGGATGCATGTCCCTGGCATGTATGAAAATGAGATATTTTCCCAGACTTCAAGTAGATTTGAGTCTAGCAGGGAAGACACTCATGGTCTCTACAGAACAAGGTAGAGTGGATTAATTTCTTAAAGAGGTACAACAAAAGATTTGTGGGAGTACTGAGTCATTATGAATTTGCAGATCAGCAGGATTTAAGGAAGAGGTGGTATTAAATCAGGTGTTGAAGGATGCCTAAGATTCTGTAAAGTGGAGAAGGAGGGGAATATTTCAGGCAGACAGAAGAGCAATAGCAAAGTCACAGAAGTGCTAAGACCCATGGATTATTGGAAGAAAGTGATAGTATTCTTGGGCTGATTCTTGGGGTGCATGAAGCAGAAGGTAGGAAAGAAAAATAAACCTAAATTCATCCATGGCAGCCTGATCATTTGAGGAAGTCTTGAAGAGAGGAGGAATAATTTCCAGAACTGTACACACAGAGCTATTTTTTTTCATGTGACTTCTAAAAAAAAAAAAAAAATATCGCCCACGCATTGACAGTCACTTCCTCTGCTAACATTATTCTGAAAGTCTGACTCACTAATAGAGCATTTTTCCTGAAACTTAAGAAATTTAAAATTTTTTCTTTTTTTCTGCTTTTTGATTTTTCTGCTTCTTGAGGACAAAAAAAAGAGACAGGAGTTCCTCTTCTAGTCTGAAATTTCAACAGATGTTTATATCTTATGTTGTCTATTAGAATTCAGGTCTTTGAGCTTTCCACTTGGAAGCTATCATGCAGACCCACTTTTCCTGAAGGGGACTATGATGTGAGCAGCTCATTCTTCTTATCAGATAAATATATTTGTGGACAGGAAGATGCAAGGACACCATTGCAAAAATTATGGAGTACAGTTGGCTGGGACAAGCCCTGGTTTGGAAACCAGGAAACCTGAACCCTAGCTCTGGAGATCTGCCTCAACCCAGATTTTTGGCCTCAGGAATGTCATTAAAATGTTTGTGGTCTGTAAAATGAAGTGTAGAATTAGAATATCTCAATGATTTCTTCCAGCCTCTGTGATTAAGTCAAGGTCAGAAGATAAAATCAAGTCTCTTATGAATTTCTCTCTCTCTCATACACACACAAAGCTATTTGAAAGTTGATACATTATAACTTTATGGAAAAAAGTTGCAAACATCATTGCCACTAGTTCCTTTAAAATATCTATTTTCTGACAATTTAATGCAAGTCCCATCCATTAAAATAAGCATAATAGTTCTCATATAAAATAGTAATTTTCAAAAAAAAAAAAAAAAATAGTAATTTTCTAAAATGGCACCAGGCCTTGGGGTATATTCCATTAGTTGTTGGAAAGATAAAAGAATTTCATGAAGAAACAAACTTAATGTAAGTAGGAAGTCAAGAGGCACCTGGAGTAACAGGCATATTTGGCCTTGGGCCACAAGATGAAGCAGGGCAAAGGCTAACAGAGCTTTGCCAAGAGAATGCACTGGTCGTAGCAAACATGCTCTTCCAACAACACAAGAAAACACTATACACATGGACATCACCAGACGGTCAATACTGAAGTCAGACTGATTATCTCCTTTGCAGCCAAAGATGGAGAGCTCTATATAGTCAGCAAAACAAGACTGGGAGCTAACGGAGGGTCAGATCATGAACTCCTTAATGCCAAATTCAGACTTAAATTGAAAAAAGTAGGGAAAACCGCTAGACCATTCAGGTATGACCTAAAACAAATCCCTTATGATTATGTAGTAGAAGTGACAAATAGATTCAAGGGATTAGATCTGATAAACAGGGTGCCTGAAAAACTATGGATGGAAGTTCATGACTGTGCAGGAAACATTGATCAAGATCATACCCAAAGAAAAAAAAATGCAAAAAGGCAAAATAGTTGTCTGAGGAGGCCTTATGTATATCTGAGAAAAGAAGAGAAGATAAAGGCAAAGGAGAAAAGGAAAGATATACCCATCAGAATGCAGAATTCTAAGGAATAGCAAGGAGAGATAAGATTAAGACTTTTTCAATGATCAGTGCAAAGAAAATCACTGCAGATGGTGACTGTAGCCATGAAATTAAAAGACACTTGCTCCTTGGAAGAGAAGTTATGACCAACCTAGACAGCATATTAAAAAGCAGAGACATTACTTTGCCAACAAAGGTCTGTCTAGTCAAAGCTATTGTTTTTCCAATAGTCATGTATGGATGTGAAAACTGGACCATAAAGGTGAGTGCCAAAGTATTGATGCTTTTGAACTGTGGTGTTGGAGAAGACTCTTGAGAGTTCCTTGGACTGCAAGGAGATCAAACCAGTCTACCCTAAGGGATATCAGTCCTGATTATTCATTGGAAGGACTGATGCTAAAGCTGAAACTCCAATACTTTGGCCACCTGATGTGAAGAACTGACTCATTTGAAAAGACCCTGATGCTGGGAAAGATTGAAGGCAGGAGGAGAAGGGGACAACAGAGGATGAGATGGTTAAATGGCATCACTGACTCGATGGACATGAGTTGGATCAAGCTCTGGGAGTTGGTGATGGTCAGGGAGGCCTGGCATGCTGCAGTCCATGGGGTCACAAAGAATCGGACATGACTGAGCAACTGAACTGAACTGTTTATTTATTTTCTAAGAATCAATTCACCAACATTTGATTTTAACACAAGTACGGAAAAAGACCTCAGAACCTCAGCCTAACTTTGTTAACCCTCTGCATGATTGAGTATCACAGAGTCCACCTGGCAGGCTGTGGGATCTCAGGTTAGTCTGAGGGTTTGATCACTGACTGATCCCACTGACGGAGGGTTTTCCCTAGACGGGAAAGTCTGAGGACTGGACTATTGGGGGCCAATTACTTGCCACCAGGAGCATTTAGAACCTGATTTCTAAGCCTGTGGCTTGTTGGCAGAGCCACAGTAAAGTGAAACAAATGAACCTTTGCCCCAGAAATAAAATTTAAGGGGTATTCCAAACACTGTGAAAGAAGTGAAAGTGAAATTCGCTCAGTATGTGTCCGACTCTTTGTGACCCCATGGAATTCTCTAGGCCACAGCTCCTTCTCCAGGAGATCTTCCCAACCCAGGGATTGAACTCAGGTCTCCCACATTGCAGGCAGATTCTTTACCAGTTGAGCCACAAGGGAAGCCCCCAAACACAGCAATCAAGATAAATAATATTTAATGCAATTTCTCAAAAAATCAAATCAACAAATTATAGCCATAGGCCAGCCACTTGTTTTTGCATATAACACAATGGCTCTGATTAAATAACAGCCTTTCTTTATCTCTCAAGAGTCTAAGGAAAAAGAAGGATCCGCCTCCAAGTTGAATCAGAACAGAGAATTACCTGCTGGGTCTAGGCACCCTATGCTGGGGACATGGTGACAATATTTTCTCTGGTCCCATCAAGCAGGAATCTCCTACCTTCTTAGACTCAGAGTTAGAGTTAGGGTGACAAGGTGTCCCAGTTTGTCTGGACTGTTCAGGTTTTAGCACTGAAAGGACAGCTTCCCCTGGTCATTGTCATAGAGCGGATATGCTTAGGGTTATGCTATTGAAAATAAGAATACATGAATGTTCTGCATGAGACTGACTCTTAGAGTTTAACATTGGTGAATATTTTAGTCTAAATTTGACTTAAAATTAGAGTCGTGCTAACTTGGGTGAGGTCACGAGGTCATGTATGTGTATGCCCTCAGGATTCACCTGGAGAAGGAAATGGGCAACCCACTCCAGTATTCTTGACTAGAGAATCCTGTGGACAGAGGAGCCTGGTGGGCTGCCATCTATGGGGTCACACAGAGTCGGACACAACTGAAGCAACTTAGCATGAATGTATGCATGCATTCAGAAGGAAATGGCAACCCACTCCAGTGTTCTTGCCTGGAGAATCCCAGGGACAGAGAAGCCTGGTGGGCTGCCATCTATGGGGTCACACAGAGTTGAACATGACTGAAGCGACTTAGCAGCAGCAGCAGGATTCACCACTGGGAATGAAGTATGCAGAATCAGAGTTTCAGTGTCTTCTCTGGCAGATACTCCCACCTGCTATATCTGGCCTTCTGACTCACTTCATAACCTGTTTTACTTATTTCTGGAGTCCTTAGAAGAAACTGCATCTGGGCTATTGAGTAAGTCCTCTTAGCCTCCATTTTTGAAATGGACGTTAGTGATCTTCACTGCAGTTGAGGGTTTGGGGTTTCTGAAGCATCTAGAAGTAGCCATTGCCAACACTTCCTGCAATGGTGGCCTCCTACTTCATTCAGTCATGCTCATTCAACTAAGATTTGCCTCCCCCATCTTCCCAAGTCTTCTTTTCAATGAGTTGCCTGCATACTTTCCCCAGCTCCACCAAGTTAGATCTGAATGGAAGTCTAATGGGCTTCTTAATCAGAGGCAGAATTACTGTGAAATTTTTGAAAGCACAGTGTCAGGGGCCTTTGAGAGGTCTGCATTAATTCTGCATTATTTTTCTTAAAGAAGATCCCTGGGTCCATGCTATGGACTAGATTGTTTTCCCCTCTGCCGAAATCATGTATTGAAGCCCTTCCCTCCAATATGACTGCATTCAGATATAGGGCTTTTGGGAGGTAACCAAGGTTAAACTAAATTCATAAGGCTGGGATCCGAATTTAACAGGATCAGTGGCCTTATAAGAAGAGGAAGAGAGAGATTTTTCTTTCCCTCTCCTCAAGCACACACACTGAGGAAAGGCTATATGAGGATGCAGCAAGAAGGGCCATCATCTGCAAGTCATGAAGGGAGACTGCACCAGGACCTGACCATACTGGTACTCTGATCTTGAACTTCCAGCCTGAAGAACTGTGAATAAACACATTTCTGTTGGTTAAGTCAGTCTACAGTACTTTGTTATGGTAGTCTGAGCAGACTAAGACAATCTATTTTGTCCATAAACCTATATCTGACCATGACGAACGCAAATTGGAATATTTTTCTCTGCCTCCTTCAACCCCAATTCACAGTGATAACTTGTGGCCCAGAAAGGAGGTATCAACACACACAGAGAAATAGTTTTTGGCTTGTGGAATTAATAGCGACTTAGCTCTTAGGAAGCTGTCACTGAGAACATCAGAGAAGGAAAGCCATGAGGTGGAAAGGATTACAAGGTCCTTTTGCATGAGCAATCCAAAGGCAACAACTCTGGGAGCAGGGCAGCTGGACATGTTTGTGAACACTGGGGCAGCATAGTAAAGTGATTAAAATCCTGGCTCTGGATTCAATACCTAGATCCACTACTTGCTTCTATGTGTACACGGACATGTCACTTAATTTCTCTTTGCTTCAATTGCTCATCTTTAAGATGGAGAGAAAATAATAATACCCATGTGTGTGCTCAGTTGCTCAATCATGTCTGACTCTTTGCAGCCCCATGGACTGTAGCCCACCAGGCTCCTCTGTCCATGAGGATTCTCCAGGCAAGAATACTGGAGAGGGTTGCCATGCCCTCCTCCAGGGTATCTTCGCAACCCAGGGATGGAACCCAGGTCTCCCACATTGGAGGCAGATTCTTTACTGTCTGAGCCACCAGGGGAGTCTAATGATACCTATACACAGAGTTGTTATAAAGAGCAAGTTTTATGAAATGTGTAAAGTAGTTAGAAAATGGCTTGCGTAGTAAATGCTCAGTAAATATTACCCAGTTCATTGTAAGTTTCTAATATTCTCTGCGGTCTGAATGAGTGGCATCTCCTCTGTCCAGTTGTCTAAACCCTGGACTACTGCTAGTGTCTTGTACCCATATCTGATTAATTACCATGTCTTATCAACTTTATCTTCTAAATATTCGATTAATCCACTTCCCTCCATCTTCACCATAGAAGGCGAGTTTTCTCTGGGAAATAAAGTATTTTTCCTAGCTTCTCAGAGAGGGAAGAGCAACTAAAAGTGTTTACAATGGACTTAGATTTGCGCCAGTTACTTACAGCAATAGTTTCCTGATTTATCTAGCTTTGCCCTCCCCTCCCATTCACATCTTAGGAAGAGGGGAGTTTTCACAAGGCAAATCTGATCACATTACTCTTCTCTCCACATCACTCCTCCAGTTTGAAATCCTCCAATGATTTCTCATTGCATTTAAAATAAAAATCGTCTGACATTTGTCAACCTCCCCTCTCCCCTTCAGTTATTTGCCCCTTCACTCCTATCCTAGACATTTAGATTTTCTTTTACTCCCAGATGGGCTAGGTTCCCTCTGACAGCAGGGTTATCGCAAATAATTTCCCCTCTGTCTTTAATTGCTCCCCTGAGACTCCCCCCAACCCTTACCTGGTTAACTCCAGTTGACTCATCATAACTCAGCTTGAGCATCCCTTCCTAAAGAACACCCATCTTGACTACAACCCTCCCTTTTTCCCAAGTCTAGGAATTTTTTGTTTACTTTCTGTTCCTGGATTTTAAGCTACATGAAAGACCACATCTACTTTTGCTCACCATCATAACTCTAGCACTTAGCAGAGAGTTTGCTTCATATGTAATAATCGATAAACTGTTTGTTGAATGAATGAACCAATGAAGGATTGACCAGGGGGAAAAGGTTCCATCCATTTTGCTGTTTGATTTTTACTCCGACTCTGAGTTTAACCCCTCTGATGTTCAAGGCTCAATTATATATTCAAACAACCTTCTTATGATATAAAACTCAGTTGTACTCTCTTTACATTGAGTCTTAGACTCATATGAGTTCTAAGTTAAGACTCAGCTTCATATGCAGGGCTCCTGGAGCTACAAGCATTTCATTCATCTAAAAAGTACCAACACCAATCTCTGAAGAGTTCAGAAAATAAACTTTGGATTGGTATGCACCCCAACCCCATAACTCTGAGAAGAAGGAAATGTGCTATTTACTGAGTGGAACTTAGAAAAAGGTTTGTTATGCAGAAAATATATTATTTTACCCTATAAGATATTGTGGGATGAACAAAGCTCATTTTCATATGTGGAAGTGGAGACAAATTATTTTGAACAGATTGTTTCAGCTGGTGATAGTAAAACTGAGTTTCAGAATTCTGGGGTTTTCAGAATTCTTTTGATTTTAACACGCATATTTCTGGTGTGCCATACTCTCTGCCTTCAGGGTGGTTAAGAGCTCTTCTGTGGTCCACCTGGCCGGGAGGTAGTCAACATCCTGTAAGATTGTGGGTTAGGTGCTACACAAGCTCTTTTTTTACCCCCTACCCTCCCACTCTCCCTCCTACCGTTTCCCCTCCTTCCTTTCCTAAATTCTCCCTCCTAGAAGAATTGCTTGAGTTGTTTAGGTAAAATTTCTCTTTCTTGCCCATCAGTTATTTTTTTTCATGTATTTTAAAATATGATCCACTTATAAGATTTGATTCTCAAGGAGTAAGTGGATTTAATTGTTCACACCATTGAAAAAAAAACCCACTAGCATTCCAATTCTTTAATACTGAAATCATTTCTACATCCTCCCACTCAAAGCCTTAATAAAAGTTGCATGTGTGGGTACTTAATCCTCCACAAATAAACCCTTCCAATTATTGACCTACTGAATTTTACTCCTGGAGTAAGATAGGAATGCATTACAATTTGGATAAATAATGATTGCATTGTTCCCTCCTCATATAATTTACTGAAGACTGGCACATCTTAGAGTAAAATAGAGATTAGAATTGGATTGAAGCGAAGTGCAGCTGTTATACTTCTGTGCGCAGGCAACTTTCAAATGACAGTCTAAAATAGCTTTCCAAAAGCATTCCATGAACTCTCCTGCAATTTTTCTCATTGCCCTGGGATGTGATTGAGCTGAGCCTGGAGGCTAAACTTCAATAGACTGCCTTTTAAGACAGCTTGTGTGTGCGTAGTCACTCAGTCATGTCAGACTCTTTGCAACCCCGTAGACTGCTGCTCACCAGGCTCCTCTGTTCACGAGATTCTCCAGGCTAGAACACTGGAGTAGGTAGCCATTCTCTTCTCCAGGGGATCTTCCTGACCCAGGGGTTGAACCCAAGTCTCCTGCATTGCAGGTGGACTCTTTACCATCTGAGCCACCAGGGAAGCCCTTAAAACAGCTAGTTACAATTATTTTTAAGGTACAGAAAATAATCTGAAGATTGATATATATGTATGCATATATGACATTGATTTTTTAAACTGTGTAACTTTTATTTTACATTGGGTCAGTCTCACATATCTCCTAGGATTTCTCTGACATAGAGTCTATTGACTTTCCAAGCATTTATATTCATATCAAATTTTATATCTGACTTGAAATATTGTATCTTGTCTTGCTGATTATCTTTTACATCAATACCAACCATGGTTACACACTCAAGATAAATTTCAATTTGTTTATGGCTGTGCCAACAGCTCTACCTGTATGTACAAATGGCCATCCCCAAATTTGGTTTGTTTTAAACAATTTAATTTAGCTGAACTGACAAATGGATTGAATTATACTCATTATGTTTATGGGGTGTAGGCAGTGGGAGGTGGGGAGAAACAATGACTTTAGCAATCATTATGAATTGCGTGGTTGACACAATCATTAATCTTGCAAGTGTTAACTGAGAACTTGTGTGTGTATATGTGTGTGTGTCTGTGTGTGTGTGTGTGAGAAAGAGAGAGAGAGAGAGAGAGAGAGAGCGAGAGAGAGCGAGCTACTCAACTCTGTCTGACTCTTTGTAACGCCAGGGACTGTACCTGCCAGGCTCCTCTGTCCATTGAATTCTCCAGGCAAGAATACTGGAGTGGATTGCCATTCCCTTCTCCAGGGGATCTTGACCCAGGGATCGAATCCAGGTCTCCTGCATTGTAGGTGGATTATTTACCATCTGAGCTACCAGTGAAGCCCTGGTGTTGGGCCCAATTATTACAGTAGGCTCTGGGACCTAAGAGATGAAAATTCTTTGTCCCATTCCAAGCACTCAGTTTCTTAAGGAGATACTGGTGCAAATAAAAAGAACCCAGTATGACAGCTGCTAAAATAAATGTCTGTACAAAATAATCAGGAAATAGGAAAAGGATTACCTAAACCTATCCTATGAAAGTGAAAGTGAAGTCACTCAGTCGTGTCCAACTCTTTGCAACCCCTTGGACTGTAGCCCACCAGGCTCCTCCATCCATGGGATTTTCCAGGCTAGAATACTGGAGTGGGTACCCTATAGGTAGCCTTTAAATTTTCCTACATTTTCACTTTTATAAGAAATATTCCAGTAACATGCTTTGTGTAAAAACACACTCCTGTACATTTTAGCTCATTTCCTTAGGACAAATTCTTTAAAATGGAATTACTGGGACAGAAATTTTAAGGTCCTTGATTGATATTGCAAATTGCTTTTTTGACAGCATGCTTGATTTAGATAGCAGTTTATGAGAGTGCCCATTTCACTGTGCTCCCATCAAGCAGACTGTTGTCTTTAAAATTAATCTCTTAGTGCTTCCTTCAGTGAAGACAACCACTGAAACCCATTTCTGTATTTCTTTCCAGAGACATACTTTATGTATTTATGATATTTTGATATATGGAAATGTATTTAGTTTCATAAAGAAAATTCATTATACAGTCAAATCTGCTAATGCTTTTTCATTATTTATTCCCCCATCACTTTAAAGATACCCACTGTTTGTTTTCCTCTATCCTTTATCATAGATTGACTGGTTAATGTGACCACTTTGTTCAAAAAAGAATCATGTTGATCTTGAAAACTGGCAGAAGAGAACTTTGTAGCTTGTGTGCTTTTGCCAGATCCATTTTGCTTTCCTCAAAAGAGCCTGAAGGATGGGCCACATGCAATGTAAACCTTGGTTTTCTGAACAAATAGAAACCATCAACTCCATCTCTGGAAGTTTAGGACATCAGAAACAATGTCTGTCTATTGCTGAGATGGTTGGAAAGTAGTGATGGTTCTATCCATTCCCATTAGGAAATATAGCATTTCCAGGAGATGAAATGTGTCTATACAGGGGACATGTGTTTTTTCTGTCCATAAATCAGAATTAAGCAAACTAGTGGTAGCAGGCTAGGTAAGACTATACAACTACAAGGTTTTAGAGTTCTTTGAACTGTACCAATTAATAACCCCTACTTGGCACAGAGGGCTTCCCTGGCGGCTCAGACAGTAAAGAACCAGCCTGCAATGTGGGAGACTTGGGTTTGATCCCTGGTTTGGGAAGATCCCCTAGAGGAGGGCTTGGCAACCCACTTCAGCATTCTTGCTTAGAGAATCCCCATGGATAGAGGAACCTGAAGGGCTACATAGTCCATGGGGTTGCAAAGAGTTGGACACGACTGAGAGACTAAGCACAGCACTTAGCAAGGAATCCAAGCTCTCTCAATACCCTTTATACTCAATTCCCCAGGGACATGTTTCTCTGTTACATATTGGATTGCATCCATAAAAATATGCCACACTAGAGAAGACTTATTTTCTCTTTATCTATTCTTCTTAAGCTATTTTGTTATTTTGACACTCAGCTACTTAAAAGTAGAATCCTAAACAAAGCAGTTTAATGCCAGATGTATATGATGACGAGATTTGAACAAAATGAATAAAAAACATTTTTACCCAAATGTGCCATACACCGGCATAGTGATGCATTATAGAGGTGTTAAAAAATAATTAAAATCTTCAAAAAATCCTGCCCTAAAGATCAAAGAGTCTGAATTCTTAATGATAATCTTAGTGGAAACAGTATATGTTTTATTAAAATTTCTCAGATCTAAACCTTTCCTAGTGCAAAAAATACAGAACAGGCTTACCTAATAAATGTAAATTTGATTTTTTAAAATTTATGTGATCTGTGACTGGGTTTGTCATATTCTTCTTGTGAAAATGAAGAAACCCATTAAGTTTTCTCCCTGGTTAACAGTTGTTTTCTTTGGGCAGCTGGAAGAAAGGCATGAAGGGAAAGAGGAGGTTTCCCCTCTGGATAATCATTTAGAGAGAATTTGACGGAGAGTAGGGATAAAACCTGGGGAGCAAACTATAAACGACTGCAGCTATTAATGCCAATGTAGGGTGAGAGAGAGAAGGGTTCATGCTTGTCAAAGCTGATTATAGCCATAAAGGGGGAAAGAGCTGAAGGAGAATAGGAAATGGCAGGACACCACATGTGTTTTTCCACCAGTAAGGAGTCAGTTAGTTCAATCGTTCGTCGTGTCCAACTCTTTGTGACCCCATAGACTGCAGCACACCAGGCTTCCTTGTCCATCACCAACTCCTGGAGCTTGCTCAAACTCATGTCCATTCAGTCAGTGATGCCATCCAACCATCTCATCCTCCTGCCTTCAATCTTTCCCAGCATCAGGGTCTTTTCCAATGAGTCAGTTCTTCACATTAGGAGGCCAAAGTATTGAAGTTTCAGCTTCAGCATCAGTCCTTCCAATGAATATTCAGGACTGATTTCTTTCAGGATTGACTGATTAGACCTCCTTGCTGTCCAAGGGACTCTCAAGAATTTTCTCCAACACCACAGTTCTAAAGCATCAATTCTTCTGTGCCCAGCTTTCATTATGTCCAACTCTTATATCCATGTGTGACTAGTGGAAAAACCATAGCTTTGACTGCTGCAAAGTCACTTCAGTTGTGTCTGACTCTGGGTGACCCCATAGACGGGAGCCCATCAGGCTCCTCTGTCCCTGGGATTCTCCAGGCAAGAACACTAGAGTGGGTGGCCATTTCCTTCTCCAGTGCATGAAAGTAAAAATGAAAGTGGAGTCACTCAGTTATGTCCAACTCTTTGTGACCCTAGGGACTGTAGCCTACCAGGCTCCTCCGTCCATGGAATTTTCCAGGCAAGAGTACTGGAGTGGATTGCCATTTCCTTCTCCCTAGCTTTGACTAGATGGACCTTTGTTGGCACATTAATGTCTCTGCTTCTTAATATGCTGTCTAGGTTGACCATAGCTTTTCTTTCAAGGAGCAAGTGTCTGAATTTCATGGCTGCAATCACCATCTGCAGTGATTTTGGAGCACCCCAAAATAAAGTCTCTCACTGTTTCCATTGCTTCCCCATCTATTTGCCATGAAGTGATGGGACTGGATGCCATGATCTTAATTTTCTGAATGTTGAGTTTTAAGCCAGCAAGAGACTTGAGAACCCTATGAACCAGTAAGGAGTAACACATAAGAAACAGTCACACATTCATTGAGATAATTCTAGGCATCACAACAAAAATGGAAGGTTTCTTGCTTTAATAATGTACACAATAAAGAAATTTATCTTTGAAAGTCTGGGGAAGGTGGTTTGAGGGAAGATGTTACTTTCTAATTTACTTTCCTGCTACTCTGCCTGAACTCCTCTCCAGACACAAGCGTCTAGTTGCTGGTTTCAAACATGCCAAGAAAGCTTCCCCTTGGGGCTTTGGCACTGGGTACATTTGTCCCTCAGTGTCTGTGGGGTATTGTTCCAGGAGTGGATACCAAAAATCCCTGGATGCTCAAGTTCCTTACATAAAATGGCAATATAACAATGAATACTGTCAGCCCTCAGTATCCACCTTTGGCATCTGTGGATTCAACCCACCATGCATCAGTTTCAAGGTGGGTGCTAAACTCAGGGCTATGGCCAACACACTGTATTCCCTTTCATGGAGCTTTATTCTTCAGATATTCTCCTGGATAAGTCCCTCAAAAGTCACTTTCTCAGTACGGATGATGCATCTAGCCCCCTCTGTCCATTGGATGACAAGCCCCTTTTCAACAGCTCTCCGAAGCCCTTTATCTGCTCTGTTCCATTTTCCCATAGCACTGTCATCCTCCAACATACAGTCACTTTCAAGATTTATTACTAGTCATTTTCAATATTTATTACTTATTATCTGTTACATCCTCCACCCCAGATTAATGCTGAGATCCAATAGAGCAAGAATTTTTTTTCCCACAGATGTTTCCAAACTACCAAACACAGTGCCTGACTTGTGCAAGGTACAAAAGGTACTCAATTCATACTTGTTAAATGAATAAGTGAACGTTTATGTCATCCACATGAACTGGAAAGTACGTATCAGCTAAGGAAGGCAGTACAATGATTTTCATACAAATCTACTTTTAGTGTAGCTGGGAGGTACAGAGACAGAAAACCAAATAGACCAAGGTTTTATTTTGCTTTCTGGGAGGAAGACCACTTAGAAACTGATCCTTTTTACTACTCAGGTCATAGTACTTCTCAAAATAAATAATAATACCTTGCATTTAGGGATGCTTCAAAATTTTTTCTTAGAGGTCTATGTTAGATGTTAACTCACTTCAATGCCTGTCTTACGATAGGAAAACTGAAGCTCAGAGACAAAAAGTACCCAGTGTATCACATTGAGCAAACGTGACCTCAACAGAAAAGCTCAACAGGTTTTCTAATTTCATAAACTCTCTCATCACACAGAGAACACAAAAGGACTCCGCCATGGAGAGGATGAAAGACAAAGACTGGTGTGTATGTGTGACTCAGTGTGGTGTTTGTGGCTAGACCAAGATCACAGGAGAAAAAAAGACAGAACAGAGACCGATTGTTAGAGTTAAAAGAGCACATTACCATTTACTTGCTCAATTTCCGAAGCTTGTTTTGAGAACTTAACATGATATCTAAAGTATCTTTCACAGTGTTAATTTATGCCTTAAATGGCATAAAATTTAGACCTTGTAAGGGGACTTATTATAATTTTCTCTGCTTCTATTCATGTTGACTATAACCCATTTAGAAAGTTAAGGTCAATACTGAAATTTTGTCATTGTTTTTCAATAATTTTTGGTGCTCTAGCTATGAATTTGCAATATCAGATAGCAATTTTGGTCTTTGTTATCATGTATTTATCAGATATTTTATTTCTAAGATACACAGCTATTGTTAAGTGCAAAACAATTCTTTTAAGTGTCAACCTTCAATCGTTTAGTCATTTCATTTCTGTTTTTTCCCCGGCAGCTGTTCTATCGATTGTCTAGAAATGGTTCCTCCTATGTTTAACATTACAACAGGAAGTGCAAAATAAAAAGATGATATGTAACAAAAGATGGTAAAATAGTAAGAACCCAATAAGTGATGTGCTCCAAAAAACTGAGAAGTATATGTCATGTAAACTCACAGATGTGCTCACACATATTTGGAATGTACATAGACATACTTACCAATCAATATTGTCCTTAATGAAATAATTCAGAAAAATATCAAATACACTAAGTGCACACCACATACTTGTTACTTTGCTAGCTACTGAAATACTGTTTCAGGAAATACACATATTATTATTACCAAAATTTTATAGTTGAGGAAGCAGAAGCTCAGGGAAGTCAAATAGCCCATGAAGATCCCACAACCAGTGAGTTGCAGAGATGAGGCTAAAATTGAGTTTTGCCCTGATTTCAAAAAGCTTTTGCTCTCTTTTCCTTTTATCTCCTTTTTTCCTGAAATATTTCAGACATAAAAAAACTGTAAAGAGAAAATGAAAACCTAAGTACCTATCACCTAACTTAAGAAATAGAAAATCATAAATACAGTTGGAGTGTTAATATTATTTACCAATCCATTATCCCTCCTGTCTGTTTTTCTCCTGAGTTCTGAATTTGTGTTTTCTTTCCCATTTGTATCTTAATATGTTTAATACACAAATATGTGTCTAAAAAATTATTTAGTGTTTTTTGACATGTTTTAAAATTTCATATACTGTTGCAAAAATTTATATTTTTCACTCAATAGTATTTTCATTGTTTTAGAGTATTCCTTTGTTTGAATATAGCACTATTTTTTGATCTGTCACTTTTTGATAGATGTTAGGTTGTTTTCAACTTTTAGCAACTGCTTTTAATTTTTGGCAAGTTGATGAGTGTAAAATGCTGTCATTGCTTTTTAGCTGGCATTTTCCTGATTAGCTTTGAAGTGGAATTTTTCATATTCTCATTGCTAATTCATATTTACTATGAATTTCCAGTTCAAGTATTTTGCCTCTTTGTTCTATTGAGCTGTTTTCTCATTAATTTGAGGATGAATACAAATTGTTATCTCTGTAGATATCTTATTGAGTTTGAAAATAAATTTTATCTTGTCTTTTGACGTAGGGACGTTTTTCACATTTAAGGGAAAACTTTCTTTTGCTGTACACTGTCTGTTCTTATCTTTTCCCCATTTACTGATTTTCTATTGTGGCTTTTGATTTACTCTGAAAAGCACAGGAGAGAGAGAAAGATGTATCCAACTGAATGTATAGTTCCAGAGAAGAGCAAGGAGAGATAAGCCTTCTTAAGTAAACAATGTGAAGAAATCGAGGAAAATAACAGATTGGGAAAGACTGAGATCTCTTCAATAAAATTGGAGATATCAAGGAAACATTTGATGCAAAAATGGGCACAATCAAGGACAGAAATGGCAAGGACCTAACAGAAGCAGAAGATATTAAGAAGAGGTGGCAAGAATACACAGAACTATGCATAAAAGATCTTCATGACTCAGATAACCATGATGGTGTGGTCACTTACCTAGAGTTAGACATCCTGGAGTGTGGGAATCAAGTGGGCCTTAGGAAACATTAGTAAGAACAAAGCTACTGGAGGTGATAGAATTCCAGTTGAGCTATTTCAAATTCTAAAAGATGATGCTATTAAAGTGTTGCACTCAATACACCAGCATATTTGAAAAACTCAGCAGTGGCCACGGGACTGGGAAGGGTCAGTTTTCATTCCAGTCTCAAAGAAGAGCAATGCCAAAGAATGTTCAAACTACTGCACAATTGTACTCATCTCACATGCTAGCAAAGTAATGCTCAAAATTCTCCAAGCGAGGCTTCAATAGTACATGAACAGAGAAATTCCAGATTTTCAAGTTGGATTTAGAAAACGCAGAGAAACCAGAGATCAAATTGCCAACATCCGTTGGGTCATAGAAAAAGCAAGAGAGTTCCAGGATAACATCTACTTCTGCTTTATTGACTATGCCAAAGACTTTGACCATGTGCATCACAACGAACTGTGGAAAATTCTTCAAGAGATGGGAATACCAGCCTACCTTACCTGCCTCCTGAGAAATCTGTGTGCAGGTCAAGAAGCAACAGTTGGAACCAGACATGGAACAATGGACTGGTTCCAACTTGGGAAAGGAATATATCAATCTGTATATTGTCACCCTGCTTATTTAACTGACATGCAGAGTACATCATGTGAACTGTTGGGTTGTATGAAGCACAAGCTGGATTCAAGATTGCTGAGAGAAATATCAATAACCTCAGACATGCAGATGAAACCACTCTTATGGCAGAAAGTGAAGTACTAAAGAGCCTCTTGATGAAAGTGAAGGAGGAGAGGAAAAAATTGGCTTAAAAGTCAACATTCAGAAAAGTAAGATCATGGCATCTGGTCCTATCACTTCATGGCAAATAGATGGGGAAACTATGGAAACAGTGAAAGACTTAATTTTTTTGGGCTCCCAAATCACTGCAGATGGTGACTACAGTCATGAAATTAAAAGACGCTTGCTCCTTGGAAGAAAAGCTATGACCAACCTGATAAAGTGAGAAAGTGAAGTTGCTCAGTCATGTCCAACTCTTTGCAACCCCATGGACTGTAGCCTACCAGGTTCCTCTGTCCATGGAATTTTTCAAGCAAGAGTACTGGAGTGGTTTGCCATTTCCTTCTCCAGGAGATCTTCCCAACCCAGGGATTGAACCCGGGTCTCCTTCATTGCAGGCAGACACTTTACCATCTGAGCCACCAGGGAAGCCCTAGATGTGTATTAAAAAGCAGAGACATTACTTTACTGACTAAGGTCCATCTAGTCAAAGCTTTAGTTTTTCCAGTAGTCATGTATCGATGTGAGAATTGGACCATAAACAAAGCTGAGTGCCGAAGAATTGATGCTTTTGAACTGTGGTGTTGGAGAAGACTCTTGGGAGTCCCTTGGACTGCAAGGAGATCAAACCAGTCAAGCCTAAAGGAAATCAGTCCTGAATGTTCATTGGAAGGACTGATGCTGAAGCTGAAGCTCCAATACTTTGGCCACCTGATTCGAAGAACTGACTCATTTGAAAAGACCCTGATGCTGGGAAAGATTGAAGGCCGGAGGAGAAGGGGCCGACAGAGGATGAGATGGTTGGATGACATCACGGACTCAAGGAACATGAATTTGAGCAAGCTCCTGGAGTTGGTGATGGACAGGGAAGCCTGGCATGCTTCAGTCCATGTGGTCACAAAGAGTTGGACTCAAGTGAGTGACTGAAATGAAGATGCCACTGGATTCTTCCATGCATGTGAGTCTAATTTTCACCTTTCTATTCTGTTCTACTTGAGTATTTATTCATGTGCCATTACTACACTGTATTCATGATCAAGGTTTCACAATATAATTTAATACACAGTTTGGTTATTTGCTCCTCACCACCCTTGTTTATAAAAGTTTTCCCAGCCATTCTTTTTAATTTTTCTGTGTGAACTTTAGTATCAGTTGGCCATTTCTTTAAGCAAATCCTTTTGGAATTTTATTGAGATTTGTTGAATTTGTGAATTATAACTTAGGAAGATGTAATATCTTTGTGATGTTGTATTTTTCCATTTAAAAACATTTCATTCATTCAAATCAGCTTTTGGATTTATTTTAGGATTACTTAAATTTTTGCACATAAATTATGCATTTTAAAAAGTTATGCCTCAGTTTACATTAGGAATAACTACTTATTCCTAGCGGTTTAATATTTTTGTTGCTAGTTTTTATTTCTTTAAGACATATTTATTTATTTATTTGGCTGCGCTGGGTCTTAGTTGCAGCATGTGGGATCTAGTTCCCTGACCAGAGATGGAACTCAGGCCCCCTGCACTGGGAAAGTGGAGTCTTAGCCACTGAACCACCAGCGAAGTCCCTTTGCTGCTATTGTAAACTGAGTCTTCTCTTCTATTTTATCTTCTGCCAGGTTACTGTTTCTAGATATGCAGACTACTGATATCTGTATATTAATCTGATACCCTCTACCTTATTAATTCTCTTATTATTTATAGTTTATAATAAAGTCTATCAGGGTCTTCAGGTGTGCAATATGTCAACCACAGAGAGTGATAGTTTTGCTTTCTCCTTCCAAATGTTTAAATTGTCTTTTATACACCTTTTTTCTTTTGGTCACATTGACAAATACTTCAAATATAATGGTAAAAATGGAAAAAATATAGTGGTAAAAATGGTAAAAATAGCAGTACTGACAGTGAGCATTCTTGCTCTTTTCCTGAGTTAAGTGCAAATAAGTCCAAGGTTTTACTTTCACTATGATACTAATATATATAAATGGATACCTGTGTATATATGCACATATATTTACATATGCATATATATACATACATACACACATACATGCATATATGTAAAAATATATGTGTGTGTATACACATATATTGGTGTAAATATATACTATATGTTATATATAAATATTATATATGTATTATCTGTACATATATGCTGATATATGTGTATATATGAATATATTATACACATTAACATTTTGTGGAAATATCCATCTGAATGATTTTAACAAGAATTGGTGTTGAATTTTTCAAAAGTTTTCTTTTACATCAATGGAGATGATCACATGATACTTCTCTTTAACTCTTATAATGTAATTGATTTTATTTATTGATTTTCCAATATTCAACCATCTTTCAATTTTTAGAATCTCTCTCTGTGCTGATACGTTATTTTTTAAATGTGCTGTTGGATTTTAACTGTGTCCATGGGATTCTCCAGACAAGTATATTTGATTGGGTAGCCATTCCCTTTCCCAGGGGATCTTCCCAATCCAGGGATTGAATCCAGGTCTCCCCACTTACAGGCAGATGCTTTAACATCTGAACCACCAGAGAAGCCCTATTTTAACTGCTAAAGTTTACTTAAAATTTATGCATTGATATTAATGTGTGATGGGCTTCCCAGGTGGCATAGTGGTAAAGAATCCGCCTGCCACAGGAGACGCGGGTTTGTTCCCTGGGTCAGGGAGATCCCTGGAGTAGGAAATGGCAACCCTTTCCAATATTCTTGACTGGAGAATTCCATGGACAGAGGAGCCTGGTGGGCTACAGTCCATGTCTCAAAAAGTTGGACACAACTGAGCACCTGAGCATGCAGGCGTGCATTTTTGTGTGATATTTATCAGACATAATATAGGACAATATTACCTATTTATTTACCTAATTATTTGCTTTTTATTTTTTGTGGGGTTGTTTTTCATGGACTTTGTAGCAAATTTGAATTCAAATTCCAAACCAGGATAAGGGTACATCAAGTGTCAGTTTTAAGCACAGGTATAATTTTAATTTCCTACATTATGCAGGCCAGGACCTGGTCTCATATTTTCACATGTGTTTTAAGATCCAAGCCTTGTGGTTACAGAGCTAATTCAATGTATAAAGCCCTGTTTGTCAAAAATGTGGCTTCTGGCATCCTTCAGATCAAGAAATCCAAGAGAGAAAAACAGCAACCACGATGGAAGTTGTCCTTTATAACCTAATCAGAAGTGATATATCATTACTTATACCATATTCTATTGGTCATAGAAACCAACTCTGGTATAATATGAGAGGATATTAACACGGGTATTAATTACAGGAGGTGGAGATCATTGGGAGCCATTTTAGATGCTGGCCACAAGAATGCATATACATTTTATTTTATTTATTTATTTATTAAAAAAAATTTTTTTGCACATCCATTTAAAAATGTATTAGTCCTACTACATACAGATGGTCCATGACAACAATTTATTCTCAGCACTTAAGACAGTGTCTGACACATAATAGGCTCTCAGTAATTTTTAATAATTGATTAACTGATTTTATATGATCACAAGTAGATATATCATAGTAAAGAAAAAGTGATATTTAAAGTTTTCCAGGGAGAATTCATAGAAAAAGGATATCTTGGCTGCCATAATTTAGTAAAAAGAAGTTAAAAACACCTAACTATGAATACTATGTTTATGTGACTCCTAGATAATATTTCAAAAATTAATATCACTTAACAAGGGAGGCTCAAGAGAAAGGTCATTTAAAGCTGTATTCTAGATAATAAATGCACAGAAAGTATCAGAATAAAATAACTAATTATAGGCAACCATTGTCACCAAGTGCTACACCATCAAGTAAAATTTTGACAGGGAATCTCATAATGGAGATAATACTACTTTAACCTTCTGATTTATCTAAGCCTCACTAAAGTTTGCCAACCAGCCATTTTATACCCTGTGATATAGTATAACAGCAAACAATTCAGAATTCTTGGCCATAAAAAAGAATTTGAATCTCTGTATATAACAGTGAGATTATAGAAAATATTAAGGGGACGATACCTCAAGAAACTAATAGACCAAATTCAGAATCTGGGACATGCTAAGGGGACAAAGTTTTCCCAACAAGTGAATACCATGGCGGAAAGGAAAGATTTAGCAGGAAAAAAATCACGTGTAATGTATGGATCGTATTCGGATTCCAACAGAAATAAATCAAATGTGAACATACATTAATAAATTAATCAGAGCAATTTGAATGCAAACAGAATAAATAATACAAAAGAATTAGCATTAATTTGATAATGATCTGATGATTTTTTAAAATTTCAAAAACAAGACCTTATCAGTTAGAGACACACTAAAGAATTCATAGGTGAATAACATGAACTCTTATGTCTAAGAATTGTTTTCAACTACTTAACAGAAATAAAATGTGGTAGGAAAATTGAAGGGCCAAGATTGGCTAAATATTAAAAATTGTTAGAGCTGAGTGATAATAGAGATTCACTCTAATATTTTTTCTACTGTTGTATATCTTTCTATAACTTAAAAAACCCTCTGCTTTCATGGAGCTTATATTTTAGTGGAATATAGAGATAACAAAAGTAAACAATAAAGTGTACAGTATTTTAAATTGCAGTAAGTGCTATGGAGAAACAGTAAATCAAACACAGAGGATTCAAAAATATAAGATGGAGATGTATAATTTTTTAATGAATTAATTAATTTTAATTGGAGGCTAATTACTTTACAATATTGTGGTGTTTTTTTTTGTTTTTTTTTTTTGCCATACAGTGATGTATAATTTTTAATAGAGTGGCTAAGAAAGTCCTCAGTGAGGACAAGTGAGTTGATACCTGAAGGAAGTGAGATAGCCATCTATCCAGACATCTGCACAAAGAGCATTCCAGGGACAGTAAAGAGCAAGTGCAAAGGCCCTGAGGCAAGAGTTTGAGCTGCTCAAGGAACAAGGTGTGACAGGAACGATGTGAGTGATGGGTTGAGTAGGAGGCGATGAGGTCAGAGGGGAAAAAAAGAGTGGAGGGGAGATACATATCATGTAGTTCTGTCTAAGTCACAGTGAAGTAAGAGTTTAAATTCCTGCTTACGAGGTAAAATTGACACTGCCGGTAGATGTGATATGTTTCCCTTGTGGCTCTAAGTATCCACAACATGCTTGTATGTGCATGCTCAGTTGTGTCCGACTCTGTGACCCCGTGAACTGTAGCCTGCCAGGCTCCTCTGTCCATGGAATTTTCCAGGCAAGAATACTGGAGTGGGTTGCCATTTCCTTTTCCTGGGGATCTTCCTGACCCAGAGATAGAGATAGAACTTGCATTCCCTACATTGTGTCCCCTTCCCTGAGCCACCAGAGAAGCCCCATTGCAGGATAGTCGGGCTCTTTTGGCAAATAGACAGGTATTTGGGGCTGGGCTTCCATGTACAAGTAGCTCATATTCCATTTAAATCATGTTACTGAAAGTCATCACCCTCTTACATTCCATGCACAGCTTTTATACATAAATTCTAACTGCTCTAAAAATTTTCAAGTCATATAAGTCTGTTTAAATGTTTCAGTTTATGACTTACCAGTCTTAAATAATTTAGAGAATGGTCTGCTGATCAAAAAACATTATATTACAAAGGGGCCAAGTAGGGTCCAAAATAGGAAATTTTCAGGGATATACTATAATATGTGTATTACTCAGTCATGTCTGACTCTTTGTGACCCCACGGACTATAGCCTGCCAGGTTTCTTTGTCCATGGAATTCTCCAGGCAAGAATACTGGAGTGGGTTGTCATTCCCTTCTCCACGGGATAGTCCAGGTCCAGGAATCGGACCCAAGTCTCCCACATTGCGGGCAGATTCTTTACCATCTGAGCTACTAGGAAAGCCCATACTATAATATGGGAGTGAAGTGAAGTCACTCAGTCGTGTCCGACTCTTTGTGACTCCATGGACTGTAGTCCACCAGGCTTTTCCATCCATGGGGTTTTCCAGGCAAGAATACTGGAGTGGGTTGCCATTTCCTTCTCCAAATAGGACATTATAAAATGTTTTTTAGGCTTTGTGTTTTTCCCAGTTTTAACAACATCACAGAAATATCTCTGAGATCATAAATTCAGTTACTAATATTACTATTGTTGTTTTTATTTACTTATTCACCATGCCAAAACTGGGCTTCCTTGTGGCTTAGATGATAAAGAATCTGCCTGCAGTGTGGGAGACCTGGGTTTGATCCTTGGGTTGGGAAGATCCCCTGGAGAAGGGAATCTCCCCTGGAGATTTTCAAGGACAGAGGAGCCTGACAGGCTACAGTCCATGGGGTCACAAACAGTCGGACACAACTGAGCGACTTTCACTTTCTTTCACGCCAATACTCAGTGGTTTGGGCCATATAATTATGTGACAGACCGTTCCAAATTCCCGGAGCTGCTCTCTGGGGTGAGAAGCAGATTAGCACTTTTGGCCTGGACTAGAATTCTGGGATTCAGGTCAAGTATGAGAGCAGAAAACACCTACAGGGCATGTTGGAAAGAAGAACCAAAAACAGCTTTCTTGAAGAAAGCTTCAAGAACTAAGGCTCAATGCCAGATGAGGAACTGGAGAATAAAACTTGGTCAAAAGTAAGAGGTCTGCCACTTTCACTGCTCCTTTTCAACATGGTTCTAGCTAAGAAGACAAAAAAAAAAAAAAAAAAAAGGGTTGGGGGAAAGACATACAGATTGTGAAGAAATATGTGTCTTCTTTTGTAGGCATGTGATTGTCTATGTATAGAAAACTCAAAAAAGTGACCAAAAAACTCCTGAAACTAATAAGAGATTATCGTAAAGTTACAGAATATAAAGTTCATATACAGAAGTTCACTGCTGTTTTATATACTAGCAATGAACAACTGGGATTTGAAATTAAAAACTGAATACCATTTACATAAGCCCCCCAGAGATACTCAAGTATAAATTTAACAAATAATGCACAAGATCTATATGAGAAAACTCAAAATCTCTGATGAACAAAATTGAAGAAGACCTAAAAAATGGAGAGATATTCCATTCTCATGGAAAGGTGGACTAGATTCTGTGAAGATATTAAGTCTTCCCATCATCTATGGATTCAATGTGATTCAAATCAAAATCCAAGCAAGTTATATCTGTGGATATAAATAATTTCTGAAGTTTGTATGGAGAGGCAAGAGACCCAGAATACCTAGAATATTCAACATAACACTGAAGGAGAGGAGCTAAGTTGGAGGACTGACACTACTGAGACAGTAATCCAAACAGTGTGATATTGGTGAAAGAATAGACAACAGATCAACAGAACAGAATAGAGAGCTCAGAAATAAACCCATATAAATTTACACAGTGTGATATTGGTGAAAGAATAGACAAACAGATCAACAGAACAGAATAGAGAGCTCAGAAATAAACCCATATAAATTTACACAGTGTGATATTGGTGAAAGAATAGACAAACAGATCAATAGAACAGAATAGAGAGCTCAGAAATAAACCCATATAAATTTACACAGTGTGATATTGGTGAAAGAATAGACAAACAGATCAATAGAACAGAATAGAGAGCTCAGAAATAAACCCATATAAATTTAATCAACTGATCTTAGACAAATGAGCAAAGGTAATATAATGGAGAAAATATAGTTTTTGAACAAGTGATGATAGGACAACTGGGCCTCTGCATGCAAAAAAAATGAACCCAGAGATAGATCTTACATTCTTCACAAAAATTAACTCAAAATGAATCAGAGCCTTAAATGTAAAATGCAAAACTATTAAACTCCTAGAAGATAATGTAGAAGAAAACCTAGGTAAACTTGGGTATGGTGATGACTGTTTAGATATAACACCAATAACACACACTATGAAGGAAATAAGCTGGACTCCACTAAAATTAAAAACTTCGTTGTGAATGGCAATGTCAAGAGAGTAAGACAAGTCACAGACTACGAGAAAATATTTGCAAAAGATACATTTGATAAAAAGCTGTTATCTAAAATATTCATAGAACTTTTAAAAGTCAACAATAATAAAACAAACAATCCAACTGAGTAAAGAGGGAACGATCTTAAAAGACATCTCAGCAAATAAGATACACAGATGGCAAATAAACATATAAAATGATTATCAGGGAAATGCAAGTTAAAATAACAAGATACCACTACATACCCATCAGAAGGGACAAAATCTGGAATACTGACAAAACCAAACTCCTCTCTGGGAAGGGGAGTGAAAGGACGGCTCCTTTTCCATTCTAATGCTGGTAGAATGGAAAATGGTGCAGCCAATGTTGGATGACAGTTTGGTGGTTTCTTACAAAACTAAACATACTCTTGTCATATGATCAATAATCCTGCCCTCTGATATTCAGCAAGGAGTGAAAACGTAGGTTCACATAAAAACCTAGTACAGTTAAGTAGCTCAGTTTTAACTGACCCTTTGCAACCCCATGGACTGCAGCATGCCAGGCCTCCCTGTCCATCACCAATTCCTGGAGCTTGCTCAAGCGCATGTCCATTGAGTCGGTGATGCCATCCAACCATCTCATCCTCTGTCGTCCCCTTCTCCTCCTGCCTTCAATCTCTCCCAGTACTGGGGTCTTTTGCAGTGAATCATTTCTTCACATCAGGTAGCCAAAGTATTGGAGCTTCAGCTTCAGCATCAGTTCTTCCAAAGAATATTCAGGACTAATTTCCTTTAAAATGGCCTGGTTGGATCTCCTTGCAGTCCAAGGGACTCTCAGGACTCTTCTCCAACACCACAGTTCAAAAGCATCAGTTCCTCGGTGCTCAGCTTTCTTTATAGTCGAACTCTAACATCAATACATGACTACTGGAAAAACCATCACTTTGACTAGATGAACCTTTGTTGGCAAAGTAATGTCTCTGCTTTTTAATATGCTGTCTAGGTTGGTCATAGCTTTTCTTCTAAGGAGCAAACATCTTTTAATTTCATGGCTGTAGTCATCATCTGCAGTGATTTTGGAACCCAAAAAAATAAAATCTCTCACTGTTTCCATTGATTCCCATCTATTTGCCATGAAGTGATGGGACCCGATGCCATGATCTTTGTTTTCTGAATGTTGAGTTTGAAGCCAACTTTTTCACTCTCCTCTTTCACTTTCATCAAGAGGCTCTTCAGTTTTTATTCTCTCTCTGCCATAAGGGTAGTGTCATCTGCATATCTGAGGTTATTGGTATTTCTCCCGGCAATCTTGATTCCAGCTTGTGCTTCATCCTGCCTGGCATTTTGCATGATGCATATAAGTTAAATAAGCAGGGTGACAACATAAAGCCTTGACGTACTCCTTTCCCGATTTGGAACCAGTCTGTTGTTCCATGTCCGGTTCTAACTGTTGCTTCCTGACCTGCATACAGATTTCTCAGGAGGCAGGTCAAGTGGTCTGGTGTTCCCATCTCTTGAAGAATTTTCCACAGTTTGTTGTGATTCACACAGTCAAAGGCTATGGTATAGTCAATAAAGCAGAAATAGATGTTTTTCTGGAACTCTCTTGCCTTTTCTATGATCCAGTGTATGTTGGCAATTTAATCTCAGGTTCCTCTGCCTTTTCTAAGTCTAGCTTGAACATCTGGAAGTTCATGGTTCATGTACTGCTGAAGCCTGGCTTGGAGAATTTTAAACATTACTTTGCCAGCATGTGAGATGAGTAAAATTGTGCAGTAGTTTGAACATTCTTTGGCATTGCCTTTCTTTGGGATTGGAATGAAAACTTACCTTTTCCAGACCTGTTGTCATTGCTGAGTTTTCCAAATTTGCTGGCATATTGAATACAGCACTTTAACAGCATCGTCTTTTAGGATTTGAAATACCTCAACTGGAATTCCATCACCTCCACTAGCTTTGTTCACAGTGATGCTTCCTAAGGCCCACTTGACTTCAGACTTCAGGATGTCTGGCTCTAGGTGAGTGATCACACCATCATGGTTATATGGGTCATTAAGATCTTTTTAATATATTTCTTCTGTGTATTCTTGCTACCTCTTCTTAATATCTTCTGCTTCTGTTAGGTCCATACCATGTCTGTCCTTTATTGTACCCATCTTTGCATGAAATGTTCCCTTGGTATCTCTTAATTTTTTGAAGAGGACTCTAGTCTTTCCCTTCTATTGTTTTCCTCTATTTCTTTGCATTGACTGCTGAGGAAGGCTTTCTTATCTCTCCCTGTTTTTCCTTGGAACTCTGCATTCAGATGGATATATCTTTTCCTTTTCTCCTCAGCCTTTCACTTCTCTTCTTTTCTCAGCTATTTGTAAGGCCTCCTCAGACAACTATTTTGCCTTTTTGCATTTCTTACACAAATGTTATATGCAATGTTCTTTTGCAATATCTTTTGCAATGTTGTAGCAGCTTTATTCATAATTGCCAAAATTTGGAAGCACTCAAGATGTCTTTCAGTAGGTGCTTGAATAAATAAACTATTATGGTACATCCAAACAACAGAATAATATTCAGTACTAAAAACAATTAACTATTAAGCCATGAAAAGACATGAGAAATAAATGCCTGGTACTGAGTGAAAGTAGCTACCCTGAAAAGGGTACATATTTTATGATTCCAATTTTATGACATTCTGGAAAAGGCAAACTATGAAGTAAAAAACATCAGTGCTTGCAGGGGAGTGGGAGTGGGGAGGGATGAGTAGGCAGAGCAAAGAGGAATTTTTGGACAGTGACAGTATTCTGTATGACACTGTAATGGTGGCTATATGTCATTATACATATGTCTAAGCCCACAGAAGGCTTCCCTGCTGACTCAGAGAGTAAAGAATTTGCCTGCAATCCAGGAGTCCTGGGTTCAGTCCCTGGGTTGGGAAGATCCCCTTGGAAAGGGAATGGCAACCCACTCTAGCATTCTTGCCTGGAGAATTTCCTGGACACAGGAGCCTGGCAAGCTACAGTACATGGGATTGCAAAGAGTCAGACATGACTGAGCGACTTACACTTTCACTTTCGAGCCCATAGAATAAGTAACACCAAGAGTAAACTGTAATGTAACTATGGAATTTGGTTGATAATGATGTCAAAGTAGATTTTTCAATTGCAACATGTGCCGCCCCTGGAGGGGAAGGTGTTGATAACGGGGGAGGCTATGTGTGTTGGGGCAGAGGGGGTATATGGTGAGTTTCTGTGCCTTACGGTCAATTTAGTTGTGAACCTGAAACTACACTAAAACACAAAGTCAGTAAATTACAAAAAAGTAATGTGTCTATGGTCGGCATCAACAATTATGAATAAATATGAAATGGTACCTGGTTACACTGCCTGAGTTATTGTTACAGAGAAGAAAGACAATTTCATGGTATTCTTGTCTTCTTGGCTATGAACCAGTTTGGAAAATGTGAAGAGGCCTATGCAGTCAGACTTGGTGTAGACATGGGTGTCAAGAGCCCACTATATAGTCCTCACAATGATCCAGGAGTACGGAATACCACACTGGTCATGCAACAGTGCATATTTTTCTCTCCACTTATTTGATTCAAGCTCAAGATAGATTATCTGCCTGATTTGATTTACATGTCTCTCTATCCCATGAAATTGTTACATTTTTAAGTCAGGAACCATATCTAGTTTCAGTTTGTCCATCACTATTTTTTGAAGCAAAGAAAGAATTGTATTGGCCAAAGATAAGAGACTTCACTTGGACTCACATATCTCAAGCCTAAAGAAGCCAGGTTACCAGCGTATTTACAAAAAGTGGCAGTTAACGCCCACTTCACAAGCTTACAAATATGAAGTTGGCCCCACAGTCTCAATGTACAGCCTTTGTGGAATTTCATAGTGATGTGAAAGTCAACCTCATGAACATTCTCAGCAATAGCAGTGATAGCCTACTCTCTTGCTTTTGCTCATCTGGATGTGCGCTGTTGTCTGCGTAGAGCTGGAAGACTAGAAGCAACTGTTCTTGTGGTATTAAATGAGAATTTCTTACAGATTCTCTGCCCCAAATAATTTCCTCTCTTTTTCATGACTTATGCTTACAAAGCTTATTTTTTTAATGCTAAAAAGGGCCCTGATAGAGCACAAAGCAAAAATACAAAGTGATAATGACTACTAACTGATAATTAATTTGACTGCAATGCCCTCTCAAACTCATCACTCCCTTGCAGTTTCTGTTTCAAGCTGCACTCCCAGGCAGAAAAGGGAAACTTCTTAGATGGAAAAGGATTCCCGAGGAATGGGAGGACTTGAGTTTCCTTGCTAAATACTCCCAAACAAGCAAAATGTTAAGATCTATTCAGGGCACAACTTGGTTAAATTTCTATGATGAAGCCCTGATCAGTAGGGCAGATCCAGGCATCGTGACTGCTCTAGGAAGTGGTGGGCGGCCACTAGATGTTGGATGCCTTCAGAGTGAAGAAAAATAGACAGGTATGTTTTCTTCCAGTTTCCTACTCCTTTGGAAACCTTAGATATTTTATTCTTTTCTTTTAAGTAATTTTGGGATTTGAGACAGATGATCATATCCAAATTTCATCCAACAAATTTCTCATGCATCCAATCAGTTTATGTATTTGACCAAAAGGCACAAGCCATTAAAATCAAAAGGGTATCTTCTGTAGAGTCTCAGAAATCTCAGCCTGAGATGCTTTTGTACCACATAAATTTCAATAAGCAACACAATTCAAAGCTTTTGTATTTTATACATCCAAGATTTTAATAATAAATAATCTGAAGAAGCTACTGATAGATGGATCTTCCATGCAGGAAGGGAATATTTATCTCCTGTTTTCAATTGTAGAGTGAACACCTATGCAATCAGTTCATTTCAGTTGCTCAGTCATGTCCAACTCTTTGCGACTACAGCATGGGCTTCCCTGTCCATCAACAATTCCTGGAACTTGCTCAAACTCATGTCTGTCGAGTCAGTGATGCCATCCAACCATCTCATCCTCTGTCATCCCCTTCTCCTCCTGCCTTCAGTCTTTCCTAGCATCAGGGTCTTTTCCAATGAGCCAGTTCTTCAGATCAGGCGGCCAAATTATTGGAGCTTCAGCTTCAGCATCAGTCCTTCCAATGAATATTCAGGACTGATTTTCTTTAGGATTGACTGCTTTAACCTTCTTGCTTTCCAAGGGACTCTCAAGAGGCTTCTCCAGCACCACAATTTAAAAGCACCAGTTCTTCAGTGCTTGACTTTCTTTATGGTCCAACTCTCATATCCATACATGACTACTGGAAAAGCCATAGCTTTGAGTATACAGACATTTGTCAATAAAGTAATGTCTCTGCTTTTTAACATGCCATCTAGGTTTGTCATAACTTTTCTTCCATGGAGCAAGTTTCTTTTAATTTCATGGCTGCAGTCATCATCTGCAGTGATTTTGGAGCCCAAGAAGATAAAGTCTGTCACTGTCTCCATTGTTTCCCCATCTAGTTGCCTTGAAGTGATAGAACCGGATGCCATGATCTTTGTTTCTTGAATGTTGAGTTTTAAGCCAGCATTTTCATTCTCTTCTTTCACTTTCATCAAAAGGCTCTTTAGTTCTTCTTCACTTTCTGCCCTAAGGGTGGTGTCATCTGCATATCTGAGGTTATTGATATTTCTCCTAGCAATCTTGATTACAGCTTTTGCATCATCCAGCCTGGCATGTCGCATGATGTACTCTGCATATAAATTAAATAAGCAGGGTGAGAATATACAGCCTTTACGTACTCCTTTCCCAGTTTGGAACCAGTCCATTGTTCCATGTCCGTTTCTAACTGTTGTTTCTTGACCTGCACACAAATTTCTCTGGAGGCAGGTCAAGTGGTCTGGTGTTCCCATCTCTTGAAGAATTTTCCACAGTTTGTTGTGATGCACACAGTCAAAGTCTTTAGCATAGTCAATGAAGCAGAAGTAGATGTTTTTCTGGAACTCTGTTGCTTTTTGTATGATCCAGTGGCTGTTCAATTTGATCTCTGGTTCCTCTGCCTTTTCTAAATTCAGCTTGAACATCTGGAAGTTCTCAGTTCATGGACTGTTGAAGCCTTGCTTGAAGAATTTTGAGCATTACTTTGCTAGCATGTGAGATGAGTACAATTTTGCAGTAGTTTGAACATTCTTTGGCACTGCTTTTCTTTGGGATTGGAATGAAAACTGACTTTTTCTAGTAAGTGCCTAAGATTGTGGAGTAGAAGGACGTGCTCTCATTTTCTCCTGTGAGAATTCCAAAACTGAAACTATCTGCTGAACAACCATCGACAGGAAAATGTTAAATCCCACCAAAAAAAGATACCCCATGTCCAAGGGCAAAGGAAAAACCCCAACAAGATGATAGGAGGGGCAAAATTGCATTTAGAATCAAACCCCATACCCACCAGGGAGGCTTGGAGGGCTCAAACAAAACCTTGTAATCAGCAGGACCCAGGGACCCCAAAAGAGACGGAACCAGACCTGCCTTTGAATGTTTGAGTGTCTCCTGTGGAGGCATGGGCCAGCAGTGTCCTGCCATGGGGACAGGGGCTCTGGCTGCAGCAGACCTAGGAGGCATGGTATGTGAGCCCCACTATAGAGCCACTGAACAGATGACCCACAGACTGGAGAACAATTATACCAAAGAATTTCTTGCAGTGTTGCAAAAATTCTAGGGCCCACAACCGATCTATGCAATATCAACCATGAAAGAACATGAACAAAGCCTTGAGCAATTAAAATGCCACCAGTTATCGCACAAAAGAGAAATGAAAAAAAAAAAAAAGATAGAAATGTACTTTTCTCTTTTCAATCAATTGCTCTTTAAATATGAGACAAACAGAACATTCCTTTGGACATCTGTCAGTACTATTTCAAGTACTTCTCTGGAATACTTTTATGTTTAATTAAAGCTTTGTTTTCACACTACCCTGAGCATTGTTCACTGGTGTAAAGATACAGAATGGGGATTAAACATAATCAACACAGGGGAAAAGTGAACATGTAAGTTGAGGCTACTTGTGGCATAACTAATTCAAAAATCAATAAGCGAGACTTCCTTGGTGGCAGAGTGGATAAAAATCTGCCTGCCAGTGCTGGAGACACAGGTTCAATTCCTGGCCCAGGAAGATTCCACATGCGGTGGAACAACTAGGCCCATGCTCCACAACTATTGAGCGCGTGCACCTCAACTACTGAGGCCTGCATGCTCTAGGACCTGTAGCCACAACAAAGAGCCGCTGAGCTGCAGCTACGGAAGCCTCTGCTCCTAGAGCCTGTGCTCTGCAAAAAGAGGGGCCACCGCAGCGAGAAGCCCTTGCATTGCAATCAGAGAGGGTCCCCCAGTCTCTGCAGCTAGAGAGGGCCCATGCGTAACAGTGAAGGCTGAGCACAGCCCTGCCCCGCACAAAACCAATCAGCTTTGAAATTCATAAAGAAAGCAGTCTTTCAGCGAAAACTCAGGTTTACCATACTCATAGCAATTTTAATAAACAAACATGGAAATATTAAATATTACAAGCCAGGCATTAATTATTCACTTTACAAAAGGTGTTTTTATGGTAAGGAAGTATTTTTAAGGAAAGTATTTCACTGATAGATTACAAACATGACTTGATTTACAAATATCTTATTTATAACTGCCCTTAAAGATGCCCTTAGTTGCTCAATGTAGAATATTCTTAGGTTGAACCAGGAAACACACTTATAAAATATTATTGAGTGTGACAATTATTTTAATCTTACATGTGTCTATTTCTTGACTTTCAGTGAAGTTTATAGTAACAAAAAGAAGTCTGTCAAAAGTACCATTTTTCTAAATATGCTATGTAAATCATTAATATGATCTGATCTTATGATGCAAGGTTGCAGATCAAATTTAAGTAGAGGAGAACAAGTCACATTGTCTAGAATGAAATGGCAGCAGACATTATCCTTCTCAATGTCATTCTGTTATTTTACTTTAAATGCCATTTCTGTACTTTTTGGCTATCTTACTTTTTTTTTGGTCTCTTTTATACCTGTATCTTAGCATTGCAAAGAGTCAGACACAAGTGGTGACATAACATGCATGCATGCATATTCCTGTATCTTTGCCCTTTATCTCATTTCTTCCTCCTCTTTCATTCCTTGCTGTCTATACATTATGTCTACAGTGGTACCCAGTGACATTTCCAACACTTGTTGGTTCTCTGTTCGTATCATTTCAGTTCAGTTGCTCAGTCATGTCTGACTCTTTGTGACCCCACGGACTGCAGCACGCCGGTTTCCCTGTCCATCACCAACTCCGGGAGCTTGCTCAAACTCATGTCCACCAAGTCGATGATGCCATCCAACCACCTTATCCTCTGTTGTCCTCTTCTCCTCCTGCCTTCAATCTTTCCCAGCATCAGGGTCTTTTCCAATGAGTCAGTTCTTCGCATCAGGTGGCCAAAGTATTGGAGTTTGTATACTCCATGTATCTGTTAGTATACATAATCATATTTAGATATTAGTAAATTAGTCCATATGAGTATATTGGCTCATGGAATGGCCAGGCTATCCAACTCAGTGGGCGGATCAAAAGACTTACTGGGAGGATTAAATCTAGGAAACAAGCAGCCACTCCCATATTGTAACTTCCTAGTATTTATTTGGGTTGGAGAAAAAGTTCACTAGGGTTTTTCCATAAGATGCTATGGAACTTTTTGGCCAACCCAATATAATATTTGCCCTAAGAGAAACTCTTCAGAGCTAGATTCTATTTTCAGATGGTCATTCTGAAAACTGATTCCAGCTCTGAAAAACAAGCCCTTTCAAGATGTCTCACTGAGGAAGGCTTTCTTATCTCTCCTTGCTATTCCTTGGAACTCTGAATTCAAATGGGTATATCATTCCTTTTTGCCTTTGACTTTTGCTTCTCTTCTTTTCACAGCTATTTGGAAGGCCTTGTTCAACAACCATTTTACCTTTTAGCATTTCTTTTTCTTGGGGATGATCTTGAGCCCTGCCTCCTGTACATTGTCATGAACCTCCGTCCATAGTTCATCAGACACTCTGCCTATCAGATCCAATCCCTTGAATCTATTTCTTACTTCCACTGTATAGTTGTAAAGGATTTGATTTAGGTAATACTGGAATGATCTAGTGGCTTTCCCTACTTTCTTCAATTTAAGTCTGAATTTGGCAATAAGGAGTTCATGATCTGAGTCACAGTCAGCTCCAGGTCTTGTTTTTGCTGACTGTATAGAGCTTTTTTTTTCCATCATTGGCTGCAAATAATATAATCAATCTGATTTTGGTGTTGACCATCTGGTGATGTCCATGTGTAGAGTCTTCTCTTGTCTTGGAAGAGGGTGTTTGCTATGACCAGTGCATTCTCTTGGCAAAACTCCACTAGCCTCTGACCTGTTTCATTCTGTACTCCAAGGCCAAAGTTGCCTGTTACTCCAGGTGTTTCCTGACTTCCTACTTTTGCATTCCAGTCCCCTATAATGAAAAGGACATCTTTTTTGTGTGTTAGTTCTAGAAGGTCTTGTAGGTCTTCATAGAACCATTCAACCTCAGCTTCTTCAGCATTACTGGCCAGGGCATAGACTTGGACTGGAAAGACTGAGATCTCTTTGAGAAAATTAGAGATACCAAGGGAACATGTCATGCAAAGATGGGCACAATAAATAACAGAAATGGTATGGATCTAACAGAAGCAGAAGATATTAAGAAGAGGTGGCAAGAATACACAGAAGAACTATACAAAAAAGATCATGACACAGATAATCACGATGGTGTGATCACTCACCTAGAGCCAGACATTCTGGAATTAATGTGAAGTCAAGTGGGCATTATGAAGCATCACTATGAACAAAGCTAGTGGATGTGATGGAATTTCAATTGAACTATTTCAAATCCTGAAAGATGATGCTGTGAGAGTGCTGCACTCAATATGCCAGCAAATTTGGAAAACACAGCAGTCCACAGGACTGGAAATGGTCAGTTTTCATTCCAATCCCAAAGAAAGGCAATGCCAAAGAATGCTCAAACTACCTCACAATCGCACTCATCTCACACACTAGTAAAGTAATGCTCAAAATTCTCCAATTCAGGCTTCAATAATATGTGAACCATGAACTTCCAGATGTTCAGACTGGTTTTAGAAAAGGCAGAGGAACTAGAGATCAAATTGTCAACATTTTTTGGGTCCTTGAAAAAGCAAGAGAGTTCCAGAAAAACATCTATTTCTGCTTTATTGGCTATGCCAAAGTCTTTGACTGTATGGATCACAACAAACTGTGGAAAATTCTTAAAGAGATGGGCATACCAGACCACCTGACCTGCCTCTTGAGAAATCTGTATGCAGGTCAGGAAACAACAGTTATAACTGGACATGGAAAAACGGACTGGTTCCAAATAGGAAAAGGAGTAGGTCAGGGCTGTATTTTATCACCCTGTTTATTTAACTTATATGCAGAGTACATCATGAGAAATGCTGGGCTGGAGGAAGCACAAGCTGGAATCAAGATTGCCGGGAGAAACATCAATAACCTCAGATATGCATGTCACACCACCCTTATGGCAGAAAGCAAATAAAAACTGAAGAGCCTCTTGATGAAAGTGAAAGAGGAGCGTGAAAAGTTGGCTTAAAGCTCAACATTCAGAAAACTAAGATCATGGCATCCAGTCCCATCACTTCATGGAAAACAGATGAGGAAACAATAGCAACAGTGAGAAACTTTATTTTTTTGGGCTCCAAAATCACTGCAGATGGTTATTGCAGCCATGAAATTTAAAAAATCTACTCCTTGGAAGGAAAGTTATGACCAACTTAGAGAGCATATTAAAATCATTACATTACTTTGCCAACAAAGGTCCGTCTAGTTAAGGCTATAGTTTTTCCAGTAATTATGTATGGATGTGAGAGTTGGACTGTGAAGAAAGCTGAGCACCAAAGAATCAATGCTTTTGAACTGTGGTATTGGAGAAGACTCTTGAGAGTCCCTTGGACTGCAAGGAGATTCAATCAGTCCATTCTAAAGGAAAACCATCCTGAATATTCATTGGAGGGACTATTACTGAAGCTGTAACTCCAATACTTTGGCCACCTGATGTGAAGAACTAACTCATTTGAAAAGACCCGGATGCTGGGAAAGATTGAAGGCAGGAGGAGAAGGGGAACACAGAGGATGAGATGGTTGGATGGCATCACCGACTCAATGGACATGAGTTTGAGTAAACTCCAGGAGTTCCTGATGGACAGGGAGGCCTGGAGTGCTGCAGTCCATGGGGTTGCAAAGAGTTGGACATGACTGAGTGACTGAACTGAACTGAACTGATGCAGATGACATCACCCGTATGTCAGAAAGGGAAGAAAAACTAAAGAGCCTCTTGATGAAAGCGAAAGAGGAGAGTGAAAACTTTGGCCTAAGGCTCAACATTCAGAAAACTAAGATCATGACATCTTGTCCCATCACTTCATGGCAAATAGATGGGGAACCAATGATGACAGGTACAGACTATTTTGGGGGGCTCCAAAATCACTGCAGATGGTGACTGCAGTCATGTAATTAAAAGATGCTTGCTCCTTGGAAAAAAAGTTATGACCACCCTAGACAGCATGTTAAAGAGCAGATACATTACTTTGTCAACAAAGATCCATCTAATCAAGGCTATGGTTTGTCCAGTGGTCATGTATGGATTGAGAGTTGGACTATAAAGAAATCTGAGTGCAGAAGAATTAATGCTTTTGAACTGTGTTGTTGGAGAAGACTCTTGGGAATCCCTTGGACTGCAAGGAGATCAAATCAATCCTAAATGAAAGCAGTCCTGAATATTCATTGGAAGGACTGATATTGAAGCTGAAACTCCAGTCCTTTGGCCACCTGATGTGAAGAACTAACTCTGGACAAGACCCTGATGCTGGGAAAGATTGAAGGCGGGAGGAGAAAGGGATGACAGAAGATGAGATGGTTGGATGTCATCACTGACTCAACTGGCATGAGTTTGAGTAAACTCTGGAAGTTGGTGATAGATAGGGAGGCCTGGCTGCAGTCCATGCGGTCATAGAGTCAGCTACAACTGAGCTACTGAACTGAACTGAATATGTCTCAGCAAGACAGATGAAAATTACTAATAAACCAGATAAGGTAGTTAAAGCAGTTCTTGTGACTTGTAGTTATGATTATCTGCAACATACCTGAGAATTTGATTTGGTAAACACACAAATGAAAACACTGCAAATAAGTATTTAAAATAGAATAGGATTGTGAAATAAAGGAAAAACTTAATGTTCTAGAGTAAACAAGTCTTAAAATAGTGCTAATTCCTTTCTTCCTCAAAATCAGTTGTGTCACTACTTAACAGACAAAGCTGTTGTTAATTTTTTCCCTGTCTGCTGCATTATTATCTGTGTCATTTTAGTGAATGAATGAGACATGTATGAGTAAATACAAAGGCTATCTCCAAATGTTGAGTGGGAATGTTAAAGTAAATGTCATATATTTGCAGATTCAAGGGTCCAGATTCTAACAGTGCCTGCCACTTGTGATGCTCTCACAAAAATAGCATCACAGTTTTATATTGAGGCCATTTCTCACAAAGACTTTGAATGGGTAGCTAATGCCACAAACCTCCAGGTATACATAAGCAGGTATTTGAGTAATTATTTACTTAACCATTTTCAGATTTACTTGAATTAGATATAAAGAGAAAAGTAGATGTATAATATTGATAATTAGTTACACCACATATTCATACACCAATAATACCAAATATGGAGGTAAAATAATACATGATATAAAATTTTGAAAACCTGATTGGAGACTTATAGAAAAATAAATAAAAATAAAGCTCTTGTACAACTATTTTCTTTTACTTTAATCTATTTCTTAAACAAATCAATATATTTGACTCATCTTGAGGTTTTCCTAAGTGTCTATTGCCTCACCACCTTGAATGTCAGTTTCTTGCTATTTCTGATTTCCTTTCTACTTGGTTGAGGTTACACTATCTTAATTGAATTATAGAAAGGAGCATGGAAAACTTTACACTGTTCACACTCTACCTGGTATTACTGCAATTTTCCTTTATGTTTTCTATTCATTTACTAATCTAGAACTCTGGGGAGGCAAAATATATTCTCTTGAATTTACTTATATTTTGAGAAAACATTATTTGTCTGGGTGACTTCAAAGTCTAATCACAGCACACCCTTGTATGTAAGCAAAGAAGCTGAGTCCTCAATGCTAAAACTCTAAAGCTGTTTCCATTTACTGGGTCCAGGGGAAGTGAACTCAGTCCAGGTACTTCTGTTTACTCATGAGTAATCTGATAGTGTTGGTGGTTTAGTTGCTAAGTCTTGAGACCCCATGGCCTAGCCCGACAGGCTCCTCTGTCTATGGATTCTCTGTCCATGAATTTCCAAGCAAGAATACTCTAGTAGGTAGCCATTTCCTTCTCCAGGGGATCTTCTTGACCCAGGGATGGAACTTGGGTCTCCTGCATTGCAAGCAGATTCTTTATTGACTGAGCCACCAGGGAAACCCTAATCTGATAGTGTAAGTGATCAAAGTCATACAACTTGTTAGAAACCAAAATAGAAACCAAAGTCCAGGCTTCTAGTTCCAATTCCATATCTTGCCCCTTCTTCCACCATAACCTATTTCCTTGAATATACATGACATTCACTGCATTTAGAGTATAGATGTGTATGCTACTAGAGGAGTTTTCAAACAAATCTAAATCCATGCCCAATTATCTTTTGATATCACATGTAGCAGCAACAGTTGCAATTATACATGGAAGAGTGCTTTACAATATTCTCTCATAACTATTTTTTTTTAAAAAGCAACAGTTCTATTAGATGATCTCTGTTGTTGCTTATTTTTTACATATTCTCTGAATCCATGAATCATCCCAATACCCACTGGTATGCAGCAAATGACAAGAGGGATATATTTTTAAATTTAGAAAGTTGTTATAAATTCCATTGGTGTCCATTTACAGCTGAAAAATAGAATAAGAATAACCATCACACCTGAAATGAGTATTTATTCTCCCTTTAATGCTGATATCTCATGCTTTCCTATCCCCACTATTTTCCCATCATTAACCATCAATGTACACAATGCACTCTGTCTATAAATACAGTGGTGGAATGATAGAGCACTGGCCTTGGCAAATGATAGAAATAGTCTTTGAATCCAGGTTGTGCAGTTGTCAACCATACATTTAATCTTCCTCTGAGTCTCAGTTTCTTCCATTGTAATCAGTTCAGTTAAGTCACTCAGCCATGCCTGACTCTTTGTGACCTCATGGACTGCAGCACACCATGCTTCCCTGTCCATCACCAACTCCCAGAGCTTGCTCAAACTCATGTCCATTGAGTTGGTGATGCCATCCAACCATCTTGCCCTCTGTCTTCAATCTTTCTCCATCCTTCTCCTCCTACCTCAGTCTTTCCCAACATTAGAGTCTTTTCCAGTGAGTCAGTCCTTCGTATCAGGTGGCCAAGCATTGGACTTTCAGCTTCAGGATCAGTCCTTCCAATGAACATCCAAGACTGATTTACTTTAGGATTTACTGGTTTGATCTTGCAGTCTAAAAGACTCTCAAGAGTCTTCTCCAACACCACAGTTAAAAAGATCAATTCTTTGGCACTCAGCTTTCTTTGTAGTACAAATCTCACATCCATACATGACTACTGGAAAAACATCTACTTCTGCTTTATTGACTACACCAAGGCCTTTGACTGTGTGGATCACAATAAACTGTGGAAAATTCTTAAAGAGATGGGAATACCAGACCACCTGACCTGCCTCCTGAGAAATCTGTTTGCAGGTCAAGAAGCAACAGTTAGAACCAGATGTGGAACAACAGACTGGTTCCAAATAGGAAAAGGAGTATGTCAAGGCTGTATATTGTCACCCTGCTTATTTAACTTCTATGCAGAGTACATCATGCAAAATGCCAGGATGGATGAAGCACAAGCTGGAATCAAGATTGCTGGGAGAAATATCAATAACCTCAGATACGCAGATGACACCACCCTTATGGCAGAAAGCGAAGAACTAAAGCGCCTCTTGATGAAAGTGAAAGAGGAGAGTGAAAAAGTTGGCTTAGAACTCAACATTCAGAAAATTAAGATCATGGCATCCAGTTCCATAACTTCATGGCAAATAGATGTGGAAGCAATAACAACAGAGAGAGATTTTACTTTTTTGGGCTCCCAAATCACTGCAGATGGTGACTGCAGCCATGAAATTAAAAGACGCTTGCTCCTTGGAAAAAAAGCTATGACTAACCTAGACAGCAAATTAAAAAGCAGAGACATTACTTTGCCAACAAATGTCTGTCTAGTCAAAGCTACAGTTTTTCTTTTTCTTTTTTTTAAAGCTACAGTTGTTCACTGTAAGAGAGGGATACTAATATAAACCAGAAGATGTGGTTGTGAGAGTCAATGTTCATAAATGGAATATGCTTATTATAGTGTTGTCATGGCAGTCATGATAATGATATTCTTATCATCATTACAAAACAAATATTTTGCAGACTTGATGAGGGGCAGAGGAGGAGGAGACAGAATGTTTCACTTTGTCCCCTCAAACATTTTATTTTAAAATTCACTTTTCTCTCTGGTCTTATAATATTTGCTCTGTTCAAGTGCAAGGACAAATATAGTTCACGGCTATTTTAAAAATTCACTTAAAGCAGAGTTCTACTTTGATGGACTCTAGCTTTACTGCTCACAAGTCCCATTCCAATGGTGCCTGCCTGAATAATTGAAATATCTTAAGGCATGTTTTTTCAATCTTGCTCTATGTTTATATTATATTGCTCTAGTTTATATTATAAATGAGTTCTTACTGGTTTCAAATGAAAGTATGATGGGGCAAAATGGTGGATTTAGTTTATAATGTACAATTGTAGATAAAATAAAGGCCTAATATTGAGATGTACTAAATAGGTAAAAGAAAACAGATTGAATAGAAAATAAATTGTGAAAGAAAAGTAGATTTAAGCCAATGAACAGTATGCCTTATGTTCTTGAAAGCAAGTGGAGTGAAGGGAAAAAAAAACACATAAAAATGGTGAATGTTTGAAGATAAAAGTGTCTCTCAGAAAAATATCTATTAATTTGTCTTTCATGGCTCTTATTTTCCAAGATTAAGGTGACTGCACTGAATCCACTTTTTTTTTTAAAAGAATCTTATTTTACTGGTGATAAAGGTAATTTATGTTCATTATAAATTGTTTAGAATACATGAGGAAGCAACAGTGATAAAAACAAAAACTGCCCCCAAGATAAACACTGCTAACTTTTGGTATCTTTCCATAATGCATACATGATTTTATTTCTTACAAAATTTGGATGCTAGTATGTAAACAGTTTAAAAACTTTCTATGATAAATTTTTTTTAACATATAAAAAATTAGAAAAATTGTATAATGAATTTCCATTTCTATCAATAATGATCAACTTGTTTTATCTATGCCTTCTCCTATTCCTCCAGCCTTGAATTATTTTTAAAGCAAATCCAAGTGGCCTATCATTTCATCAATAGACACTTCAATATTTACCTGTAAAAGATAAGGACTCTTCCACAAACCAAACCACAATCTCAGTATTAATCATTAACAAATTAACAATAACTTTTTTCCATATCATCAAATAGCCATTTTTCCTTAATCTTGTTTGTGTCAATATCATGGCCATCTTTTATTTGCAGCATAAGTATCTACTTCGTAGAAAAGCTGAAGTAATTTGTATTGACGAAAAATTCTGTGAGTGCCAATTTTCCTGCATTTCATCCCAAATTGGACTTTTCATTCTTTCAATAACTCTCAAGACAGGGTGCTCAGGGCTGGTGCACTGGGATGACCCTGAGGGATGGGGGAGAAAGATTAAAAAAAGAAAAAGCTTTTAAAAATGTTTATTGTCCACTTGTGCTTTTGTGAATTGCTTATTCATACCTTTTACTTAGTTACTATGGAGACATTTGCTTTTTCTTATTGATTTTTAAGAGTTCTTCACAAAGATGTGTATCAGACTATTTACTGGCTAGTACTGCTATAATTTTACCTTATGTTTTCTATTCATTACTAAACTATAACATTTGAGACAAACTGTATGCACCTGTGGATTTATTTATATTATGGGAAACACTATTTTCCCAGACACTGTCCAAGCCTAGACACAATGCCCTCTTCTTTGTTTCACAATGGATAGTAACACTTTGTCTAATATTGAAAATTTTTTCTCATTGCCATTTATTTTTCACCCTTGTTTATAGTGACTTTTCTCTGAACTAAAATTTTTCTTTTTCAAGGTGAACTTATAATAGTAATAATTTTCTTCTTATATTTTTGTCACTTCATTTTCCATTTTAAAACCTTAACTCAATCTGAAATTATTATAATACAAGGCATGAAGTAGATAAGTTTACCTTCATCCCAAATTGCTAGTCAATTGTTCCACTGCATTTGAGTGGACCATTTTCCTCCCCATGATTCAATATGCCTTCTTTATCATCTAAAATATTTTACATATTGAATAAAAGCATATACATTATATGACACATATATGTTACAAAAGCAGGGGCCCAAGAAATGAGACAAGTCTTAACTGAGAATAGAAAGAAGGTAGTCTACATAGGGTAGATGGAGTGTGTCACTGGCATATGGGAAATAGAAGGAAATCCTAAATATTTGTGGGAATAAACAATGAAAAATAGTATAAATGGAAAAGTAAAATGACACCTGTGAACTGCAAACATTTCTAAGTTTGCTGAAGACTTAAGAGAGCAGAGCTAGTCTGTCCAAGCTTCTCTCTAACACAAGCCCTGTGCCTTTCATTCAGTCAACATTTATTCACTGTCACTATGTGCAAGGCACTTGGGTAGGTGCTGGTTTTACAAAAGAGAATGTGATTTAGCCTATGCCCTTAAGGAATTCAAACTTTCATTGACTGCACTTTTTATGTTATGTTGTAATCATCTGTTTGTGGGCCTACTTCTCTTTCCAGACTATAACATTTTGCAGGACAGAGTCCATGGCTTATTCATGCTCTAATCCCTGGCGCTTAGAATAATTCTTGACACATAGTTGTTGCTGATCAATGAATATTTGTTAGATTCCTCTGAGAGCAGAATCCCATTATTTTCAGGGTCATCTGTCAAATCCATAGCCAAATCCATCTGCCAAGGGAAGATGGAAGCTGTCTACTAAGCATTCATTTTTTGCAAATGAATGACTTTTTCTCTTGTACTGAGGCTTCTTTCAAAGTCGCCATGCCAGCCAACTCCCTTTTTCTGCTATAGATCTACCTTCTACCCTCAGGCTGGCTAGGTTCCTCCACAGAAAGTCTTCAGTCCTCACAAGAAAGCCTGTAGTGATACACTCTCTTCCTTTTGGCCTCAAATAACTTCTTTTTCCAGCATTCCTCAGAGTCTATGTCGGTGACTGGCAGCTGAGAGCCCTGGGTTCTCAATAATGTTTTGTGGTTCCAATGCATATGCTCATCCATTCCTTTTGGAATAATCTCTCTGCAGATAAAACCTCTTCACATTATACTTTTAAATGTGCAGTCCATTTGCTGTCAATATTTTTATAATAACAATACTTATTATTGCTTTCCTCAAGTGTATGTGTGTGTTGGAACAGGTGGGGATGGTAGGTAGGGATGGAAGAGTAGTTTGCATATTCAGGAGAGAGGCTTTATGTTTAAGGTATCCAATAGCCTGAAAAAAAGTGCCAAAGTCTGAAGTGACACCTTGGCAGAAGCATCAGTGAAAATAGTGAGAAAACACTTGGATATCTCTGAAAATAAATATCCTTTCATATGGTGATCAATTGATGAGTCATAGTGAGTTATTAATTTTTAAAAAATTTACCCCAACATTAACTACACCTGTCCTGGGTGGGACTCCCAATTGCTTTTTGTTTCTTGACAAGTTGCCAATAAAACCTGTTTTCTGTTATTATCTAAAGGTGATATTGTCCCTCCTCAATAAAGAATTCTATTCTACACATCTTAATTGAATTACAAAACCCTGTCAAACTTCTTTGAAACATAGTCTAAAACTTTCAGGAGTAATTATTAAATGATCCCAAAATGATACAATTTACTAATCCAACTTTTATTTCCTTGATTCTTATGGTACGTTGAGTAGTGTTCACTTCATTTGTAAATGTAGACTCCAAGGGAATAAAATAAATTGTAATTGTTGCATTGGTCACAATCTTGGTGGATTACTCATTGACTCTTTGCTACTGTGTTTATCCTTATACTATCTAATAAAGAATAGACATCTACATATTTCATTTATTCTTCTCTTCAATAAGCTTCTGTGAGAACTAATTAAATAATAGATGTCATGATAGGCACTGAGGAATCATAAATGAATAAGACATATTTTTCCCACATACTTAAGTGAAGCTTGATGGGCTATGAAAATGAACTTCATTAAAGGGTAAGTCCCTTTCCCCTTCTGTTATGGAGGAATAGGAAGAATTGCTTTATCTTCATTGTGAGCTTTTCAAAGTGACTGTTACGGGAATAGTTCCAAGAGGCACAGAGGCTGTGCATTGGTCCTGCTTCTACATTCTGACAATTCTCTTTCAGTATTAATATTTATAATGTTATCACAGTTGCAAAATTCATCTCTAGTGTAGCAAGTTCAGACAAGATAAACTACATAAAGTTTATAGGTTTGATTTTCATTTTGGTGTAAGAAGATATACATCACAGAAAAGTCTTTATGTGTGAGCTAAGAAAGGCTTGTGACCAGTACAAGCTGTTAAAATAACTGCAATAGATACTTGATGTCATTCACCCTAATTATCTTGATATTGAAATCATTTTTCTAAATTTTGAATGTATTTCTTTGAAGCAATAGTACCATTTCATCATTCCCCAACTGAAAAAACTTTAATAGGGAGGTGTCATGTGCCAGGGAACTAGGAACTCTTGCCTTTAAGTCTCCGTATTTAATTCATGACTTTGCTATTACTCTGGTCTCCTTGCATTTTCTCCTGGAACTCCATTTCATTAATAATAGACAAGTCTCTAGTCTTAACACACTTCATTTTTATGCACCAAAGTTTTCTTGGCTGGCATTTGTTGCTATTCCTTCCCCAGCTGTTTCTATTTAGGATACCATTGTGCTTTGAAAAGATATATTTTTAAGAAGTGATAAAGGAGCATTTTTATAAATTCCATATTAGGAGGCATATTTAGTTTCTATGCAGTTTCTGAAGACCAAATAAAAGATTTTCAAAGTAATTATTATTTTAAGTAGTGCCTGTAGGTTGCTCACTTTCCCCTCTAGATAGAAGAGAGAGAGGAGATTGAACTGCTGACACTCTTGGGGGGTTACGTCCCCCCTGGCATCTTGCTTGTAGTGCTGACAGAGCCCTGCATATGTCCAGGGCTAAACAGTGCTAATCAGACATGTGTTCATATGTTCCATAAATAAATGAGCAAGTAAATATTAATAAGGAGCAGCCCTGGACTGTAATTGTGAATGAAAGCAAGAAAGTGATGCTTATTCTCAAAAGAAAAATATATTAAGATCTTAAAGACTTATAATTCAAACGAACAGTTATTTCTCCTCTTTATAAGAAGCGTAAGTGTTGCTATTCACCACTTCACATAAGACAGTACCATTTTTGAAATGTTGAGAGCTTGGATTACTTAAGAGAATCATTTAAAACTCATTTGAGAGATTCAGTGGCTTTTAATGATGTCTGTGTTATCTTTTCTTTGAGGAACAGAGATGTATATCAGAAAATTAGATTAATCACTCTACGGAAATTGCTTTCTGATTTCATTTTATATACTAGTATATTTTATATACCACCATTCTCATTAAAAAATATTTAAGTTTGTCCTGAGTATACAGTATACCCATGGGGGAACTATAGAAAAGTGCCATGGTTTGAGCGCCAAATGAATGCTTTTACTCTCAAAGACTTTATAGAAGGGGGTACCCTTCTCTTGACATACATTGGGCAGAAACCAATCTTTACTTATTTAAGAATTCAAGCAAAAAAAAAATTCAATAACTAGACACAGACAGAAAAATGTGTCTAGTTAGGTTTTCAATTTTACAAATGTTAGAAGTGAAAAAGTAAAATGTCAAGCATTTTGTTAAAAAGTAGCTTCTAAATTTAAGTATTATAAATAATATTAAATATTATCAGTTAAAACCTAAACTTCTTTGAAAAGAAACAGACATTTTTTTTTTTTAGAGCAGGGAGACAAAGCTTGTTTTTTTTTTTCTCAATCTGGTTCTTAAATTAACTTGGCTATGGAAATCAAACTCTTTTAAGCTGTTATAAATAATTAACTGAAAAATGATGTTCTGCATTTTCTGAAAGCACACTTTTTTTTCAAACATTAATGCTTTAATTTCAGGACAGTACTCTTTGAAAAGAGAAGCCAAATGCATCTTTAAAAAGCCAAGAATATGACTTCCTCTCTCTCATTAATATGTTCTTGGCATTGGAAAAATAGCTTATTTTAGGTAACTTCTTACTAATGGCCTCTATGAAGCTTCCAGCCATTTACATTCTTTCCATGTGTCCATGCCAGTATTTACCTGCCATATGCATTAGCTGTTATTTACAAAGATAGTGATTTTTTTAATTGAAAAGTATATTTATCTTTGAGAGTTTACATTTTGGATTATGCTAATTTTTCTTGTAGGAATGCATTAGTTTTATATTTTAAGGAAAAAATACTTTATAGATTGGAAAAATATTTAGTGATCAGTTGAATAATATAACTGAATGTTATATTAAGTTATAACTGAATGCTATAATGCTATAACTCAATGTTCCAGATTTTCACAGTAAGTGACTAGAAAATAAAATGGTGCTTTCTTTTAATTGTCCAATTCATATAGCTTGAACCTCCACCATTCTAGTCACTGGAAATAAGACTCTTGAGAGTTTTCCCAGGTCCCGCCTCACGTCTGCTCAGAATTCCACTGCTGTCTCAGCCACCGGCTCTGCTCCTGGGACCTCTAAACGTACAGGCTCAGCAACTTTGTCCGTAATAACCACAATTATCACTGCCGTCATTCTCCCGTCCAAGTACTAACCAGGCCGGATCCTGCTCATCTGAGATTAGCAATCAAGTGTGTTCAACGGGGTATGGCCTTAGACACTGCTGCCTTTTTAATCTCATACAGCCTGACCCTCACTTTCCTCCCTCCGAAAAAATGAGATAGATCCCTGATAACTCTTTACAGCACAACCAAGAACAGGTTAAAATGTTAACTAGAGCTTATTAAAGGTTTGGGCATCATGGAAGGAAAGTATGGTAAAGACAGTCATTTACTATTGCTATAGAAGTGGTTACTTTTAGTGTAGACAGGACTTCAGGACCTCTTATTGGTCCAGCTTTAGGCTGACTGATGTCTCACCAGGAATGTCCCAGCATATCCATCACTCAGAGCCCTTTCTAAATCCCTCGGCCCAAAGTGAAGGTGTCATTCACCTCAGTCTAAGGTGCTAGGTCCCATTTCTTGCCTCATATTGGAGCTCATTCAAGATGCTTGACAATGAGACCTACTATCTCCAGGGAGAAGTCTACACCTATCTGCAAAGCTATGATCTTGCCTTAGGAGCCGTCAAAAGACCCTGAAACACCATAACCTAACAGATTTTTCTACTTTGAGTGATGTTTCATTTAAATACAGTCACCCAGGTGAGCGTCTCCTGGCGTTACTGAGTCCGTTTCCTCTCTGTAGTATTAATATGAGGTAGAGGAAGAATTGGGCCTGTAAGACCTGCCTTCCATCCTCTTTCTCCTTGCTTTGCATTTCAAATACTCAGAGAATGAGACAGACAATGCTCCAAATGTGAATATGTACTCATTAATACTTGTAATATGGCTCAAATCTAGTTTTTGAAAAGAAATATTTTCTAAAAACACAATTCCTGAACACTCTTCTTAAAAACTCCCCCATTTTCATGATTAAATCTTAACTTTACATTCCGAAGCATGTGCATTATAGTTCTTTCATTGAGTTCAGTTTTTCTTCCAAACAATGAGCTGGTACTTTTCTGTTTTTTTTTTTTTTTAAACAAAGTAACAGGCTTCCTCAAGGACTCCACCTAAGAATGTAGGACTGTAGATCAATGAGACAGGACAGAAAGTCCAGAGATTAAACCCACACACTATGGTCAGCTATCTAGAACAAAGGAGGCAAGACTATACAGTAGAGAAAGACAGTCTCTTCAGTTAGTGATCTTAGGAAAGGTGGACTACTAAATGTAAAAAAAAAAAAAAATGAAATTAGAACTCTCCCTAAAACTATACACAAAAATAAATTCAAAATGGGTTGAAGACCTAAATATAAGGCTGGATATTATAAAAATCTTAGAGGAAAATATAGGCAGAACACTCTCTGACATAAATCTCAACAAGATCTTTTTGACCCACTTCCTAGAGTAATGAAAATAAAAACAAAAGCAAACAAATGGGACCTAATTAAACTTAAAAAAAAAAGATTCTGAATAGCAAAAGGAAGCATAAATAAAATGAAAAGAAAACCCACAGAATGGTAGAAAATATTTGCAAACAAAGTGACTGACAAGGGATTAGTCTCCAAAATATATAAACAGCTCATGTGGCTCAAAATATATATATATATATATATAAAAGAAAACCAACCCAATCAAAAAATGGGCAGAAGATCTAAATTCACATTTCTCCAAAGAAGACGTATATAGATAGCCAAAAAACACACGAAAAGATGCTCGACATTACTTATTATTAGAGGAATGCAAACTAAAATTACAATTAAGTATCACCTTACACCAATCAGAACGGCCGTCATCAAAAAATCTACAAACAATAAATGCTGGAGAGGGTGTGGAGAAAAGGGAACCCTTTTACACTGTTGGTGGGAATGTAAATTGGTAAAGTCAATATAGAGAACAGCATGCGAGTTCCTTAAAAAGCTAGAAATAGAGCTACCATATGATCTAGCAGTCTCACTCCTGTGCATGTATCTGGACACAACCATAATGTATTTGAAAGGATACATGCAAGCTAACGTTCACCGCAGCACTATTCACAATAGCCAGGACATGGAAGCAACATAAATGTCCATCGACAGAGGGATGGATAAAGAAGATTTGGTACATATACACAATGGAATATTACTCAGCCATAAAAAGAATGAGATGACATTATAGCAACATGGATGGACCTAGAGACTATCATACTGAGAGAAGTCAGAGAAGGGCAAATGTCATACGATATAGTTTATATGTGGAGTCTAAAAAAAGATGGTACAAATGACCTTATTTACAAAACAGAAATAGAATTACAGATGTTAATGCAATCTTATGGTTATAAGAGGAAAAAGGAGGAGGAATAAACTGGAAGATTGGGATTGACATATACACAGTATTATTATATAAAAAAGATAAGTAAGAAGATCCTACTGTATAGCACAGGGAACTCTATCTACTTAATACTATGTAATGACCTATGTGAGAGAAGAGTCTAAAAAGACTGGATATGTGTATATGTATGTGTATACATAAAACTGAGTCACTTTTCTGTACAAGAGAAAGTACACAATGTTGTAAATCAACTATACTCCAATTTTTTTAAAAAAGGAATTTTCTGGTGGCCCAGCGGTAAGAACTCCACGCTCTCACTGCCACAGGCCTGGGTTCAATCCTGGTTGGAGAATTAAGAATCTACAAGCTGCTCATAACCTTAGCTCTTTTGGGGTCTTGTAGGGATTATTAACAGCAGAGGCAGCAATGTGTGGAGGAGGCCACCAAGTTTAAAAAAATCTCAGGTTTTTAGAATCTAGAGTATTCTGTAAGAAACTAGTCCAAAATTGAATGGCTACCTTCGGACAAGTGTTTATTCTTACAGGTTTCGGTTGGGTGAGTCTGCTCTGAGCTGCGGGCTGCAGGTTGGGCTCAGGACTGCTCCATGCATCTCACGCTGGAGCCTAGGCCAGAGTCAGTTCTGGCAGATTCCAGAGCTCAAAGGGCTACCTTGAGTGCACAAGTGCATTCCAGGTTTCTGCCTGAGCTATGCCCACAAACGTCAGTCAAAGGAAGACATGGCTAAGTCCAACGTCAAGTAGCAGTTCACTTAGACTTCTCCTCCACAAAGCTGTGGCAAACGTGTGGGTGCATAATTCTATTACAGAGGAGAAAATAATTATGTCCAATAATTCAGTGTCCTCCTCTGGACCACTACAGACTCTGTCTAGTTCTCCAATGACTCTGTGTCAAACCAGGCTTCATATCCTCATTACTTATAACCATGTGATTGTTTCACTACTTAAATTGATCTTTCCAGTATAGAAAAAATGCAAACTTTTTACTAAGATCAATAAATTCATCCTAGTTACCTTTATAGAATATTTTATGTCTATTTATTTGCTGCTTCTCTACCCTCTAGAGCTAAGCTTCCATCTACCTGTCACTTCTCTGGATACAGAAACTATTTTTAGGCTCTTGGTTTTGTGCAGGCCATCTCTTCTTACAGAAATTTATTTTATTTACCCTGCATTTATTAAATGCCTATGACATGCCAGGCATCCAACTATATTAGAGATATACTGAAGAACAAAATAGAATTTGTCCCTTCCCCTCATAGAGCTTACAGAAGAGTGAGGGAAATCTTTGCTGCAGTGAACATGCAGTCATCTTTCAGGGTGCAGTTTTGATCACCTATGCCTTTCTCTGCTTTTCCCAGGGGGAATTAACTTTTTCCCTTTTAACGTCTCTATACCACTTTGCATCAGAACAACTAACTTTTATTTTGAGATACAAATACTTTTAATTTGTATAAATTATACAAACTTACCGATACATTCCCCTTTTTCCTCTTTTCTATTCCCTGACCAGGGCAGTTTGGGGAAAAGAACCCCTCCTCTTCCCTCCAAAACAACTACATAACCTACTGAGGACATTGACAGGTGACCGTAGGAAAGATACCAAGATAGAATGGTATGTGATTGGAGGTGGTGAATCTGGGGGAAAAATGGTGGAGAGCAAGGGTCCTTTCTCCCTGGCCTGGGAAAGGGAGGAAGAGAAGTGATCTGTGCATCTTAGGAGCAGTGAGGACTCATGTAGTCCTTCTGCTGGTATCCAGAGCATGATGGAGTCGGTAATCATGAAAAGGAGGGTGATTAACTGTTACTGAATTCTTACAAGGTACCAGGTATTGTTCCTAACATTTTATATTAATTACCTCATTTTGCCCTTATAGCAACTCTGTCAGGTAGATTATATATGTATATTGTATATATATATTTATATTATATATATTACATATTTTATAATAATAAAATATTTTATAATATATTATATATAATCATACATATAATATTTTATAATATATTTTATGTTATAATTTATATATAAATTATATTATAAATATAATATATAATATATTTACATAAATATACTCTACAGATGAAAATCTGAAGTTTAGGAAATTGAAAACATTCTGCTTGAGGTCACACAGACAGGGCATGCTCAGGATGTGGGTTCAAGTGATGCCAAAGTCAGTCTTCTGAAGCAATGCATGATTCTGCCTTTTTCCAGTGAGGCCCTTGAGGCTGGCTGCCTGGGGAGCTGGGGGCAAAGAAAGCCATGTAAAAGTTTCTTGTTTGTCCTGAAGGACACACAGTGGTCAAAGGGCCCTGAGCTGAGGAGTTCCATAGCCAAGGGGCAAGCCCTCCACCTTCTTTTCCTTCCCATTCCAAAGAAGCAGGTAAGAGAATATGGGGAAAAGAACTAAGAATTATCAAGATCAAATTTTCTGCTGTCCTGGAAGATGGGGGCTTGGTGTTAAAAAAAATCAAGTATAATTATAGAAAATAATAAATGTAATTCTTGTACATGCGAGTTTGTAAGATGAGATTTATACCCATTACATGGATAATCTCTATTCTTCCTTTTCTCACTTTATAATTATAACCTTTCCTGTAGATTATGAAGCACTAGAATTTGGGAAATTTCTGTTTATTGATGTTGTTACTTGTATATAGCAGAGGGTCAGGCATATGCTGGTTGAATGGATTATTGAGATGCCCTTGATAAAATGTTTCCATTACTCAATTTTCCCCAATAAATTCTGTTCACTTACAGTATTAAAGTCTTTGTTGTGACTATAAATTCAGTTAACACGAACAGGTAATATGTAAAATGTCTGTGTTCTTAAAAGTGTTTTTTTTTTACCCCTTTCTTTATTCTCATTTCTTACATTTAAAATAATGCTTTGAGAATAAATCAGAGACTGTAAGATGAAAACATTTGAGACAAAAATGCTCATTAGCTACACTATGAAATTTCTAAGGGCAAAGGGTACTTCCACAACGTAATGACAATCGCTGCAGCATTTATCAAGAAAACAACGTTGATGAATAGGAAGAGGAAATACATTCTCGGTAGAGGAATGATGCCAGAGAGAACCTGCAACAAATGACTCAGAAGGAGGAGGTCCTGCTACTGTCAAGGGCCGAGAAGCCAAGTTCTGTCACCAGAGGAGAAAATCAGCCAAAGAATCGAGCATGAAGCAACTTCATGTAGATGGTGCTATTGTTGGTGTCTGTGATGATAACAGCTGCCTGGCTAGTTGTGCTGCCCTTCTTACTCACTTCCTTCCTATTCCTCCACATTTTTGTGGTTCCTGAGCTGTGTCCTTTGAGCTTGCCAATTCTACAGTCCCACTAATCTCAAATAGATTTTTTTTTCCTCTTGGGTTAAAAATCAACCCCTACAGCTTCCATTTGAATTCAGGGAGAATAACTATGTCCGTCACGCTAAAGTACATGCATGCACTTACAAATCTCAAAACTGTGAGAGATTTGAGGAAAAGTGTACGGTCATAGTTTCATTTCTTCACTGACTCACAGACCATCCAGTCACCATCTATTATTTACTACATTGTTGGGCTCTGCTCTAAGTGCTGGAAATCACAGATTCAGTGGGGAGACAGTCATGTGAGGAAATTCTATGTGTAACACAACGGATGCTAGAGTAGAAGCATTGTACACTTCCACAAGAACACAGAGGGAGAAGGCAGTATAGAAAACAGACAAGGATTTCTACAGAAGGGAACTTTTGAGCTGGACCTCAGAAATATGCTAAAAGAAGTTACCTACTGATTCTGAGAGAAAAAAGCGCCCAGGGATAAAAGAACAGGATTTTCAATGACCCAGAACCATGAAAGAATATGATGTATTTATGTACCAGAAAGTAATTCCATGTGGATGATGTGAGAGTGAGGTGTGAGAAGAGAAGATTGGGAGTGGAGGCAGGGGAAGGAAAGAAGGCTGTGAGTGGCTTTGAATGCTGTGCTAACAATTTAGAGATTGTTGAAGACTTGACTGATGGAGTTAGGTTTCGATGGCAGGTTCCTCAGTTGGCTGGTTGGGGACTGATGTGAATAGACCATATCTCTCCACTGATGGCAAAATGATCTAAAACTAGGGTAAGGACGGTTGAATCCTGCAGGGACACCACCAGACAGGCTGTGGTACTGGCCCCAGTTTCTACCGTATAGATTTGCACATGATGGGTATCCATAAATGCTTGTGACTTACTGGGCTTTGGTGTATATGTAAAGATGATATTTGATTCTATAACTGGAATAAAGAAAGGTTAATTGGAGTGGAGTATAAATCTTGGCACTCACTCAGGTACTCAAAATTCTTAATTACGCCTCTGCTCACGATTACATGGACAGAGTTACCCTTCAGGTTCTTGTGAGACATGAGTAATAGGTATAATATGTCAATGTGTCTCTGACCCACCCCTCCCATAGTATATGGGAGTGTTTTAGTTCAAGAGAAAAAGGGAAGCACAGAGGAACTGGTGTGAGAGAAAATCCTTGAGAAAAAGTCCTTGTTAGTTTTTCTGATAGGTTTAATCTATTGCCTCAAAGTCTCCCAATAGGAGGCTCAGTGGTAAAGAATCTTCCTGCGATGCAGGAGACTCTTCGCAGGAGACATGGATTCAATCCCTGGGTCGGGAAGACTGCCTGGAGGAGGAAATGGCAACCCATTCCAGTAGTCTGACCTGGAGAATCGCATAGACAGAGGAGTCTGGTGGGCTACAGTCCATGGGGTCACAAAGGGTCGGACATGACTGAAGCACAGCACAACATTGCTTCAAAATCGGTCAGCATGGCAACGTGGTTCAGAGCAAACCTTGGAGTCTTATTCTGACTCTACCCTGGGTTCGATCCCTGGGTTGGAAAGATCCCCCTGGAGAAGAGAAAGGCTACCCACCCCAGTATTCTGGCCTGGAGAATTCCATGGACTGTATAGTTGATGGGCTCACAAAGAGTCGGACACGACTGAGAGACTTTCACTTTTCACTTTTTTGACTTTACCCATTAGCAGCTGTGGGACCCATGGCAGGTGAGGTGACATCTCAACCCAATTTCTCATCTCTAAACCACGCAGAGCAACTCCTACGTTGAGAGTGAAGTGAAGTCGCTCAGTCGTGTCCGACTCTTTGCGACCCCATGGACTGTAGCCCACCAGGCTCCTCTGTCCATGGATTTTCCAGGCAAGAATACTGGAATGGGTTGCCATTTCCTTCTCCAGGGCATCTTCCCGACCCAGGGAATCGAACCTGGGTCTCCCACATTGTAGGCAGACACTTTACTGTCGGAGCCACCAGGGAAGTCTACATTGAAAGTAGTAAGAATCAAATGAGGTGATGCATGAAGTGCTCAGCACAATGCCTGTCATAGGAATCAGAAACTAAATTAGTGTTTGTCAGAGAAACTTCTCATATAGGATCTCTGTGGATCTGAAACCCATTGGTCTCAGTCTTTCTTTTTTAAACACACTTTTTCTATTTTGCCTATTCCCATATGCATTGTGTTCTGTTCACCTCATAGTCACATCATAAACCTCTGACACTCCTCTCTCTTCTCATACTTGCTGCAAGGACCCACCAGCCCCCTTTCTTTTTCTGGGCAGCACATCTTGTCTGCTTTTTTGTTTCCATTTTGATGTCTCAGTGTCTGTCTGTAGACAGCTTATCATGCCCAAACTGTTTTTTGACCTGTCAAATAGCACATTAACAATTAACATGACTCTATATTTCATGCTTGCTCTGAAGAACTTGCTCAGAGTTTAAGAAAATCTGGGATCTCCTTTCACTTTTTCAAAGTTGACTCAGTCACAAAAATTGGAAAAAAACTGAAAGCCACTAGACATAGAAGACTACCTAGACATGAATACTTAACCCTTTCACAGCCAAATGTTATTTCTTACACTATAAAATCTGAGTTTAGAATGACAAAGTTGGAAATATTTGGCTTGTGATAGCTCAACAAAGATTAGTTATGTTCAAATTTGCAATCAAGAATTACCTTTAATTCTCTAGGCTTTTTCCAAATACAGCTACCCCTGCTTTTCAAAAGTTTGTATTATACCGCTTTACTTTTATATAAGCCTACATTAATATCTGTTTTTGCTTTTACAGAAAAGGCAAGGTGAAAATGGCACTCAGTGCTTATTTTGTGGCCATTACATAGGGAGCACATGCCCAAAGCAATGAAGAGTGGTCCTGCCTAGCTCCTTCCCTGGGAACTACGTTCAGCATCTCAAATTCCAGCTGCCATAGCTTTGAACTGTGTCTTTGAGCCTCTGTGCTTTATCTTCATTTATTTTGTGCATCCATTAGCAAGATGTACCTTAAGGTAATTTCTTCTTCGCTTATACCATTTTGGCTTATGAAAGGCGTCATAGGAACAATCTACTTCTGATATGGGGTGGGGAACCTATAACCAAGAAATAACCACCATCCACTGGAGACAAGTTTTGTATTAATTATAAGTTAGCATATAAAATATGAGCGTTTTAAATCAGAAATCAAGGTTAAAGGATCATGCATATTCTGGCATCATTTTTTGGTTATCTGTTAACTTACTGTCTCTTGGTTCTTCCATTGGGGCAATCAACAAATCCTTATTTTCCTTTGTTTATAGGAAAGTGCGTGCTAAGTCGCCTCAGTCGTGTCCAACTCTTTGTGACGCCATGGACTGTAGCCCACCAGGTTCCTCTGTCCATGGGATTCTTCAGGCAAGAATACTGGAATGGGTTGCCATGCCCTGCTCCAAGGGATCTTTCTGATTCAGGGATTGAACCCATGTCTCTTATGTCTCCTGCACTGGAAGGCAGGTTCCTTACCACTATTGCCATCTGTAGGAAAGTATGAGGATGAAATAAGTAATATATATGAGAATAATCTGTGCTCTTTGGAGGACAGCTACTATTTAAAGTCAGGGTATTATTATTATTGACAGTGATGAGAACCCTAAAACAGGAAGAGGCATATTGGTTAACCCCTATCCTGAACTGCTATGAGCTTCAATAGGCTCCCATACATTTCATTGTCACAGTCATAAGGCTGACAGAAAGGCCCTCAGTTATGTGACTAGGGTGCAAAGGGTGATATTCTTATTGGGGGACCACATGGACAATGTCATGGGTAATCATACGCTTTAGATAAAGACCTAGAAAAGCATTTTAGATTTTTGTTGCCATCCTTTAGGTTCTCAGTGTTATTCCCAGCAGGACAGACTGCCAGAGAGTACAATCTGAGGCATTTTCTACCTCAATTAAAAATAGAAAACTTAGTGTAAGATGTGTATGTGGGCAGAAAGAATTACCAGAACTGGCAGGACCTGTTCCTCGCTTCCTTCGTTTGTAATCTGATCTTCAGTATCTTTTCTCTTGCTTGATGGCACGAATCTAAATTCTTTGTATCTAATAGCATCTTGAAATTCTGGACTTTGGGTCACTTTATAAGAAGTCATCTGGGTTTTAGTTTTTTCATGGCCCAGTTCAGTAAATATCACAACCACCAATAGTATAAATATCTTTAAGCTTTGCGTTAAAATTCTTGTTTTGCTTTGCAAGCCCAATATTATCTTGTAGCAGGTGCAGATACTGTGTTTTCTGAGTTCTTAATGAACATAAATCCCTAGTGGAGATATTTTTCATTCCCTGCATTCCATTGTTCTGATAATGATGCTTATAAAATGCAGACAGATACTTCTCCAGATTGCATGACCAAGCATGTATTTCAAGAAAGGTCAATGTTCATTAGGAAGTGGGAAACTGCTTATGACTTTTGTAGGTGTTCTATGTGGGTATCTTTGAATAAATCAGCTAAGAAAAAGCCACTTTATTTATTGCAATCCTCTGGCGTTAATGCAGCTCACAGAAAGTGTGTCACACTGTGAAATTGTTTTGTGCCCTTTTCTGTGTTCCTGAAGCCACTTGGTTTTTAAAACATAGTTTAAAATGATAATTGCTGGAAATGGGCATGATCAGGGAAGGGTTCCAGGGCAGCTTTGCAAATAAATAAAAACCATTTATAAGCACACTTTTAGAAACCTGTTTCCCAGATCTATTTAAAAGATATCTGGGTGAGAGAAAAAAATTAAGCTGATATTTCCACCATTCATCTTGTCTGAATCATAATTTTCCAGGAGCAAGTATCTTCTTGCAAATAACAGAGTGGTGTCCTGATACCTCCGTCTCGCTCCCTCTCTGTTTCTCTTTGCTGTTGATGGAAGTAATGAAATGGGTGTGGAATCTCTGAGGCCAATGATTGTTGTTAATACAGTTACCTTTGACACACCTTGGAAACTGCTAGACACAGTGCAAGGTCCTGTCTTTACCACTTTCTCTGGAAGGTTTAGGGAGTTGCGTATCTAAAATAAACACACACATAATAAACTCCTCCTAATTATTCATGAGAAACTTGTAGGAACTGTCAGACTCATTGAAGGAGGAGCTGGATTGCTGCTGATCTGTATCTCCATCCTGATCATACTTCAGAGCAGCATCTCATGTTTCCCACTGCTGCTGGATATTTTATTGTGAATGCCTCTTTGTTGCTGAAAACCCTACATGGCTAAAGCTTAACTCTAAACTTGGTTCATGTGTTTATTCTTTACCTCACTCAGTCAACTGACAAAATCAAAGCTTTTTTCCTCCCCTCTCTACCTCTCCATCCTTTTCTTTAATCCATTTGTGCATTTATCCAAGCAGTATATATTGTGTCCTCTATGCGGATCTCTGAGTCTACAGGTATCAGTGAGACAGTGCTCAGTTCTCTGTCTTCCCTCTTTACTGACAGAACTGCTTAAGGGCATCCTATCTAAATCTTTGTTTTCAGTCTCCCTTCTCTTTTTTGCCTCCTTTTTCCACCAATCTCCTAGCCATCCTACACATTGTTATCAAATTAATCATTTGAAAAACTTTCCTTTGACTATGTTACTGCTCGGTTTTAAAACACCTTCAATGGTTTTTAATTTCTACAGGAAAATGGAAGTGGTTGGAGGGAAGCAGAGGGAGAAGCACTTCTTTTCTCCTCCTGCTAAAGCCTGCCTGACATGTCTTTTTAGTGAATTTCCTATTAATCTTCTTCATAAGCTCTCTACCCAGCAGCCCATGTATTTAATCACTGCCTTCTGAAAAAGCCATGCTTTGTCTTCATGCTATGTTTTGCTCACCCTTTCCTTGAAAAATCACCAGCCCCCCGCCACACACACAACATTCTACCAGTACCAATTCTACTTCAAGATCTGATTTAAAACACAGGTCATTCATAAAGCTTTCCTTGATCCTCCAGGCCAGGGATTGACAATTATTTTTTTCTGTGAAGTGCCAGATGGTATTAATAAATATTCCAGGCTTTCTGGGCCATATAATCTCTGTAACAACCATTCATCTCTGCTGCTGTATCATGAAAGCAGACATAGACAAAATGTCAACGAAGGAGTGTAGCTGTGTTCCCGCAGAACTGTGGACACGGAAATTTCCAAGTGTCATGATACATTGTTCTTCCTTTGAATTTTGTTCAATCATTTAAAAATACAAAAAGCAGTCTTAACTTATGAACCATATAAAAACATGTGGCAGGCGACTTTGGTCTATGGGCTGTAGTTTGTAGATTTTTGCTCTGAGTAGAGGATTCTTTCTCATATAATTCCTAATGCTAAGTTGTCCCTTAGACAACAAGATCAAGCCAGTTAGTCCTAAAGGAAATCAATCCTGAATATTTATTGGAAGGACTGATGCTGAAGCTGAAACTCCAATACTTTGGCCATCTGATGCGAAGAGCTGACTCTTTGGAAAAGACCCTGCTGCTGGGAAAGATTGAGGGCAGGAGGAGTAGGGGATGACAGAGGATGAGATGGTTGCACGGCATCACTGACTCGATGGACATGAGTTTTGAGCAGTCTCTGGGAGATAGTGAAGGACTGCGGTGTTTCATGGGGTTGCAAAAAGTTGAGCATGATTTAGCAGCTGAACAACAGCAAGTTGTTTGATGTCCAGTGTACTTTTTCTATAATGCTGTGTTCTGCATTTTAAGTATGTGTCTATTAACATTAATCAGAGTAGACTCCATGGAAGCAGGGGTTTTATTTCATAGATCTTCCTATATATTCAGCATCTATGACAATATCATATAACTAGTGCTCCATGAAAATATGATGATGTAAGTGATTCAATCAGGCTTTGTTAGATGGGTCTCTCTGCCTCTACTTAGGTCAAAATAAATGGGAAGTAGCATTTTTTTAAACAGATAATTTGTTGCAGAATTATTATCTCCTTGATGGCCCATGTACAGACTTAAAATACTGTGTGTTATTATAGGAATAAATATGACATAAGTTTATTTTTTGCCTTATAATCAGGATAGCATTAATATGAAAATATTTGCTTTCTCAGCAAATAAGATAAATTAGGAAAATAACATGACAAAATTATAACAGCAATAGAAGCTTGTAAAAATGTGTTTTTAGTACCAAGACAGTGAAGGTATCCTCTTTTAAGACCCCCGAGGCCACCTGGAAATCAGGATAATTCATGCTCCCATGGGTCCATGAGTTATGGGTGGTACTGTGTCTGTTGTCTTCTCCAGGCTCATTGGATGGCAGAGCTGAGGCCTTGGAATAAGTCATGGCTGTCATGGTCTTTGCAAATCATGCCAGCCTTAAAATTAAGAAACAGTTGAATAAAAAATTATTTTATTTAATACCATTAGGTTAACTAGCAAGGTAGGTGTTTACAGGTATAAAAACATGCCACAAAAGAAGAAAATCCAGGCATTTCTTCCTTCCATCAGTGTTATGATCCTCAGTCTCAAAAAAGTGCTACAAATACTCTTATAAGCAGTTGTGGAGATAGAATGAGCTCTGCAGTTCTTTTGGTTTTTATGTTTGTTGCTAGTGTTTCAGGCCAGCTGGCTAAGCAGGGACTATTTCTAGCCTAAAGGAAGCTCTAAGGAAGACCTTGTGATTTAGTTGCTAAGTAAGTATTTCTGCAGATGCTGTTATCTTTGGGTAATGATGCCCTACTTTACAAATGAAACTATGCATTTGTTTGGGAGGAATAGTTGAATTTCTGAAATCTTGAGCTTTCTTATCTGGGATTCTGTTATTAACCACAGATGTGTCTAAACAATGGCTCTCGTGTGTAAAGTATTGGCCTGAATGGTGTGCAAATTTCTCTCTGGCTTTACGACTTCACTTGTGTTTGGGTGCCCACGAGGACTGAAAATATCCTGGTTTCCCAGCCAGAATGGAGAAAAGACTTCCTCGTCTAGATTGTGGAGGGTGGAACTCCCAACACTCAAAGTCACACATTGTAACATGGATAACCTGATCCCTTTTCATATGCACTTCCTGTTTCTGTGAAATCTTTGCTTGTGAAAGGACATAATGAACTCTGATTTGTCACCAGTGGTTATAACACTTCAAATAACACAGATTACTTTGGGTTAAGCAGGATTGAAAAGTATTACTTCCCTGAAGGAGCAGATCATGAAAGGTTTATTTTTAATTGCTCACTTGCCCTCTTTGCTAGAACTAGTTTCGGGTCCTTGTTCTTCTCCTTCTTCTTTTCTTTTGAAATCCTATTTTCCACCATATATTAAAGTTGTAATAAAGTTACATTAAGGTTATAAGTGGTTTGTAGATTGAGTTGTTTAATCCAGACAAATATGACTTCCATGGCTCTCTGGATTGTTCTGACCACATTTGTATAGCAGTAATGACCATCCTGGCCTCTATGGCATGTTGTGGGAATGTGTGCATGATTTGGGTGTCAGACTTATTTTAAAATACTAATTCCGTTGTTGGCTGGTCAGAGTAAGCTGGGAAAATCATTTAACCTCCCTCACAGCCTTAATGTCCTAATCTTTTTTTAAGACTAAAATAAAATTATTTTTTTAATTTACAAATTCTATTTGTAGAGCATACAAATAACATAACATGCTACGTAACTCAGAGTAGGAACACAGTAAAAGTTTCTGGCCTCATATATCCTCATCTGGGTCTTTTTGTTGTTATTGTCTGCTGTTGCGGTGATGGCCTGGCAACTGGGTAATTTCTGATTTTCAGGACTATAATAATATTTTACAATGAGATATGCTTTCGAGAATCTCAGAATTCTTATTGGATTATATGATATACTCCAACTCATTCCCTTCCTCCCCCTGGTCCATTGCTAGGAAAATGTGAAACAAATAGCAATTCTTTTGCACAGTTTTCTTACAAAGGGAGAACTAAACTAAAAAGCAGTTAAACTACAGATTGCAGAGAGGAAATGGAGAAGGTAGGAATAGAACCTGAAATTCTTGGTTTGGATGGTGCTGTGATAAGCACTATTAGATCATGCTCTCTCCTTGGAATGTCTTATCATCTATTTTGTGTAAGTATCCATAGAGATGGTTTTGTTTTTAAAAAATCTCACAGAAGGTTTTTTAGGAAGCTATAATTTTCTACTGTATGGTATGTTGTACTTCAGCATAGAAGTACACCCATGGCTAATTCATGTCAATGTATGGCAAAAACCACTACAATATTGTAAAGTAATTAGCCTCCAATTAAAATAAATAAATTAATTTAAAAAAAAAGAAAATGGTTAAATAGGACTCCCAAAATCTATTAAAGCATAGTATTTGATACCAGCCCTTCTCAATCTTAAAGTCCAAATTGAAGTTTCATTTAGTGTAAGTGAATTTTAGCTGTTTTGCATAATATAGACACATTCTCTGACTAGTGATCATTGTCAGCCTTTAAAAAATCTTGATTTTTAAAGTCTCAGTTTCTTGAAAATTTTGGATGTGAATCCATCTGAACAAAAACTACAAAAACTTTTCCAACTGGCTTCCCATTGCTGAACAGATAATAATCCAGTTTCTCTGACAAATAAATGTAGAGTACCACAATTAACTTGACCAGTTTTCATAAACAATGTTGAAATGTAGTGAAATGCCTTCACAATTTCTTTCTTTTTTGTTTTTATTAGGGTTTTCTTATAAATAAATAAACCACATTAGTAATGAGAAGATATGCTCTCTAATAACTGGGAATGAAAATGAACTTAGGAGTTTTAATTGCAAAAAATATTTTGCTAAAAATTTTCTTAATTTATGTAATCTTCTTCATATGACATTCATTCTCAATTGTATAAGAATGAAAATACCATTTGAGACCATTGCCACTATATCAGTTATGGGCTCACTTTTATCCCTTGAAATTCATATGTTGAAATCCTAACTCTCAGTACCTCAGAATGTGGTTGTATTTGAAGACAACCACAGAGACAACCAAGGGACTCAGAGACATAATTAAGGTAAAATGAGGCAAGGGGCCCTAATTTAATATAACTGTGGTCCTTAAAAGAACAAGAGATTAGGACAAAAACACACACACAAAAAGATTGTGTAAAGCTGCAGGGAGAATGTGGGCATATATGAGCCAAAGAGAGAAGTCTCGGAGGAAATCAACACTTCTAACAGGCTGGTCTCTAAATTAGTAAGAAAATAAATTTTCGTTGTTGAAACCACCCTATGTGTGGTGCTTTGTTTTAGTAGGCCAGCCCTAACCAACATATATAACATCTTAAATTTAGAAATAATATTGTCTGATAGAGCACAATTTCCCTTGAATCTTTGTTTCTGTCAAAATTCCCTTTATTCTAATACCATCAAAATGTGACTGGTAAGTCTTCTGTATGTAAATAAATTAAAATCTCTTTTACAGACAAGTATACTATAATGCTGACTTGAGAAACCATCTTGACCTTTTCCTTCAATTTTAATAAATTAATGAGATCTTCCTGAATAATCTATCTGAGACAATTTTTACAGAATTGGTTCTAGGCAACATCTTCCATATTCAGTCAGTTCGTATGTCTTATTGCTTTTACCATTTTTCTCATAAAATACAGTATTGTATTATCTTATTTTTCCTTCCAATTTCACTACCCTGGGCTTCCTTGTGGCTCAGCTGGTAAAGAATCTGCTTGCAATGCGGGAGACCTGGGTTTGATCCCTGAGTTGGAAAGATCCCCTGGAGAAAGGAAAGGCTACCCACTCCAGTATTCTGGCCTGGAGAATTCCATGGACTGTATAGTCCATGGGGTCTCAAAGAGTCGGACACGACTGAGCAACTTTCACTTTCACTTTTCACTTTCAGTGAAGATGCTAATGTTTGTCTGGGTTCATATAAAAACTTCTCAAATGCCCTCACCTCTAGGCTCTCTCTGTCTCCAAGATATTCACTACACAGACACAAGATTTAAGATTATAACATGAAAATTTTCTCATGGCACATTTCTTCAATCATTTTCCATTATCTACAGAATAAAATCTAAACTCCTTTCACAACAGAGTAGCATATAATTCATGATGGAGCCTCTGCATACTAGTTCTGCTTTGTGTTTATTCCTACCCTCCCAAGCTCAGCTCTTATTTCACTAATACTTCCTGTAGATTCTAGAATGTATCAAACTTAAAAAAAAATGACTCTGTGTATTTACATATGTTCTTCCCACAGAATGGTAATGTTTCCTCATTATTCTCTGACTAACATCTAATTCTTCAAATGTTAGCTCAAATAACGTTTCATCTCTTGGTAAGATCAAATGTGCCTTCTATGCTCCCATGCATGCGTGCTAAGTTGCTTCAGTCACGTCTGACTCTTTGTGATCCTATAGACTGTAGCGCTCCAGGCTCCTCTGTTCATGAGTTTCTCCAAGCAAGAATACTGGAGTGGGTTGCCATTTCCTTCTCCTGGCTTTCTGACCCAGGGTTCCAACCTGTGGTTCTTACCTCTCCTGCCTTGGGATTTGAGTTCTTCAACATTAGCGCCACCTAGGACATCCTGACATACTGTTTCCAGCTCCTTGTTCATCTCCAAACTAGATCAGTGAATCTCCATGTATGTCCACTCAGTCCCTGGTACTATGCTTTCATGGTGAAAGGACTCAATAACTATTTAAGGGATTACAAGTGTAAAGTGGGTTATGGTCTTATATAGTTGTTCAAAAAACTTTAAGAATGCTATACTTTCGTACAAAGTCTTTATGGAGATGATCATTCAATATAGTCAATTTTCTCTGTAGGAACAATATAACTGAGGGTTGTATTACACAATAAAGGCAATAGCAGGTAAACCATAGTTTTGATCTCATGGGCAAAGCAAAGATATGACAATTAAAAACAAATATAATTAATAAACATTATGCTCTAAGTTCTATAATATGAATATATGTGTTCTAGATATATTGTAATTTAATGTGATAAAAGGCATATATAACTTGAATAAGTATGACATTAATCAATTTTCTGAATCTTCTAAAATGGATTTAAAGCTTCTTTGAAAACATATAGTAGCAGTGTATTAGAATGAAATTCTAGAACTATATACTTGAAGTTAACTTTATAGTAATATCAAGCATCAACAAAGCATTTAATATTAAATGTCATTTTTTGTTTCCTTAAAATAACTTATTTTAGAATTAGTGTGAAATGGGCCTATATCTCTGTGAAAAATGTATGAATTTCCCATGCACATCTGTGGGTATGTAAATTTAAGAACATGTTTGAAAGCAATTTAGCTTTGTGTTTCCACATTATTTAAATTTTTCACAGTACTTGACTTTGAAATTCTAGAAGCTGATCTTAAGAAACAAATCAGATTTTTAAAAAAGCTTCATGAACAAATGTTTATCATAGCACTGATGAAAAAAATAAAGGGTTGTTAAGAAAACATGGTACATTGGAATGGAATATTTTACTGCCATTTAAATTTTACAATAGCCTGGTGAAATATTAGTGTCAAAATAGTGAAAAGCAGGAAAGAAAACTATGCTTAAAATAAAATCACAATTAATGATATTAAAATATGCCAGAGAACAAACAAACCCAAAGTTAGTAGAAAGAAGGAAATAACAAAGATCAGACCAGAAATAGAAAGAAAAAGACAACAGAAAAGATCAATGAAATTAAGAGTTGGCTTTTTGGAAGGATAAACAAAATTGACAAACTTTAATTAAATCACCAAAAAAAAAAAAACAAAAACAGGGACAGATGACTCAAATAAATAAAACCAAAACTGAAAGAGGAGATGTTACAACTGATACCACAGAAATACAAAGAATTATAAGAGACTGCTATGAATAATTATTTATCAATCAGGTAAATAACCTAGAAGAAATGAATAAGTTCCTAGAAACATGCAACATACTAAGATTGAATCGTGAATGGAAAATCTGAACAGACTGCTTACTTGTAAGAAGATTGAATCAGTAATCAAAAGCCCTCCCAACCAAGAAAAGTCCAGGGCCAGATGGATTCACCAGTAAGATCTATCAAACATTTAAAGAAAAATGATTATCAACCTTTCTCAAACTATTCCAAAAAGGAAAGAGAGGAGGGATCACTGTCAAACTCATTTTATGAGACTAACATTACCCTCTTACCAAAACCAGACAAGGACACCGCAAGAAAATTACAGACCAATATCCCTGATGGACATAGATGTGAAAATCTTCAACAAAATATTACCAAGCTGAATTTAACAACACGTTAAAAGGATCATACACTATGATCAAGTGAAATTTATTTTAGGGTATCAATTAGAAGCCTTCCTAAGTGAACAATGCAAAGAAATAGAGGAAAACAATACAATGGGAAAGACTAGAGCTCTCTTCAAGAAAATTCGAGATACCAAGGGAACATTACATGCAAAGATGGGCACAATAAAGAACAGAGACCGTATGGACCTAACAGATACCTAGCAGAAGCTAAACAAATACTTAAACAGACATATAACAGTACCTAGCAGAAGATACTAAGAAGAGGTGGCAAGAATATACAGAAAGAATTATACAAAAAAGATCTTAATGACCCAGATAACCACGATGGTGTGATCACTCACCTAGAGCCAGACATCTTGGAGTGTGAAGTCAAGTAGGCCTTAGGAAGCATCAGTACGAACAAAGCTAGTGGAGGTGATGGAATTCCAGCTGAGCTCTTTCATATCCTTAAAGATGACACTGTTAAAGTGCTGCACTCAATAAGCCAGAAAATTTGGAAAACTCAGCAGTGGCCACAGGACTGGAAAAGGTCAGTTTTCATTCCAATCCCAAAGAAGGGCAATGCCAAAGAATGTTTCAACTGCCACACAATTGCACTCATCTCATATGCTAGCAAAGTAATGCTCAAAAGTCTCCAAGCTAGGCATCAACAGTATGTGAATCGAGAACTCCCGGATGTTCAAGCTGGATTTAGAAAAGACAGAGGAACTGGAGATCAAATTGCCAACATCCATGAAATCATAGAAAAAGCAAGAGAATTCCAGAAAAACATCACTTCTGCAACATCATTGACTACACTAAAGCCTTTAACTGTGTGAATCACAACAAATTGTGGAAAATTCTTCAAGAGATGGGAATGCCAGACCACCTTTCCTGCCTCCTGTGAAACTTGTATGCAGGTCAAGAAGCAACAGTTAGAACCAGACACAGAACAATGGGCTGGTTCCAAATTGGGAAAGGAATATGTCAAGATTGTATATTGTCACCCTGCTTGTTTAATTTCTATGCAGAATACATCATGCAAAATGCCAGACTGGATGAAGCACAAACTGGAATCCAGATTTCAGGGAGACATATCAATAACCTTAGATAAGCAGATGACACCACCCTTATGGCAGAATGTGAAGAGGAACTAAAGAGCCTCTTGATGAAAGTGAAAGGGGAGAGTGAAAAGCTGACTTAAAACTCAACATTCAGAAAACTAAGATCATGGCATCTGGTCCCATCACTTCATGGCAAACAGGTGGGGAAACAATGGAATTAGTGACAGACTTTATCTCCTTGGGCTCCAAAATCACTGCCCATGGTGACTGCAGCCATGAAATAAAGGATGCTTGCTCCCTGGAAGAAAAGCTATGACAAACCTAGATGTGTAGTAAAAAGTCAGAGACATTACTTTGCAAACAAAATCTGCATAGTCAAAGTTAGGGTTTTTGAATTGTCATGTATGGATGTGAGAGTTGGACCATAAGCATAGTTGAGTGCCAAAGAGTTGATGCTTTTGAACTGTGGCGTCAGAGAAGACTCTTGCTGTCCCTTGGACAGCAAGATCAAACCAGTCAATCCTAAAGGAAATCAGTCCTGAATATTTATTGGAAGGACTGATGCTGAAGCTGATGCTCTGATACTTTGGCCACCTGATGTGAAGAACTAATTCACTGGAAAAGACCCTGACGCCAGGAAAGATTGAAGGCAGGAGGAGAAGGGGATGACAGAGGATGAGATGGTTGGGTGGCATCACCAACTCAATGGACATGAGTTTGAGCAAGCTCCAGGAGTTGGTAAGTGACAGGGAAGCCTGGAATGCTGCAGTCCTTGGGGTTACAAAGAGTCAGGCATGACTGAGCCCCTGAACTGATATAGTTGATGACTTATTCAATTAATACTTCTCAGAAGTTACTTCATAAGCTAAAGTTTCAATTCTAACTCATTTAAAAAAATAACTATATACTACTACATTCCCCCGTGGCTGAGTGGTAAAAGAATCTGCCTGTCATTGCAGGAGACCCCAGAGAGGTGAGTTCAATACCAGGGTGGGGAAGATCCCCTGGAGAAGGAAATGGCAACGCACTTGTTTTCTTGGCTGGGAAATCCCATGGACAGAGGAGCCCTGCCACTATAGTCCATGGGGTTACAAAAGAGTCAGACACGACTTAGTGACTAAACAACAATTACATATACTTTCCTATTATATGGATATAGTAATTTATTTTGTGTATTCAGTACTCTATCATCAGACATTTGTTTCCATGCTTTTCAGAAATAAACACTTATAGCAATCAACGGTGTTATTTTTACATATATCTTTGTACCCAGATAGATGTATTTCATTAGGATAAATTCCTACATGCACTGTTGCAGTTTTAAATTTTTATAAACATTAACTGTGATAGATATTGACAAGTTCCCTTCATATAGTTTTTATTAAAATATTTAAACTGGAAAACTAATTGACTTCCTTTACCATGTTTGGTCTCTCAAAATTAATGCTGATACCACCAATTTGTCACTGGGCCTAGGTGACTTTACATTTGTTTATTTTGTTTTTCCAAAGTAGATTTAAAAGTTCTTGAAGACTGCTACAGTGTCTTTCATATTTGGATATTTTTAATGCAAAGTAATAAGGGATGTCTTTAGGTAAGTCCCATTTAAAACTCCTCTGATAACTTGAAATACTTGGCATTAATACTTAATTATCACAGTTAATAGATAATCTCTGTGTTAGGGTCCATTTGCTCCTCATATGAGGAAGTTATTGAAGAACTCAGATTTGAACATAATTGGAAAATGAATAAATAATACAAATAGTTATTTTTTATATGATATCACATGCAATGTTGCTTTTATATCATTACTAACTTTGCTTTTGAAGCCTGTATCTGTGTATCAAATCAAAGAATAAATAGATCTTTTTGCTTTATCAGTCCTTTGGGCACAGCAGCTCCTGAGCATCTTGCTCTAGAATGTGGCATCACTAATTCCAAACATCAAAATAAAGAACACTGAGGAAATCCCCATCCTATAGTCCATGGGGGCTAGTTACCTCTTTTACTAATAGGAACATTAAATTACTACCCAGAAAATGTTTGCCTGTGTTAAGACAACAGGAAGCATAGTATTGAAGACACTACAAGCTCCTGTGGGGAGAAGCATCTCTTCCATCTGAACTGTGTACTGAGTGGGCAAGTTGGGTGTAAGTTCAGTAATATCCTGGATGTTTCACAAGTTGCTTGTATTCAAATACTTTTTCTCAGTTTCAGATCCTCAGCTATTTTATTGAGTGAAAGTCTTGAACTGAAAAGGTTCAAGAAAAAATATTGTGTTTCCTTACGTCTCAGGTAATACTGTCTATGCTGTCTTAGGTCATCTGTGAACAAACCTGATAAAATCTTTTTCTTCCTATGATATTTTATACAAGGACACGGCAGATGTGTTATTAGATGTGACTAATTTTGACAAATTCTATTAGATTTGTATCACTAGTTTAGGTATAGTCATAGACTTTCGTGAATGATCACTTTTTTGGTCTAAAAATATGGTCTATTTTGGGGCTTCCCTGGTGGTCCAGAGGTTAGACTCTGCACTCCCAATGTAGGGGGCTTGGGTTCAATCCCTGGTCAGGGAATTAGATCCCACATGCTGCAACGAAGATTGGAGTTCTCTCATGCCATGACTCAGAACTGGTGCAGCCAAAGTAATTAATTAATTTTAAAAAGATGGTCTATTTTTAGCCTTTGTAAAGGTACATTCCTGTTTTTGTGACAAAAAAACACCCCAAAACTATCAGATTTGAATAATAACTATCAGAAATCTTTTTGGTTTTAGTGTTACCATCACTGTCTTCGTTTAATGTGAAAGTGGAAATTTAGTATTCACTGTAATTTTTGATTAAAAAAGTAACAAAAAGTTTCTGTTAAAAAATAAAAAAATTGAAGATTGATGTTTGAAAAGCTTTGGTCTTTTAAAAATATTATTTACTTTGTTTATCTTTATCTCCTAAAGATATGCATTAATTTTCTTCTCTAGAATTTGTCTTTTCAAGCTGGATTCTTACCCTTCTCTCCAACAGAGAAATTTAAAAAATCCTGTGAGAATTGTGTTGTGATTTGAGTCAAGTAGATGAGCAGAGGGGCAAACGGTAAATACTATAAAAAATGAACTTAAAAATATAAATACAGCTTTGTTTGCAATGGCAGTTAATGCAATTACTTTAAATATGAAGGTTTGGTTATTATAATAAACTAAAAACCATTTTAAATCATTTTAAAGAAAATCCAGTCTCTCCTTGTGTAGATGCAGGCTGTATTCTTAGAGTCTGAAGATCAGGCTTTGGGGCTCACATTATTTAGTGGTGATTGGGATAGAGTGCCATTTGGTGGCACTCCAGGGCAAGTAGCCTCAGGGTGTCACAACATGACATGTTGGCTCAGTAAGGTGGGATCATTCTAAATAACACCTCTGAACTACTCTGAAAAGTTGGCTTTCTAATGAGAACTTAGCTACTTGAAGAAGCATTTGGCTAAGTGACAACCCATCTCTCTGCCATTGTAATTTCTTTTTTCCTGTCAGCATTTAGAACATAACCACTTACATTTAGCAAGTTTTCAATATAAATAAAAATGAGGGGGAAAGGCAGAGTAACAGTGGCAACTGTGTTAAAAGAATCATTTAGCTATAATGGACATGTCAGATGTGGGTAATATTAAAAAAAAAATTGAAGATATACATACAGAATTTAGGAAACATTTTCAATATACATGTGTCAAAATTGGCCCTGTGATACACTGGCAGTTTAAAAGTGTTTCCTGAATCGAAGGCTGTCAGATTCTGCTCCAAAACCTATATAAATAGACTGTCTTAATGATGCTTCTATCACTTGCAATTGTTGTTGTTTAGTCACTAAGTTGTGTCCAACTCTTTTGTGACCCCATGGACTGTAGCCCAGCAGGCCATGGGATTTCCTAGGCAAGAATAACTGAATGGGTCGCCATTTTCTTTTCCAAAGGATCTTCTCAATCCAGGGATTGAACCTGCGTCTCCTGCATTGCAGGTGGATTCTTTACCACTGAGTCACCTAGGAAGCCCATATCCTACCTGCAAAGACCTTGTCAAATACGGACCAATGAACTCCCCACAAAAGTATCACAAATAAGTACAAATACTGCTCAGAGACTTGCAGAAAACATTCATTTATTCTATAAACATTTGTTAAGGTCTAGGAGATATGATGAAGAACAAGACTAATTAGATCCCTCCTTTTATCAAAATAATCAAGCACATATATTCATTCAGATAGTGTTAAGTTCGATGGAGATAATAAAGTAGGGTGATGCACTAGAAATACCTGGCATGTGGGTTTCATGGGGAAGCAAAATTATTCAGGGAAGTCATCCCAGATAAGGAGACTTTGGGGCTAAAATATAAATGATAAGAAGGAATTAACCACATAAAGATTTGGAGGAAGAATATTCCAGACACAGAAATAGCAGCTGGATAGTCCTTGCAATGAGAATCTTCAAACAGAAGAAAGCAAGCCAGCCTGACAGAGGCAGTGTGGTGGAAGGTGAGGTCAGAGAGATAGAGAGAGCTCCTGACTACATGTGGCCTAGAAATCACCATAGATTCGACTTTTATTCTAAGTACAACAGGAAGCCATTGGAAATTATAAGCAAAGGAGTGAAATCATATTCATAATGAAAATGGTCATAGCTTCTACAACTGAAAAATTACCTGCTGCATAATTGGATGAAGATCAAACGGCATAAGGACAAACAGGATACATTTTGGGAGCAGAGCTTACTTGCTGAGGGTTTAGAAAAAGGGTATGAGGAAAAGAGAGAAATCATCTATCCTTTCTAGGATTTTGCCCTGAGTAGCTGTTTAGATGGAAGCACATTTACTGAGAGAAGATTGGGGAGACCAATTTACAGGGGAGAAAATGAGATGTTCTGTTTTAGACATATTAGCTCAAGATGTCTATTAGATATCTAAATGGCTCTTGACTATAAGTCAGTCTGCAGTCTCAGGAAAAAGAGCTGTGTGGGTAATCCACACTGTTCCCTTGTTCTTACCTTCCTGCATATTCCTATATTGAGCTTGAGGGAACAATAGAAGAAATTTACCTATTCATTCATTCAACAATTGATACACTGATAGTTTAAAAGTGTTTCCTGAAAGCAAGGGCTGTCAGATTTTGCTCCAAAACCAATATAAAAAAGACTCTGTCTCAATCATAGTTTATATCCTACTTGCAGAGACCCTATCTAAGAACCAATGAACACTTCCCCCAAATACCAGGAACAAGTACAAATACTGCTCAGGGACAGTATTTCTATCTATTAAGCATCTATGCCATAAACATTCATGTCAGGCACTGTTCTAGCGGATATGAACAGAGTAATAAATTAGATGAAGTTGTATTTTGTATTAAACTTTTCCCCATTCAGGTTTGGTTTCAAGAGTGTGGGTGAAAAATAGTTGACTCATTTCCGTTCTTTACTGGCGAGTATGAGGCTGGCGGTCAGTTTGGTCTCTGTTGCTTCACATTGCTCTGGTATTCAGTAGAAACATTCAGAACCCAACTTAGCCTGAATGCACAATGTCACCTGCCAAATTCCATTAGTAATGGATACAAAATGAATGGTACTATTTAATATATATTTCCTCCCACTTATTCATCTTCTCTTTTCATTCTTCAATAAAATAAATGTCTTTGAACTTCTGATGATTAATAGAAATGGTTAGATATAGAAACAATTCAGTTTAAGTCTGCCAAAGAAGCACCAAAATATTTCTGCGTAATTGGTTATTTCAGTCTTCATGGAATTTTATTAGCAGCAGATCAAGATTTCTGAAACTAAGAAATTACCTGATGCTTTTTGAATAGATCTTGAGGCCGTTTGTTTAATGAAGGACTATTTCTGTTTTTCTTCTACGGAATTCTAAACCAAAGAGAAAAGCAGAGATTAAAAAAAAAAAAAAAAACTCTTATTTGTGCTTTCACTAATTCTGGTCCTAACTAAATGAGAGGCAAATCAACTTTGAGACCATTAAATAATACAGTCCACCTGATGGCTCAGATTCACTTAATATTCCACACCTTCTCACCCTTCCTTAAAACTGGTTCCTCCAGTTTCCATCTGAATGATGCTATCATCAGAGTGAGCTGTGCCAAACTGACATTACTGTGTACTGCAGTCACGGTCTGGTTTCCTGTCTAATGAAGAAGTCTTTCATGGTGGGTCATAGTACTAGCTTTAGTCAATTACACTAGGATTTGAATTCTGGCACTGCAGTTCCCTGGCTAGATGACCTCGGGCAAGACTCTTATTCTCTCTGCACCTGGATTTCCTCATCTGTGTTTATGTGTGAGACATAAATGAGCTTCTTCAAGCCACAGGGATCATGACAGAGTAGGCATTTGTTCACACACTTCACAAATATTTAGGTGCTCTGGGATAAAGTAGAAACAGATCAGACAAAGCCTGTGCCTTTGTGGATCTTTTATTTGGGCACTTTATAACTTCAATTCCCATTGTCATTTCCTTTCTTTCCGGAATGGCTCTGGGCAAAATAATAATATAGGGAAAAGATGGGTATTTTATCATATTCTTCCCTTTGTGTGTCACGACCAGAGTGTACATGGCCCAACTCAAGTTCCATCCATTTACCACTAAGGCAGAAACTACACGGTGGGTCTCCATTTACTGTTTCTCAGCCCAGCTTAGCAAGACTCACCGGCTTACTTTCTGCTTATTCCCTCCCTTCTCAGTCTTACAAGGCAGTCAATAGAGTTTCTCATCACTGATACAGACCTAATATATTACTCAATTGAGAGTTTTGCTTAGTCTCCCCAAAATGGATCTCTAGAAGTATAGGGTTGTAACTTGTGGAATACATGAGACAGTAGAGGGTTATGGAGATGCTGCTCTGTCTGACTGTTGACAGAATATCATGTTTTGCTTCTTTTTTAATTTAAATTTATTTATTTTTTAATTGAAGGATAACTGCTTTACAGAATTGTGTTGGTTTCTGCCAAACATCACGTTTTGTTTATTGAACCTGTGAAATGACTTTCTTTCCTTCCCATAATTTCCCCTTTTCTTTCCACACTTTCCCCATGCTTTTCCACCTTCATCCCTTTCTCTGATGTTCATATCATTCATTTTACACAAAATATATCCTAAAACCAACTCAACTACCATGTCTTCCTCTGACTTTCTCATGCATGAGTGCTAAGTTGTATCAGTCGTGTCCAACTCTTGGCGACCCCATGGACTCTAGCCCACCAGGCTCCTCTGTCCATGAGATTCTCCAGGCAAGAACACTGGAGTGGGTTACCATGCCCTCTTCCTGGGGATCTTCCCAACACAGGGATCAAACCCTTGTCCCCTACATCTCCTGCATTGGCAGGTGGGTTCTTTACCACTAGCACCACCTAGGAAGCCCCTGAGCATCTCAATTGAAAGAAATCACCCTCCTCTCTACCTGTCTGGCCAGTCTTCCCATACTGTCTGCTTACTTGTTATTTCTTCCTTACCTCTCTGCATCCACTAACTTCATTAAGACACGTGTGAATGTGTGGGGATAAAATCCAAGTTAGCCTTTCAGAGGTTGAGCAAGGCCCTTTCCTCCTTCATTCCCTTTATTTCCTCAAAATATGTTTTAAAAACCCAAAACTAAATTTTAATATTATAAGAAATAATATCTTAATGAATTATGATGTAATAATTGTTATTTATAAAAATTGTTTGGGTTTTTATTTAAAAATAATTTGTGATACACTATAGGTAGCTGGTAATGAGCTATTAATGTTTTTTGATGAATGAGGTTGTAGGTGTGTATCAAAGACTACAGGTATAAAATAATTCAGAGAGATTATTAGAAGTTTATTTTGAGGCCTTGTTAAGTGAGACCCAGGCTTCGTGACACTTTATTCCACACCCCATGATATATCCTGCATGTGGTATCAGGTGTATATAAAAATCAGTAAGTAAAACGTTAGTTGGGTGAAAAATGAGAGCGATGACAGGAAGATGGAAAGATACAGGGGTAGAATTCTGGGGAAGGGCTGAGACAGTTTTGGGTGATGGTGTTTGTATTAGCTCAGGGTGTAGGCATGTTTTGGGGTTTCATAGAATCAGGCAGGCAAAGAACAAAGAGACCTAGAAAGAAGGTCTCCCCATCAAAAACTGGATTTTGGATTTTTTTAGTGATGGAGGAAGGGTATCAAAGGGGAGACCTACCAAGAACACAAAGAAGAGATTTAAGAACTTAACATCTTTGGTAGATCTGCTTTGGAGCATCTCTGCTCATCAACCCTTTCTTTGAGACTCTGTTCTTTATATAGCATGGGTAATAAACAGTCCCAAGTAACCAGTGACTGCCTTGCTAGAAAGCTGGTCTGCAAAAAGAAGGAAGGGGACAGAGAAACTGTGCAGAGAGAAGTAGAAACTAGAAGCCATGGTGAATGTCAAGAGATGAAATAAATTGTCTCAGGTCCTTGATGACTTCAGTTCCACTGAATCCTCTTGGTTCTTTGCAATGGCTTCTGTGTCTAAATGGCATTATTTTAAGCTCCCTTGCTTTATAATCTGCAAGTGAGTGTATTCTGCAATGAAAAGGATCCTGATTAATGCAATTTAAATGCATTAAATATTGATGGTCTCTTCTTGTCCCAAGAACTTAAGCTCTTAGGCATAGATACTTGTTTTGTTCAGTTGCTCAGTCATGTCTAACTCTTGTGACCCCATGGGCTGCAGCACACCAGGCTTCCCTGTCCTTCACCATCTCCCAGAGCCCACCCAACTCATGTCCATTGAATTGGTTATGCCATCCAACCATCTCATCCTCTGTTGTCTGCTTCTCCTCCTGCCTTCATTCTTTCCCAGTATCATAGTCTTTGCCAATGAGTACACTCTTTGCATCAGATGGCCAAAGTATTGGAGCTTCAGCTTCAGCATCAACCCTTCCAATGAATATTCAAGGTTGTTTTCCTTTAGGATTGACAGGTTTGATCTTGCAGTTCAAGTCACTTTCAAGAGTCTTCTCCAACACAACAGTTCAAAAACATAAGTTCTTCAGTGCTCAGCTTTCTTTATGATCCTAGCCCCACATCCATACATGACTAATGGAAAAATCATAGTTTTGACTAGACGGACCTTTGTCAGCAAAGTGATGTCTCTGCCCTTTTATACACTGCTTATGTTTGTCATAGTGCTTCTTCCAAAGAAGCGTCTTTTATTTCATGGCTGCAGTCACCATCAGCAGTGATTTTGGGGCCCAAGAAGATAAAGTCTGTCACTGTTTCCATTGTTTCCCCATCTATTTGCCAAGAAGTGATGGAACTGGATGTCATGATCTTCACTTTTTAAATGTTGAGTTTTAAGCCAGGTTTGTTGCTCTCCTCTTTCACCTTCATGAAGAGGCTCTTCAGTTCCTCTTTGTTTTCTGCCATAAGTGTGGTGTCATCTTCATATCTGAGGTTATTTATATTTCTCCTGGCAATCTTGATTCCAGTTTGTGTTTCATCCAGTCTGGCATTTCTCATGATGTACACTACATATAAATTAAATAAGCAGGGTGACAATATACAGGCTTGATGTATTCCTTTTCCAATTTGGAACCAGTCCGTTGTTCCATGTCCAGTTCTGTTTCTTCTTGACCTGCATGCAGGTTTCCCAGGAGGCAGGGAAGGTGGTCTGGTATTCCCATCTCTTCAAGAATTTCTCACAGATTATTGTGACCCACACAGTCAAAAGCTTTAGTGTAGTCAATGAAGCAGAAGTGATGTTTTTCTGGAAATATCTTACTTTTTCTATGATCCAATGGATGTTGGCAATTTGATCTCTGGTTCCTCTGCCTTTACTAAAACCAGCTTGAATATCTGGGAGTTCCTGGTTCATGTACTGCTGAAGCCTAGCTTGGAGAATTTTGAGCATTATCTTGCTAATGTGTGAAATGAGTGCAATTGTGCAGTAGTTTAAACATTACTTGGCCCTGACCTTCTTCAGGATTGGAATGAAACTGACCTTTTCCAGTCCTGTGGCCATTGCTGAGTTTTCCAAATTTGCTGGCATATTGAGTGTAGCACTTTAACAGTATCATCTTTTAGGATTTGAAATAGCTCAGCTGGAAATCCATTGCCTCCACTAGCTTTATTCATAGTGATGTTTCCTAAGGCCCACTTACTTCACATTCCAGGATGTCTGGCTCTAGGTGAGTGATCACACCATTGTGGTTATCTGGGTCATGAAGATCTTTTTTGTATAGTTCTTCTGTGTACTCTTGCCACCTCTTCTTAATATCTTCTGCTTCTGTTAGGTCCATACCATTTCTGTCCTTTATTGTGCCCATCTTTGCATGAAATATTCCCTTGGTATCTCTAATTTTCCTGAAGAGATCTCTGGTCTTTCCCATTGTATTGTTTTGAAAGGCTTTCTTATCATTCCTTGATATTCTTTGGAACTCTGCTTTCAAATGGGTATATTTTTCATTATCTCCTTTGCCTTTGCTTCTCTTCTATTCTCAGCTATTTTAAGGCCTCCTAAGACAACCATTTTGTCTTTTTCATTTCTTTTTCTTGGGGATGGTTTTGATAACTGCCTCCTGTAAAATGTTATGAACCTCTGTCCATAGTTCTTCAGGCACTCAATTAGGTCTAATCCCCTTGAATCTATTTGTCACTTCCACTATATAATCATGAGAGATTTGATTTAGGTCATACCTGAATGATCTAGTCATTTTCTCTACTTTCTTCAATTTAAATCTGAATTTGTCAATTTGGAGTTCATGATCTGAGCCATAGTCAGCTCCCAGTTGTGTTTTCGCTGACTGTATAGAGCTTCTCCATCTTCATCTGCGAAGAATACAATTAATCTGTTTTCAGTGTTGACTATCTGGTGATATCTAAGTGTAGAGCTGTCTCTAGTGTTTTTGGCAGAGGGTGTTTGCTATGACCAGTGTGTTTTCTTGGCAAAACTCTGTTAGCCTTTGCTCTGCTTCATTTTGTACTCCAAAGCCAAACTTGCCTGTCATTCCAGGCATCTCTTGGAGTGTTCAGTCCATGAGTCAAGGTAAATTGTAAGTGGTCAAACAGGAGATGGGAAGAGTGAACATTGATATTTTAGGAATCAGTGAACTAAAATGGACAGAAATGGGTGAATTTAATTCAGGTGAATTTAATTCAGTCATAGATATAGGAGAACTCTATCTATTCACCTACTTATTTGGAACTAGTTTCCCATTTTCAGTAGCGTGGAGTGTTTGGAAAGTCTACTTACAGTTGGGTTTGATTAAGGTAAGGCAGAGGGAGTTTCTTGTGAGGCTTTGATATAGATTGATGGATATAACATTTAGGGCAAAGGATAATCCTTTGCTGAAACAGAAGGACCCTTCAAGTACAATAGCTCCAATACGATTAAAGTTTATCTCTTCTGTTGAAGTCATAGTAATATGTGAGTTCTTCAATGTAAGGTCAGTTGTCCTTGTCTACATGGTCACCAGTATCATGATCATTTTCCAACCTACAAGAATGGAGAAAGGGCACCAAAAGTGCCCAAAGCTTTTAACGCCAAAAGCTAGAATTATCACACACTACCTACAGCCATATCCCATTGGCCAAAATTCAGTTTTCTGACCATATGTAGTTGCAAGGGAGGCTGGCTGGTCTACTTATTCTCCAGCTTTGTGGCCACATAACCTGCTGGATAATTTTTGATATTCTGTCATAAAAATAATGAAAGAGCAGGTTGGAAGAGCAAGATGGTGGAGGAGTAGGTAGATGTGGAGTACATCTCTCTCTAGGGATACATCAGGAATACACCTTCAGATCCAGAAGTGCATGCAGACCACCAGCTGACAGCAGACAGGAAATACCTGACCAGTGGAAAAGAATATATAGAACCATGCAAAACTTGGTAGGATGAAGGAACTAGGGGGAAAAACAGGAGTATTAGTAGGACTGGACCTGCCCTCAGTGAGTGGGGGAACAGAAGCAGGGGTCTGATCCTCACATCGGGGCAATTATCTGAGTCAGAGGAGAAACATTTAAGGCAGAGAGTGAAACAACTGATCTGCGACAGCCTAAATGGACTGAGAATCAGACAATCCTTGCTGCACCCATACATACCCCAGACAGGGATGTAGATCCCCTGGAAGGTGCAGTGGCTGGGAGCTGGAGTTTGGGGATTGCGGAGCAATCTCAGGGCAAAGGCTGCTGTTGGCTGCAGACAGACGGGGTCGAGGGGATGTGAGGGAGGAGATCCTGGTGGGAAATGCCTGTGGAGTAGAGCCAGGCAGCCAAGGAAGCAAGACAATACTGCTGAGTCATGCACAGGGAGTGGGGCCATCACCATAGCCTCTCTCCCCTCACAGGCCAGCATTGACAGCTGGACAATAGAGAGGCTGGCCCGTCAAATGCCTGATGCACTGAACTACAGAGTGGGACCCCAGCCAGGGGGCCCCCTCTGTGTGTCTGATGTGCCAAACAACAGAGAGGATCCCAGGCAAGGACGTCCTCTAAGTGCCTGAACAGGCGGAGCTACAGAGAAAGACCAGCCAAAGGGGCCTTCTGATCACCAGCTACAAGAGGCTCAGAAAAAGACTGACCAGGGCCATAACCCCTGTGGCAGAGGCAGTTTGTGTCCCTGCACACTTGGTGATGACAGGGTCCCTGCAAGGCCAGCAGCTGGGCCACCTTCACGCTCAACTGTCACTGGGGAAGAGCTGCCACAGGCGGAAAAGGCAGGCAAGGACACAGAGGAGTAGGACCAGATTAGAATCTGAGCTGCCCCATGACAGGTCCAGAGAGCAGCACAGTGTTGGAGGGCATCCAAGAGAGGTAAGGTGGATTGCGACTCCCAGTGAGGGAAGGGACTCGACTGTAGTGACTCAAATATTCTTATGTTTTGACTTGTTCTACAGATTCTTTTGGATTCCCCCCCTCCCTTTTTTTCCCCTACCTCTGTTGTTGTTGTCAGTTTTATTGGTACTATGAAATCTAATTATGTTTTTTTCCTTTTCTTTTTTTTCCCTCAGTCACATTTTTTATTGTTGTTTTATAACAACAATAACCCCTGCCTCTACTTTGGGCTTTTGCAGTTCTGAGGAGTTTTCCTTTTCTCTCTCTCTCTTTTTAAAATAATTTTAATTTTTAAAAACCTATTATTTTTTTTCTACTTCTCTTCCTTTGTTTGCCTTTCCTACTGGTCTTTCCCCCTTGCAGTTAATTTTTAATGTATATAAATCTTTTTCATCTAGCTCTACTTAACTTTGCATAACTATTCTTTCTTTCTTTCTTTCCTTTACTCTCAACATATTTGTTAGTTTTATTTTCATTGCTTTATTCCCCACTTGGCACCTTGCTTTAGTTTTGTTTTCCACTCTGTGCTTTAGTTAGTTTTGTTCTTAACTGGTAAATATAATTTTTGGTTTCTTTTGTTCACTGGATCAATCTATCTTGCTTTTTTTTGTTGGACTGTTTTCACTTTGCTCATGACTATATACATATATGTGTATATTCCATTATTTTAATTATTATTTGCCTGATTTTATAACTGCCATTTGTCTGGGGTTCATCTTTGATTTCTCATTTTTGGATATTTGCTTTAATCTCACTTAATGCCGTTACAAACCACTTGTGGAAACTTTGTTCCTGACCAGAGATCAAGCCCTGAGCCTCTGGAGCGGGAACACTGACTCCAAGACCCTAGACTACCAGAGAATTAACCCTAGGGAGTATCAAATAGTGAGAACTCACACAAGGGAAACCACTTGGTACAAGATCCAGCATCACCCAATCACCAGCAGCACCCTGTGCAGGACACCTCATCTAAACAACAAACAGAACAAAAATACAAACCCAGTCATCAGCAGACAGATTACCACCTCACTCAGCCCTGCCCATGAGAGGAAAAAAGAAGCAAACAAAAACTCAGCACAAATCTCACCCTATACAAAGCTTACACAAACCACTGGACCAAAGGAAGAAAGAATTCAACCTTGAAGGATGGGGAAAGGAGACCGCAAACACAGTAAGTTAAAAAAAAATAATGAAAAGGAAGAGAAATACTACACAAATGAAGGAACAAACTAGAAACACAGAAGTCCAAATAAATGAAGAGGAAACAGGCAAACTACCCGATAAAGAATCAGAATAATGGCATTAAAGACGATGAAAAACCTTGAAAACAAAATGGAGAAAATAGAAGAATCAATTAGCAAAGACCTAGAAGAATTAAAGAAGAGACATACAGAGACAGACAATGCAATTACTGAAGTTAAAAATACTCTAGAAGGACTCAATAGCAGAATATCTGAAGCAGAAGAATGAATCAGTGAGCTGGAAGATGAAATGGTGGAAATAAATTCTGAAGAGCAGAATAAAGTAAAAAGAATAAAAAGAACTGAGGATTGTATCAGCGATCTCTAGGACAATATCAAACACTCCAATATTCAAATTATAGGGGTCCCAGAAGAAGAAGAGGAAAAAAAAGGGTATGAGAAAATTTTTGAAGAGATTATAGTTGAAAATGTCCCCAACATGGAAAAGAAAATAGTTAATCAAGTCCAAGAGGAACAAAGAGTCCCATACAGGATAAACCCGAGGAGAAACATGTCAAGACACATACTAATAAAACTAACAAAGACTAAATACAAAGAAAAAATATTAAAAGCAGCAAGGGAGAAACTATAAGTAAAAACAAAGGAAACCCCATATGCTTAACAGCTGATCTTTCAGCAAAAACTCTGCAGGCCAGAAGGGAATGGCAGGATATATTTAAAGTACTGAAAGGGAAAAATCTACAACCAAGATTACAGTACCTGGCAAGTATCTCATTCAAAATTGATGGAGAAATAAAAAGCTTTTCAGACAAGCAAAAGTTAAGAAAATTCAGTAACACGAAATCAACTTTACAATAAATGTTAAAGGGACTTATATAGTCAAGAAATACAAGAGAAGAAAAAAGATCTACAAAATCAACCCCAAACAATTAATAATATAGCAATAGGAACATACATATCAGTAATTATTTCAAATGTAAATAGGTTAAATGCTCCAACCAAAAGACAGACTGGCTGAATGGATACAAAAACAAGACCCATATATATGCTGTCCACAGGAAACCCACTTCAGACCTCAAGACACACATAGACAGAAAGTGAGAGGATGGAAAAATATATTCCATGCAAATGGGAAGTAAAAGAAAGCTAGAGTGGCAATCGTCATATCAGACAAAATAGACCTTAAAATAAAGATTACAAGAGATAAGGAAGGACACTACATAATGATCAAGGGGTCAATCCAAGAGGAAGACATAGCAATTGTAAATATCTATGCATCCAACATAGGAGCACCTCAATACATAAGACAAACAGTAACAGACATAAAAGGAGAAATTGACAGTAACACAATAATAGTAGGAGACTTTAACACTCCACTCACACCAATGGACAGATTATCAAAACAGAAAATTAATAAGGAAACACAAGTCTTAAATGTCACATTAGATGAGATGGATCTCATTGATATCTTCAGGACATCCCATCCAAATGCAGAATACACCTTCTCAAGTGCACATGGAACATTTTCTAGGATAGACCACATCTTGGGTCACAAATCAAACCTCAGTAAATTTAAGAAAATTGAAATCATATCAAGAATCTTCTCTGACTACAACTCTGTGAGACTAGATATCAATTACCAGAAAGAAACACAATCACATGGAGATTGAATAACATGTTTCTATCTAAATAACCAACAGGTTCCCAAAGAAATCAAAAGTGAAATAAAATAATTTCTAGAAACAAATGACAGTGAAAACATGACAACTTAAAACCTATGGGATGCAGGAAAAGCAGTTCTAAAAGGGAAGTTAATAGCAATACAATCCTACCTCAAGAAACAAGAAAAACATTGAATATACAACCTAACTTTATACCAAAAACAGCTGGAAAAAGAAGAACAAAAACCCCAAAATTAGTAGAAGGAAAGAAATAAAGATCCAAGTAGAAATAAATGAGGGGGGGCGGGGGAGAAAGAAACAATAATAAAGATTAATAAAACTAAAAGCTTGTTTTTTGAGAAGATAAACTAAATTGACAAACCTTTAGCCAAATTCATCAAGAACAAAAGAGAGAAGAATCAAATCAACAAAATTAGATATGAAAAACAGGAGGTTACAACAGACAATGAAGAAATGCAAAGGTTTAAAGGAGATTATTATGAACAACTACATGGCAAAAAAATGGATAAGCTGAAAGAAAGGGACAGATTCTTAGGTAAGTTCATTCTTTCAAGACTGAACCAGGAAGAAATACAATTATGAACAACCCAATTACAAGCACTGAAATTGAAGCTATGATAAAAAAAAATCTCCCAAAACACAAAAGCCCAGGACTAGATGGCTTCACAGGAGAATTCTATCAAACATTTAGAGAAGAGCTAATACCTATCCTTCTAAAACTCTTTCAAAAAATTTCAGAGGAAGGAACACTTCCAAACTCATTCTACAAGGCCACCATCACCCTAATGTTGAAACCAGACGAAGAAAGACAACATACAGAAAAGAAAACTATACGCCAATATCACTGATGAACATAGATGCAAAAATCCTCAATAAAATTTTAGTTGACAGAATTGAGCAACACATCAAAAAACTCATACACCATGGTCAAGTTAGGTTTATTCCAGGAATGTAAGCATTCTTCAATACATGCAAATCAATCAGTGTGATATACCATATTAACAAACTGAAAGATAAAAACCATATGATCATCTCAATAGATGCAGAAAAAGTCTTTGACAACATTCAGCACCCACTTATGATTAAAACTCTTCAAAAAAAGGGCATAGAAGGAACCTACCTCAACATTGTAAAGGCCATATATGATAAGCTTACAGCAAAAATTATTCCCAATGGTGAAAAACTGAAAGCACTCCCCCTAAGATCAGGAACAAGACAAAGGTGTCCACTTTCACTACTATTATTCAACATAGTTCTGGAAGTAATAGCAACAGCAATCAGAGAAGAAAAAGAAATAAAAGGAATCCAGATCGGAAAAGAAGAAGTAAAGCTCTCATTGTTTGCAGGTGACATGATACTGTACATAGAAAACCCTAAATATAGTAACAGAAAATTACTAGAGCTAATCAGTGAATTTAGCAAAGTTGCAGGATACAAAATCAATAAACAGAAATCACTTGCATTTCTATATACTAACAATGAAAAATCAGAAAGAAATTAAGGAATAAATCCCATTCACCACTGCAACAAAAAGAATTAAATATCTAGGAATGAACATTGCAGAGTTCCAAAGAATAGCACGGAGAGATAAGAAAGCCTTCCTCAGCAATCAATGCAAAGAAATAGAGGAAAAAAATAGAATGGGAAAGACTAGAGATCTCTTCAAGAAAATCAGAGATACCAAGGGAACATTTAACGCAAAGATGGGCTCAATAAAGGACAGAAATGGTATGGACCTAACAGAAGCAGAAGATATTAAGAAGAGGTGGCAAGAATACACAGAAGAACTGTACAAACAAGATCTTCATGACCCAGATAATCACGATGATGTGATCATTCACCTAGAGCCAGACATCCTGGAATGTGAAGTCAAGTGAGCCTTAGGAAGCATCACTATGAACAGAGCTAGTGGATGTGATGGAATTCCAGTTGACCTATTTCAAATCCTAAAAGATGATGCTGTGAAAGTGCTGCATGCAATATGCCAGCAAATTTGGAAAACTCAGCAGTGGCCACAGGACTGGAAAAGGTCAGTTTTCATTCCAATCCCAGAGAAAGACAATCCTGAAGAATGCTCAAACTACCACACAATTGCACTCATCTCACACGCTAGTAAAGTAATACTCAAAATTCTCCAAGCCAGGCTTCAGCAATATGTGATCTGTGAACTTCCAGATGTTCAAGCTGGTTTTAGAAAAGGCAGAGGAACCAGAGATCAAATTGCCAACATCTGCTAGATCATCAAAAAAGCAAGAGAGTTCCAGAAAAATATCTATTTCTTTTTTTATTGACTATGCCAAAGCCTTTGACTGTGTGGATCAAATAAACTGTGGAAAATTCTTAAAGAGATGGGCATACCAGACCACCTGACCTGCCTCTTGAGAAATCTGTATGCAGGTCAGGAAGCAACAGTTAGAACTGGACATGGAACAACACACTGGTTCCAAATAGGAAAAGGAGTATGTCAAGGCTGTATATTGTCACTCTGCTTATTTAACTTATATGCAGAGTACATCATGAGAAATGCTGGGCTAGAGAAGCACAAGCTGGAATCAAGATTGCGAGGAGAAATATCAATAACCTCAGATATGCAGATGACACCACCCTTATGGCAGAAAGTGAAGAGGAACTAAAAAGCCTCTTGATGAAAGTGAAAGAGGAGAGTGAAAAGGTTGGCTTAAAGCTTAACATTCAGAAAACTAAGATCATGGCATCCGGTCCCATGACTTCATGGAAAATAGATGGGGAAACAGTGGAAACCATGGCTGACTTTATTTTTCTGGGCTCCAAAATCACTGCAGATGGTGACTGCAGCCATGAAATTAAAAGACGCTTACTCCCTGGAAGGAAAGTGATGACCAACCTAGACAGCATATTAAAAAGCAGAGACATTACTTTGCCAACAAAGGGCCGTCTAGTCAAGGCTATGGTTTTTGTAGTGGTCATGTATGGATGTGAGAGTTGGACTATAAAGAAAGCTGAGCACTGAAAAATTGATGCTGTTGAACTGTGGTGTTGGAGAAGACTCTTGAGAGTCCCTTGGACTGCAAGGAGATCCAACCAGTCCATCCTGAAGGAGATCTGTCCTGGGTGTTCATTGGAAGGACTGATGCTGAAGCTGAAACTCCAGTACTTTGGCCACCTCATGCGAAGAGCTGACTCATTGGAAAAGACCCTGATGCTGGGAGGGATTGGGGGCAGGAGGAGAAGGGGACGACAGAGGATGAGATGGTTGAATGGCATCACCGATTCGGTGGACATGAGTTTGGGTGGACTCTGGGAGTTGGTGATGAACAGGGAGACCTGGCGTGCTGTGATTCATGGGGTCGCAAAGAGTCGGACACGACTGAGTGACTGAACTGAAGGAGACAAAAGAGCTGTACACAGAAAATTATGTCACTGATGAAAGAAATCAAAGATGACATAAATAGATGGAGAGATATTCCATATTCCTGGGTAGGAAGAATCAATATTGTGAAAATGACCACGCTACCAAAGGCAATCTACAGATTAAGTGTGATCCCTATCAAATTACTAATGGCATTTTTCACAGAAATAGAACAAAAAATTTCACAATTCATATGGAAACACAAAAGACCCCGAATAGCCAAAGCAGTCTTGAGAAAGAAGAATGGAGCCGGAGGAATCAAGCTTCCTGACTTCAGTTTATACTACAAAGCTACAGTCATCAAGACAGTATGGTACTGGCACAACAACAGAATTATAGACCAATGGAACAAGATTGAAAGCCCAGAAATAAACCCATGCACCTATGGGTACCTCGTTTTTGACAAAGGAGGCAAGACTATACAATGGGGCAAAGACAGCCTCTTCAATAAATTGTGCTGGGAAAACTGGACAGCTACACATAAAAGAATGAAATTAGAACACTTCCTAACACCATTCATAAAGATAAACTCAAAATGGATTAAAGACCTAAATGTAAGACCAGAAACTATAAAACTCTTAGAGGAAAATATAGGCAGAACACTCGATGACATAAATCAAAGCAAGATATTCTATGATCCATCTCTTAGAGTAATGGGAAAAAAAAAACCCAAAAGTAGACAAGTGGTACCTGATTAAACTTAAAAGCTTTTGCATGGCAAAGGAAACTTGCACGACAAGGTGAAAAGACAACCCTCAGAATGGGAGAAAATAATAGCAAATGAAATAACTGACAAAGGATTAATTTCCAAAATATACAAGCAGCTCATATAACTCAATTCCAGAAAGCAAACAACCCAATCAAAAAGTGGGAAAAAAAACCATAACAGACATTTCTCCAAAGAAGACGTACAGATGGCTAACAAATACATGAAAAGATGCTCAACATCGCTCATTATTACAGAAATGCAAATCAAAACCACAGTGAGATATCATCTCACACTGGTCAGAATGGCCATCATCAAAAAATCTACAAACAGTAAATGCTGGAGAGGGTGTGGAGAAAAGGGAATGCTCTTGCACTGTTGGTGGGAATGTAAATTGGTACAGCCACTATGGAAGACAGTATGGAGATTCCTTAAAAAAATAGGAATAAAACTACCATATGACCCAGAAATCCCACTCTTAGGCATATACCCTGAGGAAACTAAAGTTGAAAAAAGCACATATAGCCCATTGTTCATTGTAGCACTATTTACAATAGCTAGAACATGGAAGCAACCTAGATGTCCATCGAGAGATGAATAGATAAAGAAGTTGTGGTACATATACACAATGGAATATTACTCAGCCATAAAAATCAATGCATTTGAATCAGTTCTGATGAGGTAGATGAACCTAGAACCTATTACACAGACTGAAGTGGTCAGAAAGAGATAAATATTCTAGTCTAACACATATATAAACGGAATCTTGAAAAACGGTACTGAAGAATTTATTTACAGGGCAGCAATGGAGAAACAGACATAGAGAATAGACTTATGGACATGGGGAGAGGGGAGGAGAGGGTGAGATGTATGGAAAGAGTAACATGGAAACTTACGTTACTGTATGTAAAATAGATAGCCAACAGGAATTTGCTGTATGGCTCAGGAAACTCAGACAGGGGCTCTGTATCTACCTAGAGGGGTGGGATGGGGAGGGAGATGAAGGGAGGTTCAAAAGGGAGGGGATATATGTATACCTATGGTTGATTCATGTTGAGGTTTGATAGAAAACAACAACATTCTGTAAAGCAATTTTACTTCAATTAAAAGAAAGAAAGAAAGAAAGAAAGGAGCAGCAATTACCCTGTGGTTTCTGGGGCCTGATAGGAGAATTTGAAGCAAGCAGGATCCTAGCTCCTGAAAGATGAGCATGGCTTGTGTTCTCCTCTCCCTCTAGTACTGACTGGGTTTTTGAGTTTCATTCATTTACAATTTTACTTAACTGATTGATTTTATTTGTTATATTTAGTATGTGTTTTTTTTTTTTTTTTTTACTAAATGTATTAAATTTCTAATTCACTAAAAGACAAGCAAAACTTCAAATTATTATTTTTTTACATTTTACTTTTAAATGACCACTAATAGTTTGATTGGGTATAGATAGTGTCAATAACTTTCTGAATGAAAGGGGGGGTAGTTATTGCTGATTTTGCCCTCCGGATACACTAGCAAGGAAAGTGTGTTTCACTCTGATAAGCCTCTGGTGATCAAAAATTGCTATTTCAAAGCAGAAAGAAATGCCAGCTAGTGGCTGCAGGTGGGGGATAAGTGTGGAAAGTGTGAAACATACTTTTATAATTTATTTAACTGTTTTAAAAATAGTTGTGTGATAATTCTGCAGGAGGTCCTGGTAGGGCAGGCATCTAATTGAAATAAAGGCAATCAGACACAGTGAAGCGTAGGGAGTACACAAGCATCCAGAGTTGAAAAGCTGGAGATATCCACTCTTTCATAAATGTGTGTGCACTCAGTCACGTCCGACTCTTTGTGACTCCATGAACTGTAGCTTGCCAGGCTCCTCCGTCCATGGAATTTCCCCGGCCAGAATACTGGAGTGGGTTCCCATTTCCTACTCCAGGAAATCTTCCCAACCCAGGGATCAAACTCAGCTCTCTTGCATCTCCTGTATAGGCAGGCAGATTCTTTATCACAGTGCCATTTGGGAAGTGTTCCTTTATAAATAGTGTGCCAAATAATACCTTAATAGTACATTAAAAATAATATGATTTTAAATATGTACAAAAATATTACAATTTCCCACATTCTTTTTTTTTTCTTCAGATTGGGCTTGTGAATCAGAAGTAGAAACATAAAAGTGCTCTGCTATAATCCCTGCTTTTAGGGGCTTACTGCCCCACCATGGGTGTGACAAAGTCACGGGACCTTCTATGTCCTCTTGGGAGAGACTGAAAAGAGTAGGGGCTGTTAAGGGAAAAGAATGGGGAACTACTTTAGATACACGGTGTCACTTAATATTTACAACACAATCTACCCCTTTTAGAATCTCTCTGGATTCCAAAGTTTGTTGCCGGCTCTAATATACAATACTTTCCTGTCCTCTTGGCCTTGTCTGATTGATGGTTCTGAACTACCACTTTGACCTCAGTCTTTGGTCCAACTGTTTAGCAAGTGTTTCCTTTCTAGCCACTTCCCTAGTTGCTCAGACAGTAAAGTGTCTGCCTACAATGTGGGAGACCTGGGTTCAATCCCTGGGTTGGGAAGATCTCCTGGAGAAGGGAATGGCAACCCACTCCAGTATTCTTGCCTGGAAAATCCCATGGATGGAGAAGCCTGGTAGGCTACAGTCCATGGGGTCGCAAAGCATCGGACACGACTGAGCGACTTCACTCACTTCACTCCTTTCTAGAATGATTCATTAGTTCCAGGCTCCACCTGGTGATCACCTGTATCTGCATTTCTACCAGAGCTGAACCACTCAGTTGCCTAAGCTTTATTTGCTATCCCAGCCTTGTCTCAGGTTTTCTGAGTCTGATTTTCATCCTCTTTTTATAAACTGCTATGTTAGCAGCACAAGTAGTCAGACAGTCAATTTAGTTGATCAGAAGAGCCCTGAAAATGGTATGGGAAATCAGACTAGAAAGATTATTGGGAATTGACTGCAGCCATGAAATTAAAAGACGCTTACTCCTTGGAAGGAAAGTTATGATCAACCTAGACAGCATATTAAAAAGCAGAGACATTACTTTGCCAACAAAGGTTCATCTAGTCAAGGCTATGGTTTTTCCAGTGATCATGTTTGGATGTGAGAGTTGGACTATAAAGAAAGCTGAGTGCAGAAGAATTGATGCTTTTGAACTGTGGTGTTGGAGAAGACTCTTGAGAGTCCCTTGGACTGCAAGGAGATCCAACCAGTCCATCCTAAAGGAGATCAGTCCTGAATATTCATTGGAAGGACTGATGCTGAAGCTGAAACTCCAGTACTTTGGCCACCTCATGCGAAGAGTTGACTCGTGAAAAGACCCTGATGCTGGGAGGGATTGGGGTCAGGGGGAGAAGGGGACGACAGAGGATGAGATGGCTGAATAACATCACTGACTTTATGGTCATGAGTTTGAGTAAACTCCGGGAGTTGGTAATGAACAGGGAGGCCTGGCGTGCTGCGATTCATGGGATCACAAAGAGTCGGACACAACTGAGCGACTAAACTGAACTGAACTGAAGGTGAGGAATCAGGCTAGAGGTGAGCTCTTAGCAAGGCCTTAAAGGATGAGGTGTGTCCGAGGTGCAATGACACCTTTGTAATGCTGGAGTGAAAGCAGCTGGTGACCCACAGAGAACAGTGTGGGGTGAGGTGGAAGTGCTTGGCAGAATGTGTCAAACTGCCCTTCATCTGAACGCTCCTTCTCATTTCCGAATATCTCTGTATATTTCCTGCTTCCAATTTTGGATACCTCCCAGGATGAGAGCTTTTGAACTTCCTTGTTCCCTTGCTTTCAGGGTCTTGAGAACGATTAGCAGCTTTTAATATACAAATCTGTTCTTCAGATAATAGCCTACATCCACCTTTGCTCATAAAATACTTAGTATTGACCCTGCATTCCTCTGGGTTTCATTTTTATTTAGTCCTATGTCAAATAAGATGAGTGAAAAGGTGGGGAAGAAGACCTTTTAGAAGAGAAGTCAAAGGCAATCTGATACAACATTTAAGGGATCTGGAGTCTTGGTGGATAAAATCAAACACAGAAAATAAAACCGACCTAAACTGTAAGATGTGAAACATGAAATACATTAGACTAGAGTCCTCCTACCAATGCAGGAGATGAGGGAGATGTGAGTTTGATCCCTGGGTTGGAAAGATCCCTTGGAGAAGGAAATGGCAACCCATTCCAGTGTTCTTGTATGAAGAATCCCATGGACAGAAAAGACTTGCAGGCTACAGTCCATGGGGTCGCAAAAGAGTTGGACATGACTTAGCGACTAAACAACAATTCGATTTTATCATGTAACATCTCTCCCTTTTAATATTGTGATTTAATTATCCACTAAATCCTATCCTTTGAATAGAGTACAATGTCCATGATTTAGCTGTGGAAGAACAATAATGTGGCACTCTCTAGAAGATTAATTTTCCCAAATGCTCAACACATGGACCCTGAAAGCCAGCTGCATATTTATTTTTCATGTTACATTTGCAGATGAAAGTTATATCTGGAATTAAAAAATATTTGGCAGATTCATAAGGATCTTTTTTAAGCTAAAATTCAACAGTGTCCTTTTAGCATTTAATGTCATGCTCACTATGTGTAGAGATGTGGGGATGGAAAATGTCTTTCTGGGGAAAACACTGATGCCTGGAAGGCTTCTGTCAACTTCCAATAAAAGCACTCTGAAAAACTGCACATCAGATGCTACGCAAATATGCTTCTGTTTAGCATACGTGATCAAGTACATTGTATCCTGTTATTTTGAAACACATCGGAAAATAATTTTAATATTCATTTTAGGAATTTTTACATGGATTCTTCTCATAAAAAGAAATGTCTCTGATGACCTTTTATAATTATTGTTTATTACAATAGCAGAGGCTCAGTTCTAGTCATTCCTAATCACATTGAGCTCTCCTTCAATCCCTAGTGCCTTGTATTACCTCGCTGATGCAGTTTGTCATTTTTAGCTTTCTTTACCTTTTTGCTTCCTCTCTCCTATTTGACTATGCACTCCTAAAAGACAGACTCCACATTCATTTCTCTCATCTCCTGTATAACATTTTGCTTAACATTGGTACTCAAGGGAAGGAATTATGTTGTGATACTATGCTTTTTCATTTGTTACTGTAACCTCCTTGAGGTCCTGTAGCAATATCTCATTCATAACTCCCAGCACCGGTTCAATTCTTTAGTCTTCAGAAGAACCCAATAAACAACTGTCCCATAAATCAATGGGAATTGTATGCAGATGCTACATTTTGTCTTACATGCCTGTTTTTCTTAGTGCTTTCAAGGAAAGAGATGCTGTGTTCAGACAGACCACAGGAATCACATGAAACAGTCCCACTGGTTCTCCAAGTCCAACAGAGGTAGCTGTATAATGTTGCCAACAGACCACAAAGCTCCAAAGAATGATCTGGGACAGGTGCAAAATTTATACGGAGACACAGGGGAAGATTCTAAAGAGTAATTATACTGTTTTCACATTCATGTGTGGGAGACAAATATGATATAAACAAGCTCATTAACATTCTTAACTACAACTATGAAAATTAATTTGAAATCTCTTCACCATTGGTATATAGGCAGATGGAAGAGATATACTTAAAGGCAATCTTCTTGTGATATTATGGGAAGTATATCAAGTGGGTTGGGTTTGCCAGCTGCCACACAGTTGAAACCACAGATGAATGTGAAAATTATACCAATGAATTGTTACTGATGACCTTTTATAAAATATAATTCACATAGGTAATACGGTAGAAAATTGCAGAAAAGATTGCAAAAAGAAGGACAAAAGTGAAAACTAATGGAGAAACCAGTAATAGAGAAGAGGCTGTTTGATAAAGAAGGCAATGTAATTTTGATTTCATGGTCTAATTAAACCTGTGAAAGGACCTTACTGACTTATTCCATAGATCACATAAATCTCTTCTGATTTGTGTGGAACTGTATCTTCAGGTCTGTGTTACAGGTAAAATTAGTAACTGTAACAGAGTTTCTGGTCATTACTGTTGATGTTAGGAAGATAAAACACATAATCCCATTTTGCATACATCGAGAGGCTAATTTTTTAAAAACAAGTAGGCAGCTTTTCAAAAATGAATAACAGAAGCAAGGCCTTTATATAAAGGCAAACTAAGTTTGGTATAAAAGGAAAGGGAATTTTTAGAAACACAGATGCATGACAAGAAGACAGCATAATATCATTCCAAGATTTCAACAGGAGATTATTTTACTTAATTTGTTTTGAAATCAGCCAAACTTGTTTCAGATTTGGGGGAGATGAAGGGCTGAATGAATTTTTAGAATCTCTTTTATAACTATCATATGGGCTTGTTGAGATCCTCACCCTATGAAAAAAGAGGATTTTAAAGTTCATTCTAAATTTTGACAAAGCTGTGTCTATATTATTCTTTCACACTTTTACATTTCTTTTTTTTTTATTGGAGGATAATTGCTCTCATATCTATATTCTTGAGCAATTATTTTGATATGAAATGGCAAAGGAGAGTAAGTAATTAAGAAATGAGTGTGGTTTCAAGCTACTGGTGCTCAAGTGCTGGCATCCACCATGACATCTGGTTGTAGTGAATGGGTCAGGGCCAGACCTTGGGTGGAGAGCTACAGTAGGGTGAAGTAAAAGAGAGGGGGGGAAGTAATTTTGACTCCATTTGCCATCTCAGTGTTATTGTGTCATGACATCTAAATTCTGATCTGGAGTTATTTTGTGATAAACTTCTTTCACTTTATTCTCTGTTTTTTCCACTTCTTATAAAATATATGACAAAAAGCATGAGTCCTATTTTTGATCTCTGAGGCTTAATAATGATGAGCTACTAATTCAGTTCATTCTGCATGTTATTCCTACTTTCATTACTTACTCAGAGGGCCAGGAATCGTTGAGAATTCAGCCCTATCTTCCTTTTTCAGCCAGATAGGGATGGGTCTGTGAAATCCATTTTTTGACAATATTTTCAGGTGATTCTGACAGTCAGCTAGGATTTTAAATCCTTAAATGTGTCATTTGCTTCCCACCCCTTCCCACCTCAGGGAGGAAGTTGAGTAATCTTTTCTTTGAGATTAATTGATCTCAATAATTGTATCATTAATGTATTACACCTTCTTATATTTGCATTTCAAGATATGTTTCAATGTTTTAAAACAGAGCATCAATTCTCTTTGGAGATTCCACCTCTTCCAGAATTTTCTGAGAATCAAGATATTTCTGGGGGGTGGTTTACTTAGTCCAAAAGGTTCTATCCACTTCCCAAGGCCAGCTGGACAGAATACCAAATGGTGGAATATGTTCACTACTGCATGTGCTTCCGGTATTCACAGTATTAATGGATGCTTGCAGTCATGACCTTGGTGGGGAGATCCTTGCCTATACCCAAGCTTCACAGTTAGGCTTTCTGATCAGAACTCTCTTGATTTAATACTCACATGCTTAAGAAACAACACCACTTCTGAGATCTTCTAGATTAATGTTTCTGTGAGTGTGGGTGTATGTGTTTGCCTTCATGCACCAGATATAATCCTCTCTCAAAAATCTGTAGATTCTCATGATAAGCTATCACCTCAGCCCAGACTACCCTTTCCTTATGGTAAGATGGTGTCCTTTCTGGTTAGCAAAGTAGGTCTCAAATGTTAACTTGCATTAAAGTCACCTTGAGAATTTATTAAAACACAGATGGCTGGGCCTCCACCTCCCAGTTCTTTACTCAATACATTTATGGATTGAGTTTTGTCTCCCCAAAATTTATATGTTGAAGCCCTAACCCTAGTACCTTAGAACATGACTTATATTTAGAGACAGGGCCTTTAAAAAGGCAATTAAGTTTAATGAGGGACTTCCCTGGTGGTCCAGTGGCTAAGATTCTGTGCTCCCAATGCCAGGGGCACGTATTTGATCCCTAGTCAGGGGACTAGAATGTCACAACTGAGTTTGCATGCTGCAGCTAAGACCCAGTGCTGCCAAATAAATAAATACTTTTTAAAAAAGTTTAAATGAGGTCAAAAGGGTGGGATCCTAATCCAACATGACTAATTTTCCTTATAAAAAGAGGAAGAGACTGCAGGGTTGCCCACACACAGGGGAAAGGCCACAGGAGGACACAGCAGGAAGTCGGCCATCTGCAAACCAGAGAGACAGAGAGAGAGAGAGACCTCAGGAGAAACCAGATCTGTGGGTACCTTGACCTTAGACTTCTAAGTCTCCAGGACTGCAAGTCGACAAATTTCTTATGTTCAAGCCACTCAGTCTATGTTGTTTTGTCATGGCGGCCCTCGCTGACTAACACAGTAAGTTTGGGCTGGGCTCAAGAATTTGCCTTTCTAACAAGTTCCCAGATGCTGCTGATGCGGCTGGTCTGAGAACCACATTTTCTGAGCTGGCAAATCTTTGGCTTGTCTCGAAAACTAAAATTAACTATTAATGTGAAGATGGTACTTCCTATTTGAGTCAAATTATGTGATGTAAGCTTTTTTCCCCTCTCTCCTCTTTATTTCTGGGGTGCTCAGTTTCTCTCCAAAATCCTAACTCTGAACTGAGAACAAAAGGGAAATGTATTAATTTAAAAAGAGAGAAGAAAAACTGAGAATGGATCCCTGATTTAGAGTGGTACAACGGTACAGCAGGGATCCAGGAGAACATCAGATTGGGAGTCTGAAAATTTGGACTGTGTCTTGATTCAGTCCCTAGAGGGACTAGGATGCACTTAAGTCTGAAGGTTCCTATGTGTATACAGATGGCATTGGATTAGATGGTCTTTAAGGTTCCACACTGTTCCAGTGTATCATAATTTATCCAACAAATGTTAATAAAATCCTGAGGAATGGTGATGAAAAGTACTCAACAATTTCAACCCTTTCCTCTTTCCCCAACCACTGAATGACCAATCATAGTAGTAAGAATCTAAAAAATATTGAGATCTCCTAAGGGGCACTTCCTCTTCCCCACTGGGCTTCCAAACTTGTTAAGAAATAAGTGAGAGAAACAGAGGGGTAAGTGTCATCCTGATTAATAGTAGAGGCCATGTTAGAAGACATGGCTTTAAGTCTTATTCACCAGTCATGACAACGCTGAGCTGGGCCAAGCCTCCCGTGTAACACTGAAGGCATGGGAGAGCACAACACACTTTTGTTCTCCAGAACTTTGGTGGCCATGCTTGCTCCTTGAAGCTCAGTGTAAAGGGTTATCCTTTCCAGATTTACTAATCAGAAGTCTTTCCCCAGAGGCAGAGCAAATGGAACATGTAGAGAGGCAGTGAAGGTCTTTGGACCTGAAAAAACGCTCAGTAGCAAGGAGATAAGTTTTGTCTCCTACAGTTCTCACCATCCCATGAAGCTGATGAGGTTTGCAAGGTGAACCACTTAGCTAGGGTCACGCATCTAGGAAGATGCATAGTTGGGCCTGCAGCCCAGTTCTGATTGCCTCTGATTATTAGCATCCTTAACGTCTCTGCCAAAGCTTTAGTTGTAGACATGAAACCTGGTGATGTGTATGCAAATATCACACTGATACATACAGAAGCTAAGCCCAGTCTAAGAGCCTGGACATTTCAACTGTGATAGTCAACCATCACAGCAGTCATTTTCCTTGGGTATATCTTCACTTAGTTTTAAGGGAAGAAAAACATTCCCTGAACTTCCCCTCCATTCAGTCCTTGCAAGGCCTGCAGATGATTCAGGTTTAGCTGGTATATTCCTGCTATCCAAGAGCTCTAATGCTCTTTGGGTTTTCACAAACACAAGACTAGGTTATTTATTAAAACTGGGCTAAACAAGCATAGAAGCACATTATTTCTCAACATTCACATTTATTCTTCTTTCTAGTTATAGTCCTTAGAGTTTGGGAAGGAACTACTTCCCTTTAAATCTTTCCAGAACTTTTGAGTTTGGAAATTAGATGGAGAAAGAAGCTTAAGAAAGTGAAATTCTTATTCGATTCACATTCACACATACACGAAAAAATGCTAGTAACAACAGATGCCCCTCCTTACAGGAACAGATTTACCCTAAATCTGGATACAATGAACTCATTTTATTTCTTTAGAAAAGCAGATCCTTGGCCAGATTTGGTAGAATATTTCTCTCTTGGTGAGTTAACAAAATTATTTCAGCCTATAGTTTAATTATGCAAAATGATGGAAAATGAATTCTTCATCACTTTTAAGGTATTATTTATATAATATTCTCTAGTTCCAGCACAAAGTTGACATAAGAACTCCCATTCATTTAGGTATTCCTTAATTGATCTTGGCTTGGTTCTCTTAAGAAAAAAAAGTAATGTTTTAATATTTATATCATCAAGCATTCAGAGAATTCTAGGTTTCAAGACATTCACAGATTATTACAGTATGCATTACTGTTAGGTTAATTAGCTTATTGATAATACAGTAGATGATGATAGATTTTTACTTTTTCTCTGACTATATACCTGTCATTTATGTTGCTAGACATTTTTTACAGGTATGAAATGTTGTAAGAATTAGATAAATGAGGAAAAATATATTATTAGATAGCAAAAACTTGATCTTTAATATATTCACACATCTAATTTGTTCCCATTAAGTGAACTTCAGGTATAATTTTTCAGAGAAGTTTTGCAAATAATTGGCATTATCCATTTTATTCTATGAAAAAGTGAAAGTGTTAGTCTCTCAGTAGTGTCAGACTCTGCACCCTATGGACTTTAATCTGCCTGTCTCCTCTGTCCATGGATTTCTCCAGGCAAGAATACAGGAGTGGGTAGCCACTCCATTCTCCAAGGGATCTTCCCAACCCAGCGATTGAACCTCCATCTCCTATATTGCAGGCAGATTCTTTACTGTCTGAGCCACCGGGGAAGCCCCACTCAATTCTATACACTATGCTAATTTGCTTCAGCTTTAAATCATACAACTTAAAAGGGCAATAGTTTATATAAGGGTTTTAGCAAGTACTGGGTTATTGGATTATCAGTTGTACTATTTTTTATTTCTCCCCCAGTCATTGCTAATTCTTCCCTCTTGCTGGGGAAGTCAGTTTAGGTGTTCCTTTCCATCCTTCCCTTTCTCCTTCTTCTCTTCCTTCCTTCCTTTCATCTTTCCTTTTTTCTTTTCCAACACTTTAATTTTTAAAAAAATTTCTCTATCATTTTCTTACTGATGTACCAGTTTTCACATACCATTGTTAGCCTTAACAATTATATCTTAACTGAATAAAGTCAGTTTTCTATTTAAACCTGCTTGCTTGGTGTTTGAATATACTTTTCTTGTTATTAGACGTCAACTGTCACAGAAACGGATTCATTCTGATGAAATTAGCACATTTACCCTTGCTGATTCTCTGCTTGGAATGCTCTCCTCAGAGCTCCCCATGGCGGCCTCCTTATCTTCAGGTTCCTGCTCAAACATCACCCAGTATGACCATCCCCAACTGCTATTTAAAGTAGCTCCTCTGCTTTCTGGTCACTCTCTATTCTCGTGCAAACCCAGGTTTGCCCTCAGATCCCATCTTTGTCCATTTCCCACTGGACTGTGGGACACTAGGACTGGCTATGAAAGAAGTGAAAGTGAAGTCTCTCAGTCGTGTCCGACTCTTGCGACCCCATGGACCGTAGCCCACCACGCTCCTCCGTCCATGGGTGTTTCCAGGCAAGAGTACTGGAGTGGGTTGCCTTTGCCTCCTCCAGAGGGTCTTCCCGACCCAGGGATCAAACCCGGGTCTCCCGCATTGTAGGCAGATGCTTTACCATCTCAGCCACCGGGGAAGTCCTGGGACTGGCTATGGCAGGGCTATATTTTCCAGTCTGGCCTGTCAGCGGGCTTCCTGTTGCATTTGGCCAGTGAGTGGCGCTGATGCAGAGACGGAATCCCTCCGCCCCCCTCTGGCTGGAGTGTGTCTCCATGTCTCCAAGCAGCGCCTATTTTTCTCTCTGTGGCTCCAGGTCACTCCAGGCACACTGTAGTTTCAGCTTCATCCAGATGACCCCAGTCCTTAGAATCTGGTTAGCACCACCTCCCTCCTTCATTCTTCCCGTCTAGGAGTGGTAATGACAAGTGCTCTCTTGCTAATCTCTGGAAAGTATGTCCTATTTGATGCTTCAGCTCTATCAGTAATTTATTACCTTTGTTTTAGAGTATTTCCTTGATTGTATGCTAATTTATTCTTAGTGCTTTATTTTCTTAGAAGTCCTTATCAGTGTCTGCAATTAGTCTTGTTACTCTGTGCTGTCTGTACTTCACCGCACTGTTACTGGTTTACGTTAACAGAATGTAAAAGCCAAGCGGACAGACACTTTGTCTTGTTTATCACTGTCCTCTCAGTAGCCAGCACAGTACCAGGCATATTGTTGTTGCCAGATGAACATTTACTGAATAAAATAAGTCTGGATGAATTTCTGCGGATCTCAAATACAGCTCGAGTGACGGCACACATAGCGTTCTCATACTCTGAGTTTTTCAAACACCAGACCTCACGGAAAGACCCTTATTTTTTTCCCAATCCACGGGAAATACAGGTATTTAAATTTGTTTGAGAGGAGGGTGAGAAAAAGAATTTTAATTCTATGAGATTCAGAGTTCTATGCTGGATCAAGACTTTTATAAATCCAAATGGATTATTCCTAAAACACTGTGGTGTCCCCATTCTTGACAAAATGGTCTTTCATATATGGAAGCATATATCTTTTTGAATCACAGTGCTAATAAGGTCCAATTGTTTGCTTGATTTGACAATACTGTGAATCCCTTTGGTTTGGCTGGTATTAACAAAGACATAAGGAATTTCTTACTTTGCAGACAAAATTGGCATATCACTTTTTGCTCTAAGCAATATCCTAATGAATATTAGACAGACTTTATTCTGTTGATGATCTCAATTTTAATGATTCTACTACTAAAGGTGTTTTCGGTTTGGTAAAGACAATGCTGCTTTTGGACACTTGCATAAATTTGTGTGGAATAATCAAGACATAAACATATTAAAACTAAAATTTACTGTTTGATTAGTAGTTGTAGAAAATCAAGTCTTGCCATACTATATTTATTTATTTGTTTATTTATGGATCTATCTATTCACCTATCTAGTCATCCATTAGTAAACATTTCTGCCCTATTCTCCAATTCAGAAAATAGTTCTAAATGTACTTACAGCAATACATATCCTATACAGGATAAAGAGAACAAATGAATGATTATGACAAGAAGAACAGAAGTAAATAGTGAATAGTAAGGGAAATGGAATGCAAATGTAATATACAAAACCACACCATAAATTCTTAATAGTTCCTAGAGGTAGGTTAGTTTTGAGTTTTTAGATTCTGAGTTTTCTAACAACCAAAACAAAGAAACAATGTGATAATTCACAAGTTCACCAGTGTCTATAGACCTAACATATGAAAAATTATTTAAGCGAATTCAAGGCTTGCATGGTATTGAAATCTGAAAGGCTTTTCCAGTGGATTCTTATAAGTGGGACACTGTAAATCCTTAAAAAGAAGAACCAACATTGGTTTGTAAAGAAATCACATGGAATATCTGAGACATGATTTCAAATATGGTGGGACGTCAGAAATGGGTAGATATGGAGCTTGTCATTGTGCCAGCACAGAGGGGCTGAGGACACATCCCAGAGAGGGAGAAAGTGTTGCTATGTACTGTCTAGTGAAGCTCTCTAATTTGATAGGTAAGGCCTCTGGTTTCAGAACAGATTAACAGCTTTCTAAAAGACTTGCAAGGTGTATGAAATTCAGAACTTTGGATTCTAATCAATGTCTCTGACTCCATACTCAATGTTTTTCCAGCTAAGTGAAAAATGCAAACTGCTTTTATTTCCACAGTTCCATAAATCAGTGGTAGTTGGAGAAAGGCAGGACATAGGCATAGTCAGGCTGTGAGTCATAAAATTGATAGGAAGTGAGGAGTTTGGATGCATAGGAGTTAAAAAGCAGGAGTTTGAAAGTTAGTGTGGTAGTGGAGGAAAGAAAATGGAGGTTGAATCAAACAGAACTGGTATAAATTCTATCTCTGCCATCTACTGGATGTGTGAACTAGACAAGTTATTTATCATTTTAGAGATCTCATTTTCTTATCTATGAGATAGGAATAATGCTACCCACACTGGAGGATTATTTCAAAAATGCAATAATGAGTGTATCTCAACTTCAGTTCAGTTCAGTCACTCAGTCGTGTCCAACTCTTTGCAACCCCATGGACTGCAGCACACCAGGCCTCCTTGTCTATCACCAACTCCCGGAGTTTACTCAAACTCATGGTCATTGAGTTGGTGATGCCATCCAACCATCTAACCCTCTGTTGGCCCCTTCTCCTCCCTCCCTCAATCTTTCCCAGCATCAGGGTTTTTTTTTTTTTTTTTCCAAATGAGTCAGTTCTTCACATCAGGTGGCCAACATATTGGAATTTCAGCTTCAGCATCAGTCCTTCCAATGAATATTCAGGACTGATTTCCTTTAGGATGGACTGGGTGGATCTCCTTGCAGTCCAAGGGACTCTTAAGAGTCTTCTTCAACACCACAGTTCAATAGCATCAATTCTTTGGTGCTCAGCTTTCTTTATAGTCCAACTCTCACATCCATACATGACCACTGGAAAAACCATAGCCTTGACTAGATGGACCTTTGTTGGCAAAGTAATGTCTCAGCTTTTTAATATGCTGTCTAGGTTGGTCATAACTTTTCTTCCAAGGAGCAAGCGTCTTTTTATTTTATGGCTGCAGTTACCATCTGCAGTGATTTTGGATCCCCCCAAAATAAAAAGTCTGTCACTGTTTCCATTGTTTCCCCATTTATTTTCCATGAAGTGATGAGACCAGATGCCATGATCTTAGTTTTCTGAATGTTGAGTTTTAAGCCAACTTTTTCACTCCCCTCTTTCACTTTCATCAAGAGGCTCTTTAGTTCTTTGCTTTCTGCCATAAGGGCAGTGTCATCTGCATATCTGAGGTTATTGATATTTCTCCTGGCAATCTTGGCAGACAGTAAATTCCTTGTAATGTTAGTCTTTACTGTAATTTATGATTATTATCAGGCCAAAGAAATAATTAAGGAAGTAAAAAGTTCAGTGAATATATAGAATTTGAAGATCAGGACAGGCAAGAAGTAAAAGAACAGTTTGGATACCAAAAGTCAAAACCAATAAAGGACAAATCCAAATTTAAGATCAAAAAGCCACGGGGACAGAAAGCAGCAGAGCCAGGTAGTCAGGGCAACACATTCTAATAACCAGGATGGGAAAAGCTGGATTTGATGTACCATTAGGTTTGATTCAGGAATTTTCCATTTGCTTCCATCTGGCACAGGAGACTGTCCCAGCACTTAACCCACGGGGGCAGGAGTGATGTTCATTAAAGTGAAAATGAGAGCAGATCCTTACCCAATGGCACAAAGTGTGCTATTGAAAATCTCATCAAAGGAGACACCTACTTCCCAAATGCTAATTTCAGTGCTTACACATCTGAACTCAACCAGGGAAGTTTGTGGCACACAGTTCGACCCTTGGGGTACCACATGCTGTGCTAAAGTCCAACTGTTCATAAAATCTCAGGTAAAGAAAACAGTGACCAAGAAGAAAGCACAAATCAAGCACTGTGCTCTATCACTCATCATTTAAATATTAGATTGATTTTGTAGGTGCCATGAACAATATCAAGAATTTTGATTACCTTTTAAGTAGAAAAAAAATCTTCATATTGTTCCCCAAATTTGTTAAAGTTTATTTAGCATTGCTATTTCTATTCTTGAGATGAAGAAAAACAGAGATATATATAGAAACAAAAAACTTTATGACTAAGTGCTATAATATCAAGTGCCAAAATTTCTAGTTTGTCAACCAGAACTTCTACAATTATACTTCCCTCACCTCCCTTCAGATTTTTTACTTCCTTTCTCATAAATGAGACATTCTAATCTAACACACTATTCTAGAATTATGCCTTGCATTCTCCACTGTTTCCGTATTTGCTCACATTTTCCATACAACCCGTGGGGATATAGTTAGTTGTTCCCTCCACTTTGGCATATTGAAACTCTAGTTATCTAAATTTCTTTTCCTCTGTGGACTTTTCTCAAGTCTCTCCAAATTAATTAATTGTACTTTCTTTACACTTCACTTTTGGTCACTGAGTAAAGGTTTGTAAGCATCCATTCCTCACTCCCTGCTTTCACTGTGCTAAGCATTTATGCAAAGTTCTAACAGTGAGAAAAAGGAAAAACAAACAAACAGGAAGAACCATTCCTGCCTTCCTCTAACTTATAGTTAGAGGCAGAGTAAGTGGCAGAGACAAATATTAAACAAATTAATATGAGACAATATAATTGCATATTATGGCAAGTGTTATGAAGGAAAACCAAATCATACCAGTGGGAGAGCCTTTCTGAAGTAACATTTAAGCTGAAAACTGAAGAATGAGTATCTTTTTACTGCAGTCATTTACATACTTGGGTTTTCCCCCTGCTAGATCTAAGTTCCTATATGCATATTCATTTTTATCTCCTCTATAAGATCCTACACAGGACCTTGCCTGTTGGCTGCCTCAACAAATGTTGCATGCATTGAATGCCCATGTAGTAGAAATCCAACTTGATAAATTCATCTTGGCTCTGAATAAATGTTTTAAGATTTCTCTTGAACCAGATACTTTGGACTGAGTACTTGGCGGTTCAGGAGGTACTGGAATGGGGGAAAGGGAAAAGGAAAGTTTGCAGCTAGCCAGGTCTTTGCCACAAGATGAAGCTGAGGAGATATACACACCACGTCTACTCATATTAATTTTCGATCCCTTCTTGGGAGGACATTCCATGGGTAATCTTCATCTTTGCAAAAGATTAGGGGATTCAGTTATGAAATTAGGGAAGATCAATTTGAAATTCAAAACATGGAGACTGTTGTTAACTAGAACACATTTAATATTTCTATTTTTTAAGTGGGAATCTCTTTAATTTATGTGGGGTTTTAGTAGTATTGCCACTGTGATAAGCATATAAATCACATGCTATCTAGCCATCGTCACCAAAATTGATTTTCCAGTTGGATACCTCTACATGTCCAGCTTCCTCTGGCAAGAGAATAAGATTGATTTCAAATTAGAGTTGGTAAGTCCTAAGGCATTGATTTTGGAGATGACTGAACAGAGAGATGTGAAGTAGTTTGGCTACAACACTAACTTTTCATTGATTTCTAGGGTGGATTCAACTGGTCTGGCTCATTTGTCTTTACTTCAACTTCAATTTGACTTTTAGGATAACACATCCAGTGCTCCTCTTCTGCGACTGATGAAAAAACCCAAACAAGCAATCTGGGGAAAGAGTGAATCTATAGTTACAGCAGGAGGCCATTTGTCACATAGGACATGTAAGATAGTGAGTTCACCTGGAGAAGAGCCCAGGCCTCTCTTGCCCAAAGCAAATCACACCTTCATGGTCCTCTAGGCAGGGCAGGCATCAGGGTATGTTTGGAAGATTAGTAATTATTATTTTTAAGTAATTTAATATGAGAATATGATAGTGTTAGAACTAAGTAAGAGAACTTTAAGAAAGAAGAATGTTACTAAAATAGATGTGGTTTCAGAGTGGCAGCATTTCTGCTATATCTAGGACTGGAAAATAAATATTTATCCATACTAGGAGACATACTTAATGATTTGTATGGACTGAATAGAAAATTAGCATTGTTTTCTATTATTCTTTATATTAAAAAACATAACTGGGTAGTCTATTGTTGCAACACATTGTGATCTTTCTTAAGACATTTTCCAATTAATGGTATTGCTTGCTTAGGTGTGAGCTCCACAATTTAAACAGCAGTCTGTGTTCAGAGATGTATATCATGCTGTGTCACTTTATCAGAAGAGCAATCTGCCATTTTTGACAGTCAGTGACAAGTGGCTGAATCAGTGATACCTTAAAAAAGAACTCATTATCAGCCTAGTGAACAAAACATGCCTTATAAAATAGTGCAGGATTTTAATTTTCAATGTCAGTGATTTTTGTCTGCATAGGCGTGATGGATTGGGGATCAGCTAAAGCAATTTCAAATATTTCATATCAGGAGATTAGCAAATTTAGACAGTCAAGGATACCCTCCATTCTTCTTGGGATTAGGACACGTTCTTCATGGGATAAAAACACAGGTGTTCTTTTCTTAAGAGTAGTGCTACTTTGAAGAGATATTAAGAAAAAAATTAAGACGGTCTATGACCGAGAAGTCATCTTTTGAGGAACAAGGGAGCATTAGTAGCCATGAAGACATCATTTATAAATATCATCAGCAGACTTCATTTGCAAATTAAGGATGAATGAAACATGGGCTATGCTGTACGGTCTTCATTAATTCTGAAAGGTTCTTCATGGTTCTGTGTCACTGCACTCAATTTCATATCCTGTGAGAAGTCAGCAAATGGAAAAAACAAAACAAAACCAAACCAGAATGGGAAGAGGTTAGAAGAACAGCATCCTGCTAGTTGACCTAAGGACATTTTTAGACAAACAGTCCTAATCACTGACGGCCTGTGGCAGATTATTTACACATCTCTAGGGTTGGTTATTATATGAATGCCTCTAGTTATTTCAGCTATGGAAAGGTGACACTGTGATGGTGTCAGGGTGAAACCTCATTTGAGAGAATCCCACATTCCACAGTGACTAATGACTGGAAATTCAGATTTGATGAGGAAAGAGAGAGAAGTGAGCACAATGAAATAGCACTGACACCAGAATACTTGTCATTTTTCAGAAGAACATTTGAAGTTGAGCACTTACATTTAACCCCCTACAGGCATGTCTAGGTCTCTGTTATGGGATATTCCATCTGGCCATATGCTGTTTATAGGCCTCTAACATGTCCGTCAGAAAGTATTTTCACTTATAGTGAGTGGAAAAGATTTTAGAAATACTGTGAGAATTTTTATGTTAAGTTTCTGGCTTTTTATAGAAGACGCAAAAAGGAAAAAATAAATGAGGCGAATCTATTCTTTCTGTCATCTCCCACCAAAATGCCTTCTCCTAATATTGGTACATGTCAGTGTCGGCTGCTAAGCAGTGGGAGGCAGTGATTGTTTATTAGGCTTTGGCATTATAGTGGCTTGTGTTTAAAACTCAACTTTTCCACTTGTGTGGAATCCATTAAAAGTTTAATATGGAGAGTTATAAATATTATTACGGCTCAAGTGAGGAATCTAGGCAGCATTTGTTACCTTTCTGCTTATACACTTTTCAAATCTGCTTGGTTACCAAATCCTGACCAACTGATCTCATAAGTATTTTCCAGTAATCATATCCTAACCAGCAATATTGCCACAGCCTCTGCGACCGCCATGGGCCTTTATCACTGCTTGCTCAGGTTCCCGAGATAACGTCTTTTTTGGACTCCTGCCTCCTGCCTGATTCCCTTATAATTCTTTCTCCAAATTACTGAAAAAATATAATTTTATAAAACTCAAATCTATTCACATCATAACATGTATTAGAAGGCTTTAGTGGTTTTAACTTCCAGCATAAAGTTTAAACTCATAAAATTGTACCCAAGACTCTGCCCTTCCTCTCTGACAAGACACTTATGGATCCCCCGTGGACCAGTTAGATGGAAACATTCATTATTTTCCTCTCTTTGTTGTTGTTTAGTTGCTAAGTCATGCCCGACTCTTTTTGACCATATGGATTATAGCCCACCAGGTTCCTCTGTCCATGGGATTTTCCTTTTCCAGGGGATTTTCCTGAGCCAGGGATCGAACCTGTGTCTCCTGCATTGGCAGGCGGGAGTGGCCTGGGAGGCCCTTTCCACACCTAGAGGCCTAGAATTTACCTTCTGCTGACCTCTTCACTCGTAACCCTGCATCCTTCTCTTTACCCACACTACCCCCACAACACCCACACACGTATTTGCACACACTAACTCTTACTGGTCCTGACCCTGCCACTGAAATGGAGGTTTCTCTGGGAAACCTTCCTTTACTCACCATAATGAATTTGGTTTACCTTCCTCAAGTCTCAGTAACACAAGCCCACACATCTTTCTGAGCACCTAGACTCTATTTTTAAAATACTGTGAGTTTTTTCAGGGCTGACTTTATCATTGCAGCATAGCACACTCAAGGCAGTGATTGCTTCTTATTTATTTTTAGATCCCTTGTAAAAGGAATCACAATACCGTGAGCAACACAATAAATAAGCTATAAAGGATTGTTGAAAGGATGAAGGTTTAAGGCTTAAGTGTTACTAATTCTAGAAGTATTTGTAGTGTGAATGAAATCAAGGACTTCCATGAAAGAAATGAGTCTCAAATTGTGGAATTTCAGGCTGAGGCCAGCTGATGAATGAGGCATGTGTGTCTGCATGTGGACATGTGCTGGGCTGTGTCACTGTGTGTGTTAAGGGTTGCAGTAGGAATGTGGGGAGCAGGGATGTAGGCAATAGGGGCATTGTGAAATGCTTTGAATAATGTCAGGTAGTTGGCTATTCTATCAGTTAGGTATATGACTAATATAACTAATATGACTATTAGTCATAGTGACTTAAACACATTAGGACTTATTTTTCTTTTGTAATTAGAAGTTTGGAGGTAGGTAGCTGCTGGTTCACTGGCTCAAAAACATCAGAACAGAAGTCTCTACGATTCTTACTCTTTTTCTTAAGGTCCCAAAGTGGGTTGGGGTTTGGGTGAAATTTTCCCCAGAGATGTACAAGTTTGCCAGCACCTTCTTTCTGCCACCCCCCCCCCCCAACCCTTCCCTTTTTCTTCATCTACTCTGGTGAGACTTTAATTAGGGATTTTCTTGTAAGGGTGCATATGAACTAAAACTGGAAAAATGTCAGATACTAGCTCAGCTCTAGCGATCAGAACTAATCTTTATTTTTTCTTTTCCTATTTGAATAAGTGGTTCCATGGCTAAAAACAAATTTCAAGGTCATACATCAAAAGCCATGGATCAACTAAATGCCCTTCAGGGAACTGTACAAAAATTGCCATTCTTTCAGTTGAGATTCAAGCTGTTGTGTATTTTGTTAAGGTTTATTCCTTAAATTTAAATTCTTTTTTCTTGCCTCATAAATCACAAGGATATAAGTCTTATTTTAACATCTGACATTTCAGAGCATTTTTGTTATAGATGATTCTGTTGACTTTTAATGTCTACAGTTAGTGGCTCAGTCATGTCCAACTCTCTGAGACCCCATGGACTGTAGCCCTCCAGACTCCATGGAATTCTCCAGGCAAGAATACTGGTGTGGGTAACCACTTCCTTCTCCAGAGGATTTTCCTGACCCAGGGATCGAACCTGGGTGTCCTGCATCTCAGGCAGATTCTTTACCATTTGAGACACTAGGGAAGCCCTTTAATGTCTACAGCTTTTTTATATGATTTTTCCTGTGCAAAATAACTCCAATCAGTTAACTGGAATTTGTTCATCATAAACCATCCTGAAATGATACTCTTATAGATATATCTTAAGGCAATTTCAAGTCTATAATATGCTCAATAAATGCTTTTAATATAGGTGAGGCAGTCTGTGACTCTGTGATTGGTCATAGTTATATTTCCAAGTGTGGGACCTCTACTTTTCACTTTAGAGACATAAATTTAAGAGATGTTTGTACATAAAAGGTTTTTGCTTCTTTGCTATATGTTCACTTTTAGGGAAGCCTTAGCTGTAAATTCAGTACTGTCCTTATACCATAAAGCCAGGAGAGAATTCTTTATATTTCTTTTGCAATATTCTGTTATTTTATTTCTTATCTTCTTTCCCTGTTTCCTTCATTTTTCTTTCCTTTTCTCTATTTTGCAGCAGATTTTTCTCAGTTCACTAAAGACTCTCCAAGAAAAATTATGGTCTTTATTTAAATAGCAAAGGGCTAGGTGTTAGACTATGGCTAGTGTTATTCAAAATTTAAAAGCCATTACCTAAAAACATTATTTCAGAAAAAAATGAAGCATTTTTTAAAAGGCTACATTTGTGGTTCCATCATGAAAGATGTGATAATGTGTTACTAAAATTCTAGTAAAAGAGAATATTCAGATTATATAACTTTTCAGTGTGTATGCAAATATGTGTAGTCTTATTGCTTGCTGTTCCAACAAATTGCAGTCATTCAAAATGAAATGTAGTAGGCTTCTTTAGAGGATTTGTGGAAATAATTTTCAAATCTGTATTTGTGAAGGATGAACTTTTCAAATCTAAATATGGGAGACAGAACTTGGAAATATTTTTGTAGACATTTGGACTGATCTTCCACAACAGGAGAGAAATAAAATTAACTTATTCAGATTGTGCTTATGTTTAAGATAAGAGGAATGAAAGTGGTTTCTGCTATTAGATCCAGCGTTAAAGTGCAACCACAAGAGGAGAAACAGTTTCAGAATGTTCTGTGAAAGTGGCAAAAATGAAATGAAAATCTAAATGTGTGATGAAAAGTGAGCTATCTCTCAAGGGCAGGATTTTCAAAAGGGACTTACCCTAAAATCTCTTCAGACGTTCAATCTGTAGGATGAACATTTAATCTTTTCTGCTCAGCTTTGAAATTATACTCATTTAAATCTGCCTTGTGCCATTTTAGAAAGATCTATACATTTGAGAAGGTATCTGAGTAATTTCTCAAATTAATGCCAAAGGCAAGAGACAAAGTCTTTGAATGTATCTTACTGGGACAAAATCAGAAGGTTTGGGGTCGCAAGTTCAGAGACACAGGGAAATACATAAGCACCAACCAATTCATGTATTCTGCTTATGGACTGTTTGAGGGATAATTTAGCTTCTGCTATTATTCTATGGAACAATCAAGTAACTGCTATGTATGTATTTTTAAATGACTTAATTCAGATTCCACATATTGACTATGAAAGATTCTCTCCCTGACTTGTTTAGATGTGTGATTTTTCAGAACTCTTTCTAGCAACCTTGTGATATGCTTGGATTTTCCACAAAGTATGAAGGAGGATGGAGCGAGAATGTCCAAGGAGGAGGAGAGGTGAGAATTAAAGTAGCACACTGCCTATCAAGCAAATTATATTGACATCTATGTGGAAACTATTTGCCATTATCCTTTAAAATAGCCTAGAATTGTCTCTCAACTTAGTGCTCTATAGTTCTACTCTGTCTTGGAAATAGAAAATGCGTGTAGAAAATTATATATGTATAACTGCCTTCAAATTAACATGGGAGAGATATTTTAAAACTATTGTTTTTAAAATGGATTTTTTTTCTCCTTCCTAACGTGAAAAAAGTTCATAAATCTATAAGCTATTCAGCTAGATGTCTCTGTGATTCTTTCCTGAACTTAGGTCACCCAACTAAGCATATTGTTTGAGATCTGTTTTTAACATGGTACCTCTTAACCTCCTTTTTTTCTGGATTTTACTCACTGTATCTTTGCTGTTGTTATTGTTTAGTCACTAAGTTGTGCCAGCTCTTTTGTGACTCCATGGTCTGTAGCCCACCAGACTCTTCTGTCCATGGATTTCCTAGGCAAGAATACTGGAGTGGGTAGCCATTCCCTTCTCTTGGGCATCTTACCAGCCAAGGGATAAAACTTGCGTCTCCTACACTGGCGGGCAAATTCTTTACCACTGAGCCACCAGGGAGGCCCTCACTATATCTGTCAGTTCAGTCCCTCAGTAATGTCTGAATCTTTGCGACCCCATGGACTGCAGCACACCAGACTTCCCTGTCTGTCACCAACTCCTGGAGCCTACTCAAACTCATGTCCATCGAGTCGGTGATACCATCCAACAATCTCATCCTCTTTTGGCACCTTCTCTCACCTTCACTGTTTCCCAGCATCAGGGTCTTTTTCAGTGAGTCAGTTCTTTGAATCAGGTGGCCAGAGTGTTGGAGTTTCAGCTTCAGCATCAGCCCTTCCAATGAATATTCAAGACTGATTGCATTTAGGATGGACTGGTTGGATCTCCCTGCAGTCCAAAGGATTCTCAAGAGTCTTCTCCAACACCGCAGTTCAAAAGCATCAATTCTTTGGTGCTCAGCTTTCTTTATAGTCCAACTCTCACATCCATACATGATTACCAGAAAAACCATAGCTTTGACTAGATGGACCTTTTTTGGCAAAGTAGTGTCTCAGCTTTTTAACATGCTGTCTAGGTTGGTCATAGCTTTTCTTCCAAGGAGTAAGCGTATTTTATTTTCATGACTGCAGTCAACATATGCAGTGTTTTTGGGCCCAAGAAGTTAAAGTCTCTTACTGTTTCCACTGTTTCCCCATCTATTTTTCATGAAGTGATGGGACCAGATGTCATGATCTTACTTTTCTGAATGTTGAATTTTAAGCCAACTTTTTCACTCTTCTCTTTCACTTTCATCAAGAGGCTCTTTAGTTCTTTTTCACTTTCTGCCATAAGGTTGGTGTCATCTGCATATCTGGGGTTATTGGTATTTCTCCTGGCAATCTTGATTCCAGCTTGTGCTTCATCCAGCCCAGCATTTCTCATGATGTACTCTGCATATAAGTTAAATAAACAGGGTGACAATATACAGCCTTGATGTACTCCTTTCCTGATTTGGAATCAGTCTGTTGTTCCATGTCCAGTTCTAACTGTTGCTTCTTGATCTGCATTCAGATTTCTCAGGAGGCAGGTCAGGTGATCTGGTGTTCCCATCTCTTGAATTTTTCACAGTTTGTTGTGATCCACACAGTCAAAGGCTTTGGCATAGTCAATAAAGCAGAAGTAGATGTTTTTTTGGAACTCTCTTGCTTTTTCGAGGATCCAGTGGATGTTGGCAATTTAATCTCTGGTTCCTCTGCCCTTTCTAAATCCAGCTTGAACATCTGGAAATTCATGGTTCACACACTGTTGAAGCCTGGCTTGGAGAAATTTGAGCATTACTTTACCAGCGTGTGAAATGAATGCAATTGTGCAGTAGTTTGAACATTCTTTGGCACTGCCTTTCTTTGGGTTTGGGATGAAAACTGACCTTATCCAGTCCCGTGGCCACTGCTGTGTTTTCCAAGTTTGCTGGCATATTGAGTGCAGCACTTTCACAACATATTCTTTTAGGATTTGAAATAGCTCAACTGGAATTCCACCACCTCCATTAGCTTTGTTCATAGTGATGCTTCTTAATGCCCACCTGACTTCGCATTCCAGGATGTCTGGATCATGTGATCAGTTTGATTAGTTTTCTGTAATTGTGGTTTTCATTCTATCTTCCCTCTTGATGGATAAGGATAAGAGGCTCGTGGAAGCTTCCTGATGGAAGAGACTAACTGTGGAAACTGGGTCTTTTTCTGATGGGCAGGGCCATACTCCTTAAATCTTTAATCCAATTTTCTGCTGATGGGTGAGGCTGTGTTCCCCCTCTGTTGTTTGACCTGTGGTGAAACTACGGTGGAGGTAATGAAGATAATGGCGACCTCCTTTAAAAGGTCCCATGCAAACATTGCCACACTCAGTGCCCCTGACCCTGCAGCAGTCCACCACTGACCCACACCACTGCCAGAGACTCCTGGACTCACAGGCAAGTCTGGGTCAGTGTCTTGTGGGGTCACCGCTCCTTTCTCCTGGGTCCCTGTGCACACAAGGTTTTGTTTGTGCCCTCCAAGAGTCTGTTTCCCCAGTCCTGTGTAAGTTCTGGTGGCTCTATGGTGGGGTTAATGGTAATCTCCTCCAGGAGGGCTTATGCCATATCCAGGTCTGCTCTACCCAGAGCCCCTGCCCCCACAGCAGGCCACTGCTGACCCGTACCTCCTCAGGAGATACTCAAACACACAAAGGCAGGTCTGACTCAGTGTCTCTGGGGTCTCCTGGTGCGCACAAGGTTTTGTTTGAACCCTCTGAGCGTCTGTGGAGGGTATGTAATTTGTCTCCAAACATGATTTTGCCCCTCCTACCATCTTGCTGGGGCTTCTACTTTGCCCTTGGACGTAGGGTGTCTTTTTGGTGGGATCCACCAAAAAATGGTGATCCAACATTTTCTGGTTGATGGTTGTTCAGCAGAAAGTTGTAAGTTTGGATTTTTCACAGAAGATGAGCGCATGTTCTTCTACTCTACCATCTTGAAACTCCAGGACCTCTCAAGAGTTCTCTTCACTCTTGAAGTAAAATCACTTTACTTGTTAATTGAACTCATTCCTTTAGGTATTTGTTGAATGTGTAAATATTCAGGAATTTATTTATTCATCTATTTATTACAGTAAACCAAAAGGATACTGAACACCTACTCAAAATAATGTTTAGTCCTGGGTGCTTGTGGTTTTCATTAATGACCAGCACCTGACTCTTTCTTTTGAATAGCTTGCAATGCACCAGAAGATGTAATATGTATTCAAAAATAAGTGTAATACAAGAAAGAGAATGATGCCTCTGGAGAAGACAGGATTGCTACTTAAGATAATTCAAAAGATGAAATTAGCTACATATTGGTTTAGTATTTCATTTGCACTAACCTCTCCATCTAGTAACCAAGAATCATTTCAAACAGATTGTTTTAGGAGGGAAAGATGCACAAACGGAACCTGCTTAAAAGAGACTTTTTTCATCTAGCATCTTCTGAATAATTCTGGACCTCAGGCACGTTTTTCTATTTCTAGGTATTGAAACTCAGATTTCTTCCTGTCTTCTTCTTTCAGAAGTCAGCTTCCTCCACCATATGGGGGAGGAGGCGGAAAAGACTCAGTTTGGGTGTCTCTCTTCAGTCCTCTTTAGGGCTACATGTTTTTTTCCACAGCTGCTCCTTGTAGTCTCCCTAAGGTTACCACACCAGCCAGAGAAAATCTACAAAATTTGTGTTAGTATACGTATGGAGTCATTTTAAAAGGGAAATGGTAAGGTAGGATAGGACTTGATAACTAGAACTTACCTAGCGTACCAGAGAGACAGTACTGCAGTAAGTTAGGCCCTTCCCAACACGGCCCTATTGAAATTCAACTTTTCTGAGATTCTGGCTCTCATTCTAGCATCTTCTTCACTTCTCTATGAGAATCTCCAACCACACCTCTCCTTAACTGCCATCCTACTTACAGGAATGCTCCTACTCTCTGCCTCCAACTCCTCCCTCCATTTGTTCAGTCCAAGGTCTTCATCTGGAGAAGAGCCATTAGGATGCCAGAGACACACCAACCATTGATGCTTTTTGTCTCTTGTTTTCTTATTCCTTGGACAATTGAGCCGACATGAACTGCAGATAGCAGTTTTTAAACTATGACATGCTAAGGGCAAATATAGGCATCTCTCTGAGAGACAAATGTTAATTTTCAGGAACAGCAAAAAGTCCAAACTCATACTGAAAAATGAAATGTTTCCTTAATTAACAAGTTCCATTTCCCTTCCCATGCAGTCAGTATATCTGTAAGATTTCACTGAGTCATAAACCAAAACAAAATTTAATGGCTTCACAGCAACTGTTTATTTAGCTTTTTGTTTCCACAGTCACGATGGTGATTTGGGCCGGGGTTCTAAGATCATTTTGCTCCTGATTGTAGCTGATTGTGTCTCACTCTTGTGTCTGCTGTTTGCTGATAACCCAGCTAGGGTACCCCTGATGTGGCATCTTGCACATGCCCAGGGGTTAGCTCAGTGTTAACTGGGATGACAGGACTGCCTGGACTGTGTGTGTCGCGTCATCTGGGACATTCGCTCACAACATCCAGCAAACCTGCTCATTTCACATCATTGCAAAGACAGGGCCTCCTTCACATGGCAGCTAAAGTGTTCCCAGAGCATCAGGAAGTCAGGTCCCAAAGGGCAAAGCCCTGTCGACCTTGTGCTGCATCACATTTGCTAAAGTAGCATCGAGCAGTGCAAGTCAGTGACTCATCCAGATTTAAGGGGCAGAGAACTGCGTCCTATCTACTCTCGGGAAGGTCTACAAAGTTATGTGGCAAAGTTGTGGATGTGGGGAGGGAAAGAACTGGAGGCTATGTTAAAAATCCGTAAGACCTATTTTTGTGTAGAGTAGGAATTGTTTTTTTCCTGCTTGAAGTCTACCAGAATGAGAAAGAAACTACATTATGTTGTAATGACTGGCTCCTTCTCTAGCCTAAGAAGGAGTTCAAGTTGACAGTCCTTCACTTCTCCTGAAGTCCCCCTCCACATAAAATGGAGAAAGGATGAGATTTGGGGGAAGACAGGAGTTATCCAATTTTTCCTTTTGCCATTGGCATTGATAGAGCCCACTCTAGAGACAGTAAAAATGGAAGACTGATATGGTCATGTTTTAAACTGTGGAGGTGGTGTACAGGAAACCTTAAGTTACTAATTAACTATGTAAAATAACTGCTTGTTTTTGTAGCTGCTGTTTTTCTAATTTTTAACTTGCTTGAAAATATCTCCACAAGCCATAGATCTTTAGCCAAGTAGGTACATCAGTAACTTAGAAAGTTGACACAATTTGAAAGATTTCAAAACCCCTTGGTTTAAGAAGTTATATCCTAAAACACCTACTAAAAGGCAAATGTAGTTCTAGAAAGTGATGCCTGGAGAAATGAAGTATATAGATAGAGAACAAACTTTGACACAATGTAATTCAGCAGATAAAATATTTTATGAGGGAGGTAGAAGGAAAATATAATGATATATTCCACTGGGATGTCCTGAGAAGTCAGGAAGTAGCCTGGGGTGCTGGATTCATACGGATTTCAGAAAGAAGATGCAGCCGGGGATACTTCATATTCTAATCAAACCCCACATGCACATTTTCTCCTAATATGGTATTCAAGTCCCACTTTAAAAAAATAGTTTGTAACAATAGAGTAAAAAATGTTTCCAAATTGCATTCTAGTAGGAAAGCTTCCTGAATGAAACATTTTTTAAACCATGTTTCTTCTTTTATTTAAAGGATAAGATTTACTGTGTTTGTCTCTCACATGTTTTTAAAGGAAAAATTCATAGAAAACTGAATGTGATATATTCTTATTGATAAGTAGTCCAGTAAAACTTATCACAAAGAGCCTTGGAAGTATGGCCAGAGTCTGCATTTTTATGTATTTGTATTTCCCTCTACTCTGTCATTATATTAAAAACTTCAGAACACTTACTAAATGATGATTAGAAAATGTATATGTTAATAAGGTTTGTGGCCAATAATCTTGCAGTTCATAATCTATCAGAGTTCACACAACACATCCCACAGATATATGGCCAAGTAGATAATCTGAAAATTGAACGGATGAAGTTGGGAATTTATAAATGAGTAATGAACTAAGTATATTTAATGGGATTCTCAGTGACAAAGTCACACGCTATGTGCATGTTTAGACCACCTGGGATGGGATCAAATGGCCATCGTTCTGAAAGAGGCAAGGGTTTATAGAAGAGATGGTATTTCATGAGTTTTTTCTATGAAAGAAAGGGGAGAGTTTGGTCATCTGATAATACTCTAGGCTCTTAACTCTTCAGGTGTTGTTGGTAGTTTGAAAGTAGTCTTTCTTAATGATTATTTTTTAGCATATCTTTTTCAGTTTTATTGAGATATAATTGACATGTAATTATATATATATAGTGTAAAACATAATGATTTGATATATGCATATATTCTTAAATGCTTACCACAAAAAGTTCAGGCCTTTTGTCTTAGTTCTGAGTTCTTGATATCTTTATAATGGTATTAAACTGAAAATGGGTATATAATTACTTAATTGGAAAATACATAAATATAATTGAAAGTAATTTGTGTGCCTTTTCTCTTCTTTCTTCTGTCTACCATTTGTATTAATATATACAGATTTCAGACTCTGCTTTTCAGGTGTGACCTTCTAAGTCAGAGAAGGCTTTTTCTACAGAAAAGGACCAGACCCTCTTGCCACTGAGGTGTTTTGTTTTAGGATCTAGTTTCCTTGTACATCTGTAGGCAGCTTTTGCTTTTATCTTCTCAGCTAAATTAGTTCCTGCATGTTAAAAAAGGGGAAGTGGTGAACCGCCCCCACGGAAGACTTTATTTGGTTTTTAAAAGAGGGTTTGTTAGGATCCTGCTGTGGTTATTATAGGAGACAATTTTAGCACTTTGAGCTGTGTGTTTTCCAGAGGAAGTGTTTAAAGAAGAATTTTGCAAAATGTTGAAGGTTAACATTTCAGCCTTGCTAGTTGTTAAAGGTCAGGATATGTTTTGTGATTAAGTTTGAGAGAATTCTTGGGTAATATGAGTGATAGAAATTAATAAGGAAATATTATATAGGGCATCAACACTTTCATTCCTTCAACTTACTATTCAATATACCTGAAAATTCTTTGCATTTCTTTTTTAGTGAAATATGTTGTTGGAAACAACTCAAACGGCTTTCCCAAGAGTTAGTGGGTGGTAATTTTAAATACAAACAATATTACAGTGTGTACAGTGGTGGAAAAGGGCACTGACAAATGTCTAGATCTTTTTTATATTACGGATCTATGTGGCTTATATTTCCATATATGCAAAATTCCTTGACACAATACAGTATTAGTGGTTGTTCAGGACACATGAATGGAACAATCTACTTGTTGGTACTATGATGTAATAACTTGAAATTCCATACATGTTACAAAAAATCTAGATAGGTAAATTGGTGTTTTGACAGTGAAAGAAATACTAGTTAATATTGAACAAAGTTAGTTTCATTGTTTTTAATGGTGTTCTTCAAACCATTGCTGTGAATTTTTAATTGCTTCCAGTTTCTTAACTAGGTATCGGTTGTTGTGATACATGTAGAGAAATCATATGTGAAACTGTATCACTGCTTCAGTCCTGGAACATGGCAGTTACTCAACTACTGTGGAATGTATTATAGCTAAACAACACATAGTGTGCAGGAAATATTATCTATAAGGAAATATTAAGTATTCATTAGGCCTAGAAATCTGCTTCCAGGAGAGCAAAAGAGGAAACTGGAGAGAGCCTAAAAATGTCAAAATGTCAAAATCTTTTCTCAAAGGTCATCCAAAGGGAACTAAAGTGCTCATTATCACATATAGGGTCCTCATTTCAGATTGGGAAACTGGGAAGGAGGGTATTTGCCAATAGGCCTTTATTTAAGCAAGTAGGAAGAAATTCTCCAAACAGTAATTATGGAACACCTCAAAAGCTCTTGCTATTTGCCACTCAGAGTGCTAAGTGACTTACAGATGGTATCTTAATTCACCCTAACAATGACTGGATGAGGTAGATAAGGATAGTCCTACCTTTGAAGCAGTAACTGTTGAAGGCACTTACAACTACTTCAAAGTTAGTTTATATGTTCTGGTTAGTAGCTGTTGTCAACTTTGAGATTAACAACACTGAAGCTCCATCCTGTGCTTGGCCGACTCATCACTGATTAAGCCTGAGTTCATTCCCTTTACTTCTTAACAGAATCCCGTTTCTGTGCTGGTTGGCACAGTAGCTTAATTTTTGTCTTTATTGCTTTGTTTTTCTGCCACTTTCCTACTCTTTGTCTCCTCCTCCCTCCCCGCCCCCCCCCCCCCCCCAACACACCAGGAACTGTATAGATTAAAAAGCAAAATTGCACCTGTTTACAATCCATTAACTTTTTTTTTCAAGTATAAAACTTTCTATAGCAATTTAAACGTGGCATTTTTCAAGAAGTGCTTGTTACAATTATTAACATTTCTTCTTAATAGAACAGAGAGTGTGGACACAGTCTCCATCTCTACGGAGCAAACACGTGCGTATGAGATCAGGAGAAATGACTGTTGGTCACCTCGGTTTTATTCAGTAGTTGGTAACTGTAACTTGTAACTTGCAGTTTGCATGCACGTTGCAAACCTCCCTTTAAGGCAGGCTTCTTGCAACTGTTACTTAGTATCACTTTTACTTCTGCAGCCTCGCAGCCTCAGGGCCGCGTTCTGACAGCTCAGCAGATTCCCGCCTTGGCTGGCTCGACCTCAGTTCCTCCTCCTGGATCTCTAATCTCTCCACGCATAACTCAAGATTGGGCATCCTGCTTCCCAGTTGTGACATTTTAATCCACTGCCCCCACTTCCTGTGTTATCCCTTTATTTTCAGTTCTGTCCGTGATAAAAATATCATTTATTCATTATCATAAATTTTACATTTAGTTCTGTGTTGTTTCCTACAGCAGTCTGCCTTGCGTTTTTTGCCTAACTATATTCTCAAAGTTAGAATGTTCCTTTCCTTAATGCCAGCCAAGGACAAATGTTGAATGCCAATAGTTACTGCTTTGAATGGTAGTAGATACGAAAAATAAATGAGAGTGCACCCCCAGCCCCCACTTTAGACCTCATTTCTCAGCCTCTCCATTTCTCCCAGGAGTTTTCTAGTAGTATTCTATAGGCCTGTGTACTTATAAAAGGATTGATGTAGTTACACTTGATATGTGTCTTATTCTTCTACATCCAGTCTATTACGGACTTGGGTTTCCTCCTCTTTCACCATTTCTCAAATTTATCCTTTTGTTCCCTTTTCAAGTGCCCCACTATTAGTCAGATTTTTAGCATATCATGCCTGAATTAATGGATTTAGTCTTATGGCTAATATGGAAAATTAACTCATCTCTCCATAGACCCAACCTACCTAACTTATTAAAACATTCTGTTCATATGTCACCCCCCAGTTATAGAAACTATAATGTCCTTCTAATGTATCAATTTCAAGTTCTTCAGCCATATATTTAAGTCTCAGACTACCTGACTGTATAATTTTTCTCATTGCTCCATAATATATTCAGTCTATTTTGCCCCAACTGATTTTATCCATTCTCTTTCCACATGCATTATACTCATTCCTATCTCTTTTCTTTAATTAAGTTGCTTCTGAGGATTGAGGATGTCTTGGTTACTATCCTTTGCTTACACTCCAATTAGATTTTCCTGTGTCCTTCATGAAACATTATCTAAACATTCAATTTATTTTTAAACACACACACATAACTATCTTTCCCAAATGTTCAAGGCAAAGATATTTATTCTGTAATTTAACTTTTAATGGTTTGTAAATTATTCTGTTTTAACATTAAAATGTAATGCCCTTAATGTCTAGATTAAATATAATTTTCTTATTGTTTAGATATTATTAAATGTTTAAGAAACATCTTGGTTCAAAATTCCATCATGGTCTTCATTATCAACAAAGGTCTTCTGTATTTTGAGAACAAGGAAAAAAGTAGTCAACTTCTAAAGGCTTGGATTTCTCTTTGCTGAGGGATAAATATATTCTAGACATAATGCTAAACCTTCAAGTTGTAAATTGTCTTTCACTTTTTCTGCTTCTAAAATAAATAGTGTTTTTAGCAGCAATTTAAGATTGTTCATATCAGACAATATTTTGTAAAATCAGATTCATGCTATTTTATAAAATAGCTTTTAGGAAGTCATATACTATGTTCCCTGGGTCAAGAAGCTCCCCTGGAGAAAGGAAATGGCAACCCATTCCAGTATTCTTGCCTGGAAAATCCCAATCTATGGGGCTGCAAAGGAATCGGACATGACTGGGCAACTAAACAATACTATGTTTACTGTTAGTTCAAAAACAAGAAGGCTCTTCCCTCGTTTTCTTCAAGCAGAGCTCTGGGCAATTAAAATACATCCAAGTGTCTGAAAGGACAGAACCTATTTCTAGCTCCCTCCTGATCACCTGAGCAGTATATTCTCACCATTGGGGGCCATTGGTCTTGTGGCTTTTGCTTCCTGCTCACTAGACTGTTAGACTGCTGGTTGATGGGCTGAGGGTGTGACTTTGTTCATTTCCTTTCTGTCACCTCTCAAAGCCCTGGTTTGTTGCTTTACCTAAGACCTCTCTGCTACCTAGCTAAGCCTGGCTTCCTGTCCATGGTCCCAGCTCAGCTGGAAGAAACTTGAAAGAGGGTCTGAAAGTCTGCTGAGTGTTTGAGGCCTTCCTCAAACTTCTCACTTACCTTCAGTGCTGGCAACAGCCAGGTCAGAGGAGAAAGTACTAGGGGTGACTTAAATTTTAGCACAGTAAAAATGCTAAGCATTCTGCTGGCTGAAATTGCATGGGGTAAGGAAGGGAATGGAAATTTTAGGGCAAAGCACTAGTTTATATTGTGTGTATGTGTTTGGGTTTAATAATATTTCTAGTACCTTCTGTTGGTGAGGAACAATAAGAATTTGACATCCTTTCATGGTGGTGCTTGGGTAAATCGCTCCTACTTACTCTAAGGAGAAGTAGGATGATTTTGGAGCTGGTGCAAGTCAAAAGTCTGGATTTAAAAAGGATATTGGTGAGTCCACAGTCAATATTAGGGACAGGCAGAGGTTTAATAGTGAAAAATGAATAGTCATCCTAGAAGAGATATGCAGGACCTATTTCCTATATAATGAATATGAATATTTCTTTTCCAAACAAAAGTAGAGTCTGCAAGAGAAGTTTCTTTGGAAAGAGTTAAACCTGGGGTAAGGGTGGACTATTCTAGCAGGAGGGACTTTTCAGGTGTCTTCCTTGCAATGACATCTCTGAAAAGCCTGGATGTGAATTCCAGAGACACGGCCATAGATATGATGGGACAGGCTTATTCCATCCAATTTTAGGGTGAGTAATCAACTCTCTGAAAACAGCACACATCACCCAAGGGCAAACAAAAACCACTTGTGAGTAACCCACATCTGTGAATTCTCTGAGATTTACCATAGACCTAGGAATGAAAGCTTAGAGAGTCTCCATCAATCTGTAAATTGGCACAGTTACTAAGGTAAACAGTATGGGGTTTCCTCAAAAAATTAAAAATAGAGCTACCAGGGTAATGGTGGAGGGGATAAATTAGGAGGTTGGGATTAACACATAAAAATAGATAATCAATAAAGACCTACTATATAGCACAGGAAACTCTACTGACTACTCTGTAATGACCTATACAGGAAAATAGACTGAAAAAGAATAGATATATGAATATGTATGACTAAATTGCTTTGTTGTACACCTGAAAATACAACATTGTGAATTAACCATACTCTAATATAAAATAAAAAAATAGACCTGCCATATGATCTAGCAATCCCACTGCTAAGTATAAATCTGAAGAGTATAAGATCACTATCTCAAAGAAATGTCTACATTCCCTTGTTAAATGGAATATTATTGACAATAGTCAGGACATGGAAACAATTGTCCACAGATAAAGGGATAAGAGAAAGATGTGGTATATATATAATTGGTATATTATTCAGCCATAAAACAGAAGGCAATCTTGCTATTTGTGACAGTATGGCTGGACTTTCAGGGAATTATGCAAAATGAAATGAATAAGACAGAGAAAGATAAATATTATATGAATTCGCTTGCATGTGGAATCTAAAAATAGGAAACTCACAGAAACAGAAAGTAGAGTGGTGGTTAGTATGGACTGAGGGATGAGGAAAATGGGAAGATAGTGGTCAAAGTGTACAAACTTTTGGTTATAAATAAGTTTCAGAAACCTAATGTACTGTAACTATAGTTAATGGCGCTGTTTTGTACACTTGAAAGTTGCCGTGAGTGAAACTTTAATGTCCTCACCATAACAATAATAACAAAATGGCAGTTATGTGAGTAAAGAATGTATTAGCGAACCTTATTCTGACAAACATTTTGCAATATATAGTTGTATCAAGTCATCACATTCTATTCCTTAAACTTACACAAATTAATATATCAAGTACATCCCAATACAGCTGGAAAAAACCAAGCTGAGTTACTTCTGGGTGTCTTGACTGAGGTCACTGTCAGAGTGCTACTTCTTTACTTTTGCTTTGTCACTACATACACACATACACCACTATTATGAGTTATTTAATATACATGTCATATATAATCACATATGTGTTCTAAGTTGCTTTAGTCATATGCCTGATCCTGTGTGACCCTGTGGACTGTAGCCCACCAGGCTTCTCTGCCATGGGATTCTCCAGGCAAGAACACTGGAGTGGATTCCCAGGCCCTTTTCCAGGGGATCTTTCTGACCCAGGTATTGAACCCAGGTCTCCTGCATTGCGGGCAGTATTTTTACCATTTGAGCCACCCAGGGAAGCAGCCTTCCAACTGTAATTATGTATCATTGGGTATAGACATACATATATAGGACTTCCCTGATGATCCAATGGCTAAGGATCCACCTGCCAATGCAGGGGACGCAGGTTCAATCGCTGGTCTGGGAATACCCAAACACCGCAGAGCAGCTGAGCCTGTGTGCCACAGCTAATGAGCCCATGTGCTGACCTACTGAAGCCCATGTGCCTGGAACCCATGCTTCAAACAGGAGAAACCACTGCAACAAGACGCTCATGCGCTGCGACAAAGAGTAAGTCACACTTGCTGCGACTAGAGAAAGCCTACACCCAGCAACAAAGACCCAGCGCAGCCAAAAATAGAGAATTAAATAACCAAGCATACATGTATATATCTTTATTAGGCAGTGTTTTGCCACAAGAGCAAACATCCACAATAAACCCTTCTCAGATGATATTTTATATTTTAACAAATTGGGAATTAGAGGAGTGTCCAGAATGAAGATATTTATATATTAGAATTTTTGAAGATTGACTTGATGGTTTGGGGTTGCTAAATGAGTATAAATTTTAAGACCACTTGACGTTAAACCCTCTCCAAAGAGTGATCTGAAATTCCATTTCTTAAAGAAGTAGATGAAGCTGAAATAAGCGGAAATTCTGAGGTACATGTGGTATATACCAAAAATATCTGCATTTTCTACACAAGGAATAAACACTCTCTAACCCCTTTGCTTTTTCATAATTTAATTAACTGACAGTTATAGATCCTTATATGAATACAGGATAAGATAATAAAGCATAAAATTCAAAGAGTTCAAGCATAATATATGGGGAGCTGTTTCAGAAACAAACGCATTTTTTAAAGAGTATGAATTTATTCTTCTAATGAAACTTAGAAGTCATTATTTAGGTAGGCTTCTAGTTTCAGTTCAGTATTTCACATTGAAAAAGTTAATCATAAGCCAAATGGGAAGTGATAGCTGAAACATAAAAAATATACATTTTTTCAAAATTTTACTTTTAGAATATTCAATAAGCAATACAATCTTAAAATTTCCCCTCTTCCAAACTGGAATCTTTAGAAGCAATAATGGCTTATGAAATTTTCTAAATTTTAAAAAATGACTTTAGAAAAATAATTATATGGAAATACATCAGTATAGAGCCAGAAACCACTAATTCAGTTCTATAATTAATGAAATACTTATAAGCAGCTCTGTGAAGGGGAAATTTTCTTATTGGGACACTTCAGTGTGTGAGAGTGTGAACTGTGGAACAAACCTTCTCCTTTCAAGTCGCCTCTGCCATTGACAACTGTGTGAACTTGAACAAGTTATGGACTTGCTTATGTCTCAGTTTACTCATCTTGAAAACGGAGATAAAATAGAACAAACCTCAAGCGGTTGTCAGGAAGATGAAACAAGGTTATGTAAAGTACTTGGAGCATATCCCTGGCACATAGGGAGTTTGAGTAAGGGTTTGTTATCATTATTAGTGCAAACTAGTTTCCTGCAGGCTGTTTACAACTTTTTTCCACATTTAAATATCAGAAGAATGATACAGAATTTTTACTTTCTCTTGACCAAAAAAAACAAAACTGGCCATATGGTAGCAGTGGCTATAGCCCTTCCCACTCCTGGTCCTGCTTCTCCCGTTCAAGTTGACTTCCACCCTTGCAGTCCTGGGTGGGTCACAGCACTTCAATGCCAAGAACCTTTATGGAGCAGAACTTGTGCTGATGGGGCCACTCAGGACAGGGCATTTCTGTTCTCCCCTCACCTCTTGAAATTAAGGATGTGTTTTTTAATAAGTAAAAATGCCAAAGTTAAAACAGAAGTAAAAACGTTTGAGGATGTCCTTTTCTTTTTCTTTTCTTTTATGCTCTTGGAGCTCATTGCGTTTCAGCTGTCCTCGCCTTTGGCCCCATCCTGTGGTCATTCATTCATGTTCACTCTCTATGTCTTCAGTGAGAACCACCCAAATTGTAAATAGCCTTTATAATTGCAGGTGACTTAACATGAGATAGCATCTAACATCTATCTTCATCCATTTTTAATACTCCCTTTACCCTTGTTGTGCTAAATTAAACTGACACTTGTTTTTTAGGTTGTTTTTCTGTAGAAAACACTATAAGCCAGCTAGATCAATAAAAAAAGTAACCATGAAAATAAATCCTTTTACAGAAAATATTAATGTTGAAATATTTCATTTTCATGCCATTACAAATGTTGTTTTAGTCCATGATACTCTGAACATCTAGATCCTATAATGACAAATACATCATTCATGGGTCTGACATTATTTAATTTACCTGAACAAATAAGACCATTTTCAGACACCTTCTTGTCATCTGATATAATGAATGGAATAGCTCAAACATTTGTGCATTAACACTCTGATGTTAAGGTGATAAAATTCTCAAATTTGTCTAAACCTATACTGTATTTTTCTTCATTATATCTTTTATAAGATCTTAACAGAGACAGTATTTTCCTTTAAATCAGTGACAAAATGTCACTCAGTCTCATAAGGCTGACTCATTTTACAACTTGCTTCAGAAATGTGTTACAGTGTTAGGCATTAAATTACAGATTTAGGTGATATTCTATGTGGGTTTTCTGAATTGCAAGAAATAGATATGATAATAAAATGTTATACATTTCAGTATATTCTGCTTCAAGCTGTCAGTTGATCATTTAATGATCAGCCTGTTTTTTTTAGACAGATGATATTCAGATTAATTTTAAAGTTGATATTTTTGCACTGCATGGATTATTTTCACTACTTTAGCTTCCTATAATTTGTTTCATCCCTTCATAGTCTCTTTTAGAAAAAAAATGTTAAAATTTATAATTCCTGACCTGAAATATCTCAGGAAACTTCATTCATTTTGACAAACAAAAATAGCAGAATACTAGAACTGGGCACCACTTCCCACCGTATCTCTGAAAGTGTGACTTTTCAAACTCAGATAGGCAGAAAGATAGCCAAAAGCATCATTTTTATTGCTTGGTTTCTATTTTTTAAACTAAATTAATATTAATTTCACTTAATCTAAAATAAATTGATTTTTAAATTTAATCCATTGAATAGGTAATAAGATCATCTTTCAAAATAAAAAAAACATAGAATTATGTGTATTGTGCAAAGCCTGACTTCTATTATCTCTTTTTTGCATTTTCCTCCTCTCCGCCTTATACATACATTGGTAAATACCATATTTAATTGTGCATTCTTCCAGAGATTCAGTAGACAAATATGTCAATAAAAACACAAAAGCAAAAATCACAAAGAAGAATGACAATTTGATGCCGTCAAAAAAAGAAGATAAAGAGAAAACAGGTACACATCAGAAAAAGCCACAAATAAAATTAAAAGATAAGTCATGATATAGAAGAAAATATTGTCTCACATAAAGCAAATGATAGATTGTTTTCTAGGAAGTAAAAAGAAACACTAAAGTTAATCAATATGAAAAAGACAAACAATAAAATTTTTTTAAAAAGTAGGTAAAAGATTAAAACAGTAATTTCACAGAAGAGGAAATCCCAATGGTCCTTAAACACATAAGATGATATTTCAGCTGCAAAAATCAGCGAAATGCTAACTTAAAACAATAAGATGTTATGTTTCTACCATTAGATGGACAAAGATCAGAAAGTTTGAAAATATCAAGTACTAGGGAATCATCTTTATAGATATCTAATAACGGATACTGTGGTGGGTAGCCTTTCCCTTCTCCAGAGGATTTTCCAACCCAGGGATTGAACTCAGGTCCCATGGATCAAACCTAGGTCTCCTTTTTTTTTGGCAGGCAGATTCTTTACCAGCTGAACCACAAGGGAAGCCCAAGAATACTGGAGTGAGTAGCCTATCCCGTCTCCAGGGGAATCTTCCTGACCCAGGAGTCAAACCCAGGTCTCCTGCATTGAAGGTGGATTCTTTACCCACTGAGCTATCAGAGAAGCCCAATAATGGGAGTATGAATTAAAGTCCCTTTAGCAGTGTTTGGTAACATTTAAACATTTTCTGTATTTGAAATTTATGTTGGTGTGCAGTATGAAGTATGGATTTTACTTAAAAAAATATATTTCAAAAGTTTACACAGCTGCTTTCACATCTTTTGTTTAAAAAGTCTGTCTTTTTCCCTGACTTGAGATGCCATCTTTGCCATATACTAGATTCATGTGTGTATTAGGGTCAGCTTCTGAATTTACCAATTTGTTCATTGATCTGTCAATTCATGTGTCACTTCCACACTGTTTTAATTATTAAAAATTTATGATATGATTTATAGTGTTGTGGGAGTTACTCTTTTTTTTCTGTTTTTTATTCTTGTTGGCTGCATTTTTCTGGTGAGATTTTGTTTTTGACATTTTTTTTTCTTATACTACCTTTTATTGATTCTGTACTTACTCCTTTTATTAGTTATTATCAAATGGGTTGAATTTTCCTAGACCAGATATTTTCCATAGATTTCATTATGGTTAAACAGAGGGAGGGGTCACCACTTAGAATACTTCTGCTTGTTTGCTGCCACTGAAGCAGACTGCTCTTGCAAATAGTATTAATCAGTGTGATCCTTCTTCAGAGTTGCTCATGTTCCGCTACTCTGAATCAAATTGCTACCCGTATTGCTCAACACGGTTCCTGCACCTTTGTCGCAAACAAGGATTACAGTTTTGGATTTCAGAATGGACCTTTCATTTTCAGAAAGTTGTATTTTAGTTGGTACTTTTGGGGATAACCTCCAACATCAGGCATGCTACAATTTCTATAATTTCTCTTATCATGAACTTTGGTAATGCTTCTGACTAATCATAATTGTATTTGTCAATTCATAGTTATAGTCAGGTTTTCTTTCCTACTTTATTTTAAAAGATTTTTTATTAAGTTTTCATTTTTTATTCTTATTGATTTTGTGTACTTCTTAAAGAGGAGGATGAGAAAGGATTTCAGACTTTTTTAGCCTTTTTCTCACTTAAAAGGGCTTGTGTTGCCTTTTTCATGTGCCTCTCCTAGCTAACATAACATGTTTGCAGTTCTAACCACAGAAAGTCACTGTGCACAGTAAGCCTCTTTGAACTTTGCCCATGACTGAAAAGCCTTTCTGAAAACTCCACCACTGACTTCTCCCTTTCCACTTGGCTTACTCAGACTCATTCTTGGAGATCATTTGATGTATCACTTCTTTGTAGAAGCTTTCCCTCATGTAATAAGGAAGAATGAATCTGACTCTATATTGACTATTTCTTTTACTTTAATCTTTGTATTCTCTTACTTTTGCTCTAAGTTAATAACTGGAAGAATATTGCCTATAGACTGAAATATACAGGTTAGTCCATTATCAAGTTCTGACCTCTAAAGCGAAACACTTTTCCATTCATATTGAGACAAAAAATTGTCTTCTCTGAGATAAACAGAGAATAACATTGGTCTTGTTGGAACTTTATAGGAAACACTGTGACAGCTACAAGAACAAAGGATTCTGGCACCAAGAAGTTTGCAGTAACTAACCATACACCCCCTCCCCTTTCAGTATTGATACAAATTGAATTGCGTAACCTAATTGGGTAGCCTAACTCGGGTTAGATGGTTCTTTGGGACACTAGTCCACCTCTTCCTGGTCTGCTGGCTCTCCAAATAAAGTCACTATTCTTTGCTCCAACAACACATCTCTAAATTATTGGCCTGCAGTAGTATGAGCTTGGATTTAATAACATACACTCTCAGTCCTTGAAACCTTTGTTTGTAGCTGTATCCCACCCTGTGATGCTACCATAGGTCTTATTTTCTTAAACCACAATTATCTGTTTGTCTACAAATTCTAGAGCAGCAGTCCCCAACCTTTATGGTACCAGGGACCAATTTCATGGAAGACAATTTTCCTACAGACTGGGGTTGAAGGGCATGATTTTGGGATGATTCAAATAGAGTACACTTACTGTGCACTTTATTTATAATCTAATACCACCAGTGATCTGACAGGAGGTACTGGTACACAGCCCAGAAGTTGGGGAGCCTTGCTCTAGAGGGTATTTTGCAAAGTATTCTCAACTACTGCTTCTTTAAATTGCACGGTGAAAACAGTTTGGTGTGATCAGGGAAGTTTGGGAAATAATACACAATATATTTTGAGTCTTGGAGAGTCACAGATTACATCTGAATATTAGAAGTTTCAAAAAGTCCTAAGGAAAAGATATAACTCAGAGTGACCCTAAAGTATTTGTTTATGAAACCCTTATTTACATGTGATACATGTTAATTCATTCCAGTAGGCTACACAAGAAGAGCCTCCTTGGTGGTGTCAATGGCAGAATCTTCAATTCTTAGCATAGTGCCTAGAACATAGGAGTTACTAAATATGTGCCTGTTGAATAACTTAATCTATCTTATATACTATCCAAGATGCTCAGTTATTTAGACAAACATTTTTATAAGATGGTTTTACACCCAAGAGATTATAATAAACTCTGGAGGCTTTTGCAGGCAAGCCTCAAATAAATAGATTTGACTTCAATATTTGATGCTATTTTTGAGGCCTAGGGGGCATTTGCTAAACAAAGAGCATGTAGAGGAGGGTGAGCAGATTGTTTAAGGAACTTGGAAAACTTTGGGAAGTGGCAAGACATATTATACATGTTTACTTTGGAGAAGAAAGGAAGAAAATTCTAGCTTCAAATATTTGAGGAATGACTAAGATAACCTTTCCCCAGCCAAAAATTTCACAGTAGAATGAAGAAAACATATACTTGTTACAACATAATGAAGCAAGCCCTGGTGGAGTCCTTTGGAATAGAGAAATGGGGTGGCTGCTCTACTTGGAGGGTGGGTGAGAGGTGGTCAGGGAGATCCCCTAAGGAGGAATCATCTTAGCATACTTTCAAGGGTGAGCATAACAGAATGCTTCCTGACACAGCCCACCTCCAGAGTTCTGTATCATCAGAAGGGCTAAATATATTCAGAAAATAGTTTGCTTTACAATTTCAGGGGTGGAGATCATTGCATTTAATAAAAATAAAAATACAAATGATTTTAAGTATGCTTTTATGAAAAAGAGAGTCAAATTTAAATTTCTTATTTCTAACAACTCTTTCATGATACAACTTCTTTTATACAACTTTACTTTTAAAATTCCAAATAAATTGTGTTCGCTAGTTGTTTTTTTCCATATGAAACTGATAGGCTTCACCCATTTTGAAATTACACCGTGTACTCAGCTATTTATGTTTTTAAGATTCTGACAATAATTGTTAAAAATTAACGTAAGTTGGTTACCAAGTGAGACTGTGGATAGTCCTTCTTTGACGATGTTTAAACATATACTGTCTATCTGGGCTTGATTCTGGAGTTATTTGACCTTCCGTTCATTCATCCAGGAAATATGTTTTTAGTGACTATTACTACAAAACACTGGAGGTTCCCATTATTTATAAGATGTTAGAAACATATATACAAAAGAGAAGCTAGTCCTCTGAGCATTTGTCAAACAAGTCATTTCAGATGGCAGTGTAGTTTAGGAGAAAGGCTATAGGGCTTTGAATCTGGGCTTCTCTACACACTAGCTGGTAATTTTTGGCAAGTTATTCAATGTCCCAGTTTTGAATATTGAACAAGATAAAACTTGTAAGGGTGGCTCAGTGGTAAAGAATCTGCCTGCCAAGGCAGGAGACACAGATTTCAACCCTCATCTGGGAAGACCTCACATGCCCTGAAGCAATTAAGCCTGTGTACCACAACTTTTGAGACTGTGATCTAGAACGCGGGAGCCACAACCACTGCTAAACCACAGGCTACAGCCACTGAAGTCTGTGTGCCCCAGAGCCCACCCAAGGGGAAGCTCATGTACTGCAACTAGAGAGTAGCCCCTGCTCGCCACAAGTTACAGAGAAAAGTCCATGCAGCGAGGAATACACACCACAGCCAAAAATTAATAAAAAAGTAACATTAAAAAATTTTTTTTAAAAAGCATAAAACTTGCAAGTACCTATAACAATGTCTAGTACCAGAAAATATTCAGCAGTCAGCATTACAACAGTGCAAACAGGAATGATTAATATAAACCTTAACTTATTTTCTCCTGTTCTAGGAATGACTAGTCTCAATCCATCGGGCTATTTCCAGCATTATGGAGTATTGACCAATAAACAATATCATAGAATGATGGTTTTTCATAATTATTCATATTTAAACAATTTGAGCAAATGTTCATAATTGTTTCACACTTTAAAAAGCTGTTTTCAAGGTGTGAGCAAAGACGACTACTTTCGACACTAGGGGAAAAGCTGTTAATAGTGTTACATTCCATGTAAGCTTGTATGTTTTAAAAATGCTATATTAAGAAACATGTCAAATAATTCTTTAATTTCTACTTATTTAGGTGAGGAAAAAGAAATGTAAGTAAGTATGACATTTCTTTTTTTTACTTTTTTAGTATTTTCTATAACTCGCTAAAACCTCATCTATTACAACAACACTTTTTCATACGTGTCAGGAGTTAATCTCTCCATGCTATACTCAGTTTCTGACATTTCAAGTATTATTTTCTGCTTTCACCCTTCACCTTTGGGAACAGCCTGTATGGAAATAACAGCTATAGAGTATTAATGTGCTGTAGTCACATATGTCCTTTTTTCTCCATATCGATAATTTACCAGTGATGAGGAAACAACGACTAGATCGATATTCTTTTGTCTGACAAGAGGTTAGTGTAGAATCAGACAAGGGGCTGAAGTGGTCTAAAGAATCTTGGATTAGCTGAGTCCTGGTCATTTCAAGACTACAGGCTCTGAAGTAAATTAGAGATTCAAATAATGAAAATAAATCTGCGTTTACTCTACCCATTGACTTGGGCTTATTCCAGAGTCCTAACATCACCCATACCTCTCTTGCAAAGAAAGCAATCCCCTGATAGTGGCACCTTTGTACTAAAGGATTATCTACATGCACGTGGATTTCTAGAGGCCTCTCCTGACAGAAGACTATCCTGGCCCTTCTGAGCCATTTTCTTTGGTGTTGGTGAGCAACTGCGGGGGCATTTCAGTTTTGCACTTTTCATTGGTAACATCTGCTTTTCTCATAAGCTTTAGTGATATAGAAAAGATCTCTAGAGGATGTCAAATGCTCTTATTCCTTTCCTGGATATTCTTTAAAGTATATTTTCAAACTTCCCCACTAATTAAATTCTTCCTTTTCCTTTTCCTGTTTAAAAACTTCATTGTTTTATGCAAAATGGAGGCCTTGATTTCACGGAAATGGAATACATTATCATTTACTCCTTGAATTGTCAAAATAGGAAGTGATTCCACCAAATAAGACAAGAAATATGTATAAAATCTGTACTTTTTGGGAAACTTTAGTCAGAAAAGCTCAGCATGAAGTAGAAGTTGGAGTTTGTGGAGAAGTGGGAAAGAGACCAGAGTATACCAGCCTATTACTTACATGGAGATGCTTGGTCTTTGCTGACCAATTTTTAAAATTATGGTCTATGCTAAGCTGAAGAAAACAACCTAGATGCTTTGTTATCAGTTTTGTGGTCTGTTCAATTCATTTATGGTTAAAATGCATCCAAAATCTAAAGTTGGGCCTGATCACTTTTTCCTCTCCTAACTGCTGCTTAGGTTACTAACCACTGTTCTGAATGGATTTCCAAAATCATCCAAATTTAGTATGTCATCTATATATTTCTCCAAATTGTCTAAGGACTCACCATCACTGGTCAAAACGCTACCTTCTTATAATCTGTATCAGTCATTTTAAAAGAAAGATTAGCCATTAGAATGCCATTCTAAATTTAATTTTTAGGATGTGAATAATAATTTTTCTCACATTTGAACTAATATTCTTTAGAAGGGTATCAACCATATGTCAATCAGAATAGGACTAAAGGACAACAAAGTTAAATTTACTTTTAAGCAACAGAACTGACCTGATGTCAGTTTACTACCAGATTGCATTTCAGCCTGAATGGTAATATAAGCAATTAATAAAAGCCAAGTGGAGTTTATTTTGCTATATGATACATAGACCATATCTTCTATTTAAAATTGCAATTTCTGATTAGAAAACTAGCTGAGTCGCCAAACATGCCAACACTTAAAATGATTCATAGTAATAGTTTTTCTAGATTTTCTTGCCCTAATGATTTGTTTGTAAATTATTCTGTTTTAATTTTTACTATTCTTAACTCCAAAATTTTACTAAAGTTTTAAATGGTATTATTTCTAAAACTAGCGTTGTTGAGAACTTAATATTTGCCAAATTGTGTTGATAGTGAAAAAACTGTGTATGGTGTTAGCTATAGCTTGTTATGTGCTTGTGCTCAGTCGTGTCTGACTCTTTGCAACCCCATGGACTGTAGCTAGCCAAATTCCTCTGTCCATGGAATTCTCCAGGCAAGAATATTGGAGTGCGTTGCCATTCCCTTCCCCAGGGGATCTTCCAGACCCAGGGATCAAACCCAGTCTCTTGCATTGCAGACAGATTCTTTACCATCTGAGCCACCCAGAAAGCCAAACTGTTCTAATTTAGATCTTTACATGGATCATCTCATTTAAGCATCACTAAAATCCTATAAAACAAGCAAAATCATTATTTCCATTTTACTTTTGAGAAAAATTGAAAGGCATAAAAGTTAACTAATTTACATTAAAGTTATACGGACAGCAGTTAATTTAGGATCAAACTCATATCAGCATTCTTATCCACAGTCATCTTAGTTGCCAGATAAGTAGTAGGGTTCATATTTTACTAACTTGATTTTAAAGTTGAATGCATTATTGTTCACTGTTTCCATAAAAATCTTAGGAAAATCATTGTTTGGGTTTGAGAATACAAGTTTAGAAGGTCTAAAGACCTTGGGAGTTATTTCTTGCTTTTTATCAACAAATTTGTGAAAAAGATTTAATGGATAAAAAAGTAGACAAGTGACCATTATTATTAAGATCCAGTTTAAAATAGTTACACAGGGATTTCCCTGATGGACCAGTGGCTAACACTCTGAGCCCCCAAGGCAGCGGGCCCGGTCTTGATCCCTGGTCAGGAAACTAGATCTCACGTGTCACAGTAAAGAGTTCACGTGCCACAGTTAAGGCCTGGCACAGCAAAAAAAAAAAAAAAAAAAAATACATCCAGAAAATAGTTACACATACGTGTGTAGAGCAGGGAGTGTATGAAAACTACCCATGTTTTCCCTTTAATTTTGCTTTGAATATGAAACTGCTCTAAAAATCAAGTGCATTAAATAGCTGCCTATTTGAATCATGGCTAAAAATATTTGAGAGGAAACTCTTCTGTAAGTGCTTTTCAGTCCTTTCCCCAGAAGTGCCTCTAAGGGCAGAGGAGAGTGAATGTTTATTTTAGGAGTTCAGTGTTATATGAATCTGGGTCCAATTAGGAAAGAGAAACCACATAATAATTTGAATAGGGAAAGTTGAATGATTAATTATAACAGTGGATTGGACTAATGAGAGATTGGTTAAGAAGTCAAGATTCCTCTAAGAAATACAGCAATGGCAGGTATAAGGGGCAAACACTACCCACAGGACTAAGATAGAGTACCTGGAGCGTTCAAGGAGAGGCCTCAAGGCTGAGATCCAGATATTGGAGAAGGCACGGATGTGGCTACTGAATGGCAGAGACTTACTGTGATGCCAAACCAAACGGGACTGGCTGGAAACTCACCCTTGGGAATTGACTGAAATCTGCCTTCTAAGGTGCTAGGGAGTGCAGTTCATGCGAGAAATACTCTGCTACAAAATTACCCCTAGAGGATGCCAAGGAAATCTGCTGGCTGCTATGCACGGTGGAAGCCAAACACTGGAGAAGTTGGATTGCTTCAGAAGCCAGCCCAGAGTAAGCAACCAGCACCGTAAAAGCCACATGCATTGCAAGAACTTGGAAAACAAGCCACTGGAACCAGGAAAAAAATCCTTCCTTCTTCAATGTCTCTCTAACACTGAAAAGACTTAACATGATATCTGCTGGCAAAGGAAAAGTACATCGAAGACCCAGATCTGTTATCACAGAACAGGCAGTGAAGGGTGAATTTGTTGTGGGGATGCAATACGTTAATACATGGCACAGATGGTGTAACCAAAACTGCTTGCTTTAAGAGTATACTTTTTTTTGGAAGTCTGGTCAGAAATGAATTTCTGGTGAGAAACTGCCCGGATGAGCTCATTTTCGCTTCTGTGGATTCTAAAGTGACAACTGATTAGTCTCTCCTGCCATGCTGCTGGACTGGCTTTCCTCTCTACTGCTTCCTATGAGCTGGATGGTTGCTCTGTTTTTCAGCAGCTAACTTTTGTCATGCAACTTAGCATGTATGCAACTCATGCATGTAGCTCTAAGTATTTTCACCTTTTACCTAATTTAACTCCCAACTTGCTCTTTCCCCAGTCATCCATGTCTTGTTCCAACATCTGCTCTGGTGGCCTGTGTAGAAGATGAAGTGCTTCTTTCACTTACCCACAGGTACTGCACCCTAATCCCAGAAAGTGACCAAACACTACTGGGTGTGTGGATACACTTGCTTATGTACCACTTTTTAGCCAATCCCATAAAAATTAGAAAAGTATAAAAAGAATATATGAAATGGAATAATGCCCATTTATGAAGTGGTCTGGCCATCTCTAGTGGCTCAGTGGTAAAGAGTCTGCCTGCAGTGCAGGAGACATGGGATTGAAATTCCATAAGGACCACACATGGTGACTTACTTTTTGAAAAGCTTCATCATATTGTGAATACCAGACTCCTTTCCCAATGATAATTAGGCTATCTCTAAATTATTGCCAAGTACAACCAAATTATATTAGGGCATTTTGAAACTAATGTTTTGATTACATATAATTTATATAATACTAAAAATTGCTGAATGCCATAAAGGGATAAGCCTTTGTCTCAGGAAAATTTTATGACAAAGGAGTTTTAAAGGATGATTTTTTCCTGCGAGATTGTTGCCTTCCAATGTTTATTCCTATTTCCACTTTGTTGAGGAATATATTTAAAATTTATTAAAAGTCTTTCTGAAATCACAAACTCAAGATGCTTACTCCCTAAAAATAATTATTTATCAAAAATAATTTTAGAAAACATGTTCAGAATTTGATGCTTAAAAAATTAATGCTGAAAATGGCTTAATGTTTTATGAATGAATATATGGGAAATTCATTAATTTTGCTTCATAGTTTTTTTTTTTAATTTTTAAAGATCAACCCACTAATTTAGTAGTCTATTAATGCTACTAATAGAAGAGAAAGAAAAACTTGAAGAGAAATTGGATTTTCAGGAATTATAATGTAGAATGCTAAGTAGATCAGTAATATTGAGCCTGTAATTTTCACACTTAAAGGGGTTCTTCATATTTTATTTCACCATATGACATGTATTCAATTTGGACAAATGTGGCAGATGATACATTTAAACCTACTGCAAAATCACCCAGTAGCAATTTATAATTCAACAGACTTCATTTTATTAGTAACTTTGTATTATTTATATGAATTAGTTTATAGCTTCCCTTGTGGCTCAGCTGGTAAAGAATCTGCCTGCAATGTGGGAGACCTGGGTTTGATCCCTGGGTTGGGAAGATCCCCCGGAGAAGGGAAATGCTACCCACTCCAGTATTCTGGCCTGGAGAATTCCATGGACTGTATAGTCTATGGGGTCGCAAAGAGTCAGACACGATTGAGAGACTTTCACTTTCTCTATGACTGAGGCTAAGTGTATAGCCACCCTTTGTTTTTTCAAAATTAATTAATTTTTATTGAAATACAGTCAATCTACAATGTTGTGTTAGTTTCAGGTGTATAACAAAGTGATTCAGTTGTACATACTTATTTATCTATTTTTTTTTTTTAGATTCTTTTCCTTTAGCCACTGTTTGTTTTTAATTGATCAGTTAATCAAAATTTAACCTATTGGTCCTGATTATTTATTCATTGTTTCAGTGTCTGTAAATAATGCTGTTTTATGTTTTTCCTGTTTTGATTATACTGACTCAAGGCACTTAGGCTTAAATTTAAATAAGGAAGACATATTTGAACTGATATAAATGGATTAGACATTTACACATGCATATTGGCTAACTACACTTGTAACATCTATTTATTTCTGTATTTGGCCAGGAATGTGGAAACAGATGCAGCAGTAATGATCCCAAATGTTTTTAAAAGTTGGATTATTTTAAAGTATCATCTGGCTAATCTGGAGGAGAAAATGATTGACACAGTCCACACTTTGAACAAGTTACGTATATTTAACAAAAATTAAAAGGAAATACTATTTAAATCCCACATTTTTGTCAAGGATGTTGAATTTTGTTTTGTAAACATCCTTTAAAAATAAATGTTCTCTTGAGAAATGAGGAAAAAGTATCATAAAAGATGGCAACTTCAACCGTGGTTAAAATTATAGTAAGTAAAATTTGGATACGGACTAAAGTTTTACTCAGAATTTTTTTTTTAATTAAATGCTCTTTCTTAACTTGATGCAGGGAGGGTGAAGGTATATAGTTTTATAGAACAAACATATTAGCAAATAATTTTTAATATAAAACTCTATATGCCAATAATTTTTAAAAATCCAATCATTAAAAAGCCATAGTTTTCTTTAAGTCTCATAACTAATCCTCTACACACTTGAAAGCAATAGTATTAAATGTCTCAGCTATATTTTAAATTTCTGCTACTTGTCTCCAGTATTTATTTGAAAAAAGGGATTTTTCAATGTACTTCTGCTGTTTACAATGATCCAAAAAATTTATGAACAGTTATTATGTACTAAGTACTATGGGCTATATACCTGCTGCACTCAAGCTAGACTTACTTTCTGCTTGGAGGCAGCAAATGAAAAATTTTAATTCAAGATTATCTGAAGTGCAACAAAATATTTCTTGATTTATAAAGCATCACTTTCCTACTTTCCTAGTAATCAGTTTCTATCCTGCTCAGATACTGTAATCTCTTGACCTGCAGTTTCAGCATGTAAAAATTTTGGAGCACTTATAGTCAAAATGGCAGGGTTAGCTGATGTTGGAAAGAATACTTCAGCACAAATATACAGAATTGCTAAAGTCATGTAAAATTACATAGCTGAGTTTCAGGAGAAAAAAGTTACATTTTCAAGTGCTAGAAAGCAAGTGGAAATGATCGGTGAAAGGAGGGAGTTGAAGCTGTGTGATCCACAAGGGTGAATATTTTAGAAGCTGGGGTTTTAATGGCAACGCAGCAGCAGGATTCAAGGTTGTAGATAATGGATAGAGGAGGCTAGTCCTCAGTGCCTCAGCAGCATAAAACCAGGTGCTGCAAATATACAGTCCTCTTGGAAATACTCTTCCTTCTTATCCAAGGAAGGGATGTAGATTATAGTCATTAATCCTGGACTGTGCATGGAAATGTAATCGCAAAACCTTGAGCCTTTATGATTTTTGTGGAAACTAAGCCAAGAAACTAATGTGAAATCTGCTCTGAATCCAGTGAATACTTTAACCCTAAAGGGAGTTGACAACAAAATTACTCCCCCCTCAAATGTCTCCTTAATAAAAGTCATACACAGTATCCTATACAAGACAATTAGGTTACAACAGGAATATGCTTTTCCACTGTGAATGGAAAACCACTATGGAATTTGCCCTCTTGACAAACACTAGAAAATAGGAAAAATACGTGAAAACAGCTGTTTTCAAATATTGGTTAACAGACAGCACAGCACCATGAATCCTGATAGGAAGAAAGCAAACGAGATGAACTCCATGGTTGCCTTCATCTTTCCATTTGGAGGCAGAAAGTGGAGAGTCCTAACAGGTTAATGGGTTGAAGGGATCAAGTCTAGATATTAGAAAGTCAAGGTGACTAGAATCTCCTGGTAAGATTCACAGAGAAGAGATTGCTGCCGAAATCTGTAAATGAGCCCCCTTAGAGTTTTTGGCCAAACACATATCTGTGCATATAAATTTGGAACTTTATCAGGTGAGGTAAAGTAAAACTGTCAGGGAAGGAATAATTAATGGAGAACTATAAGGTGAACAACTCTCAGAATTTACACAAGGCAAGGAATGATTTGAGTTCCTACTAGCCAGAGTAGAGATCTCGTTGAGTACATGGAACATTCAAAAGAAATCCAGAAGTTACGTTAGTAGTGAGGGCTAAGCTAGACCAGAAGCAAAGGTAATTCTAGACCTGCTCTAAAAACATTTGAAAACAACCTTGAAAAATATCATGCTGATCTGAAGTAATCTAATGGCCTACAAAAACAAAGCCTAACATTCTTTAAACATTCTTTAAAATTTCATGCAGTGAAATCCAGCACTCAGCAACATCAAATTAATAACATCTCACATCCAAAGAATAATTACTAAACATTTAATAAAAGCAGGAAAATATGATCCTTAACCAGGAGGAACTTTGGTCAATTAAAGCAGACACAGGAATAGCAATAATTATGGAATTTACACACATGACTTTAAAATAATTTTATACACACACATACTCATACATATGTGTGTGTGGGTATTAAATATATTTAATGATCTAAAGGAAAACAGGAATAACATGAGAAAAAAGAAATTATTAAAAGTGAACAAAATGGAACTTTTAAACAGAAAACTTTCATAAGATAGAATGACCTACAAACTGGACACAGCAGAAGAAAAGATTAAAGATTCTGAAGTGATAGTAATATAAATATTCTAAATGAAACACAGAAAAGAAAGACTGAAAATAAAAGTTAACAGTCTCAGTGACCAAAAGCAACCTAACACAGAGCCATAGACACATACACAGTTCAAATCCTACAAAGAAAGTGGAACAGAAAAAAATGTAAATAGTAGCCAAATACTTGCAAAATTGGTGAAAGTTAGACAGGGAACAACAGATTGGTTCAAAATTGAGAAAAGACTATGTCAAGGCTGTGAATTGTCGCCCTGCTTATTTAACTTATATGCAGAGTACATAATGTGAAATGACAGGCTGGATGAATCACAAGCTGGAATCAAGATTGCTGGGAGAAATATCAACAACCTCAGATATGCAGATAATACCACTCTAATGGCAGAAAGCAAAGAGGAACTAAAGAGCCTCTTTGATAAAGGTGAAAGAGGAGAGTGAAAAAGCTGGCTTAAAACTCAACTTTCTAAAAACAAAGATCATGTCATCTTGTCCCATCACTTCACGACAAGTAGAAGGGGAAAAAGAGGAACGGTGAGAGATTTTAATTTTCTTGGGCTCCAAAATCACTGTGGATGGTGACTGAAGCCATGAAATGAAAAGATACTTGTTTATTGGAAGGAAAGCTATGACAATCCTAGACAGTATATTAAAAAGCAGAGACATCACTTTGCCGACAAAGGTCCACATAGTCAAAGCTATGGTTATTCCAGTAGTCATGTATGAAGTGAGAGCTGGACCATAAAGAAGGTTGAGTGCCAAAGAATTGATGCTTTTGAACTGTAGTGTTGGAGAAGACTCTTAACAGTCCCTTGGATAGCAAGAAGGTCAAACCAGTCAATCATATAGGATACCCACACTGAATATTCACTGGCAGGACTGATGCTGAAATTGAAGCTCCAATACTTTGGTCACCTGATTTGAAGAGCCAGCGCAGTGGAAAAGACCCCAGTGCTGAGAAAGATTGAGGGCAGGAGGAGAAGAGGGTGGCATAGGATGAGATGGTTGGATAGCATCACCAACTCAACAAACATGAGTTTGAGCAAACTCCAGGAAACTGAAAAGGAGAGGGAAGCCTGGTGTGCTGCAGTTCATGGCATGGCAAAACATCAGACCTGACTTAGCAATTAAACAATAGATATAATTAAACCTGCAGATCCAAGAAGCTCAAACAAACCCAAGCATGATAAACACAAAGAAAAACACACCAAGACACATCATAAATTGTTGTAACCTAGTGATAAAGTCTTAAAGAAAACTGGAAGAAAAACTAGAGTCACATTATGCACAGAGGAATTAAAAAGGATGACTACATGATTCTTATTAGAAGCTAACCAAGCTGGAATGACATATAATTGCTGAAGAAGAGGGTACAGAATTTTATATCCAATACTGTTTGTGATACATATTGTGATTGAAAGTTAGTGTCCCTTCTATTCACATGTTGAAAACATAACATCCAAGGAGGCAGAGATGTCATGAATAGTATTAGTGCCCTTGTAAAAGATATCCTTTTCATACTGTTCATATTGCTCATGGGGTTCTTAAGGCAAGAACACTGAGTGGTTTGCCATTCCCTTCTCCAGTGGACCACATTCTTTCACACCTCTCCACCATGACCCGTCCGTCTTGGGTGGCCCCACACGGCATGGCTTAGTTAGCCAGGCTTCAGCAATATGTGAACCGTGAACTTCCAGATGTTCAAGCTGGTTTTAGAAAAGGCAGAGGAACCAGAGATCAAATTGCCAACATCTGCTGGGTCATTGAAAAAGCAAGAGAGTTCCAGAAAAACATCTATTTCTGTTTTATTGACTATGCCAAAGCCTTTGACTGTGTGGATCACAATAAAATGTAGAAAATTCCTCAACAGATGGGAATACCAGACCACCTGACCTGCCTCTTGAGAAACTTGTATGCAGGTCAGAAAGCAACTGTTAGAACTGGACATGGAACAACAGACTGGTTTCAAATAGGAAAAGGAGTATGTCAAGGTTGTATATTGTCACTCTGCTTATTTAACTTACATGCAGAGTACATCATGAGAAATGCTGGGCTGGAGAAGCACAAGCTGGAATCAAGATTGCGAGGAGAAATATCAATAACCTCAGATATGCAGATGACACCACCCTTATGGCAGAAAGTGAAGAAGAACTAAAGAGCCTCTTGTTGAAAGTGAAAGAGGAGAGTGAAAAAGTTGGCTTAAAGCTCAACATTCAGAAAACTAAGATCACAGCATCCGGTCCCATGACTTAATGGCAAATAGATGGGGAGACAGTGGAAACCATGGCTGACTTTATTTTTCTGGGCTCCAAAATCACTGCAGATGGTGACTGCAGCCATGAAATTAAAAGACGCTTACTCTTTGGAAGGAAAGTTATGAGCAACCTAGACAGCATATTAAAAAGCAGAGACATTACTTTGTCAACAAAGGTTCATCTAGTCAAGGCTATGGTTTTTCCAGTGGTCATGAATGGATGTGAGAGTTGGACTATAAAGAAAGCTGAGCACTGAAGAATTGATGCTTTTGAACTGTGGTATTGGAGACGACTCTTGAGAGTTCCTTGGACTGCAAGGAGATCCAACCAGTCCATCCTAAAGCTGATCAGTCCTCGATGTTCATTGGAAAGACTGATGTTGAAGCTGAAACTCCAATACTTGGCCACCTGATGCGAAGAGCTGACTCATTTGAAAAGACCCTGATGCTGGGAAAGATTGAGGGCAGGAGGAGAAGGGGATGACAGAGGATGAGATGGTTGGATGGCATCACTAACTCAGTGGACATGGGTTTGGGTGGACTCCGGGAGTTGGTGATGGAGAGGGAGGCCTGGCATGCTGTGGTTCATGGGGTCGCAAAGAGTCAAAGAAGACTGAGTGACTGAACTGAACTGAAAAGATGCTCTAGAGAGAGCCTCACTTCTTCTACCTTGTGCAGATACAAAGAGAAGTTGGCAGTCTGCAACCTGGAGAGGACTTTCACCAGAACTCTATCATGCTGTTATGCTGATCTTGGATTTCAGTTCCCCAAACTGCGGGGAATAAAATTATGTTGTTTAAAAGACATCTGATCTACTATTATTATTATTTTTTACATAGCAGCCCAAATGGACTAAGACATCCAGTGAAAATAATTTTCATAATGAATATAAAATAAAGAATTTTTAGACAAAAACAAAGCTTAGAAAATCATTTGACAGCAGAGCTGCATTATAAGAAATGTCCTAATAAGTTCTTTGGGCAGAAGAAAAATTATATGAGATGGAATCTCAGATCTTGATAGAGATCTGTGTGTCACTGGGAAAGGAAAACAGATGGGTGAATAGAAAAGATAGAGTTTTCTTACCTTTAAATCCTTCAGAAGATATTTCGTTTCCCAAAACATAACAGTGACAATATGTGTGGGTTTTGCAACACTTGTGGAAGTAAAATGTATGTAGAAGTAAATGCAAAATGACAACAGCATAAAGAACAAAGGAAAATGGAAGTATATTACTGTTAGTTTCTTATATATGAAGTAGTATAATATTATCTGAAGATACACTATCATAAACTAAAGGTGTATTTTGATAACATTATTAGCAAAAATACTAAAAAATTACAGTAGGCATGGTAATAAGTCATTGTGAAAATAAAAATGGAGTACTAGTAAGATACTCAATCCAAAATAAAGATAAGAAAAAAAGAATAAGATCAGATGGGACAAATGGAAAACAAAGAAAAAGATGGTAGATTTAAACATATTAATATTATATTGTGCAGTATTACATTAAATGTAAATGACCTAAACATTCCATGAGACAAAGAACATAGTACAAGAGAAATTAGAAAAAGTTTTGAATTGAATGATAATTAAACTACATTTCATATACATATATAAATGAGATAAAGCTAAAATAGTTATTTGAGGAAAATGTATAGCTTTAAATGATTGTATTAAAAAGAAAAACTGTCTAAAAATTATTGATTCAAATTTGACTGTAGAAATCACAAAGTGACAAATTAAATCCAAGGAAAAAGAAAGCAAATAAAAAAAATAAATTTAAAAAAATCAAAGAAATTAACATCAGAAAAAAAACAGAGAAAAATCAATGAACTTCAAACCTGTTTTTCCCCCAAATAATCAATGAATTTGACATCTCTACCTATATTGCTCATGAAAATTTCAAAAGGAACTACATTGACAATATCAGTAGTAAAAGTTGGAACACTGCTCGAAACTCTACAGATCTTAAAAGGATAACAAGGTAATGTTAAGAATAATTATATGTCAATAAATTTACAGTGTAGACTATATGGGCAATTTCCTTGAAGAACATAACTGACCAAAACCAATTCAAGAAGAAATTGAAACTCTAAATAGCTTTATTTAATTAAAGAAACTAAATATTCTAACCAGGCTGAAATAGCATCATGGATGAATTCTATGAAACTTTTAGGAAGAAATAATACCAATCCCATGCAAATGCTTTCTGATAATAAAGGAATAGGGACTACTTCAAAACTCATTTTTACAAGTTCAATCTTACCTTGAGAGCAAAAACCAGACAAAATATCACAGGAAAAGAAAACTAAAGATGACTATGAACATATATTCAAAATTCATAACAAACATTGTCAAATTGAGTGCAGCAATTTGTACAACTGAAAGAATGGAAAATACATCATGGCAAAGTGAAATATATCCTAGAAATGCAGAGCTGATTAACATTCAAAAACAAATGTAACTGAACAAAAGAGAAAACATCTAATTTTAGTAACTGTGGAGAATTTGTCAGACTTCAACACCCATTCATGAATAAAACAAAAAACAAAAAACTCTGTAAAAACCAGACATATAGTAGAAGAAAACTTTTACAGTATGAAAGATAGCTATCTATCTATCTATCTATCTATCTATCCATCCATCCATCCATCCATCCATCATATAACTAATAATAGAAGACAGGATGCTTTCTCCGTTACATCAGGAACAAAACAAGGATAACTACTCTCACCACTTCTATTTAGCATTGTATTGAGGTTCCAAACAAGCTTGTGTGATAAAGTCACAAAAGAAGAAAAACAAAGGAAGAAAGAAAGAGAAAAAGATGAAACACACAGATTGGAATGGAAAAGTAAAATTGTCTTTATTCTTAGACGCCATGGTCCTGGTCCTAAAAAATATTTAGTTTTCAAATCCTAAGGAATCTACAAGAATCTTCCAGACCTAATGGGTGAGTTTAGCAAGGTTGCAGGACAAAATCAATATAAAAAACCAATTGTATTTACATATAATAGCAATGAACAATTGAAAAATAAAATGAGATTTCCTGTAGCATTTAAAATAGCATCTAAAATCATGAAATACAGAGGGATAAATGGGATAAAATGTATTTGAGACATGTACATTGAAAAATATAAAATATTGATGAGAAAAAGTAAGGCTAATTAAAATTGGAGAGAGATACATCTTAATCAGGGATTGGAAATCTCAATATTGTTGAGATTATAATTCTCTCCAAATTAATCAACTGATTTAAAATAATCTCAATCAAAAGTTCACTGTGTTTTTGGTAGAAATTGACATGATTATTTAAAAATTGTATGGTGACACAAGAAGAACTTTCGAAAAAGATCGACAAATTTGGGAGATTTAGGGTACTTGATTTTGAGTGTTACATTGAAACTACAGTAATGAAAATAATATGACATTGGCAAAGTATAGTTATATAGGCCAAGGTATAGAGTTAATAGTCTAAATATAAACTCTACATACATATTTATTTGATTTTTGGCAAAGATGGCAAAATAATTCCATGAGGACAAGTTAGTCTTTCACCAGATGGTATGGGCATTTGAATTTAATCTTTACTTCTTACCACACATACAAGTAAAGTTAAAATGGATTATACACCTAAAGGTAAAGGTTAAAGCTACAAATCTTTTAGAAAAAAATACAGGAGAAAATCATTTTGACCTTACGTTAAAAAAGATTTTTAGATAGCATATTTAAAAAATGACCTGTAAGCGAAAAGAATCAATAAATTGGATTTCATTAAACTTTTTGCTTTTACAAAGACACCTTTAAGAAGATGGAAGAGAATATTCACAAAATATATACCCATTTTCAAAAGAGTTATGTGAAGATATATACAAGACCCAACAGTAGGAAGAAAAACAATGCTTTTAAAATATGGGGAAAGTTTTGAGAGTTTTCAAGTTCAGTTCTCTTCAGTTGAACCAACACTGCAGTTCAAAAGAATCAATTCTTCAGAGCTCAGCTTTCTTTATAATCCAACTCTCACATCCATACATGACTACTGGAAAAACCAAAGCTTTGACTAGATGGACCTTTGTTGGCAAAGTATTGTCTCTGCTTTTTAATATGCTGTCTAGGTTGGTCATAACTTTTCTTCCAAGGAGCAGACATCTTTTAATTTCATGGCTGCAGTTACCATGGGCAGTGATTTTGGAGCACCCAAAAATAAACTCTGTCCCCATCTCCATTGTTTCCCCATCTATTCACCATGAAATGATGGGACCAGATGCCATGATCTTAGTTTTTTGAATGTTGAGCTTTAAGCCAACTTTTTCACTCTCCTCTTTCACTTTTATCAAGAGGCTCTTCAGTTCTTCTTCACTTTTCTTCCATTAGGGTGGTGTCATCTGCATATCTGAGGTTATTGATATTTCTCCCAGCAATCTTGATTTCAGGCTGTGCTTCATCCAGTCCAGCATTTCTCATGATGTACTCTGTATACAAGTTAAACAAGCAGGGTGACAATATACAGCCTTGACACACTCTTTTCTGATTTGGAACCAGTCTGTTATTCCATGTCCAGTTCTAACTGTTGCTTCTTGACCTGCATACAGATTTCTCAGGAGGCAGGTCAGGTGGTCTGGTATTCCCATATCTTTCAGAATTTTCCACAGTTTGTTGTGCTCCATACAGTCAGAGGCTTTGGCATAGTCAATAAAGCAGAAGTAGATGTTTTTCTGGAACTCTCTTGCTTTGTTGAGGATCCAATGGATGTTGGCAATTTGATCTCTGGTTGTTCTGCCTTTTCTAAATCCAGCTTGCACATTTGAAAGTTCACGGTTCACGTAATTTTGAATCCTGGCTTGGAGAATTTTGAGCTTTACTTTGCTAGCTTGTGAGACGAGTGCAATTGTGACGTAGTTTGAGCATTCTTTGGCCTTGCCTATTTTTGGGATTGGAATGAAAACTGACCTTTTCCAATCCTGTGGCCGCTGGACACTGCTGAGTTTTCCAAACTTACTGGCATATTGCAGGCAGCACTTTCACAGCATCAAATATTAGGATGTGAACTAGCTCAATTGGAATTCCATCACCTCCATTAGTTTTGTTTGTAGTGATGCTTCCTAAGACCCACTTCACATTCCAGAATGTCTGGCTCTAGGTGAGTGATCACACCATCGTGGTTATCTGGGTCATTAAGATTTTTTTTTTTTTTGTATAGTTCTTCTGTGTATTCTTGTCACCTCTTCTTAATATCTTCTGCTTCTGTTAGGTCCATACCATTTCTGTCCTTTATTGTGCCCATCTTTGCATGAAACATTCCCTTGGTATCTCTAATTTTCTTGAAGAGATCTCTAGTCTTTCCCATTCTATTGTTTTCCTCTATTTCTTTTCATTGATCACTGAGGAAGGCTTTCTTATCTCTCCTTGCTATTCTTTGGAACTCTGTATTCAAATGGGTATATCCTTCCTTTTCTCCTTTGCTTTTAACTTCTCTTATTTTCACAGCTATTTGTAAGGCCTCCTCAGACAACCATTTTGCTTTTTTTCATTTCTTTTTCTTGGGGATGGTCTTGATCACTGCCTCTGGCACACAGTGTCATGAACCTCGATCCATAATTCTTCAGGCACTCTATCAGATCTAATCCCTTGAATCTATTTGTCACTTCCACTGTATAATTGTGAGGGATTTGATTTAGGTCATACCTGAATGGTCTAGTGGTTTTCCCCACTTTCTTCAATTTAAGTCTGAATTTGGCAATAAGGAGTTCATGATCTGAGCCACAGTCAGCTCCTGGTCTTGTTTTTGCTGACTGTATAGAACTTCTCCATCTTTGACTGCAAAGAATATAATCAATCTGCTTTCAATGTTGACCATCTGGTGATGTCCATGTGTAGAGTCTTCTCTTGTGTTGTTGGAAGAGGGTATCTGCTATGACCAGTGTGTTCTCTTGGCAAAACTCTATTAGCCTTTGCCCTGCTTCATTCTGTACTCCAAGGCCAAATTTGCCTGTTACTCCAGGTATTTCCTGACTTTCTACTTTTTTGGGGGGGTGTTAGTTTTAGAAGGTCTTGTAGGTCTTCAAAGAACCATTCAATTTCAGCTTGTTCAGCACTACTGTTCAGGGCATAGACTTGGATTACTGTGAATTTGAATGGTTTGCCTTGGAAACGAACAGAGATCATTCTGTCATTTTTGAGACTGCATCCAAGTACTGCATTTCAGACTCTTTTGTTGACTATGATGGCTACTCCATTTCTTCCAAGGGATTCTTGCCTACAGTAGTAGATATAGTGGTCATCTGAGTTAAATTCACCCATTCCAGTCCATTTTAGTTCGCTGAGTCCTAAAATGTTGATGTTCACAATTTGCCTTGATTCATGGACCTAACATTCCAGGTTCCTATGCAATAGTGCTCTTCACAGTATCGGACTTTACTTCTATCACCAGTCACATATGCAACTGGGTGTTTTTTTTCTTTGGCTTCATCTCTTCATTCTTTCTGGAGTTATTTCTCCACTGATCTCCAGTACCATATTGGGCACCTACTGACCTGGGGAGTTTATCTTTCAGTGTCCTATTTTTTGCCCTTTCATACTGTTCACGGGGTTCTCAAGGCAAGAATACTGAAGTGGTTTGCCATTCCCTTCTCTAGTGGACCATGTTTAGTCAGAACTCTCCACCATTACCTGTCCATCTTGGGTGGCCGTACACAGCATGGCTCATAGTTTCATTGAGTTAGACAAGGCTGTGGTCCATGTGATCAGATTGGTTAGTTTCCTGTGATTGTGGTTTTCATCCTGTCTGCCCTCTGATGGAGAAGGATAAGAGGCTTATGGAAGCTACCTGATGGGAGAGAGTGACTGAGGGGGAAACTGGGTCTTGTTCTGATGGGTGGGGCCATGCTCAGTAAACCTTTAATCCAATTGTCTGTTGATGGCATGGCTGTGTTTCCTTACTATTATTTGATCTGAGGCCAAACTATGGTGGGGGTAATGAAGATAATGGTGACCTCCTTCAAAAGGTCCCATGCACACACTGCTGCACGCAGTGCCCCCAGCCCTGCAGCAGTCCGCCGCTGATCTATGCCTCTGCTAGAGACTTGTGGACACTCACGGGCATGACTAGGTCAGTCTCTTATGTGGTCATTGCTCCTTTCTCCTGGGTCCTAGTACACACAGGTTTCTGTTTGTGCCCTACAAGAGTCTGTTTCCCCAGTCCTGTATAAGTTCTGGCAGCTCTATGGTGGGGATAATGGTGACCTCCTTCAGAGGGCTTATGCCATACCAAGGTCTACTGCACCCAGAGCCCCTGACCCTGCAGGAGTCTACTGCTGACCCATACCCCACAGGAGACACTCAAACACAGTTCTGTCTTAGTCTCTGTGGGGTGTCTGGATCCTGGTGTGCCCAGGGTTTTTTTGAGCCCTACAAGGGTCCAAGATCACTGCAGATGGTGACTGCAGCCATGAAATTAAAAGATGCTTACTCCTTGGAAGGAAAGTTATGACCAACCTAGACAGCATATTAAAAAGCAGAGACATTACTTTGCCAACATAGGTCCACATAATCAAGGCTATGGTTTTTCCAGTAGTCATGTATGGATGTGAGAGTTGGACTATAAAGAAAGCTGAGCACCAAAGAATTGAAGCTTTTGAGCTGTGGTGTTGGAGAACACTCTTGAGAGTCCCTTGGACTGCAAGGAGACCCAACAAGTCCATCCTAAAGGAAATTAATCCTGAATATTCATTGGAAGGACTGATGTTGAAGCTGAAACTCCAATACTTTGGCCACCTGATGCATAGAGCTGACTCATTTGAAAAGACCCTGATGCTGGGAAAGATTGAGGACAGGAGGAGAAGGGAATGACAGAGGATGAGATGGATGGCATCACCAACTCAATGGACATGGGTTTGAGTAGACTCTGGGAGTTGGTGATGAACAGGGAGGCCTGGTGTACTGCGGTTCGTGGGGTTGCAAAGAGTTGGACACGACTGAGCAACTGAACTGAACTGAACTGAAGGGTCTCTGCTGGGTATGGGGTTTGAATCTAAATGTGATTTCGCCCCTCCTACCATCTTGGTTGGGCTTCTTCTTTGTCCTTGAGCGTTACCAAAAGAGGATATAAAAATGATGAGTAAGCACATAAACAGATACTCCATATTACTGGTCATCAGAGAAATTCAGATTAAAACCACAATGAGATAGATACCAATATAGAATAGATACCATATCAGAATGCTAAAATTAAAAAGACTGACAATGTTATTGGTCTGAGAAGTAGTAAAGTCACACAACTGAATCTTTCCTACCTTGCTGATGGGAATGTGGAATGGCACAACCACTGTGGAAAACAGCTTGACAATCCCTTACATGGTTAAACAGATGTTTGTTACATTACTCAGGAAGTTCACTCTTATATATATACATTCAAGAGATATAAATACATACATCCATGGACATATACATATAAAGATGAGCACAAATGTTCATAGAAGATAAAAGGTAAAAAACAAAACAACAAACCAAATACTTAACAAGTGATAAATGAACAAAATGTATTGCATCCATTCAATGAAATATTAATAACAAAAGGAATGAACTTGAGACACATAAAATACCAATAAATCTTTAAAGCAACATTTTTTGTAGAAGAAACCAGAAATGAAAAAGTATACAATATATGGTTCCCCTCACTTGAAATTCTAGAAAAAGACTTAACTAGTTAAGAAAAACAGAAAGTGTATCAGTAATTTCACAGGGTTGTTGCTGTTGTTTATTTGCTAATTCATGTCCAGTTCTCTTTGAGACCCCATGGATTGGGCCTTCCAGATTCCTTCTGACCAAGGGGTTTCCAAGGCAAGAATACTGGAGTGGGTTGCCATTTCCTTCTCCAGGGGATCTTCCCAACCCAGGGATTGAACTCATGTCTCCTGCATCAGCAGGTGGGTACTTTACTACTGACCCACCAGGGAAGCCCAGTTTCATAGGGTTAGGGATAGGATAGGATCAATGACTACAAGGAGTTAAGAGGGAATTTTTTTGATTACTGGGAATGCTCTATATATTGAATTTATGATACTTTTTATTGTATATAAATAATACTGTATATAGATATAACATACTTATATAACATTTATAATATGTATATTTATACATATATATTAATATATATGAATACATGCAAATGCATAATATATGCATACACACATATACATATATATGTATATGTAGATATACACAAACAAATGCATACACATACATACACACACACACACACACACACACACACATATATATCAAATCTGTCAGCTCTATTTGAGCAAATGCATGTATTTTAGGGTCTTTTGGATCTCTCTTAAAAAGTAAATCTACTTATGATAAAGACTAATCTATAAAAAAAAATAATAATAAATATAATTAAAAAATAAAAAATAATAATCTTAAAAAATAAATCTACTTATGATATAGACTGCTTCAAGCATAACTAATAATATATCTTCATGGCATCTGTGCATGCTGGCAAGGCAGATTTATAGCCACTTGATGAACAAATACTAATGAGGAATACTTTATGTGCAACACACTCTGATTGGCAATTTGGAATTCTAAAAAATGTTTATGGTCTTTTCTCTTAAGCAGTCTTCAAACTCAGTTAAAAAGACCAGAATAACAAGAAATAACACCAAAGATACATTTTGCGTACAAAACACATGTGATATATATATGACAATATAGTTGTAGAAATTAAAAAGAAGAGAGAGGACTTGATCACTGGTTGTCAGAGTGGGGGCAATGTTTCCTGGTTGTTCACTGGGTGAATTAATTGTTATACAAATGAACTTCTAATCAAAGAGTTCATACCTTTATGTAATTCTCTTCTAACCCCCTGGCAATTATATCAAGGGGAAAGTCTAAATTTGGTGCTATTACATCCTCAAAGCCTCCCTAACATTTACTAACATTTCTCGTACAACCAGAATGCAGAAATAGGAACAGTGGCTTTGGCAAAACAGAGAATATAGCAAAAAAATAAAATTATTTAGTTTTCCTGTTATTCCTTTTTTATTTATCTTTTATTTATGGTCAGTAATTATTTTCCATTTGAATGTGTGTCTTCTGTATAAAACTAATATTTTCTACTTCCCCTTTCTATTATTCTGAAAATCTATGAGGACACAAACCAAAGCAGAATTATATAAATACAACAAACCAAAACAAAAAAAACCCTGCTTCAGCAGCTTTTTCAAAATGACAGACATTATTTGCAAGATTTAAAATTAAAAATTTAGCATTCTCTAAGCTTCTGGATACTATTTTTATAAAAATGAAGCAAAGTGGAATATACTTGTTCACACATAACAGACAATCTTTCAACAAAGCAAATTTTGCAACTTCTGCTTTAAAAATACTGACTCTACTGATTTGTGTCTGACTCATTGCTGATACTTTGAATTTAGGAAGTTGCATTCCTTTTGAAATACTAGCAAAAGGTCAACCTTAATCCTTGGGGATTCTGTTGTCAGTAGGGCTAAGTGTCCTAAAATTCAGGTTGAAAATATGAAATATTAAGTTTATCTAACTTGTAAGAAAAAGATCTGAATGCAACAAAGTAATATTAAAAAGCCACAATACTAACAATTTTGCTACCTATTAGGTTACTTTTTAAAATGTTTTAAGTTTTAATATAATAGAAGTTCATTATAATTGTGGTATTTATCTCACATTTTTTTTTTTTCTGAGAAACTAGATTTTTAAACCTAGTGTATTATCATATACTTCAGTTCAGTCAGTTCCATTCAGTTGCTCAGTCGCATCCAACTCTTTACAATCCCATGGATTGCAGCATGCCAGGCTTCCCTGTCTATCACCAAATCCCAGAGCTTACTCAAACTCATGTCCATTGACTCGGTGATGCCATTCAATCATCTCATCCTCTGTTGTCCCCTTCTCCTCCTGCTTTCAATCTTTTCTAGCATCAGGGTCTTTTCCAAGGGGTCAGTTCTTCTCATTAAGTGGCCAAAGTATTGGAGTTTCAGCTTCAGTATCACTCATTCCAATGAATACTCAGGACTGATTTACTTTAGGAATGACTGGCTGGATCTCCTTGCAGTCCAATGGACTCTCAAGAGTCTTCTTCAATACCACAGTTCAAAAGCATCAATTCTTCGGTGCTCAGCTTTCTTTATATGCCAATTCTCACAACCATACTTGACTACTGGAAAAACCATAGCTTTGACTAGATGGACCTTTGTTGGCAAAGTAACATCTCTGTTTTTTAATATGCTGTCTAGGATGGTCATAACTTTTATTCCAAGGAGTGAGTGTCTTTTAGTTTCATGGCTGCAGTGATTTTGGAGCCCCCCAAAATAAAGTCTGTCACTGTTTTCATTGTTTCCCCATCTATTTGCCATGAAGTGATGAGACCAGATGCCATGATCTTTTCTGAATGTTGACTTCTATGCCAATTTTTCACTCTCCTCTTTCACTTTCATTAAGAAGGTCTTTAGTTCTTCTTTGCTTTCTGCCATCAATGTGGTATCATCTGCATATCTGAGGTTATTGATATTTCTCCCAGCAATCTTGATTCCAGCTTGTGCTTCATCCAGTCCAGCATTTCTCTTGATGTACTCTGCATATAAGTTAAATAAGCAGAGTGACAATATACAGCTTTGACGTATTCCTTTCCTGATTTTTGATACCTAATCGATATCTTTGGTAAGGATGTAAAATTTTTTTCAAAAAATTGATGAGAATTTTTAGGAAACTCAGCTTTAACCCAAAGTTAGCTTTATATTTGTTCCCAGATTTATCTTCATAACATTCCTTAAGCTAATCATACATTTAATGTTGATTAATATCATGATCTTTGATATGTATGCTCAAGCAGAAATTTTGGGAAATTGTCTCTACTAAATAGTTTAGCCTTCAGTTACTATATAAACTCTAGAAAACAACTTATGATTTAGTAATAGAAGTTTATTACAAATCTATTTTGATTCCTTGAAATAATCTTTCCCTTTATGATCTATTCTTATGATGAGTTTAGGGGTTGGGGAATATTTCTACCTCTGCTCCACTTAATATAGTCTTACTAACTTCCTAGTTTTCTCTAATGTTTCATTCAATCACTGTCTAAGAGAGATGCTCCCCTTTGTCCCATTTACTCTTTACAGGGACATTTTCCTATAGAATTTTGTTCATTGATTTATCTGCATCAATTGACATAGAGATTTTGATTTATACATTTCAATAAAAAAATAGCTCCTCTTCTCTGAAATAAAAGCATTTTAGTGCACAAGCCAAAAAAAAATTTAGCTCATTTTAGAACCATCATTGATATGCTGTCATGTATATTATTGTGCTTAAAATTAACCAATGGATAAGATTATTAACTACATAAGAGAAAATAATGCTACGTATAGTGGCAAAGCCATTTCTAATGATTAAGACTTTTAGGACAGCTTTTCCTATAGGATTTAAGAAACAACAATTTCCCTGGGTTTCTCTGGCGGCTCAGCGGTAAAGAAGCCCCTTGCAATGCAGGAGGCTAAGGTTTGATCCTTGAGTCGGGAAGATCCCCTGGAGAAGGAAATAGCAACCCACTCCAGTATTCTTGCCTGGGAAATCCCATATATAGAGGAGCCTGGCAGGCTGTAGTCCATGAGGTCGCAAGAGAGTTTGACATGCCTTAGTGACTAAACGACAAAGAACAACTGAATTAATTTAGCACATAAGAAGTAAACTTATGTTTAGTTTGTGACAGAAGAACTGGCTGATGTTACATGAGGTGCCTGAAGATAAGGTTAATAACAAGAACAAACCTTGCAAAATCAAAATTCTATGCAGTAATTAATACGATTTCAGTATGTATACTCACTTTCTTTGGGTAATTTTCTTATAGGGAAAAATTTTCTTTAGGTTAAAAAACTATTTGAAATCAGTTTTTGTTTATTTTTAATGAGATTAATTTTCCTTTTTTTTTTTTTCTTTAAAGCCTTCTTTCCTGGTTTAGCTAACCTTTCTGTTCCTCTTTTCTTATACATAGATGGGTCTCAGCTAAAAGATTATGCATTTAATTAAGCATGTGACCATTTAAGAAGCCTTTCTTTGGAGAGGTAAGGGGCTTGATAACCACATTTTAGGGAGACAAAATTGCTATTTTAAATTGAAATAAAATTACTTATTGTATATTTTAACAATTCAAAATATAAATGCACTTATTTCATTTAAAATAAAATATTAGCTTTGTTGTTCAGACTTCTTACCACATTTTCCCACATTCTTTAGGAAGTTCTGTCATGTCTGTGGATAGATATTTTTAGTGTATGTTTAGGTGTGATACAGTAGTCTTCATTGGGTGAGAAAGAACTCACAGAAATTAAGGAACCACTTTTCAATTTCCAGTTGAGAACAAACTCAGGGGTAACCTCTTTAAATAGTCAAATGACACAGTTAGGTGGGGTATAAAAATGTCTGCTAATAAGAGTTTTCAAAATAAAAATGGTAAATTGTGTTTTATCTTTCCTGGAGGTTTCTTTTTTTCTTTTCCAAATACGACAACAAACATTGTATATTATATACCCTTTTAAATCTCCTTTAGTCTATTAGTTTCATTGTACATTAGACTACTTAGTAAACCTATAAATATAAAGAAGGAAATAAATAAATCTAATTACATTGAACATATTTTCCTAAAATACAATAGCTGAGCAAAAATATATTTTAAGGCACATTTAAAAGCATTTTCATAATGAGGCAATCACACCTTACTTTTGGAGTTTTGTATTTTGAACTGTATCAAAGTGGGACATGTTTGCAGTAAGAAAATAAATAAATAAATAAAAATAAAAGCATTTTCATAGTCTTTACAAACCAAGTTGAACTCAATACTTAAGAAAATTAGCTTATGCTTTTGACTATGGTTTTCAATTTGCTTTTCAGTGATAAGTGTTTAGGTTTAAAGTGTGATTCTTTTACATAAAAATAAGTAAGACTATTGAAAAATATTTAATACATAAAAATATTTAGTGAACAAAAGTATTTATTTATATAAAACCTTTATGGTGAATATTTATGCACACTAGTAAATATTAGCCATAAAGTTTTAAAAATAATGCTATGTTATAAAGAATATTTTTATTACCTATATTATTAAAATAATATTAAATTATATAATATAATGAAATGAGAGTCCCTTGGACAGCAAAGAGATCCAACCAGTCCCTCCTAAAACAAATCAGTCCTGAATATTCATTGGAAGGACTGGTGCTGAAGCTGAAACTCCAATATTTGGCCACCTGATGCAAAGAACTGACTCATTGGAAAAGACCCTGATGCTGGGAAAGATTGAAGGCAGGAGGAGAAGGGGATAACAGAGGATGAGATGGTTGGATGGCATCACCAACTCCACAGACATGAGTTTGAGTAAGCTCTGGGAGTTGGTGATGGACAGGGAAGCCTGGCATGCTGCAGTCCATGGGGTCATAAAGATTTGGACATGACTGAGAGACTGAACTGAACTGAACTGAATATAATGAATCCTGGAATTTATTTTAGAATGAAACCCCACATGGTGGCACTGTTTACTAAGAAACTGTTAGAGTACAGAGGCTCACAGTGGTCAGCTTGCTTTATAAGCAGCTGTATCCTTTTGTCTGTCAAACTCGCCCTGTATTTCAGTTGTTAAGAATGGATACTAGATTCTTAAGTGAGGAAATGATAAGTGCTTTTTATTTTATAAATTGTTTTATGTATACAGAGCCTATGACAGCATCTTTCACAAATACTGAAAAAAATTAGAAAACATGTTGAATTTGGTTTGCAGATTCATATATTGTGCATTTGGTTATAGATGAAAAGCAGAAGAAAGTGAATAATAAATATGAACTATATGTATGCTAGAATATTCCACCAGTGTGTATCTTCAATAAACATAACAGTGGTTGGTTGAATAATGGTGGAGTGTTTTAAAATGAGAACCCAAAGCACGTAAGCATGAATACAACGGGTTTAAAGCTGCAGATCGCTTAAAACTGAAGAAGAGTGAAGAAATGCTGATATAGAACCTTCTTCCTCTTTTCCTACTGTCACACCCTGTTCGCTTGCCCAAAACCCATCATTAAATATTTTCTAACCTGTTTAAATTGTTTCATTCCTTTTGTTTTTGGAACTCTTACCCATGAAGGTATAAATACTTTTCATAAGTCTGCCCTGGGGTTAGCTTGCAAAAAGCTTCCATATATCCCACCCTGAGGGATGTGACTCATTACTGAGAGAATCTATCATCAGTCAAAGAAAAAAATAGTAACAGCATGCAAGTGGAGACAACAAATCATAGATCTCCAGTCTCTGGCCTGAGAGTGGTGGGCAGAATTCTTTTCCAGTCACATCTCCTTCCTCCCCACGTCGGCCTCTGTGGTTGCCCTGCTCTCTTCCACCTCCCCCACCGCCTCAAACACGCTCTCACCTTCTCCCTTCTCAGTTATAAATGACTGACCCCAGGGCAGTCTCTTTGAAAAGCATTTACACCTTAATGGGTGAGAGCTCCAAAAACAAAAGGAATAAAATTCTTGTGTGAGGCAGTGACATCTACTGCCCAAGAACAACTCTGAAGCAAACTTTCTAGATTTGAACAGTCAACTCTGCCACTAACTGTGTGATTTTAGGCAAATGGCTGAATCTCTTTGGGCCTCAGTTTCCTCAGATGTAAAATAGTATCCATCTGTTGAAAGGACTGAATGAACTGCATAGGTAAAGCTTTTTTAGCAGAGTGCCTGGAATCATCACAATTGATATGTGACTACTAGCTGTCTGAGGCACAGGATTTTAGGCATCAGTGTGTGAGAGAGGAAGGTATTATAAGGACTTGTGGGGGTTGGGGACCTAGCATCCTGGTGGCTCAGATGGTAAAGAATTCGCCTGCAATGCAAGAGACCAGGGTTCGATTCCTGGGTCAGAAGATCCCCTGGCAAAGGAATAGGCTATCCACTCCAGATTCTTGCCTGGAGAATCCCATGGACAGAAGGGTCTGGCAGGTTACAGTCCATGGGGTTGCAAAGAGTCCAATAAAATACTTTTATCTCACCACTAACAAGTTACTTCTCTTATCTGAGAATAAGGCCTCCTGCAACTGTGACTTGGGTTGGGTTAACTACCATCTGCACTTTCTGTATTTGAAGAAGTTTAAAAGGCAACAAATTTTTGACCAGAAAACTTCTCTCAAAACATAGAAATAGATGTTCTAAAAGTGTCTGAAGCTTTATTATACTGAGCCATTGTCTAATATGAAGAAATTAATTATATATTACTCTTAAAAATATTTTTAAATAAGAAAGCATGAAGTATGCTACAGGTAAGTGTATACTCAGCTGTGTTTCTGATGTTGAAACAATGTTTTAATTCTTCTAATACAAATATTGATAAAATGTAAATTTTTCCTTTATGGGAAAAAATTGATGCTATATCTTATTATACTTATTTGTATATTTCTTGCTTTTAAAAATGAAAGTATCCTCAATTGACATTAACCTGGTCTTCCTACAACATGCATTGTTAAGGCAATTTTATATCAATTTACTTATCACTTAGGGTTAGTAAATTGGTGACCTTTTTGATGCTTTTTTCAACAGGAAGAGAACTAGGAAGCAGGATGTGAGTGAAATTAGAGCCAAAACATTAATGGAGAATGTGAAAAAAATAGCTATAGAAAAGGGTTTCTGTTCATTTACATCCTGGTGACAAACTAAAGCAGAGTCTGTTCCTTGATCCATAGCCAGTCTCTGTACTAGGACCACTTACAAAATCTGTGGGACCCACGATGAAATAAAAATGTGGGGCCTCTTGTTAAAAAACTATTAAGAATATCAAGGGGGCAGCATCAGAGCGTTAAGTCAAGCACAGGTCAAACATACAGAAGTTGACCCTTGTCTTTGCGTTGTTCCCAGGTAGAGACGTAGGCTTGGAATTGCTGTTCCTTGCACCTTCCTTTCAAAGGAGAAAAAAATAATCTTCAAAATAAATGGGAATCTTTGTGAACTGAATATCTATTAGATGATATCCATTTGCCAAGTTCTTTGTAGATACTGAGAGTATAGTCTGTGGTTACTTCCTTTGTGGTTTTAGACAATGTTTTTAGTATCAAATGAATGGTATTTATTTATATTTTGGCAAAGTATAACAATAACCCCAAATAAAGTGTCTACCATTCAGAAGAACTTTGAAAAACCACCCATTTATTATTTCCTTAAATCACTCGTATCATTTAATCAGTAAAATGGTGTAGACTACTAGATCATTCATGCAAAACATAAGGACTATGGCTAACACTCTGGATCACCAAGGTGACCTTTCCTGATTGATAACAGCTTTGACAGCTCATGTTAGTTTAGTCTGCACTCTTCATGTCATAGACCAGGCTCAGCCACACGTTGCTGTCATTGTTTTAGTCACTGAATCACATCCAACTCTTGCATTTCCATGGATTGTAGCCCACCAGGCTCCCCTGTCCATGTGATTTCCCAGGCAAGAATACTGGAGGGGGTTGTCATTTCCTCCTCCAGAGGATCTTCCTGACCCAGGGATTGAACCCATATTTCCTGCATTGGTGGCAGGTTCTTTACCACTAAGCCACCAAGGAAGCCCAAGACAGCAATACCGTATCACATTTTCAAATTACAGATATAAATGAAAGCCTTGGTTTTATATCTTCTCATCTTAATAGTTTCTTATCTTGTTTGGGTAACTTCATATGCAAAGTGGCAACATGTAGTCTTTTTAATGTTTTATAAAAGTTACTAATGTGCACTGCGTGCTCAGTCATGTTTGACTCTGTGCAACCCCGTGGGCTATGGGGTCCACCACTGTCCATGGAATTTTCCAGGCAAAAGTGCTAGAGTGGGTTGCCATTTCCTACTCCAGGAGATCTTCCCCACTCAGGGATCAAATCCGCATCTATTGCAGTCTCCTGGATTAGCAGGCAGATTCTTTACCACTGCACCACCTGGGAAACCTGTATAAAAGTTGTACTTGTCACTTAATAGTAAGCTCCCCGTGAATTGGAGGTTTTGAATTTAAACGTACACATCACAGTTTTGGTTTAAATAATGATCTCAGGCAGAGGTTAGATATCCCACTTAGGTAGCTCAGTTGATAAAGAACTCCCACTTGGTAACCTGTGCTCTGGATACACTGGCTGGGTTGGTCCTGAGTCTTGTCCAGTTGGGCTCCTGTGGATGTGCATTAAGGCATCTAGATAGCTAGCATACACTTAATCCACAGTTTATGTGAGCCACTAAATCATATAGGAATGGGATAAAAGTCTGAAAATTAGAGTCCAGTAAATATAAATCACTAGAAATTGGAATACAGTTTTTTTTTCAGACAGTTTAGAGAATGATTAGAAAATAAAGCATATTTGGGTGTGTGAAGCATATTAAAACTTAAGTCTTACATTCTTAAAGGGTTAGCATATTTTTGCTTTATGATCTAATGTAGAACCAACAGTAACTTTATAGCTAGTAACCTACACAACAGATTCTATTAGTTAAATTGTCTATTACCATCTATGTAATCATTATAAATTGGAAAATTAAAGTAAAATCTGCAGTTTTTAATTGGGACTGCATGTAAAGTGTTATTTGGATTTGTGTTTAATAGGGAGAAGGGAGAGTGAAGCATGTATAAGACGAATTAAACTGAACTATAGTTATTAGGCTAATATGTAGCAAAGCAGTTTATAATAAGTACTAGTTTGAGAAACGTATTAGTATATACTTCAGACTAAGGCACAAAAAATAGAGTTGAAATCTGAATGTAACACCACATTATATCTGGTTCACAATAACCACAATGCTATTTGTTGAATCTGATAGAAGAGAATTTCTGATATTTTGGTTCACATTTTAGGAGTTAATCAGCAAATCATTTCTTTTCCCTGTTGTATATTCCCACATCTACCTTGATTTCCCCTTTTCTGCTTTAAATTTAACAAATTCTAAATTTAATTATTTGGCATATGAATTTTGACTATATCCATTATAAGGGTTAAAATATAATTGAGCTTCTATTCTTATCATTAGTTGGCAGAGTGACCTGAGAAGTCAAGCCCTGCAGGAGCTCAAGCAGATAGAAAGGTTTCTGTGACCCTAATCAAAACACATTATTCACTGTTCACATCATTTTCTTAAATGACCATAATAAGGTGAATTTCTCAACTTATTAAAAAATGAAAACATGAAAAGCAAGCATTTGAAAATGAGGCAAATTTTGAATCTAACATTTGTTTCCAGATACTTATTATTATTTTTTGTTTTTACCTGAAATAAATACCTCAGCTGATTTATTTCACCATTTCTAATTTTTTTTCTAGAAGCTAACAATTCATATCTTTGGGTATTTAGCACTTTTCAGAGATCAACTGACATTTATTTATAGGAGAGAAAGAAAGAGTCATTTCTAAAATGTGTTAAAAACTCCTATAACTCAATGGCAACAAAACAAAGAACCCAATTAAAAAATGGATACAAGGCCTGAATATCTCCAAATAAAATATACAAGTGGCCAGTAGGTATAGGAAAAGGAACTCAACATCACTAATCGTCAGGGAAATGCAAATCTAAACCATAAGGAGATGTCACTTCATATCTATTAAGATGGTTATTATAGAAACAAAAAGGTAAGTGTCTGCTAAGATATAGAGAAAAGCAAATCCCTATATACTGTTAGTATGGTTGTAAATTGGTATAGTCACTGTGGAAAACAGTATGGATGTTCCTCAAAAAATTAAAAATAGAACCACCATACGATCAAGCAGTCTCACTTCTGGGTTTATATCCAAAAGATTGAAATCAAGACCTCAAAAGAGATGCCCACACTTTGTGTTAAGTGAGAATAACTTAGAATAATAAAGATATGGAAATAACTGAAATATCCATCAATGAATGAATTGATAAAAAAGTATGGTATGTATATACAATGGAATATTATCCAGCTTTAAAAAAAAGTAGAAAATCTTGTTATTTGGAATAATATGGATGAACCTGGAGGGCATTATGCCAAGTGAAACAAGCCAGACCTAGAAGAACAAATGCTGCATGGTCCCACTTATATCAGAAATCTAAATTAGTCAACCTCACAGAAGCAGAGTGGTTCAAGGGAGGGAGAATCAGGAAGATGTTGGTCAAAAGGTGAAAATTTTGTTTTACAAGGTAAGTCCTAGGGATCTACTGTGCAGCTCAGTATGTATAGATACTAGTATATTATATACTTAAAATTTTGTTAAGAGGGTAGATCTTATGTTAAAGGTTCTTATTACAAAAAAAAAAAAAAGAGGAGGGAGGAAAGCTTTAGAAGTGACAGTTAAGTTTATGACATTGTTTATGGTGATAGTTTTACAGATATATACTTATCTTCAAACTCATCAAAATATATACACTAAAAACAGGCCTCTTTGTATGTCAATCATATCTCAATTGAAAAAAAAAAAAAAAACCCACAAAGACTTAAAAACTAGCACAGGAGTAAGTAATGCAACTACATAAAAGTTCTTTTCTCCAACTGCCAATTAACAAATTCTGAATCAATTACACTCTCCATCTCCACTATAAAGCATCAGAATACTCAAGGCAAGCAAAATGAGAGTAGTAAGTTACTCTTTTTATGTCCTTATTTTCTGTTAGCCTGAGTTGCTGTGTGTGTGCCAAATTGCATGTTAGCTGCACTTGCTATTGTAATTATATAATTTGGCTAAATAATTTATGAATGCACACACTAGAAAAACCCACTATTGTTTCTACAAAAGCAATTTAAACACTTTGGAAAACAAGCAATAAAAATTTACTGAAAATTTGTTATTTATTTAAATTAAAAATAAACTGTAAAAGACAGAAAAATCTGGAAATCTAGAGTTTAGCACTTTGATTATAACTGGGAGGGTTGTTTTTTTTTAATTTAAAGAAATGGGAAAAGAGAGATGTTATAAGTGTGAAAAATATAAGAAAGCTGTTGCAGAATTATAATCAGTGGGCATGTACTCTAAGGAAAGGTGTGGCCCTAGACCTAAAGATTGGCAAAAGAATGTACATTTCTAAGTTTTAGCTATTTTTTAAATCAGATTTTAAATAAAAGTAAAAGAAAACCCATATAATTTATTTACTTGAACTCACTTTTCATTCACTGTACTTTGAGTTCTATCCCACTGAAGCCACTTATAGCAGAGACTTCCAGTTGCCCATCTAATATACATTCATTCTCGTCCCATTAACAGAATTCTAATTTTATCTGAGGTAAGCAATGTTCCCTATTACAATTCCAGTGTCTAGTACCATTAGAGGTGGTCATGAGAAAGAGTTTTCTCCTATGAGATATATACTAGCTAATTAAAAGAGCTTGACTTCAATATCCATGGCTCTTTTCATCCTTTTTTCTTCCCTTAAACCTGCCCAGAATGACTGATGCTTGGAGTTGTGGCAGAAACCTTGAATACGGTGATGAGGGTTATTTCTTATGATCGCTGGAGCAGAAAGTTAAAAAGAGCATAGTTTGTGATGACAAGTGAAGTTTACTCTAGTTTACTGCAAGCCTAGTTAGCCTGCCTTCAGGATTCCTCTTCATTAGACAGAAAAAATCTTCCAATTCCTCACTGCTCTTTGTTTCATTTTTAGAAGCACAAGAGGATTCTTACCTAATGACTGACTCATACAGCTGATGTGCTGGTGAAGTGTGTGGGTTCTTGAGTCAAGAGTGCAGGGCTGGACATCTGGGTCAGTCATGCTCTGTGTCTCTAGGGAACGTCCTTAATTCCTTGTACCTCAGTTTCTTCATGGAACTGTTGGGTACAATAAAGGACAGAAATGGTATGGACCTAACAGAAGCAGAAGATATTAAGAACAGGTGGCAAGAATATATAGAAGAACTATACAAAAAAGATCTTAATGATCCAGATGCTGTGATGACTCACCTAGAGCCAGACATCTTGGAGTATGAAGTCAAGTGGGCCTTTAGGAAGCATCACTATGAACAAAGCTAGTGGAGGTGATGGAATTCCAGCTGAGCTATATCAAATCCTAAAAGATGATGCTGTGAAAGTGCTGCACTTAATATGCCAGCAAATCTGGAAAACTCAGCAGTGGCCACAGGACTGGAAAAGTTCTTCTCATTCCAATCTCAAACAAGGGCAGTGCCAAAGAATGCTCAAACTACCGCACAATTTCACTCATTTCACATGCTAACAAAGTAATGCTTAAAATTCTCCAAGTGAGGCTTCAACAGTACATGAACCAAGAACACCCAGATGTTCAAGCTGGATTTAGAAAAGGCGAAGGAACCAGAGACCAAATTGCTAACTTCTGTTGGATCATAGAAAAAGCAAGAAAATTCCAGAAAACATTTACCTCTGCTTCACAGAGTACATTAAAGCCTTTGACTGTGTGGATCACAACAAACTGGAAAATTCTTCAAGAGATGGGAATATCAGACCACCTTACCTGCCTCTGTGAAACCTGTATGCAGCTCAAGAAGCAACAGTTAGAACCAGACATGGAACAACAGATTGGTTCCAAATTGGGAAAGGAGAACATCAAGGCTGTATATTGTCACCCAGCTTATTTAACTTATATACAGAGTATATAACGTAAAATGCCAGGCTGGAAGAAGCACAAGCTGGAATCAAGATTTCTGGCAGAATTAGCAATAACCTCAGATATGCAGATGACACCACCCTTATGGCAGAAAATGAAGAGGAACTGAAGAGCTTTTTGAGGAAAGTGAAAGAGGAGAGTGAAAAAGTTGGCTCAAAACTCAACATTCAAAAAACAAAGATCATGGCATCCAGTCCCATCACTACATGACAAAAAGATGGGGAAACAATGGAAACAGTGACAGACTTCATTTTCTTGGGCTCCAAAATCACTGCAGATGGTGACTGCAGCCACGAAAGTAAAAGACACTTGCTCCTTGAAACAAAAGATATGACAAACACTAGATAGGGTATTAAAAAGCAAATAAAATAGATAAATAAATAAATAGAAAGCTGAGACATTACTTTGCCAATAAAGGTCCATATAATTAAAGCTATGGTTTTTATAATCAGATAGGGATGTGAGAGTTGGGCCATAAAGAAGGCTGGCGCCTAAGAACTGATGCTTTTGAACTGTGGTGTTAGAGAAGACTCTTGAGAGTCCTTTGGACTGCAAGGAAATAAAACCAGTCAATTCTATAGGAAATGAACCCTGAATATTCACTGGAAGAACTGATGCTGAAGCTCCAAACTTTGGCCACCTGATGCAAATAGTTGACTCATTAGAAAAGACTCTGATGCTGGTAAAGATTGAAGGCAGGAGGAGAAGGGGATGACAGAGGACAGGATGATTAGATGGCATCACCAACATGAGTTTAAGTGGGCTCCAGGAGTTGGTGAAGGACAGGGAAGCCTGGCATGCTACAGTCTGTGGAGTCGGGGTCGCAAAGAGTTGGGCATGACTGAGTGACTGAATAATAACAACAAAAGTTTCTTAAACTGGAAAATGGGGTTAGTTATAACCGTTCTCATAGAATTTTGGGATCAAGCAATAAAATAATCCATGTAAATTGTTTAACACTCATTTATCAGCAGCAAATGCTCAATAAGTGCTATTTTTAACAGGCCACAAATGATTTCCGAATTCATAAATCTAGAGGATTTTTTCTCATTAAGGAACATTTCTGCTTTTTGTAACTTTCCACCTGCATATGATTAGATTGAAATATCTCTCTTAGAATACAGGTAAAACTACAGGATATTAATAAAGCCCATGATCAAGGGTGGAAAATCTTGTAAAAATATGATAGAGCAGATAGAATTTCTTAAGTCATAAGTATAGGTATGAATATGTAAAATTCAACTTAATCTTTTTTCGTTTTAACTCTCATTCTGAAACCCCATTTTGCCTGATTCAGAAAAAATAATCTAGATATACATTTGTAAATGTAGGGAAATTCGTTTGATTTCTCCATTACAGTATGTTAAAAAAGTGAGACTTAAGATTGTTTCTCTTTCATCCATCCCATCTCCCCGAAGGTTGATATTATCTCTGTTGACAGTATTTGTGCTTAGAGGTAGTCTTATACAAAAATTAGAAGTCATCAGCTAGGAGGGGATACTCACTTATTTTTAGCCAAAGTTTTCATTTTGTGCTGGTGTTTTTTTGAGAATTAACTCAGTTCACTGTTCCCTCAATAATTTTCTCCCTCATGCCATGGAATAATTCTCATCTATGTGGTCCACTCCTCATCCTTTGCTTCAGAAATATACACATCTTTTTCTTCCATCACAGAGATTCCAGCAGACGTGCCTTGGTCAGTTTTTGAACACATTCTCTCCTGCAAATCTCTATCACTACAGGGTCCCTGAGCTGTTCAGAGGCTATTCATTCTCTTACTGACACCCCTTGTACCCATCTCATTTGTCTGACTTTCATGCCATGTGGAAAGTTGTCAACTCTGATTTTCCAGATGAAATGATGAGGCACGAACCACTTCCTCTCCGGGATATGTCACATCCTTTACTGATTAGCACCCCTGCCTGGTCTCACCTCCAATTTAGCTGGTGGCAGTTTGCAGAGTACAGAAAGAAATAAAATGCTTAAGGTGCTGTTTCTTCTCTAAGGTTTGTCTTTCTCTCTAGTTCCTGAGATCTTAATCTCTTTAGAGTGGGAACTGTTGCAGAAAGCAGAATAAAACAGTTCTATAACATAAATATCCCTTTCAATCATTCTGTGTCATACTTCACTTAAAGTCTTTTATCTTTATGGATGGACATGATTGTTCTATAAATATTCCATGGATATGTGAAAAATGTAAATTATATATTCAAAGGATGAAAATTTCTCTGCATTAAGTTTATTGATTGAACTATTATATTCCTCATGATATTACTTGTTTTTATTTTCTGCTAGATTTGTTCAGTTCTGAAAAAGATTATTGAACTCAGTCTTTAAACAAGAGCTTTGTATTAAGTGCCTTTGCTGGGTATACAATTTATAGCTAGCATTAGGTTTTTGATATTCTCTGATAGTTTGATTTTAACAGTCAATTCAATTTATTAAATTTTAGTGTAATTACTGATATACTTTATTTCTCCATCTTAATTTAGATTCATTTTTGCTTTTAGGGAAAAAGTGTTCAAGGCCTGAAAATGTGTCAAAGGGACTGCTGCTCTTTTAGTGAAGTCCTGGGTCACTTGGGGCAGACTCAACTTGTGATTGATGGCTTCTCTAGGGATGTTGTACTTGGGCTCCTTGTGAAGTGAAAGTTGCTCAGTCGTGTCTGACTCTTTGTGACCCTATAGACTTAGCCCGCCAGGTTCCTCTATCTATGGACTTCTCTAGGCCAGAATACTGGAGTGGGTAGCCATTTCCTTCTCCAGGAGATCTTTCCAACCCAAGGACTGAACTCAGGTCTCCCACATTGCGGGTGTGTTCTTTACCATCTGAGCCACTAGGGAAGTCCTTGAACTCCTTATAAGTGCTCTTATTGTTATTATTTTTTTTTTTCCTGGCAAAGATGCCAGTCTCCTTCAGCAGTTCTAAGGGCTGGCCATGTGTTCTGTTTATTCTGACTCTAGCACACTCTGAGTGCCAGCTCATTTGTTGGACTGTTATTTTTATTTTGTTGGCTCTTTGGTTGTCAAACTGTAAGTGGCGGAGGTCCTACAAGCAATGAGAGATGAAGTGACCTTCTGTGAGCCAGTGGCATGGGGTCTTTGGTTTCCTGATGTCACATTCTTTCTGGAGAAGATACGAGAAGGAGACTCAGCCCACCTATTGCTGAATAAGCCCACACACAGATTTCTGTGAGGTAAACTATTTAAAGGGTCTGTTTCTTTGTGATCATTGCCACGAGGCTTCAAAACTCTTTTTCAGATGTTCAGTGAGTCATCAGGAAGTGAAGACAGTGGGGAACATACTCCAATTTTCTCCTTAGGGAGTTTCTTAGAGCCTATAAGCTTCATTTACCCTAGCTTCCCAGGGACACAATCAGGTTTATAATTGAACATAAATTATAAAGATCTCTGTATCCAATGTTAGCAACCATTGTCCACCATGAAAGGAGCACTAAACAATCAAGAAACAATCACCTTCTTTTGCTGACCTGCCAAGTCCTAGTACAGAGTCATGGATTACCATCCTAACAACGGGAGCAGGAGTGGAGGCTATGAATGAGTCAATAGCATGGCTGCTCACTTACCCAAATGGATCTAGCACCCTACTATTGCTGAATGTTCCACTTGCTAGCAACAGAGACCAATGGCAAGTCCCTGATATGGCACTATCTTTCTGGAAGACCTACCAGTCACTTTGCACCAACTTGAAAGGCTTAAGCCCTTCTATTCTGGAAGGGGAAAAATCATCTTGACAGAAATACATACATATTTTAGGCTGCGTTTCCCACCTGCAAAACTCCAGTCAGGATGGAGAGAGTAGAGGGAGTGTTCGATCCATAATATAGAATCCAGCATAATGTCCAAGGGCTGCACTTTACAGCCAAGGCAGTGTTATAGTGGGAACACGAACACAGGAGTCACTGACTCTGTCACACACTATGCCATAGAGAAGCTGACGGTGATAGAACTGCTTTTAAAAAAGGTTTTATTGAGGACTTCCCTGGTGGTCTAATGGTTAAGAATCTACTTTCTAATACAGAGGACACAGGTTTGATCCCTGGTCCCAGAAGATTCCGCATGCTGCTGGACAACTAAGCCTGTGTACCACAACTTATGGGCCAATCACTCCAGAGCCTGTACTCTGCAACAAGAGAAGCCACTGCAACAAGAAGGCCACTAACCACAACTAGAGAGGAGCCCCTGCTCATTGCAGTTGGAGAAAGCCCATGTGCAGCGACAAGACCCAGTGCAAACAAAATAAAGAAATAAAAAAATTACAAAATAAAAAAAAATCTTTTTTAAAAAAAGGTTGTATTGATAGCCACTATGGAGAACAGTATGGAGATTTCTTAAAATACTAGGAATAAAATTACCATATGACCTCCAAATCCCACTACCAGGCATATACTGTGAGAAAACCATAATTCAAAAAGACACAAGTGCTCCAATGTTCATTGCAGCACTATTTACAAGAGCTATGACAAGGAATTAACCTAAATGTCCTTGGAGCAATGAATGAATAAAGAAGTTATGGTACATATATATAGTGAAATATTACTCAGCCACAAAAAAGAACAAAGTTGAGTTAGTTCTAGTGAGATGGATGAACCTAGAGCCTGTTATACAGGTGAAGTAAGTCAGAAAAACAAATATCATATATTAATACATATATATGCAATCTAGAAAAATGGTCCTGCTGAACCTATTTGCAGGGCAGGAACAGAGACACAGACATAGAGAACAGTCTTGTGGACACAGTGAGGGATGTAGAGGGTGGGATGAATTGAGATAGTAGCATAGAAATATGTATATTACCATATTTAAGACAGATAGCTAGTGGGAAGTTACTGTCTTTAGTTTATAAAAGGAGATGAAGGGTTAGCTCCCTTCGATTTAATTCTACACCATCCCATAAGATTGTTCTAGAGGAGGTTGCTTGACTTTCCAGGCCAAACTTGAATAGGATCCAGTAAAAGAATAAATTAAAAAACAAATAAAAGTGAAGAGAAGATAAAAGAAAGATTGTATTGAGATATAAATGACCTGCTAATGAATTCACTCATTTTAAGTGTACAGTTCCATGAATTTTAGAATGTTCACAGATTATACAACCATGACCACAATCTAATTTAGACCATTTTTACCATGCCCTCAAAGAAACCTCAGGCCCACTTACAGTCATTACCCTCCCTGCCCCTAGAAAAGATCTTTGAAGGCCCAGCTGATGCATTAGCTTGTAGATGGTACCTTGCAAGGATAAGGTGCCATCCTCTGAGATGCACGATACATCCTAAATGAAAGGCCATGTGCCTTCAATGAGCAGAAAACAAGAATCTTGGAAGCAGTTGGTGAAAAGAGGAGTGAACCCTCTTATCATCATCTCAGTGATTCACTTGGAAAGTAGATCTGTCATTGCAGCTCTAAATTACATGGTTCTAGAGATTTTGGTCCCTAAAAGGGGAATGCTTTCATCAAGTGACACAGCAAGGGTCTCATTAAGCCTCAAGCTATGGCTGTCACCCAGGCACTCTGGGTGCCTTTTTTCACTGGATTAGCAGGGCAAATTGACTTGATAATCAGGAAGTGATATGACTGTTGTTATATAATGGAGTCAGGGAAGAATCTGATTGAGACCCAAGTGATTCAATGGGGTCCCTATTGATGGTCCTTTGTCAAATTATGACAGTGAGTGGACATGATCAGCAGCCATGACTTGAGAAGGGCATGGTTTTCAGAATTTAGATCTCTCAGGGCTGGATGTCTCAATCACTTCACTAGGTAAGCCACCAAGAAAAGCAGAGGTACTTGCTGAAGTTGTGATTGATCTGGAGTTGATAGTATAGGATGCTAATGATTATTAATCAGCTCTGAAACTAGCTGCAGTCCTGGGGACTATAATTTGTCCCACTACCCTTTTACATTTAACTTTTCTCAGGAAATGAGAACAATCAGAATCCTGGAAGAACTGTATCTGAAGTAAACTTATTATGTGAAGCAAGTGCATTCCAAAGGTGCGATTCAGTTCAGTTCATTCACTCAGTCATGTACGACTCTTTGTGACCTCATGGACTGCAACACACCAGACTTCCCTGTCCTTCATCATCTCCCAGAGCTTGCTCAAACACATGTCTGTTCAGTTGGTGATGCCATCCAACCATCTCATCCTCTGTCATCCACTTCTTCCCCTACCTTCAATCTTTCCCAATGTCAGGGTCTTTTCCAATTAGTTGTCTCTTCACATCAGGTGACCAAAGTGTTGGTGCTTCAGTATCAGTTCTTCCAATGAATATTCAGGGTTGATTTCCTATGGGATTGACTGGTTTTATTTCCTTGCAGCCCAAAGGACTCTCAAAAGTCTTCTCTAACACCACAGTTCAAAAGCATCAGTTCTTTGGCGCTCAGCCATCTTTATGGTCCAACTGTCACATCCATACATGACTATTGGAAAACCTATAGCTTTGGCTGTATGGACCTTTGTTGGCAAAGTAATGTGTCTGCTTTTTAATACGCTATCTAGGTTGGTCATAGCTTTTCTTCCAAGCAGCAAGCGTCTTTTAATTTCATGGCTGCAGTCACCATTTGCAGTGATTTTGGAGCCTAAGAAAATGAAGTCTGTCACTGTTTCCATTGTTTCTCCATCTATTTGTCATGCAGTGATGGGACCAGATCCCATGATCTTAGTTTTTTGAAAGTTGAGTTTTAAGCTATCTTTTCCACTCTCCTCTTTCACCTTCCTCAAGAGGCTTTTTAGTTTCTCTTTGCTTTCTGTCATAAGGGTGGTGTCATATGCATATCTGAGGCTATTGATATTTCTCCCAGCAGTCTTGATTCCAGCTTGTGCTTCATCCATCCAGCATTTCGCATGATGTACTCTGCATATAATTTAAATAATCAGGATGACAATATACAGCCTTGACATACTCCTTTCCCAATTTGGAACCAGTCCACTGTTCACGTCCAGTTCTAACTGTTGCTTCTTGCCCTGCATACGGATTTCTCGGGACACAGGTAACGTAGTCTAATATTCCCATCTCTTGAAGAATTTTCCACAGTTTGTTGTAATCCACACAGTCAAAGGCTTTGGCATAGTGAATGAAGCAGAAATATATGTTTTTTCTGGAATTCTCTTGCTTTTTCTATGATCCAATGGATTTGGCAATTTGATCTCTGGTTCTTCTGTCTTTTCTAAATTCAGCTTGTACATATGGAAGTTCTGGGTTCACATACTGTTGAAGCCTAGCTTGGAAGATTTTGAGCATTACCTTGCTAGCATGTAAAGTGGGTACAATTGTGCAGTAGTTTGAACATTCCTTGGCATTGCCCTTCTTTGGGATTGGAATGAAAACTAACCTTTGCCAGTCCTGTGGCCACTGCTGAGTTTTCCAAATTTGCTGACATACTGAGTGCAGCACTTTAACAGAATCATCTTTTAAGATTTGAACTAGCTAACCTGGAATTCTATAGCCTCCACTAGCTTTGTTTGTAGTGATGCTTCCCAAGGTCCACTTGACTTGACGCTCCAGGATGTCTGGCTCAAGGTGAGTGATCACATGATCATGGTTATATGGGTCATTAAGATCTTTTTGTATTATCCTTCTGTATATTCATGCCACCTCTTCTTTTTTTATTTATTTTTTCCATTTATTTTTATTCGTTGGAGGCTAATTACTTTACAGTATTGTAGTGGTTTTTGCCATACATTGACATGAATCAGCCATGGATTTACATGTGTTCCCCATCCCGATCAGCCCTCCCACATCCCTCCCCATCCCATCCCTCTGTGTCTTCCCAGTGCACCAGCCCTGAGCACTTGTCTCACGCATCCAACCTGGGCTGGTGATCTGTTTCACCCTTGATAGTATACTTGTTTCAATGCTGTTCTCTCTGAAAACATGCTACCTCTTAATATTTTCCTCTTCTCATAGGTCCACACCACTTCTGTCCTTTATTGTGCCCATTTGCTTGAAATGTTCTCTTGGTATCTCTAGTTTTATTGAAGAGATCTCTAGATATAATGCTGACATGTAATGACACTGTATTTCTCTAACCAGAGCCTACATGGGATGAGGCCTTCATCTCCCTACCTGCTGGGAATATTGCCTGCTGATGGTTGAGTTCAATGACTCTCCTGCAAGTTCCATCAGCCAGAAGAACTGCCTTGGCCATGGTCCCACCCTCTCTCAAGGGGCATTTCACATCCAATCACTGGTCTGTGCATAGGTACAAAAAGGCCCAGAAAATGTGTTAGTCGCTCAATTGTGTCCAGCTGTTTGCAATCCCATGGACTGAGCCTGGTAGGCTTCTCTGTCCATGGAATTCTCCAGGCAATAATACTGGAGTGGGTAGGCCTTTCCTTCTCCAGGGGATCTTCCCGACCCAAGGCTTGAAGGAGGGTCTCCTGCATTGCAGGTGGATTGTTTACCATCTGAGCCACAGGCAAGCCCACAAAGGCCCAAGTCTTTCTATGAATCTGACATTTCTGAAGTACTAACTCAACTTTAGAGCTCCCTGTGGGAATGACTGAGACAGGGTAAGTGTTCTCTTTGCTTAAACCTTCTTCCTTCACTGCCTTGGAGGTATCATTCCCAAGGACCCTTCCCCAAAAGCACTTGGACACAGTTCTCTGATTCAGTCTGTTTTTCACAGAAACTGTCCATGCCAAACATTTTCATATTATAATTGAGTCTATGCAGAAAACTAAAGTCAGCGACTGATAATTTACTTACTAGATGTAATTACAGAAGCAGTCAAAAGAGGTAACTCACTCCTTTATCCGCCCCTGCCATTTCTTTGTGTGGGTGAGGATGTGTGTGTGTGTGTGGCTTGAGTAAGGCTCCTTTCTTGATTTTTTGCTATTTTGATTCAATTTTCTAAATTCCAACCTATGAAAGACTCCTCTTTCAGACTGGATGCTTTTTAACATAATAAACTCATGAATTTTATCTAATTTTATTATAAGAATTGACAGACTGCTAGGCAGAACATGGAATCATTAATGGATTCCAATATTTTATATACTGCTGCAAATTAAAATCTCTTCCCTCAGCGTTAACAATATGATCAATTATATGACCACTTGCTTTTATTTGGTAGAGTCATAGCTAGATTTGTTGTGAAGGACAAGTTATTGAACTTTCATCAATTAACTGGATAAGAAGTTGCCTTGCAAGGAATATTAGCATTGTGTTGGGAAACCCTTATCAAATCTGGCCTTCTTTTTATTAAACCATTACATCATTTGCTTGCACGTGGAAGTCCAGTATGCAAAAGTTACTTTCTCCTTTTTAAATGTACCCAAAAATATTAGCTATGCTTAGACTCTATGTGATCTGGCAGCTTGAGCAGTATATAATTAAATTAGTTGTATATAATCAAAAAAATAAAGACCAAGTAGTTCTGTGTAACACACGCACACGAGTGCCTGTGCACACAGAGACCACACACTCCCCATATGTCACACCAACCACAGAGTTTCTTATTTCAACACACTAGCATCACGATCACAAAATATGCTCATTAGTATACTTATATAGCTAACATAATGTGATTTGGTACAGAGCTAAACTACAAACAGAACAGAATAAAGAGTTCAGAAACAGACGATTATGTCTATTTTCACCTGATTTATCAAAGAAAGAAAAGATACTCCATGTATAGGAAAGATGCTTTATCTTTTCAGTAAATGGTGACGAGTTTAATATAGCTATACAGAGAAAAAGCACTTTGGTTTCTACCTCACCACATAAACAAAAGTCAATTCTGGGTAGAATGCTGAAATGTAATTTATTACTAAAAGAAGAATGTTAGAGCAAAACATATGAGGGCATTTTCATGACCTTGGAGTAGGCCAAGAAATATTCAACAGGGCAGAAGAAGTAGTAAGCATGAAAGAAAAGAGTTGAAAAACTGTATTATGTTAAAGATAATTTCTGTCCTTTAAAAGTTACCATAAAGGAAGTGAAGAGGTGAGCTATGGACTGGGAGAAAATACTCACAATCCATATGCATGACAAAAGGCTTCTGTCAAGAGTATAAAAAGAACCCTTACAAATCTATAAGAAAAAGATTGATGACCCAATAAAAGTGGGCCAGATTTCCAGACGTGAAGAAACTTTATGAATAAGGATATCCCAATGGCCAGTAAACTTATAAGCAGATGCTTAAATTCATTAGTTATAAGAGAAGTATGAATTAATCCAGGATATAACATAATAATACTTCATAACCACCAATATGATTACAATTAAAAAAATATTGGTGAAGACAGAGAGAAACCAGATTCTTGTACAGTGCTGGTAGAACTGTGAATTGGTGCAACTTTGGAACATATTAGTATTCTAGCAACAAGTAGTTCAACTCATAGGTTTATTTAGTAAAAATCATACATATGTTTTCCAAAATGCATTATGTACCATTCATAATCATCAAAAACTATAATTACCAAAATATTAATACATAATAGAACTGATGAAAAGACACACAGAATAAATAGGAATGTGAATGAGCAATATACAATTGTAGCAACAATACTGATGAAGTTTGCAAACACATTGTTAAGGGAAAGAAGCTAGCAAGAGAAAGTTGCATTATAAAGTGTATTTCCATCTATATAAAGCATAGGAAATAGCAAAATTAATTTATTCTTTTAAAATTCAAGACAGTGGTTTTCCTTATTGATACAGTGATTGGAAGGGAGAATAATGAGAACCTTTGGTAATAGGCTGTTTTTTGTTCTGGAGCTGGTTGTACAAGTTTGTACACTTTATGCCAATAAACTAAGCAGTATGCTTAAGTTCACTCTTCTCTATGTGTGTTTATGTCAATACAAATAGGAAATGATGACTCTCATCTTTTGAAGAAGAAATCTCCAGGTATATTTCAATATCACTCTGACTTTAGATGATACCAATTATTGGCTTGGCCAAGAATTTCATTTGGGGTTTTTTCCATACAATGTTATGGAAAAGCCAGAACGGATATCTTGGCCAATCCAATATTTTTTGCCTATCTTTAGTTGTATCCCCATGCTGTAAAACATTTCTTACTCTTATGTTGCTGGCAGGTATTTCTGGGATTTCACATCTAGTATTTCAGGAGAACATGGTACCAAAACTCCTCTCGGTCCTCAGCAGTCTGTTCTAGGTCAGGGATGCATAGAGCTGTGTGTGCATCAGATTCATCTCCAAACAGTCTGACTCAGTTGATATGTGCTGTGGTCATCAGCTCTCCCTGGTACATCTAGTAGGAATCCAGAGTCAAGGAACCATTGGGCCAGACTGCTAATGACAGCATTAGCATATTTCTGTAGCCATCTTGACAGCAGAGGGGTAAACAGTTGGTTAGAATTTAAAAAGTCATATTTGGCCATCTGCATCCGGATTACTTCCTGGCCCCCAAGACTTTGATTTACTGCATTTGAGTTGACAAAAAAACTTAACAAGGAGTTGAAAAAAATTTTTAACAAGCATCTCAGATGATTCTTATATTAATTAAAGTTTCAGAAACATTGTTCTAAAATCCATACATTTCTTACTTTCTAAAGAGGAAAAATAAATTATTATATCACATAGTAGTGCCATGTATCTATCCCCAGATATGTTCTCCTAACTTTCTAGCATCTCATTTTTCCAAGCTAAATATCAAACTGCTAAAATTTAGCAAATATAAAACTGAGACTATGGGAGATTTACATAAAATAATTGCTTAGTCGTCTCTTAGCAGTTTGTAATTTACACAATTTACTTATGAATAGTTCTTTCCAGGAAAGTGAGAAAAAAGTACTTGTATCTCTTACCACCAGAAAATGTAACTAAAGTTTTAAAACACAGAAAGAAAACCATACAGCACATAGCCACTGATCATCTATAGACAGTGAGGGCAAATTTCTATCTCTGTCTGAATGGCCACTTTCCTAGATTTTTTACATGGGCCAGAAGCAAAGAAAAATGCTTTTTCACTGCCAATGATATTTTCTTTAAAACACTTCTTTATTATTCATAGTCAAAGTAAAACAAAAAATTTAACCCCCATATAAATAAAGCTTGTATTTTTAAGGACTCTTTGCAGCATATACTAGGTGCTTCCAAAATGGCCGACATACAGCTCTCCTTAACAAAATACCGAATAATCACTTCTAAAGAAAACAGGAAAGAATTTCATTTTCATTCTGGTGGACCCAAACATTATCACTAATAAGGGGCTGTATTACTTCAAGGGGGGTGGTGGCTGTAAGACAGATGATGAGCTTTGATCTGTTGCCTGTTTTCTGGGGCTTATAGAAAGCCATTATATTTACTATGGAGGTTTTCTATTTTCCTATATTGATGAAAGCTTGATGACAGCTTAAAAAGAAAGCCAGTGCAACTATCTACTCTAATGAGAAGATGAGTGAAAACGAACTCATCTTCACTTTTTTTCAAGTGAAACTGTTCTGTTTCTTTGGACAACAAAAATATTTAGGCTGAAAGCTATTTTAATGTCTTTGATCAAATACCAGTTATTAAGTTCATAAAACAAATCACCAAACTAATTAAAGTTTAAGCTTATAAAGTTTTTCTTTTTTTGGTTTCGCTCTGCTGTTTGAAGATAACTGTACTTTATTTCTATCATAATAATCTCCACTTAGGTAAGTAACAATAGTAAGGGTTGTATAAGGGCTGTTTGGATCACAAGTATATATCTCGGAAAATATCTAAGATTTAATCAGATTGATCAAGAACTATCAGGGAATATTTTGAAAACCATGAACACCATTTTCCTTTAATATGGTATTAATATTTGATGACATTTTATTTTATTTCATTTCTATAATGGAAGGAGGTTCTTTCTCTTTCTCCCCCACCCCTTCTCATCATGTGTGAAGGAATAAGGTTGGTTTATATGTATATGGTTTCTGGGGAAAAGTGGAGGGAAATTTTCAGGAATGAAACAATGTAGTATGAAGTTCTCAAAGAAGCAGGCCAGTAGCTAAAAGTCATTGAACTTATGAGGGGGAAAGCTGATTCTAAATTGCACTCAGCAGAGATCAAGAAATAACAGCATGAAGTTTTATTGCTACAGGAATCAATACTTGGGTCTTTTCCCTTTATGAAATGATGTTTGTCTCAGCAGATGAACGATTGGAAAAATGTGTGCAGAATACATGATGCTCTCTCTCTTATTTTTTCAACCATGGGCTCTAATTATAGACACTGAGGTGTCATTTGACAGATGGTTTAATACAGACAATTTAATAACATTTGAGCTACTTTGTATGCTTGCTGGAAACACTAACACATTTAAAACAAGATTTTAATAAACATTTTGCTGCTGCATGGTCACTTTCTCTTTAGTTTTATTACCTAGGTTAATGCAAAACAGGGTAGGATTCCTTATAGTCCCATCGTGTGATTTAAAAAAAAAAAATCTCTTCTTTTAAGAAAATACTTAGATAAGCCATTTGGGAAGAGATTAACTTTCTACTTTTTAATAGACCAATTTGAGGAACACTTGAGGTACTGGCTAGAATCATCCAAGTCAGGAAGTTACAACTTTGATGTTTCTAAAAAAGAAAGAATTAAAGACACTTTCAGAGAATATTTGTAATAGAGACAGAGAAAGAGAGATTCCAATAAGACTACTCAGGATGATGCATGGACAGTGGGTTGCAACTAAGAAATGAGAGTTCTAATTCTCTTTCTACTGAAAGCCAGCTGAAGAAAAAAAGGAAATATTATAGCCATCTTGGGATTCAGTGTGGAGAAGGAAATGGCAGCCCACTCCAGTATTCTTGGCTGGAGAATCCCAGGGACAGAGGAGCCTGGTGGACTGCCTTCTATGGGGTTGCACAGAATTGGACATGACTGAAGCGTCTTAGCAGCAGCAGCAGAGATTCAGGGTCCTTATCAGGAAAAATAGTTAATATTCAAAGTTTCCTCAACAGTTAGAGTCTATATAATTCCTCAGAAATTACATTCCACTTAGAGTCTATATAAATAGAATGTAAGATTTTTTACTTTGGTCTGTACATAGGGAAACATATAAAAATTTATTGAAGCATGATTAGTTGACTGTCCGTGGTTTGCTAGTTTGTCTAATTCTTTGGCCAAGCCTGCAAGAATTCATTCCTATGTCCCAAATACAAAAGGTGATTGAAGCTCATGAAATCTGATAGAATAATTGTGACTCAGTGATAAATAAAAAATCATATTTAGTTGGTTATAGCCTGTTTTTCAGATTAGTGAAGATAAGTTTAAGTATGTTCATTAGACTTTTAGATTTCTTCCAGGGGATTTGAATGTAATATTGGCACCATCTATAGATATTTAAGGTGAAGTACACCCACAACAATTTCACTCTATGATAACTTTTTATCTGTTTTATTTATTTTATCTGTTTCATTTAAGCTAACTAGTATCAACTCCAGTCAATCAGGAGTTACTAAATAGTTAAATCTAAGCCACAACTAGCATTAGTCTAGTAGGGTAAAAGCCATTCAGGTAGCATTGTTCTTCCTTTTGCCAGTTTATATTCTGGACACACAATATCTATGCTTTTAGTAGTTTTTTGAACTCCTATTACTTCTGTAAAATGTTAAAATTTCATTTTTAATAATGAGTAGCAAATCATTTTAATGTTTAAATCATCAATTAATGTTTCATTTTAATGATGAGTTCCACTAAGCTTATCTTAAGAGTTTTAAAAGGAGAATTAATTTTTTCCTAAGCACCATTTCTTGAAATTTTCAATGCTCAAATGCAAAAGTAACCCCTGAAGTCAAAGACATGTCTACATGAAATTCATGAGTAGAAGTAGAAAACAAAAAATAATTTGTTTAGATGAATGAACCTTATCAATGTGTAGGGAAACATATTTGAGACTTTTTTTGTGGATTTAGATTCTAATTTTCCAGGCACAGTAACAATTAATGGGAATATGTCAAAGGTGGTATATTTGTCAATAAGTTTTGATGAACTTAGGAAGGGGCAAGCACATTAATTAAAGACATTTGAAGAAAGAGGGCTTGTCTGAAGTCATGTTTCTGTAGGAGGAAGTAGAAGAAAACCCCTGATTTTAAATGTATGCTCAGCAATTATTGGCTACTTAACCAATAACTATAGTGAATGGAATAATAACAATCTGAGTGAGCCTGAGGAATCAAATGAGTGGCTTTTAAAAACAAAAGTGATGTCACTGAACTTACTCTTCTTATTGTTTTATTGATTAACACTTTGTTTCATTGCTTTACCTGTGTTGAATAGGTCTTTTGGAAGAAACACAATGAAAGCTACACTAACTCTAGACATAATTAACTGTTTCTGTGACATTGTTTTAAGTTCCATTAGCTAGTAGTCCCTCAAAGCTTTTTGTGCTTTTTCCAATAAAGTATTTCATAACGCCATTTGCAGCAACATGGAGGCAGCTAGAGATGAACACCCTGAGTGAAGTAAGTCAGGAAGAGAAAAACAAATACCATATGATATCACTTATGTGTGAAACCTAAAAAAGGACATAAATGAACCTATCTATGAAACAGAAACAGAATCAGGGATACAGAGAATAGGCTGGTGGTTGCCAAGGGACTCGGGGTGGGAAGGGGGTGTATTGGGAGTTTGGGATTAGCAGATGCAAAGTGGTACATATATAGGATGGATCAACAAAAAGGCCCTACTGTAGAGCGCAGGGAACTATAGTCAGAGTCCTGTGATAAACCATAATGGAGAAGAGTATGAAAAAGACGGTATATAGATATGTGTTTTATATCTGTGGATAACTTATCACTCTGCTGTGCAACAACAATAAACACAACCTTGCAAATCAACTTTATTTCAATAAAAGAGAAATAAAATTTGTAAAAAGCTCGTCGGTATTCATCAACTTAGAGAAACCTACATCTCTCTAAATGACTTAAATGTTTTCAGATATTTCCAAATTAGAAAGGGAAAAATGTTAAAATGTGTTCCACTGATTTCTGTGATAATCCTGTAGCAATGGATAAATTAAGCCAGTAGAAGAATACTGGCCACTGAGGTATTCTGATTAATTGCATTTTGCTGAGTAACAGAGGTCTAGTTTCCAAATCTTTCTTTGTTCTTACTGTCACTAAAAGGAAGACACATTAACTCATTTTCATAAGCACTAAGCGCTACATGTTGAGAAATAGCTGGAGATATTTACAGTAAATGTATACTACCCAGATATAGTCCATTCATTTCTATTTATTTGCAATCCTAAAATATGAGCTTATTTTGTTTGGCTTTGCTTTTCCATTCTCAGAGTTACAAGCTCACTATAGTTGGATTCAAAATCATAAATTAAGCCTTATAGATACTTTCATTTATAAATAAAAGCGATTTACAAGGATGCTATCAATTGTTTTGCAGGTATTATGGTGCTTTGATAATGTAAACTTTCTGCAACCCTATTTGAACTATTAATTTATCAAGTGGACTCATTTAAAAAATGTGAAACCAACTTTTTAAAACTTTAAAATAACGTATCTTGGAAAACCAACTAATAGACCCAGTCATGGTGAGTTTCTGTTGAAATTATTACAAGTTTTGAAGTTAAGTGATATAAGTTTTTACTATTCTACTGTTCTTATTCATTTATTTATATATCAGATGTCTATGCAATATTCCATTTTTTGAATGTTTATGGAAGAAAAGTTAACATGCTGTCCTTTAAAATACAGTCTTACTACTCCTCACATGGGAGGAAATATTCCTCAGCATTGTTGTAGAAGCAAGATTCCATGACGGAAAATCCATGTAGGGTTCCGGGAGATGAGAAGAAGGGCTGGAAGTGAGTTCAACCGTCCTTGCATCTGAAAAGCTCTCAGTCTGTGTTTTCAGGATTGAATCACTGCTCTCCCCTGGAGGAATGTTAAACACAGCAGGACGAAGAGCTTTCTTTCCTCTCCTCTGTTCTGCTTTTTGTCACCGCATCTCTTTATCTGCACTTCTTTGTTTTTTATACACTCATTTATTACCTAATGTCATATTTTTCTGCTAGTAATAATATGATATTTTCTACAAATGGACCCCAGCACAAACAGTAGTGTCTAAATAACCCCCTGGAGTTGAATTTATTAGATTTTCCCTGCTTAGCTCTTATTTCACATATTTGTGCTGTACCAGAGAGAATGAGTCAGATAATTTAACAAGTAAACATGTCATTGAGTCATACAATGGAGAACTGGATCCCAAATACTTCTTTTATAGGATAAAATTAACATTAAAACATTATCATTAAGAAATAAATTTACTGATAGCCTCACCCTAGTATCTATTATTTTTTTCTCAATTCCTCTAATCATATATGCCGCTGAATGGCACTATTTTTATCCTTTAAATGCCATGGGCTTCCCTGGTGGCTCAGATGGTAAACAATCCGCTGGCTGTGTGGGACACTTGGTTTTGATCCCTGGGTTGAGAAGATCCCCTTGAGGAGGGCATGGTGACACACTCCAGTCCTCTTGCCTGGAGAAGTCCCATGGACAGAGGAGCCTGGTGGACTATAGTCCATGGGGTCGCAAAGAGTCAGACACAACTGACTAAGCACACATGCTATATTGTTTAATCATTTTTTTTTCCGAATAACATTTAGAATTACTGAAGAGCTTATGAACCATCTTTTTAAAATATAATATAAAAAGTTGGCATTCACTAAGCACTTACTGCACTCTAGGTACTAAGCTAAACAGTATACATATTTTCTTGTTTATGTAAAATAGGTGAGAGGTGGCTGTGTTTATGCCGTTTATTGAGGGCTGGAACCATTAAGCAATTCACTCAACATCTCACGTGTAGCAAGTGATAAATCAACCAGATGGTCTGTTCTTAGAACTTATAACCCTTAATCAACATGCGATACTGCTTCTTACAACTAAAAATGTATGCCAAAGAAATAAGAACTGGATAATCTCAACAAAAGGTTGAAGAGATATAGCTATATTAAAGTTCATGTTAGGTATTTAGATTAATAAATTCTTAATTCCTATACCTGGTTACTTCCTGTGGTTCTCCCTCCTCCTCACTCCAACCTAGGAAATAGCTTTGAGGATGTAATTTAGTATTTCTGAGTTTTTAAATATATTTATGTTCTTATCCCTTGGTTTCAGAACATACCAGAAATGGAGTAAGCCAGACTTATACTGCATAAGACCAGGGATCAGGGGTAGAAACAGAGAACAGTTGTAGGTAGGAGAATTTCCATAAAATCAAAACACAGTTAAGTTAATTGAGCTAAATAAATCTACCACATGGTTTGCCAAATTACAAAAAAGAAAAACGTGACAACTGTGGGATTAGGTATGAATATAAGAAGGACTTTTTAAATAGCAAAAATTACCTATAGAGAAAACTTGAAAATCATTTCAAAACACATTTTGGAAGTTCTTTGGCTTTAAGAAAAGAGCTTTCATTGTTGAAAGAAATTATTTTTCTAACTCAGGATGTTTTTATCTTTTCTCTAGAATATTATTTCTTGTGTCTGCTCAGGAATTCCTCTGTCACACCTTTGAGTGTATTGTGCATCTTGAGGAAGAAACAAGATTTTAAAAGTTGTAATTCCCTGGTACACTATGGAGAACAGTGTCTATAAAATGTCATGGGTTAAATGCCACACTGAAATTAGAAGAACCAAGGAGGAATTTAGGGACTGCAACTTAATATTCTAAAGACAACAATCAGGGATTGTTGCCTATGTACATCAGATTTAGGGAGGACTACAGAACTGAATGGCATTTAAAGATAAAATAAGAAAAATGTCTGCTCAGAGAGAAAAAGAAAAAAAAAATAGGGAAGACAATACATTAGTTCTGTTCTTAATTGTAGAAAATGAAAGATTTCCTCTCTCAACATTTTAAAGAGAAAGTTCAAGTTATATTAAATAGCAATAGATACATCAGATTACAGTTACTTGATAAAACAGGTGAGTAAAATAATAGGATTTATCATCTGAGTATTGAACAAGTAGAAATAAACCTTATTAACAAAGCATTTTACAAGAAGGCCGACCACCAACTCTTTGATAAGGTTGACTGACGTTGTAGTCTGCTTCACTCCAAACATTAACCTATAATTAGGGGTGTTTGTGATTGTATGAAGACCTTAAAACAGTTAATTTAGAGTCAGCAAATTCACAATCTGAAATAAGAATGTATGTATTATTTACTATGCAGTTTCCATAAGTGCAATTGCCCTCGCCTGTAATAGTAAAAACCCTCTTCTGTGTTTTTGGGCTCTGAAAAGAGTTGGCTAATTAAATTGCTTAAATCCAGGTGTATCTTAAACATTTGTTTAACTCAAAACATATAAATGTACATTTTTTAGCCTTTAGATACAGATTGAAGTCTTTTTCTGTGAGAGTATTCCACTGTTCAGACTTCTGCCTAAACTTTCTTGAATAAACAATACATATAATGCATCTTTAAAAAATTTCCAGTTTTGGTGTCTTAGTATCTTTGATATATAGAAAAAATTTTATAGATTCTTGTGAAGCTGAGAGCAGAATTATTCTATATTTCTATGATTCTCTCACCTCCCTTCTCTTTTTTTCACTCAAGCAATTCAATGGCTTTATTTTTTTTTGTCCTAGACTCTATGAAGTCTTTCCAAAGCATTTAACTTAATTTGCATATAACAGTGATTTTCTTTTCACACTCACATTTTTCAATTAAGGCAGAATTTAATTAAATTATATAATTATAAAGATAATTCCACAGTAGGATACACATTGAAGCTAAATTAATGTTGGCCCAGAGAAGAAAAGTCTTATCTCTCTCCAACAGGCAAAACTGATTAGGTATTATAAGGCTGACAGGGTGCCTTAACAGTCGTTAGGAGCAGTACCTTCTCCTAATTACTTGCTCTAGTGCGCCAACTAGTGGTACAAAATGATTGCTCCCATTCCTACCCTTACATTCACATTCCAGGCAGCAGCAAAAGGGAAAGAAGGGAAGTATGTGCTCAATGACAAGACTGATAATTTGCACACTATTGCCGAAGCACATTTAGTCATCTCCTTGTCATACCTAGCTGTGAAGGAGGAAATGTAGCCTTTTAGCTGAGTGACCACATGTTGACTAAAAATTCTATTGTCATGTAAGAATGAAAGATGGAAAGAGCAGACAGTGGGAGACACAAAGTAATCCATAAAATATTTAGATCTATTTCCAGTGATTCTTTTGAAACCAGGCAAATGTTTAGCAGGTTTTTCTCTGACTGTCCTCTGGTTATGCCACTCCACACACAGTGAGGAGCTCGTAGGGCCAAGAGGACTTGCCTAACAAGAATCATGTGTGTGCTCAGATGCTCAGTCGTTTCTGACTCTTTGCGTCACCATGGACTGTAGCCCACCACGCTCCACTGTCCCTGGGATTCTGTCAGCAAGAATACTGGAGTGCGGTGCCATTTCCTCCTCCAGGGGATCTTCCCATCCCAGGGATCAAACCTGTGTCTCTTACGTATCCTGCACTGGCCGGCTGACTCTTTACCACTAGTGCTACCTGGGAAGCCCAACCAGAATCATACCCTCCTTTGGAACTTGGCTTCCCAGGATTTCAAAATTCTGTCTGAATGGCCCTGGACCTGCTTCCAGAGCCTCCAGTGGTCCTCTGAAGAGTGAACTATGATAGGAATATGAAAACAGCTTGGACAAGCAGGCTGGAAATGTGCCATGTGTGTGAAAGCCCCTGTAGATTCAGAGTTGGGGGTAGGAAGAGAATGGGAGAGTATGAGTCAGCTTGCCTAAGACTAGATAATCCCAATGAAGAACTCAGAGGTGGCATAAAAATTGAAAATTGAATTTAGCCTTGAAAAATTGAAAACTATATCTAAAAATTGAAAATTGAATCTTTCAACTCATTATGGAGGTATATTGCCAAAGTAGGAAGATGGTTGCAATTGTCTAAGGCTAAGTAACAGACTCTGCCAAAATGTGGTGGTTTGAAACAACAATCATTTCATTGTTCCAGTGAGGATATTCCACAAGGTGTAGGCTGTTGCTAGAGGACCCAGGATGCTTCCCTCATGTGTTTGGAGCCCTGATGCTGGCTGCCAGCTGGAACATCTTGTATCTCTCCATACGACCTCTCTTTCCATTTTTGTCTGATCCAAAGAGTCTATCATAAGCTTCTTTATATGGCTGATTTCTAAGGGCAAATATGGGAAGATGCAAGGCCGTTTAAGACCTAGACCCAGAAATCATACTCCCCCATATTCTAGTGCCCAAAACAAGCCATAAGACCAGTCCATATAAAGAGAAGGCAAATAGGTTCAATCACTTATTTGGAGGAGTGCCAAAAGGCATATGGAATGGGAAGGACTGTCATGGCCATCTGAGAAATAGTTTACCCCAAACTTATTTATTTAATAGCTTTGTATCCTTGCCCCAATCTCTGAACACATTAGGCATGTATCCGTCTTTAACCATCCAAATTCCACTTATTTCTGTACATCAAATTCTTCTTCCCACACCAAAAACACCTGCATTTTTAATAGAGAACTTCAAATAGACCCATCTAGCTCTTGCATTCAAATACAAGGTCTCTGAGTGATGTTCAATCATTTCCACTGAGTTGGACTCAGTGTGGTCTGGTAACCAATACGATGAAAGGCAAGTTCTATTTCTTTCCTCACATGCATTCTACAATGGTGAAGTAGGGATAGTAATATGTTTCTCAAACAGTAAGATTTTAGAAAACACAAAGTTGAGTCATTATTGTTGGGAATAATTTAGTCTCCTTATATTTTCTTTTTTTATTAAACAGAGATTCAATGTAGGTATGTTTTTCTTTTCCTGTTTGGAAAAATACATTCAAGGAAAAGTACAGCCTGGTCTTTTAACTATCATCATCTTCCTTCTGTTGCAGAAAAAGGGCTCTGAAAAGTCCAAGAATGGCTGTTTATGTCTTTGGTATGAAACTAACTTAGGAAAGATTAAAATGCTAGTTAACTCTTGAAAAAAATGCTCCTCATCTATAATGAACTGAAGCTGCTAAATAGCGCCCTTGGTTTATTTCTCCCAAGTAAAGAACTTAACTTTCTGGGGATACACCCAGGAAGTAAAAACTCTAAGATCATACTTCACAAATTATTTAATCATTTATATTAAGGGAATCAAAATATTTGCCTCCTGGAATTCATGGTGGTCTCCCACTTCCTGGGACCATCTTTCATTCTAACATTTAAACAAAATGGCTCAAAGCCCTTCTATGAAATAATACTATCTAGCTTCCATCTACTTCTCTCTTCTTTAGGGGCCAATTTTCTCTAAAATATTGAAAGAAATGGAGGTTATTTCAAATTTGCTTTTCTCTCGTCATATCCAGGACTCATAGTCACTCAACTTCAGGCTTTCATTACTTTGTGGTTGGTTTCCCCCTACAGCTTTGGAACTTTGCCTCTCTTCCTTCATTCCCAAAAGAGGTACCACTAATATCAAATGAATGGGATTCTATGTTAAACAGATTTGTGCTGAAGACTTGAGGAAGACAAGAATCCTCGCATGATCAGAAAACAATTCTGCTGTTGAATCAGTTCACTTCAGTTCAGTTGCTCAGTAATGTCTGACTCTTGCAGCACGCCAGGCCTCCCTGTCCATTACCAACTCCCAGAGTTTACTCAGACTCATGTCCATTGAGTCAGTGATAACATCCAATCATCTCATCCTCTGTCATCTCCTTCTCTTCCTGCCTTCAATCTTTCCCAGCATTAGGGTCTTTTCAAATGAGTCAGTTCTTTGGATCAGGTGGCCAAAGGATTGGAGTTTCAGCTTCAGCATCAGTCCTTCCAATGAATTTTCAGGACTGATTTCCTTTAGGATGGACTGGTTGGATCTCCTTGCAGTCCAAGGGACTCTCGAGAGTCTTCTCCAACTCCACAGTTCAAAAGCATCAATTCTTCTGCTCTCAGCTTTCTTTATAGTCCAACTCTCACATCCATACATGACCACTGGAAAAACCATACCTTTGACTAGATGGACCTCTGTTGGCAAAGTAATGTCTCTGTTTTTTAATATGCTGTCTAGGTTGGTCATAGCTTTTCTTCCAAAGAGCAAGTGTCTTTTAATTTCATGGCTGCAGTCACCTTCTGCAGTGATTCTGGAGTCCCCCAAAAATAAAGTCTGTCACTGTTTCCATTGTTTCCCCATCTATTTGTCATGAAGTGATGGGACCAGATGCCATGATCTTGGTTCTTTGAAAGTTGAGTTTTAAGCCAACTTTTCCACTGTCCTCTTTCACTTTCATCTAGAGGTTCTTTAGTTCTTCTTCGCATTCTATCACAAGGGTGGTGTCATCTGCATATCTGAGGTTATTGATATTTCTCCTGACAATCTTGGTTCCAGCTTGTGCTTCATCCAGCCTGGCATTTCGCATGATGTACTCTGCGTATATGTTAAATAAGCAGGGTGACAATATACAGCCTTGATACACTCCTTTCCCAATTTGGAACTAGTCTGTTGTTCCCTGTCCGGTTCTAACTATTGCTTCTTGACCGACTGTTGAATACCCTCTCACAAACCAAGTCCCTGAGAATCCTACCTGTCCAGACTAGTATTGTCCAACAAAACTTTTGCAGTGTCCAATCCAGTAGCCACTAGCATCATATGGCTGTTGAGTACTTGAAATGTGGTTAGTATAACTGGAGAACTGAATTTTTAATTTGATTAATTTATGTGGCTAGTGGCTATCATTGGATACTGCAGGTCTAGAACTTGATTTCTCTTTTCCCCTGAGATTTTCACTCTTTTATCAAGCATTAGTAGATAATTACAAAGTCTTTGCTACTTTATTTCAAAGAAAGATATTTCATTTAATTTTTTCTCTAAGTCTTGTCTATCTAGATTACCCTGGGGTCCCAGTTCAGTTCAGTTCAGTTCAGTCGCTCAGTCGTGTCTGACTCTTTGCGACCCCATGAATCACAGCACGCCAGGCCTTCCTGTCTATCACCAACTCCTGGGGTCCCAACTATATATAATAAAAATTGCCCAATGTGGCCTATCAAAGTGTTTTCCTCAAATCGAAGAACAAATTACTTTGGTAAATGTCTATACTTAGGAAATCTTAAGTAGTTGCACATAATACTTTGTTTTAAAAGTCAGTATTTTCTTTTGATTACAGTTTTTCTTCAGCAACATCTTTGGCATACTCAGAAAGGAAGGTTGCCCATAAATTCTTTTCACAGGTAATATTCTAGAAAAGATAAAAACATATTATCCACTGTCCTATGAAAACTTCATAGGCTACCAAATCTTTATGACTTGCAGTCCTTGAATGAGAGAATTTATAGGCAGACTTCTCCAAAACCAGAAGAAATCTCTTAAAATTTATGTGTAATTTAATTGGGAGAGTAAGCAGCTGTCTATTGAGCATAAGGGAATGGGTGTGACCAGAATGTCAAGTTGGTTTTCCATCCTGAGGCTTGTGGCCTTGAAACTCAGGGCCCATTCCAAGATTCTGTCCCTCTGAAAACAGTGGACTCCTGCTATGAAAATAATCTCCTTTTCCCAACTTCCTTTTAGGGCCATATTCTGTGTGTACTTGACATGAAGCTTTTCTTCCTAGGGACTTGCCTATTTCTCAAGTTCCTACTTTTATAAAAGGGGAGAGGGTCCCAGAGTAAACTAAGCCTATGTGCTCACAGAATCTAAAAGCTTCCATTCCTCTGGAAATTTCCTCTTCTCCCTTTTCTGCCACTTTACTTGTTGTTAGAACCTCCCCAGATAAGCCTTAACTTCCACATCATTAAAGTTGAATACTTGGTGTGCTTAGGGCTTGCTAAGTATCCACTATTTTCACAATCACAGTAAGTGGGTGACATTTTCATTTCACATAGTCTTAAGTCTCAACCTCAAAAATAACTAGAATTCTGAGCTTTGCAGGGCTTCAGTGATGGCTGGTGGCTACGCTAGTAACCAGTAAAACAATGATTAGAATTCTAAGTCACAAGTGACGTTCACCTCTACAGTCCTATGCTTTTCCTTGGTTTGCTTCATGTAGACTGCAAGTTTTTTTATCAGGCCAGGTCAAATATATTCTATTTAAGCTTTTCTGTTCCAAACTGGTAGCGTAGTAGTGATGTTTATTGTCACTGGCCCTAAATCCTCTAACTAGAAGGGAGACTACCACCTGCCCCTATTCTATGGAGTTTTTTTTTTAATTTATTTAATTGGAAGATAATTACTTTACAATATTGTGATGGCTTTTGCCATACACCCACATGAATCAGCCATAGATATACATGTGTCCCCCCCATCCTGAACCCACCTCCCATCTCCCTCACCTCCCCACCCCACCCCACCAGGTCGTCACAGGGCACCGGCCCTGGGTGCTCTGCTTCATGCGTCAAACTCCCACTGGTCATCCATTCTACATGTGGTAATGTACGTGTTTCCATGCTGTTCTCTCAAATCGTCCCACCCTCTCCTCCCACCGAGTCCAGAAGTCTGTTCTTTACGTCTGTGTCTCCTTTGCTGCGCTGTATGTATGATTGTCGGTACTATCCTTCTAGATCCATGGAGTCGTAAGTAATGAAATTCCGAGACCAGATTTTGACTGACAACAACTTCTGCCTGTGTCTAGGTTGGTGCCTCCTGTGTTGGGATGAAGTGTTTTCTGTTGGCTTCCAGTGCTGCCTATCTTTCTTCCTCCTGATGAATTATCCTTATTAACTGAAAGAAATGTCCTATTTATTTTGAGATATTATTATACAATTTTACTATAAATAGATCCAGTACTTCTATTTTCCAATTAAATTCTCTCTGACAAAGTTTTTCCAACTTCATATGATGAATATATGTATTTATCCTATAAAAGTTTATTGAGCACACAGTATATGAAGATATAGTTCTAGATGCTAGGGATATAGCAGTGAGCATAATTCACACAAATCTCCACTCTCAAAGAGTTTACATTCTAGATGATGTAAACAGAAAATAAAGAGATGGTTATAAGCTCTGAAAAAGAACTTTTCTGAAAGGGCAAGTGTGAGAATGGACGTGAAGCACTGAAAAGTGTTGGTGGGATAGTTAATACTTTAGGTGAGATGGGCAGGGAAGAGCTCACTAGTCAGTAAACATTTGACCAGAGACTTAAAGGAGCTGATGTAGTAAACCAGGTAGAAATGTGGGGAAGGGTGTTGCAAAAAGATGGGAATTGCAGGTACAAAGTCTTGAAATGTACAGGAAATAGCAAGATGGTCAGTGCAGCTGGAGTCAGGCTAGAAAGTAGAGCCATAGTAGCTTAAGTCAGAGAGAAAGAGAGAGAGAAAGAGAGAGAGGGAGAAGCATGAAACTCCAGTGTCTTACACATATGTGTACTTTGGCTTTTCCTCTGAGATGAGACGCCACTGATAGATTTGGGGCAGAAGAACAAGCCACACCAATGAAGGTGTTTGTCTTCCTTCTTTGTGATGCATATGTAGAAATTAGTGGCTACTCTACAAATTTGTCAAGACCTGCTCCAGTGCAGTACGCATGTCTGGGCAGACACAGGAATATTCAATTCAAAGAGAGGCCATTAGAATCTCCCAACTTTCTTATATCCATCCATAAATAATCTGAGAGAGTTAAGGTTGGAATACCATTTCCAAAATTTCAGATGAGTCACTGATTTCCAAGCAAGGAAATGGAAAGATGGTGGAATAATCACTGAAGGAAGATCTTAAACATCCACAAAAATGGACAAGAAAAAAGCAGAGATATTTGAATCCTGTCATGTTAGGAAGCACCCTTAAGGGGAAATAAACCATGCTGTAAGATAATAAGCCTGGGGGGTAAAAATCCACCAAATCCGTAAGAATATCACTATGTTTTCAACCACTTCTCACAATGTGAGTATTAGCCGTATATAAGTAACAAAAACAAATTCAGATGATATTTGGCTACACAGCCTGTTGCCATTACCACACCCACTGCAACCCCCATACATCTGTGGGTCGTCATTATCATCATCCTATTCCAGGAATATTAGGCAATTTGTCAGAGGACAAACATCTGGAAATAAACCTCTGCTAGCATGAGCATGTCTTTTTGTTTTATAAACTATACTGCCTCTCTCTAGAAATTATGATTCCAGACCAATTCCTGTATCCTTCAGAGAAAAACAATATTGACAATATGAACTCAAAATTTCAGATGAAACACTAAATTCACTGTGAATGTGTAGTGAATAAAGACTACTTTAAAGACATTTTAGTCTCATGTAACAATATGAAATTGTAACATACATTGACAATAAAATAAAGACATAACTTTCTACTTTTTAGCTCTTTACAAAGAGCGCCAAGAAGCTTTGGAATCTTTTAGAGATAAAATTTAAATATACACAATATGAATTCATTAAATTAGTTCTGTTATGATCCTAGCACCCAAAGTCAGCCATCATTGACATTTAGGCATAGTTCCTTTTGTTCAATCATTTTTGTTTTGATTTTTCTTTTTGACAACAGCAGAAACATAGTATTTTTAATTTATGTCTGCACAGAGTCTTACCTTATCATTTTAGTCAACATGATAGCAAAGCATTCCTCTTGTTTTATAAGCTCATCAAAATATAGTTTTAGCTTAACACTTCTAAAATATTACATAATCATGAACTTTACTGTCTAAATTCTTTGCTAGCTCTGAACCACTTTCAGTATAAGCTCCCAAACTCCTTAGTGGAGCATATTAGGCTTGTCATGATTTCCTCTTTCTGACTCTCTAGTTTTTTACTTGTTCTTTAATTTCCCAAATGTACCTTAGCCTCTCACAGTTTGGAAATGACTTGCTATTTTTGAGCCAATTGTATTTTCTCAGTTTTTGCATAGTTTCATTCATGGCCTTCAAGGCCTTTACCATTATCACCTGATACAAAACATTCCTACTTGCCTTTGAAGAATGAGGTTTAGGGTAGGCTTTACTGAACAGCTGTTCTTGACTGCCCCACACCTACCTAAACCTCCCCAGTACTGATCTGGAGCCCCCTGTCCTGGGAGCCTCAGAGAAGTCTGCAGTTACAGCAAGACTGCTTTCCTTCTCTAGACAGGAGCTCCATAAGGGCAGGGACCTTGGATTTTTCATATTTGCATTATAGTTCTTAGCATAGTCCCTGCCACATAGGAGGCATTCATTGACTATATGTTGAAAGCATGAATAAATGACCACAAATAGTTTCTTATCTGTGTCTCATTACTGAGCCCTTGTCATTAATGGGACACAGAAAAGTCCCTACTATCCTTGTCCATTGCCACTTCCTATGTTTACTGATTCATTCCCTATGGTTGCTTTAGGTTTTAGGACTTAGAGTTCTTTGTCTGCATTTTGCTAATAAAGTTAAAAATAATCTTCAATGAGACAAATTTGAAATGAAAAACAAGGTGAAAAATACCTGTTAAGGATACCTATGAATCTGCATATATTAAGTATGCATATTTCATATCTGACAAATATTCAAACATGAACAATGGCATTAATTTTGAATATTAAAGCAATTACAAAACTAGATTTCTTAACTGGGTAGTTTCTACATAAATTCCCCATTTCTGCCTCTACCAGTTAAGCTTTGCCATGATCACCTTTAGAATAATAAGTATAGCTACTATCCTGCACAGATATGTCCTCTTCAAAGTAACCGCTAACCAGAAATGAATCAAGAAGGGACAGACTTTATATGGAAGTGTGTTTAGTTTCAGATTTATGAGCTTGAGTAAGTTAATGTCTCTGAGTTCAACTCTACCATCTGTAAAATGGAAAAAATTATAATCTCTAACCCATAAGACTTTGAGGATTATATATGTAACTGCATGAAAGAATTCTGTATATGCTCAATATCAGGTTTGTAGTTACTGACTTTATATATACAGTGTGACTCTTGTGTCTATATGCCTAACCAGTTATTGAGCCTAAAATTTACCTGCTAAAGGATCTGTATTATCTTTTAACTCCCAATTTTCTTCTAATCCCTGTTCTATAAAATCCATGATTTGGATTAATTCAACACTCAGTTTTGTGTTTCAAAATCCTATTCAAATTCCTCTTTCCTCCCCTACTAATGAGATGTCTGAGCACTCTTAGAATCATGCCAACTGGTTGTCAATAGTCCACACTGAAGGTGGGATAGAGGTTCTTGCTTAAACAGCTAAGTAGCTATTTTCCTGTCCATGTTTACAAACTCACTAACATCATCAATTGACATTTGCATGCATGCTGTTGCCTCAGTCATATCCAACTCTTTGTGACCCTATGGACTCTAGCCCGCCAGGCCCCTCTCTTCATGGGATTCTCCAGGCAAGAATACTGGAGTGGGTTGCTGTGCCCTTCTCCAGGGGATCTTCCCAAGTTAGGGATCGAACCCACATTTCTTATGTCTCCTGTGTTGGCTGGTGGGTTATTTACCAGTAGTGCCACCTGGGAAGCCCAATACTGCCAATTACTTTACATAAATATTTTTCATGAACACAACATCTCCACTTGTAACATGAAGATAATATTACATATGAAAAAATTTTAAAAACTTTTAGAAGATAGAGTTCTTTACACATAAATTCTTCTGATTTATGATAGATTTTCATTATAGTAGTCTTAACTTTGCACTAGAAAAATAAGTACTGCACAAGCTATTTGAACATGTGCAATGAATATATTACTGTTTTTACTTGGTTAAAGTTATGCAACCATAAATAATAATTTTTTTTCTCTTCAAATTGCAGTATAATGGGGGAAAATAGACAAATGTGCATCTAACTTGATTTTAATCTCTTTAAGACTTCTAAATAAGAAGGTAAGAACCCAATAAGAGTGTAACTTTATTTCACTGTTAAATTTTTCAAAAAGTCAAAATGCCAAAGCACTTTTGTTTTGCAGTGTAATTTATTTAAAGTTATCAAAATAAATCTTGCTACGAGGTATTAAAGGATGCACTAAGGCTGCTATTTATGAGAATTATTGAGATCTTTGTTATAATTCTCTCAAATTTATAGAGTTAAATGTAGGTGTGAGTTGAATTTTTTTGAGGTTTGTTTATCTGGGTGACAGCACATGCTAATATTGTGGCTAATTTATAGCCTTCCTTGGCTTTTAATTGTAAACATGTATGATAGACTGGTTTTGTAGAATAGTTTATAGATTTTATTTCATAAACAATCATTTGTCCTCTCTCTTTCCATTTGAAAATGACCATATGGAACTTCTTCAAGTTTAAGAAATAGATTAGTGTGGCTCTAAGACTTAGCGTTGGGTTCAAACTGTAATATAAACCAATCTATTTATTGATATATGCAGTGTCATTAGTGCTTTCATTGTGGTTTTGCTTCTTGGTCAAAAAGATACAGAGACTGTTTTGCATATACCCCTGATGTATACAAAAAGTATTGCATTTAAAACCCCAATAAAATATATTCACATTTTGGATCCCAGAAAGCATCTACCCCCAAGGGCTCAGTGGAGCCACCATCAGCCACCACTCAGCTGGTGAAGGGAACAAGGACTCAGCAGTGGTAGGAAGGATGGGGTTTCTAGACCGAAAACAATGGATAGCAGGAGAGGTGAACTGGCTTCTTGGGGGAGGTTAATCAGGAGCACATTAAAAAGTTGGGAATTGGTTGACCAGGGGAAAAGGAGAAAGTTCCCATCCTTTCTCCTAAAATTCTTCAGTGTTCCCCTTCCTCTACTCCAGTGAAGGTACAACTCCTTATATATTTGTCCTTAGGACAAATACAATGAGCCTCAGAAGCAGTAATGAGATAATGGGTGTATGTAAACATCTTCACTAGAGTAGTGATTATAGTTAACCTATACTTTGATATATATAAGTTTTAGTCATGGTTACAAAGTAAAATGGGCTTCCCGAGTGGCTAAGGGATAAAGAATCTGGCTGCAATGCAGGAGACTTGCAGGAAACACTAGTTAGATCCCTGGGTTGGGAAGATTCCCTGCAGAAGGAAATTGCAACTCGTACCAGTATTCTTGTCTGGAAAATCCCATGGACAGAGGAGCCTGGTGGGCTACAGTTCATGGGGTCGCAAAGAGTAGGACGTGACTGAGCCACTAAACAATAGCAACATAAAGTAAAATACACAAGGATAGGAAATCAGTCATTCATTTCTTGTAAAACAGAATAACCACGAGGTGGTGCTATATAACAAGAAATCAGAAACCACTGAGCAGGAAATCTTTGTTTCTTTGGGCATCTAATTCTTTGAAAAACTAATTTAAAACTGTTAAATCAGAAGGAAACAAACACTGGGAATTTAAAGGGACAAAATGCTAACTGCTGCATTTACTTCATTTTGTTAGGCCATTTTACTTTGGAAACATATTGGAAATAAATGAGGCTGTGGTTTTCTAGAATTATGAACAACAGCAAGACTTAAAGACCTTCAGAGAGAGAGCTTCCTCCCTTGGATTAGCGCCGGCTGTGAGACTAAGTGTGAGCAGGACGAAGGGCCAGAGCTCTGGGAACAAGAAAACAGAACTGCTTCTGTTTCCTCCAGTTTGACATTTGTCAGTTTCTCCAGAGGGCACGTTATCTCTATGTGTTTGGCAGAAAATGGTTTGGGGCTGAGCAGTATGGAATCTGTTGTGAAACCGACACTGGCTGATTTACATTCATAAAAAAGTGTTTGAAAAGTGTAAAGGGGGCCAGTGACACTGGGGAAAAAAGAACAAATTTGTCCTAGTAAATCATAATACTTCCAGTTATTTTGACTCATATTTGGAGTCGCCAAAGAAAAAAAAATTCCGTCAAATAAGCTATATATATATTAAAAACTTTTTTCCGCATTAACTATAGCTATAAATGAAATTGGCTTTCTATCTTTCATGTGATTTCAAAGACTGAGTATGGGCTAAACTAGTGTTCATATTCTACCCTCTGGATAATTGTTATGACTTCTTCAAAATACATGTGGTCTGTGGAGTTAAACCACCTGGCCCTTTAAAAGGAAATACATTGGTAATGTGGGCAGATGAGGAAAGAACCATAAAAAGTTTCTCGTCTCAATAAAAAACTTTATAATGTCAGTTAGGATTTTCAAAACATTTAGGAAATACCTAATAAAAGGAGAGAGGTTAAGGAAGGCAGTCAGAAATAAAGATGTCCAGAGGCAAAAATAAGTCAAAATAAGAGAAATGAAAGTAGTTAAGGCTCACTGCTTATTTGAGAGAAGTATTCTTTGAATTTTAGTAGCATTTTCAAATTTGAGAGTGATGCTGTTATTTGGGTATAATGGTAATAGCATACTTTCCTTAGCAACTGATACATCAATGAAGAAAGAAGAAAACTGAAAAAGGGAGTCAGCCTCAAGGACAGATTTAGACCCTCTCTGTTCCCTAACTAGGAATCAGAAGGCCAAATTACCCAGAGAGAGATCATTTTCTTGACTCGGGCATCTGCTCCAGCTGCAAACCCATCTTGCCCTTTCTTTTCATCACCAACTAAGTGCCAGGGATGCCCCAATTTCCATTTACCATTGGTTTTTCCACACTCTGTAACGTGGTTTCCCAATTTAAAACACTGCAGGATGTCACCAGATTCTTTTCCAGTAGATTGTCATCTCCCCGCCCCGGTCATCTTGCGTGACACTCACTGGATCCCTCATGGAAGTCTGGCTTCCTTTGTCTTCTGTTAGAAGCTCTCCATGTCTTCCCAGTGGCCTCCTGAATGGCCTTCTCCATCTCCTCTTCAACTCTTGCTTCTTGGATGTTGACATCCCTGGGGTTCACTTCTTTCCTTCAGCTCTAAGCACTTCATTGGGATGAGCTTTCCCCTCCTTGGACAGTCTTCTAATTCTTTGCTGATAAATCTCAAATCCATGCTCAAATCCTAGCCACTCCTAGAGTTACAAAACTTAATACCCATTACCTGAGGAACAACTCCATAAAATGTTTATGGGCACCTTGAATTCGACAGGTTCCCAGACTGATAACTGGCATTTTCTGCTGAATCTTCCCTTGCCTTCTGTTGTTTTTTTAAATAAAGGAATGCTATCTGTTCCCTAACTGGAAACTTTGGAATCTTTTCTCTCCTACATGATGTACTTCGGTATTCATCAGTAAGTCTTTGGAATGTGTTTTATATGTTTTAACACATCATGTGTTATATGTATTTTTTGCTTTATATGTTTAAGCACATTACATATTTGTGCACATTAACCATATCTTTGTTCAGATTTTATTTTATTGTTTCCTTCACTGTTCCAATAGCCCCATAACCTATTTTTTTTTCATAGGTTTCAGTTAGTTCTTCATGCAAATGTGTGTCAGTTCTAACTTTCTGAAAGACAAATCAGATCCCACATCACATTTCTGTTCTTACAAACTTCTTCAGTCTTCCCATGATCCACTGATTAAAACTGAAAACTTAACTAACATGACATTCAGAATTACTTATTATCTGGTCCTGGCATACTTTTCCAGACTCACCTCTTCCCTGTTACACTTGAGTCACTCCAAAAGACATGTCATCTCTGCTACCCATCTGCAAATTCTAGTCTCTGTGTCTAAAAGGTCCCTTTCCCCATTTTCCACATCATATTGATCAAGACTCAGATCAAACATCAATTTCTCTAGGAGAGTAATTCATATTATTTTCTAGCACCTCTTCCCTAATAAGAATTCTGTAATGTTTTATTTTTAAAAAACTGTAAGAGGATTCCAAGTCATTAATTAAATAATTGATTTATTATAAAATCAACTTCTATGAGTAATTTGTGTGAACTAACCACTGTGGGTCATGGGAAGGCAAAAATGAATCAGACTTAACTTTTGTTCTTAAGGGACTCACAGTGAATTAGGTGATAAAGACAGAGATAAGCATTGTTATAATGCAACTGTCCAGCCCATTGCCTCCATGAATGAAAGAAATACTATTCCCTTTCCAATACCCAGCATAATTCTTGTGTACACCAAGTGGATCTCTCTTCAGTTAGGCATGGGCACACATTGCAGACTCAGCCAGCAGTTCATACTCTATTTCCTTTTTTCTTTTCTTTTTTTTTCAGCATGAGCAGGGCTTGCAGGATTAAACTGGTTTTCTTCTCTCCTCTAAAGCGGCCTTGCCACTACTTGATTTTCTTGGGCTTCCCTAGTTTCCCATAAAGAAAAGCAAACAGACACTTTCATTAGATGGGTTTTACTACTGTATGATGAAGACTGGAAAATAGACAGAGCAGAATGGAAATAATACACGGGGAATTTACCAAGTTTAAGAGGATCTTCCAAAATTAATTTAGTGTGTCCTGGCATACTGTTTCTGAGGCAGCTGGGTATCCCATTGGTTTTCTGCTTTGACTTTTATTCCATAAAGTAAACTCACTGCTCTCCCTGCTTCTAACTTCCACTAAAGGGCTTGCTTACATCATTCTCTTTAGAGTTCCCTTTATAAGCAAAGAGGCTAGGAAGATCTACCGGAATAGTACAAAGTTGATCCAAGTACCATCACCTTAGCTATCCCTTCCAATTAAGGGACTGATTCATGTCTTTCTAGACCTTCACACTTGAAATATATAAGTCCTCCTGACCCCTGCCTCACACAGGGTTTCACGCTTGGTCTTAACCCAAAAGAAACTTATTTCAGTCCTTTGATTTATACTTTTCCTATCCTAACTTTCTCCTACAGCGTCCCTGGAAACTATAGTGATGACAGAAGTCACTTTCTTTGATTGGTATACCATTTCTTCACGTACCTAAAAGTTTGTTAATAAGTGACCATTCGTTTTAAGGCAAAGGAAGCACAAGACTCACTATTGTGCGTAAACTCTAAGAGGGCAGTAATTTCTTGTGTACTTGTTTTGTTCACTGACTTGCTGTTAACACCTACAATAGTGCCTGACAAGTAGTAAGCTAATATTGTTTAAAAGAAGGAAGACATTATGTTTCAGTATCCTAAACTTGTGAGAATCTCAAATTAACTAAAAGAATAAAATAATACATTCAATAAACACTTTAAAAATCTCATAAATAATTCTGAGTACTAATAAAACTAAGATATTTTGGCTTTTCTAGATGCATTTAAAAATCATTATCTATAACTTTAGCTTTTTTTAATGCAGATGATACAATCAGAATGATTTCTTCTGTTGTCAGTAATAGTTTTTTTTATAACAATGACTTATCTAAGTGTCTAACTTTCATATCAAATTATACATTGTTCATGTTAAATTTAAAAATATTTTTATAAGCAAATGTTATCTAGGAAGCCAGTGGGTAGTAGTTAATATCGTAAATTAACTGAGATAAAGTCAACATAGTGATTTTCATGTACTTAAATAGTCATTCTAATCAGTGCTTTCCCTTAGTTACGATAAATTGTAAACGGGTTACAAAGACAAAAACGAAACAACATAAACCCAGTGTCACAAATTAACTCTTGCTTCTGTATTTTATGAAACATTCTCAAACACTGCATACCTAAGAACCAGGTAGAATTCTTCATAAAATCTGACATGGGGCTCAAGAATCTTGAGTCTTAATAAGTACCCAGGTGAATCTGGTGTGGGCAGTGAGTGCATTAAGACTTGTGTATCTTGTTCTCAAGAATCAGACTTGCCATGTTTATAATGTGATGACAGTGTAGTCATTATCTTTAAAAAGGAGTCTGTACTTAAATTTTGAATACTTATTATCTAGTTCCTTATACTATATGGTTGAATATAGTAGTAGTACACTTAATATGTCTTTAGTTTAGCTAATTCTAGATTAGCATATGTTATTTAGTGTATGTATTATATGTGTAGACTGTATGTATGGTTTTAAATCCTTATTCTGTAATAATATATAACTTTGTGACTTTAATGAAATTTATTAGCCTCTCTGAGTAATAATTTACCAATTATTAGACTGGCCTCTTATCTCATAAAGTTGATGCCAGGATAAAATGAGTATTTGGGACACAGTAACCACCAAATAAATATTCATTATGACTATTCAAATTGCTTTGTGGTTTTGTCTATTATATAGATTTAAAATTTTTGTTATTATTATATACACAGATCTCAGTACGTATACCTTAAGGTTTGCTATTGTCCCATTTTATGCTATTGTCCACAAATTCTCTCTGCTTTACTATTTGTCCTAGACAAAAGTTTTATGGTTTGGACAATAAATTATACGGTCACCATTAAATGAGTTAGTATAACTTTGTGAAAGCATACAATACATAATTCAATAAGTATCAACAAATTACACATGAAAATGTTCTTCTTTTTTCCCTCTAGACATGAGATTTGGAGTTTTTTTTTTAGCTATGATTTATTGTGGACCACCTGCTAATCTGGCCCTATGAAATCCTTTTATTTCTATTAGTATCTGAACTGAGCTAAGCTTCTCAGCAGTGAGTCCACCAGTGAAGTGATGCACATGTCAGTCACCCAGACTTGACCCCTGTGAGGTCCAGATTAGTTTTATTAATCAACATTCACGATATTATTTTCTACATCAATGGAATCTCTGGCATCTCTCACCCAGAGCCAATTCTGCTAAACAAGTTCCAAGAATTAAATCTGTGTCAGTTGAGCAAGTGAATTTCTTTCTCCTTTCACTCTCCCTTTTAATTTCCTAGGAATAATCTAACTCCATCTCATGTATACCTCATCTAAGTACATCTCCTTTTCTGTAATAAGAATGTACTGGGAGATGTTATCTAAACCTAACCAGAGAGGAGATTCTGTGACCAATAATTGGTAGGTGGCTGTTAAATTTCTGGGTCAAATTAGTGTAGAGAATTGATTTCAATGCTTTATGTGAGTTTGAAGAAATAAACTGATCCTATGTCCCCTGTTTGGGGCTGGATTAAATTTCTATCTCTTTTTTAGAAGCTAAGCTAAAGTTCTAAATGATAGGTTTCTCCTGGAACAGTGGATATAGTAGTATCTGTCAGGGAGCATATACAGATTTTTCTGTTTGACCCAAAAACGTCACAGGGTGTCACACCACATCAAACAGCTTGGTTCTAGAAAGACAGTACACAACATTTTTTCTGCCTTCAGAACTTATGTATACAACCTATAAAATTCCCTTTATAGAAAAAGAAAAATACAGTTGTAGCTATTTAGCATATGCCAACTGAAACTGATCTATATTTATAACAAGTTGCTCAGGGAACTAAGCAATTATTTAAAGAGGGGTGGATATTTACATAGGCGCAACATAAGCAAGAGATGAACTCAAGTTTTAGAAACTTGAAGTCTTCTACTTTTCCTGAAGCAAGATTGCATCTAACATCCCAAATCAGTGAATGGCCATCCTTATATTTAAGCTCTCAAAAATTCAGGGTTTTGTTTCTTTCTCACAAGTTTCTTTGTGGTTCTCATCATGACTTCCAGACAGTAGAAATCATTTTGCTGCTGCTGCTAAGTCTCTTCAGTCGTGTTCGACTCTGTGCGACACCATAGGCGGCAGCCCACCAGGCTCCCCCGTCCCTGGAATTCTCCAGGCAAGAACACTGGAGTGGGTTGCCATTTCCTTCTCCAATGCATGAAAGGGAAAAGTGAAAGTGAAGTCGCTCAGTCATTAGTGACCCCATGGACTGCAGCCTACCAGGCTCCTCCATCCATGGGATTTTCCAGGCAAGAGTACTGGAGTGGGTTGCCATTGCCTTCTCTGAGAAATCATTTTATGTCTAAGTTAAATCTGAGAATGCACCCAAGTCAGAGCTGCCAGATAAAATATGACTCCTGATTCAATTTAAGTTCATATAAACAATAAATAATTTTTACTTTATCTATGAAACATTTAAATTAAACTACAAAATAAACTAAAAACCTAAAGCAAACTAAAAATGTCAATGCAACATAAATTTGAATTGCAGATAAATATTTTAGTATATATATCTTAAATATTACATGGGGTACATTTATACGACGAAAGATAGTTGTTCAAATTTATTTTTCATCTGCTAAATCTGATACCCTTGACCCAAATCTACCTGTCAACTGAGTCTTTAAACTTTAGAAAGGAGGCTAGTTATGGTTTAGCACATTTACCCCAGTGGATAGAAAATTATGACATTTGGCTGATTAACATGAGAAAATAAGACTTGTGATTCCTTCATATGAGCCACACTGAACCCAGTGTAATGAAATTCAAATACAGTGAGAAAGTGTGAACACGCCTTTAGAATTCATTATAGTGGGTTCTGACTAGGAATAATATATGACTATTTTTAGCAGCTGGCCCTCTAATAGGATATGAGCAGAATATATTGAAAAGAAATATGCACAGTCTGGTCATGTGAGAGCCCTTGATAATGACATGAGTGTTCTGGGTAGTTAAATGGAAATTATATTCATTAAATGTACTTTGGCTACCCATTTGAGTGAGTGGTCAGGAGAATGATAACAAGAACAACAGAATGAGAATTCAGATTACAGTGGCAAGTTGAAATTGAAAACATATAAATAGAGCACAGTTGAAAATAGAGGAGGTGAGCTAATTATATTAAAGAAAAAATAATTTCTAAATATATGGGTGAGAGTGTGTAGGCAGAGATACCTAGAGAGGACCTGGGATTAGACCTATTGTGACCAGCAATGTAAATTTATTTAAAGAGCAAATGAGAGGTGTGCAAAAGCAAGAGCAAACCATGGTTGAACGGAAATTCTCCCATCCTAATCAGCTCTGGTAGAAGTCATGGTGGGTTTAAGTGCTGAAAATTTTATGTTAAGGAAACTGGGGAAGGATATTTAATAGCAAGTCAAAAATATAAATGAGATGAAAAACCCATATGAGGGAAGGATAAAGAAATAATGATGCTGTGGATAGCAGAAGGAAAGACTGCAATGAGATTTATTTACCCCCAAAAAATATTATTAAAAAAAATGGAGATGACATCCAAATAGCTTTACTTTTTTACTGTAAAATCTCAGGGGAAAGCTCTCTCATACCTGTCATTGGGGCTATTTTCTATCAGCTTTGTAGGGACAAAGGAATTGAATTTGGCATCCTTCATGGTCTTTACTTCCTAAATAATTCACAGTATTTAATTTATTTTATTGAACATGTACCGAGTACTATGCTGGACACTGGGAATATATAAATGAGTAAGTCATACAGTCTTTGGCCTTGAGGAGTTTACAGTTCTGTGTGTGTGTGTGTTGGGAGTGATTATAAGTAATTTGATGTTTCTGGACTATAAATTTCACTGTGAGGAAGTTTAAATAAAACATAGGCATGAAAAGAGCACATATTTATTAGTACTTAATATGAAGGCATTAATATACATGCAAAATATGCAAGCAGAGAGAAAATATTATGTTATGCTAAAAGATAGCTCAGAACCTGAAAAGTTTGTTTTCCCGTATTACCTTAGGAACTTACTAGCACAGAGTACTCATAAATTTTCTATTCTGTGTGTGTGTTTCTGAGGGGCTACAGTAGTGTGTGTTGACTTACATATTCAACATTAAAGAATGAGGAAGTAAACTAGGAATGTTCATCTAAAAATCTTTAAATTTTTGAAAGTGAAGTAAAGTGAAAGTCACTCAGTCATGTCCAACTCTTTGAAATCCCATTATAGCCTGCCAGGCTCCTTTGTCCATGGAATTCTCCAGGTCAGAATACTGGAGTGGGTAGCCGCTCCCTGCTCTAGGGGATCTTCTCAACCCAGGGATCAAACCCGGATCTCTTGCATTGCATGCAAATTCTTTACCATCTGAGGCACCAGGGAAGCCCCAAACTTTTGGAAGCCAGCCTTATTTAGGCAGCAGGTATAGACTTCCCATAAATGTAGTAGATGTTTGCATGCTTAGAACTTTAAGGCTTAACTTTGAACCTTCATCTGTTCAACGGGTCCCCTATCCACCATTATTAATTTATTATTTGCTTTCTTTACTTGCCTCTTTAGTTTGACACAGTTAAATCAGTTTCTTCTGGAATTTGACCTCAACTTTGTTAATGTTTGTCCTATCTCAATAATTGGAAATGTCCTTCTTAGTTCAGGCCATAGAATACTTTGTTATGGTTTGTTCTCACCAAGTCTATCATGGGGGTCGGGAACTGGTTTGAATCTAGGGTTTCAGTTAACAGTTACTCTCATTAAAGACAAAAAAAAAAAAAAAAACCAAAACCCAAACAAACAAAAAACAACCCAGTTACTCTAATAAGATCCATATAGAGAATCAAGGCCATAGGACAAAAAATTTTGGTTCCAGATTTTATTCTCTAGAGAGCAAGGTTGTACCATGAGGCTATGTTGGGGTTGCTAGTACCCTGCCCCATGCTTATCCCTTACAGAAATACTCTGAGGTTTAAGATACACAATACAAAGAAAGACAGAAAGAGAGCAGGATGATAAGTTTTTTCCTTAGGCTGAGGGTCTTCTCTGACTGCCTGTCCAAGTAGAGCCTCTTTTGGACTCTGTATTATGCCACATCAGTCTTAAGAAAGAAGAAAAATACAAGGAAAGAAGAGTCAAATAGAAAGACTGTCTACTGAGAGGGGCATCTCTATCACATTGGCCCCCAAAGTGTCCCTAAGCCCACACTCATCAATTTCAGTCCCCTTCCTCTTTGGACATGAAATAGGAGGACAGGAAAAAAAAAAAAAGATGTGCCCCAACAGAAAAACAGAAGGGGTCTGAGCATTTGACTGTTCTTATGCCAAACCATTAGGACATTTATGCATCACTTTTTATAGAGAAATTGTTCTGTGTCAGGAATCGTTCTGGTTGCTCTCACAGAGCTTGTATTCTAGATCTAGGGCTGTCTCAGGCAACTGAGGAATTCTGGGGCTTCTATTGGCTTTGACACTAGAGCCTCAGCTCCTGTCCTGCATGCACTCAATCTCCCCAACACACAGGAAAGATATTGGCTTAACTCTTGCTGTGTCTTATTGATAACTTTGTGTCAGCTGTCTGGATTTTTCACAGTTTAGATTCCCAACCATTTTTCTTGATGAACTCTAACTCATCATAAAAACTTCTTTTATGAAGTCTTTTCCCAAAATGTTACCTCCAACAAAATAGAATACACAAGAGGAAAATAAAACTACTTGTTCTGCCATGGATTCAAGGTAACAATGAAAAATAATAAACTGAAAAATAAAAAAAGAAATTGCTAAATATAAGTGACAAGAACAACATTGAAATATTATCTTGCAGGATGAACATACCCCTATAAAGAATAGGTATTCGTATCAAAAGTGTTGCTGATTAAGTAAATTACTGAATGAACAATTCTCTAGTAGATGAGTTTTGTGAACGAATGAGTGCAAAAGCACATCAGAGTGTACTAGTGGAAAACTAATAAAATTAAGTCAGCATAGCTGTAGTTTCTAAATGCTGAGTAATTACATAAAATATTGACTTGAGGTGTTATTATGCATTACTAATTGTAGTATATAACAATTTCTAGTCAAAGAAATGCTTAAGTCAGAATTTCAATGAAATGCTCAACAGAATAAGGGCTAATATGAAAGTTTTTTAATATATTTATGACCATGATAAAACTAGCTTTAAAGTTGACCAGAATGTTTTAAAGGAGAGAAATATTCTGTAAATGCCTTTTAAAATACACATCAAGTATATTGAAAATGGAATATAAAGTTTATAATTGGCCTACAAAAACTTCAAGTGATTTATAATGTATATTGGTTGCACACTGTAAAAGAATTACTACCCATAAAAATGTCTTCATGCCAAATATAGATCTAAATACTTATAATAAATATTAGACTTCCTAACTTCCCATTATAGAAAGTTTGTTCTGCTTGTATATCAGAACAGTTACAACTTGGTGAATCCGTAATCTTCATACATTTTAATTTCACCATTAATCACTTATTTCTATGAAACCTCGAATCATTCTTAGGTACAGGTGAAATGGGTGTATGGAGTGGAAAGAACTGAACAGCTCAACTTCCCCATTTTTTTACTCTGTGACCTTGGAAAAATGTCCTAACCTCTAGAAATATGGATTTCCTCATCTGCAAAATCTGCAAAAAATCTGTAGGAATACTAGCACTAACATTGGAGTGGAAAAAATGAAATGAAGTCACATGTGTTAAGTATCGAGTCCAGTACCAGTTCACAGGAGGCATAAGGTAAATGCGAATTCTTTTCTTTGCTTGTTGCACAAAACTGGGTTGGAAGCAGAAGGAAAGACCGAAAAGTAGGTGAATGTTACATGATTGATGCCCTGGTACCTCCAAAATATCCTAAGGGTCATACACAGAGATGCACCCAGGCAAAAACTAAAGGATGAGAATGGGAAGGACACAGAAGTGGGAGATGCAGCCACGCTGGTTACAGCTACAGACAGGAAAGAGAACACTCGAGGCACTGCAGAGGGGCTTCCCTGGTGGTCTAGTGGTTGAGAGTCTGCCTGCCAATGCAAGGGTCACAGGGTTGATCCCTGGTCCAGAAAGAGCCTACATGCAGCAGAGCAGCTGGGCCCATGTGCCATAGCTCCTGAGCCAGCACTCCGAAGCCCACGTGCCACAGCTACTGAAATCCGTGCGCCCAGGGCCTGTGCCCTGCAACAGGAGAACCACTGCCAGGAGAAGCCCGCATGGAGCAATGAAGAGCAGCCCCCACTTGCTACGACCAGAGAAAGCCCGCACAGCAAAGATCCAGTGCAGCCAAAAATAAATAAATAAATCCATCTTAAAATAAAGAAATAAATAAAAAGACCCCGCAGGAAACAGCTGGAGTGTGTCAAAAAGGACAGCCTGCATCGATCTCACATGTGGGAAATCCTACTAAGGAGTGAATCAGAACTCCAATTTTGCCTTTCTGTCCAATGTCACTAGTTCTAAGATTTCCAACCATTTGTCTTTAACCTTCTGACCTCTAAAATCAAAGCAGGTGAATTACAGCAATGAATTCAGATGTTAAATTCTAAGTATATCTTTGTATGGGCTTCCCTGGTGGCTCAGATAGTAAAAACTTTGCCTGCAAGTTAGGAAGATCCCCAGGAGGAGGGCAGGGCAACCCACTCCAGTATTCTTGCCTGGAAAATCTCTTGGTCAGAGGAGCCTGATGGGCTACAGTCCACGGGGTCGCAGAGTTCGGACACAACTGAGCGACTAACACTTTCACTTTCACATCTTTGTATAAGTTCACTGACCTCATTAAAATTTCTCTGAAATGGCATATAAATAGCTAAGACATTATTTTTATTAAACATATCACTTGTCTTATTGGAGGTAGGCAGGAGACAATTAGAGAAAATTTGTCATTTTGACAGTTACTATCTAGGGTAGGCTTTGACATCAGAAAGGGCAAAACTAACATACGCACTTGTCCTTGCTTTATATAAATTAGTTCACTCATAGTGGTGAGGTTCTGTTGCTGAAAATTGAAGAGATTTTTTTTTCCTTCAAAGAAATAGTATTTTTATAACTCTAGCAAGTGTTTGAGTAGTCACTTGATAAAATTCTTTATGTTTTAAAAATAAATCTTGGTAATGATTCAGAAAATTAAAGCAAGCATCACAGATTTTATGACAGTGGTGAGAGATAGGGAAGAAGCAAGTAAAAATGATACAATTTAGTAAGTCTCAATTTTGATCAGACAAAAGAAGCAAGGCAGCAAGATGTGTCAATTTATGTAACCCAACTCAATCACTGTCAAACCTATCTTGAGGGCCCTGTCAATTTTATAACAAAACCTGTACTCTGAGTCAATATTTTCTTACTTCTTCAACTTATCAAACATTTTCTAACTTTCATCGCTTTATCAAATTTTGAAAATTGTTTTTTTTTTTTTTTTTGAGTAAGATGTCACAGATGCTTTGGTGGCAGAACTTGCTACCCTTGGAGATGTGTCTCAGTCTGAAATGCCTTTACCTCTGTTCTGTTCTAACCAATTATCTGGTGTTCTTTGCAAATACTGATTATAAATATCACTAGCTTTAATGACCCATCTTCAGCTTCTCATGCTTCAGAAATGGATCATTAACTTATTTTAAAAATTTCCCAAAAAGGTTAGTCCTACCCACTTGTCCTTCATTTAATTCCCAGCCTGCAAAGTAGAAGAAGCAGAAGCTGTACTAAGTGATACTCTGGACCAGAAAAAAGGATCAGATTGCTGGCAGAGCATATTTAAAACAATGATTAATCTCTCTGAATTTGATAGTCAAAATATTTTGTTGCTAACTAGAAGTTTTAATGATCACTGTAATTTAACTGATGGATTCAGTAATAAAGCTCCAGGGCTGCTTTATAACATTTAACACTGTGATTACTGTGGTTAAGGTTATGAAGAACAAGGAAGAAATTTCTTAGGACTCATGTAACATGCTCTCAGTAATCTGGGTGGGAGACTGTGCATCATGACTTCTGACAACAAGTAACCAGGAAAGTTGTCTTATTTGGTAGTAGCTTTGGTCCTGCCCTTGGTCCTGTCTTATAGGTGAGGTGCCCCAAATCTCTCACAAATGATCTGTCCACCAAGAACTCACCCTATAAAGTTTAGCTTCTTGCAGAGGAAGTTAAAAAACATGAGCATTATCAAATTAACAATGTATATCATTTTTTAAGCTCCACTGGAAATATGAAGACTTAACAATGTTAGTTTTATATAGTAATGTATAATGATGTTGTCAGTCATTTTGGAAGTAAAGTTCAAGATGTTTCTGTAAGATGAAGTTTCCTCTGTGAGGCCTTGTGGTTTAAGATGCTATGTTTGAGTTCATCTCTCTCAGGTAAAAAGTGAGGTTATAATTTTGATTTTCATCTTTCTAATAATTAGTAATGTTGAACATCTTCTCCTATGCCCGCTGGCCATGTGTATGTCTTCTTTGGAGAAGTGTCTATTAAGGTCTTCTACCCATTTTTCAGTTGGGTTGCTTGCCTTTTCATTGTTGAGTTGTATGAGCTGTTTGTATATTTTAGAGATTAGGCCCTTGTCAGTCACATCATTTGCAAATATTTTCTTTCATTCCATAGGCTGTCTTTTTCTTTTTATTTATTTATTTATTTTTTTTTCCCAGTGGGTTTTGTCATACATTGATATGAATCAGCCATGGATTTACATGTATTCCCAATGGTTTCATTTGCTGTGCAAAAGCTTGCAAGTTTCAGATCAAAACTATAGTGAGGTACCACCTCACACCATTAAGAATGGCCACCATTCAAAAGTCCACAAGTAGTAAACGCTGGAGAGGATGGGAGAAAAAGGAACCCTTGCATACTGTTGGTGAGAATGTAAGTTGGTGCAGCTACTATGGAAAACAGTATGGAGTTTCCTCAGAAAACTAAAAATATAATTACCCTTTGATTACCATGTGATTCAGGAATCCTACTCTTGGGTATGTGTCTGGACAAACTACAATTCAAAAAGATACATGCATCCTTATACTCATAACAGCATTATTCACAATGGTCATGACATGGAAAACTTAAGGTCCACTGATGGATGAATGGATAAGGAAAATGTGATACATATTACAATGGAATGTTACTCAGCCATAAAAAGAATGAAATAGTGCCATCTGCAGCATCATGGGTGGACATTGAGATTATAATTCTAAATGAAGTAGGTCAGGAAGAGAAGGACAAATACTGTATGATATCACTTATACGTGGAATCTAAAATATGGCACAATGAATCTATGTATCTACAAAACAGAAATAGACTCACAAACGTAGAGACCAGACTTACGGTTGCCAAGGGGGGAGGGGGTGAAGGAGAGGGATGGACTGGGAATTTGGGGTTGGTAGATGCAAACTATTACATTTAGAATGGATAAAAGACAAGGTCCTATTATATAGCACAGGGAATTATATCCAATCTCTTGGGATAAACCATAAAAAATTTTTTTTAAAGAAAAAATATATATATGTATGTATATATACAAACACATGCATACTCACACACACACACACGCACAGACCAGAGGCATACCCTTATTCAACAACATTCAATAAATACATATTCAACATCTATTATTTTCCATCTCTTTTGGTGTGTGTATATATATACAGTATGTATCTATACACAGTGTATGTATGTGTATATAAACATAGTGAAAGTCACTCAGTTGTGTTCGACTCTTTGCAACCCCATGGATTGTAGCCTGCTAGGTTCCTCTGTCCATGGAATTCTCCAGGCAAGAATACTGGAGTGGGTAGCCATTCCCTTCTCCAGGGGATCTTCCTGACGCAGGGATCTAACCCAGGTCTCCTGCATTTCAGGTGGATTCTTTACCATCTGAGCCACTAAGGAAGACCATTAGGAATTGAGTCATTGTTATTTTAACAGCTTCAGGTACAGTTCAGGCAGTGTTCAAGGCCTGATGGAAGCTATAATATTCAATACCCTATCATACAGCTAAAGAAACATTTGTGTGAAAGTATCCAGTTTGCCTGGAGAACTGGCAAGTGATATTAAAGTGGATAGTAATTAAAACAGTTGCTGAGTGATTCCAGGGTGCTGATTGTCTTATACAATATTTTGGACAAAGCCCAAGGCACAAAGAGGTAAAACCAAATCATATCAGTCCATACCCATTCTTTCCTCCTCCAACAGCATCAGAATTTTTAGCTGGAAAGAGGACACACAGAATAAAACTACATTTTCTAGACTCCCTTTAACCATTTAGGAGCCTCCTATACAATTGTGCTACAGGAGGCCCGTTGAAGTGTTATATGACACCCGGGAACCTTCTTTAGGAGATACTGCTCATATAACCTTTGCGCTATGCTTCTTTGCTGCTTCTTCCATCTTGCTTCTTGGAATACATCATACGTTATTTTGAACCATGAAGTGAAACTAATGACAGAGCAATGGGACAGAAAACATGTTTCCCGACATTGTGAAGTGCTGTGGAGCCTGGACTGTAATAAGAGGAAGGAATAGATTGGTTCACTCCACAGCTATGATGATTTCTGTCACTTGTGAACAAATTAATCCTAAATCCATCAAAATTTATGGGGGCCAATTCCAAACGTGTGGTTAGTAAGCCCTTATTTTACTTTGATACATCATTAGTAAATAGGCAGATTCTATTTAAGATTTTTACTCCTGTAAAAAGTATTCTGTTCTATGGAGTCTACTAAATGCTTCTTTTCCTCTTCCCTCTTCCTTGCTCTCCATCCAAAGGATCCAAAAAAGAATTTCCATTCTTTCAAATAGCCTGTACTGTAAAACACCTACACCTAAACATACACACATGCACACTCGCACGCACACACACATACACACACAGTCCAGAGGCATTCTCTTATTCAACAACACTCAATAAATACATATTCAACATCTATTATTTTTCCATCTCTTTTGATATATACTGAGATTATAAAAAAAACCATCTTATAAACTCATAACTCCTTCTAATGGAGGCTTTAATACATCACTGGGCTATGGGATAGCAAACAGGTGACTAACTCTGCCTGTAAGTCTCAGGAGTTTCACTGAGATGATATTATTTTAACTGAACCTTAAATATAGAGTATAAAAGGGAGGCAAAATTTATGTCAAGCAGAATGGCTATCAAGAATGAATAGCTTTATGAAAGCTGATGAACAATTTTTGAAAATAAGTTTAGCATGAGAGAGGTGGGAGATGATGCTGAGTGCACCTGGGCCTTGCTGAGGGCCTTAGATTGCTTCTTTAGGACCTCATTAGGGACTTTTAGATATCAAGTGGCATGATCGTTTTTGTACTCTAGAAATATTATTATGGAATAAGTAAAGGGAGGCATGAAATGAGAAGAATGGAGATAATTAGGGCATTATTATAGTGTTCACTCAGTGAAAATGGGATTAGGATGAGGAGATGGATCCCAAGATTTGGTTGGAAATTTAGTGGTTCTATGGGGTGAGGCAGAGGAGCAGAGAGATCAGGAGAGAGAAAAAAAAGATAAAATTCTTTGATTCCTCTTAGTGTATAAATAACAGCTAAAACCATGAGGTGTGCTGTCTCTCCCAGGGAGAGGGTACAGAGTTGCCAGACACAATGGCTGAGGGCAAAACTCTAAGACATAGATGGAGAAGAAAAGAGAGCAAGAGCATGTGAGGGTGTTTGCTGGGTGGGGTTGGGGAAGGAGGGTTGAGAGATATCAAGGGAAAGTCACAAGGAAGGCCAAGAAGCTGAGAGGACAGGTGGGTTGGGATACAGTGATGGGGTAATATTTCATGATGACTTGATTGAAGTCTATCTTTCCAACCAGACCACAGTCTTACATATAGTTGCTCACCATTCTATCTTCAGCTTATAACTGAAGTTCAACACCCACCATATCATAGTTGCTTGTTAAACATGTGTTGACTGAATAAGTATCCAATTCAGAGATTCACTGAGGCCTTGGGGAGTTCAATTTTTTGAAAGAGATTTTATCAAGCATAATCAAATGCTAAAAAATCAAAAAGACTGAAGTTTAATATCCGTATCCTATGTCTGGCTTATGAAAAGCATTTGAGGGTTCCATCTAGAAAGAATGTGGGCTTTATGTCCTTCAGTTGTTCAACCAAGCACCCTAATTTGGAAACCATGATTGCCTCACTTCTAGGAGCAGATTTCTAGTGGATGCAGACATATTTGGTCAGTCCATTCTAAGGGAGATGATAAAAAGACTGAATGGAGTTCCCTGTTTAATCCACAGAACTTTGTTGAAGCAACAGAAAATCATAAAGGTGCAAAACAAACACACAGAACCAAAAATACTGTATCTGAGTGAAGAACTGTACTTTTGGAAACTAGACTTACATCCTGGGGTCTGAAATATAGCCCCCAGCAAATACTGGTACTGAAAAGGAGAGAGAGAGAGGACTCAGATGAAGGAAATGTTAATAAGAACTCATGTAGAAATAGCAGAGAAACCAAAAAACAAATTGAGACTATAAATACCAGATGTAATGTTACTGGAATCCTTGTTGGAAAACACATTCTAAGCTAAAGCATAAAAATGATGGTTTAGCATTTTTAGGTTTATGAAAGGCTTAAAAATTAAATTGCTAGACATGGAATGTAGAATATTTTCATTTAGTTTTTAATTTCTCCTACATAGGCGGTCCTCACATCCAGAGGGTTTTGGAATAAACAAAGCAATGTACTGTTGTTAAAGTCAGAGGTTTTTATTTTCATGCAGTTTTATTTCCATTTGAATTAGTTTAAGCACCCAGAGATGACGAAACTGTGCTCAATTTGACCTCTTATAGTTCAGTTCCTAAGAGGAATAATATTTCAAAATAAAACATTTATAGAAAATATGTTATGTTCAATGTTTAGCAGGGATAGGATATAACACTGTCGAGTCTTACCCAATTACCAGTGCTGAAGTTCTTCCTCACAATTACTACCTCTCAGGAAGCCTACAAGTGTCATTCCAGATAGGACTCAGCTAACCCTTGGCAAAATTATTTAAGCCAAAAATTATTTAAGGACTGACACCACCCTTATGGAAGAAAGTGAAGAAGAACTAAAGAGCCTCTTGATGAAAGTGAAAGAGGAGAGTGAAAAAGTTGGCTTAAAGCTCAACATTCAGAAAACTAAGATTGTGGCATCCAGTCCCATCACTTCATGGCAAATAGATGGGGAAACAATGGAGACAGTGGCTGACTTTAATTTTTTTTGGCTCCAAAATCACTGCAGATGGTGACTGCAGCCATGAAATTAAAAGATGCTTACTCCTTGGAAGGAAAGTTATGACCAACCTAGACAGCATATTAAAAAGCAGAAACATTACTTTGTCAACAAAGGTCTGTCTAGTCAAGGCTATGGTTTTTCCAGTGGTCATGTATGGATGTAAGAGTAGGACTATAAAGAAAGCTGAGTGCCAAAGAATTGATGCTTTTGAACTGTGGTGTTGGAGAAGACTTTCGATAGTCCCTTGGAGTGCAAGGACATCCAATCAGTCAATTCTAAAGATGAGTCCTGAGTTTTCACTGGAAGGACTGATGTTGAAGTTGAAACGCCAATACTTTGATCACCTGATGTGAAGAACTGACTCATTGGAAAAGACCCTGATGGTGGGAAAGATTGAAGGCGGGAGGAGAAGGGGATGACAGAGGATGAGATGGTTGAATGGCATCACTGACTCAATGGAGATGAGTTTGAGTAAGCTCAGGGGGTTGGTGATGGACAGGGAGGCCTGGTCCATAGGGTTGCAAAGAGTCCATGGGGTCGCAAAGAGTCGGACACGACTGAGCGACTGAAATCTCTGAATAATTGACTGATCTGTAGTTGGAAGGCTAGCCCCACCACTAGAGGCATCCTGCTCTGTCCAGGTAATGAGCTGTCTGTACGTGTTGACTGGACTTCCATGGGACTCCTTGATGCTGGCCCCTCAGGAGATGGGTAGTCTCCCTGTGAGGACACCATTTCCCTCCACACGGTTCTTCAACCCCAAAGTCAGCCCCTCTTATCTCTCACTCCCTGAGGTACTATAGTGGTGTGTCCCACTCAGCTCCCCATTTCCATCTCCCTCTGCTCTCATTCTTAGCCCAGATAAACCTATATTCTCTGTATGTATATATTCCTATATGCACGGGAAGTAGTCTGCATCTCTGCTATTCTTTATTCTATTTAACTATTATAACATAAACTCCCTGCCCAGCTTTCTTCAGGTCTTCCTTCTCTACTGACTACTTTCTCTTTTTGTTCTTACTGTAAAAAAATTCTACTCTTTGAGGAAATATGGGAACCTTTGACTCAAGGTGGAAAGGTCTCATAGAAGGAAGTAGGAAAAACCAAACACAAAAATTAGTATTTCAGGATGCCTTATGGCAAATGGTAACATGCATGCTGTTGATGGATGTTTCATACACAGACAAGCCTTAATCTGGATTGTGGATATAAAATCAGTGTGTAAATTGAGCCTAAGAAGTGACCATTGTGTACAGGCTCTTTCTCTCTCTGTATATATACACACACACACATACATACAAACATACATACATGTGTATTCACCACCTCTCCCCAGCCACACACATATCTGTATCTACTCTCTAAAAGTCTCAGTCTCTCTTTTCATAATTTCCAATTCTTGAAGGGAAATCTGATCTAACTTCTGTTTTTAAGCCAGACTATAGAAGTCATATTTGCTGGCCAGCTATGCATAAGTCATTTTGGATGAGAACCCCACTCTGGTTCAATTAAATTGTGGAGCAACACAGTATAAAATGTAGCTACATCCGGAGGGACTGTGGACTGGTCTACAGTCAACATTTCTGGCTTGATATCTCTTACACATACCTATACCTTGGTGTTCCATCTATAATCCAGACCAATCTAAGACCTCGTCTCTCCTCTTGATTGTAATAGCCAGTTAATTTGTCTGTTTTCAGTCACAGTCGGCTTGGCATCCAGCAGCTCATTTTGAGATTTTAATTTTTCTGAACTCTGTGCTTCTCTTGCCTTTTTCAGCCTAAACATTCAACTGTGGCTCACCATTGCCTATATTCCCAAAATATGTTCTACACATACTTTGAGGGTTTTACACACTCAGTAAGTATTCTGTCTTTAAATAAGATTGGTAAACAACGATTTAACTCATTCTCACCAAGTTTATTTTCCCAGGATTCCTCAGATATGTTAAAAGGCTGAAATGTATTGTAATACTTTCATGGGACAATATAAGATGCAATTTCCCCCAAATTTACTTAAATAAGCTTTTCTTTATGGATCACTAAATCTGCATGGACTATCCTTTAGCAAAACCCTGGCCAACAGCATAAAATAAAATTTATTACCTGGTATGGTTAGGTCCTCTACAATCTATATTCTCAACTTTAAGTTCCACATATGAATTTTCTGTTTAGCTATATAAAATGACATTTTAACCTATTGTTTTGACTTTATTATTAATATATTTTACTTTGTCATACATTTCTAGGCTTAATGAAATAAAATTGCTGTAATCTACCTTTCATGTCTCTTCCTGCGTTTCACTTTCTAGATTTCTTCCTTTGACTTATTCTCCCACTCCACTTCTCTGCACTTTTCCATCATCTTGTTCCTTTGCTTTTTTTCTTTTTTACCATTTTCAAAAAATTGATGTTTTTTTCATTTAACTAAATAAAAGTGTAATAGATGATAATCTATAAAATCTGGTATAGATAAAAATAATTCAATTAAATATTTCTTATAAACATAAAAATATAGTCCCAAATGAAATATTTCAAATAATAAAAATTTTAAAGGGAAATATTTTGACTTCTATAAGAATATTAATCAAAAATTTAATTGACTTAGTAAATTTAATTTAATTTAATTGACTTAGGAAAATGATCACAATTAGGAAATTCCTAATTGATCACTTAGGAAAAACTTTTATGAGAGGTTATCAGTATTTTCATGATCATGATTAGCATGCTTATATTTAGGATATCCTTTAAGTCAAGATATGTTCAGGGCCAAAAGAGCAATCCTAAGTACAGGGAGGAAGTTTAAGAGGAAGGAAAAGTTTTTCCCCATTTATTCATTCTCATTAACTCAACTAGTATGTGGACATAACCTATTTACATGGTAGAGATATTTTCCTTTCATTTTGCACGCATCACTCTAAGCATCCTTCCTCATCTCCAGTGCTCCAATTTCTACCCATTTCTCAAGAGCACCTTCTCATGAAACTTTCTGAGATTATCCTAGTCTAACTTAACTTCCTTAAAAAGCAATTATGTCAATGGGAAATTTTTGTCAATGACATATGCTCAACAGCTTGTCCTGAGAGCACTGGATATACACTGTGTGCTAAATTGCTTCCGTCATGTCTGACTCTTTGCGACCCTGTGGACTGTAGCCTGCCAGGCTCCTCCATCCATGGGATTCTTCAGGCAAGAATACTGGAGTGGGCTGCCCTGCCCTCCTCCAGGGGATCTTTCTGAGCCGGGGGTCAAACCTGAATCTCTTGTGACTCCTTCATTGGCAGGCAGATTCTTTACCACTAGCACCACCTGGGAAGCCTGATGTAGTGTGTCTCAATTGTGTCTAGCCACTGTAACAGGTTGTTAGATGGATGACCATCAGGATTTGACTATGCCAATGAAAAATTAAAAGCAGCAAGAGAATAGAATAGTTGACATAGATAATTTTTCGTGTGACTTTATGAGCTAAAAATTCATTGGCTAGTTGAAATAATGGTCAAAGTTAATTTATTCTGTTAGAGCAAAGAGAATTCTTCAGTCAATAGGCAAGTATTATACAATTTTTAATAGACTAATTAGAAGAAACAAATGTCACAAATATTCATTACCTTTTAAAGATATGATATCAAATTCTTAATTTGAATTCCAAGAAGCATAGGAAGCACAACAACTGTGAGTTTAATTAGCTTAGGTTGATAAATTGCATCTTAAAAATAAAGATTATATACCAACCCAAATGAATCCTTTCACATAAGTTTAAAATTTATTAGTGAGACATTCACAGACTAATTACAAAAGTTGTTAGGTTATGAATATAAAAAGAAGGACAAATAGAAAATTCATATATCTTGTCAAAGACATTTTAATTCCTCTGTGTCACCAGTTTCTGGAACAAATGCAAAGGCCACGAAACTTCAGGAGAGGGGGTATTTATTAGGGTATTTGTGTTATCTACTTTTGTATTTTGTCTTCTAAAACTTGCCACCTTGTCATCCAAAATAGTTTCCCCTTCCAAGTTAGAGTGGAATTTGGCTTATCCAGAAAAGACTTTTTGTTAAATGTGTATTTCTTAGCTCTCTTCTTTATCAAGTTCTATGTTGACTGTGTAGTGATAGTGAAATGAAACCCCATTAAGAGTAAGAAAGAAAAATCTTTAGTGCATTTTTTCTATTTGCTAAGTAAATGATTGTTATTTCTATGTTGAGCATTTATCTTTATTTCTTATGGATTGCAAACACAAAAAGCAAAGCATTTTTCATAACCTCAATTTGCTTGAGAAAAAGAAATTAGGTTTTAAAAAGCATTATTTTTCCTTTTCAAATTAATTTACTTGGGAATGACTTCCCAACAAAAAGCTATATCCATGGTACTCATACCCTTGTAAGTTTATATTCCCCCTTTAAAGGAAATGGTCAACTTTAACTCCTCCTCTTCTTATCTGCAAAGTGTCCTACTGTGTCAGATATATGTCTTGATAGCTTTTCATTAATAGTTCAAGGTTATCATTGACCCCTTTGACAGCATAAGCCTCTATAGAAAGTAGCCCAATTTTCAATGGGTGGGAAACAGCCTGGAAAACCTACCCAGCTACAAACAGGGTCATTTCTTATAGAAAAGGAAGGATGACTCAGAGAGAGGAACCAACAGCCTCCAAGAATCATTTCTTAGGATATGGATTATACCCCAATCAATATCTGACGTCTCCTGTCCGGCCAGAGTTCAGAAGTACACTGAACCCCTGGCTGCTCTGGGCCTACCATTCCTTCCTCATTGTGTATAGCTGTGTCTATTGTGGTCATTCTGTCTCTACTTCTGCTTGTTGTGTTGGGTATGTGTGTGTAGGAGCAGATTCAAAGGAGGATTTAGAAGAGCCATAGCCAAGGAAACTAATCTGTGATTCATCATCACAGCACTGGACTTCATTTAGATCATGAAAACCCGGACTTCTATCCTGACTTTCCAACTGAGCATGATGAAACAAACCAGTAACTTCTGAATCTCAGTTTCTTCATCTGTAAAATGAGAGGTATTCAACCCAATCATTTCTGAGGTTCTTTCTCATTCTTTTTATGATTATATCACCTGCAGGTTTTCATTACTTATATCACTTTATCATCTTGGCTGAATCATGGGTTACTAATTTTCTTATTGAGTACTCTATACCTCTTATGAGTCTTTCTGAGCAACAGATTTCCTGAGAGCACTGATCATTTCCTCTCTGTATTTTTAAAATAGCCTTAGAGTTTATTTGAGAGCCAAGTATTCATGAGATGCTTAATGAATATTAAATAATGAACATGACCATGTTAATCTGTGGTGTCCTAAGCTGATTCCACTATTGCTGCTGACATTTCCTTTGCTTATTAAAACCATTAACAACATGAGTGTGTGCTCTTTGCTACTGTAATGTGAGAGGTGAGGGAGGTTGCAGCAGTGACCTAGTTCAGGGCTTCTCAAGTGACTAGAAATTGACTTCTAACTTCACGATGGAATTCAGGATTAACTTACACAATATGAATGAGATATTTTCATCAGGGCGCTACCACCAAAGACATTGTCTTCGTGGGTTATTTGAGATATATTTTGACAAGATGATCTTTGTTTTAAAGGAACATTTTAACAAAGAATAAAAAGACTTTTGATCAGCCAAATGATATAAGGGACCTAAAAGCTAGCCTTCAGAGCTGAGGAAGGCTTGGTGAACTATTTGGAGAAAATCGGTGCTATGAAGCATATTTGAGAACTGTGGTTTTTTGTTACTCACAGTCCCACTAAATGAAGCCAGAGCTTTCTAAAAGTTATTTTTATTAGAACCTTCTCTCTTAACAACTACTTTATTTCAACTTGCAGCTTTTATGTAGAATAAATTCAATGATAAAAAGCTGCAAAGATCTCAAATTCCTTGTTGGAATCATTTTGACCCCTTCAAGTATCTTCTAAACGATGCCACTGCCTGTTTCTTGGCTCTTTGACCTACACTTATATTTGGGAACTTGAGTGTTGAGTTTGCCACTCAAAGAAAAGCCAGATCTTGAGACTTCTTAAATATGCTTAGAAAAACAACTACAGGAATATTCATAATGGAACCAGTTTTTTCCCCAGTAGCTATCACAGAAATAGTGGTTTTATGGAATATAAAAGATTTATCTATTGTCTGGTTAATATAATCAGCTAAAGAGAGCAAATGTGACATTGTACCAGATATATTTCCTGATTTTGCTATTTAAGTCAATTATGTACACCTAGCCTCTAAAACTAAAGGTCATTTGTTGCAGCATAAAAAAGAAGTGCTCAGTTTCATCCAAAGCCATTATAATAAACTTGCTTTCTCTCTTTTACCCTCTCTCACACCCACACACCCACACACTCATATTTATATATAATTAGGGTATAAAGGGATTTTGAGACCAAGTGCAAAGTCATTTCTTACTGACAAAAAGGACTATTTTGTCAGTTCTATTATTTTCATGACTATCATAGGTCATTTGGAAATTTATAGGGAAAAAAGGAAAGGCTTTTCTTGACATACCTTGATTATTTGTTTTCAGTGTATTCCTTCAGCCATAGTAATTGAAATGAATGTCATGATAATGCTTAAATGAAAGATTCAATCTTTTGTGGTCCATTGAATTTGTGATGCTTATAATGGGAAGGATAGCAATCTTATAAAACTGAATCCTCTGCATCTTATCTGACTCAGCAGACTTCTACCAGATTGCTGAGCTGAAGAAAGCTAGGCTGGTCATGAAGGCAGCAATGAGCAATTAGAGAATTGCTTCTTGCCCTAAAAAACTGTACATGGAAATGCCCCTGGTGAAGTTTATCCTTAAACTCTGTGACTGTAGAGATGCCACATGAAGGAATGATGTACTGGTGATGGCTCTGACTTCCAGTGGGAATCTGTTTCAGCCTGATAGATAAAAGGTCTTTTGTGTGGTAATTGTCCTGAGGCTTTCAGCATGCATCCAAGTTTCCTTTGTAAGGTTAAAGAGCTTGTGGGAGCCCCAGGGTCTGTGGTCTCTGTTATCTTCACCACTTCCAGTCCAGCAGCTGGGAAGCCTGAGTGTGCCCAGTTAGCAGCTCAGCAGGACTCAGGCCCAGGGTGCTCTTGCCATGGTTAAATTAAAGAAGGAAGTCAAGTAATGTTCAGTACTCTTTCATCTAAGGACTGTTCTAAAAAGGGGATTTTCACTTAATACGCAGGAGTTAATTATCATAAGAACATGTTTTTCCAAACCAACTTTGAATGACAAGTTTATTTTTGGTTGAATTTATAATAATAATACTTTTCTGCTAATACTTCTGGCTCTTAATCCAAGAAGGTCAAGTAATCAAGTATTTCCCTTAGGACAGACCTGTTCTTTTCTGGTAGTTTTCTCTAAACCATTTCATTAGCTGATAGTAAGATTAGTTTACAGAGAGCCTTTTGAGAATGTTCATGTTTAATTTCTTAGTTTTTATTTTCAATTCTCCCCATATGTGTTGATGGAGAGGATGATACATAATAGACTCGACTAAGAGTGGGAGGATGATTCATATGAGATTTGAGTGCTATTTAAATCTGGAGGAAAAAAGTTATTCTTTCATTTGGACTTATGTTTTCTAAAATATTCTTTAATTTTTTAAAACCTCCTCACTATCCTCCTAACCTCACTAACACACAACAAATCATGGATTTTGGAGTCATAATAATCTGGGTTTAGGTATTGGTCCTATCACCGAACCATCTGTGAATTTAGGTAAATTGTTGTTCAGTTGCTAAGTCTTGTCTGACTCTTTGCAACCCCATGGACTGCAGCATGCCTGGCTTTCCTGTTCTTCACTATCTTCCAGAGTTTGCTCAAACACATGTCCACTTCAAATTATACTGTATAGCAGCCAACCAAGAAAAGCTGACTTCCTTTCTTGACTTTTCCTATTTTGATATTAACATTATTTATTTGCCAGTAGAAACGTAGCTCTTTCTTTTCATTTTAATGTCCACTTTTTTATTCATATAAAGTAATACACCTGCTATTAAGGTATTCCAAAATACATATGAGAGTTATATTAAACAAATGCAACTGGAATTGGTAGATAGGTAGACAGATAAACACAGAGACTTCATTTCTAGAGCTCTGCTTCTAAGTCAGCAGCATATATATGTATGTATTTTATATATTTATATATTTATGTATTTTATAGAGTAGAATTTATATATATGCTGATTATATATTTGATTGAGTTTTCCATGTCAGTATTATCTTTAACTGTAAATGTCTATTGGCATTCAATAAGTAAAGTATTATTTATGTTCTCAAAGTCTAAAATATTTGATACAATAAGAGTATATATATTTATAATGATAAAATAACTCCACAAATATGAATAAGCTCATAACAGTGTTACAAACTATTGAAGGATTTTTATTATATAAAATGAGAAAGTCAACGGTAGAAGAAAAGAAGAAACATGAGAACATATAATGTATTATAATTGATAATATGAATCATTGCAATTGCATATTTCAGTGTGGTATTTATATGAGTCTCTGAACCTATCCATGGACCAAATATGAATTTTGCATTTCAAGAGAATTGCAAAAGGAAGGAAGCATCGCTATTGACACCAAGCAGGGCCTTTTTGGCCTCTGAGCACAGAAGCTTTTCTGGGTCCCTCAGTTCTTTGATTACAAGAAAGAGGCTTCATTCAGCCTTCATGACCTTCCCTGAGTTCCAACAGGGAGATTCAAGCAGTTGTTAATAGGGAAGGGAAGGGACGCAAGACAAGGGAGAAACAGGAGGAACAACAGAGCATCCTTGGGGCAAGGCCTGGTTCCTCCACAAGGGATGCACACAACAATATCTTTGAGCTGTTCTGCAGATACTAAAACCCCCACCATTTGGGAAAAGTTAACAGTTAATGACCAAATGTTTTCCCCAAGCGCTTACCAGTTCAAACCAGACGGTTGATGCTGCTGACTCGGACTTACCTCATAACCAACCAATCAGAAGAATGTCCACGAACTGATCATGCCTTCTTTGAATCATTACTTTAAAACTTCTCACTACCTCTCCAAGTTGAGACATACAGTTTTGAGGGCACTAGCCTGTTCCCCTTTGCCTGGCAAGGCAATAAAGCTATTCTTTTGTACTTCACCCAAAACTGTCTCAGAGATTTAACTTGGTTTCAGGCTACAGAGACTAGATTCAGCTTCCCTATTTGATCTAAACTTTCTATCTTTCCCTATGAAGACAAATTATAACTTGAATTATAAATTAACTTGAAGGAAGGCATACATCTTAGGGCAAGTACAAAAAGTAGACATCTATCTTAGGGCAAGTTCACAAAATAAAGACACACCACCTAAACATTCATATCTTTTGTTTAAGAACGTTTATGGCTCATAAATTCAACCTTAATAATCAGCTTATATTTGCAAAGAACAAAAATTTTGTGTCAAGTATACAGATGTTAGAATATTCTATCATAAAAAATGTCCTAAACATCCCACACTCTTATTTTGTTTTTACTCCTTATCATTCCTTGTAAAAATAATTCAAATTGAAAGAGAATAGGAATGGTACTAACATAATAGAAAGAGAAATCCACGGGGAATGAAGCAACTCTATTAAATAGTGGAAAAACTATATGGCATCTTAGGTTTTTAAATTTATAGTCTTCACCAAACTGTATTTCCAAGGTGGAAATAGCCTATAGTCTGCTAAAAGATAATATTGAAATTTCACTTTAAAGGGAGTGTTTGTGAGAGTCCTTTGGGATATTGCCATATCTGAATGGAATGTATTCATATATACAGTTGTTAAAGGAGAATAGCAAAAGTTCTATATTAAGAAAAAGCCCACTATAGGCAGGTCAAGAATAATACTCAATTCATTATTTGAAACCATCAGTTCAGTTCAGTTCAGTTCAGTTGCTCAGTCAAGTTGGACTCTTTGCGACCCTGTGAACCGCAGCAATCCAGGCCTCCCTGTCCATCACCAACTCCCAGAGTTTACCCAAACTCATGTCCATTGAGTTGGTGATGCCATCCAATCATCTCATCCTCTGTCGTCCCTTTCTCCTCCGACCTTCAATCTTTCCCAGCATCAGGTCTTTTCTAATGAGTCAGCTCTTCGCATCAGGTGGCCTAAATATTGGAGTTTCAGCTTCAACATCAGTCCTTCCAATGAACACTCAGGACTGATCTCCTTTAGGATGGACTGGTTGGATCTCTTTGCAATTTTAAATTGCCCTTTTGGTAAGTGGGGATCCCTAGACCATGGATTCTGCCTAGCCATCATGACTTCACCAAGGCGGAATTGCTACAGAATATAACAGCTAAATATTCTGTAATCCTGTTTCTTTGGCAGAACTCTCTGCATGAAGTTGACATAAAGCAAACATTCATTCCATGATGGTGAACTTCTTTAGAATGTTTTGTTGGCATTATATATGATGATTCTATTATCTCCCTCATTAACAGTTTCAACAGTATGTATAGTGTTGCAGCCTCATGACACTGTTGAATGGAAAATTATTTTAAAACTCTACTTATGGTTGGGAAGAGTATGGTTTGATAGACTGGACTGAGTACCTGATCATCCTGGGAAGAGCGCTGGTTGAGGAGTTGTTACACTTGACTTTGAAGCCTGGTGTAAGCTTTCTGCAAGTCACTGAACTCCAGTTGTTTCTTCATGTCTGAAATGAACATGATACATTACCTTTTCCTACCAACTTTAGAAGATAGTTGTGAGCAGTATTTACCAATTTTGTGTGGCAACTCCCATCCCCATCTCCCATAAAGTTAATTACCCTGCTCATTCTGTGGTACCTTGTAAATCATTCCTTTATTGCACTTGAATAATAGAAGAGAATTGATTATTTACCTGTCAACCCTTTATTAATCTGTAAGATTATTAAGATAAATGGCCAAGGTTTTATTCCTTTTTTATCCCTAGCACCTGGTATAAAGACAAAGTGGGCATTTAGAAAATTTATTCATTGAATAAATGAAAGGAAACACTTTACAAACTGTGAAAACCGTTTATTTATGGTGCTCAAAATTAAGTGTTTTCATCTCTATGACACCTTTTCCGACTGCACTGTGTTTTTCTCTTTGCCTATCGTATTACCTGGTTTCAATTTCTTCTTCAAAATATGTTTTAATACTAATGTAAATATTTATTTGTTCATGTTAGCTAGAAAGGAAGTGGTCTAATTAGATACATATCTCTCTTTAAGGGATGCTGACATAGCTGGAACTTTAAAAAAATTAATTACTAATAAGAAAATTATAGTAAAAGCACTTAATGATGTATACATAAAATACAAAATTAGTTTTTTCCTTGGTGAATCATAAAGCATTTCAGTATCATGGAATGTTTTGGGCCAAATAAAAGGAAGAAGGCAGAGAAGAAGAAAAAAGGAAGGGACAAACAGGGTCTCTGTGACAATCTAGAAGGGTGGGGTGTGCAGGGAGATGGAAGGGAAGTTCAGGAGGAAGGGGACATGGGTGTACCTGTGGCTGATGCTATATGACAGAAAACCACAAAATTCTGTAAAGCAAATATCCTTCAGTTAAAAAAATAAAGTGGCAAAAAAAAAAAGAAGGGGCAAAGAAAAAAGTTAATATTGTCTTCTAGCTCTATGTGTATTTAGAGTGTATTAACTTCAGGCTTAGAGGAGAGATTCAGAATAATTAGATAACTTGCTCATTGTCACATATCTGATTGGTAGCAGAGCTATCAAGTATGTCTAAATAAAAAATCTTGTAACCGTTCCACTAAAACTCTTTACAAGACTCCAAAAATCCATTTGCTTGGTACAAGAATTTAAATTCTGCTGGAAAATTATTATAATAATAAACCAAGAACTTATATTCTCCTTCAACTACATGTTTTAATAATAAGTACTTGAGGAAAATCATGTTGCAGCCAAAAGCTAATTCTGTTCCTCTTTTGGGTAGAGCATACATTTCATAGCAAAATGTATGAGATTTTAGGAGCTTTATCTGCCTTAATGGATTTTATTGTGGTTTTCTGTTGGCCTTTGTGTCAAAAGAAGCAACCAATATTTGAATGTCAAATTACAGTAATAACTTCAAGGCCCTGATTGTTTAGCCCTAGGTTTATGAGTCCAGTACAGTTCTGGGGATTCACAGTCAATTTCTTGGGCAATTAAAGTTTACAGAATATTCTATTTATATGTTAAAATAATATTACTTAAATCAGTTTCATTTGAAAGAAAAATTTACAGGCGAACAAATATAGGTTCACAGATTTCCCTTCCTTTCCATCAGATAATTGTAAATGCTTCTTCTTCTTTGTTTTTTTTTTGAGTAGTAGCAGGTTTTATTTTTCCATTCTATTCCAGTTCCCTCATAAAAAGTTTAAGAGATTTCCTGGAAAATGTTAACATTAGAGGATACAACATCTGAAATAAATACTTCCAAATATAGTGACTTTATTTTTTTTCATACAGCTTATAAATCCCAAACTTCTCTTTTTGCTGTTGTGTTTCAGTGGCGAAGTCATGTCTGACTTTTTGAGACCACAAAGACTGCAGGACGCCGGGCTCCTTTGTCCTCAACTGTCTCCCAGAGTTTGTTCAAATTCATGTCTATTGAGTTGGTGATGCTATCTAACTATCTCTTCTGCTATTCCTTCTCCTTTTGCCTCCAATCTTTCCCAGCATCAGGGTGTGTCCCAATGAGTCACTCTTCACATCAGGTGGCCAAAGTATAGGAGCTTCAGCTTCAGCATCAGTTCTTCCACTGAAATATTCAGAGTTGATTTCCTTTAGGATTGACTGGTTGATCTCCTTGCTGTCCAAGTGACTCTCAAGAGTCTTCTCCAGCACCACAATTTGAAAGTATCAATTATTTGGTGCTCAGCCTTCTTTATGGTCTAACTCTCATATCTGTACATAACTACTAAAAAAACCCATAGCTTTGACTATATCTATCTTTGAGGGAAAGTGATGTCTCTTTTAATATGCTGTCTAAGTTTGTCATAGTTTTCCTTCCAAGGAGCAAGTGTCTTTCAATTTCATTGCTGCAGTCACAGTGCACAGTCATTTTGGAGCCCAAGAAAATATAATCTGTCACTGCTTCCTCTTTTTCCCTTCTATTCACCATGAAGTGATGGGACCAGATGCCATGATCTTAGTTTTTTGAATGTAGAGTTTTAAGTCAGCTTTTTCACTCTCCTCTTTCACCTTCATCAAAAGGCTCTAGAGTTCCTGTTCACTTTCTGTCATTAGAATGTTATTACTTGCATATCTGAGGCTGATATTTCCCTCAGCAATCTTGATTCCACTTGTGATTCATCCAGGCTGGCATTTTGTATGATGTACACTGCATTGAAGTTAAATAAGCAAGGTGACGATATACAGCCTTGATGTACTCCTTTCCCAATTTGAACCAATCTTGTTCCATGTCCAGTTCTAACTGTTGCTTCTTGACCTGCATACAGGTTTCTCAAGAGATAGGTAGAGTGGTCTGGTACTCCCATCTCTTTGAGAATTTTCCAGTTTGTTGTGATCCACACAGTCAATGGCTTTAGCATAGTCATTGAAGCAGAAGCAGATGTTTTTCTGGAATTCCTTTGCTTTCTCTATGAGCCAATAAATGTCAACTTGATCTCTGGTTCCTCTGCCTTTTCTAAATATAGTTTGTACATCTGGAAGTTCTCAGTTCATATATTGCTGTGGTCTAGCTTGAAGGATTTTGAGCCTAATCTTGCTAGCATGTGAAACGAGCACAATTGTACCATAGTTTGAATATTCTTTGGTATTGCCCTTCTTTGGGATTGGAATGAAAACTGACCTTTTCTAGTCCTGTGGTCACTTTTGAGTTTTCCAAATTTGCTGGCATATTGAGTGCAGCACTTTAACAGCATCATCTTTTAGGATTTGAAATAGCTCAGTTGGAATTCCATCACCTTCACTAGTTTTGATCATAGTAATGCTTCCTAAGGCCCCCTTGACTTCACAGTGCAGGATGTCTGGCTCTAGGTGAGTGATCACACCATTGTTGTTATCTAGGTCATTAAAATCCTTTTTTTAAAGAGTTTGCCTGTGTATTCTTGCAATCTTTTCTTAATCTCTTCTGTTTCTGTTGGGTCCTTACTATTTCTGTTCTTTATCATGCTCATCCTTTCATGAATTGTTCCCTTGTTAGCTCTGATTTTCTGGAAGAGATCTGTAGTCTTTTCCATTTTGTTGTTTTCATCTATTTCTTTGCTTTGCTCACTGAAGAAGACCTTCTTATCTCTTCTTGCTGTTCTCTGAAATTCTGCATTCATTTGGGTATATCTTCCCCTTTCTCCTTTGCTTTTCACTTCTCTTCTTTCCTCAGCCATTTGTAAAGCCTCCTCAGACAACCACTTTGTTTTTTTGTATTTCTTTTCCTTTGAGTCATTTTTGGTCACTGCACCTGAATAATGTTATGGACCTCTGCCCATAGTTCTTCAGGCAATCTGTCTATCAGATCTAATTTCTTGAATCTATTCATCACCTCCACTGTATATTCATAAGGGATTTGATTTAGGTCATACCTGCATGGCCTAGTGATTTACTCTACTTTTTCAATTCAAGCCTGAATTTGGCAATAAGGAGTGCATGATCTGAAATACAGTCAGCAATTCTTGCTTTTGCTAACTGTATAGAACTTGTCCATCTTTGGCTACAAAGAATATAATCAATCTGATTTTGGTATTAACCTTTTGGTGATGCCCATGTGTAGAGCCCTCTGTTTTGTTGTTGGAAAATGGTGTTTGCTATGATCAGTGAGTTCTCTTGACAAAATCCTGTTAGCCTTTGCCCTGCTTTATTTTGTACTCCAAGGCCAAACTTGCCTGTTACTCTAGATATCTTCTGAATTCCTACTTTTTTATCCTAGTCTCCTAAGATGAAAAGGACATTTGTGTGTGTGTGTGTGTGTGTGTGTGTGTGTGTGTGTGTTAGTTCTAGAAAGTCTTGTAGGTTTTCACATATTGCATAGTTTGCCCTGGAAACAAATTGAGATCATTCTGTTGTTTTTGAGATTACACTCAAGTACTGCATCTTGGATCCTTTTATGACTATGAGGGCTACTCTATTTCTTCTTTGGGATCCTTGCCCACAGTAGTAGAAATAATGGTCACTTGAATTAAATTCACCCATTCCAGTCCATTTAGGTTCACTGATTCCTAATATTAGGTAGTTAGAATAGGAAACAGGAGTCCAAAATGGTGATGGCTAAAAGACAAGGAAGGGAACAGCCTGCGAAAATAGAATAAAGGACGGTCAAAGGAAGGTCTGAGGACCGGAGTGAGGACCTCAGGTAGAACAAACAGCACTCCTGGCTAGCCCAATTTACATAGGGCAGGTCAAGGGGGGAGGAAAAACATATAAAAAGAGGAGCCAAAGGGCAAGGGCTCTCTCTTCTCTTCGCTTCTTTTGGGTCAGCATGCCCACACTCCTCGAGGATGTATTTTCCTTTATTTTCTAAATAAAACTGATCTGTCCAAGAACTATAACATGGACTGTCCGAGAGCTGTGATATGCTGAGGGCTTAAACATACATTACTTCAAATCTTTGCTGTGACGAGACAGAACCTAGGTGATTACACTCCCCTGACCCTAAGATATGTATGTTCACTCTTGCTGTATCCTGTTTGACCATGTCCAATTTCCCTTGATCATGGACCCAGTATTCCAGGTTCCTATGCAATATTGTTCTTTATAGCATTGGATTTTACTTTCACCACCAGGTATAACCACAAGTGAGTGTCATTTCCACTTTGGCCCAACTACTTCATTCTTTCTGGAACTATTTGTAATTGCCCTCCACTCTTCCATAGCAGCATATTGGACATCTTCTGACCTGGGGGATTCATCTTCTGGTGTCATATCTTTTTGCCTTTCTGTACTGTTCATGAGGTTTTCATGGCAAGAATACTAGAGTGGTTTGCCTTTCCTCTCCAGTGGACCATGTTTTGTCAGAACTCTTCACTGTGACCTGTCCATCTTTGGGGGCCCTGCATGGCATGGCTCATAGATTCACTGAGTTACACAAGCCCCTTCACCACAACATGTGGTGTGATCCATGAAGGGTAACCTCCCTTTTACTAAGGGACTTTTCAGAAACTTGATGTTCAGTGTGGTCCTTTGTATGTGTGTGTATGTTAAATTGCTCAGTCGTGCTCAAGTCAAGCAGGAGGATTTAGATGAAGTAACTTGATGTGTGAGCATGTGCATGTAAGCACGCGCACGCGCACACACACACACACACACACACACACACAGAGTACCAAAAAATCAAACCACCCCTGTGCAATAAACTAATTTATCTTTGTTATAAGATGCCAAAATATGACTGTAACAGCAGTCAGGAAAATCAAATCTGACTCCATGTCTGTCTCTTTTACTTTAATCTTTATATTCCCTTGCTTTTGCTACAAGTTAATTATTAAAGGATCAAGACCATCCCCATGGAAAAGAAATACAAAAAACCAAAATGGCTGTCTGAGGAGGCCTTACAAATACTGTGAAAAGAAGAGAAGCAAAAAGCAAAGGAGAAAAGGAAAGATATTCCCATTTGAATGTAGAGTTCCAAAGAATAGCAAGGAGAGATAAGAAAGCCTTCTTCAGTGATCAATGCAAAGAAATAGAGGAAAACAACAGAATGGGAGAGACTAGAGATCTCTTCAAGAAAATTGGAGTTACCAAGGGAACATTTCATGCAAAGATGGGCTCGATAAAGGACAGAAATGGTATGAACCTAACAGAAGCAGAAGATATTAAGAAGAGGTGGCAAGAATATACAGAAGAACTGTACAAAAAAGATCTTCACAACCCAGATAATCACGATGGTGTGATCACTCACCTAGAGCCAGACATCCTGGAATGTGAAGTCAAGTGGGCCTTAGAAAGCATCACTACGAACAAAGCTAGTGGAGGTGATAGAATTCCAGTGGAGCTATTTCAAATCCTGAAAGATGATGCTGTGAAAGTGCTGCACTCAATATGCCAGCAAATTTGGAAAACTCAGCAGTGGCCACAGGACTGGAAAAGGTCAGTTTTCATTCCAATCCCAAAAAAAGGCAATCCCAAAGAATGCTCAAACTACCACACAATTGCACTCATCTCACACTCTAGTAAAGTAATGCTCAAAATTCTCCAGGTCAGACTTCAGCAATATGTGAACCGTGAACTTCCAGATGCTCAAACTGGTTTTAGAAAAGGCAGAGGAACCAGATATCAAATTGCCAACATCTGCTGGATCATCGAAAAAGCAAGAGAGTTCCAGAAAAACATCTATTTCTGCTTTATTGACCATGCCAAAACTTTTGACTGTGTGGATCACAATAAACTGTGGAAAATTCTGAAACAGATGGGAATACCAGACCACCTGACCTGCCTCTTGAGAAACCTATATGCAGGTCAGGCAGCAACAGTTAGAACTGGACACGTAACAATAGACTGGTTCCAAATTGGGAAAGGAGTACGTCAAGGCTGTATACTGTCACCCTGCTTATTTAACTTATATGCAGAGTACATCATGAGAAACGCTGGGCTGGAAGAAGCACAAGCTGGAATCAAGATTGCTGGGAGAAATATCAATAATCTCAGATATGCAGATGACACTACCCTTATGGCAGAAAGTGAAGAGGAACTAAAAAGCCTCTTGATGAAACTGAAAGAGGAGAGTGAAAGAGTTGGCTTAAAGCTCAACATTCAGAAAATGAGGTTCATGGCATCCGGTCCCATCACTTCATGGGAAATAGATGGGGGACAGTGGAAACAGTGTCAGACTTTATTTTTCTGAGCTCCAAAATCACTACAGTTGGTGATTGAAGCCATGAAATTAAAAGACGCTTACTCCTTGGAAGGAAAGTTATGACCAACCTAGACAGCATATTAAAAAGCAGAGACATTACTTTGCCAACAAAGGTCCGTGTGGTCAAGGCTATGGTTTTTCCATTGGTCATGTATGGATGTGAGAGTTGGACTGTGAAGAAAGCTGAGCACCGAAGAATTGATGCTTTTGAACTGTGGTGTTGGAGAAGACTCTTGAGAGTCCCTTGGACTGCAAGCAGGTCCAACCAGTCCATCCTAAAGGAGATCAGTCCTGGGTGTTCATTGGAAGGACTGATGCTGAAGCTGAAACTCCAATACCTTGGCCACCTGATGCAAAGAGGTGACTCATTGGAAAAGACCTGATGCTGGGAACGATTGAGGGCAGGAGGAGAAGAGGACGACAGAGGATGAGATGACTGGATGGCATCACTGACTCGATGGATATAAGTTTGAGTAAACTCCGGGAGTTGGTGATGGATAGGGAAGCCTGGCGTGCTGTGATTCATGGGGTCTCAGAGTCAGACATGACTGAGCAACTGAACTGACTATCTTTTACTTAACCTCCTTACCTCCTCCTCTTCATTCTATAAAAGAAACTAGCATCCCAAACCAGGGCGAGATGGTTCTTTGAGACACTGGCCCAACATCTTGATCCCTGCTTACTCTGTGAATAAGAGTATTAACTCGATTCCTTGCCCCAACAACTTACCTATATTTATTGGCCTGTTTTGTGTTGAGCACTACAAGCTTGGACTTGTTAACATAATTATAGTAGGCATAGTTATAAAAACCTACTAATTATTGAAAATCATGTTATCATATCAAATTTCACCAAGTACATCACTATATATAAGATGTTGTGCTGCATAATTTTAAAGCTACAAAAAATTATAATATTTGGTCTCTGACACCTAGAAGTTTCAACCAAATGTAAAGACAGAGCATATACATATTTACAAATAATTATAATAAAAAGTCAGATAGTAATAAATAGTATAGGAATCAGGGAGAAGATGGAGAAATTCTAGCAAGTCAAGGAGTCATTAAAGTGTCATAGAGATGCAAACTTTAAACTGGGCTTTGAAGAGTATATAGAAGTTACATAGATATTGATGTGGGTAGAAAGTTGTAAGTAGGAAGATGGCACATGCTAAATGATGAAGCAATGGCAATGGGAAAAGTCTGCTTAGGAGACGGATGTGACTGGAGTGAAAGTTCTCTGTGCAAAAGTAGGAAGGAAGTGGGTAAGATGATTGGTGAGCACTGAAATAGAGTCAGTCATTTAGACCTCGCTCCATTCAAGAAATGTTTGAATTATATTTTAGGAAAATTATTGGAGGAGGAAAGAGGCAATCCACTTCAGTATTTTTGCTGGGAAAAATCCCACAGATAGAGGAGCCTGGTAGGCCACAGTCCATAGGGTCACAAAGAGTAGGACATGACTGAGTGCACACACACACACACACACACACACACACACAATTAGGTAAAGTAACCTGGGAGCTACATGCAGTATAAATTTGAAATGTGGTGAGGATTGGGGAAGGCAGTTGGAGTGAGGTCAGCAAGACCACCACATGCATTTATCCTGGTTGTGCACAGAGCATTTCTAGGGTACATTTATGTAGACTGCAACCTCTGTTCAATGACTTTTCAGATGAAAGGAAGATAACAAGTAAATAGTATCAAAATGGAGGACAGAAGGTAAAGAAATATAGGCCAGAAATGTTTGAATTAGTGCACAAAATTAGAGTCTTAATTAGCAAGGTCAAATTATTTTTCAGAAGAGGGAAATGGTTCAAGTTCAAAGAGAAGGAGGAAATGGGAGGCTGATTAAAGATAAGATGCACTTAAAAGAACTGGTTTCTAAATAGACTGGGAATAAAAGCCCAAATAGTGGATCTGGTCTTTGATAACATTCGTATACTTTCCCTTTGAACCTAAATAGAGGAAATAAAGATGGAAACAGATCATCATTTCATCATTATTTCCTCCAAGTACCACTATGAGCCACAGAGGTGATTAACAAAGCTATGAAATAAAATTACAGAAGTCAGGTGATTCTGGCATACCAACTGTTGCTATTCTTCCACCCGGGAAGGTTGAGAAAAGGATTTCATTTAATCTTGGGGCTAAGTGGTTGTACCTGTCACAATGTTGAATTTAACTATCTGGCATTTTAGGGCTTAAAAATAAACCCTAGTGTGTCCTCCAGACCATACAGGTCTCTATCAATATTTTCAGGGGGAGGAGTGAGGTGAAACATCTATTTTACTCAATAAAGTATTCAATGAAGATTTTGTTTATGCCTTATGTTTTTAGGTCAGTTAATATGATGATATATTTAATTACACAACCTTCATTTCATCAATTAAGGTTATGCTACAAATCAACAATTATTTACTTAACATTTTACAATAATCAAAATATTGAGCTGGCATTTAGAGGCTACATAGAGCTATAAGATTTCATTATTATCCTCAAGGAGGATACCATGTAATAGTTGGAAAGACCACACACATGTACACACACGAATAATAAATGTCAGTATAAAACTCACAAGGCCACAGAGTCAGACAGGACTTTGAAATAGGACAATAACAAAATAAAATATCAAATGGTTGGTAAAGCTAGCAATAATTGGGGATGCAAAGGAGAGATCAAATGATCACTGGGGGGCAAAGATTTACAGAAAAGCATGGCTGTCCTGTACCCTGTAAATTAAGTAGTGATACCTATTATACAATTTAATTTAAATGTGTGTTCTTGTTTAAAACCAAAGGGACAAAGTAATGCCAGGTACATTTACTGTAATTTGTACTGCATATTATATTCATGAGTCCTGTTTTATTCATAGCTGAATCATCACTTTGGACTGTCATAGCCTCTAACAATAGACATTTTTTTCCCCCTAAAGTAATGCACGATTACAGTAGGGATCCTGGAAAATATAAAGAAGTATACATATTAATATGATACACTGAAGTGTAGATAAAACATGATCCCACCAGAGATAAATACTATCAGCATATTGTCATGTCTTTTCAAGGCAGGAAGAATATTTTAATGTAGCCTTATCTTGGTCTGTCTTGCATTTCTTGACTAGATTCTTCTAACAGAATGTCTGTCCCCTAAGTTCAGTAACAGGAAATTCATCTTTTTATCTATTGAGCAAACCACCATTTTTTCACACATATGTGACAAGAAATAGAGATCACTGTCTGCTTTTCACAGTAGACCAGTAAATTCCTGCCTTTTATATTTAAATTTTATGTAAATAAATGTTTTGCCATTCACAACTTATGTTCAAACCTAAATCTGAAGAACATTTCTTATATGTATCTTATTACAGCTAAAAGACCTCTTAGGTAAAAATTTCTCCTCTTTATTATAAATGATGCTTAAAGATTAAATAATTTTTCTTTGTCCCCCTTCCTAAGTCCCCCTTCCTACCCTTTTCTCTAGGCCACATATGAGATGTTCTTTTTCAGAATTTTTTAGATTTCTGAGATACTGATTCATTCTGCAATCATGTGCTCTGCAATGGGATGAAATTCTGAGAAATTGTTGGCAGCTGATTTCTGTGTAAGAACGCTCTTAACTATAATAAGCACAGAATGATCTGTTCTAGTATTCTTTAATTCAAGTTTAAGAATCACAAACAAGATTTTGAACATAAAGTTGGACTTCCCAATAATTGAGTATTTGTTTTGTTGCCCGTGATTCAAGTTTAGTTTTTTAAGTTTTAGAGAAAGAAATTAGAAAACAAAAACAAAAAACTAGCATAGTGACATACCACAGGAAACTATGTTCAATGGCTTAGGCTTATGGGAACTTGCTAGACCTATTAATGGAAGTAGCTCAAATCTAAACAAAGAAGCATGATAGCTAGGACTATAACTATTTATTCCTTTAAATTTACTTTTAGAATATATTCATAACTGCATTTTTGTTGAAAAAAGTAATATGTGCACAAGGTAAAAAATTCATACTGTTCTATAGACCTGTCTATAATAGACCTTGAGTCTATTATTAGTTTTATTGTATATTCTTCTAGCAATTTTTTCATACACTCATGCATATTTAATCTATTTTTCCCATAGGTGGAAATAGAGTGTTCATACTGTTCCACAACATATTTATTATCTCTTACATCTCTTACTCTTACTTATCTCCTACTTCCATCTTTAAAAATGACTTGAATAGTATATCATAAAAATTAAGCTACATCAACTGTGTGCCAATGTATATGTGTTGTTTATTACTCTATATATTTTATATAGATATTCAATTTATTTATTCTGATACAGATGATTATTCAAGTTACTTCTGTAACTTCGGTATTTTAACACTCTTCCAACAAATATTCTTTTCTTATCTTCTCAGGTATGTGAAATAATAGCTCTAGAATAATGCTTGTAGATGCTACAGAAAAAGAAGACTAGGACACAAATTCATGACTTTTTGATTTGATACCAAGATGGGAAATCTTGGAGGTTTAACTCCAGATCATAGAAAATGAATTTAGCAACATTAAAAACTTCTTGATCAGAACATTTTGCTTAAGGAGAAAGAGCTGGTCAGCTGCTTGGGTTGTGGATAAAAAGCCTTTAGGGATAAAAGCTCTGGCTGTAGTTCAAGTACTTATGTATTTTGGGAGCTATCCCGAGTACTGAAGAGATGCTGCAGGAAGCAGTCTGTGCCACTGGACCAGAAACCACAGTCTTCAGATTTTATGTCCCTCCTGCTTTGAATCTTGCCCTTGAGATTTTAAACACTTCCTATATCAGCTGTCACCCATCAGATTCTTCTTTCTCTGTCCTTAACTCACCCCATTCTCCATCTGTCTCAGTCCAAGCCTATTAGTTCTGTTTTCCCAACAAACCCAGCTATGACCCACTCCTAGCATTTGGTATTAGGATTCCAAGAGAAACAAACTAAAAATGCAGCAGTACCAGCACATGAATATGACTGGCTCCTAATAATAGTTTTAATTTTTACAGCTATATACAAGTATCCAATAGCCCTCAAACAACATGGGTTTAAAACTGTATATGTAGGTCTGATTGGTCATGCATTTTTAAATAAATATAGTAAATATTGTATTTTTTATTTTACAGATATTTAAATAAACTAATGCTGGGAAAGATTGAAGGCAGGAGGTGAAGGGGACAACAGAGGATGAGATGGTTGGATGGCATCACTGACTCAGTGGACATGAGTCTGAGCAAGCTCCAAGAGTTGGTGATGGAAAGGGAAGCCTGGTGTGATGCAGTCCATAGGGTTGCAGAAAGTTGGACATGGCTGAGCAATTGAACTGAACTGAAATTAACTAAGTATGGGGAAAAGTTTGTGTTCAATTAGAGATCACAATATATGGGATTAAAAGAACTAGCATTTGAGTCTTGATTCAATACTAGCTAATTTTGGCTTCTTGCCCTCAGAGGAGTCACTTACAGTTCCTTCATTTTTGAGGCAGAGACATCAGTATGAGGATTTTCCACTGTGTGAAGAGGGGGTCATGTCCATGCCCCTAGGTACATCAGAAGCTAATGCCAAAGTATCTTGGAACTTACTATTGCTCATTTTTGCTCTCCTTTTCAATATAGAGAATTAATTTCCTAAAATAATTGAATAACTTATTTACTCACGTAAATCATAACTGTTTGCAAATTTCTTCTGAAGCAAAGATTTTTTTTTCCTTTCTGCTGAAGACAGCACAATGTATAACTGCAAAAAGCCAGTATTTTCTGTTTCAGTGTTACATTTACTTAGTTTTGATATATGAACCTCTTAATACATGGAAATATCAGAATTTCTAGAACTTTTCAGCTGGAAAATGTCAGAAAAGATATTTTTATGTATTTTTTTGTTTGTTTTACACATTGGAAATCCTCTCACTGAAGGACTCAGGTTATAAGGGATAAGAGAAGGGGAGGGTGTGGTATAGTTTCTTCTTCTGAATGTGAGACAGAGACAGGGAGAGTGAGGTTCTCAGAAGTATGAGAGTATAGTCAAAGTTGGCCTAAACAAAAGAAAGTTGTTAGTTAGTGTGAATGAACAATTTAAAAATGCAGCTTGATCCAGAGGCCTCAGTTACCCACATCACATCAGTTCTCTATTTTTGGCTCTGCTTCTTCTGTATTGACTTCCATCTCAAATATACGGTCCCTAGATGGTAGTATGGTGATTCTAGAAGTTTCAGTCCTCCCTACTCCCAGATTCAAATTCAACAAATCCCCTTTCCCAGTCACTCCAGCAAGAGCTTAAGATAAATTCTCATTGTTCTGATTAATTTTGTTTTTAATCACATTGTCTTTCTTCAAACAAGCATTATCCAGAGGCATGGAATTTGACAGTCATCCTTCCACCCTGGACCTGATACAAAAGTGGATTAGCCCACTTAGAGAAAATTCAGGGAATTCTTACCAAAAGAAATGGACTGAATAATAACAAAAGCAAAAATAAAATAAAATAGAAATTTAAAATATGTTATATAATATGAGAGAGGTGGGAAATATATATTTAAGGGGGAAACTAAGGAATAGCAATTATTTAAGAATAGTGTTTTTAAAATTAACATTTATTAATGATTATATATGAATGTGCCAATTGATTTTAATAAGAAACCTACTATATAGTAGGTAATATTTTATAATTTTGATAATTATATGTAATTATAAAAATTAGACTTTTAATAAGTGAAGAATTATATCTTATTCACAATTATCTCTCCCATTTCTCAAACTGAAGGATTTATTAAAGGGGGTAAAAACTCTTCTAGAATCTTATAAAACTTTATAAGTTTTAAATTCCACCTTTGACTATGCTTGGTCATTCATGATAAAAGAAGCAACCTACACATAATTCATTTTCAGGATGTTTGACATTTTATTTGCATTGTTTCCAAAGGTAACCTTTCCCTTCATATTACCCCTGGAATACAAAAACTGTCAATTCCTGCATGTGGCTCTTGGACGTCTGGTGCATACAGTAAGTTATTTTATATTACTTGTCTGTTCTTGATTCTCATTTATTTGTTCCTACTGTACTATTCTCATTCTTTTCTTGATATAACTCTGCAAACAATTCTCTTCTTTAGTTTCATAACACAACCAATAGGCTTAGGAATGATGCTTCAGAAAATTCTTATCCTTATTTCATAACACAGTGATAGTATTTTTGAGGTTGCTGATTGTCCAAAGTTTTCTTAATGTATCCTTTCCATTTCATTTATGGTGTACTGATGCTTAATATCTATCTAGCATCTATACTCATCCATTTCTTATCTATATAGCAGCTTTCAAGTTAAATAACTATTATTTCAATGAAAAACTCAAGCACTAATTTGGTTTGCCTGAGAAAAAAATGAGCCAAGATACAAAACTAATGATCAGCAATTAGAATGCTCATCTCTTTCTTTGAGTTATATTCTTAAACAATATGTATGTATTGCCCTTTTGTGATGTTTTCTAGACAGGCTCACAGACACTCAAGGGAGACCTTCAGTGGCAAGTAAAATTTTTCTGCTTATAGCTTTAAAATAAGTGAAAAGATAATGCGAATTTCCCAGTAACTTACACTGAGACTATATTGAATATATAGGAACTGATAAGGTCACCAAATTGTAGGCTATAATGCAACTGGAAGAGAAGAAACCTTTTGAATTCTTCTGAGAAGTGATTAGAGAGTTAGCAAGAGCTTATAGAACATATCTATAGTTCTTTAATTATTCCAAAGTTGTTAATCTTTATCTCTCCACAAATTTGCAGTTTCTTTGAATATTAGGGACCACAGAATTTGCCCTTTGAAATTTTAGTTTCTTTCAATGTGAATATTGAGCTTAATGAATTTTGAATACTAAGACTAGGAACATAGCCAGTCAAACTAAAAGAAATATAAAATATCTATATCCATCCACCACAGGAAATCAAATTAGTCTCACCTATAGCCATTTAAATTGTTTATGTGACTGTGACAGGATAGCATTTATTAATATCCTCCTTTATCTGAATCATCAAAGAGAATCCTGCACTTCAAGACGCACCTTCAGAGGAAAGGACTGCGCTACGGGGGCAGTAGAACAGATCGGTTAATTACACAGGCTCTGGGGCCAGACTCCCTGGTTTAAAGTTCGTCTTTGTTGCTTACCCACTGTGGGAACTTGGACAATTTACTTAACCTCTTTATGCCTTTAAACCAGGGATAATAAAGGAATTAATCCTACAGGGTTATTTTGAGAATTAAATAAGTTAATATAGTAAACTGTATAGACTAGAGACTGAAAGATACAGAACATTAAATAATACGCAATGATTACAGGTAGGAAGAAGGAAAAGGCTTGGCAAAGACGTTAACATAATCTACAAAATAAATAACAGAGAAAGAGATAGAGGCAGAGGGAGCAGGAATTGAAGAAGACTGAAGATAAGGGGGAAATTTGGTGAATGATGAAATCTGAAGAATGTGGGGTTCTCCAGAGCAGAAAAGCAGACAAAGGAGAGGTAAGAGGTATGGAATTTCAGGATTGATCATGAATTATCCTCTCTTTAATATAATCTGAGAGCCATGAATAAAAAATGGGACTGCGTTTTATTTATTACTGGGAGGGAGAGGATTTGTGTAAATTGGATACCATTTTAGGACTAAGTCACATAATCTTCACTTTTATAGGTTTTATTCATGTGTTCCTTCATCTTCCGTCTTTTCTGCCCAACCCTTCTGGTTATTGAGTTAAAAGCATACTCCTAGACAGATATGAGTGAAGACAGAAATGCAAAGTTTATACTCCTAAGGTTCATGGTAGAGAGAGCACATGAAGACAAGGAACATCGTAGTCCCCTCAAGCTCATAAATGTCTAGCAAAGGGAATTATAGGCAGGTTTTACCATGATCACTTTCATTACAAGAAAAGCATCAGGCTCACCTGAATCTGAGGATGCTGAGAGTTGCTTTTTCAATTGTTTATGTTTGATACTGATTACCATAATTAGCAAAGAAAATCAATTTCAAAAAGGAGTGTAACTCAATACAGTGCTTATGAAAACACAAGTTTTTATGGCTTTTGGGAAAGTAAAATAACAATATATACCTTAAAATTAAAGATCCACATATACTTTGACCCACTGATCTGATATCTGGGGATCAACCCTAGAACAGTAAGAGCTCATTAGATAAGAATCTGAACACACATACATGCAAATAAGTTAGAAACATATTTGTGTATTTTATAGAATGTCCTTGATGTATCATTAAGTGAAAAACATTAACAGGAGCTTGTATGACCCCATTAGGAGCAGAGAGATAAAAAAACAAAACCTCTATAAAAATACAAGTATACAAGTATAATATTGAAACACAGAAACAAAAAATGAATCATATTACTAATGTTAATATGTTAAAAAATGAATATTCATTTGAAGGAATAATCAACAAAATGAAATGCAACCTACATAATGAGAAAAATAATTGCAATTCATACATCGTATAAGAGGTTAATACTCAAAATATATAAATAATTTATATAATTAATAGAAAAAACCCAAATAACTTGATTGAAAAATGGGCAAAGGACCTGAATAGACATTTTTCCAATTTTGGAAATATACATTTCCAAAAATGTCCTATAGACATTTTTCCAATAGACATTTTTCATTCATTCCAATGAAATGAATATCATTTTCATAGATATTCAAGAGAAGAGATACATGAAAAGGTGTTCAACATCACTAATAATTAGGAAAACACAAATCAAAATCACAATGATATATCACCACATGCCTAATAGAATAGCTATCATCAAAAATATATGAGATAGCAAATGCTAACAGGAATGCAGAGCAAAGAAAATCCTTGTGCACTGTTGGAGGGGAAGTAAATTGGTATAGCTTTATGGAGGGTCCTCAAAAAATTTAAAATAGAACTACCATATGATCCAGCAATTCTACTTCTGAGCATATACTCAGATGAAATGAGATAACTATTTTGAAGAAATATCCTCACCCCTATGTTCATTGCATCATTATTTACAACAGCTAAGACATGGAAGCAACCCAGGTATATGAAAACACACACATACACACACACACACACACAGTGGAATACTATTCAGCCATAAAAAGGAAATTCTGCCATTTGTGACAACAAGGATGGATCTTCAGAGCATTATTCTGAGTAAAATAATTCAGATAGAGAAAGACAAATCCTATATGATTTCACATATATGTAGAATCTAAAAAATGCCTAACTTACAAAAATAGAGATCATATTTGTGATTTTCAGAGGTATGGAGTAAGGGTGGAGGAACAGGATAAAAAAGTACAAGCTTCTTGTTAAACATGAATAAGTACTGGGGATGTAAGTACAATGGAATGACTATATTTAATACTGCTATATTGTGTATTTGAAGACTGCTAAAAGAACTGATCCTAAAAGTTCTCATCAAAGAATAAAATTATCTTTGTAACTATAGGAGGTAATTGATGTTAACTGAACATACTGTGGCAATCATTTCACAATATACGTTTGTTACATCAGTATGCTGTATACTTTGCACAGGGCTCTATGTCAGTTATATCTCAATAAAACAACAAGATAAAAAAAGAATGACAGTAAAAAATTACTTTGAAATCTTAAAGATGTAAATTAACACAAGGTGAAAACTAATGAAAAATATTTTAAAAAGAAGCTAAGAAAGGAGGTGCAGCTAATAATTATGCAAGAATATTGCAAACTGGGACTGTCCCAGGCAAAGAAGAACTTACAGTCAAACTTCTTATAATTCACCCAAGTTTGCATGAGTATTCAAATCCCATATAATGACCAGGACCACTGAATTTTAGTTTCTTTGAGCATTTCAGAAAATCATTAAATCTGAGAATTGGTAAGAAGCTGAAATATTTTCTAGTTGAGTTACACAAATCTATAGAAGAAAAAATGAGTTATCCATTGCCACACAATTTTTTGGCACTAAAGTTACCAAAATCACTGCAGATGGTGATTGCAGCCATGAAATTAAAAGATGCTTACTCCTTGGAAGGAAAGTTGTGACCAACCTAGATAGCATATTAAAAAGCAGAGACATTACTTTGCCAACAAAGGTCCTTCTAAACAAGGCTATGGTTTTTCCAGTGGTCATGTATGGATGTGAGAATTGTGTGAAGAAAGCTGAGTGCTGAAAAATTGATGCTTTTAAACTGTGGTGTTGGAGAAGACTCTTGAGAGTCCCTTGGACTGCAAGGAGATCCAACCAGTCCATCCTAAAGGAGATCAGTCCTGGGTGTTCATTGGAAGGACTGGTGTTGAAGCTGAAACTCCAATACTTTGGCCACCTCATGTGAAGAGCTGACTCATTGGAAAAGACCCTGATGCTGGGAGGGATTTGGGGCAGGAGGAAAAGGGGCCAACAGAGGGTGAGATGGCTGGATGGCATCACTGACTCGATGGACATGAGTTTGAGTAAAATCCGGGAGTTGGTGATGGACAGGGAGGCCTGGCGTGGTGCAGTTCATGGGGTCGCAAAGAGCCGGACACGACTGAGCAACTGAACTGAACTGAACTGAAAGTTATTTATAGAATCCTAGAATTTGACTCCCAGTGCAGAATTCTTGGGCTTCCCTGGTGGCTCAGCTGGTAAAGAATCTGCCTGCAATGTGGGAGACCTGAGTTCGATCCCTGGGTTGGGAAGATCCCCTGGAGAAGAGAATGGCATTTTTTCTACTATAACAATTCTATAAACAGTACAAATACTAGTATTTTCCTATCCAATAGGTTAGGTTTTCTTGCTTTGAGGCAAATGGTGTTTTCACATCAGGACTCAAGTAAAAATGCTTTTGTTAGAAAGTCATAAAGATCAAGCCAGAATAGAGTTCAATTATAAATCTGATTATGAAAATAGGACACATGAGTTTTTATCGTGGGTTATCCATCCTCTTATAAGACCTACATTTTTCCATTTGCACGTCAATATTAAACTCTGATTTAAATAGTACAATCTATAAAGTACCAGTAGTCAGTTCACACGGTTCCTACTGACTCAGACAATGTATGCTTATGTTCTAAAAGTATCACAAGAATATACAAACCAGGTGTCATGGAGACATTGGGTTCTTCTGGAGACACTGACTATGGCTCACTCAGGATCAGTCTAGAGGAAGCTTCCAGAGAGAAGGCTGTGGCTTGGGATGCCCAGAGTGTAAATGATTTAGCCTGGGTCCTAAGGGAACAGAGAAAGGAATAACATTTTTTGGTGATCAGGAGTGCTGCAATTTTAAGGGGGTTAATCAGTGTAGGCCTGTTGAGAAGGTGACATCGTGGCAGTTTAGGAGCGGTGATGCAGGATAAAGGAGAGGGTGGAGGATGCAGGCAATTCTCCATGTCCTGTCATTTGACTTTGTGGGTGAGAGTGTGGGTTCTAGAACCAGATGGGCTGGGTTTGAGGTCTGAACCCACTGCTTCTAGACTGCATCGCTTCGGAAAACTTAAACCTTTGTGCCTAGTTGGCATCATCCATTAAATGGGGTATAATAATTTTCTTGTTTTTAGAAGTTTTTGTCCAGATGAGATAATACTTGCAGCATACTTAGAATAATGCCTAAAATGTAGTAAGCAGAGATTACATATTAGCTGTCACTATTACCGGGGTTCCCTGGTGGCTTGCGTTCAATACCAATTTCAGGCCAAGCAGCACGCCAGAGACGAGGACTGGGAAGGCTGGTATATGGGCTGCTTTCTCAGTCTAACTGAGAAAGCTGGAATCAAGATTGTTGGGAGAAATATCAATAACCTCAGATATGCAGATGATACCATCCTTATGGCAGAAAGTAAAGAACTAAAGGGCCTCTTGATGAAAGTGAAAGAGGAGAGTGAAAAAGTTGGCTTAAAGCTCAACATTCAGAAAACTAACATATGGCATCTGGTCCCATCACTTCATGGCAAATAGATGGGGAAAAAGTGGAAACATTGGCAGACTTCATTATTTTGGGCTTAAAAATCACTGCAGATGGTGACTGCAGCCATGAAATTAAAAGACACTTGCTCCTTGGAAGAAGAGTTATGACCAACCTAGACAGCATATTAAAAAGCAGAGACATTACTTTGCCAACAAAGGTCCATCTGGTCAAGGCTATGGATTTTCCAGTGGTCATGTATGGATGTGAGAGTTGGACTATAAAGAAAGCTGAGCACCGAAGAATTGATGCTTTTCAACTGTGGTGTTGGAGAAGACTCTTGAGAGTCCCTTGGACTGCAAGGAGATCCAACCAGTCCATCCTAAAGGAAATCAGTCCTGAATGTTCATTGGAAGGACTGAATTTGAAACTGGAACTCCAATATTTTGGCTACCTGATGCGAAGAACTGAATCATTTGAAAACACCCTGATGCTGGGAAACATTGACGATGGGAGGAAAAGGGGATGAGAGAGGATGAGATGGTTAGATGGCATTGCTGGCTCAGTGGACATGAGTTTGAATAAACTCCGGGAGTTGGTGATGGACAGGGAGGCCTGGCGTGCTGCTGTTCGTGGAGTCGTAAAGAGTCTGACACGACTGAGCAACTGAACTGAACTGAACTGAACTGAACTCAGACTAACAGCCTTCAGTGCCACATCATCTTTAGGGTTCCTAAAGTGAGAGAGACAAAAACTTTCCTCTGTGTTTGCCATCTATCAGTTAAGAGACCTAAGAAGGGAAAATTATTTATGTATGTCAAGGATATTTGTGTGATATAGCTTCTCTTAGTAATGACAAACTCCTTGATGTTGGAATCCAGATATCTTGGTATTTTCACAGTACCCAGAATAATTCTTTGCCCACAGTGGCAGATTAATGTATACACATGTCAAATGAGCAAATCATTGAGAGATTACAAGGATGGGAATAAAACGCAACAGGGAGCAAGGCTTGCAAAGCATGATCTGGTTAATTCAAAAAATGCATTGAGAACAAATCTAAATTATCAGTAAGAGAAAGTGAAACCATCTGGAAAGAAGGAACTGAGATTTGTTAGCCTAAAACAAGAAGGGTGCCTGGAGTGAGGAGGGGATAAAGCAAAAATAGTAGAGAAACAGAATAAAAAGAGACAAGGAAGATAAGAAGATGGAAAACAGGTATGAGAGGCAGTCACAGAGTTTTATGGGAAAATAAAAACAGTGGTTTGAAACAACTGGGTTTTTGGCAACCAGAAACAGATGATAACAGGCGTGACAACCATGAAGCTGCAATGAGTGTCTGTTCACAGACTATTTGTGATTCACTGATGCAGCTATTTCACAAGAGATTTGAAAAACTCCTTGAGAGAAAATTGAGGATATTGTGCATATAGGACTTTTTTATGGTTCCTCATGATTATTTACTTTTTTCTAATAACAAAAAAACTACTCTAAACTATGGCAATAATCTCCCTTGAAATTTTTGTGTAAATTGTTTTATTCTATATAAAAAGCACATCAGATCAGAAATGTGGGGAAGGGAGGCATCTCAGCATTCAGTTTTATAGCCCTGAAGCTAATTCCACTTCTATGCCAAGTAGATGTTGGAAAATTTCCGTTGACTATTACACAAATTTCAAAAAGGCAAGCCATTGAGTCAGAGGATAGTTTATGGCCCATTAACAATACATTGACTTCTCAGAACTGTAAACACGGCCTTATGGATCTTAATGTAATTGTTTAGGATGAGTGTGTTGGCAAGAAGCATTAGAGTCTGTTAACACAGTCTGGAAGGCAACGTGTTTTAAGCAAATCTGCAAAATGTTACCAACTCATTAAGCTAAGAGCTTTATGGCTCAGTGTTCTAAAATGATTCTGTGAGACACTTCCGAATGAGGCTGTATATCCATTTCTGGTTCTGCCATGATTGATGTGTGTATAAAAGGGGCTGACTACATTTCTCACTGCATTATGCTGATGATGTTTCAACATGAGTTTTGCCTTTTTTTTCTTAAACCTTATTCTTTTATTCTGTTATCTAACTAAAAGAGTGCAGAGAAGTACTTATATATGTTCTATGGAATAGATTTTGCTGTATTTAAATACAGTATAGGGGATGCAAAGGCGTTTACAAGGCTGTGTTCCACAGATGCAGTACTAGTGCCAATGCATCCCCCTCTCCCGATGCTCCTTTAAAGTTCACTTTACCACAGACACTGGGAATTGGAAGAGATTTAGATATCATGTAGTCCAACCTTGTACTTATGGAAGCAAGGATTTCTAGAGCATCTCTGTTGGATAGGCTAAAATTCCGTACATTTCAAGGGAAACAGTCTTGATTCAGTGCAAGAGTTTTCAGTTGCAGACAGAAGAAACATAACTCAAACAAGAGGAATTAGCTCTCAAGACTGAAAAATTCAGCAGTGTTTCTCATTCACAGCATGGGTGGTTTGAAGGTTTCAAATAATATTATCATCTCTCTTCACTTCTTCATCTTGCTTCCTTTTTTTCAGATGAATTTCTTTCCTGTAATCTCTTTGTGGTACCACAAGGGTTATATCATAATATCTCTATGGCTAGAACCAAGAGAAATTGTTTCTAATAGTTTGAGTCAGAGTTCTAGATTTGAGTATAGTAGACTAGCTTGCATCACAGACTCACCTTTAAGCCAAACACAGGGCCCAGGGAAAAAGGAAGACACGGAGTCCTCAAGTTAGGTCATGTACTTACACAGAAGTAGCTATCAAACCAGGATTTGGTAATTTTATTGATCTGACCTGGATTGTTTTTAATTGTCTTCTTTCTCTCATTCTCAACAACACAATGAGGCACAATTCTTTCTCCTACCTCTTCAGTCAATTTCCTTTCTTCTACTGACACTGATACTTGTTTCAAATTGTCATTAAGGCTTTCCCTAGGACAATAGTTATAGACATCTCATTGTCTAGTCTTCTCTCCATTTTTTTTAATGTTGTTGCCACAGTGATCAACTTTAAACACATATTTAAATCTCTATTGCCTCACACCAACTCATTCACCCACTCCATTAAGATCTATCCATTCCTTTTCCATCTCAAATTCTTTCTAAAAGTTGAGCTCAATAATTTTCTCTCCTATTATCCCATAACTTTCTCTACTTTCATTACATAGTCTGTCTTTATGTTAGGTCTTAGATGCTGGAGTCCTCTGTTAGATTATGAGTTTTGCTATAAGGCTTGAACCATATTTTATCCATCTTTGTATTTCACAGAAGTACTGAGAATGAGGTCTTGCCCAAAGTAAGATTTTTATAAATGTTAGTCAAATTTAATGAATGAAGTGCTGAACTGTCCCATATAAACAATAAGTGTTTTAAGAGTCTTATCTAGGCCAAAGTACATAAGGAAAGACACATATATTCCTATGTAAGATTTTGCAATCCTATTAAGTAGGAGCCAAAATTAAGTTTCTGGATTTGGTCAATATCAGGACCAGTGTTCCATGGTTCTCTTGTATTTCTGTAAATCTCGCAACTGAAACACTGTTTTTATTGTTATCTATATTTTCAAAGATATTGCTAATGAAAATATATTACCATGGGATACCAAGGCAATGTCTTCCTCTAGAGCAAAATGTGTATTTCCCTATATGAAAGTGAAAGTCACTCAGTTGTGTCCAACTCTTTGTGACACCATGGACTATACAGTCCATGGAATTCTCCAGGCTGGAATACCAGAGTGGATAGCCTTTCCCTCCTCCAGGGGATCTTCCCAACCCAGGGATTGAACCCAGATCTCCTGCACTGCAGGTGGATTCTTTACCAGCTGAGCCACCAGGGCAGCCTGTATTTTCCTATAGTCCATTGTAAAAGGTTCAAGATTCCTAAGCTTAAGGTTTCTGCCCTATAATACAACCTGCTACTTGTACAAGCGAACTTCTCTGATGGCTCAGAGAGTAAAGAATTCACCTGCAGTGGAGGAGACCAGGTTTGATCCCTGGGTCGGGAAGACCCCTTGGAGAAGGGAATGGTTACCCTCTCCAGTATTCTTGCCTGGCAAATTCCATGGGCAGAAGAGCCTGGTGTGGGCCACAGTCCATGGGATCACAGAGTTGGACACAGCTCAGTGAATAACACACAGACATACACACACACACAGGCCAGTAGCACCTGACTTGTCTCTTTTCACAGAATCCTGTCAGAATTGGGACTCAGGAAACTAATGTAAGGAAAAAGTACTATTCTGACTACTGCTACTGTCAAGAGTTACAAACCCTTTGCTCTTGACTCCGGTTTCTCATGCTTTCTGCCAGCATTCATGAAACTCAAGCAGGCTAACTTGTTAATTTGCAAAGGAAAATCTCTGAACCTTCACAGTTATTAACAATCTGTGCTAAAATAGGTTCTAGGTTCTAGATGTTCTTATTTACTTATGAGACTTTGGTTTTTTACAATGGTATACTGCAGCAGTGATATCCCACCAATGTTAGACCACCGATAGAATTGTAGTTGTGGTCTTATATGACTTCATTGGATATTTTAAATATCTAGGAGTAGAGAAACAACATTTTGTTTATAAAATCCTTAAAGTATAGCAAGAGGCGGTAAATTGACAAATTATTGCTACATTTGTTGATCACCTATCATGTACCAAATATGTTAATTTATTTTATTCTGTGTTCTATATCAGTGAATAAATATGACTGCTACCCAAGGAAATCAATCCTGAATATTCATTGGAAGGACTGGTGCTGAAGCTGAAGCTCCAATACTTTGGCCACCTGATGTGAAGAGCTGACTCATTAGAAAAGACCCTGATGCTGAGAAAGATTGAAGGCAAGATGAGAAGGGGATGACAGAGGATGAAATGGTTGGATGGTATCACCGTCTCAATGGACATGAGTTTGAGCAAACTCTGGGAGACGATGAAGGATAGGGAAGCCTGGCGTGCTGAAGTCCATGGTGTCACAAAGAGTCGGACACAACTGAGTGACTGAGCAACTACCCACTTGTATAAACAGAAACTCTGCATGCTTCCCTGACTTGTCACTCTTGTTTGCCTCTAGACATAAGTAGACTTATGTATCTAGAGATCTATTATCTTACAAGTTTTTCTGCTCCTTTCCACAGCCAATACTTCTACTGTAACCTCTCCCTCCAATCAATGAAGTAATCCCCTAAATCTTCTTTCTCCTTCCCATCTTGTGATCCCCACCATCAATTCTGTAGGCTGAACAAGAGTCAACATTCCAAAATGGAAATATGACAAAATTACTTTCTTTAAAAACCTATCACTGACTCCCATTGCCCTTTAGATATAACCTATACTCCTAAATGACAGTGGTGTCTAACAGAGACTCTAGAGGACAGTAGATTAAACAAGACAGAAGTGTATTTCTCTTCCAGATATCTGTTGGACAATAAACCATCAAGTGTTGATTTGCTCCTTGAAGTTATCATGAAATCTATGCTCCTCAAACCTTGTTGCTTTACAATCCCTAAGGTTGTCCCTCATCCACAGGGTCTAAGATGGCTCCATACCAAAATTATGTTCCAAGAGATTTGATAAGGAATGGGGAAAGGGATGGGTGTCCTTTCTCTATAAATAGATAACTAGAAATTTGTTCAGATCTTTTCTGTTTATATTCTATTAGTCAGAATTTAGCTCTATGTCCACACCCAGCTGCAAGGGATGCTTAGAAATATAGTTTGCAATCTGAAAGACCATATGCCCAGCTGAAAATCAGGGCTTTAATTATTATAAAGTGGATGGTGGATGACCATCAGATTTTTAAATCTCACTCCCTCAGTTGGACTATGAGCTTCCTAATGACTAAATCTATGCCTCAGTTCAAATTCCAACATTTAATAAAATGCTTGCATATAATAGTTGACTAAAAATAGCTGTGTGAAACAATGAACGAGTGTTATGTTCATGACATCACTACAAATGTGAACAGTAACATCTGCCTTTTAGATATGAAGAAGCTTGACTCATGAGATTTGATAAATTGATCATCACAGAGATGACTTGCTGAGGAATAAAGCTTAGATCTTGAATCCAGGCTGTTTTTACTCCACTCCACTGGTATCTCTTTCAATCTTCTAAAGTTTCAAGAACATTTCAAAATAATCATGATTTACTTCAGTTGTATAATTCTGGATAAACTAGTTTTCTTAGTCTCCCCTCTCCCTATGAAAATATAGAGTGGAAAGCTTTTGAGGGACATACTAATGCTATTAGGCTGCTACAAATGTAATTGTGATTTCAGACCATGAATTTTAAATCATTTATAGCTAGGTTCAAGCACATCTTTACTAATCAAAATAGGAACCATTACAATCGATACTTTTTTTTTTTTGCCAATGAGAAATAAGTTTGTTTATTCCTGTAGCATAAAAATCTGTATTTTGGGATTTGACAAACTCTTGGAAAGGATTTTCTGCCTCCTGTTGGTTGTGGAAGCATTTTCCCTACAAAAAGTTGATGAGATGCTTGAATGAGTGGTAGTCAGTTGGTGATAGGTCAGATGACTATGGCAGATAAGGCTAACTTCATAGCCCAGTTCGTTCAACTTTTCAAGCATTGGTTGTGCAATGTGGGGTCAGGTGTTGTTGTGGAGAAGAATTTGGCCCTTTCTGTTGACCAATGCTGGCTGTAGGCATTGCAGCTTTTAATGTATCTCATTAATTTGCTGAAAATACTCAGATGTAATGATTTATCTGGGATTCAGAAAGTAGTAGTGGATAAGACATGCAGCAGACTGCCAAATGATCATGATCTTTTTTTGGTGCAAGCTTGGCTTTGGGAAGTGCTTTGGAGTTTTTCTTGGTCCAACTACTGAGCTGGTCATTGCCAGTTATCATATAAAATCCACTTTTCATCCCATGTCACAATCCATTCGAGAAATGGTTCATTGTTATTGCATAAGAGAAGACAACACTTTAAAACAAATTTTTTTTTTTCAGTCAGCTTTTGAAGCACCCACTTATTGAGCTTCTTCACCTTTCTATTTTCTTCACGGGCTGCACTCAATGTGCCAGCAAACTTGGAAAACTCAAAAGTACCATAGGACTGGAAAAGGTCAGTTTTGACTCCAGTCCCAAAGAAGGGCAATGCCAAAAAATGTTCAGACTACCACACAATTGCACCCATTTTACATGCTAGCAAAGTGATCCTCAAAATCCTTCAAGCTAGGCTTCAACAGTACGTGAACCAAGAACTTCCAGATGTACAAACCGGATTTAGAGAAGGCAGAGGTACCAGAGATCAAATTGCTAACATTTGTTGAATCATAGAAAAAGCAAGGGAATTTGAGAAAAACATCTACTTCTGCTTCATTGACTATGCTAAAGCCTTTGACTGTGTGGATCACAACAAACTGGAAAATTCTTAAAGAGATGGGAATACCACACCACCTTACCTGTCTCCTGAGAAACTTAAATGCATGTCAAGAAGCAAAGTTAGAACTGAGCATGGAATAATGGACTGGTTGAAAATTGGGGAAGGAGTATGACAAGGCTGTATATTGTCACCCTGCTTATTTAACTTATATGCAGAGTACATCATGTAAAATACTGGACTGGATGAAGCACAAGCTGGAATCAAGCTTTCCAGGAGAAATGTCTATAACCTCAGATATGCAGATGACACCACTCTAATGGGCAGAAAATGAAGAGAAACTAAAGAGCCTCTTGATGAGGGTGAAAGAGGAGAGTTTAAAAGCTGGCTTAAAATTCAACATTCAGAAAACTAAGATTATGGCATCTGGTGTCACCACTTCATGGCAAACAGGTGGGGAAAAGTGGAAACAGTGACAGATTTTATTTTCTTGGGCTACAAAATCACTGCGGATTATGACTGAAGCTAAGAAATTAAAAGATGTTTATTCCTTGGAAGAAAAGCTATGACAAACCTAAACAGTGTATTAAAAAGCAAAGACATCACTTTGTCAACAAATGTCTGTATAGTCAAATCTATGTTTTTTTCAATATTCATATATGGATGTGAGAGTTGAAGCATAAAGAAGGCTGAGAGCTGAAGAATTGATACTTTTGAGGTATGGTGCTGGAGAAGACTCTTGAGAGTTCCTTGGACTGCAAAGAGATCAAACCAGTCAATCCTAAAGGAAATCAACCCTGAGTATTCATTGGAACGGCTGATGATGAAGCTGAAGCTCCAATAGTTTGGCCACCTGATGCAAAGAGCCAATACATTGGAAGAGCCCCTGCTGCTGGGAAAGACTGAGGACAGGAGGAGGAGAAGGCAACAGAGGATGAGATGGTTGGACGACCTTACCAACACAATGGACATGAGTTCGAGCAAACTCCACAAGAGAGTAAAGGACAGAGAAGCCTGGCGTGCTTTGGTTCATGGGGTCACAGAGCTGGACAGAACTCAGTGACTGAACATTTGATTCAAATGCTGAACAACCGTAGAACGTTTGACATTTAGATCCTTGGCAACTTCTTATGTTGTTGGAAGAGGATCAGCTTCCACGATGCTCTCAGCTGGTCATTGTCAAATTCCGACGGCCAGCCACTGAGCCCTCATCTTCAAGGCTCTCGTTTCCTTTGCAAAACTTCTTGAACCACCACTGGCCCTGTAGATTTGCTAGCAGTTTTTGGGCTGAATGGATTGTTGATCCTTTGAGTTTTCTCCACTGCTTTATGATCCATTTTGAACTCAAATAAGAAAATTGCTCAAGTTTGATTTTTTTTCCAACATTATTTCCACAGTCTAAACTATCAAATACACAGCAAGTAATGTCATTAGCAAAGAAAAAAAAAAAAGAGAGAGAGAGAGAGAGAGAGAGAGAGAGAGAGAAATGTGCATTAAAATGATGTATAACATAACCACATGGATTCTTTATTTTTAAATAAATAAATGTGATTTATCAATTGGCAAAGTTCAACAATGCAAAACCACAATTAGTTTTCCACCAACTTGATATCTTTCTTTGATTATAAGAAATATAATCATGTAGAAATTTAGTTAAGAGAAAAGAGTTTTTTAATTTTCTTTTTATTGAATTCTTTTCAAGTGGCTGGACACATCTGTATCTCTGTGTCTTTTAATCAAGTTTAATATTAGTTGACATTTTTATACTGTATTGAATGCTTAATCCTATTCATAGTATTTGTGAAATCAGGAGGAGTATGAATATATATATACAAATATTTTCAGGCATTTCTTGAGGATAGTATTTGCTCTTGGCATCCTTAAGTGGTTGATCATAACAAGGGCTCTTTCTAATCTTTGCTCAGAGGTTATGCTCACAGAAGTAATCCTTGATATATTTTTATTAAGAAGCATTATGCTCTAACTATAAAAATGATGGTACAATTTTAAAAATTAAAACTTGGTATGTAATACCTGGTTAAAAATGGTGGTAGTGGGCTTTAAACACAAGGGAAATCCTAGATATTCATTACTTTTTATTCTTTTTAAAAATATTTTACTTGATATACCTGCTATCCATTTTTTCCTCCATTATTTCTATAGAAACATGGAATCAGAAAACTGAAATTCCAACTACATCTAGTTAAAATATTTATGATATATATCTATCTTCAAAATGGATATATGAAGCTTGGATCAGTTCAGTTCAGTTCAGTTCAGTCACTCAGTCATGTCCGACTCTTTGTGACCCCATGAATCACAGCACGCCAGGCCTCCCTGTCCATCACAAACTCCCGGAGTTTACTCAAACTCATGTCCATCGAGTCGGTGATGCCATCCAACCATCTCATCCTCTGTCGTCCCCTTCTCCTCCTGTCCCCAATCCTTCCCAGCAACACGGCCTTTTCCAGTGAGTCAACTCTTCGCATCAGGTGGCCAAAGTATTGGAGTTTCAGCTTCAGCATCAGTCCTTCCAATGAACACCCAGGACTGATCTCCTTTAGGATGGACTGGTTGGATCTCCTTGCAGTCCAAGAGACTCTCAAGAGTCTTCTCCAACACCACAGTTCAAAAGAATACATTTTTCAGCACTCAGCTTTTTTCACTTGGATAGAAAGGTATAAATGAAATTACATCTTAGAAAAGAACTAGGAACTTATTAAACTTCAAAGAAAGTATCTTGTACAGGAGAGGGTACATGTTTCCACTGAACTTGAGGTTATAGAGAACAGTGTTTTTATATCTTTTCTTCCAATTGTGAAAACAGCCCATGGTGTATGATATATTGACTTTGGCAGCTTCTGTACACCTAGTCTTGCCAATACAGTTATTTGAAATTAAATTGACTTTCTTTGAAATGTTTAATTGGAATCTTTGAATTGCTGAGCAGACACACAGGCCAATTGATTGCCTGTTTCCCAAAGGGCACCTCTTGGCCACAGACCTCCAAAGTGTTAATTGCTTTACTGTCCAAAGCACTAAACACTGAAAGTTGTGAATTGACTTGATGCCTAACTCAGTTATTCATTTACACTATATTTACATCATACATTATTACACAACAATCACAGATGCCCTGGCATTCAATTCAGAATGTCTGCCTTAATTAATTAGTCCCAACATTTAGTTTAAGGTTAAATGACTTTCCTTTTTCCAAAATCTTTGAAATCTGGAAAGTAGGGGTGATGGCAGTCAATAGTGATATATGTTGAGTATAAGCCCTGGGAGCAATGCTGACAATAAAGTTTTTGAGTCTAATTCGGGAGATATTTGCATTTTTCTCACTTCTAGACTTTCCTTTGTCCTTATAGACATTGTGGATTGGGCAAGAGCACAACATAATACATAATCACTTTTGAAAACTGACCAGGAGGGAGGAGCCAAGATGGCGGAGGAGTAGGACGGGGAGACCACTTTCTCTCCTACAAATTCATCAAAAGAATAACTGAATGCAGAGCAAACCTCACAAAACAACTTCTGATCGCTAGCTGAGGTCATCAGGCGCCCAGAAAAGCAGACCATTGTCTTCGAAAGGAGGTAGGACAAAATATAAAAGATAAAAAGTGAGACAAAAGAGCTAAGGACGGAGACCCGTCCCGGGAAGGGAGTCTTAGGCGGCCTTACTTGGGCTAGGGTCCGGGCCTGAGTGCCCTGAGGACAATCGGAGGGAGCTTCTGTGAGGTGCCAACTTGAACTGTGGGAGACCAAAAGAGAGAAAATTAACCGGCCGGAACACACTGCCGGCCGTTCGCAGAACAAAGGGACGGAGAAAGTCCCGAGAAGAGCTCGCAGGCTGCGGACCCGCCCAGCCCCCCCGGAGGCAGGAGGCAGGGGGGAGGGGAAGGTCGCGGCGAGACACAGGGCGCAGGCACCCGACCGGCGCGGGCGGGGACTGGGGCTGGGGACGCAGAGGGCGGAAGGCGCGCGCACCCGACTGGCGTCAGTGGAAACTGAGACTGGGTCCGCGGAAGGGAGTGAGTGTGCCACACCTGGGGATAGTGCGCCCATCAAGCCCCTCGCTGCCTGGACCGCTCTGACGGGGAAGGCACAGAGAGCAGGCGCAGCTTTTCCTTCCGCGCTTTTGTGTAACACCCGAGGGCTGGAACCTAGCGCAGCGCGGGGCGCGCTCCATATAGAACAGCCGGGAGCCTGAGCAGCGCAGACGGAGAAAGCAGCGTCAGCCCCTCCCGGCAGCGCCAGCCCGCCCCCGCAGGGCCAGCCCCTCCCCGCAGCGTCAGCCCCGCCCCGCAGCGCCAGCCCATCCCCGCAGCGTCAGCCCCTCCCAGCAGCGCAACGGAACTAGCTAACTGAATAAGAGTCCACCTCCGCCCGCCTGTGTCAGGGCGGAAATGAGGCTCTGAAGAGACCGGCAAACAGAAGCCAAATAAACAAAGGGAACCGCTTCAGAAGGGACTGGTGCAACAGATTAAAATCCCTGTAGAAAACACCGACTTCACCGGAAGGGCCCTGTAGATATCGAGAAGTGTAAGCTGGAACGAGGAGCTATCTGAAACTGAGCCGAACCCACACTGACCGCAGCAGCTCCAGAGAAACTCCTAGATATATTTTTACTTTTTTTTTTCTAAGTAAGGAAAAAAAAAAAAAAATTTTTTTTCTTTTTATATTTTTTCTTTTTTATTTTTTCTCTTTTATTTTCCTTTAAAATTCCCTATTACTCCCCCATTACTCCTTAACTTTCATTTACATAGATTTTTACGATTTTTTTAATTAGGGGAAAAAAAAATTTTTTTTTTTCTTTCTTTTTTTTTTTTTGTTTTTTTTTTCTTTTTTTTCTTTTTTCTTCTTTTTTTTCCTTTCCGTTTTCTCTTTTATTTTCTATTTTTCTTTTTCTCTTATTTCTTTTAAAGTCCTCTAGTACTCCTCTACTACTCTTCATTTTCATTTTCACTACACTATAACCTTACCAAAAAAAAAAAAAAAAAGAGAAGCCCTATCTTTAAACCGAAGATTATTCTCTCCCAATCTTGACTCTGTTTTCTACCTCAGAACACCTCTATTTCCTCCTTTCCCCTTCTCTTCCCAATCCAATTCTGTGAATCCTTGTAGGTGTCTGAGATACGGAGAACACTCTGGGAACAGACAGCTGCGTAGATCTGTCTCTCTCCTCTTGAGTCCCCCTTTTTCTCCTCCTGCTCATCTCTATCTCCCTCCTCCCTTTTCTCCTGTTCATGTAACTCTGTGAACCTCTCTGGGTGTCCCTAACAGGGGAGAATCTTTTCGCCATTAACCTAGAAGTTTTATTATCAGTGCTGTATAGTTGGAGAAGTCCTGAGACTACAGGAAGAATAAAACTGAAATCCAGAGGCAGGAAACTTAAGCCCAAAACCTGAGAACACCAGAAAACTCCTGACTACATGGAACTTTAAGCAATAAGTGACCGTCCAAAAGCATCCATACCTACACTGAAACCAACCACCACCCAAGAGCCAGTAAGTTTTAGAGCAAGACATACCACGCAAATTCTCCAGCAACACAGGAACATAGCCCCGAATGTCAACATACAGGCTGCCCAAGGTGACACCTAACACATAGACCCATCTCAAAACTCATTACTGGGCACTCCATTGCTCTCCAAAAAGAAGAAATCAAGTTCCACGCACCAGTACACTGACGCAAGCTTCCCTAATCGGGAAACCTTGACAAGCCAATCGTCTAGCCCCACCCACTGGGTAAATCCTCCACAATAAAAAGGAACCACAGACCTCCATAATACAGAAAGTCCACTCCAGACACAGCAATCTAAACAAGATGAAAAGGCAAAGAAATACCCAACAGGTAAAGGAACATGAAAAACGCCCACCAAGTCAAACAAAAGAGGAGGAGATAGGGAATCTACCTGAAAAAGAATTTAGAATAATGATAATAAAAATGATCCAAAATCTTGAAAACAAAATGGAGTTACAGATAAATAGCCTGGAGACAAAGATTGAAAAGATACAAGAATTGTTTAATAAAGACCTAGAAGAAATAAAAAAGAGTCAATTAAAAATGAACAATGCAATGAATGAGATCAAAAACACTTTGGAGGGAACCAAGAGTAGAATAACGGAGGCAGAAGATAGGATAAGTGAGGTAGAAGATAAAATGGTGGAAATAAATGAAGCAGAGAGGAAAAAAGAAAAAAGGATCAAAAGAAATGAGGACAACCTCAGGGACCTCTGGGACACTGTGAAACGCCCCAACATTCGAATCATAGGAGTTCCAGAAGAAGAAGACAAAAAGAAAGGCCATGAGAAAATACTCGAGGAGATAATAGCTGAAAACTTCCCTAAAATGGGGAAGGAAATAGCCACTCAAGTCCAAGAAACCCAGAGAGTCCCAAACAGGATAAACCCAAGGCGAAACACCCCAAGACACATATTAATCAAACTAACAAAGATCAAACACAAAGAACAAATATTAAAAGCAGCAAGGGAAAAACAACAAATAACACACAAAGGGATTCCCATAAGGATAACAGCTGACCTATCAATAGAAACCCTCCAGGCCAGAAGGGAATGGCAGGACGTCCTGAAAGTAATGAAAGAGAATAACCTACAACCTAGATTACTGTATCCAGCAAGGATCTCATTCAGATATGAGGGAGAACTCAAAAGCTTTACAGATAAGCAAAAGCTGAGAGAATTCAGCACCACCAAACCAGCTCTTCAACAAATGCTAAAGGATCTTCTCTAGACAGGAAATGCAGAAAGGTTGTATAAACGTGAACCCAAAACAACAAAGTAAATGGCAACAGGACCACACCTATCAATAATTACCTTAAATGTAAATGGGTTGAATGCCCCAACCAAAAGACAAAGATTGGCTGAATGGATACAAAAACAAGACCCCCATATATGCTGTCTACAAGAGACCCACCTCAAAACAAGAGACACATACAGACTAAAAGTGAAGGGCTGGAAAAAAATATTTCATGCAAATGGAGACCAAAAGAAAGCAGGAGTCGCAATACTCATATCAGATAAAATAGACTTTCAAATAAAAGCTGTGAAAAGAGACAAAGAAGGACACTACATAATGATCAAAGGATCAATCCAAGAAGAAGATATAACAATTATAAATATATATGCACCCAACATAGGAGCACCGCAATATGTACGGCAAACACTAACGAGTATGAAAGAGGAAATTAATAGTAACACAATAATAGTGGGAGACTTTAATACCCCACTCACAACTATGGATAGATCAACTAAACAGAAAATTAACAAGGAAACACAAACTTTAAATGACACAATGGACCAGCTAGACCTAATTGATATCTATAGGACATTTCACCCCAAAACAAGCAACTTCACCTTTTTCTCAAGTGCACACGGAACCTTCTCCAGAATAGATCACATCCTGGGCCATAAATCTGGTCTTGGAAAATTCAAAAAAATTGAAATCATTCCAGTCATCTTTTCTGACCACAGTGCAGTAAGATTAGATCTCAATTACAGGAAAAAAATTGTTAAAAATTCAAACACCTGGAGGCTAAATAACACGCTTCTGAATAACCAACAAATCATAGAAGAAATCAAAAAAGAAATCAAAATATGTATAGAAATGAATGAAAATGAAAACACAACAACCCAAAACCTATGGGACACTGTAAAAGCAGTGCTAAGGGGAAGGTTCATAGCATTACAGGCTTACATCAAGAAACAAGAAAAAAGCCAAATAAATAACCTAACTCTACACCTAAAGCAATTAGAGAAGGAAGAAATGAAGAACCCCAGGGTTAGCAGAAGGAAAGAAATCTTAAAAATTAAGGCAGAAATAAATGCAATAGAAACTAAAGAGACCATAGCAAAAATCAACAAAGCTAAAAGCTGGTTTTTTGAAAAAATAAACAAAATTGACAAACCATTAGCAAGACTCATTAAGAAACAAAGAGAGAAGAACCAAATTAACAGAATTAGAAATGAAAATGGAGAGATCACAACAGACAACACTGAAATACAAAGGATCATAAGAGACTACTACCAGCAGCTCTATGCCAATAAAATGGACAACTTGGATGAAATGGACAAATTCTTAGAAAAGTATAACTTTCCAAAACTGAACCAGGAAGAAATAGAAGATCTTAACAGACCCATCACAGGCAAGGAAATCGAAACTGTAATCAAAAATCTTCCAGCAAACAAAAGCCCAGGACCAGATGGCTTCACAGCTGAATTCTACCAAAAATTTAGAGAAGAGCTAACACCTACCTTACTCAAACTCTTCCAGAAAATTGCAGAAGAAGGTAAACTTCCAAACTCATTCTATGAGGCCACCATCACCCTAATTCCAAAACCTGACAAAGATGCCACAAAAAAAGAAAACTACAGGCCAATATCACTGATGAACATAGATGCAAAAATCCTTAACAAAATTCTAGCAAACAGAATCCAACAACATATTAAAAAAATCATACACCATGACCAAGTGGGCTTTATCCCAGGAATGCAAGGATTCTTCAATATCCGCAAATCAATCAATGTAATACACCACATTAACAAATTGAAAGATAAAAACCATATGATTATCTCAATAGATGCAGAGAAAGCCTTTGACAAAATTCAACACTCATTTATGATTAAAACTCTCCAAAAAGCAGGAATAGAAGGAACATACCTCAACATAATAAAAGCTATATATGACAAACCCACAGCAAGCATCACCCTCAATGGTGAAAAATTGAAAGCATTTCCCCTGAAATCAGGAACAAGACAAGGGTGCCCACTCTCACCACTACTGTTCAACATAGTGTTGGAAGTTTTGGCCACAGCAATCAGAGCAGAAAAAGAAGTAAAAGGAATCCAGATAGGAAAAGAAGAAGTGAAACTCTCACTGTTTGCAGATGACATGATCCTCTACATAGAAAACCCTAAAGACTCTACCAGAAAATTACTAGAACTAATCAATGAATATAGTAAAGTTGCAGGATATAAAATTAACACACAGAAATCCCTTGCATTCCTATATACTAACAATGAGAAAACAGAAAGAGAAATTAAGGAAACAATACCATTCACCATTGCAACAAAAAGAATAAAATACTTAGGAGTATATCTACCTAAAGAAACAAAAGACCTATACATAGAAAACTATAAAACACTGATGAAAGAAATCAAAGAGGACACAAACAGATGGAGAAACATACCGTGTTCATGGATTGGAAGAATCAATATTGTCAAAATGGCTATTCTACCCAAAGCAATCTATAGATTCAATGCAATCCCTATCAAGCTACCAACGGTATTTTTCACAGAACTAGACCAAAGAATTTCACAATTTGTATGGAAATACAAAAAACCTCGAATAGCCAAAGTAATCTTGAGAAAGAAGAATGGAACTGGAGGAATCAACCTGCCTGACTTCAGACTCTACTACAAAGCCACAGTCATCAAGACAGTGTGGTACTGGCACAAAGACAGAAATATAGACCAATGGAACAGAATAGAAAGCCCAGAGATAAATCCACGAACCTATGGACACCTTATCTTTGACAAAGGAGGCAAGGATATACAATGGAAAAAAGACAACCTCTTTAACAAGTGGTGCTGGGAAAACTGGTCAACCACTTGCAAAAGAATGAAACTAGAACACTTTCTAACACCATACACAAAAATAAACTCAAAATGGATTAAAGATCTAAATGTAAGACCAGAAACTATAAAACTCCTAGAGGAGAACATAGGCAAAACACTCTCCGACATATATCACAGCAAGATCCTCTATGACCCACCTCCCAGAATATTGGAAATAAAAGCAAAACTAAACAAATGGGATCTAATGAAACTTAAAAGCTTTTGCACTACAAAAGAAACTATAAGTAAGGTGAAAAGACAGCCGTCAGATTGGGAGAAAATAATAGCAAATGAAGAAACAGACAAAGGATTAATCTCAAAAATATACAAGCAACTCCTGCAGCTCAATTCCAGAAAAATAAATGACCCAATCAAAAAATGGGCCAGAGAACTAAACAGACATTTCTCCAAAGAAGACATACAGATGGCTAACAAACACATGAAAAGGTGCTCAACATCACTCATTATTAGAGAAATGCAAATCAAAACCACAATGAGGTACCATTACACACCAGTCAGGATGGCTGCTATCCAAAAGTCTACAAGCAATAAATGCTGGAGAGGCTGTGGAGAAAAGGGAACCCTCTTACACTGTTGGTGGGAATGCAAACTAGTACAGCCACTATGGAAAACAGTGTGGAGATTCCTTAAAAAACTGGAAATAGAACTGCCATATGACCCAGCAATACCACTTCTGGGCATACACACTGAGGAAACCAGATCTGAAAGAGACACATGCACCCCAATGTTCATCGCAGCACTGTTTATAATAGCCAGGACATGGAAGCAACCTAGATGCCCATCAGCAGATGAATGGATAAGGAAGCTGTGGCACATATACACCATGGAATTTTACTCAGCCGTCAAAAAGAATTCATTTGAACCAGTCCTAATGAGATGGATGAAACTGGAGCCCCTTATACAGAGTGAAGTAAGCCAGAAAGATAAAGAACATTACAGCATACTAACACATATATATGGAATTTAGAAAGATGGTAACGATAACCCTATATGCAAAACAGAAAAAGAGACACAGAAATACAGAACAGACTTTTGAACTCTGTGGGAGAAGGTGAGGGTGGGATGTTTCAAAAGAACAGCATGTATACTATCTATGGTGAAACAGATCACCAGCCCAGGTGGGATGCATGAGACAAGTGCTTGGGCCTGGTGCACTGGGAAGACCCAGAGGAATCGGGTGGAGAGGGAGATGGGAGGGGGGATCGGGATGGGGAATAAGTGTAAATCTATGGCTGATTCATATCAATGTATGACAAAACCCACTGAAATGTTGTGAAGTAATTAGCCTCCAACTAATAAAAAAATTAAAAAAAAAAAAAAAAGAAAACTGACCAGGCATTCTGAGCCTCTAAAACAAGATGTTGCATTTTACATCATTGAAAGGTTATTTGAGAGCTTATTTATATATTTACTTATTGAAAGTGGATAAAATGCAGGATATAGCATCTACCACAGAATTTCTAATCAAATGGAAAAGTATCTCACAAAAGAAAAAATGCATGGGAAGCAGTCACAGTGGATTTTTCAATTATGCCAGTTAGAAATAAGGTCTTCTTCCTTAAAAAAAAAAAAAAAGGATGGGAAAAACAGATGTCTATTTTTATTTTTACTATCTACTAATTTCAAAAGCAAAATCCAGTGTAATGATTTGTGAGATAAAGACTTACTTGAGGCATGATGAATTAATTTGGCTGGCTTATCACTTTAAATACTACTCCCAATACATTTTATACATTGTTATATTTGTTTGCTTGTCAATCAGAGGAAACTGGCTTCATTTGTTTTTCAATATTGAGCATAAAATGAAATTACCAATCAAATTTCAAATACCTAGCAAATCAGAGGGATCTCCATTTGGCTCCAACCTTGAGCTTATTGTGCACGTATGCTAAGTTGCTTCAGTTGTATCTGACTCTGTGACCCTATGGACCATAGCCCACCAGGCTCTTCTGTTCATGGAATTCTCCAGGCAAAAATACTGGAGTGGGTTGCCATGCCTTCCTCGAAGGGATCTTCCCAACCCAGGGACTGAACCCTGCATTGGCAGGTGGGTTCTTTACCACTAGCACCATCTGGGAAACCCCTAGACCTTATTATCTCTACTACTTATTCCAATGTACGCTCTGATAAAACCAAATAGAACCACTCACTCATCTGTAGTTACCTTAAGCTTATTCACTTCTATGTCTTTGTTAGTGCTAGTCTGCTGTTTAGGAAAATAATTTTTCTAACTTTCCAGAACAAAAAATTTAAGGATCTTTGAAATCTGCTTCTAATGGCTCTTCTTTTTCATCACTGATCTGTGTTGGGGAAGAGGAACTATGTAAGTAAGTTCAGAAGAATTTATTCTTCCTGTTCTGCAGGGAGTTTTAGGGCAGAGGTAGAACAGTTGTGAGGCTCTATTGATGGTCTAAGGGAGAGATAATAATGTGACTCAGAGTAAAATAATGGAAAAGGAGAGAAATAGGCATATTGTATGTACATAGTTTGGAAAGAAAGCGAAAGTCACTCAGTCGTGTCGACTCTTTGTAACCCCATGGACTATACAGTCTCTGGAATTCTCTAGGCCAGAATACCAGAGTGGGTAGGATTCCCCTTCTCCAGGGGATCTTACCAACCCAGGGGTCAAACCCAGGTCTCCCGTCTTGCAGGTGGATTCTTTACCAGCTGAGCCATAAGGGAAGCCCAAGAATACTGGAGTGGGTAGCCTATCCTTTTCCAGGGGATCTTCCTGACCTAGGAATCGAACCAGGGTCTCCTGCATTGCAGGCAGATTCTTTACCAACTGAGCTCTCAGGGAGCCCAGGCCCATTGTGATTCATGAGTAAGGCCAGTTGATTCCAAAATAAGTATAATCAATTGGCCTTACTCATGAATTGGAGGTAGACATGAATAAATAGGAGGAATCAAACAAAATTCTTTCTCTCTTTCTTTATTTTTGGCTTGAGTCAAAAGAGAAAGGCTAGGAAAGACAATATTTTATGGTAAAAGTCAAGAAATCATTTAAGGCCCTATTAAGTTTGAAATGTCTACTAGAGATTCAGATTAATGGAACAGGAAGGCAACTGGGTATGAGCTGGGATCTCAGAGGAGAGAATCAAAGCTTGAATTATAAATAAGGAAATTGATCTTATGTAAATAATTTAAAAATCCATGAGAACAGAGACAATCACATAGGGCGATATGTAGAGAGGACTCTGAAAAGACATGAAAAGTAAGAAGAAAGAAGTTTGGTTTTGTAGAGGAAGGAGTGATTGCTAACTACTGCCTAATGTGCTGAGAGGCTAAGAAAACATGAAAAAATATTCACTAATTTTGGCAACATAGAAATCATCTGGTATCGAACAGGGAATGTTGAGAGTGGAAGCAAGATTCTAATAGAAATATGAATTGAAGATCAGGAAATGAAGAAAAAATTAAGTTCATACAGAAAATCTGAAAAATTGGCAGAAGTTAGTGGACACTGTTGTACTGAGGGAGATTTCTCTTTTATAATATGGGAGCACATATATTAATAGAAATGATTCCGTCAAGGGGAAGATCAATGATGCAAGGGGAAAGGAGGTGGCAAGGCAGCACAGCATTCAAAAAGACTCTAAGAGTTTGCCCAGAGGATAAGAGGTAAGGAAGCCTGAGACAGGAGGAAAGGCGGTCTTCCATTTTACTATGAAGAAAAGATGCATATGTTTTACAGCATATTCTTGGTAGAAGGAACATGAGATACCTAGAATCCAATAGCTTCCTTGTCAATGAAATGCTAGTTTCAGTGTGAGAAGTGCAGAAAGTAGACCTCAAGACTGGAGGAGAGAGAATTGACATAAGGATTGTCTCTGAAATTGGGAAACTGAGCTTATCACAGAAACAGATCATTTCAAGGGGCAATACTCTATGCCTATTGAGATTTGAAACAGAAACCTCTCCATTTGATCCTGTGATTTTCTTCATTTACATTCAACTGCATCTGGAAAGATGCAGAAGAAATCAGATGACTTTTAACTGTACTATACAGTTAACTATTTATATATCTTTTATTTATATAATAAAGTAATAAAGAAACAATATGGAAAACAACATAAAATTCCCATCTGTACTCCCCAAAGCACTCAGCACATTGTAATCCTTTTGTAAATTTATCAAAGCATTTTGGAATGAATAAACAGTTTCCTTGCTATCTTTATAAATTCGGTAAGTTTTTTTTTAATTTTGAAAAGCGAACTACCATTATTAATCATGATAAATGTAAAACAGAAATGTCAGATTTTTAAAATAAAATACAATGGTTTTCTTTTCTTTTTTTTACGTTCATGTCTTCCAAGAAGCTTAGAGAACATATCATATTGAATCTTCCAAAATAATATCCCAAGGTAAAGAAAAGCAAGAGTGGCAGAGAGGTAAAAAAAAAAAGTAGAGATGCAGAACATTTTAGCAAAGCCTCACTGGACTGTGAGTGCTGAGGCAGTAAGCTAATGCTCAGTGGTGGGTTGGGTTTCTTGCTAGTAATGCTGAACTGAATCATATAGAGCTGAAACTGTAATGTTTGCTTTTCAAACATATGTGACCTAAAGTTAGCCTGGATGTGGAAAACCTGTTTGCATATTAGCAGAAACCCTAACACTTAAAAGTAAATTGCTATTCAACTTTTAGTGTAACTTTTAGTTAAAATATTGGCATGTGATTTTAACATTTAGTTAAAATCATAGTAAGCATAATGGTCTTAAGAAAACATATTTTCCAGACTTATTGTTTTAAAACAAAAAATATGTATATATAGTCACTGTAAACACCACAAAAAACATAGAACTCTGACCTGTTACTTTGGAAAATGAAATCTGGAAGTTGTTATGTTTGCTTTTAATTTGCCTTAAAGCAATCCAGGTGAGTGACAGTGTCCTCAAACATTCATGTACTTGACAGTTTGTCTTTATATGAAAAAAAAATGAACTGAAGTAAAAGATGCAAAATTAAATGATGAATGGGAAAAAAAAAACTTGCTGAGAAATATTTGGGGGAAATATTTGGCTTTTCTTTCTTCCATCTTCATGGCCACAGAGAAATAGAATACATTAAGTAATTAACTTTGATCCTGATAAAGGAAACTTCAAAGAGAAAAATTTGCAGCAACATAGATGGATCTAGAGATTATAACACTAAGTGAAGTCAGAGAGAGACAAATATTACATGATATTACTTATGAGTCAAATCTAAAAAGCAATAAAAATGAACTTACTTACAAAGAGAAACAGACTCACAGACTTAGAAAGCAAACTTGTGGCTACCAAAGAGGAAATGTGTGGGAAGGGATAAATTGAGAGTATGGGATTAACAGATATACACTAGTCTACATAAAATAGATATAACAACAAGGATTTACTGCTTATCACAGGGAACTATATTCAGTATCTTGTAATGAAGTATAAAGGAAAAGAATAGAAAAAAGAATGTAGATACATAAATATGTATATAGATAACTGAATCACTTTTGCTGTACATCTGAAACTAACATATTATAAATCAACCATTCTTCAATATAAATAAATAAATAAAATTTAAATGTAAAAAAAGAATTTCCTTGCTTATGAAAATATCAGTTGAGTTCTTATTTATGCACACAAACCAAAAACCATCATTCATTCAATGTATATTTACCAAGTACCCATCATGTGACTGGCAATATCATGGAGATGTAAGAATATATAAAAAGAAAAGGTTATAGAACGATAATGACTGATAATGTTTAGATTGGATGGTCTATTTGGATCTTCTGTTTATTTTTAAATCAAGTTATTTGTTTTTTTGCTGCTGAATTTTATGAGTTCTTTGTATACTTTAGATATTAACCCTTCAGATGTGTTTTTTTCTGCATCTATTGTGACTCTTTATTATTTTTATTCTTTAATTTGCTAATGTGGTATGTCACACTGATTGATTTGCAGCTGCTGAAGCATCCTTGTGTTCCTAGGATAAATGCTACTTGATTATGGTGTATGATCCCCTTAAAATATTACTGAATTCTGTTTGCTAGTATTTTGTTGAAGATGTTCTCATGTTTATCAATAATTAAGTGCTCCTTCCTCTGCAATTTTTTTTGGAATAGTTCAAGGACTCATGATTTCTTTTCTCTAAATGTTTGACAGAATTTACCCATAAAGGCATTTGATCCTGGACTTTTGTTTGTTGGGAGGTTTTTAAATTACTGATTCAATTTCATTATGGGTAACTGGTCTGTTCATATTTTCCATTTCTTCTTAGTTCAGTCTTGGGAGATTGTACATTTTTAGGAATTTGTCCATTTTTTCTAGGTTTTCCACATTTTTGTCATATGATTATATGTAGTAATCTTTCATGATCCTTTGTATTTCTGTGATGCCAGTTGTAACCTCTCCTTTTTCATTTCTGATTTCATTGGTATGGGCCCTCTTTTTTCTTGATCAGTCTGGCTAAAGGTTTATCAATTTTGTTTATCTTTTCAAAGAATTAGCTCTTAGTTTCATTGAAATTTTCTGGTTTTTGGTTTCTATCTCATTTATTTCAGTTCTGTCTTTACGATTTCTTTCCTTTTTCTAACTTAGCATTTCTTCTTGTTTTTCTTTTTATTGTTTCTTTAGGTATAAGTGAGATTGTTAGAGACTTTTCTTTTTGTATCCTGAGGTAGACTTGTATTGCTATAAACTTCCCTCTTAGAACTGCTTTTGGAGCATCTCACAGATTTTGAATCACTGTGTTTGCATTTTTATTTGTCCCTAGGCAGTATTTTTATGTGTATCTATTCTAGATTTTTTGTTTGTGGTTACCGTTAGACACATATATAACTTAACATAAATGATTATTTTAAGTTGCTTTCTCTTAAGTTTGGATATATTTTAACAATCCTGCATTTTTACTCCTCCATCATCTTAACTTGACATCATATTTTACATATTTTTTTTAATTTAACCTTAAACTACTTATTGTGGATACAGAAGATTTTACAACTTTTGTCTTGTAACCTTCTTACTAGCTTTATATAATGGCTGATTCTCTACTTTTACTGTATATTTGTCTTTACTGATGGCATTTTTACTATTGCAATTTTCATGTTTCTAATTATAGTGTTATTTTTGCTTGGAGAAATTCCTTTATTTCTTGTAAAACTGGCTTCAAGGTGCTGAACTGTTTTAGCTTTTGTGTGTCTGTACATCTTTTATCTCTTCATCAAATCGGAACGAAAGCCTTGCTAGGAGAGTATTTGTTATAGGTGTTTCCCTTTCCTTTCATCACTTCAAATATATCGTTCACTCCCTTCTGGCCTTCAGAGTGTCTGCTGAAAAGTCAGCTGATCACCATATGGGTGTTCCCTTTATTAGTAATGTTGTTTTTCCCTTGCTGTTTTTAATATTCTCTTTTTCTTTAATTTTTGTCATTTTAATTACAGTGGGGCCTTGGTGTGGTCCTCTTTGGGTTGATGCTGTTTAGACCTCTATGCTTCCTGGAACTGGAAGTCCATCTTTGCCTTTTTATTTTTTTTCCCGATTTTACAGCATACAAAAGCTTTTAGTCTATCTTTGTTCTAAAAAATAATCAACCCTGGCACTTTGAGTACTTTGAAGTAGTTTGAATCAAAGAAGTAGTGATTTATATTTACTAACAGTGATACGCTTATCTTTTTACAAACCACAGGTAATGATATCATCAGAGTTTTAGAACAAATGGTGCTAACAAGATTTTAATTCGGTGATAGTTATCTTCTAGAGACAGAGATAGATCAATAATAAACATGCTTATTTTTCTTCTCCTTGGATGTTATTATGTTCATATATATATTCTATTGTAAATAGACATAAAAAATTCTTCATTAACACTCCTTATCCTTTGTTTTGAGGGAGTTAACCAAGTTTGGAAGTGGATATTTTTCCTAACAGTTAGATAAAAATTTCCCCCAGAGGTAAATTTTAAACTGTGGCACCCTGTTGCTGTTGATAGGCACATTTAAGTTAACTCCAGACCAGAAAAGCTTACACCCTAAGGGAGTCGCTGTGGGGTTACATTGAGTGTATAGCCACATGGAGGTTCATTAACAACATCTGTTATTTCCATTCAAGAAATCAATAGAAGCTCTGAAACCTCTGTGACACTAATCCTTTCTATCAGGAACCACAGGGTAGAGCATATATAAAGTACTTTTTCCCTCTGGGGAGAAAAGTTGTTAAGTGGGAGACATTACATGACTTTTAACTGGCAGCTTTCTGTGGTGGCCACATTGATATTTGGGCTTGCTGTAATGGAATTTTCTATGATGCTTCCAGGCACAAATGATATTTAGACATAAACTTAATCACCAACCAGTTCTGCTTTCACCAAGGAAATTTCCCATGGGAAATGAGAGATTTGGCCTCAACTGTATTTTCTTCTTTCAGAGCACTTTAATTGATGGAAAGCTGCCTGCTTGTAGAGAGACAGTTCATTCAAATAGGGATGCTACTGAGGACCAGAGTTTGGGACCTAAGCCTCACATAGAACTTTATTTGAGAGATCTCAAACAATTTATTTAACTACTGTATCATCACAGGAAATCAGTCTTACTCATATAAATATGTAACTAGTACATTGCTTTTCCTCAAATATCAGAAATAAGTCATTGATTCTCCAGAGAAATTCAGTAGTAACTTTCTTAAATAGCCTAAGGTAGCCTAAAGCATTTCTTCTAAGTTTTGGTCTTATAGTTGAATTTAAAATTGTTATTAAGATCTATTAACTTTCTCCCTAAAGTCAATTATACCCATGTAGGGGCAAGTGAAAAAAAAAAAGTTTTGATTTTTGTAAAGGTATTCTGTTGTTTCTTTTTCTATTTTCCCAAAGTGAGCAATAATTTTCTCTCCTGGTTCTTAGCTTTGTTGAGGTTGATAAAGAATGGAACCTTCCATGTGTGGCAGGGATAATCAGTGAAACTTCCTGGGCTCATAAGCCGAGCAATAGAGTAGTTTGTTTGTTCAAACATTTTATTTATTTATTTTACTTATTTCATAAGTAATGATGGCTAGAACCTGAATTAAAAAAGGCATCTATCTAGGGCCCCATCACCTCCATGTATTTATGGGATATCTAGTACCTTTGTCCCTATAGTCAGGATCCCCTCTCTTGACAGATAGATCTTATTCAATATTATGTTAATAATTATAATATTACATTAGTTACTACTTACATTGCTACTTTAGTTTTCAATGTGTACTTAACATTTGTAGTTAAATTCCTCTCTGTCACCATTTAAAGAAATTCCAAAGGAGACTTCACACTTTAGAATGTTTTGACTATTGAAATATCTTCCGGTTTCTAAACTTTAATACCAGGTTTTCATATGCATAAACAGTATTTTCAGAGCACTCTTGAACTGGAGAATGAGTCATTACAAAGTATTATGGGAAGAAAAGGTGGGGGAGGAAGACCTGTTCTCTGAGGTGCTGAGAATTAACCCCCCAAACCCTATATATATATACAGTTTTTTTCAAGCTTGAGAAACGTACAGTGATTTGAACACTCCTGAGCAATAAAATTAAGACATATAAGAATGATTAATAACAAACTACTTATCAAATGCCATATTTATTCCAAATTATCTTTCTTTTTTCCTTCATTTCTCCTTCCTCCTTTCTTTGCTTTATAATTTTTGCTCATCTTCACCTACATCTGTAACCTTAGGTCACAAGCCTAATCTCATGTTGCCTGTTCCAATACAATTCACTCTCTAAAAAATGGGAGACTGACTTCAAATTCACTCATATTTTCAGCTAGGTTTTCAGAAGTTTATATATATGACAATCTTCCGTAAAGAAGTGTAATAAAATTCTTGCAAGCAACTGTCCTACTTTTGTTTGAAATTTGGCAACCATGTTTTCAAGAGTCAGTGTTAACATGTATAGCACAGTTGGGTTTATGTAGTTAAGATAAACACCACAGATAGCAACTCCTTCCTTAAGTGTCTTCCATATGGTTCAACAGCAGGAGTGATCTTTGTCCGATTCAATTTCAATATATTTATGTTGCTAACTACTCAACATTATGTCATCACACAGTTCCTTTCCCTCTAATTTCCTCAATTTATTTAATCTTTTCCAGACATTTATCTGACTATACGAGGGGATCTGTGATCAGGATTACTTATGTTTTAAAATTTAGAATTTATGTTGAATGAAATTCTTATAGTTACACTTCAAGCAAATAAAAACTGTAGTATATATAGTTATACTTTTTTCTAACAATAGATATTTTTCAAATCTCTGTCTAGAAACTGGATTTTAATTCACATCATGAAGGATTTTATTTAGAATCCTTTTAGTGATCAGGTAGAATTCTTTTAAAAGGTTTTTGATTTCCACATTAATTTAATGGTGACACAAGTGTATAAAGTTACAAACATCTATATCAAGCTTCTAATAACACAATTCAATGATCTTTCTCCTCTAAAGTTTCATGATATTTACTGTCTGTATCAAATGGTATTTAAAAATGTAGAACTATACTGTCCTTTAGTCATTTCACTTACTCTCAGTTTTAATTCCAACTTGATCCCACAATGCTCAACATACTTCTGGGAACTTAGTGGATACTTATACACTCCCAGTATACTGATTGATTGAAAAAAGAAAAGACCCGTACTTAAAGATACTAGGTCTCCTAAAATAAATCAACTAGAGCCAAAATTGTTGAATGTGGTGGTCTACCTTGATCAAAGTAACCAGGAAAATACTAAATCTCATTCCCTTCACCTATCCACACAGCATTTTAGGCAATTTTTACTGATGAGAAAGAGACAAAAGCTTTAAGATAATAAAGCAAACACTTTGAATTGTACAGTTCTTTAGAAATTCAATGCCTATTATAGTTACCATTTTAAAAACTAATGCATGCCAGGATATAGAGCAACTGTTTCGTATATTTGTATCCTTTGTAAAATTGCAGAATTTGAGATACAGTGCTCAGGTTTAGATTCCAACTCTCAACTCCACCACTTACTAGCTGTGTGATCTTAGGCAAGTTAACTAATCTCTCTGTACCTCAGTTTCTTAACCTGTAAAATAGAGTAATAGAACAGGCTTCAGAAGGCTGTTGTGAGAAATAAACAAGATACTTAAAAACCAAGATATTAGCCAGCATTCTGTGTGGCACATGTAATTGCTTAATAAATGTTACCTTTGGTTTACATTGCTCCTGACAATTTACCTTATCAAGAGCAATTTCTGTGGAATGGTATAAGGAGAAGCCTTATTGGAGTGAGTTGGAGATTGTAAGGTGAAGAGAGGAGACAGAACTTTTAATATGAAGAACATAAATGTAGGGTGTCAATTGGAGGAGGGTCAATGAAAATATTATTTTAAAATAAGAAATGATAGATATAAGCAGAGTGAAAAGGAAGGAAGGAGTTGAGAGAGAGGAGAAAAGAGAAAATTAATGGTCTAGGGAAATAATAATTTCCTGAACAAACATCTTGTGAAAAAGAGGGTGTCTGGAATCCAAAAAATAAATGGATTCCAGCAGGGACAGTTTATACACAATTATAGGAAGAAAGTATCTGTGCAATTGTAATTTTATTGGTAGATTTGTGGAAAGAAGAGGAGAGACTACTGGGTCTTTAAAAATTTTAAGCCCAAGGTAAGACTATCATCTGGATATTAGGGAGGGGAAAGAAAGTGGCACTTCTGGGAGTGAGTCTGAGGTGTGAGATAGTAGGTTTGAAGAATAGCACAACAAAAATAAGAAGAAAATACAAAAAATACTGCTGTGTTGTGTTGAGTGACTGGATTGTATTTGTGTTCATGCATTTATAGTGAAATCAGTTAGTCCTCCTGATTTTAAATTATTCTTTAGCAAAGTTCAACTGCTATGGGTACAGGCATGGGAAGGAAAGACAGGTAAGTTTAACCAGAGGGAAGCTTAGCAAAGAAAAATGGAGGGAGAGAGGCATGAAAGAAATAATTGTTGTAACAGAATGATTATAATGATAGATAATGAGTTCTAAATTTGGTCCACAGAGAAGTGAAGAAATGACAGGTTAGAGGGTCATACTTAATGGTGAAAAAGTGGTGTGGTGTTGGATTAAAAACTTACACTTTAGGGGTAGACAGGCATATAAATAACTGACTATAAAACAATGTGATATATCCTATCTTTGGGCAAGTTTAGAGTCCTACGGGAATAATTAATTCTGCCTGGGGGCAGGGGTTGGGAAATATATCTAATACACTCACTTCTCTCTAAGAATTATGCCAAATCTTTACAGCAGAGGTGGTCCTTTTACTACCTAAGTTGTAAATAACCTTTAGAATTTGAAGAGCTAGTCACAGGCTGTGTTGAGAACATAAGCATATTTTTTTCCACAACCCTCTTTTATGCTAGAAACAGAGATGTCAGTTAGGAAGCTATTATTGTAGTCTGGGCACATGTCGGTGTTCTAAATCTTATCAGGTTCTCAAGTGAAAATTGAAATGAAGAAATAATGCCCCGTTGAATGGTAGATCAAGGAGATAAAAAGAAGGAAACATTAAAGGGGTAGTTCAGGAGACTGGAAGAAATAGCAATACCATTGTTAAAAAAGAGAGCCTGTCTTGGAGAAAAATGGTTGACATTTGGAATGAGGGATTTGAGGTGTTAATAAAACATGTTTTGGGATAAGGTGAAAATATGAGGTTTGTGTGCTAGGACTAGAAATGAAGACTGAATCACTAGGATAGGAGTAACTGCTATCGACCACATTCATCAAGATGCTTCTCAGTCCAACAACTTGTAATGATTACTTGATTTTAAAGTTCCCAGAATCTGTTCCCATCTAGGCATCAAGTTTTTCCCTTTCCACTTCTCCATTCAGCTCAGACACATAACCAGTCTTCATATATTCATGCCTATATCCATACCTTGTATTTGTTTGTTTGGCTTCCTTTGTCTGAAATTCTTCCTTCTTTCCTTGGCATATGTACAAGGAAATATTCACCCTAAATTCCACTTTTACCATAAAACTCTGCTCTAGACCCAAGTTAAAGATACAGATATATGCATTCTTTTTACATTTAGGGTTAGCACTTGCTCTTGCATTAACTATTAATTCTTCTGTGTGGTTAGTTTCATCTTCCCAAATGAATGCGTTGGCAGTCCTGGTGGAACTGAAAGAGCACAATTTGAAATCTCAAGCTCTGGCTTCCAATCAGCTTTGGCTACTTCTAACTTCACTGTGCAGTGCAAAACATTGCTGATCCTAAGCTGATTTTCTCATATATAAAATAAGGATTGCAATCCTTAACATGCAAGTTTATTGTGAGGATTAAGTAAAAAGATGTGTGATATTATAGTCTTCTTTCTATTATGGACAACAAAATCCACTCTAACTAGTTGTGATGATTAACTCTATATATCAACTTGGCTAGGCTATGGTACCTAGATATTTGGTCAAACATTATTCTAGATGATTCTGTGAAGATATTTTTTAGTTGAGATTAACATTTAAATAAGTAGACTTTGAATAAGGCAAATTACTGTCCATATTGTGGGTGAATCTCATTCAAAAAAGTGAAGGGCTTAATAGAAAAAGAATAACCTCCCTAGAAGAAGGGAGGATACAGCCAGCAGGAGGCCTTTGGACTAGAACCACAACTCTTCCCTGGGTCTCTATTTTGCTGGTTGACTCTATAAATCTTGTCTTTCTTAAGCTTCCACAATTCTATGAGCCAATTCCTTAAAATAAACTTCTTTTGTTTTCTATCTCTTGATAGACATAAATACATCTGTATAAATGTGTGTGTGTGTATCATTTTGGATCTGTTTCTCTGCAGAACCCTGACTAATACATTAATTTAACCAGGAAGAGATTAAACAGAGTATTAGCTAGAAAAAAGTCTTTGGCAAGTCAAAAGAAATAATTTTATATGCTACATGGTCAGGATAAATAATGATGCCAAAAAGACCCTCCCAACTATACACCTACACATTCCTAACTATAAAGGAATGAAGAAATGTAGATTTTAGTTTTCCAGATTTTGTTGAGCATGAGAAAGGCATGCTCAAAGGGGATTGCAATGCAGTTGAGTGAACCAAATGGCAGTATCTATGACAGATGGCACATAGGAAAGCAATCAACATCATGCCTGACACTAGTAAAGCCCGCCTGTGCCTACAGAACTGCAAACTTCTTGAGGATAGAGGTCAAGTGTTATTCTCCTTTCATCCCTAGAGCCTCAAACTTTTGATGTTCAGGTCACAGATTCTCTGAGAAGTCATCATCATTTTTGTTCCAAGTTCCTCTTATCTTCCTGCAACATGCTTCTGTCACCATTTTAAAATTTAATTTCTCCCAGGACCAATTCCCATTTATACCTGAAATCATATTTTAGTCACAATTTAGGTAGTGGGTCCGCTTGTTTTCATAACAATGCATGTAGCAAATGTTTGAATTAATTTAAACTCTGGGTCAGTTGGTTAAAAGTGTGGAATAGGCTGATGCAGTAATTCTCACAGTACCCTGTGCTGGAGACTAATACTGGTAAGTTTGATAATTCAGTTCAGTTCAGTTCAGTTCAGTCGCTCAGTCATGTCCGACTCTGCGACCCCATGAATCGCAGCACGCCAGGCCTCCCTGTCCATCACCAACTCCTGGAGTTTACTCAAACTCATGTCCATCCAGTCGGTAATGTCATCCAGCCATCTCATCTGTCGTCCCCTTCTTCTCCCGCCCCCAATCCCTCCCAGCAGTTTGATAAGTAGAAAAGTATAAAAGGACTAAACTTGTATTTTGATTATCAACATTAGCTAAGTTTCAAAGCACAGAGAATGAGCTCTGTTTTAAAACTTCAACTCAATTTTGTGTGAATTTTCTGTGGGAAGACAAGTCTCACTTAAAACTGATTTGATTTTGTGGGGTTTTCAAAAAATTTTTGAGTCTTATTAGAATTTACATAAAGTTATATTTTTTAAGAAAAAAATCAGGGTGAAATGAAGTCTGAATCTAAGTTTTCCTAAGTATTAAATATATATCATATACCTTACCTTATGTTAGGTACTATAAAATCTATAAAATGGATTTAAATTCTCCACAATGATATGAACTAGAACAAAATATACCACAAAGTGTATTATTTGTTTCTCTCTTAAAAGGTCTTATATTTTCAGCTCCAATAGTGTTGGATTTCAAAATTAAAGTCTGTGTGACTAAAAATGGGAAGAGACACTCAATTGTTCTCCATTCTTTTTGTCCTGGGAGATTAATTATCTATCATTTCCTCTGAGAAGTCTACTTTGTTTAGACAATCCTAGCAGAAGTAGCTTAATGGTAAGGAAAGCAAAAATCTTTCACAAAAGTGGTATAGAACCTCTATCTGTAAATTATATGGTTATTTGCAATAGCTGGTCATTCTTTGTGTTTTCTGAAAAGAAGCACGGGAATGAGGAAGAAGAGCAACTCAGACCTGTGAGTCCACTGCTTTTAATATTGTGTGTAAGTTGGATATTGAGGTTCTGAAAGTACCTTATAAAGACACACTTCAGTACGGAATATAAAAGGAAACAGAATTAATCTCTAGAGAGCAGGTCTCACCGTTTAGTTGGCTTGCCAGAATGGACTCAGATATTATACAGGTATGCTGAATGAAGTACGGGGTATTTGCCGATCTTTCAAGCTGAATTTTCTAGCCTTTGGAAGCAAAAGTCTTTTGTGTATAGGGCTTTGTTCTTTTCAGGGTCCATAACCCTGTTTTATTAGCTATCTGTGCTTCAGCAGGAAATATGTCTGTTAATTTCAGAACATGTACAATGATAATGTTGTAGGGAGATGACACAGAGCAAGAGTAATTGACGTGGATTTTCACATTTTTAAACCACAATAAGGAAATATTTTGAAGCTTATCTATGAAGATTCCATATGTTCAGTGTTATAACATTGAACTCCTACATGGTTTTTAAAAACATATCCAATGTAGACTCACCTGAAACAGTAGGAGAGAACTGATTTGACCTGTTTTAGCTATGGGAAACTCAGGGAAAGAGGTCAGGTGACTTGCTCAGGAGCTAAATGGAAGAAACCCAAATACTTTGGAACTTCTGACCTACTGTTATTGATCAGTGTATCTACCTACTTGTATATTATGATACTTTAAGTATAGAGCTAAAATAGCACACATTTCATCTCTAGAGAGGGTAGCCCCTCAGAGTAAGCCTAATGAGACTCACAGGGGCTGGCATTCTGAATGACTGTTATGTTATGCACGTTATGTTGGTAGGAAAATGGACGGGAGCCAGCCGTTCTTTCCAGGATTAACTCATAATACTCAGCATGAAAAGTAAGGAAAGTGTATTCCTTATCTCTCTTCCTGAGTCCTCATCTCCAGTCTTGTTTTCTCTACTCTTCCTTTTCAGTCTTCCCCAGGAACTTAAATCCTCATGCTGGAACCTCTATTATTAAAGGCTCCGGCCTGAGCTGTTTAACTCATAGACCTGAAATCCTAGCCAAACATCTTCCATGTTTTGGTCTTTACTCCCTCTGCCATCAATACTATTCAATCTATTCCCTCAGGATATTGCTGTGTAGCAGGTGGACTAATCTGCTAAAAGTGTAAATGGATTTTAACAGCTATCAAACCACATCTCTCCTCCCACAGGCTTGCGTGTACATTAACAAGCCCAAAGGTTAGACCTCTCTGTTGATTTGATATACAAAGTTTGAAAATGCTCCTTTGATATATAAAATATTCAATTAGCCCCTTCTCTTATCTTTTCAATAATTTCTAAAGAAAAACACCATCATAATAAAAACCATGAAGGATAATTGTTTTTGTATTCCTTGGGAGCACAATTAATAAATACATTGGAACGACAGATATAAACTAGACAGTTGGTGGAAGCCAAGGTAAATGGTTATCTTTTCAGATGCATCAGGGACAATTTAGCAGCATCCACACGGAGAAGGCAACCACTACCAACATTACTTAAGGTAATTTCATGAGAAATGTGTTCTGCTCTTGCAGTATTTGTATTTAAGCCCGTTAGTTGTTATTAAAATGTCTTTATGTATGTGCACAGCCCTGATAAGTCTATATCTGTTAAAATGCTCTGAGGAACACTGCAATATCCTGAGTCCAATACCCAAGACACATTGTAACACAGTGGAAAAGAGAATGAGTCTTGGTTTGAGAACTGGGCTTGAGTGTTTGATTTTCCCCTTACAGTTGGGCAATTTTTTCCTATTAGAGCCTGTGAATGTAAATTTTCTCACCCATTAAATGGGAGTGATAACTAATATTTGACTTTCCAAGTTGTCATGTGAATTAAATGAAACAACACAGAAAAAGTACTTAGCAGAGGACCCAGTGTGGAATAAGTGGCCAATATGTTAATGTTGGCAGAGGCAATTGTCATGGGCTTTGAGTGGCTCTACAATGGACATGAGTTTGAGCAAGCTCTGGGAAATGGTGAAGGACAGGGAAGCTGGGCATGCTGCAGTCCATGGGGTCTCAAAGAGTCAGACATGACTGAGCCACTGAACACAACAATAACAACACTAGCTCTTACTGAGTGTATCCAGATTGCAAGATCTGACCATTCTTTGCATTTCAAAGTGGAGTATAATGAACAACCTTGAGGAAGGACAGAAGTAGCAGGACAAAAAGCAGGCTTCTTACTACTTGCTCTAAAATCAATTTCCTTCAAATATTCCTCAGCTGCAATGCAAACCTAGCCTGTGTGAGCAGCATTCATCTGGGCCCTCTGCATCTTCCCCCAGGAACTTGGCATTAAGAGGAACCAAAGCAAACATGCTGATGTTCATGGCACTTGCTGTGCTGTGAGTAATAAAGTCTTTGTCTCTGACCCAAGAGTCTTGTGTCTTGTTGCAGTGTCCTTGCAATAGTAACAAGCTAACCTATTAGCTTGTAAGGAGGGTAAAATAAAATCTTAGGCTCAACAGTTTTGATGACAATGATAGGATATTCAAAGACTTATGGCTTTTTGGTAGAGAAAGGACAAAACCCTGAATGTTGGGGTCACGGGAAAGAAGGGCCTCCTGGGATGTTGTTGCAAGTGCTCTTGCTAAAGTCATAGGTAAGGATTGGGTTAGAGCACAGTCAAGGTCCCTCCTTGTCATACCTGTTAATAAGGCAGGTGATGAGAGGTAAGGTTGAAACAAATGGCCCTAAAGGTGCCTTGGGAATGTGACCATAACAACAGGGCCATAAGCCCCAAAGCTCTGGCTGAAAGGCAAATTGGTTGTAGTTGTGGAACTAATGAATCTTCAGAGTTGGAATAAATGGTGTCAGCAATGTCAACCTTGCTATTTGACAAAGACCTTTGGTTGAACCAAAACTTGAAGTTTGTTTCATCGATTTGCAAATGAGATGAGGGCTAAAACTCAAGGTAAATGCAAAAATGCTGATTCTAACGCATAGAGCCAGCTGCACTTGTATATCTGCTATGGCCCAACTTGGCTGACAACAAAGACAGAAGGTGAGTCTGAGCAATATAAGGTTTGGAGCCACAGTAGTGTGATCAAGCACATTTATGAAAGTCAAATCTCACCTTTTCTAAAGTATAGAATTTATGATTGTGAAAGTGACATATTGAAGTTGGGGAACGCTGTTCTATTATTATTTACCCAGAATCTCAGAATTAGTGGAAGAGAACAGCTAAGTAGTAGACTCACACACCTTAAGATGCTTACACTAAGGCATGGAGAAGATTATAATAAAATAAGGATTTAGTAATACATGGGATTTTAACTAGGTACAGATTTGGTAAGAATTCTGCTTTTCAAAAGGAGCTGCTCTTCTTACAGTTAAGATTGAGCAGTTACATGTGAGATTTTGAAAGAAAATAAACACCAGACAACTTGAAGTCTTGAAAAATGTTTGAAGTGCTTGCTTACTGCTGTGAAGGCTGTGTGGTCTCACCCACCTGCTGTTCACCACCCACTGGTCAATCAATTATGGTCAATCAGCAGAGAGAAGCAGTAACCAACAGCAGAGCTGAGAGTTTAAACTGCCAGCCTGTGAGACTGTCTATGACAGGCACAGCTCTGAACAAATACATATTTTATTCCTACCTGGATTCTGTGATTCTCCATCAAAAACATCGCTTAAAGGATTCAATTAGAGAGGGACAGATTTTGCTTTTACTGTGTTTTGAGAATACACAAGTAAAAGAAAATTGCTTGATTTAGGTGCACGGTTCAGCTCTATTTCCAAAATTTCCTGAGTCTCTCTAAGCCAAGAGATGATAAAGGCTTGCTTCATTCCACTGAACAGTCAAAATTCTTTGCTCTGGTTCTGGGGTGAAATATTTATTTTCTTATTGATTTTCTCTAGCTCTGCCTGACATTTGTGAAATAGTAAGTTGGTTTGACACCCCGTATTTGAGGTACAGAATGGAAAAGGGGATATTTGAGCTCTGAATCAATAATCACAATGACCTGCTAATGGATGATAGATTTAAATTTCCCAATTCATGATCAATAGATTCAGTAACTTGCATATATAAATACATACATGCATGTACACACACTCACACATATTCCTTTATTTTACTTCCATATTGTTTGATGAGCTTTTATTTGTACCTAAATATTAGATTTTTAAAGTGGTCTCCCCGTCCTACTCCTCTGCCATCTTGGCTCCTCCTCCCTATTCATTTTATTATATATCTTATTTGAATTTCTAAGAAACATATTTCAAAGGCCACTACATTAATTCATTTCTTAATTTGTTTTTTCCTTTTATGCACTAAGTGCAAACTACTATGCCATGCATTATGCAAAATATAATAATAATTACCAGGATCTAGGATTTTACAAAGAGGAAAGAAAAATAATACATGCATACATCCCAAGTCAATGTCAAATGTATGTATACTATAATAGAAGATACCAACAAAAAAGTAAAGTCTTTATTTGACTTACTATTAAATCCCCAAAGAGATAACAGCTATCTAGAGCCTTAACAACATAAAATAATTTCACCTGTTTTTGAATTTCCTATGAATAGAGCATTTGGCATCTTTTAAGCAACATTTTCTCAATACTGCCTTACTCTTGTTCTTTTTTAAATTTCAGATAAATAACCAACATATTTTAAAAATTGAGATCTAATTCATATGCCATGAAATCCACCATTTTAAAGCATACAAGTCAGTGTTTTCAGCAGAAGACCTGTATATGTTGTGACCTGCAACTTCCTGCTTATGCAGAGACCCCAAGTCAGTAGAGGCGAGAGCTTAGGACCTTCCATTGTGCCCAGCCTTGGACCAATGCACAGTCCTCTGCTGGTATGTGGCCTTCTAGATTCCTAGAAATGTATCAGAACTTTCCAAAGCTTCCAAAGGATACCACTTCTTTGCTTTTCCTTATAAGCCTTTTGGTTGGCCTCTTGTTTTACCCAGTTGTAATACACAGCATCAGGCATCCTTGGAAAAAAAAGTGAAAGTGAAGTCACTAAGTCGTGTCCGACTCTTTGCAACCCCATGGACCATAGCCCACCAGGCTCCTCCATCCATGGGATTTTCCAGGCAAGAGTACTGGAGTGGGTTGCCATTTCCTTCTCCAGGGGATCCTCTTGATCCAGGGATTGCTGTTCAACAATCACTTCTGATTGTTTTTAATAAGCACCTATTTTTACCAGGCAAGCTCCAACCAGATAACAAAAAGCCAGTCTTGTGAGTAGATTCTTCCAGGGAACCATCAGAAGAATCAAACAATGACAATACTCTGGGAAGAGGTTTGGAAGAATTCCACCCTCCCTGAGCCCCTTCCAGCAGTGGCCAGTGTCCTGGATTCACCATGATTCTGGCTGTGGGTGCGAGTCTACTACAGAAGTGGGGCAGAGGGCTAAGAATAGGATAAGCTAAAAAGCCACAAACTTAACTGTTTTTACAGAGATTCAGCCAGATCCTTGGCTTGCCAAAAGCCTTTCTATAGTTTCCAGAGTTCTGAAAACTTGACTGTGACAATTTTGCCATTTTAAAAACTGCTTTTATGGAGCAAATAATTTTCAGAAATTCTTACTCTACTTATTCCCTGGCAATACCTCTACATCTGGTTATTTTATTATTTTATATAGTGTAACAATTTTAGTCTCTTACTGAAGCAATAGTTACCACCCACTAAGTGGTTTCATGTCTTACACATGGGTTGCATTCTGCAGATTTAAAAATCAAGATTCTCGTTATCTAAGGGCATTTACATAGTTTTAGTGTCAAGAAGTGTACATTTCTTGTACAGCACAAAAATGAATGTAACGGCCACAGAGAGGGCTGAAAAGAATGTACTAGTTAAAAAAAAGAATGTACTAGTTTAAGTTATTATAGGATAACTTAAACTCTTAACCAAAATATTTGCCTCAATTATTGTGAAGCAGCAAGTAAAAATGAATTTGACTCAAATTATCCATTTGAGTTACCTCAAGTCTCTACTTCAATTTTCATACATAGATACTGTTATGGGCTGAATTGTGCCCCCTCCCTCATTCCCACATTTATGTGTTGAAGTCCTAACCCCAATACCTGAGAAAGTGACTATTTAGAGTAGGAATCTTTATAGAAATAGTTAAGGTAAAATGCAGTTATTGGATTGGGTGGGCCCTGATCCAATATGACTGGTGTGTTTATAAGAGGAGGAGATTTGGTCACAGACAAGCTACCGCCAGAGGAAAGACAAAAGATGGAGAAAGTAGCCATCTGCCAGCCAAGAAGTGAAGCCTTGGAAGAAACCAAACTTGAGGACAACTTGATCTTAGACTTTTAGCCTCCAGAGCTGTGAGACAGCCATTTTCTGTTAAGTCACTCAGTGTGTGGTACTTTATTATCATAGCCCTAACTGATACAGCTATGTGTATATAGCTAATTTGCTTCTGCCTTTTTATTATTTATTTTTCCACACTTAATCAAAATAACAGTATCTTCAATGAAGTAATACATATGAGAGACACAAAAGCCTAATCAGCCCCCACCTCCCAGAAAACTATTTAGTCCATGTATGGTGATAATTTTCAGTTTTAAAATGACCCTTTGATCTACCCATTTGTTTCCTTGAACATTTGAGGTTTCTTCAAATCCTAAGTAAAATGTAGAGTAAACAACAAGATCAGCTGAAATAAACATGTTCTTCTGGCTCCTCGTTTCCTGTCCTATGAGACAGCATCTACCAACATATTTTCCTCTTAGGTTAGTCTACATGTTTCACTGTGGAAGGACATTGTTGTAGAGGTGTGATGCCATTTTCTCTGATTGATCAGGACTTATATGTTGCTGAGCCTTAGAGCCCCCAATTCTAAGCCAAATTGGATGTTTGAAGAGGGGATCACTTCCCTGGTTTGATCTGCTCAGAAGATTTTAACCCGATGTGAGTAGTGAGGCTGCTCATTTGGGTTTAAACCATGTGCTCCACTGTGGAGAGAAGACCAGATAAAGTGAAGATTTACCCACTTTTTACTGTGACCTGCAAACTGCCAGTTTATTCTAATTGAGTATTCAATAACTTCAAGGTTTTAAGATCTATAAATCTCAACAATGGAAACAGCAACAGACTTTATTTTCTTGCGCTCCAAAAATCACTGTGGATGATGACTGCTGCCATGAAATTAAAAGACTCTTGCTCCTTGGAAGAAAAGCTATGACCAACCTAGATGGCATATTAAAAAGCAGAGTTATTACTTTGTCAGCCAAGATCCATATGGTCAAAGCTATGATTTTCCAGTGGTCATGTATGGATGTGAGAGTTGAACGATAAAGAAGGTAGAGTACCAAAGAACTGATGCTTTTGAACTGTGATGTTGGAGAGGACCCTTTGAGAGTCCCTTGGAATGCAAAGAGATCAAACCAGTCAATCCTAAAGTAAATCAATCTTGAATATTCATTGGAGGATCTGATGCTGAAGCTGAAATTCCAATACTTTGGCCACTAGATGCAAAGAGCCGACTCGTTGGAAAAGACTCTAATGCTGGGAAAGATTGAAGGCAGGAGGAGACGGGGACTACAGAGGATGAGATGGTTGGATGGCATACCAACTCAATGGACATGGGTTTGAGCAAGCTCCAGGAGACGGTGAAGGACAGGGAAGCCTGGCATGCTGCAGTCCACGGGGTTGCAAAAATGTGAGCGTGACTGAATGACTGAACAATAACAAAATCTCAACCACAGTATAAAGAACCACATCTTTGCACAATCTTCACACACACAGCCAAGTTTTACTGATGTTGAAATTTGTTTAAACATTATTTCAAAGAGGGAAACATTTAAACAATATTTTCATTCTCTAGAACCTTTTCTTCAGCTATTTGTTTAGGATCTTTCAGTGGAGAGGACAAATTGTTTCCTTGTTGCATGAAGCTGATTTTTTCCCCTTCATGTCATCTTAATTTATGGGACTTTTTTCTTCCTAAACAGCCTAGACAAGTTATGTTCAGGGGATGTAACATTTTGGCAGTGTTTAAAGGACAGCATTTCCACATGTGTCCAGATAACTCTGGAAATGAATTGCACCAAGAAATTGGAAACAAGCATGTCCGCAAACTATTAAGCTTTTATTAAACACTCTAAAACTTTATGTACTTATTTATAACATTTGTATTGAACATGTGTGAGCTATTGGTCTAGGAAGTGACATTTACTATTATGGTTGGCTATGACTATGTACCAAAGAGAGAAATGACTTGGTTTAAAGTATCTCTTATATAATTAAATTTTGATTTAAAAAAACTGTTTAAGATGTGACATGAATAAATCAGTAATAAATAATTTTCTCTATAATACAAAACCTGGGACTAGGAGATGATTATTTTCATTACCCCAGGTAATATAGATAGAGTGGAGTTTCAAATAGTTTTGTCCTGAAATTGACAAAAAAGTGGTATAATGGTTTTAATGGGTCATTAAGACTTAAAGAATAACATGGCATATGATTGCCCTATTACATGTAGGAGAGCATCTATAAAACATCTCACATTATTTTGCTCATTTATTTTTAAATTTCACTTTTATCAGTGATCCTCAGAGGATTGCATTCCCTTCTCAACCTTCTAGGCAATAAGGAATTCTTGAATGCTGTTTCTATTAAATGTAAACTATCACGGGAAGGGAAGTATGATGCTGCCATGCTGGGAAGCTTCACAGTGGCTGAACATCAAATTCTAAAGATTCACAGGCATCTGATTTATGTTTAGAGGCAGTGAACTGAGTGTTAACTTGTGCCTTTTTGCCCTTTCTGAACTGGGAATATTCAGCAAATTTTTAGCAGCTATGGGAAACCTGCCTTTTATTATGAGTATATTCTCAACCTGTTTTGACCTGTTGTGACCACTTGGTAAAAATAAGATACATGAAAATCCAAATTTGGAAAGAAAATAAATGAGAGATTGGGTATTTAAATCCTCAAATAATATAGCATGAAGTTTCTTGAAAGAATGAGCCCAAGTGAATTTTTAAAATGCAACTTAATTCAGTTTGTATTCAGTTCACTAGTGTACTGGGCATCAAAGAAGTTCCCAAGAAGTGGCAGGCAAGGTTGAAGAGTTTTCACTCTAATGCAGGGGGTAAGGCAAGCTTAGCAATCATCAGAGAGTCAGATAAAAAGTAAAACTGCACAGAGTAGATGGTAAAGTCAATTTAATTCAGGAAGACTCAGTTTATTTATCTGATGAGGCAGTTGGGCCAAAAGATTTTGAGATGTCTTCAAGTTCTTACATTCACAATTTACTGAATACGTGCACTGTAGATATTACAAAAAGGAAAAATAGTAGTTATTTAAGGAAGTTTACTTATGTGATTTTAACATGGCTGAAGGGCTCAATTTGGACTTGAAGTAATTGCAATATTTGGGCTTGTGTTCAGGGAGAATATATAGTTGGATAAAATGAAAAGACAGAAATTATTCCACTTGCCTATGTGGAAGGGTGAGTGTTGAGGAGAGGTTAGTGGCGAAACAATGTGTTTCCAGATATTGAGGAGGGTTACATGACAAGCAAAGGAACTTGACTTGATTCCTATAGGAAGTCAAGTCCTATGGCAGAAACTTTAGCAGAAAAGGAGGGCTACACGTGGTAAACAAGGTTAGTGAAGGATCATGGAAGTGTTCACTGGTCAGGAGACCAGTTAAGAAGTTACTGCAGACAGGAGACTCTGAAGCTAGATTCAAGTCTGGGGCAATGGGAATGAAGAGACAATGCCAAAGATGCACCAAGGTGCTATCAGAATATGGAATCTGTTGAAGAATTTTATTAATAATAGTATTCCAACTCTGTTCAGGTTCCTTAAGGCTTTGAATGACCAAACATCTACACAAAGTTTCCTTTGTTCTGTTTCTCCAGGTAAAAGTTGTAGGTTCAAATTGAGCAAGGTTTTAATTTACAAACAGAACAAAGTGACCATGGCTATAAGTCAGGAGAGAAATTTAGTGACAGGATATTGCATAACCCAGAGAATTTCTAGGTAATCTAAAACCAGGTGAGTGATCTGCTAAGAAGGAAGAAGATATGGTAACAGAAACTAGCTAACGGAGTAAGTCTTCCTTTTTTCTAGGATTGTTTATTTCTCATATCTTCCACTGACAAGCTCAACTCCTGGCTTAGATGATCGAGTGTAGGAGCTGGCTAATTAGTGTTCCTTTACCCTCAAGAGAGACAAAGCAAGGAGGAAAGCATGTGATTCTACACAGTTCTGGGAACTGGACGTGACAGGCAAGTGGACAAGCAAATGAAGGGCTCCACACCTTCTCCAAGAGCCAGGGAACCAAGTGGTTTAGTGTCCTTTCCTCTGTCTGGAAGTTTGAAAAGAGAAAGAATTTTTAGAGTTTGCAGTTCCAGATTTGATGGACTTTATACACACAGTTTGCATAAACCCGTGTGCCACAGCTGGTCTTTGGGACATCTATGTGGACAGTAACTTTCATGGGGAGGGCAGGAGGCGCTTCCATCATTCCCTTAGTAATAAAGACCTTTGCTACCCTAGTTTTTCCATCTTTACTGTGGTACAATGGACAAATAAAAAGGCAATATTTAAGGTACACAGCGTGATATTTTGATATACATTATAAAATATTGGGCTTCCCTGGTGACTCAGCTGGTGACTCCTGCAATTCAGGAGACCTGGGTTTGATCCCTGGGTCAGGAATATCCCTTGGAGAAGAGAATGGCTACCCACTCAAGTATTCTTGTCTGGAGAATTCCCTGGACCAAGGAGCCTGGTGGGCTATAGACCATGGGATCTCAAAGAGTTGGACATGACTGAGTGACTAACACACTTATAAAATGCTTACCACAATCAAGTTTACTAGCATACTTGTTACCTTACGTTACCATTTGTGTGTATGTGTTGAAAACATTTAAGATCTACTCTTTTAGCAAATTTCAAGTGTATAATAAATTATTCTCAACTATAGTTACCAAAGGTGGGGGGGAACTATAGTTACCATGTGGAACATTAAATCTCCTGAAATATTCATTTTGCATAATTGAAACTGTGTACCCTTTGAACAACATAAGCTCCATCCTCCAGCCCTGGTAACCACCATTCAACTCTGCTTCTATAAGTTTGACTGTTTTGGATTCCACGTATAAGTATTTATTTTTCTGTGCTTGCTTTATTTACCTGACTCATGTTCTTCTGGTTCATCCATGTCACAAATGATAGGATTTCCTTTTTTTTTTAAGGGTGAATAATAGTTCTCTCTCCCTCCCCCTTCCCTCTTCCCACCCTGTCTACATATCTCTCTCAAAATTTCTAAGTTCATCCATAAATAGACACTTAGTGAAGTCGCTCAATCGTGTCCGACTCTTTGTGACTCAATGGACTGTTGCCCGCCTGGCTCCTCTGTCCATGGGATTCTCCAGGCAAGAATACTGGAGTGGGTTGCCATTTCCTTCTCCAGGGGATCTGTCCAACCCAGGGATCGAACCTGGGTCTCCTGCATTGCAGGCAGATGCTTTATCTTCTGAGCCAACAGGGAAACTTTCTTGGCAATCATGAATAACATTGCAATGAACATGAGTGTAGATATTTCTTTGAGATACTAATTTTATTTCCTTTGGATATATACTCCAAAGTGGGATTGCTGGATCATATAGTAGGTGTACCTTTAATTTTTTTGAGGAATCTCCAAATTCTGCATTCTTCATTATTTCATTATTCAGTGTAAATGTAACTTCTTTCAACAACATTCCTCTAACCACTCCATCATTCCCCCCGTCCCACTAAATTTAAGCTAGATGACCCTTTAGGTACTCTGCATAGTTTGCTGTACCGTGACATTAAAGTACTTATCTCTGGAGTATTCTTGCCTGCTGATCTGTCTGTATCTTTTTTAAGCTCTAATCTCTTTCAGACGCTAATGTATAAAACAGGAATGATGATATCTATTTTGCATGGTGGTTATAATGACTGAATGCGGAGTGCAGAACCTGGAATGTAGCAACTACTTAATAAATAGTAGCTAATACGACTACCATCACTGCTACTGAGATTTGCTGTTTGGTTTGATTGTATATGGAGATTGTCCTCTCCCAGGAAATAGTGCAAGAGGATTTGGAAACAGAAGGTAGAGAATGAGGAGTAAAGAAATTAACTGAAATAAATGGAAGGGTTGGCTATGGCTTCTTCAACTGCTTCTTCCATATACTTCAACCAGTTGATAGAATTCAGTGCAGCAAAAACCTTGTCTCCATCAGGATGCATCATTTGGAGATGTTGGGCTTTCCAGCCCAGCCTGATATGGATGTCTCACTCCTGCGTCATGCCTGTCCCCACCCCTGTTTAGAAACAAATCACTTCACATTCTCTGGCTTTCAACCCTTGCCATAGGGAATGATGGATGTAGGACAGAAATGACCCACATACAATCACAAAGAGTAAGGCTGAGGATAACACTAGAGCAAGTAATTAAAAACAATCCTGCTCCCTTGGAAACCATCAGCGGCCTCCCATCACCCTGGCCTCTTTATCTTGGCACTGTCAGCTCGCTGGCGGCTCTCGCTGCCAGCTCACTTTGGCTGGCACTGGCACAACACGCATCTGGCCATCTTTGTCCCTGTTACAGAGCTCCTCTTCGGAGCTGCCAGGCTGCAGACAAATGCTGCAGGGGCACTTTGAAGCCCTTCCAGACATTTGGGTTTTCAGTTGGGAAATTGGCTTGTTATCATTTACACTTAATCTACTTTTTCCACCCCCCGACCTGCTGTGTTCTAGTTGTTTTTTTAAAATTTTATTGGGTTAAAAAAATATTTTTTTGCTCTGAGAAAAAAATTTGTCCCTGTAGTACACTGATGTATATCCCTAAAAGGAATAAGGTGGGCATATGTAAAATAGATACAATTTTAGCTAGAGATACCTCCTGAAACAGTTACGCAGAGAAGATTAAAACCAAATAGCAAAAATGTCCTGTTATACATGTAGTTTCCTATTTGCAAGCTGGTTTACAAATGTTGTTTTAATGTTGTTTTCCACAGTTGTTTGGAAAATAAACCAGTAACTATTCTCTATAAATAACACAGTCTGCCTCATTCTCCACTGCTGGCTTAGTCCCAAATATAAACCCTTTAGGACTGACAAGGGGAGAATCTGACTCAGGCAGAAAATTGAACTGGTATTTATCTGCCATAGCACATAGCTAACTCCTTCCCTTTTGTTGATTTTCCCTCGAGCCTGGGAGCCTAGTGCGCAGTGTGGCTGTCCAGAAGCAGTACTGCCCAGAGGACAACTGGACTCAGTGCTTCCAAGCCCTCTCCCCTCGACACCCAACCAATGACCCTTGCACTTATCAGCATTCTCTTCCTCCATTCCTGAACCAAAGCCCCTTATCTTCCTGGGGGCTGCGGGCTTGGTTCTGTGTGTCAACCCATTTGTCAATGAGATGCCTCCACTGTCCTTAGAAATGGTATCTGGTCAATTTTGAAAGTATTTCAGGTGGGCTTTTCTATGAGTCTGCTTTAGACAGCTTCTTCTTTGAGCCCAAGCAGTTTTCAGGTAGCCAACTTCCTCACAAATCACAGATCAGTCTGGGGTAAATTTTCAGGCTTATTCCTTTCACATTTATAGTACGTTATGACTGATTGTCACAGCATGGGGCATGATCTGTACACAATTGAGGCACTTGGGAAAGCTGTTAGGGGTTGTTGGGTTTTCATTTTAACTGTATCAATGTAAGAGCACACTTTTAGCAGTTGTCTTTTATCAATGATATTCTCTCTGTTATCACAGGACCCTGCATACTTTTCTATTTTTTCATTTTGTAATTTACTGGTATAAATAGAATGATAAACTCCTTGAAAATAATGACTTCCCTTTTCGTTTTTATTTCTATAATGCTTGGCACATAGTAGGTACATAATGAATTTTTGTTAAATGAACGATGAAAATCACAGCAGCATGAAGCCCCAAATAAGATCCAAATGACGACACAACAAGTCCTCCCAAAGAAATAAAATCAAGTCACCCACAGTTCTCTTACATACTTCACTCTGAGAATGTTAGTGTAGAGCCTGTTTTAAGAATGACTATAAACAACTCCCTGCTTTCATAATATTTTCTCATTATTTATAAGATGCAGCCCTACACTTCTTAGCAGACTGTGAGTTATCTTTGTTTAAACTTCTGGCAACTTATTTATGACCCTTCTTTTGAGAAACGATTGCTATTGGTTCTAAACTGGAAAGAAGATGAAAGAAAAACTGTCTGAAGTATAAAATAATTGATATATGACTACCTCTAAGATTGATTGTAGTGGGGAAAAAAGCTTAAATTTATAGGAAACTGACTTAATTGTACTCTTTCACAAAGTTTAACAATCTGACAAATGGCATCATTACAGCACAGTGCTACATTAAGCTTCCTTCACCCTCCAGAGCTGGCTGAGAGACCTATATAGAAAATGGGCTCCATGCAATAAATGTACAGATGCGTTTAAACATAAGAACTGCATCTGTTCCAGGCAGAAATCTCTGTAACAGTAATTGGCATATAGTTGGGACTGGAGTAGCAGATGTTGCTTTGCAGTTTGAGAAATCAGCTCTAAAATATGCTGAAATCAGGAACCTTACTGCAATGGCTGGACTTTAAGTACCTGGCCAACTCAAATAGAATCTGAAAGCTCTGGTCCTCTTTTTAGGTCCACCCATATATCTCTAAGACAGTAGTCTGTGGGAATGTGCTGTTCTTGGCCTACAGGGCTTTGAAACAGAATTAAATTGACAAAATTTATTTTTATGTAAATGTGGGTAGGGTATGAAGATATAGCTTGATTGTCTCACCATCATCTCTGAATGAATAAAAACAGAGAACAATGTGATGCAATATAGAGATAACTCTAAAGACTACCAAAAAACTGTTGGAATAAATGAATTCAGTAAAGTTGCAGGATATAAAGTCAATAAACAGAAATCTGTGGCATTTCTATATACTAATAACAAGCTATCATAATGAGAAATTAGGAATACAATGCCATTTAGAAATGCATCAAAAATAATAAAATATTTAGGAATAAATTTAACCAAGGAGGTGAAAGATGCTGAAACCTATAAGACAATGATGAAGAAACTGAAGAAGACACACATGAATAGATACCATATTCATAGATTGGGAGAATCAATATGGTTAAAATGTACTACCCAAAGCAAGCTATAGATTCAATGAAATCCCTATCAAAATGCCAATGGCATAGTAACAGAACTAGAACAAATACTTCTAAAATTTATAAAGAACCACAAATAATTCTGAAGAGCTGAGACAATCTTGAGAAAGAAGAACAAAGCTGGAGGTATCATGTTCCCTGATTTCAAACTATACCACAAAGCTACAGTAATCAAAACAGTTTGATACTGGCACAAAAAACACATATAGATTAATGGAACAGAATTGAAAGTCCAGAAGTTAAAACATTTATATGGACAATTAATTTACAACAAAGGAGGAAAGAACACACATTAGAGAAAAGATAATCTCATCAATAAATGATATTTGGAGAACTGAACTGTCACATCAAAAAAATGAAACCAAACCACTGTCTTACACATATCCAAAAATTAACTCAAAATTGACTTAGTACTTGATTGTCAGACTTGAAACCACAAAATTCCTAGAAGAAAACATAGGTAGTAATACACTGATGGACTTCCCAGGTGGTGCTAGTGGTAAAGAACCTGCCTGCCAATGCATGAGACGTAAGAGACGTGAATTTGATCTCTGGGTCAGGAAGACCCCCTGGAGGGGAGGGTGTGGCACCCACTCCAGCATTCTTGCCTGGAGAATCCCATGGAAAGAGGAGCCTGGTGGGCTATAGTCCATGGACCACAACAGTCAGACACAAAGCAACTTAGTATGCATGCAACCACATTAATACCATTTTTAGCAATGTTTTTGTGGATCTGACTCCAAATATAAGGGAACCAAAAACAAAAATAAACATAGGATTTCCTCGACTTGAAAAGCTGCTGCACAGCAAAGGAAACTATAATAAAAATGAATGGGAGAAGATATTTGCAAATCACATATCCTAAATGGATTAATATACAAAATATATAAAAACCTCATACAACTTAAAAAATAATAAAAGTAAACAGCATGATAAAAATGAATGGAGGATCTGAATAAATATTTTTCCAATGAAGACATACATATCCCAAATAGAAACATGAAAAAATGTTCACCATCACATATCATTAGGGAAATGCAAACCAAAACCACAGTGAAATATAACCTCACATCTGTTAGAATGGTTATTATTGAAAAGACAACAAATAACAAATGTTGGTGAGGACATGGCAAAAAGGAAACACTGTTGTGGAAATTGGTACAGCCACTGTGGAAAGCAGTATGAAGGTTCCTCAAAGAACTTAGAACTACTGTGTGACCCAGCTATTCTACTTCTGAGTATTTATCCAAAGAACATGAAACACTAATTTGAAAAGATACATGTACCCCATGCAATCATATATTGCAGCATGTTTTATAATAGTCAAGATATGGAAATGAATTAAGTGTCCATCTGTGGATGAATGTATAAAGAAGATGTAGCATATACACACACTAGAATATTAGTCAGTCATAAAAATAATGAAATTTTGCCAATTTTGACAACATGGATGGATCTTGAAGGTATTATGCTAAGTGAAATCTGCTAGATGGACAAAGATAGACATCATGTGAGCTCACTCACACATGGAATCTAAAAAAAAAGAAGACAAAATAAAATAAAAACAAACTCACAGAAGCACAGGTCAGAATAGAAATTGCCAGAAGGAAAGCTGGTGGTGGGGGGAAATGGGTAAAATGGGTGAAAGGGGTCAACTGTATCAATAAATGGTAACTAGACTTGTGTGCTGATCACTTTGTGTTGTATGAGAATGAATTATGACACTGCACACCTAAAATTTATATTAACAATGACAAAAATGAGTTCAGGCAAGAATAATACACATTTCCAGCACCACTTTGGTTTTCTTCTTTCATTCAGGAATTAAACTTTTTAAAATATATTTTAAAGTTGCCTCTTATTGCCCAGACGGAGAAGGCAATGGCATGCCACTCCAGTGTTCTTGCCTGGAGAATCCCAGGGACGGGGGAGCCTGGTGGGCTGCCATCTATGGGGTCGCACAGAGTCGGGCACGACTGAAGCGACTTAGCAGCGGTAGCAGCTTACTGCCCAGAAAGTTTCCCTTCACTTGCAGCACAGCACACAGGGTTCCAAAATGTTAACCTCACTGTGGGAGAGCTGTGGGATCAGCATTAAGGGAAAGAATCACAGGAGGCTTTTGCCCAGCCCTGCCTGATAATGTCACCCGCCAGCACCTATGGGAGCTGGAGGTGGTTTGTCCAAAGGAAAGTTCCAGGCTATGAAACACCTCCACCATCATTGCTAAAGTTATACCACCAGGATTCTCACCTCCAATTCATTATGCTTTATTTGGGGAAAAAAAGACCAAACTACCTGAAAAATGATTAAATATTGAATAATAGACATAGTAAGCACATCAACTTCTATCATTTAACTCTCCAATATTCTCCTTTTACTTAGGTCCTTTAATTTTTTATTACATTTTTCCACGTGTTTTCACGTGAATTATTAATTTTCTCAGTAGTCTCTAGAACTGTTATTACTCTCATCTTGTGATGTCATTATAGACCAAAAATATTAAATGATTATCTCAAGATCACACAGAGAAGCAACAGAATCAGAATAATAAATACAGACCTCCAATAATGTCTGTTTACATACCTTCTTCCTCATTTTCCTCACCCAAAGTAAGCAACTTTATTATATAAGATATAGATATTACATGTTTTATTGTTTCATTGTAAAGATTTCTAATTGTCTCAGAGATTACAGATTTGAATTTGGAAAAAATAAAAAAATAAAAACTTGAAAATTTCTAGGATCTATGTTATCTGAGTTCTCTGTTTCGTTCCATTTCATTCCATTTCCTCCCCTCATTCCCACCACCAAATATTTCCTCTTTGCCTGTAAACTATTATGCATTGGTCAGATCTTCTGATCAACTGACAGTGTCCTTTTGCTATTATGGAAAGATAAGACAGGAATTTTTACAAGAAACAAAGAGGATAAAGAAATCACAAGAGGGGCACAAAGTTACCATTAAACTCAACAGATTGCTTCTTTGTTTTAGAGATGACAGTCTTCATTGTAGAATAAAACAGATAAGCAGAATACAGGAGAAATAATAATTGATATATGGCAACAATATCTCATTCTATGACACTCTGATTCCCCGAAGGACAAGTTGGCAGAAGTTAAAGTAGAATAAGAAAGTAGAGGATAACCCTGTTGAGGTGGGGATGGGGTTGAGAAGGTGCCCAGGAATAGTCTGGGGATAAGGGCTTCAGAAAGAATATCAATCACTATGCAGTTGTTACTCAGATATATATCTTAACTGTAACTCCCTTTAGTGATGATAAAGGGCCAAACTGACCACCTCTGTCTTTGTTCATGACTTTTTTTCACACTTCTATACTGCAGTAGTAAAGAATCCACACGCAATGCAGGAGACACAGGAAATGTGGGTTTGATTCCTAGGTTGGGAAGATCCCCTGGAGAAGGGAATGGCTACTCTCTCCAGTTTTTCTTGCCTGGAGAATTCCATGGGCAGAGGAACCTGGCATGATATAGTGTATGGGGTCGCAAAGAGTTGGACAGGACTGAGCACGCATGCACTCCCTTCCCTTTTTTCTCTATCAGCACTGGAAGATTTTCCTGGGAATGATTAGGTCATCTCTTTTGTTCCTGATCACAAGACTGAATCTTCCTGATGCTTTTTCTACTAAGCAACTCTCCTCCCATGGGAGTACAAAGGTAGAAGTTGCCCCCAATCACCTGGAAATAATCATATTCTCATACATTTTGTTCTACCTCTAAACAGAGCCCAGTGGATAAATGAATAGGAGGACAGTGAGCTGTGACAGTGAACTATAGCTCTTTGCATCTTTTACTTGCTGCATCATTACTTGTCATAATTCACTACTATAATGCAAATTCTATGTAGACAGAGGCACTATCTCTCATGTTTTCTGTTTTATTCCCAGTACATAGCTCAATGCCCATCAGAGAATAAGAGAGTAAATGAGTGAATGAATGACCAAGGGACATAACAGAATATTCTATGGGAAAAATCTATAAGGATCTGGGTCATTCATTCATTCATAATTATATGCCTTTCAACTTAGCGAAACATTTTTTCTATTAAGGATCACAGTTTTGTGACTAAGCATTGGCTTTCATAATTTGTATGTGGAGCTCTCTCCCTTCAAAAGATCCAAAGGCCAGTCTTGCATAAAAGCAATCTGTCAGCTTGCTGATGACTTTTGATCAGTTCCAGCAATACCATTGGGCTTCCTATTTTGGTAAAATATGCCTTTCCTAAATCATTGTGACAAGCCTTCAGTGAGAGTGTTTGCTGCTAACAAAGGAACAGTCTCCAAGACAGAGAGGGACTGTGCAGAGTGGAGGAGAATATTTGCATCCCAGGATCAAAGCCAATAGACTGTAACCGTACAATCATCTAATCCACAGAGCAGGACAGAGGTCACCTCCAGGAAGGAAAACTTCCTTCTCTGACAATTTCAGGGGCAAGAGTCACTAAAGTGCATATAAGAACATGATTGTGGAAGAAAAATCACTCTAGAAATTGGACAATGGTCCTAGAATACTCAATTACTACATATCAAATTTAGGGAGCCAGAATGTTCATTTTATTATTTATTTGTACACTTTATCTGGCTTCTTACAAAAAAAGATTTGTTAGAAAACTTTCATATCATGAGTTGAAAATTGTACCTGTTAGTACAGGAAGACAAAGACAAGGCTCATATTTGATTTTTCAAATGACTTGCATTTATGTCCTATTTTATTTTATTTTATTTTGTTGGCAAAGTAATGTCTCTCCTTTTTAATTTTTTTTGCTTTTCTTTTTTTCCCATTTATTTTTATTAGTTGGAGACTAATTACTTTATAATATTGTAGTGGTTTTTGCCATACATTGACATGAATCAGCCACAGATTTACATGTGTTCCCCATCCCGATCCCCGCTCCCACCTCCCTCCCCATCCCATCCCTCCGGGTCCTCCCAGTGCACCAGCCCTGAGCACTTGTCTCATGCATCCAACCTGGGCTGGTGATCTGTTTCACCCTTGATAGTATACTTGTTTCAATGCTATTCTCTCAGAACATCCCACCCTCGCCTTCTCCCACAGAGTCCAAAAGTCTGTTCTGTACATCTGTGTCTCTTTTCCTGTTTTGGATATAGGGTTATTGTTACCATCTTTTAAAATTCCATATATATGCATTAGTATACTGTATTGGTCTTTATCTTTCTGACTTACTTCACTCTGTATAATGGCCTCCAGTTTCATCCATCTCATTAGAACTGATTCAAATGAATTCTTTTTAATGGCTGAGTAATATTCCATGGTGTATATGTACCATAGCTTCCTTATCCATTCATCTGCTGATGGGCATCTAGGTTGCTTCCATGTCCTGGCTATTATAAACAGTGCTGCGATGAACATTGGGCTGCACGTGTCTCTTTCAGATCTGGTTTCCTTGGTGTGTGTGCCCAGAAGTGGGATTGCTGGGTCATATGGCAGTTCTATTTCCAGTTTTTTAAGGAATCTCCACACTGTTCTCCATAGTGGCTGTACTAGTTTGCATTCCCACCAACAGTGTAAGAGGGTTCCCTTTTCTCCACACCCTCTCCAGCATTTATTGCTTGTAGACTTTTGGATAGCAGCCATCCTGACTGGCGTGTAATGGTACCTAATTGAGGTTTTGATTTGCATGTCTCTGATAATGAGTGATGTTGAGCATCTTTTCATGTGTTTGTTAGCCATCTGTATGTCTTCTTTGGAGAAATGTCTGTTTAGATCTTTGGCCCATTTTTTTGATTGGGTCATTTATTTTTCTGGAATTGAGCTGCAGGAGTTGCTTGTATATTTTTGAGATTAGTCCTTTGTTTCTTCATTTGCTATTATTTTCTCCCATTCTGAAGGCTGTCTTTTCACCTTGCTTATAGTTTCCTTTGTTGTGCAAAAGCTTTTAAGTTTAATTAGGTTCCATTTGTTTATTTTTGCTTTTATTTCCAATATTCTGGGAGGTGGGTCATAGAGGATCTTGCTGTGATTTATGTCGGAGAGTGTTTTAACAAAGGAAGGACTGAGCAATTCCAGAGAAGAACTAGCCAGCTCTGGACCAGCCCATCCCCTGCCAGAGGCAGGAGGTGGGGGGGGCATGGAAGGGGCAAACTCGGCCCCAGAGAAATCCCCTGTTTTGGTAGGCATCCCCTACCAAATGGCAAACAGCCTCCTAGTTTCTAACCAAAGACTTCCTGAGATTCTGGATGGTTGACATCGGCTGGGAGGGTCGTGGCTAGAGACCAGCTCCCCAGAACAGACACAAGGCGCACCCGACCGGGGGACAGCAGAGGGGATAAGGCGCGCTGCACCTGGGGAGAGTGCGCTGGCCAAGCTCCTGGCTGCCTGAGCTGCTCAGGCCGGCTGGAACCACATGCCACTCAGGGCCCGCTTCCTATAGAGCAGCCTGGAGCCTGAGCAGTGTAGACGGGGAAGCACACACCCAGGAGCAGGGTCAAACCCAGTGTGGCAGGAACACTGCGAGTGCTCCCCACACAGGCCAGTGACATTTGTCTGCAGCGCCCCTCCCTCCCCACAGCAGGACTGAACTAGCAAACCTAAACAAGAGACCACCTCCACCCGCCTGTGTCAGAGCGGAAATTAGACACTGAAGAGACCTGCAAGCAGGAGCCAAATAAACAAAGGGAATCGATTCAGAAGGGACCGGTGCAACAGATTAAAATCCCTGTAGTTAACACCGACTACACGGGAAGGGGCCTATAGATATCAAGAAGTGTAAGATGGAACAGGAGCTATCTGAAACTGAACCAAACCCACACTGCCCACAACAGCTCCAGAGAAATCCCTAGATATATTTTTACTATTTTTTAAAAATTTTTTTTCTTTTATTTTCTTTTAAAATTCCCTATTACTCCTCTATTACTCCTTAATTTTCATTTTCTCTTATTTTCTTTTAATGTCCTCTATTACTGCTTAATTTTCATTTTCATATATTTTTACTATTTTTTTAATTAAAAATTTTTTTCCTTTTTTCTTTTTTTTTCCTTTAAAGCCCTCTATTACTCCTCTGTTACTCCTTAATTTTCATTTCACTATAACTTTGCAAAAAAAAAAGAAAGGACCCTATTTTTAAAGCAAACTTCATATATATTTCTTAAAATTTTTGTGTTTTTGTTTTTAATATTGTATTTTTAAGAGTCTAACCTCTACTCTAGATTTTTAATCTTTGTTTCTCAGTATTTGATATCAATTTTGGACATTTAAGAATCCAATATTCAGTACCCATTTTTACTCAGGAGTGTGATGATTACTCTCTCCCCCCTTTGACTCACCTTTTTCTCCCCAGATCACCTCTATTTCCTCCCCCCACCCTTCTCTTCTCAATCCACTTCTGTGAATCTCTGTGGGTGTTCTGGGCTACTGAGAACACTTAGGGAACAGAGTACTGCATAGATCTGTCTCTCTCCTCTTGAGTCCTTTTTCTCCTCCTGCTCATCTCTATCTCCTTCCTCCCTCTCCTCTTCTTCATGTAACTATGTGAACCTCTCTGGGTGTCCCTCACTGTGGAGAAGCTTTTCACCATTAACCTAGAAGTTTTATTATCAGTGCTGTATAGTTGGAGAAACCTTGAGGCTACTGGAAGAATAAGACCGAAAGCCAGAGGCAGGAGACTTAAGCCCAAAACCTGAGAACACCAGAGAACTCCTGACCACAGGGAACATTAAGTAATAAGAGATCATCCAAAAGCCTCCATACCTACACTGAAGCCAACCACCACCCAAGAACCAATAAGTTCCAGAGCAAGACATACCATGCAAATTCTCCAGCAACACAGGAACATAGCCCTGAATGTCAACATACAGTCTGCCCAATGTCCTGTTTTAACATAGTTCATGTTTTAGAAGTGCAGAACATCTCAGCATGAAACCACAGTGTGAAGACCTATATCTATCTTCTGATTATAATTCTTCCTGACTCCCATAGATTTCATGAACTTTCATACTTAAGCAAAGTATTAGCCCAAGATTAGCTATGAGATTTAATATCTCAATAAGAAAGTTCAATTACTTGAATTGTGAAAAAGAATTGTTTCAAAAAATAAATAAGAAAAAATGAAAAATTATGTATGTTTAATAAGCTAATAGGGAAAATATTTTAAAACATTAGCTGAAATTACTGAATCAGTATTGTGAAATGTTTATTGTAATTTGAATCAATCTACCTTTCATTAGTTTATTGTGCCCATACACATAGATAAAACCTCTTTTTGTCATATACCAAATGTTGTGTGAATCATTAGATTTTTATGAATGATATATGACTTTGATTTCCTAAGTAAAAAAGATTACTAAAAATATTAAACATATAAATGCAGAGAAAAAATAAGCCAGATTTTTCATAAAATCATCAAGCAGATTCAATGGTTTTTATGATTTTGCCTTATCTGCTTTAACTCATCTCCCTTCAATTTTTTCTAAAGTTTTTTAAAAACAATCTCTACATCATGTCATTTTATCACTATATAACTTAATATACATTTGTTAAAAATATGGAAAATTTCATATATAATTAAAGTCCTAATAAAATTAATAGTAAACTATTGGCGTTACCTAAGAGTCTCTGTTAAAATTTGCTTGTGTAATTACTCTTCAATATTATTTCAATTTAAAACTTTGGGGGAAAAGTAATTTAAATAAAGGCAAGGATGGCTTTTACCAACACAAAAATTACTAAACTTTCTTTTAAGAAATTTCTGTTTGAAAACATGATGAAATTTGTTCTCTAAGAATTAGTTAATATGCCTTTGGGTCAGTATTTAAACCAGGTATCTTCTTAACAGTGTTAATATTTGGCTAGTTAAATGCCAATTATATCAGTATCCAGATTGTGTGTGTGTGTGTGTGTGTGTTAGTCACTCAGTTGTGTCTGACTCTTTGCAACCCCAGGACTGTAGCCTGCCAGGCTCCTCTGTCCATGGATTTCCTAGGCAAGAATACTTGAGTGGGTTGCCATTTTCTTCTCCAAGGGATCTTTCTGACCCAGGGATTGCAATTGCATCTCCTGCATGGCAGACAGATTCTGTATCACTGAGTCACCTGGTAAGCCCCAGGTGGAACTATGCTATGATGAGAATAATAAAGCATTTCAGTAAAATATGGTTTTATAACTATAACAAATGCTAAGGCTAGGACAGCAAACACTCAAACAATTTGGATTTCTCTGGAGCACCAGAGTTTTAGCTTTGTCTCCTGGTAAAGAAATTCTGTCCAGATTGGCAACTTTGCTTCAAATAAATCAGAAAGCTTTTGAAGACTCAAAAGTAGCAACACTGACAAGTGTTTCTGTGCAAAGTTCATTATAAAATACAGTTCCTGCTTTTAAGAAGCTTAGAATTTTATGGATGATTTTATGACTACTTTATTGTGATTCATGTAGCTATGGAGAATCCACCCTTATTCTACCATGGATGAAAACATTGGGGAAAGGTAAGCTCCATTTTTATCTTAGCATTTCTGAGCTGTGATAGGTGATGAGGTGAAACAAGTAGAAACTCCTTATTGTTAAGACTTCAGTTCAGTTCCGTCGCTCAGTCATGTCCGACTCTTTGGGACCCCATGGACTGCAGCACGCCAGCCTTCCCAGTCCAGCGCTAACTCCCAGAGCTTGCTCAAGCTCATGTCCAATGAATAGGTGATGCCACCCAACCACCGACTCGATGGACATGAGTTTGAGCAAGCTCTGGGGGTTCAGACTTAGACATTGTGAAATCTACCATTTAGGACACCTTTTATAGTAAAAAGAAATGGGTACTTGTTTAGTATATTGGCTTATCTTTATGGTTTGGCAGGCTGTACCTGCACTTGACTCCTATGATATTTAATCATTCATTCACTCAATGTTACAAAGTTCCTACTTTGTCCAGCAACACAAAGTGTATCCTAGGAATACAAATCTAAGTGGTCAAAGTCCCTGACTGCAAGCGGCATAGAGTCACTAATGGAAGACACCTGAATTAAGCAATGGTCATAGAATAATAAAAGCAGGAAAATCCTAATAAATAGTCTAGTTTCTTCACTTGAGCATTTTATATTTGAAATAAAAGCACTGGATATAATCTTGTCTTTCAATCTTAGCCTCTCCTGTAATTAATATACAAAAATTTCAAAATGGAAACCTTCAAAAGTTTATGAAACACAGTGAAGGGTATTTGTGGGCTGGAAGTTAGTATGCTTCATCTTTGATATTTCCTGATTCTACACCTGTTTGTAAAACTCTGTCCTTTCATTCATGTTCCTTGCATGGTGTCTGACATTTATTTTTAGTCTTACCCTTCTTGGTTCTGGCTTCCTGTTGTATCTCAGCAAGTCCTTCCACCTACAGTCTAGACATGAACCACTTGAAGTTAGTCTTACCCTTCTTGGTTCTGGCTTCCTGTTGTATCTCAGCAAGTCCTTCCACCTACAGTCTAGACATGAACCACTTGAAGTTACTTCTAATTCTATGATTTACACATTTGGAAAAGAAAAGAGAAGAGCCAGAAGGAGAAACATATGTCTTATATAAAAGTTAAAGTCTGGATATAGTTCTTTGCTGGGGAAGTTTTTATGGAGCAAGTTTGCAAAATTATATGCTGTAAAATGAGAAAATCTTTTAAAAGTCTTAAATAAAAATTTAGAAAGTAATTAGTAACAGTAAAGTCATCAGTAAAACTGACTTAAAACAGATGAGAAAATTCCAGCATTGGGAAAGCTTTGTCTATCTGTCTGTGTCACGGACAGTCTTGGGATCAGTTATATGTATTTTGGCTTCCAATTAGTTTTAGCCCAAAGGCTTAAAGTTTAACAGCCAATTTTCACCATCACAAATTTTTATGACTTCTGTTCATCATTTCCACAGAGTTATGACAGTTTTGTGCTAAATGTGCTTTTTGCTTTCCTTCCACATTTCCTCTATTGGCTTTTTTTTACTATGTGTATTGAAGAGAAGAGAATAAAAATGGACTAATGTGAAATACTAATATTAGTTTGCTACATGGTTAATATGTTAGAGTTTAGTTGTCTAGCATACATTGGATTCAAAAGAGCCAAGAGATTTCCTCATTCACTTCACATTTAAGAGTAATACTGGCAAGCTTTTTTTGTTTTTTTTTAATAAAAATGGCATCCTGACTATTTTAACCTGGGCAATACAAGTATCCAAAATAGTGCTTTCCTTCATATGTACAAGAAGAGGAGAAGGAAGTAGAAGAGGAAGAGAGTAGAGTTCACAAAGGAATAAATAAATGATAGTGAAAAGCTGGTTATTCCTGAATTTTTTTTTCACTTGAGCATATTATATTTGAAATAAAAGTACTGGCTATAATCTTGTCTTCCAGTCTTAGCCTCTCCTGTAATTAATATACAAAAATTTCAAAATGGAAACCTCCAAAAGTTTATAAAACACAATGAAGGGTATTTGTGGCTGGAAGTTAGCATGAGCCCAGCTAAGACTGAAGAAATCATTCCTATAATCTGGGAAGCTCTGGCTGCTCATTGCAGTATAGATGCTGTGGACTAATTCAAACAACAGCAAAAACACATTCAATCAGAGAAGGAATAATTTTCTAGGTTTTAAAATTAAATCATGATTTAGATAAAAAAAATTCCAACACTTTGGCCACCTCATGGGAAGAGCTGACTCATTGGAAAACACCCTGATGCTGGGAGGGATTGGGGGCAGGAGGAGAAGGGGACGATAGAGGATGAGATGGCTGGATGGCATCACCAACTCAATGGACATGAGTTTGAGTAAACTCAGGGAGTTGGTGATGGACAGGGAGGCCTGGCATGCTGTGATTCATGGGGTCACAAAGAGTTGGACATGACTGGGTGGCTGAATTGAACTGAATACACATAAACAGAACAGTTCATTCAAAAACAGCAGAATATACAAGTTCACAAAGAAAATTTCCCAGGATAGATCACATGCTATGTCACAAAACAAGTCTCAGTAAAGTTAAGAAGACTTAAATCATTTCAAGCATCTTTTCTAAGATGGTATGAGACTAGAAATCGACTACAAGGAAAAAACTGCCAAAAACACAAACGTGGAGCCTAAACAATATGCTACTAGACAATAAATGGCCACAAAGGAAATCAAAGAAGAAATCAAGAACTACATGAACATAAACAAAAATGGAAACACAATGATCCAAAATCTACTGGATGCAGAAAAAGAAATTCTAAGTGGGAAGTTTACAGTGATATAACGCTACTTTATAAAACAAGAAAAAATTAAATAAATAATCTAACTTATACCTAAAGGAACTAGACAAGGAAAAACAAAAACAACCCAAAGTTAGTAGAAGCAAAGAAATAAAAAAGAGCAGAAATAAATGAAATAGAGACTAGAAAATATCAATAAAGCTATGAAATCTTTGAAAACTGTGATTTCTTTGAAAAGATGAATATTAATGATTGATCATTAGCAAGACTCACAAAGAAAGAAGAGAGAAAGTCTAAATATATAAAATCAGAAATGAAAAAGAAGTTACAAAAAACACCACATAAACACAAAGGATCATAAAAGGTTACTATGAAAACTATGTGCCACTAAAATGGATAACCTAGAAGAAATGGATAAATTCCTTGAAATATATAATCTAAAACTAAACCAGGAAGAAACAGAAAATAAAAAAGACTAATTACCTGTAGCAAAACTGAATCAGTAATAAAAAGCTCCCACTAAATATAAGTTCTGGAACAGACAGCTTCACACCTGTTTGAATTTTCAGTTCAGTTCAGTTGCTTAGTTGTGTCCGACTCTGCAGCCCCATAACTGCAGCATGTCAGGCTTCCCTGTCTGTCACCAACTCCCAGAGCTTGCTCAAACTCATGTCCATCGAGTCGGTGATGCAATCCAACCATCTCATTCTCTGATGTCCCCTTCTCCCCCTGCCTTCAATCTTTCCCAGCATCAGGGTCTTTTCCAATGAGTCAGTTCTTCACATCAGGTGGCCAAAGTATTGGAGCTTCAGCTTCAAAATTAGTCCTTCCAATGAATAGTCAGAACTGATTTCCTTTAGGATTGACTGATTTGATCTCCTTGCAGTCCAAGGGACTCTCAAGAGTCTTCTCCAACACCACAGTTCAAAAGCATCAATTCTTCAGTGCTCAGCTTTGTTTACCAAATGTTTAAAGGCAAGTTAACACATATCTTTCTCAAACTGTTCAAAAAATTGAAGAAAAAGGAACACTTGTGAACTCATTCTATTAGGCCAGGATTACCCTGATACCAGAAACAAACAAAAGTATCACAAAAAAGAAAATTACAAGTCAATATCCCTGATGAACATAAATACAAAAATTGTCAACAAAATATAAGCAAACTATGTTCAAAAAAGCATTAAAAGAATCATATACCACAACGAACTGAGATTTATCTCAAGAACAAAAAGGGGGTTTAATATATGCAAATCAATCAATGTGAAAACACTGTATAAACAAAATGAAGGATAAAAATCATATGACCAGTCTCAATAGACACAGGAAAAGCTGTTGACAAAATTCATCATCCATTTATGATAAAAATCTCTCAACAGAGAAGGTATGGAGGGAACACACCTCAATATAATAAAGGCAATGTATGACAAACCCACAGCCAAGGTTATACTCAATGCTGAAAAGCTGAAAGCATTACCTCTAAGATCAGGAACAAGGCAAGGATATCAACTCTCACCACTTTTATTCAATATAGTATTGAGAGTCCTAGGGACAAAAATCAGACAAGAAAAAGAAATAAAAAGAGTCCAAATTGGAAAGGAAGATGTTTAAGACTGCCATTGTTTTCAGATGACATGATGCAATATGTAGAAAATTCTAAAGATGTTATCAAAAACTATTAGAATAAAGGAATTCAGTAAAATTGTAGGATACAAAATAAACATACAGAAATCTTTGTGTTTCTATACACTTATAATGAACTATCAGAGAGTGAAGTTAAGAAACAATCCCATTTAAGATTGCTTCAAAAGAATAAAATACCAAGGAATAAATCTTACCAAAGGTGAGAGTTCTACACTGAAAACTATGAGATAGGGATGAAAGAAATTGAAGACCACACAAACAAATGTAAATGCATACACGTCCATGGACTGGAAGAATTAATATTGTTAAAATGACCATACTACCAAGGCATTCTATAGATTCAACACAATTCCTATCAAAATTCCAGTGATACATTTCACGGAACTAGAACAGATAATTCTAAAATTTGCATGGAATCACAAAGATCCTGAATAACGAAAACAACTTTGAGAAAGAAAATGCTGGAAGTATACTACCTGATAAAAAGCTACAGTAATGAAACCAGAATGGTGCTATCACAAAAACAGACACATATCAACTGGTACAATATAAAGGGCACAGAAATAAATCTATGCTTACAAGATCATCTGATATGACAAAAAAGGCAAGAATATACAAGTTTTTTTGATAAATGGTGTTGGGAAAATTGGGCAGCTACATGTAAAAGAATCAAACTGGACTACTTTCTTACATGATAAAATAAATACAAAATGGATTTAAAGACTTAAATGTAACACCTAAATCCGTAAAAAAAACTGGAAGGAAACATAGGCAATATGCTCTTTGACATTAGTCTTGGCAATATATTTTAAATATCTTTCTGGAACAAAAACAATTATAAACAAATGAAACTATATCAAACTAAAAGCTTTTGCACAGTGAGATAAGCTATAAACAAAATGAAAAGGCAGCTTATTAAATGGGAGAATATATTTGCAAACAATGTATGTGATGAGGGATCAATGTAAAAAACATACAAAGAACTCATACAATAGAATTAAAAAATGGGCAGAGGACCTTAACAGACATTTTTGCAAAGAAAATAGTTCAGATGGCCAACGGTCACATGAAAACATACTCAGCATCACTATCAGCAAGATGTATGTTAAAACCAAAATGAGATAACACCTTATACCTGTCAGAATGTCTATCATCAAAAAGACAGCAGATAATAAGCATTGGAGAGGATGTGAAGAAGAGAGAACCCTGTGCACCATTTGTGGGGCTGTAAATTGGTACAGTCACTATGGAAAACAGTACTGGAAGTTCTTCAAAAAATTAAAAACAGAAATGTCATGTGACCCAGCAATTGAACTTCTGGGTATTTCTCTGAAGAACACAAAAACACTAATTCATAAAGATATATGCATCCCTGTGTTATTTCAGCATTTATTTTTACAATAGCCAAGATACAAAGCAACCTTAGTGTCCATTGATAGATGAATGGATAAAGATGTGATATCTGTATATGTATCTATATCTACCTATATATCTAAGCTTTCTATATGCCTATAGGGTGGTTTATAGAGTTTCAAACATTTCTGGAAATTATAGGATTTATTTATTTAACAGTTAGTTGGTTGATTTTCATTTCTTTACATACAAAATTCTATACCTGGATCTTTTCTCTTATGATTTGCACATGTGAAAATATCAAGTCAGATAATTTTATTCCAATCAGCATTATAAATAGGTGCACCAGGTGCTCTACCATTTTGTTCAGATATGTTCCAAAATGGTGTGTGTAATGATCCATCAGATAACGGGCTTGACCAGAGGGCTAGAACTGGGAAATAGTCAATGCAGGAAGGCTACAGAAGGAAAGAAGGAGAAACCCCAAAATATCTGCTGTTTCTCCTTTAACCCCCTTGTTCTCTACCTCCTTTCTTCCACTGCCTGCCCCTCCTCATGAAGGCTGGCTGCTAGATAAGGAAATGGGTTCTTGGCAATCATGCAGTCTCCTCTATTCCATGTCAATGATATCCAGCAGGTTCTTCCTTTACTGTAATTCCTCTGTCCTACAGCTTGTACAGATTCCTAAAAATTCCACTAAGTCCCTCTATTGACAGACAGACAACTCCAAAATTTCCTTAACATATAACATCCAAATTTTTAAGTAAGCTAAGTTTTCTACCAAAGGATTTTAAAATACCTTAATGGAGTCCTAGAAATGCAACTTAGTATGGATTGTAGTCAGTGAAGTCAGCTCTTCCCAGAAAAAAATTAAGCAACTTTTGCAATTAAAGTGACTACACCATGAAACACAGGTTACAAATGTCTTTGCAAACCTAATCCAGAAAAAAATCATATGTGTCTTTACAAACATGAAGAAACTCCAAAATTAGAACTCAACCTGTGAGTACACATGTATCCTTGTACAGGGGTAAAGAATGATGAGTTAGAGAAAATAGTATTTATTTGCCATGCCACAGTTTCTGACAAGCAAGATTGGACTACAGAGACATCATTTTTAATACTTGCTGAAGATGTAAGTTAAAATCCTACCAGTTTTGTCCTCTCTGTTTTATTAATAAATGTTTTAGGACTGTAGTCGACAATGTTTTCTGTGATATACTTGCTATATTTTGGAAAAAGAAAATTCTTGGCAAATAACTATTTAAAATCTACCAAAAATCACAAATCGAGGCTTTCTATACATTCACAAATAATTTCTGCTCAGAAGGAAACGAAATATAGTAAGAAGCATTTAATAACATGGGCTTCCCTGGTAGCTCAGACAGTAAAGAATTTGCCTTCAATGAGGGAGACCTGGAAATTCTTGGGTTTAGAAGATCCCTGGGAGGAGGGCATGGCAACCCACTCCAGTATTCTTGCCTGGAGAATCTTCATGGGCAGAGGAGCCTGGCAGGCTACGGTACACGGGGTCAGACACGACTGAGTGACTAAGCACGCACAGTAACATAAATTTCTCCTTAAAATGTATAATGTAAAATTCTTAAAATATAAACAAAACTGCCATTTTGAACTCCAAATAATCTTCACTACTGTGTTACCTAGAGCATAAATATAAATATTTTGGGCAATTTTCTTTCAAACTCTAACCATGAAGAGACAATAAATATACCTAATATTTCTGGAAACAGCAATAAGTTGAGGGTGAATAAAAACGAACAAAATGGCACATAGTTCAACTTTCATTGTCATTAATATGAAGTATGTATTTGCAGACATGACACTAACCAGCCCTGAGAGCGTGCTCTGACATTAAATTAGAGATTTTAAAGGCAGCTGTGGATGAAAGGTGATAGCAAATAAAGATAGAGTGGTAATAATGTGAATAAAAATGTGCTTGAGCTTATCATTACATTGATGGATGGATTCTATTTTTGCTGGGAACAATTGTAACACTACTTCTCTCTAAATAGGAAAAGAATTCTATAGCTGTGTACTAGTGATTCTTAAAGCTTAGCGTGCATCAGTGTCTCTTGACGGCTTGTTAAAACACAGACCCATAGGTTGCAATGTCAGAGAATTAATTCAGTAGCTGATGCTGCTCATCCAGCAACCCAGTTGGAGGACTACCACTATAGATGATACCCAAAATCACCTAGTTCATCCTTTTGCCCTCCACGAGAGGTGCTGAACAAACCTCGAATCAGGAACCATGGCTACCAGATCCTAACTCTTCTCAATATATTATGAATGCTCTAATTTCAAAGGCAGCTCAGATAAAGGGGAGGGACTGAGTCACGGGTCAGAAGCCTCAGGAGTAAAATGAAGGAGAATCTCAAAAGTGTCTTCTGGTCATCAGAACAGGTACAATCTGCCACTGAGAGTTATAACCTTCCCCAACACCACACAGGCCTTGTGTGTTTCTGTTTCAGGGAAACAGCTATTGCTGGTGCTACTGTGGGTGTCACAGCTTTCCCAGCGCTGCTGAAACTAGGATGAGAAGAGACTAAACATCCAGAGAGATGGAAGCTGAGCAAAGACCAGGCATGGGGTAAGTGTGGGTGGAGAGCAGAGCAGCTTCATTTTATTCATCTAAGTCTCCAGTAGCTGGTTATTGGCACACAAGAGACATTTAGTACAAACTGTATAGAATTAAATGAATGAAACTTTACCTTTGTTTTTTTCTTGAAGCATTGTATTATGTTGGGAAAATCACTTCAGTCCATTTTAAAAAAAATTACAAATGTGGCCTGGTCATTGTATGATATTTTGAGAAGGAAATGAGATCATAAATGTATCTGTCTTCAGAAATAAGTCTAAAAGATGAAAAATTAGAGATACGTTTCTGTTAATCTTTTCAAAAATTCCCAGATATTAGCATTTCAGTAGCCAAAACAATGCCAAATTTCTCATCGATATGCTTGTATTCAATAAACCGTGTTAGAATAACCTATCCATTCCCACCTCCTTTTAGGAATGGGACTCCTCAAAGGTACTTGCATTAAAAAATTTAAGTGTGCTTTATAAACAGTTTTTATTTTCCCCCCAAATTTTAAACTCAGTATCAAATGAATTGTAGGACATCCAGGTCTTTATTTCTTTGTCCCTTCTTGATTGTTCTGTCACATCAGTATTGTTGATTATTCACTAGTTGAAATTCTCTCCTCTCACTCTCTTACACCAGCTGTGTACCATTCTTCCTTTGAGGTTTTTCCTTTCTCTGAAAGAGACCATGTGAAAAACTGGAAAACTGTGACCATTCTTTCACAGTTCCTCTCCTAGTTTTCCTTCTGCCACCCCTCTTTAATGCAGTTTCTAAACTTTTGTCCTTAGACAGCTGTAGTTATCCTTCTGTATACTGTTCTTGGCAATCTTATCCTGTTATGGACTAAATGTTTCTGTCCCCTCATCTCCAAAATCATATGTTTAAGCCCTAACCCCTCAGTTCAGTCACTCAGTTGTGTTCGACTCTTTGTGACCCCATGGACTGCAGCATACCAGGCTTCCCTGTCCATCACCAACTCCTGGAGCTTACTCAAACTCATGTTCATTTTGTTGGTGATATCATCCAACCATCTCATCCTCTGTCGTCCCCTTCTCCTCCTGCCTTCAGTCTTTCCCAGCATCAGGGTATTTTCAAATGACTTAGTTCTTCTCATCAGGTGGCCAAAGTATTGTAGTTTCAGCTTCAGCATCAGTCCTTCCAATGAATATTCAGAACTGATTTCCTTTAGGATGGACTCGTTGGATCTCCTTGCTGTCCAAGCGACTCTCAAGAATCTTCTCCAACACCACAGTTCAAAAGCCTCAATTCTTCGGCGCTCAGCTTTCTTTATGGTCCAACTCTCACATCCATACATGACCACTGGAAAAACCATAGCTTTGACTAGACAGACCTTTGTTGGTAATGTCTCTGCTTTTAATATGCTGTCTAGGTTGGTCATAGCTTTTCTTCCAAGGAGCAAACATCTTTTCATGTCATGGCTGCAATCAACAACTGCAGTAATTTTGAAGCCCCCCAAAATAAAGTCAGCCACTGTTTCCTTTGTTTTCCCATCTATTTGCCATGAAGTGATGGGACTGGATGCCATGATCTTAGTTTTGTGAATGTTGAGTTTTAAGGCAACTTTTCCACTTTCCTTTTTCATTTTCATCAAGAGGCTCTTTAGTTAGTATTCACTTTCTGCCATAAGGGTGGTGTCATCTGCATATCTAAGGTTACTGATATTTCTTCTGGCAGTCTTAATTCCAGCTTGTGCTTTATCCAACCTGGCTTTTCACATGATGTATTCTGCATATAAGTTAAATAAGCAGGGTGACAATATACAGCCTTGATGTACTCCTTTCCAGATTTCTAACTGTTGCCTCTAACTGTTTTAGCTGTTGCTTCTTGACTTGCATACAGATTTCTCAGGAGGCAGGTCAGGTGGTCTGGTATTCCCATCTCTTTCAGAATTTTCCACAGTTTGTTGTGATCCACACGGTCAAAGGCTTTGGCATAGTCAATAAAGCAAAAGTAGATGTTTTTCTGGAACTCTCTTGGTTTTTCGATGATCCAACGGATGTTGGCAATTTGATCTCTGGTTCCTCTACCTTTTCTAAATCCAGTTTGAACATCTGAAATTTCATGGTTCATGTATTGCTGAAGCCTGGCTTGGAAAATTTTGAGCATTACTTTGCTAGCATTTGAGATGAGTGCAATTGTGCAGTGGTTTGAACATTCTTTGGCATTGTCTTTCTTTGGGAATGGAATGAAAACTGACCTTTTCCAGGCCTGTTTCCTGGCCACTGCTTAGTTTTCCAGATATCCTGGCATATTGAATGCGGCACTTTCACAGCATCATCTTTTAGGATTTGAAATAGCTCAACTGGAATTCCATCACCCCCATCTGCTTTGTTTATAATGATGCTTCCTAAGGCCCACTTGACTTCACATTCCAGGATGTCTGGCTCTAGGTGAGTGATCACACCATCGCGATTATCTGGGTCATGAAGATCTTTTTTGTATAGTTCTTCCGTGTATTCTTGCCACCTCTTAATGTCTTCTGCTTCTGTTAGGTCCATACCATTTCTGTCCTTTACTATGATTTATTTGGCTTTATTTGGAGATTAGGACTCTGATTAAGGTTACATGAGGTCAGGAGGGTGGGACCTGATCTGATGAGATCGGTGTCCCTGTGGAACAGACACCAGAGACGTCACTCTCCATCCAGAAAAGGCCTGCATACACCCAGGAAAAGTCATGTGAGGACATAATCAAAAGCAAGAAGAGAGCCCTTCACAGAAACTGAAGTTACTAGCACCATAATTTTGAACTTCTCAGCCTCTAGAACTGTGAGGAAATAAATTTTTATTGTTTTTAGTCCATTTTGTCTGTGATATTTTAATCACAGTCTGAGTAGACTAAGGTACCACCCGTGGCTCTAACACTCACACCTACACTGGTGGACAACCAGCTCTCCAGTCTAAGCTCCAGGTAAGTATTTAGTCATCTATTTACAAGTCTTGAGTGATGAACAAGGAGCTCATACTCTACGTATGCAGACAGAATTCATTTCTCTTCCCTTGAACCTGTACATCTGCCTGTGTTAGTTATCTGTGTGACCTGTTTATCATCACTTATTCTGTCACCTAGGCCTTCCTTGGTGGCTCAGGTGGTAAGAATCTACCTGCAATGCAGGAGACCCGGGTTCCATCCCTGGGTTGGGAAGATCCCCTGGAGAAGGGAATGGTTACCCACACATTTTCTTGCCTGGAAAATCCCATGGACAGATGAGCCTGGCAGGCTGCAGCCCATGGGGTCACAAAGAGTCAGACACAACTGAGTGACTACTCACATATTCTATCACTTAAGCAATAAAATTGGAAATTGTTCTTACGTCTTCCCTCTTCTATGATCCTTGAAGGCAAAAACCATGTTTGGGGCCTATTTATCTCTAGAATTAGAATAAATACCTGTCAGTCCATAGGCACTTAAATGTGAATAGATTAATTAATAACTGGGTACACTCTGCTACTTTGTCTATTTTAAACCCTATATGTTTGATCAATTCAGACTATGTACCTACCATTTCTCATGTCCCGTGGAAGGAAACTACAACATCTTCTTATCTTTCACCAAGCATTTGTCTCTGCTAAACTCTCTCCAGATACACTGTAATCCCACTAGTTTTTTTCTTTTTTTTTTCATTTATTTTTATTAGTTGGAGGCTAATTACTTTACAATATTGTAGTGGGTTTTGTCATACATTGACATGAATCAGCCATGGATTTACATGTATTCCCCATCCCGATCCCCCCTCTCACCTCCCTCTCTACCCGATCCCTCTGGGTCTTCCCAGTTTACCAGGCCCAAGCACTTGTCTCATGCATCCAACCTGGGCTGGTGATCTGTTTCACCCTAGATAATATACATGTTTCAATGCTGTTCTCTCGAAATATCCCACCCTCACCTTCTCCCACAGCGTCCAAAAGTCTGTTCTGTACATCTGTGTCTCTTTTTCTGTTTTGCATATAGGGTTATCATTTTAAATTCCATCTTTCTAAATTCCATATATGTGTTAGTATGCTGTAATATTCTTTATCTTTCTGGCTTACTTCACTCTGCATAATGGGCTCCAGTGAATGGATAAGGAAGCTGTGGTACATATACACCATGGAATATTACCCACTAGTTTGAAAGTTTAAACTCATAACTGTCCCTAGTTTTTAGTTCTCATTTGGACTTGCCACCTCCCCTTTTATTTTATTTTTCTGGCTTAGGCTCTCTAAAGATTTTATCATGGAATCCAAACTAGCTATTTCTATTCCTGGCATTTTACAGACATTCTTTTATTCTAGCTCTGGTCTTGAGCACCCTTACTTGAATAGTCTTGAACAGCCTTACTCCAAAGGTCTTTGAGGTGGGCGATGGATAGACTTAGTAGTTATTTACTGAGTATTTCCTATGGGTTTAGTGCTAAGCATTTTACATAGAACATTGTATTCGTTTCTCCTATTAATCCTATAAGGATATAGTTATTAAACTCATGAGAAAATGAAAGTGTAGGGAAATTACATAACTTGGTCAAGGTCATACAGCTAACAAGTGACAGAACACTGATTAGAATCAAGCAAGTCTTAAGCATTATGTTTAAAACACAATGAATTTGAGATCTGTCGATTGTCATTTTAGTGGATCGAATCTGGGCATCAGAAGTATAATGTGAACCCAGCTGAGAGAACAACTGTCAAAGCTGTTTATGTTACCTGTGTCATACCTGCTCATAGGTTGATTGCTCAACAGTTCTGCAGTGATCATTAAAATGCACTAAGAGCAGGAGCAAAAAGAATATTCTGTGAGTTCATGTAGAACACAAAGTGCAATTTTCAAAGAAATAGAAGTGACTGTCTCTATCAGAAGTGATTTAAAAAGCTTAATCACCCTTGGGCATTTCATAGTGCTTCCCTTAATGTCTTCAAAAGGAATGTCATGGGCTGAGTCTTCTGTCCTAAGTACAGCTGTGGAACATATAAAATAATTTGCCTGCCATAAAAAGCCCTGGTTTGTAATTGCAAATGTAATGGATTAACCAAATGCCACACATATGACTCTTAAAGGAGTCCATTTAAAATAATAACCTATTTAAGAATAATCACTTAAAGTGTATCCTCTCTAAGCTTCTCCTGGAGGAAGGACACTTAAATTAGTTTAACAAGAGTGTTGTAAAAGGAAAACTTACAAACTGCTTATTTTATCACTGTCTTTTACAGTTGGCTGTTCTTGCAAATGTATCAGTGTTATTAGGTTAATCTTGTTCTTTATCCTAACATATTTAATAAGAGGAAATGAAATTGTGTTTTAAAGAGATACTCATTTCTCTTTGGTCAAACTTGGAAGTAACTGTGCAGGGTGGTTTCTCTGAGAGTCAAGACCTTGAAGAAGGCCAAAGGGACACTGTGGAATGCCATGGGGAGGTGAGTTAAGGGACCCTAACAAAATTTATTTCCTTTCCTTTTGAGCAACCGTGTATTTGATGTCTGATTGTCATGTTACCTTTACTCTGTTAATAGCTCCTTTTCCTCTGCCCCCTCTATCACCCTTCTATCATCTGATTAGCAAATTAAAGAATACTATGTTGAACAATGAGTTTTACATGTGTACATGGATTATATGTAAAGAGCTTGAAGAAACACAGTAGGATACGTCATATAAAAGATTTGGGGGATTCAAAAATTATCTTATGTAGTTTTTTAATTTATGTTAAATCTTTGCTACAGCAGACCCAAGAAGCCAGTAAAATACTATTTATAATTATTTTAAACTTCTCTAGTTTTGTGTATGGCTTAGTACATCTTTTTGAACATAATGCAGTTTTGAACATGATGCACTTCTTCATTCGTATTTGGACCCTTTAGGCTCCTTTTTTATTTCCTAAATTAAATTAGAAATTAACACCAAAGAACTCATAATCACCATGATTTTTAGAATCATTATAAAAAGGAACTATGTAATGTGTAATGACAGCTGAATTATCTTGATAAATAATCATAGCAAAGGCAACATACCAATGATATTTTATTCCTCATTGTTTAGAGTAATATACCAATATTAATTTGTCGTGAAACACTGCCCATTTAAAATGAGGTTTAAGATCACTACCTGCATTGAGTGATGCCATTCAAAGGCTTTGCCTGGAAAAATAAGCTGAAGAACCAATTTCTCTCAGCTCTAGAAGAGTAGCATTGTGATGAAATTGGTGTTTCGCCTCATATAGTGTTGTATCCTCCGTGCAATTCTAAAGGTCAGAATGGGTTGCAGGGAATTACTTGTCTCCTGTAGTGCTCCATAAACAAAGTCACTAAAACCTGAAAAGGCTTCTTCAATGTAAGTTTTAAGAAAACAATCCTATGTCCTGATATCTAAGATATACATCTATATGAGAAAAAATCAGTTTCTGATGTGTGAACATAATTACCAAGTTAAGACATATACTGCTGGATACTAATGCCTGATTACCTTAACTACAGGTAAGGGAAGATTGATCCGCTTGGGGCAGGATTTGAGTGTCCTTGAATTTATCAAGACAAAAATCAGCTATTCAAAATATTTCTTTTATATGGCACTTTTGTACAGTTACAGCAAAGCTACATTTTCCCCCTTTCTTTTACTTAGGACATAATGTTTCCCCTTTGTGCTTATTTTGATGTTCTCTGAAGGTAAATGAAGAAATATACCACATGTTAAAAAAAAAAAAAAAACAGCACATAATTGCATTACATTCACATTTTTCATCCAGACAATTTTCAGTCCAAATAAAAATAAGATCCGTTCCCATTCTAGTATTCCATGACGCTTTGTATGCTGTTCTTAGTAAGAAGTCATAAATAAACAAAAGGTCACAAAATGTTGATAAAAATGGTTTTAATCTTCAGTAGCTTAAGAAATATTTTAAAAAATCTATGAGTGATAATGTCAAAGTACTACCTGAAAAAACCTAAAGTACTTCTGCTTCCACTCATGAAGAATTAGCTTCTAAAGGAATTGTCCTTCTGCTCCAAACAGTTAGAAATGCAGGGGGGAAAAAAATGAAGTAACTGCTTTCAAACATTGAACTATAGACAGCCCTGGAATGTGATTTCTCAAAGATTTCTGAAATAAAGGAAAGCTGAGACCTTATTACTGCCCAACTCACACCCTGCCTGACGGCAGTTTCCAGGGAACAGGTAAGGGAGGAAAGAAACCCAGACAGCCTGGAGGTCTTACTGCAATGAACAGAGAGAGGTGAGAGCAGGTGGGCTGAATTCTGGAGAGGAAAGAGCTGAGCAGAGAGGAAGTCTCAGAGACCTAGCGAGAGGGCTTGTCCGGTCTTGGGCTGAGTATGAGCGTGAACATAAGCAAGTTGGAACTCCTACAGACAGAGGAAAGCATAGGACAAGCATTCCCAAAGTCACACAGGACTGAGAATAGTCTGTGTTCCTAAATCCTAGAGGGAAAAGTGTCAAAATACAAGGGGTGTTGAGCAGAGTCTTCAGAAGGGTGTCATGTTGGTAGTGGTGCTAATGTATCCCTAGAATAAAGGCTGCTCTGAACCTTTACCTGTGCACGTGGTCAGTCGCCCAGTTGTGTTTGACTCTGCAACCCTGGGCTTCCCTGGTAGCTCAGCTGGTAAAGAATCGGCCTGCAATGCAGGAGACCCTGGTTTGATTCCTGAGTCAGGAAGACCCCCTGGAGAAGGGATAGGCTCCCTACTCCAGTATTCCTGGGCTTCCCTCGTGGCTCAGATGGTAAAGAATTCACCTGCAATGTGCAAGACCTGGGTGCCATCCCTGGGTTGGGAAGAACTCCTGGAGGAGGGCATGGCAACCCACTCCAATATTCTTGCCTAGGGAATCCCCATGGACAGAGGAGCCTGGCTGACTACAATCCACAGGGTGGCAAAGAGTCAGACATGATGGAACGACTAAGAACAGTACAACTTTGCAACCGTATGGACTGTAGCCTGTCTGGCTCCTCTGTTCATAGGATTCTCCAGGCGAGAATACTGGAGTGAGTTGCCACGCCCTCCTCCAGAGGATCTTCCCAACCCAGGGATTGAACCCATGTTTCCTGCAGTGCCCTGGCACTGAGCCACCTGGGAAGTCCACTCTGACCCTTCACCTAGAGCTTAAAAAAAGCCTTAAAGGGATCAAAATGATTCCAAGGAACTTAAATATGTTCCAGAACAAATTCCAACACACTTTAAAGGACTAGAATAAAATTTAGCCCTCAAAAATGTAAAATTCACATCTGCAATCTAATAAAAAATTACCACGGATACAAAGAAATGGAAACATATGACTTCAGGAGAAAGAGAGTCAATCAACATTAACAGGCCCAGAAATAATAGATGAAATTATTAAACAGATTTCTTTAAACATCAGTTATAAATACCAATATCACCTTTCTAATGAGGCCTACCTAGGCCATCCTATTTTATTTTTAAATTAAAAAAAAATGTTTGGCCATGCCATGTGGCATGCAGGATTTTAGCTCCCCAACCAAGGAGCAAACCCACACTGCCTGCAATAGAAGCTCAGAGTCTTAATCATTGCACTACCAGAAGCTCCATGCAACCCTAGTTAAAATTTTTATGACTCCTATCTTCTACCCCATTCCCCTGCCAGTTCTCCTATCCTAATTTCCTGTCATTTTTTTCATAAGTACTTTTTATTTATATTATATTAAAAAGTGAAATAGTTTTATTGATTAAATTTATTTAAAATTTCTTTGTCTTTTCTCTTTAATCAAGTCATGCATGCATTCATTCAACCATCTGTTTCCCCCTACCAGAATTTAAGCTCTGTGAGAACTGTGATCTTCATCTGTCTTATTTATTTATATAACTCCAGAGCTAGAACAGTGCCTGGCATGTGGTAGGAGCATGTTAACTTGTTAAAGGAAAAGTCATTCATCACCTTTTATATTAATGGAATCATGCTACATTTCTGGAAGCTCTGAAGGAATTAGAAAATGTCATGCCTGACCTTAGTGTCAGTGTTCAGTTGCACAGCATGTTGTTATATAATTGAAGCTTCTTCTTTCTTGGGAAATGCAAATAGAAAATCTGATCATGCTCATCTCTCTTCCCTACCAGTTTATTTTTATTTTTTTTTCCCTACCAGTTTAAAATGACTTGAGTTGCTTCTGTAATGCAGGATTTGAAGAAATAACCTTGATTTACAAATAAAAATATTGCAGAAATACTAATGCAATGTATCTCAATGGAAATTGATTTTTTTAAGGTTTCCTGTTTATACTCTATTTCTTAAAAGAATTTAAGGATACTTAGAATAAAATATATATACTCATTTTTACCATATATTTATATTTATAAAAAAAGTCTTATTAATTGCAAATGAGTGAAATTTAGTCCATAAGGAATCTAGGCCTTAAAGACTTTTAGATGCCACTGGTATTTGGAAATTAGCAGAGTGGTCTACATTAATTGTAACATGGATTAAAACAAATAAACAAAAAACAACAGAAGCAACGATTAGAATGCCCATTATGAGGGACAAGGGGCATTGAATTATTTGCTAAATTTGTGCATGAAAATGTTTTATAGAGTATTTAAGATTAGAAAGAGTTGAGTCTTGTGTCATCAAAGAGACAAGAGATAACAAGTGCTGGGTGAGGGTATGAAGAAAAAGGAAACTTGTGCATTTTGGTGGGAATGTAAACTGGTACAGCCACTATGGAAAACAGTTAGGTAAACTTCTCAAAAAATTGAAAACAGAAATACCATGTAATCCAGCAATCCTTCTTTTGGGTATATATATATATATATATAAAGGAAATAAAAACACGACATTGACAAGGGATCTGCACCCCTAAGATCACCACAGTATTATATCATAATACGTAATAATAGCCAAGATATAAAAATAACATGAGTGTCCACCAATGGATTACTGGATAAAGAAGATTTGTATACATACACAATGGAATATTATTCAGCCTTGAGAAAGGAAATTCTGCCATTTGTACCAATATGGATGGAACTTGAGGGCATAAGTCAGAGAAAGAAAGAAAAATACTATATGACACCACTTATATATGAAATCTAAAAGAAATTGGAACTCAGAGAAAGAGAGAATAGTGTTGTGGTTACCAGGGACTCAGGGATGAGGAGAGTGGAGAAATGTTGGTTGAGTTTTAGACTTCTATTAATAGTTATAAGATTAACAAGTTTAAGGGACCTAATATACAGGCTAGTGATTATAACTAATAATACCATTATATATTTGAAAGTTGTTCACATTAAGTAGGTCATAACTATTCTTGCAAGAAAAATGAAATAATTATAAGATAGGGTGGAGGTGTTAGTTAACACCTAGCAGCAATCATTTTGTAAATGTATAAATGTATCAAAACAACATGTTATACACCTTAAACTTACAATGTTATATGTCAATTATATCTCAATAAAGCTGGACTTCTTTTAATATATAATAGGACAATTACAGTAAAGATTGGTGATATATGCTACCAAATTAGAAAAAGCAAGTGATAATTATGACAGAATAATGAAGGGGTATTTTAAGTATGAAAATTGGTTCAGAGCTTTGTAGCCATGGTTAACAGGGAGTACAATATATAATTACTCTTGTTTAAAAAAAACCCTAACAACAACAAAAAGAAGAATATAATATTGTCTATGGGGCAAACACTAAAATCCTGAAATTATTTCTTTTAGGTCCTTGTTAAACATTTCTTGCATCTTCTCAATCCTTGTCTCCAGGCTATTTATCTGTAACTCCATTTTGTTTTCAAGATTTTGGGTCATTTTTATTATCATTATTCTAAATTCTTTTTCAAGTAGATTCCCTATCTCCTCCTCTTTTGTTTGGCTTGGTGGGCATTTCTCATGTGGATGGGGAACACATGTAAATCCATGGCTGATTCATGTCAATGTATGGCAAGAACCACTACAATATTGTAAAGTAACTAGCCTCCAATGAATAAAAATAAATGGAAAAAAAAAATCCTGGAATTAAGTTCCAAGCAAAATTTGCAACTAGAAATCTTTACTGAGTATTATAAGGGATATTAAACTCAAGTCCAATTCTGTAGGTGTAGAAAAGTCTTCATATGTCTATTTCTTGAGATAAAATTTAGTAGAAATTGAAACTTAACTTTAAATAGTAACCCAGTGAAGACATTCATATATAGGACTATAATAAATTATCGATGAGATGAATTAATGAAAGGATATTATTATCTAAAATATCAAACTATGTTTTTCAAATAATATTTTTAACAGTGGTATTTTGACAGTAGCCAGGTAAAAGTCAATTAAAAAACTGAACTTCATAAAGAATGAATATTTTCTATAGCAATAATCAGAAAGATATTGATAAGTTTTATATATGAAAAAAATTAAGTCAGCAATTTGTTCTAAAGCTGAAAAGACTGATTTGCATTCTAACCTTGAAGGCAGGCCAACCCCTCCACTGCAGGTGGGCAAGAAAGTAAAGCCAATTTTTTCCTAAACAGCCCTTTCAATTCGTTCAAATGGCTAGGCACAATAACAGCTTCAAGGCTACGCTCCATAAAGTTTGAGTAGATGATTTTGCTTTAACAAATTTTAAAGGCAGGTGTTACCAACCAGTTGTCTGTACTAAAAGATAATCTTGATATGACTTCTGCAGAATGTTAGGTTTTGAGTAACACTGCAACTTGATGAACCAGTCAGAATGAATAGCTTGCTAAAGCTAACTCTAAAGCAGTTGAATTTAATGGTTCTTTCAATAAAATGACATTTTAATGCAAATTGGAAAATGCATTCCAGAGTATTCTTTTGAAACACAGAGTCTGAGTATTGATTCAATGAATGAAGATAGAGCTCGGAGGAAAGTGAATCAGTTTGATCAGATTCAGTATAGAGTCATGCCACTATAAGAAGAATGCTACCTTAAATTTCCTTGGGAATATGGGCAGGGTAAAATAAATACTTTAATGATATAATTATCAATAATAACACTATATATTATGTCTAACTGTAAGCAGTTATAAATTTAAATTATCAATAGAATGCTATTCATAACAGTATAAAATATTAAATACATAAGCAATAAATCTGATAAAATGCATCACTCCTGTATTAAAATGTACAAAACTCTGAGAAATTTTTTAAAAAATGTAAATAAATGGAGATAAAGAAGAATCCACAATTACAATTCTCCCCAATTTTATTTATAGATTTAATTTCAGTTCAGTTCAGTTGCTCAGTCATGTCTGACTCTTTGCAACCCCATGGACTTCAGCACACCAGGCTTCAGTGTCCAACCAACTCCCAGAGCTTGCTCAAACTCAAGTCCATTGAGTCGGTGATGCCATCCAACCATCTTGTCCTCTGTTGTCCCATTCTCTTGCCTTAAATCTTTCCTGGCATCAGGGTCTTTTCCAGTGAATCAGGTCTTCACATCAGGTGGCCAAAGTATTGGAGCTTCAATTTCAAAATCATTCCTTCCAATGAATAGTCAGGACTGATTTCCTTTAGGATTGACTGGTTTGATCTCCTTGCTATCCAAAGGACTCTCAAGAGTCTTTCTTCTTCAATACCACAGTTCAAAAGCATCCGTTCTTCAGTCCTCAGCTTTTTTTATGGTTCAGCTCTCACATCCATACATGACTACTGGAAAATGATAGCTTTGGCTAGATAGACATTTGTCAGCCAAGCAATGTCTCTGCTTTTAAATATGCTGTTTATGTTTTTCATAGCTTTTATTCTAAGGAACAAGTGTCTTTTAATTTCATGGCTACAGTCATGAAATGATTTGGAGCCCAAGAAAATAAAGTCTGTCATTGTTTCCATTTCTCCCCATATATTTGCCATGAAGTGACGGGACTGAATGTTATGATCTTAGTTTTTGAATGTTGAGTTTTAAGCCAGCTTTTTCACTCTCCTCTTTCACTTTCAGTAAATCCATGGCAGATTCATGTCAATGTATGACAAAAACCACTACAATATTGTAAAGTAATTAGCCTCCAACTAATAAAAATAAATGAAAAATAAAAAATAAAAAAATATTAAAAAGAGGCTCTTTAGTTCCTCTTTGCTTTCTGCTGTAAGAGTGATGTCATCTGCATATCTGTGGTTATTTATATTTCTCCTGGCAATCTTGATTCCAGCTTGTGCTTCATCCAGCCTGACATGTTGCATGATGTACTCTGCATATAAGTTAAATGAGCAGGGTGACAATATATAGCGTTGATATAAACCTTTCCCAATTTGGAACAAGTCCATTGTTCCATGTCTGGTTTTTACTGTTGAAATATCTCAGTAATCCAAGTCTACGTCCCAATCACTAATGCTGAAGAAGCTGAAGTTGAACAGTTCTAGGAAGACCTACAAGACCTTCTAGAACTAGCCAAAAAAAGATGTCCTTTTTGTCATAGGGAACTGGAATGCAAATTCAGAAGTCAAGAGATAACAGGCAAGTTTGGCTCTGGAGTACAAAATGAAGCAGGGCAAACGCTAACAGAGTTGGCCAAGAGAATGCACTGGTCAGGTCATAGCAATCACCCTCTTTCAGCAACACAAGAGGCGACTGTATGCATGGCCATCACCAGATGGTCAGATTGGTTATATTCATTGTAGCCAAAGATTGAGAAGCTCTATATAATCAGCAAAAACAAGAAGGGGAACTGACTGTGGCTTGGATCATGAACTCCTTATTGCAAAATTCAGACTGAAATTGAAGAAAGTAGGGAAATCCACTAGACCATTCAGGTATGACCTAAATCAGAATCTTTTCAATTATACACTGGATTCAAGGGATTAGATCTTATAGACAGAGTACCTGAAGATATATGGATAGAGGTTCGTGACATTGTACAGGAGGTGTTGATCAAAACCATCCCCAAGAAAAGAAATGCAAAAATGCAAAATAGTTGTCTGAAGAGGACTTATAAATAGCTGAGAAAAGAAGAGAAGCTAAAGGCAAAGAAGAAAAGGAAACAGACTCATCTGAATGCAGAATTCTAAAGAATAGCAAGGAGAGATAAGAAAGCTTTCCTCAGTGTTCAATGCAAAGAAACAGAGGCAAACAATATAACGGGAAAGACCAGAGATCTCTTCAAGAAAATTAGAGACACCAAGGTAACATTTCATGCAAAGATTTAATTTAATCCCTCTCAAAATCTCAGAAGACCTTTTTTTGGAGAAATTTACAAACTGATTATAAATTCATATGAAAATGCAAAAGACCTAAAATAGCAGTCTTGAAAAAAATAACAAAGTTGAAAGGCAACCTATTTTATGCAATACTTATTATAAAGAGACAGTTATTCAAGTTATTGTGGTATTGGCATGAAGATAGACCAACATATCAATTGAATAAAGAGTTCAGAAATAGATCCACAACTGTATGGTCAAATGATTTTCAACAAAGATGCAAAGCCATCTCATTAAAGAAAATGTAGTCTTTGCAATGTTGTTGACATATTGGAAAATCTGGATATTCATATACAAAAAGAAAAAAAAATTGAAACTGGATTTTGCAGCATCACATAATTAATTTGTAATAGAGCATAAATTTATATGTAGAACTTAAAACTATAAGAATTCTAATATAAAACAAAGTTTAGGTCAGGAAAATCTCCAAAAGCATGGTCCAAAAAAGGAAAAAATAATGATAGTTGAAATTCGACAATATTAAGAACATCTTCTCTTTTAAAGACACTATTAAAAGGTTGAAAAGACAAACCACAAACTGAGAGAGACTATTTACAAATCACATATATTTTGAAGGACTTGTATCCGTAGTCTACAAAGAAATCGAAAAATTCATTAACAAGAAAATAATTTAAAGAAAACATGGCAAAAGATTTGCACATATATATACCCAAAGAAGATATGTGTATGACAAATAAACACCTGAAGTGATGCCCAGCATCACTGATCATCAGAGAAATCCAAATAAAAATGTCAGGGAGATACTACTACAACCTGTGAGAAATTGCTAAAATTAAGAAGACTGACCATACCAAGGACTGCTGAGGATGGAGGAACTGGAACTCATATACTGCTGACGGGAGTATAAAATAATACAACTATTTTAGAAAACAGTTTAATGGTTACTTGAGAAGTTAAACAAACACCTACCATATGACCCAGCCATTACACTGTTTCAGATATTCAAGGAGTCAAAATTTGTGCCTCACATACACTGTTTCTCAGGAACTTATCAAAGGATACTCTTTAGTATACTGAGAACATAACCCAAAATGTAGGAAAAAATGGTCCAGGAAGTAGGGGTCACATAGAGGAGAAAGGTACAGTTAGCAGTAAAAGGAAGTCTCAGGAAAGTAGCAGGTATACAACAAGCAACCAGTCAAGCCTAGAGTAGAAAGGTGGTGTCTAGAGGAAAAAATTGCAACTGACAGATTATGTGAGAGGTTTAACAGGGTGGGTAATTTTATCAAGGGACAGCTAAAGGAAACTAAGACATAAGAAGTAAAGGGAGAAAACAAAATAAATTTTGAAAATGGGGCATTGATGCAAGAAAAATGAAAAAGTGACCAATGAATGAAATATAATCATAATATACTAATTGCCTCAGAAGTGAATAATATTTTGTAATTATATTAATGAAAACACTAAAATTAATTTAACCAAAAATTATGATAAACTTTTATAGGAAAGATTGAGTAATGGGTAAAATGTGTAAGGGGGCTAAATAATTGACTATATAATTATCTGTTCAAACTGACTCAGGCCAATAGAGTTTTGCATTTTTAATTGACACAGAAGCTTCCAAAGAAGACTAGAGTGGGTAAAAAGTTTAGCTACTATTCAACATCTTCAAACCAGCCTTTAATAAAAAAGTCAGTCTCAGAACAAATAATATTATACACATTTTCACCTATTACATAAACATTCATCAGCAAGCAGGTACCTAAACAGTTATACAATTTAGAAAGTCTCTGTTCTCATCCTTTTTAGTGTTCTGACCATATTCATCATGAAGACTGTATCCAAGGCAAATAAGAAAATGTTTCAAGACAAGATACACTTAATCATAAGATCAGCAACTGACAACCAGAATCTTCTCAAATTAGTTCATTCAGAGAACCCTCTAGAAATTAGGATCAACCCTAAAGCTATAAACTCCAGGTTTCTTTAGATTATTTCCATGTATGGGTAAGGACGCCCCTGCAATATTTAAGCCAGTCCATGTATCTTGAATACTGCTAATTTTGTGATGAGCTCTCTTTCAAATTTCCATTTACAAGCCACTAATTTGCTTATGGAAAATCTTTTTTTTTTTAAACATTCATTATGCTAATTATCAAAACCTGTGGGATAGGGGAAAAAAAAACAAGACAGAAGCATTTGTAGTGATGGCCTCTGGAGGGTAGGTTTCCTGATTAGAATTCTAGCTGTGTCTAAGGTATGATTAGAATTAGTGACCACACACAGGGTATAATTAAGCCAAAATAACACGCACACACACACGTTTCTTTCTATGCTGAAGTATTTTAAAGTACTATGGATAGCATACTGAAAACAAATAGCTGTCTAAAGTAAATAAAAGAACTAGAGATATAAGCATATTATTTAGAAAGCTGAATGTAAATACCACAAAACAGCCAAAAGAGTAGCCCTCCCTGGAGGTTGAGGGGTGGGGTGATGTGTGGAGTAGGGCAAGGAACAACAGCTAATTTTCATTTTAAGTCTTCTAGTAGCATTTGAATAATTTGTAAGCAATACACATGTATTTCTTTGCTAAATGTAAAGTTAATTTGAAAAAGATAAAAGGTAAAAAAAACACCTAATAATAGGAATCCTCTCTTGGGGAACTGAGAGGAATTCCTTCTTCCCTAAGTGGGAGAAAGGGATCAAAGCTTCTAGTTTCTCTTGTTTCAGAAAAACATTTCAGTTGTTGCTGGGATCTGCTGATGTATGTAGGCACTTTTGCTATTCCCTTTTGAATAAAAAATAAAAGATGTTAAGAAGATAATAAAATTAAAATTGCATGCTAAATGGAAAATAAATGAAGTACGGAAAGGAAGATGCTTTGATTCCAATCAACAAAATTCCGCAAAGGATTCAAGACCTTGGTGTAAATTACAATGAATAAAAGTAGTTAGAAAATTCACCATGCTATACATGATGAGGTTAAATGAGGATATTTACAAGGAGAACTAAAGGGACAGGATCCAACTGAGTCCAGAGCAACCACCAGCTACAGAACACCCATTCTGTGTCAGGCATTGTGCCAGCTCCCACAAGAGAAATCAGTGATGATAAAGACACATCCCCTGTTGTCAAGGTGTTCATATCCAGTGGAGGAAAAACAGTCAGTCAGTCTGTTGATGGATATTATTCAAGATACAGAATATATATGCATGTGTTAGTTGTTCAGTCATGTCCAACTCTTTGGGACCCCAAGGACTGTAGCCCACCAGGCTCCTCGGTCCATGGAATTCTCCAGGGAAGAGTACTGTAGTGGGTTGCCATTCCCTTCTCCAGGGGATCTTGCCAACCCAGGGATCGAACCTGGGTCTCCTACATTGCAGGCAGATTCTTTACCATCTGTGCCACCATGGCTACTGGTACCTGTGCTTTCTTTAGGAAGTTTCCTCTGCCAGGAATGACCAAACTTATTTTTGGGAGAATTAACACCCACTTACTAAAATTCTTCAAAAATTCTAACTCAAATTTTGCTCATGCTGTGAAGCTCTCTTTGACTTCCCTCACTGATTTAGGCCCCTCTGTGCTCCTCTCCCTCAGCCCATATTTCCATCATTATATTTACCTAACTAAGCTGTAATTATTGCTTTGCTAGACTATGTTTCCTACACTAAATATTCTTTGAGAATAAGGATTGCTATTATTTATCACTGCTAAACAAGAACATAATGCTAGGCATACAGATGCTCAGTGAATGTTTGCTGAATCATTAGTGGGAAATTTATCCCGGGGGATGCTGGTGAAGACATCTTAGATGGGTGGATACCCAAACTAAAATTTGCAGCATAAATGGGAAGGCATTTTCAGGCAAGTAAGGCATGTATAAAACACATTTTAGAGAAAGGGAGAATGAGTTCAAAGACAGAGTGATTGAAACACCATGGGGTATTCAGAAGATTGCCGTAATTCAGAATGGCTGAGAGGGAAAGCTATTGGAAATAAAATTGAAAAGATAGTCAGGAGTCAGATCACAAAAGACCTTATGCTACATTTATATGGACTTTATCCTGTAAGGTCACTGAGGAATATTTAGGGTTAAACAGAGAAGTAATAAAAAGTGTGACTTTTTCCCACAAATAAAACAATTTACCCTTTTTAAAAAATTAAATACAGTACACATTCACTGCAAAAATTTAAAACACGGAAAAAATGTAAAGAAAAAAGATACAAGAAAGTATAAAGAAAACATTTTAAAATTTGTATCACCTTGATGTACCATCATTAACATTTTGTTGACCATATTTCCATGCATCTCTTTACATGTGCCATATTGACAGGTGTGTAACATACACACATACATTTTACATAAACTGAATCATATAAGATACTCCATGTTTATTATGTAAACATTTTCTACTCTCTTTTTCTATTATTTAACTTATTTACTTCTTTCCCCTTCTCTAGCATTTCTTCTCAGCATCCTACTAATGTTAACATATTGACACATACTGATAATCATATACACAATAAGACTTTTGCCATTATTTGAGAAAAATGAACTCATATCATATATTATGTTCTTCATATAGATTTTCCTACTCAATGATATATTCTAAAAATCCCTCAACTGGTATAGATCTTACTAGTCTTTTTAATGGCTGAATACTATCCTTGTAGAATGAATGTACTACAATTTATTCAACCATTTCCCTATTGATGGGCATTCACTGTGTCTTTAGTTTTTGATACTGTCAACTACATGGCAGTAAACTTCCTTATAAGTATCTCCTTACCTTGTTGACTGGTGTTATTTCATATACCGGGACTTCCGAGTCTGGTTAGCCCAGTGGTAGTGAATCCACGTGGGTTTGATCCCTGGGTCAGGAAGATCCCTGTGGAAGGAAATGGCAACCCGCTCCAGTATTCTTGCCTGGAGAATCCCATGGACAGAGGGTCCTGGTGGGCTACAGTCCAGGGGGTTGCAGAGTTGGACATGACTAAGCAACTGAGCACAATGCATTTCAGAGATGAAATCTTCAAAAGAGAGACTGATGAGTTGAAGTGTAGTTTATTTTTAATTTTAATGGATATTGCCAGATTTCTTTCTAGAAATGTCTGTCATAATTCATTTTATATCAGAAATGCATGAAAGTACCTTTTCCCCATATACTTGCGGCCTATAAGTAGCATCATTCTTTTCCAGTTTTTGCCAGTCTATTAAGTGCGAATAGTATCCTATCATTACTTGGGTTTGCTTTTTTCTGACTTCTCCTAGGATAAGGAATCATTTTACCAGGCACCGGGCATTTGAATTGCTTTACTGTCATTTGCCTATTAATATTCTTTGTCTTTTATTCTCTACAATTGTTTTTAATCAATCAGTAAGAGCCATTTCTAAAGCATAGATAGTAAAAATCCTTTGTGGACAAGCATTTTAGAATAATAATTATGATGACTGGAAGACAGACTGAGTGTGGGCATCAATGGAGGCAGGAAAATGGCTAAGAAGACTATTGTAACTAAGTCCAAATTAGGGTGATGAGTACCCAGACCAAGAAACTGGCAGTACTCATGGAGAGCAGGAGGAAGAGATACAGAGATTTCCATTAGGTATCTCTTAATCAGAGATGATCCACGACAGAGCCCTCACACCAGCTTCAGTCTCAATTTCCAAGGAAGCTGCATAACACGCACTGTGATAGAAAAGCTGTGACTCCAGTAAAAGAACCAGAAAACCCCTACTCCCATTCAGTTTGAAGTCTTCTTTCAAGAACCAAAGACCTTGAACTCCTTGCTAAGTTCCTTGATAATAATTAAATACATTTGTGACTCTGTGCCACTGAAAGATGCCAAGTTATCCTTTTAATATCAGATTTAAAACCTATTAATTTTTCAGTGGCTTTTTGATAAATATGCTTTTATTTTGATTTTTTTAAAGGTCGATCACTCATATGTCTTGTGTGGTAATCCTCTGATAAGCAGAAAATTTAATTTCATAGTTATAATGTTCCATTTGAGGATTATGTCACAAATAAGCTTCCTGGTAGGACTAACAACCAGTCTGGATTTCTAGTGAAATCCTAGGATTGATCCAGCTAGTAGATTCTCTAGCTATTGTAATTGTCATTGCCAGCATTATTTGATAGTGGAAAGAAGTAACTTGAAGTCCCCTCATACTTCTACATACTGTTCAATGAATGAGTCACTCAGAAATAAAAATCTCCAAATGGCATTAATATAACAAAGATGTTCAGAAGAAACATTTAACCTTTTGGGTTGGGACATGTATGGCTATGCATGCTGCTGCTGCTGCTAAGTCGCTTCAGTCGTGTCCGACTCTGTGTGACCCCATAGACGGCAGCCCACCAGGCTCCGCCATCCCTGGGATTCTCCAGGCAAGAACACTGGAGTGGGTTGCCATTAGTGAGTCCTTAAAAACTAAAAATAGAACTACCATATGATCCAGTAAGCCCACCTCTGGGCACATATTCAGAGAAAATCATAATTAGAAAAGATAATGTTCCCCTAATGTTCATTGCAGCACTATTTACAATAGCCATAGAAACAACATAAATATCTGTCAATAGATGAATGGATAAAGAAGATGTAGTACAATCTTCTCTATACATATACATATAATATGCAATATACCACATTGTATATTGTGATACAATATACAATGGAATACTACTCAGCCATAAAAAGAATGAAATAATGCCATTTGCAGTAACATAGATGGACCTAGAGATTATCATACTAAGTGAAGTCAAAGAAGACTATCATATGATATCACTCATATGTGGACTCTAATTTTAAAAATGATACAAATGAATTTACAAGACAGACACAGACTTAAGGATATTGAAAACAAACTTATGGTTAACAGAGGGGAAATGTTGAGTGGGATAAATCAGGAGTTTGAGATTAATATATACACACTGTTATATATAAGAAAGGTAACTAACAACCTACTGTGTAGCACAGGGAACTCTACTCAATATTCTATAATAACCAATATCAGAAAAGAATATGAAAAAGAATGAACATATGTATAGTTGAATCACTTTGCTGTAACACCTGAAACTAACACAATATTGTAAATCAACCATCCTCCAATAAAATTTAAAAAACAGAAAACAAACTTTGGGGCACTTTAAAAAAAAAGGTGCTGTGAAAATTCAAAGAATGATTTATTCACATGCTTTGAAAGAGAAGAAATAGCATGATAAAAGCCTGGAGAATTCCAAGAAAACAGCCAATCACTTATGTACCAATTCTAGATAAAAAGAATTTTATGTAGATTCTTAAAAGTAAACTTTACTTTTATAAATCCAGTCATCATGTATCCCATTATTTTTATCTTATTTATTCTAAAAAGAGTTTACAATATTATTCAAGAAATGAGCATATTTTTATGTAACTTTATTATACTACTTAAGTTTATTTCTTTCCTAAAGTGCTATGATAGCCATTTAATCTTTTAATCTTCATAATTGCACCATTTGGAAGGTATATGTTGCTTTAATTTTTTTTTTTTCATTTGAGGAAGCATCACAAAATGGGTTCATTGCTTAAAATCACCTGGCTAGTAAGGGGCAGGGCTAGGAGTTGATTTAGGCTGTCAGCACTTGTTCACTACACTAGAACATCTGACAGCAGCTATGCTCTTGGTACTGGGGAGTCTTCTTTCTTCAATTACCACTTTTCACTGGGCGTGCACTGAGGCATTACCATAGCCACCACAGATATCGTAGTAATGTTCCCTGAACTTTTCAATGATCTGTGACTTCAAATAAAACTCTCACCCCCTTCAAAAATTCAAGGAAATAGGAAAGTGCTATGCAATGGTATTTCAGTGATATTCAAAGATGTTTCTAATGCCTGGTAGAAATTCAAATAAACATTTGTTCCTCTTACTATGGCTCTTTCTCCAAGCGTACCTATAGAAAATATGGTTATTAACATTCATAATCATGACTTGTGATTCATCAGCATGATGTGTTCTACACAGGCTTCCTGTGAGACAAATAACACAAACATCATGTGTGGCATGCAGGGGCCAGTGTTGTTTTTAAAGTTCAATACTTGAAAGTGGTAAAGAAATGCCAAAAAGCCATTCCTTTTGACCTTCAGGTCATTATTTACAAGAGAAGAGAAGAGAAGAATTTTGGTTTATGTAGATGGAAAAGTTCTCTCTCTATAACAGTGCCAGCTCAGAGCCAAAAAACCACTCGCTCCTTGAAGTTGATCTTCATTTTATGCTGGGTAGCATAGAGAAGAATAGCAAAAAGCCAGTCAAGCTTCATTGAGCACATTTATTGTTCAGTGACAAAACTGAAATCCCTTTGTTCTAACAGATGACTTTCCATTGAACTCTGAAAAGAGTAAGCAATTACTTGGTTCATGCTATTTAGCAAAGTGAATGCTTGCTTAGTTTATTTTAAACTTCCAGATTTGGTCTGTCACACTGGAAATGATAATACTCCTAAGCAATTATGGCATTTGTCATTTGTTGCTCTATTGTATATTTCCCTAAGCTCCAAATGAAAAATAAATCTCTTTTGAGTGCTCCATGTATAAATCATTTGGTAACAGCTCAACAGTGATGAGGCCTCCCTAATAAAAGTGATTTTTGAACTTATTTTCCCAAGTTTTAGCCTAAAACTTGTCACAAAATAAAATCCAGTGGCCCAGGAGAGAGTTGAATGTGTTTCAGATACATGGATAACTTCTGGTAGTCTTCCAATTAGTTGCTTGATTCTGTTCTTTCCAGGAAACCAGAAGATTTGCCTGTGTTATTTGGGGAATTTATTGTATCTTCTTATTTTATCAGTCTTGTGGGGAAATTAGTCATTTTTGAGGAAAGTTTATTTTCCATCTAAAATTATGGTTTAAAACACTTTTTCCTGATACCAGTTATTTAAATTAAAGATCTCTTTACTCACTAAATGTATAATAACTACTTCTCCTTTGAATATATGGGAGATAAAGAGGAATTCATAAAGTTCATTCACTTTTTCCCTGAAATAGAATTTGTAATCTAGTCTGATAATGATTGATATAGAAAACCAGGGCAAAAGAAATCACTCCTTATCCCAAAACAAAAACACACAGAGAAAGCTTTACTATTAGAGAGAAAAAGGAAAAATGTTAGAAATTCATTTCCTTCAAAGATAAGCTACTTTAAATATACACACAGGCAACTGAGAAAGGAGATGTGTCATACAGAATTATCAGCTATAAAATAGTTAAAAGCTGAGATTTTCTACCAAGAATTATGGCTTTAATTCTAGAATAGTAAACCTATAGTTCCTGTTCCTGTACATTTTAAAAATACTCTGACAATGTATTATGTGCTACCTTATGCCTTGATGAATTCTATCTGTGCCCTGCCTGCCACTTTTCCCTGATTTATGCTACTCATTGAAAGTTTGGGCCCTTGGTTTAAAAAAATTTGATTAAAAAAGCAGGAAAAAATAATTTACACACATTTATGGGCTTCTCTGGTGGTGCAGACAGCAGAGTCTGCCTGCAATGCAGGAGACCCAGGTTCAATTCCTGGATCAGGAAGATTCCCTGAAGAAGGAAATGGCTACCCACTTCAGTATTCTTGCCTGGAGAATTCCATGGACAGAAGAACATGGTAGGCTACAGTCCATGGGGTTGCAGAGATGAACAGGACTGAGCTACTAACACTTTCACTTTTCACTTCATTTGAGTTAGCACGTTCATACATTCGTTTTTATTTCTTTTCCATTAGAAACCCCAAGTCTTCATTAACCACAACAAGCAAATAAATTGCTTTTATACCTCAAGTCTGTTTTGCTCTGTACACTGAAAAAAATCCAAGATCTGAAGTTTCCATTTTCAAGCTTGAGTCACAGTTGTGTCTATCACTTGCTACCTATTAAATATAGGGCTGAATGCGCTTCTGCTTATTCAAGATTGTGTATTTTCCTAATATAATGGGTACTAATTATTTTGTAGAACTAATACTTCCTCATTTCTCCTAGATTAAATTTTCTTTTGTTGGTCATAATAATTCCTTTCTTTTTAACCGATTATTTTCTGATTTCTTAGGCATCATTTAGATGATCTAGAATATAAGAAATGCTGTTAATAAATGACTGGGTTCATGTGTTAGTGATACTACTAATACTCTCTCCTAAAACCTTAGCTCAAAGGAGGGCAGCTATCCTGAGTAGAGTCCTGAAAGTACATCAGGGTTCTCCAGGTTTTACTGTCCCTCCTGAAATCATTTATCTTTTCCATTCAAAGCTGAGAACCCTGTTTTGATATCTTATGCAGTGATAACATTTGTAATGAGTTTCTAAGAACTTACATCCACATGACTAAAGATATAATTCCACATATCACATATATAAAGAAGGGGTTCATATATACTATCTCATATTCAATAATATTGACTCAAAATTAATGAAAGTGATCTTAACATCTGATTTCTTCATGTTACATTATTATAGTATTAAACAATCATACTATATAATTAAATATAAATTATATTATTAAATTGGCTTCCCAGGTGGCTCAGATGGTAAAAAATCTGCCTGCAATATAGGAGACCTGGCTTTGATCCCTGGTTCAGGAAGATCACCTGGAGAAGGGAATGGCAACCCACTCCAATATTCTTGCCTGGAGAATTCCGTGGACCAAGGAGCCTGGTGGACTACAGTCCATGGGATTACAAAGAGTCAGACACGATTGAGTGACTAACACTCAATATTAAGTACTCATTATTAAGTAGTAAATAATTACTACACAGTAAATGAGATAAAGGACACAGTTAATAATTTTTAAAAGTATTAGTTTTCTAAAAATAAAAAACTATATTTATATTTATTTAAATATATATGATATAAATTTTATAAAATATATTTAAAGAGTATACTTATTTATATATTTATTAAGAAAGTGAAAGTGTTATTTGCTCGTCCTGTCTGATTCTTTGAAACCCCATAGACTGTAGCCCACCAGGTTCCTTGGCCCATGGAATTCTCCAGGCAAGAATACTGGAGTAGGTTACCATTCCCTTCTCCAGGAGATCTTCCCCACCCAGAGATTAAATCCAGGTCTCCTGCATTGCAGGCAGATTCTTTACTGTCTGAGCCACCTGGGAAGTCAAGTGAAAATTCACAGCATTCAACCTTACCAAAAAGAATTTCACTCTGTTACCACTCTGAGAACAAACAGCTTTAAGTACTGGATGTTTAGAACACGGTCCTTCCTTAATTTCACCCTCACACAAAAGGCTAGTAGAATTCAAATAACCAGGCAACCATCATTTCCAGCAAGGGCTATCTAGCTGTCTCTAAACTAGGTCTGCCTTGTGATTAACTCTAGGTTAATCTTCCAGGGTAAGCAACTGAATAAATAATTTAGAAAGAAGATCATCTGATCCCTATATGCCATAATGGGCTGCAAAACTAGAGACAAGAAAAATAGAATGGCAGAGAAATAGTCGAGAGCTAATGTTAGCAGCTCTTAACTGGGGGTAAGAGTGTCAGGGTACAATTTCAATGTTACAGCTTGGGAGGTACAACCAGGATCTAGTGGGTAAGGGCCAGGAGTCCTGCTAAACATCCCCAAGGTCACAGGAAAGGACTGATTTATAATCAGCTCCAGATTTTAAAACTGATTTTTTGTTTTGTTTTGTTTAAATTCTAAGGGCAACATAAAGTTAATCTAGTTTATATGGAAAATCAAGGGACCGCCAATGGGACTCTGACCTTCCATTTCTTCTTCTATTGTAAACAGTCTGGTGAGCAGGAACTGATCTTTAACTGTATGAACATACTTCTGGTGAACCCTCAAAAAGGTCATAAACAAATGACAAATACACTTGTCCATAATCCCCTAATAACACAATTAATGTCAAGAAAAACAATAAAACATACGGTTTATAAAATAAAATGGATGGCTGGGTTTAAATATTACATTGACTATGCAATGCATTAAGATGTGTTTATATACATTGTTCTTTAGGGCTGGATTGTTTTTCTAATGTTTAACAAGAATTTCTGCAAAGAGATTCTAATTCCTGACATGTCTGCAAAATAATATCCTCAAATATGAGAAAGACTTGGAGAATTTGAATAATTGCCATGAAAACAACAGATTTTTACATTCCCCCTTTCAAATATTTTATTTGAGAGAAAAAAAATTTTGAAGGCCACTGTTTCAATGAGTCAGTTCTCTTTTATTTCATACTCAATATGTGTCATATGCTTTTGGAAAAGAATATTCATCGATGACACAATGAATGTTATAAACCAGATAGAAAGCTAAGCATGTAGCTAGGCAAAGTGAATGAAATTTTGTAGATGCTAGATCTTATCTGTCCATAGATACTTTACAGAACTCTCTCTTAAATAACTCTTTTACAGCACATGGTTGAGTTCCTTGCACGTGGAGAGTGCTACAGCACCCAAGCGAGAGGAGACTGACTGTGGAAAGTGAAGCCAAAGGTAAGAAAAGAGGAGATAACCTCTCATTCCTTTCATATGAAGGATGAATAGTACACCTATATCTTTTGTGTAAATTAGAAAAGCCAAAGAGTAGCTTGAAGCATCACTGGAGTTTCAATAGGGTAAATTCAATTCAAGAAGAAATCAAGGAGGAGAGTTTTAATTTCTTTCCTTGTATCTGTCTGGAGTTTAAGAGAGCAATAAGCAAAATCTTTATTAACTGTTTTAATGAAACACGAAAACTTCTGACATTTTGAATTCATATTTCTGTGGTGCTGCAGGTTTTATGGTATAAATATTTATAACCTAGTTCAGTAATCAAAAGAGATGAAAAATTCATTGTTTAAAGAGAATTCAGGAGTCAGAGTTATGCTGGAAATATACTTCTACACATTTATTCATACAACTAACATTTGTTAAGATCATTATGTGCTGTGCAAGTGATACAAAGAGTATCAAGTGAGATGTCTACCTTAATGAATATTCCTAGGGATTAAGGTGATGATACTAAGGCGGTCCTTTGTCTCTCCTCAGAGAAATGAATCGGCACATGCGTTCACGTTTTAATATAAGAGAATCAGGTTAAGGAGTGAATCCTTTCTTATGTTAAAAAAGACCCTGGGTTGGTTTTGAAGGTACTGTCAGGGGAGTAATCTCCTCGGTTCTGTCTCCTCTCAACAAAAATTTGAAGTGACGGACATTAAAGCCCTCGGCACAACACAGCTCTCGGACAGTGTTATAGCTCCCTCAGTTTTATTTAGAAGATAAAGGAAAATAACATCCTAGAGGTGTGGGGGCATGCCGACCCAAAAGACTCAAAGTGGGGGGTGGAGGTGGAGGGAGAGAGGGAGGGAGAGAGGGAGGGGGAGAGAGGGAGGGGGAGAGAGAGAGAGAGTCCCCCGGCCCTTTGGCGCCTCTTTTTCTTTGTTTTTTCTTCCCTCTGAGCCTGCCCTATGTAAGTTGGGCTAGCCAGGAGTGCTGTTTGTTCTACCTAAGGTCCTCATTCCGGTCCTTGGGCCTTAGTTCTATTTCGCGGGCTTTTGCCTTCCTTGTCTTTTACCATCGCTACTGTGGACTCCTGGTTCCTATTCTAACTACCCAGCAGTGGTATCTCTCAGTTTCAACCCGCGGTTCTTGTTTCCTCCTTCTGTGTTTGTAGTTTTGGAAAACGGAGACTGGGACTCCGGAAACCGCTCTTCCGTTCGCGTGAGGGACACTAGAGGGAGCCCGGGAGGGCGGAAGCGAGAGCGGGATGCCCCGGGCAGCCCTCCGCTGGCTCGCTCTTTTCTTCTTCCTGGTTCCCTGAGTGTAACTCCGGTCAAACTTCACCCTGGCAGCAGCAATTCCAGTTTCTGTTTTCTACCTTTAAAAAGCCAGCCCCCTGCTTGCCCTCCTTAGAGTCATCACCATAGCCGGAAGCTCTCAAAGTTCTGAGTTCTGCAGCGTTCTTCTCCCAAACATTTCCCCCCTTATCCTGATAACCACTTTCTTGTTAATGTATTTATTTTAATTGGAGGATAATTACTTTACAATATTGCGATGGTTTCTGCCATACATCAATATGAATCTGCCACAGGTATACAGTGCCCCTCCCTCCTAACCCCCCTCCCACCTCCCTCCCCACCCCATCCCTCCGGGTTGTCACAGAGCCTCAGCTTGGGGTGTCCCGAGTCACCCATTAAACTTTTAAGTTTTATTAATTCCTCCTTCTCCTTGTTCCCAGAGCATTAAGGGAGGATCAGGAGGGCTAGCTGCATCTTCTATAGTTTATGTTCACAACACACTACGTTTTCTTGCCTTTCGGTCTTTAATACTTAGTTCAAAATTATTTCTATGAAAATCTTTGTTAAAATAATGAGGGGTTTTTTGACTGCATTCCAATTGCTACATTAAGTATTTACTCGACGAAAAGCATATTAAGTTGACTTCTATTTAGGCTTCAAAAATATTAGTCATTATCAGGGTCACAATAACCTAATCTGCACTCAGTAATATTCAATTCAGAGCACTAAAATTCTTTTGTTCTGCAAAACTTTGATAGTAATTATTTGTGGCATATTATCTAAGTTCTCATACTTGCCTTAAGTGCATTAATATTTGGAAAACGTTTAGAATAGCGTCTAACACATAGAGAGGAGTATGTGTGTATAGCCACACATATATGTATATATTTACTATATAAATGAAATAAAAGATAAAATATTTTACCACTCTTCTGCAAATAGGCAGGTGCATTCTAAAAATCCACAACTAATCTATATTTACTACACTGAGCATCCGAGCACTCATTCAACAACAAATATTCATTGTTAAAAGTCTGTTTTTATGGACCTTATGGATAGAATGTCTGCAACCACACAGCAAACTTCATTTTGGCTAATTCTTACACCTTCACTGCTGCCCATGGTTCACAGTATGGTATAGGGTTTGACAGCACCACCATCATCTAACTTGCAATGACCTTATGTAAGCATACTCTAAATACTTCCATTCAGATCACATGGTGGGGGTGAGAGCATCTTCCCATTTGCCTGATTTGATCCCTGTAAAATAATCATGTTTCACATTTCTAAAAGGTTTTGAAGTGTATAATCTGCCCTAACTACCATAACCTACTGAATATTTTGATTAGAGCTAAAAAAAAAGTCAACATTACTTCTGGATAATATGTGGGGTTTTAAAAAATTTTAATATCTCTGAGAAGATATTAATATTTTCTTCCTGAAGTTAGATTACTGAATGACTGTTATCCTTCAGTATGAGACTGGTGTTTTTATACTTATACATCTGAAATCCATAGGAGAGCTTTATCCTGTGAAATCAGTGAGAATTTCTGGTACTTTTGTGGGTTCATCTATGAATATTGTATATGTATATAGTAGTAAACATACTCTGGGCAAAAGGGATTCCTTTAATTTTCCATCCAAAAATACAGTTTTCCCATAAATAATATTACTTTTTAAATTCCTGAATAACATACATTAGTTAATCTGCATCCAGAGTGAGTAACGACTTGCCCCAGAGAAAATTTCTGAATCCTATAACAATCATCTCCTCCCCTACATCTACCTCAAGTCAGAATTGGCTAGGTTCTAATAAGCTTTGAGTGTTTGCAGCAGACACCATGGAACTCTGAAATCAAGGGTTCCTAACCTATACCATGCTCTATGTATCACATTCCCCACAGCTGGACAGTTTTTCTAGGATTCTGTTAAATATAAGAGCATAAACATACTGGAAAATAGAATTTGTGAGCCCTGTGTGTGTTCTGTCAGCTTTTAACATTTTTCTCAGTTGTTTAGTTACACGAAAAGAATTTCTTCTAATTTTCAGACAGATTTATATAAATACTTCAAAGCTTTAGGAAATCACCCTGCAGATAAACTGATTCCCATGAAAATTATAGCAAGTTATAGGGCCTCCCTGATAGCTCCATGGTAAAGAATCCACCTTCCAAGCAGGAGAGGCAGGTTCAACCCCTGAGTTGGAAAGATCCCTTGAAGAAGGGAATGGCAACCCATTCTTGTATTCCTGCCTAAAAATCCTCAAAAGACAGGAGCCTGTCAGGCTACAGTCTGTGGGGTTACAGAGTCAGACAAGACTTAGTGACTAAACAACAATAGGGGTACATCCTGCTACTCTACTTTTCAGGTTGATTTATTATTCACCATAGTAAGACGTGTCCTGATTCTCCCAGGAAGCCCAAATGTTCTCCAAGCTACTTTAAAATGCCAAGCATTAGACACTAAAGACCTTCACTAAATGCAAAAGGAAAAGAAATAAAGCCTTTTAATTGATACTAAAGATGAAATGTAATATTTCTTCTTCCACATGAAACTCAAAGGAAGTAAGCTTTTCTTGTGGGTTTGGAAAGAACTATCAAGAGTGAGACAAGATTCTTGATTCATTTGTAGAAAAATATGAATTTTAATTTTTATTATCTGAGCCTAGACTGTGACATTTAGCTAAGGACCACTTTTATTTTAATCACTTATGAAGAATCCACTATGTGTCAGGCACTTAGATGTCATTGTTCCTTCTGATGAAAGCAGCAAAGAAAAGCCAACAGAAAGCAGAGGAGTGAGGAAGGAGAATTCCAAGTTTTATTTGTTACAGACTGAGTATTTTGTTAAAGCAAATGGGAAATTTTGCAACTATATAAGCCAAACTTGTTTATACAACCACTCTGTTAGAATTTAGGAAAACCAAGTAAATTCACCAAATATTTCACTGTGAGTTACAGCATTCTCTTTATTTACTCTTTCCATACTCTGCATGTGTCTGTGAGAAGAAACCATGTGCTCCAATAAAAACAATTTGTGAGTCATTTATAATAGTACCCAAACCCATAGAGGAGAGTGAAAATCTGGCTTAAAACTCAACAGTAAAAGAAATGAAGATCACGGCATCTGGTCCCATCACTGCATGGCAAATAGATGGGGAAACAATGGAAACATGACAGACTTTATTTTCTTGGGCTCCAAAATCATTGCAGATGGTGACTGCAGACATGAAATTAAAAGATGCTTGTTCCTTGGGAGAAAGACTATGATAAACTCAGACAGCATATTAAAAAGCAAAAACATTACTTTGCTGACAAAGGTCTGTCTAGGCCAAACTATAGTTTTCTCTGTGGTCATGTATGGATGTGAGAATTGGACCTTAAAGAAAGCTGAGCACTGAAGGATTGAGGCTATTGAACTGTGGTGTTGGAGAAGACTCATGAGAGTCCCTTGGACTTCGAGGAGATCAAGCCAGTCAATCCTAAGGGAAATTAACTCTGAATATTCATTGGAAGGACTGAGGCTGAAGCTGAAGCTCCAATACTTTGGCCACCTGATGCGAAGAGCTGACTCATTACAAAAGACCCTGATGCTGAGAAAGATTGAAGGCAGGAAAAGAAGGGGATGACAGAGAACCAGATGGTTGGATGGCATCGCCAACTTAATGGACATGAATTTGAGCAAGGTCCAGGAGATGGTGAAGGACAGGGAAGCCTGGTGTGTTGCAGTCCATGGGGTCACAAAAAGAAGGACACAACTGAGTGACTGAAAAACAACAAACCCATAGAAATAAGTTAAAGATATAAAACACCTTTCAGATATTATAAAGACAAAATAGTCTTGTACTTATTTTGTATATATCAGAGAATAAATTACCCAAATAAGCCGTTAGCTTATTTTCTCAAATTCCGTGTCTGAGGAACCCCTAGGTGACAGGGTGACTTTGTAATGAAGTGAGTACACCTTTTCTGAATTCACAGGAACCCTCAGATTTGAACATTTAGCGTTTAGGCTTAAGGTGTGTTTACTTTTGGAAAAAAAAAATGTCACTTATAGAGTTGCTTCCAGGTAAGAAAAACAAGAAGATTAAAAGGTTAAAATAGGGCTTCCCTGGCGGCTCAGCGGTAAAGAATCCACCTGCCAGTGCAGGAGGCAGGGGTTTGACCCCTGATCCAGAAAGATCCCACAGGCTGTGGAGCAGCTAAGCCCATGCACCACAACCGTTGAGCTTGCACACTGCATCTACGAAGCCTGAGAGCCCCAGAGCTTGTGCTCTGCAACGAGAAAAGTCACCTCAATGAGAAACCTACGAGCGGCAGAGAGCAACTAGAGAAAAGCCTGTGCAGCAACGACGGCCCGGCACAGCCAGAAATAAATAAATAAATAAAATTATAAAAAGAAAGGTTGAAATATTTGCTATTATTTTCATGCTGACTCACTTTTTTCTTCTCCATAGTATAACAGGACTTTCAGTAAGAGATGCTTTTCATCACCCAGCAGAAAATCTCCAATTTACAGGTTTCCATTATCTCAGGTGTTGTTGCTGGCTTCTAGATTTTTCTAGGTGGTTCTTCATTAAGTTACTCATTCATGTCTATTCCTCAACCATCTAAATTTGAAAACAAAGTAGCATTTCCCATTTGTATCTTTATTTTAAAGAAAGCGAAAAAGACATTATTTTTGTTTAATTATATGTACAATTTGGAGAGATAACCAAGCAGTTATACCACATTATTGAAAGATGTTGGCTATGTGGCTTGATAGTTAGTATAAGCTTTTATAAGGGATCCAAGAGACCCATTGAACTATTGTGCTGGAGTTCTTTCCCCTCCCAAAGGATTTGAACTATGGAAATATTATCTATGTTAAAATAATCATTGTCATGTGTAATAAAGAATTTGGCTGGCCTTTGGCCCTGGTTCTTAGAAGGTAGGCTCTAAATTCTTAAAATTTCCTGAGTCACTGGGATGTCTTTTTATCCATAGCAGCCTCCTAAAACAGTGCCTGATAGCTTACACTAATGAGGTGACTCATGGTGGGCCCCTTCATAGTTTACATTAATATAGTTAATGCTAGTGATAGATGACTTAGTAAGATGAGGGGCTGACAATGTCAGAAAGACAAAGAGTATAATTAGATTGTTGGGGCTTTGAACATGTGTCATTAACTCTACTTCTGTGGAAGGAAAACGAGCAGCAGATTGAGTTCAACCATGTGGCCAGTGATTCAGTTTTGCCTACAGAATGAAACCCAATAAACTCTGGACATGGAACTCAGGTGAGTTTTCCTGGTTGGCAATAGTGAATATTGTTATTCATCGAGGTGCTGAGAGATCATTGCTTCCTGAGGACACATGGGGAACCCTCTCAGATCTCATCTGATATGTCTGTTTCATTGGCTGGTTTTAATCTATATCTGCAGACAAAAGAATGTTCCCTGCCATCAATCCATCAACCACTGCAGTACCCAAAGGTGCATCCTGAGGAGAATTCAGGCTGGAGAAAAAAAGGGATACTGGCCCTAGATAGTTAAGATGCATATCAAAGGAATAATTTCATTCAGCCCAGACTCTAAGCATCTTTCCATACATAGATAGGCTCTAAAATTATTACCTTGATATGCCTACTTTTTTTGTGATTAGCAGTAATCTTTCAATGTTCAACTACATGAGGTTTTTAAATATTATTTTATTTTTAGTAAAACTCTTATATATCCTGACTCCTCCCTCAAGTTTTGGAACAATTCCTCAGAGTTTTGTGAGAGACTGATTCCCAGGCTATGATGATTAGAAAGATCACAGAATAAAACATAACTCTAAACTTTTAGGCTGAGCTATTTTTTCAGTTGACATTATCTCAGTTCAGCCACTCAGTTGTGTCCGACTCTTTGCAACCCCATGGACTGCAGCACACCATGCTATCCATCACCAATTTACAGAGTTTACTCAAATTCATGTCCATTGAGTGGGTGATGCCATCCAACCATCTCATCCTCTGTTGTCGCCTTCTCCTCCCACCTTTAATCTTTCCCAGCATCAGGGTCTTTTCAAATGAGTCAGTTCTTTGCATCAGGTGGCCAAAGTATTGGAGCTTCAGCTTCAGCAACAGTCCTTCCAATGAATATTCAGGACTGATTTCCTTTAGGATGGACTGGTTGGATTTCCTTGTAGTCCAAGGGACTTTCAAGAGTCTTCTCCAACACCACAGTTCAAAAGCATTAATTCTTCGGCGCTCAGCTTTCTTTATAGTCCAACTCTCACATCCATACATGACTACTGGAAAAACCATAGCTTTGACTAGATGGACCTTTGTTGGCAAAGTAATGTCTCTGCTTTTTAATATGCTGTCTAGGTTAGTCATAACTTTCCTTCCAAGGAGTAAGCCGTCTTTTAATTTCATGGCTGCAATCACCATCTGCAGCGATTTTGGAGCCCCCAAAAATGAAGTCTGTCATTGTGTCCATTGTTTCCCTATGTATTTGCCATGAAGTGATGGGACTGGATGCCATGATCTTAGTTTTGTGAATGCTGAGTTTTAAGCCAACTTTTCACTCTCCTCTTTTACTTTCATCAAGAAACCCTTCAGTTCCTCTTCACTTTCTGCCATAAGGGTGGTGTCATCTGCATATCTGAGGTTATTGATATTTCTCCTAGCAATCTTGATTCTAGCTTGTGCTTCATCCAGCCTGGCATTTCTCATGATGTACTCTGCATATAAGTAAAATAAGCAGAGTGACAATATACAGCCTTGATGTACTCCTTTCCAAACAAAATAACTTCTGAACACCGGTGGAGGACACGAGGCACCCAGAAAGGAAAGACACTTTTCTAATAAAATAAGAGGTATTTGAGGTTGACCAAAACCCAAGCTAAGGATATACAGATGTATCCTGTGTATTTATGGGTTTATGCTTCTATAGCCAGAGGTTCTGTCTGATAGTATTACATGGGAGGGGTGGGAAGTGGTCTTTTGCTGGGTGGGAGAATTCACTCTTCTTGACAAAAGCTAGAGCCAGATAAAACTTGTCTCACTCTTTCAATGTAAATAAGACAAAGCCAAAGTCTGGAGTTAGTCTAACAGAGTAATTTCTATAGACCAAAACAAATTGCTGACAATCACACATAGCTTGGCAGAATTACCACAATATCTGGAAGGAAGAAAATCATCATATAAGACCAAGAGCAGATAGCTGGGACTGTGTTAAGTACAGTTTAAGTGGGAACTTTGAGTTCTGGTAGACTGATAGAGAATAATAATGACAATTATAAAGCCTTCACATTAGAAGAGTCATTTCTCACCAACTAGTGTAGGATTAAAAGAGAAAAGAATTCACAGAAGATGAATAGAAGCTGTATAAGGAAAGGAGTGATAACTGAGCCAGAACAGAGTCAATTCTCAGTTACATTCAACAAAAGTTTTGTTAGCTCTTAGTGAAGAATAAGTTAAAACCAGAACTCTACTATTTTTTATTTATAGCTTACAGATATAACTTGTTCAAGTTAACTATATAATGAACTATATATTTAACATTCCAATTGGTCAGTCCATTGATTCTCAATAAATCTTTTGTCAGCTTATGTAAGTCTCAAGCTTAAGATTCCCCAACTTGGAAGGCAATATGTTATAGTGAGCTGTGGCACAGGCAGAGTGCAAAAGCAGAGTATACAAACTGGTGTTTTTCTGCATATCTGGTCATTAAATATCTCATAGGCATAATGAAAAGTATGAGCTAGAATGATTACCATCTCCTTGTAATCACTGAGATTATGTAAATACATATCTTGCTTTGTTAGACTTGAACAGAAAATTGAGGGAAAGTACACAATTTTGGATGTTCAAGGTTCCAAATAGGAAAAAGAGTACGTCAAGGCTGTATATGGTCACCCTGCTTATTTTATTTATATACAGAGTACATCATGAGAAATGCTGGGCTGGAGGAAGCACAAGCTGGAATCAAGATTGGCGGGAGAAATATCAATAACCTCAGACATGCAGATGACACCACCCTTATGGCAGAAAGTGAAGAGGAACTAAAGGGCCTCTTGATGAAAGTGAAAGAGGAGAGTGAAAAAGTTGGCTTAAAACTCAACATTCAGAAAACTAAGATCATGGCATCTGGTCCCATCACTTCATGGCAAATAGATGGGGAAACAGTGGCTGACTTTATTTTTCTGGGCTCCAAAGTCACTGCAGATGGTGATTGCAGCCATGAAATTAAAAGACGGCTTACTCCTTGGAAGGAAAGTTATGACCAACTTAGACAGCATATTAAAAAGCAGAGACATTACTTTGCCAACACAGGTCCGTCTAGTCAAAGCTATGGTTTTTCCAGTAGTCATGTACGGATGTGAGAGTTGGACTATAAAGAAATCTGAGCACCAAAGAATTGATGCTTTTGAACTGTGGTGATGGAGAAGACTTTTGAGAATCCCTTGGACTGCCAGGAGATCCAACCAGTCCATCCTAAAGGAGATCAGTTCTGGGTGTTCACTGGAAGGACTGATGTTGAAGCTGAAGCTCCAATACTTTGGCCACCTCATGTGAAGTGCTGACTCATTGGAAAAAACCCTGATACTGGGAAAGATTGAGGGCAAGAGAAGGGGATGACAGAGGATGAGGTGGTTGGATGGCATCACTGACTCGATGGACATGGGTTTGGGTGGACTCCAGGAGTTGGTGATGGACAAGGAGGCCTGGCGTGCTGCGGTTCATGGGGTTGCAAAGAGTCAGACACAAATGAGTGACTGAAGTGAACTGAACTAAATTGTCCATGTTTAATTATTTTTGAAATTCACTATTTCCCCTATCAAAAGTGAAAACATACAAATCTTAATGTATCAAATGTGCAGTTAGCTTGAGGTGTGCACCATCTTAGAAATGCACATCACTGCAAAGAATATTATTATCCATAAGAATTGGCACAATTGTGTAAAGTTTGTTACTTTCTATAAATTGACAAAAAAATTTAATATAGGAATCTGACCTTTGAGGAAAGATAGCAGCTATCTTTTGAACTGTGGTATTGGAGAAGATCTTGAGAGTCCCTTGGACTGCAAGGAGATCCAACCAGTCTATCCTAAAAGAAATCAGTCCTGAATATTCATTGGAATGACTGATGATGAAGCTGAAACTCCAATACTTTGGCCACCTGATGTGAAGAACTGACTCATTGGAAAAGACCCTGATGCTTGGAAAGATTGAAGGCAGGAGGAGATGGGGATGACAGAGGATGAGATGGCTGGATGGCACGACTGACTCGATGAACAGGAGTTTGAGGAAGCTCCAGGAATTGGTGATGGACAGGGAAGCCTGGCGTGCTGCAGTCCATGGGGTTGCAAAGAGTCAGACATGACTGAGTGACTGAACTGAAGTGATTAGAGAACTTCTAAATGAGAGGCTCGTTTTTCATATGTGCTTTATGTTTATGATCATGATCCTTCTCTTATAAGGACATCACTTACCAGTCAGAGCAATGAGACTTCTTCATCCTCTTAGACCACCCAATAATGATCTAATCCTTGTCTATTTTTACTGAAGCTGGAGGCCCTAATCCAGGAGTCAAGAAACTGGGTTCTTTTTTCTCATTCTATTAGCAGATTTGCCATGACTCCTTGGGACATTTTGTTTTCCTTTCTTCCTGTTTTCTCAAATGCAAAGTTAAGATAATATTTTTTTTTTCTCTCTTCTAAGCAGTATGTAGCTGGGGAAGTTCTGTGAGGTTCTTAGGAAAACATGTAACATAAATGAAGGGTGTCAATACTATTTCATTTTTCTCTAGGTTGATTCTAGTTTAAGGCGGAATTCCAGGAATATGCGCAACTAAGAAGGTGGTCTCAAGAATAATTTGGTAAATGTTTTAGGAAAATAAACTGCTCACACCTGATCTTTAAGGCTTTAGTAGGAATAAACAGAAACACTCAGCAGGTGACTCACTAGAAGATCTGTTTGCTAGTCGAATACGGCAGGGCAGTCACAGTTTTGAGCGCAGGAATCTAGATAGCAAGGCAAGGTGTGATTGTAATGAAGATGAAAAAGCCTGGAATAAAATGATGGTGAAAAGAATAAAGGGAAGAAGTAGATGTCCAAGATCTTAGAGTAACTTAAAAATTTACACCTCTATTTTAGAGATGTCTAAACACTTAGCCAGTGTTTTTGGCTAAGAATTTAGAAGGAAGCAGTCAATGTTAACTTTTTTGACAAATCTGATGAGAGATTTTTTAAGGTATGCCTTTCATGGAGAATTGAGGATTTCATTCTTACTTTCATTGTGTATGTTGGACCCACATTTTCTTTTGGTTTCAACATCTGTAATTCAAATATTTACCTCCTCATAATTTGTATTACCAATCCAACATTCTGTCCACTCCAATCCATTTGACACATTGTGACCAGAATAATCCCAATATTACAGCTCCTCTACTAAAATCTTTTAGTGATCTCCCATTTGTCATCAAATAAAGTACAAGTTCCTTGTTTAAAAATCTAAAGCCCATGAGAGTTTGTTTCTAACTTACCTCTTCGTCATTTCTCACCTTTTCCCCATAATATCTAAGATCTGGTCATTACGGGTTGTTCTTCAGACCCTGATTAGGTTTATATACCTTACTTAGTTTGGACTTTACATATACCTTTTTCTCTGACTTTCATGTTTCTCTGATCCTTTTTAAAAATAATTTATGAAAGCCTATCCAGGAAATTTCAGACCATGTCCCACCTCCTATCTCCACAATAAATTCCATGATCCCTCCATTTGAAGAATTTCCCTAGTGGCTCAGTGGAAAAGAATGCGCCTCCAGTGCAGGAGATATAGGTTTGATCCCTGGGTCAGAAAAATCCCCTGGAGGACGACGGCTTGGCAACCCACTCCAGTGTTCTTGCCTGGAGAATCCCATGGACAGAGGAGCCTGGAGGGCTACAGTCCATAGGGTCAGAAAGAGTTGCACACGACTGAAGTGACTGAGCACACATGCTCCATTTGAGAATCAGTCCTTTCATATGAAACTAGCTTACAGCATTTTTCATGTCCTGTTCACACAATTACTTAAATTATACTTCATTTATTCATTATCTTTCCCCATTTATTTAGTCATTTATCAATCATTTACTGAGCCTATATTATGTGTCAGACTGGCGCTATATTATGTGTCTGGCTATTGAGCCTATATTACGTGGCAAATAGAGACATAAGACCCAATATTTGCTCTTCTTGGTCTTGCAGACCACTGAGAACACAAACATGTAAACAAACAATTAAAACACACTGTGAAAATTGATACAAGTAGTGATGCTTTAGAGGCAATGTAAGAAGAATAGAGGGAATGCCTAATACTAAAGTAAGTAGCATTTGAGTATAATGAAGATAATATCAATATAGAGTAGTAAAATAAGGTATCTTGCTAGTTATTATAAAGTGTACTAAGTTCCTCTCAAGTAAAGTTATAATCACCCCTTCAAGAAGAGGGAATGAGGCTCAGAGAATTTGCTCTTTGGTCACTGTCAGAAGCGGTTAACTAGCATAGCCAGGATAACACGTAGCTCTGTTGGAAAGATAAGTATCAGGACATTGAGACAGGATGGGAATGGAGGAATGGTAATAATGGAGAGAGATTCTACTAGGTATTAGAAAGCAAGTTATTTGATTTTGGAGATCAGATCTAAACCAAGTTTCTTTCTCATGTATTGTTTATAAAGTAATATCTTTAATATTGTTGGATGTAGGTTTAAAGAAAATTTAGACTATGCCAAGTTAAAGTCATTGGAATTTTAGTCAATTTAGTAAATAAAATTCCCTTTTTCCATGCAGGTTTGTAATAAATGCAAAAATTTGGTAATCTATGAGACAGGTCTCCTCAGCTCTATTACTCTGTATGGAATGAAAAGCTTTGACAATTTCAGCCATTCAATGTTTCACTTTTACTTGAAGGTATTACTGGCATTTTGTGGGGCTTGACATTTAGATTCAAGCAGGAAGTAAAGCTTAAAGAACTTTGTTGGTCACCATGTAGGGTAGAAACTGCAGAAGAGTTTCTCAACCCAAGAAGCTACTTGGGATCTCCATAGTCTTAGGATAATCAAGAGATTCGTTTGAGAGTTCAGGGTAGGACACCCTGGATGTGCACACTTCGTTTTGTTTTTGGAAAAACTCTCCAAAACATGCAGTTAGCTTTTAGCGTGGTTTTTTTTTTTTTTTTTCCATTTATATTCAAGTTCTACTTTATTACACTGGATCTTGTTTTATATGTGCCTAGCTGTCACCCTGCTTATTTAACTTATATGCAGGAGTACATCATGAGAAACGCTGGGCTGGAAGAAGCACAAGCTGGAATCAAGATTGCCGGGAGAAACATCAATTACCTCAGAAATGCAGATGACACCACCCTTATGGCAGAAAGTGAAGAGGAACTAAAAAGCCTCTTGATGAAAGTGAAAGAGGAGAGTGAAAAAGTTGGTTTAAAAACTCAACATCCAGAAAACTAAAATCATGGCATCCGGACCCATCATTTCATGGGAAATAGATGGGGAAACAGTGGAAACAGTGTCAGACTTTATTTTTCTGGGCTCCAAAGTCAATGCAGATGGTGATTGCAGCCATGAAATTAAAAGATGCTTACTCCTTGGAAGGAAAGTTATGACCAACCTAGAGAGCATATTTAAAAGCAGAGACATTACTTTGCCAACACAGGTCCGTCTAGTCAAGGCTATGGTTTTTCCAGTAGTCATGTATGGATGTGAGAATTGGACAGTGAAGAAAGCTGAGCACAGAAGAATTGATGCTTTTGAACTCTGGTGTTGGAGAAGACTCTTGAGAATCCCTTGGACAGCAAGGAGATCCAACCAGTCCCTCCTAAAGGAGATCAGTCCTGGGTGTTCATTGGAAGGACTGATGCTGAAGCTGAAACTCCAATACTTTGGCTGCCTCATGCGAAGAGCTGACTCATTGGAAAAGACCCTGATGCTGGGAGGGATTGGAGGCAGGAGGAGAAGGGGATGACAGAGGATGAGATGGCTGGATGGCATCACTGACTCAATGGACATGAGTTTGAGTAAACTCCGGGAGTTGGTGATGGACAGGGAGGCCTGGCATGCTGTGATTCATGGGGTCACAAAGATTCAGACACGATTGAGCGACTGAACTGATTGACTGACTGAGGCTCCAGAATTAAACTCAAAAGGTAGCTACAAAATATCCTATACTTTCTGATGGCTGAGAGCTGGAATGGAAAAACTATTCGAGTATATAAATCATGGGATTTTATGACTATATTAGTGAATAAATATTGAAATTATACTAGAAGCACAGATACTTTATAGAGTAGTAAATAATGTTTTACAAATGTGCTGAAATAGAACAGTGATGAATTTGTTGATTAAGACACTCATAGAATGCTGTTAGTTGCCTTGGTACAGTATTTAGTCTAATTCTCCATATCCCTGTCCTTCCCCAAATGATGTAAATCTCTGAAATAATGGATAGAAATTGAATAAGAGAGAATGATATTGTTACTCTATTAGAATGAATACATTTCAGGACAAAGAAAATGGAAAATACAAAGGTGATGAGGTTACTATAAAACTTAAGGAGTTTTCTAAGCATAATAATAAAAAAAAGTGCTTAACAGTCACAAATTTCTCTCTGCTCTTTTCGCATTATTTAAAACAGAACTCCAAATTTCAGTATCTCTAATGGAAATAAATTTAAAATTTAAATGTGGGGAAGTAGAAATGACCTCTAGCCCAAAGCTAGAGATTTTGAGATATTCAGAGAACTTCATTAAATTGTTAAGGCCATGTAAACCACAGACAGTGGAGCCAAGAGGAGTTTTAGGGTTTGAATTCATTGTTCTTTTCAAGAGTTGGTACTACTTCTCTGCCTTTAATGAATTAGTAGATGGAGGGCCACTACCTCTCCTTGAACATGCTCTGCTATAGTGAGTTTAATTCTGATCTCTCATTTAATTATCTCAGAAAGGCCTCCCATCTCCCTCTCCTCTTCTGAAGTTAAAAAAAAGAATCATGATCCAGGGAAAAGAGACCTTTCACTTTTCTCCTCTGTGATTTTTTCCTTTTGACTTCTCCAACTTTCCTGGGAATGCTGAGGTTGTTTGCTCAGTACTTTTACACCTGGGATAAGACCATTTTCCCTGTCCCGCAGATGCTCAAATAAAACTGTGCTATTCTTTGTCTTCCTCCTTCCATGCTTCTTCTCTCTCTCTTCCTTTTCTTTCCCCTTTTGCTTTCCCTTTCTTAATTAGGTTCAAGGCAAGATAGATGTCTATGCTCCCGGTCCATTGTCCTGAAGATGCAATCTATGGCAAGGCCAGAAGTGCTCTTTTTAAATGATAGACCTAGTTGTTGACACTGTGCACAGTGAGAAATAACCCCCTCAAAGTTTTCTATTTCTCATTAACTTTTAAAAGCCTTGCTGACTACGTGTGCTCATTACACTGAGTTGTAAATGATGTTTGAAGAGAATGATTCCAGCCCACTCAGAGCACAAAGAGAATACAAACAAGCATTTTGCAATTGCTTTTCCAAGGTGATACATGCTATAATATTGAGCTGAGTTACTGCTATGAAAATCTGAAGTCCCAGAAGCCTCAAACTACCGAAAAACAAACAGGAAATGAAAATATACAATTTGTTCCCTGTTAACTCTCTTACCTCTCACCAATTGAGTAAATATAAGTAAAAGTTCCCTTCTCTACAATAAAGTGCCATATGAGGAACTCTGACTTCTTATCTCCTCTTCCAAATAACTTTTGTTTCTTCTCTGTCCTGTTATTAACAACTCTTTTTAATAGTGGAAACCAAACCCCTAAGTGACGAATGCTGGCTATTGAGTAAATAGGACAGATGCCACCAATGGTCACTCCCTTTCCTAGACAAAGTGAATTCACTTTATGTTGCTATTTATAATGAATATTATTACAATTTTCTTTTCCATCTGAACATTGTAGTGGCATTTGGGTGACTGGAAGGGTGACAGTCTGGAGCACCATAATTGTGGCTATTTCTCATGGTCTTCTGAGCAGGGAATCTGTCATATCAAAAGGCCCTTAATTCATCACCAGAAACTCCACTGACGATGTCTCTCAGTAGGAAATTGTCTTTTGAAAATCAACTTCTATCAAGAGAAATGGTTTCTTTTGAAGTCAAAAAATAGATGCAAGCATTATAAGCAGCCTTCATGCTTAATGTGGAACCTTGGGATGAGCAGCATAAATATTATCCTAAGTATATTAACCTTACAGCATTAGGGGACTGAACTATGATGCATAATGAGGAAAAACAAATGACTCCAGAGAGTGCATTTTGATATTGATTACCTGGAAATAATAGGCCTTCACACGTTAATCATTCTTATGTTGAGAAAACTCATTTTTAGAGAAATCTATTCCACTGAAAATCTCTTTAACGGATTTTTTCTAGGTTAGTAGCCTGAGGAAGTACAAAGGTGTGTGCTTGCTAAGTTGCTTCAGTCGTGTCCAACTCTGTGACCCCAGAGGACCCGCCAGGCTCCTCTGTCCGTGGGATTCTTCAAAGTGACAAAACTGTTGTCTACAAGAGCCCCTGCTAGTGCGCATCCTGTAAGTTTGCTCGGTAGAGCATTCTCTTTGCTGCCTCAGAGAGGAGCGGTCATGCCTGCAGTCACTACTGAGTCCCTCCAGGTCTTCACTAGAGGTGGGAGGAGGTGAGTGTGCTCTGCTTCTCTTGGGCTTTTCCTCCGTTACAAAAATGACTGTCATTTCTTGACTGTCATGGTTATGTCCATCATTTTTGTAGCAGCTGCCTTAATTCCTGAGCCTTTGCTGTACCTCTCAAGGTTAGGGCTACTGCTCACCATCTCTGGGGCCTTGAGACATTACATCCTTCCAGTGACGCCTCTTATTCTAAGAGCTGCTCTGAGCCTCTCACGCCTCATTTTGTTATCAGGGGCTCCCACTTCTTTCCTAGCGTTTATTCCGCTTACGTTGGGAATACCTGGGAGAATTTATTCAGCCAAAATTTGTGTTGTGTTTTCCATGCCCAGAGAGTTGTGGCCTTTTCCAGTTTCCTTTATTTCAGGGCTGGAGATAGAATCTTAGAGGAATTCAGGCCCCAAGAGACCCTTGTGGAAAAAAGATACCTCATGCTACTCCCTCTTATTTTATCCCCTGTCCTTTGGAGGTAAGCTGTTAGACCTGGTCAGAATTCCCAGGTTAAAAATTGCCAGTTCGACTTTTTGCTTTTTGGAGTCTCTCTGAATTATTAAAATATGTTAGACTGGTGTCCATGATTTTAGATAAATCAACTCAAGGGAATTATTAGTGGGAACTAGGCAGTATAGCACACTGAAATCAGATGGTCCACCTTAGAACCCTTGCGTTGCCATCTATCAGAGGCTATGTTACTGAAAAGAACCTCATATATTTGTTGTGAGAATTAAGTGAAATAATACTTGGAAAGCAAGGATAAAAATGTTTGAACCAATACCAAGTTATAGAGGACATTGTGAGAGGGAAAACCCAAAACCCTTTTTATAATAGTAATGAAAAAGATTAAATACCTACGGATAAGCAAGAAACGTAGAAAAACATATATTAGTAAAACCTTGAAATTCTTTGGAAAGACACTAGAGTAGACTTGAACAAATGGAAAGACACCCCTGTCCTTGGATATGATGACTCAATATCCTAAAGCAGACAGTTATCCCTAAGTTGGCTTATAAATTACACAAAATCTCAATAAAAATACCAGCAGGCTTTATTACAGAGTTAGAAAAGTCCACACTGAAGTCCATTAAGAAGAACACAGAAGACCATCTAAGAGAAACTAAAAGTAGATAAAAACTGAGAGAAGGACTAGCCTTGTCAACATTAACACATACTATAAAGACTATAATTAAAACAGTATGTTCTGTGATACGAATAGAGAGACCTATCAGTGGAAAAGAATAGAAAGCCCAAAAATGTACCCAAATAGATATGCAAATTTAACATATGATAAAAAAAAAGCATCTCAAATCACAGGAACAAAAATGGGTATATTGATAATCAATATTGTGACCACTGGGTAGCCATTTGAGTAAAAACAATCAGACCCATATCTCATCTTTCATAAGACTAAATTCCAAATGAATTAGAGATCTGAATGTTAACAAAAAGAAACCATACAGGTATTAGAAGGAAAAAGAAGTGAATTCCTCTTTAACCTTAGTGTAAGGACTTTATGCATAAAAGTCAGAAGCAATAAAAGATTAATACATTTGACCAAATGAAAATTAAAATTACTTCATGACAAAAAAAACAAAAACAAAAACAAAAACCACAACACATAAAATCAAAAGAGAACTGATAACTTGGGAGAAAATATTTGAAACACATACCACAGGCCAAAGGTTAATATTCCCAATACATTTTTAAAAAATCTTAAAACTGAGCAAAAAAGGGCTAAAAACCTAATAGAGAAATAGTAAAAGCAGACAACTCACAAATACATATATTTTATAAATGACCCTTAAACATGTGAAAAAATACTCACATTCATACATAAAATAAAAATTAACACACTGCTGAGGTACCACTTACCACCTATAAGATTAGGAAAAAATTGAAAAATCTAACAGCTTAGTTTATTAGCAAGGCTTTGGGGAATTGGTACTCTAAAATTACTGGAGAGAATGCAGATTGGTACAAGACTTCTGGAGAGAAATTTGGCAATAACAAAACAGCTCATTCCCTTATATTTTGGTCCAATGGTCCTGCTTCTAAGAATTTAATCTGAGGTACATTTCAAACAACATGAAAATACATATGTACAATGTTATTCATCACTGCCTTGCTTGTAATTGCAAAATATAGTAAGCAATCTGAATGCCCAGATAATGGAGAGTGGTTGGATAAGCTATGATACTTTCAGAGAATGGAGTACAATGCAATTGTAAGAAGAAATGAGGACTATCTCTGAATTTACAAGGGGTAATTGTTAGCATATACTATTCAATAAAAAATAATTTGTGAAAGAGGGTTTTTAGTTTGTAGGCTTTTTTCAATTAAAAAATGTGGAAAGGACTATATGAAATATACAGGTATATGCTTATTTGTGCAAAAAGAAACACAGGAAGAACAAATCAGAAACTAGTAAGAACAAGGGCCAACTCATTGAAAAAGACCAGGAGGCTGGAAAAGACTGAAGGCAAATAGAGAAGGAAGTGGCAGAGGAAGAGATGGTTAGATAGTATCACCGACTCAATGGACATGAATTTGAGCAAACTCCGGGAGATAGCTTGCTATCTCCACGACAGAGAAGACTGGCATGCTGGAGTCCATGGGGTTGCAAAGAGTTGGACAGGACTTAATGACTGAACAATAGCGATAACAGCAGTTTTCTAGAGGCTATATGGCAGAAAGTGAAGAAGAACTATAGAGCCTCTAGAAAGTGAAAGAAGAGAGTGAAAAAGTTGGCTTAAAACTCAACATTTAGAAAACTAAGATCATGGCATCTGGTCCCATCACTTCATGTCAAATAGATGGGGAAACAGTGGAAACAGTGACAGACTTCATTTTTGGGGGCTCCAAAATCACTGCAGATGGTGAGTGCAGCCATGAAATTAAAAGATACTTGCTCCTTGGAAGAAAAGTCATGACTAACCTAGACAGCATATTAAAAAGCAGTCATTGCTTTGCCAATAAATGTCCATCTAGTCAAAGCTATGGTTTTTCCAGTAGTCATGTATGGATGTGAGAGTTGAACTATAAAGAAAGCTGAGCACCGAAGAATTGATGCATTTGAACTGTGTTGTTGCAGAAGACTCTTGAGAGTCCCTTGGACTGCAAGGAGATCCAACCAGTCCATCCTAAAGGAGATCAGTCCTCAGTGTTCATTGCAACGACTGATGCTGAAGCTAAAACTACAATACTTTGGTCACCTGATGCGAAGAACTGACTGATTTGAAAAGATCCTGATGCTGGGAAAGATTGAATGCAGGGGAAGAAGGGGATGACAGAGGATGAGATGGTTGGATGGCATCACCAACTCAATGGACGTGAGTTTGAGTAAACTCCGGGAGTTGGCGATGGATAGGGAGACCTGGCATGCTGTGGTTGATGGGGTCGCAAAGAGCTGGACACGACTGAGTGACTGAACTGAACTGAGAGGCTATAGCCAGGAAATGTGATAAAAAGAATGAGGGAGGGGTGTATGGTAGAGGGGATGAGGAAGATCAGTGCTTCTCTAAGTCTACCTTTTGAGTAGTTTTGACTTTTAGTATCAGGTTAATGTTTCACATGCTCAAAAATAAATGAAAGGTAACCACAATGAGGGTGGAATCCAAAAGTAACAAATGAATCTAATTATTACAAATGAGTAAAATAACCACACTGAAGTGGATGAGGAATTAATAAAAGTTAGAATTAATCTAACTTTGGAAACTAGTATCTTGAGTAGACATTGGAAGGCTAAAAATATGAAGAATTTTATGTAAATACTTTTTCTGTAGTTAGTGAATTTATTTTCCACAGAAACTGAGTTAGCAAATTTGAAACTACTTTGCAAATATTCTAGCATTGAGAAAATAAGCAAATGTATTTCAGATAATGAGGCCAGATTTTTCACCTCTTGATGAAAGAAGTTATAAATAGGGAAGTGGGGAAGGCTATACAGTGTGATGGTGTAGTAGAATCATAACTCATGATTTTCAATGTTTGTACAGATAGATATAAAAACAGATAAAGATATATGTATATGTGAATACATATTTTTCCTAGTTCTACTTGCTAAAGGGGCTTAGAAGGAATAACACTGCAGAAGCAATGAATAATCTATCCTCTACATCTTGGTCTCAAACAAAATTCTCTGATAAAACAGATCAGGACCCCTGGGAGAAATGGCTGGTTTGACTACAGGGGCAGGGAAAAGACAAGATCAACCTGGGGTATCTTGTGAAGCTGGAAAGTAAGGGAGCATTAAGAAGTTAACATGAATCAGTTGAGCCTCTTCAGTAAATGGTGCTGGGAAAACTGGACAGCTACATGTGAAAGAATGAAATTAGGACACTTCCTAACACCATATACAAAGATAAACTCAAAATGGATTAAAGACCTAAACATAAGACCAGAAACTATAAAACTCTTAGAGGAAAACATAGGCAGGACACTTGATGACAAAAATGAAAGCAAGATTTGCACAGCAAAGGAAACTAAAAGCAAGGTGAAAAGACAACCCTCAGAATGGGAGAAAATAATAGCAAATGAAACAACTGACAAAGGGTTAATTTCCAAAATATATAAGCAGCTCATATAACTCAATACCAGAAAAACAAACAACCCAATCAAAAAGTGGGAAAAAGACCTAAACAGACATTTCTTCAAAGAAGTACAGATGGCTAACAAACACATGAAAAGATGCTCAACATCACTCATTATTAGAGAAATGCAAATCAAAACTACAATGAGATATCACCTCACACTGGTCAGAATGGCCATCATCAAAAAGTCTACAAACAATAAGTTTTGGAGAGGGTGTGGAGAAAAGGGAACACTCTTGCACTGTTGGTGGGAATGTAAATTGATACAGCCATGATGGAAGATGGTATCAGCTCAGTTCAGTTCAGTCGCTCAGTTGTGTCCGACTCTTTGTGACCCCATGAATTGCTGTATGCCAGGCCTCCCTGTCCATCACAAACTCCCGGAGTTTACTCAAACCCATGTCCATCGAGTCGGTGATGCCATCCAGCCAGCTCATCCTCTGTCATCCCCTTCTTCTCCTGCCCCCAATCCCTCCCAGCATCAGGGTCTTTTCCAATGAGTCAACTCTTCACATAAGGTGGCCAAAGTATTGGAGTTTCAGCTTCAGCATCAGTCCTTCCAATGAACACCCAGGACTAATCTCCTTTAGGATGGACTGATTGGATCTCGTTGCAGTCCAAGGGACTCTCAAGAGTCTTCTCCAAAACCACAGTTCAAAAGCATCAATTCTTCGGTGGAAGATGGTATAGAGATTCCTTAAAAAACTAGGAATAAAACCACCATATGACCCAGCAATCCCACTCCTAGGCATATACCCTGAGGAAACCAAAATTGAAAGAGACATGGATCCCATTGTTCACTGTAGCACTATTTACAATATCTAGAACATGGTAGCAACCTAGATGTCCATCTACAGATGAATGGATAAAGAAGCTGTGGTACATATGCACAATGGAATATTACTCAGCCACAAAAGTAACACATTTGAGTCAGTTCTAATGAGGTGGGTGAACCTATAACCTATTATACAGAGTGAACTGAGTCAGAAAGAGAAATATAAATATTGTATTCTAATGCATATTTATGGAGTCTAGAAAAATGGTACTGAACAATTTATTTATAGGGCAACAATGGAGAAATAGACATAGAGAATAGACTTATGGACATGGGGAGAGGGAGGAGAGGGTGAGATGTATGGAAAGAGTGACATGGAAACTTACATTACCATATGTAAAATAGATAGCCAATGGCAATTTGCTGTTTGGCTCAGGAAACTCAAACAGGGACTCTGTATCAATCTAGAGGGCGTGGGATGGGGTGGGAGATGGGAGGGAAATTCAGGAAGGAAAAGATATATAGTGTACCTATGGCTGATTCATGTTGAGGTTTGACAGAAAACAGCAAAATTCTGTAAAGCAATTATCCTTCAATAAAAAATAAACAAACAAACAAAAAGAAGCTGACATGTGTGGGTTGAAAAGACACAGAAGTCAAGTAAAAGGAGGCTACTAAGACCAAAGCTGGAATAAATTTGAGTAAAAAACATTAATAATAGTAATAGATTATGATATATTGAGGAAATGATTAAATGAATAAGTGAAATGAATAAATGAATAAGTGAAATGAATAAATAAATGAATGGAGACAGGAAAGCTCTTACACAAGAATTCCAATTTAAAAAAATGGGGATGGAATGATGGAAATAAAACATCACCATTTGGAAAATACCACAGAGGAGAGACTTGGTAGACAATACCTTAGGTAATTTTCAGTCATGCTAAAATTTGAAAACTAAGTTTACAGTAAAGGATTTTTTTTTGGTGTGTTTATTATGTATGGATAGATTTATATTTGTGGCATCAGCAAAGTTTTTCAAAGTATGGTGATAAATTTTCCAACATGTAGGTCATGTATCACACAAAAATTTAAACTTTTGGTATGTGATTCCCTCTAAATCAAAATGAAAATATTTTCTTGCAGCCATCTGCTTTCTTTAAACAAAAAGAAAAGTATCTCTGATATCTTCTGGGCTCTAACTAAAGTTGATTCTGCGTAATGTCAAGTCTGATCTGTTTTTTTTTGAAAGTGGTGCCACAAATTTTTGTCAAAAAAAGAAAACACTCTAGCATTTTCCTTATATCGATGGAAATAACAAGTTTCCCTTGTTTGAAGAAGCAGAGCTCAGTCAAGGCTGCCATGTAAAACCTAAACAGCCTAATCAGTTCAAGCTTCTGTGTCTGACTAGAATGTGCTTGTAATGTCAGGCTCTCTTTTTACCGAGTGCTGTTCACTGTCATCACCTCCTACAGTCTCTGCCCTTCTAGTCTTCTCTCTCATAAGAGGTTAAGAAAAATTGGAGGGAGTTGCTGATCAGCCAGCAGGAACTGTCAAAGCATCAGTCATTCTGGCGTTCCTCCCAAGAAACAAAACAAATTATTCTCCCAGCCAGCCTCCTCACTGCCCTCTGGGCTCAGGTCTAAAACTGTTTGAACTCTCCCATATGGTTCTCAACGTGGGATTGTGTCATTCCATCAGGAAGCCACTCAAAGGACATTTTCTCAGTTTGATTTATATTTTCCTATTATCTCCAATATGCTTCCAGGAACACCAAGTCTTTCTTTGTCCTGTTTTGTTTTTCCTGCTTGCCCAGTTCCCTTTTCCCCCATATTATGTTCTATTCATTTACTGGTTTGAAGGGCACCAAACAAGTGAATATTTTTGTTTATTCTAGATTTGATATTGCCATGCCAAGCATTCAATTTTTATTTGCATTTGTGTGATGTGTATATGTGTGTAGTAGACAAATATCACAAGATTTAAAGACTTTGCATTAAACATCAAGTCTTTGGACAATGAAAAAGAGGGAGTGCTTTCCTATGAATAGCTTTCAGAGGCAATTTATGAATATACAATATTTCAGTAGTTCAGGTACAATGTTTTAGAATAAAATCAATACTTGATAACATAGGACTTTCCTGGTGGCTCAGACAGTAAAGCGTCTGCCTACAATGCAGGAGACCCTAGTTCGATCCCTGGGTCAGGAAGATCCCCTGGAGAAGGAAATGCCAACCCACTCTAGTACTCTTGCCTGGAAAATCCCATGGATGGAGAAGCGTGGTAGGCTACAGTCCATGGGGTCGCAAAGAGTCTGTCACAACTGAGCTACTTCACTTTCACTTTGATAACATAAGAAAGCAATGGTATGAGAAACCAATGGTGTGGCCTATCTTGTCCATTCTAATAGTGTGAATGGTACCTCTTAATGTTAAACAAAATACAGAATATTGTAAAAATGTTGCTCCTGTGAGAGAATTTTCAACTTAGCCATGTTGACAATGAATAGAAGTAGAGTACAGACCTTAGACTTAGAATGAAGATCTTAGAATGTCATCCTTAAAATTATTAGGGATTAATTTCAGCAGTCTTAGGGAATGAGGAAATTTCTATCATTCATACTAAAGATTAAACAAAAAAAAGTATGTGGGAGAAGGAAAAAGGGAAAGACTTAATCATAGAGACAATGGACTTGTGCTCATTCTGTGCTTCAGATGTTCCAGTTCATGCCCACTTTTTTTTTTTCTCACCAACATTGCAATCTTTAACTGATTCAACTTAAGAGTGAAAGAAACTCTCTCGTTTAGTATTTGGATTTTCTAAGTAAGATCCTTGATGAATTGTGAGAGGCAATTTATTTTCAAGGGAGGGAAGGCTTTCTTGTTCCTTGCCAGTTATTGACTAATTCAAATTCAGAATGTCTCTGATTCTCTGAACCAAACAAAAATGTGTTTTATGGTAATTAACTCTGTTTAGTTGTACACACACTCAAAGCTCCCAGGGGTTCTGCTTTACCTTTATGAGTGATGCTGAAATCCACAAGACAGTAAAATACAGTTGGCTCAGGGAAGAGATTCTCTGAAAACATGCAGAGCATGTCCTGGACCATAATGCTACTAACCATACATACACACATACACATGTGTATATCTACATACACATACACATGATAGTAATCACCATGCTTGTCTGATTCAACAGGGCATTTTCTATTGAAACATATGGTAAAAGTCCTTTTAATTTCTCTACAGGTCCTGAAAGGCTTAAAAGGCATGTAAGTGGTGAACCTGATTTAGTCCATTAACATCACTGTAGATTATGTAAATCAAGTCCTTCAGTCCTCTTCCAATTCTTAAACAAAGCCAATTGTTTTACTTGCCATGTTTCTAATCCCTAGTCAGATTTGCTTAACTGCTAGTTAAATTTAAAACACAGCTGAAAGAGTATAAGTGGCTACGTGTAATTTAGATTGGTTTCCTAGTCTATTCTTTGATACAAGAATATTTATGACACTCCCACAGTGTACAAGGCTCTGAGGAAATAAAAGTGAAAAATGTAGGTGATGAGGGTCCTACTTTCAAAAATCTATTTTTATCTGAAATAGCCAGTTTATTCTTGGAAAACTAAGAGCAGAATCTTTTGTTTTTTCCTCAAATAATTAATTCTTAAAGTGTATTTATTTTTAAAATGAATAAGTGTTTAATTGGAGAAGGAAATGACAACCCACTCCAGTATTCTTGCCTGGAGAATCCCATGGACAGAGGAGCCTAGTAGGCTACAGCCCATGGTGTCACAATAGTGTCTGGTGCAACTCAGCAACTAGAAACAAACAAAAATAAACAAACAAAATGCCTGCTTTGTGCTAGGCACAAGGGTTCAAGAATCATGTCAGGGAGTGTCCTGTCTCTTACTGTGCGGAGTGTCTTTAATGATGGAGAGTTTCCTTAAGTTGAGTCTTTGTTCAAAACATTGGCACATGGCAAAAATCAAAGTAATATGACCTTGAATAGATGGGAAGATATCACATTAGAGATCAACATAACCATGGCTCCATAAGTCCACAGAGATGATCCCACTGTTCCCTAGGACTAGTCTTGTAACAAATCACTATTTCAGGTTGGAACTAGATGGAGTAAGTTGCCTGGCTTTTTTGTACAACCCTTCCTCCAAAAGTCTATCTTTGAAAACTAGAATCCCACTCGGCCTGGATAATGCTTCTGTGATGAGCATTCTGTGCTGAGAGATCTGTAGGATATGAGATTCTAGGTGGGAAGAATTTATTCACATTTGCCAGTTTATAGTCATTCCAGGGCATGAGGTCCCTGAGTCCAAAAGTGAAAAGAAATGCCTACACTACTGAAGTTCTCAATCTCTCTTTCCCCATCATATGCTCATCAAAACTATACACCTGATTCTGGAAAAATTTAAAAATAATTTTCCAAGTAAATGCTTCCACAATGTTTCCTGTTTTTCCCATACCCACTTAACTTAAATACAGTGAACATAATTTAATATTTTGAGAGTCAATATAAATTATGAGTCAATAATTGGGCCTGGTCATAATATAGTAGTCTTCTAAGTGGACAAGACAAAACAGGTACATCAGAATAGCTTTGTATAACTTTCTTTACCCTACTTAATTAGGGCTTCCCTGATAGCTCAGCTGGTAAAGAATCTACCTGCGATGCAGGAGACTCCAGTTGGATTCCCGGGTCTGGAAAATCTGCTGGAGAAGGGATAGGCTACCCATTCCAGTATTCTTGGGCTTCCCTTGTGGCTCAGCTTGTAAAGAATCTGCCTGCAACACGGGAGACCTGGGTTTGATCCCTGGGTTGGGGAGATACCTTGAAGAGAGGAAAAGCCACTCACTCCAGTATTCTGGCCTGGAGAATTCATATAGTCCTGTATAGTCCATAGGGTTGCAAAGAGGTGGTCATGACTGAGCAACTTTCATTTGATTATCAGCAATTATTTCCCACTGACCCCAACGTACCTATCTGCTTATATATAGCCTCCTCACCCCCTCCTTTACAGTCTTCTGGGAAACCAGAAGGACAAATTTGACAATAGTTGTTTCACTTTCACTTGTATAAAATAAGATGAGATAGACTTTGAGCCAGGGCCTGAGGAGATTTTATTTGTAAGTAGAATACAGTAAGATATAAACATGGTGAACTCCCATTTAGCTACTCTGAATATGGTCACCATTACACTCTCAGGCAAAACTACTATATAAAAATAATGAAAATGTAATTGATTCATTTCAAATGTTTAAACCAGTTGCAAGCAGGGATGACCCAGAGGAAAAAAAATGGCTTGCAGTGTAAAGGATCTATGTTTTGATTCTCAGAAGTACATAGGCTTATCTGCATCTGTGAACATTTATTTGAGAATAAGTGTAATTGGAAATTTATTGTAGGACTGACCTAACTCTCTCTTGGCTTTTACTCAACATGGTTTCAATGTATCTTTAGGTACATAGCTGCATTAACTGAAACTGATTAAATCCATAGACTTGGAACATTTTTGCATTAATTCAGTAAAATGTATTGGATACTATTTTAAGTGTTGAAGATATGAAGATGGCAAGATAATGTGCACAACTTCAAGGGATCAGCACATACAGAAAAGCTAGGGTAGATTTCTTTTAAGCCAGTAAATCTGTACTTGGAAGCATCCCTTCAATTCATCCCCACCCCCCCGCCCCGGTATAATGACCTTATATATTACTCTGTCCAATCTTAATACATAAATATCTACCCCAACCCCTGCTCTGTGGCATATCTCAAAACCTTGAGACACCTTCTCTTATAAAAAGCTTGATAATAAAAAAAGAAAACATAAAATGAGAATAACATCTCTATGGTCTAGAAATTGGATGGAAATACACAGCCATGACCAGGACAGAAGTTACGATCTTGATGGATTTCAGGTGCAGAAGCAGGTAGAGTTTACTGGGAGTTTGATCCCTGTTTAGAGTAAGAGAGTAAAAGTGTTCCACATGAAGAGAGACTGCTCCTGTGTCTCTGATGGGATGAGTTGCTCCTGCTCATAAAAGGAGTATGAAAAAAATCTGTTGCAGACAATTTATAGCTTAATTAACATTCCATTTTAGGAGGATACAGACATAACCTGTAGAAGTAAACTAAACTTTCCAGTGAGGGAACAAGAGTTGTGGTATCTAATATATCATTTGGAGAGAAGTCCTATTAATCAGTGTAAGCCTGAGTAAAGATAGAGTCTTTGGGGGTCTTGATGGAGTCAATCACAGGGTTAAGTAGGGTGCAAAAGAGAGAAATTCCCATTGAAATGAGATTGCAATCCAAAATTTTGAAGAAAAACACTTTCCCAGTCAACAATCAAAATGAAAGTTTTATTCTGGTGACATTAAAATAGCATAGGAATCAGAAAACAGAGGACAAGATGGTTGGATGGCATCACTGACTCAATGGAGAAGAGGTTGAGCAAACTTTGGGAAATGGTTTAGGATGGGGAAGCCTGGCGTGCTGCAGTCCACAGGGTAGCGAAGAGTCAGCCACAACTGAGTGACTGAACAATAACAACACTGAGAGACCAAGGGGTAAATAAAGGAATAACATCCGTTAGGGAACACGCAAAATTATTATTTTTAAATGGAAAGATGAATGAGAATAGAACAACATTCGGTTGGCCACAATCTAAGAGCAAACTACTAAACTGGATGAGGATTCCATCAGAATTCTCATTTAATCCACGAGCTTGCTGGTCAGATGAAGAAGAGAGGAAGAGGCATAGAAGATAAACCAAGACAGTTGTATAATTTCCAGAAAAGAAGACAGAAAGTGATGGAGCATCTTTATTTGCAAATATAATACATGAATGATTTTTAGAAGTGAAGATATGAGTCCTTAAATTGAAAATACTTCAAATACCAAGCAAAATAAGATTAAATTCACACCAAGACACATACTAGTTAAGCTGTAGAATATCAAGAATAAAGAAAACATAGCTAGAAAGAGTGAGAGGGGGAGTAGCCAAGATGGCAGAGTAGGAAGAACCTAACTAAGCTCACCTCCTTCCAAGAGCATACAAAGTTACAATTTACAGACTACTGATGAGAAAGATATTCTAAAATTAAAGATATAAAGATGAAATCACAACAAGAAGTGTAGAAGGGGCAGAGATGTGATACAGTCAAGACCCGTATCCCTACGGTGACCCATTAACAGGGTGATACTTACAACTGCAGAGGTTCTCCCCAAGAAGAAAAGAGTCGGAGCCACATGTTGGGCTCCCCAGTCTGGAGGTTCTGCATCAGGAAGATGAGTCCCAAGAAGATTTGGCTCTGAAGGGAATTGGGGCTTCTTTCAGGAGAGCTAAGCAGAAATAGAGACTCCACTCTTAGAGACTGCACACACTATCTCATATCCTCTGGGACACAGGGTAGAAACAGTAATTTGAAAGGAGTCAAAGTAAGTCAGACCCACCTGTTAACCTTGGAGAGCCTCTCAGAGAGACAGGAGGCAACTGGGGAGCACATCTCAGGGACATAAACACAGGTGGCAGTCATTTTCAGAAGCTTGTTCTACCATGATGACAGTGATGCTGGCAAATACCATTTTGGAATATTCCCTCTACCTCATTAGTCCCAGAACCTGGCACCACCAACCAACCTGTCAGCACTTCAGGCCAAGCAGCTAGCAGTGTGGGGTCACAGCTCCACCAACCAGCAGGCCAGTAATCAATCTACTGAATACACAGACACAAAAACAGCAAATAAGGCAAAATGATGTGACAATGTAATATGCTCCACATGAAGAAACAAGATAAAACCCCAGAGGAAGAACTAAGTGAAGAGGGGACAGTCAATCTACCCAATAAAGAGTTCAAGGTAATCATTGTGAAGATGTTCAAATACTCAAGAGAAGATTGAATGAACAGAGTGAGAAGTTAGATGTTTTAAACAAAGATAAAAATAAACAGAGATGAAAAATAGAATAAATGAAATTAAAGAGAAAAAACACTTGAAGGAATGGAATAAACAGTATTTAGATGAAACCAAGGAACAAATCAGTGAACTAGAAGAAACAGCAGTGGAAATCACTGAAGCTAAACAGAAAAAAAATAAAAAGAAATGAGTACAGTTTAAAAGCCTCCTGAGGCAACACCAAACTTACTAACATTCACATTACAGGCGTCTCAGAAGGAAAAGAGAGAAAGCGTCAAAGAACATATTTGAGGGTGTAGTATTTAAGAATATCCCTAACCTAGAAAAGGAAATAAACATCCAGGTCCAGGAAGCATAGAGCCCCAAACAGGATCAACACAAAGATATACTATATTAAAATGGCAAATATTAAAGATAAAGAGAGAATACTAAAAGCAAGGGGGAAGCAACAAGTTATCTACAAAGCAACTCCAATAAAGCTATCCAGCTGCCTTTTAGCAAAAACTCTGACTTTTCAGCAGTAACTCTACAGGTTGGAAGGAGTGTTATGATATACTTAAAGTAATGAAAGGGAAAAACCTACAACCAAGTATACTCTACCTGGCAAATTTTCATTCAGGCTTATAGAGAGATCAAAAGTTTTACAGACAAGCAAAAGTTTAAAGAGTTTATCACTTTGAAGTCATCTTTACAAGAAACGTTAAAGGAATTTCTCTCCACAAAAAAGGAAAGGACAACTAGGACCACAAAAATTACAATAGGGAAAACCTTACTCATAAAGACAAATATACACTAAAGGTAATAAGTCATCCACATACAAGCTGAGTTGGAAGGTCTAAAGACAAAAGCAGTAAAATTATCTGTATCTACAATAAGTAATTAAAGGACACACAAAAGACATAAAAAACAATAAACATGGGGGTGGGGAGTTGTTCAGCATTAAAATGCTTTTGAACTTAAGAAATCAGCAACTTGAAATAATCACATATATACATGTACACAAATATACATACATACACATATACACCCACATATATACACACGTATATGCACACACATGCATACACGTATATATAGTGAGCTACATATAAAGCTCATGACTACAAACAAAAAATCTTTTAACAGATACACAAAGAAGAGAAAGCAATAAAGCAATAAAGATAAACATCAAATCATAAGGGAAGAGTGCAAAAGGAGAAAGGAACTACATAAATAGACCCCAAACAATTAACAAAATGGCAGTAGGTGCATGCCTATCAATAATTACATTAAATGTAAATATAATCAATGCTCCAATAAAAAGACATACAGTGGCTGAATGGATGCAAATTTAAGACCTGTATATATGTTGCCTATAAGAGGCTCACTTTAGATCTAAAGACACACACAGACTGAAAGAGAAGGGATGGTAAAAGGTATTTCAAGTAATTGATAATGAAAAGATAGCCTGAACAGCAATACTTATATCAGACAAATAGACTTTAAAACAAAGATTGTAAAAGAAACAAAGACATTGTCGTCTTGACAATAATCAAGGAGACATAGTAATTATAAATATATATGCATCCTATATAGTGGCACCTAAATACATAAAGTGAATATTAACAGACATAAGGGAGAAACTGACAATAGCGCAATAATAGGAGGAGACTTTTCGCATCTCACTACATCACTGGACGTGTGGCTTCCTTCCTGGCTCTGCCTGTTAAAAATTGGATTACAGTGCGGGAGTCCTGGGTTCAATCCCTGGGTTAGGAAGATCCCCTGGAGAAGGAAATGACAATCCACTCCAGTATTCCTGCCTGGAAAATTCCATGGACAGAGGAGCCTAGTGGGGTTGCAGAGAGTTGGACGCGACTGAGCAGCTAACACTTCACTTCACATTGATGGACAGATTATTCAGGCAAAAGATTTGTAAGAAAACACTGGCCTTAAATGGCACATTAGAAAAACAAATAGACTTAATTGGTTTATAAAGAACATTCCATCCCAAAGCAGCAGAATACAACTTCTTCCCAGTGCACACTGGACATTCTTCAGAATAGATTATGTGTTGCCATAAAACAAGCCTCAGCACATTTAAGAAAACTGAAATCATATTAAGCATCTTTTCTGACAATTATTTGAAATTAGAAATCAAATATAAGCAAAAAACTGTATAAAACTAAACAAGTGGAGGCTAAACAACATGCTACTAAACAACCAACAAATCACTGAAGAAATGAAATAAGAAATAAAAAATACCTGCAGACAAAAACACAGATTCAACACCTATGTAATGCAGTGAAAGCAGTTCTAAAGACAAGTTTTTACCAATACCAACCTAAGGCGGAAACAAGAAAAATCTCATAAAAGCAATCTAACATTTTACTTAAAGTAACTAGAAAAAGAACAAATAATGCCCAAATTTAGTAGAAGAAATCATAAAACTAGAGCAAAAAGAAATGAATGGATACTAAAAACACAATAGAACAGATCAATGAAACTAAGAGGTGGTTCCTTGAAAAGACAAACAAAATTGATAAACCTCTGGCCAGACTAATCAAGAGAAAAGGAGAGAAGGTGCAAATCAATAAAATAAGATGAAAAAGGAGAAGTCACAATTGTCAACACAGAAACACAAGGAATCATGAGAGACTGGCCTATAATTATGAATAATTATATACCAATAAAATGGACAACCTAAAAGAAATGGACAAATTTCTAAAAATGTTCAATTCTCCAAGACTGAATTGGGAAAAATTAGACTAATCATAGGTAATGAAATTTAATCAATAACAAAAAAACACCTCCCATCAAACCAAAAAGATTTTGCACAGCAAAGGTAACTATCAACGAAATGAAAAGGCTACCTATTGAATGGGATAAGATACTTGCAAATATATCTGGTAAGGAGTTAAGATCCAAAATATATAAGGAACTCTACAATTCAATGTATAAAAAAACCTCAAAAAAAGGGCAGAGGATCTGGATAGACATTTTTCCAAAGAAGACATATAGATGGGCAACAAACACATGAAAAGATTCTCCCCAGCACAAATCATCAGGGAAATGCAAATATATCACACTTGTCAGACTGGTTGTTTTCAAAAGGACAGCAAATAACAAGCATTGGTGAGGATATGGGGTAAGGGAACCCTCCTGTACTGTTGGTGGGAATATAAACTGGTGCAGCCATTGTGGCAAGCAGTATGGAGAATTTTTTTAAGGTCAAAAAATAAAGGCAGAACCACCATATGACCTAGAAATTCTACTTCTGGTTATTTATCTGAAGAAAATGTTAATTAAAAATGATATATGCAACCCTATGTTCATTACAGTGTTATTTACAATAGTCAAGATATGGAAGCAACCTAAGTGTCCATCAATTGGTGAATAGATAAAGGAGATGTTATATATATATATATATACACATACATACATACATATATATACATACATATATATACACACATACACATATATATACACATACACACATATATATACACACACACACACATGCATATACATAATAGTATATTACTCAGCCATAAAGAAGAATGAAATCTTTTGCAATCTGCGACAATACAGATGCACCTAAAAGGTACTATGGTAAGTGAAATAAGTCAGACAGAGAAACACAAATACTGTATGATTTCTCTTATTTGTGGAATCTAAAAAGAAAAAAAATGAACAAACAGAAAAACAGAAACGGAGTTATAGATACAGCAAAAAAACAGGTGGTTGCCTCAGGGGAGGGAAATGGTAGAGGAAAGAAAGAGATGAGGGAGGTTAAAAGATACAAACTTCCTGTTGTAAAATAAATGAGTCATGGTATGAAATGTACAGTTTGGGGAATATATTTAATAGCTATATAATGTCTTTACATGGTGACATATCGTAATTAGACTTACCATGGTAGACATTTTAAAATGTATAGAAATTCTCATCACAAGGAAACATTTTTCTAATTTTTAAATTAGAAAATATTTATATGAGAAGATGATGTTCACTAAACTTACTGTGATAATCCTTTCATGATGTATATAAGTCAAATCCTTATGATGTACCCCATAAACTTTCATAGCGCTGTATGTCAACTATATCTCAATAAAACTGGGGAAAAAAGAAAGAGTTTTTTTAAAAAGGTCAAATAGATTGCTACTGTCTCTCAGCAACAAAAGCTGCTGGAACATAATAAAACAACAGCTTCAAAATGCTGGAGAAAAATAATTGTCAGCATAGAATTTTATATCAGCCCAGGAACTGCTCAAGAGTGTGAGCAAATCAGAGTATTTTTTGACATAAGAAGACAAAGGCAGTTTACCACCTACACTCCTCACTGAAAGAACTAGCAAAGCACTCGTTCAGCAAGAAGTTAAAAAGCAAAAGAACAGAAATGTCAGATGCAAGAAGCAAGTAAAGAAGAGAAAATTGGCTAAAAACCACACTGAGACAATTTGTGTTTGTTTTGTTTGTTTGAAAGGAAGTTTCTTGAGCTATTCAATATAGTAGGCACTAGATATATGTGGTTATTTGAGTTTCAATTAATTAAGATGAAACGAAGTTAAAAATTCAACCTCTCCCTCTGTCATATCAGTCATATTTTAAATACTCAATAGCCACATATGGCTTTATTGCTGTATTGGACAGTGTGGCTATAGAATATTTGCATTATTTCAGAAAGTTTTATTAGATAGCACTAGATGGTTCAGACAGTAAAGAATCTGCCTGTGAAGTGGGATACCTGGGTTCAATCCCTGGGTTGGGAAGACCCTGTGGAGAAGGGAATGGCCTCCCACTCCAGTATTCTTGCCTGAAGAATTCCATGTACAGAGGAGACTGGCAATGTTATTGTCCATGGGGTCACAAAGAGTCAGACATGACTGAATGACTAACACTTTCACTTTCTTTTCAGTGATAGTTTAGGAAAGCATGGAATGTGATGCAATTTACACTTTTAAACTGCACCAGAAAGAGTATAAGCAGATGATATATTCACTGATAAGAACAGTTTAATCAGTATACAATCTTCTCAATTCTTCTTTTGTATGTGGTAATCATAAATGGAATAAAAATTTCCAGTTTCATATATTAATTGCCTCATACTGGGTAAGGTTTTGTTAAGCTTATCAAATCAGTTTCAGTTATAAAAATCTTTAAAAAGTGAAATTGAAGGCATACCTTAAAAAGAGTAAATTTGGAAAGTCATCTTTCTATTTGTTCATGTGAAAACAAGTTGTATGCATTTGGACAATATACAACCAAACAAAAACGAAACAAAATAAAACAGATAGACAACAACAAATTCTCCTATTGATTTCATTTACATTTAGGCTTCATTTTGCAACTGTAAAAGGAAGTTGCATAAGACATGAGTATTGTTTTGAAACATATTCATAGTTTCTATTATAAATTATGTTACAGTCTTAGATATACAGAGGTTGAGTTAATTGGATGTTTTTAAGTAGAATAATCAGGTTTTAATTTTTTATAAAACTATAAAATGCTGTTGGTTCATTTATTTGTTCATTTATTTAATTTTGTTTACTTAATATAAAAATTATGTTACATGCCTGCTATATCCTAGGCACTGTGGTAAGCCCTTGGAACTTGTTAGTATTCAAGATATTATCCTTGCCTTCAAGGAGTTTTTTTTAACATGAAAAACAAACTTTAGATGGAATCATTTCAAATAGCTGTATTTGTAGTTCAAAAATGGTTGAATATTGACAATTTCATATACTTAATCTAATGCACTGTTGTTGTTTAGTCACTCAGTTGTGTCTAACTCTTTTTTGATCCCATGGACTCTAGCCCACCAGGTTCCCCTGTTCATGGGATTTTCCAGGCAAAAATACTGGAGTGGATAGCCATTTCCTCCTCCAGGGGATCTTTCCAACCCAGGGATCGAACCCACATCTCCTGCATTGCAAATGAATTCTTTCCCATCTGAGTGACTGAGGGAGCCCCAATCTAATGCATAAGTGATTTTAATTCAGATTAATGAATCTGTAATGAGTATATGCTGCTGCTGCTTCATGAAAGATATGAAGCCTGAGCTCAGATATGCAGGGAGAGTAAGAGTCAGGACAAGAGGAAACAGGCTTTTAACTTTGAGCAATTTATTTAACCGATCTGATTCTTAGCTCTTTGTCTTAGAAAAGGCAAAGATAATTGGAAACTCTGTACATCCTTGATGGGAATGTAAAATTGTGAAGCTTTTATGGAAGATAGTATGAATGTGCCTCAGAAAATTAAAATGAGAACTTCCCGATCATCCAGTAATTCCACGTCTGGGTATTTATCCAAAATAATTGAAAGTAAGGTTATAGAGGTATTTGTACTCCTTTGTTCATTACAGCAGTATTCTTGGTAGCCAAAGTGTGGAAATAACTGCCCATTGAAGGATGAATGTATAAAGAAAATAAAATATGGCAGATACAGTAGACCCTTGAACAACATGAATTTGAACTGTGGATATTTTTCAATATACACACAGTTGGCTCCCTATATTGGAGGGTTTTTGCAGCTTCAGATTCAACCAGGGATTGAAATTTCCAACTGTGGTTGGTTGAATCCATGGAAGTGGAATCTATGGTTACAGAGGGCTGACTATGGGTTTTGAGTGTAGTCGGAGTTTGGTAAATGTAGGGGCTCCTGAAACCAACCCTCCTCAGATACTGAAGGACAATTGTACATAGAATAAAATATTCAGTCTTTGAAAGGAAAGAAATCCTACCATTTATGACAATGTGAATGAACACAGCTTTATGCTAGGTGAAATAAGCCAGTTGTAGAAGAATAAATACTGTATTCGTTCACTTATCTGGGGTAGATAAAATATCTAAACTCACAGAAGCAGAGAGTCCAATGGTGATTGCCTTGAGATGAGTGGAGCAGGAAATAGGGAGTTACTATTCAATGGGCAAACAATTTCACTTATGGAAAATGAATAAGTTCTAGAGGTCTGCTTGCAAAATTGTACATAAACTTAACAATATGTTGTGTATTTCAAAATTTGTTAAAAGAGTAGTTTTTATGCTAAATATTCTTACTGCAATAAAGGTGATGATAATAGCTACCATACTATTAGGATGCTTCAAAGGAAATGATATATGCAAAGCAGTCAGAACCTAGACTAAAATAGTTCAATTGATCCTCAACACAATAGCCATTTAGTAATATTATAAAGGTGAGTACTGTTAAGAGAGGAGGGATCAATAAACCATCACGGTAGTTGGGTCTTACCACTTTCATTAACCAAAATAACAAATCATGCATTAATAAAATGTATCGAGGTGCAAACTAAAAGATGCATAATGTCCAAAGTATGCTTCTTTTAGTTTTTTCTTAGTGAAAATTTGGAATATGTTTCAAAAATAAAGTTTTAAATGAGGATATAGTGAAATATCTCCCACCCTTAAAGCCCATCTGCTTAATTTCACTCATCTTCCCCCTCCTTGTCCAAACAGGTAATCACTGTTAACACTTTCTTCTTTATCTTTTTGGGGATGTTTTAAGCAATAAAGCAAAAACAAACGTGAATAGTTTATTTCTTGTGTTTTGCATGAATGGTGGCATGTTGTACACAGACTTTTATATCTTTTTCAGTAAATATATACTAGATATTATATTGGAGAAGGAAATGGCAACCTACTCCAGTATTCTTGCCTGGGAATTTCATGGACAGAGGAGCCTGGTGGGCTACAGTCTATGGGATCACAAAGAGTCGGACATGACTGAAGGACTGAGCACAGATATTATATATATCATATATAAAGTCTCCTCATTCTTATATGCCTGAGTAGCATTTCCAATGTACATATGTAATATAATTTAACAGGTCAAACAATATGAGATAGTTGATAATTGACTGTTATTGAATTGTGAAAATAAACATTTCATATGATTTATCATCAGTTCAGTTCAGATGCTCAGTCATGTCTGACTCTTTGCGACCCCATGGACTGCAGCATGCCAGCCTTCCTGTCCTTCACAAACTCCCAGAGCCTGCTCAAACTCATGTCCCTCGAGTTGGAGCTGACATCCAAACATCTCATCCTCTGTCAATGCCTTTTCCTCCTGCCTTCAGTCCTTCCCAACATCAGGGTATTTTCTAATGAGTTGGCTCTTTACATCAAGGGGCCAAAGTATGGGGGCTTCAACGTCAACATCAGTCCTTCCAGTGAATATTCAGGACTGATTTCCTTTAGGATTGACTGGTTTGATCATCTTGCTGTCTAAGGGACTCTCAAGAGTCTTCTCCAACACCACAGCTCAAAAGCATCAATTCTTTGGCACTCAGCCTTCTTTATGATCCAACTCTTACATCCATGACTACTGGAAAAAAACACAGCTATGACTATAAGGACCTTTATCAGTAAAGTAAAGTCTCTGCTTTTTAATATGCTGTCTAGGTTTTTCATAGCTTTTCTTCCAAGGAGCAAGCGTCTTTTAATTTCATGGCTTCAGTCACCATCTTCAGTGATTTTGGAGCTCAAGGAAATAAAGTCTGTCACTGCGTCTGTTGCTTCCCCATCTATTTGTCATGAAGTGATGGGATGCCATGATTTTCAGTTTTTGAACGTTGAGGTTTTTCACTCACCTCTTTACTTTCATCAAGAGGCTCTTTAGTTCCTCTTCACTCTCTGCCATAAGGGTAGTGTCATCTGCATATCCTAGGTTATTAATATTTCTCCTGACAATCTTGATTCTAGCTTGTGCTTCATCAGGCCAGTGTTTTGCATGATGTGCTCTACATAGAAGTTAAATGAGCGGGATGACAATATACAGCCTTGACATACTCTCTTTCCCAATTTGGAACTAGTCCATTGTTCCACATCTAACTGTTCTAACTGTTGTTTCTTGACCTGCATACAGGTTTCTCAGGAGGTAGGTAAGATGGACCTACCTCCTGGAGGTAGGTAATATGGGTAGGCATTCCCATCTGTTGAAGAATTTTCTACAGTTTGTTGTTATCCATACAGTCAAAGGCTTTAGTGTAGTCAGTGAAGCAGATGTTTTTCTGGAATTCTCTTGATTTTTCTAGGATTTAACAGATGTTGGCAATTTGATCTCTGGTTCCTTGGCCTTTTCTAAATCCATCTTGAACATCTGGAAGTTCTCAGTTCACATACTGTTGAAGTTTCACTTGGAGAATTTTGAGCATTACTTTGCTAGTGTGTGAGATGAATGCAATTGTGCAGTAGTTTGAACATTCTTTGGCATTACCTTTCTTTGGGATTGGAATGAAAACTGACCTTTTCCAGTCCTGTGGCCACTGCTGAGTTTTCCAAATTTGCCGGCATAATGAGTGCAGCACTTTCACAGCATCATCTTTTAGAATATGAAATGGCTCAGCTGGAATTCCATCACTTCCTCTAGCTTTGTCTGTAGAGATGGTTCCTAAGGCCCACTTGACTTCACACTCCAGGATGTCTGGCTCTAGATGAGTGATCACTACATCGTGGTTATCTGGGTCATTAAGATCTTTTTTGTATAGTTCTTTTGTGTATTCTTACCACCATCTTAACATCTTCTGATATCATTTTGTCCTTTATTGTGCCCATGTTTGTATGAAATGTTCCCTTGGTTTCTCTGATTTTCTTGAAGAGGTCTCTAGTGTTTCCCATTCTATTGTTTTCCTCTATTTCTTTGCATTGATCACTGAGGAAGACTTTCTTATCTCTCCTTGCTATTCTTTGGGGCTCTGAATACATATACATTTATCTGATACATATATTTTATCATATATGTAGCTAATTTCTTAGTGAAGGTCATGTTACATTTCATAAAGTTTGATTAGAACTCAGCCATATCCATTCATTACTTGTTGTCTTGGGTTCCAAAATCACTGCAGATGATGACTGCAGCCAGGAAATTAACTAAATTGAATTAAATCTTGCTCCTTGGAAGAAAAACTATGACAAACCTAGACAGTATATTAAAAAGCAGAGACATTACTTTGCCAACAAAGATCCATATAGTCAAAGCTATGGTTTTACCAGTAGTCATGTATGGATGTGAGAGTTGGACCATAAAGAAGGCTGAGCACCAAAGAATTGATGCTTTTGAACTGTGGTGTTGGAAAAGACTCTTGAAAGTCCCTTGGACTACAAAGAGATCAAATCAGTCAATTCTAAAGGAAATCAGTGCTGAATATTCATTGGAGGACTGATGCTGAAGCTGAATCTCCAATACTTTGGCCACGTGATGCAAAGAATGGACTCATTGGAAAAGACCCTGATGCTGGGAAGGATTGAAGGCAGGAGCAGAAGGGGCTGACAGAGGATGAGATGGTTGGATGGCATCACTGACTCGATGGACGTGAGTTTGAGCAAGTTCCATGAATTAGTGGTGGACAGAGAAGCCTGGCAGGCTGCCGTCCTTGGTTGTCTCAGAGTTGGACACAATTGAGCAACTCAACAACAGCAATATGCTGTCTGCACTGCTTTGGTGCTCTCAATAATATAATGATTTTAGGTTCATACTAAACAGTAAGTGAGCAGACAATAAATGAAAATATGCAGTCTATACTCTCTGCTATGGCATCATCATATCATCATTCAGACTTCCCAGGTGGCACTAGTGGTAAAGAATCCGCCTGCCAAAGCAGGAGACATAAGAGACACCCGTTAGATCCCTGGGTTGGGAAGATCCCCTGGAGGAGAGCATGGCAACCCACTCCAGTATTCTTGCCTGGAGAAGCCCACGGACAGGGGAGCCTGGCGGGCTACGGTCTATGGGACTGCAAAGAGCTGGACACGACTGAAGCAACTTAGTACACATGCACGCATCATCATTCACCTTCTATTTGACAAGCACATTTCCCTTACTCCTGCCTTTGAATTCTCCTTGTTTCTCATCTAACCTGCTCTTAGGTAACCTTACAGCTTGTGTATCTCACAGGATTCTGCACAAACAGGGCAGCAGTTTCGAACACTTCCCCAAGACTGAGACCTGAAGGAACTGGCAGCCCTTACTTGTTCCCTTCCTTTGTTCATTGTTTAATTTGTGGGCAGTCATCTTACTGTCCATGAAAGGAAAATGTCAGTTCCTTTGGACTGAAAAATCCTGAGGAATAAGAAATGAATTGTTACATGTTAAAGAGTTACTTTCACTGCATAGCTGATGATGTCCAGATCTCTCCCCAACCGTGACCCAAAGATGGAATTTACGAAGCTGCAGGGAGGACTTTAGGTTGTGGTGACTTTCATTGACTGCTTCAGTGCTGAGACAGTTAAGTCCTATTTTTCCAGCCAGGAGTGCAGACTCCAAGAGGCAGGAGGCTGGGGCCAGGTGTGTGACAGCTCCCAGCTCCACAGTCCTGCTTCACCACCTGCAGTCTGTGTATCTACAGGGCTCCTGGAGAATAGAACTCAAGTGGGAGAATTCTTTCATCCAGTCATCAAATTTATCCTGACAGTTTAGGAACAAGGAGAGAAGAAAACAAAAGTTGAAAAATGAAATGCGGTGTGTAATTCAGACAAGGCTGAAAAAGCTTTTCTTCTCCATGCTGGGAAAGGTTTGTGCAGTATTACAAACTCAAAGGAGTACTAAAAATACCATTCCTATTCACATTTCTTTAAAATACTGAGCTGGACAAAGAAAATATCTATATTGGCCAAATTCTACTTTGGGGCCATTAAGTATCCTCTGAATTCAACCTTTTATTCTACAAATGAGGAAATTGATGCCAATAAAATTTAAGTGATGTATTCAAGGGATATGACTCATTGGTGTGACGCTAGGATCAGAAGGTGCATATGCTTCCTACAATCAATTCAAAGTTTAATACTAAATTTTTTTAATTGGTCATGTATAGCCCTGGAATTCATAAATGCTTCCAAATATGTTTTAATGCATTTATACTTCCTGAATAGAACCTTTCTTGGAGAAACGTTCACTAAGTTAATCCCCCTCTTTGTAAAAATACTACATCAATCCTGAGTTGGCTAGAAACTAGTCCCTTCTGAATAGCACAGTTTGCTGAGGCTTAAAGGAAAGGCCATGTGAGTTTTTACAAAAGCATCTTGATCCCATTCTTGCAAACGTGGATTTCTAAATATACCTTCATGAGGACAGTGCACTGCTTATGCAAATAAATTCAGTGTTTTTCTAGGTCACAGCAGGCCTACTTCTACACAGAAAGTGCCAATAGGAATATCAGGGGGTTTCCTGCTGCCAGAATGTGAATGGCTTCTACTGACAACACTTGACTATAGATGAAAGATGTTATGCAAGTCATATCTCCTCATTCACCATGAGCCATGGTCTCATTTGGTGTTCGGCCACTTCACAGACAATAGTCATCTTGGCTTCCAGAAAGAATGAGTTAGAAAGTTACTGGCCAAAATGTATTCCTACTATTCTGTCATTAACTCTGTATAGTCTTAAAAACTGTGTCTCAGATTCCTCATCTGAATAACTGTGTTTATTTTAAAATAGGGGTGGGGGTGGGTGTTTATTGTAGCTAACATCTTGTTAACATACTCAAAGAGGAGTTGATCAAATAACACTGGCTCTTTGGTTTCCTCAGAAGCAAAAGAGGCACCAGTAATTGCAATTATTTAATTTAGTATCTTTGGGGAGGTTGATCAGATGTTATAAACTGTTTTAAAAATTTGCTAAAATTCTAACATAATATAATTTATTATTCAATAATTTCTCTTCCATAATGGGGCAAAATATTCACTCAATTTCTTACCTAACAGGCATTCTCATACACAATGATTTTCTCTGTTAATTGGAAAGGAATACACAGCTTTGGTATTGTCAAATAAACCTTGGGCATGGACCAGGAACGAGTAGCAACCAGAGAACTTTCTGTTACTTACATCTGTGGGCATGGGCTCAACTTCATTGAGCAATTATCTCCATAAAAATAAGTGAGCAAAATTCCATTAAAAGGACTCTATAAATAAATAAGCAAAAAGCACTACTGCACCAAGAAAGGGGAGACAAGGCATTATTGCTCTGATGGCCACATAGAGGTTTAAGAGCACTGATGTTAACATTAATGTGTTTTGCTGCTGTTTCTTTCTGGTCTTTTATCTCTTTCTTTGGAAAAATTTTGGAAGAAAAAAAAAAAAGGTTCTCTATCTGGAGAAACTTGCATTTAAAGCACAGTCAAGATATACTATTTCTAGGAGGTAGCTCACCTTTCATTTTGTGCTGAAGAATTGATGCTTTTGAACTGTGGTGTTGGAAAAGATTCTTGAAAGTCTCTTGGACTACAAGGAGATCCAACCAGCCAATCCTAAAGGAAATCGGACCTGAATATTCATCGGAAGGACTGATACTGAAGCTGAAACTCCAATACTTTGGTCACCTGATGTGTAGAACTGACTATTTTGAAAAGACTCTGACGCTGGGAAAGACTTAAGGCGGGAGAAGGGGACGACAGAGGTTGAGATGGTTGGATGGCATCACCAACTCAATGGACATGAGTTTGAGTAAACTCTGGGAGTTGGTGATGGACAGGGAGGCCTGGCGTGCTGCAGTCCACAGGGTCACAAAGAGTCAGATACGACTGAGCGACTGGACTGAACTGAACTGAAATTCTCTCAAGGAAGTTGCAGTTCTAACTACAAAACTGGTGTATTTCATTTGAACCAAAATACCAGAATCAAAATTAAAACCCCCAAATTCACATCTCTGTGTAGGATGCACAGATCTCAGAATCCTTCATATAGTTAATCTCTAGACTCTCCTTAGTTTAATGACAGATTTTGACCTCTGCCTGAATACAGAAAGGATGACATCAGTGGCCGATGAAAGCTGTGAGGAAAACAGCAGACCCTTGTTCAGACAGGATATAACAATTTTCCATTCAAGGTGAATCACTGATAAATCTCTTCAGGAGAGAAGCTCTGCAAAGTATTGTCTGAATCCATCACCGTTCAATACAGATTGCACTCCGGTTTATTTTTCATTTCAACATGTGTGCGTGTATGTGCTGTTTTCCGTTTCACCCACTCATTTCCCCTCTGTGAACTCCTTTTTACCAGAAGGGGTTTTGGCAGAACAAAGATGTGAAAAGAAACTCAGGCAGGCAGATGCAATATTAGCTGAACACACAATGAGAGCTGGCAGTATGACTCAGGAAAGAGATTTTAGTTATTAAATCCCAGAAACTCTCTTTGATTGACAAAAATTAGGATGGACTAAGGTAAAAGAATGAAACAGGACTACATGGCACTAATAAATTACAGGATTTCCTCAATTAGAGACACTTTTAATTGTCACTTGGGATGTGAGTTCATTGAAATGTTTTTATTCACAAGTCTTCTCTAAGCCAAAGGGTACTGAATAAGTGCATAGCAAGTACCTTTGTGTCTTGAGGCCTAGTGATGCTGTTTTTAAAAAAGAAGTATTTTCATTCACTCATGGAGCAGACAAAGGTTGAAGACATACCATGTACCAAGTAGCCCTGAAGGAGAGACTATGGTAGAATAAATAAGGTCACACTTACTGGATTCAGTTCTTTTGAGGTACCAACAGCTTTCTAGATAGTTCTACTCCATCAGTTTCTAATACTCCTGTTTTTTGCCATCTCCTATAACCAGGAAAAACAAACATAAACCCAGGAATTAGAAGAGATGGGCAGGAGCAGCTTTGTTGTTGGACTAATGGGCAAAGACTTCAGAACATGACTCAGTACATGTGCATGTATGTGTGTGGGGCGGGGGGGTGGGGGGGGAATGGTGTTAAGGAGGATGCATTTTCAGCATAATCAAATCAAACATATGTTGAAAGGAGGAATATAAATATTAGATAGCACTGTTTAAGTTTTTTCAGAGGGTTTTAAATTTCATACAGTTCTATCTTTTTTGTTTGGCTTTTGTTTTTCTCTATCTATGGAAAGCCTAAGTAGCAGCTGAGTTTCAGAGATTTATATCATGCTATTTTCCTTCACCCACCAGGCTAAGAATCACCCTTCCCTTCAGCCAGTGGCAAAGACTAAGTTATACAGGTTGTTACTGTGGTGTCACTAAGTCATGTCCGACTCTTTGTGACCCCACATTTAGAAGATGCAAAAGAGGCATTGATACAGGACATTTTCTGAAGGAAGTGAGTTGTGATTTTTCCAGAGGTATAGGATTTTGAAGAAATAAAATATGGGAAAGTTGGGGATATTGAAAAAAGTGAAGCTTTTATTTAAGAAACAGACTTTGAGAAGAAAAAAATGGACTGTCTCATCAGTGCCAAAGATCCCGCCAGTAAGGCTCTATTTTTTCAGGTGCAAAAATATAGATTAGTTAGCAGTAAAGAACAATTTTTGAAAAGATAAAATGAGTTGCCTTCAAGTATAAAATGAACATGATTTAAAGAGTTTAATTTATAAATGAGTAAAGCAATAAGAGGGTTCAGAAGAAAATTTGTAGATGATTTTATATATATATATATATATATATATATACATACAAAGATTTCATATATATATAAAGTCAGGAATGGTGAAATGAATTTGGTAATAGAAAGAAAACTAATAGCCTACTAAGCAACAAATTGTAATGTTTGTGTTATTATTTCAACCAGGAGGAATTCAATTCTATCTCTACTGGATAAAATTCGTTTGTATAATTATAAATGGGAGTCATTTACTTTGTCAAGGAGAGGAATCACTTTCAGCCTAACTTCTATAATTTATTTAATATCTGGACCTACAGAACATACAATAGACTAGTGTTCAGAAAATTAATCAAAATTATATTTTCCTAGAGAATTAGATTGGCTTCCCTGGTGGTTCAGACGGTAAAGCGTCTGTCTGCAATGCTCAGATAATCACCGGAGGGTCCACCAGACAATAGGTATCATGCCCCTGCAAGGCAAGTTAGTGATACCTTTTGCCTATTTCCAAGCTTAGACATTTTCTTAATCTTAGACTCAGGGACAATTGCTTTTTCAGTCCCCTGTGTCTATACAGTTTTGACATTAACAAAGTATTATTTAGATCTTCATGTAGCAAAGACTACTATTATGTTCACTTTCAGAAAACTGGTCAGTGGGCTATCCATAAAGAAAAAGGAATAACCCCCATTCTCCAATCACCAGCAAGCACCTAAAAGTTTATTTCCTTGACCTTCCCCATACCTAGAGGATGTTATTGACACAGTGTTTAGGACAACATAAACTATCCTTTTCTTCAGAGTTGAGTTGAATTTCCAGGAGTGGAATGGATGGATCACATAATAGTTTTATTTTTAGTTTCAAAACACTCCATACCATTTTCCACAGTGGCCACACCAGTTTACATTCTTACTAACAGTTCTTTTTTCTCTACATCCTTGACAATATTTGTTATTTGTAGACTTTTTGATAAGTTATTCTGACAGTACGAGGTAATACCTCATTCTGGTTTTAATTTATATTTCTCTGATTAACTGTGTTGAGCATAATTTCATATGCATCTTAGCCATTTGCATGTCTTTTTTGGAAAAATGTCTATTCAGGTCTTCTGCTCATTTTTTAATCAGGTTGGTTTTTTGATATTGACTTGAATAAGCTTTTTATATATTTTGGAAACTATCATTTGCAGTCATATCATTTGCAAATATTTTCTCTCATTCAATAAGTTGTCTTTTCACTTTTACTAGTAAGTATTTATCCAGAACAAAAATATAGATGAATAGATGAATAGATAAAGAAGATGTGGTATAAATATACAATGAAATACTACTCAGCCATAAAAAGAACATAATTTTGCCATTTGCCTACAATGTGGATGAACTTAGGATGGTACTATGCTAAGTGAAATAACAGAAAGAGAAAGACAAAAACTATGTTTTCATATTTGGAATTTCAAAATTAAAACTGGTAAGAATAATAAAAAGAAACAGACTGACAAATATAGAGAGTAAGCTAATGATTACAAGTGGGGGGATGGGAGAGGGGACAGGCAAGACAGAGGCAGGGGATTACAAGGTACAAACTACTGTGTAAAAAGCAATAAACTGTTAAGATGTATTAGATAGTATAAGGAATATAGCAAGTATTTTATAACTATAAATGGGGTATAATCTTTAAAAAGTAGACAGCCTGATGCATCTTAAAGGTAAATAAAATATCCCTTTTATAGTTTTATGATGCAAAAACAGATTTTCTAGATGATCTAATAGGACATTACTTGAATATACTCTTCATTATCTGAATACTCGATTCAACATGCCCTTTATATTTAAGTATACCAGCTGCTTTTTAAATGGGGCACTTGGGCCCTATGGATTCATAAACTTTTAGGAATTTTCTCTCTTTCCACCTGAAGATACACTGTTCCTATGGTTTTTGGTATGGTATGGTATGTAGATCCCAGGCTAGAAGTTAACCTGAGAGGGTGCAGACAACTTGAGCTGTGTTATAGAGGAATAGGAGAGTATACAAAGAGATCTAGCTGGACCGGACCTAGAAGAAAGTGATCCAGTACAACAGGCTGACCACAGAGAGTAGATTATGCATACCAGAATGTTATGGAAAAAAATAGGCATGACTATGATGAAATTTAAAAAATAATTTAGGAGATCCAGTTCAACAACCAGCAACTATTGGAAAAGGTTCCACTCATAAATCATGCCAATAACAGTCAGAAATCTGTGGATCCAGGGGACAAACCTAGCCTACTTACTCACTCTGGAGAGAGCACTGGAGGGAAACAAAATCTGCCACCCCAAAATGTGTCTCTTGATATTGTGATTAATTTAGGCTGATTATTTTTTAAGAAACAGAAGACTCAGGAAACCTTTCTTTTTACCTCCTCCTTAGCTGCTTAAATAATGTAGATAGAGGACCTGTTTCAGGAAGGGAGCTATCACCACAGATAACTATAATATGAAGTAAGTGTGATAGACAGGGAGGAACCTAGCATAGTCTGTTAAAACTCCAATGTCCTATTGTCTCTCAAAAGTTTGAATAAACTCTGGGGGTTGTTGATGGACAGGGAAGCCTGGCATGCTGCAGCCCATGGGGTTGCAAAGAGTTGGACACGACTGAGCAACTGAACTGAACTGAACTGAATTGATTGTCTCTCAGTGTCTTAGCACATATTTGTTTACTAAACCTTTGCTTTTCCACCTTCATGTATATTGCTTTTCTCCCCTTTGAATTTCCAAGCCAATACCTTCAACATCCTAACATCGTCTTCTCTTTTGTCTTTAGCTGAAGATGATATTTAAGTGAGGGCTTAGCCATTTTGTCAAGTCACTGAGTTTTCCTGGGTCTCTCCCATGTATACATATTATTAATTTTTTTTTTTGGTCTGTTTATATGTCTCAGTTTATGGGCACTCAGGAAGGAGAAGAATACACGCAACCTAACAGCCATCAGACTGCAGCCACTAGGTACAGTGAACACCAAGGTGAATTCAGGATGTCAAATATACAGGATATAGGGCCCATAGCTGAAATGCATATGAAAGGAATTATTTCAGTGAGCCCAGACTATTGCATTTTCCCATATACAGAAAAGTGCTAAATTGTTTAACTAGGGATATCTGGTTCTTAATTAATTAACAATGATCTTTTGATGTTCAGACTACCTTCCCTTTGTTTCAAAACTTCTTTATAACCTGGCTCCTCCCCTCGCTTCCCCAGAACAGTTCTCTCAGGGTCATTTGAGATGCTGTTTCCTGGTCTTCACATCCTAAAATTTCCCAGTGAATAAAACATAACTCTCAACTTTTAGGTTGGGAATATATTTTTTAAGTTGACTAAAGTCCTATAAAATTGGAAGTGGTCAAACAGGAGATGGCAAGAGTGGATGTCAACTTTCTAGGAATCAGTGAACTAAAATGGACTTGAATGGGTGAATTTAACTCAGATGACCATTATATCTACTACTGTGGGCAGAAATCCCTTGGAGGAAACGGAGTCGCCATCATGGTCAACAAAAGAGCCCAAAATGCAGCACGTGGATGCAATCTCAAAAACGACAGAATGATCTCTGCTCATTTCCAAGGCAAACCATTCCATATCATGGTAATCCAAGCCTATGCCCCAACCAGTAATGCTGAAGAAGCTGAAGCTGAACAGTTCTATGAAGACCTACAAGACCTTTTAGAACTAACACGCCAAAAGATGTCATTTTCATTTTAGGGGACCTGAATGCAAAAGTAGGAAATCAAGAAACACCTGGAGTAATAGGCAAATTTGCCCTTGGAGTACAGAATGAATCAGGGCAAAGGCTAATAGAGTTTTGCCAAGAGAAAACACTGGTCATAGCAAACACCCTCTTCCAACAACACAAGAGAAGAGTCTACACATGGACATCACCAGATGGTCAACACCGAAAGCTGATTGATTATATTCTTTGCAGCCAAAGATGGAGAAGCTCTATACAGTCAGCAAAAACAAGACCTGGAGCTGACTGTGGCTCAGATCATGAACTCCTTATTGCCAAAATCAGACTTAACTTGAAGAAAGTAGGGAAAACCACTAGATCATTCAGGTATGACCTAAATCAAATCCCTTATGCTTATACAGTGGAAGTGAGAAATAGATTTAAGGGACTAGATCTGATAGAGTGCCTGATGAACTATGGACGGAGGTTCGTGACATTGGACAGGAGACAGGGAACAAGAATATCCCCATGGAAAAGAAATGCAAAAACGCAAAATGGTTGTCTGAGGAGGCCTTACAAATAGCTGTGAAAAGACAAGAAGTGAAAAGCAAAGGGAAAAAGGAAAGATATTCTGATTTGAATGCAGAGTTCCAAAGAATAGCAAGGAGAGATAAGAAAGCCTTCCTCAGCGATCAGTGCAAAGAAATAGAGGAAAACAACAGAATGGGAAAGACTAGAGATCTCTTCAAGAAAATTAGAGACACCAAGGGAACATTTCATGCAAAGATGGGTTCGAAAAAGGGCAGAAATAGTATGGAACTAACAGAAGCAGAAGATATTAAGAAGAGGTGGCAAGAATACACAGAAAAACCATACAAAAAAGATCTTCACGACCCAGATATAGTCTGATGGTGTGAGCACTCACCTAGAGCCAAACATCCTGGAATGTGAAGTCAAGTGGGCCTTAGAAATCATCACTACATACAAAGCTAGTGGAGGTGATGGAATTCCAGTTGAGCTATTTCAAATCCTGAAAGATGATGCTGTGAAAGTGCTGCACTCAATATGCCTACAAATTTGGAAAACTCAGCAGTGGCCACAAGACTGGAAAAGGTCAGTTTTCATTCCAATCCCAAAGAAAGGCAATCCCAAAGAATGCTCAAACTACTACACAATTGCACTCATCCCACACGCTAGTAAAGTAATGCTCAAAATTCTCCAAGCCAGGCTTTAGCAACACATAAACCGTGAACTTCCAGATGTTCAAGCTGATTTTAGAAAAGGCAGAGGAACCAGAAATCAAATTGCCAACATCTGCTGGATCATTGAAAAAGCAAGAGAGTTCCAGAAAAATATCTATTTCTGCTTTATTGACTATGCCAAAGTCTTTGACTGTGTGGATCACAATAAACTGTGGAAAATTCTGAAGGAGATGGGAATACCAGACCACCTGACCTGCCTCTTGAGAAACCTGTATGCAGGTCAGGAAGCAACAGTTAGAACTGGACATGGAACAACAGACTGGTTCCAAATAGGAAAAGGAGTACGTCAAGGCTGTATATTGTCACCCTGTTTATTTAACTTATATGCAGAGTACATCATGAGAGACACTGGGCTGGAAGAAGCACAAGCTGGAATCAAGATTGACAGGAGAAATATCAGTAACCTCAGATATGCAGATGACACCACCCTTATGGCAGAAAGTGAAGAGGAACTAAAAAGCCTCTTGATGAAAGTGAAAGAGGAGAGTGAAAAAGGTGGCTTAAAACTCAACATTCAGAAAACTAAGATCATGGCATCTGGTCCCATCACTTCATGGGAAATAGATGGGAAACAGTGGAAACAATGTCAGACTTATTTTTCTGGGCTCCAAAATCACTGCAGATGGTGACTGCAGCTATGAAATTAAAAGACTCTTACTCCTTGGAAGGAAAGTTATGACCAACCTAGATAGCATATTAAAAAGCAGAGACATTACTTTGCCAACACAGGTCCATCTAGTCAAGGCTATGGTGTTTCCAGTGGTCATGTATGGATGTGAGAGTTGGACTGTGAAGAAAGCTGAGCACCGAAAAATTGATGCTTTTGAACTGTGGTGTTGTGGGGTTCCATGGTGTAATGGTTAGCACTCTGGACTCTGAACTGTGGTGTTGGAGAAGACTCTTGAGAGTCCCTTGGACTGCAAGGAGATCCAACCAGTCCATCCTAGGGGAGATCAGTCCTGGGTGTTCATTGGAAGGACAGATGCTGAAGCTGAAACTCTAATACTTTGGCCACCTGATGCGAATAGTTGACTCATTGGAAAAGACCCTGATGCTGGGAGGGATTGAGGGCAGGAGGAGAAGGGGATGACAGAGGATGAGATGGCTGGATGGCATCACTGACTTGATGGACATGGGTTTGAGTAGACTCCAGGAGTTGGTGATGAACAGGGAGGCCTGGCGCGCTGCGATTCATGAGGTTGCAAAGAGTTGGACACGACTAAGCGACTAAACTGAATTGAACTAAATGTCCTATAGGCAAGACTGGATTCCTTGATATACCTTGGAAAGATTGCTAGAATTCCCAATAGTACTAAGAATGGGGCTGAGCCTTGGATTGAGAAGATATTAAAAACAGGCGTAAGAATAATTCTGGGATAGAAATGGAAATATATTCCTAGTTAGGAAATTCTGAAGGTAATGCTACAGACACAAATCTAAAAACTGATAACATCTTATTCATTTCTCTTTTCACTTTGAGCAAAACTTAATAGAGCTTGTCTGGTTGACCATCCCACCTAATATCCTAGACTGCCTTTAACTGGCTCCTGGTATGAAAAGACTTGTACACATGAGCTTACATTCATTCTACCATATCTATACTCTTTGATATATCAACTTTTAACGTGATCACAGTCACCTCTTTTATAAAACCTTGCCCTTTACAGAATTGTTACCGGAATTGATACATATTTCAAGTATTTCCCTCACCTGTTCTGCTGGTTTCAACCTTCCAAGTTTTGTCATTTTTATATATATGTGTGTGTGTGCATGTGTGTATATATAATTTCTGTCTATTTTATGATTATTTTATGGCTTTTGAGTTAATGATTTGTATCTGAATGTTCTATTGATTTAAACTGAGTTTTCAATCTGTCTTTAAATTTATCAACTACAAATTGGCATTTGCCATTGGCACTTGCCACCTGCCTCTATAAGATTAAATCATGTGCTTGTGCTGGTGCAGGTGCTAATTTTCAACACCCCCTGAAAATAGTTCAGAGTGGAGACAGAAATAAGGCACTCTGTGCTCAGGGAAAAACTGGCAGAACAGATACTTAGATATTTTCAGGAGCAGTTTCTCAGAGCTGTTTGAGGTGCTGTCTCCTAGGTTGCAGTCCTAATTTTGCCCCAAATAAAACTTAACTTGCAACTTTCACATTGTGCAATTTTTTTAAGTTGACATGTTATTTCTACTCCACAGCCCCTCGCTTCCTAATGCTTTAGTTATCTATTTCCCTCAATCACTGCATGCTAGATGTAGCTCACACTAATTCTACCATCCCACTAGACCTGATGATTGTTAAATATTTAGGACTTCTGTGAGTAGGTTGCTAAATTGGCCATGGTGGGAATATTTAATCCTGGGAAACTGGTAGTTCCAGCACTTGAAACGTACTCTTTATAGATGAGAAGATTGAGGTACAGAAAAGTTCATTAAGATCAAAGATCAAAATGGTAATAAATTGCTATGGTAGAACTAGAATGCAGACTTCTCTGTTACAGATCCTGCCATGGGCATTTTGTGCTTCATAGTATAAGATGATATTGAAGTGCAATTACTTAAATAATTCAGTTTTTGTTTCATCAGTCCAATTTCCTACTTGTAGCTAAAAGTAGGGAATGAAATGACACTATATATATATTTTAATAAAAGACATAACTATAAGGGGGCTTTCCTTGTGGCTCAGCTGGTAAAGAACCTGCCTGCAATGAGGGAGATCTGGGATTAATCCCTGGGTTGGGAAGATCTCCTGGAGAAGGGAAAGGCTACCCACTCCAGTATTCTGGTCTGGAGAATTCCGCAGATTATAGTCCATGGGGTTGCAAAGAGTTGGACATGAATGAGCAACTTTCACTTTCACTTTCATAAGTGTAAGGGGATTTAGATGTTTCAGTTCCTAAAATAGGGTTAAATTTGTGATACTCACTCCATAAAGACTGCTTCCTCCTAGGTATTTCAAATGAATTTTATATGATTGGTACGCAGTTCAACTGTGGTTATGAAACTTGATGAGTTAATGTATCCCAATAAATAAAAATGACAGAGTAAATTAACATTAGTTTTTAACCAATTTCTATATTAAAATGGTGGAAGATACAGTGGTTACATTAAATACCAGGAAATGTTTGTCATGAAAAAAGACTTGGAAAATATACAGTTCAAACTGGGGCTGTTATTAATTGAAATCTATCACTGGTAAATTAAATTAGTTAATTTCCCCACCACTACCAAAAGCCACAAAGATTCAGCCTGAACGTACAATGTACCCTGCTCCCTACATCTTCCTTTATAGAGTCATGTTCTTTAAGAATCAGCTACTTGTTCTTTTCAGAGAAAGTTGTCACCATCTTTCCCGTAACATAGAGCCAGCTCTTGGCAGAATCTTTCTTCCTTTAAAAAAAGAATCTCAACAGGAAACCCTGTTATCTCTTCTGACTATGACTAAAGCTGACCACAAGTCCTTGAAGATAAGAGCTCACGTATCAGGTTTCTTTTCCCTGTTGATGCCTTTATACCTCTTTAAAACTTATTTCTGTTAGAACCATCTTTGTAACCCATTCTGTCAACTAATTTCTGCATCGTTTAATCACCACCCCTTAGCATTAAAAGCAAAACCTTTATTAATCAGGGTATGAACAGTGTCTGACAACTGGGAGATCCTTCCACTGCCTCAGTCCCCTTATTGAATTGTCGACCAAGGCTCATTAGGTGCGATTTGAGCTTTCCTCTCTTTCCACTGCTATGATCTTAGTTCAAACCTTTATCCTACTGTTAGCGATAACAGTTACAAGTCTCTTTGTTTTTCTCTTTGCATCAAGTTTTTACCTCCACTATATTTTTAAAAGACCTTCAGAGTTATTGTTCCAAAATATAAACCTTATCACACTCAACCTATAGAGGATAATTTTTGTACTGTAAGGATTCAGCTTTATCTAAATCAAAGTTTATCTCTTTACAATGTTTGGCACATCAAAGTAAAAGTATTTGAACAATGGATTATTAATAATGTCTTCTGGCTATGAATGCTATAAATATTCTGTATGAAATTAGATATACATAAAAATATTAAAAATTACTTCAATTACTATAGTTCAGAGATAGCCATTATTAACATACTGGTGGAATTAAAAGACGCTTGCTCCTTGGAAGGAAAGTTATGACCAACCTAGAAAGCATATTAAAAAGCAGAGACATTACTTTGCCAACAAAGGTCCGTCTGGTCAAGGCTATGGTTTTCCCAGTGGTCATGTATGGATGTGAGAGTTGGACTTTGAAGAAAGCTGAGCACCGAAAAATTGATGCTTTTGAACTGTGGTGTTGGAGAAGACTCTTGAGAGTCCCTTGGACTGCAAGGAGATCCAACCAGTCCATCCTAAAGGAGATTAGTCCTGGGTGTTCATTGGAAGGACTGATGCTGAAGCTGAAACTCCAGTACTTTGGCCACCTCATGCGAAGAGTTGACTCATTGGAAAAGACCCTGATGCTGGGAGGGATTGGGGGACGGAGGAGGGGTCACGACAGAGGATGAGATGGCTGGATGGCAATACCGACTTGATGGACATGAATTTGAGTAAACTCCAGGAGATGGTGATGGACAGGGAGGCCTGGCGTGCTGCAATTCATGGGGTCGCAAACAGTCGGACATGACTGAGCGACTGAACTGAACTGATATCTTTTCACGTACACATATGTGATCTGGCTATGAAGTTTGGTATTGTCATAAAATAGCTGAGCCCGGCATGATGATGGTTGGGATGAGGTTGTTCTCAGAAGATGAGGTGAATACTGCTCACCTTATTTAGAATGAAATAGCATTTGATTTGCTTTCTTTTTTCCCTATCTCAGTAAGAATGGCAACGTCTTTAAAATGTTAACTCTAAATCCATTCATATTTATTATCATTTTGTATATGTAGCATTTAGTGGCTTACACAACAGATGAATAGGCTGTTTTCTTGCCCTCCTTCCAACAGGGGGAGTTGTGACAAGCACATAAGTTGTTTTTTTATGTGTGTGTTTTGTGTTTTTTTGATGAATTAAAATGGAACCAGAGTCATTAGAAACAAAGTGACCAAGCGTTTCTGAAAAAAAAAGTTTTCTTTCTCCTAGGGTCATGGAAACTTCATGAATGGGTAGCATATAAACTTTGAAATGTAGGTACACATGTGGAAGAACTAATAACACAAATGACTAAAAAAAGGAAAGCAGGGAATATGCTTTGAAAGAGCTGAGTGTAGGATGAGATGCAGGATAAAACCAGAGGATGGATCAGGTCAAGGCAGAGGAAACCTGAATTCAAGGACTAGGTATTCTTGAGTTGCTTTGTAGAGTAGCTGCATCTTTGAGTGTTTCTGTTTAGGAAAATGACAAAAACACTATAGTTGTACTTAAGGAATAAATATTCAGCAATAGCATATAAGACCTATGGGGGAGGGAACAGTTCAGAACTGGAGAGTGGTTTCGGAGGGCAGGTTGGAGGAGGTGAAGGCCTGAATGAAACAGTGTCTGTGAAGGCAGGAGAGGAAGGGAGAACTTAGAAAACTTAGAGAACTTAGAAATGGCTGGACTCATTGTGTGCATGTGATGAATATAATGAAAAGGGTAGCAAAGAGACTAAGAACACGGTCAACATCTGACTTCAAGATAACCAGGAGAGTGGGATGTCCTAGAGTTTAAAATGGGCGAGGGGCTGGGGGTGGATAGTGGAGAGGAGAATTTAGATGAAAGATGACTGGTTTCAGATATGGGGATTTTAAGTGTTAATTAACTCAATATGGAGACATTTTTCAGCATCAGGTTCAACTTACTTTTACTTTCTGAACTTTGTGTTGTTATTATTACTTTGGCTCATTTCTCCTTGAAAAGGAAATTTAGGCCATCTGTCCCTGTCGTGCGAATTTCCTTTCCACTTTATGCTTTTCGCTCTAGGTTATTTCTACCCTGTGATCATGTCCTCCCTCTTTGCAGTGCGTATAATTGGTTCTCAGAGTCCCTTCCCCTCTGTTCTGCCCTGTAATCTGCGTGTCCTGCCTGTAGTCTTGTTTTGACTGCCCACACTGATCTGGTTAAACTTGAATCATTCTGTAACCATGACCTTGCAGGAACCAGGCCATCTGTGGCTACTGAAAGGGCAGGATATTCACCTATGGATGAATCTTTGAAATCAAACATTCATCTATGGATGGATATTTACCTACAGATGGATGTTTGAAATCAAAGTTCAGTTAAATATTTTTCATAATTCTCAGTGGGAGTGGGTAGTAGGTACACTGCCTGTTCTTTGAAATTGTTTGGCTTGGTTTAGAAGTCAAAACTTGAACAAGCTGCCATTTTTTGTTGTTATTGAGCATTTCAACGTTTGTTAAATCAGCTTATTTACTAGAGTATGCCAAATGACTCTCTTACTTCTAATTGCTTTAAAAGGTATTGTTGTTTTGCAATCCAATTATAATTCCACACTGAATTAGAATTGCTTTTGCCCTATAGCATACCTGCAAAGGAGCTTCCCTGGTGGCTCAGAGGGTGAAGAATCTGCCTGCAATGTGGGAGACCTGGGTTCAATCCTTGGGCTGGGAAGATGCCCTGGAGAAGGGAATGGTTACCCACTCCAGTATTCTTGCCTGGAAAATTTCATATACAGGGGAGCCTGGAGGGCTACGTCAATAGGGTCACAAAGAGTCAGACTACATTGAGTGACTAACACACACGTTAAGTGCAAAATACAAAAAAATTTTTTTAAAAAAAGCTTAATAGTTTCCCAGTTAGGATTCTGGTCCTAATTTCATTACTGCCCTCACATTCTTTCTGATAACTATGGACTAGAGGAAACAGTGACTAGGAATAGTGCCAACTTGGAATTCACATAATTGTGTGGCTTTCCTGATGGGCTCAGATGGTAAAGAATCTGCCTGCAATGCAGGAGACCCAGGTTTGATCCCTGGTTTGGGAAGATCCCCTGGAGAAGGGAATGGCAACACTCTCCAGTATTCTTGCCTTGAAAATCCTATGGACAGAGCAGTCCATGGGGTCGCAAAGAGTCAAACATGACTGAGTGACTAACACACACACGGTAATACTCAACTTCTGTGGCATCTATATAATACCATGTTTGCTTGCAAGACTTTCTGCCTTTGATATTAACATCAACAATAACTGAGGAGATTTTGTTTCAAGGAACAATGGAACCTGGTGCTGATATACCTCAATTTCTTCACTCTTTAGAGATGAAGTATTGGAGAGAGCCATGACTGAGCGGTAGGGTGACATTCCAACTTTACAGGCTCACTGTATATAGTTCTGGAATTCATTCTAACACGTTTCATTCTGCAAACCAGTGATCTCTTAATAATGTACTCTTGATTACATTCTTCCTCTTTACAATAATAATGTACTGTGGAACTCTGTCTCTTTTCTCTGTCATGCCCTCCAATCTATGTGCTACTTTTAACGCTTGGCTGGTAACTGCAGCTCCACTGAGACAAGGCTAGGACTCACGCCGTACCCAAGTCTGTGTCAGGTCAAAGGGCACGGAGCCTGCATCATGCTTGGGTGAGTCTGTCAGCAAGCAATGCGAAAACATTTGGGTTGTGTCACCAGGAGAGAATTTACTTGGTTTTGGTACCAATGAGATCTGTTTATTATTAAAAAAAAAAAAAGGCAAAGAGAAAAGACAAAAAGAACCATAAATATTTCCTTACTTTTTTTGCAGTTGTTGCTTTGGGGGAAAAATTAATTTTAAAGAAACAAAATCAGTTTATGCCACTCATATTAAAAGAGAAAATAATAAAACTTTTAAAATTAAGACCTGCTTTGACTCCAAATCTTGACTGTTCACTTGTTGTTGTTGTTAATCATCACCCATGGATGTTGATTGCCAGATGTAGGTTTTCTTGATTAGCTGACTGTTCTTTCACTGACTTGGTATTTGTTATACCAAGGCCATTTCCCATGGACAAAGTGTTAAAGTAAGGCTATGGACTGTAGCTAAATACAGACCCATACTTCTAGGGTATATATATATATATATATATATATATATATATATATATATATATACTTTTTTTTTTCCTTGCTCAAAAGGTTATTTAATCTGAAACAGAAGTTGTGTTTATTGGTATTCTTCTAAATACCATATTATTTATTTGCTAAGGCTTTTAACTTACAAAATATCTATTTTTCAGTGGATGATGTAAAGAATTTACAAACTCAAGATAGTAATTCTTCTAAATTCATAAATCAGATCGATTGAGTTAGAAATTACTGACTCAATATTTAGATCCAGTTTTACCAAGGTTGATGATTCCTACCAGGAGTGTGAAAGTAGTTCTCTTTTTATCATGGAATATATGAAAACATGAGAGGCAGAAAAAAACAGTAATTTCCACTGTCCACCATACAATGCTAAATTTTGTTGTTCACTTCTTTGCATTAATTACCAGGAGTTCTATTGCCAAATATTTGGTAACTGTATGGGTATTCAAGATGTGTATTAATCTTAATTATGATGCCTTCTTTTTCCCTTTTCTTTTTTCTTTTAAATTTATTTTAAACTGAGTTTAACTTATATTGCTTCTAATTGCTTTTAAACCTAGTTTGGAGCTAGTTTTGAGATAAATAAAAAAATTAAAATACATTTACTTACAAATTTTCTATAATATACATTTCAATGATTTTAAACAGTGTTCAACAAATAATAATTTACTTAGTATGATGTAAGTTTAATAATATTTCTTAATCTTTCTGTAAAGCACCAATAAAGATTCTAGATCTCGAGGTTCTAAGATGGCATCAGGATGTAATTACAAGCCTACCAAAGACCCAGTACAATTTTCTCTCTTTATACCAGACTAGAACTTTCATAGCTTAAAGGAAAAAATCAGGAATGCATCACTGAATATTTCAGAACCTGAGACAGTTTATGTTTGATATTGATGGGTTTCTCAAAACATCTTTTTTCTTCAGCTTTTTACAATCTTTCCAGGTCAGTTCAGTAACATTTACACAGCACCTCAAAACTGTACTGCATTATATATGGGCCTTAATGTGTCCCTGAAAGAATTAGTTTCTTTCATAGTTTGTTTAAAGTTGTTTAGAAGGTAGGGTTCAAGTATTTCAACTCAAAGTGGTAATGTCTCCAGAAATTTTAGACAGCTCTATAATACTAAATGTTCTAAAAAGCTGTATGTTTTTCCTCTGAAAAGTTGGTGAAGGGCAAATCTTCTTACATTACCCCTGAACATACTATTTGTGGTGAAGATTGTCACAGTTCTTTGCAGCTTCTCCTACCAAGAGAGGGGTTCTATTTCTTCACCTTCTTAAACCTTGACTGGTCTTGGATTAAATTCCCCTTTTGGATTTTAGACTCATCTTCTTAAAGTCTTCCTCTAGGACTGAAACTCACTGGCTTCCTGTAGTCTCTGTGTACACAACTCACAGCAGTTACAAGGGCATGGTCAGTAAACGTCCCCATTGAATAATAAGCTTTTATTTTGTGCTTATCACAAGAAAACATATGACTAGCCTAAAGTTTTTAATACTCGTAGCACCTTATCTGTCTTCATTGATGAACTATGCTAGAGAATATCAGGCTAACCCATCTCATGAGTGTACAGAATGGACATTTAAATCTATTATTAAAGTAACATACAAAGGAGAATGTTCTGGGTTTTGACTATCTGCCTAAATTTCCCCCATTTTGTTTGGAAAGCCACTAGAAATTTACCTTCATGGGTCACAGGAGAGGGTAAATCATTTGGTTTCTAGGAAACTATTTGGTTTCTAGGAAGCTAATATAACCTACTTGGAGGTTCATTCCAATATTCCTTGAACTTCTTTTTGGTCTTTTTCAATCACAGGTGATCTCATATCTATGTGCTGTTCTTGGATCAGTGTTTAAATTGGGTACTCCACCTGCAGCTACTCTGCAGAAGATCTCTACAAATTACCCTCTGACTACCTCATTACCTTTCCTGGAATCTAATTTCTAATAATATAAATTCATTCCTACAAATTATACTAATATGTAATCACATTTATGTTACCTCCTTTTCAGGGAGATACCATATTTGTAGCTGTTTAAAGTTTTCAATCTCTAACTCTGAAGGAGGGACTAACCAATGATAACATTTCTGGTACTGTATATTTGTTAAGGGAGCTCAGCAAAACCTCTCCTATCCTACCAATTATCTGTCATCTCCATTTTTAGATATTACCCCTTTTGGATAAACACCTCTTTTTCTTTCTTGCTTTATTTGAACCAGGTCAGCATTCCAGTCCTAAAGGCAAGCAGTTCAGGTCCTCGACAAAATCATTAGTTATATTCCTTTCGTAACTGCTTGCTTAGTGAGTAAGGAAGAGGAGAAGGAGGTGTGTGTGTGTGTGTGTGTGTGTACACCAGCTCATGTGCCTCCAGGGTGAGTTAGCCTTTCTATTCCACTTGGCTCCTTACCATAACAAGTCATGGATGTTTTGCAATTTGACATCCTGAAATCTCTCAGGGAGGAGCTATTCTGTTTGTAGCTGTCTGAACCATTCAGATTCAACAAAGCACCATTTTGTAAAGGATGACACCTGTGCAGTCCATGATTCTATAATATAGGCAGCTACAATCTTTTTGGTCGCAAGGGCAATTTGGGTAGGGGGACTAGTTGGCAAATGAATATAGTTTTTGCTCAAACAGAAGTCTTGGACTGCTTGGGCAGAAGGCCCCGCCAATGCCAACTAACCAGACAGAGGGGTCAAAGAGGAAGGAACAAACGGAATTTTAGGTCAGTAGCACTGAGCTGAAGGCAAGAGTAAATACTACAGAACAGTCTGAAATGTACATGAAGAATTTTTACTCTTGGTCCTGGTGACTAAAAAGTTAATAAATATTGCCAAAAGCCTAAATCTGGGTAACCTACCAAAAGATAGGCTATATTCTGGGGGAAAATGAATCCCAGCATGATACTATATATTTAAACATACAATTTTGAAATGCAAGTGCCAAGGCCAATTCCAGCTGGTATAATTTTCTAAGATTAAGTTCCAATGAATATTACATTTTCAAGAAAATTATATTGTGATATTAAAGAAAAGTCCTACTGCAAAAGCATATCACAGTTCCAATTGTAATAAAAGAAATATAAAGGACTACTGATTAGAGGGAATGAGTCAAGTCTCCAGTGTTAATGCATAAGGTACAGGAGGTTAATTTTCACCCACCAGCTTCTAAAATTGCTCACATAAATTTTCTCATTTATTCATGTAAACTAGACATCATACTGTGTGAGAAAAAATTAAGGATTCAGTAAGGAAAAATGCACATTCAATTTATAGTTGCAATTTTAGAGTCTAAATAAAAGTTATGTGAATATTTGGCCTTGTAGCTACTCTCCAGTTATTTCAAACATCACTGAAAAAACCTGAAAAACCAGGGAGAGGCCTGAAGGGAAACTCCAGTACCAGCATGCATTTGATGTTTACCTGACATTGGGCCTGGACAACTCGAAGAATTCTAAATGTTTCTCATCCTTAACCTTGAACCTTCTCCAGTGATGTGAAATCACTACAGTGGGATCACTTGAGCTATGCTGAAGGAAAAAGGAAGATACCAAGTCTTATCTGAAATATTCTGGGTCAAAATCCCTTGTGGATAGAACTTGAAAAAAGCATTTTAATAGGCTGTCAGGATGATTCTGATGCATACTCAAGTTTCAGTACCACTTCTTTGTGGAACATTAGTGGAGAAATACTCTGCTGATACAATTCTATAAAATATAGTTTCTCAGGCTTAGTAAAAATAACAGTGATAAGAACAGTGAGAAATAGGAATTATGTCCGTTATTTGGGTACATTTTGCTGCAGGTGTCAGGGAATGCCCAAAGTATATGAATTTTCCATCTCAAGTCATTCTCTTTATTCACCCCTAACTTAATTCAAACTACCATTGGTCTAACTCTTCTTGCCATCCCAGGTTTGACAACCAAACTTCTATAATTAGCACCATTGGTAGGACCTAAATATTTCTAACTTGTTAAATTTCTCATTTGCATGCTTCTCTGCCTTTTTTTGTATTCATCCATTATAAAGTTCAAATTTGTTTTGTATTTGATGTCAATGTTTTGTGAGAATTCCACCATGTCTGCAAGATACACTAGGGCTGGTGATGGGAGCTATCTCCCAGAATTAGATGGTTGGGAGAGAAGTTAAACCCTTAAATAGATTTTGTTGTTTAGTCACTAAGACATGTCAGCCTCTTTGCAACCCATGGACTGTAGCCCACCAGGCTCCTCTGTCCATGTACCTCTCCAGGCAAAAATACTGCAACAGGTAGCTATTCCCTTCTCCAGGGGATCTTCCCAACCCAGGGATGGAACCCATGTGCCATGGAACCATGGCAGGTGTATTCTTTACTACTGAGACACCAGGGCTTCCCTAAATAGAAATATTAGGTATTTAAATTAGATATTTATATAGATATTAAGTAGATTTTAAAATTATACATGCATATTTTGCCTATTCTATCACTAATTGATTTTAAAGTATAATAAAAATTAACTCTGTATTTATGCCCTCCATAATATTAAACTGGGTAGATCTTAGAATTTTCTAAGTCCACTAACCTGTATACAAAATCAAAGTTTCACAAACCTTGTTGAATGAGTTTTGAAACAGACAAGAGTGATTTGAAAATGTTGGCTTGTATTTTTTTTAAAGCAATGTCCTGTTTTGAGATTTAAATAATGTTTTTCAAAGTGCTGCATTGCCTTTTTCAAATGATGTTAGAGTTAGAGGACCAATAAAACGATTCATTCCAGACACACTTCCAAGGATAGAAAGTCTTTGAAAGATAGATTGTTGAAGATACTTTAAAATCTAAATCTTAATTAATAAATACTCTAAGTGGCTGCAATACCTCAGGCAAGGACTGAGTCACAAACTGTTCTGTACTAGCTCAAAAGCAGCAGAAATTTATTTTGCTCTTGTACTTCAAATGATACTTCTAAGGAACAAACCTAAGTAATAAATGTTTCCAAAGCTCCTTCATGTGTTAGTCCAATACTATGCAGTATCTTTATTTATCTGGCAGAGCTGTCACACTGATATATTTTAAAGGAAAAAATATTCTAAAAGTTGCCCAATTGTTGATGCTTTTTTTTTTTGGCTTTGCCATTGTGAATAATAAATAAGTGGAACATTAAATTAAAAAAGAGACCCAACTTCTGATAAATATCAAGGCATCTATTTTCAAACCAAAGATTCACAGACTTAAAATGTTGAAAATATTGGATAGGGGCAGCACAGGTCATTAAGTCCTGAATTAAGTTTCTAATTATTTCAGTTCCTACTAATCTTTCCTTCTCTGAAATTTTATTTCAAATTTGCATCAAATGATATAATTTATCACCTAATCATTACCCATTCCTTAAGTACTATTTTATAGAAATATAAATTTAATATCAATATATATTAAAATATTTCTAATACCCATGAACACACACACATGTATACTTCAACTGCATTTCTGCTATCATACATTAAGGTCTCTGAGAGCAGAAACCATACCTCACACTTCTTTACTATTTGCTACAATTGTGAGCACACTATATGGCAAAAGGGAAAAACATATTCTTTAATAGAAAGTACCACTAAATATTATGGCAGTCAATTACCTTCCCAAGTCCACATTATCAATTAAGATTTACAAGCCAATAGAATATAAACCCAATAAACTCTTTGCATCCCCATTTCCCTCTATCCAGCCATTTCCTGCCAAGAACTTTCACCAGTTCTTTAACAGGTGTTCACCTTTAGGTGGCTGGTTGCTTTGGTATTACTTTTACCTTTCTGAAGCAAATAACTTTAATATATTTGAAGAAGTTTCAAAATTAGGTATTTATGCTCTCTATCCTTTTCAAGCAATACAAATGACTGTACTTGTACTTTCATGTGCTATTCAAATAAGATGTATGGACAAGATTTAACTTAAGGAAATAGAAATTTGCTGATATTTTTAATTACTTAAATCCAAATGTACTGTTCAGGCTAATCAATTCTAACTGTATTTCAGTGATACTGTTCATTATTTTATGAACTAAAAAGAACATGCAGAGTCTCTCTTAAATAGGTTACTATAGATGAGAAGAGCTGACTCATTTGAAAAGACCCTGATGCTGGGAAAGATTGAGGGCAGGAGGAGAAGGGGACCACAGGGGATGAGATGGTTGGATGGCATCACTGACTCAACGGACATGGGTTTGGGTGGACTCCAGAAGTTGGTGATGGACAGGGAGGCCTGGTGTGCTGTGGTTCATGGGGTCACAAAGAGTCCGGACACGACTGAGCGACTGAACTGAACTGAACTGATAGTATGTTAATGATGGAGAAACCAAGGCATGCACAATTGAGGCATATTACGCAAAATCACTCAGCAACTTGAGGATTGTACTTAAAATTCTGGAGTTAGTGGGGGCAATCACTAGGAATTCTACTATTTAGGCCTTTAAAATCTGCATTTTAAATAACAGCTCCAAATAGTTCTCTTTTAGACTTTAAGAGCACATCTGAGAAGCACTGCTTTATGCAGAGTATTCTCTGTAAAATAAATTTAAACATGATTGAAATAAATCATCTCAATTCTGAATGTCTTCTGCTTTTGTTGTTTAGCTAAGGCTTTGGTGATAAACTGGAAATAAGGCAGACATTCCTCTAATCATGCAATATCTTTTTTCTTGATAAAATAAATTTTCCGCAGTAAATAATAAAGTACAAATTTTAAACTGGAATATATTTGCACATCATGTTAATGTAGTCTCATTTCATGACCACTCCTTTGTCTTCAGAGACAAACAAAATGCAGAGCTTCCTGGGCAAAGGAAATAAAGATGACTAAAATTTATTCAACACTCATTCTAATTACTTTGTGTATTAACTCTCAACAAGTCATTTAAGTTAGTTGCTACTACCACCCTCTTAAAGAGGGAAAGAAGTGAATCATTCCCCAATCCCCCCAAAAATATTTTGTTATTTTAGGAAGCAATGGTGCTACGTATGCTTGGAATACAGACTGCTGGCATGCATAGTTCAGGCCCTTAATCATTGTGCTACTATGTGACCAACAAGCTGTTTGTATATTTATTCAGTTACATTTATTTCATTATTTTAATTTAGGGGAACCAAGACAATTAAAAATGGCACTTCTATGTTACCTGGGAAGAAGAACCCTAACTATGGTCAGGTTTGATGGTAAAAAATCTGCCTGCAATGCAGGAGACCCACGTTCAATCCCTGGGTTGGGAAGATCCCCTGGAGAAGGGAAGGGCAACTCACTCCAGTATTCTGGCCTGGAGAATTCCGTGAACAGATGAGCCTGGTGGCTATGGTCCATAGGGTCACAAAAAGTCAGACATGACTGAGTGACTAACACTTTTCCTGAAAACAAAACCCAAAATAGGGATTTGCAGTAGTTACCTTTTGTTTCTATAACAAATTACCACAAACTTGGTGGCTTTTAAAATGGCATCAATTTATTATCTCACAGTTCAGTAGGTCAGAAGTCTGCCATGGCCTCCCTAAGTGGAAATCAAGATGTTAGATGAGGTGGTATTTCTTTCTTAGGGCTCTAGGAGTAAAGGTTTCCTTTCCTTTCCCAGCTTTTAGAAGTGGCCTGTAATCCTAGGCTCATGGCCTACTTCATTAAAACTTTTTTTCTTTTTTTTTTATTAGTTGGAGGCTAATTACTTCACAACATTTCAGTGGGTTTTGTCATACATTGACATGAATCAGCCATGGAGTTACACGTATTCCCCATCCCGATCCCCCCTCCTATTGAAGTATAGTTGATTTCCAGTGCTGTGTTCTGCTGTATAGCAAAGTGACTCAGTTATGCAGATTAGTATATATATATATATTTTTTTAAATATTCTTTTCTATTATGGATTATCATAGGATATTGAATATAGTTCCCTGTGCTGTAAAGTAGGGCCTTGTTTTTATCCATTCTATGTATAATAGTTGGCATCTGCTAATCTTAAACTTCCAATCTAACCTTCTTCCACCCTCCTCCCTTGGCAACCACAAGTCTGCCCCTTATGTCTTGTCTGTGAGTCTGCTTCTTTTTCAAAATAGGTTCATTTGTGCCATATTTTAGATCCCACACATAGCCCACTTCATCTTGGAAGCCAGCAATGTTGCTTCTTTCTGAACATTTCCCTGTAGCCACTTCTCTGTCTGACTCTGACCGCTTCCTCTCTATTCCACTTTTAGAGGTTACAAAATGGACGTTACTATTATTACACTGGGTTTACCTGGGTGATCTCCCTCTATTAAGACCATCAGTTAAGCAATCTTAATTCTATCTGAAACTTTTTCCCCTTACTGTGCAACCTATTCAGCTATTCTGGAAGTTAGGACTTGGGCAACTCTGAGGGCCGTTATTCTGCCTGCCACAGCACTCTTATTCATGTGATTTATTAGGAGAGTGTTTTCAGTAGAACAGAGGAAGGAGAGCAGAATAGGGCTGAAGAACAAAGCTAAATCAAGATGTGAGCTCAGCTGGAGACTTGGTTCAGCCTGAGTCCAAATGAAAGCTCAAAAAATGAACCACAAAATTATTCCAACTTGAGGCAGAAGACCTGCTAAAGTGAGAGCATGGCTGTAGCCTACAAGTCAAGGTGGCTCCCGCGTGTCCAAAAGCAATCACCAGGAGAAGGGCTGCGTGAGCCATCATGAGGCAGCATTCCCAGCAGGTGAGGAATTGGTGCCACTTTGGTTAAAGAGAATCTGGGCAGAGTAGCAACAGTATTCACTGCAGACCCCATTATGCATTGAATTGTATAAAGGACACTAATCATGTGGATCAGGATGCACTGTTATGATTTCATTTTAACTTAATTACTTGTGTTGACTTGTGTCTCCATCCCCACACCACACACACACAAATAATAATAATACAAGGTATTTTGGAGTCTTAACTCTCAGGATGTGGTCTTTCCTTTGTTGTTGTTCAGTCACTAAGTCATGTCTGACTCTTTGCAAGCCCATGGACTGCAGCATGCTAGGTGTCCCTGTCCCTCACTATCTTTCCTAAATCAATGTAACTAGTGTCCTTGTAAGAAGGGGAAATGTGAACACAGAGACAGGTATGACAAAGGGAAAATGCTGTGATCAGGGACAGGGATGATGCCATATGAAGAGGAACAATTAGAGGGACATATCTATAAGCCAAGGGACTTCTGAGGCTACCAGAAGCTATAAAAGAACAGTTCCTTCCATACCACCTTCAGAGGGAGCATGGCCCTTGATTTCAGATTTCTAGCCTTCAGAACTGTGAGACAGTTTATTCCCATTGTTTTAAACTGCTCAGTTTATGGTACTTTGTGATGACAGGACTCAGAAACAAATGCAGATCCTACACCCCAAAGCCTAGAAAAGGCCAACTGAGCAGTCAAGAAGTAACCGTCTTCAGAATTCCTCCCAAGGAATGTTGTTCTACATTGTCAAGTGGTAGTATTTAGAATTTCCTTTAGCTAACAAGTCATTAATCTGAACTCTTTCTTTGGACTTGAGAGAGTTGGGGAGGGCCTTCCTTGACCTTTATGCTCTTAGGGCAAATCTAATGAATTCATCTTATGCTTCCTCACCTTTTCCCACAAAGGCTCTGACAGTAGACCCACATTCTTTATTTAACTAAAATAATTTCCTGGCCTACAAACCAGTACGTTCTTTGAAGACAAGTCTTGTTCATATTCGTATCCATGGTATATAGTAGGTAGCCTGATATAATTGAAACTTTGAGGAAATTATTGAGCAGTGTTTCTCCCCCTTGGGACTATCAAAAAGACGTTATCAGTACTTTCTTGTGCTCAAAGGAAACAAACAAAATGTGGAGGAAAAAGGAGGCTGAGGTAATGCATTCAAGCCAGGAGATAATGGCCTGGGTCAGCAAGAGAATGACATGGATTCTCTAGACTCTGCTCTTTGGTCCTGTGGACAACCTCTCAGCATTATCACCAAGATATTATAACTGACGGCTTAGGAAATGGAGGTATGATTACAAGTAACTCTGGCCTCAGTGGCTCACGAATACTGTAATAGTTAACACAGTTGGAAGAAAAACACTCAAGCAAATAAACTAGTTGGCATTCACTAAGGATATTTATCCAAACCCTTGAAATTAAATGACTGTGTGTTCTGATGAGATACTGAATTCTACCGCTCTTGACCCAATCATTGTGGCATAAATACAGCCTCAGTTTTATGCTGACCTCTGTTTTAATACTGCTTTAAAATTAAAATTGAATTACTTAAATATCTTCTACCACTGCACCAAAAGCAGAACTGTGAGACTCTTGAATAAGCTTTAAATGGAAAGACCAGGGTGCTATAATTTCTATTCCTGTTCAGCAAATGAAATGTACAATTGCCAAAGCCAGCTATTTTCTACTGACCTTTATTTTATTTATGTAAGAAAAGTGTGGGGAAATTGAAATATATGTATATAAAGTTCTATAACTCAATGATGTGCTCTCAGGCCCATGAGATGAGTTTTGCCTAAGCCTTCCAAAACCATTTTATTGTCTTTTATCATGGATCAAAATCAAAAGAATACATCTTTGAATTATCTTAGAGAACACTTGCATATCCAAGGAAAAAATTGCAAGTTTAAAAGGGGAAAATTATTGAAATGCTGCTGTCACAAAATAGATTTCATTGTGTCTATTAAAATTACAAATCATGGCATTCATCTATTTATTCATTCATCCTTTCTTTGCTGTAGAGTCGGTGTGTGGATAGACAGTAAGGGGCCTGTCCTCATTTCTCCATGGTAGGACCCTCATTTTCAGCCTATTTTTCTATTCTTGCCTTAGGACTCCACAGCTGTGCCATGACCCTCTGCACCTGTGTTTTGTTTGAAAAAACATTCCTTCAAATGTTAAAACACATCAGAATCTACCTCTTAGAGCTGAGACTCTGAGGATTCCTTGTGTGGAGATGCTAAGGTTTACAGGTAATTATTTGATGTATGTATGTTTATGTGGGGTGTATGTGTGTAAAAACAGGAATATTTTTGTTGTAAGTTCTAAAAAAATATCTTTCAATTAAAATTATAGCCTATTGAAATATCTCCAAGCATCTGCACTGGATGATCTTCAGGGTTTAACTTTCCACTGCATTTTTAAATACAAGTATGAATTAGGATTTTAGTTATTAACATTGGTGTTAACTTCTTCCTTTAATGACATTTTGATTGAACAAAGGTGGAAAACTTAATAAGCATAGTACCTCTGAGTTTTATAAAGACAGGTAACTCTCAAGTCCATAGTAAAACTAAAATAACCAGGTAAATAACTCAAGGCCTATACCAATGTCTAAGAGAGCCTTGACATTCAACATCCCTTTGGGGTTACAAAATATTGTATCACAACTGACTTGTGGTTACCTTTCTGAGTAATTTGGATTCAGTTAATAATGTTTAATGATCAAAGTGAGCAGTGCCTTTTTTTTTTTAACATTAAAAATTCTTTAAAAAATTCGTTCTTTTAACAAAGAACTCCTTATTAGTTTTCTAGTCTTGTCAATTTAGGGATCTTGAGGATTTTCTCAAAAGCAGTCTGCTCTAGATGATGAGGTTCAAAATGACTCCAAAGAAACAAAGACTGTGGAGGGCAATTTGACAATATCATCAATAGTGTAAATGTATAATCCTTGACCCTGTAATCCCTGGTCAAAAAATTCTGAAAATGTACGCTATAGAAATACTAGCACATGTGAGAAATGACATGACTGCAAATTTATTCACTTCCACATGGCTTGATAATTTCAATGATAGGGAATAATATAAGTCACTCCAACATTAGTGGAGAGGACTAAACACATTATGATAGATGGATAAAATGCAGCATGCACAACTTCTAAAAAGAGAAAATTCTCTATAAACTGATAATTAGAAATAAAAAATATATATGGTTAAATGAAACAAAGGTGCAGATCAGTGTGCGTAGAAAGCTATCTTTTGTGTAAAAAGGGCTTCGAGACAATATATTTATATTTGTTATTTATGCATTCAGAACATGAAGAAACAAATAACCATTACTTTGCTTTGGGGGCAAGTTTTCTTGAAACTGGATGGATGGAGGATGTAGGATAGGAAGCCATTTCACCATATTTATTTTTATAGTTTGCAATTTCTGAACCAGGAATTATTACCTATTCAAAAATTTTAGTACTCCAAAGAAATAAGTTAGTTGTAAAGACAAATACAACAAAATAATTCCAGTGTTACAGGACATACCAGGGTGATGGAAACCCTTTTTCACTGCCTGGCAACTAGCACTCACATTATGTAAGTTCAGAAAGGATTGAAAAGTAGTCTGCTTGCTCTGGTGTGGCTGAAAAAACTCCCATGAGATTTTCTGCAGAAATATCCTGCATGCTCTAGAAAATTATTGCTCCAAACATACAACTTTTTTAGGGTTTTTCTCTAGCATTTCTAGTGATTTCTCCATTCCTCTCAATCTACCACAACTATAATCTGCTAGAGACAGACATGCTCCCTTTCCTGACTCTTCACATCATCATTTATAAAGCCTTGACAGTGGACCTACTTAAGTCTTCATGAATACCTATGCAATCTTTCTTTGAAGAAATAACCCTGTAACATTTGATTCTCCTACTTCAATGTCACCAATACCTCTCCCAGTTTCTAATATTTTAATAACCATGTATAAAGCAAAAACAATGAGTCCAACACTCTGCTAGGTGTTACAAGGAACAGAAGAAGGATTAAGGCTTCCCCTTGCCCACTAAGATTACAATCCAGCCAACTTGCTTCTACCTTTTACTTACAAAGTTTCTTTAATATTGACTGAGACCCTACTCTGTACCAAGCATAAACTTTTCTAGTTTTATCTCTTAAACTTTAAATTTCCTCCACCTCTATGAGTTCTCCTTCTTGATAGTAACACCAACTGTGTTTTTACAGATCTAATTCTCTGTGCCAGTCATGGGGCTTAGTTCTTTATGAGTAGCTAAAGTACAAGCTTCACTGCCTATAGATTTAGTGAACCAAAGATGTAACTTTATTTTTTCCATGACTGAACTTCTATTTCAAAACCCACTCCACCGGTGCAAAGATGGAATCCTAATTTTGGAATGAACTAAGATCTATTCAGAATTTCTTTTCATTCTTATCTTCAAACTTCTACTGCACTGGGGTGGGTAGGGCAGTTTGGAGATATTCATGTAGTATTCAGTTTTTGGTAAAAGAAAGTATTTTGTCCTCAGCCATTTCTCATCTAGGCTGACCTCTCCTGAGCTATTTATTGTCTCATTTGACTGTGATGATCTTCATCCTTCCTAATCAACCTTTCCCTGTCTTACTTGATTCTCTGGTACTTGCTGTTACATCCTCTCCATGGTCTGAGACAACCCTTCAGATTCTGCACTGCCAGTGTCCCCTCTGCTCCAAGCTGATCACACTGAAAACCAGTCAGCAGCTTCCCAAGACAGAACTGGATGTTTGCCAGCCTCAGAGTCCTTTGTCTAGAAATAGCATCAACCACTCCTCCTCTGTTCCTCTCACACCATGATGATGTCCCTTCTAATCTGAGATCACCAAATATATCTGCGGAAATTGTACTGAGGAGAGAGGCATGGCCTCCTTCCTAAGATATTCTCAGAATTTTTTTCTCATCCACATAAGTGTTCCCCTTTCACATTGCCCATCTTTTCTCCTTTCCCAGGGTATGCTTTAGCCCCTGCAACAGAAAAATCAGATTCAGCAGCTAGCTCTTCAAATCTCTGGTGTTTTCAAATAACAAGAAATAACTTTTTGGTTTTGATGTTGTGCTAAGTTCTTTCTGAAAAAGAAAATAATCAGCTAATATGCTTCCCTGGTGGCTCAGACGATAAAGTGTCTGCTTGCAATGTGGGAGACCTGGGTTCAATCCCTGTATCGGGAAGATCCCCTGGAGAAGGAAATGGCAACCCACTCCAGTACCCTTGCCTGGAAAACTCCATGGATGGAGGAGCCTGGTAGGCTACAGTTCATGAGGTTACAAAGAGTCAGACATGACTGAATAACTTTGACTTTCTAAGTTCGTTCTGAAAAAGAAAATAATCAGCTAATATATAAAAATACTCACTCTGATACACAAATGTCAACTCATTCTATTTTTAAAGGTATGGTAGGTATCATATTACAGAAGAAGAGGTTTGGTTGCTTTCCAAAGGTCATGAATTTAGTAGGTGAACAGAGTTGGAACTGAACCCAGGTCATTCTATTCTTGGGGTTTATGAATTTAAACATAATCTTTTCTAGAAAAAAACATTTTTCTCTTAACTTCTCATGAACAGTCATGCTTTTCCTGGTGGAATGATGCTGGACACATTTGTTTCCTTACTTGGCCACTAAATACTATTTTTTTTTTAAATGTCCAGTTCAGTTCAGTTCAGTCGCTCAATTGTGTCCAACTCTTTGCGACCCCATGGATCGCAGCACGCCAGACCTCCCTGTCCATCACCAACTCCCGGAGATTACTCAAACTCATGCCCATCGAGTCGGTGATGCCATCCAGCCATCTCATCCTCTGTCGTCCCCTTCTCCTCCTGCCCTCAATCCCTCCCAGCATCAGGGTCTTTTCCAATGACTCAACTCTTCGCATGAGGTGGCCAAAGTATTGGAGTTTCAGCTTCAGCATCAGTCCTTCCAATGAAAACCCAGGACTTATGTCCTTCAGGATGGACTGGTTCGATCTCCTTGCAGTCCAAGGGACTCTCAAGAGTCTTCTCCAACACCACAGTTCAAAAGCATCAATTTTTCGGTGCTCAGCTTTCTTCAAAGTCCAACTCTCACATCCATACATGACCACTGGAAAAACCATAGCCTTGACTAGATGGACCTTTGTTGGGAAAGTAATGTCTCTGCTTTTTAATATGCTATCTAGGTTGGTCATAACTTTCCTTCCAAGGAGTAAGCATCTTTTAATTTCATGGCTGCACACCATCTGCAGTGATTTTGGAGCCCAAAAAAATAAAGTCTGACACTGTTTCCACTGTCTCCCCATCTATTTCCTATGAGGTGATGGGACCAGATGCCATAATCTTAGTTTTCTGAATGTTGAGCTTTAAGTCAACCTTTTCACTCTCCTCTTTCACTTTCATCAAGAGGCTTTTTAGCTCCTCTTCACTTTCTGCCATAAGGGTGGTGTCATCTGCATATCTGAGGTTATTGATATTTCTCCCAGCCATCTTAATTCGAGCTTGTGCTTCTTCCAGCCCAGCATTTCTCATGATGTACTCTGCATATAAGTTAAACCAAGTGATTGATAATTCCTTAGCGATTTGGTCAAAGAATTTCATGGCTCTGTGATCAGGGCTGTTCTTCAGAATTAAAGTACAGCTAATTTCTGGGGCCTGGAAGATAAACCCAGCTAGGCTGAGTTGAATAAAACCTTAAATGGAGATATTTTGAGTGACTGTCACAGTCTTATATACAGTTAAACTAGCCAGATTCTCAGCTAAGTTATGTGAGTCACCAAATATTTAGTATCAGATAAATGGATATCGATTGCTACTTTGGGTCCTGAGGATCTAAGAGCGTAAATATGTGATTTTGACCCTCGTGGAATCTAAAGGCTGATGGTGGAGAGGTGTTCATTTATAACTTTTAATCTGGGTAAAGTAAGATTTGAGATGGTGGCACAGAAAATTTAAGTCTTAGATTCCGAAGTTAATTAATGCATTGTTTATAGTCGCAAAAATGGCAATTCACCACTTACATGACAGACTTTGGTTATTCATTCTTCCTTCATTTGTTGACAGTTGACCAACTACTCTGTACTAAACATTGTGTGAACTGTAAAATAATTTACCTAAATTTTTGCAACAGTTAGAATCAACTTTACAGGGAAAATATAGCTTCTCTTAAAGAATTTTATTAAGTAAGGCTAGAGTACACTCTTGAATTAAGTACTTTTAGCACCCACTGCAGGAGAGTCTTATAAACAAAGAAATTTGGGAAATCTTGCTTTAAAAATACAAAAATAAAGTAAATATAAAATCTACTCTCTAGGATTTTACATCCTCTCAAACATCCTTGATTAGATTTTCTTTTAACATTTGAAAGGATAATCCAGACAACTTTACAGTTCAGTTAAGTGGAACTAGAATATAATGTCTTTGACATTTTTAGATAACACCAAAACTAACACTGCAAGAAACGTCAAAAATGCAGTTCTTAACATATTTGGAGTAACTGATTTCCCAGAAGGCTAATTCCAAGCACAAAATGTATTAAAATAAAAAAGAAACACAAAACAAAACTTGGTGTTATTAGAAAAAATCCATTACTTTAAAGTCACGTGACTGTTATAAGCATGTAATTTTGAAGCTGGAACCAAGCAGGTCTCTGGGGGACCTCCCAGATACAAAGCCCCTCTGTATCTCCCCATTTCTTGTTTTTAGAAAAAGGCTTTAGTCTCCTAAGCTTTCCCTGAGTTCCAAAGAGCAGGCACAAGCCGTACTAATTAGACAAGTGAGAGACTGTAGAAACAAAGAAAAAAACAGTTAATAATGACAATAGTTTGCTATAAAATAGGGTCCTAGTCCCTCCTCAAGGGATATACATAGCAATCTTATGAGTATCTTTGAGTTATTCTTCAGGAACTAAAACACCCCCTCCTCCCCCTAGCTGCACCCTGCCCGCCCCCCCCCTCCCCGGTCACAGCTGCAGCCAGCAGGTGCAAAGTGGGAGCTACATGCTGAACAGACCCTAGGGTGGTTGGAACCAAAAAGTTGATAATCCAGATCCTTGGAACACCACCCTGTTAACTCACCACCAATCAATAAGAACAAAGTCATGAATCCTATAGCCTTCACTCCCAAATATTGCCTCTAAAAGTGCTTCCCTGCAAACCACCAAGAAGTTTGGACCTCTTGATCATGAACCACCTATACTCCTTTCTGCGCCCTGATATAAACACTATACTTTCCCTCATCACAACCCAGTGTCAGTAAATTAGCTTTACTGTGCAGGAGGAAGGCAGACTCAAGTTTGATTAGGAAACAAAACTAAGAGGGAGCCTGAAGATATCCCCTTCACTTAAAAATTCATAAGAAAACTAGACCCAGAGAGGCTGAGTTTCCCAAATGTACAGACCTAATACAGAAGAACGTCTGTCATCTAATTATTTAAAAACTCATGATTTCTATATTGTTATATTCATCCCATCCTTCAGATGCAGAGAGAAAAAACAGCGTCTTTATAACAGACTTGAAGCTTCAGCAGTGTGGGGTTTAGTTCATCACTGTAACCTAGCAGGTATTGCAGTGCCTGGAATGTTGTAGGCGAGAGGCACCATCACCACTCACTCCATTCACAATGTTGCAAATGGATTATCAGATTATCTTTCCTTCTGCCAGCTTTTCTGAGCAGCCAGCCTGGCACCCAGCTCAAACCTCCCTCTGCCCACCACTGCCAGCCCCCATCCCTGCCTTTTCTTGATGCACAAGTATTTCCACCAGGTCCTGTGGAAGCCTTCTGGGTACTTTCTGCCAACAAGTTCCCCATATCAACAGCGTCAGCATCAACTGGGAGCTTATTAGACTTGTAGAGTATCTGGTCACCCCAGACCTACTGAGTCAGAATCTACTTTTAACAAGATCCCAGGGTGATTCATATGCACATTAAAGAGTTTGAGAAGCACTAGTCCTGGGTCCATATCAAATGCATATTAGATATACGTTTTACTTGCTGTAAAGATGTAATAGCAAGGGAGTAAATTATATTTTAGGAGAGAAATAGAAGGTTGCTGACCTCTTTTGGAGAGACTGATCATTTTATTTCCAAGCTACAATTATACTATTCTTAGAAATAGTTGGGTTTTTTTTTGCGGGGGGAGGGGTGGGGGAGGTCCTGTTTCTAATTTGTCCAATAATAATAAGTTTTAAGTCCTAGAAAGATTTGTTTGTTTATTACATTGTTAATTTAGCAAGATTTTGGCAGATATGATTGCAGTACAGGGCATTTCTTGGGGATTAATGACAAGTGGAGGAGGAATGGCTGGCTTGAGACAAGACTGACTACAATTAATCCAACAAGTTATTAATTCTTAACACATGCCTTATGTTGAAGTTGCTATTGTTTCATCCACAGAGCACTGGGGGAAAAAAGAGAAAGAAGGAGTTCAATAGATCTTTTCTTATGCTTTAGGCAGTTTCATTTTGCTGTTTCAGTAATGTTTTCTGGAGGTCCTCATAGAGAACCACTGTTTTGTTCATTAACCTTTCAAATTGCTTAATGTTTCCGGCACACTGCAAGATGATCTATTGCTTTTACCTTAACATTTCATTTCATTCACTCTGTTACCCCTACCACACGTAGAGAAATACACTGTTGGTTCCAAACTCATTATGCAAATACTACACGTAGGCACTAGTATTCTAACTTCCATTAGCTCTGCTCCACCATTATCCTGGCCTCCTGTGAATCAGAGGTATCAAATTACACACGGAGATTTGTGATAGGTTGATGTGAAGCTGAGTGGTCTCCCAAAGACTCAGAAAATCAATTGTGTTTGAACTGAATGGTGCATTCTATATTTTCAAATATTACAGTTTAAATATGTCCTCTCAAGAAAAACGTTATAGCGTATGAGCCTTAAGAATGAGCGTAGGAAACCTTAGGAAATCATTTCTGGTTTACAGAATCAGAAATAGCTCCCCTCAAAACACCTGTAGACCTGTATGTCTGCTGAAAATTCTTTCTGAAGATGGTGGCTAGTTCTAGACTAAACAATGGTCTAGTTCTAGACTAACAATTTTTGTACTATCAAAAATCTTTAAAAACAAAACGAACCACTACTCAAGGTTTTAGCTTCTATATATCCGACTTTATGTGTATATATCAGGCCATATATTTTTAAAAGGTACATGTCCTAAATAAAGCTAGATGCTTCTGTGTACAATAAAAATGTATTTGCATTTCCTTAAGATTGCTTAAGTTTTACCTAAATATCCTGTGTATTTGAAGAAATGAAACATCCTGGACTTGCCTGGTGATGCAGTGGGTAAGAATCTGCCTGCCAATGCAGGGGACAAGGGTTCGATCTCTGGTCCTCTGGGAAGATTCCACATGCCGTGGAACAACTGAGCCCATGCCCCACAACTACTGAGCCACACTCTAGGGTCCGCCAGCTGCAACTCCTCTCTGCATGCCACTACCACTGAAGCCCAAGCACCCAGAGCCTGTACTCCACAACGAGAGAGACGACCACAATGAGAAGCCCACACACTACAACGAAGATTAGCCTCCGCTTTCCACAACTAGAGAAAGCCCATGCAAAGCGATGAAGATCCAGTGCAGCCAAAAGTGGTGGTGGTGGTTTAGTTGCTAAGTCATGTCTGACTCTTTCGGCCCCATGGACTGTAGCCCGCTAGGCTCCTCTGTCCATGGGATTCTCCAGGCAAGAATCCTGGAGTGGGTTGCCATTTCCTTCTCCAGGGGAACTACCCAACCCAGGAATCGAACCCAAGTCTCCTGCATTGCAGGCAGATTCATTATCAACTGAGCTACAAGGGAAGCCCTAAATGAATAAATACCCTTTGCCTACAAATTCACATGGAAAATCATTATTTTATTTAAACACAAACTCTTAAAATACAAAAGGTCATTTTGTCATAATGGAAATATGAATAAAAATTTGCTGTTTGTTCACTCTTCTCAAATGAGTTGGTTTAGCCATATGAGTTATTTGATCTGATGTAAGTGTGTTTGGATAAAGTATTTTTCCCTTTCCCCACCACTCATGCCAAAACCCACTGATTAAATCTCCAGCTGGTTCTAAACAACCTCTTTAATGTTGGTGAAAATCTAGACATTTTCCATCAATGGATACCCATGGTCTGCATGGAATTTAATCTTTTGAGAGCCCCCTCCTCACCAACTTGACTATTAATCATTGCCTATACACTGAATAAGTATGTCTCACATATGTATGCTTCCTTACCTTTAAGTATAGAGATGCAATTTTAGCTAGTAGGAAGACAATGCACTTAAAATTGCTGTCAAATTAGTCATTTTTAAAATCTAAGTCCATGGATACTTGATTCAGTTCTTACAGATAGAAATTGATCATTTTAAAAAACAAGCTAAATACAAATTCATGGTTGAAATGTGGGCAAAAGTACTCTAGGAACAAGAAAACATGTTCAAGTATACGTGTGTCTTCTGCTGCTGCTGCACTCTCTAAATCTCCCAAGCGCCAGGGAACACCTATCTGTGCAAGCTTTATCATAGGCATTGACAGTGCCAGCATGTACATGTCTCAGTCTTTGATCTGAAATAGCCCATAATAAGTAAACATAAATAGGCTGAAAGTCCACATTTGTAAGCTGGAATATGAGTTCAATTTTTATATAATTCATTCAATTTTAAGGGAACAAAATGAAGTACAATACATGAAACAGAAATGTATTATGGATTGCATTAAGACTTTACATAAAGTATATGTATTGGGAATCTGGGAGATTTGTGGCAATTAACATTATTTCCACTGTTCAGAAAGATAGTTAATGGTGACAAGGAAAATATGGGGGTGAGAACAGCTTCAGGTACACAAAATCTACTACACATTTTAAATACTGTCCTCAACAACCTTAAAAAGCCTTTGATTTGTATGTACTTTTAACCAGTTCAATAGATTTTTCAACAATTTTTATATGCTGACAACCAGGGATATTGATCCAAACATATTTTTTCACTAAAAGTAGCTGATGTATTTAAGCATCCAAAGACTGTTTTCAGTGCATTTTTATCTATGAGACATCTTCCCAAGACCCATGACTGTGCTATGTAAGGCAGTGATTTCTTGACATTCACTTAAAAAATTACGTTAGGAATATTAGATCCTGATTTAATTGACTCTTTCATTTGATAGCTATAAACTCTTACAGACTCCTCCAAATTCTGGTCTTGGAACTGACCTCAGATAAAGAGTATATTTAGGGCAAATATTTAGGTGATAAGTATTTTTGCCAAACTATCCTTGTTTGAATAAATTACCTGGTTAAAATAAAATGTTTCTTGAATGGACTCATAGATTTCTTTGGCTAAATGAGCATTAAATTTAAGCAGGTCATCAGGTAAACTCTTAAGACTAATAATTAAATAGTTAAATTTTAAGTTACTATTTGTTGATTAAGAGGAGATTCTTTGATGGAAAAAAACTAAAACCAAGATCTCTTGCCTTCTTTTAATTTGTTTAGCTTTGTAATCAAGTAATCAAAATGTATGGAAAAAACTGGAAATTTTGACTTCACTGAGTAAGAATAAATGGATTAATAAAATTAGTCACTAACTTCATTATCCTCAAGAACTGTTGACATAGAAAAACAATCTTCTTTGGCCCACAATATAGCTGATAAATATTTGGAAACTATTCCAAAAATTTTGGAAAATATATATGAAAACACTTGGTTTTTACAGAGTATTTGAGCATTAGATATAACACATATTTATTCAGTTCCTAGTAAGTCTGACTCCACTTTATGTGTTTTCTAAAAAATAGGACCATCTCGACTGTTTTTTTCCTCAGCTGCCAATTAATGAGACTTCAATAGTAGAATTCTTGCAACAGTAAGGACAAAATAGCCAAATCAAAGTATATTATTTGGAACATGAATTTTCTAGTTTGGAGGTCTCCACTGATCCATCCTTTAAATAATTATTAAGCTCCAACTATCTGCTGATTACTTTGTAAATGCTTGGTTACCAGTGGAGAATTCGAGTCCCTGCTCTTACGTCACTTGTTTTTTCTAGAGAAGTATAAAGAGAACACATAAGTAAACAGATAAAAATAATAATTCTAAAAATCCTTAATGCTATGAAGAAAAAGAAAGCAAATCAATATATAAAGTCACTTGATTTGGTACCCAGTGGACATCACCGGAACTCTGTGACCTGGTTTACAGGAAAAAGCAAACTGTACTTGTAACGAGTTTAAACTCTAACAAGGAATATGCAAGCTAAGGAGGCACAAAATTACTTTTGACACATGAGAAAAATCTGTAAACACAAATGTGTATGATGAAAGCTAACAGCTCTGTAGAGGCTCCCTGGGTCAGGAAGGTCCCCTGGAGGAGAAATGGCACCCTGCTCCAGCCCTCTTTCCTGGAAAATCCCATGGACAGAGGAGCCTGGCGGGATACAGGATACAGGGCTGCAAAGAGTCAGACACAACTGAGTGACTGAGCCCACACTCAGGATGTGGTAGAGGTCAGAACTCTACTTAAATGAATCGCTAACACTTAATGATTTGTATTAAGATGGTGTTAAGATTGGGACATAGCAAGAGGAATAAAATTTTAATGTTCTGGTTACTACCTAGTTCTGCTACAAGTCCCACTATTTTACAAACCTCAGATCTACATGTGTCAAGTGATGGCAGACAGAGCCATGGGATAAAAAAAAAAAAATTAAGGCATGTCAAACTCTGAGCAATGCGCTCTGCTTAGTCGCTCAGTCATGTCCGACTCTCTGTGACCCCATGGACTGTAACGTGCCAGGCTCCTCTGTCCACGGGGATTCTCCAGACAAGAATACTGGAGCAGGTTATTGTGCCCTCCTCCAGGGGATCATCCCAACTCAAGGACCAAACCTAGGTCTCCCTAGGTTTGTAGGCGGATTCTTTACCATCTGAGCCACCAGGGAAGCCCTCTGAGCAATGGTATGTAAAAAGATACTGCATGCTTTTTTCTTTCTCAGAGAAATCCTGATCAGCTTTCTTAGTTAATAAAGCAGTTATTTTTAGTTTCTCAGAGCAATATAGTCCTCACTTAAAAATTTATGAAAGACAAGGAATGATTTATTCAAAGCATTCATTTTTTTTTTGCTTAATCACTTATTTATTGCACAAATATTTATTGAGCATATATCATAGTTCTTCCTAAATCCAATTTGATCAATACCAAGCTGTCTTGCCGTTGATTAGTTTAAAGGATTACAACATGGCAAAACCATTCATGTCTGTCCTTCTTAACAGGCTTACTTTGCTACTATGGATTTCTATAGGGGCATACATGGGACAGGGTTTCAGGTTAATCACTGCGAACTTACTTAGGACATCATATAGTTGTGTCGAGTAGTTGGTTGTTTTATTAAATTTTATAGACACTAAGGCCACTTGTATATTTAGGGGAAAAGCCCATCACAAATGCTAACTGGGGATTGTCTGATCTGTAAACATTGAACAAAAGCAGTATTTGAATACGACACAATATAAAGGAACCACAGGACATCTCCTACTATAGTCAGCATTGGTTAGAATCTTATTTAAATATTATTTCAGTGTTTTACTTCCATAAACTAAGGAGAATGTGGATTTGGGGGGAAAGTGAGATAGCAGAACAATTCATTTTAAATTAAAAAATCAGATATAATAAAAAACATTACCAAATTACAGTAACTTCTATATATGAAAAAGCTGATGTGATTCAATAGTATAAGTTGTATATAGCTTCTAGATAAAGGATATTGGACAAATATTTTCTGTAGCCCTAGAGTGAGAGTGGGCTAGGTAGGGATGAGTAGGGAAGAAAGAAATAAATGAAAGAAAGAGAATGAAATTTGTTTTGTACTTGAGCATTTGGCTAGCTATTTCTAAAATGTTCTTCTCCCAAAGAATCTCTAAACAAGAACAAGTTTAAGCAACTTGTAGGAAGTCCTTCCCTAAGCCCTTAATCATCACCACACAGGGCACTACTATTCTAGAGGTCATTCCAAAGTGTACATATGAAACCCAGAGATCTGACTTACTGGCCTTAAAAAAATAGTTGCTCTATTTTTATTGAATGTGAACTATGTGCCAGGTGTTTTCCTAAGATTTACATTCTAACATCACATCAACACTATGAAATAGTTATCATTAAACCTGTTTACCAGTGATTAGCTTTGACATGAGAGTTCAAGCACTTTGGCCCAAGGTTTCCCTGGTGGCGCAGCGGTAAAAATTCCTCCTTCAATGCAAGAGACCCAGGTTTGATTTCTGGGTTAGGAAGATCCCCTGAAGAAGGAAATGGCAACCTGCTCCAGTATTCCTGCCTGGCAAATCCCAGGCAAGAAGAGCCTGCGGGAAAGAGGAGCCTGCAGGCTACAGTCCATGGGGTTGCAAAGAGTAGGACACGACTGAAGTAACTTAGCACCCAGCGCCAGGAGCTGAAGAGTCCGAACTGAAAGCCACTGAACACCATCCCCTTGCACTGATCACAACAGAACTTGGGGCTTTACACGTGTGGGAGCTTCTGGGTTACATCAAGAAGGCAGGCAGTGTGTACACACTTTGCCACGTCACACATGTAGGTCATCCAGTCGTGTCCGACTCTGTGCGACCCCATGGACAGCAGCCCACCAGGCTCCTCTGTCTAGGGGATTCTCCAGGCAAGAATACTGGAGTGGGTTGCCATTTCCTACTCCATCTCTTAGGTCATTAGCATGTCACAATCCAATTGTTTTTGAAACTAGAATTACTAGAAAATAAATTTGCACTGACTAGCTAAAGTTTGAGTCACTATTCAAGTTCTAGCAACAGCTTTACCAAAAATATAGCCTTTATTTAGGAGGAGTAGGCAGCTGATAAAGTTACTTGCAAATGCTAGAAGCACTAAGCACAGAGAATTTCAATTATTCTGACCCAATAGTGGCTAACAACGGTTGAATCATTAAGAAAGGATTTATGTACCCGTAAGTAATAAAATACTGTTTTCTCTCTGAGATTTAGGTCTCTAAGGCAAATTCCAACTTAGTCATACAAAATAAATGAGGTAAATAAGACAGAATTTAGTAAAAGTGTTGTCTATAGTTTCAAATATTCGAGAGCTTGAAATGTCTAAGAAGGTATATTTGAAATTAATGGTGCATAAGGATGAAAGTTTTAAATGTCAGTCTTGCAAAGAATGTGAGTAGGATGAGAAAATAGAAGTTTATTCAACTTTAGCAATATACTACTTTAAAGTGGTTTTGCTCTTGCTAAATAATCTTTTACTTTCATGGAAAATATATTAAGTCATCGTTAGTCTTTTTATAAAAAACTTTGTGTGTGGATGGTAGGCAAGGTGGAGGTCTGAGGAAAGAATTAAAAAACTAGATTGATTGCAGCAAATATGCGTTGTATTGCTTCACCCTTAGGTTATTCTGGCTATAGAAATGTGCTCAGACCTGAACCAGTCCAACATGCTTAAATTCATTTAAATAGAGTCTCATCATACATTTTCTTTCCATGTCTTCACTAATTCCTCTCACCATTTTCTTTCCTGATATATTTTGTTTGCCTTATTCTCTTTTATTCCTTCCATGCCATCCCCCCGCCAAAGGCCTTTTATCCCCCAGTATTAAGTCAGAATCATTCAGATCTCTGGAAAGAAAATGTCTCATCTCAGGGAAAAGAACAGTAGCCTTCTATAGTGTAACACTTGAGTCTCCCAGAGCAAACGTGGGTGAATAATATTGTGGGCTTGAAGCCCAAGCTAAATTCTCCATATTTCTGAGTTCAGGCTGTCATGCCTCTCATGCAAAAGAACTGCCATCTGCTGCCACATTCACATTTTTATAGGCATGTGGAGTTCCTCAAAGTTTTTGAGTAATTTTTTCTATTTAGGTTCTGACTTATTCTATTAAGCATGTGTGTCTTGTGGTGCCGGCCCCATGTTATCTAATTGGAGATACGGTCATTGGCATTGATGTGGGGATATTGCAAGAAGTCTTGTGCCCTCTTATATCTGTGTTCATGTTTAAATTTTTGAGTTTTTGTATATATCTCTGAATTCAAGCTTTGATGTATATTTTTAAACAGGAAACTGTTAGAATTCAGAGTGTTTCATACGGCAACTAAATTGTCTAAAGCCATTCTTCTACAATTGCATGATAATAGTTATTACACACACACACTTTTCTATTGGACATATGGCCCTTTGCTCTGAATTGATCCGTCTTCCCTTTAAGACCAAATACCACATCCTTACAGTATTTCTCAGGTCAGTAACCCAATGTAATGAACTAATTCTTACTAAAGTGCCAGAGGTTTAATTATTTTTAAAGAATGCTGGAAATTTAAAAGCAGTTTTTACATAGCTGCACCATGTTTTAAAAATGTTTTCAGGCAAAAATAAACATTCTACAGCAGATATTTGGGAGCAGTTGTGTTGATGTTCAGTCACTATGTCGTGTGCAACTCTGTGACGCCATGGATGGCACCACACAGGCAGCTCTTTGGGGGTAGTTCAGTTCAGTTCAGTTGCTCAGTCGTGTCTGACTCTTTGCAACGCTATGAACCGTGGCACACCAGGCCTCCCTGTCTATCAACTCCCGGAGTCCACCCAAACCCATGTCCATTGTGTCAGTGATGCCATCCAACCATCTCATCTGTCGTCCCCTTCTCCTCCTGCCCTCAATCTTTTCCAGGATCAGGTGGCCAGAGTATTGGAGTTTCAGCTTCAACTCAGTCCCTCCCATGAACACCCAGGACCGATCTCGTTTAGGATGGACTGGTTGGATCTCCTTGCAGTCCAAGGGATTCTCAAGAGTCTTCCCCAACACTACAGTTCAAAAGCATCAATTCTTTGGCACTCAGCTTTCTTTATAGTCCAACTCTCACATCCATACATGACTACTGGAAAATCCATAGCCTTGACTAGCCGGACCTTTGTTGGCAAAGTAATGTCTCTGCTTTTTAATATGCTGTCTAGGTTGGTCATAACTTTCCTTCCAAGGAGCAAGTGTCTTTTAATTTCATGGCTGCAATAACCATGTGCAGTGATTTGGAAGCCCAGAAAAATAAAGTCAGCCACTGTTTCCACTGTTTCCCCATCTAGTTGCCATGAAGTGATGGGACCGGATGCCATGATCTTAGTTTTCTGAATGTTGAGCTTTAAGCCAACTTTTTCACTCTCTTCTTTCACTTTCACCAAGAGGCTATTTAGTTCTTCTTCACTTTCTGCCATAAGGGTGGTGTCAGGGACCCTCATATACTACAATATCCTCTAATACCATGTGTTAAAAATAATTCCTCTGTAAACTAGCACTCTGTATTTTTTCAGTTGCCTGGCCTAATGAAGATAATACAGTGAGATGGGAAACTCGTCAAGACCCTTGGGATTCAAGAGGACTGGGATCCATTATCAATTTTGCCACTAATTAGTTTCACATTGTCAGTATATCACTTAAACTGACTCAGTCTTAACTTCTCAATGTGGAAATTGAGTTGTTTGGCATTAAATATGATTCTTTAATGTTATATTGTCAGAACTGAGTTTATCTGTTATTTGTAATGTGAAAAAACAGAATGAGAGAGAAAATACATATTAGGAGGGGAGCCACTTCTATCAGAGAAATGAGAATAAGCTACTTTTACAAAAGGAAGACAAGTCAAAGTATATACTTTCACAGAACTCATGAATTACAAACACATATATTGTAATTTATTAAATAGTTTGTATTAATAGGAACTTTGAGAATGAAGTTTCAGTAGTCCAATCTTTACTGTTCCTCAATCTAATTTGATATTGCCCCCAAGTCAATCCATTTCCTAACAAAGATGGGCCTTAAAGTAATATACCAGTTAATTTTGCAGGGCAAACAGCTTTGCAGCTCACAGAAAAAGTGTCATATTTAAAGACATTTAGTTGTGATTATATTCAGACCAGAGGCATAATACTTTACAACAATTTGTCAGTTTTCATCTGCTGCATCCCAATTGAAATTTTGAAGCAAGGAAATGCTTAAATAAATACCTGAGAAAATTCAAGTTAATCAATACTAGGTCATTGTGAGCATACAAAGTCTCCTTCTGCCTTCTACCACCTGAACACAACCCATCCAATATTTGAAACAAAGGAAGAGGTGCTGGAATCTAAACAAGCTTCACTATTCATTTCAAAAATATGATCTTTTCAAATAAAACATGACTTGGTCTAGGTACCACATTCACAAAAGAAAAAAGCAACCCCCCCAAAAAAAGCAGTGCTGAGATTTTAATTTATTCCTATGGGAAAGACTTCAGTGTGGAAAATCAGGCAGGAGTGGATTCTGTTTATCGACTACCTGCAGAGTCTTCTTAGACCTGAGGAAACATTTTTGACAAAATTATTTACCGGAGGCTGAGGAACAGATTCTAATCTTTTTCAGTGTATGGGCAAGACCGAGTGAGAGACTGTATTCAAACTGGATGAGAAAATTAAACTGTTCGGGGCTATCACTGTCAATATGACAACTTCTGGCAGAGAATTCAACTTCAAAGATGGATTCTTGACTTTAACGAACTAAGACCTTGAGATAAAGAGAAAAGAGTGGCAATACCTCACTTCCCAATTCTAACTCTTTTCAAGGTCCATCCTAGGCCAACTTATGAATCAATTTCCTCTGACCCTCCCCCATCTTTTCCTTCTAGTTTTTCTTATGGAATTATTTATGTTACTTAGTTTTGTTCTTTCTGATGTGTTACTCAAAATACTTGGAGAAGGGGATGGCAACCCACTCTAGCATTCTTGCCTGGAGAATCCCATGGACAGAGAAGCCTGGCTGACTGCAGTCCAAGGGGTTGCAAAGAGCCAGACACAACTGAGGGACTAACACACACACACACACACACACACACACAACTGAGGGACTAACACACACACACACACACACACACACACTCCAAGTACTACCACAGCCTTAGTCTACCCAAGAGTGCTGTCATTCTAATAGATTTTGAAAGATCTCCAGCAAGGTTAAGAAAGATGCTTGTGTGTGCTTGATTCCAGGTACTATAATAGGTATCATGCATAATTTTTAATATTCTCATTAAAATCTTAAAGATTTTATCTCCATTTTATTTCCATTTTCAAAATAAGAGAACTGAGACAGAAAAGTTTAGCCTCCCTTTCCCCAGTACACAACTTGAAAATGTTAAAGCTGGAATAGGAATCAGTGTCTAAACCCCACCTCTTGTATTGTGCTTCCTCCCCTTTTCGTTGTATTCACCTCAGAACTTTCTGCTTTTTCTGTCTACTAGGTCAAGCCAACTTTCTGCGACTCAAGACTGAACATCCATCCCTTCCATCCATTACTTGGGGCTCAAGTAGAGGACGAAAGCACATGAAGGCAAATAAGTAGACAGTGTTATTCTATAGCTCAAGGATCTACAATATTTTCTACCTCTAATGGTATCAATTCTAAATTCTGAGGACTAGATGGGGGAAAAGTGGAAAGAATAACAGATTTTACTTTCTTGGGCTCCAAAATCAATGTGGATAGTGACTGCAGCCATGAAATTAAAAGGCATTTCCTTGGAAGAAAACCTATGACAAACATAGACAGTGTATTGAAAAGCAGAGACATCACTTTGCCAACAAAGATCCATATAGTCAAAGCTCTGGTTTTTCCAGTAGTCATTTATGGATGTGAGATTTGGCCCATAAAGAAGGCTGAGCACCGAAGAATTGAGGCTTTTGAATTATGGTGCTGGAGAAGACTCTTGAGAGTCCCTTGGACAGCAAGGAGATCAAACCAGTGAATCTTAAAGGAAATCAATCCTGAAATTCATTGGAAAAACTGACGCTGAAGCTCTAATAGTTTGACCAGCTGATGCAAAAAGCCAACTCATTGGAAAAGACCCTGCTGCTGGAAAAGACTGAGGGCAGGAGAAGGGGGTGAGATGGTGGATGACATAACCAAATCAATGGACATGAATCTGAATAAACTCCAGGAGATAGTGAAGGACAGGGAAGCCTGGCATGCTGAGGTTCACAGGGTTGCAAAAAAACATGAAATAGTGACTGAACAGCAACAAATAGCTCAAGGATCTACAACCCTTTCTATTTCCTGTGGTATCAGTTCTAAATTCTGGAACCACTTCAAGTTTCAAGACCTCTAAGCTGGTTTCACTTATTTACCCAACTACTTGGACCTGCCACTCAGGCCAGTTTCTTCACATTCCTCCACTTCTAATGGCATAATTATTTGCATACTCAAAAATCCTATTACTCTCCTTCTTTAAAATTCTTTTCCTTCTATTTCCACTTTCTAGTTTACTCAAGTTCCACTCAATCTTTGAGACCACTCTAGCTCCAATCCTTCCTAAATCTTTGCCAACTCTTCTAGATTATGCTGACTTGCCTTTTCTTTGTCCTTCTGGGAAAGTCCTTGGAAGCTATGCTATTTTCTTTTCTAAATTGTTTCATGTGTTTTATCTTGCCAATTAGATAGTAAGTGAGAAGTGAATAAAATGCCAGATCATTTTTTTTCAATAAATACAGGTTGAGTTATTCAAGAGTGAGATATCTTTGAGACACCATGGAGTGAAGATGACACCTATCCTTCCCCCCACCACCAGAAAAAAATCATTCTACAGACAAAGTCATCTTCATTATAAATGTGTTAGGGTCAGGATGTGATTTTTCAACAAGCCTTTCTCAGCCAAGTTATAGGACCTTGTATTTGCAAGGGGTGAAGCCTATAGGAAATTCTGGGATTTATTTTCACTATGAGGGCAGTCTGCTGAATTTTTATAGTATTAACTTCAGCTATTTTTAGAATAAATTGCAAATTTATTGATTATATCTAAGTCAAGCATTACTACTTCTTAGGTTTAGAAACCTAATGTCAAGAAAGAAGAAAACTTCTTTTAAAAGTGTAATATATACTGTAGAGAGAAGCCTGGTTGATTTTTCACTGTGTTCCTGTATATACTTAGTGAATGTTATCACTTCAGAAGATACTCTAAAGAGCAACTTGTTAATATCAGCCTGGAACTTTGCAGAGCTAGCAGAGAGTCTGCAGCTGAATATCCTTCTTTAGAACAGAGCCTAATTGAAGAGCTGCAATGAGTCACTACTTCAAGTCTAGCCCAGATTTGTATAATGAGCACAAACTCATAGAAAAAGATACATCTGATCTGTTGGCAAGACTCTATATTTTAAATTCACTTCAGTTAAACACAATCTGACTACTGGAAGCTTCCAGCCCACAACTTTTTGGATATTTCACCCCAGCCACTATACCTTGGATCTGTCTTATCCCTGCACTATGTGGACACTCTAGGGTGAAGGAGAACTGCACAAATTCTATCTCTTCTTTCCATTCTAACATTCTCCACTTTTCCCACAAAGATGACAAGTGTAAGAGGTATAGATCCCTTTGGGTTTTAGAACCTGAGCTTTCTCTTAACCCTTTACCTATATAAACTCTCTAGTCCCTGTAACTTCTTAACCAGGCAAAGGCTGTTAGCAGTGCCACCATGCAGAATGCCTGGTGTGGCAAAGTGTGTAGGTCCTTAATGAACAGTGGCTACAATCATTTTCAAATCTTTTGTCTCTCCCTCAGTGATTCTAACAATACCCAGGACACAACAGACCCTTGGCACTGCTGGAAGCTGACATTATGCTTAGTATTCTGGAAGAGAACTTCTCTTCAAGATATTACTTAAGAGAAGACATCTTGTGTTTACCCAGCTTTGGCAGAAAAACTCAAATGGCTGCTATAACCATCTCACATGTGTCTGTAAACCCCGGGTTCTTTGGGTTACAATATCTGTTAATACCTGTAGAGTAGATAAAATTTAATAAATTTGTCTAAAATATGTTAACTCAACAATAACACTTTGACAGTTAGGGATCAAGTTAACATTCTTGTGGCTATTAAATTTATGTTGTGAGAGTTCAGTGGAGATGTCTTTGACAGTAAGTTATCCTTGCCAAGAAGCATTGAAGCAGAATAGCAAGACAATACTTGGAATTCTGTTTGCTCTCTCAGCTTACATTCTGTTAGCTGTGGATATTTCTGTTTTTCCCCCACAAAAATCTAATATTTTTTTTTTGCCAAAAAATTAGCTGCTCGGTTTTAAAGAGATATTAGAGAAACTGACAATGTTTAGATGAATAGGGATACCAGTCTCTTCGAGGCTGGTTTTACCTTTCTACTTCCTAAAATAACAAACAATATTGAGGCAATTCTGATATGTCATTTTGATATGATATGTTCAAATAAACAGACTCCAGTGTCCTGTGGCAAGTTGTAACCAGGGGCCTACCTGACATTTGTGAGTGAGGGTCATCAGAGCAAGATGTAACTGTCTCAACTGCTGTTTTTTATTTTCTCTTTGAATCAGATGAGTTGTTTTACCCTCTGCTCTGTTCCACAAAAAGAAAGAAACTGTCAAAGCCTCCTTTACATGTTGTTATTTCACCAAAGGGCTTCCTTCATTGTTTAGTTGGTAAAGAATCTGCCTGCAATGCAGGAGACCTGGGTTCGATCCCTGGGTCAGGAAGATACTGGAGAAGGAAATGGCAAACCACTCCAGTATTCTTGCCTGGAGAATCCCCATGAACAGAGATGCCTGGTGGGCTACAGTCCTTGGGGTTGCAATGAGTTGACATGACTGAGTAACTAAGCATATATTCCACCAAAAGTCGTCAGAAAAGCCTGGATTAAAATGAAGATGGTAATGTTATAACTTCCTTCTGATTTTCAATATTCTCATATGTTTACATCACTGACTTTGAACGATAACAATAACACAGTATCACCTCAACCACAGTCTGATTCAAGCTCAGCACCTAATATCTGACTTGGCCTCAAAATTACAGAGAACATCACAGCAAGACTACAGCATGGGAAGGAGAGAATCCAGGTGTCTTTGACTTGAGTCTAAAGGATTTTGAAAGGCTGATATATCAATGAACTTTCAAATTTACAAGTTTTATTTCTTTTCTTGATTAATTTTCTCCATTACCCTTATGTGTCTCATTCAAAGGAGATTCGGAAGAATGAATGAAGGGTGCAGGTACCACCTTTGGTACCCCACCTTACTCTTCCAGCTCTTCTCCAAGAGGACTTCTAACAACCACCTTCTCTAAATTGGTAGTGGAACAACATGCCATCTTGAGAAAATACTTCCCTGTGTTCTGAACATTTTACATTGGTTGATACTACAAGGCATTATTGGTCAGCCTAAAACTTGAATAGAGAATCTTATAGACACTTAAGATTTTTGTTACTGTTCTTAATAAAAAGTTTATATCAAGATATTGAATTGCTTTGCAAAAATTTTTCCAAAACTATTTTAAAATGAAAGTCACACATTCAGTCATACAGTTTGCAAAATGTAAGTATTATATCAATGAGAACTCATTATTGATAACATAGCCAATCTGCTTTCTGGGTGGGTTAAATTTTTCCTGTTTATTATTACTAGGAAATGTGCCACTCATTCCTTAACTTAAAGAGGAAGTCAATTTACATCTTTCACTCTTATTTTCAAGCCATAGGTCACAGTAGGATTGGATTAAATTTGAAGCCATAAGTTTTGTCAAACTTTATTTTCAAATACCCACCAAGCAGAACACCTAAAATTAAATTCTAAGTGGCATGTATGGAGGAGGAGTAAATTTTCTCTCTTCCTTGGCATAATTAAAGTCCAAGAATCATTTTTTATAGTACTTTTCCAAAGCTCTAAATGAACATGTCCACTCTTTGGATCTTCCCTTTTAGTTTAATATATGACTGTTATTAAAAACAGATTCTAATCCTTATACCTTTATTACTTATATGTCCACATGAAGCAGTTGATAGATGAGTCTATATACTGTCTTCATAAAATCCTTTCTGAGAACATTTTTATTGAATTTCCAAATGCTATAACACTAGAATAGATCTTTGAAGTAAAAATTTATTAATGTAACAATTTTCTGCATTATAGAACTAAAACAGGTTTTATTTTGATCCAGTTTATTTCCAAATTAACATCAATGTGTAAAGGTGCTTAATGTTTAGAAGTACTCAAGATTAAATGAATTTTTAACAATCTGTATTTCTTTATAATGCAATGTGCTACTTACAGTCTTTTATTGTTTATTTTTTCAGTTTTTCCCATTTATGCCCTTTTGCAGTAGCATTAATTTTTTCTATAATAGTCTAAATTTTAAATTTTAATTTCATATTGGAGTAGAGCTGATTTACAGTATTATGTTAGTTTCAGGTGTTCAGCAAAGTGATTCAGTTATACATATATCCATTCTTTCCCCAATTCTTTTAATGGCTAAATCTTTGGTCTATAATTTGTATTACAGAGGGTTATTTTAAAATTAGACCACATTCATTTCAGTGGGATATCACTGTGTAACTTCTTTGATAATGTATGACTTTCAATAGAAGGCAGTGCTAAATCACATTATATCCAAGAAAAGCCTCTGTTACTAAAATATATTGAAGACCTCATAATAATCCTATTTTTCCTTAAAAGCAATCCCATAACATAGACTTTTCTAACATAGCTACATAACATGATACTTTTCTTTACAGAACATCCTTCTGAGCTTTGTAACCAAGAATATCTGATTTAATGCTTAAACATCGGACAGAGAGCAAATTTGATTTTCCTTTCAGTGGTAGATGAGAGAAAAGCCACAGAGCATGAACAAATATCTGAATGCATAATGTGCTTGTGTGGGGCAAGGACACCTCAGAAGTCACTTTAATGAGGTTGAAGAATAAGGAAAATATGGTCTAGCGACATCTAATAAAGTGACTAATGTTCTATTTTCATAGAAGTTTGGAATCTTTATATACATGTGTTGACCATCCAAAGACAGAGCAAGTAAGATCCAATTTCCCCCAGGGTTACTTTTCAATAACTAAAAATGTCTTTCTTACTTTTGATGCCTAAATTGGTGTGGCTTTTTTAATATTAAAGTGTTTTATTATAAATCTGAAGAAAAAGGTCTCCGGAAGTCCATCCTCCATGCTTGTGATCACATGTTCCTTGCACATTAGTAGGCAGAAGAACCAAATGCACAGCCCCAGGATAAAGTAGAGTTGTGTCCATGTCTCCTCATGTTATGTCTTAGTCTATCCAGGCTGCTTTAACAAAATTACCCTAGACTGGTGACTATAAAACAAACATAAGCCCCCTGGGCACTGATTTTATAAGGCACAAATTGTATTAATGAGGGCTTTGCCCAATGATCTAATCAGTTCCTAGAAGCCCTACCTTCAAATACCACCACATTGAGAGTTAGGATTTAACAAATTTGGGAGTGACACCAACAGTCTACAGCATGATATAATTCTAAGGACCCAGGAATTTGTCTCTTTAATATTAAGATGGATCTAGCAGAATATACTTTTTTTTTTTTAATTCTATCATCAGATAAGATATATAAAGCAGACAACTCTGGGAGAGGGAAATGGTGGCTTATATTCATACTATGGTGAAAATGGCTAAAGTACATCCCTTCCAGAAAGTAGGTTTTTTTTTTAACTTTTTATTTTATATTGGAATATAGCTGATTACAATGTTATAGTAGTTTCAAGAGGGCTTCTCTCATGGCTCAGTGGTAAAGAATCTGCCTGCCTATAGTCATGTATGGATGTAACAGTTGGACCATAAAGAAAGCTGAGAGCTGAAGAATTGATGCTTTTGAACTGTGGTGTTGGAGAAGACTCTTGAGAATCCCTTAGACTGCAAGGAGATCCAACCAGTCCATCTTAAAGGAGATCAGTCCTGGGTGTTCATTGGAAGGACTGATTCTGAAGCTGAAGCTCCAATACTTTGGCCACCTGATGCGAAGAACTGACTCATTTGAAAAGACCCTGATGCTGGGAAAGATTGAAGGCAGGAGGAGAAGGGGACGACAGTGCCTGAGATGGTTGGATGGCATCACTAACTCAATGGACATGAGTTTGGTTGAACTCTGGGAGTTGGTGATGGACAGGGATGCCTGGCGTGCTGCGGTTCATGGGGTCACAAAGAGTCAGACATGACTGAGTGACTGAACTGAACTGAACTGAACTGATGCAGAAGATGTGGGTTTGATACCTGGGTCAGGAAGATCTCCTGGAGAAGGAAATGGCAACTCACTCCAGAATTCTTGTGAGAAATCTCATGGACAGAGGAGCGTGGTGGGCTACAGTCCACAGGGCTGCAAAAGAGTGGGCACGACTGAGTGACTAAACAACTCAACAGTTTTAGGTGGACAGCAGAACACCTCAGTCATACATATACAGGTATCCTCTCTCCGCCCAGATTCCCTGTTTCCTATTCAGGCTATCACATAACACTGAGTAGCGTTTCCCGTGCTATATAGCAGGACCTTGTTGATTACCTGTTTTAAATACAGCAGTGTGTACATGTTGATCCCAAACTCCCTAACTATCCTTTTCCTCCCTTGTTCCCTGCTGGGAGTCATAATCCAGAAGGTAGGTTTTGCAATGGACAGAGCTTGAGGGTGAGTGCTTGAAGAGATGCAGTGATCCCATAAACAGGAGGGAGAAAAGATAGAAAAGGGTATTGAATATAATATTTAAGTGGCACAAACAGGTTTAAACACAGCATAAATATTATAGTCAATACCTCTGGGCTTTCCAGAACTGGCATAACCCTATCTTCCAAGAAATGCATGTAAGGACTAAGGAATATCTTGAATTAAATGCTTTGTGAAGACTCTTTGGAATTAGGCACCCACGAGGTCACAAAAGCAAAAGCAAACTTTCTGTTCTATCCTCCCATCTTGGGAATTTCAAAATCCACTTAGGAGAGACTTGGTGACTCATGTGAGTCAAAATAAATAACAGAAGATAATATTAGGTCACTTTGTTCTAATGCCTAAAACTGAGTTATTAGCTTTCTGCCTCCATTAACTCTTGCTGAACTGCCTTGAATTAGTAATCATCTACAATGGTCCATAATTGCTAATCAAATAAAATGTATTTGGAAGGAAATAAGAGGTGTGGATATTTTTAAGCTGATTCTCAGTTGCCTAATTTTCCCAGGGAACTATTTGTGAGAGAAATGTGAATATGCTATAAACAAGTCATGAGATGAAAACACTCAAAACTTCTGATGACTTTGGATAGCAGTGTTGGCTACATTAAAAATTTCCAGTACTTCAAAAGGCTATTAAAATATCTAAACATGTAAGCAGTACTAGTTTCATGACTTGCAAAAACATATCTACTAAGATTTTCAGGTAAATACATGCCACTTAGAAGTGAAATATATATGCCTGATCTATTTTACACATTAGTAATCTTTTCAAAAATATACCCCAGGTTAAAGATATAATTTTCTTTCTCTTTTCTAAAAGTAACAATACAATCAAATTTTTATTTAAACTGACTCTTACTGGTTAAAAATGACCCAAGCTTACTATATTTAAAAATTTGGTGGGATTATTTCTCAAACCTCCATGTTAGCATTTAATATCACTATGCTCATTAAAAACTACTATCCTCTTGGCTTCCAGATTAGCCAATAATAGCCATAATCACAATGTATAAAAATTTTTTTTATGGGACAATGTACTAATTGTACATTTTTAACCATGTGTGTTCATAAGAGTATTTGAGGTACATACTGTTTTTATGCTATTTAATAGACCAAGACATTGTATTTCAGTTTAAGAGCTGACTAACATTATTCAACAGTTAAGTGGTACACAACTAAACATTATTCTTTCTGTTTCTAGAGGTCAAGTTCTTGATTACTTCTTTCTATAATTTCTTTTAATAGCATTGCTACTTTGAATTTTTATTCTTCCCTGCAGCTACTGTTTTTTGTCTTATATTTTCACCATTTCATTAGTGTTCCTCATGGTTTACTGATTTGCTTTATTTTCTCTACTTAGGCAGCACATTAACTCCAGTTCCATATTTCAAGTAGCCTCTTGAATATCTCTAAAGTCTTCTTTGTCATATGAAACTCAATAGAAGACACATTAAGCTATAACAGAAAGCTAGATCCAGAGTCAGAAATTCTAGGCTATTGTTCTGGATTCATTATTAACTACTTAGTTTTAAAAATGCCACATAAAATCTATGGATTTCAAACTCTTTGTCTACAAAGGGATGTTAGTTAACCCCATGATTTTTAAAGTTATTTATAATTTTAAATCTGTGATTTTTTTCTATCAAATTGAACATACTTCTTCTAAAACATACTCTGATTTCCAACTATTCTGTTTTTCCTATGATGATTCCACTTTTGTAGCATCATCTTGGACTTCAATCCATTCCCTTATCCTGTAATTTCTATACAGTTACAAAGTTTAGTATTTCTCTGTCCATGTGTGTTTATTTTGCCTCACAGCATAAAGTCTCATTTCTCAGTTTCACAATGAAGGGGGGGGGGGATGTTTGGTAAACAAAATTAACACATAAGTGACTAAGAACCAAGTTCTGTGATACGATGATATACAAGAAAATATTAGTTTTCAAGGATTGTGAATTCCAGGATTATCTCTCCAGAAAGACCATAATTTTACAAAATTACTATAATAGGGGTAATAGGCTGTGTGTCTGTATACAAGTGTGGCTGAAGGTTAATTTTTAAAGTTAAAGACAGAAGTAGATGCAGTTGCATTGTTTTTCCTCTAAGCACATGGACCTTTATACACTGACAACAGAGAAATTGAAAAATCAAATGCTGACCTGAGTCTTCCCAAGACACGATGGGAAGAAAAGAGAAGCTCCCTGATCAACTGGGAGTTATAGATTCTATGACTCCAGAGAGTTTGAAACTAGAAGATTGAAACATTTTCAATGCCCTGTCGGTATCCAGCCCTCTTGTTTATGGGGTCCTGCCAGGTATAATAGTAATTCTTCTTGTGAGTGGCCTGTCATTCAGCAGTCAGGCCACCTAGATACATGTAACTCAATCCTTTTAACAGACAACAAAGCCTATTAGACTTTGATATTTCAAACATAGCATTTATACCATAATTAAAATTTCTATATAACAATCAAGTTGCATCAACAATGCAAGGACTACATATGCAAGGATTCCAGACTACGATTTTTAAAGGAACAGTCTGGAGACCAAAGTTAGTCTCATTACAAAGTGACATTTATTTAGGAAGTTTCAGGCATCAAAAAGGAAATTATCAGAGCCACTTACAAAGACAGTCTGTGTGATTTTTTCCACAGGAGGTTTAGAAATGTTTGTCCTGATAATTTTACCTAATCAACAGTCACTTGCATGACTGGAATCACTGTGCAAAAAGTGTTTGAAGAAATTGCCAAAAAGAGAAAAAAGCTGTGGCTAAATCCCCTAAGTGATCATTTTATTGATGATATACACAAGGACTAAGTCAGTTGAACCTACAGTTGGACTTCAGTCAGAGAGACATTTAGTAAAGAAACCAACAACAACAAAATAATTAAAAAACATGTTTCCTTAAGATATAATTGAAATTAAAAAATAAATGGAGCTCTTCTTGCTTAAGCAATTATCATGTAATCCTCCCCCACCAATATTAGGAAAAAAGCCAAACAAGTCCTTTATTTGTTCATAAAACTAAAATTATTTGGTTCAAGAGTTACAAACTTCTGGCCACATTCTACTGAAGGAAAATCAGGACCTAAAATGTGAGCAGTGTTACCTAATAATCAAGCAACAAACTTTCTTGGCATTAGTGAATTACTACTACACAGCATTAATTTCATGCTTGTCTACTCTAGTAAGCTGTGAATGGTTATAGAAAGTTAGAAAGCATCAAAGGGTTAGAATAGAGTCAAGAAATCTCCCTGGAAAAAGGGGGGAAAAAGAAATAATTGAAAGCATTTAATGCAATTAAATAAGATTGCAAGAGTTTGCAAACATAATTTAGGGACAGAAGACTGTTCAAGTGTATTGCACATGCATAATTCATCTTAAAAAGTGATTGAAACATGACTGGACAAGATGCCTTGATTTAAGTTGAAATTGGAAGGCTTAGGAATGTACTAAAGCCAATTTCTTTCTGGTCATGTTAATTCCCCAACCAAAGCTTGTAAAATTTATTTTACACTAAACTGGCTAAGACTGAGGACCATGGAAAAATACAGCAAGATACAAACCCGTAATGAGTTTGGGGTTTTAAAAATTAATTCTTCTTTCTTTCTGATTCCACTTGTCTATTCATAATAACCTTTCTTAATTTTTCATTTAGAAGCATTGGTTAGTCCATAGTGTAGCACTGACTATCCCGGGAGGTTTTTCCCTCCAATAAACTGCAGAGGTGCCAGCAGTCCCTGAAGTCCCTTTCACCCTGTCTGCATGTCCCCAGGGTTTGGTTTTGTTTGATGTCCCACGTGTGAAAAGCAGAAGTAGCAGAATGGCATCTATATGTGCATGGAAATTTTCAGCAGTTGTCATGCTACTTTTGCCATGGAATCATTTGTAGATAATTTTCAAATATATTGTCTATTCATCACTAAAATCACTTGTCCTCAGCTCCCAACAGGACTCCAAGACACACAATTATCTTTATAACTTCATGACATTTATGGAAGCACTCTAACAATATATTTAACAAAGACAAAGCCTCTGGGGACTGTGTGTGTCCTTTAGCACTCTAGATCTCACACCTGTTCTTGATTTCCCACTTCCTTAAAGAAAAAAAGAGGGTGGAATCTGGACATATTATTATAGTTGAATCAAATACGGTGACCCTTTGAGGTGTGTACTCATTATCTGAGATAAGTACAATTCTGGCCATTGCATACGTATGTTGCGTATATATGATCTGAAGAAAGTCAACTTAAGTGTTATTTGGTCTACTTCTCTAGAATGGGTAGAGAAGCTTGGGAGGGAGTGGGGACCACAGAGCCACCAGCCTGTTTTAAGGCCATAGATTTGCCAAATGCCTGGTACTGAACAGCCGTCTGATGTTTGAACTTTGTGAAAGGGTTCCAGAATAATATATATATATACATATATATATATATTAAATGAAAGATAGGCCTAGAAGCCCACAGAGTCAGTAAGATGTAACTTTGTCAACTTATTTTCTGTGTGATGTTCAGAAGTTCACCGATTTGTTGAAACAATTCAGTAACCATATCAGGACCAAGAAAGCGACTCATTCAAAACGTTCCATATGCATCCGTAAAGGCAGAATTTGTGTAGAATAGAAGGAAACATAGAGTCTGGTTAAGGTTGGAAGATACCAAGGACAGTGTGAGAAAAAGACTTCTGCTGGGAACAAAGGGCAGAGAATGTGGGGTCCAAGTATCAGGGTTCCAGAGAGAAACAAGGGATCTGGCAGAGGAAAGGTGCTTCAGGGTTTTTACCAAGACTATTACTCACAGGTCTCCTGTGATACCCACAGCAAAGGCACGTGGGAGGCTGGCTGAGCTGAGGTGATACAGAGAGCGTTGAGAGCTGAGCCAGTTTGATCATAACACATTGGTTCTTAGGTTCTGTTTAGTGTCTTTGCTCAAAGAAGTTTTGAATTAGCATTAACTATTCCCTCTACTAGCTCTCAGACAGAAAAACCACCATATGTCCATATAGTCATTAACTATTTTTATTAGCAAATGAGCTCAAATATAACCTGTTTTGACTCTCTAGGAACTCATCTTGATTTTTAGACATTTCAATCATCACCTTGCATAAAAAAGTTGACTTGAAGAAAACTTTAAGACTAGGCATAGAATTCTCTCAGTCTTAAAAAGTCAGCCTCAGGCAAACAGTCTTCCAATGTTCATCTTGGAATAAAGGACAATTTAGAGATTTAATTTATGCTTTCAAATAAGATTAAAAAAGTTCAGTTTCCACGAATTCCTATATCTTATCTACGCATGTGTTAGAGATGTTCTTAGCCATATGACTCAAATGCCTTTAATGTCAGCAAAAAAGCTCACTTAAATATTTCATGCTATGTAAAAGGCACTATGTTGTTCAATACAAACCTATATCTGACAGTATGCTAATTGCAAAAGCCTTGTTAATTACAATTATGAGAACAAAAGCATTTGTGGTAAGTTACTTCAAGAATGTAAGCTTCTGAATTAGAATTCCAATGCCATTTCTTATTTAGCTTTATCTAAATATGACACATATACTGATATATTTTATATAAAGTTACAGATATTTAACAGGTAAGTTGGGCAAAAATCACCTAAAATCAGTTAACTTTTCCTATATGTATTAGTCTAAGGTCTTTAATAAAAACAAAAAAAACCTCACCTATAAAAGTTGTCACATTATTTAGTATCATTTATATAAAGCAGTAGCTGCTTTTTATTGCATAAAACCTCATGGTTTTCAGAAATGCAGAATCTTGAACCATACCATACACCTACTAAGTCAGAATTTCTGGGAGTAGAACTCTGCTATTTGCATTGTAGTGGATAAAAGACGGCCCACAAATTCTTTGACATTTCTCCCATCAATAGGTGGGGTTTGTGTCTCCTTGCCTTGAAATTGGACAATGCTCTCTGAACAATGAAGGGATGCTATGCCAGTTCTAAGGTCTAGCCTTAGTTTCTGGGAGCCCTGGACCATGTGGAAAGACCCTACAATTACATGAAGTGCAAGAAGAGCCTGGCTGAGCCAGCTTTAGAGTCATCCTCTCTTTTTTGCCAGGCATGAGGGTGAAGCTGTCTTTGCTTTTTCAAGTGAGACCAGCTACCAGCTAAAAACCAGTGGGTTACCCTGGATGATCATGTTGAGCAGAGGAATCACCCAGGCTAGCCCTGCCAGAATTCCTGACCCACAAAATCATAAAGTGCAACTAAATGAGTTGTTGCTTTAAGCCTCAAAAAAAAAAAAAAAAAAAAAGTATTGTGAGTCAGAGTGGCTCAGTACAGATTTGTTAAATTAAATACAGTGAAATAGTTCTAATTTTGGTAAATAATTCCATAGGTAGTAACAATCTCAAGAGTTTGTCTAGGGCACCAACAAAGTGGCCATTGTTCTGTAGGATTAAGGGCAAAAATGCAAGCTCTCATCTGAGGCAGCAGATCAAGCCACAAAGCATAGGAACATCTGGAAAAAATAGTGAACATCTGATATTTTATACAACTAGCTTTTTTCCTACAGTAGTATCTCTCCAAGTGTGGTCCTTGGACCATCTCAGGGACTTGTTAAAAACGCAAAATTTCACGCCCTATTCTAAACCCACTAAGGTCAGAAATTTTGGGGATCTGACCCAGGAATCATTTTTACAAGCCCTCTAGGGATTCTGAAGCACATTCTAATTTGAGAATCACTGCCCTATTCTTTTGCTGTAAGTACTCGTTTAATATAACTTCCCTGTTTTCCTTTTAAGAAGTCATCCTTCTTGCATTCTCAGTCTACCTCATGATAACCCTACCTCATCCTTAATCTCAGGGATGATGTTAAAACCACCATGGCCAAAGAGGCTCACTTCCAAATCTTAACACTAAGGAAACAGAAGCAAGAACTTCTATAAGTAAGAGCACTGGGATTAAAGACCAACCCACAGGAAAGAAGAGGTAGTTGATAGAGAGAGACTTGAAAACACAGTCTGAGCCCCTAGACTACACTGTAACTGAAACTTGCACTCCTGTCATATGAGCTAATAAATTCAGTTGTATTAATACTAAGTTTGAGTTGGGCTTCTATTAATTGCAATTGGAAAAGTTTGAGTAAAAACAGAATCAATCTAGGGAAAGCTGACTGTAATGATTGAGACCAATATACATGTTGCTGAAGGATTTAAGTCTAGCCAAAGTGTTAAGTGATCAGGCTGAGTAGTTACAGAATAAGAAAGTGTGGGAATAACTTGAAGTTGCAGTGACAGTTTGAATATATAAGCATTAAGGCAGGCTAAAATGGCCAGAAATGGGAAACAATAAGTACTGTGCCTTCCCATAAAGCTTGCCTGTGTTTGAATGCAGAGATGCAAAATCCTAGCCTGATGAAGAATGTGGTTTCTCATTTTTTATGATAAATTCTTTGTGTAGTCATCTCTGGGTCTCCCTTGCTTGTGGGAACATTTGAAATGAATATAATCAATGAAAATAGTTGACATTTTTGGTACAATAAATGCAATTACAATCCAATTGCACACAGTCATGGTGGCCTCCACATTCAGAAGCCTATGGTTTTAGCTGTTTGAAACATACTTCAGCCTATGTAAGGCGGTACCATATGGCTGCTGAAAATACAAGAGCAAATTTTTTTTTTTTTTAAGATTCCTTAAAATGACAGCAGTCAATGAAAGAAAAAGTTTCTGAAAACATAGTGGCTTCGGTGATGCTCACCAAGAAGCAGTATTTCAATTTCTTTAGGAATACCTCACGGTCTTCACTGAGCAGTTTCGCCTCATCTCAGCAGTACTGTATTCTTTAACCACTGAGCCAATTGTTACACTGGGTCACTACAAAGAATTCTCTCTCAAAATGTGTTTTCCATTTAATGATCGATAAAGGCTTTATGTAGTTTATTGTTAAGAATTTTTATTTTTAACTATGTGTTTTTATTCAGATAAATTATTTCAGCTATGCTGACTTTACAAGAAAAAATACAACAGCTTGAGGAACGTATAAGTTTCTCTTCTGGACCCTTCCAGATGGTGAAGAATCCACCTGGGGAAGGGAATGGCTACCCACTCCTGGATTCTCTCCTGGAGAATTCCATGGACGGAGGAGCCTGGTGGGCTGAAGTCCATGGGGTTGCAAGAGTGGAACACAATTGAGCAACTGACATACACACGTTACAGCCTATTGCTTTTAAAGCCTCTTCTCCTATACAACACTGAGAAGACTTGTTGTGCATGCCACAATATTTATGATAATAAAAGCTAATATTTACAGAGCATTTATATGTGCCAGATATTCTACCGGGCATTTTTACAGACATCATCTATATTCATGGAAATCCTGTGAAGTATGTATTATCCTCATTTTATAGACAAGGAAATAGCTACTCAGAGACTGTAAATGGCCCATGCAAGTTGCAAGCTAGGATTTGAACTCTGGCTGTCTGGTCTGAGAGCTCATGCTTTTGACAATATTGCTTAATAAAATTCTATAAACTGTATACAATTTTCTGACTGCATAAATTTTTCCTACCTAGAAATGTAACTTGACTATAAGCCACCTGAAGAGACTGTGACCTGTTTTCATTTTTCCCTAGTGCCCAGTGGTGTAACATAATATTTGCCACATGCAAGGTAATCAGTAATTATTTATGAACAAATAGATGGTGTTAATGGGGTTGTATGTTGATGGCAAATACAGATTGGGATTTTGGAGATAGACTCAAGTATTACTGGATAATTCTATGGCATTTAGCTTTTGAATTCTGAAAGGTATGATTTGATATACATAGAAAACTATAATATTTCCTTCTTAAATGTGCTTAATAAACAGCTCTGACCATAGACACATTGAAGGCTTATTTTTTTCCTGATAAACTGAACTCTTGGGTACATTAAAGAGTTAAATGAATTGTAACTTGGTCTGAACTTCTATCCATTGTAGAAATCTTATCTATAGCACTCTTCTTGACAGGTAGTCATTTGACCTCTGTGGAACATTTCAAGTGACAGGGAGCTCATTACAACATAAGGCAATTCACTCCATTTTGAGCAACTTTATTTATTTTTTTTTACTTTTTTTTTTTTGTAGCTTTTATTTTTTTTTTTTATTCTTTGAATCAGCCATGGATTTACATGCATTTTGAGCAACTTTAATTGTTTAGAAAGTTCTTTCTTGTAGTTGGTTGAAATCTCCTCGCTTGTAACTTCTTTCCATTGTTCTTGGTTTCATCCTCCAGAGCTACTCAGAGTGACTGCCTGCACAGATGTCTACATGACAGTCCTTCAAATATTCGAGGGCAGTAATCATGTCCCTCTAGGTCTTTCATGCTCCAGGCTAAAAATCCCTAGTTCCCTCAACCGTTTCTCGTGCTGCATGGTTTTAGCATCCTCGTAGCCAGTTTGTCTTTAAAAATCACCCTCTGACAGAAGTGGATTTACCATGAAGAGCTTCAGGGCTCCACTTGCCTGGGCCTCTTCCACAGCCTCGAGAGGCACTGAGCTGTGTGTTTACACAGCAAAACTTGCAAAAGTAAGATATTTAAACCTCAGTGGGTTAAGATTGCTCTGACTTTTCAGACTTCAGGTGGAAATGCCAGGTAGCTTTGGATTGGCCATAGGCATTTCTGGATTTGGCTAATTGGGGGTATCTTTCAGTGGTTTAGTGGGGTTCACGTGTGTGTTTGCAGTTACCGCTGTGGCCATTAAGCTTTCATTAGCAGTCCTGGAGTATAAAAAAGGCTCGCAGGGATCTTTCTTTATCTGCTGTGCCAATTCCTGGCATCCTAACTTGAATGAATTGAAGACAACCGAGATAGTATCACTGAAGTTTAAAGGGTATTAATATTAATGCATAGGAAATCTTAACAGCTTATACATGAAAGAAACCAAAGAAGAGTTTTCCTGAAGTTGACAATGAATTTTGAAGCTGAAAAAATATTTCTAAGTGATATACTAAAAACACATTTCATCCAACCGTACTAAGAAGATTGAATTATCTCTTCCCTCTACAAAAATAACTCAAAAACCTTCAGTTTTATAAAGATGTAATCAAGGCTTTGCAGTCACATTTTTTAGAATTATGTCAACTAATGAAAATATTATGAATTTTGTGATATTTGTGGCACTTATAAGCTTTAGCATCTGTGATCTTTTTCATTCTAATTAACCATTAATTTTTATATTTAGTTTTTTATTTTTAATTTTTAAACAGGCCCCGCAAATTGTATACACTTTGAGGTCTACAAAACCTAAACTCCAGATCTACCCTGCTCTTGTAACTCGGTGACATCTGAAGAGAAATACTACAATGGGACTTTTACCTCCTTTGATCTAATACTCTGCTTTTACCGATGCAAGTTAGATGCCATTAGTTTTCCTGGCCTTCGTGCAACACTGATCACAGAATTGCTGAATCAGAATCTTGGAATTGAACGTATCCCCGAAGGTCATCTAACGTAAACACTCATCCTATGCTCAAATCCCCAGCTGACACCCTGCCAGGCAGTTTGCCTATGGTTGAATGCTTCTTGAGACAGGAAGCTCATTATGTCCTGTGAAACCCATTACATCTTTAAACAACTTTGGATTTCAGGTTGAACAATATATCTTGTTGAATTTGCTATAAAATTAAATGCCTTCCCATTTTTAAGATGGACTGTCTTCACCTAAATCTCATTTCTTAAACAACTTTATTGAGATATAATTCATGTACCATACAATTTACTACTTAAGTGTATGATTGAATGTGTTTTTTTTTCAGTAAAGTCATAGGCTTATGCAACCATCACTACTATGACTACCATGTAATTTTTGAGCATTTTTGTACTCCATGAAAGAATCTGTGTACCTATTTATAATCAATTTACATTTTTTCTACCTGTCCCAATAAGTCCCACACAATTAACAGTGTACTTTCTGACTATACTAACTTGCCTATCCTGAAAATATCATATAAATGGGATCCTACAATATGTATGTAGTTTGTGACTAGCTTCTTTAATTCAGCATAATGGACAAAAGTTTCTTGGTCTATACATTGCTAGCTATTATTATGATCATTAAAAATAGTGATAAATACACTCTGATACTGTTCATTTTAAAAGATTTTAAAATTATCTTAAGATAATCGTTAATTATCTTTGGAACCTGAGTCTTAGGGAGAAATATTCCAAAGAATGTTTCCCTTAATCTTCACACAATTTTAGAAAGTAGCAATTAGAAATTAGTTAACAGAAATTAGTTTAGCTTTTTGACACCATTGTTTTATCAAATAAGTACTTGGCACCTTTGTCTTTTTTGAAATATGGTAATTATTATCAATATGAACGTTGCATTTGCTGTCAAGTGTTCTAGTTCTGGTGGCCTCATCATCTCAGAATGTTTTATTTGTGTGATTTTGTTTTAAATGACAATAGGCAAACAACCTCACCCATAATATGACACCTTCCTTATTCATCTCAGCTGGATGGTTCCTGTACCCTAGTCAGATCCCCAAATCAGATGTTTTAGATTTAAAACTTATTAGGACATCGCAGCAGCCAATTGCAGCCTAACTCTCCAAGATCTAAACAAATTGCCTTTAACACCCAATTTCATGATCTTATGAAAGAAGAAAAGCTCTTCCTTTTGTTTAGTTTGCCTAACTAACTTCCTGTTTCTCTATGTCGTCAACTCATTTATTACAATAAGGGCAATTTCAGTATTTGCTTACTCATATTAAACATTTCATGATTTTAGTAGCTTTGCTGAAAAATCTAACCATTGAGGAAATGGCCACATCATGGAGTACAGTGTCTTCCATTACCTCATAGTTTCCAAAACCCTGTCCTCTCATTTTCTCTCAGTACTTTGCTTCTTCAGAATAAATGATACATTCTTTCATTTTCTCAGGTACAACATGTTTTTTTCTCCTAAATTCAACCCCCATTGTTGGCCTTTCTCCTGCAATTAAGCCTCTTAAGGATATTTTTCCAAATACAGGAAGCTCCCTTAAAGGAAATGTGTAAGTAAAAATTCCTTCATGCTATGATTAATAACTGCCTTATTCATTGCTAGTGCTACCTTCTCTGCTGCATCATTTACCAGGAAAAACTTTGGCAGTAAACATTCAACATTTATAGCAAACCCAGGATCCGACCACTCTTTACCTCTTCCACAGTGACGACTCTAGTCCCAGTCACCCACATGTCCCACGTGGGTTAGTCCTGTGAGTGGCCTCCCAGATTCCACTCTTGACACCCTACTGACTATTCTAACAGGACAGCCAGAGGATCCTGCTCAGCTTTATTTTCATGCAGAGTAAAAGCTGACGTCCTTTAAAGGGCCTCAAAGACCTCAGACCTCCCAGGCTTCTGCTTCTACTCCAGTTCTTCCCGGCACACTCCCACCCTCCTGGTGTTTGCACTTCTTAGGATTATTTTGCTTTCTTTTACTTGTTTGGAATGCTTTCTTTCCCAGTTGAGGAGTTCCCTGGTCATTTTATTTAAAAGTGTTCCCTCTTGCCCCTTGCTCCTCCTCTTTCTTTCCTCTTTCATTTCTGTAGCAATTTTGACCTTTTAATTTACCTCATAGCTTGCCTACTTACCCTCCTCCAACACTCACACGTCACCACCATCATGCCCAGAATATAAACTCGAGAACAGGCTTGTTTTTAATTGATGTAGTCTCTGAATCTAGGATGATTTGACACACATAATAGCCAATAAATATTTATTAGATAACAAAATCAATGAATAAATTACTGACATTCTATGTTTACACTGGGATCTATGTCAGACTCTGTACATCAATCAATGCTCTTTAAACTTTGATTAGGTACATATCTATTCATTCAACTTCTCTAGAGACACACTAGTGAACAGACACTTAACATGTACACATATAAATAAGTGAACATATTTTATAAAATGATATGTGCTTTGAAGGGAAGAAACAGCACAGTGATAGAGAACAACTTGGAGGATTCAACTTAAATGAATGGCCTGAGAAGGCATTAAACCAGAATGTGCAGAATGCGGAGTTTGCTATATATGGAGTTCAATTTTCCTGAAGCAGGAAAAGGCATTTGAGGACTAAAATGGATAGTGAGCTGTGCCAATATCATGTGGGGACTTACAGACGTCAGTAGAAATTCAGCGTTCACTTGAAGGCTTCTGAGTAGAGCATAAATTTAGGGACAAGAGTATCTTAGGTGATTGTATATAATTGTCCAAGAAAAATAAGATGATATAAGTATCATGAAACAAAAAGCCATACATGGAACATCATATGGAATAGCAGAAGACAATCAAATTCTCTTTCTTTTCCTGCTACTATTTCCCTCCAGTCTCCAAACATTTAGAGTTAGGATATTTTGGTTTTGATAGGGAAAAAAAAACATGTGTTGTCACATACACACATCAACATGAAGGAATAAAAGAAAAATTCCAAAATAAAGTGTGAAACGTGCTGCACTAGAGTTTTTAAGTAATTAATTGCCCTTGATATTAAATTTAAGTCATATTTCTTTTACGTGATACCCCAGATGAAAGTGCAGATACAAATAATGCAAATACTTTTTGTAGCTTTTTGTTATTAAAAACATCACAAATACTACCAGTAGTACATAACAGAAATTCAGCAATAGTGAATAAAACATTAATCTGTAGTGCCATAGTCTAAACATTAATCTGTAGTGCCATTACCAAAGGTAATCAAGTTGTCAAAATTGGCATTAGAGGCCAAAGTAATTTAACATCTTCTATCTACATCTTTCTTGAAAAATCAAAACTATATTTATGTTTTGTTATATAAAATTGTCTATAGTGTTAGCTTAATTTCATTGAATTTCCAATGCTTGTTGGAAATTCTAGAATTAATTGTAGAGTTGTGTTTAAGTTTTATTAGTCTGTTGAAAAATGAATACTGTAAAAGAAGCCAGCAGAATAAATGATAGAATGAATACTTAAGCAATTCAGTGTTGCCTAGTGACAGTGTGTGTGAGACTTTTGCCTTCTGGAAAATATTTTCAAGGTTGGTGTAAGTCTGAAATGCTTTGTGAAATCACTGAATAGTTTCCTATACTATAATGAGTACTTCAAAATATCTACAATTTTATTTTTGTGGTTGTTAAAAATGATTAATAGTTAAAAAATAAATTGTCAAATTATATCTTCTTTGTAAAAGCAGTTGCTTGTTTGTTTCAAAATTTTCTAAGAAGTTCTCCTAAGCCTTCAAACAAGGAGTCTTTTCTGAAATAACCTGTCTATTTTGATACACAGAGTGCTTGGAAATAACTGAATATTAATAAAGGTATTAAACCAATAAGGAAGGGTTGGCTGAATGAACTTAATGCTGTCCAGCTTTCATTTCTCTCTCTGCCCTTAAAGAAACAGGATTCTCACAATCTCAGCTTCTAACTTACACAGCCTTAGGGAGGAAAATTTATACCTTTTAATATATTTCTCATTTACATAGTCACTTGTATTCACATATATGTATTATAATTAACCCATATGATTTCTTTAAATAGTTTTAGGAAAAATGAGCACACATTTCAAAATCACTCATTGTCACTAATGGTGATGTAATTGTCAACGATTTCCTTGATGTAGATACTGGTTTCAGTTCCTGGTTTCCTGAAACACAGCAATGTCTTTTCTCACATGGAAATAATGCCTAGGAAAGAACTAGATTGTCTAATGAGGTCATAGCAGCCTAGAGCATCTGGGAATCTTCCTGGTGCAAGTTCAACACAGTCCAGGGAAAGACCAAGTTCTCCGTTAACTACCATGCACACCCTTAGAATGAACTGAAGGGGGCAATATTTACCAAGAAAATTCTGTAGGGCAGTCCTTTGGAAACAAGAACATTGCAACATTATTTAAGAAATCATTTTTATTTGCCAGCTGCTAGTACCATTACACACACACACACAGACACACTACACAACTACTAAAGGGCAAAAGTTTAAAACAGTGTGGATTGCAGTTGGGTTGTATTTATAAATTATAATAAGTTGCCTTTGTCCAAACTTAAGCACCCTCTACCTGGCTCAAGTTCAGAAAACCATTTGCTTCTCTGTTAAATGCCGTCCATGGAAATTCCCTCACACAGTGGACTTTGGCTGTATTCAAACACCAAAAATGTTTTTTCCTTATAATTAGGTTAATATGGTAATTGGTAGGATAGATAAATTAGGCTTTGTGGTACCATTCCTTTCAAGAGTTTTTATTTCAGGTTACTTCTAACACTTAGGAAAATTCTTGTAATAAAATAATGAACTTTGCTACAAAAGTATCATCAGTGTATGTCTAAACGCTATATGTTGACACTATATCAAAGGTAGTTTATTATTTGGAAATAACTAAATAAATGAACATGAGTGAAAGTGTATAAACATATAACTTCATTCGTGTAACACAGGACCCAATAAAATGGAATGATCAGCATGCACACAGCCTGGGTTTGTGGTTGCCCTGCCAGAAGCAAATACAAAAAAACAAAAGCAAAACCCAGAACTACATAGCCGCTCATTTTATAAGAGTAGTCACACAACCCTGGTTGGCCTGTTCCAGAAAGTAGTGACTGCTCAACTTCTCCTCTATTTCCCCAGATCACTTGAACTGCCGCAAAAATCCCTAGTCTCCCACTTCTACTATTTAGCTGTTCAGTTTCTTCTCCAGTCTAAAAACCCTCTGGAGGAAGGTTAAATTTTTTTTTTTTTTTTAGGAAGGTTAATTGTTGAGAGTTTCATCTTGGGTTTTTTTTCTGGGATATACTCAATAATATCTTTGTTATATACATACAGGAGCTTACATAATCAGTTCTATACAAGTGCAATAATATCCACATAATCTCACCACTAAAAAATGAATGAGATGTCAGATTATACATAATATCTCCATAGCATAATTATCCTACTCCAAAAATGATGCCACTGTTCTCAGACATGTATGGTTAGAGGACTTCCATGCTGTAGATGAATGGATAGTTCAGTTTACTGCTTCCTTTGGGTTTTACAACTCTACAATTCTGAGACTCCTTTTCAAAAGTAGCTTTCCTTCTGCATACAGTATCTGTCAAGGTTGCACTTTCTACTGCTCTGATTGTCCAGCTATCTCTAATGTTGCTACAATAATTATAATAATCAGATTTTCAGTTTTCTCCCATTCAGTATCATAAGTAATAAATTCCCTGTAACTATTCCTTTTCAGAAAACATACTGTTTCCATCTGATTCTCAAAAGAGGTATTAATGTTATTAGGTTGTTACTGATTTCTAAAACAGCCAGAAGGTATTCTCTTGATTTAGATATTCATGTCTTTTTTAATGTGGTTGATGAAATTTAAGAAGCTCTTCTACAACAGAGCATGTCAGGTTATAATGACCGTCTCTGAGCCTTTGAATTTACAGTATCTGCAAACATATAGCAATCCAACAACACAGGCAAAAGAGTACTTTGTTATGGATGCAGAAGAATGTTGAATTATTGCAGATTATTATGATTGTAGTACATCTTTCAGGTGGGTATTTTCATGCAATCACTCCCTCAACAAAATTATAAAGTTCATGAATAATGAGAGCACATCTTTTTCTTTTCACAGAATTCTTTGTATTCATTTGTCTTGCATCTCTCTCTATGTGAAACAATTTTTTAAAGAAGCTATGAAAACCTAGGAGAGAGGATGATCTGGTAGAAAGGGATCAACAATTTTTAAATTAAATTCATACTGGTAGGTCTTTGGAAGAAAGGAAAAACAGAATTTGTATTTACTGGAATCAGACCACAGTGAGCTGACTGTTTGAAACTGTTTTGAATTATTAATGCTGAAAAATATTTTCTACAAATGTGGCCAGTAGGAAAAAGTGGAAACAAACACAGTAGTCCTTAGTCTAAATATATAATGTCTTGATTATTTAAGACCTTGTCTGTGTACATAAAGAAAACAACCACAAAATTAAGCACTGTAGGTCAAAATAGCTATAGTTAGTTCCTGTGAATTGGTATAAAGATACATACTATATTAATGTCATTCTTCAAGTTATATATATTGTTCATACAGCTCAGACAGTAAAGACTCTGCCTGCAATGTGAGAGACCCAGGTTCAATCCCTGAGTTGGGAAGATCTCCTGGAGAAGGAAATGGCAACCCACTCCAGTATTCTTGCTTAGAGAATTCTATAGACAGAGGAGCCTGGTGGGCTACAGTCCATAGGGTCACAAAGAGTTGGACACGACTGAGTGACGAACACTTTCACTTTCACACATATATACATAAAATTTGACATTTTGAATTGTGTCAGATTTGATGTAGAAATCTAAAACCAAGATGGATGAAACCTGTCTAGACTTTCACATGGACTCAAAGTTCTGGGTTAGTTTGTAGACTACTCTTCTCCTCAATCCTCTGAAAGACAGAAGACCCTGAGATCTCCCTTTCGGATGCAGTCCTCAGCCCCAAGCTGGACCAGAAACAATCCACTCCCAAGGCAAGTGTGGCTTCGTGTCCTGGTTTCTACTCACAGAGTCTTTCCACCTAGACTTAGTGGTGTACATATGAAAAAAAGAATGTCAATGAGCTGTCCATTTTAGGGTTAAAATCAACTCTTGGCTAAGGATGAAGACTGAAGTACTCACATGAAAACTAGCTTTCTAAGCACTATGAAGTCGTGCTACTTACACAATGATATATCCTTTTCCATTGAACATAAAGTCAAGCCTTATATTAAGAAAAAACATTTTCTGGCCTCAACCATACTGATAATAAACCATGGAACAAAATGAGCCTCTTAGTCTGCTAGCATGACATTTTACTTTTCTTGGAGGAGATTAGGTTTGGATTTGTATTTTATATGATTCTATCTCCTTCTCATCCAGTGAAGCAACTGAAGTTGCCTTTGTCCAAATTCCATGGTGCCTGGAAGATCCACAGTTTTAACTGTGCTCTTAGACATCAGCTTTTTTATTGGAAAAGTAGCCACATTCAAACATTTCTGCTGAAATAAAGGTAGTTATCTGACTTGTTGGTGAATAAACAATCTGCCCTGAAACTGTCCTGTGACAGTTTGACACAGTGAACAAGAGTAAGATTCTATTTAAGTAGAAGGACTCACAGGAAATTAGGGAGTGGGAGAACATGGCTTAGCAAAAGTTCTTATTTTGACAATAGCCACCATTTGTCCTTTGAATCTAGGCCATAATAATGGTGATAAATACATCTTTGCTTACAGTTACCTATTTGACAGACAGGAAAAATGGAAAAAACAACAAATTCTTTCCTATTAGGTGGCTTTAAGTTAGTATATTAGGCTGCAGACTGGCAATATAAAAAGCATCCTATTAAATCACATCATAAATGATCCATGTAGAACAGTTTTTCATTAGCAAGGTGAGGAGGTGTGGGGCCAAATAAATCAAAATGAACAAGGCAATAACTGTTCCTCCTACGATATCACCTTAAATGTGGAAGTGATGAAGGAAACACAATTTAAAGAATGTTTTATTGATGAACTCATTTTTATGTTAGAAAGAAAAACTTCATGCCTCTGAGAAAGAGAGAGCCTATTATTTTATGTGAAAAGTAAATTTTAAAATACAAAGTTAGATTTATAAAGCAGGTCCAGGAAGTACTAGTAATTAACTCAAAATATTAGAAGTGCAAAAAAATTGAAACTCTTAAAAATAACTTCTGACATGAACCCTAATGGTTGCAAATATTAACATCTAGAAAGTAATATTGTCTCTACAATCTTTTAGATTCATAATAGCATAGATTTCAAAGAAATGTAACATAAATATAAAATCTTAAAAATACACATTGCTGAAAATTGGCAGTAACATCCTCATAGGCAGTGAGAATCCCATAGTTCAAATATCTTTTCCTTAACTTTGAATAGGTTATATCACCAATTTAGTGGTTGTCTGCCATACATTGATTTTTGTAATGCTATAAAGCAACTAGATATGAGTCAATGATGACCTTCCAATATATATTTTTCTAAATCTTATATGAAATAAGGAGGACTTAGGAGAAGCTTTTCTCTGTTTTTGGGCAAAGTGATCAAATGTCAAAACTACATAACAAACAGAAACCAACTCTGCCTCTTATATTTGGGTTATTTCTACTTAAGAATTGGAGGAGGGAATGAGGACCCACTCTAGTATTCTTGCCAGGAAAACCCCATGGGTAGAGGAGCTTGGCAGGCTATGGTCCATGGGGCCACAGAGTCAGACACGACTGAACATGCCTGCTACTGAAAAATAGCCTACTCTTATGTAAGATTTGGCTTAATTTTTTTCTCCCCCAGGTAAGAGTAGATGTGTAAGTAGTGAAAAATTGAGCAACCATATGAAAAGGTGATATGGTAGATGGGAAGGTGTGTGAGCTCTAAGGAAGTAAGAGACATGGGAGTTTTGAGAGCAAACCAGATGTGATCAATCCCAAGCAATTTTTTCGAGTTATAGCTAAACTATTGATGCACTGGATGACATCTTCTAAAGAAACCTGGAAAGTGTTTACCATTTGTGAATTACACTTCTGAAATATTCTCACTTCTTATGTATTTTTTAGAAGTGAGAAGATAGGGTAATTCATGAGGCTTGTAGACCATGTACAAAAATCCGATCCTATCACTTAGTTAAAATTCTTTACCAACATTCTCATTTCTTTAGGACAAAGTTAAAACTTATTCACTTAACTAGAACTTTCTTTACTCTAGTAAATATATAGAACTTTCTTTATCCCAGTCTCAAGCTCTCAGCATCTTTCAATCTATTCCTCAGTCCTCTACACCCAACCTATACGAAAGCAAACAAAAACACACATGCAGGCTTTCAGCCACATAAACTAACTCTATGGTCCCCACAGTGTGACTGGTTTTGTCACACTGTGACAAAGAAGCCTTTATTACCTCTTTCCTTGTTAATTCCTCATCCTTCTAGTCTCATCTCAGTTTACACCTAATTCAGAAAGCCTTTCCTATTTTCACCAGTTTAACTAGGTTTGGTAGGCATCCTTTTATGGAACTCAACACGTTCTTGACTTCAACATAAATTTGGGGTTCAGCATAAACTCTTATAAATGTCCATCTGATAATTTGAAAGTCCTTCTGGATTCATTAAAGAAAGAGACTATATCCTTGTAGTTTTTGTCCTTATAACCTCTGTATTTAGCATGGTATGTGGCATGTGCTCAATGAATATATATGGCTGTGGAACTGAACTGAAATCTCAATGGGAATGTTGAAATGTATAGATAAAGTGAAAATGACAGGCTTTTGTATCATAAAACAATAGGATAAAAAGTACCTACAAGTAATGACATTCATGAAAAAAGGGTAAATTTAAATGTCTACATAACAGCACACAGTATCTAGGAATTAATAAATTTTAAACTATTAACATAAATTGGCAAACATGATTTCATAGGTGATATTAGCATATATATTGCATTTTGGGCCAAGGTCTCGTTATGTATCTAGAATATTTTTTAAACTTAAATTTTTTATTCTTTAAAAGTATATGAATATTTCATGCTCATGGAGAAGAAAAAAATTCTAGGATTTCTATATCCAGTAGAAGCCAGTTTAGCATTTCAATATTTGTTCTACTACTACAATTTTCCCTGTTTGTTACATATTGCTTTGCTTTTGTTTTTTTCAAAAGAAAAATCTAGAAGTTTATGCTATTTTCAGTATTTGAATACAGATTTTCATATCTATAAACATGTTTCCACATCAACATATCTGCATCACGCAAAAAAAAAAAAGTATATAGGTAATAATATGAAGACTGAACCACCTGAAAGGAAGCATTTGTTTGATTAAAATGGTGAGGAGTAGGTATGATATGCCAATGGAAGAGTATTATAAACAACTCAGATAATACGTAAATGATAATTTCCTAAACTATCTTGGGAAACAGGCAACATGCAATAGTAAAATGTTTACCTTCTGAAAGTGTACAACCTAGAATATTGAAGAACAGAGCTTTCAAACAGAAGCCTACAGGTCAGCATTTACCTAAAAAGCCAGTGAGCTTGCTTAAAATCCAGCTTTCTAGCCCCTCTCTAAATGAGAATCTCTGAGGCTGGCTTCATGGGCCAGCAAACAAGGGGCCCATGCATGGTTTGATGTTCTGCTATGATCATCTTGAAATTCTTAAAGACTTCTAAACAAGGGGCTTCACACTTTCATTTTAGTGTGCTCTGCTCTGATGTAGCTGTCCCTGGGAATGAACACTCCAAAGTCAGCATTTTAAACACCTACTGCACCTGATTTCAATTCAGATGTCTGCAGACCACACTATGATACATGCTGAAGATTGAGAACAGGTGACATTGAAGGGAAGAAAGCAAAGAATGTTACTGTGGACATACTTCTTATCTCTAGGAAGAAGGGGCTATCAGCATAGAGGCAACAGACATCATGGGAGATAGTAACCACGTCATCCTAGTGTTTATAAAAGCCCAGGAGTCAGATTCAGAAAAGCCAACCACTATACTCTTATTAAAGAACATCCCCAAAGTTCTTAGGTGGGATTGTAGATTTGGTCTGAAAAAAATCAGAGATTCTAAGTTATTATGAACTTAATGTGAGCAATCTGACCAAATGTATTAATAAAAAATCAAAGATAAAACATTCATGACTGAACAGGGAGTTCCCAGAGATCAGACATTTAAGACTGAGAAAACACAATAATATCAAAGACTGAGAGAATATGAAGAAAGTCTACAAAGGCCTAGAGCATTTGAAAGTTCTAGGGCAAAATAGCAAGGACTTTTGAATAGATTAAGTAGAAAAGGAAAGGGATTCAAATGGAATCAAAATCCAACAATGAGAACCTTGTCCAGGAATCTGATGAGATAATCAATCAATCAGTTCTGAGGAATAAAGCTTTCCCTGGCCCAAACTGAGCCTACAATCTTCCCTGAATTCTAGTACAAATACAGGGACACAATTTAGATCATTGGTACCATGCTAGGGTAATAGCAACCACATAGACACTGTGACAAATACAGAGGAGGCACTTCATAGATATTAACTAAATTTGTAACTATATACTTGCTAATATATGGAAGCTCTACCTTAGACTGCCCCAGATTAAAAAACTGCATTCAGCTGGGGTGTTCCATGAAACCAAAAATCCCAGCAGCTTCTCCATTGACTTTTCCCAAATATTGATTAATCTCATCAAGCTCACCTCGGCAATTTGAACACTTATGTATAAACTTTTAGTTTCAGCTTCACTGGTTATTAAATGGCCTGGACCCCTGAGTCTTTCTGGACTATGTTGCAGAAAGACTCATTTGCTCAAAACAATCCACACCCCTGGGGAAAAGTTTGCAATTTATGACAAAAAAAAATATATATATATATATAATGTTAAGGAACAAAGCAGAGAGAATGGATTTATTCATATTCTGTTTTGCTTCTTTTTTTCCATCAAAGAAGATAATTTTCAAGCTGGCAAATCTAGAACAAACATCATTAGGAGGGAATTGAAGCGCAAGATAGGTGCAGAGATAATAAGGGAGTGCTTTACAGCTTTAAATTAATTCAAGCCTTCAGGCCCAGATAAATTATATCCCAGGATATTTAAATAACTTGCAGATGTGATCAAGAAACTATTGTTGTTAAACTCTAAGAAATCACAGAGAAGAAGGAGGCCCCAGAAGTCTAGAAATGGGCAATTTCAATTCCTGTTTCTTACAGTGGATGTGTGGGTGAGGGGCAGAGGAAAACAGATTTGAAAAATTAAAAACTCAATGTAAGCTTCTAGTCAAATTTTTGAACAATGGTTAAGCAATCTATGAGTTAGGAGCTCTCTTGAATGCAGAGAACTGTCTCTGAAGCTCAGCATTAAATCATAATCACTTACTTTAAAAAAATATTTATTTAGTTGGAGGCTAATTACTTTACAATATTGTAGTGGTTTTGCAAAATCACTTACTTTTTTGCTCACAGGTCACATCCTTGTGGTAGGCTGTGGATGCTGCTCCGTGGCATCCTCTCTCCAGAACTCAAGCCACCATTTGAAACACTGCTCCTAGAGGCGGAGAGAAAGAGAGAAACCTGTGCCGAACTAGCAAATCCATTCTTAACAGCTACCACCTGGAGTGGGTGCATGCCTCCCCGTTCCTTCCATTGCTCTAACAAGTCACATGAATACACCTACCTTCAAAGAGTGAAGAGGAAATGTGGACTTACCTGGTATCCGGGAGGAAGACCAGAAAAATCTAGTCCAAAGTGCCAATGGCTACCGTAGTCATCTTGTTGTGTAAAATGGAAATTATAATAGCTATCTGTTAGGGGGGTTATGGGCTTTCCCCATGGCTCAGCAGTAAAGACTCTGCCTGCAATGCAGGAGAGGTGGATTCAATCCATGGATGGGGAGATTTCCTGGAGAAAGAAATGACAACCCATTCCAACATTCTTTCCTGGGAAATCCCATGGATAGAAGAGCCTGGAGGGCTACAGTCTATGGAGTCGCAAAAGAGTCACTCACAAGAATGACTAAACAACATGTGGGTTATAATACAATTACAATGTAGCTATCTGTTATAACTATCTCTTTTTGTTGCTTTAACAAGAAAATTTCATAACACTGTTTTTCCGGAGTAGGTTGAAATTTAATGCTAGCCACCAGTGCCTAAGCTTGTGAGTAACTTAATACTAATTCTGTTTTTGGTGGGATTGTTTTGAGAATAACAACATTTATCTCCTTAAGGATGCACAAGTATTGGGAATTCCCTAGCAGTCCAGTGATTAGGACTCCATGCTTCCACTGCAGAGGGCAAGAGTTCAATTTCTGGTCAGGGAATTAAGATCCTGCAAGCCTCTCTGTGCTGGCAAAAAATAAATAAAATCGGTCCTTAAAAAATAATGTTGCACAAGTATCCAAAGAGCTTTCATCCTGCCTTGAAAGTAAAGAAAGATCCTTCGCTCTTCATTATATCATGGTCACAGCTAAGAAATAAGTTACCCAATCCTTTGTGATCCATTAGAAAACGGGCTTTGACTGCACCTTGCAGCCGCCCCTTTGGAAATCCTATTCCCGCCTTCGGTTACTACACAGGAGCATACTTTCCACCATTGTGGTTATACACCTTCTACCATAGTCTTAAGGAATACTTTAATGGCATGGTTCTCTCTGGGCTTCCCTGGTGGCTCAGTGGTAAAGAAACTGCCTGCCAATGCAGGAGACGCAGGTTTGATTCCTGGATCAGGAAGATTCCCAGGCAAGCCACTCCAGTATTCTTGCTTGGAAAATCCCATGGACAGGGGAGCCTGGAGTGTGATAGTCCATGGGGTCTCAAAATAGTTGGACATGACAGTGACTAAACAACAACAACAATAGTTCTGTCCAATGCTACTTACTCCAAACCTCCCACCGCATGGGGTCTCTCTCCTATCCTACTCTAGAAGGGACTGGCTTAATCCATTAAATGGATTTCTGTTTTCGGAAACCAGAGGTGGAGAGAGGAGGTTGTGATTTAACAACATCTGCTTTAAACCTGCAACATTAGTACACTTGGAGCAAGGCAAGAAAAGCCTGGCTGAATCCTTGTTAAGGGGAAGAAATACATGGGAGCAAAATACAAGTTGGTGATACAACAAATCATCTTTAAAAATATTTCAAAATAATATCTGCAATTTAGTGATTAAATGCAAACATAAGTAGAATCAAATACAGGACCTGACAGTAGGCTTTCAATAAATGACAGTTTCTATTATAGACTGTCAAATCATGTCTAATTGGCCTTATTTCTATGTTTAGAACAGTTATTCAACTGATTATTTGAAGGATGATGTAGTCAAAGTGTCTCTGCTCTATGGATTGGGGGAAATAAGCTCTGTGATTTTAGGACATAGTACATGGAATCTTACAACTAATTCTGTTCCTTCATTTGACCAATGAGGGTTCATAACACATGCAAACTTTTAACAGTCAGAAATGTTACATTGTTCCCTTTGATGGGTGTTACTATCCAGTTCTCTTCCTGTTTTTTTTGTTTTGTTTTGTTTTAATGTTATAAAAAATAAACCATTGTGCATGTATGTATTTATCACATACTGAACTCTCATCAGAAATTATTTTTAATAACTATAAGTTGAAAATTCTATTAGGCCACCTTCAGTTTTATTCAAATAATTGAAAATCACTTGGCCAGCAAAAATACCAAAATCTTGTATTTCATGTTGGAGGGTTTTTTTTTTTTTTTTTTTTTTAACAGTTTGGGATAGTGCCCTATAGTAGCATTTAGCATTGATGACAGGAAAAAAATATTTCCTTAGTAAAGTACAAACTGGGGGCAGGGAATGAGAAAGGAGAGATAGGGAAGGAGTTGGTAAGTAACAGAACCTGAGAAGTTCATTGTAGATCAGTTTTAGGAAAAACTGGGCGGTCAGACAACTGATTCATATGCCTGTGAGCCCTTGCAAAGGACTCCAGTTGAAAGGCACCAGCATTATACCAACAGAAACCTTCAGGCTTAAAGTCATCTTGTTTGGGTTGAGCAGGCAACCCTGGAATTCTTAGGGATTAACTTGAGAGAACTATTACTAATATACATTACTGCCAATCACTTAGGAAGGCTAAACTAAATTACTATTGGAAGGATTACATTCTGTTTTTCAAATTTTTATACTTATTAAGTCTATAGAAAAATTTGAAATCAAGATTGACCTCAATTTATTATCAAGCTAGAGTGTAACAAGCAATTTCAGTCTTAACAGTCTGAGGTATAAGGACCAAGAATCCGAAAATCCTGAATTCTGACCAAAGCTTTCAACACTGTACTTCATATCCACTTTTTGACACTTGCTAAAAATGTCACTGACTCACTAAGTAGAATCAGAAGCAATAAAAGTGTGAAGAAAGTTTTATTTCATTCCTTTTTAAAGTGTTATTTTCTTTATTCTAAACTTTGCTAGAATGAAAAATTGTTGATATTTAAATATAGAGACTAAAAGAGAAAAAAAAACTGAGCTTTTCTCTTTTTATGTTTACCATTTGCTTTTTCCAGGTTAAAGCCTCCTTTTATTTTATTTCATGTAATATAGAATCTCACAATTTCAATTTTCAATGAAACAGTTAATGAATTATTTCAAAGAATTATTCAATAATTCATCCAATGAATTGATTGAATGATTCAATAATTCAATCAATGAATTATTTCAATAACCTTCAATGAAGTTAATGAACTTTCAATAATCTCAAATTTCAATGTAGAATTGGAAAAGCAAATTACATACAGAGAAACTCACTACTGCAATATTTTGAAAAATAAAACCCTATAATCTATGAATGAGAATATCTTAAATATCCTGTGTGTGTGTGCGTGTGTGTGCACATGCATGCACGCACGTGTATGCTCATTCAATCAGTCAGGTCTGACTCTTTGCAACCCCATGGACTGTAGCCCACCAGTCTCCTCTGTCCATGGAAATTTCCAAGCAAGAATACTGGAGTGGGTTGCCACTTCCTATTCCATAAATCCATTATAGCATATATCAAAAGAGATTAAGTAACAGTCTCAGAAGTGCTGTAGGGGTACAGAGTACAGATATGAAGAAATTTCAGCTCAGTAGGTATGGAAGGACCCCATTTATGTTATAAAAATGTTTATATGCATACATTTATTTTGAAATGCATAGATGAATCTCAATTCAGTTCAGTCACTCATTTTTGTCCAACTCTTTGCGACCCCACAGACTGCAGCACGCCAGGCTCCCTGTCCATCACCAACTCCCAGAGTTTACTCAAACTCATGTCCATTGAGTTGATGATGCCATCCAGCCATCTCATTCTCTGTCGTCCGCTTCTCCTCCCACCTTCAATTGTTCCCAGCATCAGGGTCTTTTCAAATGAGTCAGTTCCTAGCAATAGGTAGCCAAAATATTGGAGCTTCAGCTTCAACATCAGTTCTTCCAGTGAACACTCAGGACTGATCTCCTTTAGGATGGACTGGTTGGATATCCTTGCAGTCCAAGGGACTCTCAAGAATTTTCTCCACCACCACAGTTCAAAAGCATCAATTCTTCAGTGCTCAGCTTTCTTTATAGTCCAACTCTCACATCCATACATGACTACTAGAAAAACCATAGCTTTGACTAGATGGACCTTTGTGGGTAAAGTAACGTCTCTGCTTTTTAATATGCTATCTAGGTTGGTCATAACTTTCTTTCCAAGGATCACGTGTTTTTAAATTTCATGGCTGCAGTCACCATTTGCAGTGATTTTGTAGCCCCCCAAAATAGTCTGTCACTGTTTCCACTGTTTCCCCACCTATTTGCCATAAAGTAATGGGACTGGATGCCATGATTTTAGTTTTCTGAATGTTGAGTTTCAAGCCAACTTTTTCACTGTCTTCTTTCATTTTCATCAAGAGGATCTTTAGTTCTTCTTTGCTTTCTGCCATAAGGGTGGTGTCATCTGCATATCTGAGGTTATTGATATTTCTCCCAGCAATCTTGATATCAGCTTGTGCTTCATCTAGCCCAACGTTTCTCATGATGAATTCTAGAAGGGTAAAAAAATTGTGAACAGTTCTTACTTCCCGGGAGTAGGATTTGGGATCTTGTTGGGAAGATATCTTTCTCTTTCCACCTTCCATCTTACTTTATGGCTGAAACTTTTGGATCAGAATATATTTATTGTATAAAAAATTTACTTTTGGATTGTATATACCCTTTCAAGGTTCCAGTCAGGTATTAAAATGTGGTTTGTATATTACTTCTATAATATAGCCTTGTTTTTAAACAATTAAGAAATGTTCATCACAATACATTTCAACATTAATCTTTTAAGGAATTCACTTCAAGGAGATATCCACAACATAATAAAATAAGTGAGGAAATTGGAATAAGAAGAAACCAGGGAAGAAAACAAATTGAAGCTAAGGGTTAATATACAAAATCTTATTAAGCAGTTCACTCCAGTTTTTGAAAAGGGCTGTTGATAAACTCTTTGCTTCCATGTATTCAAAGAAAATGGGTTTCTCAGCTGGCTCAGTAGTAAAGAATCACCTGCCAATTCAGGGGACACAGGAAAAGCAGGTTTGATCCCTGGGTCAGGAAGATCCCCTGGAGGGGGAAATGGCAACTCACTCCAGTATGCTTACCAGGAAAATCTCATGGACAGAGGAGTCTGGCAGGCTACAGTCGTTGGGGTTGCAGAGTTAAAAATGACTGAGCATGCACATACTCATTCAAAAGGGGTAAAAATGATCAGTTTTAAGAATCATGTAGTATCTTCCTTTTGTTAAGGCCTACAAGCAATTTCTTATTACTTTTATAAACCCTGAAGTATTTAAGTAAGAGGGTAAATTAAATTGACTTGATTCTAAACCAATGAGATTTTTCTCTAGTGTATATCAATGACAGAAGAAAATTTTAATAGCCAATTTTTTAAATTTAAAAGTAAACAATTTGGCCTTCTGATATATTTCATCACGCAGAAAGAGATATGGATAGTTGGAGACTTGTTAATTCTACACTAAAACTGAAGAAACTATTTTGAAAAGATCAGTTCAAAAACCCTGAAGAAAGCCATGTTGCCCTAGTAAAATGCAATAATATAGTGGGAACTTTCTTTTTATTCAGAAATTTAGGCCTTTCTCCCACTACAGCTGCTATCATTTTCTTCTAGCAATTTCAGACCTAGCTTTTCTTTTCAATATCTGACCATAATGAAAAGCAAAGACATATCATATTAAATAAGCACAAATTTATATTTTAAAAAGGTGAGATATGTAATGGCATGTCAAAATGTTCTTGCTTATATTTCAGCTTTTTTATTTATTTATTTTTTGATTTAACAAAAACATACAAAATCAGCCATTTCCTCCCACTCAATTTAAGCTCCACATCAGCCATTACTGTTTGTGGTTCCTTGTTGTTAGTTTCTATTTATTTTTCTTCACCTCTAGTCCTACCCTATAATAGTTTCTTTTGCAGGGCTTTTGGAAAAGACCTTAAGATCTGAAAGAGACACGTGCACCCCAATGTTCATCGCAGCACTGTTTATAATAGCCAGGACATGGAAGCAACCTAGATGCCCATCAACAGATGAATGGATAAGGAAGCTGTGGTACATATACACCATGGAATATTACTCAGCCATTAAAAAGAATTCATTTGAATCAGTTCTAATGAGATGGATGAAACTGGAGACCATTATACAGAGTGAAGTAAGCCAGAAAGATAAAGAACATTACAGCATACTAACACATATATATGAAATTTAGAAAGATGGTAACGATAACCCTATATGCAAAACAGAAAAAGAGACACAGAAATACAGAACAGACTTTTGAACTCTGTGGGAGAAGGTAAGGGTGGGATGTTTCGAAAGAACAGCCTGTATATTATCTATGGTGAAACAGATCACCAGCCCAGGTGGGATGCATGAGACAAGTGCTCGGGCCTGGTATACTGGGAAGACCCAGAGGAATCGGGTGGAGAGGGAGGTGGGAGGGGGGATCGGGATGGGGAATACATGTAACTCTATGGCTGATTCATATCAATGTATGACAAAACCCACTGAAATGTTGTGAAGTAATTAGCCTCCAACTAATAAAAAATAAAATAAAATATGAAATAAAAAAGAAAAATGAGATGTTTTTTCAGTGTTCTGATTTTATTTTTCTTTCACCAAATACATGATGTGAAAAAAATCACTCAAGTGCATTAGTGTGTTACATCACAAATACAGATGGAGTCTGTTAAGGTTCAGAACAGGCTCTGTGCACATCCATGTTTTGAGACAAAAGAGAAAGGGAGAAAAGGAGAAGAGAAAGAAAGAGGAGGAGGAGGCCAAGAAATATCAAAATTGCATTAAAAACTGTGGCATATTTTAAATATTTTATATATCAAAATAACAATTTAAATATGCAATGTCTGTATTAAAACTTCATTTGGAGACCACATAAAAAACATAAATTTGAAGCTCTTTGAGGATTGAGATGCGGGCCCAATGTCCTCCTGCCCTGTTAGACCAACACTTACCTTTCCCACCTTCTTCATCTCATTCCTTAGCCTCATCCCTGCTCTGGCCTGTCTGCTTTCTTTCTTTTTCTTCTGGGATTTTTTTTTCCCCCATTAATGCTTTTTAATTGATGGAAGTGTGGTCAAAGAAATCAGTAACAACAGGGATATTTTTTTGATGTAGGTAATATTTTATGCAGTGTAGTCATTATAAGGCTAATATATGTTCATCATAGAGCTTTAAGGAAATACAGAAAATTATAAAATAAGTCATAACCTTGGAGAAAATAATTTTGAAGCATCATTTAAAACTTTCCTAGAATGTTTTCCAAAGAAATTGCATCTTTTCTTTTGCATTTGTACAGTTAGTTGACAGATTAATCACCTCACAAAGCTAACTTTTTATGTTTACTGAAAACATTAAACACTTACTCTCAGAAAAATTTAAATATATAATACAATATTATTAACTATAGCCACAGTGCTGTATATTAGATCTCCAGAACTTATTCATCCTGCATAACTGAAACCTCGTGCCCTTTGACCAGCATCTTCACATACCTGCCGCTCACCTCACCACATTCCTATTAGTTCTTAGCAACTACCATTTTATTCTCTGCAATGGGTATTTGACTTTTCTAGATCCTACATAGAAGTGAGATCATATAGCATTTGTCTTGCTGTTTCTGGCTTATTTCACTTGGCATACTGCTCCCACAGGCCCATCTGTGATGTTGCAAATAACAGGATCTCCTTCTGTCTTAAAGCTGAAATGCTCACCTATATCCATGTCTATGTCTATATCACATTTTCATTATCTCCAGTGGACACTTAGGTTGCTTCTGTATCTTGGCTAATGTGAATAATGCAGCAGTGAGCATGGGAGTATGATTATCTCTTTGAGACACTGATATCATTTCCTTTGTATATATACCCAGAAGTGGGATTGCTGGGTAATATGGTAGCTCTATTTTTTTTTTTTTTGAGGACTCTCCATACAGTTTTCCACAGCAGTTTCACCATTTTATATTCCCACCAACAGTGTACAAATGCTTCATATTGTTCATATTCGTATCAATAATTATCTTTTATCTTTTTAATAATGACTTTTCCAACAGGTGTAAGATCTCACTGTGGTTTTGATTTACATTTCCCTGTTGATTAATAATGTTAACCTTTTTTTTTTTCACGTGCCAGTTATGTCTGAATCATGAAGAAATATAATAAGGAGATTAAATCATCAATCAAAAGACTCCCAACAAAGAAAAGCCCAGGAGCTGATGGTTCCATGGGTGAATTCTACCAAATATTTAAAGAATTAACACCAATCTCTCTCAAACTCTTTCAAAAAATTGAAGAGGAATAAATACTTCAAAAGGCCAGCATTACCTGATATCAAAGTGAGGAAAAGATAGTACAAGAAAACTTCAGACCAATATTCTTGATGAAATTAAATACAAAACCTCCAACAAAAAATTAGCAAATTGAGTTCAACAATACACAAGGAGGATCATATACCATAATCAAGTGATATTTACCTCTGGGATGAAAGGATTGTTTAACATTCACAAATCAATCAGTATGATACACCACATTAACAGAATGAGGGATAAAAATCAGATGGTCATCTCAATAAGTACAAAAAAAAGCATCTGACAAAATTCAACATCCTCTCACTATAAGCACTCTCAACAATGTGGGTACAGAGGAACCATACCTGGACATAAGAAAGACCATATATGACATGCTCACAGCTAATACAATACTCAATGATAGAAAGCTGAAAGCTACTCAAGATAAGAAAAGGATGCCGACTCTTCCTACCTCTATTGAAAATACCCCTGGAATTCCTAGCCAAAGCTATGAGAGAAAAAAGAAATGAAAGGCATCTAATTCAGAAAAGATGAAGTAAAATGATCTGTAGATGTCATGGTCTTAACATAGAAAACCCCAAAGACTCAACCAAAGATATATGTTAATAAATGTATTCGGTAAAGTTGTAGGATACAGCATTGAGAAATCAACAATATTTCTGTACACCAACAATGAACTTTCTGAAAGACAAATTAAGAAAATGATTTCATTTACAATAGCTTCAAGAATAAAATAAAATAAAAAGACACATAGATCCACGGAACAGAATAGAGAACCTAGAAATAAATCCAAACATTCATGGTCAATTGATCTTTGACAAAGATGTCAAGAATATACAGTGGGGAAAGGATAGTCTCTTTAACAAATGGTGTTGAGAACATTGGATATCCATATGCAGAAAAATGAAATTGGGCCAACCATCTCATACCATATATAATAATCAAATCAAAATGGATGAAGATTTAAATGTAAGACCTGAAAATTTTAAACTAATTTTACCAGAAGGAAACACAAGGTAAAAGTTTGTTGAAATTCATCTGGATAATGAATTTTAGGATATATACCCCAAAACACAGGAAATAAAAGCAAAAATGGAGAAATGGGATTATATCAAGGTAAAAATGTCCTGCACAGCAAAAAAAAGCAATTAACAAAGTTAGGAGATAGCCTACGGGATGGAAGAAAATACTTGCAAACCATTTATCTGTTGTTGGCTAGTTGCTAAGTCATGTCTGACTCTTTGTGATCCCATGGACTGCAGCACACCAGACTTCCTGTCCTTCACTATGTCCTGGAGTTTGTTTGAATCATGTCCATTGAGTCAGTGATGACATTTAACCATCTCACCCTCTGTTGCCAACCTTCTCCTCCTGCCTTCAATCTTTCCCAGCATCAGGGTTTTTTCCAATGAGCTGGCCCTTCACATCAGGTGGCCAAATATTGGAGCTTCAGCTTCAATAGCAGTCCTTCCAGGGAATATTCAGGTTGATTTCCTTTAGGATGGACTGGTTGGATCTCCTTGCAGTCCAAAGGACTCTCAAGAGTCCTCTCCAACACCACAGTTCAAAAGCATCAATTCTTCAGTGCTCAGCCTTCTTTATGGGCCATCTCTCACATCTGTACATGACTACTAGAAAAACCATAGCTTTGACTATACAGACCTTTGTCAGCATATCTAAAATATGTAAGAAACTCAAATAATTCAGTATCAAGAAAATAATTAATCTGAATAATAGACAAAGAACTTGAATAGACATGTCTCAATATATACAAATGTTCTGCCTAGTATATGCAGGAATACTGCTGAGTCTTTTCAAAAGATGGCTCATTAGTGAAAGTTCTCCCAGTCGTTCTTATATTGGCAGTGCCACATAGCCTCTCAAAGGACATGTGTTTCTCTTTACAGCTCATGAAAGTGAAATTGAAAGTTGCTCACTCCTGCCTGAGTCTTTGCAACCCTATGGACTGCAACCTGCAAATCTCCTCTGTCCATGGAGTTCTCCAGGCAAGAATATTGGAGTGGGTTGCCATTTCCTTCTCCAGGGGATCTTCCCAACCCAGGGATTGAACCGGGGTCTCCCGCATTGCAGCCAGATTCTTTACACCTTACAGAGAAAATGTATTTCTCTCTACATTTCTCCAGAACCAGGACACAAGAGCTCAGTTTCCAATCAGTAAATTAGGGAAGAGAGGAGGGAGAATTCTATATGTCTGTGTGAATCTTTGTCCTGTGTGCACTGTGGTAGGTACATATCTTAATACTCCAGACTACTCTTTGAGTTGTTAAAAATCCAGAGAAAATGAATTATTATCTATAATTTAATATTGTACCAATAAAATGCCAATAGAATGTTTGGATAAATGAGAAACTGGTTCCAAAATTCATTTGGGAACAAAACATGCAAGAATACACAGGATACTTTGAAAAAGGAATGAGTGCACATGAAAGAGAGAAAAGAAACAGAAAGAGAAAGAAAAGAAAATTTGATGTATTAAATACTAATGCTTATTTTATATATATAATTATTAAGCTTATTATATGTTTAAAATGCTTATTATATAATTATGTTTATTATATATATAAAAAAAGAGTTAGAATGCTATTGGACCAAAAAAAAAAAAAAAAAGATGAATTAATGGAACAGATTATTTTTGGTCCAGCAATAAAGCCCAATATATAAGAGAATATGTTCATGATACAAGACACTTTTCATACTGTAGAAAAATAGATTATTCAACAAATAGTGTTAGGACCACAATATAACCTCCATAAGAAAAGTTTTTGTAGATACCTCCATAATTTCTTATATGAGAAAAATAAATTTCAGAAGAATCTTATAAGTAAAGAACATAAAACAATAAAAGCAATAAGGATAATATGAGATAATTTAAAAAATAAATTTGGCATTGAGAGGTATTTTCAAATATAACACAAAAACTACAACTCATAAAAATTTAATATGGCAATGGAATAAAATTTAAGAAGAAATCTATTTGTTAAAAGACAACATCAAAATATAGCAACAATCACAATTAAAAAACAAAAGACAAAATCTTGAGAAAAATACTTATATCACATTTAACACTTAATATGGAAGAAGTTCCTATGAATCAACCAGACTAAAGACACAACAGGACAGAAACAGTTCACAGAAGAGAAATAAAAGGAGTTTTAAGTATATAAAAAGACATTTGATCTCACTGATTTGGGGAAGAAGGCATATTAAAACCACATAAAATCCCAACGTTCATTTATCTAATTGTCAAAGATCAAAATTTTCAATAACATAAGGAAATAGAAAATCTTAGGCATTATTGGTCTGTGAGTTGATACAAATCTTTAGGTAGGGAAATTCTGTAACATACAACAAAATTGAAAAAACATGTTCTTTTTCCCAGGAATTTCTAGGCATTTATCTAGAGTAGTCTCACACTTGTGTGAAATGATACTGTCACTAACATTCAGTGTTATAATGTGAGGATCATAAGTTAAGTAGCAAAGGATGGGTTTCAGTTAAGTAAATTGTGCTGTATCCACACAAAGAAACATGATGCCACCATTAAAAATAAGGGAAATTTAAAAAAGAAATAAAAATATACATAGAAACAAATGAAAATGAAAACACAACCCAAAACCTATGGGACACTGTAAAATCAGTGCTAAGGGGAAGGTTCATAGCATTACAGGCTTACCTCAAGAAACAAGAAAAAAGTCAAATAAATAACCTAACTCTACACCTAAAGCAAGTAGAAAAGGAAGAAATGAAGAACCCCAGGGTTAGTAGAAGGAAAGAAATCTTAAAAATTAGGGCAGAAATTAATGCAAAAGAAACAAAAGAGACCATAGCAAAAATCAATAAAACCAAAAGCTGGCTTTTTGAAAAGATAAACAAAATTGACAAACTGTTAGCAAGACTCATTAAGAAACAAAGGGAGAAGAACCAAATTAACAAAATCAGAAATGAAAATGGAGAGATCACAACAGACAACACTGAAATACAAAGAATCATAAGAGATTACTACCAGCAGCTCTATGCCAATAAAATGGACAACTTGGAAGAAATGGACAAATTCCTAGAAAAGTATAACTTTCCAAAACTGAACCAGGAAGAAATAGAAGATCTAACAGACCCATCACAAGCTTGGAAATCGAAACAGTAATCAGAAATCTTCCAGCAAACAAAAGCCCAGGACCAGATGGCTTCACAGCTGAATTCTACCAAAAATTTAGAGAAGAGCTAACACCTATCTTACTCAAACTCTTCCAGAAAATTGCAGAAGAAGGTAAACTACCAAACTCATTCTATGAGGCCACCATCACCCTAATTCCAAAACCAGACAAAGATGCCACAAAAAAAAGAAAACTACAGGCCAATATCATTAATGAACATAGATACAAAAATCCTTAACAAAATTCTAGCAAACAGAATCCAATAACATATTAAAAAGACCATACATCATGACCAAGTGGGTTTTATCCCAGGGATGCAAGGATTCTTTAATATCCATAAATCAATCAACGTAATACACCACATTAACAAATTGAAAGATAAAAACCATATGATTATCTCAATAGATGCAGAAAAAGCCTTTGACAAAATTCAACACTCATTTATGATGAAAAACTCTCCAGAAAGCAGGAATAGAAGGAACATACCTCAACATAATATAAGCTATATATGACAAACCCACAGCAAGCATTACCTACAATGGTGAAAAACTGAAAGCATTTCCCCTAAAATCAGGAACAAGACAAGGGTGCCCACTCTCACCACTACTATTCAACACAGTTTTGGAAGTTTTGGCCACAGCAATCAGAGCAGAAAAAGAAGTAAAAGAAATCCAGATAGGAAAAGAAGAAGTGAAACTCTCGCTGTTTGCAGATGACATGATCCTCTACATAGAAAACCCTAAAGACTCTACCAGAAAATTACTAGAGCTAATCAATGAATATAGTAATGTTGCAGGATATAAAATTAACACACATAAATCCCTTGCATTCCTATACACTAACAATGAGAAAACAGAAAGAGAAATTAAGGAAACAATACCATTCACCATTGCAACAAAAAGAATAAAATACTTAGGAGTATATCTACCTAAAGAAACAAAAGACCTATACATAGAAAACTATAAAACACTGATGAAAGAAATCAAAGAGGACACAAACAGATGGAGAAACATACCGTGTCCATGAATTGGAAGAATCAATATTGTGAAAATGACTATACTACCCAAAGCAATCTATAGATTCAATACAATCCCTATCAAGCTACCAACGATATTCTTCACAGAACTAGAACAAATAATTTCACAATTTGTATGAAAATACAAAAAACTTCGACTAGACAAAGAAATCTTGAGAAAGAAGAATGGAACTGGAGGAATCAACCTGCCTGACTTCAGACTCTACTACAAAGCCACAGTCATCAAGACAGTATGGTACTGGCACAAAGACAGAAATATAGATCAATGGAACAGAATAGAAAGCCCAGAGATAAATCCACGAACCTCCGAACACCTTATCTTCGACAAAGGAGACAAGAATATACAATGGAAAAAAGACGACCTCTTTAACAAGGGGTGCTGGAAAAACTGGTCAACCACTTGTAAAAGAATGAAACTAGAACACTTTCTAACACCATACACAAAAATAAACTCAAAATGGATTAAAGATCTAAATGTAAGACCAGAAACTATAAAACTCCTAGAGGAGAACATAGGCAAAACACTCTCCGACATAAATCACAGCAGGATCCTCTATGACCCACCTCCCAGAATATTGGAAATAAAAGCAAAAATAAACAAATGGGACCTAAAGAAACTTAAAAGCTTTTGCACAACAAAGGAAACTATAAGCAAGGTGAAAAGACAGCCCTCAGAATGGGAGGAAATAATAGCAAATGAAGAAACAGACAAAGGATTAATCTCAAAAATATACAAGCAACTCCTGCAGCTCAATTCCAGAAAAATAAATGACCCAATCAAAAAATGGGCCAAAGAACTAAACAGACATTTCTCCAAAGAAGACATACAGATGGCTAACAAACACACGAAAAGATGCTCAACATCACTCATTATCAGAGAAATGCAAATCAAAACCTCAATAGGTACCATTACACGCCAATCAGAATGGCTGCTATCCAAAAGTCTACAAGCAATAAATGCTGGAGAAGGTGTGGAGAAAAGGGAACCCTCTTACACTGTTGGTGGGAATGCAAACTAATACAGCCACTATGGAGAACAGTGTGGAGATTCCTTAAAAAACTGGAAATAGAACTGCCATATGACCCAGCAATCCCACTTCTGGGCATACACACCGAGGAAACCAGATCTGAAAGAGACACGTGCACCCCAGTGTTCATCACAGCACTGTTTATAATAGCCAGGACATGGAAGCAACCTAGATGCCCATCAGCAGATGAATGGATAAGGAAGCTGTGGTACATATACACCATGGAATATTACTCAGCCATTAAAAAGAATTCATTTGAATCAGTTCTAATGAGATGGATGAAACTGGAGCCCATTATACAGAGTGAAGTAAGCCAGAAAGATAAAGACCAATACAGTATACTAACGCATATATATGGAATTTAGTAAGATGGTAACGATAACCCTATATGCAAGACAGAAAAAGAGACACAGATGTACAGAACAGACTTTTGGACTCTGTGGGAGAAGGCGAGGGTGGGATGATCTGAAAGAACAGCATCGAAACATGTATATTATCAAGTGTGAAACAGATTGCCATCCAGGTTGGATACATGAGACAAGTGCTTGGGGCTCGTGCACTGGGATGACCCAGAGAGATGGGATGGGGAGGGAGGTGGGAGGGTGGATTGGGATAGGGAACACATGTAAATCCATGACTGATTCATGTCAATGTATGACAAAACCCACTACAGTATTGTAGAGTAATTAGCATCCAACTAATAAAAATAAATGGAAAAAAAATAATAAAAAATAAAAGATTCATGCTCCTTGGAAGAAAAGATATGACCAATCTAGACAGCATATTAAGAAGCAGAGATTATTTTGCCAACAAACGTCCACCTAGTCAAAGCTATGGTTTCTCCAGTAGTCATATATGGATATGAGGTGTGGACCATACAAAGTCTGAGCGCTAAAGAATTTATGCCTTTGAACTGTGGTGTTGGAGAAGACTCTTGAGAGTCCCTTGGACTGCAAGGAGATCAAACCAGTCAGAGGAAATGAGTCCTGACTATTCATTGGAAGGACTGATGTTGAAACTGAAGCTCCTATACTTGGGCCACCTGATGTGAACAACTGACTCATTTGAAAAGAACCTGATGCTGGAAAAGATTAAAGGCAGGAGGGAGAAAAGGGTGACAGAGGATGAGAGGGTTAGATGGCATCACTGACTCAATGGGCATGAATTTGAACAAGCTCTGGGGAATGGTGAAGGATAGGGAAGCCTGGCATGCTGCAGTCCACAGGGTGGCAAAGGGTTGTACAAGACTGGATAACACGTGATGAGAAAACCCAGAAATATCACCCAGACATCACTGGATCATTTTTTCAAGAGGGTAGATTGAATGGAATCTAGCAAGTAACCAGAACCTGTGCCATCAACTTCAGGTGTGAGTGAAATTGAAGCTTGCCTTCCATCTCCTACTGCTGATGGTTTTACAGCTCTACCATCTCCCATCTCCTCTCCCTCCTCCAGTCAGTAACTCTTCTTGCCCATTCACTCAGTGCCAGCCCTTGTATGCGAGCTCTTATATTGTATGTACTAGTGTACTTTTCAAGACACTCTACTGTAAGATTAAAAAGGTTTTATTTTTTGTGTGTTATGTATTATTTATGTGAAAAGCATTATAAACCTATCACAGTACAGTAAAAAAAAAAAGGAAAATTTACATATAACTCAGAAGACAAACATGGTTATTATATAGAGATAAAGAGAGAGAGAGAGAGACAAAGATACTCTTTTATATCTTGCTTCTTTGCTGTAATATACAACTATTTGGGTAAAGAGAAAATAAACAAGGAAATACACACACACATATTTGTATATGTAGACTATTTCTGAAATTGACGGTGGTGGTAGCTTCTAGAAAAGAAACAGGTGGCTGGGGCAAAGATGAAAGAGAAGACTATTTTGCCTCTCCATATCCTTTTGTACATTATGCATTTGCAGTCATGGGAATGCTCTGCTTTTCAGAAATCTTTCATTAATTAATTAATGTTTAAAAGAAAAAAAAGTGAATTCTAAGGAGCTGAACTTGTGTCTTACAGCCAAATGTCAGATATGAGTATGAAGACAAGTACAGAAGTTTTGTGCAAAATTAATTCTACATTTGGAGCTCACTTTTCTTCTGTGAAACAGTAATTGAATAAGAGTCCACATAGGTAGTTATTCTTGAAACAAGATTTTTTTTTCTATGATTATCTTGTATTCCTTTCATAGCTCCTGCTTGTTTATCAGCCTTTATAGATGGCAGGTGGAATGCTCAGGGGAAGTTCTAATGCACCCTAGCTAAATCTGGCTCTGTTTGGGCAAGTTATTCTGCCTGGGAGATTTTAGAGCCTGCAGCAGTTTTCAAGGCTAATTCCAAAGGTTAAACTCTCTTTGTAATTGAGATGCACATGTAAACCCCAAGGGTCAACACAGTTGGCTGCTTTTAACTCAAGCAACAACCAAGCCATCTAAGTGATTCAAATGCATCTTCATCAGAATAGCCTTCTTTCTTAGACTGTGTCATTGCCCTCCCTATTTATAATCAGAAACTCTGATTTTACTAATGTCACATAAAAGCCTTCAAATTGAGTTACAGGAAAGGAGAGGATGACTTTGAGTATGTGCAAATAAGCTACAGGGCCTGGTTTGACTTCTGTCCTTTCCCTGTTTTCTGGAGGCCTAAGGTCTTTTAGTATCTGTGAAAGCTGGTGCCTACAGGTTCTTTCTGTCAATACCATAACCCAGTTCACTTTATTGGGAGGATCTAAAATGGAACATCATGAGAAACGCTGGGATGGAAGAAGCACAAGCTGGAATCAAGATTGACAGGAGAAATATCAATAACCTTAGATATGCAGATGACACCACCCTTATGGCAGAAAGTGAAGAGGAACTAAAAAGCTTCTTGATGAAAGTGAAAGAGGAGAGTGAAAAATTTGGCTTAAAGCTCAACATTCAGAAAACTAAGATCACGGCATCTGGTCCTATCACTTCATGGGAAATAGATGGGGAAAAGTGGAAACAGTGTCAGACTTAATTTTATTTTTTTGGCTTCAAAATCACTGCAGATGGTGATTGCAGCCATGAAATTAAAAGATGCTTACTCCTTGGAAGGAAAGTTATGACCAACGTAGATAGCATATTAAAAAGCAGAGACATTACTCTGCCAATAAAGGTCTGTCTGGTCAAGGCTATGGTTTCTCCAGTGGTCATGTATGGATGTGAGAGTTGGACTATAAAGAAAGCTGAGGGCCAAAAAATTGATGGTTTTGAACTATGGTGTTGGAGAAGACTCTTCAGAGTCCCTTGGACTGCAAGGAGATCCAAACAGTCCATCTTAAAGGAGATTAGTCCTGGGTGTTCATTGCAAGGACTGATGCTGAAGCTGAAAGTCCAATTCTTTGGCCACCTCATGTGAAGAGTTGACTCATTGGAAAAGACCCTGATGCTGGGAGGGACTGGGGGCAGGAGGAGAAGGGGACGACAGAGGATGAGATGGCTGGATGGCATCACTGACTCAATGGGCATGAGTTTGAGTAAACTCCAGGAGTTGGTGATGGACAGGGAGGCCTGGTGTGCTGCCATTCATGGGGTCACAAAGAGTTGGACATGACTGAGTGACTGAACTGAACTGAACTGAAAATGGAAACTGAAAAGCATCAGGTCCCAATTTCCCCTCAGTATACTTGGCATCTAAATTTAAAACCCTGGACAAGGTAGAGTAGTGGGGCATTCATACATATAATGGTTCCATCAGCTCAATAGGGATACGGCTTTGTGTTCCACACAGTTTGGTACATCCACAGAGCATCCTAGGGGCAAACATATGCACCTATATATACATAAGTTCCCAGGTGACACTAGTGGTAAAGAATCTGTCTGCCAATGCAGGAAACATAAGAGACGTGGGTTCAGTCCCTGGGTTGAGAAGATCCCCTGGAGAAGGAAATGGCAACCCACTCTAGTATTCTTGCCTGGAGGATCCCATGGACAGAGGAGCCTAGTGGGCTACAGTCCATAGGGTTGCAAAGAGTTGGACAGGACTGAAGCAATTTAGCACAGCACAGTACCTATATATACACATATACCAACAAAGAGATTGTACGTAACATATTGCTGAGCTATATATGTTATTCCCTTCATTGTTTGCTTCTAGGAAAAATAAAATATTATGTCTTTTGAAATGTATTTTCATTTTGAGGATCAGTACCAGACCTGTGGAATAGCTTAAAATAAGCCTGTTGGCTTTCAAATCCTTTCATGTCTATTTTTGGACCTCAAGCAGTGTAAGTTTCCTAGGCCTATTCTTCAGATCCACACACTGAATTTTTCCCAACTCTCTTCCTCTTCCTGTCTTTATGCTTCTGAAAGTGTTAGTCACTCAGTCGTGTCCTATTCTTTGTGACCCCATAGATTATAGTCAGGCAGGCTCCTCTGTGTATAGAATTCTATAGGCAAGAATACTGGAGTGGGTAGCCATTCCCTTCTCCAGGAGATCTTTCCCACCCAGGGATCGAACCTGGATCTCCTGCATTGCAGGCAAATCGTTTACCGTCTGAGCCACCAGTGAAGACCCAGTGCTTCTGAAGGGTACCAGTGTATGCCATCCCCAAATATGCCACTTTGGCATAAAAATTATTTTGAGCTAAAGGCATTTAAAAAACACCAGGTACAAGAAGAATGTTCTGACCTCCTTTTTTGTTCTAAAAGCAAGAGATAAGACTCCCATGTGAAAATATCCTTTCTATACCTGAAGGAAAGAAACATTCTTATCACCAGAGAAGATGACTTGAGGCTGAAGAGAATTCTGTACAAAAACACATTTTTAAAATAATTCTTAAATTCCTTTATCCTCTCCCAGTATTTTAGCTACTTTTCCTCAATTGCTTGTCTTTGTTCAACCTTTAGGTTTTGCCCCTTCTCTAGAGCTTTATTTCCTTATATAGGCTTATATATTATATAAAACGTGTGTTAACTGAAATCTGTTTTCCTCCTATTAGCCTGTCTTACATCAATTTCATTTTTGGGTCCAGCTGGAGATCCTACGAGGGTTGAGGTAGAGTGTTGCCTCGTCTACAGTTTCTTCCCCTCTCCCATCAAAATGTAATGGTCTTACTACCCATTTCTTCAGTGTCAGATGTTTGTGAAAATACCATGTAGCCTAATGCATAGCTGAAATTCTAATATATGTGCTAATGTTATACCTTTTTATACAACATATTTGCATTTAAATAGAGTTGCCTGGAGATTTAATGATTTAACCCAAAGGGATTAAAATGTCTCACATTTGTATAGCACTTGGTAGATTATTTCAAGAAGCTTTCACAAACAAGATTTCTTATGAACCTTTAAGTCACCCTGAGGCAGAGAGAGTAGGCATTTTAATTTACATGCACACTGTTGAAAACTTGAGAAGTTTAGTAGCTGCCTTAGAGCCACACAGTAAATATTAAGATATCGACAGAGGTCTGGTGACTCCTGATTCAGCATTCTTACTTTCACAACTGACATCTCAAAAAGTAGATGTAATCTATATATTTGTAACTCACAACATACAAGTGCCCAGTGGCTCCATCTGCTCATAGAGCCAGTAACATTCAGGGGATGAAGCTGCAGATGGCATTCTGAACCCCTATCCTGTACAGACACGTAGAGTAGAGAGCTGTTAGCACTTTTATCAAACAATGGATAAAACCACTACACTGGTTGAAAGAATATCCCAATAATTTTCTTCCAAGTTTTAAGAAAACACTGCATCAGAAATACCTGGGCTTGGTGTTGGGTCTTCTGTTAAAAATGCATGTTTCTGGGCCATTAATTCTATTTACTGAATCAGAAATACAATCTCTCAGGCACAAGACATTTTGAGAAACTATAAATGATTCCCTTGTCTTGAGTACAAATATATGTTATTTTCATTCTAAATTTCTCCTATGTTTATGATGGTCTCATAGACAGGTTCACTTTTTTGGCATATAACTCAAAGCTTTCTAGTTTTTCCCTAGGTGGTATTCCCCAGTTATTTCCTTACAACTACTTTTCATGCTGATTTCTGTGTATAGTCTGCAGTTTTCTTCCTTAGGATATTTCCAACCATGAATTGCCATTACTTCTATTGCCTAATTTCTCTTTATCAGTGAAATGTTCTCCTTCCTCTGAACTCACAGCCCCCTTTTCAGTGTTAGTTCTATGACTTTTGACAAATGCATGTAGTCATAGAGCCACTACAATCAAGACATAGATGTTTCATCCTTAAGGATTTCCCTTAGACCCCTTTGTGGGGAAGGCGTCCTCTCTACCCTCAGACTGGCTCATCAGTTTCTCGTCCCTATAGTTCTGCATATTCTGAATGTCATTCAAGTTGAATCATACAGCAGGTAGTCTCGTGAGCCTGGCTTCAATACACTTAGCACAAAACATTTGATAGTCATTCATATTATATTGTAAATCACTTATTTATTCCTCTTTCTTGCTTATTATTTCATTGCGTGAATGTGTATTTCCTTAATACCTTCACAAATCAAAGGACATTTGGATAGCTTCCACTTTTTAGATGAATATAGCTACTACAAACACTTGCATACAGGATACAGATTTTTGTGTAAGTTTTTATTTCTCTGAAGTAAATATCAAAGATTAGAATTTATGGGTTGTATGGTAACTGTACCTTTTAACTTTACAAAAGACTGTCAGAGTATTTTTTCAAACTGTTTTACATTCTTACTAGCAGTATTTGAGAAATCCAATTGTTGTACATCTTTCTGATGCTATGTGTTAGTATCTCATTGTGGTTTTAATTTGCATTTCCTTAATGACTAATGATGCTAAATATATTTATGTGCCTATTTGTCATCCATATATCTTCTTTGACTTTGTGCTAATTCAAACTTTTCTGTATACATATATTTTTATTAAGTGGTTTATTTCCTTATTATTGAGTTTTGAGAGTACCTTAAATATCCTAGATACATGTCCTTTATTACATATCGGTTTTACAAATATTTTTCCAAGTCTGTGGCTTGTATTTTCCTTTTCTCAATAGTTTCTTTCAAAGTGCAGAAGTCATTAAATTTTCATGAAGCTCAATTTATTCATATTTTAATGGACTGAACTTTTAAGAAATTTTTGCTGAATCCAAGGCTGTAAATATTGTCTCCTTTGTTTTCTTCTAGAAGTTTTATTTTACAGTCTGGTCCATGATCCATTTTGAGTTTGTACACTAGTCAAGTAGAGGTTCCTTTGGTTGGAAAGACTAGCCTTTCTTCATTGAAATGTCTTTGCAATGTGACTGAAAGTCAGTTGACCATATAATGTGTGGTTCTATTTCTGGACCAAATATTCTGTTTCATTGATCAGTGTGATAACTTATTTTTTAACTTTACAGCTTTGTTAAAAAAAAAAATTACTTACTATCTTGCATCAAAGTTGTAACACTTAAAATGTTGGTCTGGGCTCTTTGCCTAAATTATGAACTAAGGGAGATATCAGAGTCTGACAGATCTTCGATATTGCTTAGCCTAAAGCTTGAACATAGAAGATGATCAAGATTTGCTAAAGACATGGTTTCACATTTCACTTTTGACAGCAGAACTACCATCACATTTTTGTTTGCAGGAGGACAAATTAAAATTTGCAGAATGGATTGAAGGAAGAATGAAATTTTCTTCCTTTTTATTCTGAGAAGGATATGTATATCTTTGCATAATATAAAGATAATCCAACTTGTTAGAAATTAGACAAAAAGTGTTTTATCTGTTATTGCAAGATCAAAATTTCAGAGCCATCAAATTCACAAAGCATTGTTTTGCTAAAGGGGATAATACAGTGTTTACAAAAAGAAACTCATGGGGATTACTTAGAACCATGAAATATTTTCAAGTGAAAGTGAACCTTTCTGAAAGAGAAAAATAGCACTAAAGTGTTAGATTGTAAAAGTTCTTGATTTATGTATGTATGTAAGGAGTAGTGATAATATTAGTTATTGCATAGTAGTGGTAAACATTTGAGGCTTTCACACCATGAAACAATTTATTTAGAGATAGGACAAAGTGTTTTCCTTGTCAGTACAATCTGAACAGGAGGCCTTGATATCTAGTGATGTTATCTGCTGGTTGCTAATTATGGAGAGCAGGTTAAAGAGCAAGTGACCTTTTCAGGAATGAGGGGAGCTCTAACTATATCAAATGAGTTGTGTCTTTTTTGTCTGACAGGACAGATGTTAGGCTGTGTTGGCATTTTCACAAAGGCACAAATAATGTCCACTATGGTTGTTAATTTATAGAAGAATTCCTATTACCCAGTGCCTCAATATGATAAATCTTATTATCACTCTTGTTCTCATATACTTTTGTCAACATTTGCTAAGACACATGCAGGAAGATTTTGTTCTAGGAAAGGTCACCTCATTTGACTGATAGTGTTCTGGCACTGTGAAGATGATTTAGGGACCAGACATCACCAAGCTGACTGTCAGTTTCAGGCAAAGTAGTTAAGTAAGCATAGAACTGATAATCAAGGAGGGATTAGGGAGTTTTTCCAGAAATCTTTGAATATCACTTAATATAGATGTGAATTAGGATATTCCATCTCTCTAATTTCTTTTGAATCCAGCTTATTATATCCTTCAGCATCCCGAAGTCTTTTTGTTTCCTTTCTCTTTAGCTGCCAGTCATGAGAATGAAAGCAAATGCTTTCTAACGTCCTATTTGACATGATGTCCCTGCACCCAAGTATCACACCAATGTGGGCTTCATAACATCAATATGAGAAAAAATTTTAAATTACATTTTATAATAAAAAGTTTTAAAAGCAAAGTGTAAGAATGAGGCCCCATGACATAAATACTGAACTTTCGAACACCTTTCATCTTATTTCTCACCTTATAATTGTTCTTTTATTTTACTGTGAGTGTATTTTAAATAAAAATCTGGATATGATATAATTTCTTCCATAATATGTCTAACAGAGAAGAATTTAAAATATAATCACAGTATATTCTCATATCTAACAAAATTAGCAGTAATTATTTTATATCAGCCAATATCCAGTTCATGTTTAAACCGTTCTGGTTGTCTAAAAATATCTTTTTATAGTTTATTTACTTGAATTTGAATCCAAACAAGTCTCACACATCACAATAGAATGATTTATGACTTAAATCTTTTTTAATCCATAACACTTCCCCTCTTTCCACTATTTCTCTTTATCTTCCTCTCAAGGTCATTTCTTTTAAACTAGGTCATTTGTTTCATAGGATTTCACCCATTACACATTTGACTGACAATTTTGTGGATCAATTTAGCATATTTATTCAGACTTATTTTCTCTGTATAGCAGTTGTATCTATAATCTTGATTAGATTCGGGGATTCAAATTTCATTTTATTTAATTTGTAAAACATAAGTGGTTCTATGTGCTTCTTATTGTTTTACGTTAAGAAACACATGATACCTGATTTTCCTACTTTTAGTGATATTAAGATTGATTAAGAGGTTCAGCTTCATCCATTATAAAACGCCCATCAACCATTTACCTAATGGTTTTAGCAACCATTGATGACTGCTATCAAGATCAGTTTTTATATTAAATCTTGAAAAATGAAGATTCTAATTCTATTATTCCTTACCTATTTGTTAGATTTCTTCTATACATTTCTGTTAGTATGATCAATATATGAACAACATATATAACACTTATTTTTCTGAATGCTCTTGTGATGTTTTTACCTTCTCAAAAAACAAAAGACTATTATTTAAAACAATGGCAATGATTTTGAAGTAGGAAATAAGGAAGAGACAAGCAGATTTTCTGTTGTCCTTTGCTGGAAAATAGCAACAACAATCAATTGATTCAGTTCCCTAGAGCACATAAACATACTGTCAAAAAGAACAACCATCTGGGACACAAGTATATAAATGTGTAACAGCAAATTATATGTGAATGCTGTACAATGATATAGTGCAATATCATTGTTAAGAACCAAAAATATTAAAATTTTAATTAAATTTCATTCGTATAAATATCCATTAATATATCAACAGAAATCAGAAATTTTTGTCTGTTTTGTTCTGTGCTGGATTGTCTAGACCTAGACAGATGCTTGGAACATCATAGGCTCTTGGTAAATATTTATTGAATCAATGTTGAATTAATGAGTGAGTTAATTTCAAGAAATGAGTAGTTAACAGTGATTACATCAAAGGAAAAGAGAACAAAGAAGAAATTCCAGTCTGGTTATTTGTCACCACTGTGAGTTAAGAACCCACATTAGGAAAGTGTGTGCACCATCATATGTAAATTATAATGGCTTTAAATTATTCACTTACTTTTCTTGCTAATAAACTACAAACATCTGTTTGCCAAAGAATGAGGGGCATAATTTTTATTTCTCCCATTAATAGTCTCTAGTCCTATTTCTCTACTCAGAAACAATTCCAAATTAAGTGTCTTCTCTGGTTTGAAACTATTTGAATGGATGGATGCAAAATTCACTAGTTTACTTAGGTTGCTGATAAAATATGTACTCATTTTTTTTCTCTATAGAAACGGAATGTTTTAAGATTTCTGATCTATAATAATTATCCTGTTATTTTAATTAATTATGCTATTACTAGGATAGGGATAAATATGTTAAAAACATCCTTTCTGAAATTAAAGAAAATCTAAGTGAAATTGTTAGTCACTTAGTCATGTCCGATTCTTTGCAACACTGTGGACTATAGCCCGCCAGGCTCCTCTGTCCATGGGATTTCTCAGGCAAGAATGCTGGATTGGGTAGCCATTCCCTTCTCCAGGGGATGTTCCTGACCCAGAGATTGAACCCAGGTCTCCTGCACTGCAGGCAGATTCTTTACCATCTGAGCCATTCAGAAAATCTAAAGCACAATCTAAAAAAAAAAAAAACTTATAATGTTTATAATGCCACATATGTGTTTTAAAGAAAGAAAAGTGCTCTTGATTTAGTGATGCTGGTCTGCTGATTTTCCTCCAACTCCTCTGACAGAGCCCCGTCTTCTTAAATGCCCCTTCTTTTCATCTCTTACACGCAAGGGATAATGTTCATTGTTACTCCTCTAGTGAGATCATCAACTTATGTCAACTTAATCTTTGTCAACTTAAACTTATATATCATACACACACACACACAGACACACACACGTGTGCACGCGCGCACTACAACATGAGTTCTGATCTTTTTCCTGTGTCTGGATATGCATTTTAGGTTGCACAAGACCTCAAACATGTCTAAAATAGAATTGTGTTGGTTTGACTTCTCTAATCTCTTGAACTGGTCTCTTTGTCCCATTCCCATGGCCTCTTCTTTCATTATCTCTCAGGTGAGCTGTCTTTCTCTGCTCCAATTTTGTCTCCTGCTATAGAGCAATCTTCCTAATTCACAACTCTAAGTACATCACACAGTAGCTCCTCATTACCGAGAATTAAATACAAACTGTTTTATTTGGTGTTTATGACCTTTGTCTGAATTTTCTATAACATATCCCCTAATCTCTAGTCAGAGTAAGTTATTTCCCACTTCCCAAATAAAATCCAGAATCTCCTGCCTGTTTTTTATAATGTTTCTCTTCATCTAGAATATCCCCTTTTCATAGCCTTTTTCCCATCCTTCATCCCATAAAAATAAGCCCATCCTTCAACACAATACACAAGTGACACAGCTTTTCAAGAGACTTACTCATGCCTTCATCATATTACAGCATCTTTTTTATTAATATCTAACACATTTGTCAATACTTCTTATAGAACACTTATCACATGTGACTATATACACATATATATATTTAGTGACTGTATACTTATGGCATCCCCATTTTAGGAAAGAAGCCAAGTTTTGTAATCTACTTAATATTTCCTATTTCTCATTTCACAAAACATGGCACTGTATTTTTCACAATGTAGAGCTTTATAAGTATATGTTGAATTAATTTTAACACATCTTTGTGGTAATTCTGAAAAATTCACTATATTCCTTCCATGTTAACTGAAATGGTCATGTTAATATGACTACTGAGGTGATATCAGCCAGATGTTGCCCAGGCATTGTTGGCCTCAAAGGGCATTAAAGTAAAAATGTACAGCAAGGTTGACCCTGAAACTTAAAAGACAGGAAGCATATTTTCTGCCTCCTAATGCACACCACACAGAAGTTAATACAATGCTGATTATGCTTTGACTAATACATTCTTGCTAAATGAATAATTTATATAAACTACAATATTTGTTTCCAAAATTCCTCCAATAATATTATTTTGAAATCAGCTGATCAGAGTCCTCTAATATCCAGATTTGTTTTCAACCCTCTAAGGAGAAACACCAATGTCATAACAAAAGAAGCTAATTTCAGCAACTGAATTCCTGTAAATAACTCCTAGGTAGTAAATATACACAAGGCCACATCTCTGACACTCCTTGCCTTGCTAATTGTCTTATGTTGTCTTGCTGCACAAGAGGACTCATATTCATAATGGCAGACCAGGGGTACTGCCAGACCCCGCTTGATTCTGTCTCCTGTATCTCGTAAAACAAATAAGTACTTCATACATTTTCAATTTTCAAAAGCAGAAGTTCATACTTAAAGTGCTTTTGAATAACAGCGTTAAGGAGACACCATATATCACAACCTCCTTGAATTTAGGTTACTAAATAGGCTTACTAAGTAATTAAAGCTATAGCACGTTCTAATTGAGAGCTTCCCACCATTTTCTGCTCCACGGGGTGGAGCTGGAGTAGAAGGAAACTCTGAAAATTTAAAAAAGAAAAATAGTTGTCTGGTGCCACCAAATAAACAAAAGTTATTAGATAAAGCATCTCAGTTTTTGTAAGGGTTCTAGATGTGGATGGGTATATAAAAACTCTCATCTATTTATCATCTATACATGTATATATGTAAATACTCTATCAAGTGCATAAGAATAATATAGTTTTGTTAGAGCTGTGGTAGGTTAAAAACAGAAGGTTTGTGTTGAAATAGTGGAGCTCTCTCTCTCCTACTGGATATCTTAGAAAAGGAGGGGTAATTGGAGTAAATAAACATTGATGAGTGTTACTTAGGAGCATAGAGCAGGAAGAATTCTCTCCTATTGCTGTCTTAGGAGAATTCCTTTTTCTTTCTGACTTCCTCCCTAAATATATCAGCAAAACATATAACTTCTGTGAACCTCAGCTTCTCCTTACACTATAAAAGGAAGTTGAACCACATGGTCATTATGGGCCCTTTCTGCATTCTTTCTCTTAGGGAGAAACAGACAATGAACCTGTAAATTAGTAATATAATTTGAGATAACGACAAATATAGGTAATAAAGCCTAAAGAGTGACTAGGAGTGAGATGGTGACATTTAAGCTGAAACTAGGCACATGATAACATGGGAGTGTGCTAGGCAGAGAGAACATAAAATGCAAACACCTCAAAGCAGGAGAAAGGCCACTATGTGGGCTGTCGTAGTGACAGGAAATGACACTGGGAAGGTGAGTCAATGGTATGGAGTTTGGGTTTGAGTTTAAGACGATTGATATAGGGAAGCCACTGAAGAGTTTATTTCTGGAAAGTGATATGATCTGATTTAAGCTTGAAGACAATCACTTGTGGTTGCTGCAGGGGAACAGACTGCAGAGAAGCAAGAGTGGAAGGAGGAAAACAAAGGGGTGAGGATAATGATATAGACAAGTTCTTCAGCAGTGAGACCATGCTGAGAAACAATCAACTTCAGTATAGATTCAGGAGGAAGCAAAAACAAGACTTGTTAATTGACTGGAGGTGGGATGTGAAAAAAAAAAAAAAAGAGAGAGAGACAGAGTTAAAGATGCCTAGTTACTGATCTGATCAAATATATGGTTTTATCTGTAGAGATAACATACAGGCTTAGTTGTATGCATTTGCAACAATTTGCAACAATTCAGTTGTATGTGTGGCTGCATTTCAGTGGAGATGTCAAGGTTGAAATGGAGATTTGGGATACCTCAGTTTATAGATGGTACTTAAAATCATGAGACTGAGTAAAATCTTAAATGCTTTCACATTCACCTTTTTATTATCTAGCTGCAGAAAAATTGGATTAGGTACATTGAGTAATTCTTATTAAATTATTTGCCATGGTATTTTAAAGTTCTTTGTGCTGATTTAATGAAGTGATACAGATTGGGAGAGAAGCTATGAAGTGTGCCTCTGAAAATACATGGTTTTAGTTGTAGCTTAATTTAAGGCTTCATTGTTGTGCTTTATAACTGTGCAATATTTTCCGGGCATACCTTCACCTAATGCTGTTCTTTATCAGACTGAAAGGGAACAAACAAGTTTTACCATTTAAATTTCCTTTGATTATGTCCTGCTACCATTTAGTTTCTGATCTATCCAAAACCAATTGATTTCCAATTAAGAACAAGGTTTTAAATCCATTTAATTAAATTTAAACCCATTTAATTAATTGTTTTAATTCCAAAGATAACAGAGTTGCTGGGGAAAACTTTGTTTAAAGTTTATTCCTAACAGGAAAACAGAAGATGGTAGAAACTGGGAACCGTAAGCGTCTTTTGTTAACAGTAAGTTCTTTCTCTTTTATAATAGAATCTAGTGTTTCACATTTATTTCCTCATTAGGATTCTAAGATAAACACTTTAGACTGCTTTACATAAATGGTATGAAAGACAAAAGGTTAATTCCTTAATAGACAAAAGTCCTTATAAATTAATGAATCGATACATAATAATACACATCCCAAGTTTAAAAAGGCAAAGAATAGAATCAGGAGGTTCTCATAAAGAAGATACTTAGCTTTAATTTATACACACTATACTCTGCTTTTTCCAAATATTTTTTATTTTTGAATAGTAAATTCTAATATTCGGAAACCTGCCATGTAATTCTGTATACCACTGATTATTCATTTCCTTTCCTTAGCAACCTAAACTGTTTCTCGAGTCTCCAAATTTAACCCTGCTTTTAATCCTAATCGGCAAACAGAATCCTTTCAGATCTACGTGGAAGGAAAGTGATGATATGGAAGGGAATATTGCTGGTCCTAATTATACAATCTCCCTCTTGATCTTTTTTGATACATTTTCTAAATTTTCTTTTTGATGACACTTATTTTCTCCCAGCTTCTGACTGATCTACTTTTTAAATTTTCTTCTGTATTTATTCTTACAGGCCTTTCTATACCTACAAAAACGTCTAAGCTTTTCTTGTAATTCCCTAAAGAGAAACCTAATTAATATTACCATTGAACATTAATTAATATGTTCTTTTCCTTGAAAGGTGTAGAAAAGTTTTGAGAATTCATTCCAGCACAAGGAAAGTGCTCTTAATATGGCATTGTATAAGTGAAAACTGTGAGTGGCATCCAGCAGGTAACAGGAAAATTACACTTAGGATGACAACATTCCTTTGAAGGATTCCTTAAATTATTCTTATACATCCAGAAACTAAGCTTTGGAAGTTCAGAAACTAAGAACTACATTTATTTTCCCTGAAAAAAGAAATGACTGATCAGAGTAAGCCTGGAAGTCAGCCAGTCTAACATGAAGAGGAGCTGAAGCAGTTTCTAGGTAAAGGATAAGGAGTTAAATGAAGAAATGTTTCCTCTGTCCTCTTCATAAAGGCACTTACTTGATTTTTTTTTAAATTAGATTTTCCTTTGATGAAGCTCTATCTAACTGCCAAATTATCAGGTCCACATTTAGCTATTTCCAACTTTTTACCTACATGATGTGAAGAGCTGACTCATTTGAAAAGACCCTGATGCTGGGAAAATATTGAGGGTGGGAGGAGAAGGGAATGACAGAGGATGAGATGGCTGAATGGCATTACTGATTCAATGGACATGAGTTGGGTAAACTCCGGGAGTTGCTGATGGACAGTGAGACCTGGCGTGCTGTGGTTCATGGGGTTGCAAAGAGTTGGACATGACTGAGCGACTGAACTGAACTGAACCTACATGATAACTTACATATTTCATTATTGGCTCACCAACAGGATTTAACTCTGTAGGACAGAGAGATCAGCCATCAGAGGGAGATATGTGGTAATGACAAAAGGTTTTACCAATAGTTGCTGAAATTAGGTCCAAAGATGGCTCTCATGTGAACACTAACAGAAAAGTATATTGGACCACATATTGCTCTTTTACACCAGATCACCTGAGAAAGGTAATGCCAAAGAATGCTCAAACTGCCGCACAATTGCACTCATGTCACATGCTAGTAAAGTAATATTCAAAATTCTCCAAGGCAGGCTTCAGCAATACGTGAATCATGAACTTCCAGATGTTCAAGATGGTTTTAGAAAAGGCAGAGATCAAATTGCCAACATCCACTGGATCATCAAAAAAGCAAGAGAGTTCCAGAAAAACATCTATTTCTGCTTTATTGACTATGCCAAAGGCTTTGATGGTGTGGATCACTATAAAGGACTGTGGAAGATTCTGAAAGAGATGGGAATACCAGACCACCTGACCTGCCTCTTGAGAAACCTGGATGCAGGTCAGGAAGCAACAGTTAGAACTGGACATGGACCAACAGACTGGTTCCAAATAGGAAAAGGAGTACGTCAAGGCTGTATATTGTCACCCTGCTTATTTAACTTACATGCAGAGTACATCATGAGAAACGCAGGGCTGGAGAAAGCACAAGCTGGAATCAAGATTGCTGGGAGAAATATCAATAACCTCAGATATGCAGATGATACCACCCTTATGGCAGAAAGTGAAGAACTAAAGGGCCTCTTGATGAAAGTGAGAAAGGAGAGTGAAAAAGTTGGCTTAAAGCTCAACATTCAGAAAACTAAGATCATGGCATCCAGTCCCATCACTTCATGGCAACTAGATGGGGAAACAGTGGTAACAGTGGCTGACTTTATTTTTCTGGGCTCCAAAATCACTGCAGATTGTGATTGCAGCCATGAAATTAAAATACGCTTACTCCTTGGAAGAAAAGTTATGACCAACCTAGACACCACATTAAAAAGCAGAGACATTACTTTGCCAACAAAGGTCTGTCTAGTCAAGGCTATGGTTTTTCCAGTAGTGATGTATGGATGTGAGAGTTGGAATATGAAGAAAGCTGAGCGCTGAAGAATTGATGCTTTTGGACTATGGTGTTGGAGAAGACTCTTGAGAGTTCCTTGGACTGCAAGGAGATCCAACCAGTCCATCCTAAAGGAGATCAGTCTTGGGTGTTCATTGGAGGGACTGATGTTGAAGCTGAAGCTCCAATACTTTGGCCATCTGATGTGGAGAGCTGACTCATTTGAAAAGACCCCAATGCTGGGAAAGATTGAGGGCAGGAGGAGAAGAGGATGACAGAGGATGAGATGGTTGGATGGCATCACTGACACAGTGGACACGGGTTTGGGTGGACTCTGGGAGTTGGTGATGGACAGGGAGGCCTGGTGTGCTGCGGTTCATGGGGTCACAAAGATTCAGACACGACTGAGTGACTGAACTGAAACTGAACCAACATCTACCACAGCTGTTCAACTATTAGCTAGCACTTCATTTGCTGACAGTGGTGCAGCTCTACCTACAGTCAAAATCCTGAAATGATCATACATGGAGTAGAGGCAGTTGGACACCGTCCTCCTTAGGTGGGTACCATGCCTGGAAGTATTGATATAGAAGCCACCTTCCCATCAAACCATTGACAAATCCATTTATTGGTTATCTAGTCTGCAACTTTTGGAAACATTGTTTCCTAAAATGAGACTGAGATAGTTTGGCTTTAAAAGACCTAGCCATATCTCTTCCTCTGAAACTTGGAATCTAGATTCAGTGCTGAATGGAATTCCCTGCTTGATGGCAAGTATTGTTGCATTCAAGTCTCTATCTTTTTGTCCCATGGTCTTCATGTCTGTTTGTTTTTCCTTTAGCCATCAGAAATAAATTAGTGACAGAATTAGCTGGAGGTAATTATTAGTAAAAAAATATATTTACTTTGTGAAAATGGATTTAAGAGGCACATCTTGAAATAACAAATTCAAAAGCAGCAAAAGTAGTATGAAAAGAAATTATTTTCGGAGGTAAGAAACTGTACTAATTTGAATCTCTACCAACCCACTCTCAGATAATAACCCATCAGAAACAGCTTTAAAAAAAATAAAAAAGAATGTTGATGGAGAATGTGGGCTGAGAAGACTTGAGTAGAACAAAAAATGTATCCATTTGATGCAAAATAGAAAGAACTATTAATTTGAACTATTTTTTAAATAAGAAGCCAATTTTTCCATCAAAGTCCATCCTACTGCAAAGAAGCAAAAATGGACTTCTTTGGAATGCTTGAGAAATTAAAGAGACAACTCTAATTTCAATCAAGACATAGAACTTTTCATTATAAGTTTTGTGGCTTTCATGCACTTCTGTACCCTTAAGTTTATGCCCTTAGATATATATTTGAAATCTATCCCAGGTTTACAAACACACACACACACGAAACTAAAATACGGATAACTTACATAAAGTACTGAAATTTTAAGTTAGTTCCTAAGAGACAACACTTTAAAATTGGGTGCAAAACTCTGGATTTTTAGAGAATCAACAATGGTGTGGCATTAGGACTTTTGATCAGTAAAATCTACAGGATCTCACATTGCGCCCCCACTCTTAGAGCTTTGGAAGTTGTTCCTTTTGCCCTTCCAAGCTGTTTTGATCACAATGATGTGTGTGTACAAAATTACCCCCAGATTTAGTGGTTTAAAATATCAATAATCATTCATCTCATGATTTTCATGGGTCATGATTTCGAGAAGCTCAGTTGTTCAGTTCTGTTTCAGCTTTATTTACTTACATCATGCATTTGACCTGGAAAGAGTCAAAAAGTTGGTCACCAAACCAACTGGGGCCTTGGGCATCTTTTGCCATCTCTCTGTAGTCTGTCCACATGATCTCTCCTGCATGGTGATTTAAGGTGAAAGGCTTCTTATATATTGTCCCAGAACTCCCAAGGTGTATGTCCCAAGAAAGTGAGAGTCAGACAGAATGTATCACCTTTTACAACCTTGACTTCCACCAGATTTATTGATGAAGTCAGTTAAAATTTCCTGCTCAGGTTCAAGGGGAAAGGAACATAGATGGCAATATTTGGAGGAGGAGGGTCAATGTCATAGAGTAAAATTATGGCATGGATTATGTATTTGTGTGTAGATCTTCAGATAATATGATTTGCCACACTAGCAAAAGTCTGGCTGAGACCCACACTCAGATCTTTTCCTAAACAATGATATTCAGGATAGTAATGTGTCCTAAATATCACTGCCAACGGAAGATTTTCTTCTGTTTGATGAAAAATGGCATCATGTGACAGTTTTCCATCTGTAATTGTTTTCCATTTCATTTACACATTGAATTCTTGTGTTTTCTCACTGTTTTGTTCCAGAGATATTTTTTGATCAGTAGTAAGCCGTATATGGGCTCCCCAGGTAGTGCTAGTGGAAAAGAACCCGCCTGCCAATGCAGGAGATGTAAGAGATGTGGATTTGATCCCTGGGTAGGGAAGATCCTCTGGCACCCCACTCCAGTATTCTTGCCTGAAGAATCCCATGGACAGAGGAACCTGGCGGTCTATGGTCCACAGGGTCGCAGAGAGCAGACAAGACTGAAGCAACTTAGCATGTGTGCAAGCAGTCTGTAAGGAGGTGAGAATGAAGTGGTAGACACAAAGACATAAGGCTTGCCCTCACTGAACACATTGTACACGTGCACACTCATAACTACGTTTTTTAATAGCTGGTGTGTGAGACAAGCCTTTAATGTGAGTAGCAGATGTAAGTTTTAGAGTAGGGAATTCATGAAGAACTAAGTGTTATATGAATCTGATAAAAAGAAAACTGAATGTCATTATTTTGAGGCCAAAGGAAAGTTTAAGAAAAAAAGTAGAGAGACTCACTTTCCTTTGGATTTATAAACTCTCCTGAAATAATCCAAAGAAAAGAGTTTTAAGGACAAAGAAAGTTTTTAGACCACAGCAGGCTATAAAAGACACTTAGTTCAGCTCTTCCAGGGAAATTATTAGAATATATTCATTTGATTATGTGAATTTAAATGTAATCTTAAGTACTTTACTGTACAACCTATAGAGTTGTGTGTATGTGTGTGTGTAAGCCTCCCCATTATTCTAAAACATTCTCTTTGAAGATCAAGACAACAACTAAACTATTGCCAGTAGAAGGCATTTATTTTCTGAAGAAAACTTATAATTATATGACAACTTAAAAACTCAGCTAATTATTAAAAATATTTTATTTAAAAAATCTGAGGTCAAAGGCATCTTTTAGGCTTGATATTCTGGTATATAATCTGCACAAAACAAAGTCTTAAAATCTCAGCGTTTGTAGGGACTTTAGAAATCATCTAGCCTAAAACTTCTCTGTTTTGAATCATTTCACAAAATGTCTCACCAAAGTTGTTCAGTTTCTGCTTTTAACTCCAGAGAAAGGGCAAAGCGTGGTTACCTATACCCAGCAATGGTGGTGTCTATTTCATTTTCAGTGTCTTTGCAAACAGAGTCAATTCTCATTATTTGTGGATTCTATACTCAAAATTTAGTGTATTTGTAACCTCAAAATCAATACTCATGGCATTTTCACATTATTTATAGACATGCACAAAGTGTCAAAACTTTTGAATTGCAGGATGTACATATTCCCAGCTGAGTTACAAGATGACACCGCCTGGTTTCAAATATCACACTGTAAAAAAAAAAAAAAAAAAAATGTCCTTTTGGTGGGGGAGCTATTAAGTGCCATGTTTTTGGCATTTTTGTGTTTTGTGTTGATGATTTTGCCTAATATAGCCCTCAAGATATGCTGAAGTACTGTCTAGTGTTCCTGAACTAGGAAACCTGTGCTGTACCTCACAGGAAAATATATGTTTTAGATAAAATTTGTTTGAAGTGAAGTGAAGTCACTCAGTTGTGTCCGACTCTGCGACCCCAAGGACTGTAACCTACCAGGCTCCTGCATCCATGGGATTTTCCAGGCAGGAATACTGGAGTGGGTTTCCATTTCCTTCTCCACTTGTTTAGCATGAATTATAGTGTTGTTGCTCTTGCGTTCAATGCTAATGAACCAATGATATGTATTTAATAAGGTTATTTTTAAACAAAAACACACATAAAACAAAGCTATGTATTGATCAGTTGACAAAAAGAAATTGAGCAGCAATGTGATAGAGAAATATGGTCGGAACAAAAATTAAGCCATTCTTGAAATTCATGATCCCACACTTTGCCAGCATGTGTGCTATGCTTTAGTCATGTCCAACTCTTTGTGACCTTATGGCCTGTAAGTCGACAGGCTCCCCTGACCATGGGATTCTCCAGGCAAGAATACTGGGATGGGTTGTCATGCCCTCTTCCAGGAGATCTTCCCCACTCAGAGATGGAATCTGCGTCTCTTGTGTCTCCTGCATTAGCCGGCAAATTCTTTACCACTAGTGCCACCTCAGATTAGGATTCAAAGGTAGTCCTTCAGCAAGAACTTTAACAAGTGTCAGTATTCCAAATGTGTGATCGGGACTTGACAGGAAATGAAAGTTTGTCATATGTTAAGGGGTTGAGAGGGTGGAGAGTTTCATCAAGGGAAAAATTAAAGGTCTTGGGTTCGCCTTTGCTTAGATTAATACTCTATTTTCCTATTTGTCAAGAGCCCGTGTAACATTCAGTATGGAGCCAAGATACAGTCTAGATACTTACAACATATTAATTTTCACATCCTCCCCAAGATTTCCCAGCCTCCTTGTAGTTAGGCGGGGCCATGTAACTTGTTCTAGCCAATGACGTCTGATCAAAAGTGATACAACTCTTTTGGTAGAAGCCTGGCACTGTGTCTTCCACACCGCCTCTCCTGCATTCTCGCTCCCTGCCACAGCAACTCCTAGAACTTTACTGTGGTGATGATGCCGTGAGAGGACATAATCTTTGTCATTTGGGGGTCACTGAACAAGCAGACCTCTCCCACCCAACCTAATGAATAATCAGTCATCATGAGGAAGAAAATTTTTTGTTTTGTTTTGTTAAGCTATTTGATTTGGGGATTATTTTGTTTCATTACTGTTACATTTTCAATGTCCCCTTTTATTCATTTTATCTGGAATGCACACAATAGGTGTTCTGGGTCAGAGATGAATTTCTCAGTAAATTCCTCACAGTATATAATAAATACACTGGGCCCCATTTGCCTTAGTCCTTACCTTAGACTGGAATGTTGGAAGTCAAATAGCTGAGCCAGATTTCAGCTTTTAAAACCCACCTATCTAGAGAGGTCTTCAACTTCTGGATCTTTATCCCTTTTTGACATGTAAATCCCTGAGAGAGCCCTCTAGTCTTCCAGGTACCTTGGGACTTAGGCTAGGGACATAGTCCAGGCTTTAACCTATTGGTCTTGAAAGATAAGAGTTTCATAACTAGGTAAGTGACTACAAAGCTAATTTTTGTGGTATGAGAAAATGCTTTTCATATGCTAAGAGGAGTGAAAACAGACATTCTCTAACTTTCTGTTTTCCCTTCCCTTAGAATGTAAAAGGCAGCAGGAGCACTGACAAACCCAGAGAAATTTTACTTCCCTACCTTTATGATGGTCAAGCCTCGTCTGAATAATAAAAGGGTTAAAGATCAGACTAATCTGGCAAAAGAAAAGCATAGTTATAAGAAAACAGAAAATACGAGCCTGAAAAGGTAGCCTGCATATATATATGAGGGTTAAGCATGTCAGAGTAAGGGTTTTGTATTGTATTCATCCAAAAGCATTACAATGATTTTCAAGGACTTGTTATCCAAAGGTGTCTATGTATCAATTCAAATATTTCTAACAAGTGTCTGATATGTTTCAATGTGAGGGAGCCTCAAAGAAGTAGTAAGCTTCTAGTGAAGGAAGGGAACTTCCTTGGATAAACTCTGAAAAAGCCAGTCTCTAGAAGAGGCTGAAAAATTTTCAGCCTCTGAAAATTTCAGCCGCTGACTCCTTAGAGTCTGACACAGTCTTAGTATTGTAACTTAGAATAACTTAACTGCATGGTCTTGACCTAGGATGTGCCTTCAGGGGACAACTACCTCCCCAGGCTTGGCTTCCACTGTCACTTTTACTATACTTTTCTCCAGTGATGACCTCCAGCAGTTGTCATTCAAACTGACTCTAAATTGGAATTGGTATCTAAAGGACCAAGAGAAAGTTCGATTTTTTTTTTTTCCCTTTAAAGGCTAAAACTCTCAAGCTAAGGTAATTATTATATCATTAAGTGAAACTAAACAGAGATCTAAACACCAGCTGTAGAAAATATCTTTCTAATGTAAATTCTAATTCAGGTTTCAAGGGAGATATGAGGTTCTCTTAAGGAATCAGGGTTTTATGAACATGAAACTTTGGTGTACCCTGTGCCAAAGATTCCTCTTTTTGTAAACAGAAAGCCTAGCAGAACACAGCATGAAACAACATGAACTTGTCCTTCACTTTAGTCTTTTCATTTTGAATTTGGCTCATCAATACAGAGCCACAGGGGTCTGTCTTTAAACCTCTAATATTCTGCCTTGAGATTAGACTTGCCAATGAAAATAATAAAAGTAATATTTTTTCCTCCCATAAAATCCATATACTCAAAAAATTGAGGTAAATAAATAGTGACTGTATTTCTTATATCAGTTATGCACATTATTATGGCATTTCACATGCTGTTTTTTCACCTGTAACTTAGTTGGACATCTAGAAATGAATATCCGAAGCATGCCTAGTTATAATTTTCCAGCTCTTAATAGTGTATAGTTAAAGTATTTGTAGGTATTGTGAATTTAATTGACATATAAACAATATGCTTATAGATGAAAAGCACATGCTAATTTCCATATCAAAAATTGAAAGTAAATAAGAAGTATTTTCCTTCTAAGACTTTTGACAGAGCCTTTTCAATAGCTTATTTTTTTTCTCATAATTATGTTATCAGGATAGGTTTGGCTCAAAATAAGAGTATTTATCTTAGCCTTGATAAGATTCAAATGCTAAGTGATATATTGAAAACTGAAGAAGAGACAAGCAAATACTATCTGACAAAAACAGAGAAATAAGTGAGATTCAGAGGGTGTAGAGACATAAAAAGAGAAATTATCTACAAAAAATACTTATTTTGGAGGGGAGGGAGTGAGTCATTGTACAGCATCCCTCCACTTCCTTCCTTCCCTACCCTACGTGACTAAGAGCTGCTGTGGCAAGGGGAGACATGAATGTAAATGTCCATATATCATTTAATAGGTACAAATCCTTGGACACACTTGTGTACTCTCTGAGCCACAGTTTCTTGATATGTTAAAAAGTATCTTTCTTCTATCTCTCATCCTTTAACAGGTAATTTGCTAGGAAATCCTTTTCAAGAAATCCTGTTAGCGCTACCTTCAAAATATATCTCTCCAAGTCTCTATCATTATTCTTCATCCGAACACTGCCATATGCTTCTCCTTTGCCTCTTGCTTCTAATCTTGCTCCCTACTGTCTGCTCTCTGACTTCTCACATCTAAACCGATCCAGGGACGCCCCTTCTCATTCAGAGTATAAGACATGGTTCTTACAAAGGCTGACAAGGTTCTACCTGCCCTCGTCCCCTGTGACCTCTAAGTAGACTCTCTCACTGCTTTGCTCTGGCTACTCTGACATCTTGGCTGTTCCTTAAACCCAAAAAACAAACTCCTTCCTTAAGAACACTATTATTCCAAATATCTCAAGTTTTTGCTTAAATGTTAACTTGTCAATAAAGCCTACATTGATCACTTTTTTAAAACTTACAACTTACCTCTCCATACCCTACCCACAATCACTCTGCCCCAGTTCTATTATTTTTCTCCCCTGGCCCTTCAACTTCTAAGACATTATGTAATTTGCTTATTACGGTAAATATTTGTTATCTCTCTTTGCCGTTTGATATGTAATCTTAACAAAAGCAGGGATTTTACTCTGTTTTGTTCACTGATGTGAGCTCTTAGATCAATACAATGAACCTAGTAGGTATGCAACAAATATATGTTAAATGAATGAATGAATGACTATATATGCCATAATGTCATTTTGAAGATTAAGTTCAGTTGTTTAACAATACTACTAAATTCTCGCCTATATATTCCTAAATTTTCCTGTTTATAACATGTCATCAGTCCTCCCCATACTCTCAATTATAAAATAAACACCAGTTCAGTTCAGTTCAATCACTCAGTCGTATCCAACTCTTTGCGACTCCATGGACCACTGCATGCCAGGCCTCCCTGTCCATCACCAACTCCAGGAATTTACCCAAACTCATGTCCATTGAGTTGGTGATGCCATCTAACCATCTCATTCTCTGTCATCCCTTTCTCCTCCTGCCTTCAATCTTTCCCAGCATCAGGGTCTTTTCAAATGAGTCAGCTCTTTGCATCAGGTGGCCAAAGTATTGGAGTTTCAGCTTCAACATCAGTTCTTAAAATGAACACTCAGGATTTATCTCCTTTAGGATGGGCTGGTTGGATCTCCTTGTAGTCCAAGAGACTCTCAAGAGTCTTCTCCAACACCTCAGTTCAAAAGCATCAATTCTTTGGCACTCAGCTTTCTTCATAGTCCAACTCTCACATCCACACATGACCACTGGAAAAACACCTTATACACAAAAGATTAGAATGAGCTATATTTTTAGTTTCATTAATATGCATTCTTTCTTTGAGACATAGAACCTTGTGCCATCAACATTCATAGCTTTATTAGATGCATTTTAGTAAATCCTTTGCTCAATCTACTGCTAACAGAACATCCTGAAGAGGCAAAGGCTCTCTGGAAACGCTAAGCACACAGTCATAATCAGGAACAAGGGCCAATTTTAAGATTGAGTGAAGGAAAATCAGTAAGAGCATAAAAAGGTAACAAAATATACTGACATAAAAATATTTTCATCTCAGTTAATAACATTAACAGCTCAGTTTACTGCATAATATATTATAAAAAGAAAAGAAATATTAATTCCTTCTTGTACTATGGTAGAGCATACAACAGATGTGTGAAGAACCCAAAATGCGGTAGTTATTTCTCAGTTAGCATTAGTTGATCTTGAATATTAAAACTAGATGTATTGAAATTTATGGGCTTCCCTGGTAGCTTAGACAGTAAAGAATCTGCTTGCAATGCAGGAGACCTGGGTTTGATCCCTGGGTTGGGAAGATCCCCTGGAGAAGGGAATGGCTAGACACTCCAGTATTCTTGCATGGAGAATTCCATGGACAGAGGAGCCTGGTGGGCTACAGGCCATGGTGGGTGGACTCGACTGAGTGACTAACACTTTCACTTCACTGTACTTTATAATCTGATACCAAAATTATTTTGTTTTAAAATTTTATTTTCTGTAACAAGCAAAGCACACTTTTATAATAACTTAATCTCTCCAGTAAGTCTTCCTAAGAAGGTATGTGCAGAATACTATGTCTGCACCAATAAACTGTCATTCTCATTTGTAAGTCAGTCTTATGTGATTTTTTTTTTTTTTAACCGCTACACAAACTGAACTGAACACAAATAAAATGGCACAATTGAATGATTAAATGTGATGTCTAGTTTCTGGACCCATTCAGTCATCATATTGGTATATCTGTTGTTGTTGTTCAATAGTTCAGTCATGTCTGACTCTTCTCAACCCCATGGACTGAAGCATGACAGACTTCCCTGTTCCTCATCATCGGCCAGAGCTTGCAGAGACTTCTGTCCATTAAGCCAGTGATGCCTTCCAACCAGCTCTTCCTCTGCTGTCCTGTTCTCCTCCTGCCTTCAATCTTTCCCAGCATCAGGGGCTTTTCTAAAGAAAAAGACCCTGCTATGTACCTCTTGGTATATACCTCTCATGAAACACAGTCTGAAATGACCAACTAGTTTGTCTCTACCACATCCTAGGTGTGATTACAATATTTCATTGTTTCAGACCATAGTCTCCCTTCCCTAGGAAATTCTTAATGTACTCAGAGACCCATCAATTTTCTTATTCATTCTTTTGAAATAAGTATAAGACATATATGTGTGAATACACACACACACACACACAGATTAAAAAGTTAAAATACTGAAGTATCTGCTTAAATTATCCTTGAGAGCAATTCAAAGATATATATTTCTATGAGTATAGACACAAAATAAAAACAAATGTGGCCAAAAATTATTTCTAAATTTGCAACTCTTGCTTCAATTCCTTATTAATGATCAGTTTTATTTCTCATAGGCTACATTTTAGAAGCTGAATTTTAGCCTTTTAAAATTCTCTTAACATGTTTTTCTATTTGGTATTTGGAAGTTTTTCACATTTGCAAATTGAAGATCAGTTTGATTCCAGGGCACAGAAGTCCACAGTTTTGTCTCAAGACTCCTTCTAACAATGTGATATTTTTGGAGTCTATCATCACTGCTTACAAACTATACAAAATACATTGTCATAACAACCAGAGCTTAGTGGCTTAGTATTCCAAATTTTGAGATTTAATGTTTATACCTAAGTAATATCTTTCTGCATTGCTTTAAACTACCTGTAAAATAAACAAAAAGTTTACCTTGAGCATTAAAGAGGAATGCTTAAGGAATTTCCTATAAATAAACATATCTGTGTAATACATGTAAACCTCTATATAAATATATGTATGTGTGTTTATCTATATCAATACATGTAAATATATGCTCTATACCTGTATGACCCATCCTATTTTCCATATCTCTATGACCTCAAATTCTGCCCATACTGTAAGGCTCAACCAAACTCCACAAAATTGTCTCAGATACCCTAGGTTCCCAGCTCCCCCATGCTTTCACAGTCCTTTTTGAGCCTTATTTCCAGTACTTATTCTATCCTAATTTGTATTCATGTGCATAAGTATCTATCTTTCCTGAAAGATGGGAAATATCATCTTGCTCCTCTTAGTATTTTTCTTAAAGATCACTAACTATACCTTAAAACACAGGACTTAAATAGACACTGAATGGAACGAATGAATGAATGTCTGTCAAGCAATGCCTTGGGAAGGGTACTAGAATTTCACTTTGATGGAGTACTGACATCCTATGTACATATGCAAATAGAACTGCCTTAAACTTTAGAGTTCAACATTCATCTTATTAAATATTAAAATGAGCTCTCTGTAGAGTACTGCCTCTTACTGTCACTTGATTAACTGTACTATAAAGTTATTTTATAATGCCAGAGAAAGTGCTAAGTATTCAAGACATCAAAAGACTTTACCACAGGTCTTACAATGTTGAGACCTTAAGATTTTAAGACCAGAATTAATTAACTGTAGAGATAGAAGAACCAAAATACTTTTCACATTGACTGGCCTCTTGGAGAACTTTGTATTCTGATTTCCTTCTCAATTCACAATGTAAAGACTCAGTTTTTGCATTTTGTACAGGTACATGGTATAACAGAATTGCTAAAGAATTTAATAAAGCAGGTAGATATGACAAGTTCAAAACAACTGGAAACAATGCGAAGCATTATTTTCCTGTATTTCATTATGAAGCTATCTTATATTGAATACCCCTCCACTTTTCGTGTTCTAACCCTAACTAAACCCTCAGATTACTTCTTCCTGGTTATTCTTTCCAATTTCTCTTCTTACTAGGCCATCAGGCAGGTAGTGACAAATTAATATTACTCTTGTAACCCACAAGCTCAGATTTGTAAAGAGCTGACACCCACCATCAGTCCTAGACCTCAAGTTGCCACTTCAGCCTTGCTCCTAGTTCCCATCCCCACCCCACCAAGGCCTTTCCTCTTTGCCACACATATTTATCTGGCCTCATTTTAGGGTACTCAGTTAAGCCAAAGTCCTCTTCACACTTCCTGAAATCTTAAATTAAATTGACACTCATTTCTATATTTGGAATATTCTTCAATATAATTCACTTCCACAAATATTGAGTACTTACTGTTTACCAACTACTACGCTAGTCACTAGGGACACTTTTCATCATTGTCAGTTCTTTCTTGTCTTTACATGCTATGTGAGTGAATTCTGAGGGCTTCCCTTGTAGCTCAGTTGGTAAAGAATCTGCCTGCAGTGCAGGAGACCTGGGTTCAATCCCTGGGTTTGGAAGATCCCCTGGAGAAGAAAATGGCAACCCACTCCAGTATCCTTGCCTAGAAAATCTCATAGACAGATGAGCCTGGTGGGCTGTAGTCCATGGGGTCGCAAAGAGTCGGGCACGACTGAGCGACTAACACTTACTTACTTACTTACTGAGTGAATTCTGAGGAAAAACTTTTGTAATTCACCTCACCTGAAGCTGCTGATTCTTTTACTCCATATATTCTGTTGGGCCACACACTGCAGACTTACAAGGCCTGCACTTGCTCAGCCTTAAGATGGAAGAATCCGGGATGAAGACATCAATGGTTTAATGGATGGAGGAGCTTACGTGCCTGAAGCAAGGTCAGAGAGCTACACCCCAGTGTGTGCAGTGAACAGCAGGCAGGGCATGGTGGCAGGGTTTGCTCCTGGGGGAAATGGGAGGCTGCCAGTTATAGGTGACAGTTTGGGTCATTAGTTGCCAGGGAAATCAGCAGAGAAGCACACCCCTCACCACCCCTTTGATAAGAACAATCAGCAGCTGGGGCCACAGGAAGCAAGCATGTGGGAAGGTCAGTTATTGTGAGGAGGGTTATAGGTGAAGCAGGCACAGGTCAGGCAGGGGAAGTACAGACAGTAAGAAAATAACCATCTTGAGCAGCTTGATCATACATTATGTAACTCCACAGTCCATAGTGCTTCAATTGCTCTATGTAATAGGATTTAAACCTGTATACAGGTCAGGAAGCAACAGTTAGAACTGGACATGGAACAAGACACTGGTCGCAAATAGGAAAAGGAGTACATCAAGGCTGTATATTGTCACCCTGCTTATTTAACTTATATGCAGAGTACATCATGAGAAATGCTGGGCTGGAGGAAGCACAAGCTGGAATCAAGATTGCCAGGAGAAACACCAATTACCTCAGATATGCAGATGATACCACCCTTATGGCAGAAAGTGAAGAACTAAAGAGCGTTTTGATAAAAGTGATAGAGGAGAGTGAAAAAGTTGGCTTAAAGCTCAACATTCAGAAAACTAAGATCATGGCATCCGGTCCCATCACTTCATGGCAACTAGATGGGGAAACAGTGGAAACAGTGCTGGCTGACTTTATTTTTCTGGGCTCCAAAATCACTGCAGATGGGGATTGCAACCATGAAACTAAAAGACGCTTACTCCTTGGAAGGAAAGTTATGACCAACCTAGACACCACATTAAAAGGCAGAGACATTACTTTGCCAACAAAGGTCCGTCTAGTCAAGGCTATGGTTTTTCCAGTGGTCATGTATGGATGTGAGAGTTGGAATATGAAGAAAGCTGAGCGCCAAAGAATTCATGCTTTTAAACTGTGGTGTTGGAGAAGACTCTTGAGAGTTCCTTGGACTGCAAGGAGATCCAACCAGCCCACCTTAAAGGAGATCAGTCTTGGGTGTTCATTGGAGGGACTGATGTTGAAGCTGAAAATCCAATACTTTGGCCACCTGATGCGAAGGGCTGACTCATTTGAAAAGACCCTGATGCTGGGAAAGATTGAGGGCAGGAGAAGAAGACGATGGCAGAGGATGAGATGGTTGGATGGCATCATCGACACAATGGACATGGGTTTGGGTGGACTCTGGGAGTTGGTGATGGACAGGGAGGCCTGGCGTGCTACGGTTCATGGGGTCACAAAGAGTCGGACACGACTGAGCGACTGAACTGAACTGAAAGGAATTCTGGAGGGTTATGATTGAGTCCTTGCCAGGAAAGAAAGGGGCTCATCTTCCTGTTGGGCTCAGCTGCCATAGGTTGTCAGAGCTCCTCCTGGTCTGTGAGTATGCTCCACTGCTCAGTCGTGTCCCAACTCTTCTCGGCCCTGTGGACACTAGCCCACCATGCTCCTCTGTCCCTGGGATTTCCCAGGCAAGAATACTGGAGTGAGTTCCCATTTCCTATTCTAGGGGATCTTTCAGAGCCAGAGGTTGAAACCATGTCTCTTGTGCCTCTGGCACTGGCAGGTGGATCCATTGCCACTAGTCTACCTGGGAACCCCTCTGGTTGACTGACTCTAAATTTTGGATTGAATTTTTCATATAGGATCTCTTTTTTAAGGGCACTAATTCCCTAAATGGAACTCCAGTATCATGATGTAATCACATTCCAAATGCCCTGCCTATACTGTCACATTAGGGATCAGGTTTCAACATAGGAATTTTGAGAGCGACACATTGTCTATAGCAGGAAGTTCTCTTTATTCTATGATAACCTGGGAGATATCTAGAATTTTCCCTCTAAAATTCTAACATTCCCGCCCCCCCCCCCCCAGATAATTTGTATCAATTTCCACACCAGGAAGCACTGTGAGCCAGAGTCTTTCTGTAAACTCATCCAATTTTTGTGCCTCAAAATGTATTGCTGGTATTGTAATTGAGAGCAAAGTCCCCCAAAGCTCTATTAGGGAAAAAGGCAGCATTTAAGAATTTCAAATTATTTTGTTCTTTAATTGATGATGATGATGCCCAGATTAAACAGTTTCAGTTCTGCTATATAGAGTACATGTTGCTGTTTACTCACTGAATCACATCCAACTATTTTGTAGCCCCATGGACAGCAGCCTGCAGGTTCCTGTCCCTGGGATTTTCCAGGTATGAATACTGGAGGGGGTTGCCATTTCCTCCTCCAGGGGCTCTTTCTGATCCAGGGATCAAAGGGAGTTAACTGCATTGGCAGGTGGTTTCTTTACCTCTGTGTCACCAGGGAAGCCCATAGGGAGTGTATGAAAAGAAAAAAAGTGAAGTCGTTCAGTCGTGTCCGACTCTGCAACCCCATGGACTGTAGCCCACCAGGCTCCTCCATCCATGGAATTTTCCAGGCAAGAGTACTGGGGTGGGTTGCCATTTCCTTCTCCAGGGTATCTTCTTGACCCAGGGATTGAACCCAGGTCTCCCGCATTGCAGGCACATGCTTTTACTGTCTGAGCCACCAGGGAAGTGTACACAACCCACTTAAGTTCTGGTGGCGGGAAAACCCATGGTTTCTCAGATAGGTTAAGTATATGGAGGAAAGGACTTTTATGAGTGGCCAGTAGCTAAGAAGGGAAATTATGATCATGGAACCATCGAAAATTGCCATCTATAGCTCAAAACCTGAAATAGTTTCATATGACTCAGTTTAATACACACCCTGCCTGAGAAAAGTGATTGATTTTGGTAGTTAGCACGAGAGCCTGAGCATGAAGAGATTTCATACATTATAATTTATAGATATAACTGCATTGAGCAAAGCTGTCAGAACATAAAGAATTTTGTTGATTCCATTAATTTGAACCAATGAAGGGTAAGATGTAAGCCTGATAAACTTATCAATACATAGATATTTAATTGATCATCTCCTGTTACTAGGCATCATGAATTTCCTTGACTGGCTCCTCATATACTGGGGAAATGCTATTAAACCAAATTGATAGTCATCCTGTCTCCAATCTGTCTAAATACAGCTATTGAAATCCTAATATTTACCTGGCATTGTAGCAAGTTTTGGAATCCAACAAAGAAAATACATAAAGTTTATTCTAACTGATGTGAAAGTGACTCAGTTGTGTCCGACTCTTTGCCACCCCATGGACAGTCCATGGAATCTCCAGGCCAGAATACTAGAGAGGGTAGCCTTTCCCTTCTTAAGGGGATCTTCCCAACCCAAGGATCGGAACCCAGGTCTCCTATGTTGCAGGCAAATTCTTTACCAGCTGATCCACAATATAGAGCCATTAAAATCTTAAATAATTATTCAATATTACTGCAATATGTCTTTTGTCAGATCTGGGAAAACTGGCAAATGGTGAATTTTAGCTGAAAAATCCAAATTTGATATGATTTTATACAGAAATGCTACATAGAGTTGTACTGTTTTTCAGTGGACAATATACAATGAAGGTGATTGGACAAGGGAGCAAGTGTGTTCTGGCATGAAGCTGTGTCCACCTGGAAGAAGGGACTATTTTACAAAGGTGCCCATTGGGTAAATGGGATCCATCAAAATGAGAGACATGGTGAAAATGCCTCGTAGATAGCTACTCAAAACTGCTGCTTTAAAAAGCACTTTGAAAACTGAAAACTATTTACCTCCATTCTGACCCTTGTCCACACATGGGAAGGGCTGAAAAGAGATCTCTCCTTACTACCAAGTCATGCTTTCATATGGTACCCATCTTTGTAATTATAAATGCAACTCATTTCCAGTTGGAAGAGTCCTTATAATATTGAGTTGACAAAGAATTTTACAATTAAAGATTCAGAGATATAGAGCAGTAACCCTTTTCAAGATCTTACGAGGTACCCAATATTTCAGAGAGGGTAGGCTAAGCTTTGCTGCAGTAACAATCCTCAAACTCCAGGGGCTGAAAGCAATGAGCAAGTTTCTTGCTCATTCTGTTCTGCCCGTACTCCGAGTCCCCGGTCGGGAAAGAAGACTCCTCGAAACAATGCAACTCACAATAGGGGAATTTATTACTGACTCGAGCCAGGGCCTCCCGCCCTCACCAGGTGTGTGAGGACCAAAGGCCCCGAGCCCCAGTTCTCTCCGGTATTTATTAGGTCAAAATAAGCAGCAGGTAGTTGGCGCAATTGGATTGGCTACACAGTGTGTAGTTGGCACAAGCTGATTGGTTACACAGTTGCAAGGTAATTTTTGTCGGCCCAACGTGGGGCTTTCAGCTTTCCCCTGATAGGTTCCCTTTTCTCTGGCTAGGCATATGTTGACTGGCTGGCTCCAGGAGGCCTGATTATTATGTTACCCTGGGAAACCAGGCCTACTCCTAATCTAGGCTGCCTGCCATGGCGTTAGCCGTGACAGCCTCACAATTCTATGTATTTAACAAAGGGCAAATATTCAGCCCTAATCCTTTAAGCCAATGCTTCTCAAAACGTTGGTCTCAAACAGGACTAACAGCTATGGCCAGAATGTAAATCAAGTAAGGGTACCTACAAAGAACATCAGATGGACTAAACAGTGTGGTCAGTGACATAGTTGAGTTACATTTTAGCAGAAAAGCTTAAACTCACCAAGTCTGCAACAACTGTATTGGAGAACTCTATAGTTACCCGGGAAAAATTCATTTTTCTTCAGAAGAAAACACTGTGTACAGACTAGAAAGCCTGTGTTTTAAGGTATATTTGGTACTGTTGGCTTCAATTCAATAATCTACTCAATAAATGTTTACTGATCACATAAAAGTATATATGTAGGACAAATGAATAAATAAAAGCTTCCCTGGTCTCCAAAATTTACAAGTTGGTATGGGAAATAGGGTTTCCTAGATGACATCTGCCAATGCAGGAGATGTGGGTTCAATCTTTATGTCAGGAAGATCCCTTGGAGTAGGAAATGGCACCCACTCCAGTATTCTAGACTGGAAAATTCCATGGACAGAGGAGCCTGGTGGGCTACAGTTCATGGGGTTGCAGTTGGACATGACTGAGCACACACACAATGATGGAAGATAGGAAAGTGAAAATGAAAGTGTTAAGTCCCTCAGTTGTGTCCAATTCTTTGTGAGCCTAGGGACTGTAACCCACCAGGCTCCTCTGTCCATGGGATTCTCCAGGCCAGAATACTGGAGTGGGTTGCCATTCCCTTTCTCCAGGTGATCTTCCTGACTCAGCAATTGAACCTGCATCTCCTGCACTGCAAGCATATTCTTTATCATCTGAGTCACAAAGAAAGCAGGAGGTAAGAATCAGTGATTACAGTACATGCCAAGGCAATTATGAAGCTGTTTACAGGGTATTGGAAACCTAAGTGTATTGTTTGGGAGAAGAGGGAGGAATCACCCAGGGTGACTGAAACCAGAAAAATGACTGAACACCATGCTAAGCAGCTATAATTTTACTGATGAAAGTGAAAATCGCTTGGTCGTGTCTGACTCTTTGCAACCCCACAGACTATACAGTCCATGTAATTCTCCAAGCCAGAATATTGGAGTGGGTAGCCCTTCCCTTCTCCAGGGGATCTTCCCAACCCAGGAATCAAACTCAGGCCTCACACATTGTGGGTGGATTCTTTTACCAGCTAAGCCACAAGGGAAGCCCCAAAACACAGGAGTGGGTAGCCTATTCCTTCTCCAGCAGATCTTCCCAACCCAGGAATCAAATCTGGGTCTCCTACATTGCAGGTGGATTCTTTACCAACTGAGCTATCAAGGAAGCCAATTTTACTGATGGTGACACATTATCAGACTTATATCCACGACTCCAGGCATTTTGGGACATCACTAAGATTGAAGTATTGTTGGACTTCATAGGTGGCACTAGTGGTAAAGAATGCACCTGGCAACTCAGAAGAGGGTTTAATCCCTGGGTTGGGACACAGTTGAACACACACAAATTTGCTGGACAGATGGTTGTAACTGTAGCTAGACTTTCCTCCATCTACTCATTTTGGAATTAAGCACTATTTTAATCTTTACAACTACCCTAAAATAGTTACTTTTCATATACAAGAGAGCTGAGCAGATACTTTCTAGTTGAACTGAAACATGGTCAAGCCTGGTTTTGAATCAAATCTTATTCCTTAGTCCATATGCACTGCTTCTACAGCAAAATATACGTTTTGATTTTTCACTAGGATGGCCAAAACTTTACTATGTAACCAAAAATATTAGCTCCCTTCAAAAATGATTAATGGGTTGCAATCCCCAACCAAAATCCCTCCTCTCCCTACGCAGGTATTCTGGTTAGGGAAGCCTCTGCATAAGGTACACTTGGCCTAGCAGTTTCACTAAGTATGTACGGGCCCATTTAGCTCATAATTGTATAAGAGAATCTGGATTTTTATGGGAATCTTGTGGTTTTAAATATCAGCTTGAATTCTGAAAACCAGTGGAGGAAAATACATAAAATTGAAAAAAAAAATTGTCATGGTTTTAAAAATTCAAGCCAACACTTAAAAAAAAAATTAAACTGGATGGAATCACACACTTCTGTGAAATTGCAATGGTTAATTTTACGTCGTTGACTGAGAAATGGTCTAGATATCTGTCTAAACATTACTCTGGATATTTCTGTGAAGGTATTTTTGGGGATGAGATTTCCTTTTTTTTCTTCCCTTCAGCTGCACTGCGCAGCTTGCAGAATCTTAGTTCCCTGACCAGGGTAGTGAAAAATGCCAAGTCATAACCACTGGACTGTCTGGGAATTCCTGAGATTACCATTCAGTTTCAGTAAAACTTACTCTCCACATGAGCAGGCCACATCCAATTAGTTGAAGGCATTAATAGAAAAAGACGAACTTCTGAGGAAATTCTGCTAGCAGATGGTTTGCAATTGGAACATCAACTCTTATGTCTCCCGCTTTCAGTCTATCCCATCAGACTGTTGACCTGACAAATTCACAAGTGCAAGAACCAATTTCTTAAAATAAATCTCTCTATAGACACATGCTGTTGGCCGTTTCTCTGGAGAACATCAATACAAAAAATAAAAGTTGTCTAGTCTCTATCATTCAATATACTCCCATACTAAGAGCCAGCCCACTGAAGTCCTTTACGGGGATTGGGTGAACTGCACTATTTCAGGAGAGTTAAAGGCAATTTTTTTCTCATTCAGGTATACCACTCAAATACTTAATTCAAAAAGACAAATCTAATAAAACATTTTCTACCTTGAGCCTGCTGTAAAATAAAACCCGTTACCTTTGGCTCTTGATACAAATTGTAAATTGGGGGGGGGGGGGGGGGGAACGGAGAAAAAAAGCAGGTCCTAGGACTTGCCAGGATGTAAAATGTTTAATATAGCTCAATGAATCTCAAAATAGGAAGGAGGCTCTAGTCCCCTTTCCACCAAGAAAACCCAGACAGCTAAATTTGTAATTTACCAATGATTCAAACAAAAAATTCAAAATGGTAGGAATCCTTCATGTTATACAGAAAATCTCCCCAAGCACAGAATACCATGACTTATCACTGATATAATTACTAATCAGAGCCATCTCACAACCCATTTCTCCTAGTCAAAGCATCAGAAAAAAAGGGGGGAGTATTTCCTTTATTATCTCACATGCTATTACAATTCATTTCAAATATTCTTTTAGTCTAAACAAGACTAATACTGGTCAGTAGCACATCTATGAAACCAAAAATTTCAATGTTATGGTACAGAGGAAGAAAATGAAGATCCTGAACTTAAATCTCCATACACTACTGATTTTCCTAATGTTTAACTAATTATCACTCATGGAGAGAAGTGAATCTCCTTCAAAGTAAAAAAAAAAAAAAAAAGATTAAAAACGTATCTTTTTTTTTTCCTCCCTTTAAAATAAAAATCACAGGGTAAGTCTGCACTTCTCTTTTATAATGAATTGCCGACAATTTCTGACCCATGAAACAAACAAACAAAAAAAATCAGAATTTAAGACCAAGAAATAAGCTAAATCAAATACATATTTAAGAAACTAATAATGCATTATTACCCAAATAAAATGTAAGCACGTGTTCAATTATCATGTTCCATATTTCAGAGAGGAGGCAATAAGGATTTATGCCATAAGTTTATTTACAAACGTATCTAGGATGCTGAGTTCAAGGGTTTGATCCTTTTAAGAGACTGCACCTCTTAATATGTTCCTCTTCCTATCTGTGAATAAAAACAAAAAAATTAATGACATTTAAAACTCATTTAATAGAAATCATTCAGTTTCATTAATGCATTGTCTGTCCTTCAATTTATGACTGGTGCATCAGAAAGCGTTTACAGTATCATGATTTTACTCATACTGATTTGCTTCATCATATGCAGCAAGTAATGGCTTGGATAAGTCATTTCCCTTCTAAACTAAGACAAGTGAAGTTCTTCTTTTCTAAAGTATATTCTGCAATTTATTCCAACCAACCCACAGAACCTCCTACAGTGTTATTTTTTGATGAAAATTCTAATTACAATATTAATCTTCTCACTCAGTGGTGCTTTAGTTTCTCAGTCGTGTCTGACTCTTGAAATCCCGTGGAATGTAGCCACCAGGTTCCTCTGTCAATGTGATTTTCCAGGCAAGAATACTGGAGTGGTTTGCCATTTCCTTCTTACTCAGGGACTCTACTAATCTTGCAGCACACACGATTCCTTCATGTACAGATTAACATATACCACCCTCAAGACAGATGAAAATTAAATCAGTTTACTAGAACTTTTCCTGGTCAAGAACCTCAGCTCTGGAACAAGACTGCCTGAACAGAAATCCTGATGACCACCGCTAGCTAAGGAATACTATGCAAGTTGACATTTTTTTTTTTTGGTCTTAAATCACGTTAACACCTCACAGTCTTGCCTGGGAAGCAATCTGAGCCTATTAATATTAGGTGTGCCTAAAAACAGCAGTATTCAATAAACACTGGCTTTCAGGCAAAGATATGTTTGTCCATAGGTTTAACCGGTCTCCACCAATGTAACATGCCCACCTAACTTCAGGTGTATTTGTGATTTTGACGGAGTGGGTGGTTAAGGGAAGAAAGGAATAAAGGACAAACTTCTGTGAAGGTTATAAACCCATTAAATTTACCTGTCTCATGGGTTACTTTTTAAGCAGTTGGTGTCTCACTATAAAGAAAGGTGCAGCAAATCCAGACCCAAAGAACAAAGTCATCATAGCTAGTAACCTCCACTTGTTTTCCACTGAAAAAGGTATATTCTGTTGGGAACAAAACAGAACAAACAACAAATACTGAACTTCAAACCATCTGATTTTACAGATTAAAAATAAGTACAGAGGAAACGCTAATTTTTATATAATCAGGTTACATATGTCTGGTCAAATACTCGAGCTCTGGAACAATCCTGGTCCACCATTGTTATGTATGGAATACTGAGCAACTTAACCATAGATAGCACTTTTAAACATCTTTAGAATCATCTGACCTTCCCCGCAAACACTAGACGGTAAAAAAAAAAATTCCTGGCTTTCCTCTTCGACTCTATCCCTCTACGCCCATTTCTAGGCCTCAGGGTAACTTCAGGAGGCTGTTACAGCTAACTACCCGCTTGAAGCTATTTATAATTAAAGCTAAAACCAACCTCAAAGGCGGTTAATACTTCTAATTTCGTCAATTAGTTTAAGACTAGCCTCACACCACAGGCCCTCACAATCCCGAGTTTTCAAATGACCTTCACTTCGAAGCCGGTGACCTTTAGCTAGGTTTTAAGCCACAATACCTGCAGTCAGAGGCTCTAAGGTCCCCCGAATTTTGAAGGGCAGGGTGGGACGCTAGGGTAAATGGGGGGAGCGCTAGAGAGAGACAAGGCCTCTGGCTTCATTTACACTACAGCGCGCAGTCACACTCCTGAACTTTCTCCCGGGTCTCTGGGGAAAGCGGAATGCTAGTCGACGTCCCAACTCAAAACCCTGGCTTCCCATTTCTCTCTTCACGGCACATAGTCCGCCTCGGAGTTCAGTCAGTCGCGGCCAAGTGCCCCCTACCCAACGAAGCAGGCCCCTTCCATACTAACCTTCCCTGGACCCTCCTCGTAGTGGCTCCGACGAACCACAGAGGTTGTGAACCTCCGGATGCTCTGTCCCAACATAGCGCTGTTGGAAGCTCTACAAAAGATCGAGACTGAAGGCGGAAGAAATGGCGGCCGCAAAACGCGCCCTGCTTCCTCACGACCTTGTTCCCCAAAGTGTAAGGATCGAAAGGGAAGATGGGAAATGCGGCACAGTTCTCGGAAAACGCGAGAAAATGCCGCGCCGAGGATTGTGGGAATTGTAGTTTATAGCACCGAGGCGCCTTGTCGGCCCTGAAGGATTGTGGGAAACGTAGTCTGGCAGCAGATTCTCGCAGTGACTCATTTAGAGCTGAGTTCTTTAGGCTTGTTTCTAAAACGATTTTACTGAAGTTAACGAAGCAGTTTACGTGTGTTCTAGTTTATGGAAAAGGAAAATAAACCTCTCCCTTTTCTTTTTTTGTGGCTATATGCTAAGTGTCTCTAATTTGCACTACTACTCTGTTGCTCTGAGATGTGTGAAGAAAGCATAACAACAAATAATCAAATAATATGCGGTGCAAAGGATTTCAGAGAGAAAATTGAGTTGAAGTGCCAAGGGAAGGGTTACTGGAAGTAAGTGTAGTTGCTCAGTCCTGTCGGACTTGCCCCCCAGACTCCTCTGTCCCTGGAATTCTCCAGGCAAGAATACTGGAGTGGATTGCCATTCCTTTCTCCAGGGGATCTTGCCATCCCAGAGATCAAACCTGGGTCTCCAGCATTGCAGGCAGATTCTTTACTGTCTAAGCCACAAGGAAAGCCCCCTTGGAAATATAGAGAACTAAGTGGAACAGAAATAGGGAAAGAGGGCAGAGAAAACTCAAGGCCAGCATTAGTGTCGCCTGTTGGGAGTGCGGAAGAGAAAACAGCCTGTGATCCTGGCCAGCCTGGACTAGGAGCTGGTCCTCTTCTGCTGAACCTAAGCAAATTAATAGGACATGCCCATCAAAGTGATGGCTCAAGAACTTAAGATCACTCTATTACATATGAACACAGACAAAACATGAACATTGTTCAAATCACAAAAATGACCAAACATCACCATATGTCATCAATAGCATTTCTGCTTCTCTGTCAATTACAATGTTAATCATAAACTAGTCTTTTTCCTCCTAGGTAAAATTAGTTAAGATAGTAAAAGTCACTGGAAACAAGCCGAAATCCTATAAATTCTAACACCTTATTGAGATCCCGAGGGTTCCTCTAGGTATTTGATCTCCCTTACTGCAACCAATAATAAACCCAACTTCTTCATTTATAGAACAGAATGGCTACCCACTTGAGTGCTGACAAAGGTCTGTCTAGCCAAAGCTATGTTTTTTTCCAGTATTCTTGTATGGCTGTGAGAGTTGGACAATGAAGCTGAGTGCTGAAGAATTATTCCTTTTGAACTGTGGTGCTAGAGAAGACTCTTGAGAGTCCCTTGGACTGCAAGGAGATCCAACCAGTCAATCCTAAAGGAAGCTCCAATACTTTGGTCACCAGATGGGAAGAACTGACTCAATGGAAAAGACCCTGATGCTGGGAAAGATTGAAGGCAGGAGGAGAAGGGGGTGACAGAGAATGAGGTGGTTGGATGGCATCACTGACTCAGTGGGCATGAGTTTGAGCAAACTCTGGGAGTTAGTGATGGACAGGGAAGCCTGACATGCTGCAGTCTATGGGGTCACAAAAAGTCTGACACGATGGGACTGAGCAACTGAACTGAACTGAACTCACTTCAGTATTCCTACCTGGAGAATTCCATGGACTGTTTAGTCCATGGGGTCACAAAGAGTCGGACACGACTGAGAGACTCACTCACTCACTGCTGGTAGTCTTTGACTAGAGGGTATTGGGAAGAAATTGGTGATAAATGAGGCCAGGAAAGCAGCATTAGGTTAAATTGTGAAGGGCCATGCTAACCTAAGTTTTATGTTATTCATTTGTGGCAGAGTGCACAGATGACTCTTTTATGCAGTAGTAGTAAACAAAGTTGAATAAGATTTAAGTCTTTGAAAACTGGATATAAAGTGTATGTTTAAGCCATGTTTCACTTCGATCAAAACACAAAAAAACGAAGTGAAGAAATTTTATTTCTACAAGAGCTTGTAACTGAGTAGCTGCTGCTGCTGAGTCACTTCAGTCGTGTCCGACTCAGTGTGACCCCATAGACGGCAGCCCACCAGGCTCCCCCGTCCCTGGGATTCTCCAGGCAAGAACACTGGAGTGGGTTGCCATTTCCTTCTCCAATGTGTGAAAGTGAAAAGTGTATGTGAAGTCGCTCAGTCGTGTCTGACTCTTAGCGACCCCATGGACTGCAGCCTACCAGGCTCCTCCATCCATGGGATTTTCCAGGCAAGAGTACTGGAGTGGGGTGTCATTGCCTTCTCCGGTAACTGAGTAGAGATACATGTAAATATAACTGGTGTTTTCTCCTTATTGACAGAGAATATATGATATTCGGTTTTTTTAAAAGTCCCCATCAGTGTCTTTATGTATTAAAGGATTATGATTTAACTATAATTGGGAAATGTTTTCACAGTTAATAGTTAAGGTTTTCTGAATTCTCTTTTTCATTCTAATGTACATAATACCTCCTGTATATTTGGTTCATTGTTACTTCTAATTCATATTAATTGATTCTCCTCTGTGTATCTGTCAGTTAACTCCAAAGGGAACTACAGGAGAAATTCTTGTGTATGGCTTTGAAATTATCTGCCCCTCATGGGCTGTGTGAACTCATTTTATCATGACATGGGAGGGGAGGGGTATTCCTTTGCTCCCTGAATCTGGATAGACTCTGTGTGACTATTTCGACCAAGAGAATTTGGTGTAAGTGATGCCTTGTTAGTATCCTGCCCAGTCCTTATGAAATTGGCAGCTTCCTTTCCTGTTTTTGGAAGGTTTCCCCTCACAACCCTGAACTTCATGTTAAGAAGTTTGATTACTTGTTGGAGAGGCACCTGGAGAGTTCTGAATAATTCATTGGAAAAGAAGTGGGGCACAAGCTTAGATGTCAAGTATGTGAGTAAAGGTATCTTGGATTCTCCAGTCCAGTCCAGTCCAGCTGCTAGTTGACTAATACTGAAGGACGCCAGTCATTGCTGTGTAGAGAAGATATGCCCAGTTTAGCCTTGCCCAAAATGCTGATCTACAGATTTGTGAGACATAATTAGATGGTCATTCTTTCAAGCCAGTAAGTTTGGGGTAGTTTGTTATGCCACAATAAATAACTGGAACAACAACTGCTCATCTGAACCTATCAGCCTCCAGAAATATAAAAGAAAATAATAAATTGTTTTAAGATGTTAAATTTTGGGATAGTTTATTGTAAAGGAATAGAGATCTGGAACGGGTACCATGCACAATTTCTTATACACATAACCTAACATTTCTAAATTCAGTCATAGTGAATGGCAAGGAAAATGCATATCATCCTTGAGAACCTTTTGATTCAGTATGATACTCTTTTGCTATAAAATGAATTTCAAGAGAAATGAGACATTTCATGGATTCGAACAAAACAGAAAATATCTTTAGGGACACGAGGTTTACTCCTAGGTTGTATTTTAAAAATAAAATCCAATTATTTTAATAGTGAATAGGGTGTATATCAGAGAGTGAGCAATGTACTTTCTAGACCTACATGAATCTTTGGAGACTGAAATTGCATTATATAGAACAATATATCTAGAAATTAAAGAACAGTATGTGTCATGTCTCTCAACAGCTACTACATTAGATTTTTAGGAACTAGGTTAGAATTCAAAAATAAATTGTTTATTAAAGAAGTTTATGTTTCTATTCTACATTTAATACTCAAGTTTTTTTGTTCTCAAGTTTTTAGAAATTCCTGCTACTGTAGAATTAAAATCAGAATATCATGCTAGCCTTTTTAAATTTTTACATTTATAGAGAGAAAAGAAAAAAAAAACCAAACCTGGTTTTAGGAAAGAATAAAATGTGATTCCACTGAGGCAGTTACAGTTTGAGAATATTGTGCCAGTCTTCTGAATGATTTAGTGATGACCAACTGGAAGAAAAATTTCTGCAAAAAGAAAAAAACAATACTTACATGATCAAGTTGTATATTTTACTCATTTTATTACTTTTAAATACCAATTTTTCCCTAAAAACATATCATGTTTTTCATTCCAAATTTATTGCTTAATCTCAATGAAAGTTTAACAATGATTCACTTTTTGAAGATTAATTTGTAGGTTAATTATTTGTCATGGAGAATTGCCGAGTATAGTTAGATACATTTTTACAAGGTGAACACAGAAACTAACATTTCTCAAATTGAAAATCACTGATTGTTTTTATGTTTATGGGCCATCTCCCTCTTGACTTAACTTATAATGAAACCTTATATTGCTTTGGCCAGGTTTCTTTAAATTCATTATGGCATTTCCTGCTTGTGTCTGTAACTGTAATACTGAATAATTAAATAGTTTCATTCATTTATTTTAGGGAAACACATAAATGAGGAAGGGAATATTGAAAACAAATTCAATGCATCATTCTAAAAAATCCTTTTTTGATAGAAGTAAGTAAAATATAGGAGATATTTGAAAATAAACCGACTTTGTTGCAATACTTTTGTTTTGTTTTGTAAAGAACTGCACATAAGGACTATCTGGAAACCTTGGTCTATAACTAAGCTCTTTTTTTGCTGATCAATGCATATCAAGTGTCGGTATATGTCTACTAGATTCAGATGATATTCAGTTCAGTTCAGTTCAGTCGCTCAGTCATGTCCTACTCTTTGCGACCCCATGAATCGCAGCACGCCAGGCCTCCCTGTCCATCACCAGTTCCCGGAGTTTACCCAAACTCATGTCCATCAAGTAGGTGATGCCCTCCAGCCATCTCATCCTCTGTCGTCCCTTCTCCTCCTGCCCCCAATCCCTCCCAGCATCAGGGTCTTTTCCAATCAGGTGAGATTACAGGTTCCAATCAAAGGCACTTTGTTCCTCTAGACAACAGACTGGCAATGACATGGTTAATACAGTCCAGAAAGATGTGTTTATTTATGATATAATAGCTTTTGTATCTGGCTTTTCAGTTTGCGCTTTTAATTAAGAAAAATAGGGTTTTCTTGAGATAACATTTATGCACTTTGAGTAAATTATTAGTAAACTCACAAACAGTTCTTTTAAATATTTCAACTAATTATAAAATTATACAAAGTGGATTAGGTTTAATTTCCCAGTTCTCTTCACATCTCTCAGATAATCTATACCCTCACTAACAGCATTAAAAACACTATCTTTGTTCTAAATTGGATTCAGCATCTTCTTACCAGTTTGTACTAAGGGATTCTTTTTTTTTTTTTTAAACAACAGACTCATGAAACTCATTGCTGTGTTTACTCTGAGGATTTTGTTTTCCCTCTGAGGATATGTTTCAATGTATTTCATGGTGTCATTTTTATGAGGACCCATAGGAGAAATTTCTCTCTGGTCTTAGAACTAAAATAAACATGCTTCTCCTGAGTAGCTGATTTGCTTTTTCCTTATGAATGCTGTGAATAACAAGCTTTATTGCAATTTTTTCCCCCATATACTTATTCCTAGAGAACTTAGAGCCAAATGTGTGACCTACCTTCTGTGGAGACTGTGAAGGTATTTTGTATACTTTACTCTTAGCTCCATCTTCTCTTCTTAATTTATTTAGCTTTGCTTCACTTTTCTATGCAATTTTATTTTATCATAGTCTATAGTACGTGTCTTTGTTCTATACCTCAAATATTTTCTGGAACAGTATTAGCACATGTAAATAAGCTAATAAATCATGAATTCTCCTCACAGAGAAGGTTGTTGTAGTGTTACTTCATTGATTTTGCTCTTTGCTTTATAGAACCGGGGCTAGGTAAGGCAATTAAAGCTAGCTAATGTAACAAATGAGCCCCAAATTTTAATGGCTTAACACAACAAAGATTTATTTCTTACTCATTCACAATCTGAATCAGATGTTTGGCTGCAATCTTCCATTTGGTAATCCTAGAGTCACCATCTTCTTGGGCCTCACTCAGTCTTCTGGATTGACCCTGCCTGCCACCCTGCTAAGAAGGTAGAGACTTACACTAGGGCCAGGTAAGTAGGTGGCATACACTACTTGTGCCTGTATTCTATTATCGAAACCAATCACATGCTACCACCTTATCCAAACCCAATTAAATGATATACAGATTTCTGTGTGTCTGAGAGGAAATTGGAAATGTTTGGTTGAATAAAGCATCTCCTCTGCAGAGACCTTCTCGTTTCTTGCTGGAATCTTATGGAGTACCTCTGCAGGAATTCAACATCCTGTGGTTATATATTACCTTGGGACTCTGCTACACTGCTGCAGATACTCATAATCCTGTAACTTCCTATTCTGCACACTTTGCGAGATTTGCACACTTCAGGCAATTTACTGTACCTGGAATCAGAATGACATGGGCTCAAATGAAAGATCTACCCTGATTGTTTAGCTTTGGCAAGGAGTAAGTTCCTTCCTCATCTTTCAAATGGGGACAGTAATGTTACTTACTATATAGGGTTGTTCGAAGGCTATTAAACTGCATTGCTAAAGACTGCAAGCCATGTAACTGCCCAGCCTCAAAACCAAAAATTAAAAGAAAAAGAGCCCAGAGATAGACAGAGACATCAACTGTTTATTGGATAGGGGATCTTAGGTGTTCTCAACAAAAGATCCTGGAGCAACACTCCCACTGCAGGAGGCAGACAGCAGACTCAGTTGGTAAAGAATCCAACAGCAATACGGGACACCTGGGTTCAATCCCTGGGTTGGGAAGATCACCTGGCAAAGGGAAAGGCTACCCACTCCAGTATTCTGGCCTAGAGAATTCCATGGAATGTATAGTACATGGGATCGCAAAGAGTCAGATAAGACTGAGTGACTTTCACTTTCACTTGGGGCTTCCCTTGTACCTCAGTCGGTAAAGAATCTGCCTGCAGTGCAGAAGACCCTGGTTCAATTCCTGGGTTGGGAAGATCCCTTGGAGAAGGAAACGGCACCCCACTCCAGTATTCTTGCCTGGAGAATCCCATGGACAGAGGAGCCTGGCAGGCTACAGTCTATTGGGTCCCAAGAGTTGGACATGACTTAGCAACTAAACCACCACCTCCAAGCTGCACCCCTCAAGCCTACAAGCCTGTAACTGCCCAGTCTTGAAACAAACAAACGAAAAAGAGCCCAGGGATAGAGACAGAGACATCAACAGTTTTTTGGATCGGGGACCTTAGGAGTTCTCAAAAGATCGTGGAGCGACACTCCCACTGCAGGAGGCAGCCAGCAGATGGCATGAAGGACATGACAGCAATGTCACTACTGTCAGTACCCAGGGGGAGAAGGAAGCTACCATTTACAAGAGGGAACTGACGTCAGGTAGGCTCATCAATAACCAGGGAAACCCACTCTCTTCTCTGCCACCATTATGTGCCCTCAACTATCTGTACTGTTGAACGTTTATAAGCTTCTGTTGATCCTCCCTTCGGTTCCACACTGAATCCAGGACAGATAGAAAGTGGTATTAACGGTTGCTTTTGTTTTGTTTCTGTTGTATGAATCTGTGTTCTCTGTGAACCTATCCTTAGTTCTGTACCTGTTGTTCAGTCACTAAGTCCTGTTTGACTCTTTCAGACCCCACAGACTGCAGAATGCCAGTCTTCCCTGGTGTATCCTTCACTATCTCCCAGAATTTGTTCAAATGCATGTCCACTGAGTCGGTAATGCTATCCAACCGTCTCATCCTCTGCTGTCCTCTTCTCCTCCTGCCTTCAATCTTTCCCAGCATCGGGGTCTTTTCCAGCGAGTCAGTTCTTCGCATCAGGAGGCCAAAGTATTGAGTTTCAGCTTCAGCATCAGTCGTGCCAGTGAATACTCAGGGTTGATTTTCTTTAGGATTGACTGGTTTGATCTCCTTGCAGTCCAAGGAACTCTGAAGAGTCTTCTCTAGCACCAGTTCAAAAGCATTAATTCTTTAGTGCTCACCCTTCTTTATTGACCAACTCTCACATCCATACATGACTACTGGAAACACCATCAGTTCAGTTCATTCCAATCACTCAGTTGTGTCTGATTCTGCGACCCCATGGACTGCAGCACACTAGGCTCCCTGTCCCTCACCAACTCCTGGAGCTTGCTAAAACTCATGTCCATCGAGTCAGTGATGTCATCCAACCATCTTATCCTCTGTTGTCCCCTTCTCCTCCTGCCTTGGATTTCTCCCAGGTCAGGGTCTTTTCCAGTGTGTCAGCTCTTCACATCAGGTGGTTAAAATATTTGAGCTTCAGCTTTAAAATCAGTTCTTCCAATGAATATTCAGGACTAATTTTCTTTTTTATTTTATTTTATTTATTTTTTTTTTTCCAGTGGGTTTTGTCATACATTGATATGAATCAGCCATGGATTTACATGTATTCCCAATCCCGATCCCCCCTCCCACCTCCCTCTCCACCCGATTACTCTGGGTCTTCCCAGTGCACCAGGCCGGAGCACTTGTCTCATGCATCCCACCTGGGCTGGTGATCTGTTTCACCATAGATAGTATACATGCTGTTCTTTTGAAATATCCCACCCTCACATTCTCCCACAGAGTTCAAAAGTCTGTTCTGTATTTCTGTGTCTCTTTTTCTGTTTTGCATATAGGGTTATCGTTATCACCTTTCTAAAATTGCCGTCAAAAGGACCCTCAAGAGTCTTCTCCAGCACCATAGTACAAAAGCATCAATTCTTTGGCTCTCAGCTTTCTTTTTTTTTTTTTTTTAATTTTTTTATTAGTTGGAGGCTAATTACTTCACAACATTTCAGTGGGTTTTGTCATACATTGATATGAATCAGCCATAGAGTTACATGTATTCCCCATCCCGATCCCCCCTCCCACCTCCCTCTCCACCCGATTCCTCTGGGTCTTCCCAGTGTACCAGGCCAGAGCACTTGTCTCATGCATCCCACCTGGGCTGGTGATCTGTTTCACCATAGATAGTATACATGCTGTTCTTTTGAAACATCCCACCCTCACCTTCTCCCACAGAGTTCAAAAGTCTGTTCTGTATTTCTGTGTCTCTTTTTCTGTTTTGCATATAGGGTTATCGTTACCATCTTTCTAAATTCCATATATATGTGTTAGTATGCTGTAATGTTCTTTATCTTTCTGGCTTACTTCACTCTGTATAAGGGGCTCCAGTTTCATCCATCTCATTAGGACTGGTTCAAATGAATTCTTTTTGATGGCAGAGTAATATTCCATGGTGTATATGTACCACAGCTTCCTTATCCATTCATCTGCTGATGGGCATCTAGGTTGCTTCCATGTCCTGGCTATTATAAACAGTGCTGCAATGAACATTGGGGTGCACGTGTCTCTTTCAGATCTGGTTTCCTCAGTGTGTATGCCCAGAAGTGGTATTGCTGGGTCATATGGCAGTTCTATTTCCAGTTTTTTAAGGAATCTCCACACTGTTTTCCATAGTGGCTGTACTAGTTTGCATTCCCACCAACAGTGTAAGAGGGTTCCCTTTTCTCCACAGCCTCTCCAGCATTTATTGCTTGTAGACTTTTGGATAGCAGCCATCCTGACTGGTGTGTAATGGTACCTCATTGTGGTTTTGATTTGCATTTCTCTAATAATGAGTGATGTTGAGCACCTTTTCATGTGTTTGTTAGCCATCTGTATGTCTTCTTTGGAGAAATGTCTGTTTAGTTCTCTGGTCCATTTTTTGATTGGGTCATTTATTTTTCTGGAATTGAGCTGCAGGAGTTGCTTGTATATTTTTGAGATTAATCCTTTGTCTGTTTCTTCATTTGCTATTATTTTCTCCCAATCTGACGGCTGTCTTTTCACCTTACTTATAGTTTCTTTTGTAGTGCAAAAGCTTTTAAGTTTCATTAGGTCCCATTTGTTTAGTTTTGCTTTTATTTCCAATATTCTGGGAGGTGGGTCATAGAGGATCTTGCTGTGATTTATGTCAGAGAGTGTTTTGCCTATGTTCTCCTCTAGGAGTTTTATAGTTTCTGGTCTTACATTTAGATCTTTAATCCATTTTGAGTTTATTTTTGTGTATGGTGTTAGAAAGTGTTCTAGTTTCATTCTTTTGCAAGTGGTTGACCAGTTTTCCCAGCACCACTTGTTAAAGAGGTTGTCTTTTTTCCATTGTATATCCTTGCCTCCTTTGTCAAAGATAAGGTGTCCATAGGTTCGTGGATTTATCTCTGGGCTTTCTATTCTGTTCCATTGGTCTATATTTCTGTCTTTGTGCCAGTACCACACTGTCTTGATGACTGTGGCTTTGTAGTAGAGTCTGAAGTCAGGCAGGTTGATTCCTCCAGTTCCATTCTTCTTTCTCAAGATTACTTTGGCTATTCGAGGTTTTTTGTATTTCCATACAAATTGTGAAATTCTTTGGTCTAGTTCTGTGAAAAATACCGTTGGTAGCTTGATAGGGATTGCATTGAATCTATAGATTGCTTTGGGTAGAATAGCCATTTTGACAATATTGATTCTTCCAATCCATGAACACGGTATGTTTCTCCATCTGTTTGTGTCCTCTTTGATTTCTTTCATCAGTGTTTTATAGTTTTCTATGTATAGGTCTTTTGTTTCTTTAGGTAGATATACTCCTAAGTATTTTATTCTTTTTGTTGCAATGGTGAATGGTATTGTTTCCTTAATTTCTCTTTCTGTTTTTTCATTGTTAGTATATAGGAATGCAAGGGATTTCTGTGTGTTAATTTTATATCCTGCAACTTTACTATATTCATTGATTAGTTCTAGTAATTTTCTGGTAGAGTCTTTAGGGTTTTCTATGTAGAGGATCATGTCATTTGCAAACAGTGAGAGTTTCACTTCTTCTTTTCCTATCTGGATTCCTTTTACTTCTGTTTCTGCTCTGATTGCTGTGGCCAACACTTCCAACACTGTGTTGAATAGTAGTGGTGAGTGGGTACCCTTGTCTTGTTCCTGATTTCAGGGGAAATGCTTTCAATTTTTCACCATTGAGGGTGATGCTTGCTGTGGGTTTGTCATATATAGCTTTTATTATGTTGAGGTATGTTCCTTCTATTCCTGCTTTTTGGAGAGTTTTAATCATAAATGAGTGTTGAATTTTGTCAAAGGCTTTCTCTGCATCTATTGAGATAATCATATGGTTTTTATCTTTCAATTTGTTAATGTGGTGTATTACATTGATTGATTTGCAGATATTGAAGAATCCTTGCATTCCTGGGATAAAGCCCACTTGGTCATGGTGTATGATTTTTTTAATATGTTGTTGGATTCTGTTTGCTAGAATTTTGTTAAGGATTTTTGCATCTATGTTCATCAGTGATATTGGCCTGTAGTTTTCTTTTTTTGTGGCATCTTTGTCAGGTTTTGGAATTAGGGTGATGGTGGCCTCATAGAATGAGTTTGGAAGTTTACCTTCTTCTGCAATTTTCTGGAAGAGTTTGAGTAAGATAGGTGTTAGCTCTTCTCTAAATTTTTGGTAGAATTCAGCTGTGAAGCCATCTGGTCCTGGGCTTTTGTTTGCTGGAAGATTTTTTATTACAGTTTTGATTTCCTTGCTTGTGATGGGTCTGTTAAGATCTTCTATTTCTTCCTGGTTCAGTTTTGGAAAGTTATACTTTTCTAAGAATTTGTCCATTTCATCCAAGTTGTCCATTTTATTGGCATAGAGCTGCTGGTAGTAGTCTCTGATGATCCTTTGTATCTCAGTGTTGTCTGTTGTGATCTCTCCATTTTCATTCCTAATTTTGTTAATTTGGTTCTTCTCTCTTTGTTTCTTAATGAGTCTTGCTAATGGTTTGTCAATTTTGTTTATTTTTTCAAAAAACCAGCTTTTAGTTTTGTTGATTTTTGCTATGGTCTCTTTAGTTTCTATTGCATTTATTTCTGCCTTAATTTTTAAGATTTCTTTCCTTCTGCTAACCCTGGGGTTCTTCATTTCTTCCTTCTCTAATTGCTTTAGGTGTAGAGTTAGGTTATTTATTTGGCTTTTTTCTTGTTTCTTGATGTAAGCCTGTAATGCTATGAACCTTCCCCTTAGCACTGCTTTTACAGTGTCCCATAGGTTTTGGGTTGCTGTGTTTTCATTTTCATTCATTTCTATACATATTTTGATTTCTTTTTTGATTTCTTCTATGATTTGTTGGTTATTCAGAAGCGTGTTATTTAGCCTCCAGGTGTTTGAATTTTTAACAATTTTTTTCCTGTAATTGAGATCTAATCTTACTGCACTGTGGTCAGAAAAGATGACTGGAATGATTTCAATTTTTTTGAATTTTCCAAGACTAGATTTATGGCCCAGGATGTGATCTATTCTGGAGAAGGTTCCGTGTGCACTTGAGAAAAAGGTGAAGTTGATTGTTTTGGGGTAAAATGTCCTATAGATATCAATTAGGTCTAGCTGGTCCATTGTGTCATTTAAAGTTTGTGTTTCCTTGTTAATTTTCTATTTAGTTGATCTATCCATAGTTGTGAGTGGGGTATTAAAGTCTCCCACTATTATTGTGTTACTATTAATTTCCTCTTTCATACTCGTTAGTGTTTGCCGCACATATTGCGGTGCTCCTATGTTGGGTGCATATATATTTATAATTGTTATATCTTCTTCTTGGATTGATCCTTTGATCATTATGTAGTGTCCTTCTTTGTCTCTTTTCACAGCTTTTATTTGAAAGTCTATTTTATCTGATATGAGTATTGCGACTCCTGCTTTCTTTTGGTCTCCATTTGCATGAAATATTTTTTTCCAGCCCTTCACTTTTAGTCTGTATGTGTCTCTTGTTTTGAGGTGGGTCTCTTGTAGACAGCATATATGGGGGTCTTGTTTTTGTATCCATTCAGCCAATCTTTGTCTTTTGGTTGGGGCATTCAACCCATTTACATTTAAGGTAATTATTGATAGGTGTGGTCCCGTTGTCATTTACTTTGTTGTTTTGGGTTCACGTTTATACAACCTTTCTGCATTTCCTGTCTAGAGAAGATCCTTTAGCATTTGTTGAAGAGCTGGTTTGGTGGTGCTGAATTCTCTCAGCTTTTGCTTATCTGTAAAGCTTTTGAGTTCTCCTTCATATCTGAATGAGATCCTTGCTGGATACAGTAATCTAGGTTGTAGGTTATTCTCTTTCATTACTTTCAGGACGTCCTGCCATTCCCTTCTGGCCTGGAGGGTTTCTATTGATAGGTCAGCTGTTATCCTTATGGGAATCCCTTTGTGTGTTATTTGTTGTTTTTCCCTTGCTGCTTTTAATATTTGTTCTTTGTGTTTGATCTTTGTTAGTTTGATTAATATGTGTCTTGGGGTGTTTCGCCTTGGGTTTATCCTGTTTGGGACTCTCTGGGTTTCTTGGACTTGAGTGGCTATTTCCTTCCCCATTTTAGGGAAGTTTTCAGCTATTATCTCCTCGAGTATTTTCTCATGGCCTTTCTTTTTGTCTTCTTCTTCTGGAACTCCTATGATTCGAATGTTGGGGCGTTTCACATTGTCCCAGAGGTCCCTGAGGTTGTCCTCATTTCTTTTGATCCTTTTTTCTTTTTTCCTCTCTGCTTCATTTATTTCCACCATTTTATCTTCTATCTCACTTATCCTATTTTCTGCCTCCATTATTCTACTCTTGGTTCCCTCCAAAGCGTTTTTGATCTCATTCATTGCATTGTTCATTTTTAATTGACTCTTTTTTATTTCTTCTAGGTCTTTATTAAACAATTCTTGTATCTTTTCAATCTTTGTCTCCAGGCTATTTATGTGTAACTCCATTTTGTTTTCAAGATTTTGGATCATTTTTATTATCATTATTCTAAATTCTTTTTCAGGTAGATTCCCTATCTCCTCCTCTTTTGTTTGACTTGGTGGGCATTTTTCATGTTCCTTTACCTGTTGGGTATTTCTTTGCCTTTTCATCTTGTTTAGATTGCTGTGTCTGGAATGGACTTTCTGTATTCTGGAGGTCTGTGGTTCCTTTTTATTGTGGAGGATTTACCCAGTGGGTGGGGTTAGACGATTGGCTTGTCAAGGTTTCCCGGTTAGGGAAGCTTGCGTCAGTGTACTGGTGCGTGGAACTTGATTTCTTCTTTTTGGAGAGCAATGGAGTGCCCAGTAATGAGTTTTGAGATGGGTCTATGTGTTAGGTGTGACCTTGGGCAGCCTGTATGTTGACATTCGGGGCTATGTTCCTGTGTTGCTGGAGAATTTGCATGGTATGTCTTGCTCTAAAACTTATTGGCTCTTGGGTGGTGGTTGGTTTCAGTGTAGGTATGGAGGCTTTTGGACGGTCACTTATTACTTAAAGTTCCATGTAGTCAGGAGTTTTCTGGTGTTCTCAGGTTTTGGGCTTAAGTTTCCTGCCTCTGGATTTCAGTTTTATTCTTCCTGTAGTCTCAGGACTTCTCCAACTATACAGCACTGATAATAAAACTTCTAGGTTAATGGCGAAAAGGTTCTCCCCCGTTAGGGACACCCAGAGAGGTTCACAGAGTTACATGAACAGGAGAAAAGGGAGGAGGGAGATAGAGATGAGCAGGAGGAGAAAAAGGGGGACTCAAGAGGAGAGAGACAGATCTACGCAGCTGTCTGTTCCCAGAGTGTTCTCCGTATCTCAGACACCTACAAGGATTCACAGAATTGGATTGGGAAGAGAAGGGGAAAGGAGGAAATAGAGGTGTTCTGAGGTAGAAAACAGAGAGTCAAGATTGGGAGAGAATAATCTTCGGTTTAAAGATAGGGCTTCTCTTTTTTTTTTTTTGTAAGGTTATAGTGTAGTGAAAATGAAAATGAAGAGTAGTAGAGGAGCACTAGAGGACTTTAGAGAAAAAGAAAAATAGAAAATAAAAGAGAAAACGGAAAGGAAAAAAAAAGAAGAAAAAAGAAAAAAAAGAAAGAAAAACAAAAAAAAAAAAGAAAGAAAAAAAATTTTTTTTTTCCCCTAATTAAAAAAATCGTAAAAATCTATGAAAATGAAAGTTAAGGAGTAATGGGGGAGTAATAGGGAATTTTAAAGGAAAATAAAAGAGAAAAAATAAAAAAGAAAAAATATAAAAAGAAAAAAAATTTTTTTTTTTTTTCCTTACTTAGAAAAAAAAAAGTAAAAATATATCTAGGAGTTTCTCTGGAGCTGTTGCGGTCAGTGTGGGTTCGGCTCAGTTTCAGATAGCTCCTCGTTCCAGCTTACACTTCTCGATATCTACAGGGCCCTTCCGGTGAAGTCGGTGTTTTCTACAGGGATTTTAATCTGTTGCACCAGTCCCTTCTGAAGCGGTTCCCTTTGTTTATTTGGCTTCTGTTTGCCGGTCTCTTCAGAGCCTCATTTCCGCCCTGACACAGGCGGGCGGAGGTGGACTCTTATTCAGGTAGCTAGTTCCGTTGCACTGTTGGGAGGGGCTGACGCTGCGGGGATGGGCTGGCGCTGCGGGGCGGGGCTGACGCTGCGGGGAGGGGCTGGCCCTGCGGGGGCGGGCTGGCGCTGCCGGGAGGGGCTGACGCTGCTTTCTCCGTCTGCGCTGCTCAGGCTCCCGGCTGTTCTATATGGAGCGCGCCCCGCGCTGCGCTAGGTTCCAGCCCTCGGGTGTTACACAAAAGCGCGGAAGGAAAAGCTGCGCCTGCTCTCTGTGCCTTCCCCGTCAGAGCGGTCCAGGCAGCGAGGTGCTTGATGGGCGCGCTATCCCCAGGTGTGGCGCACTCACTCCCTTCCGCGGACCCAGTCTCAGTTTCCGCTGGCGCCAGTCGGGTGCGCGCGCCTTCCGCCCTCTGCGTCCCCAGCCCCAGTCCCCGCCCGCACCGGTCGGGTGCCTGCGCCCTGTGTCTCACCGCGACCCTCCCCTCCCCCCTGCCTCCTGCCTCCGGCGGGGCTGGGCCGGTCCGCAGCCTGCGAGCTCTTCTCGGGACTTTCTCCGTCCCTTTGTTCTGCGAACGGCCGGCAGTGTGTTCCGGCCGGTTAATTTTCTCTCTCTCTCTTTTGGTCTCCCACAGTTCAAGTTGGCACCTCACAGAAGCTCCCTCCGATTGTCCTCAGGGCACTCAGGCCCGGACCCTAGCCCAAGCAAGGCCGCCTAAGACTCCCTTCCCGGGACGGGTCTCCGTCCTTAGCTCTTTTGTCTCACTTTTTATCCTCTATATTTTGTCCTACCTCCTTTCGAAGACAATGGTCTGCTTTTCTGGGCGCCTGATGACCTCAGCTAGCGATCAGAAGTTGTTTTGTGAAGTTTGCTCTGCATTCAGTCATTCTTTTGATGAATTTGTAGGAGAGAAAGTGGTCTCCCCGTTCTGCTCCTCCGCCATCTTGGCTCCTCCCCTGGCTCTCAGCTTTCTTTATGGTCCAACTTTCACATCCATACATGACTACTGGAAAAACCATAGCTTTGACTAGACAGACCTTTGTCGGCAAAGTATTGTCTCTGCTTTTTAATATGCTATCTAAGTTGGTCATAGCTTTTCTTCCAAGGAATAAGTAACTGTTAATTTCATGCCTTCAGTCACCATCTGCAGTGATTTTGGAGCCCAAGAAAATAAAGTCTGTCACTGTTTCCATTGTTTCCCTATCTATGTGCCATGAAGTGATGTGACTAGATGCCATGATCTTAGTTTTATGAATGCTAAGTTTTTAGCCAGCTTTTTCACTTTCCTCTTTCACTTTCATCAAGAGGCTCTTCAGTTCCTTTTCGCTTTCTGCCATATGTGGTGTCATCTGCATATCTGAGGTTATTGATATTTCTAAACATCATAGCTTTGACTATACAGACCTTTGTTGCCAGAGTGATGTCTTTGCTTTTTAATAATACACTGTCTAGGTTTGTCATAGTTTTTCTTTCAAGGACAAGTGTCTTTTAATTTCATGGCTGCAGTCACTGTCCACAGTGATTTTGGAGTCCAAGAAAATAAAATCTGTTGCTTTTTCCCTTTCTATTTGCTGTGAAGTGATGGGACTGGATGCCATGATCTTAGTTTATGAATGTTGAGTTTTAAGCTACCTTTTTCACTCTCCTCTTTCACCCTCATCAAGAGACTCTAGTTCCTTGTCACTTTCTGCCATAAGGGTGGTTTCATCTGCATATCTGAGGTTTGTTTATATTTATCCCAGCAATCTTTATTCCAGCTTATGATTCATCCAGCTTGGCATTTTTCATGATGTACTCTGCAAGTATGTTAAATAAGCAGAGTGACAATATACAGCCTTGATGTACTCCTTTCCCAATTTGGAAAATCACTCATTCCATGTCTGGTTCCAACTGTTGCTTCTTGACAACCTACATACAGGCTTCTCAGAAGGCAGGTAAGGTGGTCTTGTATTCCCAACTCTTTAAGAATTTTCCATAGTTTGTTGTGATCCACACAGTCAAAGGTTTTAGCTTAGTCAATGAAGCAGAAGTAGATGTTTTTCTGGAATTCCCTTGCTTTCTGTATGATCCAATGGTTGTTGGCAGTTTGATCTCTGGTTCCTCTGCTTTTTCTAAACCTAGCTTGTACATCTGAAAGTTCCTGGTTCACATACTACTGAAGCCTAGCTAGAAGGATTTTGAGCATTATCTTAGTAGCATGTGAAATGAGCACAATTGTGTGGTAGTTTGAACATTCTTTGGCATTGCCTTTCCTTGGGATTGGAATGAAAGTTGACCTTTTCCAGTCCTGTAGCCACTGCTGAGTTTTCCAAATTTGTGACATCCAAAATCCCTGTTGCTCAAACTATTATGTTAACTGGAATTTTCTCGTCTTTTCAGAAACTCAAAAGCTGAGATTGTTTTTAATTTTTCCATTCACTTTTCATTCCTGTTGTAGAAATCCTGTCCTAAGGGGGAGGAAATGGTGGTAGAGGATAGGGCTAATGGCAATTTATTGTTGAGAAAACAGGTGATAAATTAAAAATGTTTTTCCCAGGACACAGATTTTTACTACATGAAGTAAAATGACTGATGTGTTATATCTACTTCTGAGAGCAGTCTTGTGTAAGTATTGCGGATGCAGACAAACCTGACTTCAGGGGAATAAAAAATTCCAGTACATTTCCTATTATTCTCAAAAGAAAAGTGAAACCTTTTTTTATACTACTAGAGACAAAGGCTTAGATAAATATTAAGAGAAGTAAGAGTTTTATTTAAATTCACAGTGTTAGGCCTTTCTGAAAGGCATGATTACCTAGGGAGGAGGGGGTTCCCATCTGGAAGCAGTAATGGATTAGAACAACATGCAAGATGAAAAAAGATAACATTTGCAAAAACTGCATAATGTTGTTTAGAACAAGATTTTTTGCTTTCTCTCCTTCTTTTATACAAACTATGAAAATTTGGTGGGAAATATACAGACACAGAATTGAAATCACTTTACAGCTTTAAATAAGTTAGAATTCCACAAAAAATTACAGAAACAAGTGTTAAAGATTAATGATGCCAACTTTAAATATATCTAGAAAATAAGATGATAGATTCAAGTTTGAATCATAAAGACCAAAGAAGTCTGACAAGGTGATTTGATAAATATGACAGGATAAAAAGTTCTCATACCTTTCCCTCTTAGGTGCCGGATTGGCCATCTCCTGTGCTTAATCTGACTTCCCTCAACGCTGGCATCATTAAAGAGTTTTAATGATAAACCCTCCCTTGAAGTCATAATGGCACCATAGAAAGTGAACGTTTTACATTTATGTACGCATGCATGCTCAGTCATGTCTGACTCTTTGTAGCTGCCCCATGAACTGTAGCCTGCCAGGCTCTTCTGTCCATGGGATTTCCCAGGCTAGGATACTGGAGTGGGTTGCCACTTTTATCCTCCAGGGGATTCCTGACCCAGGGAATAAACCTGCATCTCTTGTGTCTCCTGCACTGGTGGGCAGATTCTTTACTACTGAGCCACATGGAAAGCCCTATGTTAGTTTACCTCCATCCTATACCTCAAATCTACTCTTCTCTCAGCTTTCTGTTTTATGGGTGTAGTTTCCATTTCCAGGTCATCCCAACCCAGAATCTGAGAATTGTCTTCGACTCCTTTTTCTCTTTCCAAGGGACTTACCACTTAATGGGGGTAGGGTGGAAAGAACATTCAGACTAATAGAGGGAAAAAAATCATAACATGTTTTTAATTACTAGAAACAGGAGGATCTAGACACAAGACTGAGTCTTTTCCTCACTAGTGCACATGGTTATCTAGTCTTACAATGATGATATTTTAAGTGGGTATCTCAGTGCAGACAATAGCTGGTTATTTTTCTCTTAGTCCAAGTAGAAGGAAGATAGTAAAATATTCCTCCAGCTTTACTCTAAGAAAGTTAGAAGCTTTACACTGATTTTGTAGCTTCTGATTTCAAGGTCACACCTGGTTGTGGATGAAAATTTTACCTACACTAAACTCAACTTGTAGGTAGAGAAATGTTGATGTTTGTCTTTCAGCTTCTGAACTCTACTCCATTCCCATCACTCTGTGACATTTCTGAATGTTCCTTCTAGGATTCCAGAAATCACATTCTCTTTTTGAGATTAGAAAAAAGACTTTTATGAGATCTAAAGTTAATAAGTTTTAAATATATAAACCATTAACATTATATTGGAGCATTAACGTTCTTTGGAGACTGTCCAAATTAACAAGAACTGAAGCATAAGTAAAAGGAATAATAATACTTCTATAGATAATTTCAGACAACACGAGGAGGAGAACAGCTCTTTGTGTCTGTTTTTGTTTAATCAGGAGAGAATGTTGTGGACAAAATTTTAAATATTCAGATGGTTTCTGTACAATGTAAGTGTTAGAAAGTTATGGTACATTTTACCACAAGTTTCTTTCTTTGGCATGAATGCAACTGTATAATTTACATGTCATATTTTAGATTACACTGTTTTTTATTTTAAAATGCTAATTTCAAATATAGCATCTTCAATAATAATTTTTAAACAATCTAACAGTTTCAGTTTTTCTATGTTGGTTAGAAAGGTATGTTCAACTTGAAAATATAAGAAAACATGATACAGTTTGATTAAGTTTTAATACAATATTATTGTTTCTTGGTAATATTAAATCATTTTTATCTCTTTCAAACATATCACTATACAAATAAACTTTAAAGAAAAATTTAAGGCATCCATGCGGAAACTTTATAATTTTAGTTTTTGGGTTTTTTTCTAATGATTCTATTTATGAATGCAGTACATAATGTTAGATACCATAGTCTAAGGGTATGTGATTTTATTGAGCCAGTTAAGATTATAAATAATGTAAGGAAAATTTGGCTATGCTGAAGAAATCAAACACAGAAAATTTACAATCATTTCTCCCAGAAAATGCTACCTCATATCTTTAATAATATGCAGTATACTATGTTTTGGTTATAGTATATATAAAATGATTTTAAGGGTATAATGGAATAATATTAAAAGTAAAAAGGTAGTCAAAATGGAATATAGGATTTAGGTCATATCTTTTCCTTGTGTTATACATATAACTGAAACAAAGAAACAGATTTTAGCACAAGCCTTAATGTTGCCTTTTACTTTACTTTGGTGCTATAGTGATAGTGAAAATCACTGAGTCATATCCGACTCTTTGTGACCACATGGACTATATAGTCCATGGAATTTTCCAGGCAAGAATACTGGAGGCCTTTCCCTTCTCCAGAGGCTCTTCCCAAACCAGGGATCAAACCCAGGTCTCCTGCATTGCAGGCTGATTCTTTACCAGCTGAGCCACAAGGGAAGCCCAAGAATACTGGTATAGGTAGCCTATCCCTTCTCCAGCAGATCTTCCCAACCCAGAAATCCAACAGGGGTCTCCTGCATTGCAGATAGATTCTTTACTAACTGAGCTATTGGTACCCATAGAAATAAGCATATTAAGAATTTAAAAAAAAATTTAAAAACAAAATTAAGTCTAAAATTTATTTTGAAAGGGGAAATGATCAAACAATAAACAGTAGTTAATTTTTCTTCAATAGGATACAATATTTTAGGTATTTATTAAGAAGTAACTAATTTTAAAATTGAGGTATATAGAAGGTTTTCAGTGTTATCTAAAATTTATTAACAGTGCATAGATTTTCTTTGAATAACAACTGGCCTATAAGAGACCTGAGCTACAGTTTCTAAGTTCATTAATTTTCAGTTGATAAGAAAAAAAAGGAAAATGTTGTTTAAATTTGTTTGCTGATTTTCAGATTTTGTTAGTAAAATCTAAAATGTATTTTTGAGACTAAGATGGACTGACAAGTGCTTCAGTACTGAAACAAAAAGAATAAAGTATGGAATTTTATTCATCTTATTCAGCCCAATTGGAGAAGGAAATGGCAACCCACTCCAGTACTCTTGCCTGAGAAATCCCATGGATAGAGAAGCCTGGTGGGCTACAGTCTATGGGGTCACAAAGAGTTGAACATGACTTAGCTTCTATACCACCATGACCATATTCATCTTAATACTTTGTTTATTTAAAACAGACATTTATTCCTGAAGTATGAGGTAATTTGCTTAAAAGGAAGAAATTGATTAAGTAATTAAAGTATGAAGAGACTGAAGAAAAATCTCCCAAAGTATATAACTTAAAAATCCATTCCATTTTATTATTAAATGAGGACTGGTTTTAGGCATGACAGTGAGAACTGAGAGGTAATTGCAGTATTTCTTTTGAGCTTACTCTGATGCAAGCAGAGGGTAAAAGAGAATGTTTTGGAAGATATTCAACATTTAATTACCTTGATTTCAATTTTTCCTAATGAGTGTCAATTCAGTTCAGTTCAGTTCAGTCGCTCAGTCGTGTCCAACTATGCAACCTCGTGAATCGCAGCATGCTAGGCCTCCCTGTCCATCACCAATTCCCAGAGTTTACTCAAACTCATGCCCATTGAGTTGGTGATGCCATCCAGCCATCTCATCCTCTGTCATCCTCTTCTCCTCCTGCCCCCAATCCCTCCCAGCATCAGGGTCTTTTCCAGTGAGTCAACTCTTCGCATCAGGTGGCCAAAGTACTGGAGTTTCAGCTTCAGCATCAGTCCTTCCAATGAACACCCAGGACTTATCTCCTTTAGGATGGACTGGTTGGATCTCCTTGCTTTCCAAGGGACTCTCAAGAGTCTTCTCCAACACCATAGTTCAAAAGCATCAATTTTTCGGCGCTCAGCGTTCCTCAGAGTCCAACTCTCACATCCATACATGACCACTGGAAGAACCATCGCCTTGACCAGACGGACCTCTGTTGGCAAAGTAATGTCTCTGCTTTTTAATATGCTATCTAGGTTGGTCATACTTTCAGCCAATTGATTTCAAATACTTATTTTATAATGTGTAGTACAAAGAACATTTCAGAACTAATAAAAATGTAAACGAAAAAAGGAAAATGGCTAATATTTCTTTAGCATTCTCTGTTTACCAGCACATTAAAAAATGCCCAGTTTACTATGTATGTGGATATTCTTGCCTAGGTATGCATAAATGGGACCAGAAATCATAAAGAATGATGGATGTTTTTATTGCATTTTAATTACAACTGTGTGTAACTTTGAACTATAAAGTAATTTAAAGAGATTAAGCCGAAAATTAACCAGACTACAAAAGCAGGATTTTTGTGGTAGGAATGTGTTCCACCTGCTAGTAATGCAGATTTCAGTTTTTCTTGCTGGTCATTAAATTCTGTCTTCAAAGGATAAAAGAAATATAGATGTAGACACACAAGGTGCAGCCACAAAGAGATTTCAAATTTGTGAGACCATGGGTATTCCGAGCCCAGCAGTCTGTCTCTGATAATGACGTCTAGTCACTTTGGGGGAGCTCATGAATGTGGTTCTTCAAGATCAGAATCTGCGTGGATTTCACCAGTGAAACTTTATTCTGGAGTATATCTCACTTCCCCCAGCATAATGAAATGGTTATTTATGCCACCAAGAGTAGGGTGGTTTTTAATACATCAATACATAACTGGAACAGAATGAGGTGCTGCCATTGTTTTGGGGATCAGGCAGTGGGCTTGTATCTCAGTTGTCACAGGACATTCTGTGTGTCTTGTGCCCAGATTTCCTTATTTTTGAAAGAAAACTGGTCATATTAGTCACATCCTAATGGCCTCATCTTAACTTGATTGTATCTGCAAAGACCTTATATTCAAATAAGGTCATATTCAGAGGTACCAGGTGTTCCGACTTCAAGATATCTTTTTAGGAGGTACAATTTAACCCATAACAGTGGAGCACCAGAAAAGCAGAGAGGATCTGGCCAGGGCACCAACACCAATGACTGCAGGAGCTTTCTAAGTTTCCATTTTCCTCTAGAGATATATTGAATTATTGACTTACTGAATAATTTTCAGGTTGCAATTTTCATATCTTTGAACATTCTTTTAGCCCAAGCTATATCCCTTTCCCCCTCTGTGAAAGTCTTCTTATCTTTAGGGTGTACTATCATATTCTGGAGGCAGCCTTCCCTGGCCCTCCCAAGTCTCTCTATTCTGAGTCACTCACTCCATTCCAGATGACTGTGTTTATTAATTCATTCAAATAATTTTAATACATATTCTGTGGCACAATGATAAATACTAGATATGGAGCTAGGTTATTAGGAAAACAGACCTTACCTCTAAGGCAGGTTACAGGCTAGTAGAGAATGCAAAAAATAATTATAACAAAGCTTAATAAATGATAAAGTGATCACAGCATGCTATGACCACTTAAGGAAGAATACCAAACCCAGGTAAATGGAAGAGGTACAAGGGATGACACAAGAATTTTGATACAACATTTAACATTTTAAATGCAAAAAATAGTTCTAAATCAGTCCTTTAATGAAGCACCTATTTTTGACTCTATAAATATTCTCTGCTAGATACTTACCTGTTTTATTAATTCATTCAATGAGTCATTCATTCATTCAATTTGACAGTTATTTCTGGATTGAGATACTGAGTTAAGTTCTGTCAAACATATGTCTGAACTGTTTTAAAACAAACATTAAGTAAAAGAATGGAATAAAATATACTTACCTTCTTTAAAGTTAATGGAGCAACTTATTTTGAACTGTTGATCAAGCTGTATTTATCTATAATTTATTGCTTCCTAGAGAAAATTTTGTCAATCTGCAATCTGTATATCTCAAAGCAGACCTTAAATATTCTAAAGGTAATTTTCCTAAACAGGCATTTTAGAATGCCTGCAATTAGAGTTACAAGTGATGATTGTCTGCAATAGCAATTTTCTTGTCTTAATGGAAATAAGCTGTTCATTATTTTTTAAAAAAGTATGTCAACCATTATTTATGTTTAGAATGCTGCCTTTTCTCCAAAAGCTGATGAAATATTCCACTTTCTACTGACAGTGCAGTAAAATGTGAAGGAAGACACTAGCCTTCAAAGACTGACAATAAAAATCCACACTGAGCTTTGATAGATTGGTTTTAATATGAAAGTAAAAGTGCTAGTTGATTAGTCATGTCTGATTATTTGTGACCCATAAACTGTAGCCTGCCAGACTTCTGTCCATGGGATTTCTTAGGCAAAAGCACTGGAGTGGATCACCATTTCCTTCTCTGGGGATCTTCCCGACCTTTGGATCAAGCCCAGGATTCCCTCATCACAGGTAGATTCTTTACCATCTGAGCCACCAGGGTTTTAGTATGATTCCCTTAAAATTCTTAAAGAGAGGGGAATACCAGACCACCTGACCTGTGTTTCAGAAACCTGTATGCAGGTCAAGAAGCAACAGTTAGAACCTGACATGAAACAATGGACTGGTTCCAAATTAGGAAAGGAGTACGTCAAGGCTGTATATTGTCACACTGCTTATTTAACTTATATGCAGAGTACATCATGTGAAACTGGGCTGGATGAAGCACAAGCTGGAATTAAGATTTCCAGGAGAAATATCATTAACCTCAGATATGCAGATGATACCACCCTTATGGCAGAAAGCGAAGAGGAACTGAAGAGACTCTTGATGAAAGTGAGAGGGGAGAGTGAAAAAGCTGACTTAAAACTCAACATTCAGAAAATGAAGATCATGGCATCTGGTCCCAACACATGGCAAATAGATGAGGAAACAGTGACAGACTTTATTTTCTTGGGCTCCAAAATCACTGACTGTAGCCATGAGATTAGAAGACTCTTGCTCCTTGGAAGAAAAGCTATGACCAACCTAGACAGCATATTAACAAGCAGAGACATTACTTTGCTGATGAAGGTCTGTCTAGTCAAAGCTATGGTTTTTTTCAGTAGCTATGTATGGATGGATGTGAGAGATGGACCATAAAGAAAGCTGCACACCAAAGAATTGATGGTTTTGAACTGTGGTGTTGGAGAAGACTCTTGAGAGTCCCTTGAACTGAAAGGAGATCAAGCTAGTCAATCCTAAAGGAGATCAGCCCTGGGTGTTCATTGGAAGGACTGAGGCTGAAGCTGAAGCTCCAATACTTTGGCCACCTGACGCGAAAAACTGACTCATTGGGAAGAACCCTGATACTGGGAAAGATTGAAGGCAGGAGGAGAAGGGGACGACAGAGGATGAGATGGTTGGATGGCATCACCGATCAATGGATATGAGGTTGAGCAAGCTCTGGAACTTGGTGATGGACAGGGAAGCCTGGAGTGCTGCAGACCATGGGGTTGCAAAGAGTTGGACACAACTGAGTGACTGAACTGAACTGAACTGACTGACCTTTAAAATAGCAAGTTTGACAGGGAAAAATGTTTTACTTTTTACTTTTGTTAAATTTTTACATGTATTCATATTATATATATGAATGGATACATAGTATTTCACCAGTTCATCCAATTGCTTGTATTCATAATATTATGCAATAAAAAAGTAACTTTAGTTGACTTCTCCTATCATGTGTGCTCAGTTGCATAGACTCTTAGCCCTCCAGGCTCCTCTGTCCATGGGATTCTACAGGCAGGAATACTGGAGTGAGTTGCCATGCCCTTCTCAAGGGGGTCTTCCTGACCTAGGTGTCTCCTGCATTGCAGGCAGTCTTTACCTCTGAGTCACTGGGGAAGCCTTCTCCTTACTATAGCTATACTCTATATTTAGAGAATACAATAATAAGCATGAAACAGAAGTATTAGGTTAATTGGTTCACAGAAAGAATGCTAGCTCTTTCCCCCAAGTCAATCTAGAACAGGGTTTGGCAAACACTTTTATTAAATGCCTTTTACAGCCACATGAAATATGAAAAAATGATATGCATCCTTTTTTCGTATATCTACCTAAAGAAACAAAAGACCTATACATAGAAAACTATAAAACACTGATGAAAGAAATCAAAGAGGACACAAACAGATGGAGAAACATACCGTGTTCATGGATTGGAAGAATCAATATTGTCAAAATGGCTATTCTACCCAAAGCAATCTATAGATTCAATGCAATCCCTATCAAGCTACCAACGGTATTTTTCACAGAACTAGACCAAAGAATTTCACAATTTGTATGGAAATACAAAAAACCTCGAATAGCCAAAGTAATCTTGAGAAAGAAGAATGGAACTGGAGGAATCAACCTGCCTGACTTCAGACTCTACTACAAAGCCACAGTCATCAAGACAGTATGGTACTGGCACAAAGACAGAAATATAGATCAATGGAACAGAATAGAAAGCCCAGAGATAAATCCACGAACCTATGGACACCTTATCTTTGACAAAGGAGGCAAGGATATACAATGGAAAAAAGACAACCTCTTTAACAAGTGGTGCTGGGAAAACTGGTCAACCACTTGCAAAAGAATGAAACTAGAACACTTTCTAACACCATACACAAAAATAAACTCAAAATGGATTAAAGATCTAAATGTAAGACCAGAAACTATAAAACTCCTAGAGGAGAACATAGGCAAAACACTCTCTGACATAAATCACAGCAAGATCCTCTATGACCCACCTCCCAGAATATTGGAAATAAAAGCAAAACTAAACAAATGGGATCTAATGAAACTTAAAAGCTTTTGCACTACAAAGGAAACTATAAGTAAGGTGAAAAGACAGCCGTCAGATTGGGAGAAAATAATAGCAAATGAAGAAACAGACAAAGGATTAATCCCTTTTTTCTTTCCTTTTTTTTAAAGAGACTTATAAGAACCCTGAAATGCATATAGATTAGACAATAGAAATAAAAAGGTTTTTCGCCAGGCCTTTTTGAAGGAGTTGTTTTGTTAAAAACTGGTCTTAGTTGTCTGATAGGTAAAGTATTGGACCTCTTTGTGACACTATCAGCTCTGGCTTCTCCTGGCTCATTTTGAGCACGTGAGAAGTCAGTCAGTGGTATCTGCTGCAGGGTCTGTATATTAGTAGGAACTGGTTAAAAAATTCTAACTCTCATTTCTTTCTTCTTTCCCCATCTCTTTTCTTCTCTTTCTTTTTCCTTTTATTTTTATTGAAGACAGTTTTTCATGTTTTATTAACAGGAATTCATATGTGGTGTGGCAGGACAGTATCTCAGAAGGTCATCAAAATATGAGACTGTTTCCTTGAAACATTTCTTTACTATTGTTTTAAAAATAATAATAATTAAAATGGTATTCATAGATATGTCAATGTAAAATTAAAAAAAAAAGATTATATTGTTTAGGCAAAGAAATCTGATGTTTTCAGAACACTGGTTGCTCATTGTTACCCTGCAGGTAAGTGGTGGGGTCTGCAAGGGTTTTGAACTCAGTTTAACTAGAAATCCTGGGTTTTTAAATAAAGCCATATGGAAGTTGCAAGTTTACAAGGACAGAAACTTGTTTTACTTTTATTGTTTCATTATTATAATTTCATTATTTCATCCCTTTGTCTATCCTTTAAGCTGTTCCCTGGTGGCTCAGCTGGTAAAGAAACCGTCTGCAATGTGGGAGACCTGGGTTTGATCCCTGGGTTGGGTAGATCCCCTGGAGAAGGGAACAGCTACCCACTCCAGTCTTCTGACCTGGAGAATTCCATGGACTGTAGAGTCCATGGGGCCACAAAGAGTCACACTTGACTGAGCTACTTTCATTAGATCACTAGTCTACCCTTTGTGGGTGGCTCTAGGGCTCCACTGGTTTTACTTTCATATTCTGGTAGAACTTCATGACAGAAAGTGTACAGATATTAGGAGTACTACTCCTACACCCAGAAATCTGAGAAAATTTGGTTTCTAGGGACTCCATTAGGCTGACACTAATTATCCCTCATGTTAATTTGTTATTTATTATTTAGTAAGGATCAGTACAATTGGGTATTATTAGCACTCAGATGATAGAGGAAGGAGCAAGTGGCCGTAGTTCATAATCTGGTGAAGTTCTACAATAATTGTTCTCTAATGTCTTTCAGTTAGAGTTCTTAGTGAAGAGCCATTTCAAATTGTTGGTTCCTTACATTCATCAGCCCTGGAGTGAGGCCAAAGGGAAGGGGGTGGAAATCCATTATTCTAGCTACTAAACTGCTCCTTTCTGATCACGGTTTTGTTTATAGGGCCAAAGTTTTAGTTGATGAAGTGTTCTGTGAACCACAAATTTTATCTAAAAAATTTCCCTCTCAAAACCCAGAAGCATGTCATTTTAAAATTGGTCCTGTTCTGTCCTATTAGGGCCTGATGGATTCACCAGCATACAAATATTTTCTGTAACTTTGCACCCTAAAAAATTCTCCCTTGATTCAGTATTTCAGTGTTGTTACTGTTTTGTTACTCTGTGTCAGTCCATAAACTCTTCATATTCATTGTCTTCAGATAGCATATCTACTTTGTTATCTCTTACTTGCTCCATCTCATTCCATTCCAGTTCCATCTCTATCACTCTACTGAATCTTGTCAACTTTACAGGTGTTCTGCATTTTGATGACAACTCTGTTCATTTTTCTCTTGTCACTTATCATCTTATTTGAAAGTAGTGCAAGATCTATTTGACCATTCCCTTTGGTCCAAGTTCTTTTTTTTTTTTTCCTTTGTCTTAAAAACACTGTTTCTGGCTATTGAGTTAAGAATGACTGGGAGGGGGCCTAGAATGGATTTTAGGAAACCTATGGGAAGGTTGTTGGTGTTAGTAGAAGTTTGACAACAGAAATAGTAGATTGGATTCAGGTGTTCACAATGGTGATAAATATAAAAGATATGAAAATGATACAAGGTAATAACTGGAAGTTCTTGGGGACTGATGGACTTCAGTTCAGTATTGAACATGCTGATATTCCTGAGGAGCTGCTGAGACATTCAAATAGAGATACTGAATAGACATTGCCCATAGTGGGATATGGACGTCAGAGGAGAATTCTGAGATAGAACTACTTTAGAGCATCATCAATTTAGAATTGATTTGAGGCAATGGACTTAGATATGATCACTTAAGGTCAGCAGGGTAAATTGAAAGAGAGGCCTTAGGAAGAAACATACTATAGCCTGTAATGTATTTTAGTTCTTTATTCACTTAAAAGAGTGGCTATAGAGTAAGTCTGGATATATAGGAAGTGACAAGATAATAACTCTTGGAGTTGTTCTTTTTATTCTTTATCCCATGTGATACATTTTTCTTTCAGATTGTGATAAGACTTAATGTAGTTGAAGGCACACAAGCAGTAGATTTTGTCACGCCTGTCACTCTGCTTTTAATAATACATTTCAGCAATAGCAAAGTCTTGCATGATGTATAAAGTCAATATTAAGTATAATAATGCTGTATTTGATTATGATGATGAAGTTTGACATAAATATCTTTCTTCTATCTTAAAAGAAAAGTTTTGCTACAGCTATGAAATTCATTTAGTGCTTTGCTGTTGTCTGGGAATATCACATTCATTCTTCCCCCTTAGCTGCTTTTGAAATGTTTTAATGTTTGAGGTTGCAGTAAATAATAGTGTTTCTTTATACTCTAAACAAATGGAATTTTAAAAATGTTTAGTAAATGTATAAACACACAGTAGAAAACTAAATAACAAGCTGTATACCATACTTGCATTGGGAAAAAAGAATATATACATATAGAAAGTATGCCAGCATTTCTATACTTAGAATCAAAAAATGAAAAACATACATTTGCCAAAAAGATTCTCAGAAGGATGGCATCTTCCTAATAGTCTAATAGTACTAATTTATGTGGATATTAGGCCTCATAATTTCATTTAAATATTTTTCTCATGTGCAGAAAAGAAGTGAGGAAACCATGGAAATAAACCAGAATCATTTTAGTACCCTTAAATGTAGCAAACTACTTAATTACTCTGAAAATATTCTTTTGCTTGAGAATCATCTTTTACTAGCATGCATTAGTCATTTTCGTGAACAAAAAGGAAAGTGATTCAAGGAATGAATTCAAGTTTTTGATATACATGTGGAAAGAATGAAAAGAGTTTCTATTAAGCTTTTGTTCAGTTCAGTTCAGTTGCTCAGTCATGTCTGACTCTGTGACACCATGAACCACAGCACCCCAGGCCTCCCTGCCCATCACCAACTCCCAGAGTTTACCCAAAGTCATGTCCAGTGAGTCGGTGATGCCATACAACCATCATCCTCTGTCGTCCCCGTCTCCTTCTGCCCTCAATCTTTCTCAGCATCAGGGTCTTTTCACACGAGTCAGCTCTTCACATCAGGTGGCAAAAGTATTGGAGTTTCAGCTTCAGCATCCGTCCTTCCAATGAACACCCAGGACTGATCTCTTTTAGGATGGACTGGTTGGATCTCCTTGCAGCCCAAGGGACTCTCAAGAGTCTTCAACACCACAGTTCAAAAGCATCAATTCTTCGGTGTTCAGCTTTCTTTATAGGCCAACTCTCACATCCACACATGACCACTGGAAAAACAGTAGCTTTGACTAGGTGGACCTTTGTTGACAAAGTAATGTCTCTGCTTTTTAATATGCTGTCTAGGTTGGACATAACGTTCCTTCCAAGGAGTAAGAGTCTTTTAATTGCATGGCTGCAATCACCACCTGCAGTGATTTTGGAGCCCCCAAAAATAAAGTCAGCCACTGTTTTCACCATTTCCCCATCTAGTTGCCATGAAGTGACAGGACCGGATGCCATGATCTTAGTTTTCTGAATGTTGAGCTTTAAGTCAACTTTTTCACTCTCCTCTTTCACTTTCATCAAGAGGCTTTTTAGTTCCTCTTCACTTTCTTCCAGAAGGGTGGTGTCATCTGCATATCTGAGGTTATTGATATTTCTCCCAGCAATCTTGATTCCAGCTTGTGCTTCTTCCAGCCCAGCATTTCTCATGATGTACTCTGCATATAAGTTAAATAAGCAGGGTGACAATATATAGCCTTGACGTACTCCTTTTCCTATTTGGAACCAGTCTGTTGTTCCATGTCCAGTTCTAACTGTTGCTTCCTGACCTGCATACAGGTTTCTCAAGAGGCAGGTCAGGTGGTCTGGTATTCCCATCACTTTCAGAATTTTCCACAGTTTATTGTGATCCACACAGTCAAAGGCTTTGGCACGGTCAATAAAGCAGAAATATATGTTTTTCTGGAACTCTCTTGCTTTTTTGATGATCCAGCAAATGTTGGCAATTTGATCTCTGGTTCCTCTGCCTTTCCTAAAACCAGCTTGAACATCTGGAAGTTATCGGTTCACGTATTGCTGAAGCCTGCCTTGGAGAATTTTGAGCATTACTTTACTAGAGTGTGAGATGAGTGCAATTGTGCAGTAGTTTGAGCATTCTTTGGGATTGCCTTTCTTTGGGATTGGGATGAAAATGGACCTTTTCCAGTCTTGTGGCCACTGCTGAGTTTTCCAAATTTGCTGTCATATTGAGTGCAGCACTTTCACAGCATCATCTTTCAGGATTTGAAATAGCTCAACTGGAATTCCATCACCTCCACTAGCTTTGTTCGTAGTGATGCTTTCTAAGGCCCACTTGACTTCACATTCCAGGATGTCTGGCTCTAGGTGAGTGATCACACCATCATGATTATCTGGGTCATGAAGATCTTTTTGGTATAGTTCTTCTGTGTATTCTTGCCACCTCTTCTTAATATCTTTTGCTTCTGTTAGGTCCATACTATTTCTGTCTTTTATTGAGCCCATCTTTGCATGAAATATTCCCTTGGTATCTCTAATTTTCTTGAAGAGATCTCTAGTCTTTCCCATTCTGTTGTTTTCCTCTATTTCTTTGCACTGATCACTGAGGAAGGCTTTCTTATCTCTCCTTGCTATTCTTTGGAACTCTGTATTCAAATGGGAATATCTTTCCTTTTCTCCTTTGCTTTTTGCTTCTCTTCTTTTCACAGCTATTTGTAAGGCCTCCTCAGACAGCCATTTTGCCTTTTTGCATTTCTTTTTCTTAGGGATGGTCTTGATCCCAGTCTCCTGTTCAATGTCATGAACCGCCGTCCATAGTTCATCAGGCACTGTATCAGATCTAGTCCCTTAAATCTATTTCTCATTTCCTCTGTATAATCATAAGGGATTTGATTTAGGTCATACCTGAATGGTTAGTGGTTTTCCCTACTTTCTTCAATTTAAGTCTGATTCTTAATTCATATTTTCAAAGGATATTTGATAAACAGATTTTCCAATTTAGCTTTTTGAGAAAATGATAAATAAATTACAAAGTAAATGATGATAAAATACCTTTCCTTTGGAATTCATTGTAGAAAAATTCAAAGCATGAGTAGACATATGTTTTTCATTTGTGTAGATATAGTTTTGGTAAAGAATTTTTCTGGAGATATAAACATATGTTGGAAAATCTGTCTTTCAAAAATATTTCCAGAAATTCATTTTATTACACACTGTAAGTAAATTTATATTAAGCTGATATATAGACTTCAAAATATCTGAAAAATCCACTATTTTTGTGGACCAATTTTAAATTTTTTGAAATAATAAAGTACACACACTATTATCTTTGCAGATGGTGCTACATGATGATAACTTTTTTTTTTCCTACTTTTTCCCCTTCTAATGATCTAAACTTCTCAGGTTATCTTGAATGCATAATACATGGGTGTGTGCTCTGTTGTGTCCCACTTCATGCAGGCCCCATGGACCGTAGCTCAACAGGCTCCTTTGTCCATGGAATTTTCTAGGCAAGAAACTGGAGTGGGTTGCCATGCCCTCCCCCAGATGATCTTCTTGGCCCAGAGATTGAACCCTCATCTCTCGCGTCTCCTGCATCGGCAGCAGAGTCTTTACCACTAGTGCCACGTGGGAAGTCACAATGAATGCATAATACTCAAACTAAAGCTACCACACTGAAAAATATGTTACTTCAAGCAAAGACATTTTAACTCAGTTACCCTAGAACCACCCTGAACTGGAACCCAGCTCTTCCCCCTGTAATCCCAGGAAGGTGTTGAGGGCCTAGACTATTGAGGAATGATTTTGCTGACATCCTAAGGATGATTTTCCCACTGAAAATCCTACCTAAATCTTCATCTTCTGGGCATACTTTCTTCCTGGAAATATATTCTGTTACAGAAAATATGCTTTCATCTCAGGTGTGTTAAGAAACTAGGCTTAAAATCAAGTTGATTAGGTTTGTCAAATGGTAAGTTTCTTTCCTTTTGGTTTGATCTGAGATTTATTTTCTCATTATTCTTGAGCTCTGAGAGATATCTGGTTGTAATAAAAAGTAACTTTGACACCTTAGTAGAAGGTTTACTTCTTTTCAGGTCAGAACTGGACACACATGGCAATTTAGTTGAATTGAAGAAGAAACCATGGCATTTTTGCTCAGAAGTGACTACTTGAAATTTAAAAAAAAGTCCCTGTCAGTCTGTTGCTAAACTCTATATCTTGTATAGATTGCAATTTTGTGTAGCTCTGTAAACTACACTTCTCTGCACCATCCCAAGCACTTTTGTGCCCTCATTTCTCTTAACATGTACTTAACACACAACTTATTCAAGAAATTAAATAAAGTGGTCTTATTTCATTGCATAGTATTTTAAATGAGTTAGAAGCAGGAGATCCTGACTTCTATACTAGGAGTTTAGAAATAGTGTTATATACTGACATTTAATATTTCAAAGAATTTCTGATTGAAGTAGTTTTTATTCTTAATTATGAATAATTCATAAAATTGAATGAAATGATGAACTCACATAATAACTATATGGACAAGTCTGTGTCTCCAGTCTTTCATTTATAGCTTGAAAGAAATTCATGGCTTTATCAATGGAAGATTCCAAATATACAGGAAGCAGAGAGTGTAGCCTAACGAGTAATGGTGTATTAACAATGTCTTCTAGCATTTTTTTCCTATGCTAGAAATTTCCTTTCAGCTTCTGTGCATTTTTCTAATTGGCTATTTGCATTTTCTTATTAATTTTTAGATTCTTTATAAATTTTATCTAACAATGCTTTGTTGCTGATATTAATAACAAACATTTCCTAGTCTGTGTCTTTTGTTTTCAGTTTATCTTGAAATAATTGTAGTTTCACAGGAAGCAGAAAAAATAATATAGAGAAGTCCCATGTACCCTTCACATAGTTTCCCAGAATATAACTACAAAACAATATCAAGACCAGGAAGCTGACATTGGTACAAGGTGTGTGTATGGTTCTATGTCATTTATCTTTGATATGTCAGTTTGTATCCATGGCCACAGTCAAGAGACAAAACTATTAACTCAGACATCTCCATCATACTATCCCTTTTATCCATAATCCCTAACTCCTGGCAACTATTAATCTGTAATCCAACCCTATAATTTTGTAATTTTGAGGAAGTATGTAAATGAAATCATATACCATGTGGCTTTTGGGAACTAGCTTTTGCAACCGAGCATATTTTTCAACATAGACCATTATGACTCCCATTCCCATCTTCATGCCTTGTATTCTTTTCTTGCTTTATGACATTGGCTTAAACCTTCAATATCAAGTCAATAGCAATGGTGAGAGTGGATATTATGTCTTTTCTTGATCTTTGGGAATAAGTATTAAGTCTTTCATCATTATATATTATTTTGGCTGAAAGGTTTTTGTAGATATTCTTCATCAAGTTGAAGTTCCCTGTTTTATGAGAGTTTTTTTTTTTTAATCATGCATGGGTGTTTCAGTTCAGTTCAGTTGCTAGTCGTGTCCGACTCTTTGCAACCCCATGAATCACAGAACACCAGGCCTCCCTGTCCATAACCAACTCCTGGAGTTTACTCAAACTCACGTTCATAGAGTCGGTGATGCCATCCAGCCATCTCATCCTCTGTTGTCCCCTTCTCCTCCTGCCCCCAATCCCTCCCAGCATCAGGGTCTTTTCCAATGAGTCAACTTTTCGCATGAGGTGGCCAAAGTACTGGAGTTTCAGCTTCAACATCAGTCCTTCCAATGAACACCCAGGACTGATCTCCTTCAGGATAGACTGGTTGGGTCTCCTTGCAGTCCAAGGGACTCTCAAGAGTCTTCTCCAACACCACAGTTCAAAAGAATCAATTTTTTGGTGCTCAGCTTTCTTCACAGTCCAACTCTCACTCCATACATGACCACTGGAAAAACCATACCCTTGACTAGATAGACCCTTGTTAGCAAAGTAATGTCTCTGCTTTTTAATATGCTATCTAGGTTGCTCATAACTTTCCTTCCAAGCAGCAAGCGTCTTTTAATTGCATGGCTGCAGTTACCATCTGCAGTGATTTTGGAGCCCAAAACAATAAAGTCTGAGACTGTTTCCACTGTTTCCCCATCTATTTCCCATGAAGTGATGGGACCGGATGCCATGATCTTAGTTTTCTGAATGTTGAGCTTTAAGTCAACTTTTTCACTCTCCTCTTTCACTTTCATCAAGAGGCTTTTTAGTTCCTCTTCACTTTCTGCCAGAAGGGTGGTGTCATCTGTATATCTGAGGTTATTGATATTTCTCCCAGCATTCTTGATTCCAGCTTGTGCTTCCTCCAGTCCAGCATTTCACATGATGTACTTTGCATGTAAGTTAAATAAGCAGGGTGACAATATACAGCCTTGACGTACTCCTTTTCCTATTTGGAACCAGTCTGTTGTTCCATGTCCAGTTCTAACTGTTGCTTCCTGACCTGCATATAGGTTTCTCAAGAGGCAGGTCAGGTGGTCTGATATTTCCATCTCTTTCAGAATTTTCATGGGTGTTTAAATTTTGTCAAATGAATTTTCTTCAGCAATTGATATCATGACAGGATTTTCTTCTTCAGATTGCTAATACAATGAATTACATTGTTTGATTTTCAAATACTGAACCAGTCTTACATCTTTGGAATAAATTCCATTTGGTCTTGTTACATGATTCTTTGCATATATTGTTGAACTCTATTAGCTAATATTTTGTTAAGGATTTCTATACCTATATTCATGAGAGATAATGGACTGTAGTTCTCTTTTTTACTTTTTTTTTAGTATTCTCTTTGTCTAGCTTTTGTATCAAGATTATATTAACTTCACAAAAGCTAAGGGGTAGATTGTTGATTTGAAAATATCCTTTTTTTTTTCCCTAATGTAAACATTTCGTGCTAAAAAATCCTCTCCACTCTGCTTTAGCTGTGTGCCACAATTTTTTATTTTTAATATATAAAATTAATTATTAGAGATAATGGCTAGTTAATTTTATCAATATATTTTAATCAATTCCAGTACTTCTTTAGGTTATTATATCTTTCTATCTAAAGATAGTATAAAATTAAATTTTAGAGTCATATTTATCCAAATACTTACTATCTATAGATATAGGCAAAGAGTAATTTGGGAATGTAAGCAAATTGAAAACATAGAGGAAATAACTCATGAACACGTATTTAAGTTCAAAAAAGTGGAAGTTGGATAATGGATAATTTCATCTGAAGAATTAGATAGCAGTCTTTTCCTCTTTTACTTATATATGGTTACTTTAAAAATATTTTTAATGTCTTTATATTGCATAATTTGGGAAACACGTAGTTTTATATCAGTAAAGTTTTGTCATGCTATCACTTCAGCTGAAAAAGTTGGGGAGGGAACTTGATTATAATCGTTGATTCTAGAAAAGCGTGCATCATTGACATTCAAATTGTAAGTAAAAAGTCATTAGATTTATTGAGCCTTAACTCAATAAATTAAAGCTGCTTAACTATATTGTCAAGTCTGTACATCAATGATCTCAGATTAAAAGTCAGAAAAAGATTCAGGACTCAGTGAAAAGCATAAAAGATCACAGGTATAAAAGGAATGATGTTTTCAGAGTTAGTCCAACTCCTTCCTGGCTCAGATAAGCAATTTTCTTTTATGTTCACAAACAGCAGGGCTTATATTGCTTTTGCACTTCTCCAAAATAATAGGCACTAGATTTTCATCTTTGCTAGTTTTTATTGTGCCATGTTTATGCCAAAACAAGATAGAAAGCAAATAGTTCATTTAATTTAATTATATTTATGTGTTTTTTTAACTCAATTTGTATGTTTAGATGCCACATCAGTTTCTTCCATTAAATTCAGAAAATATTTATCTACTTATTATATATAAAAACTTTGACAGACATTGTCTGGGGTATAAAGACTAAATATTGTCCTTAAACCATTCTTGGTCATTTCTAATCATTCCAAGCATTCAGGAAAAAGGAAGTAAACCTGTACTCTTGGTTGCTATATACAATTTAAGCATTTTTAAGAAATTGCTATAAGTCTGAAAGGAGGGCAATCAAGCTTCCATATTTTTTTTTTCTAAATGGAAATCAGCTGAACTTTGGAACAAAATGATATTTTTCTGCTGCTGAGCTACTCAGTGAGAATGATAGAACAATTGCTTTTGGAATGATTGTTCATAAGATAACAATTCTTTTATTCTTTTGATAGTAAACAGATGGTACTCTGTGTAAACTTTGTTTCTTATAAATGTCAATTGAGCCTTAAGGCTAAAGGTTTTCTCATGTATGAAACCAATTCTTATATAACATAATGAAGATGTCTTTCACACTTCAGAATGCTGACTGATCTGTAAATACACATATTTTAGAATATCTTGGAATTATTAGTCATTTAACTTTGGCTCAAGCAGTGTAAGAGCATTTATGCAGATTTCCTATATGAGTCTATAAAAACAATAATGAACTATTACTGTTTAAGGTGGATGTCTTTCATTTTGTTTATTGAATCCTATCTCTGTTTGGGTAATACATAGCTGCAAAACAATGCCATTTCCAAAATACACTACTTGTGTCAGTAATGGAAATCAAAAGATTTAAAAAAGTAGGATTGATGTTCAACTTTTTGCTTAATATTCTGTCTAATACACCATTATACTGAGTATGGAATATAATGTGAAGCTTCGTTTTTCATATGGCACCAGAATATATTTTCTTTATAAGAAACTAATCTACAGATCATTTAAATACCAGAATACTGAATACCCTAGTTCACAGATGAGAATCCCTACTTTTGTGTGACAAAATGCCCTTGTCTTTACCTGGAAGATCTCATTTTATTGTCATGACAACTCTGCTTTTTAAAATTTTCCACTGGAGTATAGTTGCTTTATGATACTAATATTATGTTAGTATCTGCTATACCGCAAAGTGAATCAGTTATACATATACATACATTCCCTATTTTTTGGGTTTACTTCCCATTTAGGTCACCACAAAACATTAGATAGAGTCCCCTGTGCTATACAGTAGGTTCTCATTAGTTATCCACCTTATACATAGCAGTGCGTGTATGTTAATGCCAACTTCCCAATTTATCCCACTCTCTCTTCCCCACTTGGTATCCAGAAGTTTGTTCTGTATAACTGTATCTCTATTTATGTTTTGCAAATAAGTTTATCTCTGCCATTTTTCTAGATCCCACATGAAAGCAATATTATATGATATTTGTTTTCCTCTTGCTGACTTACTTCACTGTTTGACAACCCTCCTACACTATTGCTGGGAAAGTAATGGTGCAGGCACTATGGACGACAGTATGGAGATTCCTAAGAAAACTAAAAACAGAACTACCATATGATCCAGCAATCCCACTTCTAGGCGTATACCTGGAGAAAACCATAATTAAAAAAGATACACGCACCCCAATGTTCGTTGCAGCAGCATTTACAATAGCCAGGACATGGAAGCAACTTAAATGTCTGTCAACAGAGGAATAGATAAAGAAGATGTGGTACATATATACAATGGAATATTAATCAGCAATAAAAAGGAACAAACTTATCATGACAACACTCATGTGTGGTCATCACATTCATGCATTCACAAAAATACAGAGCCCCTGACACTTTAGTTACCTTAATGAATCTGTATGTGGAATTTCAAGTAGAAAATGTTTGAGAAAAGAAATTCTAAATAGAGAAAAATAGATGGATATAGCCCCAGAATATTCAGATCATGTGAATAGTTAAATTAAGTTAATTATGACTCCAATATTTCCCATAACATCTGTGAAAGGGAGGAGATGATTACTCTAGACCATTTTGTTGAAATGATGTCTTAGAAAATCACTCTAAAGTATTTAGGTTCTAGTCTGTGAAGAGTAGGGGCATGTTGAAGATTAGACAGAATAGGCTAACCTGTTTAATCAGATTAGGCTACATACTCTTAACAAATTACCTCCAAAATTTTAGTGGCTTCACAAACAAAAATTTTCCCCTGCTCATATCATAATTCAGTGTGGGTCAGTGAGAAGCTCTGTTTCATATAGTCTTTCACAGATCCAAGCTTCTTCCACCAGCTGCTAGGGCCTCAGTGTCTTCCAATGAATCCTTTGCATCTAACTTAAGGTATAAGAAGGTTTGCAGGGCCAAGACTGAAAGGGCATTTCTCTTCTGCTTTCATTATCTCATAACTGATCCACATGGTCCCACCCAACCTCAGAGATTATGCGTGATAGATAGTCTGGAAGAAATTTGGGATGGAGGAAGGGAGCATTTGGTTATGGAGAGGCCAGTTAAAAGAGTAATTCAATGGTCCAGAGTAATCTAATGATTAGGGCCTTTTTATAGAGAGGGCTAAGGCAAAACACCACAACTTATATATTTCCATTCAGCATTTTGATGTGACTGCATTTCTAATTCAGAGATACTGTTATGATATTGCTTAAAATGTGGCTTGTGAAAAAGATAACTTAAGGCATCCCTTGTATTTATCAGAATATTTGTATTTATAGCTAGTTTCCCTATTGGCTCAGATGGTAAAGAATCTGCCTGCAATGTAGGAAACCTGGGGTTGATCCCTGGGAAGGGAAGATCCTCTGGAGAAGGAAATGGTTATCCATTCCTGTATTCTTGCCTGGAGAATGCCATGGATGGAGAAGCTTGGTAGTCTACAGTCCATGGGATTGCAAAATTGGACACAACTGAGTGACTAACACAGCAACATAACCAGTTTGCCTGCATTAATCAGAAGTTGATGGCAGAGAAGAGACAAAGATAAAAGTATTAAGCATTTGCTTGGTTTTTAGTAACACTAAGAACAATTTGTCAAGGCAGGGGCTTTGCATGTAGAAAATAAATAATAGACATACACCAAGTATAGGTATGGAAAAGAGGATCTCTACTGAGCACAGCAGTCCAATAGCTGAGATGAATGATCTACTTTATCACAATTACATGTATTTGAAAGAGTGAAAACAATGAGCAAGGAGCAAGTTTTCTTATTTCCCAGTTGGGTAAGGAGCACCACAATGTGAACTCATTTGCCTACAAGCTCAGGAAGTTGTTTGGGTCAATCTCACCACTCACACCAGGTCCCATTCTCAGAAAAGGCTAAGAAACCCATGAAGAGAGATTTGCTTTTACTGCCCACACAATTAATTTTGACATCAGCTAATGGGGTAGACATGGGCTTCCCTGGTAGCTCACTGGTAAAGAATCCATGTGCAATTCAGGGAATGAGGGTTTGATCCATGGACCAGGAAAATTCCCTGGAGAAGGAAATGGCAACCCACTCCAGTATTCTTGCCTGGGAAATCTCATGGACAGAGACACCTGGTGGTCTACAGTCTATGGGGTTGTAAAAGAGTTGGACACGATTTAGCGACTAAACAAAATGTGGTCGACATAAAGGTGATTATGTGAAGTCTTTCACTCTTGCTTTTTATTTGCACTTGAGAACTGGAGGTGGACAAAGACAATAGAATTGCCTGAGATTATTCACTTCCAACAACACAAGAGAAGACTACACGTGGACATCACCAGATGGTCAACACTGAAAACAGGTTGATTATATACTTTGCAGCCAAAGATGGAGAAGCTCTATACAGTCAGCAAAAATAAGACCAGGAGATGACTGTGGCTGAGATCATGAACTCCTTAATGCCAAATTCAAACTTAAATTGAAGAAAGTAGGGAAAACCACTAGACTATTCAGGTATGACCTAAATCAAATCCCTTATGATTATACAGTGGAAGTGAGAAATAGATTTAAGGGACTAGATCTGATAGACAGAGTGCCTGATGAACTATGGATGGAGGTTCCTGACATTGTATAGGAGATAGGGATTAAGACCATCCCCATGGATAAGAAATGCAAAAAAGCAAAATGGCTGTCTCAGGAGGCTTTACAAATAGCTGTGAAAAGAAGAGAAGCAAAAAGGAGAAAAGGAAAGATATTCCCATTTGAATGCAGAGTTCCAATGAATAGCAAGGAGAGATAAGAAAGCCTTCTTCAGCGATCAAAGCAAAGAAATAGAGGAAAACAACAGAATGGGAAAGACTAGAGATCTCTTCAAGAAAATTAGAGATACCAAGGGAACTCTTCCTGCAAAGAGGGGCACGAGAAAGGACAGAAATGGTATGGACCTAACAGAAGCAAAAGATATTAAGAAGAGGTGGCAAGAATACACAGAAGAACTATACCAAAAAGATCTTCATGACCCAGATAATCATGATGGTGTGATCACTCACCTAGAGCCAGACATCCTGGAATGTGAAGTCAAGTGGGCCTTAGAAAGCATCACTACGAACAAAGCTAGTGGAGGTGATGGAATTCCAGTTGAGCTATTTCAAATCCTGAAAGATGATGCTGTGAAAGTGCTGCACTCAATATGACAGCAAATTTGGAAAACTCAGCAGTGGCCGCAAGACTGGAAAAGGTCCGTTTTCATCCCAATCCCAAAGAAAGACAATCCCAAAGAATGCTCAAACTACTGCACAATTGCACTCATCTCACACTCTAGTAAAGTAATGCTCAAAATTCTCCAAGGCAGGCTTCAGCAATACGTGAACCGATAACTTCCAGATGTTCAAGCTGGTTTTAGGAAAGGCAGAGGAACCAGAGATCAAATTGCCAACATCTGCTGGATCATCAAAAAAGCAAGAGAGTTTCAGGAAAACATCTCTTTCTGCTTTATTGACCGTGCCAAAGCCTTTGACTGTGTGGATCACAATAAACTGTGGAAAATTCTGAAAGTGATGGGAATACCAGACCACCTGATCTGCCTATTGAGAAACCTGTATGCAGGTCAGGCAGCAACAGTTAGAACTGGACATGGACCAACAGACTGGTTCCAAATAGGAAAAGGAGTATGCCAAGGCTGTGTATTGTCACCCTGCTTATTTAACTTCTATGCAGAGTACATCATGAGAAACGCTGGGCTGGAAGAAGCACAAGCTGGAATCAAGATTGCTGGGAGAAATATCAATAACCTCAGATACATAGATGACACCACCCTTCTGGCAGAAAGTGAAGAGGAACTAAAAAGCCTCTTGATGAAAGTGAAAGAGGAGAGTGAAAAAGTTGACTTAAAGCTCAACATTCAGAAAACTAAGATTATGGCATCTGGTCCCATCACTTCATGGGAAATAGATGGAGAAACCGTGGAAACAGTTTCAGACTTTATTTTTGGGGGCTCCAAAATCACTGCAGATGTTGATTGCAGCCATGAAATTAAAAGACATTTACTACTTGGAAGGAAAGTTATGACCAACCTAGATAGCATATTAAAAAGCAGAGACATTACTTTGCTAACAAGGGTCCGTCTAGTCAAAGCTATAGTTTTTCCAGTGCTCATATATGGAGTGAGAGTTGGACTGTGAAGAAAGCTGAGCACCAAAAAAATTGATGCTTTTGGACTATGGTGTTGGAGAAGACTCTTGAGAGTCCCTTGGACAGCAAGGAGATACAACCAGTCCATCCTAAAGGAGATAAGTCCTGGGTTTTCATTGGAAGGACTGATGCTGAAGCTGAAACTTCAACCCTTTGGCTACCTCATGCGAAGAGTTGATTCATTGGAAAAGACCCTGATGCTGGGAGGGATTGGGGGCAGGAGGAGAAGGGGACAACAGAGGATGAGATGGCTGGATGGCATCACCAACTCGAAGGGCATGAGTTTGGGTAAACTCTGGGAGTTGGTGATGGACAGGGAGGCCTGGCGTGCTGTGATTCATGGGGTCGCAAAGAATTGGACATGAGTGAGTGAATTGAACTGAACTGATTCACTTAATTGTTCATTGCCTATGTGATTTGAACACAAAGGACTACAAAAGGAAAGAATGGGTTCAAACAATTGTTAGAGCAGCTGAGGGAACAAATGTCAGGAAAACTTCTATCAAAGACCTTAGTCTAACATGTCAAAATGGGTGGTCCTCAATGTGCCTGGAGCAGCTTTACTGCTGTAGAAACTCTGGGAAACTTTCACTAGTTCTCTCAGTCTGCATTCGTGAAGTGGATGGTTTGCCAAAACTTGCGAAGCTGCTGTGAAATGCAGATCTGTTCATGCAACTAACTGTACTTGTCTAAACAAGTCCAGATTCTCCAGCTCTCAAAATTTCATTATAGTGCCTCTCATTGGAAAACTCTTACCTTCTATAGAACCAAATAGGGAAGAGGATCCTGTGAAATGTGGACCTGGATTTCTTTTCTGAGCACACAAGAGCTCCTGAAAGGGGTTGGTAGAGATGCCAGGTTGAGCACAGGTGATCCAGCATTCTGGCTTTTCTAGCTGGTTTCTACTGGTTTCTAGCTGAGCTTCAGATATATGTTCTGAAGTTTCTCTTTTGCTTTGATAATATAAAGATGCTTACTCTGGTTAGCTGAAGAAACCATATAGCATTTCTCCAACTCACACATAAGAGAGGTTCTCTGCAGATGAGGAGAAACAGAGTGTGAATGGGAAAAAATCTATACAGTAGTAACTAAAAGGAGGTAGCAGAGTCACGTGGCTAAACCTTTGTTTTTTGCTTGAGGCAGTACAGGAATCCAGGATGGTGTTTTTCCTGTAGTATTTATTAATCAATTTAACTCATACTTGCTGAGTGCCTACCATGCAAACATCACTCGGCAAGAATTATAAATGCAGGGGAGAACCTGCAAACATAGCTCCTGTATTTAATGGGTGCTTAGTTTTGTGAGGAAAACAGAAAATATGCTAATTATGAAGAGAAAGAACAATTATTCTTTGCACAGATTTTGTTTTGTTTCTTATCGAGTAAGCTTCTGAGCTACTTTAGGGTGAGAATAATGGCTGCCCATTTGTCATGGCTCTGGAAAGAACATGTTTTTATTCATCTTGACATTCTGGGTGTCTAATGCATAATAGGTTCCTAATGATATGCTTCTTCTTCTGCTAGCATGTCCCAGTCTTTATTATTACTACTATTATTATTATTATTACATCATCATTATTTTAGTTTCAGAGCCAATTTTCAACCCACAGTTATCTTAAGAAGTTTTTATTTTTAACAGTTTCTTAATAAAATACTTCCCATCTGATTTTATCAACTTCATTCAAAGTGCATAGTGCTTTGCATTTTTATAAATCTAATGGGTCCTATTTGTTAATTTATTGGAATGATGTTTTATTTCCTTTTCACAAAATATTAAAACTTTTATATATTATCTCCTCCTCTCCACCACTCAGTATTGAGGACATATGTATTTTATGTGGTTATATTCATGGTTCACATTATTATCTGTGGAGTCTATTAATATAACACCACTAATGTGTATTTCAATCGACTTTCCTTTCCTGGCAACAGTGCTAGAGTGACTTCAAGGAAATGATAAGCAGAAAAATAAAAATAAGGATGAGAGAGGAGAAAATAATTAAAATTTCCTCTGAAAAGCATGACAAAAGACTATTCTTTTGGTAAGTTTAAACAAGCTAAAATAATTTATATAAAATTATACACATTAAAATATACATTTATAGTCAATAATGATGCTTAAGTAGAGTTATTTCCTTTATAGCATTTTCATTCACTAGAATTGTCTTCATTAAGGGGAAATAAATATTCAACCTTTTCTTGTTCATGCTCATTTATGGCAATAGCCTGCTAAGTCGCTTCAGTTGTGTGCAACTCTATGCGACCCTATGGACTGTAGCCTGCCAGACTCCTCTGTCCATGGGATTGGGTTGCCATTTCCTTCTCCAGGGGATCTTCCCAACCCAGGGATCTAACCCTCATTTCTTAGGTTTCCTGCATTGGCAGGCAGGCTCTTACCACTAGCGACACCTAGGAAGCTTGACAATTTCATTGCTGAATATCACAAATATTGGTTTTAAATTGTATCAGTATATATATTTATATGTACATGTAACTATATACTACACTATAATTGTTCTATAAAAGAGCCACAGTTGGCCATTGTGTAGTGGCCCTGGGTTGTTTACTTCTTCACTTCAGGTTGAGACATGGTGGTTCAAAAGCCTGTCAGTGCCAAACTTAGATTTTTAGGCATCCAATTATTTTTAAAGTAGCCCCTAAAATAGATTATTAGCTAATTAGGATCTGCCTGCTCTGCATACTTCATTGAGGAAACTTACCTCACTCCTGCTGGTCATTGATAAAATAGACTTCAAGCTGCTATTGGAGAAGGGAATGGCAACCCACTCCAGTATTCTCGCCTGGAGAATCCCGTGGACAGAGGAGCCTGGCGGGCCACAGTCCATGGGGTCGCAGAGAGTCGGACACGACTGAGCAACTATCACTAACACTACAAGCTGCTGTGGCCCTTTGGAATCCTCTGACTCTCAGAGACTCCTAGCCTTGCGGCTGAGCAGCACACCTCGACATCTTTGCTCTCTCCGCTATCCCCTCCCTCCCAAGAGTTACCTTGTCGTCATCATCATGTACTCTCGATAATCTCACGCTGCTGTTAAGTAGCTCTGTCCAAGTACAGACCAATAAAACTTGTGTATGTCACATCACATATTTTTCCTTGATAAGGCCCTTCCAATCCTTCTATCCTATAGAATAATTATAGCTACAATACTTAAATATAAAGATTGTGGAGCCTTCTCAATCATCCTGATAACTTTATTTTAATGGAAATTGGGGCTATAAGCTGTTATTAAAACAAATACATAAATATTTTTGCAAATAAAATCAGCTGTGTATGGTTATCAGCATTGCTATTCATCAGGAAATGCTAATCAAAACTACAATGAGATATTACCTCACACTTGTCAAAATAGCTATCATCAAAGAGAACACAAATAATAAATGTTGGCAAGGATGTGGAGAAAAGAGCATACTCATACACTATTGGTGGGATAGTAAATTGGTGCAGTGACTGTGGAAAATAGTATGGTGGTTTTCCAAAAAATCTAAAAGTAGAATTACCATATGAGTCGGCCATTCCACTCCAGCAGGTGCATCCAAACAAACAAACAAATAACAGTAATTTGAAAAGATACATGTACTCCAGTGTTCATGTTCTTCTTGTTCTTTAGTTGCTGAGTCGTATCTAACTCTTGCGACTCCATGAACTGTAGCCCACCAAGCTCCTATGTTCATAGAATTTCCAAGACAAGAATACTGGAGTGGGTTGCCATTTCCTTCTCTAGGAGATCTTCCTGACCCTGGGATTGAACCTATGTCTCCTGCATTGACAGACAGATTGTTTATCACTGAGCCACCAAGGAAGACCCCCACCCCACCCCCATCGACCAATGTTCATAACCGGATTAAAATTGCCAAGATATGGAAGTAAGCTAAGTCCATCTGTCCATCAACAGATGAGTGGATAAAGAAGATGGAGTACTATTCAGTCATAAAAAACCAAAACTTCACCTTTATCAGCAACATGGATGGACTTGCAGGGCATCATGCAAAGTCAATAAGTCAGATAAGGACAAACACGGTATAATATCACTTATATGTGAAATCTAAAAAAATACAACAAACTAGTGAATATAACAAAAAAGGAACCAGACTCACAGATATAGAGAACAAACTATTGGTTACCAGGAAGATGAGAAAAGGGAAGGGAGGCAACCTAGGAGTCAGGGATCAAGAGGTACAAACTATCAGGTATAAAATAAGCTACAAGGATATATTGTACAATGTGGGGAATATAACATTTTATAATAATTATAAATGGAGTGCAACCTTTCAATTTGTGAATCACTATATCATACATCTATAACATAATATTATACAGCAACTACACTTCAATAAAAATATTAAAAAATAAATACAGGAGTATCCTTATTATATGATATGGTTACAATCCCTAATTGCTCAAGTAACCAAAAAGTTGGTTCATCTGTTAAAATGAAACATATTTTATTTATGTTTATTTGAACTTAAAACATATAAATATATTTTATTCACTCAGATGTAGGGTTGAAACATTTTTTAAGTACATTTATACTAATTGCAATTCCACTTTGTTATTTCTTACATATGCTGAATTCTGAAAACATCATCAATAACTTTCAGTTTCTGTTTTACTCAAGTAGAGTGAAACCTTGGACACTTATGAGATAATTTGTAGATAGAATCTTTCTGGATGTTTCAAGTTTTACTCTCATTCTTTTGCAGTTGCCTCCCAGAGCATGGCAACCTACTTCAGTATTCTTTTTTTTTTGTTTTGTATTCTTATCTGAAGAATCCCATGGACAGAGGAGACTGATGGGCTACAGTCCATAGCATTGCAAAGAGTCAGACACCACTGAAGTGACTTGGTGTGCACCCACACACAGTCTTCTGGCCTTGAATGTTGCAGAGAAATCTGGGCCAATTGTATCTTATTCTTTTTATGTTGCTATTTTTTTCCCCCTAGATGGCTGTAGGATTCTTTCTTTACCTTTTAACTGCAATAATTCTTATCGCATCTTATTTTGATGTTACTTTCTTTTTATTGATTTCATGAAACATAACACTCAGATTTCAGACTGAATTTTATTAGATGAAGAGAGTTTCCCATTATTTATTTGATTATTGTTTCTGCTCTATTTTTTTATACTTTGATTGAGCATTTACAATTTGTTTTCCATATGGTTTATTTTTCTTTCACTTTTTTATTCCTCTTTTTATGCTTTAGAATAATTTCTAGTATTTTTTTCTACATCATTAATTTGATTTTTTGTAATATCCAATATGCTTTCCACTTAATTATATATAAAATTCAGATACTGTAATTTAGAAAAAAAATAAAATATATTCAATTGTACTTATTTTAGCCTTCCATTTTACTGGTAATTTATTCTAGATTTATATGTCCAGTGACTTTGTGTAAACATAAAGATATTTTAAGCTATTTTTTTGTCCTTTTTTTTCTATTTTAAAGAAAAACAATTCAGAATCTTTACAGTAGTGAAGACTGTATTTTTTGAAATTCGGAGTTTTTCTCCATGGCTTTTGGTGCTTCTGTTTTTACTCATTCTTACAAGCAACAGTCTATCCCAGCCCTACCGTTCACTAGCTGAGTGATCTTTGACAGACTGTTTTGATTATTTGTTCCAAAATGCCCTTATCTATAAAATAGGGTTTATAATAGTGTTCATCTCACAGAGTTGTTTTGATGATTAAGTTTGTCAGTACATTTTTTTCTTCATCTTAGCTAAGAAGAGTACTTGGCATAAAGTGAAAATTCAATAATCATTACATTGAAAGGAAAGAAGAAGAAAGGCTACTTTCTAGAGGGGAAAAACAGCTTTATTTTTTCTATCCATGGCTCATTTTAATTTTCTATATAAGAGTAGTTCTTTTCTACTAGCACAAGTCTCATGACTTTTCTGGTCACTCTAGTATAGTTAAAACAATTCTCTGGCAAATCATAGAATCTTGTTTTAAGAACTAAAATGTTTATAAATGCTTTAGAGTTAAAGCCTCTCCTTCCCCACAGTTTGAATGGCTCCAGGCTCAATGTCCATTGTGGGTAAAGTAACTTCATCAGCATCTTTCATGTTTCCTGAGCTTCATAGTCTTCCTCCTCCCTCCTGGCTCACTGGCCCAGTTTCTGATTCTTTTCAGAAATGGTGCTTGAAATTATGGAGTATAAATGGGGAGAACCAATATGCAGAAAAAGTCCTAACAGATTGCTTCTAATGTGACCTGGTATTGGAACTTTCCCTTTCACAGATCACTGCCTTGTCATGGTGAAGGGGCTTGCATAACTCAATGAAGCTATGAGCTGTGCTGTGTAGGGCCACCCAATATGGGTGGGTCATAGCAAAGAGTTCTGACAGAATGTGATCCACTGGAGGAGGGAATGTCAACCCACTCCAATACACCTGCCATGAGAATTTCTTGAACTGTATAAAAGGACAAAAAGTTATGACACCACAAGATGAGTTCCCCAGGTCAGAAGGTGTCCGATATGGTAGTACGGAAAAGTGGAGGAGAACTACTAATGGCCCCAGAAAGAATGATGTGGCTGGGCCAAAGAGAGACACTGCTCATTTAAGATCTCCTGGAGAAGAGAAAGGTATCCACTCCAGTATTCTGGCTTGGAGAATTCCATGGATATATCGTCCATGGGGTTGCAGAGAGTTGGACACGACTGAGCCACTTTCACTTTCACTGGTGATGATAGTAAAATCCAATGCTGTAAAGAACAATATTGTATAGGAACCTAGAATTTTAGGTCCGTAAATAAAGGTAAATTGGATGTGGTCAGGTGGGAGATGGTAAGAATAAACATTGACATCTTAGGAACCAGTGAACTAAAATGGATGGGAATAGGCAGATTTAATTCAGATGACCCTTATATCTACTTCGGTGGGCAAGAATCCCATAGAGGAAATGGAGTAGCCCTTATAATCAACAAAAGAGTCTGAAATGCAGTATTTGGGTGCAACCTCAAAAATGACAGAATGATCTCAGTTTGTTCTTAGGCAAGTCATTCAACATCATAGGAATTCAAGTCTATGCCCCTACCACCAATGCCAAAAGAGCTGACGTTGATCAGTTCTATGAAGACCTCCTAGAACTAACACCAAAAAAAGATGTTCTATTCATCATTGGGGATTGGAATGCAAAGGTAGGAAGTCAAGAGATACCTGGAGTAACAGGCAAGTTTGGCCTTGGAGAACAAAATGAAGCAGGGGAAAGGCTAACTGAATTCTGCCAAGAGACTTCACTGGTCATAGCAAACACTCTCTTTCAACAACACAAGATAAGTCTTTACACATAGACATCACCAAATCATCAATACCAAAATCAAATTGATTACATTCTTTGTAGTTGAAGATGAAGAAGCTATATACAGTCAACAAAAGAAGACCTGGAGCTGACTGCAGCTCAGATCATCAGGACCTCACAGCAAAATTCAGGCTTAAACAAAAGAAAGTGGGGAAACCACCAGGCCAGCCAGATGCAACTTAAATCAAATCCCTTATGAATATGCAGTGGAGGAAGTAAATAGAGTCAAGTGATTAGATCTAGTAAACAGTGTGCCTGAAAAACTATGGATGGAGGTCTGTAATTTTGTACAGGAGGGAACAAACAAAATCATCCCCCCAAAAGAAAGGACAGAAGGCCAAGGGGTTGTCAGAGGAGGCTTCACAAATAGCTGAAGAAAGAACAGTAATGAAAAGCAAGGGAGAAAGGGAAAGGTACATCCAACTAAATTCAGATTTCCAAAGAATAGCAAGGAGAGACAATAAAGCCATTTGCAATGAACAGTGCATAAAACTAGAGGAAAACAACAGAAGGGGAAAGACTAGAGATCTCTTGAGAAAAATTGGAAATTATCAAGGTAACATTTCACCCTTAGATGGGCACAATAAAGGACAGAAAGGGTAGAGACCTAGTAGACGCTGAAGAGATCAAGAAGAGATGGAAAAAATACATGGAAGAGCTGAACAAAAAAAAGATCTTAATGAATTGGATTACTACAAAGTTGTGGTCTGGAGTGTGAAGTCAAGTGGGCCTTAGGAAGCACTGTTGTTAATAAAGCTAGTGGATGCAACAGAATTCCAGTAGAGCTATTCAAAACCCTCAAGGATGATGCCATCAAGGTGTTGTACTCAATATGTCAGCAAATCTGGAAGACCCAGCAATGGCCACAGGACTGGAAAAGGTCAATCCTTATTCCAATTCCCAAAAAGGGTAGTAATAAAGAATGTTCAAACCACTGGACAATTGCACTCATCTCCCATGCTAATAAGTTCATGCTTAAAATTTTGTATGCTAGACTTCAGCGTTATGTGAACCAAGAACTTCCAGATGTCTAAGCTGGGTTTAGGAAAGGTAGAGGAACCAGAGATCAAATTGCCAACATTCACTGGCTCATAGAGAAATCAAGGGAATTCCGGAAAAACATCTACCTCTGTTTCATTGACTACACTAAAGCTTTTGAATATGTGGATCATAACAAACTCTGAAAAACCCTTAAGGAGATGGGAATACCAGACTGTCTTACCTGCCTCCTGAGAAATCTGTATGAGGGTAAAGAAGCAATAGTTAGAACCCTGTATGGGACAACTGGTTGGTTCAAGATTGAGAAAGGAGTATGACAGGGTTGTCTTGTTGTCTTCCTGTTTGTTTAACCTATATGCTGAGCACATCATGAGAAATGCTGGGCTAGATGAGTTACAAGCTGGAATCAAGATAGGCGGCAATATCAATATCAATATCAATAGGCGGCAAATATCAATAACCACAGATATACAGATCATACCATTCTAATGACAGAAAGCAAAGAGGAACTAAAGAGCCGCTTGATGAGGAAGAAGGAGGAGACAGTGAAAGACCTGGTTTAAAACTAAATATTAAAAAAAACCTAAGATCATAGCATCCAGCCCCATTACTTCATGGCAAATAGAAGGGGAAAAGGTGGAAGAAGTGACAGATTTCCTCTTCTTGGGCTCTAAGATCACTGCAGATGGTGACTGCAGCCATGAAATCAGAAGGCAGCTGCTTTTTGGCAGGAAAGCTATGACAAACCTAGACAGTGTTGAAAAGCACAGACATTACTCTGCCGACAAAGGTCCGTATAGTGAAGGCTATGGTCTTTCCAGTGGTTGCATACGTTTATGAGAACTGGACTGTAAAAAAAGTGGAGCACCAAAGAATTGATGCCTTTGGACTGTGGTTCTAGAGAAGACTCCTGAGAGTCCCTTGGATAGCAAGGAGATCAAACCAGTTAATCTTAAGAGAGGTAAACCCTGAATTCTCATTAGAGGGACTGATGCTAAAGCTGAAGCTACCGTAATTTGGCCACCTGATGTGAACAGCTAGCTCATTGGAAAAGTCTCTGATGGTGGGAAAGATTGAGGGCAGAAGGAGAAGAGGGAGTCAGAGGATGAGATGGCTGGATGGCATCACCGATGCAATGGACATGAACTTGGGCAACCTTTGGGAGATGGTGAGGGATAGGGAGGCCTGGCATGCTGCAGTTCATGGGGTCACGAAGAGTCAGACACGACTGGGAGACTGAACAGCAACAATAATTGGAACTTAATAGGCATATTGATGCTCAAAACTGACTTGTTTTGGGGACTTCCCTGGTGGTCCAATTCCTGGTCAGGGAAGTAGATCCCACATGCCATAACTAAAGACCCCACGTGCTGCAACTAAGACCCAGTAGAGCAAAAAAAACAGCTGACTTGTTTCCTTGTCAAGGATTTTTAATCATTTACAGGCTGATGCACTGAAAGTTTCACCAGCTTGGATGTGGAACTCCACTTTAAGCCTCTCTCAACCTCCCACCCCTTCTTAGATCCAGGAATTTGCTAAGGTCCCCTTCACTTTGCCAGGCCTGAACCATGTAGGTGGTCCTTTAAGATAACTAAAGCTGGGTGACCATCCTGTTTATCCTGGAAATTCCTCATCCTTGCATTACCAAATAGTGGCACGAGTCTGCAGTTAGGGCATTATTACAATCTGCCCCCACCTTTCAGTCCTCATTCTGTTTGAGTTCCTGGAGGACAGAGGGTTACAGAAACTCCCATAACAGGTCATAACACCGAGAAGGAAAAGAGGCATCGTTTTCCTTTTTTCACCAGGGCCATATTACAGATTTGGCATTTGTGCTTTCTGTTGTGTCAGTGACAGTAACTTACAGGAGAGTGTGTTGCCTGGAAGAAGATTGTGAAATTCTGATACTAGATCCTAATGACAGGGCCCTTAGCAGACAAGAGATAAGAAGCAGCTTTGCATGGTAAAATGGAATGTTCAGGGCTGAAGCAGCAGGACTCAATCGTGACAGTCACAGCAGCAATGACATGTGAAAAATGCAGGGGTGTCAGATGGTAGTAATCACCGTGGGGGCTACCTTGCCCAGCAAAGGCAGAGCATTAAATAGGTAGCACTCTAGGTCCAAGAATAGTTTAGGTACCCTAGGGAACCTCTATCCTTATTTTAGGAGACTGTGAAGTAGTTATATATTCAGATTTGCACAGCTGAGAGAAAGATCCAGCCTCCAAGTGAGTCATCAATATTACAACTATTTATGTTGTTCCATGTAGCTGACAAGGCTCTTCAGAAACGTAGGTTATTTGTGAATTTCAATAACTTTTAAATGATAAACAGAGTAGATAATGGCATGTTAAGAAGTTAAATGCAATCACAGTTCGGGTTGAATCAGAGATTCTAGTTACTTTAAAGTTAAAAGTTTTAAAAAGTGGTATTAATTTTCAGAACATCAAATGATAGTAATTTTAGTGTTACTGAAAGAATCAGTGCTTGTATAACTTCCAGATTTTCCTGAATTTTAAAATACTATACTTAATTGCTTAGTAACTGCTAAAATTTTAAATTCTAAGCACAGAAACAAAAATTTCCCTGCATTTCTTAATGAGAAGCCTAATGTATTTTTAAGGCAACTACAACTATAAAACATCTGTAGTCTCCTAAATTCTATTTTTAGAATCTGAAAATTATACATTATACTGTTACTATAAGAAGTTTTACCAAAAACTACAAAAAGTTCATGGTTCTTGCGTCAACTCTTTTGGCACTTCAATTACTTATCTGTTTTTAGATTTATGTTATTATTTCTATATAAGTTGTTCTCTCCTATAACTAACATACAGCTGTCATAGCAGAATCCAAAATCTATTAAAACCAGACTAATATTCTTTTTCCCTGAGAAATTTCTCTTGACCATATGAACCAGAAATAGATTCTCCTTAACTTCTGCTTTAATTGAATTGCGTGATGAATTTTATTTCATAGTATTTATTATGGAATACTTGGTAGTATACATGCTTCAACACCTGTCTAGGCTCTTACCAAATCTGAGCATGTTAGAGGGGCTTCCGAGGTGGCTCAATGGTAAAGAATCCCTGTCAATGCAGGAGACACAGTTTTGATCCCTGGGTTGGGAAAATCCTTTGGAAATGGCAACCCACTCCAGTATTCTTGCCTGGGAAATCTCACGGATAGAGGAGCCTGGTGGGCTATAGTCCATGGAGTCACAAAGAATTGAACACAACTGAGTGACTGAGCATTAGCATGTTATATCTCCCAAGATGGGGTCTCTAGTATTGGACACTGTAGACAGAGGTGCTCAGTAACAGTATCACATAGATAATCTTTCCTCTGCTTACAGATAACTTGACTAAATGTTGAAAATCTGTAAGTAAAATTTTAGACTTTTTATTTATTAGAAGAAAGACAGCACAGTAGGAAAGTAGGCAAAGAATGGAGATGAGAATTTCATAAAAGAGCAAATCTAAATGGCTATAAAATGTATTTGAAAGGGTACCAAACTCACTGAGAGATTGGAGAAATGAGAAAGAAAATTATGATGTGAGATTACTTCCCACTCATCAGACTGGCAAAACTAAAAAAGATAGTGATAACATAACCTCTGGCAGTGATGTGGGCAAAATGGTCCTTCCTGAACTTCCAGTGAGAGACATGAGCTTGAGTGATTTCTTGGAAAGCTATATGACAACATAATAAGAATAAAAGAGTATTACTTTTGACCTGTAATTTCTATTTTTGGGAATGTATCATATAGAAGAAGTAAGATAAAAAATCTTGCTAGATTGATTATTACAGTATCTTTGTAGTGGGAAAAGCTTGAAATAAAGTAAAAGCATGCTAGTAGGTGAGTGGTTAAATATGTTTTAATATATTTCTTGAAATTATTCTGCCAATAAAAGACTTAGTTCTGTAAATTTTGGCTCACAAAATAATGTTCAAAATTGCATGAAGAAAGTCTGTAGAGTCATAGATGAGGCTAACAGGTAAAGATTATTCCTGGCCATCCCAGCTCACTGAGCTCTCACTTGCCCTACCTCTTCTAGTATTTGTCTGTATCATCTAGGATTTGTTGACATGGTGCTTCGTACCTCTAGCTAGCTATTTTAATGTGTATATCTTGCCTCCTTAGTCCCTTGACGTTTTATGTTTTCTCTTCACAATGTTACGGGCTTCCCAGGCGGCTCAGAGGTAAACAATCTGCCTGCCAATGGAGGAGATGCCAGAGATGCAGGTTAGATCCCTGTGTTGGGAGGATCCCCTGGAGGAGGAAGTGGCAACTCACTCCAGTTTTCTTGCCTAGGGAACGCCATGGACAGAAGAGCCTGGTGGGCTACAGTCCACAGGGTCGCAAAGAGTCAAGACATGACTGAGCACCCATGAGCTGCACTTCATAATGCTAAGACTTACTCTCTGTGTTTAGTAAGCAGACAGGAAATCTTTTTTGATTGACTGGTTGGTTCCCTGAGTAAAACTTTATAGACTATAGACCTGAGGTCTTGGTGTTTATCAGTAAAACCAGTTCCTTTTCCTGTTCCATTGTGCATTGAGGGGTATATCTACTCTATTCAATTATTCAATCATCTTGTTGAAAACTGAGAGAGTCTATTTCTAACTGAACATAATAAAAAAGTAAAATCATTGCCATTAATAAATAACATAACATGTGTGTCTGTTTTCCAGTAGCAAGCAGAGTTTGAGTGAGTATTCATGTTGTTCAAGATTAGGTAAATCACCACAGACAAGGAAAATTACAACATAACTTATATGATCAGATCAAAACAACAGTCATTTTCTCCACCAATGATTCCTATTAAATGAATTGTATGCTAACCGTTTCCAATAATGAGTTGAGTTTAATAAATTATGTACTCTTCATAACTTTTTAATGTACATCCTTCCAAGACTGGCCTGTTCCCAGAAGGGAATTTATCAAACGGCTTCTGCACATCAGAAATAAAAGCAAAATGAATGAAACTGAGGTGATTGAAGCATAACTAGCGGTAATGGGATTGGTCTTGCTTCACTTTCTCTGTCACCCTCTAGACATGAGAAATTTCCTACAAGTGGTTCAATGTTATCTTTTTTCCCCGAATCTTTGTTTTTCCTATAAATATTAGATATTGGCTATGGACAACAATACGATAGTGTTTGCAATTGATCTGTGAAATTTTCTATTTCATGAAAAACTTTATTTCTGAAAGATTATGTAAACTGAGGCCACTGAGAATATACAAACCCCCACACAATACACACCTAAAGATGTATATGAGAGACCATGAACAATATACCCAACAATTTCTTTTAATCTTTGTTGCTGGTAGCATAACAAAGGAACATGAAAGGAGAAACAAATCAAAAGTGATAGTAGAGATACTTCTTAGGTTTTCAGAAATCATGCAGAGAAAGTAGATTCTATTGGCTAAGACTCACTTAATAAATATAACATTCAGTTTTGCATTTTAAACTAATGATCTGTAGTCATCCTTTTTTATTATTCTCTTTATTAAGTAATCAATATAATTGAACAGATTTCTTTTAATTCAAAATTAAACTTGATTTTTGGAAGATACCATATAATTTCGTTGTTTTGAGGTGCTAAGTTATGTCCAACTCTTTGTGACCCCATGGACAGTACCCCGCCAGGCTCCTCTGTCCATGGGATTTCCCAGGCAAGAACACTGGAGTGGGTTGCCACTTTCTTCTCCAAGGGATCTTTCCAATCCAGGAATCCAACTTACATCTCCTGCATTGTCAGGAGGATACTTTGCTACTGAGTCATCAGGAAAGCACATCATATAATTAATCCCAATCCATTTTGTATCATCTAGTGTATAGAGAGAATATACTAGACTTTATTGGAAGGGAAAGAAGAATTCTTTATTAGCTTTTTACGTAAATAGAAAGTTTATTGTCAAAACATGACACTATTAAGGTAAAGCATTTTTTCAATGGTACAGGTGGTAAATCAGGTGATTTTTGCACTTACTACCCCAAAGAGAAAAGGAAAGATATACCCGTTAAAATGCAGAGTTCCAGAGAATAGCAAGGAGAGATAAGAAAGCCTTCCTCAGTGATCAATGCAAAGAAATAGAGGGAAATAATATAATGGGTAAGACTAGAGATCTCTTCAAGAAAATAAGAGATACCAAGGGAATTCTTCATGCAAAGAGGGGCATGAGAAAGGACAGAAATGTTATGGACCTAACAGAAGCAGAAGATATTAAGAAGAGGTGGCAAGAATACACAGAAGAACTATACAAAAAAGATCTTCACAACCCAGATAATCATGATGGTGTGATCACTCACCTAGAGCTAGTTATCCTGGATTGTGTAGTCAGGTGGGCCTTAAGAAGCATCACTATGAGCAAAGCTAGTGGAGGTGATGGAATTCCAGTTGAGCTATTTCAAATCCTGAAAGATGATGCTGTGAAAGTGCTGCATTCAATATGCCAGCAAATTTGGAATAATCAGCAGTGGCCACAGGACTGGAAAAGGTCAGTTTTCATTCCAAACCCAAAGAAAGGCAATGTCAAAGATTGCTCAAAAGACCGCACAATTGCACTCATCTCACACACTAGCAAAATAATGCTCAAAATTCTCCAAGCCAAGCTTCAACAGTACATGAACCATGAACTTCCAGATATTCAAGCTGAATTTAGAAAAGGGAGAGGAATGAGAGATCAAATTGCCAACATCCGTTGGATCATCGAAAAAGCAAGAGAGTTCCAGAAAAACATCTATTTCTGCTCTATTGACTATGCCGAAGCCTTTGACTGTGTGGATCACAACAAACTATGGAAAATTTTTCAAGAGATGGGTCCTGAATATTCATTGGAAGGACTAATGCTGAAGCTGAAACTCCAATACTTTGGCTACCTGACGTGAATAACTGACTCATTTGAAATGACCCTGATGCTGGGAAAGATCAAAGGCGGGATGAGAAGTGTATGACAGAGGATGAGGTGGTTGTATGGCATCACTGATGTGATGAACATGAATTTGAGTAAACTCCAGGAGTTGGTGATGGACAAGGAGGCCTGGCGTGCTGCAGTCCACGGGGTCGCAAAGAGTTGGACATGACTTTGTGACTGAACTTAACTGAACTTAACCCTATGTAATTAAGCCAACACTGACATGTTGTTTAAAAACTTGTTACCATATTAGAACTGTTAAAGGAAAATTGGATATAACACTGTAGTTGCCAAACCAATTTCTTTTTACTCCTGGGCATATAACTTGACTGCATGTCCCGAATGATTAGACTGAGTTACATGACAAAGGTCCAGGTATTGGAATTTTTTCCCCATTACCACACTTTCCTGATTACTTGGCTGCATGTGATAGAGGTGAAACCACACTGGAAGAAGCCTGGGTTGTGGATGGCATAATGGAGCAGAGGCTTCTGTTGACTCAAATCTGACAACAGTGATCAAGGAATGAATTCCCACTGGGTTAAAACACTGAGGTCTTGTATGTTTGTTATAGTAGCTAGTTTTTCTGATTGATACATTATGTACTAGGCAGGATGCTTTCAGATGAAATTAGGTCATTTATTATCTCACATGACAAGAAGTCTAGAGTTGGTTAAATTTCAGTGTTGATAAATTTAGTGACTTAGTAAAGTCCTGAAGTACCTAGATTTTTGCATCTTTCCACTGCAGCCTTTTTTTTTTTTTCTTTTCTTCCACTTGGCACCTTTTTCTGCAGCTTTCTTAGGCTGCCTCACCTCTTGGACACAAAACAGCTTCTGCAGTTCCACACTGCAGGACCATAATGGCCAGAGGGAGTAAAACTACATTTCTCTCCTCTTCTGTTTTTTAAGAGCAAAGAACCTTCCCCAGATGCCACCTTGCAGACTTTATCTTATGTTTTATTTCCCCAAATTTGATCATATGCCTTTTCCTAAACCAATTACTCAAAAGGAGAATGGTATAAGTTAATCAAGACACAGCTTTGGGATCTTGTATTTTCTGAAACTTGTGGTTAGTAATACCTAAATAAACCAGGATTCTTTTGGCAAAGAAGACAATAAGGATGGCTTTCAGGAAACCTACATTATATATTTAGATCCTTTAAGGTTTATTGGAGTAAAAAAACTGCAGATATTCTCAACCTATACTGGTCAGATACATAATATAACAACATACTAGTTCATGGGAAGTACCTGAATAATAAAAAGTAGAACTGCTTATCTATGCAATTCATAGATTCAAAGTGAGGCAGTGGGTACACATTTAATCTTATTAGAGGGTGCTATTGATGTGGGTGCAATTACTAGCAACTTTGACATTTGTGTAAAGAAACGATAGCTAAGCATTTTAAAAAATGTAGATAGATGTGGTAAACGTGAAAATTATATTTGTTCAAACCTCATCTAGAAAGCCTGAAGGATGAACTATATTTATTCGGTTTAGGTTAATATTGCATAAACAATACGGTATATGGATCATAAGAATTAAATGATTCCAGAGGCCAGGAAGGCAACTTAGAGCTGTTGAGCCCAACTATGCATTTCATAGACAAGGAAACAATTCTGCAATTTTGAAGGGACTTGTACCAGGTCATATAAAAAGTTCCTGTCAAAGCAGGAACCACAATATAATTTTTACCTACCTTCAATCTATGGCCATTTTTAATGAAATATAGTACTCTTATCAATGCATAAGCATCAGTTAGGAAAGTGATTCAAATGAGGAATGTGGCATGTGTGTGTAAAGCAGCATACCTCACAATTCATAAAATCATGATAGTTAAAATATATTGAGCTTTCCTTGGGCACCGTAGTAAACTTTCTACTTGTATTAGTTCACTTATTTGTCACAACAAATTTATGATGAAGGCTTTATTAATGCCTCCCCTCTCTCTTAATGTGACTAGACTAGCTTTCACAGAAGGTAAATCTATTCATCATGCAGAATCCATCTCTAAGTTTTTGTAATTGTAGGCCTTTGAGGCAACAACTACAGGGATAACTTAAAATAAGACAAAGACTAATCATGCAGAGGTCACCTATATTAACTTTGTGCAGAGTAAGAGACAGAGACAGTCCATCACCCACCCAAACCTGATCTTACTGATGGATATTTTTGAGAGTCTCACAAAAAAACACCTTTTCCCAATACAAAATTGAATCTTTCAATATAACTCTTTTCAATCCTGTACCCACCCATACAAGCCAGTTGGATAAATCATTTTTAGGTAATTTAGGATTAATCAGTTGGTCTTGCAATCTTTGATAATTGTCTGGGGAAGTTCCCTTTTAACATTTCCTTATGAATTCCTAGATTTTTTAATCAGCAACATCTGCTCAATACTCAATCTCTAGGATTGAGTTTTACTTGCCATCTTTACTATCAATACTGATTAGCAGGTAAATACCTAGTACATGTCTAGCAAGGCCAAGATTATATGCAACCTGAGGCAACTCAGTATGAAAGGAATACACCTACTAAGTGGCTGTTTCTGAGAAACAAGCAGCTGGTGGAGTTATGCTTGATATATCAAGTATTTGCTTTAATTCCATCTACTTTCATTGTGCACTGTTCAAAGTGTTTGCTTAATAATCTTGAATGATCATTGCTTTCCTCTCCTCTCCTGTCTTTGTGTTTGATAGTAAAGAACATATCAAACTTTTGTCCTGCTGATTGTGTCTCTCTCCTACCTGTGAGAAGGGTTAGATTAATGATTTAGAGGAATTTCATAATTGTTTAATTTTCCCAGGTGGTCCAGAATATATGCCTCAGTGGAAATGTAAACAATCACAGATTTCTCTGATGCTGGTGCAATGTAGTCTAAGGAATGTTTCAATTTCCATTTATATGGGAAAATCTTTTTATCGATAACCTTAAACCTGACCCACTCCCCAAAAGTTTTATTTTGCTCTAGAGGTAACATCATTATTTTTCTACAAGAGTAACTCATATCCTAGCACCTTTAGGGACCTGTTTTGGAAGATGCTTCATGGTGTGCCAGTATACCCAGCAAGGGGCTGCATGATGGTAGCATTACAGTTTTGGTCACTAAATCTCAGTAAATAAAATCTAATGTTTATTTGTCCATCAAATGTAGGCATATATTTGCAAAAGTGTGTATGTGTGAAAAATAGCTCCTCAATTGGCCTATTTGGTTTAGTTATTTTCTATATGGCTATAGAAAATGACCATTACTAAATTTTAAGAAAGTAAAAAATCTTCAGGAAAGTTAAGATCACTATTGCATATGCTAATATTTTGGCACATATAGATTCTCTAAAAAATCTTAGTGAGAAGGTAATGGTATTTCTAAAGGATACAGAATAAGAAATGTCTTTTCCATATAACTAAAGAGTCATGTAGGTATTTATATTGCTGGCTTCCTGAGTCACTGGTTTCTGAATACCAAAATACTAGAGAAAACAACAAAGTCCTTGGTGCTATGTTTCGAATGACAAAACAGGGATTTATTTCAATTCTTAATTGAAAATGAGAGAAATCAGAATGAATATATTGACTTTTCATTTATTACTTTATATCTTTATCGTGTTTATCTTTAGTCAGTTTAGATAACCAAAAATTAATTGAATTTTTGTTGATTTATTTATATCAAATCTCCTAAATTGTGGCTATTTAGTTAGTGTGTCTGTATGTGTGTGTGTGCAAAATAATTTCTAGAATCATATGAATATATAGACCTGGTACTCTGAAAACTATTCAATTATAAAAATCAGAGTTTGGAAAATTAACATTGAATTATTGAGTCTTGGTTAATACAAGGCTTAGAAAGATCATACTGTTGATTCTGTCTCCAAATCATCCAAGACAGGTGATTTATCTTTTAAGACTTTAAGAAATGAGTGGATTCCATAAGCTTCTTAGGTTTTCCTGTACTAAATAAACCTGGAACTGAGAATCATTATTCCATTTTTACTTAATTTCTATGACTTAAAATGTTTGCTTCCTTTCTGATTTCATGGGGGATGAAGAGAGCTGGTCACAAAACACTGTTCAAGAATAGGATCACATTTGTCTTGTTCATCAGTGTAACATCTGTCATAGTAACTGGCATGTAGTAGGTGCTTGATAAATATTTATCAAAAGCATAAATTTAAAAATAAGTCCACATTTTAATTAGTTTTCAGCACATTTCTTCCTAATAAAATAATTCCAATTATTATACAAGTCTACATACCATTTCTGAAATTCAGAAGTTCCAAAATCTTTTATGACAGAAATTTTAAAAATAACATATTTGGTAGCAAATCATAAACCTACTTTTTTGGTGGTAAACTTGAGGGCAGGAGGAGAAGGGGATGACAGAGGATGAGATGGTTGGATGGCATCACCGACTCAATGGAAATGGGTTTGGGTGGACTCCGGGAGTTGGTGATGGACAGGGAGGCCTGGCATGCTACAGTTCATGGGGTTGCAAAGAGTCAGACACAACTGAATGACTAAACAGAAAACTGAACTTTGATCTAATTTGACATCATATATATATAGCCTTTATTGCACTAATTATGCACAGTGATATAATTATAAAATATACATTGTATATTTTGTATACAAAATATATTTGATATATTGTAAAATAGTTGTAAAAATATTAATGTAATGTTTCCCCTTACTATCCTGGGGTATTACATAACATCAGGTATATGTACTGTTTTCCCTCACATATACCTCTCTGAAATTCTATACATATCAACATCCAGCCTCAAAGGCTTTGATTAAGACATTGTGTATGGTGTTAGAAAGTGTTCTAGTTTCATTCTTTTACAAGTGGTTGACCAGTTTTCCCAGCACCACTTGTTAAAGAGGTCGTCTTTTTTCCATTGTATATTCTTGTCTCCTTTGTCGAAGATAAGGTGTCCATAGGTTCGTGGATTTATCTCTGGGCTTTCTATTTTGTTCCATTGATCTATATTTCTGTCTTTGTGCCAGTACCATACTGTCTTGATGACTGTGGCTTTGTAGTAGAGCCTGAAGTCAGGCAGGTTGATTCCTCCAGTTCCATTCTTCTTTCTCAAGATTTCTTTGGCTATTCGAGGTTTTTTGTATTTCCATACAAATTGTGAAATTATTTGTTCTAGTTCTGTGAAGAATACCGTTGGTAGCTTGATAGGGATTGCATTGAATCTATAGATTGCTTTGGGTAGTATAGTCATTTTCACAATACTGATTCTTCCAATTCATGAACATGGTATATTTCTCCATCTGTTTGTGTCCTCTTTGATTTCTTTCATCAGTGTTTTATAGTTTTCTATGTATAGGTCTTTTGTTTCTTTAGGTAGATATACTCCTAAGTATTTTATTCTTTTTGTTGCAATGGTGTGGTACCATTACAAACCAGTCAGAATGGCTGCTATCCAAAAGTCTACAAGCAATAAATGCTGGAGAGGGTGTGGAGAAAAGGGAACCCTCTTACACTGTTGGTGGGAATGCAAACTAATACAGCCACTATGGAGAACAGTGTGGAGATTCCTTAAAAAACTGGAAATAGAACTGCCATATGACCCAGCAATCCCACTCCTGGGCATACACACCAAGGAAACCAGATCTGAAAGAGACACGTGTACCCCAATGTTCATCACAACACTGTTTATAATAGCCAGGACATGGAAGCAACCTAGATGCCCATCAGCTGATGAATGGATAAGGAAGCTGTGGTACATATACACTATGGAATATTACTCAGCCATTAAAAAGAATGCATTTGAATCAGTTCTAATGAGATGGGTGAAATTGGAGCCCATTATACAGAGTGAAGTAAGCCAGAAAGATAAAGACCAATACAGTATATTAATGCATATATATAGAATTTAAAAAGATGGTAATGATAACCCGATATGCAAAACAGAAAAAGAGACACAGATGTACAGAACAGACATTTAGACTCTGTGGGAGAAGGCGAGGGTGGGATGTTTAGAGAGAACAGCATTGAAACAAGTATACTATCAAGGGTGAAACAGATCACCAGCCCAGGTTGGATGCATGAGACAAGTGCTCAGAGCTGGTGCATTGGGAAGACCCAGAGGGATGGGATGGAGAGGGAGGTGGGAGGGGGGATTGGGATGGGGAACACATGTAAATCCATGGCTGATTCATGTCAATGTATGGCAAAGACCACTACAATTTAAAAAAAAAAAAAAAAACACATTGTTGAATTGAATTACTATTATCTTATCTTTCCAGTTATTTTAGACATTTGTTCATAAGTTTCCTATATAATGCTCTACTAAGATGTCAATCATTTCTCACAGATCAACATCAACATCTTTTGTTTTCCTTATAATAAAGTTTCATTCCAAACTTTTTCTAAAGTTTCCACATCTCTGCTCTTCAACCCAGAGGAACCACTTAGAAGATGGGGTAATTCAGCTTCTATGAACCTCCATTTTTGACCTTTCTTCTGAGAGTGCTAACAAGGATTCCAATTAGTGTCAGTTGTGACAGTAAAGTTTTATGATTTTGACAGGGTATTATTTTTAAAGAAATAGAGTGTCCAGTCTACTTATTTCACATAGAACTGCGATGAGAAACTGTAAGATAATGATTCTGTATTTACCTACTCTCGAGACAAGCCAAACTAATGATCATAAACTCAAAAACATCTAAGTTCTGTATTTGATTCCTTGATTTAATGTTATTGGTTACTAAATACTTTTAAAATGCAGATATAGCTCTCTAATATATATTTAGTATAATATTACTTGGGAAAATGAACAGCATGCTTATAAAATTAAAATTACTTTAATTTCAAATAGGATAGTAAGACCAGAAGCTATACTGAAAATGTACCACAAAATTAGAGTAGAAAAGAAAGTTATGCAACTGCAACTTCAGTGAAAGTTTCTGTGTATTTGAATTGAGCTAGCCTTACATGTAGACAAAATACAGTTTTTTTTAAAATGGCTACTTTTATAAGAAATATACATATTTTACACATAAACACACACATACAGAGAAATAATTTTAAAATACAGATTTCTCCACTTATTAACTGTGTGAATGTGCATGAATCACTAGAAATCTTTAGCTTCCTTATTGGTAAAGTGAAAATGATAACAGTACCTAACACTTAGAGTTGCAGTAATATTTAATGTTAAGTAGGCATACAATAGGGCTTTCCTGGGAGCTCAGGTAGTAAAGAATCTACTTGCACTGCAGGAGACCCGGGTTCAATTCCTGGGTCTGGAAGATCCCCTGGAGAAAGGATAGGCTACCCACTCCAGTGTCCTTGGGCTTCCCCAAGAATGCTGTCAGTGGTGATTGACAGTAAAGAATCTGCCCACAATGTGGGAAACTTGGGTTTGATACCTGGTTTGGGAAGATCCCCTGGAGGAGGACATGGCAACCCACTCCAGTGTTCTTGAGTGGAGAATGGACAAAGGAGCCTGGTGGGTTTACCGTCCATGGAGTTGCAAAGAGTCAGACATGGATGAGCGACTAAGCACAAGCACATAAGCATGGACATATAATAAGTGTTAAGTGATAGGAAATAAAATAGTAATGATAACAAGCTATCTGGATTTCCCTTATACTGTAATTATTACAAAGTAAAGTTTTCTATGAAGGTAATTTTGGACTATTTAGCTATTTACTCTTCAGTCTATATCTCTGATTCCTTGGATATATATTTTTAAAATTATTATTTTATATTGGAGTACAGTTGATTAACAATGTTGTGTTAGTTTCAGGCGTATAGCAAAGTGATTCATATACATGAACACATATACATGTATCAATTATTTTTCAAATTCTTTTCCTGTTAAGGTTATTACAGAATATTGAGTGGAGTTCCCTGTGCTATACAGTAGGTCCTTGTTGGTTATCTATTTTAAATGTAACAGTGTGAAATGGCTTTTGAATAGAATAGTTTGAATTGAAGCACATTGGATATCTGAAGAGAAAAATTAGAAAGATAAGATATTGCAGGTAGTAGATAGGAGAAACTATGGAGCAGTGAGTGAGGTAAAGAAAACTTACCCACTAAATGTTATCAACTATAGCTATGCTATTATTGCCACATGATAATGATACTATTAACAACAAAATCGCTATTTTTTTGTATTTTTATTATTAACCAATTTTCATAGATGATATTTGCTAACATTTGAATGTCCACAGTCTTAAAGTATAATTGAAACCTTTTTCAAAAATTTCTTTGACCCATAAAGTTTGTTTGGTTCATATGTTAATAATATTTGGTTCATATGTATATTATATTAGAATAAAAATAATGCAAATATTTGTCTAAATATAGCTATTTTCTCATAAACAGAAATTTTCATTTTACCGATATCAGAAACTGTACATATCAGCTTCTTTTTAGCCCATATTGTCCTATGAATTTTGTACATAGCCCCTTTTAGAAACCAACATCTAAAGCACACATATTATACATGACACAAAATATATTTTAAGATATAAAGAACAATTCATTTTAGAAAAGCTCTGAAAATTGAAATTAGAGGTTGAAATTAAAACTGAAAATTTTGCAAACAGGATGAACTTTTCATTACATTTTATCACTCTTTGGAAACACTGACTTTGGTTGTGATGGTTTTCCAATTTCAAACACACACACATACACACACACACACACACACACACAAGCACACATATACACTCATCTCTAGCTGCTTTGTTTCTCTGACCATGGAAAAATATTACACTCTTCCTTTTGGGCAAAACTGTCAAACATCTGAGAGATATCTGCTCTTGAATAAATAAAGCTGATGGAGTTGTATGCACAATAGTCAAACAGGCTTTAGTGTAAAATAGATTTGATTGAGAGCCTTGGCCCCTTTCTTACTAGTTGAGGCACATTACTTAACTGTATTAAGACTTACTGGCTTTACCTCTAAAAGGGGGAAGATAATCTTGCATCAGAGAGTTATGAAAATTACACCCATCAATACTATCATATCTAAAGTTGTTAGTATAATCTAAGAAATACATATATTTTCATTCATCTTGAACAGTCAGATGGTTAACAGACATAGGATAAAAATTCATGTTTATACACTAAGGAACACTCAGAACCCAGGTTGAGATATGAGATAAAGAAGCTAATGGACAGAGCATCATCAAGGGGATTTTAAGGAATATCAAAGTCCTGAACACTTCAGATGATTGGATAACTGTCCCTACTGGGCAATGATGAGAAGCACACAAATACAGGACAATTGGCCAGTATCCTCAGTGTCTTAGCCCCAGGTCCACAGTCTGTCTTTTCTGACCAACATTATCAGCCCAAGTGACTTCAGTCTCCACATTGAGGATGTTAGGATGAAGATTTACCACTCGCACGTCCATTCCCTCAAGGTTATGCTCAACTAACTACTCCTAACACCCTATTATTATCCTAATTTGTTCTACCTTCACTTGGATTCTGAGATGCCCTTAATTCAATGTAGGAAAAAAGTTTACGAAGGAAAGATATTCAAGTTGATTTCTGAAGAAGTAGAAATTAAATTTGGGACATTTGCAGGCAAGAGAAGAGGTGTCTTCTTCTTTTATGAGTCCTGGAGTGCTATCCTAAAAATATTCTGCAAGTATATACACATGGTTGATATTCCTCAGGAGAGGAAAAAATGAGGCCAGACTACAGCCCTAATTCTAAATGGCTAAGCAGCCACTTATGGTAACAGTGACCATTTTGACCCAGGGATTCAGCTCCAACTACTAGTAAAAAGCAGTGGGTAATGGTTTTGATTTTTGTCCTTGAACATGGTTTATGGCTCCAGAAGGAGAGCTTCCCTGGATGTCACACTAACAAAAATGATATTGAGCAGACACATTAACATGTTATTTTGCTTTGAAAAAAGAATACACTGGGCATTTTCATCTGTGTAAAGCTGTCATTATGGTCAACCTTGTTTTCCTCAATGTTTAGGACAATCATTTGGAACATTTTGTATTTTCCATCCCAAATATCAGTTTCTTCTCTATATTTTTGTTGTTGCTGCTATTTGTCTCTGGTACATAAATCATCATGCGTTCACACTGTTAAGCTGATGTGTACTCTTATCACCCTGGATCCAAAGTTACGTCCTTTGGAATTGTTTTCATAAACTGAATTTTTGCCTCAGTGGTTAGGAAAAGATGTTAATGATTTAGGGAAGTATGTGTCATTTAAAAATTCACAGATAGGACTCTTTCTGAGCAGAACTGTGTGAGAGTCAATGGTGAATAAAATTTCTCTTCACTAGAAGTCTCATTACAGAAGACTGATAACAGTCCCATATGACAGGAATGGGTCACCATTGAAAGTAACAATGATTATTTGGTGCTTTAGAGTCATATAATACACATTAACAGCAGACTCTTTCTGCCAAAGTGAACATCTGCTTAAGTGTGAGTCAGAATAAACAACAACTCTAGCAACTTTCAAAATCAGGTTGTTACAACTCTGGGATTATCCTTATGTCAGGGTAAATTGAATTAATAATATATAGAAAAGGCATAAGAATTATTAGAACTCCTCTGAAGTACATTGAATGCTGGTTTGGAAGGCTTAAAAAGGACTTAGTTTTTTTATGGGTTACACAATACTCTCAATCTCTTGATATAAATATAGACTACTCATTTTTTGTTTCATATTAATTATATATGCAATTATCTTATTGGCATGTAGACTTTAGTGAATTCATTTGTTCTAAGAGACCTTTTAAATTCACTTTTAAAATAGTTTTTTCTCTGTACTCATCTGTAGAGTGTTTTAAAATTCCCCAAATTAAAGAAAAAGTATTTTATAGACCAGATTGAATGTGAATTGTGGAAATCCTGATTAAAATACCATTTGATAAACAAACCCTTACTCAAAATGACACAGATTCTTAGTGTGATACCTAAAAACAGATGAAGAAAACAAGATGAGAATATACCTTAATATTAAATTATGTGAATCACAGTCCATATACTTCTGGGCTCTAGGAGGAATACTCACTAATATGAAATGTATGGGACAAGATTCAGAAAATCAGAAGTAAAAGGGGGACATATCACCTATTTTCACATAGAGCAGAAAAAGCCTGGCCTACCTGATAGTTCATCTCAGACCAGCAGTATTGATACATAAAAACGTAATAAACACTAGAAACCAGATTAAAATTCATATACATCGATCCACTAGCTGTGGATTTAAGATGGGGTTTCAACTAGTCCTAAAATAGACAAATAAGTAGGGAAAATGCTAGCCTTGCCTACTGTATTTTGTCAACCATCAGATTACACTAGATGTCTTATGAGGCCTCTGGGGAAATTACCATGGTTGAAAGGAAATTATCCTGAAGACTCAGAGGAAATACATATAATTCTCTAAATAAATTTATTATAAGAACTGGAAAAATATTTTAGAAAAGAGACATGCTTATTATGATACAGGAGAGAGACCAGGCCAATATGACAATAAACTAAGTTTCAAAGACTATTTTTGTTGTTGTTGTTATTGTTTGTTGTTTAGTCACTTAGTCATGTCCGACTCTTTTGTGACTTCATGGACTGTAGCCCGCAAGACTCTTCTATCCATGTGATTTTCTAGGCAAGAGGCAAGAATACTGGAGTGGGTTGCTATTTCCTTCTCCAGGGGATCTTCCTGTCTCAGGGATCAAATCCATGTTTCCTGTAAGTCTCCTGCATTGCAGGTGGATTCTTTACCACTGAGCCATCAGGGAAGCTGATAGTAGTTGATATTAAAAGTGATCTTATTGAGATTTAGAAGGTAGTATTAGGATATTTAATCTTCAATTACAGAATTAAAGTGTATCTTGGTTTAAACAGAGCAAGAACAATGTCAAAATCTAATGAGTAATAGAGAAGATGAACTTTCAAAAATGTAAAATATAAGAACTAAAGGGACAAGATGATCATAAATGTGGAGGAAAGAGAATGAAGAGATAACCTTAGCTTGGGTAGGTGATACTAAGAGGGGAAACACCTTGAAACCAGTGTCTGCTTGTTCTTTTCTAAAGTTTTTAGTTCATTCTGATCAACCTACATTCTCTGCTTAACTCTGTCTGCATAGGCCTCCTTCATTATTATTCTACTGATTCTACTATAATTGAGACCATATCTATTTCTTCAGGCTAAAGTTAGTAGTCATTTCATAGTCTTTTTATAAGTCTACTTATCAGCACCTTCGTTATTGAAAGTTTTCCTTCTTTTAAGTTCCATAACATAGCACTTCTGAATATTCTACTGTTCTGGATATTTTTTCTCAGTCCTCTTTGCTGTCTCTGCCTTTGTACAATTATCAAACACTGAAATGTGTACTGCAGTCTGGATAACCTCCTTTCTCTATCTACAGTCACATGATCTACATCTCCCTAGTGATCTCACTAATTTAGATTGTCAAATTTAGATGTTGGATTCATATTTATTATCGCTGATATGATTCGACTAGGAAATAAATTCTCAAACTTAACATGACACACCCCCAAAATTCTGTACTCCTTTATACCCATTCCTCCCCAAATTGTTCTCATTTTAATAAAGTTTCCACAAAAGCCTCCCAATTACTCAATTTAGGAAAGCTAGAATCTTTTCTTTTACTGGCCTCTTCTCCTTGCCCAACCAAAACATTACTACCATCCTGGTCCAAGTCACTATACTCTTATATTTTGCCTTTTCAAACACTTCTCTGTTTCTTATTGTTTGTCACTGATGATCCACTTGCTAGCTAGGAGCCAGAGTAATTTTCTAACAAAGATAAGTCAGATCAAGTCACTCCCTTACCTAAAAACGTTTAACTCTTTTCCACTGCACTAAGAGTAATATCCAATCAGAATGACCTAGAAAGATCAGTAATAAAATAAACAGCAAAAGGATCCAGAGTAAAAATATTAATTTCAATCAAAGTGAAAATCAAGACAATCAAGTTAGTGACCAGAGGTTAATTTTAAATTGATAAAATGAAACATAAAATGAAAGTTATAAAATTCATAAACTTAAGAGTTTAATGAAAATGTGCAATGGTAATAGCTATAACTCAGATGTTTAACATATGTCAGGCATTATGGAAAATTCATTATTACATTTCACTTTCAGAAAATATTGATTATCAAATCCTTTTCACTGAGTGAAAAACTGAGCATCCAAGTTATACAGATCACAAGCAGTAGTACCAAGTGAGTTCTGAGTGCTTTCACAGGCTATGACTATTATAGCAAAAAAGATAATGTAACTAAAAATATAGAATAAATTGGGAAAAATTGTGGTGGGAAACTTCAATTATGCTTTGACAAATTTGAGAAATTAGATAAAAAGTAGATAAAAACAAGTGAGGGTATACAGTAGTCATGTATGGATGTGAGAGTTGGACTATAAAGAAAGCTGAGTGCTGAAGAATTGATGCTTTTGAACTGTGGTGTTGGAGGAGACTCTTGAGAGTCCCTTGGACTGCAAGGAGATCCAACCAGTCCATCCTAAAGGAGATCAGTCCTGAATATTCACTAGAAGAACTGATGCTGAAGCTGAAACTCCAATGCTATGGCCACCTGATGAGAAGAGCTGACTCATTGGAAAAGACTCTGATGCTGGGAGAGATTGAAGGGAGGAGGTGAAGGGGATGTCAGAGGATGAGATGGTTGGATGGCATCGCTGACTTCATGGCCATGAGTTTGAGCAAGCTCCGGGAGTTGGTGATGGACAGGGAGGCCTGGCGTGCTGCAGTCCCTGGGGTCGCAAAGAGTTGGACATGACTGAGCAAATGAGCTGAACTGAACTAAAGGGTATAGAAAAGTTTGAGTTATGTAATTGTTATGGGAGGACCTCAAGATAATCTCCCAAACTGGACCTGATTTTGTTTCCTTTTTGTAGGGAAAAAAAGAGGTTTAATTGGTTGAAAATATTATTTTCAAACAAAGTAAGTTAAGGCCTATGCACTCATTCCAAGAACTAAGTTGTATGTGTATCTTAGTGAAAGGAGTCTCCTTTATAGAAAGGAGACTTAAGCAGTTTTTGAAAGTCTTTTCCTGATAAATTGTGCTTGCTTGATAATTATGCTTCTAAAATTTCTTTGTTAATTGTACTTCCTTGGAGAATTATGCCATCATTGTATATATAAATATGCATAAACATGTAAGATATAATTTATGTATATACATATATATGATTATATATATATATATACATACACAATGTGTATGTATAAACATATAGCCATATATATACATATAAAAATAAAACATATGTCACATAGGATGTTAGGATTTTTATTTCATGGTGGTTGTTGTTCAGTCACCCAGTTGGGTCCAACTCTTTGCGACCCCATGGACTGCAGCACATGAGACCTCTTTGTCCCTCATTCTCTTCGAAAGTTTGCCAAAGTTCACGCCCATTGCACTGGTGATGCCATCCAGCCATCTCTTCCTCTGATGCCCTCTTCTCCTTCTGCCTTCAATCTTTCCCAGCATCAGGGACTTTTCTAGTGAGTTAGCTTTTAACATCAGATGACCAAAAATACCGAAGTTTCAGTAACAGTCCTTCCAGTGAATATTCAGGGTTGATTTCCCTTAAAATTGACTGGTTTGATTTTCTTGCTGTCCAAGGGACTTTAAGGAGTTTTCTCCAGCACCACAGTTCGATGGCATCAATTCTCTGGCTTTCTGCCTTCTTTACAGTCCAGCTCTCACAACCCTACGTGACCACTGGGAAGACCATAGCCTTGACTATACGGACCTTTGTCGTCAGAGTAATGTCTCTGTTTTTCAGCACACTGTCTATGTTTGTCATAACTTTCCCATCAGGAAGCAATTGTCTTCTGATTTCATGGCTTCAGTCACCATCCTCAGTGATTTTAGAGCACAAGAAGAGGAAATCTATCAGTACTTCCACCTTTTCCCCTTCTCTTTGCCATGAAGTAATGGCTCCAGGTGACATGATCTTTTTTTTAATATATAGTTTAAAACTGACTCTTTCATTTCTCCTCCTTCACCCTCATCAAAAGGCTTTTTAGTTCCTCTTTGCTTTTTGCCATTAGAATAGTATCATCCACATTTCTGAGGTTGTTGATGTTTCTTGTTATTTCATGGTATTAACTGATATAATAAGCTTGGAAACACCCTCAAATTTCCATCCTGCTTTTTGACTATTCTAATTTGCACTAGTTCAGTTCATATTTTGATACAGTTGAAGATGAATATTTTGATACCCTGGTAACAGCTGAGGATGAATTACAGTGTAAATGTTATCTACTATTGTAATTTATAAGGTAAAATGTAAAGACTGTCTCTCTTTAACAACTCAAATTTCTCAATATCTTATCGTTCAGGGCTTCTTTTTGTAAGGCTACACCTACTTCACAGGAAAACTGGCAGCAGGAAGACAATAGATATCGTGAGGTGTACTGTGAGGTGTACCCAGATGTTTTATAGGCATTGATGTATAACAAGCACAGTCAGCAGATAGATTGAAAGCAGCTGTAAGCAAGCCCAGGCGCCATAGCCCTTTTGGTAATCGTGAGAAGGCTATCAGTTTGACAGTTCATGGTGGATAAAGTTGGAGTTTGCATACTCAATAGTGTCTGACTCTTTGTGACTCCATGGATTGCAGCCCACCAGGCTCCTCTGTCCTTGGAATTTTCCAGGCAAGAATACTAGAGTGGGTTGTCCTCTCCTACTCCAAGGGATTTTCCCAACCCAGGGATAAAACCCTTGTCTCTGGCGTCTCCTGCAATGGCATGCAGATTCTTTACCATTGTGCCACCTTGGAAGCCGTGGATAAAGATAGGCTCATCCCTAAATTATAGTAGGCAGGTATATAAAGGTTTTCTTTGCCTTTGAGTTGGCTAAGCCTTTGTTCTTGATCTAAAGTCTAACTTTTTAAGGGTTATTTCCTTTTATGACAAACAGTTACTAATCCTTTGGGAAAAGAAGAGTTTCTTCCCAGATTTGTGTCTACCAATACAATTTTACTAGTCAATGGGAAAATTGACACACATATTTAAATATGTGATAATTGGAGGTGGGGTGTTGGCAGACCTTGGTCAGAGCCTGTGAACACCAGCCACAGTTCTCATTAGGACTTCCTGTTATTGTTCTCATTTTAATAAACATGTGCCCCTGAAGCAGGTGCACTGCCCTTGCTTCAGCCTGTAGCTTTCTATCTTGGACCTTTATATACATAAAGAGATTGGAGAGGTAAATATATGAATTAAAAACTGAAAGTTATCCAAAATTTATGGATCGGAAATAAACTCTGACTTTCTTTATCTTGATTTCATCTAACTTGAATTAAGTCAAGCTGATAAAATTGAAGCAGATATTAACCATCAATTTAGCATATATTTTCCTCACTCCATAGCTCATCACCTCTGGACCAGAACAGGGACTTTAAATTTGTCTGTTGCAAATTAGACACTTTAATGATATAAGTGATTAACCTCATTTCTCTCACTATTCTAAGTAAGTAATAGAGGGAAATATCTAGATATGTGTTTGTCTGAACTTGGGAGAGGTTTGTAATGATTATTGATTCATGGGTGAATTAATTAATTAAAAAAACTCTTAACCTCTACCCTGTCCTGATTCTAAGTAGCAGCTTGAGTAAAAATTTTATTAGCCAATCTTGAAACCCAATATGGCTTTTTCCTGCTTGTCAATTGCCAGGCCTGGAATTGCCTAATAGTAGTTTCTTACCAAGTAGGTGAAATTGTTCTACAGACTCTCTTCGTTATTTCAGAGAAACTGATCTCTACGTAAAGCAAGTGAGCACTGCCATTGACCTCAAAAAAGTTAAACAAATCACAAATGGTTGTTTAACTTTGCACCTTGCGTGGAAAGAAAGAACAACCACATGAAGACCACAATTTCTAAGTAGCAATTTTACTGCAAAGAATGCCAGTAGCATGTTTTCCACATTAATGCAAATTAACACTATTAAGAGAGAGACGACATATGGATTTCAGAAGTAAACTGGTTCTTTTTATAAATTTTTCTTCCATATAATTGCAAGATCTATAAACAATTGTAGAAACTATCTATTTTTTTGCTGTTTAAAAAATATGGAAAAAATGGGATACTAATCTTGCTCTAATTTAGAAATTCTTAACAACTTTTAAGATGTGACATTTTTCTTTTCTACCTGTTCTTTACATTAGGTACTTGCCAGTATTAATGTATACATTTATATAGTCATCCATCAATTAATTATCTGTAGTAGGACTTTTAATAAACCTCTTCTTAATCTATTTAGGTGAATTAAGTTTTCCACACAACATATGCTACCTAATGCCCTTGGCATGCTAAAAGTGTATTATTACTCATAGGATATGCTCTATTTTGGCATGGAATATTTACTTCTAGCAATTGGACTGATGACTTCCTGCAATCACAATAGTTTAAATAAATATAATGTAAACTGATGAAATATCTAAAGAAAAAGCCATTGTAATGAAATCTAAATGGAATGCTTTGGAAAGACTTGATATATGTAAATAGCTAAAAATTTGTTATGATTATAAAAAACTGAAGAAACAGTAAAAAATTGGAAAGGTTTGACTTTCATATTGCCTTACAAATGTGTTTAGTTCCATTTTTACTTCAAAGACACTGACATTGGAAATTGGAGATGATGCGTTAGAGATGGTTTATACAAGAAAGTCTGGTCAATATTCCAAGTTATCTCTGGCCAATATGAAGTTGGTGAATGGATGCTTATATTTTAAGGCAAAATATGATATACAGCACTTTTAATCTATTTCCTTTATGTATATTTTTATTACCTTCATGTATATTATCTTTATGTACCTCCTAGATTTTTAAGATTTGTTAAATACCTTAATGAACTCATTTTTTACCTTTCTCATTTCATTTCCCTTTGATATTCTTTTTTAAATTACAGTTAATTCACAATGCTTCAAGTATACAGAAAAGTGATTCAGTTATACATATGCATATGTGTGTGTATATACATATATATGTTCTTTTTCAGGTTGTTTGATTTCAAGCTATAATGAAATGAACTCTTTTGACTGACCTACACACTATGACTACAGCTCATATCTGTGTATCTGTTTGTAGCCTTTTTCAATAAAGAATGAAAGCTGCATGATCAAGGCCATTGCCATAATATTATCTATAATTATACCAAACATTAAAATAATATAATTTTTAATTCTAGAATTTCTATTCTTTATCATTGTATCATCAAATGGAAATACTTTTAATATGATGTGGACAAATAAAAGTTTATCTCTTCTCCTTGCATTCAAATTGTAGGTGTCTATTTCTGTGTCTCTTGCTAAGTTAGACCACTGGGCAGACTTGAAACTATTTTTGTATCAATATTATTATGATAGTAAAAGAAACTAGATTTCTTTTTCTGTAATTACTTATAATAAATTTATATTTTAAATTTGAGTCTAAATCAACAGCAGTTTTATGGCACTTTGCTTCTTCCTGAAATTGCCAAAAATATCTGTTCCTTATCACATGACTTTTCTACATTTGTTTTGGAGCTATCACTTTTCTCCATCTCTTGATTATAGTCTGATCTGTATTTCTGCATCTGAGCAAAAGCCAATTACATCTCTGTCTTGCATTGACTTGTCATCTGTCTGCGCATTATTTTATTAATTGGTTCCATGGTTCTAGTTAGGAGTTTTTCATTTTATGGGTAGAGAATGACTTTCAGTTTGAATCAGAGGTATGAAATGATCCTATAAGACAGAGTCTAGGAAGCTGTATGTCCTGTATTAATAAATTAAACATGCCCTCTGGTTGTAGCATCTTGAAGTTTTATTACTACTGTGTAATATTTTCATGCCCACTGTTGTATAGACCATAAGAACATCTCCACATTTTCATTTTTGGTGGCTGGTAAGCTTAGTTAGAATTTGAAATTGAATTTTGAGCTATCTTTTAAATTTATGTCTATATATTTATAATTATTATTATTTTATAAATATATGTATGATGTATGACCCTCTCTCTGTATATATTTACTTCCTAATACATAACATGGAAAGGATATGACTGACCACTTCTCACAAAAAGCAAAATTGATGGTCTGATAAACAAAGGGTAATAATATGTATTTTTCCACTAAACATGATCTGAATTTGCTATTTATTTGTCGTTGTTTAGCCACTAAGTTGTGTTTGACTCTTTTGCGACCCCATGTACTGTAGCCCACCAGGCTCCTCAGTACATGGGATTTCTCAGGCAAGTATACTGGAGTGGGTTGCCATTTCCTTCTCCAAGGGATCTTCCCAACCCCGGGATTGAACCAGGATCTCCTGCATTGGCAGACTGATTCTTTACCAGTGAGGCATCAGGGAAGCCCATTTATTTTATAGAGACATTGAAATGAGCAACAACTCCTGACTATACTATGAAATTTTCATTATGATCCTAGAAAAAAGTTCTGTGTATCTGCAAATGATAGTTTATCATAATAAAGCAATGTTCATGTAGTTATCCAGTCCGTGGTGGCAGGTGTCAGACTGTCTTCCTTTGCTACTGATTTTATTTTTACTTTTTTATGGATTGAGAAGTAAATACATAAGTCCTCAGAATGAAAAATACATCTTTTCTATCAAGCACAAACAATATCACATAATTGTGAAATCCACAACTATACCACATTAAGCCTAGGTATTTACTTCAAAGAGAATTACTTTAAGAAGAACTATGACAAAATTCTAGGAAAAACCTATCTGAGGAAGATGAAGCTATTTTCTATTGCTTACAATTTTTTCTACTTCTCTTTGTCTTATATAGATTCTTTATATCTGATAAAATTCCACACTCTATCTGGTACAATTCTTAGTGTACAGATGGTCCTCTTGAAACTTTAAGGTTTGACACAAACTCAGAGATTTTTAATGTTTACATTTAGAGGATCTGTTCTTGAAAGAGTAATGCAAGGTTTTTTTTTTTAAATAAAAATATGCTTTATGTACCATTATTATTATTAGGAGAAATTTATAGTCAGCTATTCTGAAAGGGAAATGATGAAGGTTTTAAATAATCTTCCAGCTGCTTCTTGCTTCTGGAACTAGGGATGCTTCTGTATCATGGTTTCAGAATGATCTATACAAGCCTAATATTGCACTTATTAGCCACAGCTTCAGATCCAAATTCCTACCAAAATCCATTCCTGCTCCATATATCTTAAAACCTGTCAAGCAAAGGCTTTAAATTCCCCCTGGGCCCCTTCCTGGTCTTACTTGTGTTACGAAGGTGAGCGTGCTTTCCAAAAGTCATTTTCTAAAGGAATAGCTTTTTTTTTTTTTTACAAGATTGTAGTGGTTTTTGCCATACATTGACATGAATCAGCCATGGGTGTACATGTTTCCCCCATCCTGAACCCTCCTCCCACCTTCCCCATCCCATCCCTCATGTTGTCCCAGTGCACTGGCTTTGAATGCCCTGTTTCATGCATCAACCTTGGACTGGTGATCTATTTCACATATGGTAATTCACATGTTTCAATGCTATTCTCTCAAATCATCCCACCCTCACCTTCTCCCACAGAGTCCAAAAGTCTGTTCTTTATTTCTGTGTCTCTTTTGCTGATTCGCATATAGGGTCATCATTACCATCTTTCTAAATTCCATATATATGCATTAATATACAGTATTGGTGTTTTTCTTTCTGACTTACTTCACTATGTATATAATAGGCTACAGTTTTATTCACCTCATTAGAATTAATTCAAATGCATTCTTCTTAATAGCTGAGTAATATTCCATTGTTTGTATGTACCACAGCTTTCTTATCCATTCATCTGCTGATGGACATCTAGGTTGCTTCCATGTTCTGGCTATTATAAACACTGCTGGGATGAACACTGAGGTACATGTGTCTCTTTCAATTCTGGTTTCCTCTGTGTGTTTTGCCCAGGAGTGGGATTGTTGGGTCATATGGCAGTTCTATTTCCAGTTTTTTACGGAATCTCCACACTGTTCTCCATAGTGGCTGCACTAGTTTGCTTTCCCACCAACAGTGTAAGAGGGTTCCCTTTTCTCCACACCCTCTCCAGCATTTATTTTGTTTGTAGACTTTTGGATAGCAGCCATTCTGACCAACGTGAGATGATACCTCATTGTGGTTTTGATCTGCATTTCTCTGATAATGAGTGATGTTGAGCATCTTCTCATGTGTTTGTTAGTCATCTGTATGTCTTCTATGGAAAAATGTCTGTTTAGTTTTCTGGTCCAGTTTTGATTGGGTCGCTTATTTTTCTGGTATTCAGCTGCATGAGCTGCTTGTATATTTTTTGAGATTAATTCTTTGTCTGTTGCTTCATTTTTTATTATTTGCTCCCATTCTGAAGGCTGTCTTTTCACCTTGCTTATACTTTCCTTCATTGTGCAAAAGGTTTTAAGTTTAATTAGGTCCCATTTGTTCATTTTTGCCTTTATTTCCATTACTCTGGGAGGTGGGTGATAGAGGATCCTGCTGTGATTTATGATGAAGAGTGTTTTGCCTATTTTTTTCCTCTAGGAGTTTTATAGTTTCTGGTCTTACATTTAGATCTTTAATCCATTTTGAGTTTATTTTTGTGTATGATGTAGAAAGTGTTCTAGTTTCATTCTTTCACTGGCTGTTGACCTGGTTTCCCAGCACCACTTGTTAAAGAGATTTTCTATTCTCCATTATATATTCTTGCCTCCTTTGTCAAAGATAAGCCGTCCATAGGTGTGTGAATTTATCTCTGGGCTTTCTATGTTGTTCCATTCATCTATATTTCTGTCTTTGTGCCAGTAACATACTGTCTTGATGACTGTAGCTTTGTGGTATATTCTGAAGTCAGCCAGGTTGATTCCTCCAGTTCCATTCTTCTTTCTCAACAATCTCAAGATTGTTTTTTATATTTCCATACAAATTGTGAAATTATTTGTTCTAGTTCTGTGAAGAATACCATTGGTAGCTTGATAGGGATTGCATTGAATCTATAGATTGCTTTGGGTAGTATACTTATTTTCACTATATTGATCCAAAATCTATGGGATTCAGTAAAATCAGTGCTAAGGGGACGGTTCATAGCAATACAAGTTTACCTCAAGAAACAAGAGAAAAATCAAATAAATAACCTAACTTTACACCTAAAGCAATTCGAAAAAGAAGAAATGAAGAACCCCAGGGTTAATAGAAGGAAAGAAATCATAAAAATTAGGGCAGAAATAAATGAAAAAGAAACAAAGGAAACTATAGCAAAAATCAACAAAACTAAAAGCTGTTTTTTTCAGAAGATAAATCAAATAGATAAACCATTAAACAGACTCATAAAAAAAGGGGGGGGGGAGAAGGAGCAAATAAACAAAATTAGAAATGAAAATGGAGAAATGACAACAGACAACACAGAACTACAAAGGATCATAAGGGACCACTATCAGCAACTATATGACAGCAAAATGGACAACTTGGAAGAAATGGATGAATTCTTAGAAAAGTATAACCTTCCAAAACTGAACCAGGAAGAAATAGAAAATCTTAACAGACCCATCACAAGCATGGAAATCAAAACTGTAATAAAAAATCTTCCAACAAACAAAAGCCCAGGACCAAATTGCTTCACAGGTGAATTCTACCAAAAATTTATAGAAAAGCTAATACCTATCATATTCAAACTCTTCCAGAAAATTGCAGAGGAAGGTAAACTTCCAAACTCATTCTATGATGCCACCATCACCCTAATACCAAAACCAGACAAAGATGCCACACAAAAAAGAAAACTACAGGTCAATATCACTGATGAACATAGATGCAAAAATGCTCAACAAAGTTCTAGAAAACAGAATCCAAAAACATATTAAAAAGACCATACATCCTGACCAAATGGGTTTTATCCCAGGGATGCAAGGATTCTTCAATATTTGCAAATCAATCAATGTGATACACAACATTAAGAAATTGAAAGATAAAAACCACATGATTATCTCAATAAATGCAGAGAAAGCCTTTGCAAAATTCAACATCCATTTATAATTAAAAACCCTCCAGGGATCAGGCATAGAAGGAACATAACTCAACATAATAAAAGCCATATATAATAAACCCACAGCAAACATTAATCTCAATGGTGAAAAATTGAAAGCATTTCCCCTAAATTCAGGAATAAGACAAGGGTGCCCCCTCTCACCATTACTATTCAACATAGTTTTGAAAGTTCTAGCCATAGCAATTAGAGAAGAAAAAGAAATAAAAGGAATCCAGATTGGAAAAGAAGAAGTAAAACTCTCACTGTTTGCAGATGACATGATCGTCTACATAGAAAACCCTAAAGACACCACCAGAAAATTACTAGAGCTAATCAATGAATATAGTAAAGTTGCAGGATATAAAATTAACACACAAAAATCCCTTGCATTCCTATACACTAGGAATGAGAAAACAGAAAGAGAAATAAAGGAAACAATTCCATTCACTATTGTGATGAAAAGAATAAAAGACTTAGGAATAAATCTACCTAAAGAAACAAAAGACCTATATATAGAAAACTATAAAACACTGATGAAAGAAATCAAAGACAACACAAATAGATGGAGAAATATACCATGTTCATGGATCAGAAGAATCACTATAGTGAAAATGTGTATACTACCCACAGGAATGACTCTACTTGAAGAACAAAGGTCCTTGGCCTTGTTTGGCTCTATTTCAGTGTATATCTGATAAGACTGACTTTCCCTTCTCAGTGTCTTATGCTGGATTCTATTTTATTTGCCTTTCATGTTAGAATGTTAACCTCTGGCATTGAACCCTCTTTATATACTCTCTCTCGGTGACTCTATTGAGTTTCAAGGGTATAAATAAGATATCTGTGTTAATAATTCTCAAATACATAGCTCTATTCCTTATCTTTCAGGAACTTCAGTTTTCCATACTCTGTCTACTACTTGATATATCCACATGGATAACCACTAGGTATGTCAAAGTTAACATGATCTACATAGAACTCTTGATTTTTATTCCAAGTCTGCTTTTCCTCTCTTACTCTTGCTCATTTCAGTAAATGGCACTACAATTCATTCATTTGCTCTAGCCAGTTTTCTACAGCTGTGCTATCCAATATGGTAGCCACCACTCGCATGCAGTTACAGTAAGTCCCCTAAATCTGAATCTTCAAGTTGCAGACTTTCAAAGATGTGAACATGCACTCACGTGTCCAATCATGTAAGTTAGTTCACATTGTCTGGTGTACATTGTTGTGTGTGTCTCCTCTACAAGTGGTTGTGCTTTTGTGTACTTAATTGTATAGTACTGTATAGAGTACAGTAGTATGGTATCTTTATTTCAAGCCCAGCATGTCCAGAAGCAAGCATAAAAGCAGCAGTGATGTTTCTGGTACTATTGTGCTTTTCAAGGTACTGTATTGTAAGACTAAAAATATTTTCTTAATTTTTTTATGTTTGTTTTTTATGCATTATTTATGTGAAAAATATTATAAACCTATTATAGTATAGTACTATATAGCCAATTGTGCTAGTTGGGTACCTAGGCTAACTTTGGAACTTAGAAACTAACTGGACTTATGAACATGCTCTCAGAATGAAACTTGTTTGTATATAGGGGACCTAACTGTATTTAAATTCAAATTAAAATTCAATAAGACAAAAATTATTAATAAATTTCTCAGTTGCAGTAGTCACATTTTGAGTGCTCAATAGTCACATGGGTAATGGCTAGCATATTAGACAGTACAGATACAGAACATTTCCATCATTACAGAAGATTTTATTGAACAGTGCTTATCTAACATCATGATTTATATGCCTCTCTCTCACCATACATCTCCAGTTCTATCTGCTTTGTCAAAATATGACTTATTTAATAACTGAAAGCATACATTAAATTCATTTATATATATCCTAAATTAGTTCATTTCATTTTATCTCAAAATTACCACCATGGTCAAAGCCATAGTCTTTCTTTCGTAGTTCTCTAATTCACCTTTGAGTTTGTCCTCTTAACTGCTTCTTTTCAGAGCAGCCAGCAGAAGTTATTTAAAATGTAAATTAGGTCATGGTTTTCTTTTGCTTTAAATCCAAACTCTCAATGACTTCCATTGGTCATAGAACAAAATTTGAACTTATCCTAGTTTACAAACTCTACATGACCTGGCTTCTGCCTATCGCCTGACCTTATTACACATTTCCCCTCATCTACTATGCTTAATCACTCTAACTCCTCTTTTTTTTTTCCTAACAGAACAGAATAATCTTACTTTAAGCATTTTTTCAAGCTACTCTCTAAGATGCTCTGCTTTTGGTCACACCATGGCTGACTCTACCCGGACGTTGAATTACCTCTCTTCACCAAACAAATCAAGAGTAGTATCTGGGCTCTCTCTGGATTTCAACCATATAGCATTTGTTAATTATTTGAATGGCGTTCACTGCCAATTCCCTCTTGCTCATCTAGAATTTATTACTCTATTTCTCTAATGAGAATTTAATTTCTTTGAGAATCAAAATACCATTTATTGTATTCATCACTTTATCTCTAGTTCCAAAGACATGCCTAGCACATAGTGGGGAATTGTTAGGAACTGTCTCAATGAATTGACATGAAATGAAAGAATTATAAAAAGAAAGATAATTTTCACTTTCAATATATTCCCATCTTTCTTGTTTTACCCATGATCCATGAAATTTAAGTAAAATACGGGCAAGAGTGGGAGTTTTAATCTAACCACTTAAGGTTAGAGAATGCAATACTAGATACAGTTTGAAATGAGAATTATGGAAAAATTCATTTCGTCATTCATTTACTGAAAATTTCACAAGTCTGGGGGCACTATGCTAGCTTTTTCCTTTGAATCAGAAAAAGAATGCCTCTAAGATTCACCACAGCATTGTTGAAAACAATGGGTTTTTTCAAATCTATAATTTGATATCACACAAAGGAACTACAAATTTAATAAAAAGTCCTCAGTAATGAAACTCAGTGTTTTTCCACTTTTCATTGTGAAAAACACAATTTATATTTACTAAATATAAAAATAGGTATATTTAAAATTTATGCTTAAGCCTTTATTGCAATGTATATTCTTAAAAACTTTTTATGTTCTACTTTTAACTATAAAATTTGTATGAAATGTGGTTAAATGCATACTTTTATAATTTCACTGCTTTCAGTTTTGAAATTTCAGCTTCTACTTTCTATCCTTTCTGCATCAAAATTTTATAGCACATTACATTCATCTTTTATGGAATTGGAAGAGATAAAAAATAAAATCTGAAGAACATAAAAATGTGTTAGTCACTGTTCTTGGGCAATAAACTTTAATGTTAGGGGCATCATTTTTAGATCATCTAAAGCAGCATTTCTCCCTGGATGGTCCTCTGCCAGTATCAGACTACCAGTATCAGACTCAACTGGGTCTTTGTGAAAATTGAGATTCCTGAAGCTCTTACTTATAAAATTAAGTTTCTAGGGATGGGGCAGAAAAATCTGTATTTAAAAAACTCAGGGTGATTTACTTTACATAAGCTAAAGTTTTGAAATCAATAATCAATGTTCGTAATGAAGTTTAATGGAATAATTTAAAGCAGACTTTAATAATCTTTGTGCAAACAGCCCTACAATATTTAAACTATGCATGCATGTGTACTCAGTTGCTGTCCTGTCCAACTCTTTGCTACCTCATAGACTATAGCCTACCAGGCTTCTCTGTCCATAGAATTTTTCAGGTAAGAATACTGGAAGGGGTTGCCATTTCCTACTCTAGCGGATCTTCCCACAGAGATCAAACTGTGTCTTTTGTGTCTCCTGCATTGGCAGGTTGGAGCATAATTTGATCTAAAACAAATTGTAGCAGCTTTACCTGAAGGAAAGGCGGCAACATTATGTGATAGTGTCATGTTTAAACCCCAAAGGCTTTCCTATATACCCTATCTTTGGACTTGGAAATCCTTTTCTGTAAATATTTTAGGTTTAAAAAAATTAAGATTGAGTTAAAATTAAAATGCCTTTTAAAGAAAGGAATAATTTATGGCTATTAACACTTTGTCATGAATTATTTTATTAGAGTAATTTCTGTAACATAGCTGGACCTCAATGGTTGAATCAGAAATAGTTGAGTGTTACCTGTGGAAAGAGTTCAGAGCACAAGGAAACTCAGCTAAACACAGGCTGAGAAAACAATCTATCAATTTAATTCACAAAGGATTCTTGAAATTGTACTAGATGTTATGGGAAAACTCATAGATAAACTGTGTCCCCCACATGTGATTTAAAATGCATAAAAGAAGTAAGCTATGTTCCAGTATATTCCATCAGATTAGGTATACACTGCCACAAGGAATGTATGAAGAGTGCAGAGGAGGCAGCAATTCCTCAGCTGCAATAGTTCATAAGGTTCTTTGGTGGACTTAACACTTAATCCTGACCTTTAAAGTGGAAAAAATTAGGACATATGGAAACTTCAGGGGAGAATCTGATACCATTGGATGTGGATGTTAGAGGAGCCAAGTGTCCACTAAGGGAGAATGAAAGTTTAGAATAGGGAACTAAATGAACACTGATAACAAAACACACATTTTTTCCCTCATATCAAGGTTTTAAAAAATTCAAATACATGGTTCTGTGTATGATATTGGAAATGAGATGAGAAACTGAAAACTGTGGTTTTAATCTAATCAAAATCTCTGCTATAACTTAACTCAGGCAGCCAGTACAGTAAGTGGACATATGTTCTGAGGGGCATTTTCAGGTTGACATTATCCCTTCATTGTTGTATAGCCTAAAATGTTATTATTTTTCCTTCTTTACCAAAACAATGTCTTTCCTAGAGCCAGACCTCTATAGATATGAGAGAAAGTTAGAACTTGGCCCTTATGCCAGAAAGGACATTCAAATTGCCCATTATTATATAGCAAGCACACAGACATTTCCAAAGAAGTTCCAACTTGTTCACTAATGGCAATGACAAAGTAGAAGACAAAAAATTATGGCTATTATATATCTATCCTTCATGAAATGGTAGCATGCCAAAGGTTTGAGAATAATAATGCCCTCCAAACCATCATCAAGAACAGTTTTGAACATTTTTTCTTCAGTATTAGAAAAATCAATAAAATCTGAGGAGAAAATGAGATTGTAATATAATCTAAACTTTACAATTTTTGGTTTTTATTTTATTAACTAAAAATTATCAAAGTTGGTTTTTCAAGTAGTTAGGGTTGGAAATATATAAGGCTTATGGATAGAATTCAGAAAATATTTAAAAGTAATAAAGCACAGAAAATGTGATTGACATAGTCTTTTCACATTTGTTAAAGAATTATACATTTAGTGATTTTAATTTAAAATGTATTACTTATGCATAATATTTAAAGTTGAAGATTTTATTCAGATAGCCATTATATGAAAAGTCAAATAAACAGACATTGTGAATGAAAAATCATTAACCAAATTAGATATATGAGCACATTCAGAAGACTGACTTTGTAGGCAATAAAATCTAAAGGAAGAAATAGAAAATGTATTTCACAACCTGCGAAAAATTCAAGGGATAAAAAAGAGAAAGCAAACAGCATTAACAGTGGAGTAAATATACTAATTTTGAGGCAGAGGGAGAGGGTAACTGCCCCACAATGTGGAACATCTGGTCATTGAATCAAAAATGGACTTTAATTGAAAACAGACAGATGGCATAAACACTATTAGCACAGAGAAAGCTGTTGCACAGACATAGAGATCTGGGATATTGACTTTGGCAGAACTGTCTTTACTTTGCATTGCCAATGTTATTCAAATTGAATGGAATACCAGGGAAGGTTGACCTCCTTGCATAGCATTCCTTCAGGCATGTTCTTGGTCTTTTAAATGGGTAGACAATTATATTTTCTGTTGTGTTCAGTCACTCAGTTGTGTCCAACTCTTTGTTACAATTACATGCTTTCACATAATTTAAAAACTAGGTAGGACATCTCTTTTTCTGATATTAGGCACACATACATATATACATTGGAAGAAAGAATATTGTCAAATTGGCAATTTGCTTTCTTTTGGCAATTTTAGTTCAAAATAGGAATATTTCTAACTTTGTTTTTAATTACTAGGAGCTACATTCATCATTCAATGATTCATCATTGTTAGAGATGAAAATAAGGATTCAGGAATAATTATCTACATCTTTTTTTATAGTGCACATCAAAACAAGAAAGTCAAGCACAGTAAGATAATCAGCTGACAGAAACATTTTCATCTATCTTGGTTTATCAGATATTATTTAAAAAGTTGTTAGATATTTAATCACTACATTCACTTGGTCATTTTTAAAATCTAATCTATAAATTCTTTTTATTTATTTTTTTTATAAATTCATTTTAAATAGACTTTGTCAAAAAGTGTTTCGTGGAAAAAAAATGCCTGAAGATAAATGTTTTTAATAAAACCCATTTTAGAAGTTTTTTATTTTATGCACTGGCTTTATCTTCTAGCTTTTTGTATAACAGAGAAAGTATCAATTAAATCAGTGATTCAGATTCCAATATTGCTTTGTTTGAGAATCTTATGAAAATGAAGGACATTCCTCCCTGAAAAAATGCACATGCACATAATTTTAAAATACAATTTCAAGGTTTATCTTTTGCACCCTTATTCTTGGGGTCCAAGAATATCAGGTAGAGAATCTCTGATTTCAAGTAAATGTATGAGTAAATTTATCTTGTTTTGATGTGTTCTATAAAAAAAGATGCAGATAATTATTCCTGAATCCTTATTTTCAGGAATCCTTATGTGTGTGTGCACACCAAGTAGCATCAGTCGTGTCCGACTCTGCGACACGACTGTAGCCCACCAGGCTCTTCTGTCCATGGGATTCTCCAGGCAAGAATACTGGAGTGGGTTGCTATGCCCTCTTCCAGGGGATCTTCCTGACCCAGGTATCGAACCCACATCTCTTACGTCTCATGCATTGGCAGGCAGGTTCTTTGCCACTAGTGCCACCTCGGAAGCCCCATAAATAATGTTAGCAATCCTTTATTTAACATGAATATATATGGCAGAAGATGGATGTGATATCAGAACTCACTTTTCTAATTACCTACTTAAAACTCACTGCTCATGTGTTTAAAAATCCTATCTCCATGGACAGAGAAGCCTGGAAGGCTATATAGTCCATGGGGTCACAAGAGTTGGGGTCACGACTTAGCGACTAAAGCAAGCAAGCAACCAACCAATAATAATTATCTAGCTCTCTTTACTGCTTTTGTTGTCTGAAATTTCTACTTTACAGTGTAATTAAAGTTTTGCCTCCCTCTAAATTCTATGAATTACTTCTGATTTTTTTTGATTAATCTAGAATTAGAATAGGGAACAATTCTTTCCCTATTTTAGATCATAGATTTTTAGGTTTTTCTTAGATTCTTAGAACATTAGAGAGGAAGAGGAGACCAGAACTTATTAAACATTTTAGATTAAATCTTTCAGTTTACAAATGATAATATTGAGCCCCCAAATAATTAATTAACGACATGTGTTACTTCTCTCAACAGTACTTCACAGTCATGTCCTGTGTGCTGTTAGCCTTACTTTAAAGCATATTCTCAGATTTCTCAGATGGTTCTTTATCCATCCTTCTTCCCCATTGTTTTTTTTTTCCCCAAGACTCTTCGTTAGTATGGCACTAGGAATCTGTCACAGGACCCATGTGGGGCTTGAGCAGCAGGAAGTAGAACTCATGCTAGCTTCGGAATGGCCAGTTTTATTCAACAGTGTCCTTTTCTTTTTGTAAAGTTGTATTTTGAATATTTTTATATAAACCCCTGTCAATTGATCAGTTTTGTACATTTAATTTTCCTTTTAATGGAATTTGTAAAATGTCAGACAGACTTAAAGAAGATTGAGCAAGACAAATTAGAAAAATAAAAGCACTCAGTAATAGTTGGTTACATTTATTGATCACTTTCTGTGTGTTAGCAATAGGATTGAGTGCATTAAATGGACTGTTAATTGCAGTCTTCTCAGAGATCTCATGCAGTAGACTCTATCTGGTACTATTATTGATGAGCATTCTATAGATAAGGAAACTGAAGTTCATACACATGAAGGGCACATAGTTTGAAGAACAAGAACTAAGGGTGTAATCTGTTTTCCCAGGGCTCACAAGTTTCACCAGTACATTGCAATACCTCATTCAATTGATGTGTAATAGCACAGATATGCTGGTTCTATAATACTCTACTATGAAATTAAAACAATAATTTTAAATATAGAAATATATATATATATATCAAAAATTATATCCACCTTCCACAAGTATTAGCCAAAATTCACCTAGTTTTATTTTTCTAGGCTTTTTTTCCTAGATAAAATAAATTCAGCATTTTGGGTGGTATCAGAAAACTGTAGCAGCGTTAAAAGCTGAGGTTTGAAGATAATTGCCAGACATCAATTCTGCCATTAAGGAAGATATTTTCTTTCTGTTTATCAGAGTAGATAACATATAACCAGATTAACAGCTGCATTTCCACTGCTTATATAAGGCTATAAAATTGATCAGCCAACACAATATTATGAAGCTTCATAATCAACACATCTAATATTCCTTTTACTTTGAATAAGTTATTATGTTACACTAGCCACAAATATAAAGACTGAACATACTGCAAACTCTGTTTTACTGCTTTGGTCAAATAAAATGTACATAATTTAATCTAGCATCTATTTAATGATATGCATAATTGCTGTTGTGCTACATGGTAATTAAGCCTGAATGGACAACAGATGATTGTAATTTTACATAGCCAAGCTAAAATTCTATAGCTCTTCTCTTTGTAACTTCTTTTGTACTTTCATGACTGGTAGTGCTGACAATTTTATCTGATACCACATAAAACTTAATCCTCATTACAAGCATACCTCATTTTACTGTACGTATCTTTACTGAGATTTTCAGATATTATGGGCTTTTATTGCTTTTTTTTTACAAATTCAAGTTCTGTGGCAACCCTACCTCTAACAAGTTTGTTGGCACTATTTTTCAACATTTGTTTACTTTGTGTCTGCATGTCACATTTTGGTAATCTTCTCAATATTTCACACTTTTCATTATTATTATACTTGTTATGGTGATCTGTCATCAGTGATCTTTAATATTACTATTGCAATAATTTTGAGGCACAATGAACTACACCTGTGTAAGACAGCAAACTTAATAAACACTGTGTATGTCCTGACTACTCCACCAATCAGTTACTCTCATCTTTCTCTCTATCCTCAGGCCTCCCTATTCTCTGAGACACAGAAATTAGGCTGATTAACAACTATACAATGGCTTATAATTGTTCAAGTGAAAGGAAGAGTCCCACTTGTCTCACTTTAAATCAAAAGTTAGAAATGATTAAACTTAGTGAGGAAGGCATGTCCAAAGACGAGATAGGCTGAAAGCTAGGTTTCTTGTGTCAAACCAGGTTGTGAATGCAAAGGAAAAGTTCTTGAAGGAAGTTAAAAGTGCTACTTCAGTGGACACACAAATGACAAGAAAGCAAGATATCAAGCAGCCTTGGTGTTTATATGGAGAAAGTTTTAGTGATCTGGATAGAAGGTCAAAGCAGCCATAACGTTATCTTAAACCAAAGGGTAATTAGGAAAAATGCCCTAATTCTCTGTCTTCAATTTTGTCAAGGTTAAGAGAGATGAAGAAACTTCAGAAAATTTTGAAGCTAGCAGAAGTTGGTTCATGAGGCCGAAGGAAAGAAGCCATCTCCACAATACCAAAATGCAAGGTGAAGCAACCAAATACTGATGTAAAAGCTGCAGCAAGTTATTTGGAAAATCTAGCTAAGATAATTAATGAAGGTGGCAATAGATTTCCAATGTAGATGAAACATCCTTCTGTTGGAGGAAGATGCCATATTCTTCGATAGCTAGAAAGGAGCAAAGACAAGCTGACTCTTGTGAGGGGCTAATGCAGTTGGAGACCTTACGTTAAATAAATTCACTTTACTGTGGCGGTCTAGAACTGAACCCACTCCGTCTTTGGTATGTCTGTGGTCACACATGTACATTCTAACCCTAGCTATGGCCCCCACCTCCAAGGTCTGAATCTGACTCTTCTACTGTTAGAGCTCTGTTACTACACTGTCTCTTCTCTTTCTGTCCCTGCAACTACACACCAGGATCGAGACCTGTTTTCCCTTCTACACAATTTTTCCCTACCTAAGAAGTAAATAAAAGGTAATTTTTAAAAGAATGGCTGTGTATCAAGGTAAATCTGGCTTTGAATTTAATCTCCGATTACTTTCTTAGTCGGATGAAATTCAACAGTGTACCTCAGTTTCTTTAAAATCTAATAAAGCTGAGACCTACTTGGAAGTGTTACGGTATGAATTACATAGCCACCAGATGTAAAGAATTTGACCCAGGCATAGTTGTTGCTCAATAATTTGTAATTGATGTTGTTAGCCTTGCATCAGCCTGTTGTTGTTGGTGGTGGTGGTGCTCAGCTAAGTCCGACTTTTTGCAACCCCATAGTCTGCAGTCCACCAGGCTCCTGGTGGCAAATCCTGGTGGCAAATCAGGTGCCTCCAGGCAAAATCCTTGCCTGGATTTTGCAGGCAAGAACACTGGAGTGGGTTGCCATTTCCTTCTCCAGGGGAATCTTCCTGATTCAGGGACTGAACCCCCGTCTCCGGTATTGGCAGGCAGATTCTTTACCACTGAGCCACCAGGAAGGCCCTTGCATCAGCCTAGTTCCCTCATCTCAGCCATCCCAGATCTGGAAAGCTAGGGGACTTCTAGATCTTGTGCTTGGATAGCTCACTGGACTGACTGGGCAGACCTAGGATTGTGGAAATCCAGGAATTCTGACTGTGGTCTGAGTACTTGGACTTATCTGAAGAAAGTTATGGGAGAACAAAGATAGCTATTTATATAAGGGTAAAGAAGGCTGGTGAAAAAAAGGTTGGAGATGCTCAAGTGTGACATCATCAATTAATTGGAAAGGTTAGTTAGAGTAGATTTAGTTACAGGGAGCCAGAAAAACATGCATATGGGTAACTGTATATGCATTTTCCAGCTCCCAACAACTTCTGGAAATAATACTGTGGTAGCTGCAGCTGGGTCATTTTCAGAATTATTACTTATACTATCAAAATGCTCCTCTAAAATAAATAAATTAGGTTTAAACTTGAAATAAGTCATTGTTGTTCAGTTGCTAAGTCACGTCCAACTCTTTGCAACCCCATGAACTACAGAATGCCACGCTTCACAAAAAAGTCATAAAAGTGGTCATAATAGTTCAAAGACAGCAGGAAAAATTACTACCTACTTGGTTCTTTGAAGGAGAGAAAATGTTCACCCTGTAATAGTTTATGCCTGGGCATACCATGCAAACAACCAGGATTGATAATACAATGAAACACATTCACACCTAAGTATATTTAATAAATCAGCAGACATAATGCATGAACTCACACCATCTCATTTTTGCTAGTGGTAAAGGATTGAAAGCAGAATGGCTCTGCAGATGCTCTGACTTGGGTGCTTCAGTTCAGTTCAGTTCAGTTCAGTCGCTCAGTCCTGTCTGACTCTTTGCAACCCCATGAACTGCAGCACACCGGGCCTCCCTGTCCATCACCAACTCCCAGTGTTTACTCAAACTCATATCCATTGAGTTGGTGATGCCATCCAGCCATCTCATTCTCTGTCGTCCCCTTCTCCTCCTGCCCCCAATCCCTCCCAGGATCAGGGTCTTTTCCAATGAGTCAATTCTTCACATCAGGTGGCCAAAGTATTGGAGTTTCAGCTTCAGCATCCGTCCTTGCAATGAACACCCAGGACTGATCTCCTTTAGGATGGACTGGTTGGATCTCCCTGCAGTCCAAGGGACTCTCAAGAGTCTTCTCAACACCACAGTTCAAAAGCATCAATTTTTTGGTGCTCAGCTTTCTTCACAGTCCCACTCTCACATCCATACTTGACCACTGGAAAATTCATAGTCTTGACTAGACGGACCTTTGTTGGCAAAGTAATGTCTCTGCTTTTTAATGTGCTATCTAGGTTGGTCATAACTTTCCTTCCAAGTAGTAAATGTCTTTTAATTTCATGGCTGCAATCGCCATCTGCAGTGATTTTGGAGCCCCCAAAAATAAAGTCTGACACTGCTTCCACTGTTTTCCAATCTATTTCCCATGAAATGATGGGACCAGATGCCATGATCTTAGTTTTCTGAATGTTGAGCTTTAAGTCAACTTTTTCACTCTCCTCTTTCACTTTCATCAAGAGGCTGTTTAGTTCCTCTTCACTTTCTGCCATAAGGGTGGTGTCATCTGCATATCTGAGGTTATTGATATTTCTCCCGGCAAACTTGATTCCAGCTTGTGCTTCTTCCAGCCCAGTGTTTCTCATGATGTACTCTGCATATAAGTTAAATAAGCAGGGTGACAGTATACAGCCTTGGCATACTCCTTTTCCTATTTGGAACCAGTCTGTTATTGCATGTCTGGTTCTAACTGTTGCTTCCTGACCTGCATATAGGTTTCTCAAGAGACAGGTCAGGTGGTCTGGTATGCCCATCTCTTTCAGAATTTTCCACAATTTATTGTGATCCACACAGTCAAAGGCTTTGGCATAGTCAATAAAGCAGAAATAGATGTTTTTATGGAACTCTCTTGCTTTTTCAATGATCCAGTGGATGTTGGCAATTTGAACTCTGGTTCCTCTGCCTTTTCTAAAACCAGCTTGAACATCTGGAAGTTCACTGTTCACGTATTGCAGAAGCCTGGCTTGGAGAATTTTGAGCATTACTTTACTAGCGTGTGAGTGAGAGACTTGGGTGCTGAGTGGGGTATAAATACTGTAAAAGAGAGGAAAGCAGGTGCAGAAACAGAGTACTGGCCCTCTGTTGACTGACTTTGAAGGTCTCCAAATTTTTCCCAGGCTATGCCTCTTATCTTAAAAGAATTAAGAGTTATATTTTCCTGTATATAGGGTAGTTAAGAAAAACATTGCTCATAATTATGTTGTAGTGGTGAAATGATACACAGACAGTTGGAGGTGGTAATGACAGTGATAATATTTGTCTGAATTTTACAATGCTCTAGGTACAGGGAAACTTTGACTCATGATTAGCCGAAATAAATAAGCAGACAATTCAAGAAGCTTTTATAACTTTACTTGCTTTCCCACAAGGCAGTAAGAAACAATAAACCAAAGTGCATTTTAATTATCAAGGCATGATAGACTGTAACTAAATCCTGCATTAAAAAGTTGCTGGTGATAAATCAATATAATTGAAACCATACGTGTGCTAATTCCTAATTGATGATTGAATGCATTTATTATCAGAGTAGCACAGAAGAAGAATTACATGCCGTCACTCTAGCACTGAGGAAATTGAGAGTCCATGTCAAAAGAGAAAGCTCTAATTCAGGGATTTTTGAAGTCCTCTGATCAAATTTCTGAGAGCATAATTGGAAATATATTCTAGGTAAATATGAATTTTCTTATTTATACTAACTGTAAAATAATAACCCATATTTAAGGTGGAGCTGGATCATTTCATTGAAAATATAGCTTTTGTTATGTTGTCAAACTTTTCTGGCTTGAATGGTCTTGAAAAATTAGATCACTTTTATTTGATAGGATAACATTAGTTAAATATTAATAAGTTTTTTTAGGGGTCAGTCCAGTTCAGTCACTCAGTTGTGTCCAACTCTTTACAATCCCATGGACTGCACCACGCCAGGTTTCCCTGCCCATCACCAACTCCTGGAGCTTACTCAAACTCATGTCCATTCAGTCAGTGATGCCATCCACCTATCTCATCCTCTGTGGTCCCCATCTCCTTCTGCCTTCAATCTTTCCCAGCATTAGGGTCTTTTCCAATGAGTCATTTCTTTGCATCAGGTGGCCAAAGTATTGAAGTTTCAGCTTCAGCAAAAGTCCTTCCAATGAATATTCAGGACTGATTTCCCTTAGGATGGACTGGTTGGATCTCCTTGCTGTCCAACAGACTCTCAAGAATCTTCTCCAACACCACAGTTCAAAAGCATCAATTCTTTGGCACTCAGCTTTCTTTATAGTCCAACTCTCACATCTATATATGACTACTGGAAAAACCAGAGCTTTAACTAGAGGAATATTTGTTGGCAAAGTAATGTCTCTGCTTTTTAATATTCTGTCTAGGTTGGTCATAACGTTTCTTCCAAGGAGCAAGTGTCTTAATTTCATGGCTGTGGTCACCATTTGCAGTGATTTTGGAGACCAAAAAGATAAAGTCTGTCCCTCTCATTGTTTCCCCATCTATTTGCCATGAAGTGATGGGACCAGATGGTGATGAGCCATGATCTTAGTTTTCTGAATGTTATTTTAAGCAAACTTTCTCACTCTCCTCTTTCACTTTCATCAAGAGGCTCTTTAGTTATTCTTCACTTTCTGCCATAAGGGTGGTGTCATCTGCATATCTGAGGTTATTGATATTTCTCCCAGCAATCTTGATTGCAGCTAGCATTTCTTGATCCAGTCTGGCATTTCTCATGATGTGTACTTGCATATAAGTTAAATACGTAGGGTGACAATATATAGCCTTGACATACTCCTTTCCTGATTTGGAACTAGTCTGTTGTTCCATGACCAGTTCTAACTGTTGCTTCTTGTCCTGCATACATTTCTCAGGAGGCACGTCAGGTGGTCTGATATTCCCATCTCTTTAAGGATTCTCCACAGTTTATTGTGATCCACACAGTCAAAGGCTTTGGCATAGTCAATAAAGCAGAAGTAGATTTTTTTTGGATCTCTCTCACTTTTTCGATGATCCAACAGATGTTTTTAATTTGATCTCTGGTTCCTCTGCCTTTTGTAAATCCAATTTGAACATATGGAAGTTCATAGTTCAGGTAGTGTTGAAGCCTGGCTTGGAGAATCTTGAGCATTATCTTGCTAGTGTGTGAGATGAATGCAATCGTCGGTAGTCTGAGCATTCTTTGGCATTGCCTTTCTTTGGGATTGGAATGAAAACTGACCTTGTCCAGTCCTGTGGCCACTGCTGAGTTTTCCAAATTTGCTCTCATACTGAGTGCAGCACTTTCACAGCATCATCTATCAGGATTTGAAATAGCTCAACTGGAATTCCATCACCTCCACTAGCTTTGTTTGCAGTGTTGTTTCCTAAGGCCCACTTGACTTCACTTTCCAGGATGTCTGGCTCTAGGTGAGTGATCACACCATTGTGATTATCTGGGTCATGAAGATCTTTTTTGTATAGTTCTTCTGTGTATTCTTGCCACCTCTTCTTAATATCTTCTGCTTCTGTTAGGTTCCTACACTTTCTGTCCTTTATTGAGCCCATCTTTGCATGAAATATTCCCTTGGTATCTCTAATTTTCTTGAAGAGATCTCTAGTTTTTCCCATCCTTTTGTTTTCCTGTATTTCTTTTCATTGATCACTGAGAATGATTTTCTTATCTCTCCTTGCTATCCTTTGGAATTCTGTGTTCAGTTGGGTATATCTTTCCTTTTCTCCTTTGCCTTTCACTTCTTTTCTTTTCACAGCTATCTGTAAGGCCTCCTCAGTCAACCATTTTGCCTTTTTGCATTTCTTTTTCTTGGAGATGGTCTTGATCCTAGTCTCCTGTACAATGTCACGAACCTCCATCCACAGTTATTTAGGCACTCTCTCAGATCTAATCCCTTGCATCTATTTCTCACTTCCACTGTATAATCATTAGGGATTTGATTTAGGTCATTCCTGAATGGTCTAGTTGTTTTCCACACTTCTTCAATTTAAGTCTGAATTTGGCAATAAGGAGTTCATTACCTGAGCCACAGTCAGCTGTTGGCCTTGTTTTTGCTGACTGCATAGAGCTTCTCCATCTTTGGCTGCAAAGAATATAATCATTCTGATTTCAGTATTGACCATCTGGTGATGTCCATGTGTAGAGTCTTCTCTCGTGTTGTTGGAAGATGGTGTTTGCTATGACCAGTGCATTCTCTTGGCAAAATCTATTAGCCTTTGCCCTGCTTCATTCTGTACTCCAAATTCAAATTTGCCTGTTACTCCAGGTATTTCTTGACTCCCTACTTTTTCATTCCAGTCCCCTATAATGAAAAGGACATTTTTGGGCGGTGTTAGGGATAATAGGCATCAAATATATTTAGCTATCAAAGCTAGAATAATAGAAAAATATGACTCTTTTCAGTGTAGTAAATTCCATTTTTAAGATAACAATATTTAGCTTCAGGTTTTGTATGAAGAGGGTGTCCCTGGTGGTTCAGATGGTAAACAACTAGTCTGCAATGCAGGAGACAAGAGTTTGATCCTTGGAGTGGGAAGATGCCCTAGAGAAGGGAATGGCAACCCATTTCAATATTCTTGGCTATTGAATTCCATGGACAGAGGAGCCTGGCAGGCTATTGTTTATGGTGTCACAAAGAGTCAGACAAGACTTAGTGACTAACGGCTTTTTTTTTTTTTGGTATGAAGAATATGCTGTGTAGAAGAAAATTGGACCAGGAAATTTAATTAAAATTATTACTAAAATAATATGTGGTTATACACATGAATGAATTCATTACTTCATTTCAAAAACAATTATTGGCTGTATTCCAGGCTTATCTTAGGTAGAAGTGGTACATAAGTGTAGAGGAACTCATAATCTAGAGTGTAAAATGGATATACAAATATTTACTGTGAAATATGATAAACACATCTTGATATGTATGTGTAAGGTATACTAATGGATAAGAAGATTTGGTAATGAATTATTCAGAAGTGAGGTTGGGTAGGTAAGGGAAGCTTCTGTAGATTGACAAGAACGTTTCAGGCATACCAAGCATCCAACGCACGCATTCAATGCATCTTAGTGAAATAAAACAGCAACATGACAATAAGTCATAGCAATAAAATGAAAGGGCAGAGTAGAAGAAGTACTGAGGGAGATGCATGTAGAAAAGTAAGTAGTGTGTACAGTACAGTGTTTCAGAAAATGAATGCTAATGTGCTTGAAATAATTTAAGCAGACAAGTAATGTAATTATATTTAAGAAATGTATTAATTTTAAAATGATTTTTAAAAGACTTCTACAGAACTAGATGTTGACAGTCTCCTTTCCTGAAGGATTGGGCAGGCTGGCAATAAATGGTTAGTGGTCACTAGGTAGAAGTTAGGTCCCTTGTGGCCTGTAGTTGATGTTATCACAAGATAAAACTGGTGAACTTGTGATTATTTATGTTTTACAAAGTAAGTACTTGAGAAAGCACAATTTTATTAAACTTGTAAACTTCCAGTCCTTTTAGAATATGTGCAAATAAAGGAATAAGTACTATGCTCAAATTTTGACCCCAATAACTGCACATCTATGGCCTCTTCACAACCCAAATTCTCAAAGTACTGGCTGAAAATACTGTGATTTCACTTTCTATTTACTATTTAATGTTTATCAATCTAACTTAAGCCATTTTAATCATTGAAACCATTCTTGGTGAGGGCATTTACTCTGTGTAATTGATTGGTAATTTTTAGTCCATTTCTCACTGGGGCACACTCTACGGCATTTGAAACTCTAAATTCTACCTTGGTGCTGGTGCTGTTAGCTAGCCTGGTTTCCCTCTTATTACTCTAGATCTCATTTTCCTCACTGAATCATCATCTTCCACCTATTTCTTAAATGCTGGTCTTCTTTGAGATACTTTCTTTGACCTCTCTCCTATGATCCATACTCATAGTCAATACTTTACTAGATGTCAAACTTTTTCTGAAATCTGGCTATAGAACTGATGACAGATTTTAGTGTGTTATTTTAGTGTAACATAAATTTATCATAACGGTTTTAATACTTGATGAAACTCACTTGCTTATTCATACTCTGATAAACTTTTAAGAGTGGAGGCTTAAAACAATCTGTTTATCCCTTTCATTTAATATACAGTGCCTACTATAGAGACAATATTTATTACATACCTTGTGAAAGTGAAAGTGAAGTCGCTCAGTCGTGTCCAACTCTTTGCAACCCCATGGACTGTAGCCCACCAGGTTCCACTGTCCATGGGATTCTCCAGGCAAGAATACTGGAGTGGTTGCCATTCCCTTCTCCAAGACATCTTCCCAACCCAGGGACTGAACCCTGGTCTCCCACATTGTAGGCAGATGCTTTACCGTCTGAGCCACCAGGGAAGTAAATGTAATATTTACATTATCCTACTTATCATTACCATTACCCTGAAACATGGATACTATGATTCCCATTTTACATGTGAGGAAACTGCTATTTTAGGAGTTACATAAAATTTTCAAGATCATATAGTTTGTAAGTAGCAAAGCAATGTTAGCAGCAAGTCAATTTGATTCTAAAACCTAATGCTAAATGTTTTACTTATATTATAAATTGTTAAACTAAATGGCAAATTGGTTACATCTTTTATGCCTAAGTTAATTTTCAGGATGAGGGGCACTGGGAGTACTGATTTTGAGGCTAAACCTGAAAAAGTTTAACATCATCTATGAATAAGATCTAATGGGTAATATCAGTGTATTTGCATCCATCACGTGATTCTATACAGCCTCATACTTAATGATTGCTGTTTAAATAATAAATACATTTTATTATTTCTTATTAATGGATCTTAAAGTATTTTGCAGTAGAATACTATGGTTTATATTGATAGTATTCCTAGTTAGCAGAGAAAAATAAATACTTATCCTTGCTTATGATTCTTTCCTGCTCCTCTCCCCCTTTTTCTCTGCTCTCTTCCCTCCCCTATCTTTTCTCCTTCTCTTTCTCTCTGTCTCTCCACAAATTTCTACGAATCCCAGTTCAATTTCTAGACTTAAAGGAAATAAAAATATGCACTATTTCTAAATGGTTGGTGACACCTTGATTTAATTGCCTTAGACATTTAAAGATGCACTGTTTTCTTCATCAAATTAATATTCCAGATACTGAATTATGTTACTGACAGAATCAAAATTCAATTAAGATTTTGGTTAATGATAATAGTAAAACAGCACATTTTCAATTTAGAACAATACTACTTAAGAAAATTATCAACTTCTGATCACTATTTGAAAGATACAAGAGGGTTAAAGATAATGCCTTAACTATATATTAACTGTAAAATTAGAAATAACACTAATATACAGAAATTTCTTTATATACTCTAAAATCAAAATTTAATGTTTCACAAATTTGCCTATATATAACAGAAAGTTAGAACTTAATAGTTTATATTTAATTAATCCTATAGCCAAGTTTAGGTGATGTTACTTATGTATCTGAAATGGAAGTTATTATAATAAGGAAGTAAGAAATACTTAGTAATTGACTTTGAAATTCTATATTGCTTTTAAAAAAGATTTATTTTGAAATAATTTTAAATTTACAGAAAATTTGCAAGAATAGAATAAAGAATTTCTGCATAGATTTTTCCAATTGTTAACTCTTTAACCACATTTATTTTGTTTTCTCTCTCTCCCTGGCCTCTGTATGTACATGTTTATTCATAGTTATGTATATATGTATGTGTATATACATAGATTATATATTGTATATATACATTATATATACTTGTATTTTATACTATATATACCCATATTTTCTTTTGAATCACTTGATAGAGACAGTATGGTCCTATACTTTGGAGTGTATTTTCTAAAGAGATATTAGTCATTAATATATTTAATACAACAGCTATCCTGATGCTGACTGAATTACAATGATTAAAATTAGAAAATTTAAGAGAGTACAATATTATTTCATAATATATAATGCGTGTTCAAATTTTGAAATTGTCTCAGTAATTTCCTTTGTTGTGATGTTTCTTCTGATTGAACATCTAATCCAGGGTCACACATTTTACTTTCATCTACTGTATTTTAGGAGAGTTCCCTTGTCCCTTTTGTCTTTCAAGACACTGATTTTACTTTTATCTTGCAGGTTAGTTGTTTTGTAGAATATGCCTCTCTTTGGCCTTGCCTGATGTTTCCTCTTGATTAGATCATGTTATAGACTTTTGTCAGGAAAAGTGATGTGTCCTCAGTAAACCATATCAGAAGCCACATGATTTTAGTTATCCCATTATAAATGATGTTAACTTTACTTACTTTGTCAAAATGGTATCTGATAAGTTTCTTCTATGTAAGTATGCGTTTTACATTTTATTATCAGCAAATTATTTGTGAAGGCATACTTTGAAGTTAATTTCTTAGAAGTGTAGACACCAATGATCATGTTAATGTAAAATAATATAAAAAGTGAAAAGAATGTGAGACTGAGTCTCCTCTAATACTTATAATTCCAATAAAGTCAACTCCCTGAGTTCTTTGTATCTTTTCTGCCCCTCATTCCTTGACATTTCTTTACAAAATACAGGTGGGAAGTAGTAATTCTCTCACTGAAAAATACCTGATGGTCTTCAATTAACATCAGGATAGTTGTTGCATTAAATATATCAGTGATTTCTTAGAGTGTTTCTGAGGATCCACAAACTAACCTCAACTCCTTTTCAGTTTTACCTTCTACCACGTGACTCTGAAATAGTCCACAGGTCTTTGGCTGCTGCTCTGGGATGTGCTTGGGTGCTTAGTCACTCAGTCGTGTGTTCAACTCTTTAGGACCCCATGGATTTTGACCCCATGGGTTTGTGACCCCATGGACTATAGCCTCCCAGAGCCTCTGTCTGTGGGAGTTTTCAGGCTAGACCACTGGAGTGGGTTTCCATTTCTCCTCCAGGAGACCCAACCTAGGGACTGAGCCAGTGTCTCCAGGCCTTCTGCCTGCTCCGGGTATTCAGAGGTAAATGCTTCTCTTCATATGCATAAGGTGTTCCCTGAGTTTGAAATACCCTTTACTTTTTCTCTATTTGGAAAAATCCAGCCATAAAAGGAAGCTTAAATGATACATTTCCTTTGGAGCCTTAGTAGTTATTACTAACGGGCTCTTATTATTTAAATGCTTTTATAACATTTTATTCAGATTCTCCTTTTCTAAATTCAGAATCTTTTCTTTTTTTTTTTATTTTTTAAATCATGAGACTATGTTAACATATTTACAGAAGACTTGGAAAATACAGAACAGAGTTACATACTACATATTGCGACAATTTTTTAAAGTAGATAAATTAAGATTTTTAATTGGAGTTTCAATAGCAAACTCTCAAAAAAATACAAGGAATAGACAGAAAAGTAGAAAGATAAAGCAGACCTGAAGAGGACTATGAACCAATGCAGCATAATTAAGATTTATACAATTTTCACAATGGTAAGATACAAATTCTACCCAAGTTCTCCTAGACTACAAACCAGGAGACACTGGAACATATCTAGGAACATAAAACAAGGTGCAAAAAATTTCATGGTTTGAAGGTTTTGAAATCATACAGAGTCTATTCTCTTATCACTGTGGAATTATGTTAGCAATCAATATCAAAAGATTTTTGACAATAACCCACGTATTTTCAAGTGTAATGTGACATTTACAAAGAGAGATCTTTGACTTAGCCCCTGAAAGCTTCACTAAAGTTAACAGACTGAAGAAAACACAAAGGGTGTTTGCAGAGAAGAAAGCAATTAAATGAGAAATTAATATCAATATGAGAAATTAATAACAAAAAACATTTTCAAAACCCTCTGTATTTGGAAATTAAATGTCCATTTTTAAATAATGGATGTATCTAAGAAGCCATACAAGGAAAATTAGAAAATGTTTATAATAGAATAAAAATGAAAAGAGAATTTATCAGAACTTGTTGCATGCAGCTGAAGCTAAATAATGTGGAATCTTGAATAAGCTATAAAAGCAAATAAAGGACACTAGCATAAAGTTTTGTGAAATTTGAATAAAATCTGTACTTCAGTCAATAACACTGTATCATATCTTAACTTCTTTTTGTTGTTGCTGTTTTTTATACCATAGCATCTCTTCATATTCTCAGAATTGGATTAGATGTTTCAAGCCTCATTCAAAATTTTTTTAAATCACTAAAATAAGCTTTCCAGACTTCTAGAAGTAATATTAGATGCCAGAATAAATAGAACTATATCAGAGTTTTAAGGGAATATAAATTAGAAATCTAGCATTGTAGTCATACTTATTTAAACATGGGAAACCAAAATATCATAAATTTTTCAGCTAAGCAAAATTAATAAGTTTTCTAAATTATATATGTATTATACATACTGTACATGCTATACAGAAACTTTTCTGCTATACGTGGTTAAAGCCTGAAAATAAAGAACAACAACAAAGAAGAGATCGAGAGATTGGAAAACATAAACTAAATGAAGTGGGAGAACTGAATATGAAATAGAAAGAGTGAAACAAACTAGATAAAAGATCATCATATAGTCCAGTTGGTTTTTGAACATGCTTACTCATTAGACTCATGTCTGGAGCTTTGGAGAAAAAAAACAATGCCTGGGTATTTGTATTTTGCCAAAAATTCCAAGATAATTCTAATGTTCAAATGGATTTTAAAAAGTGATTACAAGTTTTTCTATTAAGTGGTAGTTTTAGTGATACAGAAATTGAATTATTTTCTGCTGAGCAATCATGATACAATGGTATAAAAAAGATAATAGTTACACAATCACAATAATAAAAGATGTTTGTCAGTTTTCACAATCAATAATCAGACAAAAATAAAAGATAACTGTTAAATACAATTGCAAGCCATAATGGAGATGTGATAAACCTAACAATATAAAATAACTATATACAATTTGGGGTTACGTAGAGTGACATGGTAAGTGGCAGTGTATACATGCATGTGTTTTCTTCCACCCAGCCAGTTTATGTCTTTTGGTTGGTGCATTTAAACCATTTAATTTAATTATGATATATATGATCCTTTACCATTTTCTAACTGTTTTGGGTATATTTGATATAGATCTGGTGTTTATAATATTTGATATAAACCTGGTGTTTCCTGCTTAAAGAAGTTCCTTTAGCATTTGTTGTAAAGCTGGTTTGGTGGGTCTGAATTCTCTTAACTTGCGCTTGTCTGGAAGGCTTTTGATTTCTTCATTAGAACCTTCACAATATGGGAGAACTTCTTTGGTATTATTGTTCTCCAGTTTGTGGGCTGCCCACCCAGTGAGTATGGGATTTGATTTTTTCATGTATGCACCTCGCCTACCATCTCATTGCAGCTTCTCCTTTGTCTTTGGGCATGATGTATATTTTTGGTGGGTTCCAGTATTCTCCTATTGATGATTGTCCAACAGCTAGTTGTGATTTTGGTGTTCTTGCAGATGGAGATGAACACACATTCTTCTACTCTGACATCTTGAATCTACGAGATAAATTCAGATTCTTAACAGCATTTATTGCAGTATTTTTATTTACATGTGTCTTTTGCCTTCTCCTCTTGATTGTGAATTCATTGAAAGAGAGCAGAGACCGTGTCATTCATTTTAGTGTTACTTGTGTATTATGGGTTGAATTCTGTCAGCCCTGACCTTCACTTTTCATACTCTTCATGGAGTCCTCAAGGCAAAAATACTGAAGTGGTTTGCCATTCTCTTCTCCAGTGAACCAAAATGGACTGGAATGGGCAAATTTAATTCAGATGACCATTATATCTACTACTGTGGGCAAGGATCCCTTAGAAGAATCCCTTCATAGTTAAAAATAAGAGTCCAAAATGCAGTACTTGGGGGTGCAATCTCAAAAATGATCTCTGTTTGTTTCCAAGGCAAACCATTCAATATCACGGTAATCCACATCTATGCTCCAACCACTACTGCCAAAGAAGCTAAAGTTGAATGGTTCTATGTTGACCTACAAGACCTTCTAAAACTAACACCAAAACAAGATGTCCTTTTCATCATAGTAGACTGAAATGCAAAAGTAGGAAGTCAAGAGATACCTGGAGCAACAGGCAGGTTTGGCCTTGGAGCACAAAATGAAGCAGGGCAAAGGCTAACAGAGTTTTGCCAAAACACACTGGTCATAGCAAACACCCTCTTCCAAAGACACAAGGGAAGACTCTACACATGGACATCACCAGATGGTCAATACTGAGATCAGATTGATTATATTCTTTGCAGGCGAAGAAGGAGAAGCTCTATACAGTGAGCAAAAACAAGACCGGGGGCTGACTGGCTCAGATCATGAATACCTTATTGTAAAACTCAGACTTAAATTGAAGAAAGTATGGAAAACCACTAACCATTCAGGTATGACCTAAATCAAATCCTTTATGATTATACAGTGGAAGTGAGAAATAGATTCAAGGGATTAGATCTGATAGAGTGCCTGAAGAACTATGAACAGAAGTTCATGACATTGTACAGGGGGCAGTGATCAAGACCATGCCCAAGAAAAGGAAACGCAAAAAAGTACAATGGTTGTCTGAGGAGGCCTTACAAATAGCTGAGAATAGAAGAGAAGCTAAAGGTGAAGGAGAAAAGGAAAAATATACCCATCTGAATTCAGAGTTCCAAGATAGCAAGGAGAGATAACAGGGCCTTCCTTAGTCACCAATGCAAAGAAACAGAGGAAAACAATAAAAGGGGAAAGGCTAGAGATCTCTTCAAGAAAATTAGATACCAAGGGAACATTTCATGCAAAGATGGGCACAATAAAGGACAAAAATAGTATGGACCTAACAGAAGCAGAAGATATTAAGAAGAGGTTCTAGAGATTTTTGTTCAGGCATCAGAAAGTCCTACTTACTGCATGGTTATTTCATATAGTGTAGAAGAAGTATATTACTGAAGATACCTATTGACAAACTAGATAGCTATGAAGGATTGATTTCATTCAATGACAATGAAAATAAGAGACAAGGTGTCAAATAATCCATACTCTCGCAGGTTTATTATTTATTTTTTCTGCTGTTCTATCAGTAATTTTGAGCCCTACCATTAAAATCAGCTCCCTAGTGAAAGTCGTTCTCTCAAAAAGCTCCAGTTGCAAATATGTGTTTTTGAAGACTGACACATTCATGTTTTAGCATAGATAAGTATAATTACTGGTAAGAGCTGTGAAAATGGAAACAGCAAATCATAGACCAAATCTCTTAGGGGATCATAGGAAGAAATTCAGGTCCCAGGGTTCTGTCACAGGTATCACATTATGGTGATGCCCAAGCCTGTTGAGTCAAAGCCCTTAGGGAATCTAGGGACCATAATTTAGATAAAAATGAGGGGAATACACAAAAGACAATATAGCATACTTCACAACTTTGTTTAGGTTTGACTGTAAATCCATATCAAGTTCCAATGACTCCCATAAGAGCAGCTAAATGAACTTAAGAAAAAGTTTTTTTGCTTTTTGTTTTTAAAGAAAGGAGGACAAAAGCATCGAAGCAGATAGATAAATTCTTATCTTATAGTGCATTACAAAGGGGTGCTTATTTTCACATTGTCTAGGTCAAGTTTTTTCTACTTTACACTGATATTTAATTGTTTCTAGCTTCCCTCAGTATAAAATATTTTCTAGTTCACATTATGATGCATTTTCATTATTTCTGAGATTAGTTTCTAATGTATTAAAATTTATCTTGCATTTAGTTGCCTTGTTGTTTTTGTTGACTAAGTCATGTTTGACCTTTAGTGACTCCATGGACTGTAGCCCGCCAGGCTCCTTTGTCCATGAGAATTCCCAGGCAAGAACACTGGAATGGATTACCATTTCCTTTTCCGGGGGATCTTCCCACCCCAGGGATCGAACCCGAGTCTCCTGCTTGGCAGGCAGATTCTTTACCACTGCACTACCTAGGAAGCCCCTAGTTAGTGGCTTAGACAAGCAATTATTTATTGTGTCAGAAGTCCAGGCATGGTGTAGCTGCATTTTCTACTCAGACTGAAATAAAGGTTTTGGTTGTACTCCTTCCTAGAGACTCTGAGTAAGAATCCATTTCCAAGCTCATTCAAGTTGACGGCCCAGTTCAGCTCCTTGCGGTTGTAGAACTGTGGTTGCAGGACAATCTTCGGCTATCTCCTTTGACTGGAGTCAGGGGTCACCTTCAGGTCTTAGAATCACCCACATTCATTGCCACAGGCCCTCTAAATCTTCATGCCCAGAAATGGTGAATCTCTGTAGGATCAAATCTGTCTTTCATTTGACTCTTTCTTCAGGAAGAGCACAGTCACTTTTTAGGACTCAAAACCTTAAAAGAGTGCCTGGTGATCATGTCCACCAAATCTCTCATTCTTAGAGTCAACTGTGCCATATTATCATCCAACCACAGGCGTGACTTTCCCATCAAACGTTCAAGCCCTGGGGATTATACAGAGCTTGTGCATCCCAAAGGCAGGAATCTTGAGGGCCATATCTTAGTTCTGCCTACTAAAGAGTGCTGATAGACAATTAATTTTTGTTATTGGTAGTGACACATGGTGAAATTACATTCTCTTTAGTTTTCACATGACATTTTCCTAACTCACACCCTCATTTTCTCTCCTTCAAACTCTTACAGTAGCTTCTCAGTAGAAGTCTCTGCTTCTTGTATTTCTGCCACCTAACTGTGACATTACCTTCAAGCACAATTATGATCACTGAAACTCCATTACTCAAAATCTTTTACTGTCTCCTGAGTGCCTCTTAAATAAGACTAAGTTTATTTGTATAAAACATAGATCATAGTCTGCATCAAAACCATCTTTCTCGAATTACCTTTTGCCACACTCTCTAATTAATTATAGGCTCCAGCCAAATTAATTTCTTGATCTTTTGAACATTTTCCTGCTTATGCACCCTTGTATATAATTTTATTTCTATCTGGAGGTCCTTTTCTTTCATTTTCCCACAACAAAATTCTATCCATGCTTCCAAAATTTTCGAGAGCAACTTCTCATGAAGCATTTTGTAACTGCTGTCAGAAATCCTATAGCTTTACCAAATTTTGGCACTATTCACCTAAGTAGAAAGTTATAAACAGTATTCATTTTCAAATTTTATGGCCTCTGCTACAACTTTAAGTCCCTTGAGGATAAGTAGTGCGTTTTATCTATATTTGTATTCTCCAGAGTACCATGCATATAGTTAGTAATGAATAAATAGTTACTGAATAATTACTTAAAAGTTGTCACTATATTCCTGACCACCTAATAAGCTTTCTTTCCCAACCCAATTGATTATGAGGAATTAATCCTGTTGATTGGTTGTTTTTATTAAAAATGATTATGATTAAAGTAAATTATGAAGACTATTTCCAGTTAATCACTTTCTTTGTTACTTAATTTAGCCCGCTAACCTTGCTTAAAAATGTCTTTATACTGAAGTCTTAATGAGGTTATTCATACTGAATACCCAATTAAACTGTACTTTATGCAATAAATTTTTTGTGTCCAGCTTAAAAAGGCATATTCTTGGGCTGATAAAAATTAAACTTTTATGTAAGAATGTCCCTTACTGCTACACATACTTCATAAATCTAGATTCTTATTATATTAATACCAGAATTCTCTATATTACTGTTACTTATAATAGATTGATGAATCCTACAAAGATAAGCACATTAAAGACAATAATGTTAAAAGACTGTAAAGAAATAATGCTGATTGAAAGTATCAATTGTTTTCCATGCTAATGGAAAATACTCTAAAATATGTAAATAAAGTTAACAGATAATCAGAAACATTTGGCTCTGAAGACTGCAATTGCTTTCATAATTAAATATCTTTTTATTAACAATGTTTTCTATACTGGAGAAAGCATTACTTCTGGATGGCAAATATAGCTATAAAAACAAAGAAGAAAAGATATAGATATCATAAAACTCAGAAACTCAATATTAAACTAGGAAATAAAAAAGATTTGACTCCCTGGATTAAGATTGGTAGGATTTAAAAAATATTTTTTAATTAGAATGGATAAATATTGCTCAGGGATCAGAATATATACTGATCTGACATTAGTTACTGACATTAATTTCTAACCTTATACCTGACAGACATTACTAATCAATCATGTTAGTATTTTATTCTAAGTATGACTTAGAAGAATTGGAACAAGAGATGAAGCCTAGATTTCCTCTGTAAGAGATCTCTTTTAAAATGATACCAACAAACTTTAAAAATCAAGGAGGGTGGCAAAATTCTCTTATAAAGTATCTAGACAAAGCTAAGTCTTAACAAAATCTTTCATATATTGGGTTAGCCAGAAAGTTCATTTGGGTTTTCCTGTAGTGTCCTCCAAAATACATATCATGTTTCATCTTTTCTTTCCTTTTAGCTGACTAATTCTTTACTGTTCACCTTTCCTAGGTATAGTGATATAAGCTGAGCTGGTAAACATAGTTTATTACAAAATTGACGGCGCTGAGTATACCTGCATAAATCATGCTGTCCTGTGCTACTAAGATGGCAAGACAGTGAGATGGTTTTTGTTTGTTTGTTTGAATTTCATTTATAGCAGGAAGAATCTTTGAGATGATTTATCCTGAAAACTCATTTTACCAAATGCTGAAACTGGGGCTACAAGTGTCAGCATTCTGAAATTGACAGTAAAATGAAGAAATGAAAATAAGATACACATTTTTAGGCCCAAGGAATTAATTTGGCTTGGATTTGCTTACAGTTTTGTACCAAAGGATAATCATTGGGTTCACTGGCCCAGAAATTAGGGAAGAAGAAAACATCTTTGGTCTCTTTAAAAAGACCTACTTAACTACTCAAAAAGACCTAAAATTCTGTTCTCTCTCAACAACTCAATAAAATCATGTTTTTCTCAATTTACTTCATTCCTATCCAAATCATAGAAGCATAAAACAAAGCTTTTTCTTGACCGTGTTGGCTTTGGTTTTTAATCCTACTTTATTGTTTCTTCAGTCATGAGTTTTTATATAATCCACATTGTATTGTGGCAAAAATCTTCTGAGTAGTCCTTGTACCTGGTCTTTCCTTATTCTTTCCCTAAACTGATTACTGTTAACCTTCATTCAGTTCAGTTCAGTTGCTCAGATGTGTCCAACTCTTTGCGACTCCATGGACTGCAACATGCCAGGCTTCCCTGTCCTTCATCATCTCCCAGAGCTTGCTCAAACTCATGTCCATTGAGTCAGTGATGCCATCCAACCATCTCATCTCTGTCATTGCCTTCTCCTCCCACATTAAATCTTTCCCAGCATCAGGGTCTTTTCCAATGAGTTAGTTCTTTGAATCAGGTGGCCAAAGTATTGGAATTTCAGGTTCAGCATCAGTCCTTCCAATGAATATTCAGGATTGATTTCCTTTAGGATGGACTGGGTGGATCTCTTTACAGTCCAACGGACTCTCAAGAGTCTTTTCCAACACCGCAGTTCAAAAGCATCAATTCTTCGGTGCTGTTTTCTTTATGGTCCAGCTCTCACATCCATATATGACTACTGGAAAAACCCATAGCTTTGACTTATGAACCTTTGTTGGCAAGGTAATGTTTCTGCTTTTTAATATGCTGTCTAGGTTAGTCATAGCTTTTCTTCCAAGGAGTAAGCATCTTTTAATTTCATGGCTGCAGTCACCATCTGCAGTGATTTTGGAGCCCAAGAAAATAGTCTCTCATTGTTTCTATTGTTTCCCCATCTATTTGCCATGAAGTGATGGGATTGGATGCCACAATCTCAGTTTTTTGAATATTGAATTTTGAGCCAGCTTTTTCCACTCTCCTCTTTCACTTTCATCAAGAGGCTCTTTAGTTTTTCACTTTCTGCCATAAGGGTAATGTCATCTGCATATCTGAGGTTATTGATATTTCTCCCGGCAATTTTGATTCCAGCTTGTGATTCTTCCAGACTGGCATTTCACATGATGTACTCTGCATATAAGTTAAATAAGCAGGGTGAAAATATACAGCCTTGGCATACCCCTTTCCCAGTTTGGAACCAGTCCATTGTTCCATGACTAGTTCTAACTCTTGTTTCTTGACCTGCATACAGACTTCTCAGGAGGCAGGTCAGGTGGTCTGGTATTCCCATCTCTCAGAATTTTCCACAGTTTGTTGTGATCAACAGTCAAAGGCTTTAGCATAGTCACTAAAGCAGATGTTTTTCTGGAACTCTATGATCCAACAGATGTTGGCAATTTGATCTCTGTTCCCTCTGCCTTTCGTAAATCCATCTTGAACATCTGGAAATTCTTAGTTCACATACTGTTGAAGTCTCACTTGGAGAATTTTTAGGATTACTTGCTAGCATTTGAGATGAGTAGAATTGTGCAGTAGTTTGAACATTCTTTGGCATTGCCTTTCTTTGGGATTGGAATAAAAACTGACCTTTTTGAGTCCTGTGGCCACTGCTGAGTTTTCCAATTTTGCTGGCATATTGAGTGCAGCTCTTTAACAGCATCAGCTTTTAGGATTTGAAATAGTTCAACTGGAATTCTATCACCTCCACTAGCTTTGCTTGTAATGACACTTCCTACAGCCCACTTGACTTTGCATTCTGGGATGTCTGGCTCTAGGTGAATGATCACACCATTGTGGTTATCTGGGTCATGAAGATCTTTTTTGTATTGTTCTTCTCTGTGTTCTTGTCACCTCTTCTTAATATCTTCTGTTCCTGTTAGATCCATACTATTTCTGCCCTTTATTGTGCCCATCTTTGCATGAAATATTCCCTTGGTATCTCTAATTTTTTGAAGAGATCTCTAGTCTTTCCTATTCTATTGTTTTCTTCTATTTCTTTACATTTGATCACTATGGAAGGCTTTCTTATCTTTCCTTGGTATTCTTTGGCACTCTGCTTTCATATGGGAATATCTTTCCTTTTCTCCTTTTCCTTTAGCTTCTCTTTTCACAGCTATTTGTAAGGCCTCCTCAGACAATTATTTTGCCATTAACCTTCATTAGTCTAATCTTAAACACAAATGTCATTTAAGACATTTCCCATTCTTTATTGAAAAAATTCAAATTTTCTCTATATAGCTTTTCTAGGCCTCAATAATCTGATTTTATCTTCTCTCCCCACCTCTCAACATAAAATATATCCTACTCTGGACTAATCTCATTCTCTTCAGAAGTGCTATGCTCATTATCAAATTCTTACTGTCTAAATTAGAATGTTTGTATTGGTTCCTCCAAATCCACTCTTTGTTCAGGTAATAGTTTAAAACTCCATGGATTCTCCATCCAAGGGCAATACTCTTCTTTGTCTGAAATCTAGGAAAATGTGTGTTTGTGTATGTGTTTCTTTCTATTATGGAGTAAAGCATGATATTAGAGTGTAGGCTCTGGAAATGTGAAGATGTAGATTTGAATCCTGGTTTCAGTACTAAAAAAACTGTGTGGACCTGTACTCTGAGGCAGTTTGCTCTCTTGTAGATTGAAGATGACAACACTTACCTCTAGTCTTTGTTTTCAGATTTAAATGAGGTGAGTGTCCCATATATACCACAGTGTGAGCTATAGGAAGCTTGCTTAAATGGTAGCTCCCAATTCTCTCCCATTTACATGAATACTCAGTTGAATTTTGTAGTGTATCTTATTTCTCTAACTGGTAGGTTATTACTACCATGACAGGGACTCTATTCTTTGTGTCTCTGCTCAGGTCTATGATTTCTATAGTGGAAAGAATATTAAATTTGCTGTCAGATAATTTAGTATTGTTTTTTATGTATCTGTAAACACTTGATCTTGTCAGCCTGTTTCTTCATCTGTAAGATGCAAACAAAAACACCTTTTGGACTGTTAAAAGAAAGAATTAAGAAATGCAACATTTACAAACAGGTTTCAGAATTATATATTTGTATAAAATTTAAAGTCTCATATTTGTAGTTAATGATATTTTAATAGTTAATAATAATAGAAAATAGATATTTAAAGTATTCCAGAAAGAAGAAGGAATGTAATGTTCAAGATTATATTGTTACTTTTGGAGGTCAAATGAATGACACATAAGGAAAATATTAGGGCCTAAGTGTTTAGCTAAATGAGTCTCACATAACATGGCAGCTCTGTGCAAATATTTCATAATTGTAGTAATCTAAAAAAATGCTAAATTAATTTCAGTTTGAAGCCATAAGGCAGTGCACACAAATATCAAGTTTTTACACAGAGTACATAGTTAAACAATTCTCTACACTTCTTCCTTTAACTCCAGTATAATGACTGATGCCCTTCTTTTTGGAGAATCCTCTGCTGCTATAACTCTATGTTAAGAAATTTTTCAGAAATGACAAATGATTTTTTGATTCATTGAGTTTTCCTGATTCATCTTGAACCCAGGGGTGACTGTCATATAGTGTGTTCAGAAAATATACATAAAGAATATCACGTATGGTATGGGCCAGTGTTCTGATTTTTACTGTAATGGTGAAGACAGAGCAACCTAAAACTTTCATATTTTTGAATAAGATAATAAAAAGATTATATGGGTGTTCTGCCTTTCCCAAATGTTATATGCTTTTTTACTACGTGCTGGAAATTAAGTGATGAACTACAGAGTTCTTAGCCACATGGCACTATTATTCTAGTTGGGGAAATACAAAATAATCAATTGAATTAATAAATAGAAAATACTATGTCAAATATTCTGAAAAAAAAAAAAAAAAAGCAAGGGAATTAGTCCAAAAGTTCTGAGAGCAAGATTTTGGGTGCTCTTTTAGACTGGGCTCTTAGGGAAGGCCTCCTAAAGAAGGTGACATTTGAAATCCATTCATAGTGAAGTGAGGGAACCAGCCAGGCAAGACCTGGGAAAAGAGCAATGAAGGTAAATGGGATCAGAAACTTCTAAGTCCCCAAATGAGATTTTGGCATTTTTCAAAGAACATGTTATACTCATTAAATTCTTTCTTCTTGAAAACCGTCGCTATTTCATACTGTGAACTGACTGCTTGCTTCACCCAGAGTGCGGTAATAAAAGATTTGATTCAGGACATATTTTGAGTTCAGCCAAAAGTCAGATGAGCTGTGTCTGGGGAGTGAGGGAAAGAGAGGAGATAAGGATTAATTGTGGGTTTTCAGTCCTAGCAACTAAGTGAATGGCAGCATCATTTCCTAGATGTTGGAACTAAGTAAGGAGGTTCTCTTTATGGTTAAAATGCTTCTTTAATCCAAACAGAGATGTGGACTACACAGCAAACCATATGAGTCAGAGTCTGGGATTCACTAATGGTTTTGGGAGATTCTTAAATCTCTAATCTTTTAAGAATAAATAAGCTTAACAGAGAATATTTCATCTGATTTCTCAGTAAGATTTTATGGATGATGTCCTATGCCAATTTAGCCACAAGAAGAAACAGAATTAGAGGACTGAACTATTGAAGACAACTAGCTTTAAAGAACTGTGACTGAAAAAGCATCGCTGGAAATAAATTCAAAGCTTCTAGCAAACACTTTTTTTTAGAAATAATTTCCTCTACTGATGCACATCCACTCCCGCATTTATGTTGTACCTGCCTTTGTAAGTAAATTGCAGAATATCCTTTTGTCCTTTTGACTGCCTCACATTCTCTAATTTCTGAATGTTGTACTAGTCACTGTACTAGTTTTGTACAATAATTTGTTTTGTACTAGTTATTGAATTCAATAACTAGTTTTGTACTAGTTATCAGCTCTCAAAAAGAAATAGAATGGCCAATGTATCAGCAAAGGTTCAACTGAAAACAACAAAACCACTTTATTCTGTCAAAGTAAAAAGAGATTGAATGCAGGGAATTGGATGCTTACACAAGTGTTGAAAGGGATGGCGGTATAGGCTCTAGGCTGAGCTTATACAAATTATTTCCAGAAAAGCACTGCAATAACAACAAAAAGCAGATGTATAGTAAGTATTCCTAAGGTACAGAGGTCATTCTACATTTTCTCATATATTAACTAATTTAATCCTCCAGGTGCTGACCTAGCATAAATAAGTGGTTATTTCTGCCCAAGATCAAGAACCTATAGGAATTAGGAATTGGCTGCTCAAACTGCTGGGTCTGGGACCACACTGTTTCAATCCCATCCATGCCATGTCTCATGAAACAAAGTACAGACACTGGGGCATATGATACTGAAGTCAATAGAAACCCAGAAATAGCAGAAGTTGAACCTGATTGTTGCTGTTCAGGAACATGCATGTGGGAAAGAGTCCACGTAAATTAGGATCTGCTTGATCTTCCACATAAAACTTGCAAAAATATCAAGAAACTATAATTATGGAAAATCAAGTAAATTGATGCAAACAATGTAAAGGTTGTAAGGTTGTAAGTATAGTCCCTTCTGCAATTTTAATCTTAAAGGACATGAGCTCCATGTCCTTCAAGCTAAACTTGAAAGTTTAGATCTGGCTCTTGCATTTACCTGGTTTGTAATTTTAAATGTTACTTCTTTTGTTTTAGCCTAAATATCCTCAGTCATTGAAGGAAAATAACACCAGTCACCTCCCCAAATTATGAGAAGCCATAACATGTGCTGGACAAATACTTTTAGAAAATAGGGAATAATGAGTTAGAATAGGGCAGCTTGGATTTCAAACCCCTGCTTCAACACTTGTGAGCTCTATGACCTTGGGCAGGTCATTAAAACTCTCTAAACCTCTGTTTTCCCACTTGTCAAAGGGAAAACTAAAAACAGAAATTTCACTGGGTTCTTGAAAATTAAATGAAACAGTGTAAGAGATGTGCTGGATTTTATGACTTCCATGTATAAGGTACTCACTAAATATTAATTATTAATAGACTCCAATAAAGATACACAGACTTTTGTTTCTTCACTGGAGTTCCAATGTTTATAACCATGAAGGATATGAATAAAATACTTGTTCAACTCCCCTGATCTCATTACCTGCTTCTATTTTGAGCACTGGGTTCCTGAATCATGACTCTGTATAATTTGTGTTTTTCTTCTCTTGGTATGCTTGTATTGGACTTAAATTCAATTTACTTGGTTGAGTAATTATTTGTTAAGAACCAGTAGAAAAAAATTGAAATGTTGGCATTGGCAGAATTATTTATATTGAAGAGACTTAACTAAGAAGACATAAAGAAAATGTAGTTCTTTAGGCAGGAGAGAGAAGAGAACTACAAGAATGAGGAGATGTCACTGCATGAACAAATTTCTTTGGTGTTTTGTTTCTAACAACACAAGCCATAAGGGAAGATCTTTTTTGAAATTATGTTGCTAATTAGGCCAGAATAGTCTCAGAAGCTTGACTTCAGCCTTCCTAATTCAGTGCCTATTTGGAATGCTGAACAGAATTTTCATGGTTTACCCATCTCATGGCAACAAAGATGTGCCCTCAAGAGCATTAGATAATTCTCTGGTCTCAACAATTCCTAATTCAAAACTTAGACTAAATAATTTATATATTTCCACCATGGGAAAATAAATAGAAGTACTGCTAAATTTGTTAGGCCTCAAATATCTCTTAAGATTTAGCATTTCTTAGACTCTTGGAACTGTTAAACCTAACACACACACACACACACACACACACACACAGAGTCCAACATTAGATTAAGTGAAGTTAACATCAATGGAGTCAAATTTTGACTCATTACTGCAGACAGGGTGTTAGTATTACATGGAGGTTGGATTTCTGCTATTTATTCTCTTTTAAAAAATAAAAATAAATACAACATAGCAGATGTGTTAGATAATGGTGTGTATCAAACTGTAAGGAATATTATCAATATAGTATTAATGTCATTTAGTTATCTATACCAGTAGATTCTGTCAACAGTGAAAGGTTCTTAATCAATCTGTTAATATTGCCTCCATGATTGCATTTTCATACATGTACTTAGAAGCTATGAAAGCCTGGACTAAGAAATCTGAATAATTTCAAAGTATTGGGGCAGCTAATTCATTCTCAGAAGTCCTTAAATTGTTCATTAATGCTGTAGCCAGAAACTAGAATGTTTAATGTATCACTTTTTATGGAAAATAAATTTCCCTCTCTGTGGAACTGTAACATGGATAATACTGATGAATTGCCTTAAATGACAATAAAGTTATTCTGGATAAATTACGTTGAGTAAAATTTTCCTATCTGTTCTTGTCTTCCTCTTTTCATGTAAGAGAGAAAGGATAATAGGCTCAAAATAAGTGAACTGACATTCAATGTCCTGGCGGGGCTGGGGGGGGGGGGTGGTGTGTGGTGGAAATCAGTAGTTTTATTCCCATTCCCTTATTCTAGACTAGAAACAAACCTGCCATTTATGCTAGAAAATGGATGAGTAACAGCTTCTTGGTTGGGAAATTCCAGCTATTTGTGGGATTTTTGCACATTTTTCATGTTAATGTGTGAGAGGGATTTATAGTTTAAGACAAACTTCCTGGCTGCACAAGGATAATAGAGAATACATGTACTGTCTACGGATGTTTCTAATTTAAGGTTAGATCTATAAAGTGAAATCTATTAGCACAAGGTGGTCTTTTCCATCTTACAGATCAGTTCAGTTCAGTTCAGTTGCATCTGACTCTTTGCGACCCCATGAACTAGAGCACACCAGGCCTCCCTGTCCATCACCAACTCCCGGAGTTCACTCAAACCCATGTCCATTGAGTCAGTGATGCCATCCAACCATCTCATCCTCTGTCATCCCCTTCTCCTCCTGCCTTCAATCTTTCCCAGCGTCAGGGTCTTTTCAAATGAGTCAGCTCTTCATATCAGGTGGCCAAAGCACTGGAGTTTCAGCTTCAACATCAGTGCTTCCAATGAACACCCAGGACTGATCCCTTTAGGATGGACTGGTTAGATCTCCTTGTAGTCCAAGGGACTCTCAAGAGTCTTCTCCAGCACCACAGTTCAAAAGCATCAATTCTTCAGTGCTCAGCTTTCTTTATAGTCCAACTCTCACATCCATACATGACCACTGGAAAAATCATAGCCTTGACTAGATGACCTTTGTTGGCAAAATAATGTCTCCGCATTTTAATATGCTGTGTAGGTTGGTCATAACTTTCCTTCCAAGGAGTAGCATGTTTTACTTTCATGGCTGCAATCACCATCTGCAGTGATTTTGGAGCCCAGAAAAATAAAGTCAGCCACTGTTTCTACTGTTTCCCCATCTGTTTCCCATGAAGTGATAGGACTGGATGCCATGATCTTAGTTTTCTGAATGTTGAGCTTTAAGCCAACTTTTTCACTCTCCTCTTTCACTGTCATCAATAGGCTCTTTTGTTCTTCTTCACTTTCTACCATAAGGGTGGTGTCATCTGCATATCTGAGGTTATTGATATTTCTCCCGGCAATCTTGGTTCCAGCTTTTGCTTCCTCCAGCCCAGTGTTTCTCATGATGTACTCTGTATATACATTAATTAAGCAGGGTGACAATATACAGCCTTGACGTACTCCTTTTCCTATTTGGAACCAGTCTGTTGTTCCATGTCCAGTTCTAACTGTTGCTTCCTGACCTGCATACAGGTTTCTCAAGAGGCAGGTCAGGTGGTCTGGTATTCCCATCTCTTTAAGAATTTTCCACAGTTTATTGTGATCCACACAGTCAAAGGCTTTGGCACAGTCAATAAAGCAGAAATAGATGTTTTTCTGGAACTCTCTTGCTGGATATAATAAACTAAATTATTGTGAACTTTTGCTTGAAATTTAAACTATGATTTTATGACATTTTTTAAGATTGTAATTAATTAGTCCCTAAACTATCTTCTTTTGCTGAAGATAATGTCATGATTGCAGGGCAAGTGATTTATCAGTTTAAGGCTATGAATTGATTTATAAAACAAATAAACCCTCTCTCTTTGCTAACAGTCTTCCAACATCATAACACAAGGGCTCAAACTAGAATGAGCGTTAAATTATACACAAGTTGTCTGACATAGCCTGAACCCCTACTTTATTCTGTTGTCCCTCTAGAAATTATTTGCCACAGAGCAGTATAAATGATCTTCTCCACTTCTTCAATTAAAAACATTCAAATACATCTCACTGAATTTAGAAAAAAATTCAATTTCCTTATTAAGTAATAAAGGTAAGCGGTGTACCTTTATGATCTATCTCAGCTTTTTAGCTTTGAAAGCAGTGTCCCACTTGTCCAGTATCTTTAGCAGCACTTTCTTCTATTTTTGGAACATATAACTCTGTCTCTGTCCCAGGACTTTTGCACACATTACTCCTCACATGCTTAGGTTCTTCTTATCCTTCAGGTCTCAGTCGAAATATTGCGTCCATTTATGTGATCCATCTGTCTTAGCTTCCTTTTTGGTTTACTTTATGACTTTCTTCATAATTTACAAGTATTTTATTGAATTGTCTGATGATTTCTTTATTGACTGCTTGTACTCTTCCAGGAAGTAGAAGTGCCAAGAATTCGGGAAGAAAATTGCCAATCTTGTTCACAGGGAATAGTGTCTACATGGTACACAACAACATCAAAACAAAACCAGGTTTGTCCTCCTCATTGTTTAGACGCTAAGTCATGTCTGATTCTTTCGCGACCCCACCAGGCTCCTCTGTCCATGGGATTTCCCAGGCAAGAATACTGGAGTGGGTTGCCATTTCCTTCTCCAGGGGATCTTCCTGACCCAGGGATCGAACCTGCATCTCCTGCTTTGGCAGACAGAGTCTTTACCACTGACCAACTGGAAGCCCTTGTCATCCTCAGTCCTATATTTTATCCTACTTTCCATCATTACAAATAATCCTTTCTGCAGGAATCCACTTGGAGACTTTGGTTGTGTGATCATTGCCTGAGTATCGTACATGAAATGACAAAATATTTGAGTGGTTTTAAACATGGGTTTTTTTTTTTACCAAGCTTCAGAGGGATCAGAGAATAGAACACATTTAACTGCAGAGGGCAGTGCTGTCTAATGTGCTACACGGCAATCCCCTGACTCACAACCAACACTGTTTATTTCACATTCGATGTCCTTTGATGGATGCTCTAAAATTCTTTCATTGCTATTTTAGCAATGTGTTATGCAATTACACTTTAGAAATGACACATAAGAAATATCAGAGTTTTAGCTTCGGAGGCATCAGAGTGTTTCTTAAATTAACTGAATGACCCTTAAGAAATGATTTTTTGAAAAATTGCAGATACTTGCATTTGGCCCTAGCTTCTAACCTCACTTCCTATACTTTCTCCTTTAAAATTGCTTTTGGAATTTAATCAGATTTAGCATTAAGTAATGCAACTGCCAAGGATCCTCACTAATTTTTAGAAGGCTAAAATAAATTTAGACTTTCTCACGCTCTTGCCTACAAACTTTCTGGCCTCTTGTCTTCCCCATCCCATTCACCTTCTACATATTGCCAGGTTAATCTCTAAAGCATATCTCTGATCTGTCACTCTTTTCTGAACAACCTTTCAAGGTACCTGATTGCTTAGTTAGCATTACTTAGTTTTCAAGACCCTCCAAATGTTGCTTGATATCACCTGTTCAATCTTATTCTAAATGCTTCCCTAGCTATTTGAAAAGGCCACAGATTGACTGAGAGCTACCCTTCCAAAGTCTTTGCTTATACTCTTAGCTGCCAGCCAGACCTGCATCAGGCAGGGATCCTCTAAAAATCTAGCAGAGAATTAAAAGGCTTGGATTTCTGCTGTTTCCTTGGCCTCAGTTTTGCAGTCTATGAATATTGGGAAAGTCTGACTTTCAGGATTTGTGCCATTGAATATATTTCCTGATATGAGGAGAGAGACTGTCTTTTCAGAGTGATGATCAAAGAAAGGTTTGAGATGCTAACTGTTGGAGGGGGAGGAAGGGACTAGCTATTAGGAAAGTGGCTTGTCCTTGGTATCCTTTTCAGTACCTGACCTTTAGTAAATAGTCATTATTTTCTTTTCTAGTCCTCCTCTCCCCTTTAAAAGTGTGTAGTGTGTCATGAAACTTTATGTTGCATCTCTTCATATGGGATATTGGAAGATATTTATGCTATCTTCTCAGCGCCAATGAAATTGGGAAAAACAAAGCAAATGTTTTATTTACCAATAACAGACATAAAGTATTAATGACAAATTTAAAGGTTTTGTTTTTCCTTTCTCTCATTCTTCTCTTTTCTTCTTCCTTCCTTAAAACAAGCAATATTTTGTCCTTATTGATGAATCACACCAATAAGCAATCACACATATGAAAGGAAGCCCAGAATAGTATAGGGGAGATGTAAACATACTATGATATGTGTAATTTAAATATATTATCTATATAGCTATCTATCTTCAACATCATTGTTGTCTATTACCTATCTATATGTTAGAAAGGCAATACATTTGCAGGACTACAAATTATTAAATATGTCTAGTGTAATCTTCCTTCTATATGTGAACTCTGGCTACCCACTTTCTTCTCTTCCCCACTACAAATAGGTAGCCATGGTTATTGCTTTCTTCTATACCCTCCCAAAGGGTTTTATGCAAAAATTTAAAAATATATAGATTAAATTTTTTTCTCTTCTTTATACACATGGTACTGCACTTGTATTTTATTTAATGGTATATCTTGGGTATCTTTTCACAGGGATGAAAAGCTTTTTCATTCTTTATAGCTGAGTACTATTCTATAATATGCGCATAGCACAATTTATTTAACATATTTCTCTTTATGGCCATTTATGTGTTTTTTCTTTTGCTGGGATAGTAGTAAGCAAAGCTTGAATGAAAAACAGTTTGCAAAAATTATTTAATATATCTGTCTACTGTTCTTAGTCACTCAGTTGTGTCCAACTCTTTGTGACCCTATGGGCTGTAGCCTGCCAGGCTCCTCTGTCCATGGGAAGTCTCCAGGCAAGAATACTAGAGTGGGTTGCCATGCCCTCCTCCAGGGGATCTTCCCAACCCAGGGATCCAACCAAGGTCTCCTGCATTGCAGACGGATTCTTTACTATCTGAGCCAAGAATACTGGAGTGAGTAGCCTATCCCTTCTTCAGCAGATCTTCCCAATCCAGGAATTGAACTGGGGTCTCCTGCATTGCAGGTGGATTCTTTACCAGCTGAGCTACCAGGGAAGTCTGTGTTATATCTATAGGTACTCTCAAATACTACGTGGCTGTGTTATTTTTATATCATGGCTATAACAAGTTGCCACAAACTTAGCAACTTAAGATAACATCACAATATCTGCAAATTCTCTTTGACATGTTACATAACATATTTATAGATTCTGGAGATTAGGGCATGAACTTCACTGGGGAGCCATTACAATTACCACACAAGCTTAGTCCTTAAAATGTGTATTATTAAACAGGATTTTAATTTTGTCTTTCAGTGTTTCTTACAGGTATTCTGATAGTCACATTTACTACTGTTTACTTTTTCGTAGGTTTTTGAGTTACTTTTAGAATCAACTCTCATTTCAAGGAAATGGAATTACTCTGCTGTGTTTTATTCCAGAATATGAAATGTCTCTTTTTATATTGAAAATTTTAATTCCCCTGGAAGTTATTTTACTATAAGATATATTATAGACCCATTTCTCTTCATCAAGATGGCTAGTTAATTGTCCCTATACAGGGGTTCCTAATTTAGAGACTCTCATGGCCTCTGTGAGTATTTAGTGAATCTCGAAAATTTCAGCAAACTTTTGCACGTATGTTCACCATTTTCAAAGGGACAGGAGACTCACAAAAGCACTTTCTTATTGTAAAAAGAATACAGAGACCAGAGTTAGGGACTTGGCCCAGACTTTTGCTTACTGTAACCTGAATTTCAGAGTCTGAGAAGTCTCACCTCTTAAATGGGAGCAATGTGATTACATGATCCTAAAATTCTTTCCAGTTTCAGAAATATGAGCCAATTGATTTTAGTGTAAATTATTTAGAGTTTTAGAATAGATATTTCTTTAAGCCAATGAATATAAAGCAGAAATGGTATAAAAAAGCATGTATATTGGAAAAGAATAATGGACTCTATAGCCACAAACTGTTTTTATAATATTGCATTTCAATAATTAATACAGTCAGTTTCAGCCAAAATATCTACAACTAGGGAAATGCATTCTTACAGTAATTATTGAATTGGCAAAATACACACAAAAAATTCCAACCAAAAACCTGCCATAGTTTTAGCTTTTTATTTGTGATTATGAAACATTTTTAACATTAACCATGTAGTATTATAAATTTATCATGGGCAGCACTTTCATTTGTTTAAACTGTATCTTGTTATTTCCAAAGGAAAAGAAGTATACTGACAGTAGCTGGCAGCCTGACAAGAGCAGGTCTCTTTAACAGTTGAACCCACTTCATATTATCCTCATAGTGGCAAAAAGAGATTAAATTCAAGCCAGTTGGATAAAAAAAATACAAAAAACCCCAAAAAACTTGGATATATTCTATAGTTTCTGGATTCTAGCTGCTTAATTTGAAGCTTGTGGAAGGTAACTTTAGAATCTTTTTGCTTTTCTTGGATTTTATATAGTTCTGGATTGAAAGCTGACTTAAAAATAATAAAAGTCAAAGAAGTTTCTGAGTTTTCAATATAGTATTCAACTTACTGCATTATTAGTATTGATAGTGCATTAAAAACATGCCAGGTCATATTACTTATAAGCCACGTAAACATTTATTTTATAACCTAAGAGCAGTAATATAATTGAAAATTCATACATATTTTATAGCAACTATTTTTTAATTTTCTGTAATTTTACATTAGTGTAATGTGTCATTGTCATGCATGAATTGTTTGTGGGTGTTCATGAATTTGTGGAAACCTTAATGGAAAAGGAAAATGGCAACTGAAAAAGTTTACTTTCATCAGGTATCCTATTATGACTAACTACTGAAGAGACAGCAGAATAGTGATGAAGACATAAAGAATGAATTCTGGAGGGTTATGATTCTGGAAAAGCCAGAGTAAGTATACCTATTGGATCTTTCCCACTGACAAAAATATTTAGTCCATAATAATAGCATTACCCAATATGAACCGTAGAGGGACAAATTATTGAAAATATTAACAAAAGCCCAGGGACATGTGAGACAACAAAAGTCAAATATTCATGTCATTAAAGGGAGACATAAGACAAAGTGTACAGTGATGAGTAAATATTTGAAGAAATAATTCCTGAAAACCTTCCATGTCTTTTAGTAAAGGACATAAACCTAGATATTCAAGAAGTTTAGCAAATTCCAAACAGAATAAACCCAAAGAAATTCATGCCCAACCACTTTAGCTTTAGCTTAAAATCAAAGAAATAGTTAAACTTTAGCTTTAGCTTAAAATCAAAGAAAAACCCAATCAAAAGCAGCAAGAGAAAACCAAGGTATTATTTGCAGGGAAAGAATGCTTCAGTGAGGATTTCCTATCAAAAGTCATAGAGACTGAGAAGAAATGTCACAACATTTAAAAGTGCTAAAACACCTGTCATCCAGAATTTTATATCCAATGAAAATATTAGGAATTAAGGTAATATAAATACATTCTCATTCTCAGTTAAAGGGAAACTATGAGAATGTATTTTTAACTCACCTGTTCTAAAAGATCTGTGAAAGGACATTCTTAAGACTAAAAGAAACTGATATCAGAAGGAAACTTAGACATCAGGAACAGATAACAACAGAAATTGTAACTATCTCAGTAAACATAATGAACTTCTTATCCTTTGAGTTCTTTAAAATATATTTGGTTATTGAAAATAAAACTTATAATATCTGATTTTCAATATAAGTACATATAATATATGAGAACTAAAATATAAGAAGAGGATATATAGTATATATTAATATATAAAACATACAGGATATGTGTTAATGTATAATATTAATATTTATCTATAATAGGGGGCATATACAGTGGTAAGATTTCTATGTGGTACTCGAAGCAGTAAAATATTGATACTAAGTAGACTGTAAGATAAAAAATTCAGGGAAAGGGCAATAGAGGTTCATAAAATGGTGAGAGAGAACTGAAAAATGATAAGCTAAAATAATTACCCGAAATGTAAACTTATCAGCAGTTACATAAAATGGCACCAGTTAAAAGACAGAGATAATCAGGTTGGATAAAAGTTACTCAATTATATGAAACTACAAGAAACTAAATGTAATTTTGTGCGTTAAAAGTATAGAAAAAGATACACCATGCAAACAGTAATCAAAAGAAAATTGGTGTGTTTCTGACTTACTTCATTCTGTATGACACTCTCTAGATCCAACCATTTCTCTGCAAATAGCACCATTTCATTTCTTTTTATGGTTGAGTAATACTCTATTGTATATATGTACATCTTTATCCATTCCTCTGTAAGAGAAAACAAATATTATATATTAACACATGTATGTGGAATCTAGACAAATGGTATAGATGATCTTATTTGCAAAGCAGAAGCAGATACACAGATGTAGATTAAAAAAATGTATGGATACCAAGGAAAAAGGGGGAGGATGGAATGAACTGGGAGATTGAGATTGACATTTATACAATATCAATGCTATGTATAAAATAGATAACTAATGAGAAACTAAAGTATAGCAAGAGGAACTCTTCTCAATGCTCTGTGGTGACATAAATGGGAAATAAATTAAAAAATGGGATATATGTAGACATATAGCTGATTCACTTTGTTGTATAGAAGAAACTACCAAAATATTGTAAAGCAATTATACTCCAATAAAAATTAATTGAAAATAAAATACAAAAGGGATTGATGTGGCTTGATGTGTTAATAATAGAAAAGTAGACTACAGAACAATGAAAATTAAAGGATAATAATAGACATTACATAATAAATGAAGGGCCAATTCACCAAGAATGAAAAAATCCCACCTTCTAACACTTGATGTTCAAAACACATGAAATAAAACAGAAAAACATAAAATTATGTTTGGAGACTTCAATACTGTTCTGTCAGAAATACATGGGACTACTTATTCAAACAGAGAAGGCAATGGCAACCCACTCCAGTACTCTTGCCTGGAAAATCGCATGGAGGGAAGAGCCTGGTAGGCTGCGGTCCATGGGGTCGCTAAGAGTCAGACACGACTGAGCGACTTCACTTTCACTTTTCACTTTCATACATTGGAGAAGGAAATGGCAACCCACTCCAGTGTTCTTGCCTGGAGAATCCCAGGGACGGGGGAGCCTGGTGGGCTGCCATCTATAGGGTTGCACAGAGTCCGACACGGCTGAAGCGGCTTAGCAGCAGCAGCAGTTATTCAAAATATCAGAAAGGGTATAAAAAAACTAAACATCACCACCAATCAACTGAGTCTACTGAACATTTATAGACCTCTCCAACCCTAAACAGCAGAACACATATTCATTTCAAGTGACATCAAACATTCCCCAGGATAGACTATATCCTTCATCATAAAACAAATCTCCAAAGTATTAAAAGAACTAAAATCATTTAAAATATATTCTCTGATTTATAATGGAACTCAAGAAGTCATTTTTTTAAAAAAGGTAATAGAAAAATATCACAAACTTGAACTAACTTGCAATTCTTAGTGATTCATGGGCTAAAGAAATTAGAATATATTTTCGGTAGGACAAAAATGAAAATATATCAAAACTTGCAAGTTGTAGCTAAAGTAGTACTTAGGAAAAATTTTTATAGCATTAAACACTTGTAGTAGAAAGGTCTCAGATCAACAATCTATCTTAAGAAACTAGAAAAAGAAGAACAAATAAGATTTAATGTAAACAGAAGTAAAATAGTATTTAAAATTTAGAGCCTCAGATGTTGAAAACAGAAAAAAATAGAGAAAACCAATGAAACCAAATGCTGTTTCTTTGAGAAGATTAATAAAGATAAACCTGTAGCAATTCTGACAAAGAAAAAGGGCATAGTAAAGACACAAGTTATCTTTATTAGAAATAAAAGAACTACAGAAGGATTTATGTGCAAAGTGTTTATTATATAGATATAGTATAACCATAAACAGTAATTTGCAGATACATTCAGTAAGCTTGCATAAATGAGTTAATTCCTTGGCAATCACAAATTACCAAAACTCACCCAAGATGATATAGATTACTTTAACATTCATATAACTATTAAATAATTTGAAAATGTATTTTAAAATCTTTGCCATGGATAAAATATCAGGCCCATCTGGTTTTAGTGTTGAATTCTACCAAATACTTGTAGAAGAAATACTGGTAATTCTATGGATAACAGAAGAGACGACCTTTCTCAACTAATTTTATGTGTGAAGCATAATTCTGATATCAAAACTAGACAGACTGATTACAAAAAAGTATTCCTCATGAACATAGATGTAAACATCCTCCACAAAATAGTACCAAACTAGTTATGAAAAGTGAAATTGCTCAGTTGTGTCTGACTTTTTGTGACCCCATGGACTGTAGCCTACCATGCTTCTCCATCCATGGGATTTTCCAGGTGGGACTACTGGAGTGGGCTGCCATTTCCTTCTCTAGAGGATCTTCCCAACCCAGGGATCGAAGCTGGGTCTCCCACATTGTAGGCAGATGCTTTACCATCTAAGCCACTAGGGAAGTTTGTTGTGGCAATACATAAAAAGGCAAAAAACACCAAACCAAATAAGTTTTTATTTCCAAGAAAGTCAAGGTTGGGTAAATATTCAAGTTACAGAGGTTTATAACATTGTACAGGAGGCAGTGACCAAAATGATTCCAAAGAAAAAGAAATACAAGAAGGCAAAGTGGTTGTCTAAGGTGGCCTTACAAATAGTTGAGAAAAGAAGAGAAGCAACCATCTGCTGAATGGTTGAATGAATGGATAAGGAAGCTGTAGTACATATACACCATGGAATATTACTCAGCCATTAAAAAGAATTCATTTGAATCAGTTCTAATGAGATGGATGAAACTGGAGCCCATTATACAGAGTGAAGTAAGCCAGAAAGATAAAGACCAATACAGTATACTAACGCATATATATGGAATTTAGTAAGATGGTAACGATAACCCTATATGCAAGACAGAAAAAGAGACACAGATGCGCAGAACAGACTTTTGGACTCTGTGGGAGAAGGCGAGGGTGGGATGTTTTGAGAGATCAGCATCGAAACATGTATATTATCTAGGGTGAAATAGATCACCAGCCCAGGTTGGATGCGTGAGACAAGTGCTCGGGCCTGGTGCACTGGGAAGACCCAGAGGAATTGGGTAGAGAGGGAGGTGGGTGGGGGGATCGGGACGGGGAATACATGTAAATCCATGGCTGATTCATGTCAATGTATGGGAAAAACCACTACAATATTGTAAAGTAATTAACTTCCAACTAATAAAAATAAATGGAAAAAAAAAAAAAAGAGAGAGAGAAGCAAAAGGCAAGGGAGAAAGGGAAAATTACATCCAACTGTATGCAGAGTTCCTGACAGCAGCAAGGAGAGAAAAGAAAGCCTTCTTAAGGGAACAATACAAAGAAATAGAGGAAAATAGTAGAAAGGGAAAGACTAGAGATCTCTTCAAGAAAATTGGAGATACAAAGGGAACATTTCATGCAAGGATAAGCATGATAAAGCACAGAATCAGTAAGGACATGAGTAGCAGAAGACATTAAGAAGAGGTGGTAAGAACACACAGAAGAACTACATCAAAAAGTCTTAATGACCAGATAACTACAGTGGTGTGGTCACTCACCTAGAGCCAGATATCCTGGAGTGTGAAGTCAAGTGAAACTTTGGAAGCATTACTGCAAACGAAGAGGGCGGAAGTGATGGAATTCCAACTGAACTATTTAAAATCCCCAAAGATGATGCTATTAAAGTGCTGCACTCAATATCCCAGCAAGTCTGGAAAACTCAGTAGTTGCTACAGGACTGGAAAAGGTCCATTTTCATTCCAATCCCAAAGAAGGACAATGTAAAAAAAAAAGTTTAAACTACTGTAAAATTTTGTTCATTTCACCTGCTAGTAAGGTTGTGCTCAAAATCCTTCAAGCTGGGTTTTAGCAGTACGTTAGCTGAGACTTCCAGATGTACAAGCTAGGTTTAGAAAAAGCCAGAGGAACCAGATATCAAATTGCCAACATTTGTCAGATCGTAGAGAGAGCAAGGGAAGTCTAGGACATCATCTAATTTAGGGTTTATTTCCTTTAGGATTGACAGGTTTGATCACCTTGCAGTTCTAGGGACTCTCAGGAGCCTTCTCCAGCACTGCAATTTGTTGCTAAAAAAGTCAGTGCTAAAGTCTTTGACTGTGTGGATCACAGCAAACTGTGGAAAATTCTTAAAGAGACTGGAATACCAGACCACCTTACCTGCCTCCTGAGAAACCTGTATGCAGGTCAAGAAGCAACAGTTAGAAGTGGACATGGAACAAGGGACTCATTCACAATTTGGAAAGGAGTACATCAAAGCTTTATGTTGTCACCCTGCTTATTTATCTTCTACACAAAGTACATCATATGAAATGCCAGGCCAAATGACTCACAGGCTAGAATCAAGATTGCCCGGAGAAATATCAACAACTTAAGATATGCAGTTGACAGGCAAAAGGAGAAGAGGGCAGCAGAGGATGAAATGGTTGGATGGCATCACCAATTCAATGGATATGAACTTGGGTGAACTCTAAGAGATGGTGAGGAACAGAGAGGCCTTGTAAGCTGCAGGCCATCAAGTCACAAAGAGTCAGATATGAGTTAGTGACTGAACAACAACGACAGAAAGTGAAGAGGAACTAAAGAGCTTCTTGATGAAGGTGAAAGAGGAGAGTGAAAAGCTGGCTTAAAGCTCAACATTCAAAAAACTAAGATCATGGCATCTGGTCTCATCACTTCATGGCAAATAGATGGGGAAACAATGGAAACAGGCAGATTTCATTTTCTTAGGCTCCAAAATCACTGTGGACAGTGACTGCAGCCACAAATTTAAAAGACACTTGCTCCTTGGAAGGAAAGCGATGACAAATCTAGACATCATATAAAAAAACAGAGACATCACTTTGCCAACAAAGGTCTGTATAGTCAAAGCTATGGTTTATCCAGTGGTCATGTATGGATATGAGAGTTGGATCCTAAAGAATGCTAAGCACTGAAGAATTGATGTTTTCAAACTGTGGTGCAGGAGAAGACTCTTGAGAGTCCCTTGGACTGCAAGGAGATCCAACCAGTAAATCCTAAAGGAAATCAGTCCTGAATATTCACTGGAAGGACTGATGCTGAAGGTGAAGCTCCAATACTTTGACCACCTGATTCGAAGAGCTGACTCACTGGAAAAGACCCGATGCTGGGAAAGATTGGGGATAGAAGGAGAAGGGTGTGACAGAGGATAAGATGGTTGGATGGCATCACCAACTCAATGTTCATGAATCTTAGCAAACTCCTGGAGATGGTGAAGGACAGGAAAGCCTGGCACACGGCTGTCCATGGCATGTCAAAGAGTTGGACAAAACTTAGCCACTGAACACAACAATCACCAGAAGGATATTTTTGTCAAAATAAATAAGCTAATTTCAAGCTTTATGTGGAAAGGCAAAGGGGCTAAACTGGATAAAATAATTTTGAAAAAGAAGACTAAAGGTAGAAGAATTTTACATTAAAGATAACACTGTAATGCTATATTAAGCAACACAGATCATGAGAAAGAACAGAGAGGCCAGAAACAGACTGGCACATATGGTTAACTGATTCTTGGCAAAAATACAAAAACAAATCAAAAGAGAAAGTAAAGTCCCTTAAATAAATGATATCAGAACAAACAGACATCTGTATGCAAAAAAATTTAGGCCTCAATTTCAGTCTCAATTGCACACCCTATATTAATACAAATATTACCTCAAAATTGGTTATAGATCAAATGTAAAACATGAAAAGATAAAACCCAGTAAAAAAAATTAGAGAAAAATCTTTGTGACCTTGCATTTTGCAAAGAATTCTTCAACTGACACCAAAGCACTATTTAATACATATGTATGTGTTTGTATTTATATATGCAAATAAACCTAAAATGTTAACAAAGCACAATTATGAAAGGCATATTTGGGAGAATGAAATATAAGTCAGAGACTAGGTTAAATATTTACAATCACATATCTAGGAGCATTTATATTAACAACACAGGAGGAATTCTTAAAATTTAAAACAAAAATACAAAAACCTCAGAAAAATGGCTAAAAATTTGAACTGACCCCTTGTGAGAAAGATATGTGCCTCACATATAATAATATAAAATATAGTAAACATCATGTAGTCATTAAGGAATTGCAAATTAAAGCCACATAGTGTGTTGCCACATACATATTTGAACGGTTAAAAGAGAAATTACTGACACTACCAATGGCTAGTGAGTTCTGACTGGAACTTTCATACATTGCTAAACAAAATGGTACAGGTGCTCTGGAAAAGTTTTGCAGTTTTTTATAAGTTAAACCTACTCATAATTTCCCAGACATTTTACTCCTGAATACTTACAATATAGAAGTGGAAACTTATATTCTTTAAAAAAAAATCCTATACATGAATATTTATTGAAGCTCTATTCATAATCATCAAAAATTAAAAACAAATGTTTTTCAACCAGGACTAGGTAAGCAAACCGTGTGAATTGATACTCAGCAAGTAAAAGAGTAAAATACTGATGTATGTTCTAACTTCGGTGAATTTCAAAAGCATAATAAGTGAACAAAGCCAGTCTCAGATATATTCTTGTATGATTACATTTCTATAACTTTTTTTTGAGAAATTTTCACAATAGCTAACACATTAAAGCAACTGAAATGTCCATTGGCAGATGAATGGATCAAGAAAATACGGTGCATGTATATGTATACACATATATATACACACAGACGCATATGTATGTGTATACACATATATATACACACAGACGCACATGTATGTGTATACACACATATATACACACAGACGCACATGTATGTGTATACACACATATATACACACAGACGCACATGTATGTGTATACACACATATATACACACAGACGCACATGTATGTGTATACACACATACACACACAGACGCACATGTATGTGTATACACACACACACAGACGCACATGCATGTGTATACACACACACACAGACGCACATGTATGTGTATACACACATACACACACAGAGACGCACATGTATGTGTATACACACATACACACACACAGACGCACATGTATGTGTATACACACATACACACAGACGCACATGTATGTGTATACACACATACACACACACAGACGCACATGTATGTGTATACACACACAGACGCACATGTATGTGTATACACACATATATACACACAGACACATATGCATATGTATTTGCTGTGCTGTGCTTAGTCACTCAGTTGTGTCCAACTCTGACCCCATGGACTGTGGCCCTCCAGGCTCCTCTGTCCAGGGGCATACTCCACCCAAGAATACTGGAGTGGGTTGCCATGCCCTCTCCTCCAGGAGATCTTCCCAAACCAGGGATCAAACCCGGTCTCCCACATTGCACGCAGATTTTTTACCCTCTGAGCCACCAGGAAAGCATAAATATATGAAACATGATTCAACCTTCCAAAAGGGTATCCTGCCATTTGTGACAACATGGATGAATTTGGAGGACATTATGCTAGGTGAAAGAAGCCAATCATAGAAAGACAAATACTGCACGAGTCTACATATATGAGGAATCCAAAAACATCAAACTCATAGAAACAGAAGGCATTGATTGCCTGGGGTTGAGGGAATGGGAGAAATGGGGAGTAGCTGTTCATGGGCAAAAATTTTCAATTATGCTAGGTGAGTAATTTATAGAGATCTGCTGGACAATACAGTGCCTGTAGTTACCAACATCACATAGTGCACTTCAGAATATAAGCGGGAAGATTTCATGTTAAGTGTTCTCATCACAAACAGACAAAAACGAAGAGACACATGAAGCTTTGGGAGGTGTCGGATATGTCTACACATATCGTATGTGTTTGCATACACCCAGACTCACCAAGGGGTTTCCCTGGTGGCTCAGTGGTAAAGAATCTGCCTCCAGTGCAGGAGACCAGGGCCCGATCCCTGGGTCAGGAAGATCCCCTGGAGAAAGGAATGGCAACCCACTCTGGTATTCTTGCCTGGAGAATTCCATGGACAGAGAAGCCTGGTGGGCTACAGTCCATGGGGTTGCAGAGTCAGACACGACTGAAGCAACTAAGCAGCAACAGCAAACTCACCAAGCTTTACCCATTAAATATGTGCAGTTTTTAGTATGTTAATTATATGTCAATAAAGCTGCATTGAATATGAAAAGGTAATATTTTAAACAAAAAGCAGAAATAATACTCTAGTGTAAGAGAATAGGTCAGTGGCTGCCTGGCTTAACATGGAAGGAGATGGTGACTACAGAGGGATAATATGAGAGATTTGGAGGTTGTATCTTGATTGGGGTGGTGGTTACACAGAGCAATGCATGTGTCAACATTCATAGAATTGTACATCAAAAAAGTAAAAAAAAATGAAATTAATTTTCGGAAAAGGATGTACTTTGCTTTTTCTTAGGGAAAATTTCAGAAGCATGAATAATCCCATACAAATCTCTAAAATTAAAAGGTATTAAACTTAAAGCTGATATATTTGCAGAAAATAGAGTATAGAAGTTTCTCCCTTGGTTTGCATAAACCTGTCCAAGTAAGCATCACCGCATTTTAAAGAACCACATATTCCTGAAATTAGATTTGATCTGACTCTTTGAAGTGTGCATTTTTATATGGCTCCCTAGTTTGTGAGGTAGCAGAGGAAAGACAGAAGCTACTTACAAAAATGAATTTTTAAGTTAATATGTATGTAGTGCAATATATGCAAAAGAATTTCATGGCTCTCATAAGACTTCTAAATCTACACAGAGAAAGCTCTGTAAATTCTCAAGGGTTCACATGACAGGCCCTGAAATGTAATAGATAAGCATCTTTACCATTGAGATAAAGGTCTTTCCTTGGGTTCTAAATAAGGGAAAATGTTTTTCTTTGGTCTTGTTATAAAAAGGGAATGAATGGAAACATTCATTTCTTTTCATTCACCCGATCTCCACATTATATATTTATTATTATATATATTTTTATATATAATATATGACTTTATTATTAGTCAGATGTTGCCTATCCAGAGATGACTAGAAAATTTTACTTTGTTATCATCCAATTATCTTTTCTGAGACACTTGCTTGGAAATAATCAAATTTTATCCCCTCCAGATTATGTATGCAGAATCCTTGCTAAGGCTGAAATGAAAACCTTTATGTAGATGTGTTTTGTACAAACATTCTTTGACCTCTGTTGGGATTTTTGTTTGTTTCCATGTTAGGTAAAAACAGACATTTTAAAAAAGCTCTGGCTATTTCTCAAGGGCTAGGCATTTTGAACATGGTAGTTCACTTGAGGTGTATTCAAACCAGTTCTGCAGAGAGATTTTTCTTGATGACCCTAAATAGCATACTCTGGACACAGGATGAATTTTAATAATTGTTCAGCTCCAACCTAGAATGATATTACTTTGACTTTTGTATAATTATGCAGTATCAGCTCCATTTTAACTGCCTTTTCACATAATGAACCTCTTCCATAGGTTCCCCTTTGCATTCACCCTCATTTTGAGACACCTTACCCCTCTATTTTAACCCTATTTCTTCTTCTCAGAAAACGTAATGAGATTTCTCTCTAAATAGGAGTATTATATTCTGGTTGTTAGGTTGTGAGAAACAAACTTCTACTAGCTTTTAAAAATAAAGAAAAAAATTTAAAGTAGCAGCTAAATTGAAAATGAGATAATTTACTTCTTTTGAAACCGGAAGTTACATTGAACATGAACACTTTTTAAAAAACTGGCCTTTAAATCGTAAGCAAGATGAAAATCTTAATATAAAACTTTATAGAGGCTTTGGCAGACTTTTCCTTCTGCAGCAAATAGAGAACTACATTCTCTAGCACGCACCTTGAAAAGACCACAGATTTGCTGGAAATTTATCAGACTCATTAGAGAACATTGCCTCTGAGGAAAAGGTCTCTGTTATTTGAATGTGCTCTGCGAATCCAGTGACCAATTCCATCAACTCATAGGCTGCTAAAGCTTTTCAGATGGGGCACCTGACAAGAGCTGGTAAGACTTTAATTTAGTTTTGATTTTTTTTTTACCCTAAAGTTAAATATCTGCTGTCCATTGATCAATGAAAAACTCTGCAATTTCTTGATATTACTCTGACAAATCTTAACGCAGACTGTAATTTCCTGTGAAATATAGTTGTCTGGAGGTGAAACTACATATAATAAGCTCAGTATGAAAACGGGAATGGAGGAGCAGCTACAGGGCTTCTTTGTTTATATTTTCCCCTTCCCCATGTTCCTTCCCTTTCCTCCAAAGAATCATTTTTCTGCCTTTTAAAGGACTTTTCTTTTCCAGTGCTTGTCGTACATTATTATTTTTTTTAATGTGTATAGATCAAAATCATGCTGTGAGTAGCAAAGAGCAGAGTGCTGTTGTGCTTGAATCATTTAAAATGTTTCTGCCAGCATATTGGAGGGCTAAAGAAATGAAGAGATGTAAACCCAGTGTACAAACAGGAGTTCAGAAGTATTTTTAAGAAGAAGAGTAGCATGTGTGTCTGAAAAACAAGAAAGAGAGAAGGGGAGGAAAAAATATCTATTACGAACAAAATATTTGGCTATTTGGCAATTAAAATTAATTCCATAAACACACATAGGAAAAAAAAAAGATTAGGCAATATATGTAAAGATACCATCCAATATGGAGAATTTAATCATTAGAGTTCTCCCCTCAAAATCAGGGCTTGTTCAGTAGTTAAGTACATTTAGAATGGGAAACACATTAAATAGCTATTTATTCATTTACCTAATAAAGTCAATCACTGCATCTCAATCCAGTAATGACATTTTTCTAATAACAGAAACATATACTAGAGTAGTCCTTAATGAAGTTTTGTTACTATTAAAAGGGGTGAGAGGACATGAGCTAGTTTTGTTTGATAACTTCTTTTGCTTGCTTGCCCCACATAAGATCTCCTATAATACATATACTAGGGAACTTCTCAATATGTGTAGTCTTAGTACACTTTTTTCCAATATCAAAAGTCAGAGACTCAGATGCTCCATTTCTTGCCCCTTGGGAGAGAGGGTATTGGCATGTCATTTAAGTTCTGCCAATCATATTCCCCAACTCAGGACTTGGAATGCTGATGGTCAGAATTCACTTGTTACAGTTTCCACCATGCTAATGACCTGCAGCAGCAGTGTCCAGAACAGATTGCTTCTGCTAAAGATGGTAGTCTCACTCTCTCGTTTCCAACCATTTCATCCTTCAGAATTGTTCTGATGCCTCCCTGTTTTCCAAACCGGACCTAGTGGGTTTTATCCAATATATTCTTTAAAATCCATCGAGAAAATTCCTTGTTGTGACCTGATATCCAGAGCCAAATTCTATTACCTGCTATAAAGAGCTCTATCTGATTCAGCAAAATGAATCTTTCCTAGGAAGGATGAGCTTGCCTAGCCATTAAAAATCTATTATATTTTTAAGCTGATCTTCTTGAGAAAAAAGATGTCTTTCTAAGTATGAAAAGATGAAACTGAAAAGAGATTGCCCTTTTACTGATGATTTCTGGTTGTCACATATCTTCTGCATGTCACGTAAGTGATTTGTATCTGCTTCAGTTTCTATCAGAAGATGTGTTTATTTTCTTTGGCTTAAAAATGGAGGTGGAAAAGGCTATTTTTTAGCTTTAATAGAGAAAGCTTTTGTGTCTGCAATTCATTTGTTCCTTAGAAAAAAATTTTAAAAACAATTTAATTTGAACACATATGCTCATATTTTAAATTGGAGAAATGTACATAATATTACATAATGTAATGGCAACCCACTCTGGTATTCTTGCCTGGAGACCTCCAATGGCAGAGCAGCCTGGTGAGCTACAGTCCATGGGGTTGCAAAGAGTCGGACAGGACTGAGCGACTATCACTTACAAAACTTAAAAATAAATAAATAATTGTAATCGATTTTAGATTCAAGTATTTATTTTTATGCAGTTAATATATATAACTATATAAACATGCTGAACAAAGTAAAAATTAAACCACCATTTTAAGTGACTCACTGCTTTAAATCTCCCACTAAAGGAACTTAGAGTTTTTCAGAGATATGATACTATTTTCCAGGGATTTTGAAAACTGCAAAGTGTCTAGATTTCAAGTGAGGAGTGGATATGTGTCCTCAGAAGTGGTCTTTCCATTTCAAGATAGGAAATTGAATTTAGTGCCAAAGGGCTAAAGCACTTTCCTTCAGAAGATCAGGAAATGCCACTGTATAAAGGATAGACTGTTCCTTTTTAATCCTACTAATCCAAGTTAATTCACTTTATCTATAGGTCAGTTAAATATAACAATCCATCTTCAGCTGTCTGGCAGAATCATCTAAATCTGGGATATTCAGCTTAAGAAACACGGCCTACTATGTCTGTGTATGCTGCTGCTGCTGTGTAGAGATATATATATATATGTGTGTGTGTGTGTCTCTATGTATGTGTGATTTGTAACTTTGTAGTATTTATGCTGTGCATCATCACCTGACCTTATCATTCCAAAAACACATCGTTAACACATATACCCAATCATTTTACAGTTCCATATGCATATTTTCTAGAGATGTGACTGCTTTATAAACACACTACTACCACTAGAAAAGAGGAAATTAAAAATAACTATAGTAATTTTGCTTATCAAGTTAAATTTTTGGATTTTTATTGGTTAATTTTCTTATGTATAAATTAATAGTAAGTTGTGAATTTATGCAAAGACAATCTGCCAAAAGAATTCAACAGTGTCACATATATTTTAGGCATCATAAAAGATATTAATCTCAATTCTTGTCATTATAATTGATTTATGATTAAAATTTATAAACCTCTTCTCTATGATATAAATTTCCTTCATATTTTTATTTTCTAAGTTAAAAAATACTTCTCATGTATTAGTTAGCAAATGTCACATGATAAATTACCCTCCAAATTTAGCAGCTTAAAGCAACCAAGAGTAAGCTGTCAGAAGGGGAAATAAAGATGATGTCCATTTATAATAGCATCAAAAAAACATAACACTTATGAATAAAGTCAACAAAGGAGGTGAACCTATAAGACATTGATGAAGGAAACTGAAGAAGAAACAAATAAATAGATATTCTGTGTTCAAGTATTAGAAGAATTCATATTATTAAATGTCCATATGACAGGAAGCAATCTCCACGTTCAATACAATTTCTACCAAATTCCAATGGCACTTTTCCCAGAAATAAAAACACAGAACTGTAAGAATTGTATGGAATAACAAGAGACTGAATTGCCAAAGGAACCTGAGAGAGAAGAAAGCTGGAGACATCACACTCTGAATTTCAAGCTATATTACAAAGTAATAGTAATCAAAACCATATGGTATCGACATAAAAAGCACATAAACCAATGGAATCAAATAAAGCATCATAAGTAAAGCCATGAATATATGGTCAATTAATTTGTGACAAAGGAGTCAGGAATATATAATGGAAACCAGATAGCATCTCCAATAAATGATTTTGAGAGAACTGGACAGTCACGTGTGAAAGAATGAAACAGAACCTCCATCTTATACCATAATCAAAAATGGATGGTTGTAGTAACTCAGTAGGGGAAAGTTTTTCACAATATTACATTTATGAAATTATCACATTGTATACTTTGTATATAACATTGTATCCTGCAATTTCATTTGTCAATTATACCACAACAAAAATAATTTAAAATAAAATTCAGAAAATGAAACAAGTGAAAGCCCTCAAATATATATATTTTCTCACAGGCTCTTTGGGTAAGGAATTAAGGCATTGCATAGTTGAGTCCCCTACTTCCGGTTCTCTCACACTCAAAAATTGAAATTATATATCTTATGAAGGAATGATTATTAATAAATGATGTTTACATTCCAAGGCATTATTTTATATAATTCTGATTTTTAGGCAGTCTTCATTGGTACCAGGGGAATGATTACATTGGTATTGTAGTTTAAATCTTATAATAATTATTAAACAATTTAATTCCAAACACGGAGTTAAGATTTATTTTCTATTCTTCTACTCAGATCATAAATAAGATATAGTGGAATGATACACAGATTAAAAATATGTCAGAATAAAAAACACTGACTTTATATGTTAGATTTAGCAAAGGGAAGAAACTTAGGAGCTAAATATTAAGTCATGAACACTTTCTGCTCTCATATTCTGTGATCTTTTGACATCAGTTACCATTATTGATCACTCAATCCTAAACCCTCTTTCAGCTCAGTTCAGTCGCTCAGTCATGTCTGATTCTCTGCAACCCCATGGACTGCAGACTGTCAGGCTTCCCTGTCCATCACCAACACCCAGAGTTTGCTCAAACTCGTGTCCATTGCAACTGGGATGTCATCAAACCATTTCATCCTCTGTTGTCCCCTTCTCCTCCTGCCTTCAATCTTTCCCAGCATCAGGGTCTTTTCCACTGAGTCAGTTCTTCCCATCGGGTGACCAAAGTTTTGGAGCTTCAACTTTAGCAATAGTCTTTCCAATGAATATTTAGGATTGATTTCCTTTAGGATTGACTGGTTTGATCTTCTTGCAGTCCAAGGGTCTCTCAAGATTATTCTACAACACCACAGTTCAAAAGCATCAATTCTTTGGTGCTCAGCCTTCTTTATGGTTCAACTCTCTCATCCATACATGACTACTGGAAAAGCCACAGCTTTGACTCTATGGACATTTATCAGCAAAGTAATGTCTCTGCTTTTTAATATGCTGTCTAGTTTGGTCATAGTTTTTCTTCCAATGAGCAAGCGTCCTTTAATTTCACGGCTGCAGTCACCATCTGCAGTGATTTTGGAGCCCTGAAAATAAAGTCTGTCACTGTTTCCAGTGTTTCACCATCTATTTGCCGTGAAGTGATGGGACCAGATGCCATGATCTTAGTTTTCTGAATGTTGAGTTTTAAGGTAGGCTTTTCACTCTCCTCTTTCACTTTCATTAAGAGGCTCTTTAGTTCTTCTTTGCTTTCTGCCATAAGGGTGGTGTCATCTGCATATCTGAGGTTATTGCTGTTTCTCTCGGCTGTCTTGATTCCAGCCTGTGCTTCATCCAGTTCAGCATTTCTCATGATGTACTCTGCATATAAGTTAAATAAGCAGGGTGATGATATACAGCCTTGACATACACCTTTCCCAATTTGGAACCAGTCTGTTGTTCTATGTCCAGTTCTAACTGTTGCTTCTTGACATGCATACAGATATCTCAGGAGGCAGGTCAGGTGGTCTGGTATTCCCATCTCTTGAAGAAAACCCTCTTTAGCATTCCTTTAATTTTATAGGCTGCACCTTTTTAGCCTATGTTACATCTTTGAATTGTAGAGTGATGGGGCTTAGTCTTGGGGCCCTTTGTATTTTAAATAGTTTTGAAATTAAATTTATTTTACTTTATTTCAACCTTTTATTTTAACACACTCTACATACAAGAAATAAACATAAAACTCTGATGCTGGGAAAGATTGAAGGCAGGAGAAGGGGATGACAGAGGATGAGATGGTTGGATGGCATCACCAACTCTATGGACATGAGTTTGATAAGCTCCAGGACTTGGTGATAGACAGGGAAGCCTGGAGTGCTGCAGACCATGGGGTCCCAAAGAGTTGGACATGACTGAGTGACTGAACTGAACTGATTAACATATTCTCATTTGGTTGCATCAGTTTTTGAAAATTTTATAGCATGGCCATTTGATGACCTATTAAATAATGGATATAAATTCCCAGCTGGATGAGAAACAACAGAGAAACTAATTGGCCTTTTATGTTTGTTTTTCTCTTCATCTATTTGTGAGCTCACATTTATTCAGCATTTTGTGGCCATCGGGAAGAAGGATAATGCTATAAGACCTAGATCAGTTAGATTTTGTATTCCTGTGTTTATTCTTGACTCAGCTGAAGTGTGAGACTGAAGCCATTAGTTCTCTATGTGCTTATGTACCTCTCTGTCTGTAACTTAAAAAGGTTCTATTCTATAATTGTGATAGTGGGAAATGCTTTCCAACTTTTGGAAGATATTAGAATGGGAGGATATTAATAAACTAGATTATAATGTCTTAAAGAAGCACTGCTCTGATTTTTTCAGAGGTAAATAAGCACTTATATAATTGTTAAAAAATAAATACATAATACATTTAAAAGGAAGTCCATGTGGTTACAAAGACTTGGACATGATTGAGCTACTGAGCTGAACTGAACTGACACAGTTTAAAGAGTTTTCATACTGAATACATTCATGTAATGAGCACTCAGGTCAAGAAGTACAATATTACCAACACCTTAAAGTCCATTAATTTACCCTTTTTCAGTCATAATACTCTCAGAGATTTTGTCTGTTTCCATACTTCGTAAATAAAGAGACATAATATATTCTCTTTTGGAGTGGATTATTTTAGTCAATACTGTTTGTGAGATTTATCTAGTCCATTCAACACCGTTGCTGTGTAGTGTTCCATTGTGTAAATATACCACTATTCATTTATCCATACATCTATTAATAGATACTTGAATAGTTTCCAACTTTCATTTATTATATAATATTTCTGCTATGGATAGTCTAGTATAAGTCTTTTGGCAGACATATGTGTGTATTCTGGTATGAGTTAAGGGCATGAATTATTTGACCCTAGAAAAACATGGGATTGAACTTCATGGGTCCACTTACACTCAGATATAAATACATACTATGGTACTATACATGGAACAACAGACTGGTTCCAAATAGGAAAAGAAGTACATCAAGGCTGTATATTCTCACCCTGCTTATTTAACTTATATGCAGAATACATCATGAGAAATGCTGGGCTGGAAGAAGCACAAGCTGGAATCAAGATTGCCAGGAGAAATATCAATAACCTCAGACATGCAGATGACACCACCCTTATGGCAGAAAGAGAAGCACTAAAAAGCCTCTTGATGAAGGCAAAAGAGGAGAGTGAAAAAGTTGGCTTAAAGCTCAACATTCTGAAAACTAAGATCATGGCATCCAGTCCTATCACTTCATGGGAAATAGATGGGGAAACAGTGACTGACTTTATTTTTTGGGCTCCAAAATCACTGCAGATGGTGACTGCAGCCATGAAAATAAAAGACACTTACTCCTTGGAAGGAAACTTATGACCAACCTAGACTGCATATTATAAAGCAGAGACATTACTTTGCCGACAAAGGTCCATCTAGTCAAAGCTATGGTTTTTCCAGTGGTCATGTATGGATGTCAGAGTTGGACTGTGAAGAAAGCTGAGTGCCAAAAAATTGATGCTTTTGAACTGTGGTGTTGGAGAAGACTCTTGAGAGTCCCTTGGACTGCAAGGAGATCCAACCAGTCCATCCTAAAGGAGATCAGTCCTGGGTGTTCATTGGAAGGACTGATGCTGAAGCTGAAACTCCAATACTTTGGCCACCTGATGGGAAGAGCTGACTCATCTGGAAAGACCCTGATGCCGGGAAAGATTGAGGGCGGGAGGAGAAGGGGACGACAGAGGATGTGATGGTTGGACGGCATCACTGACTCAATGGACATGAGTTTAGGTAGGCTCTGGGAGACGGTGAGGGCCAGTGAGGCCTGGCGTGCTGCAGTTCACGGGGTTGCAAGGAGTCGGACACGGCTGAGCAACTGAACTGAACTGAAAGGTACTCCACGACCCCTGGTTGGTTGCAAACAAGAATGTGTAACCCTGGATACAGAGAACCAATTGTAGTCATATACTGTTTTTCCAATGAGCAGAAGTTGGTGCCTCAAACCCCTGTGTTGTTCAAGGGTTAACTGTATAGTTTAACTCTCTTTGTATTCATTCTCGCTGTATGACTTAATACAAACTACTTTAACGAAATACTTGTATCATGTGTTTCAAACTCCTAATTCATAAATGGGAGTCAAATAGTACTCATTGCTATGAGTACTGTTGTAAATGAGTTATATCTTTAAAGTGGTGACTATGTGACTACATTTTTAAAGAGCCAAATCTCTAAAGTTAAGAGGAGTCCTCAACTCTTACTAGTTACTTACTATCTTAGTTTTTTAAGCTGTTTTACTTCTTTTAAAAGCATCGTCTTCTATTCAGTTGCCAAGATTCAACCTACTGTAGTGTTCTTGGCGTCTTCCCTTTTTCTCATGAGTTCAGTCTCCAATCTATCATCAAATTCTATGGCTCTGTCCAGAAACACATCCTAAAACTATCCTCCCATCCTCCACCCTATCTTGTTTGGTACATTCCAGACTATTCTCTCCCTCACCCCTTTTTAAAATATGTTTTTGACTTGTTTCTAACTAACTCTCAACAGTAATCAAAATAACTATAAAAACTATATATGTGTATTTATATTTATTTATAATGTGCCATTCTCTGCATTCAAGATAAAGTAAAACAAGACAAGCAAATGAACAAAAATTTATGATGGCTTCCCTTCATAGCTGATCATTTCCTCTAAGGCTTCATGATCTGGTCTTTCTTTTTTTCTGACCTCATCTCCTATCACTGTCCTACTTTACCATATTCTAGTCTTACTGTCCTTTCTATTCTTCAAGTGAACCAAGTTCATTCTACCTAGAGTTTTTAGATTATTCTTATACTTGGAATGCTAAACCCACCATTTAGAAGCCTTTGTTGTTTTTGTTATTTAGATTTGCACTCAAATGTTCTCTTATCACACTGGTTTCTGAGTACTTTTCTTATCTCTCAGTCTGCTTCCACCAAACTAATTGTTTACAATATCATCCTAGTTTATTTTATTTATTGCCCTCATTTCTATATGGAATAATTTGATTATTTATTTGGTAACTTGTTTATTTTCTATCCCCTCATCTCTAGAATGAAATCTCCTCAAAATCAGGGACCTTTTTTGTCTTCTTTATTATTTCCTTTTATAGTAGTGCCTGGTAAGTTTTCCAGATGCAATAAATATTTGGAATGAATGAAGTAATGGAATGAACTAGCAACTCAATTTTGTTTTTAAGTTTATAATACAGATTTAAGTAAGTATTCCAGAATGAATGGTAACAATATTATGTCAACATATTTCATTTACAAAAATCCTATTTGGCTGACTAGTATTAGAGTGAAAGTGGTAGTCCCTCAGTTGTGTTGGACTTTTTGCGATCTCATGGACTGTAGCCCACCAGGTTCCTCTGTCCATAGAATTCTCCAGGGAAGAATACTGGAGTGGGTAGCCATTCCCTTCTCCAGGGGATCCTCCCAGCTGAGGGATGGAACCTGGTCATCCTGCATTGCGAGAAGATTTTTTACCACCTGAGCCATCAGTCAAGCTGATCTATTAATAGAATCATGTTTGTTAATAGGTTAAAATGATCGCTTGCTTGGCTAAAGTGATTAGGCACTTGATTAATTTTATCTTTTTTTTAATTGATTAAATTTACATGGAAAGAGGTTTCTAGAAAGTTAGGAAAATTGAAATGGTCTGTTGTGTTTTTTTTTAAACTGATAGTCTAATTTACCTTTAGAAAAGCAAACTATGGGCCAAGATGGTGTTTTCCATCACACAGTGAAAAGAATACTGGTTAGGAATAATGTATTTTCCACACAGAAAAACTATAAATATTGATTTGATATTTTATGCATTACTTAAGGGGAGGTGTTTTATTTATAATGAACAAATACACATTTTTATCTTTTGCTATTCCTTTCATAACTATGCCCTGTCAATAAATAACACCAAAGTTATAAGTTCTTAGAAATACAAGTTTAAAATTTTATTCTTGTCTTTGGAGATCTTTTCTGTCTCTGAATCAAAGACTTTTTAGTGTTTTTGATAGAAAAGAAATGTTTCTTACATTTTGATTTGGAGAAGTAGAATGGTTTAACAGCTTCACAAAGACGATTGGTAAAGTGAGGAAAATAGAACTTTAGTTTTAAATCTTAATTTTTTAATTAAAAATTCTATTTTAAATATCTAAAAGTGACTTTTTAACCTCTATTATTTTAATGGATATTACTCCTTTAATACACAGAAATGCATTTACCTTTAAAATATTACCCTGAAGATGATTCCATATTGGTTATAAAACCCCTCTGATTCAAGCTTGGGTATAATGAAGAAAAGCAAACCTAACTTAGGCAACTGTTTCTTTCTCTTTCACTGTTTTTGCTTTCACATGCAGTATTGACCCTGACAGCAGGTCGAAGAAAGGTACATTATAGCAACATTAACATGCTATTTCCTTACAGGCTGTTCCTGCCAAGCAGATAAATGTATAGTGTGAATTATCAAGCATGCTGCACCTGGATATTCTCCATGGTATTGAAAATAATTATTACCATAGCACAGATAAGGTAACACTGATGCCTTAAGAACTACTATTAATAAGATTTGTATGTGCTGAAGTAAATAAGTAAGGTTCAGAAACTTGGCAATGTAAACCTAACTTCTGAACTATCAAGTGAGGCTTTGTCTTAATTTTTAAAAAGTTATGGGATGAAAAGATCAAAAGTTAGTACTATAGTCAACAAATCTATTATATTAGATCCACATAATGTAAAAATAAGTAAGTTTTTGAGTGCTTACTATACATAAGAAAGTTTTATAAGTACTCAGAGATCATTAATTAGTTGACCTTCCTAATTAGTTCTATAACCTGCATCCTTGCTTTCTTTTCTCTTTAAATATGAATTAATCCTTGGCTTCTTACCAATCTATGTCTTAAAATTCCATAGTGTTTATTACCTTCTATTATATTAGGTGCCTTACTTATTCATTATGTTTTATTTTCCTGCTTTTACTATAATGAGTACTTCTCGAGTACAGGTATCTTTGTTTTAAAGTCAGAATAGTCTAGATTATGCTGCAGTAACAAACAACCATAGATTTCAATGAATGAAAACAATGAAGTCTATTTTTTCCTCTTGAAATATTACACTATGAATCTGTAGGAGGTTCTATACTCAGAAATCCAGAGATTTCCTTTCCAAATGTGCTACTATAATCATAAAGGGTTGGAACAGCAAGTATAATAAGTAGCTCACTGGAGATTAAAGCTTCAAAAGAGACACATGTCACTTCCACTTTTATTCTTTTAGGTAAAGGATGTCAGATGGCCATGTGTGAATTCAACAGCACTGGAAAGGGGACTACATTTTAGTAAACAGAATACAATTTAGCATATCTCTTTAACTGACTGCTGCATCCCAAGGGATGAGAGCATTTATTGGTGCATAAAAGATCCTAAATAAATATAGCTAGTAATTAGTATTATCATCATTTTATGGACAAGAAAACTGGGACACATGGAGATTAGGCAACCTGCCAAATACTAGGTAAAGCAGAACCTGAACTAGGCAGTATCACTTTAGAAACCAGACTCTTAACTACTATGTTGGTAAGTTGATAACAGAGGAGTCACTGTCAATGCTGAACTTACATTTTCTCTCTCAGTGTGAAGTGTGAAGTATTCATCGAGGAATAGCAGCATAACCTCAGACAGAAGTTGGACTGCATCTGATGTAGCCCCACAACTGCCCACAAAAAAAGACTTTTGAAGTTTGACAACTCGAAGAAGATAAGGAAGACACTTTGTTTAAGATGCTAAGATGGAGGTATAGGTTGTTCTGTTGTCAAAGGTACTGGATATTTATTCTGTATAAATTAATTATTCATAAGATATATATTTTTCATCAATAAATACAGAAATGTATGTTTGTATTGTGGAATTCTCAGGATAAGGGGAATACATTTTCAATAATTCAAAAACCTAGGAAATATAACGCTTTTCTACATATCCTACTCTAAAAAAAACCACAGTTATAGGTATGCTAATGCTTTGTATTTTGTTGTGGATATTCTTGAAAGAGAATATTTGAAGTAGTAAATCAAAAAGTCTGACATTGAGGATGGAAAACAGAACACCCATATATTTATAAGCCAAAATACAAATGAGTCTCAGTGTTGAATAAGAAAGTTCTTGTTTGAGGGCAAGAGTGTTAGTTTCATAGCAGAAATTGCCAGTGTGCACTGAAGAAGTTAATGTTTAAATTTCATGTATATTTTACCTAGAGGAAATCAAATTATACCAAAATATTGGGATCATACTGGTTTCCAATTTAAAAGTACAAATATTATACCTAACATGGAACAAGTTTGCTAAAATAACTCATTGACCAAGCAAATATCCATTAGGCATATACTATACAGCAGATCCCTGGTGGTTCAGTGGTAAAGAATCCACCTGCCAGTGTAAGAGACATGGATTCAATCCCTGGGATGGGAAGATTCCCTGGAAAGAAAATGGCCACCCACTCCACTATTCTTGCCTGGGAAATCCCATGGACAGAGGATCCTGGTGGGCCACAGTCCGTGGGGTTGCAAAAGAGTTGTACATGACTTAGCAACTAAACAACAACAGCAACTGAGTGGGAAGGTAAGTGAAGGTGTCACAAGGACTTCCCTAAAGCTCAAACAGTAAAGAATCTGCCTGCAATGCAGGAGACCCAGGTTCGATCCCTGGGTCAAGAAAATCCCCTGGAGAAGGAAGTGACAATCCACTCCAGAATTCTTGCCTGGAGAACCCCATGAACAGAGGAGACTGGTGGTCTACAGTCCATGGGGTGAGAGAGTCAGACGCGACAGAGCGACTAACATGCACACACACGCAATTGAAGCTATCATCAGTTCAGTTCAGTTGAGGTTATTTACATTTCTCCCAGCAATATTGATTCCAGTTTGTGCTCCATCCAATCCAGCATTTCGCATGATATACTCTGCGTATAAGTTAAATAAGCTGGGTGACAATATATAGCATCGACACATGCTTTCCCAATTTGGAACCAGTCCCTGGTTCCATATCTGGTTCTAACTGTTGTTTCTTGACCTGCATACAGATTTCTCAAGAGGCAGGTCAGGCAGGCTGGTATTCCCATCTCTTTAAGAATTTTCCACAATTTGTTGTGATCCAAACAGTCAAAGGTTTTGGTGTAGTCAATAAAGCAAAAGTAGATATTTTCCTGGAATTCTCTTGCTTTTTTGATGATCCGACAGATGTTGACAATTTGATCTCTGGCTCCCTCAATCATTTTTAAATCCAGCTGAACATCTGTAAGTTCCCAGTTCACCCCTCTGTTGAAGCCTGGCTTGGAGAATTTTGATCATTACTTTGCTAGAGTGTGAGATGAGTGCAATTGTGCAGTAGTTTGAACATTCTTTGTCATTGTCTTTCTTTGGATTGGAATGAAAACTGACCTTTAAAGTCCTGTGGCCACTGCTGAGTTTTCCACATTTGCTGGCATATTTGGCAACCCACTCCAGTATTCTTGCCTGGAAAATCCCATGGACAGAGGAGTCTGGTAGGCTACAGTCCATGGGGTTGCAAAGAGTCGGACACGACTGAGCAACTTCACTTTTGGGCTTTCAGGCTTTTGAGTGCAGTACTTTCACAGCATCATTTTTTAGGATTTAAAATAACTCAACTGGAGTTCCATCACTTCCACTAGCTTTGTTCATAGTGTCTCTCCCTAAAGCCCACTTGACTTCTCATTCCAGGATGTCTGGCTCTAGGTGAGTGATCACACCATCCTGGTTATCTGGGTCATGAAGATTTTTTTGTTTTTTTTTTTTTTTGGTATAGTTCTGTGTATTCTCACCACCTCATCTGTTTCTGTTAGGTCCATATCATTTCTGTCCTTTTTTTGCACAAAATACATTTGCATGAAATATATTTTTGCATGAAATACTCCCTGGTATCTCAAATTTTTCTGAAGATAGGCTTTCCCATTCCCAAAGATCTCTAGGCTTTCCCATTCCCAAAGCTCTCTAGTCTTTCCCATTCTATTGTTTTCCTTTATTTCTTTACAATTATCACTGAAGAAGGCTTTCTTATCTCTCCTTGCTATTCTTTGGAACTCTGCATTCAAATGGGTATATCTTTCCTTTTCTCCTTTGCCTTTCCCTTCTCTTCTTTTCTAGGCTTTTGTAAGGCCTCCTCAGACAAACATTGTGCTTTTTTGCATTCTTTTTTTGGGGGGATGGTCTTGATCACTGCCTCCTGAACAATGTCACAAACTTCCATCCATAGTTCCTCAGGCACTCTGTCTATCAGATCTAATCCCTTGAATCTATTTATCACTTCTACTGTATAATCATAAGAGATTTGATTTAGGTCATACCTGAATGGTCTAGTGGTTTTCCCTACTTTCTTCAATTTAAGTCTGCATTTTGCAATAAGGATTTCATGATCTGAGCGAGTCACTCCTGGTCTTGTTTTTGCTGACTGTATAGAGCTTCTCCATCTTTGGCTACAAAGAATATAATCAATCTGAGTTCAGTATTGACCATCTGGTGATGTCCATGTGTAGCATCTTCTCTTGTGTTGTTGGAAGAGGGTGTTTTCTATCACCAGTGCATACTCTTGGCAAACCTCTGTTAGCCTTTGCCCTGCTTCATTTTGTGCTCCAAGGTCAAATTTGACTGTTACTCCAGGTATCTCTTGACTTCCTACTTTTGCATTCCAGTCTCCTATGATGAAAAGGACACCTTTTGGGGGGGTGTTAGTTCTAGAAGTTCTTGTAGATCTTCATGAATCATTTAACTAGCTTCTTTAGCATTACTTTTTGGGCCATAGACTTGGATTATTGTGATATTGAATGGTTTGCCTTGGAAACAAACAGAGATGATTCTATCGTTTTTGAGATTGCACCCAGGTACTGCATTTCACACTCTTTTGTTGACTATGAGGGCTACTCCATTTCTTCTAAGGGATTCTTGCCCACAGTAGTAGATATAATGATCACCTGAATTAAATTCGCCCATTCCAATCCATTTTAGTTCAGTGATTCCTAAAATGTCAATGTTCACTCTTGCCATCTCCTGTTTGACCACTTCCAATTTACCTTGATTCATTCATGGACCTAACATTCCTGGTTCCTATGAATATTGCTCTTTACAGCATCTGATTTTACTTCCATCACCAGTCATATCTACAATTGGGCATTGTTTTTGCTTTGGTCCCATCTCTTCATTCTTTCTGGAGTTATTTCTCCACTCTTCTCCAGTAGTATATTAGGCACTACTGGGGGAGTTCATCTTTCAATGTCCTATCTTTTTGCTTTTTCATACTGTTCATGGGGTTCTCAAGGCAAGAATACTGAAGTGGTTTGCCATTCCCTTCTCCAGTGAACTATGTTATGTCAGAATTGTTCACCATGACCCTTTGTCTTGGGTAGGCCTACATGGCATGGCTCATAGTTTCATTAAGTTAGACAAGGCTGTGGCCCATGTGATCAGTTTGATGAGTTTTCTGTGATTGTGGTTTTCATTCTGTCTGCTCTTTGATGGATAAGTATAAAAAGCTATGAAAGCTTCCTGATGGGAGAGACTGACTGTGGGGGAAAACCAGGTCTTGTTCAGGGCCATGCTCAGTAAATCTTTAATCCAATTTTCTACTGATGGGCGGGGCTGTGTTCCCTCCCTTTTGTTTGACCTGAGACCAAACAACGGTTGAGATAATGAAGATAATGGCGACCTCCTTCAAATGGTATCAGGCACACACTGCTGCACTCAGTGCCCCTGACCTTGCAGCAGGCCATCACTGATCCACGCCTCTGCCGGAGACTCCTGGACACTCACCGGCAGGTAGGGATCAGTCTCTTGTGGGATCATTGCCCCTTTCTCCTTGGTTCTGGTGTGCACAAGGTTTTGTTTGTGCCATCCAAGTGTCTGTTTCCCCAGTCCTGTGGATTTTCTGTAATCGAATCCCATTGCCCTCCCTGCAAGTCAAATTCCCTGGGGCTTCTCAGTCCATTTGCCAGATTCCCAGGTTGGGAAATCAGTTGTGGGTCCTAGAACTTACTTAACAGTGTGAGAATGTATTTGGTATAATTGTTCTGCAGTCTGTGGGTCATCTGCTTGGCGGCTCTATGGTGGGGTTAATGATGACTTCCTCCAAGATGGCTTATAGCACAAGCTGTGTGACCCAGGTCTGCTGCACCCAGAGCCCCTGCCCCTGCGGCAGACCACTGCTGACCCATACCTCAGCAGGAGACACTCAAAGGCTGAAAGGCAGCTCTGGCTCAGTCTCCGTGGGGTCTCTGGGTCCTGGTGCACTAAGGTTTTGTTTGAGCCCTCTAAGCATCTCTTGTGGGTGTGGGGTTTGATTCTAAACACAATTTTGCCATTCCTACTGTTTTTCTGGGGTTTCTCCTTTGCCCTTGGACTTGGGGCATCTTTTTTTGCTGGGATCTGACATTCTCCTATTGATGGTTGTGCAGCAGTGAGTTGTAATTTTGGAGTTCTTGCAGGAGATGAGCACACATTCTTCCACTTCACCATCTTGATAATCTTTGATCATGAAGGTATCATAACAATCTATAATATCAACTGGGTATGTTTTAAGCTCATCTTATTCACTCTGGTGTTTTAAAATAAATGATTTTGGTTTTCTGAAGGAATTAGCTCTGGATAATATGTACTTCCCTGAATTTCTTTTGGCAGTACATATATAGCAATACCTAAAATAACACATTATTTTGAATCTTTGTCAATATTTTTGAGAATAGTTTGTCTTGGTTAATTTTGTTTCTTAGTTTGTTACACAATTGAAAAATTTAGAGGAGATCCTCCCTATTTCACTGTATTAGGTAATCTGATATTCTATTTGAATATAAACTGACCACTTGCCTGTAGATATCTATCTATATGTAATTACTGGTGTGTACTTACACTCTTGGACTTCCCAGGTGGTGCTAGTGGTAAAGAACCCACCTGCCAATGCATGAGACTAAAGACGAGTTCAATCCCTGGTTTGGGAAGATCCCCTAGAGAAGGACATGGCAACACCTCAGTATTCTTGCCTGGAGAATCTCATGGACAGAGGAGCCTGGTGGGCTACAGTCCATGAGGTCGCTAAAGTCAGACACAACTGAAGTGACTTGGCACATGACTGGCACTTACACTCTCATATATACAATCTCTTGTAATATGCTATTTAAATTATATTTATATTATATATATGAATTTTTTTTAATCAATTACACTTTCCAGGAGTTGACCAATCACAAAAAACAATACTCCACCTTTCCACCTTTTCTTGGGCATTCAATTTCTTTAGAACAAGCCCAAACTCTCAGAATTATTTCAATTGCTTTAACTAATTACCTAAGGTAATAAGTTATTTTAGGTAATAAGTTATGACCAACCTAGATAGCATATTAAAAAGCAGAGACATTACTTTGCCAACAAAGGTCCGTTTAGTTAAGGCTATGGTTTTTCCAGTGGTCATGTATGGGTGTGAGAGTTGGACTGTGAAGAAAGCTGAGTGCCAAAGAATTGATGCTTTTGAACTGTGATATTGGAGAAGACTCTTGAGAGTCCCTTGGACTGCAAGGAGATCCAACCAGCCCATCCTAAAGGTGATCAGTCCTGGGTGTTCATTGGAAGGACTGATGCTGAAGCTGAAACTCCAATACTTTGGCCACCTCTTGCGAAGAGTTGACTCATTGGAAAACACCCTGATGCTGGGAGGGGTTGGGGGCAGGAGGAGAAGGGGATAACAGAGGATGAGATGGCTGGATGGCATCACCGACTCGATGGGCATAGGTTTGGGTAGACTCCGGGAGTTGGTGATGGACAGTGAGGCCTGGCGTGCTGCGATTCATGGGGTTGCAAAGAGTCAGACACGGCTGAGCGACTGAACTGAACTGAACTGAAGGTAATAAGATACATAAAAATCATTCAATAGTAGATAACAAATAGAAATTTTTTTCATCTTTGTTTCTTTTAATACTTTTTTTAATTTGAGCAAAAAATCCATTTGAATGAGGCAATTTCAAACCAAAATGGTTAGGAGCACTCCAAGAATAGGAACTGGGGAAAAGACTTTTATAAACAAGAGTGGGGAGCAAAGAAATGATTTGATTGGCTATTGCTTAAGTGGTTGCATTATTTGGAAAGCATTAATTGGTTCTTTGTGATTAGTTGTCCTTAGGTTTTTATCCTTAATCTAGAGGTATTTACAGCCTTAGGATTTGCTTATTTTGGATGAAAAGGTGTTAGAAACACCTCACTCTATTGGCCTCCTTGTTTAATTTAATAATGCTTTACATACATTATTTTGATTAAACATCACAACATCCACCCACAAGGCATGCAGTATTATTACCCTTATTTTAAACATGAGAAAATTCAGGTTGAGGGAATTTGTTGCTTGCCCAAGGTCACTGAGCCAGGAAATGTAGAAGTAGGTCTATAAACCTAGGCAGCATGATGCCAGATTGAAATTTAAGCTACTCACAATATTGCCTAACTCCCTCTGAGGGTGCAAGGGCACCTGCTAGGAACTGGGCAGTGTCAGGAGCACTTGATCTTACTTACTCTCCACACTAACTTTGCCTGGGGAGGTATTAATCCCCTTTTACAGATGAGAACACACCATAAAAATAGTTATGTGAAATTACTCAGGCTCTCAGGGATAGTTAAGTGTTGTGACCAGATTCCAACCCTGGTTTGTCTGGGACGGATAGTATTAGAATCGGTAAGGCAGTGCAACAAACTGTAAAATGGTTTTTCTGAATGATTTTTGAAGGGCAAAACAAACACTAGTTTTTAATTTTCTTCCAAATGAATTGTACTGGAAAAAATGTACAGAAAACTCATTTAACATCTTCTAAACACCTATAAAGTCAGCTGGTGAATTTGTTAATTTGTTGTAACAGAGACTGAAAGTGCGGGGAAAACTTAACCCTGCTGCTCTTTTCCTAAGATATGAGACTTATTTTGATTTTCAACTGCATATATACTAAAGCAAAGTCATTAGGTAGTTATCATCTTGACAGATATATTCACAAGTCTTCCTATTTTCAAAAGACATAATTCTAAAATCCTGAGGTTTTGACAATTATAAAAAATAAATTGTATACATACCTATAATTTTTTGAAACAATTTACTGCCCAGTACAAAAGTCTCTGATATAATTTTAACTAAAGTTCACAAAATCTTTTTTTATTGGGGGGTATGATTTATGGGTAACTATTTTAAATAGGGCAAATTCTAAATAGTGTTAAATAAGTCAGAATCCTCAACCATAAAATAAACATGCCTTTTGTTTAGTGCAATGGATTTGAAATGGAAAAAGGATTTGAAAACAAGAAGTATAAAATTAAAAGCATCCAGGATGTATCTGAAATATAAACTTGTTGAATCTTTCTACACAGTAATATTTTTCTTCAATGGGTAACCTCAGTTTGAATAAATATGAACTAGCAAGGCATTAATATAAATAAACAGCTAATAGATCATGAATTTTATAGGAGTATAAATGATAAGTTAAAAAAAGGAGCAAGTAGAGTAAACTTAGTCATTGTTTATGTGCATATGCTTTAGTTAGGCTGTGAAATCTTGCTTATAATTTGTGAGTATTTTGCATCTTTTTCTTTTAAAATGTTAAACTAATTTTAACCATTTATTTTCCATTCTTTCACTTTTTTTCTCCCCCTTCCTGACATCTATGTTTACATTATACTATGCCTAGTGCATCCCAGGGATTAAGCTAACTACAATTTTCTTTCAAGAGCTGGCTCCACCACATATGTGCTGTGAAATGTTGGAGACAGTTTTATGTAACTTTTCCCCAGCTCTACTGAAATGTGGTTAACATATAATATTATGCAAACTGAAGGTATACAGTGTGGAATTTTATATACTTATGAATTTGATATACTTATAATCATGAAATGATTATAATAGTTATTGATTGTGTGTGTGTGTGTGTAATGTGATTAGAACTATGAAAATTTACTCTCTTTCAACTTTCAATACAATATGTATTATATAGCAATTATATTCCCTGGTAACTCAGCTGGTAAAGGATCTGCTTGTAACGTAGGAGACCCTGGTTGGACTCCTGGGTCAGGAAGATCCTCTGGAGAAGGGATACCAGAAGGGATACCCACTCCAGTATTCTTGGGCTTCCTTGGTGGCTCAGGCAGTAAAGAATCTGTGTGCATTATGGGAGACTTGGGTTTGATTCCTGGGTTGGGAAGATCCTCTGGAGGAGGGCATGGCAACCCACTCCAGTATTCTTGTCTGGATAATCCCCATGGACAGAGGAGCCTGGTGGGCTACAGTCCATGGGGTCGCAGAGTCAGACACGACTGAGTGACTAAGCACAGCACATACAATACAGTATTGATATAGTCATCACGCTGTACATTAGATCATCAGAACTCATTAATATTATAACTGTAAGTTTGTACCCATAAACTATGTACATTCACCCATTTCCCCAATTCCCTTCACCTGGAAGCCACCAATAATCATTCTTTCAGTGTGTTCAATATTTTTTTGGATTCTACATATAAGTGAGATCATGCAGTATTTGCCTTTCTCTGTCTTATTTCGCTTAGCATAATACCCTAAAGTTTCATCTGCATGTTGTTAAAAACAGCATGATTTCCTTCTGTTTATGGTTGAACAATGTTCCTTTGCCTATGTATATCTACCACATTTTTCTATTTATTCATCTCTATGTATATCTTGACCACTATAAATAGTGCTACAGTGAATGGGGAGGTGTGGGTATATCTTCAATATAGTGATTTTATTTCCTTCAGCTATATACCCAACAGTGGGATTGCTGGATCAAATGGTAGTTCTATTTTTAGTTTTTTGATAAACCTCCATACTATTTTTCAGAATTGCTGAACAAATTTACATTCCCATCCAGAGGGCATAAGGTTTCTCTTTTCTCCATATTCTCTCCAATGTTCATTATATCTTGTCTGTTTTTTATATATATATAATAGTTACTCTAACAGGTATGAAATTATGTCACATCATGGTTTGAGCCAGACATCCTGGAGTGTGAAGTCAAGTTAGCCTTAGGAAGCATTAGTATGAACAAAGCTGGTGGAGGTGATGGAATTCTTGCTGAGCTATTTCAATTCCTAAAAGGTGATGCTTTTAAAGTTCTGCATTCAACACACCAGCAAATTTGGAAAGCTCAGCAGTGAGTGACCACAGGACTGGAAAAGGTCAGTTTTCATTCCAAGCCCAAAGAAGGTCAGTGCCAAAGAAGGTTCAAAGTACTGCACAATTGTGCTTATTTCATATGCTAGCAAAGTAATGTTCAAAATCCTTCAAGCTAGGCTTCAACAGTATGGGAAGTAAGAACATCCAGATGTACAAGCTGGATTTAGAAAAGGCAGAGGAACAAGAGATCAAATTGCCAACATCCATTGGATAGAAAAAACAAAGGCATTCCTGTAAAACATCTACTTCTGCTTCATTGATTATGCTAAAGCTTTTGACTTGAATCACAACAAACTGGAAAATTCTTCAAGAGATGGGAATACCATACCACTTTACCTGTCTCCTGAGAAAGCCTGTGCACAGGTCAAGAAGTGACAGTTAGAACAAGACATGAAACAATGGACTGGCTCCTAATTGAGAAAGGAGGATGCAAAGGCTGTATATTGTCACCCTGCTTATCTAACTTCTACACAGAATACATCATGCAAAATGCTGGGTTGGATGAATCACAAGCTGAAATCAAGATTGCTGGGAGAAATATCAATAATCTAAGACACAGAGATGACACCACCCTAATGGAAGAAAGCAAAGAGGAACTAAAGAGCCTCTTGATGAGTGTAAAAGAGGAAAGTGAAAAGCTGGCTTAAAACTCAACAAGATGTATGGAGAGAGTAACATGGAAACTTACATTGCCATATGTAAAATAGATAGCCAATGAGAATTTGCTGTATATCTCAGGGAACTCAAACATGGGCTCTGTATCAATCTAGATGGGTGGGAAGGGGAGGGAGATGACACGGAGGTTCAAGAGGGAGAGGACATATGTGTACCTATGGCTGATTCATGTTGAGGTTTGTCAGAAAACAACACAATTCTGTAAAGTTGTGTAAACAACACAATTATCCTTCAATCAATCAATCAATCAATAAACCCCAAAAAACTAAGGTCATGGCATCTGGTCCCATCATTTCATGGCAAATAGATGGGGAAAAACTGGAAGCAGTGACAGAGTTTATTTTCTTAGGTTCCAAAATCACTGCAGACAGTGACTGTCACCATGAAATTAAAAGATTGTTTAATTTAAACAAGGAACAACAAAGCTTGTTCCTTGGAAGAAAAGCTATGACAAACTTAGTGTATTAAAAAGCAGAGAACTCACTTAGCCAACAAAGGTCCATATAGATGAAGCTATGGTTTTTCCAGTAGTCATGTACGGATGTGAGACCTGGACTATAAAGAAGGCTGAGAGCTAAAGAATTAATGATTTGAAACTGTGGTGCTGGAGAAGACTCTTGAGAGTTCCTTGGACAGCAAGGAGATGAAACCAGTCAATCCTAAAGGAAATCAACCATGAATAGTAGTTGGAAGGATTGAAGCTGAAGTTGAAGCTCCACCCTGATCACCTGATGGGAAGAGCCGACACACTGGAAAAGATGCTGATGCTATGAAAGATTAAGGGCAGGAGGAGAAGGGGGTGACAGAAGATGAGATATGGTTGGATGGCATCATTGATGCAATGGACATGAGTTTGAGCAAACTCCAAGAGATAGTGAAGGACAGGAAAGCCTGGCGTTCTGTAGTCCATGTGGTCACAAAGAGTTGGACACAACTGAGTGACTGAACACCAACAACAAGGTTTTGATTTGCATTTCCCTGATGATTAGTGCTTTTGAGCATCTTTTCATACATCTGTTGGTCATTTGTACATCTTTGAGAAATTATCTATTGGGGTCTTTTGCCAATTTTTTTAATTAAATTTTTTTTTTTGCTCTTGAGTTCTATGAGACAAATCAGATATCAGATAATTTTATGAGATAAATGGTTTCCAAATATTTTCTCCCTTTCTGTATGTTGTCTTTTCATTTTGTTGAATCACATCTGGTTGGGTGAGGTTGCCAGCTGTGTTTCCTGGCAATGCGATACTGGTTGTGGTGGTTCAGTTGCTAAGTCTTGTCCAACTCTTTGCAACCCCATGGACTATAGTCCATCAGGTTCCTCTGTCCATGGGATTTTCCAGGCAAGAATAATGGAGTGGGTTCTCATTTCCTTCTTCAGGGGATCTTCCCCACCCAGGGATAGAACCTAGCTTCCTTCCATTGCAGGTCGATATTTTTACCACCTGAGCCACCAGCAAGTCTGATTGGATCCTGTGTTTGGATAATCTCTCCTGGTAGATTGGGACCTTAAGCTGTGCTTCCCAACCATTTGGTGCTGCTGGTTGGATTCTATGTTCAGTTATGGCCACAGGCTGTACCCTGATGTTATGCAGGGCCATAGACTGATTTTTGTGATTAAGTAGGCCATTGACTCTGCTCTGCTTTGAGGTGAGGTCACAGCAAGTACTCTCTGTTTGATGGGGCCTTTAGCTGTGCCCAGGTACGTGGCTTCCTGGCTGGATGGGGCCAAAGGATAGGCTGTGCAATTGGCCAAGGTCATTGTCTCAGCTTTTCACTGGGCAAGGCTGCAGGCTGTTTGTGTTCACCAATTGAGCTGGACCTTATGCTGGGCTCCTTTGTTAGATGAGGTTGTGGACTGGGCTCTATGGCTGAACACCACTGCAGGCTGGGCTTCAAGTCTTCTCAAGGTCGCTGTTTAGGTTCCATAGATATGTGAGTCCAGAGGCTGCACTCAGTAGTTGGTTAGAAATGGTGGTTTGGCTCCTTGCCCAGGCACAGTTGGTAGATGTGCTTTGTGGTGGAGGGTATCTGTAGCCTCCCTTCTTATAGTGGTGGGACTGGGGCCTAGGCTGAGAAGTTGGGAGGGACTGTGTTTGTTTCCTGCTCAGGTGGTGCCATAGAATGGATTTCCTGGTGGTTGATATGGTCCACTGGTTGGGGATCCAAAGCAGGCAGAACGGACAGCTAAGCTCCCTGGCCAGACTGGGCCACTGACTTGGTTCTATCAAAGGCCAGAGTTACCAGCTGGGGTCTCTACTCGGTGGTACTGCTGCAAGCAAAAACACAGTAGGCCAAGTGCCGAGCACTTGTTACTATAAACTCAACTTCCCTTCACTTTTATTTGATTCCCCCTGGTTAAGTTCTGCAGGTTCCCCCAGTATAATTCCCACAAAATCAAATGGGAGTGAGCTTCCCAGGAAGGGTTCCACAATGCTGGAGAAGCTGGATGTCCAGTTAGGCTCTTTTTTTCTTCTGGAGAAACGGTAGGCTTGGAGTGGAGAGAGGCCCTTTCAGGGAGGCACTGGGCTAGCCTGGGGGCAGTGGTAATGTGGTCAAAACAAAACCACTCTTATCTTTCCCAGGCAGTACTTCTCCATCTTCAGTTCACCCCTTGTTCTGGGATTTTCACAGTGGCATCTTTTCATCTATAGAAAGTTGCTGGTTGGTCTGCATGTGAGGGTGACCGAAGCTAGAAACGATCTATGATGCCAAAGTGACAGCATGTCCCAGGAATTCATCTTTAATTTAATGTAATTTACCAAGTTAACAAAGGAGAAAAATCATATGTTAATCTCAATAAATGCAAAAATCTTTAAATATAATTCAATTTTCAATAATCAAAGCACTTTTAGCAAGATAGGTAAATAGGGAACTTACTTAAATTAATAACGAGTATCTACAAAAATCTTATAGCAAATATTATGCTTAATAGTAAAATATTGAAAGCTTGCTTTATGAGGTCTGAGAGGAGACACGGATGTTTGTTATCAATATTTCTTTTTAATCTTGTACAGAGTTTTTATTAAAAAACAATAATGCAAGAAAACAAATAGGAGGTATATAGAAGGAAGAAACATGGCTACTATTTTCAGATATTATTGTATGTATATAAAAATAAAATCAGTTGTGAGCAATGTATTAGAAGTCACAGATTACAAGTAAAATTAGCAAGTTTGTGGGATATAAGTTCATATATATTTAAAAAATAATTTTATAGGTAGATAAAAACTAAATGAAATTTAAGGGAGATACTACTTACAATAGTGTAGTGTTTGAAATATCAAACACTTAGAAATAATTGTAAAAAATACAGATGGGTAAATTTTCACAAGAACAACAAAATGGGCTGAAAAAAATTATGGAAACCCAACTGACTGGAGGGATATATTATGGCTATAGATTGGTAAACTAAATATTGCTAAGAGGCATTTTTTCACAAATTGATCTACAGTTCAATGTAATAACAATCAAATTTCTAACAAATATTTTTTGTGAGTACAAATTGATTAGGTGATGCTATAATTTATATGAAGATACAAAGTATCTAGAATACTTAAGAGCATCGTGAAGAATAAAGTTGAAGAATTTACATTACCAGATTTCACAAATTATTATAAATTTATAACACTTAAGACAGTGTGGTACTGGGGAAAGAATAAGCAAAGGGATGAAGCAATAAGAAATTCAAAAACAGGTCTGCACATTTAGAAAAAAAAATTTATGATAGAAATAACGAGAGGCAGAAATAAAAGATATCTTTTCAATAAATTGCCTTGAATCAATGGGATATTCTCATTAAAAACAAAATGTGTCTAACCCCAACCTCACATCATATGCACGAATATACTCCAGATAGAGTATAAATTAAATGTTCAAAGGGTCAATGTTATTATTGTATTAGCACTGCATATACATATGGATAATTTTAAGTGTTTATAGAAATAAAGAGCAAACTAAATATATTTAGAAGTGTTCAAAAGAAAACATATATTTTTCATATAGTGAAGTACTGAAAGTCTATTAAATTGGCTGCATAAAGGTCTTTGCAGATCGGCGGTTCTTAAAGTTAGTCATGGACTGTTGTTCATTTATAGAGGAAATTATTCTTTTTTTTTTAACTAAATCTTCATTTAAAATAACATATGCAAAGATGAAGAGGCATTGACAGACTCCTTAACACTGATCTATGGTTATGGCATTATGCATAACAAAATCGCTAAATTTCCAGTATTCATCTTCTATTAAATATGTAAAAATATGCATCAACTGAATTATTTTTAACATATTATTTCCTTGATACATTTTTATTTCTTTAGGGAAAAATGATTAAATTTTTCCTATATTGAAAATACAGAAAAACAGTTATCTCCAATTTTTAGCTTCCTATTGTTTTTAATTTATTTTAGTCATTCTTTCCTAATTATGTGATATTTTTCTTAAATATGACCTTAATAGTTTTATATATTCCATTTCAGCAAAAAAGTATGATACATTATTCTTACATTGATACTTTTTAATGTATTGGTGGCTATTTCTTCAAAGGAAAATATTTCTTTATGTACTCCTAGCAAACAGGTGGTGTGGCTTCTCTAGTGTCAAAGTGATAATCTCCCAATCACAATCATTTCCCAAATAGTATACAGTAGATAAATAACATCTGTAGATTAACTCAAACCATTTTGCTCAAATGAAGCAGGTGCTCATATTAGTATTTCTGAAACTAGAGAAATCCTGATTTATTCTTCATAAGTAAATTCACTACCCAAAATATGTGAATCATGATAATTAGTGAAGTAAACATATTTAGAATTTGCAGAAAATTTGTTGTTACTCTCCTAAAAGAAAACTCTTTAGAAATCATTTGTTTCTTGCTTTAAGTATAAAGACATATATCTGTAAAAATTAGCATTTTTTCTTGCTATAGATAAAAGAATATAATGTAGTTCTGTAACCTAATACATTTTTATATGTGACATTAAATTTGGCTTTCTGTTATATACTTACAAGGCATTTTAAGAGAAGCAAGATATATATGTGCATGTGCAAGTTATAATGAATGAATAAAAATACACAATTATATAATGTATAAAATGTATACTTACATAGATTATATAAGGTATATAATAGTCATATATATATATAAAAGTCATTCTAACAGGTGTGATGTGATATCTCAATGTGATTTTGGTTTGCATTTCCCTAATTTAAGATTTATATAATATCCAAAACATTTTCCTAATATAAAATATTGTTATTTTATATACAGTTTTACACATGAAAATGTGATGATTGAATATATACAGAAAGCAATGTTAGAAGTAATTTAGAAGACCATAAATTAAAGATTAAACAATTTTCATTCTTTGATAGAATGAAATATTATACAATTGTTAAAGCATAATTTAAAATAAGGCACACATGGACCTGGAAAATTATCCTGAAACACACATACCTAAATGTCAATCAGTCTTAATTTCTCAGAGGTGGGAGGGTCTTTCACCTCTCACTTTCCATACCATTGTAAATTTTAATATTTTCTTATTTTGTACAATTTTTTACTTTCTAAATGGAAAAGATATTTTAACATTAAGGAATAAACTGATTATTAATGATTAATAAGCTCTTTCTTGATAGTATGTATTCTTCCTTGTTAGTAATCATGAATTACATAGGAAAATGATTCCTCACGTGCTAGAGATATTCTTCCTAAATTTTATAATCCACATTAAAATAAATATTTTATATTAAATATTTGATTTTGATCATGTATGAAAATCTCTAAGATTTATCTGAAATATTTAAAGTTAATTAAGTATTTCTTATAAAATAAAATATTAGCTGCACCTGGGATGAATGCTATCAATTAAAGAGTACAATCAAGATCAATGGAACAGAATAGAGAGCCCAGAAATAAACCCACCCACTTACTGTAGATTAATCTATGACAAGGGAGGCCAGAATATACAATGCAGAAAGGACTGTGTCTTCAATAAGTGCTTCTGTAAACCTGGAAAGCCACACATAAGAGAATGAAATTAGAACATTCTCTGATACCACTACATCAATAAATTCAAAATGAATTAAAGACCTAAATGTAAAACCAGAAGCATAAAACTCCTAGAGGAAAACACAGGCAGAACACTCCTTGACATAAATCATAGCAATATTTTTTTTTAGATCTGTCTCCTAAAACAAAGGAAATGAAAGTAAAATAAACAAATGGAACCTAATATACTTAAAAGCTTTTGTGCAGCAAAGGAAACCATCAGCAAAACAAAAAGACAAACTACTGAATGGGATAAATATTTGCACATGATATGACCAATAAGGGGTTAACATCCAACACATAAAAACCCAATGTCAGAAGAAAAAAAAAAAGGACTGATTAAAAAAATGGGCAGAAGACCAGAATAGACCATTTTCAAAGAGAAAATACAGATGGCTACCATGAAAAGATGCTCAACCTTGCTAATTATTAGGGAAATGCAAATCAAAATCACATTGAGGTATCGCCTCATACCTGTCAGAATGACTGTTATCAAAAAGAACACAAATAACACATTTTGGCAAGGATGTAGAGCAAAGGGTGCCTGTGTACACTGCTGATGGAGATATAAATTGGTGCAGCCCCTGTGGAAAACAGTATAGAGGTTCCTCAATAAACTGAAAATAGAGCTATCATATGATCCACAAATTCCTCTTCTGGGTATATATCCAAATAAAGCAAAAACACTAATTTTAAAAGATACATGTACCCCAATGTTCATAGCTGCATTTACAATTGCCAAGAAATGGGAAGCGGTCTAAGTGTCCATCAACAGATGAATGGATAATGATGTGGTATTTATATAAAATGAAATATTATTCAGAATAAAAATGAATGAAATTTTGTCATTTGTGGCAACATGGATGGACTTGGAGGATATTACATTAAGTGAATGTCAGACAGAGGAAGGCAAATACTGTATTAATCTGTATGTGGAATTTAAAAATACGCAACACTAGTGAATAGAGCAAGCAAGTAGATGGACAGATATAGAGAACAAACTAGTGGTTATCAGTAGGGAGAAGGCATGGGGGGTGGGGAGCAATATAGGAGTAGGGGAGTAAGGGTTACAAACTATTAGGTATAAAATAAACTACAAGGATATATTATACAATATGAGGAATATAACCATTAGTTTTAGGCTTCCCAGGTGGCACTGGTGATAAAGAATTTACCTATTAATGCAGGAGACTTAAGAGATGCAGGTTAAATCCCTGGGTTGCAAAGCTCCCTTAGAGGAGGGCATGACAATCCACTCCAGTGTTCTTGCCTAAATAATCCTATGGATTCTGGTGGGCTACAGTCCACAGGGTTGCAAACAGTTGGACACAATTGAAATGACTTAGCACACATGTAGCCCTTGGTTTATAATAACTATAAATGGAGTATAACTTTAAAAAATTGTGAAACATTATATTGTACAACTGTAACTTATAGAACATTGTACATCACCTATACTTCAATTTCTAAAAACAAACATGAAAAAATATACATTGAGAACCTGATTGTAAATTATTCTTTTGTGGGATACATAATATACAGTCTATCAAGTCCAGCTGGCCAATGGTTATTTACTGATTGCCAAGGTATTTATAGAACTGAGGTGACAAGTTAAAAGAACAGATGGGAATAGCTTTGAAAGATTCTGGCCTCTGATATATGTCCTATGTGTTTTAAAGGAACTGTATCTTAATCGGTGTATTCATTAAACTATTCAGGATCTGGATTTCTCCTGAGAGTGTCAGGGGAATGGACTGACATGGCTTCTTCTGTGTAGTATTTTTCTTTGTCTCAAGCTACTTTTTGTAGCCTTGTAAGAAAGAGTGATATCTATACAATAAAGGAATCTCTAGAAATTTCTTTAGATATGTAAGGAGATTCAGAGTCTGATAAAAAGCATATTGTTTATCATACCCAACTGTTTGCATCCTATCTTACACCACCTCCATACTCTCTGACCTCCAAAAATATTAGTGAAATCAAGTTACGTAAATAAACATGAATATTGAACTAAAGAGAAAGTGAGAAATGATTTCAAATTTGGGATAAAGTGATACTGTAGAAATTGGGAATAGTGGATTCCATTTCATATAGGCATTTCAGGGCATTCAGTTGAATATATGTATGTGTTCCTTAGCTCTACTCTGACATACATAATTATCTTTATGAGCCCCTGACAAATTAGATGCCTGATTTCTGCGACATTGTAGACCACCTCTTCTTGAATCATCTTTCAACAGGATCGTGGTAGATCTCCAACCAAGTAAATCTTTAGCCACATCTTTTGCAACCCTGAGTTAAGTCCACATATCTTCTGTTTCCTTTGCAAGTCCTACACTTTTATCTAGCTGGCTTTTCATTTTTTGGGGTTAAGTCTCTGAAGTGGAATCTGATTTTCCCACCCTTTCTTCTTTCATTCTCAAATAAAGTTGAATACAAATTATGGTATAATCTTTTCCCATATCTCCAACTTCTGACTGCTAGGTTACAGCATTTTTTTTTTTTAACTAACATTTACCATAGGAAAATAGATTAGGACAAGGAAGATAGATGCAATGAAAATAACAAATAAGAGGAAATGTGCAAAGTTACTAGAAATCAATCCAAACCGTCATAATCTCTCCTTAAATCAGGTTGTCTAAAAGCATACACTGAGAAAATGATTTCCTGAAAGCAACTTATTAAGGAAATGCTGCTAAGATAAATCTTTAAAGGGATAGAGGAAGCAAGAAAGAGCAATAAAGGAAGTCAAAAAAGGATGTAATTTTACAGAAAATCCCAGCTTCAGACCCATCCCACGGGGAATCTTTGGGCGAAACCTATGTGTCAGAGTCTGTCTTGATTTAAGGCAAGGCCTTTAGGCTCCTAATCCACTGTTCCAGCTGATTATTCACTAAGACTATCCTGGGGGGGACAAAGTAAACTCACTCCAAGACACCCTAATTCTCTGTGCGGAAAAAGCAAAGTAATTAAAATATGGGCTTTGAAGAGTGTCACCAGTTAAAAGCAAGGTGCATGGAAGATGCAAGATGGGCTTACAGAAAGGAAAAAATGAATCCCTAGAGATCTGACCATATCACAGAGTGCTATAATCTTTATCAAAATGATACAAGATTTCTGACTATACTTCAGTGAATTGTTTTATACAATACACTGCTTAAATGTAGGTAACAAATAGTAAGGAGTTAGGAATAATCCTAAGAGTAGAATTTGTATAGACCAAGGCCTAGACAAAGGTCATTTACTTAATGTACTCCTTTCTTATCAATGCTATTCAATATTAATTATCTGGTTCTTCTGGCTTATGTCAACTAAGAATTTAATCTTAATCTTTTTGACTATTCAATATTAGTGGTGAAAGGTTGTTGCTGACCCATGAAAGATGCAGGATTCTTGGCCTCCAGAGGAGAAGAATTCAATCTGGGGCCGGAGACGAGGCTTGATCGCTCAGAGCTTTTGTGTAATAAAGTTTTATTAAAGTATAAAGAAGATAGAGAAAGCTTCTGACGTAGGCATCAGAAGGGGGCAGAAAGAGCACCCCCCTTTCTAGTTTTTAGCTGGCTGTTATATAGTCACTAGCAGTCTGTAATGAAAGAAAGGAATGTCTTAAAACTCAGAATGGCACCAGGCCCCTCATCCATAAGATATCTTTTGGGATAATCTTGGCACCAGACGAGTCATCCTGGGCCATAAAACGATTGACTTGAATCTTGTAGAAGGGCAGATTACCATACAAACTGTTTCATTTATATAGATTACGGGAACAATGTCTGAGTATAACATAATGGTTTGTCAAGTTGGTTTTGAGCTATTAGGTGGAACCCACTTGAAGACAGAGTCTGGGGTAAATGCATAGTACATTAACATAGCTTAAAACAAGTATTTCCATAAGAAGAATGCATTGGTTAACTCAGGGTTTGAGAATAGTTAACTTCAGGTGGAACCAGGTGTCATTATGGCAACACAGTATTTTAAGAGAAACCTCCTTTTAAATTTGTATAGAGAAGGGGGATATATATATATATATATATATATATATATAGTGATAGATATATATATATATATCACTAGTTTGTTTCCTCCTGCCTCTTAAGAGAGATAAAAATGTCTGACACTTGCAGCCTATTTCCTCCATTTGGAGACCCCCTGGCCTTCCTGCCTATTACCCTCTCAGTGGTCTTTTGACTGTCACTCTTATCCCAATTTGTTTTCTAAATTTGCTATACAATATGTCTCTGCTGATTCTGTCTTTATTTAATTAATTTTTTGCTTTATCTTTCACTATTTTATATTAGGTCAGCAGAAGATATAAATTTTTTAAAATTTTATTTATATTTCTTTTTAAATTAAAAAAAAAACACTTAAACAAAAGATGATTGTACTATATATGGAAATAGAGCTATTTTCTAACAGTGATGAATGTTGTAGATCAAGCATGAGTTATCTCATCCTTTATTGATTGTCTACTGTATTTCTATAGGAAGTCTAAATCTAGCTTCTCTGTGGGGTCTACAGTTTACTTCTTATAATAATCATCTTTGAATATATTGGACTTCTTGCTTTCGTGATTTTACCAGTTTAGAAAATCTAACTGGATCCCCTTGATGACTGTTTTGTATTTTAAAAGAATTGTACTTTTAGGAAAAAAAAAATTTATTTCAATATTTTGTAAATTTTTCTGAACACAACATTTTTATCTATTAAAATTACTTCCAATTCTTTTTTTTAAATGTTTATAAAAACTCTTCTGAAAAAGAGTTCCGAGCAAGATTTCATTATGGCAATATCAAACAGAGATCAGAGGTCTTCAACATGGAACTGAGAAAATGAGATAGGGAGGGAAAATTCCAGAGATAGTACAAAATACATAGAGACCTGAGGGTCAGAACTTATATTGCTTCCCAGTGCACTGAAGGATGCAAGTGGTGTAGATAAGATTTATGTGGTTTCTGAAGGAAGTTATTTACTCCTTGGCTAAGCACACCTTTCAGAAGAGCCAATTCCCATGAAAATAAGAGAGGAGGAAAATATAATTTTGCAAAGGGAAACTATTAGTGCTTATACTTGCCTTTTGTCTTAGGACTTTTATTTTTTCTAACAAATTCACACATACAATAAAATGCTTAATATTGACTATTTTTAAACAAATTAACACCACAAGTGATATTAATGGTACTTAAACATCAACAAGCCCATAATTTAAACAGATATGACAAAGTATATGTTCATTCATTACTCTCCAGTGTCATTTAAAAGATTAATTGTTTGATACTTAAGATTATTGGCAGAAAACACAGTGTATCAAACAACATAAACTCAACTTCTATAAATTAAAAGGAATCTAAGATCTCATAGTGAAGTAATAGTAGCCTTGTGTTTTTAAGATTTCCAACCAATATGCTAAAGGTTAGAAATCATAGACACAAGGATAGGTGGGAGTGATACCTCTAGATTCAAATTATATATCTCAAAAACAAATATTCTGTGCTTGAGAGGTTAATGAGTGGGAGACAGTCAAACAATGAGGCAGGAAGAAAGATATTGCTGTTATGCCCTAGGCCAGGGATTGGGAAACTATGAGCCTTAGGGTAAAACTGGCCTGCCACTTGGTTCTGCAACTTAAGTTTTACTGAGATACCGTCTCATTAATTCTTATGTATTGTTATGGCTGCTTCATGCTAGAACCCTAACATCTGCAAAGCCTACAATATTTACTATATGGGCTTGTTATTAGAAAAAGATTGGCAATCGTTGCTTTAGGTAAAAATGCTTTTTAATACAAAAATGGCACATTAAGGCGAACAGTGTAATAAGGCTAAAAATATGACACTGGAAGATGAGCTCCTCCCCAGGTCATTAGATGTCAAATATGTTATTGGGGAAGAGCAGAGAAATAGCTCCAGAAAGAATGAAGAGGCTGGGCCAAAGCAGAAACAATGCTCAGTTGTGAATGTGTCTGGTAGTGAAGGTAAAGTCTGATGCTGTAAAGAACAATATTGCATAGGAACCTGAAATTTTAGGTCCATGAATCAAGATAAATTGGATGTGGTCAAACACAAGATGGCAAGAGTGAACACTGACATCTTACCTATCAGTGAACGAAAATGGACGGGAATGGGTGAATTTAACTCAGGTGACTATTATATCTATTACTGTGGGCAAGAATCTCTTAGAAAAAATGGAGTAGGCCTCAGAGTTAACAAAAGAGGCTGAATCCAGTACTTGGATGCAATCTTAAAAATGACAGAATGATCTTGGTTCATTTCCAGGGCAAACCAAGCAACATCATAGTAATCCAAGTCTATGCCCCAACCACTGATATCAAAGAAGCTGAAGTGGATGGTTCTATGAAGACCTACAGACCTTTTGGAACTAACACCAAAAAAATAAATCTTTTTCATCATAAGTGTTGGAATGCAAAAGTAGGAAGTCAAGAAATACCTGGAATAATAGGCAAGTTTGGCCTTGGAGTACAAAATGAAGCAGGGCAAATGATAATAGAGTATGGACAAGAGAACGTACTGGTCATAGCAAAATCTTTCATACAACAACACAAGTGACAACTCTACACATGGACATCACCAAAGGATCACACTGAAATCAGCTTGATCATATTCTTTGCAGCCGAAGACGGAGAAGCTCTATACAGCTGGCAAAAACAAGACCTGGAGTTGACTATGACTCAGACCATGAATTCTTTATTGAATAATTTAGGCTTAAATTGAAGAAAGTAGGGAAAGTCACTAGATCATTAAAGTATGACCTAAATCAAATCCCTTATGATTATACAATGGAGATGACAGAATCAAGAGATTAGATCTGATAAACAGAGTGCCTGAACAACTATGGACAGAAGCTGTAATATTGTACAGGAAGGAGGCAGTGAACAAAACCATCCCCCCCAAAAAAAAGTGCAAAAGGGCAAAATGGTTGTCTGAGTAGACCTTACAAATAACTGAGAAAAGAAGAGAAGCAAAAGGCAACGGAAAAAGGGATAGGTATACTCAACTGAAAACAGAGATCCAGAGAACAGTAAGGAGAGATAAGAATGCCTTCTTAAATGAATAATGCAAAGAAATAGAGGCAAGCAACAGAATGGGAAAGACTAGAGATCTCTTCAAGAAAATTGGAGGTAACAAGGAATATTTCATGCAAAGATAGACATAATGAGGAACAGAAATGGCAAAGATCTATCAGAAGCAGAAGAGATTAAGAAGAGGTGGCAAGTATACACAGAAGAACTATGCAACAAAGATCTTAATGTCCCAGATAAGCACAATGGTGTGGTCACTTACCTAGAGAGAGAGAGCTGGAGTGTGAAGTCAAGTGGGACTTAGGAAGAATTACTACGAAGAAAGCTGGAGAGGATGATGGAATTCCAGTTGAGCTTTCTGAAGTCCTAAAAGATGCTGCTGCTAAAGTGCTGAATTCAATATGCTAGCAGATTTGGAAAACTCAGCAATGGCTATAGGACTGGAAAATGTCAATTTTCATTCCAAATCCTAAAAGAGCAATGACAAAGAATGTTCTAACTACTATATCAGTTCAGTTCAGTCGCTCAGTCATGTCTGACTCTTTGCAACCCCATGAACTCTGTGGCATGCCAGGCCTCCCTGTCCATCACCAACTCCCGGAGTTTACTCAAACTCATGTCCACTGAGTCAGTGAGGCCATCCAACCATCTCATTCTCTGTCATCCCCTTCTCCTCTTGCCCTCAATCTTTCCAAGTATCAGAGTCTTTTCAAATGAGTCAGCTCTTCACATCAGGTGGCAAAAGTATTGGAGTTTCAACATCAGTCCTTCCAATGAACACCCAGGACTGATCTCCTTTAGGATGGACTGGTTGGATCTCCTTGCAGTCCAAGGAACTCTCAAGAGTCTTTTCCAACACCACAGTTCAAAAGCATCAATTCTTCGGTGCTTAGCTTTCTTTATAGTCCACTCTCACATCCATACAAGACTGCTGGAAAAACCATAGCCTTGACTAGATGGACCTTTGTTGGCAAAATAATGTCTCTGCTTTTTAATATGCGGTCTAGGTTGGTCATAACTTTCCTTCCAAGGAGTAAGCGTCTTTTAATTTCATGGGTGCAATCATCATCTGCAGTGATTTGGAGCCCAGAAAAATAAAGTCAGCCACTGTTTCCACTGTTTCCCCATCTATTTGGCATGAAGTGATGGGACCAGATGCCATAATCTTAGTTTTCTGAATGTTGAACCTTAAGCCAACTTTTTCACTCTCCTCTTTCACTTTCATCAAGAGGCTTTTTAGTTCCTCTTCACTCTCTGCCATAAGGGTGGTGTCATCTGTATATCTGAGGTTATTGATCTCTCTCCTGGCAATCTTGATTCCAGCTTGTGCTTCTTCCAGCCCAGCGTTTCTCATGATGTGCTCTGCATATAAGTTAAATAAACAGGGTTATTACAGTATACAGCCTTGACGTACCCCTTTTCCTATTTGGAACCAGTCTGTTATTCCATGTCCAGTTCTAACTGTTGCTTCCTGACCTGCATATAGGTTTCTCAAGAGGCAGGTCAGGTGGTCTGGTATTCCCATCTTCTTCAGAATTTTCCACAGTTTATTGTAATCCACACAGTCAAAGGCTTTGACATAATCAGTAATCAGAAATAAATGTTTTTCTGGAATTCTCTTGCTTTTTCGATGATCCAGCGGATGTTGGCTATTTGAACTCTGGTTCCTCTGCTTTTCCTAAAACCAACTAGAACATCTGGAAGTTTACGGTTCACATATTGCTGAAGCCTGGCTTGGAGATATTTGAACATTACTTTACTGGCATGTGAGATAAGTGCAATTGTGTGGTAGCTTGAGCATTCTTTGGGATTGCCTTTCTTTGGGATTGGAATGAAAACTGACCTTTTCCAGTCCTGTGGCCACTGCTGAGTTTTCCAAATTTTGCTGACATATTGAGTACAGGACTTCCATAGCATCATTTGTCAGGATTTGAAATAGCTCAACTGGAATTCCATCACCTCCACTAGCTTTTTTCGTAGTGATGCTTTCTAAGGCCCACTTGACTTCACATTCCAGGATGTCTGGCTCTAGGTAAGTGATCACACCATCGTGATTATCTGGGCCATGAAGATCTTTTTTGTACAGTTCTTCTGTGTATTCTTGCCACCTCTTCTTAATATCTTCTGCTTCTGTTAGGTCCATACCATTTCTGTCTTTTATTGAGCCCATCTTTGCATGAAATGTTCCCTGGTATCTCTAATTTTCTTGAAGAGATGTCTAGTCTTTCCCATCGTATTGTTTTCCTCTATTTCTTTGCCTTGATTGCTGAGGAAGGCTTTCTTATCTCTCCTTGCTATTCTTTGGAACTCTGCATTCATATGGGTATATTCTTCCTTTTCTCATTTGCTTTTCACTTCTCTTCTTCTCACAGCTATTTGTAAGGCTTCCTCAGACAGCCATTTTGCTTTTTTGCATTTCTTTTTCTTTGGGATGGTCTTGATCCCTGTCTCCTGCACAATGTCACGAACCTCCGTCCATAGTTCATCAGGCACTCTATCAGATCTAGTCCCTTAAATCTATTTCTCACTTCCACTGTATAATCATAATGGATTTGACTTAGGTCATACCTGAATGATCTAGTAGTTTTCCCAACTCTCTTATATAAGCTACCATAAATTGGGCTCATTTCATACTCTACCAAGGTAATGCTCAAAATCCTTCAAGCTAGGGTTCAAATGTACTTGAACCAAGAACCTCCAATATAAAAGGGCTTAGAAATTTAGAATTGGGCTTAGAAAATGCAGAGGAACTAGAGATCAAATTGCCAACATTGGATGGATCATAGAAAAAGCAAGGGAATTCCAGTGAGACATCTTTCTCTGCTTCATTGACTATGCCAAAGCCCTTGCCTGTGTGGATTACAACAAACTGTGGGAAATTCTCAAAGAGATGGGAATACTAGACCACCTTACCTGCCTCCTGAAAAGTGTGCAGGCCAAGGAGTAACAGTTAGAACCAGATATAGAACAAGGGACTAGTTCAAAATTGGGAAAGGAGTACAACAAGGCAGTATAATGTCACCCTACCTATTTAACTTCTATGTAGAGCACATCGTGCAAAATGCTGGGCTGGGCTGGATGTATCACAAGCTGGAATCAAGACTGCCAGGAGAAATATCAACAACCTCAGATATGCAGATGATACCACTCTAATAGCAGAAAGTTAAGAGGAATTAAGGAGCCTCTTGATGAGGGCAAAAGAGGAGAGTGAAAAAGCTGGCTGAAAACTCAACATTCAAAAACTGAGATCTTGGTAACTTGTCCCATTACTTTATGGCAAACAGAAGGGAAAAAAGTGGAAGCAGTGACAGATTTATTTTCTTGGGCTCCAAAATCACTGTGGACAGTGACTGCAGCCATAACATTCAAATACGTTTGCTTCTTTTAAGGAAAGCTATGACAAGTCTAGACAGTGTGTTGAAAAGCAGGGACATCACTTTGCCAACAAAGGTCCATATATTCAAGGCTATGGTTTTTCCAGTAGTCATTTATGGATGTGAGAGTTGGTCCATAAAGAAGGATGAGTGCTGAAGTATTGATGTTTTGAATTGTGGTGCTGGGGAAGAGTGTTGGACAGCTTGGAGATCAAACCAGTCAATCCTAAAAGAAATCAATCCTGAATATTCATCAGAAGGACTGATGCTGAAGCTGAAGCTTCATTATTTTGGCCGCCTGATGTGAAGAGCCGACTCACTGGAATAGACCCTGATGCTGGGAAAGATTGAAGGCAAAAGGAGAAGGGAATGGCAGAGGATGAGATGGTTAGATAGCATCACTGACTCTATGGACATGAATTTGAGCAAACTCTGGGAGATACTGGAAGAGGAAGAGCCTGAATTGCTACAGTCCATGGGGTCACAAACAATTGAATATGACTTAGTGACTGAACAACAACAAATATACATGTATACATTTCACTTGAAATGTTCACATTTACAATTAAAAAAAAGCAGGAAATCAGTGCATATTGTCCTAAGTCATTTTCTCCTGTTTTGATAAAGGACTGCTCAAAACCTATATAATTTGTTAAAAAGTTAAAAAGCCTTTCTACTGAAGGAACAAGAGCAGAATTCTATTCTAAAAGTAACATTGAAACATTCTGATCATTGTGTTTTCATTTTAAACTAAAAGCACTTTTTTATCTAAACAATAGCAGGTTAGACATGCATTAAATAGATGTGTTTATCTCACACTTTCCTTTCATTTTGAAAAGACTGAATTTCAAAAAAAACGTGAATTGTTTTCTTGTAAGCAATCATTGCATAGGATATATTCAAGAAAATAAAAATGTAATATCTTTGAAGTAATATGTAAAATGGCAATAGGGATATTTATTTTCAATTACAGTTATCCTTGTCTGAATTGTTTGTTATTCTCATTCATTATTGTAGACAGAGATTGTTGTGAGAGGGGGTTGTAACAGGACCTACTTAAAAGGTGACGGGTAAAAAAATCACCTATTATTATAAAGTAGTCTTACTTTTTGAAACAGGTAACCCTTATTACACTAATGGAATAATGATAATGCATTGAATATAGTGGCTTCAAATAGAATGTTTCGTCTTTTGTCTTTAAAGTACTCCTAATAGACTATAATGACCTTGTAAGCTCTGAAAATGAATGTACAAGAAAGTTTTCCCATTAAATGCATTAGTGATAAACTTAGCTTTTTTCTTGGTATCCTCAAAATGGATCCAGACTCATTATGCCTCAAATGGTGCTTCCAAAGTCAATAGCATATGAGTGTTAGCTTTCCACAGTAAAAATTAGGGTGAAAAATGCCAGGCACAGAAAATTTCCCAATATTCTTTGTTATTACATGCTAGAATTAAGAAATTTATTAGAGTAGATGGTAACAAGAATGTCCGGTTTATATTTACTTCTATTAGCATATATATTATAAACACACAGATATATGTGTGTTGAACCATGGAGTATGACAGAGTTGTTTCCTTTCTTCATCTTCTTGTAAAAACCTCTCAGTTCTTAGGGTATGTAGTGCTAGAGTGTGTTGGTTTCTTTCCTTTTACCTCTCCTAATACATCAGTCTCCTTCAGGGGTCTGTTTTACCCTCCCACCCTTGCTGGAGAATGCTGTGCTTTTCCTAGGATGAGTCTTTCCTCTCTGTACACGCTCTCCTTCTCTGATCTCATTCATTCCCTTATTGTCAACAACAATCTCCACCTAGATAGAAACACACTCTATAAATGGAATGCTTACTTTTATCCTGAGGGTATATCTTTTATTTCCATTTATGTCTTAGATTTTTCAAACTGGACCTGGCAAGTTTCCCTGAAACGAGCTTTCATTTACAAATAGTCTCTTCATTAACAGCAATAACATAGTCTTTTCATCAGCCTTATTTTACTCCTTTTATCTTCCCACATTGATTCGGCCTCAATTTCAAGCACTTTTTTTCATGTTGCTTTTTTTCCCCCATTTCTATATTATCCTCTTGTCTTCAAATCTATCCTCTTTAAGCTCTTATTATTGTCTCTGAATATTTATTCATTCTCAACAAAATTTTATTATGGATGTATATATGAAACAAAAGATTAAAAAATTGCAAACCTATCCATATAAAGTTTTGCAAACCTATCCATATAAAGTTTTTAATCTAGAAAGATGGACAAGATATGCCAAAAAAAAAATCATAAAAGATATTTTCCATATCCTAAGTGAAGGAAGATCCACACTACAGAGTGAATGATTAGGGAAGATGTCATTGAGATGATAGCACAGCAGGGGAAGGAGAGGGTGGGGTGAATTGATCATGTCAGTTCAGTTCAGTCACTGAGTCGTATCTGACTCTTTGCGACCCCATGAACCACAACATGCCAGGCCTCCCTGTCCATCACCAACTCCCAGAGTTTACTCAAACTCATGTCTGTTGAGTCAGTGAGGCCATCCAACTATCTCATCCTCTTTCTTCCCCTTCTCCTCCTGTCTTCATTCTTTCCCAGCATCAGGGTCTTCTCAAATGAGTCAGCTCTTCACATCAGGTGGCAAAAGTATTGGAGTTTCAGCTTCAACATCAGTCCTTCCAATGAACACCCAGGACTGATCTCCTTTGGGATGGACTGGTTGGATCTCCTTGCAGTCCAAGGAACTCTCAAGAGTCTTCTCCAACACCACAGTTCAAAAGCATCAATTCTTCTGCACTCAGCTTTCTTTATAGTCCAACTCTCACATCCATATATGACCACTGGAAAAACCATAGCCTTGATTAGACTTTTTTGGCAAAGTAATGTCTCTGCTTTTTAATATGTGGTCTAGGTTGGTCATAACTTTTCTTCCAAGGAGTAAGCATCTTTTAATTTCATGGGTGCAATCACCATCTGCAGTGATTTTGGAGCCCAGAAAAATAAAGTCAGCCACTGTTTCCACTGTTTCCCCATCTACTTGCCATGAAGTAATGGGACCAGATGCCATGAACTTAGCTTTCTGAATGTTGAGCTTTAAGCCAACTTTTTCACTCTCCTCTTTCACTTTCATCAAGAGGCCCTTTAGTTCTTCACTTTCTGCCATAAGGGTGGTGTCATCTGCATACCTGAGGTTACTGATAATTCTCTTGGCAATCTTGATTCCAGCTTGTGCTTCTTCCAGCCCAGCATTTCTCATGATGTACTCTGCATAAAAGTTAAATAAGCAGGGTGACAATATACAGCCTTGACGTACCCCTTTTCCTGTTTGGAACCAGTCTGTTGTTCCATGTCCAGGTCTAACTGTTACTTCCTGACCTGCATACAGGTTTCTCAAGAGGCAGGTCAGGTGGTCTGGTATTCCCATCTGTTTCAGAATTTTTCACAGTTTGTTGTGATCCACATAGTCAAAGGCTTTGGCATAGTCAATAAAGCAGAAATAGACGATATATATACACTACCATGTGTAAAATATATATATATATATATATATATATTGGAAAGCTGCTATATCACACAGGGAGCTCAGCCCAGTGCTCTGTGAAGACCCAGAGGGTAGGATGGGGTGGGGAGGGGCGGTGGGATGGACATTCAATAGGGAGGGGATATACGTATGCTTAGAGTTAATTCACATTGTTATATGGCAGAAACTAACACAGCATTGTAAAATAATTATCTTCCACTTAAAAAATAATTTTTAAAAGACAGTATTTGAGATGGTGGGTAATTTGAGGCCATGGCAATCTTAAGGGAAAACAACTGAAAAATCCATGGAAAAACAGAAAACCTCAGTATGGGTGGTGCATAATAGATATATGGTAGTAATGGAAAAAATAGATAGGAATCTAGTTACGGAGGGCTATATGTGCTGGCCAAACACATTGCAATATCATTTCAAGGGAGTCAAAAGCCATTGGACATGATCGACAGTGCTAATTTGGAGTCAGATAATCTACCTTCAAGGCTTGATTCTATTATATTCTGTATAAATAAGCCAGACTAAGATGTTTCAGTGTTTTATTGCAACTGTTTCCCTCTTTGAAAGTAGAAATAGCCATATTATTCTTACATCACAGGGCTAAATAAATGTTTGAAAGGGTAGAATTCTGGGCTTCCCTAGTGGCTCAGATGGTAAATCGTCTGTCTGCAATGAAAAATTTACCCAGTACTATACTTGTGATGTTCTTGAGAGAGGTTATTTGAGCATAGGGATAATAGCATCTGAAAGATTCTCCTTAGAACTGGTATAATCTTTGCCTTGACAAGAGATGAAAAACTGTATTCTCTATGTTTCATTTTCTGTTGAATGATCTAAATTAGTGAGCATTTCCTTCTGCAATATGTTCTATACATGCCCAGACAATGAATGAATTTGATGATTATGGAATGAGAACTATAAGCAATTCTATAGGTAACCATTTTCTATATGAGTCAAAATATTTCAAATGTCATTTAAGGAAACAATATGTGACATGTTATACACTAATAAGAGGGTTTAAATGTTTTAAAAATACACTATATATTTGCATGATTCTTTAAACACAAAACTGAGTCAATGAAAATCTTATTTTTCCTCCTATCCACTTATGTTCTTTCTCTCTGTGCCAATGGTTAGTCATTTCTAAAAGCCATTCTGTGTATTATTTAATTTTATGTATAACATTGCCAGTGAATATGAATATATAATTCTGCTTTCTTTTTTAATTTATATAGAAAAAACAGTACATTCTATACTGCTTTGCTCCCTGCTTTTTTCACTTAGTGAAATATCATGGAGATACCTCCTTATACATGAAGATACCTCCTTATACATGAAGATAGTTCTTATGGTAGTGGTTCCATCAAATTCTTGTTTTTGTAATTTTCCATTATTTAGTCACATACAGAGGATCATTTAGGTCTTTTCTAGTCTTTTACTATTACAAACAGTGCTGCATAGCATACCTTGTCCATTCATTTAATAAATATGTTGGTTTATTTATAAGTTCTTAAGTGTATACTTTCATGGTCAATAGGTAAGTTTTTTTGTAACATTGTTAAATGCTATTAAATTGCCTTTTATAGACTTGTACCATTTCACATTCCCTCCAGCTGTGAAGAGTGGTGGTTTCTGAACAGCCACTGCAAGAGTGTGCTAACACTGCATTTTAGCCACTTTGATAGAAGAGAAATAACTCTGTATAGTTTTAATTTGAATTTTTAAAAAACTTAGGATCAACATCCCTATATTCAATAAACACATTCCATATAATGCTTTTACTGTAATTATTTTTTGATTTCTAGGAATTTTATATATAGAAATATTATCCCTATTTTTCTATAACAGACATTACCACACTTTCTTCTTTGTTATTTGTCTTTTGACTTCACCCTTTGTTTTTTTTGCCATACAAGGATTTTTTTTAATTAATTAAAATTATTCATCTTTTATGGAATGTAGACTTTTTAGTACCATGTTTTCTTCTAATTTTTCATGGTTTCATTTTTTGCATTTGCTCCTTATACTGCTTTTAGTTTATTGTGTTATAAATGTAGTTTATAGATGGAATTTTATTTTTCTCCAAATAATTCCTCTTCAGTTCCCAAATACCATTTACTGAAAAGAAGAATGAAAAAAAAGGTCTTAACTGCATTTGTCAGAACACTGTTTATCATACAGAATTACCATTTTGAGTCCACTGTTGGTGTTTCCAAATTCCCTTGGTTTTTTATACACCAGTTTCACAATGCTCCAAGGGAGCCTAAATTATTTGAATAATGACTACTTATGCACATCATATTTTACAGACAGTTGTAATACTGTAAACAATCATTCTATTTCTAATTAAAATGTCTATTTCATTGTGAGAAATTTGTCCTTACCCTTTACAGCAGTTATAAAATCCTGCCCTCCCTGCCACTCTGATCTCTGTTGTCCCCAGTCTCCCAATACACCCTCTCTATTTTGATTGAATTTCAGTAGCTTGCTCTGATTCAGACACCATTTATGGTCAGGCCGCTGGCAAGGAGAATGACAAGCTTTGATATAAAACTAGATGTATTTTGCTGAGACTGTCACCTGGCTATGGGGCATTTAATGGTTGAATGGCATAGAAGCAGAATACTACTTAGGAGGCAGGCATAATTTTGCAGGCTGCCATATATCCATCAGTTAAGGAAGTCAATGAAAATATCTTAAGGAAAGTCCCCTGGAATTTCTTTGCAATAATTTGAAAATAAAAGAAATGTTTTGTTTAAAAACAAATATTATAATAACAATTGGCAAATTTTTTCTTATTTTATGCTTTATTTAACTCTGAAATTGTTTTCACATCAATCACATTTTTACTGTCATTGATCCACTAGCAAATATTAAGTCATTTGCAATAATATCAAATGGACAATTCCAGGATTTTCTAATATAAAAAAGTGGATAATCTGTCCATTTCTATTTTCCTTTCTTTCATCAGGTAACACATATTGATGAAATTACAGTGTTCAAAGTACTATCATAGATAAATTAGGGGAATAAAATCTATTGAAGTGTGTCTTGGACCTCAAGGAACTTTATATTTTTTCTATTTACAGAAGAAACATGCATATGAAAAGTTAGCTAAAAGTAAGAGAAAACAGCTACAGTCTGAATTCAAATGAGGGTGATAACGTCCCCTGGGAAAAGGGATAACAACTAGTCAATGCTGTTTGAAGAGATAGGCTTTGACACCGACTTTTAAGAGCAGGTAATATTTAATAAATAAGGGAAAATGAGAAAGTGAAAAGACTAATACGTTTGGGTTAATAAGCAGAAAAAACCACAGTTAATCTTCCTGAGTCAATATAAAGAGTCCTCTCCATTTAGGTTAGAATAGTTCATTGTTCTTGGCAATTAACCTCATAGCCTGATGAGACATTTAAGCATTCTGGCCAAATGTGAAACCCTATTTTTCTTCGTTTTGAGGAATTGTGCATCATGGTAAGCGTGTTCTAGAACTTCTGCTCAAGAATAATCTGAGGTTTGTCTTTATTATGCTAAATTCTAGCATCATTCTCCTGTGATGAGTTTGGATCCATCCCTCTTAGCTTCCCAGGTGGCACTAGTGGTGAAGAACCTACCTGCCAAGGCAGGAGATGCGATTTTGATCCCTGCATCTGGAAGATCCCCCAGAGAAGGAAATGGCAACCCACTGTAGTACTCTTGCTTGGGAGACCCCATGGACAGAGGAGCCTGGCAGGGTACAGTCCATGGGGTCGGGTCGCACAGAGTCAGACATGAGGGAAGTGACTTAGCACATATCAGGTCCTAGATGACTTCTGGTCTAAATGCTTGAGATAACATAGGTTTATTTTGGAAATTACATACAATAATGTTATTTTCAAAAGGTAGTCTTGTCAAGAATCTGCCACTATTAATGTGCATTTTTCACAGGATGTATTTTTGAGAATTTAAAGAAAGATGAGCCATGTGTATTTCTCTTTAAAAGTTTATTTTAGGGGCTCCCCTGGGTGGTTCAGTGGTTAAGAATCCTCCTGCCAATGCAGGGGACACGGGTTTGATCCCTGCCCCAGGAAGCTTCCACATGCCCTGTGGCAACTACACGCCATGCACAACTACGGAGCCAGTGCTCTAGAGCCCCCAGCAGCCACCACTAGACAACGTGATGCAACTACTGAAGCTCGCATGCTCTGCAATGAGAGGAGTCACTGCAACGAGAAACTTGCACACCGCAAAGAAGAATGGCCTCCCCTCACCTCAACTGGAGAAAGCCTGCGTGCAGCAGTGACGATCCGGTACAGCCATAAATTAAAAAAGGATCTTTTTTAAAAAGCTTATTTAATATAGTGTGCTATTATCTTACAGTGTATAGTACTGCAAATACAAACAACAGCAACAACGACACGTAACTATAAAAAATAACATATTTTGTCCTATTTGCCAGTTATTTTTCAGGTGCCTCTATATATAAACTTATAAAATCATTACAATAGCCTTACTATCTCTACTTTACAGGAAAAACTGAGCCACAGAGAATTTAACTTGCTAAAGCCAGGCTAGAAAATGGGCAGAGCTGAGATTTGAACCCAGAATCTCTCTCTCTAGAGCCTTTTATAAACACATAACAATTTCAGTGTGACTTAGCTCTACAACACATTTTTACTTATCAGAGATATTTTACCTGTCTAGAGTCAGACATGACTGAGTGACCAAGTACGCAGCCATGCATGAAATGACATTGTAAATCCTATTAATTAGAATTATGTTTCTCCCGGTGACTAGAAACTTAAAAATGCACTTTTCTCCTTTGAATTTTAAAAGTATTGATTTGTTGATTTGCAACATCTTGTGTTTGTTTTCATTTGTTTTTACCATATTTTCTCCTTGTACTTAATTTGGAAAAAGATTGAAAATTTGTCCCATGCTTCAACCGTATTCTTCGGTTGTAGCTTTACAATGGCAAGGAAATGAGACAATAATAAATCTTATGTAAGCAGGACATGAGAGAATGGATTTGAAATTGCTCATTTTAGTTAATTACTTTATCAATACTTAAGTCAAACTAGCTATTTTGAGAAATAATCTTTTTAGAAGTTTTAATGACTTTGAACAGAGAGATAATATGTATGCAATAATTCTTCCTTAGACCCAGTTACTAGAACATTTCGATAACTCATTAAATCATTACATATACATTTTTCTTCATTGTTGCAAAAAAAAAATCATCATTATTTCTTCTTCATCAGACATTAGTTATCAGTATTGGTCTTTGGCATTGTATGAGCAATTTTCAGCTTACTACTTTAAAAGACAAAACTGATGATATTTCCAGAAAATATGGCAGAGGGAAAACATTTCCAATTCTGGCTAATTTCAAAGGGAAGAGCAGTTACATGCATCCCATAAAATGTTCTTCTTATTCTGTCAAATTTAAGGAGGAAGAAAGATAAAATTTAAGCTTGACTCTACATAAAGTGTGATTTATTTTGTGGGATAGCAAGGGCATTTCAGAATAGATGATTTTTAGAAAACATGATTTTCATTTTGTTACATTGTTCTCTCCTAATAAATTACATATTTTCTTATAACATGTAAAGTTGGTGAATACAACAGGGGTATCAGCTAAAAAACATCCAAGTCTTCAAATTAAACTGGAGAGGAGATTGAGAGAGGAAACCATATCTAAAGGAACGTAACATTCAGCACCTGGGCCCTTCCCAATATTTATCTTGTTCTTATGATGAAGCCTCTGAGTGGGCTAATTAGAATTGAAGCTACTCAGACTGAGAAAATAAACTAAAGAAGGAGGCAGAATAATCCAGGCGGCAAAACCATTTTCTGTTGCAGATATTTCTAAACAGATGAATAGAGATTTGCACAGAGGAATTTTCTAAAGGTGTTGCTTTTCAGGGTGCTAAGGAGCCTATAAAAGAAATCCAATTGGTAGTGGGAATGTGTGAAAGAGAATAAAAATACTTAAATGGAAATTTGTGGCGGGCTTGATTTTCTAAGTATTTCGGGGTTGAGAAAAGTTTTAAGAACACCTTTAAATTTTCCCCATTATACTTTATTGTTTTTAATTGGAATATAATTGCTTTACTATGTTGTGTTAGTTTCTGCTGTATAACAAATCAGCTGTATGTATACATCTACTCCCTCCCTCTTGGACCTCCCTCCCCCTGCATCCCACCCCTCTAAGCCATCACAGAAGCTCCTGTGCTATACAGCAGGTTCCCATTATACTTTCATTAAAATCCCCCCATAGCTTCAGTAAAGCACGTTCTAAATAACTGTACTTCTTGAGTACAAGAAGTACTTCACTCTCCTCAAGGAAGATGGTTTAAATAAATAGAATAGTGTGGTCCTTCCTTATATTTCTATTCCTAAGCGAGATCAGGAAGCTAGATTTAAATGAATGAATTGCTTCCTGTAGTCTAGGGATGAGGTAATAATCCACTTACAGAATATAATAAATACCGTCTCTAACACAGGCAACTTTTAGTGAAGAGAACATAAAATTGAGGGCCACTTTCTCATTGTGGAAAGAAGCTTGCTGCAGAGAAAGAGGCTCTGAATAAAAATAAAGGAAGCTTATATAATCTCACAATAAAGAAAGTAGCCATTAAATTCTAGGGAGTGTGTGTGTGTGTGTGTGTATGTGCTGCTAAGACATACCGTGTACGTTAGTCGCTCAGTCATGTCTGACTCCGTGACCCCATGGACTGTAGCCCACCAGGCTCCTCTGTCCTTGAAATCCTCCAGGCAAGAATACTGGAGTGGGTGGCCATGCCCTCCTCCAGGGGATCTTCCTGACCCAGGTATCAAACTCGGGTCTCCTGCATTGCAGGAGAATTCTTTACCATCTGAGCCACCACAGAACCCCTAAGACACTTTATAATGTCCTCTATAATTGGGACTCATGGAGTCTAAAAATATAGAGTTAGGGGACATTTAAATTGTATTATCTTATAGAAAAAATTTCCTTTTGAAAATTACAGCATAAAATAATATAGATTAATTGAGTGCCATGTTAGATACTTTGGTATCTGATGAATGGATGTACATATAATTGTCCCTAGAGTAACACTTCATTTTCTTGAAGGCTGTGCTTGACCCTTGAGGCATTCTATGGATGTCTCTCAGTCGGGTCTGACTCAGTCATGTCTGACTCTTTGCAACCCCATGGACTTTACAGTCCATGGAATTCTCCAGGCCAGAATACTGGAGTGGGTAGCTTTTCCCTTCTCCAGGGGATTTTCCCAACCCAGGGATCGAACCCAGGTCTCCCGCTTTGCCGGCAGATTCTTCACCAGCTGAGCCACAAGGGAAGCCCAAGAATACTGGAGTGGGTAGCATATCCCTTCATCAGGGAATCTTCCCAACCCAGGAATCGAACTGCATTGCGGGCGGATTCTTTACAACTGAGCTCTTAGGGAATTCCGAGACATTCTATAGGTAAGAAAAATGATGACATTAACATAGACCTGTTGTTTTCTTGCTCAACATGATGGAGACCATTAAGTTTAAATACTGTACCCAGTATATCCAACAAATATTTACCCCTGGGGAACATTTGTTTGGAAACTACTCAAAATGGTAAGGCACTAGAATGCATATGGAGAAACTGTCCTTAGATGACTGGGATCTTGGTTATATTCTTGGAATTGATTAACTTTGTTTTATCTCAATAGAGACCAATAGTCACCAATCCATAGTCACTCATCCTTTGAACAAAATACTTTTCCAAAATGTGTATTCCCTGTCAAAAATTGACTTAATAACAACAGATTCTGATAAAGGATTATGATATGACATGTCCTATGATTACCTACTCTGATTGGGTTCATCAGTTCTAATGAAATTATTAGAGACACAGTGCTCAGACAAAAGAGGAGGTAAATCCACAGGTGCAATTTCTAGTTCATATGACCAGGAATTACTCCATTGAATTTCTTCTCCAGTTTTGAATGTTTGAACATAAGCTTCAATTAATTGTTGATCTCTACCTTGGGGTAGGAGATGAGAGTGGAAAATAGATTATGTTTTCTCGGAGCAGATAAACTAGAAGATAAATTTTCAGAGGCTGAACAATTGATTATAGTTTTAGTTTACAATAAAGTTTACACAAAAATTATATTTATCTAACTTAGGCATTCCTGATAAGCATACAAATGCTATTATATATGTGAATTAAAGAGAAAAAAATCTTTGTAGAATTCCATAACTTCATCAAATTAGGAAATGGATGGCTAGACATGAAGCAAGCCATAGCCATTCTAGCTAAATTTACACAGGAGATTTGTGCCTCCATTTGGTGAATATTTCTAATCCATTTTAACTATTTAGAAGCTGAACTGCTTCTTAGGGATTGAGGAATTCTTTACATTATGAGTCTTGATGGGAGGATGAAATAGGAAATTGTCAAATACTTTCTTTTCCAGCCTCCCTTCAGGTAGGTTGCAGGTACATGTCCTTGGTTTCACCAATCAAATAGATCCACCCCAGAGGATGATTCAGAAGCTAATAACAAGCAAGAGGCAACTACAAACTTCCTCCTGATGGTGGAGTTAGTGAAAACATGGTTGAGTTTCTGGGTCAAGTGTTGCAGCAGTACAACCATAGTACCCACTGTGAGCCGTCACCGTCACACAGCAGGGATGCTAGTCTTAGCAATGGTTTGCACTGGGACTGGTTGGGTGGCAGCAGTTTTACACCATAATCTTAAAGACCATCTTAAGCTATTTCTAAGCCTGGTTCTCCAGTTCTCCTGTATATTGTATGAGCTACTAATAATTTTTCAGTACATTTCTTTTCTGCTGATATCCACTTGAATTTGTTTTTGTGGCTTTGAACTAAATGCCTGACTGAAACACATCAAATATTAGAACTGAGCAGTGAACATTGTTTTCATTTATTATATAAATCTACAGGTTTATGATCAGTTTTCTTCCCTCATAGGACAAATAATTCAGGCAGAAAAACTACAACTTGAAATGACATATTGTTTTCAAAGGACTAATACTTTCAAAGAACATATGAGTAAATACTAGGATACACAAAAGTCTAAAGCAATGTTCTGAAAATGTGTTTTGCCAAATACTAGTTTTTCAAGAGAAGGCCTGAAAAAGGAAGGTTCTCTAGTTTAAAAATTTTGAAAAATAGATCAAATTGTAGCCTTCATAGTACGTTGTCATACTTTAGGTTCTAAGAAGTCCTAAGTAAAAGAAATTATTTTTAACTTTGACTAAAACTTTCCAAACATATTGGATGCTGCAATAATTTTCATGTAATACTTAGAATTCCTGAAACCAGGGTCCAGTGGAACATTATTAGAAGACAAAATGTTTATTTAGTTATTGGGTATTCACTGAGGATAAGCGGCTGTGCTATTCTTGACCTAATGTGAAAATTGTCAAGTAATTTTTTTTTCCCTTTTAAAAGTTTCAAAGGAATTGAAAATATAGGCCTCAATCTCTTTATCTGTGAAATGAAAAGAAAAAATACAGTACTACCTACTCATAGGATTGTTTTATAGTAAGAGAGTAATATGGATAAAACCTTTATATTAAAAGAGATAATATGGATAAACCTACTGAGTATTAGCATATTTCATTATGCCAATTTATATGTGTACAAATATAACATTAATTCATTGTATAAAAGACAGTAATGGCTTTGTTTATGATAAATTGATAGACTTACTCTAGTCTCTCATTTCTTTCATATACAAATTCCTTGTGACTAAATAACATACATTTTTAAAAATTTTGGTGGAATATTTTTTTCAATTTAAGATAGACTAAGAAGAGTGAAAAATTTGGCTTAAAGCTCAACATTCAGAAAACTAAGATCATGGCATCTGGTCTCATCACTTCATGCCAAATAGATGGGGAAACAGTGGAAACAGTGTCAGACTTTATTTTTTTGGGCTCTAAAATCACTGCAGATGGTGATTGCAGCCATGAAATCAAAAGATGCTTACTCCCTGGAAGGAAAGTTATGGCCAACCTAGATAGCATATTAAAAAGCAGAAACATTACTTTGCCAACAAAGGTCCGTCTAGTCAAGGCTATGGTTTTCCAGTGGTCATGTATGGATGTGAGAGTTGGACTGTGAGGAAAGCTGAGTGCTGAAAAATTGATGGTTTTGAACTGTGGTGTTGGAGAAGACTTCTGAGAGTCCCTTGGACTGCAAGGAGATCCAACCAGTCCATCCTAAAGGAGATCAGTCCTGGGTGTTCATTGGTAGGGCTGATTTTGAAGCTGAAACTCCAATACTTTGGCCATCTTATGCGAAGAGTTGACTCATTGGAAAAGATCCTGATCCTGGGAGGGACTGGGGGCAGGAGGAGAAGGGGCCGACAGAGGATGAGATGGCTGGATGGCATCACCGACTCGATGGACACGAGTTTGAGTAAACTCCGGGAGTTGGTGATGGACAGGGAGGCCTGGCGTGCTGCGATTCATGGGGTCACAAAGAGTTGGACACGACTGAGTGACTGAACTGAAGTGAACTGATAACTAAGTAATTAATGAAGATCAAATGTGCCAAAAATATGAATGGAATTTTTTTGAGAGGGGTCATTATTATAACATATAATATTACTTAAAATTTGTTTTCTTCCCAGTACCCATATGTTTATACAGCATTGGTAATGTTTTCAGACCCTGTATTACCATTAGTAAAGCCACAGTCTTTTTCTGACAAGAAATGAAGTTAATGAAAGTATGCAACAACCTGAGTAGCAGGTATGAAAAAGCCTTTCTTTAAATGGAAGGATTAGTGAGAAAATATTATTTTCAGATGCTCTCACACAATTATGCTGTTAATTAGTATTTCAAATTTCACAGATATTAGACAGGAATTTATGAAGCTTAAGAAACCTTTCCTTTTTTTTTTTTTTTTTTTTTTAGCTGCACTGCACAGCATGTGGGATCTTAGTTCCCAGACCAGGGATCAAACCCTCACTCTCTGAAGTTGAAGTGCAGAGTCTTAACCACTGGACCACCAGGCAAGTCCCACCTTTCCATTTTTAATCAGCTTCTTTGATATATTACTCCACAGAAACCTTCTTATATTCTGATTTTTAGCTGTGCTACTTTTTATTGAAAAGTTGAGAAATAGAATCCCTTAGTTACATGTCAACTGCGTACTTGAAGACTTTTCAAATAATATACAAAACATGCATAAAACTATTAAACAAAGAATGGATTTTGTGCAAGGCATGTTCCCAGGTGGTATTTTGCAAATATAGCTTGTCTTGTAATGTTTTTTCAAGTGAACCTAAAAACAGAGGGCAAAATTGCTATCAAGAGTAAATGATTGGAATCCAATTTTTCTGTTAACTGAACTGAACCCATATGCACATTTTAATATTCCTCAGGTTTGATAGGCATATTCTGTTAGCAATTTTCTACTCACCACATATTGTAATTTGGTATTTAATTATTTGCATGAAATAAATCAGCAGCTGAAACTTACTATATAAAAAACACAAAAATAAGCCCCTTTTTTTTACACACCAGTGCTTTGAAAAACTGGCTTGCCAAGTTCAAATGGCAAAATTAATAAAATGAGTAGCTAAAGCATCTTATTTGGAAATGTACTCCTGGGTGTATTTTTGAAGTATAATTGAAAAATAGATATATTTATTGACTTTTCAATAAGAAAATGTTTACTTTCTTTTATTTAGTAATTGTGGAAACAAATTGCCTGGTCAGATTTGAAACAAAGAAGTCAAATTTGAGTCAATTTAAACAAAAACATCAAATTTGAGTCAAGTAATAAATTATATGATTACAATTTTTCACAGTGTTTTGTTTAATCATTAAAGTGACTAGAAAATATGTAGGCATTTAATGAAAATGTTAAAATATGCAGAAAACTCAGTATGGAGTGCTGAAGACTCAGGGGGTGATTAGAATGTTGTCTATGAAAATCTTATCTGCACTGAAGAAAAATCAAGGCAGAGAATGAGCTTCTTGAGAGACTTGTTTATAGAAAAGAAAGATCTTTTTCATTGTAGACTTTTCAGGGTATGAATTTTGAAAAGTTGATTGGGAGAAAGAACTTTTCTGCTGTAGATCTAGAAGCATCTTTCTCTGGGTCAGTTTTAAAGTAGGAAAACACCTGTTTTCAAAGGTTACAACATAGTCTAAATAAAAACTAGGAGGGTACATCTGATATTTTATGCTCCTGTTATGGATAAGATGTAAGCATATAATATTTGACCTAGGTGAGAAATGCAGTAGTCCCTCATTTCTTTGTTCAAAAGATTTTCCACAGCAAGAATTAACCAGGGAGTATAGTCCAAATACTCCTTGGTGGCAAATTTACGATTTTTGCTATTTTCAGGAAACACATCTAACACACAAGCCATTTTCACAGGTTATGGAAGGAGGACCAACCCATGAGAAAATAAAGGAAGTCTGGTATATTACCCTCTCTTTCACACTTACCTACCTGAGGGCATTTCTTCAAGCTAAATTGAGTCTGCTGATGGCTGGTATACAGAGTCGGTCTGACCTCGCCTCTGTAGTTGGGTAATTCTATTTATTCCAATGAAGGGTAATTTCTCCCTTACTCTGTGTCTTTCTCTCTCCTATTTCCACCCTTCTCATTCTTTCTTTGTCCCTTATGCTCCATATAACTCAGCTGTTTTCACTAGATAAGGTGACAGTGGGGGATTGGTGCTGGGTCATTTGATATTAAATGTTTTCCCACAGTGCTAACCTGTTACAGTGTCAGGGAATCAACTCATTTCCTTCTTCCTGAGAGACCAAGTTCCTTACATCATCCACTGGGTCATCCCCCTTCACTCTACCAAGTTTGGGGCTTGATTTTCTGTTTTCAGTTAACCTTGCCTAACCACAAACTCATTTTCTTTTCCTTATTTTCGTTTATATCTGCGATGTCTTCACCATAAAACAAAATTGCATCTGCTTTTATTAAAGGGAAAATTTTATTATCTTTAAAATGAAGCACCAAATATTTACTAGTTTTCATTCAATTTCAGTAAATGAGTGGCAAGGCATTTTGTTAAGAATCAAAATTTATTTCAGAAAATAGGGTCTTATAGATGAGGCTATTACTGCTTATATTATTTTTAGTGAAGTGTTTTTAAGATTGTGCTGAGTACTAAACAAAAGGAGCAAAAATATCTACTTGAAGGATTATCTTTTAAAGCCATAGTGTTAATTGCTCAGTCGTGTCTGACTCTTTGTGACCCCATAGACTGTAGCCTGCCAGGCTCCTCTGTCCATGGGATTCTCCAGGCCAGAATACAGGAGTGGGTTGACATTTCCTTCTCCAGGGGATCTTCCCAACTCAGAGATTGAAGCCAGGTCTCCCACATTGCAGGCAGTTTCTTTATCATCTGAGCCACAAGGGTAGCCCACAGATTTCATTTTAAAAAAAAGGCATTCTATTTTAAAGTTTATAGACTACCTAGTGATCTGAACTTGCAGTAACAATGCAATGCAAAGCATTATTCAATTTTTTAATAATGTCTGGAAACTTTGCATTTAAAGTTTATAAGATATGGTTTCCCTGGTGGCTCAGACAGTAGAGAATTGCCTGCAAAGTAGGAGACCCAGGTTCAATCCCTTGGTTCAGAAGATCCCCTGGAGAAAGAAATGGCAGCCCACTCCATCATGCTTGCCTGGAGAATTCCATGAACAGAGGAGCCTGGCAGGCTACTGTCCATAGGATAGCAAAGAGTTGGACACAACTGAGTGACTAACTTTCACTTTTATAAATGTTTAGCTTTTTTCTACAGAGTAGATTGTAGATTCATTGGATTTTAATGAAAGAATTATGGTTCAATATCAATCCAAAACTGAACTAGACATAATTTCTTTTTTTCAGTTCTCTCCAAATTCATCTTTATTTTTTATCTTCCTTGCTTATTTTTTAAATTATGAAAACATGATAACACATTTACAGAAGTCTTGGAAAGTACAGAACAAAGTTACATATAGTTCCACTATATGTTACAATTGTTTAGGTGGATATACTAAGCTTTTAGTTGGAGTTGCAATATCAAACTTTCAGAAATTAATAGAATGAATGTGCAAATAAGTAGAAGGACATACTAGACTTGAAAAGCATTATGAACAAATTTTACATAATTAAGATTTTTGTAATTTTCACACAACAGTAGCAGAGACTATAAACTAGGAGACACTAGAACATATCCAGAGACATAAGACCAGGTGCAAAATTTCATGGTCTAAAGGTATTGAAATCATACAGAGTCTGTTCTCTTATTACCATGGAATTAAGATCAATATCAAAAGACATTTGAAAATAACCCACATATTTTCAAGCGCAGTGTGACATTCACCAAGAGGGATTTTTGACTTAGCCATTGAAAGCCTTAGTAAAGTTAGAAGGCTGAAAAAACACAGAGGGTGATTGCAGAGAAGGAAGCATTTAAATGAAAAATTGATATCAAAGATACTTAAAAAATTTGATGAATCTGGAAATTAAATGTTTGCTTTTAAATGAGGCATATATTTAAGAAGCTATAACAAAGAAAATTAGAAAATATTTATAATAGAGTAATAATGAAAAGAGTATTTACCAGTATTTGTTGCATGCAGCTGAAGCTGCTTAAGGCAATTAAACACTATGTGGAGTATTGAATAAGGTATGAAAACAAATAATGGACACTACCATAAAATTTTGTGAGGACTGAACAACATCTGTACTTCAGTTAATAATACTGTATCACATGTTAATTTCCTGCATTTTTTTTTAAAACATAAAATTTCTTTATATACTCAGAATTGGATTAGATGTTTCAAGCCTCATTTAATTTTTTTAATTTCTTTTTTAATCACTCATAATTTCTTTCTTATATTTTATAATTTTGATTATTTTTCCTTTGTATTATAATAGTTAATTAACCTCTCTCTTTTTTAAAATTTAAGTGTCAAAATGAACCTGGCAGTTACCATATTTAAATATGATAACTATAAATTACTTTCCTCTAGTATGCAAAATACTTTGATGGTATGGAAGATGCATTCTGAGGTATATCTATGCCATTTTGATTTTGATGCATGGGAAAAGCTGCTCCCAAAATTGATATTTCTCTAGTACATTCCCTATATCTCTGCTTTATGATACACTTTTTTAGGTTAACAAGTAGTCTCTTAAAATGTACATATTCCAGGAGGAATAATAAATCTAGATGCCTATTTACTAACTAGTTTGGTAAAGAGCCTGACAGATGATTTAGAATAAAGCTGATGGTATCTAGTTCTCTGATTAAGAGGGTTTCTAAGACAATAGGTATATACTCAGAGGTATTTGTCGGAATCAGTAGGAGTGAGTTGAAGAAAAAATGTTTTTTGTCCAGGGCTGGTATCATATTTTGTATTTTCCCCATGCTCATCTGTGTTATCTACATTTTTTATTGAATACTGAAAGATTTCTTTTGTTACATGGTAAATTTATTCTATTGCTATTAATTTAGATGGAGAGAATAATATAATAATATAGTATAATTTCATGAGGAAGACTTGGATTTATATCTAAGATTTATGTAGTTCAGAGAATAATAACTATTTAAAAAATACTACTATATCCTGTGTTAGCAATTTCCAAGCTGAATTCCTAATTTAAACACTTTTTGTAAAACAGATATGTGAGTCTTAAATAAATAATACATGCTTTTATTTGAAAACAGAAATTACAGATTTTAGAACATATTTTTGTATTTTATTTTATTTTTGTTTTGTTTTTTTATTGAAGTATAGTTGATTTGCAATGTTGAGCTAGTTTCAGGTGTATAGCACAGTGATTCAATTACATTACTGCATTTTAAAATCTGATATTTAAAACATTTTTAAATTTAAAAATTAATTTAGTTTTTTATTCTCAGACAGAGACACTGATTTTCCCTTTGCTGGAGGTGGAAATATAAAAGGTAATATATTGTTACTTTTTAAGTTTAAGTAAGTAAAATTGAGGTGTTGGTTTCCTTTTAATCATTGAACCACATGAGAAATTGTCATTTTGCTTCTCAGTTATAGAAAGGAGACTGGGGAAAATTCATTATTGATAGGTTTTTCAGGATAAGGAATATAAAATATCAGGAAAACACTGAATGAAATGTTGACACATTATCTTTTCTTCAATCAATAAATAAAACTTTTAAAAAATTATTTATTTTTCTCAGAATTCCTTGCACCTTACTCATTCACCAAATATTTGATAGATTAATGCATTAATTAACAAAAGAAGTGAGGTATGAAATTAGGCTACATAATCACATTTACATAATTGGGCTTCCCTTGTGGCTCAGCTGCTGAAGAATCCACCTGCAATGTGGGAGACCTGGCTTTGATCCCTGGGTTGGGAAGATCCCCTGGAGAAGGGAAAGGCTACCCACTCCTGTATTCTGGCCTGGAGAATTTCATGGACTGTATAGTCCATGGGGTTGCAAAGAGTCAGACATGACTGAGCGACTTTCACTTTCAATCACACAGAGCTTGTGTGATTCTATATCGAGGTACATAATCATTTGAAAAATGGTAGGTCTTATTACCAGTAAACAAATAAAAATAAATTTAAAGCATAAAATAAATATAAAAATAACAAATATTAATAATTATAAAATAGAATGTATAATAAATTAAAATATTATAAATGCTGTAGCAAAAATACTTCAGACAACAATGAAAGTGTTAACAAGGAAATAGTTTGATTTATTTGAGAAGGGTAGTAAATTTGTCTTCTGGAGGTGACCTTTAGATTGATCATTGAGAGATGGTAGAATTCTGAAAAGCAATGACAATGGAAAAGAGTTCTAAGCAGAGGAAAAACGTGATTAGAGGCATAGAGTGGAGACACAGTATTCTGAATAATGTTGACCCAATTCTGTTGTCAATCATATAGATTACATAAACAAGTCAATAGAATATGAAGCTAGATGGATATATTGAGGACAGTCAAGATAGGACTTGAAGAACAGGCTTAAAAGTGTGAGGAGTTTTATTTAGGTAATAGGCAATGAGGCAAAATTATTGTGATGAGAACTGACATAATTAGATTTGTGTTTTTAAGACTTTTCTAAATATCATATTTAGATATGATGTTTAACTTTTTAGAAATAAAATTCTAAATATCATCACTATGCATCAAAATGGGTTAGAGAAGACTTAAATCATAGGTACCAGTTAGAAATTTATTAGAGTAAGTAGTTGGAAATGAGTAATGATGAGGACCTAACCCAGAGCTGCAGGTAGGAGTGGAAAAAAAATTGAAGAGTTGCTATAGTCATTGAAAAGCTATATTTGACTGAGTTTCAATGTGCAGGAGAAGGAAGTATGAAGATCAAAGGAAAACATCAGACTTTGGGGCGATTGTACAATGATGGTAGAAGAGGCAATTTGGGGATAGTAAAAATCATGGGCCTAGCAGCTGGGAAGAAGGATAGGTCAACAAAAAAGATGTGAGAACATAAGGATACTGCCAGGAATCTACGTAAGCACCTGTCTTCCAAACTTAAAAGGTCTAATGAAGGGAACATTAAAACAAGTAGAAACTCAACATCATCTTGAAAAGAAAGTGAAAGTCATTCAGTCATGTCCAACTCTTTGAGACCCCATGGACTGTATAGTCCATGGAAATCTCCAGGCCGGGATATTGGAGTAGGTAGCCTTTCACTTCTCCAGGGGATCTTCCCAACCCAGGGATCAAACTCAGGTCTCCCACATTGCAGGCAGATTCTTTAGAAGCTGAGCTACCAGGGAAGCCCATCATCTTAAAATTAAAATAAAAATATTTGCAAAAGACAAAAGTCATAAAGTACCGTTATCCAAAATGTATAAAGAATCCTTAAGACTCAGGAGTAAGAAAATGAAAAACTTGAAGTGGACCAATGACCTTAGCAGAAAACCCAACAAAGAAGACACATAAACAGCAAATAAGCATATGAAAACATGGTCCACATATATTGTCACCAGAGAAATGAAAATTAAAACAATAACAAGATAACATTAAACATTTATTAGAATGGCCACAATGTGGAACACTGACAATACCAAATCCTGGGATGAATGTGGAACAACAGAGGGACTCTCATACATTGCTGTGGAAAATGCAGCCAGTGTGGAACACAGTTTGGTTGTTCCTTACAAAACTAGATGTGTTTTTACCATATGTTCTGGCAATCATGCTCCTTGGTATTGATCCAAAGTTGTTGAAAACTTATGTCCACACAAAAACCTGCACGTGCATGTTTATAGCAGCTTTATTTATGATTGCAAAAACCTGGAAGCCACCAAGATGTCTCTCAGTAGGTGAATGGAAAAAAACAGAAAAAATTGTACACTCAGACAATAGACTATTACTCAGTTGTGAAAAGAAATGAGTTATCAGGCCATGAAAAGACATGGAGGAAACTTAGATGGATATTACTAAGAGAGATTCTAAATATTCTGGATAAGGCAAAACTACAGAGGCATTAAAAAAGATCAATTTTCCAGGGGTTGACAAATGGTAGTTAGGAAGGAAGAATGAATAGACAGAGCACTGGGGATTTTTAGGTCAGAGAAATAACTTAGTATGAAACCATAGGAATGAATATGTCATTACACATTTGTCCAAACTCAAAGGATGTATAACCCCAAAAGTAAACAGTAAATGATGGACTTTGGGTGATTATGATGTGTCAATGTAGGCTCAAAGTTGTAACAAATGTATTTTTCTGATGGGATACATTGATAATGGGAGAAGCTATGCATGTGTGGGGGCATGGGGAAATATGGTAATCTCTTCAATTCTATTTGATTTTTGTTGCAAGTCTAATGTTCTAAAAATTGTCATGAAATAGAAAACTAAATAGTAATAAAAATAATAACCTGAAAAATACCTAGTGGTAGTTTGGGATTTGTGTGGAAAGGCAGGAGCAGATGGAACACAGATTATTAGAGCAGTGAAATTATTCTGTAGACAAAGGCCTGGAGAATAAGTATTGTTAGGTGGTGATCATATCTGTGGTGAATGAAATTAGAATTCACTTAAAAAATTAGAGAGTATCTAGATAGAACTGAAAACCTCCCTGTATTCACGGTGCATGAATATGTTGTGAAAACATTAGCAAATTTTCATGATTTTCTATAGCAACACCTGTGAGGAAGCAGGAGGGGATAAAACATACACCTGTTTGTCACAGGGTTGAAATTGGCAGGACAGATATGTTGGAAATGGCCATGGGGACAAATAATTCTAGGATGCATATAAGATATTGTTGAAAGGAATTACTGTGTTCTTCCAAGCTAGGCAGAAAGCTAAATGACATGGAAATAACAAATGGGAAAATAGGAGTGTTTGAAATAATGGAGGTCTTGATGAACTCTAAGTAGGCTGTGGGGAACAAAAGAAGCAAAGAAAATTGAGCTATTTTGCAGCTAGTACTTAAAACGTGTTGGGGCATGAAGGTTTGCAAAGAAACAAACATTACTATTGTCTTTACAGAGAGAACAAACTAGTTTGAGAGGCAAACCATACAGATGTATAAATATTAAATATTTTCTTGTTATTCAGTCACTCAGTTATGTCTGACTCTTTGTGACCCCATGGACTGCAGCACGCCGGGCTTGCCTGTCCTTCACTATCTCCCGGAGTTTGCCCAAACTCATATCAATTTAGTCAGTGATGCCATCCAACCATCTCATCCTCTGTCATCCCCTTCTCCTCATGCCCTCAATCTTTCCCAGCATCAGGGTCTTTTCCAGTGAATTGGCCCTTTCATTCAGGTGGCCAAAATATTGGAGCTTCACCTTCAGCAGCAGTCCTTCCAATAAATATGCAGGGTTGATTTCCTTTAGAATTGACTGGTTTGATCTTGCTGCCCAAGGAACTCTCAAGGGTCTTCTCCAGCACCACAGTTTGAAAGCATTAAATCTTTGAAGCTGAGCCTTCTTTAAGATTCAATTCTCACATCTGTACATAGCTATTGGAAAAATCATAGCTTTGACTAGACGGACATTTTTCAGCAAAGTGATGTCTCTGCTTTTTAATATGCTGTCTAGGTTTCTCATAGCTTTCCTTCCAAGGAATAAGCATCTCTGAATTTCATGACTCACTCACTAACAACAGTGATTCTGGAGCCCAAGAAAATAAAATCTGCCACTGCTTCCATTCCCCGCACCCCATCTATTTGCCATGAAGGGATGGGACCAGATGCCATGATCTTAGTTTTTGGACTGCTGAGTTTTAAGCCAGCTTTTTCACTGTCCACTTTCAGTTTCATCAAGAGGCTGTTTAGCTCCTCTTCACTTTCTGCCATTAGGGAGGTGTCATCTGCATATCTGAGGTTATTGATATTTCTCCTAGAAATCTTGAATCCAGCTTTTGATTCATCCAGCCCAGCATTTCTCATGATGTACTCTGCATATGCGTTAAATAAGCAGGGTGACAATATACAGCCTTGTCATACTGCTTTCCCAAATTTGAACCAGTCAGTTGTTCAAAAATGTCTGTTTATAACTGTTGCTTCTTTATCTGCATTCAGGTTTCTCAGGAGACAAGTAAGGTGGTCTGGTATTCCCATTTCTTTAACAATTTTCCACTGTATGTTGTGATCCACTCAAGTCAAAGGCTTTAGTGTAGTCAATGAAGCAAAAGTCGATGTTTACTGGAATTCCCTTGCTTTCTCTATGATCCAACAAATGTTGACAATTTGATCTGTCATTTCTCTGCCTTTTATAAACTCAGCTTGTACATTTGGAGGTTTTGGCTTCACATACTGCTGAAACCTAGCTGGAAGGATTTTTGAGAAAAACCTTACTAGCATTATGAACTGAGCACAGTTGTATGGTCATTTGAACATTCTTTTGCATTGCCATTTTTTGGGATTGGAATGAAAACTGACTTTTTGTAGCTCTGTGGTCACTGTTATTTTCAAATTTGCTGACATATTGAGTGCAGCACTTTAATAACATCATCTTTTAGGATTTGAAATAGCTCAGCTGGATTTCCATCACCTTCACTAGCTTTGATTGTATTAATGCTTTCTAAGGCCCACTGACTTCACACTCCAGGATGGCTGGCTCTAGGTGAGTAACCACACCATGGTGATTATCTGAGTCATTAAGATCTTTTTTGAATAGTTCTTCTGTATGCTTGCCACCTCTTTTTAATCTCTTCTGCTTCCCTTAGGTCCTTCCCATTTCTGTCCTTTATCATGCCCATCCTCACATGAAATGTTTCCTTGATCTCTCCAATTTTCTTGAAGAAATCTCTAGTCTTTCCCATTCTACTGTTTTCCTTTATTTCTTTGCATTGTTCATTTAAGAAGGCCTTCTTATTTGTCCTTGCTATTCTCTGTAACTGTTGAGTTCAGTTTGGTATATCTTTCCCTTTCTCCCTTGCCTTTTGATTTTCTTTCCTCAGCTATTTTAAGGCTTTATCAGACAACCACTTTGCCTTCCTGCATTTCTTTTCCTTTGGGATAGTTTTGGTCATTGCCTTCTGTACAATGTTATGAGCCTCCAACCATAGTTCTTCAGGCACATTGTATATAACAGTAATATTATATATATAATAGCATATATATATATATATATAGAGAGAGAGAGACAGAGAGAGACAGAGAGAGAGAGAGAGAGCTACTAATATATAGTTACCCTGTGAAAAGCAAGTGAGAGTGCCAAAAATCAAATTAAAGTTTCTGTGGTATCAAAGATAAGCTCTTAAGAAGTAAGAAATTTTGCTTCACTACATGGATCTTCAGAGCTGTATCAAGGATTTTTTTCCCATTGATTATGGGGAACTGTACCATTTCATTTGCTCTGTGACTTTAAGTTCCTCTGCATCCTACATCTCAGCCACATCAAAATACTCTGTTACCCAAAGGCATCACATTTATACTTCCATGCTTTTGTACACAATCTCCAATAGAAAAATTTGTTGTTGTTTATCACAAGTCGTGTTTGAGGACTCTTTTGTTACCCCATGAACTTGTAGCCCACCAGATTCCTCTGTCCATGGAATTTCCCAGGCAAGTGTCATGGAGTGGGTTGCCATGCCCTCCTCCAGGGGATTGAACTTGTGTCTCCCATATCTCCTACATTGGCAGGCAGGTTCTTTACCACTAGTGCCACCTGGGAAGTATATATATATATATATATATATATATATATATATATATATACACATGCTTATAAAATTTAGCTAACTTAGGTTTGGCCAGCTGAGACTTTAAATTTATTTAAGGGTATTTCCTAGCTCCTAGAAGGATGCTCATATTCAAGACTGTGGTTTGATGTGAGGGTGACTTTGCTCAGCAGGTAGCCTGCTCAAATTTACTTTACTAATGCATTATAAGTGATTCAGAGCATATATAATAGAGGGAAATTTTCAGTGTCCTAAGTTTTCTATTCACATGATGCTGAGACACCAGATATTAGCAGACATTTGGATAGCTAAATATTTTACTTTTCATCTTAGTGCTCTGGTGTCATGTAGACACAGCGTCAGAAGATGTCTTTAAGGATTAATTTTATAGAATTCTCCATTATGGAGAACACCAAAGAGACTACTTACTTTGAGCATTTAGAAATATAAATGTATTCCTGTTTAATAGTTTGGTCTTTGAACCTAACAAAGAATAGCTGGAGCTGGAATTCTGTAATTTCTAAGACGAATAAACTGATATTGTGGTATGGCTCTACGCCTATAGAGAGGCTATTATGTTCTATGGAATTCAATAAGGCATTTGTTTCTGTACATGAACAAAATTAATCCTGAATGCAAATGCTAATACAACAAGGTTTTGGCTTTATAGCCTGTCAACACCATTCAGGACTGTTAGTCATGGTGCTTAATTTTATCATAAAATACCTGTCTAAACATATTAATGTCTTTAGGATTCTAAAGGCTTATTCTAATTTCAGGAAACAAGGGATTTTAAATACTTATCAGTTTTTGGGTAAACTGTGATTATAACTTTTTTGTAACTCTTTAAATAATTGCTATAATTCTATAGAAACTTCATAAAGCAATATAGCTTTTTTTCCCCCCAACCAGACATTATAAACACAACTTCATTTCATGCCCCCAAATAGGAAATCATGTGCATTCTTGAAACTCATTTTCCTGTGACTATAACTTGCAGACTGAAAATACTATTACTCAGTTAATTCCAAGTTACTAAGTGCAGCAGCAAGATGCAAATAACAAAATATTAGAACAAGAACTACTCAATTTTTCAAGTGACAGAGGAAAGCATATGTAAAACAAATGTGCATATGTTTCAATCATTCAACATTCTTTTATTCATTGAACAAGTATTTTAATATTAAGTGCATACTGTGTCATTACAAATCCTGAGAATTATACAGATCTGCATAAAAGCCAGGCTCCAAATGTAAAGAGGTCACAAATGAATAGATGAGACAGATGCCTGCCTACAAAGGTAAGAGAAATTTTCTTAAAGGAATCCTACCTAATAGGTAACTGAATTGTAGCACATGACCTGGCACTCCCATTCCTGCCCTAACACAGAGCTGATGGACATCCAAGTACACTGAAAGGGTAATTTGGAGATGCTTTTCTTCTTCTACTACAAACAGTGTTACATGCTTACCAAGAGAACTGGCTATTTTTTCTAATCATGCTTATGTCAACTGAAGTTACTATTAATTTATTTTTTTAAAATAACACATATAATAGTATATATAGTAGAGTAATACAGCTCAAATAATAATAATAATGAAACATGTCCATCTATCTACAACTAACTTAATAAAGAAAGTGATACCAGTACTTTGCAACAATGTCTCTGTGAATTGTGCTTTTTATAATTTCAAAATTCAAATAATATTACATATGGACATAAATTACATAAATGTGTAGGGAAAAAATTGTGTCATGATATGAAAACTGTGAAAATGTTTTGGAAATAATTAGTAAAAACAAAAATAATTTTATCAAATGATAATTGATAAAAATAGGTCACTAAAATTATTATTGATTTAGAGTATAAGTGAAAAGTTTTCAAAGGTTGAGAAAAAAAAATCCTAAAAATCATGAAATACATCTTTATTTAGAACTTTTTATCTTTGATTTCTCATTACACTTGAATGAGATCAATATTTGAGTTGTATGAAAAATGATACTAAACCTTTAATCAGCAGATTCATACTCAAATAAAATACTTTGGCCCAATATATTGTAGAATAAAATAATGTGCTTCTGATGTAAATGTATGACGTTTCAATTACCTGTCTTCAAAACCATGTTTTTCCTCTGAGCAGAAAACTACCCAAATCAAGGATAATGTATAAAAGAATTTCAAATTTAATTACAGTATAATGAGAAGTTTTGAAGAGGGTATCTACAAGAATACCTTATTCAAATGTTTAAAAACCACAACCCAGGTCTTATCAGATGATCCTAGCTAAATTAACCCTTCTTCCGTCTTTTTATTCCCCAATCCATAATTTATTTTTCTTTATGGCACCATTGACGGAGAATACTGATGGGCTACAAACATTTGATTTGCACTTATTTTCTGCCTTTCTCACAAGAACATGAGCTTCATGAGAGCAGGGGCTTTGTCTTGTTCGCCACATTAGCTTCAGTACGTCAGGGAGACAGAAGCAGGTCAGTAAATGTGTGCTGAAGGTTCACTGAGAGGCTCAGCGGTAACCTGATTCTGGGTTGTGCTAGTGGAATTCGTTTGGAGCTGCAAGGCGTTTAGAGTTCTGAGGTTTAGTGCTAAGGCTTCAGGGACAGTTAAAGATTCTCTAGGAAAAGGCACAGGAAAGAACAATCTCATCAACAATCTTTTTCTCAGAGCAAAGAGCACAGGCAAAAGGTTGTATCTGTGAATCTACGTAGCAAATGTTCAGATTTCACAGTGGTGCACCGTTGGATTCTTATGAGAGAGTACACCTCAGCAGAACAGGCTAGGGAAGAAATGTTTGGGCCAAATTACAAAGAACTGGAATAAAGATTTTGCATTCCACCTTGCAGGTGATGGAGTTATTGCTGTATTTCAAGCATGTTCATTTTGAAACTAACTCAATTTAAGCGGGAGTGTAGGTATAAATGTAGAGAAACAAATAAGTGATGAATATAACAGAATCAGTGATGTCAAATCAGGTCAACACTTAACAAATAAATTATTAAGAATTTAATGAATTATGTATGACTACTGAGATTTTGGTTGCTGGTGCTAAGCACTGTGATGCTAAGGGCTTTTCAGGAGGCTCAGGGGTAAAGAATATGCCTGCCAATGCAGAAGACCAAGGAGATGCAGGTCTGATCCCAGAGTCTGGAAGATCACCTGGAGAAGGAAATGGAAATCCACCCTAGTATCCTTGCCTGGAAATTCCCATGGAGAGGAGCCTGGCGGGCTACAGTCCGCGAGGTCACACAGAGTTGGACACGACTGAGCACACGTGCCTTCCTTCACATCTAGCATTGTAAAAGACCACCTGGGACACTTGAACTAAGCATCAGTCATTACAGAAAAGGGAAGGAAAAAAATGTATTTTTTCCCTAATACTCAGGAAATTAGGAATTTCTGTTTAATAGTTATTAAACATGTTTTTGCATGTTATTTTGAGTCCATGGTGTGCTGGCTACAGAAGAAACAACGTGCTGTAAGTCTCAGGTGAAGTGAGGTGAAGTGAAAGTCACTCAGTCGTGTCTAACTGTTTGTGACCCCATGGACTGTATAGTCCACGTAATTCTCCAGGTCAGAATACTGGAGTGGGTAGCCTTTCCCTTCTCCAAGGGATCTTCCCAATCCAGGGATCGAACCCAGGTCTCCCACACTGCAGGCAGATTCTTTACTGGCTGAGTCGCAAGGGAAGCCCAAGAATACTGGAGTAGGTAGCCTATCCCTTCAATAGGGGATCTTCCCAACCCAGGAATCGAACCAGGGTCTCCTGCATTGCAGGCGGGTTCTTTACCAACTGAGTTGAAGTCTCAGGAAATGTGGCTAATATCAGAAATTTAGCAAATATTTCACTTAGAACGAGAATTTGCATTTGGAGGAGAGTTTACTTTTATCCTTGAAAATCCTTCATTCTGAAGGAGGGGAGAGAAAACTGGAGAATATTTGAGGGAAGTGAGAACTTTCTGGCATATTATGCTGCTACTAGCCTCGTGTGCCAGCTTTGCTGATTCACATGGAGCTATGGTGGGGCTACTCATAGAGACGGAATAATTTAAAGCAGACAATATTTGGGTCATTTTAAAATAATTCTGGCCAAATAAGGTTGGTCATACCTAAATGAATGAAACAAATTCCTACCTTTATGGCAGACAACTGGGCATATTTTGTCTTTGTTAGCATTTTAAATATGAATCCAATAAATTTGTACTTTAATTGATATTATGAACCTCTACATTTTTCCACTATGAGTCTACAATAATGAAGAAAAAGTAAGCACCAAAATTGAAAAGATTTTTTTTTGGAAAATTCAGTCATTCAGCAATTTATTTCCTTTTAGAATATTAAGTAAGTGATCTTAGTGAAGCCAACACAACAGATGGGCATAGGGAAAAAAAAATGAAGGCTTAAAAAAAATCTTAAGTTACTATTCTTATATCTTATGTTTTATTTACCAACTAGCTAAGAAGAAGTCTTTAGAAATGAAGAAAAATTGCTGAATGAGAACTCTTAATTTAGAGACAATTTAAATATGAACATACAAATTTTAATGAAAATATTAAAAATAAACATAGTAAAATTAGAGATACCAAGGGAACATTTCATGAAAAGATGGGCTCAATAAAGGACAGAAATGGTAGGGACATAAAAGAAGCAGAAGATAATAAGAAGAGGTGGCAAGACTACACAGAAGAACTGTACAAAAAAGATCTTCATGACCCAGATAATCACGAAGGTGTGATCACTCATCTAGAGCCAGACATCCTGGAATGTGAAGTCAAGTGGGCCTTAGGAAGCATCACTATAAACAAAGCTAGTGGAGGTGATGGAATTCCAGTTGAGTTATTTCAAATCCTAGAAGATGATGTTGTGAAAGTGCTGCACTCAGTATGAGAGCAAATTTGGAAACTCAGCAGTGGCCACAGGACTGGAAAAGGTCAGTTTTCATTCCAATCCCAAAGAGAGGCAATGCCAAAGAATGCTCAAACTACTGCACAATTGCACTCATCTCACACACTAGTTAAGTAATGCTCAAAATTCTCCAAGCCAGGCTTCAGCAATATGTGAACCGTGAACTTCCAGATGTTCAAGCTGGTTTTAGAAAAGGCAGAGGAACCAGAGATCAAACTGCCAACTACCACTGGATCATCGAAAAAGCAAGAGAGTTCCAGAAAAACATGTATTTCTGTTTAGACTATGCCAAAGCCTTTGACTGTGTGGATCACAATAAACCAAGGAAAATTTTGAAAGTGATGGGCATACTGGACCACCTGACCTGCCTCTTGAGAAACCTGTATGCAGGTCAGGAAGTAACAGTTAGAACTGGACATGGGACAACAGACTGGTTCCAAACAGGAAAAAGAGTACGTCAAGGCTGTATATTGTCACCCTGCTTATTTAACTTATATGCAGAGTACATCATGAGAAACGCTGGGTTGGAGGAAGCACAAGCTGGAATCAAGATTGCCGGGAGAAATATCAATAACCTCAGATAGGCAGATGACACCACCCTTATGGGAGAAAGTGAAGGAGAACTAAAGAGCCTCTTGATGAAAGTGAAAGAGGAGAGTGAAAAAGTTGGCTTAAAGCTCAACATTCAGAAAACTAAGATCATGGCATCTGCTCCCATCACTTCATGTCAGATAGATGGGCAAACAGTGGAAACAGTGACTGACTATTTTTCTGGGCTCCAAAATCACTGCTGATGGTGAGTGCAGCAATGGAATTAAAAGATGCTTACTCCTTGGATGGAAAGTTTTGACCAACCTAGACTACATATTAAAAAGCTGAGACATTACTTTGCCAACAAAGGTCAATCTAGTCAAGGCTATGGTTTTTCCACTGGTCACGTATGGATGTGAGAGTTGGACCATAAAGAAAGCTGAGTGCCGCAGAATTGAAGTTTGGACTGTGGTGTTGGAGAAGACTCTTGAGAGTCCCTTGGACTGCAAGGAGATCCAACCAGTCCATCCTGGAGATCAGTCCTGGGTGTTCATTGGAAGGACTGATGTTGAAACTCCAATACTTTGGCCACCTGATGTGAAGAATTGACTCATTGGAAAAGACCCTGATGCTGGGAAAGATTGAGGGCAGGAGGAGAAGGGATGTCAGAGGAGAGATGGTTGGATGGCATCATTGACTCGGTGGACATGGGTTTGGGTGGACTCTGGGAGTTGGAGATGGACAGGGAGGCCTGGAGGGCTGTGGTTCATGGGGTCACAAAGAGTGGGACACGACTGAGCGACTGAACCAAACTGAATATCTTAAAAAAGAGACCTGAAATATTTAAGATTTGGTGATACATATTAAATGTTACTTAAAATATATCCACAGCAAATAAGATGCATTCAATAGATTTCAGTTATAAAGAAGAAATATAAAGAAAATTTGACTGCAATATTACTTTTAAAATTGGAGATTTTTAAATGGACCCATCATTGTTGGTGGGTCAAAATGAGAAAATAGTTGGTATGGTGTGGATTTCAAACTATGAGAGAACATTATTTTTGGAAACATATCGCTTTTGGAAAAACCTCATCTTGTATTACTATTTAATCACATAACCTCAGTACCAACTATCTGGATATGATCTTCATGTCTGTATCCTCAGCTTAGATCTTTCTACCATGCTCCAGAAGCAAATATCTGGTTGCCTTCTGGGTAACTTCACCTGTGCCAAAATAACTTAGTATGTTCAAGATTGAGCTTATCTGTTCCCTCCCTTATGTCACACCTACTGGCATCACCATTCATTTTAAATCCACAGGAAAAAAAATCTGAATGAAATCTTGGTTTTCCTCTTTCTCAATGGTCATATCCAATCAACTATCCAATCTTATCAATGAGCATAGCAGTGTGTATATTCCTCCAAAATTACTGTTTTTTGTTCTTTGAATAAATACCCAAGAGTAGAACTGCTGGCTCATATGGCAGTTCTATTTTTAGTTTTTTGAGTTGTTGCTATACTGTTTTCCATAGCAGTTGCACCAATTTACATTCCCACCAACAAGTATACAAGACTTCCCTTTTCTTCACATACTCACCAGCCCTGGTTATTTGTTGTCTTTTTGATAATAGCACAATAAACAACAGAAATAGTATGGACCTAACAAAAGCAGAAGATATTAAGAAGAGGTGGCAAGAATACATAGATGGGAAAAACAGACCACCTTACCTGCCTCCTGAGAAACCTGTGTGCAGGTCAAGAAGCAACAGTTAGAACCAGACATGGAACAACCAACTAGTTCTAAATTGGGAAAGGAGTATATCAAGGCTATATATGGTCACCCTGATCATTTAACTTCTATGCAGAATACATCATGCAAAATGTCGGGCTGGATGAAGCACAAGCTGGAATCAAGATTGTGGGGAGAAATATCAATGACCTCAGATATGCAGATGACACCACCCTAATGGCAGAAATCAAAGAGGAAATAAAGAGCCTCTTGATGAATGTGAAAGAGGAGAGTAAAAAGCTGGTTTAAAAGTCAACATTCAGAAAACTAAGATCATGGCATCTGGTCCCATCACTGCATGGCAGATAGATGGGGAAACAATGGAAATAATGACAGACTTTACTTTCTTGGCCTCCAAAACCACTGCAGACCATGAGTGAGACATGAAATTCAAAGACACTTGTTCCTTAGAAGGAAAGCTATGAGCAATCTAGACAGCAGATTTAAAAACAGAGACATCAGTTTGCTGACAAAGGTCCATCTAGTCAAAACTATGTGTTTTCCAGTAGTCATATATGGATGGAAAGTTGTACCATAAAGAAGGCTGAGCCCTGAAGAATTGATGTTTTCAAACTGTGGTGCTGGAGAAGACTTTTGAAAGTCCCTTGGACAGCAAGTTGCTCATGGAATGTTGTCCATGGAATTCACCAGCCCAGAATACTGGAGTGGGTAACCTTTCCTTTTTCCAGGGGATCTTCCCAACCCAGGGGTCGAACCCAGGTCTCATGCATTGCAGGCAGATTCTTTACCAGCTCAGCCATGGGGTCACAAAGAGTCAGACATGACTGAGTGGCTGAAAGGAACTGAACTGGACAGCAAGGAGTTTAAACAAGTCAATCCTAAAGGAAATCAACCCTGGATATTCATTGGAAGGAGTGAGGCTGAAGCTAAAGCTCCAATACCTTGGCCAACTGATGCGAAGAACTGAGTCGTTAGAAAAGACCCTGGTCTTTTGAAACATGTAACTCTATGGCTGATTCATATCAATGTATGACAAAACCCACTGAAATGTTGTGAAGTAATTAGCCTCCAACTAATTAAAAAAAAAAAAGAAAGAAAGAAAAGACCCTGGTGCTGGGAAAAATTGAGGGCAAGAGGAGAAGGGGTGACAGAGGATGAGATGGTTGGATGACATCATTGACTCCAAACAAACATGAGTTTGTGCAAACTCTGGGAGATATTGAAGGACAGGGAATCCTGGCGTCCTGCAGTCCATGGGATTACAAAGAGTCAAACAAGACTGGAAGACTGAACAACAACAATTTATCTCCACTTCACTTAGCTCTTCTACTGGTATTTTGTCTTTTTCTTTTTTTTTTTTTGGAGCATATTACTCTGTTGCCTCATTTTACCTCATTTGCTGTTTTTATTCCATGTATTTGGTAGTTTGGTTACATTTCCCAATCTTGTAGAAGTTCATCCTTGTAGGAGACGTTTTGTGTGTCCCAGAAGCACACTCAGTCACCAGACGTTTGCTCTGGGAGTGACCCCTATGTGTGCTGCGTGGGTCTTTACATGTGGTGGGCTAACTGCTGTGGGCACGCTGCCTGGTGTGCCTGGTTTCTGACCCAGCTGGTTGCCACACCCGGTCTTGTCTGGAGGTTGATGGCTGCTATTGGGCCGCACAGGGTCATAAGGCTGCTGGTTGCAGAGCCTCAGGAAGTGCCAGTGCTAATGCTGGCCCACTGATGGGTAGATCCAGCTTCCCAGATCTCATGTTGGCCTGCTAGTGGGTGGGCCCAGTCTTGACACAGTCTGGCTGTGGGGTCTGAGGTGTCCCAAAGCTGATGCTGACTCACTGGTGAATGTCGGGGCTTGACCTGGGTGGTTGGTTGAGTGGCCAACACACGAGGAACTGGAGCCAGAGCACATGCCTACTTGGTGGGCAGAGTTTGGTCCCGGGGTCTCTGACTGCACCCTGGGGGAGTCCTAAAGCTGGTGTCAGGCCAAAAGTGGTTAGGGTTGGATTCTGGGGCCATTGGCTGAGGGGCCCAAGGTGTTCCAGAGATTGTGTTGGCCTACTGGTGGGGAGGATTTGGGGCTTAAGGATTCCTGATGCTTCTCTCTTAGTAGGTGCTCTGGGTCCTAACAGAGCAGTCTGTGGAACTCCAGATGTCCTGAGGTCGGGGTCTGCCTGCTGCTGTGTGGAGCCACGTCCTGGTGCCTCCGTCTGTAAGGCCCGGGGGGCCCACAGCTGCTTTTGGCCTGCTGGTGTGCAGGGCTGGGGGTCAGGGCATCCTGAGGCTAGTGCTGTCTAACCGGTGGGTGGAGTGTGTTGAAGCTGGTTTGTTGAACAGCTTGTGGACAGGGCTAGGTCCCAGGCCCACTGCTGGACAGGGCTGAATCCTGGGTGGCTATGGGCTTAGGAAGTCTGAAGGCAGCAAGTCTGGCAGTGGCTGGGGCTGTGTCTCTGGCCTGATATGTTTCAGTAATGATACTGACAGACTGGTAGGTGGGGATTGTTCTGCCCGTACTCCGAGTCCCCGGTCGGGAAAGAAGACTCCTTGAAACAATGCAACTCACAATAGGGGAATTTATTACTGACTCGAGCCAGGGCCTCCCGCCCTCACCAGGTGTGTGAGGACCAAAGGCCCCGAGCCCCAGTTCTCTCGGGTATTTATTAGGTCAAAATAAGCAGCAGGTAGTTGGCACAATCGGATTGGTTACACAGTGGGTAGTTGGCGCAAGCTGATAGGTTACACAGTTGCAAGGTAATTTTTGTTGGTCCAACGTGGGGCTTTCAGCTTTCCCCTGATAGGTTCCCTTTTCTCTGGCTAGGCATATGTTGATTGGCTGGCTCTAGGAGGCCTGATTATTATGTTACCCTGGGAAACCAGGCTACTCCCTAATCTAGGCTGCCTGCCATGGCGTTAGCCGTGACAGCCTCACAGGGATGGGTCCTGGTGCCCATAAGATAGAGGCAGGTTTCCACAATGGCACTCATATCGTTTACCTTGCTACTGTGAAACTATTGTACTTTTTTTTTATTGTTCTTAGTCATTGAAAAAATAAATTATATTTCAGTGTCATAAAGAAATGCAGTTTCAGTATATATTAATCTAGGTAAGAGGCACTATAGCATCTTATAAATATTAAGTTTATTCTGATTTTGTAAGTTTGTTTATTGTGATTTTTAAAATGCTTGTGACTTATAAACTATATATCTATCCAACCTCATGCTGGGCAATATTTTTAAGGTTTCAGAAATGAAACATGTTTTCTGTGGAGCATCTGTTTTAAGAAAAGGGATGGAACAGAGTTATTATCCTTTGGATTTTTAAAGCATATTGGCTCATCCTTATGATTATTCATCATGACTCTAAAGGAGAAAAATAAAACTTAAGTCACTTTCTTTTTCTGTAGTATAGGAGCAAAAAATGTAAGCAGGCAACAGCTAGGAAGTGAGGTGGTGGTAGCAAGATCACTATGTAGAGCACTAATTCTTTCACCTTCTCGGAATGAGGACAAGATGCATAATTCAACCAGCTATTGAATTCCTTAGGGGAGAAGAGAGATAACTAGAATCTTCCATGTGTCAGAATAAGTGGCAAAAAAAAAAAAAAAGGAATTCAGCACAGGAGCCACGTTTACGGCTAGAGTATTAAATTTGCTTTTGTATTGATTTGATTAAAAGACTGTCCTTAGATCTGAGTCATGTGTATCATTTCAATACACACATCTGTGCTTTCAAATCAAACATCATTGCCATATTGCATGTTTTACTCTAGTTTAAGATAAACTCCAATATATTCTAAATCATTTAATCTTTTGGATATAGATATAAAAGGAACAAGATTATTAAGAGACCCAAGCAATTGAGTTCCAGAATGCATTCTTGCTTCAGGCTAATGTAGTGAAAATATTGTATTGGCACAATTTTACATCACAACGCAGGTTTTATTTTAAGATATGAATACGGATCTGGCAATTAAGACTCAGGAGTAAAGGGTGTATTCTATAGGTACATGTGTGTATTATAACCTTGGAAAAATTGGAAAGAAGTTATTTTGGATATATTGAGATTAGGAGGAACAGAAGTGGCTAATCAGCTATTTAAAAGTGTTTAAAAAAAATCCAAACTGTCAGTAGGATCAAGGGAAGACAGAGCAAAGCAAGAGAGCAAGGGTCAGGCTGAAAGAACAAAAAAAAACAAAAAAAAAAAAAAGGAAAAATTCTAACAGTATTTGTAACCCATGGACTAAATTTTGCATATGAAAGACTGAAATGATAAAACTGATTAACTAGAAAACTGGTGATTAATTTCAAAGGAAAGTATTTCTAACATTATGAAAAGATTAACCTGAAGGACCCCTTAATAAGTCTTAAATGTTTTACAAAATATTATCTACTTTGCCTTGGGAAAAAGAAATCTATAACTGAAGAATTAGAAGCAGAGCTAATGTAAGGTTAATTTTAATTAAAAAAAAAAAGTAATGTAACTCTGAAACTAAACTAAAATTAAGTCAGTGAAGAAAGACTTTCTATTTTTAAATTTGGATGCAAATTTAGGATTTCCTCAATTCATTGCAATAACATTGGCCAAATCTTTTTTTAGTTCCAAATATTGATGTAGCTTTCTGCCTACTAACCTCAGTTGCAAAGATGGCCCAGGAAATAACAGGAAGTAGGGACGTTAAATATTAGAATTTTGTAGGAGTACATAGTACTCAATTAAGGAAAATCAAGACACTTAAAATGTTTTAGGAAGTGAGTACACTACATCATCTAACATTGGGAGTAAATAACCTACAAAGAATTGGCTTGAGGCGGTATATTACCCCTCTGAAAAGTATTAGAGTAGTTAAGAACCCGATGGAAGTCACATGCTCTTTGATACATTTGGATGTTCAAGGTTAGCTCTTATATAGAACTTTATCTGAAATTATATTTTTGATGAAGATTCAATCTCAAAGTTAAGTTGCTTGTAAACTTCTAACTCTCCCTCCCCACCTTCACTGCTCGTCTAGATGCAACCGCTGGTCTCCTTGCTCCCTCCCTTGCCTTTCACAAGGAAAAGTCACACGTGCAGTTTTCTTTTCTTGGGAAAAAGAAATTTATAACTGAAGGATTAGAAGCAGAGCTAATAGAAAGTTAACTTTAATTAAAAAACAGCAACGTAACTCTGAAACTAAACTATACAATTTGTTTCTGTGGGGCAAAGAGGGTACAAACGTTTCTGATTTTGCCACATCATTCAAGTAGTTTCATGCCAGAGCTTCTATTTTTAGCAATACACATTATGTATCATTTATAACTTTCTGGCAACTCAATTTCACAAGTCTTGTATCAGAGAGGTTAAATATGAAGAGACAGATTAAAAAAGAAAGTACTGTTTAAAATATATGGAAGCACTCAGTTACAGAGAAAATTTTGAAGCAGATAATGGGAAAATTTTTGAAGGAAATGTAGAGTAGAATAAAGTACACTTATTGGTAGACTGTTCTCACTCAATGGAAATTAAACTAGATTGATCTTTTACTATATATTCAATTCAATACTGATCACTTTTTTTACGTGAAGAAATAAATTTTGTGTAGAATGTTCATGACATTTGGATTATCAAGTAAATATTTTCCTCTGGTAATTATGATTCTGTTTAGAAGTATAAAGGAAATAATTTGCAGGAGCATAATTTCTCTGTTTGCACTGATTGAATGAGTAAGTGTAGCATTATTTATGCAAAACAAATGAAGGTGAGAACAAAGAAAACTAAATAAATATGAATTTAATTTTCATTTCAAAAATTTTTAATTATGCACATCTGTAGATATCTAAGAAACACAGTAAAGTAATTAATCTTTTCATAAACAAGTTAAAAGGTAATGAAAACATTAGCATGGAGTATGATTGTTATTGAATCTTATTTATATATTTTTTTCTTTTCTTCAAGTGAATAATTCAATGACTCAAAATCTTGCAAATGTGTCACTGATCCAATCAATGACTAGAAATAATCCTCTTTAGAAATGAATCCAAATATGGTATATCTTCCAAAACCTGGCTAAATATATAATCCCCAGAAATACTTTTTAAAAATATGGAAAATCGGGCTTTCTTCTTGGAGATTTTGAATCAATAAGAGGTGGAAATCAAATTTTTTAAGTTGTATTTTTTAAGTTTACTTTTTTTTTTAATTTATTTTATTTTTTTTTTATTTTTTTATTAGTTGGAGGCTAATTACTTCACAACATTTCAGTGGGTTTTGTCATACATTCATATGAATCAGCCATAGATTTACACGTATTCCCCATCCCGATCCCCCCTCCCTAAGTTTACTTTTTAATAATGGCAAAATTGCCTTACAATGTTGTGGTGGTTTCTGCCATGCAACAACACAAATCAGTCATAATTACATATATGCATCCCTCCCTCCTGAGCCTCCCTCCCATCCCCCCATCCCACTCCTCTAGGCCATCAGAGAGCGCCAGGCTGGGCTCCTGGTGTTTCTTATATATGGCAAATTCCCACTAGCTATCTATTTTACATATGATAGTTCGTATACGTCACTGCTACTTTTTCAACTCATCCCACCCTCTCTTTCCCGCTCTGTGTCCACAAGTCTATTAAGCATTCTGTTTACAATAATCTTTTCTACAAATCTTTCTATATCACATATCTCTGCCTATCAGTGCTATTCTATATAAATATTTCATTTTGCTCTACTATTGCATTCTCAAAGTTATGCAGACTCTTAAGTTTTCAAATTTTGTGATAGTACTTTGATGATAATGTATAATCCCTTCTGGGCTTCCCAGATGACACAGTGGTAAAGAATCTGCCTACCAATGCAGGAGACTCAAGAGATGTGGGTTTGATTCCTGGGTCAGGAAGATTCCTTGGACTAGGAAATGGCAACCTGCTCCATTATTCATGCATGGAGTTGAAAACAACTGAGTGACTAAGCATACACAATCCCTTCTATGTGAACTGTTCAGAAAAAGCATATTCATAGACTGAAAGTAGATTAGTGGATGCCATTGATTGAGGGGAGAGGGAAAATGGGAGAGATTGCTAATAGGTATAGGATTTCGTTTCAGCGTGATGAAAATGTTCAGGAATAATTACTGGTGATGGTTGTACAACCCTACAAATATACTAAAAGTCATTGGAGTATCGTTTAAAGAGGTAAATTTTATGCTATGTTAATTACATAACAATTTTAAAATGTGATAAGCAGAACAATTTCTTATCACAAAATAAAATTTGATATTAGCATGTTCTGGATTACCTAGATTACTGCTAAATAACCTAGTTTTGTTTGGATCCATTAGTATTAGCATGTACTATTCTATGGCCTTAAACAAACTGCCTGTCAATGCAGCAGACATAAGAGACTGGAGTTTGAGCCCTGGACTGGGAAGATCCCCTGGAGGAGGACATGGCAACCCACTCCAGTATTATTGCCTGGAGAATCGCATGGACAGAGGAGCCTGGTGGGCTACAGTCCACAGGGTCGCAAAGAGTCAGATGTGACTGAAGCAACTTAGCACGCACACAATCAGAAGCAAATGAAAAATAAAGTAGAGGAAAATATTATGTATAAAGAACATATGTGGATAAGTCAAAGCCAAATAGGTTGCAGCTTTTCAAATAGGGAAAAATGGAATCAAATATTTGTAGTATTTATACTAAGTAGATGTGCCGAGCTCAAAGACTGTAAGACTGTGTCAGCACCATTATTCATTTTGTGGTAAGCAATTTGGTTTTCACAATGCAAAATCACCCTTGAAATTAAGGTGGTGTCTATATGTCATTTGAGTCAAGCTAATTTTCTTTTATTCATGTGGGACAATTTCCTTTATGGAAATTTTCCTTTTTTGGCTGTTGCTGTGACAGACTGTCCCACCTTTGGAGCTTCTCTTCTCCTTTTAAAACCCATCTCTTCCTTTTTTCTATCCCATTTATACTTGTAAATTTGTAAAATGTACCTTGGAAATTAAAAAGGATAGTCAAAACTACACGACCTTAAAAATAATCAGGTTATCTTTGTTTACACTGTCTTTAATCACCTAGGGATTTTCTTCAGAATTTTATTACATGACTTTGAAGTAAAGCTTCATGTGAAACAGAATGTATAAAATGACTGATTCTATGGTTTTCCACACACCCCTCAACTCTATAAATATGCTTATTTTTCTGAATTCTTTTTGGATGAAGAATTTTAACTGGAAAGTGATTTTTGGTGTTAGTAATATTTTCTTTTTTTAAAAAAAAAATATACTTTCCATACGGTGTGGAAAGGCAAGAATTGAATTACCAACAAATAGGGACATTAAGTTAATATTTTATTTTGTTATGAAACAATTATCCAAGAAACATATTCAGGACCTTACATAAAAGAAGAATTCATATATGTCATTATGTCTGATGTATCATATATAACAACATTATGTTAAATGCATGTCATATTAAAAAGTAAAATTCCCAGGGATGAATCCTTACAATACTGCAGTGGGAGCATTTTTCTTGACTTGCTGGTGAATAAGTAAAGCCAGCTTACTAGGAGGTTTACATTGTGCAATATGCAATGCATGTGAATGCATGCATTGTAAGAATTCTATTTATAGTTCTACTTAACAGTAGAGGAAACTGAGACATAGATAACTCACATAATTTGACCATGGTAAAAAAAACAAAAAACAAAAACACAACCAAAGTGATAAATGACAGGTATATGCACAGTACATCATGATAAACGCTGGGTTGGAAGAAGCACAAGCTGGAATCAAGATTTCTGAGAGAAATATCAATAACCTCAGATATGCAGATAACACCACCCTTATGGCAGAAAGTGAAGAGGAACTAAAAAGCCTCTTGATGAAAGTGAAAAAGGAGAGTGAAAAAGTTGGCTTAAAGCTTAACATTCAGAAAACTAAGATCATGGCATCTGGTCCCATCACTTCATGGGAAATAGATGGGAAAACAGTGTCAGACTTTATTTTTTGGGGCTCCAAAATCACTACAGTTGGTGATTGCAGCCATGAAATAAAAAGACGCTTACTCCTTGGAAGGAAAGTTATGACCAACCTAGATAGCATATTAAAAAGCAGAGACATTACTTTGCCAACAAAGGTCCATCTAGTCAAGGCTATGGTTTTTCCAGTGGTCATGTATGGATGGGAGAGTTGGACTGTGAAGAAAGCTGAGCGCCGAAGAATTGATGCTTTTGAACTGCAGTGTTGGAGAAGACTCTTGAGAGTCCCTTGGACTGCAAGGAGATCCAACCAGTCCATCCTAGAGGAGATCAGTCCTGGGTGTTCATTGGAAGGACTGATGCTGAAGCTGAAACTCCAATACTTTGGCCACCTCATGCGAAGAGTTGACTCATTTGAAAATACCCGGATGCTGGGAGGGATTGGGGCATGAAGAGAAGGGGATGACAGAGGATGAGACGGCTGGATGGCATCACCAACTAGATGGACATGATTTTGGATAAACTCCGGGAGTTGGTGATGGACAGCGAGGCCTGGCGTGCTGCGATTCATGGGGTCGCAAAGAGTCGGACACGAATGAGTGACTGAACTGAACTGAACTGAAAAATTGGTAGGGCTTCCCTGGTGACTCAGTGGTAAAGAATCCACCTACTAATGCAGGAGATGTACGTTTGATCCCTGGATCAAGAAGATCCCTTAGAGAGGGAAATGGCTATCCACTCCTATATTCTAGGCTGGAGAATCACATGGACAGAGGAGTCTGACAGGCTACAGTCCATGGGGCCACAAAAGAGTCGAACACAACTTAGCAATTAAACAACAACAAAAAATGTAAAATGTAAAAAGAAAAAAAAAAAAGAACTTTCATCAAGGTTTCTTCCCCACAGGGATGCAAACAAAAAGAAAAGCTAAAATAAGACAATAGTATACACAGTTGTTCCTCAGTATTCACTTGAGTATTCACTGTGAATACTCTTGATGATACCAAAATCCACAAATCCCTCATATACAATGGCGAAGGCAGTAGTCAGGCCTGCTTTATGTGCAAATGTACAATTTCTTGTGGGTCTGAATTTTGTTGAGGTTTATAGTGAAGAAAACAAATGAAGAAAGGAATCCTCTTGGATTCTATTTTACCGAGAATTTTTCTCACAAATGATTACTGAATGTTACTAAATTGTTTTCTGTAACTAAAAATGTGATGTTGGTATGGTGAACAGTTAAATGTTTGAGCCAGATTATATGCATGGGATATTATATGTATTCTCCACTTGTTGGCATTGCTCTATATGCGTCCTTAGATCAAGTATATGTTGTACTGTCAGGAAGCATTTAACAAGAGGCTTCCTGTGTGCTGTTTTGGATCTGTCAGGAACCCTCTGGCCCTTATTAATTCCTGAATAGTCAAGAATTAAGAGGAGAGGCATGCCTTTGCTGGGGCTGAGGAATCCATGCATTTCTCATTACGGTGATAAGTACCCTCTTCCTTTTTATGAGCCACATGGTAAAAGGTGATTGTTTGCAACTCTCTCTTTGATACGGATCCAGTTATGTTTTGTACATCTGGAATTTTAATCTTTACCTTTGCTGAGAATTACTACCTTATATATGCCCACACCTTGTTGATTAAAACACCTTTGTTCCATCAGAGCTTGGGTCCCCGTGTCTTTCTTTCTTTCTCTCTCTCTATCTCTCTATTTCTGGCTAATTCCTTGGAGTGCGGAGGCCCGCTGAGATCACTTTCTTGCCTGGGCTTCTAAGACCCTCTCCAGAAGGCACACTGTGGCTTCACCCACTCGAGAGGGTGCCTGGTGCCTACGTGCAGCAGCGCAATCCCTAAGAACAGGACTCTATTGGCTTTCCGCATAAACCAGGGGATACAGCCTCTTTCTCTCTCTTACTTTCTTATCGTCGACTCCGGACCACCAGGTTCCGGTCCATTAAAGGACCAACATTGTACATTTTGCCATATGCTTAACTATTTTATCTCCTTGTTCTATCAATTATTAGGGTTTGAGGTTTAAAATCTGCCTTGACAGTTGATTTGTCAATTTATTCCTTTTAGTTTTAGCTTTACATATTTTAAACTATTATGTGTTGATATAAGATCAGAACTGATACATGACACTAGAGATTTCAGTTCAGTTCAGTTCAGTCTCTTAGTCATGTCCCACTCTTTCCGACCCCATGAATCGCAGCACGCCAGGCCTCCCTGTCCATCACCAACTCCTGGAGTTTACTCAAACTCATTCCCATCGAGTCGGTGATGCCATTCAGCCATCTCATCCTCTGTCTCCCCCTTCTCCTCCTGCCCCCAATCCCTCCCAGCATCAGGGTCTTTTCCAATGAGTCAACTCTTCGCATGAGGTGGCCAAAGTACTGGAGTTTCAGCTTCAGCATCACTCCTTCCAATGAACACCCAGGACTATCTTCCCCAGGATGGACTGGTTGGATCTCTTTGCAGTCCAAGGGACTCTCAAGAGTCTTCTCCAACACCACAGTTCAAAAGCATCAATTTTTCAGCGCTCAGCTTTCTTCACAATCCAACTCTCACACCCATACATGACTACTGGGAAAACCATAGCCTTGATTAGATGGACCTTTATTGGTAAAGTAATGTCTCTGCTTTTTAATATGCTATCTAGGTTGGTAATAACTTTCCTTCCAAGGAGTAAGCGTCTTTTTATTTCTTGGCTGCAGTCACCATCTGCAGTGATTTTGGAGCCCCCAAAAACAAAGTCTGACACTGTTTCCATTGTCTCCCCATCTATTTCCCATGAGGTGATGGGACCAGATGCCATGATCTTAGTTTTCTGAATGTTGAGCTTTAAGCCAACTTTTTCACTCTCCTCTTTCACTTTCATCAAGAGGCTTTTTAGTTCCTCGTTGCTCTCTGCCATAAGGGTGGTGTTATCTGCATATCTGAGGTTATTAATATTTCTCCCAGCAATCTTGATTCCAGCTTGTGCTTCTTCCAGCCCAGCATTTCTCATGATGTACTCTGCATATAAGTTAAATAAGCAGGGTGACAATATACAGCCTTGACGTACTCCTTTTCCTATTTGGAACCAGTCTGTTGTTCCATGTCCAGTTCTAACTGTTGCTTCCTGACCTAGAGATTTAACATTTTATCAATATGTAGTAACCCTTTTGGGCTTCCCTGGTGGCTCAGGAGTAAAGACTCCCCCTGCAATGCAGGGGATCCTGGAAACAGAGTTTCAGTCCTTGGGCTGGTAAGATCCCCTGGAGAAGGGAATGGCTACCCACTCCAGTATTCTTGCCTGAGAAACCCCATGGACAGAGAAGCAGGTCAGGGGCCCATGGGGTCGCTACGAGTTGGACATGATTGAACAACTTAAACAACAAAAAACAAAAAATGGTACATGGAAGCACATAAATATTTTTGACTGAATGAATGAATATGTAGAGGAACTTAAGTCATGTGCCTCTAGAGTTTCCTTTGGTAGACATCATACATTATTCCCAGATGCCTTATCTTCCTATTTTTATTCTTTTTTCTGAACATTTCTTACTATCATTCTTATTCTCAAGAGTCTATAAGTTCCCTATATTTTGAAGTTTTTTGGTTAAATTTTAATGATAACTTATACGATTTCATTTATATGAAATGTCCAGAATAAGCAAACTCAGAGACACAAAGTAGATTAGTAGTTGCCATGGGCTCGAATGGGATAAGATCACTTCTGTGTTAATTTGATATAAACAACAAAGTCCTATTTAGTTTTCAATTTTTGCATTTGATGATATCTCTTAAAGAACTCTTGTCTTTCCACAAATTTGAATGAAATATGTGAATGTATATTTAAGCTACTTAAGCCACAAAGAGGGGCATACGTGATAAATATGTGACAATTTCAATGGTAACAAGATACAGCAAAATACATATAATTGGTATGTTGGCAGGAATTATGTGTATTGATTATGTTGCTAAAATTGGTAAAATAATGTTGAAATTTGTATTCTTCTCAACAATAGCATGGCTGCAAGGGCTAATCTAATTGCTTTGGATGACAGTGTCTGTTATACATCTGTATTGCTCTGTGGTTCTTGATAACAGAGGGACCTAGTTTAGAATTACTGTATATCTAATTTTTGTCCTTTGTTTTCAGTTTCATAGAGTACCCTATAACTTTACAACATTATTGATAATATTCTTAAACTTTTTTTGCATTTCAAAAGGAAGACAGATTACTTCATTGGACAGTTGAAGATGTCTGCAATGATCAGCTAACAGAAGGCTAATATGTTTATTTGGAAAAACTTCTTGGGTAATGAGAATTTCCATTCACAAATGAGATTTTCAACATGCTACTAAATTGTATCTGACAATTTCATTTCTTCTTTTTTGGATGGATATTTTTCTAACTTTTACCTAATTATGGTCACTTTATTTCAAAGAGGAACTAGAGCTTTCTGTTTCAAAAGTAGAGAATTTAATTTTAAATATTTTACTTAATTGAATGCCCGCTATCCAGTTTTATTTAGTTTTTCATTGATTGGTTATACAGTGCTGCTCCAAAACATTGCTTCTTTCTTTATTATTTTATTTCCTTTTGTTTCTTAGCAATGGAATGATAAATTAATGTTTACTACAACACATTATCTCTGTTAACTTATCAGAGTTAGCCATGAATCCATTTTTCTTTTCATCACGATAAGAAAATATATCCCAGCTTGAGCAGTTTGAGATGTCATGCTTTCTTGTTGGTATTCTTTGTAGGCATTCCTTCTAAGGGAAGAAAATTTGTCTTCTGTCGGCAAATTGTTATTCTGCTCGTTGCTTTGCATCATTATAATGCCTTCATGTTAGCAGGGCACGGCTCCTGTGTACAATGGCCTGTTCTGCTTGTGCCGGTTTTATTACTGAGATGTTGCCTTTGACATGACAGGGGTTGCTGTCCTGATAGAAAAGAAATCTTCTGTGAATTGAGGGATAGATTAATAGAAATAATAGTCTGTGTTTAGATATATAAGATCATTGATCCATATATTGAGTCAAAATTTTTCTTATGCTCTTTGAACATATACTGGTATAAAATGACTTGGGGAATGTGTAAGAGAATGAAAAACTGACTTGAAATAGCTTGTAATCTATGCTCTAGTCATATTGCGCATATACAGAACTTCTGACCCTGTGAAAATGTGGCCATGTAATTGTAGAGCTAGAATAAATTATTTTCAAAAATTACCTTAAGCATGTGAACATATTCAGATAATCTCCCAAATAAAAATCATCTTTCAAGGAAGACCCCACAATTTGTTTCTACCTATAGCATATCTAACTTTACAAGGCTTCTTTTGTACCAGACACTGAGATAAGCTCTTTATGTGCTGAATATTATTTCTCTCGATAAATCTACCAGACTCACATTAAAAATAGGAAATAAAGACTTTGTGGTGTAAGGAATCTTAGGTATGTCTGGTCTCAGAAGCAGAACTATTTATCACTGTATTCAACATATGTTCACATTTTACATAAACTCATTGCTTATCCATCAAACAGAATAAATTACAGAATTTATAAACATATTTGTTTTTCACTTTTCTCAGTTTTTGCTTTTTTCTCATTTATGTAGTTTGGTTTACTTTTAGATCTCAGAGGGAAACATATCAGTGAGCCAACCGAAAAAAAAAATTATCCATAATATTTACCTGGAATATATATCACTTCAATTTTCCCCTTTTCTTCATAAACATATTTTCTAACTGATGCAATTCCTCCTATGTCACTTTTCAAGTGCACTACATTATGTTGGTCAGAGGTTTTTTGATGTTCCTATTGTTCTATTTTTAAGTATATTTAGGCATTTTATTTTCTCAATAGCGTTAATATTTCTTTCTTTTTATTTAGCTTTCTCTTTTTAAGGGACTGCTCTCCATGTGACTGTAATTGAATACTTTATTTAGTTGATTTTATTGTGATTTTATATTAGGTCCTTAACTAATAAGCAGATACTTGTGCATTTCTAGGTTTCAAGGAAAAATAATTTTTCATTTAGCAGCTAGTCAAACTTCACAGAAAACTTGAATGTCTTTAATAATTTTTACCAGGTCTAAATGATACTTTTAACCATTCTATGGCTGAAAACATTTCTTCTTCTACATATATATGTACAGAAATGATGTGCCATTTTGATTCATTGAGGAGTGTAGGACAGAAAAAATATGCAATCTTTAGAGTCGTGGTAGTTTGGGGAGGCTGGAATAACATGTTGAAAGAAGATTTAGAACATCATTTCATCATTTGGAAAGGTAATTCCAATTGTGTGAAACTCCTATTCTAATGTTCAGGCATCACACATTTGATTGCATTTAAGGAATGTACCATACATAAATAAAGGCACATATTCTGTAGCCATACATAAATAAATGTTTTTCTTTTCAGAAGAAAGTTTTAACTATCTGTAAAAATTTAGAAAACATAGAGGAGAGTGGAGAGAGAGGGGGAATTATTAGACAATTTAGAAAAATAGGACTAAAATGTATATTAATTATTGTTACTGAAAGTGAAAGTCACTCAGGCATGTCCATCTCTTTGCGACCCCAAGAGCTATACAGTTCATGGAATTCTCCAGGCCAGAATACTGGAGTGGGTGGACTTTCACTTCTCCAGGGATCTTTCCAACCCAGGGATCAAATCCAGGTCTCTTCCATTGCAGGTGGATTCTTTACCAGCTGAGCCACAAGGGAAGTCCAAGAATACTGGAGTGGGTAGCTTATCCCTTCTCCAGCAGATCTTCCCAACCCAGGTATCAAACTAGGGTCTCCTGCATTCCAGGTGGATTCTTTACCAACTGAACTATTAGGGAAGCCCAATTATTGTTGCTAAGTATATTATTTACAGCAGAATCCAGAATATATCCTTGTAAGATAAACATATTAAAAGATAAATATTATCTTTTAATAAGATATTTAATTTAATAAGATTTAATTTAATAATTAAATTTAATTTAATAAGATAAATGTATTAAAATGTGATAGAAATGTGCAAAGTAACCTGAGTAAAAAATGAATACAGACTTCTAGTATTCAAGAATATAGGGACAAAATTTAATAGAAATATATTCTTCCTGTAAGTCTAAGTAAAGGACCAGGAGAAACCAAATATCGACTTAGTTTGGATCTATTTCTTTCACCTGCATATGTGACACTGGTATTTTGAAAGTTAATGTAGAATCATGCAGTATGCAATGAACACCCAGATGTCAACAAGAGTATATGAGGGTCATCACCAAACTCTACTGGGAATTGTCACAAAGTTCTGCAATAAAATGGGCTTCCCAGGTGGCATAGTGGTAAAAATTCACCTGCCTATGCAGGAAATGCAAGAGACGCAGTTTCAATCCTTGGGTTGAGAAGATCCCCTGGAGTAGGTAATGGCAACTCACTCCAGTAGTCTTGCCTGGAAAATTACATGGACAGAGGAGCATGGCAGTCTACCATCCATGGGGGTCCAAAAGAGTTGTACATGACTAAGCACACACGGGCAATAAAATAGACATTTCACAGTTTGTTTCATATATACCTTAATCATTGTAGACCTAAGACAGCTAATAAGTATGGCCTATTGCAATGAGATTTCTTTCCTAGGTGTAATAAGATTCTGACACTTTTAATATTTCATATGGAATCTATGCATTAGTCTCACAGGATTCTCTCTCAAGAGGGATATATACTTTGTAAGTCACGGAGGAGGGAAAAGTAAATTACATAAATTAAAAGTTGTCTTCCTTCTGTTCTACAGGATATCTGAACTCAGAAGATCCCTACCTCATTTCTAATGCTGTGCTTCACCTCTAACCAAAATATGTGTCAGCTAGGAAAAGGCATGAAATTCTACGATAGGATTATGATGCTTTAATCCAAGGAGGCTGTATAAAGACTAATATTTCAAATTGACAGTTTTACCCTCCTTTAAGTAAATACTACCTTCAAGTACACCTTATTACACCATAGTAAAATTCTGGTTGAGTGAAATGTATGCCTCTCTTCTCTAAAGTAGAAACAGAGCTATTATGATTATGGACATGGGAAGGTTAATGGCCTGACACCTCACTTTAAGAGGACATAAAGAATTTCAGGACATAGAATTAATTTTGTTAAGATTTTCTGTCTCTTTCATTAACCTCTGGGACACATGTAATTCTAATACTTGACATCCATTGATATCAATAATTTTTAAGGTAATACTCCAGTCTCTCTTTTGAGGTAAAAAAAATACTTTAATCCCACGTTGTTCTCTGCTTTAAGGCCTGTTTCACAAGGATAGCCTCTGGGGGCGGAACATGGAGAATGATATATGATTATATGCCCAGTGGCTTTTGGGGAACTTCTCTTTCTTCTGTCTTCCCTCTTTTCCTTTTTTCCTTTTGGTCACTGAACGCACAATGGTATTTTATGGTCTCTGAAGCTATCAAACACTGTGCACTCTACAAGCCTCTGATACTAAAGAAGTCTGATGAGCATGTAACTTGTGATGTGTTTTATATATTTATGAAATGGATGGATGGATGAAGTTTTAATCCATACTCAGTATCATCAGGTCCAAAAGTTCAAGTTAAGACTTCTTGAAATTTACAACCCAAATCACATATGCATTCTCATTCATTCACTTCATCAATATTTATTAAGCATCCACTACATTTCAGGCACTATGATCAGTTTTAAGAAAAATAATAGTTCATCCAAGTTCAATCTTGGATGAACTCCAGGCTTGGGGCTTTGGGATAATGATAAGCAAGATTTTTAAATACTATCTTGAAAGAGTTATAACTGAGATGTGCTCTAAATATCCTTGTAGCACCGGGGGAAAAGTGACATTCTCTCCTGGGGAACTCGGGAAGCCCTTAGTGAGAAGGTGACATTTAAACAGGGCAGGTACTTAAAATACAGTTGTTAGAAAAGATTAATTTCAGCTAGAGGCAGAAGATACACTTCTGCTATACATGGGACAATGTTTCCCAAAGAGTTCTTTGCCCTCTATGTATAAAATTTCTAAGAATTCTTAAAAGTATCAGAACTGCAATAGAAGATAAACTTAGTTACTGAAAGAGCTGACAGTACTTCAGTGACCTGCATCTGTTTCCAGTGAAATATCCAGAGGTTTTTAAGAGATATATTTTATTTGAAATATTTCTTGTCTGGTTTGAAAGTATAATATGGCATATCATACTTATTTCAAGATTCAAAATAATGTACTATATTGTTTGTGTTCTTTTAATTTTACCATTGCCTCCTGAAAAAAAAAAATTTAAAATTAACATCTGACTTAGTTTGTTTAGGCGTCTGTAACAGAATACCATTGGAGAAGGAAATGGCACCCTACTCTAGTACTCTGGCCTGGAAAATCCCATGTAGGGAGGAGTCTGGTAGGCTGTAGTCCATGGGGTCAGGAAGAGTCAGACACAACTGAGCGACTTCACTTTCACTTTTCACACTCATGCAATGGAGAAGGAACTGGCAACCCACTCCAGTGTTCTTGCCTGGAGAATCCCAGGGACGGGGGAGCCTGGTGGGCTGCCGTCTATGGAGTTGCACAGAGTCGGACACGACTGAAGCGATTTAGCAGCAGCAACAGAATCCCATAAACTAGGTAGCTTCTAAATAACAAAAGTTTATTTCTTATAGTTCTAGAGGCTGGGGAATCCACAGGTAAAATACTGGCAGATTTGGTGTCTGGTGAGGATTTGCCTTCTGGTTGACAAACAGCTGTCTTTTTGCTAACCTCATGTGGCAGAAAAGGGCAAGGAGCTCTCTGGAGCCTCCTTTATAAGGACCCTGATCCCATTCATGAGGGCTCACTCTCAAGAACTAGTCACTTCTGGAAGCCTCCACCTCCAAACCCCATCCAAATGGAGATTAGGCTTCAACATATAAAATGTGGGGAGACACAAACATGCAGTCTGTAGTAACATCTATCTAGGGCTTCGTGGGGTCGCAAAGAGTCAGGCACGACTGAACGACTGAACTGAACTGCGGGCTTCTTTATCCTGGCACTTCTAACATTTTAAGCCAGTAATTTTTGTTGTGTTGAGGTTACTTTGTGTGTTGAGAATGTCTGGCAGCATCTCTGGTCTTCATTTACCGGATGCCAGTAGAACCCCCTAGCTGTGACAAGCAAAATTGTCATGACATCACTGTGTTCCTGGGGGGCAAAGTCACAACAGTTGAGAATTACTGATTTAATTCCAATGTTTTTAATCACTGTTTTTCACTTTTAAAAATCAGATACTGTCCTAGAATCATTCTTGTCCTTTAGCTCAATATTACTATCACTATCATTAATATTTTGTGTCTGGACTGTAATTTCTAAGGACGGAGAAGTGCTTTATTTTTTTTCTTTTATCACATACAAGATTTTCTTAGGTAATTGTGCCTGGGTTGGATATATCACCTAGTGATAGAGGTCACCTTTTTTTCCTCCCTCAGAGAAAAATATACCTCAGATGGTTTTAAACAGAAGCATAGAAGAGCACAGACCCAAGATATACTGCTACAGTTGCCTATCCCAGGTCGTGTCTTGTGTATATGTTTTCACAGTACAACAGAATACAGCCAGAAATTCCTTTGTGAGACTATAGGTTCTAATGTGTTCCTCTGACTGGCCAGAGGTGGGGAGAGGGGGATGTAGAACACTAAGAAAATGGCTGGGAGGAAGCACGGACCCTACCTCAACCTGAACTAGCTGTGAGTGCCTGCTACTCTCGTCTAACAGAGGTGGCAAATCACGGGAAAATGGAAAAGCTAGTTGTTGTTCAGAGGATTCTCTGAGATGCTTCCCAATTTAAAACTAGGGGCAGGCAGGCCAGGATACAACACTAAGAACAGAAATAAAACCACATATTTACCACTTCAGTGCTACTTCCTGATACGAGGGAAAAAATCTCTTTGCTTACCCTCTGCACTCCTGAGGTTTCTTTATTAAATTGTCAAAAGTTTCATTGAACACCACAGAAATGGAGTTTCTCATTTTCCGAGCAAATGAGGAAATGTTGAATAAAAGGTAAATGAACAATGATGCTTTAAAGAAAACCAAGCTCAGCGATCATGTTGTAAAGCAGGATACTCAAACACAGAAAGAATCATTCTAAAGTCTGTCTTATTTTTTCTAGTTTAGTATTTTATATATGTGAGAATACTTGGAAAACATTTTAAACTAGTTCTCTTCTTAAAGAGGAATGTTTGGAAGTTGAAAAAATTAGCTAATTAAAACATACAGTATTCCAATTGCCAAAGAATGCTAGCTTGAAATTCTACTATAGAATCTCCTCTTCTACCACCTATGAAACATGGCTCTGCTGGGCTGCTGGGTCAAAGAAGCAGCACGAATACTTTTTGTTTTTCTAAGAGCTTCTAATTTAAGACATTGAAAAGTTAAAAAAGTATGTATCCAGTATAAGTGATAAGAAAATGAGTGGAGAGATAATTTTTTATAAAACTCCCAACACTTAAATAAATACTGGTATAAGAATGCTCTGAAGACTAGCAGAAAAGGTTTTCTACAGCTAAAGATATAAAGAAGGAATCACAATGAGATGGATGGAAGGAGCAGAGATGCAAAATAGTTAAGACCCACACCCTGGGTGGGTGACACACAAACAGGAAGATAATTACCACTGCCAAAGTGCTGGAGAATGCTCTTGAGAGTCCTTTGGGCAGCTAAGATACCAAACCAGTTAATCCAAAAAGAAATCAACCCTAAATATTCATTGTAAGGACAGAGGCTGAAGCTGAAGCTCCAATATTTTGGTCATGTGATGAAAAGAGCTAATTCATTGGAAAAGACTCTGAAGCTGGGAAAGATTGAGGGCAAGGGGAGAAGGGGGTGACAGAGGATGAGATGGTTGGATGGAATCACTGACTCAATGGACATGAGTCTGAGTAACCTGCAGGAGATAGTGAAGGACAGGGAAGCCTGGCGTGCTGCAGTTCATGGGCTCACAGAAGAGTTGGACACAACTTGACGACTGAATAACAACAATGTAAGTGCTCCCCAAGTAGTGAGGGATCTGAGCTTCCCATTGGGCTCCCCAGACTTGGAGTTCAGCACCAGGAAAATGATCTCCCAAAAGGTCTGACTTTGAAAGGCAGCAGGACTTGTATGGGAGGGTCAGAGGGCTGTAGGAAACACTCTACTTCACTTAAAAGGTGTGCAAGATCTCACATGCTCTGAGTCCCAGTGCAGAGACAGTGATTTCAAAGGAGCGTGGGTCAGCCCACTTGCTGATCTTGGAGAGCTTCCTGGAGAAGGAGGAGGCAACTGTGACTCACTCTGGAGACACAGATGCTGGCAGAAACTATTTGGGAAGTTCATTGTATGATGAGAACACAGGTTCTGGCAAGTGCCATTCTGGAATCATCCTTCTAGCTTCTTTGTACTAGGGACTTACCCACCCACCAGAAGCTAGCATCAGTTATAAGACCCCTTGGGCTGAGAAGCCAGCTGCACTGGGATCCCATCCTACTCACCAGTAACAGATCTGGTACCCCTAGGACCCCCTAGTTAGACACACTGGAACCAGGCCTCATGTACCAGTGAATAGACAGCCAGTGCACCAACCAACTGGGCTGAGGCCAGTCCTGCATAGAGGCATGCCTGCAGAAGTTGTCCCACCACAGTCAAAGGGCCCATTCAGTCTCAGAATGTATCCTTAGAGCATAAGGACTGGTGACCAAAGGGCAGTGTGCTTGGGTCCCATAGCATGTCTCCTACTGAGGCCACTTCTGCAAGAATGGGAATTTTAATCTGCTTACCTAAAAGATAAAATCTAGCAAAGAGAATTAGGCAAATTGAGGAGACAGAGGAATATGCTGCAATAGAAGAGAGAAGACACAACCCCAGAATAATTAAGTAAAGTGGAGATAAGCAATCTGTCTGATAAAGAATTCACGATAACAGTTATACAGATTAACAAAGAATTAGAAAATACAAAGAACCAAACAGAGATGAAGAATACAACATATAAAATGTAAATCAGGAAGAATCAGCAGTAGATGAGATAATACAGAGGAATGGATCAGTAAACTGGAAGACAGAGTGGTGGAAATCAATCAAGTTGAACAGAATAAAAGAAAAGAATTTTTAAAAATGAGGCTAACAACAGATTTTGAGACAATATCGAGCATATTAACATTCAGTTCAGGTCAGTTGCTCAGTTCGTGTCCGACTCCTTGCGACCCCATGAATCGCAGCATGCCAGGCCTCCTTGTCCATCACAAACTCCCGGAGTTTACTCAAACTCATGTCCATCAAGTCGATGATGCCATCCAGCCATCTCATCCTCTGTCCTCCCCTTCTCCTCCTGCCCCCAATCCCTCCCAGCATCAGGGTCTTTTCCAATGAGTCAACTCTTAGCATGAGGTGGCCAAAGTATTGGAGTTTCAGCTTCAGCATCAGTCCTTCCAGTGAACAGCCAGGACTGATCTCCCCCAGGATGGACGGGTTGGATCTCCTTGCAGTCCAAGGGACTCTCAAGAGTCTTCTCCAACACCACAGTTCAAAAGCATCAATTTTTCAGCGCTCAGCTTTCTTCACAGTCCAACTCTCGCATCCATACATGACCACTGGAAAAACCATAGCCTTGACCAGACGGACTTTTGTTGGCAAAGTAATGTCTCTGCTTTTTAATATGCTATCTAGGTTGGTCATAACTTTCCTTCCAAGGAGTAAGCATCTTTTTATTTCATGGCTGCAGTAACCATCTGCAGTGATTTTGGAGCCCCAAAAAATAAAGTCTGACACTGTTTCCACTGTCTCCCCATCTATTTCCCATGAGGTGATGGGACCAGATGCCATGATCTTAGTTTTCTGAATGTTGAGATTTAAGCCAACTTTTTCACTCTCCTCTTTCACTTTCCTCAAGGGGCTCTTTAGTTCTTCTTCACTTTCTGCTGTAAGGGTGGTATATCTGAGTTTATTGATATTTCTCACGGCAATCTTGATTCTAGCTTTTGCTTCATCAAGGCAAGCACTTCTCATGATGTACTCTGCATATAAGCTAAATAAGCAGGATGACAATATACAGCCTTGATGTACTCCTTTCCCTATTTGGAACCAGTCTGTTATTGCATGTCCTGTTCTAACTGTTGCTTCTTGACCAGCAAATTGATTTCTCAAGAGGCAAGTCAGGTGGCCTATTATTCCCATCTCTTTCAGAATTTTCCAAAGTTTGTGGTTATCCACAAAGTCAAAGGCTTTGGCATCGTCAATAAAGCAGAAATAGATGTTTTTCTGGAATTCTATTGCTTTTTGGATAATCCAACGGATGTTGGAAATTTTGTCTCTGGTTTCTCTGCCTTTTCTAAAACCAGCTTGAACATCTGAAACTTCATGGTTCACGTACTGTTGAAGCCTGGCTTGGAGAATTTTGAGCATTACTTTACTAGTGTGTGAGATGAGTGCAATTGTGCAGTAGTTTGAGCATTCTTTGGCATTGCCTTTCTTTGGGGTTGGAAAGAAAACTGACCTTGTCCAGTCCTGTGGCCACTGCTGAGTTTTCCAAATTTGGTCTCATACTGAGTGCAGCACTTTTACAACATCATCTTCTAGGATTTGAAATAGCTCAATTGGAATTCCATCACCTCCACTAGTTTTGTTCATAGTGATGCTTCCTAAGGCCCATTTGACTTCACATTCCAGGATGTCTGACTCTAGGTGAGTGATCACATCATCATGATTATCTGGGTTATTAAGATCTTTTTTGCATAGTTCTTCTGTGTATTTTTGCCACCTCTTCTTAATATCTTCTGCCTCTGGTAGGTCCATGCAATTTCTGTCCTTTATTGAGCCCATCTTTGCATGAAATGTTCCCTTGGTATCTCTAATTTCTTGAAGAGATCTCTAATCTTTCCCATTCTATTGTTTTCCTCTATATCTTTGCACTGATCACTGAGGAAGGCTTTCTTACTTCTCCTTGTTCTTTGGAACTCTGTGTTCAAATTGGTATATCTTTGCTTTTCTCCTTTTTCACTTCTCTTCTTTTCTCAGATATTTGTAAGTCTTCCTCAGACAGCTATTTTGCTTTTTTGGATTTCTTTCTCCTGGGTATGGTCTTGATCCCTGTCTCCTGTACAATGTCATGAACCTCCGTCCAGAGTTCATCAGGCACTCTATCAGATCTAACCCCTTGAATCTATTTCTCACTTCCACTGTATAATTGTAAGGGATTTGATTTAGGTCATCCCTGAATGGTCTAGTGATTTTTCCCACTTTCTTCAATTTAAGTCTGAATTTGGCAATAAGGAGTTCATGATCTGAGCCACAGTAAGTTCCTGGTCTTTTGTTGTTGTTGTTGTTGTTGACTGTATAGAGCTTCTCCACTGTTGGCCAAATAATATATTCAATCTGATTTTGGTATTGACCATCTGGTGAAGTTCATGTGTAGAGTCTTCTTTTGTGTTGTTGGAAGAGGGTGTTTGCTATGACCAGTGCATTCTCTTGGCTAAACTCTATTAGTCTTTGCCCTGCTTCATTCTGTACTTCAAAGCCAAATTTCCCTGTTACTCCGGGTGTTTCTTGACTTCCTACTTTTTCATTCCAGTCCCCTATAATGAAAAAGACATCTTTATTTGGGTGTTAGTTCCAGAAGGTCTTGTAGGTCTTCATAGAACCATTCAACTTCAGCTCCTTCAGCATTACTGGTCAGGGCATACACTTGGACTACCATGATATTGAGTGGTTTGCTTTGGAAACGAACAGAGATCATTCTGTCGTTTTTGAGATTGCATCCAAGTTCTGCATTTCAGACTCTTTTGTTGACTATGATGGCTATTCCATTTCTTCTAAGGGATTCTTGCCCACAGTAGCCGATATAATAGTCATCTGAGTTAAATTACCCCATTCCAGTCCATTTTTAGTTTGCTGATTCCTAAAATGTCAATGTCCACTCTTGCTGTCTCCTGTTCGAACACTTCCAATTTGCTTTGATTTGTGGACCTAACATTCTAGGCTCCTATTCAATATTGTTCTTACAGCATCAGGTTTTGCTTCTATCATTAGTCACATCCACAACTGGGTGTTGTTTTTGCTTTGGCTCCATCCCTTCATTCTTTCTAGAGTTATATCTCCACTGACCTACAGTAGCATATTGGGCACCTACTGACCTGGGGAGTTCCTCTTTCAGGGTCCTATCTTTTTGCCTTTTCATAGTGTTCATGGGGTTCTCAAGGCAAGAATATTGAAATGGTTTGTCATTCCCTTCTCCAGTGGACCACATTTTGTCATAATTCTTCACCATGACCCATCCTTCTTGGGTGTCCCTACACAGCATGGCTAATAGTTTCATTGAGTTAAACAAGGCTGTGGTCCATATGATCAGATTGGTTAGTTTTCTGTGATTGTGATTCTCAGTCTGTCTGCCGTCTGACAGAGAAAAATAAGAGGCTTATGGAAGCTTCCTGATGGGAGAGACTGACTAAAAGGGAAACTGGGTCTTGTTCTGATGGGCAGGGCCACGCTCAGTAAATCTCTAATCCAATTTTTTGTTGATGAGTGGAACTGTGTTCCCTTCCTACTATTTACCTGGGGCCAAACTATGGTGGAGGTAATGAGGATAATGGAGACCTCCTTCAAAAGATCCCATGCATGTACTACTTACTACACTCACTGCCCTCAACCCTGCAGCAGGCCACCACCGACCCATGCCTCTGCTGGAGACTCCTGGACACTCCCAGGCAAGTTTGGGTCAGTCTCTTGTGGGGTCAAGATTTTATCAATTTTATCTTCTGCCTAAACTCTTTTACCCACTTTTAAACACATTGTTGATGCACTCAAAAAAGCAAAATATAACTTAATAACACTTTTTCAAGTTTTCTCAAATTTTCTTTACAAATTGACAAAACGAATTTTCTTTATTTTGTTCAAAGTTTAACATAATTCAAATCATTTCTAAATAACATGTCAATGTTGAAATAAACTCTAATTTTCACAGTCATCTTGCCAAATGTTTAGATAATTTTAGCTAAATAGAAATAGGATTTTAATTAGGCCCTGAGATGTGGTTCTTCTTAGTGTATGAAATTGAAAACTGATTTGCGTCTGAGTCTTTGCGACCCCTTGGACAATACAGTCCATGAAATTCTCCAGGCCCGAATACTGGAGCGGTGGCCATTCCCTTCTCCAGGGGTTCTTTACAATATAGAGATCAAACCCAGGTCTCCTGCTTTGCAGGCAGATTCTTTACCAGCTGAGTGAGGAGGGAAGCCTGATTTCGCCCTACTCAAGGTATTCACACAGGAATGTGTTGTGAAAAGCTTTTGAACCAGTGAAGTTGTTCAGTCGTGTCCAACTCTTTGTGATCCCATGAACTGTAGCCTACCAGGCTCCTCCATCCATGGAATTTTCCAGGCAAAGTATGGGAGTGGGTTGCATTTCCTTCTCCAGGGGGTCTTCCTGACCCAGGGATTGAACCCAGGTCTCCTGCATTGCAGGCAGACGCTTTACCATCTGAGCTACCAGGGAAGCCCCAAGTGAAAAGACTTTACTTCTTCTCAAACTTACAGTTGTGATAAATATGTATATGGGCATGAATATGTAAATCTTCAGAGTGAATGTGCACTTATCTTTCAGTTATTCTTACAGTTGCTTGAAGGCTTACCCATAATGGTGACAAAACAGCAGATCAAGCCATTGCTCTGTATGTGTGCCTGCTAAGTAGCTTCAGTTGTGTCCAACTCTGTGCGACCCTAAGGATTGTAGCCTGCCAGGCTCCTCTGTCCATGGGCTTCTCCAGGCAAGAATGCTGCAGTGGGCTGCCATGTCCTCTTCCAGGGGATCTTCCTGACCCCAGGATCAAATCCATGTCTCTCGTGTCTACTGCATTGACAGGCGGGTTCTATACCAGCAGTGCCACTTGGGAAGCCCCCTTTGCTCTATGTCTCGTCAGAAATAGCCACAGGAGAAAAAAGCCTAGAGGAAAACCCAGAATTAACTTTTCTGATGACCTGAAAGGATTATCACCCTATAGAAAGCTATCCTTCCAAGCGCTGTGGCCTCTGAGAATGGTGCATAGACTAAGAAAGTCAAACTTCAAGTTGTAATGATTTGGAAGCCATCTTCCTGCAAATGTTAATGAATCTCCTCTTTGACTGTGCCTATTGATAACTTTTGTCAATTTCTACCATAATAATAGTCAGTTAATGTGCAAATAATAAAACTATTTGGAATGTATTTGTGTATTTACCAAGAAAATTTATTTAGATTTTTAAAAGAAACTAAGTACATATTTTTATTTTCCATCTAAATGGTAAGAAACATGCTTTATTCTGTCATTAAAAACCTAGATGCCCATCAGCAGATGAATGGATAAGGAAGCTGTGGTACATATATACCATGGAATATTACTCAGCCGTTAAAAAGAATTCATTTGAATCAGTCCTAATGAGATGGATGAAACTGGAGCCCCTTATACAGAGTGAAGTAAGCCAGAAAGATAAAGAACATTACAGCATACTAACACATATATATGGAATTTAGAAAGATGGCAATGATAACCCTATATGCAAAACAGAAAAAGAGACACAGAAATACAGAACAGACTTTCGAACTCTGTGGGAGAAGGTGAGGGTGGGATATTTCAAAAGAACAGCATGTATACTATCTATGGTGAAACAGATCACCAGCCCAGGTGGGATGCATGAGACAAGTGCTCGGGCCTGGTACACTGGGAAGACCCAGGGGAATCGGGTGGAGAGGGAGGTGGGAGAGGGGATCGGGATGGGGAATACGTGTAAATCTATGGCTGATTCATATCAATGTATGACAAAACCCACTGAAATGTTGTGAAGTAATTAGCCTCCAACTAATAAAAAAATAAAACAACAACAACAACAACAACAACAAATTTGTGAGATTTTTCCTCTTTTTTAACATTTAGAACTTATTCTTATTTCTTGAAGCAAATTATTATTGTATGATTTTTCAATTTTTACAATCAGATAAGGTCATTCAACTCCCAGGGCTATCACTTAACAATCTGTGTAAGCTTGGGCATATTACTCTAAACCTCAGTTTCCTCATCCATAAAGCAGAAGGATAGTGTCATCAATTTCACAAATTGTTACAAGTTTAAATGGCACATAATGAGTGTTCAGTCAATGTTAACTATCAAAATTATGCTATTTTATTATTATTATTATTGCAATAATAAAATCAGTGGAAATACTACTAGTCTCAACTGTTCAACAAATCCTTTAGCTTCATTCTAAAGTCTTCCAGTAATTCTGAGTGGAAGGTTGTTGTGTTTTATATAGATAAGCTTAAATAAATAACTTCTTTTTTTATTTGTTAAACTTGCTACTATTTAGAAAAATATTTGATTAATAGAAGCATTCAAATTGAGACAAGAACCACACACAAATCAATGAAATCATTATGAAGGTTGGGAAATCACTAAATTGTTAGAATATGTTATGCAAACAACTCAAAAATTGAACAAATAAACACCAGAAATATCCTCAGGGATTTTATTTTATCTAGGAAACTAATTGTTTTTCTGCTTCCTATTTTCATGACGACCCTCTAAAAACTGTCATAAATGTAACTGGAAAATAAATCAATATCACAAAATAGAGCAATTCAAATGCACAGAAATAGTTGCAAAAGCAATTCTACAGTTCCCTAGATTTATTTCTTTAAGTCTTTTTGAACTCTTGAAACTTTCTCTATCTTATATGTTATGCCATGATATTTAGTATCTGTTTTTCTAATGCAACTATTTCAACTATATCATATCATCTGAATCCAAATATTTTCTCTTTTGTCTTAATGTAACAAAGGGAAAAACATCTTAGGAGAAAAGTAGAAATTGTAGATTATGATAAAATACACACACAATTAAAAAGTGGCAGTCATGTATTAACCAGAATCATCTTTGTGAACATGACACACTTTAGAAAAATAGTTCTCAAAGTAGCATCACACACAAAATTCACCCAAGGTGCTTTTAGGCATTAATCCCCAGCATATGCATCAGATCTCTAAAATCAAATCTCTGGAAGTAAAACTTGAGAATCTGCAAGTGCCCCAGGTGATAACAAGGGCCCAAGAGGGTTTTTATGTGCATGAAAACAGAACTATTGAACAACTTAACAATGTATTCGGTTCAGTTCAGTTTAGTTGCTCAGTCGCGTCTGACTCTTTGCGACCCCATGAATCGCAGCACGCCAGGCCTCCCTGTCTATCATCAACTCCCGGAGTCTACTCCAACAATGTATAATAATGTCCAATACACCTATATAGCACTAAGTATTGGCAGACAGGCAGGCTCCCACGCAAATACCAATCAATACATATGTACCAACCTTGTGGAAACATGCCTTTAAGCCTTGCCTTATAATATGGGCTTTTTATAAAATATTTTATAACTGTTATTTCTTAACAGTTTCTAAAACATGTTTACTTACACTATCTCCTTGGATGCCCCAAACAATTCTTTGACATGAAACTAAACAAAGTATCATTGTCACTTGCAAAAGGAGAAATTAACATTTATCTTACTTTATCCTAGACACCAGAGATGAAGTGGTGTGGGGCAGGAATTGATGTGAAATTTGGAGGGGTGAGGACAAAATGCACATCTTTTAGCTCTTGGTTTAATGTTTCCTTGTGTTCCCACTATACTGACTCATTAGAATTTCCTTAATATTAATTTGAACAAGACTATATGTATAGAAAGAATATGATAAACACACATATGGTAAAAATGTAACACACTGATAGCAAGTCAAGAGGTGACTTGCAATAATAATGGTTACAGTGTTGTAAACTTATAACCATTTTATAATGTTATAAAATCCTTAAACATTTACCAGTGGTTTCAAAAAAAGCTTTTATCTTCACCACTCTCTTCATGCTGGGGGAAAAAGGGTTGAAATAGCCACTACTTTAATTGCAGTACTACCTACAAATAAAATTATTTTATGTGTAAAGATTAGTTTGTTATAGTAGGTATATACTTTTATAATTCTAATCTCTTTCTCACAGCATTATAATTTTTAATATTGTATTTTATATAGAGGAAAGTAAACTTCTAGCCACATATAGCTGAATCAACTCATCCATTCAACAAAATTATATTGAGTGCCTGAAATGCATAAGGACCTGTGTGAGCTGCCAGGAACGCATAGATGAAGCCAGTCTCTTGATTAGCATTTACTTTCTCTTGTTTAGGATTCCATTGACTTCTAACTTAACAGGTATTTTTTTCGAGTAGTGATATCTGAAGTGAAGTTAAGTACTTTTCACATTGACATGTATTCTGTTTTAAAGCTTCTAAATCTGCAGTTGACTCCTGCATCACTTACAATAGGAATATAAAATTGCCTGGGAATGACTACTTCTCATGCACATTTTTAAATTAAATTTATTTATTTCAATGTAAAAGTAAGATTGACCTGGAACTTGCCAAATTTACATGTTTAAAACTATCTTGTTATAACGACTTGCATTAATTACTTTGCCTAGGCAAGTTACCTTCTCCAATTAAATGCTTTCCAGTGCCTTATTAGCTATGCTTCAATGTCACTCTAAACTATTAAAAGAAAGTTGTATTATAAATAAATCCTTGTCCTCATGGTTTCCTGTGCTTCTATCTACTCCATAGATATCTCAAGTATATCTAATATACAAATGCTTCTTCAACCATATTCACTGAAAAATCTTCAGTCTCACTGAGGATGTATAGTATACATAATTTTTTTGTTATCAGTTATATTAATGGGTGCCTGAAAAACTATGAATGGCCATCCCCAAGAAACAGAAATGCAAAAAGGCAAAATGGCTGTCTGAGGAGGACTTACAAATAGTTGGGAAAAGAAGAGAAGAGAAAAGACAAAGGAGAAAAGGAAAAATATATCCATCTGAATGCAGAGTTCCAAAGAAGAGCAAGGAGAGATAAGAAAGCCTTCCTCGGTGACCAGTGCAAACAAATAGAGGAAAACAATAGAATGGGAAAGACTAGAGATATCTTCCAGAAAATTAGAGATACCAAGGGAACATTTCATGCAAAGGTGGGCACTATAAGGGAAAGAAATGGTATGGACCTAACAGAAGCAGAAGATATTAATAAGAGGTAGCAAGAATACACAGAAGACTATACAAAAAGATCTTCATGACCCAGATAACCACAATGGTGTGACCACTTACCTAGAGCCAGACATTCTGGAGTGTGAAGTCTAGGAAGCATCACTATGAACAAAGCTGGTGGATGGAGGTGATGGAATTCCAGCTTAGATGTTTCAAATCCAAAAGATGATGCTGTGAAAGTGCTGCACTCTATATGTGAGCAAATTTGGGAAACTCAGCAGTGGCCACAGGACTGGAAAATTTCAGTTTTCATTCCAATCCCAAAGAAGGGCAATGCCAAAGAAGGTTCAAACTACTGCACAATTGCACTCATCTCATACGCCAGCAAAGTAATGCTCAAAATTCTCCAAGCTAGACCTCAACAGTGCATGAACTGGGAATTTCTAGATGTTCAAGCTGGATTTAGAAGAGACAGAAGAACCAGAGATCAAATTCCCATCATCCACTGGATCATCGAAAAAGCAAGGAAATTTCAGAAAAAATTCTACTTCTGCTTTATTGACTATGCCAAAGCCTTTGACTGTGTTGATCATGATAAACTGTGGAAAATTCTTAAAGAGACAGGAATACCAGACCTCCTTACCTGCCTCCTGAGAAATCTGTACCAGGTCAAGAAGCAACACTTAGAACCAGACATGGAACAATAGACTGGTTCCATACAGGGAAAGGAGTACATCAAGGCTGTATATTGTCACCTTGCTTAATTAACTTATGTGTAAGAATACACCATGTGAAAGGCCAGACTGAATGAAGCACAAATTGCATCAAAATTGCAGGGAGAAATATCAATAACCTCAGATATGCAGATGACACCACTCTAATGACAGAAAACAAAGAGGAACAAAAGAGCCTCTAGAGGAAGGTGAAAGAGGAGAGTGAAAAAGCTGGCTTAAAATTCAACATTCAAAAATCTAAGATTGTGGCATGTGGTCCCATCACTTCATGGCAAATAGATGGGGAAACTATGGAAACAGTGAGAGACTTTATTTTCTTGGCCTCCAAAATCACTGCAGATGGTGGCTGCAACCATGAACTTTAAAGGGGCTTGCTCCTTGGAAGAAAAACTATGACCAACCTAGACAACATATTAAAAAGCAGTTCAGTTCAGTCAGTCGCTCAGTCATGTCTAACTCTTTGTGACCCCATGAACTGCAGCACACCAGGCCTCCCTGTCCATCTCCGACTCCCGGAGTCCACCCAAACCCATGTCCATTGAGTTGGTGATGTCATCCAACCATCTCATCCTCTGTCATCCCCTTCTCCTCCTGCCCTCAATCTTTCCAAGCATCAGGGTCTTTTCAAATGAGTCAGATCTTCACATAGGGTGGCCAAAGTATTGGAGTTTCAGCTTCAACATCAGTCAGAGACATTACTTTACCCAAAGGTCCATCTAGTCAACGTTATGGTTTTTCCAGTAGTCATGTATGGATGTGAGAGTTGGATCATAAAGAAAGCTGAGCGCTGAAGAATTGATGCTTTTCAACTGTAATGTTGGAGAAGATTCTCGAGAGTCCCTTGGACTGCAAGGAGATCCAACCAGTCCATCCTAAAGGAGATCAGTCCTGGGTGTTCACTGGAAGGACTGATGATGAAGCTGAAGCTCCAATACTTTGGCTACCTAATATGAAGAGCTGACTCATTTGAAAAGACCCTGATGCTGGGAAAGACTGAAGGCAGGAGGAGAAGGGGCTGATGGAAGATGAGATGGTTGGATGGCATTACTGACTTGATGGAAGTGAGATTGAGCAAGCTCTGGGAGTTGGTGATGGACAGGGAAGCCTGACGTGCTGTAGTCCAAGGGGTCACAAAGAGTAAGACATGACTGAGTGACTGAACTAATATTAATGAGAAACCAACCAGGAGATAGAAATCTTACAATAATTTGGACAGGAAAAGTTTAACATAAAGAATTACTAACCATAACATGGAGTTAGAGTAACAGAGGATTGGCTAGAAAGGAATACAGATAACTCTAAGTAACATAAGAGCAGGTGATGTAACCCCACAGCTGAGACAGAGTTCCCAACAAAAAGCCTGATCATCTGTAAGGACTGAGATCCATAACTCATTGGCAAGTAAATAGCTGTGACTCTGGGTAATGGAGGCATTCACCGAAGCTGCAAAACTGCCTGAGTGGGTGCTGGCGTAGGCTGTTCAGAGGAGGCATCAGTCTACCTGACTCAGTTCACCAGGTGGTATAGAAACCTAACACTACAGAATCTGGCAGTGTTGCAAGAGCTTGACATTGCAGAAATCATATGCACTCCAATATCCTGCCTATAGCAATTTGCCTGATTCTAAAAGAGAAATCCCTTTGTTTTCCAGTGTACTCTATTGATGAATCATAGCTTCATGACAGCTGACAAAGGAGATATGTTTACAGGGCCCAGGTCTAGGATCACAGAGTCCAATATGGATAGGAATTTGGAGCTGAGAAACTAAACTCAAAACTCATACATTGGTATACATAGTATAATTTTGCAAACTTCTGAGTTAATTTTATTGTTTTGTGAAGCTGTTTTCTAAAGTAAATTAATGGGCAGCATCTATTAAGAAAGGTGAGAGAAATAAAGAATGTAGTAGAATGTAAACGTCCATTTATAAAGTTATGAGAGACTAGTAGAAAATATTGAGCAATATCTGGCAAGAGCTCAAAAACATATCAAAAGCAGTGATACATATCAGTGAAATATTACCATGAGCATATTTTAAATAAAAAGCTGAATAGACCAGGAAAATCATGGATGATTAGAACCCCTCCCCCAACACATTCATGCATACACATGTATTTTAATTTTAATGTTAATGAAATTTTAAAACTGAATTTCATGTGTGAATGCTTGTATATAGTAAGATAGTGAGTCAAACTATCATTACACATGGTAAATTAACCTCAGAGAGCCATTGAAACTTGTGGAATAGTAAATGACAGCAGCAAATTATCATCTAGTATCATCAATGATGTTTGGTCTTTTCCAGATGAATTTACTTCAAGTGTAAAAGTGAAATACTTTCATAGTTGACTAATTTTTCCCTCTTTCTCATCGATTTTTTATATTTATTTATTTTTAAAGTTTTAATGGGGTGTAATTGGTATACAGTGTTGTGTCACTTTCAGGTGTACAGAAAAGTGAATATGTTATACAAATACATACATCCACTCTTTTTAAGATTCTTTTCCCATATAGGCCTTTACAGAGTATTGAGTAGAGTTCCTATGTGGTTCGGTATATGCTTGTTAGTTATTAATCTTAAATATAGTAGCGTGCATGTGTCAACTTCAATCTTCCAATTTATCCCTCTCCCCTTTAGCCTCCAGAACCATAAGTTTATTTTCTACATATTTTATAGATAAGTTCATTTGAAGCCCTTTTTGAGATACCACATATAAACAATATCATATTTGTCTTTCTCTTTCTAACCTACTTCACTCAGTATGAGAATCTGTAGGTCCCATTCATATTGCTGAAAATGGTATTTTTTAGTTCTCTTTTATGGCTGAGTAATATTCTATTGCATATATGTACCACATTCTTTATAGTTTATCTTTATGGCAGTAGAATCTGTGTTAATAGGTCCTTGGATACATGATTTAAAGTAACTTTGAAAGATAGCATTCTCCAAAGTTATTTATCACTTGACAAAAAAAAAAATTCCAAGAAAAAATAGTTATGCAAATTTCTATATAGGGCTCTTAATCCTCATAAATAATATATTGTAAATAAAGTGCTACATTCATAATTCCATTTATGCTTTAAACTTAACTGTGCTTACAGAAGTCCTAAAAAAGACTGCATTTCCTAACCTCCTGAAGTCTGCTCTGCTGTATTTAACACTGGGCAAAACAAATTTTTTTAAAGATAAAGCACAAAGTAGCACCTTATCAAGCTTTCACTATATTCTACTGCAATTCTATGAAATAGCTTGTGATTGCAGATTCTTTTTATCAACTCTATCTCAATGTTAACTCCAACTTTAAAATCTCTTTTTAAGTTAAAATACAGTCATTTCTAAAAACAAGAGTGCTATTCTACTACTATTCTGTGTATGGCCCTGGATCATACTTAATCCCTCTGAACACTTTCCTGTTCTTACCTAGATGATAGAGGTAATAACTCCTTCACAGTGTCATTATCAGTGTTAACTGAGGCAATATATTCAATACATCTAAGAATCTCAGTCAAGTGCTTCACATACATTTAGTGCTTATTATATAACTACTATGATAATGAGGCTGAAAATATACAGTTGAATGGGAATTTGGAATTTAGAAAAAATTATTGCACTTACTAAAAGCAAACATCATATCATATTGGCACCAAGGATTAAGAGGATTCATGTTGATAAATATTTCTCAAACTTATTATTGGAAGGAATGATACCAGTCACACTGATATTATTTGTTAATTTTATTTTAAATTCAGTTGATCTTTCAGGACTTAGAAGTGAGAATATGGATGTTATACATAGTAATTTTCTATCCCCACATCCAGTTTAGAATATTTTTCATGAAAGGAAAAATAAGATGAAGCAAAATGTTCATAAGAGGAACTAGATTGGCCATAAAAATCTTAATCTGTATCATACTCATTTCTGAAAGAGAGAACTTAAAAACTTCAAAAAGTAATATCCTAAAGTTGAGTAAGATCCTCAGTTAAAATCTTTCAGAGGAAGAACTATATGCATGAGCTCTCTTATACTTAATGTGTTGAAATCAAAGATAATGAAAAGATATATGTGGGAGTATAATCACTTTAAACCAACCTGGTAATACAAAGCATTTATAATCAGATGAATTATAGAGTGAAGATTCCCTTTATGATGTTTTTCACCACAGGAACTCATCAACTAGGTCTTTTCTTATGCTATTTAAACTTTGATGAATACTTAAATCTGTCTGTCATCTTTATACTGATGCATAACTGACTTATAATATTGTAGTTTTAGGTGTATACAGAGTTATTCAGTGATATATATGAACATTTATATTCAACATATATACTACAAATGATCACCATGAAAAGGCTGGCTACCATCCGTCACCATCCAAAATTATTCTAATATTATTGACTACATTCCTATATGGTACTTTATAGCCATATGACTTCTTTAAATATTTTGTGACTTTAAAGTTTGTACCTCTGTATCTTCCTCACCTACTTCATTCATCCCACCACACCACTCTCCTTTGGAAACCACAAGTTTTTTCTCTGTATCTGTGAGTCTGTTATGCTCTGTTCAGTTTGTTCATTTGTATTTTTAGATTCCACATATAAGTGAAATTATATAGTGTTTGTGTTTCTCACTCTGACTTGTTTCACTCAGCAAAATACATTCTATGTCCATCCATGTTGTAGCAACAGCAAGATATCATCAATTTTATCTGTGTAATATTCTGTTGCACATATATACCACATCTTCTTGATCTTAGTAATGGACACTTAGGTTGCTTCTGTAGCTTGGTTATTGTAAATAATGCTGTGGTGAACATAGGGGTGCATACATCTTTTCAAAGTAATGGTTTTATATTCTTCAGAAAAATACCCAGAAGTGGAATTGCTGAATTGAATGGTAGTTCTAATTTTAATTTTTTCAGAAACCTTCTTATTGTTTTCCATACTGGCTCTATCAATTTACATTCTCCCATCTACAGTGCACAAGAGGTCCCTTTTCTCAACATCCTTGCCATCACGTTATTCGTTATCTTTCTGATAATACCCAGTGTGACAGATGAGACATGATACCGCATTGTGATCTTTTTTCCTCTTGATCAGTGATGTCGAGCATCTTTTTGTTTATCTGTTAATCTGTTTGTATACCTTCCTTTTAAAAATGTCTGTTCCACTTATCTTCCCATCTTCTACGACTCGATTGCTGTTGTTCTTGTTTAGTTCTGAGTCGTGAGGTTTTTTTTATATTTTCAATATTAATCCTTTATAAAATGAATCATTTACATTATTTTTCCATTTGGTAGGCAACTTTTTCATTTTGTTAAAGTTTCCTTCGCTGTGCAAAAACTTTTTAGTTTGATTTAGTCCCGTTTGTTTCTTTTTGCTATCGTTTTTCTTGCCTGAGGAGACATATCAAAAAATTGCTAAGACTGATGTCAAAAAGCATACTGTTTTCCTCTAGGAGTTTTATGATTTAGTTCTTACATATGATTCTCTAATCCATTCGAAGTGTATTGTGTATGATATGAGAAAATAGTCCAAACTGATACTTTAGATGTAGCTGTCTGCTTTTCCCAACAACATTTTGAAGAAGACAATTTTTACCCATTGTACATTCGAAACTCTTATGTGTAGATTAGTTGACGATATAAATACGAGTTTATTTCTGGGGTCTCAGGTCTGTTCCATTGATTTGTGTGTTTATTTTGTACCAGTACTATAGTGTTTTGATTAATGTAGCTTTGTAGTACAGTTTTAAATCAAGTATGATGCTTCCAGCTTTGTTCTGTCTCAAAATTGTTTTGGCCATTCAGAATTTTTTGTGTTGCCATACAAATTTTAGAATTATTTGTTGTAACTCTGTGACACATGCCATTGGAATTTTGATAGGGATTGCATTGAATCTGTAGATTGTCATGGGTAGTATGGTCATTTTAACAATATTAATTCTTCTAATCCAGAATCATAGTATGTCTTTCCATTTGTTTGTGTTATTGTCAATTTCTTTTTACCAGGGCTTATAATTTTCTGAGTACAATTCTTTTACCTTTTGGGTTAGATTTATTCCTAGGTATTTGATTCTTTTTGATGCAAATGTAAAGGCATTTTCCTTAATTTCTCTTTATGATAGTTCATTTTTACTGTACAGAAACAGAAGATTTCTGTACATTAATTTTAGTTCTTGCAGCTTTATTAAATTCATTTATTAGTTCTAACAGTTTTTGGGTGGCATCTTAAGGATTTTCTATATATAGTATCATGGTGGCTCAGCTGGTAAAAATCGCCTGCAATGTGGGAGACCCTGGTTTGATCCCTGGGTTGGGAAGATCCCCTGGAGAAGGGAAAGTTTACCCACTTCAGTATTCTGGCCTGGAGAATTCCATGAAGTGTATAGTCCACGGGATCGCAAAGGGTTGGACACGATTGAGCGACTTTCACTTTCATCTACAAGCAGTGACAGTTTTACTACTTGCTTCCCGATCTGGATTCCTTTAATTTATTTTTTTGTCTGATTACTGTGGCTAGGACTTTCAATACTGTGTTGAATAAAAATGGCAAGAGCAGGCATTCTTGTCTTAGTTTTTTTTCTTAGTGAAAGATTTTCACCACTGAGTATGATGTTGGCTATAAGTATGTCATATATAGTATGTTGAGGTACGTCCCCTTTATACCCACTTTGTTGAGAGTTTTTATTATAAATGCCTGTTGAATTTTGTCTTCTTTCTTAAGTAGAAGTTTTCCTAAGAATGGGATGACAGAAAAGAGGTCTTAGATTGTGGTCATTTAGTCCTGATTATAAGGCCCTTGAACTCTTTGCAGAGGTAAGTTTTTGCTAGTTTTTATGGAAGCAGGCACAACAATGACATATTCAAATAAATTCATCTTTGCACAAATCAGTTGTTTCCCCACCATTTCACCACATCTATGTGTTTCCCTCTAGCTCATCTTCACATAACAGTACATTTTAGGCAGCAACCATTAAGCCCAACGAAGTGTATATAGACTGTACACGTGCTCGGACACTTCAGTCGTGTCCAACTCTTTGCGACCCCATGGACTGTAGACCACCAGGCTTGTATGTACATGAGATTTACAAAACTAATTGCCATTATAACTAGGCTCAAACACATCTTTATTAATCAAAATAGGAACCATTACAGTCAACATATTTTCAGTTCAGTTCAATTCAGTTCAGTCGCTCAGTCGTGTCCGACTCTTTGCAACCCCATGAATCGCAGCACCCCAGGCCTCCCTGTCCATCACCAACTCCCGGAGTTTACACAAACCCATGTCCATCGAGCTGGTGATGCCATCCAGCAATCTCATCCTCTGTCATCCCCATCTCCTCCTGCCCCCAATCCCTCCCAGCATCAGGGTCTTTTCCAATGAGTCAAGTCTTCGCATGAGGTGGCCAAAGTATTGGAGTTTCAGCTTCAAAATCAGCCCTACCAATGAACACCCAGGACTGATCTCCTTTAGGATGGACAAAGCATATTCCCTGCAAAAAAAAAATTTTGAGATGCTTGAAGAAGTGGTAGTTGGTTGGTGAGAAGGTGAATTTGACAGATGAAGCAAAAGTTCATCATCCAATGCATTCAATGTTTGAAGCGTTGGTTGTGCCAACGCTTGGTTGGTTGTGAAGTCAGGTGTTGTCATGCAGAAGAATTGGGCCCTTTCTGTTGACCAATGGTGGCTACAGGAATTGCAGTTTTTTGTGCATCTCATCAATTTGCTGAGCATACTTTGTAGATGTAATGGTTTCACTGGGATTCAGAAAACTGCCGTGGATCAAATGGGCAGAAGACTGCCAAACAGTGACCATGACCATTTTGGGGTGCAAGTTCAACTTTGGGAAGTGCTTTGGAGCTTCTTCTTATTCCAACCACACTGAACTGGTCATCTCCAGTTGTCATGTACAACCCACTTTTCATTGCACATCACAAGCTGATCAAGAAATGGTTCACGGTTGTTGAGTAGGATAGAAGAAGATGATATTTCCAAACATGACTTTTTTTTTTTATTCAGCTCATGAGGCACTCACTTATGAGTTTTTCACCTTTCCAATTTGCTTCAAATGCTGAATGACCCTAAAATGGTCTACATTGAGTTCTCCAGCAACTTCTCATATAGCTGTAAAAGGATTAGCTTTGATGATTCCTCTCAACTGGTTATTGTCAAGTTTTGATGGCTGGCCACTGCACTCCTCATCTTCAAGGCTCTGTTTCCTTTGCAAAACTTCTTGAACCAACATACAGTCTTTGAGCACTATATGATATGTTCTTTAGCAGTTTCTGGGCCAAATGTATCATTGACGTTGGGAGCTGTCTTTGCTGCTTTACAACCCATTTTGAACTTGAGTAAGAAAATCACTTGAATTTGCTTTTTGTCTAGCATCAACTTTCATAGTCTAAAGTAAATATAACAAGCAGCAACTAATAAGTCATGAGAAAAAAAAATAAAGCAAGAAATGTGCATGAAAGTGATGCATAATATAGCCACATTTAGTTAAGAATGTATTCCAATATCAACTGGCAAATTTCAGCAATGCAGAATTGCAATGACTTTTGCACCAACCTAATAATTCAATCAAAAGGCTTACTTTTAATATCTTATGTCATAAAAGAAAATTCTATTCTTATTAGATGAGTCTTTTATTTATGATAGAGATATTAACAGTAGAAACTCTCCTACGCATTATGATGCATAAATTGGCCTAATTAAAAACATAACTTGCTATTTATATAACAAGTAGACATACTTTTTATATCAGCTAAACATTTTATTTTTTAATTTTTATTGGAGTATAGTTAACAATGTTGCATTATCCAGGTGTACACCAAAATGAGTCAGTCATACATATACATATTTATTGTTGTTCAGTTGCTAAGTTGTGTCCAACTCTTTGTGACCCCATAAACTGCAGCACTCCAGGCTTCCCTGTTCTTCACTATCTCCTGCAGTTTAAGTCCATTGAGTGAGTTATGGCATCCAACCATCTCATCCTCTGTCACTCCCTTCACCTCCCACCCTCAATCTTTCCCAGCACTGGGGTCTTTCCCAGCGAGTCAACTCTTCGCATCATGCGGCCAAAGTATTGGTGCTTCAGCTTCAGCACCAGTCCTTCCAGTAAACATTCAGGGTTGATTTCCTTTGACTTATTCAATATCCTTGCTGTCCAAGGGACTCTCAAAGGTCTTCTCCAGCACCACAGTTTGTAAGCATCAATTCTTCGGTGCTCGGCCTTCTTTATAGTCCAACTCTCACATCCATATGTGACTACTGAAAAACCCATTGCTTCGACTATATGGACCTTTGTTGGTAAAGTGATGTCTCTGCTTTTTAATACACTGTCTAGGTTTTTCATAGTTTTTTCTTCAAGGAGCAAGCATCTTAATTTCATGGCTGCAGTCACTGTCTGCAGTGATTTTGGAGCCCAAGAATATAAAATTTGTCACTGTTTCCACTTTTCCCCCTTTTATTTGCCATGAGGTAACGTACTGGATGTTATGTATACACACTTATTTTAGATTCCTTTTCAATATATTTCATTATAAAGTATTGAGTAGAGCTCCCTGTGCTACACAGTGGGTTCTTATTAGTTATCTGTTTCATGTAATATGTAGAAAACAATCTTATGGTTACCATGGGGGAAAAGGGGAAGGAAGATAAAGTGAGAGATTCAGATTCATGCATATATTACTATATACAAAATAGAACCTATTATATTGAAATTAACTAGTGCTATGGAGTGAATGATTACAGCCCCTGAAAAACTCATATTTTGAAATCTTAACCTCCAGTATATTTTGAGGTGGGACTTTTGGTAGGTAATTAGGATTAGATGATGCAATTAATGTACTCTGCATGGTACTTGACATAACATAAAAGCATAATATAGTTTAGCTATTATTCTAGAAGGTAAGGGTAACATGAGACAGTTTGCTCATTTAATCCTGGATACTGGAAGTGATCTAATGAACCATTGTCTATTTTTATATTTGTCAAAGTATTCTCTTTCAGGGCCTCCCAGTTGGCATAGTGGTAAAGAACTCGCCTGCCAATGCAGGAGGAGCGAGAGAAACAGGTTCAATCCCTGGGTCGGGAAGATCCTCTGGAGTAGAAAATGGCAACCAACCCTAGTATTCTTGCCTGGAAAATCTCATGGACAGAGGAGCCTGTCAGGCTACAGTCCATGGGGTTGCAGAGAGTTGGACAAGACTTAGTGACTTAGCATGTATGCATGCAAGGGTCCAATAAAATTTGTTCAGATTTTGTTAAGTATATTGCTAATTTTCCCCACTTGCAACCACAGTAAGGTCATGACTAAACATAGAGGGCAGAGGTATGGACTGGACAGGTCTCAATACTAATAATATATTTATATAATGATGATTATGAATAACTGGCATGAAAGAAATGGATTAAACAATGCCCCCATGGAATTATATGTTTATTTAATGATTTTGTCTAAATTAAAATACACAGGATTTCAACATTTGAAAGAAATGTCTTCTGAGCATTTGCTCAATATTTTTCTCATAGAAACAACTATGCAAAATGATTGTATTAATCATTGCTATAGCTAACATGTATAAGGCACTTTTCTATGTACCAGCTGATTTAGATGGATTTTTTTCTTTATTTAGACTTAACAACAGACTTATAAGGATGATCTAATTATCTGGTTATATGGCTATAGTTACCTATTCCATTTACAAGATGAGGAAACTAAGGCTCTAATAACTTAAGTAGCTCAAAGAAGGAAATCCAAATAAATGGAAGACTATTTTGCCTAACTGTGAAGCTACTTATTTCTAGTTTTTACCTATTTCACCCAATTTCTTCTATATTTATCTTGAGAAAAGTTTTAGATTTTCCCACAAAACCTTTTTAACCTATAAAAGAGAAATTTTGACCGACTTAACTTCTTTCATTTTATTTTTTCAACGTATTAACTTTTGAAGGGCCAGTACTGTACCTTAAGCTCTAAGAGCTTTGGACAATGGCCCTTGCTGGAGGAGCCTAAGGAATAATACCTCATTCTTTAATTTGCATACAAGAAGGACTAGGGTTGTCACTGAATCACTTTCCAAGAGTTCAGGATTGGCTAACAAAGTCAGGTTGCCTCTTCAAACCTGACACTAGAGTGGGATTTGCCAACATAAGTAAGATCTTTGGAAACAGTCTTTTTTAGAGTCCCTCTGCCGCTCAGAGAGGTACTTCTCTTTACTTGTTTGTGTGTGTGTGAGTGTTTGTGTGTTTTCCCTGTCTATATTTGCTAATGATTAACATAGTATACCACCGAATGACAAATACTTATAAAGGTAAAAGATGCTTTCTTTTCCTCCTAGAATTCCCAGGCATTATGCAGCTAAATTGTCATTATTTAATTTTTTATTTCTGAGCAATGACAAAGAAACAATTTATTTTATATTTAAGAAGAAAAGGGAGAAAAAAAGAGAAAAACTCCCCACTGCCCAAATTTCGATTGACCTCACAAATTTGACTATAGTTGACTTAACATACACCAAGTGCATTTTGGAAGGAAATGGCATGCAAGGTTTATTAAATTGGCAGTTTTCTCTGTGTTCAGATATAGCTGCCCTAAACCATTTTCCCCTGCAGCATGATACACATGTACTTTCCTTTAATACATGAAAAGGCAAATGCAGAAAAAATTTTTGGTGCTTTGAATAAAATCTATTAATAGTATATATAACTTTGGTTACAGCATATGAATACATTTTCTATGTCACTTTGCAAAGAGATACTGTTTTCAGTTCAGCTAAGTTCAGTCAGTCAGTCATGTCTAACTCTTTGCTTACCCCTTGGACAGCAGCACACCAGGCCTCCCTGTCCATCACCAATTTCTAGAGCTTACTCAAACTCATGTCCAATGAGTCAGTGATGTCATTCAACCATCTCATCCCTTCTTCTGTTGCTTTCAATCTTTCCCAGCATCAGGGTCTTTTCAAATGAGTCAGGTCTTTGCATCAGGTACCAAAGTATTGGAGTTTCAACTTCAGCATCAGTCCTTCCAATGAATATTCAGGACTGATTTCCTTTAGGATTGACTGGTTGGATCTCCTTGCAGTCCAAGGGACTCTCAAGAGTCTTTTCCAACACCACAGTTCAAAAGCATCAATTCTTTGCCCCTCAGCTTTCTTTATACTCTAACTCTCACATCCATACATGACTAATGGAAAAACCATAGTTTTGACTAGATGGACCTTTGTTGGCAAGCAATGCCTCTGTTTTTTAATATGCTGTCTAGGTTGGTCATAGATTTCCTTTCAAGGAGTAAGCATCTTTTAATTTCATGGCTGCAGTCACCATCTCCAGTGATTTTGAGCTCAAAAAAATAAAACCTCTCACTTTTTTCATTGCTTCTCTATCTATTTGCCATGAAGTGATGGGACTGGATGCCATGATCTTAGATTCCTGAATGCTGAGTTTTAAGCCAACTTTTTCACTCTCCTCTTTCACTTTCATCAAGAGGCTCTTTAGTTCTCCTTCACTTTCTCCCATAAGGGTGGTATCATCTGCACATCTGAGGTTACTGATATTTCTCTCAGCAATCTTGATTCCAGCTTGTGCTTCATCCAGTCCAGCATTTCACATGATGTACTCTGCATATAAGTTAAATAAGCAGGGTGACAATATGCAGCCTTGACATACTCCTTTCCTGATTTGGAACCAGTCTGTTCCATGTCCAGTTTTTACTGTTGTTTCTTGACTTTCATACAGATTTCTCAGGAGGCAGGCAAGGTGGCCTGGTATTCCCATCTCTTTAAGAATTTTCCAGTTTGTTGTGATCCACACAGTCAAAGGCTTTGGCGTAGTCAATAAAGCAGAAGTAAATGTTTTTCTGGAACTCTCTTGCTTTTTCGATTGATCCAACAGATGTTGGTAATTTGATCTTGGTTTTTCTGCTTTTTCTAAGTCCAGCTTGAACATCTGAATATTCACAGTTCATGTACTGTTGAAACCTGGCTTGGAGAATTTTGAGCATTAGTATGTGAGATGAGTGCGTTTTTGAGGTAGTCTGCATATTCTTTGGCATTGCCTTTCTTTGGGATTGGAATGAAAACTGACCTTTTCCAGTTCTGTGGCCACTACTGAGTTTTCCAAATTTGCTGCCATATTGAGTGCAGCACTTTCACATCATCATCTGGAAATATCTAAGCTGGAATTCCATCACCTCCACTATCTTTGTTCATAGTGATGCTTTCTAAGGCCCACTTGACTTCACATTCCAGGATGTCTGACTCTAGCTGAGTGATCACACCATCATGGTTATCTGGGTTATGAAGATTTTTTGCATAGTTCTGTATATTCTTGCCACCTTCTTAATATCTTCTGCTTCTGTTATGTCCATACCATTTCTGTTCTTTATTGAGCCCATCTTTGCATGAAATTTTCCCTTTGTATCTCTAATATACTTGAAGATATCTCTAGTCTTTCACATTTATTGTTTTCCTCTATTTGTTTGCATTGATCGCTAAGGGAGGCTTTCTTATCTCTCCTTGCTATTCTTTGGAACTCTGCTTTCAAATGGGTATATATTTCTTTCTTTCTTTTTTTTTTTTTTTGCCTTTGCCTTTAGCTTCTTTTCTTTTCACAGCAAAGGGATGTTGTTTTACCCTTTATCAAGTAGATGAAGATCAAGTGAAGTGAAAGTCACTCAGTTGTGTCCGACTTTGTGACCCCATGGAATATACAGTCCACGGAATTCTGCAGGCCAGAATACTACAGTGGGTAGCTGTTCCCTTCTCCATGGGATCTTCCCAACCCAGGGATTGAACCCAGGTCTCCTGCATTGCAGGCACATTCTTTACCAGCTGGGCCATGAGGGAAGCCCAAGAATATTGGAGTGGGTAGCCTATCCCTGCTCCAGCAGATCTTCCTGACCTAAGAATCGAACCGAGGTCTCCGCCATTGCAGGTGCCAAAATACATTATTATGATGTTTAAATGGATTACTTGAATTTACATGACCTGAAAAATACATTAAATTAAACCATATATTTGTATATAAAAATATATTTGCATGTGGAAATATATTTTAATATTTTCTTATGGCAACAGTCTTCCTTATCTACAAAGCAAATTCTCTTTTTTAATCTATCTAGTGAATAACAATCTTTCATATGTCTTTGACATGGAAGTATTTTTATATTAAAGAAAATAAGCTAAAATACAAAATTATGTACAGTTTTATATTAAGAAAAATAAAATTACTAGTTAACATATAACCTAGAATTCAAGACTCCATAAATCATGTATTTCTCTTTGTCTATTAATTTTCATATCCTGAAGTCATTTGGGAGTTCTTTGTCAATGTAATTTAAAGTGGGGTTTATCTATGTGAATCTTCTGAATGCCTCTTCTAATATTTAAAATATATTTATTTCATTAAATCTAATAGTAAGCAGATAGTATTTTACTAATATAATTAGATATATTGGTATTATAGTTTGAATTTTTGCACCCCCACACCCACCAAAAGTCATACGGAAGTCCTAACTCCATGTTTCCCAAAATGCCATCTTATTTGGAAATTGAGTTGTAGATATAATTAGTTAAGATGAAGTCATTCTATAGCAGGGAGTTCCCCAACTCTAGCATGACTGGGGAGCTTATAGGAAGGCCATCTGAAGACAGAGACAAAGGAAGAGCACTGTGCTACAAGGAAGATAAAGATTGAAATTAAGTGTCTGCAAGACAGGGAACAGGAGACTGCTGGCAATCACTTGAATCTAGGAAGATAAAAGACAGAATTCCTCTGCAGGATTCAGAGGGAGGTTATATAGGTCAGTATATTGATTTTGGACTGCTCAGTTCAATTCAGTCACTCAGTCGTGTCCGACTCTTTGCCACCCCATGAACCGCAGCATGTCAGACTTCCCTGTCCATCACCAACTCCTGGAGCTTGTTCAAACTCATGTCCATTGAGTCGGTTGATGCCATCCAACCATCTCACGGTCTGCCAGCTCCTTCTCCTCTTGTCTTCAATCTTTCCCAGCAACAGGGTCTTTTCCAGTGAGTTAGTTCTTTGCATCAAGTGGCCAAAGTATTGAAGTTTCAGCTTCAGCATCAGTCTTTCCAATGAATATTCAGGACTGATTTGCTTTAGGATTGACTGGTTTGATCTCCTTGAAGACCAGGGGACTCTCAAGAGTCTTCTCCAATACCACAGTTCAAAAGTATTCATTCTTTGGCATTCAGCTTTCTTTTGGACTCCTAGAGATAATAAATTTCTGTTGTGGTAAATTACCCAGGTTTTGTTGTTGCTGTTGTTGTTATGGCTAGACTCAAATATCAATTTTTGAATCTAGATAAAAGCAATTATTTTCTTAATATAATATTTTATAAAGCAATATTATATAATTTATAGTGAATAATTAATTACTAAATAACTATCACTTGCCTATAATTTCATTGAGTAAAAACAAATAAGGTATAATGGACAGAGTGCTCATGCAGAATCAAGAAACTGAGTCTATGTAATTTACTCTATTTATTACTTGTAGAAGACCTTTTCTTCTTCCTGGGCTACTGTTTTTCCATTCACCAAATAAAGACAATACCTCTATGTGTAGTTCTAAAATCAATTTGAATATTAAACAAGGTCATATTTGTCAAACTGGTTGAAAGTTAAAAGCAAGTGCCAGCTTAAGAAAACACCATCATATAGGCTTCTACTCAGCATATGCATGTTAATGTTCAGATTTAATTATTCCTGTTTTGGGGCTAAATTCATTAAACATAAATCAAAACAGATTCAGTACCATTTATGATCATTTGTACTCCATTAATTTGGATCCTGCTGATTATTTATATTTCTTTAACTTTCTACTGCTAAGACATTTCTTTCTAAAAAATGTAAAGAAAAAGTCTCAAATCTTGCTATACATAGCTCAGAATTGTCTCCTTAACTCTGAAACTCAAAATGTGTATATCTCATAGATTTCTCAGAAAAACTTGTCAAAACTGAAATTTATAAACTTTTATTTCAAATATTCTCTATCCCTCTTAGGTCAGAAAAAGCCTAACTATCCTCCTACCAGATTCTTAGAAACATGACTTTCAACTCTGAACTCTCTTTTTGATTGCTACTCAAATCTATTTGCTTCCCCAGTGGCTAGCACTGTGAATCCCCTCAATATTGCCCCCGTCCATCTGCTTATCTTATCCCTCCCGTCAGAATTTTAATTTTGAGTTCATCATATTTTGGCAATTTTCTCCTACAACCTCCAATAACATTTCTAATCCATCCTCCACTTTACCACCAGAGCTCTTTAAACTGCCAGTTTGGCTTTATTGACATTTCTTGTTCTTTCAACTTTATTTCTGGTTTCAGGTTTAGTCATGGGCAATTGCATGTAGTATCCTCCTGCTTGCCCTGTGGACCTAATATAGCCTCTATATTTGTGTTTTCTGCAAGTCACTTATTTCCTGAAGTTAAAAAAGAAAATTAGTGGCCCTTTTGGGGATGCCTGTTAGGCTCTTATGTGTATAACCAAAAAATTAAGATGATATTAATGCAAGCTGGGGGATCCTCAGTGAATGGGCAAGCAAGTACATAAACAGTGGATGATAAAAGATAAATTCACATTTAAACACACACACACACACACACACACATGTGTATGCGCAATAATTCCTCAGGTCAACCAGTAGGAGTAGAACATTCAGTTTTCAAACAATAGGTCATCTTGCATAAAGTTTCGTGATACTGCAGCAATATTCCTTACAGTGATATTTTCTATTTTTTAAAAATCTATACACAGTATTCAGTGGATGCTCTTTTTGGGGATGACCCAAGCTCTCCACTTTCCTCTGTCTTCTAATGCCTGAAGTATGATTATAAATGAGGGTAATTTAAAAACATATTATAATATGTATTGCTTTTATGTTTTTAAATAATTATACTTTCCATAAATCATTATTTTCCTATTCTCACTGAATGTTCTATTATCTCAAAAATCTGTATTCGTCAATTCATTTCAGTAAATTCTGTTTAGAAACAAAAGTTTAGAAAATTCATCATAAATCTTTCATAAGGCAATCAGAACAGTGTCTACAATAAAATAAATAATAAAAATACAGGGAGCAATCATAAATGAATACCTCCCAAATTATCTTGCCACAAAAATGTTCCCTTTTTAAGGGACTATTTCAAATATTCCCTTTCTAAGGGTATATTTCTCTTTCCTTTTCTGTATTGAATTATTTGCCTATTGAAAAATTTAACTTAGAGATGCAGAGTACAGTCTGGAAGGCAGATAATATTAGGAAGATGAATGACTATAATCTTTTTCTCTCGACTTTAAATCATTTGAAAGCAAAAAGTAGTGCATCAGTTTAGAGATATAAGCCAAAAATGACCTCTGAAATTTACTTTCTTGCATAGGAGAATTGTCTCTGAAGTCAACTTAATAGTTTGGTTTAAAATCATAAGATTAAACTTAGAAAAGTGAGTTTTAGCATTTGCTTTTGGCACTTAACTTATTTCCTTAATTCAAAGCCAACAACCCATTCAGCACATTAAACTAATTGGTTTTCCCCCAATGCACCTATATAATTCTTCTATATAGTTTCTCATTAACTTTTAAAATAGAAATCTGATTTGTAGGTTAAATGAATTCAATTCTGATTTTAATATTATAATGTTTGTTTTATGATACATACTGTATAAAAATATCATATTTTTCTATATGTCTGGAAGTGTTTCTGTCTCTAACCAGAGATGCTTATAAGAATGGCATTGGTGTGTATACAGTCCTTTAGAATGATATGTTTTATTGTCTCATGTGAATAATGGAAAGACAGCTTGTGAAAAAAGAAAGAAAAATGGAAACAGGAAAATCATAAAGGAAAACAACTACAAGTCTAAAGCTACCCAATCTAAAGTCTCCTTACTTTTATATTTCCTGTTAAGTTGGTATAATAATTTTCTTTATTGTTTCTATCCTTTTGAACTGGAGTTTCCATTACATGCAGCCAAACCTGTCCTACACACAAAGAGAAGTCAGTGGTTTTAATACATCTTATTAGATATTCTGATACCTTTGCCTATTCATGACTCTTTATTATCTTAATCTAGTCTCTATAAATGTTTTCTATAATTTCTATATTTTATAACTAAGAATTCAACTTTGGCTTGTGGAGTATTACTGGTTGGGGCACAGACTTGGATTACTGTGATACTGAATGGCTTGCCTTGGAAACAAACAGAGATTATTGTGTCATTTTTGAGACTGTACCCAAGTACTGCATTTTGAACTCTTTTGTTGACTATGGGGGGAAGTGCTGCATTCAATATGCCAGCAAATTTGGAAAACACAGCAGTGACCACAGGACTGGAAAAGGTCAATTTTCATTTCAATGCCAAAGAATTTTCAAACTGCCGCACGTTTGCACTCATCTCACACGCTAGCAAAGTAATGCTCAAAATTCTCCAAGCCAGGTTTCAACAGTACATGAGCCATGAACTTCCAGATGTTCAAGCTGGATTTAGAAAAGGCAGAGGAACAAGAGGTCAAACTGCCAACATCAGCTGGATCATAGAAAGAGCAAGAAAGTTCCAGAAATCATCTAATTCTGCTTTATTGACACCACCAAAGCCTTTGACTATGTGGATCACAACAAACTGTGGAAAATTCTTATAGAGATGGGAATACCAGACCACCTTACCTGCCTCCTGAGAAATCTGTATGCAGGTTAAGAAACAACAGTTAGAATTGGACATGGAACAACAGACTGGTTCCAAATAGGAAAAGGAGTACGTCAAGGCTGTATATTGTCACTCTGCTTATTTAATTTATATGCAAAGTACATCATGTGAAATGCCAGACTGGATGATGCACAAGCTGGAATCAAGATTGCCAGGATAAATATCAATAACCTCAGATATGCAGATGACACCATCCTTGGGGCAGAAAGTGAAGAGGAATTAAAGAGCCTCTTGAGGAAAGTGAAAGAGGAGAATGAAAAAGCTGACTTAAAAATCAACATTCAGAAAACTAAGATCATGGCATCCGGTCGCATCACTTCATGGCAAATAGATGGAGAAACAGTGGAAACAGTGAGAGACTTTATTATTTTGGGCTCCAAAATCACTGCAGATGGTGACTGCAGTCATGAAATTAAACAACGCTTACCCCTTGGAAGACAAGCTAGGACCAATCTAGACAGCATAGACATTACTTTGCTGACAAAAGTCCATCTAGTCAAAGCTATGGTTTTTCCAGTAGTCATGTATGGATGTGAGAGTTGGACCATAAAGAAAGCTGAGTGCTGAAAAATTGAACTGTGGTGAACAGTTCAATTGAACTGTTTTTGAACTGTGGTGTTGGAGAAGACTCTTGAGAGTCCCTTGGACTGCAAGGAGATTCACCCAGTCAATCCTAAAGGAAATCATTCCTGAATATTCATTGGAAGGACTGATTTTGAAGCTCCAATACTACTTTGGCCACCTGAAGTGAAGATCTGACTCATTTGAAAAGATCCTATGCTGGGAAAGGTTGAAGGCAGGAAGAGAAGGGGTTGGCAGAGGATTAGATTGTTGGATGGCATCACTGACTTGATGGAGGTGAGTTTGAGCAAGCTCTGGAGTTGGTGATGGACGGGGAAGCCTGGCTTGCTGTAGTCGTTGGGTTGCAAAAGTCAGACACGAATGAGCAACTGAACTGAACTGAACTAAGAATTTGTCAACCTCAGCAAAACTGATGTTTATATGAAATACAAATATCAATAATTGTCTATGTTTACACACACACACACACATTAGTCCCTGGACCTGACAACAGAGAAAAATGTCTAGATACTGTATCAAATGTCCCTTGGGTGGAGGGAGAGTAAAGTCACCCTAGTTGTAAACCAGTGAGTTAAGTGTCTCCTCTTAATCCAGAGGCTACTGTAAAGGTGATCAGTCCTGGGTGTTCATTGGAAGGACTGATGCTGAAGCTGAATCTCCAATACTTTGGCCACCTCATGCATAGAGTTGACTCATTGGAAAAGATCCTGATGCTGGGAGGGATTGGGGGCAGGAGGAGAAGGGGAGGACAGAGGATGAGATGGCTGGATGGCATCACCGACTCGATGGGCATGAATTTGAGTGAACTCCGGGAGTTGGTGATGGACAGGGAGGCCTGGCGTGCTGCGATTCATGGGGTCGCAAAGAGTTGGACACAACTGAGTGACTGAACTGAACTGAACCGAACTGAACTGTTATATAAGTAAAAAAGACATGGTCCCTGATCTTTAGCGTCTATCTATACAGACATACAGTTTTCATTTTATCTTCAAAATAACTCACTTTGGCCTTCTGCCAAGCATTTAGAAACCTGAAACAAATTCTGCTTTCATCCTGACAATAAGAAATAACTGGATATGTACATAGTTATATATTTCTTGAATCCAGCAAAATCTAAGATCATAGAGAAAGCTAGCCTGAAGCACTAGGAAAGATGTGGCATGAGCACTAGCTCACCTGTGGCATGTAGACAGAACACTTGGAGCAGCTTATACTTGCATGCTCAGCTTTACATCCTCCCTGGATGTGCATGAGCAATATTGGGGGCAGGATAAACAGCAGAGTAATTCTTCCTTAGTAGTTCAATTTGAAGAATGAAGCTACCATAGCTGCGAGCAAAACACAAAGAACCACCCAGTCCATTCTTCCTAAAAGAGCCTAAAGGCGGAAGCCACTACTGGATGAATCAAGACAATTAAAATTCTCCTGTCACTGTGGAAAGAAAGAATAAACTGAGAAAGTCTCATCCCTAAGAACCAAAGATATAGTACCTACTTAAAAATGAGGCTGAACCAGGAAAAGAGATAACGCTTCTTGTCTCTTATACTTAGGTCAGTGAAGGAAAACAACAATGTATCTACTGGGGAATGGTAAAGAAAATGCAGAGACCTCTGATATGCAGGAACATAGGGAAGGCCTAAAACTGAGGGTAGAACTAGAACATTGAGGAGAACCCACTGATTAACCAACTAAAAGCCTTAGCACAGATAATACCTGGAGGAGGAAATGGCAACCCACTCCAGTATCTTTGCCTGGAAAATCCCATGGGCAGAGGAGCCTAGTGGACCACAATCCATGGGGTCACAAAGAGTTGCACATGACTGAAACGACTGAGTACGCACAAATACCATAAAGATTTGAAGCTGGTGGTGCAACAAAACTATTTATAATGAAAATAATACCCAAATTGTGCATAGCTCCTGACAACATTGGTTGATCTCCCCCACTAAAGGGCTAGCAGAAAAAAAAACAGGCATGTCTGTTTCTAGTCCCAATACTCTTTCCCTGAGTCTCTGCTATTCTACACATTATGTATGGCATGAAATTAAAAATTATGAGATACACAAAGGAGTAAGATCATAAAAAATAAATAAGAAACAAAGTATTAAAAAAAAGAAACAAAGTATTCAACAGAAGACTAAGAAATTACTTAGCTGTTGAAATTATAAATTAAGGAAAAAGCCCTCAAATTATTATGGTACTAGGAAAGGTAGATGACATGTATGAACACTTAGGGAATTTCAGCAAAGTGGAGAAACACAAGAATGAATCAAATACTAGAGTTAAATAGAGTTAAGTGAGAGAGATAAAGTATGATGCTGATGGACTCAACACAGCTAAGAAAAGAACTAATGAAATTTTAATTAGGTCAATAATGATTACACAATTTGAAACAAAAAGAGAAGAGAAAAAAACACACTAGAGCAGAACATCATGAGATGTAGAATAATACAAAATGTGAACATATGTTTAATTGGAATCACAGAACAGTATAGACATGAGAGGACAAAGGAAAGATTTGCAAAGGTTATGGCTAAGGATTTCTATAAATATTGAACCAATATTAAACCCAAATTTCATGCTCAGGGAATTTCAAACAGTGAAAATCAAAACCAAACAAACAGAAGAAAACAAAAGAAACCCATACATAGATATAGCATACTTGAACTGATTAAAGTAGTAGTGAGATTCAATTGAAAATATTTAGTACAATACAGATATGAAGAGAAAAAAGCATGAAGACCAACAGATGAAAAATAGATACAGCAGATATAGAAGAACAAAGAAAATACAACATAGTACTTGGCAAAAATTATGAAAGACAGAAGACAACTGTTTGAAGTTTTTATTGTTATTACTGTTATTTTCTTTGATTTTTTTTTCCCCAGAGTCAGCACCACATCTGGCTGAAGTGTGGTTGGAGTTCCAACTCGGCCCTCTAGAATGCTACCTTACATCAGAGGTTCCCCAATCCCTGGGGCGCAGACCAGTAGCAGTACTGGTCCCTGGCCTGTTAGGAACCAGGCCATATAGCAGGAGCTGAGGGGCCAGCAAGCAAGTTAAGATTCATCTATACTTACAGCCACTCCCCATCATCCCAGTACTGCCTAAGCTTGGCCTCTTATCACATCAGTGGTGGCATTGTATTCTCATAGGAGTGCAAACCCCACTGTGAACTGTGTACATGAGGGATTGAGGTTGTGTGCTCCTTATGAGAATCATCCTGAAACCATTCCCCACCCCTGGTCAGTGGAAAAACTGTCTTTCACAAAACCAGTCCCTGGTACCAACAAGGATGGGGACTGTGGTCTTACAAGACATCGGGGACTTTGAAGATGTTATTAAGGTTATTTATCACAATTTTAGGGAGATTATTTTGGATTATCCAAGTGGCTAATTCTATTGCATGAATTCTTAAAAGCTGAGCCTTCTCCTGGCTGAGAGCAAAAGAGGAAGTTAGAGATAGTCAAAGTATGAGAAAGACCCAAGGTACCTTTGCTGGTTTGAAAATGGAGGGGGCCACATGAAAAACAGAATAAACTGAATTCTCCCAGACATCCTGGAAGTACCTGAAGACAGATTATTTCAGAGAGTCTATATGCAATGCAGGCATGCTGATTTGACTGTAATTTCAGCCTTGAGAGACCCTAAGCAGAAAAATCAGTTGAGAGACTCTGTGTCTGAAATTGTGACCTATGAAACCTGTTAGAAAATAAGTTTGTTGTTGTTGGTCAGTCAATAAATCGTGTCTGACTCTTGTGACCCCATGGACTGTAGCCTGCCAGCCTCCTCTGTCCAAGGGATTTCCCAGGCAAGAGTACTATAGTGGGTTATCATTTCCTTCTCCAGGTAATCTTCCCAACCGAGGGACTGAATCCACATCCCCTGCATTTACAAGTGGGTTCTTTACCCACTTAAACACCAGGGAATCCACTAGGTAAAAAAAAAATAGGTGTTGTCTAAAGCCCCTAAATTCATGATACTTTGCTATAGAAACAATGAAATATCAACATACCACATAGTTGCCCCAAAGAAATCAAAATATTTTACACAAAAACTTGCAAGCAAATGTTTATTCCAGCTTTATTTATAACTACCCCAAACTGAAAATGACCTAAATATCCTTTAGCTAATAAATGGATAACAAACAATATTTCACTTGTATACCAAAGACACTTAAAATTTCATGTCAATAAAACACTAGAAATCAGTCTAATATCACTTGGTTCTCATTAATAGATCACAATGGCATAAATTATAATAAAATTATAATTAAAACATAAGATTATCAATTATTATCTCATCTTATTCTCTCCTTTATGTAGTCTTTCATCATAGAAACTAATACATTTTGAGGGGCTTTATTTCCACTTTCTAAATTCATATACGTTGCTATCTAGGATCATATACAGCTAGATGATTATAAATTATTAGATGATTTATTAGATTTATTAGATGATTTATTATTAGATTATTTATTTTAGAATCTTTTCAGGGCTTGGGTTGATTTTTCTATGATTACCAGTGCTATTCCTTTTCTCTTTAGTTTTTTTTTAGAGTTTACATGTCTTATGGTCTCTGGACCATTTTTCAGAGAGGTTTTTTTTTTTAATGTTTTTCCCCCAAATAATATGACTTCACAAAGAAAGCATTTGAAAAAATAATTTGACAAATCCAACATCCTTTCATTTCAAAAACTCTCAGAAAATTAGGAATAGAAGGGAATTTCCTCTACATGAAAAAGGGCATTTATCAAAAATCCACAGCTAACATCATAATCAATGGTGTCAGATTCAAAAATTTATTGCTAATATTGGAAACAAAACAAGGATGCTGATTTTCAAAATTTTACTAGAAGGTCTAGTTGGAGCAATTAGGCAAGAAAAAGAAATAACAGATATCCAAATTAGAAAGGAAGCAGTAAAATTCTCTGGTTGAAGATGACATGATTCTACATATAGAAAACCACAAAGAATAAATATATACACACACATATACACATATTCACACAAATTCTGGAACTAATTCAGTCAAGGTGCAAGTTATATGATCAAAACAAAAATTCCATTTGTATTATATATAATCTGTAAAGGACTTAATAACCTGAGAAGAAAATTAAGAAAATAATTTCATTTACAATAGCATCCAAAAGAATAAAATACTCTGGAATAAATTTACTCTTCTAAGTGAAAGAGTTATATACTGAAATTTATAAACTACTGGCAAAAGAAATTAAAGGCCTAAGTAAATGAAAATATATCCTGTGTTTATAGATTGTAAAAGACAATGTTGTTAAGATGTCAATAATACCCAAAGTGATGTACAGATTCAATGTAATTCCTATCATAATATCAATAGTTGTTTTTTTTTTTCCACAAAATGGAAAATCCAAACCCCAAATTCATATGCAATTGCAAAGGACTTGAGTGATAAAAAAAATTCTTGAAAAAGAAGAATTAAATTGAAGACATTAAATTTTCAAAAGTTACTACAAAACTTACTAATCAAAGAAATGTGGTCTTAGCATAAGGATAAACATAGAATAATCAAACAGAATTGAGAGTCCAGAAATAAACACATGCCTCTGTGCTGTGCTTTGCTTAGTTGCTAAGTTGTGTCTGACTTTTTGCGACCTTATGGACTATGGTCCGTCAGGCACCTCTGTCCATGGGATTCTCCAGGCAAGAATACTGGAGTGGGTTTCCATGTTCTCCTCCAGGGCATCTTCCCAACCCAGGGATCGAAACCAGGTTTCCTGCATTACAGGTGGATTCTTTACCGTCTGAGCCACCAGAGAAGCCCATACCTCTATGGTAAATTAATTTTCAAAAACTAAGACCTCTCAATAGAGCAAAGAATAATCTTTTTTTTTATCAAATGATACTGGATCAATAAATTTCCACTTGCCAAAAAATCTGGATTCATGTCTCACACTATATACAGATATTAACATGAAATGGATCAATAACATAAATATAAGTGCTAAAATCTTAAGATTTTTAGAAGAAAGCATATGGTTAAAACTTCACATCTCTGGATTTGGCAATATTATTCAGTTATAAAATGAAATAAAGTACTGATACATGAAACTACATGGAATAATCCACAAAACATTATGGTAAGTGAAAGAAGCCCAACAAAAAAGGCCATATACAAAATACCTGAAATAGATGAAATTTATAGGAACAGAATGCAGATTGGTGGTTTCCAGGGCCCAGCAGGGAGGGAAAGGGAGAAACTGCTTAACAGGTAAGGGGCTTAGTCTGGAGTGATTGAAATATTTGGAACTAGATACAAATGTTGGTTACATAACATTGTGAACATATTAACTACTACTAAATTATTCACTTTAAAATGGTTTACTTTATGTTATGTGAATTTCACATCAATAAATTATTTAAAAAATAATGGCTGCTAACTGCTCATCTTCCCAAGATGCTTGTCACTGGGCAAAACTGACTTGCACACATAGACGTTTATAAATTATGCTGTACTCACGAAGGTTAAGAAACCGAAACAGTGACTGAGTCCTCCTTGTTTGTATACACTGTGCACAGTCCCCAAGAGTGGTTTCATTTTTCTTTCTTTGAGTGAGGGGTGGTAAGAGAAGGGGGATGGTAATATGCTTAAGCAAAGTCTAGCTAGGGAGAAGATCATGTCTCAGGCCTTGGTGTCTACAGAAAGGGTAATTATATAACCAAGATTTGATTATCATTTCCTAATGTTTTTCTCTTGGGTACTTCTTACAACTCCAGTTTCCTTTTTCAAATTGCTTGACTTTTCCCTTAAATAAACAATCATATCTCTTTGGACTCATTTTTTAGTGTCTTAACCTGCCACTTCTTTGCAGTGTTTGATGCTAAGTCAGCTTGTCCTCATTGATAAGATAATAATCAAGAATACTGACTGTTCCTAGTTTACTTCTTTAATGATTTAAATATTATAAATGTCACAGCATACTAGGAGAACCTTAAATATCATGCCATGCTAATGACTGGCTTTCTGTTTATCCCCAAAACCAACACATTATGACACAAAACAGATCTGATAAGCTGATTGAACAAAACATTATCTGCTTTCTCTACCCCATATAGAAGTGCCAGCTATAATTCCTACCATACTACCATTTCTTACTGGTTCTCCCCTACTAACTCTAATACTCTCTATCAGATTCCCTGTGATTGCTCATCTTAAATGTCTGTGATTAGTCACAATATGCAGTAGGATAACACCACTTCTCTTTTCCACGCTTATCTCTTTCAAATAATCTATGCTGGTTTAGGCCTTATTTCCTTATCACAGTGCCTATTCCATTAGGTTTTGACTGTGATTTAGTCATTATTGGAAATAACATTCATGGCCTCTGTTGACATACATACTGGCTATCAATCATTAATTCTTCTGCAGGGAAACAGGGATAGGAAAGACATTTAGCCAGAGGAAAAGCAGAGAAATTAAACCTTGAGAATATTCCCTTATATTTGAATTGCTAGGGAAATTATTTCTGTTCCATGTCTGTGATTTCAAATGTCTTCTTTGAGCCATTTGTAGATTTTAGATGTATTTTGTGAGAACTTATTGACACTCAGATGCCCTTCCCCATCTTCACTCTGCTTTTCTCTTGACCTATTGCTTTTGGCATTTCATTTTCTTTTAGAGATTATTATATATGATCTTATTGCCACTTCATGTTGAGTTTATTGACAGGGGTGGTCAGATTTCTTTGTGTGGTTATGCACATGTTTAACCTCTATGTACTTGCCAAGTTATTTATTCTACAGAATGTGCCTTGTTTGATATACTAAGAAAATGACAAGCTGATGCTTGTAAAAGACTAACTATCCCTCTGCATTTGTTCTTTATATTAAAGCATATTGACACTTTTAAAATGTCATGTTATTTTCTTTTTCTCTTGACATAATTTCAAGAGATAAAGTGTTCAAGAAAATCAATCTTGTTAATATTCCACATATTCTGAGACTGTTGTATAAGAATCTTGTGTTAAACAGCTTTGCTATGTCTAATTCAGTGACAATGAGGGTCTAGTGCACTGCCGATTGCCTTTTATTTTTTCTTTGATCAAAATATTCAAAATTATTAGTAAAATTTTAAAATATTTTTTGATAATGTTGACATTGTTCCTATATTTTAAAAATATACTACTTCGGGGAAGAGGGAACTTTTTAGTAGAATTTTAACTTATAGAACATGTGGAACTTGATACTATTATAAAGCCATATATATCTTATGTACAAACAATTATACAACTGAAACATAGGTTATTATTATACTTTCAAAGTTAATAATTTACAAAAGAAACAGACCAATAATGTATTTATAACCAAAATATTCCTAACTTTACAGTCTTGGGGAATAATCAGTGTCATTGTTATTTTCAAGTAACAAATGAAGTAATTCAGTTCAAAGATGTTTTTAAAAAAGTTTAGGATCATGGTACAAATTAGGGGCAGATTCCTATCTGGAGTCTTGAACCTATTTCATGAATTTAGCTATAATTCATTGAATTTAGGGATTCTGATCTTATATTGATCTCTATCCTTAAATAGCTTTGTGTCAACTGACAGTGATTCAGTATGATTGTTGTGACAAAGCAGTTATATGGAGTGGATAGTTAAGGAGAATTGTAGATAGATAACACTGCTATATCCCTTAGAAGTAATACAAAACCTACTGAATCATTCTGCCTTCCTGGAATCATTTATAGTCTTCAAATTAGGTTTGCATTCTATTTTCATCTTGATTATTACCCATAGGATAGGGAGTCTTTCATTATTTTTCCTATCAAAATGGTGAATTTGCATATATTTTACAATCAATATATTAATGGTGTTGGAAAGTATTTTTGAGTTGAAAACATTAAAAATTGCTTGCTTGAAAATGCTATCCACTCATAAATAAAAGAACAGTATTATACTCTTATTTCTTTAAGATCTGACAAAACTCTTTAGAAACATGGTTTCACACTAGTTGTGAAAATTTTGGTTACAGTTTGATCTATGGCCAATGGTTAGAGAGTAGGACCAATACATAACTAGAGACAAAGGAAAGGGACTGCTCCTGGGATACAGTCCAAACTTTGGCCATTATCAGCATGACCATATAGATCTTAATATTTACCAGAAAGTATAGGCATACAAGACATGTTAGAAAACCAAATGGAACTACTCAATATTTCTGTAGTTAAATGAAAATTTTTACTATAATTCTTGTTAGCCAGGGATGTTTTCAAGTTCAGTTAATAAAAAAACAATTTTCAACAATATACCATATTTCAGATATTTAAGAAATATTCTGTATATTACTTTTCTAAAATAACATGAGCTTCAGGTAAGTATTGCTTTTCAATAAAGTACTTCACATAAATATTTTATTATCAACTTACTATTCAAATTATTTCCCCCGAACACATACAAAAGACATACAATAGTGTTCTATCTTCTCAAATACAGAAGTGGAAAGCATTAAAAAAATCTGTATTTTGCATTTACTATTTCCTTGGACATAAAATTTCAAAGATATTAAAGATTTTAGAAATAAGAGAATTGTGCTATGATGCAAAGTTTTTAGAGATATTCTTAGCCTTACCTATAGTATAAATAACAGGGGTTTTTTTTACAGCTAGTAACACATGGGGTTAATAGCTTGCTATATGAATGTTTGTGAAAATTTTAATTCAAATACATTTGCAAAACATGTAATATTTGTCATGTACTCCAGGGTATCCTATTTAAAGTAAATTCTGATCAATCTTTTCATAAAAGACTTTTTCTATGTTTGATTAAGTAACATCTTAATTTAGTCTAAAAATTTGAATTTATGAACTACCAAATTCATTAAATGTTTTTTTTCCAATAAGAACCACTCTATTCTTATTTTTTCTTATGTATTTGCTCCATTTAATTTATGTTTGGTTTTATGATTGTATTTATGAGTGTTTATATGTTTATGCATATAAACAATTTTATAACACTTTATAACAACTTTATAACAATTTATCAAAAAGTTTTTGATGAAGGCAATAAAAGATGCCATTTACTGTGCTCTTACCATGGGCACATTAATGTCAGTAAAACCTGTGACATAGATAACGTTTTCCCCATTTTGCAATGGAAGCAGAAATTTAAGGAGATGAGCACTTTGCCTATAGTCATGGGTACTATAAGGTGTAAACTCTGTCTGAATGAGTGACTTAGCTCGTAATCTCAACAGTATACAGTTGTGTTATGCTTGTCAAGCCTATTGAAGACAACTAATGTTGCTAGACCAGCCCTTGTTATTTGTCTGCCTACCTACCTTCTTTCCCTTCCTCCTTTCCTTTCTTTCATTTCTCTCCTTACTTTCTTTCTTTCTCTGACTTGATGCACTTTATTCATCTATTGGAGTATAGTCAACTTTCAATATTATGTTAATTTCTGATGTACAACATACTGATTTGATATTTTATGTTAATCTGCACACCAGAAACTAATGTAATACAGTTACCACAATATTCTCTATTGATAATATTCTTTGTGTTATACATTACATCTATGTAAACATTTTATTTGTTAATCTATTTTGTAATTGGTTCTTATTATGTTTTCATAATGTCCTCAGCAATAACTATTAGGAAACTTTGGACAAAATATTTATTTTTCACAGATCTTGAAGCATGACTGGAACCACACAGTGAACCTTTTGAAGACAGAGAGAGAGAAAGCAAGCTACTGTGGGCCTGAGATTCTGCTTTCATTGGGATCCATGGTGGGGCCCTAGAGTTTCATAGACTCTCTATTTTTTGATGAATTTAGAACTTAAGAGCAGAATTTAAATATAGGAAGAGAAAAAAATAAGTAGCCAAAATGGTCAGTTATTGAAATCAAACAAGATCTCTAAAATAAAGAAGGCTGGTTGGTGGTTGGGGGCTGGGCAACTTGATTCTTTACCTAGTACCACGGGCTGGAAATGTGTTTGTTCAAGATAGCCATCTTTGAAGTGGATGCCTCAGCAATTAAAAGCTTAAATGAGGCACTTACACAACAAAAAAAGAATCGGGTGGAGAGGGAGGTGGGAGGGGGATCGGGATGGGGAATACGTGTAAATCTATGGCTGATTCATATCAATGTATGACAAAACCCACTGAAATGTTGTGAAGTAATTAGCCTCCAACTAATAAAAAAAAAAAAAAAATTTTTCCTTCTTGTGAGTTATTGGATAATTCACAAGTTATCAATCTTCTCCTTAATCTGAAGATTGGTGTTTTATATACATCCTAAAAATTATCAATTACTGTTTTTTAATATGGCATATTCTTTTATTCACTATTTTCTTTTGGAACTTCATTTATCATATGCTTGACCCTCTCAATGTATTTTTCCTAACCTTTGTTTCATGTATTCTTTCTCCCCATATCTATGCTATGATTTTCAAAATCTTGCTAATATTCACATTCAAATTTGAATTCTCTCTTTATGTCTGGTCTGCTCTATAAATGCTCTTTAAAATATTTAATATAAGTAATTTTCATTTTTTACTTGTGATATTTGACTCTTTTCCAAATAACATTAAAAATATATCCCTTAACAGAAAGGGGACATACACATTTTTTACAATTACTGTTTTATTTTCCTTTCTGCTGTATTTGTGTGTATTTTCAGCTGCCCATTTTTGTCTCATCTTCTGTTTTTCAGAATGTCTCTTCTGACTTCACCCACATTGCCTGGACAACCATGCTGATTTATATTAGATTTATTATTTCTTTATGACATGGCTGATGTGGGAATTGCAAAAAGTTCTTGGTCTCTGTCAAAGTTGAGACTTAGAAGTATGAAGTCTTCAAGGACTGTATTTCAGTATAATGGTCTTTTTTATTTCCTATTTGCCATTGTATAAATTCATAAAAATGGATGTAAATACTACATCTATGCTTATAATCAATTGTCTTAAGGCTTGCCACTAGTATATGGGTATATTTCTCACTGGTGCTACGATGAAAACACCCTGATATATCACTTTGGCATTTGGCAGAGAGAAAGTAATTTCCTACTGAGAGTTATCTAAGTCTCCTTTTATTATTTTGAAGTCCTTCATTTCTCAAGCTATCAAAATTTCTTCAGAAAAAGCAGCTGCTGCTTTAAAAATTGTACCTTTCACTATTACTGTGATTTCCTTATTTAGTTATATTATTTCCCTTAAATGTGAACCATGCATTAACAATTTCCAGCATATGCTTCTATTACTACTGATATTTATAATACTATGGCAGTTGGAATTAAATTTTGAGTTTTCCAACCTCCCTGTTAGATTCTGAGTTTCATAAGAACCAAAGTCTGTGGTTATTGTTTTCATTCCTTCAGCCCTAGAAAGTAGGAAAATGCTTGGCACAAGTCTCATGCTCTCCCTATTTCTTGAATGAATGAGTTGATGAGTAGAAAAAGTGAAGTATGAATAAAAAACAGTGCTAATATCAGAACTAAAGGTAAAATTATAATAGTGTTTGCTTTGTTCTAAATAGCCAATGCAAATCTACTTAACATTATTAAGAATTTAGCAAATAGATAAATGCAGTAAATAGGTAAGCAGCAATAGCATTTTATACATCAGCAAAAACTTAAAATGATAATCTGCACCTAAAGAAAATTTTTCATGTATGTTTTGACTGATCCCTGGAGTCTTTACATTTTAAAATTAAAACAAAAAATTGCATATTTAACAAAACAGTGGCTCTGCATCTTATAAAAGTTATTACCACTATTCTGCTTCCATATTTACTCTGGGTTAAAATGCAGTGAAACATAAATATTTTACACTTAAAAAGAGTCAAAAAAAGTCTTCTAGTCACTGTAAGGGACGTGATTTCAAACAGAAAAACTATTATTTATTGTTATTCAGTCACTAAGTTGTGCATAACTCTTTGTGACCAAATGGACTGCAGCATGTCATGCTCCCCTGACCTTCACTGTCTCCCAAAGTTTGCTTAAATTCATGGCAACTGAGTTGGTAATACTGTCTAGTCATCTTATCCTCTGCCTCCAGCCCTCCTTTTGCCTTCTATCTTTCCCAGCATGGGTTTTTTTTTTTTTCAGAGTCAGTTCTGCACATCAGGTGGCCAAAGTATTGGAGTTTTAGCTTTAACATCAGTCCTTCCAATGAATATTCAGGAATGATTTCCTTCAGGATGGACTGGTTGGATCTCCTTGGAGTCCAAGGGACTCTCAAGAGGCTTCTCCAGCACCACAATTCAAAGCATCAGTTCTTCAGTGCTCAGACTTCCTTATGGTCCAACTCTCACATACATTCATGACTACTGGAAAAACCATAGCTTTGACTAGATGGACCTTTGTTGGCAAAGTAATGTCTCTGCTTTTTAATATGCTGTCTAGGTTTGTTATAGCTTTCCTTCCAAGGAGCAAGCATATTTTAATATTTTGGCTGCAGTCACCATCTGCAGCAATTTTGTCACAGCTTCCACATTTCCCCTTTCTATTTGCCACAAAGTGATGGGACCAGATGCCTTGATCTTAGTTTTTTGAATGTTGAGCTTTAAGCCAGCTTTTTCACTTTCCTCTTTCACCCTCATCAAGAGGCTATTTAGTTTCTCTTCATATTCTGCCATTGTTGTTCAGTAGCTAAGTCAAGTCCAACTCTTTAGGGCCCCAGGATTCCCTGTCCTTATTAGAGTGGCATCACCTGCATATCTGAGGTGTTGATAATTCTCCTGGCAATCTTGATTCTTTTATGTGATGCATCCAACCTGGCATTTTGCATGATGTACTCTGCATATAAGTTAAAAATAAACAGGGTGAAAATATATAGCTTTGTGGGACTCCTTTCCCAATGTGTAACCCGTTTGTTTTTCCATGATCGGTTTTAACTGGTGCTTCGTGACCGCATACAGGTTTCTCAAGAGGCAGGTAAGGTGGTCTGGTATTCTCACAACTTTAAGAATTTTCCACTGTTTTTATGGTCCACACAGTCAAATTCTTCAACGTAGTCAGTCAAGCACAAGTAGATGTTTTTCTGTAATTTTTTGCTTTTTCTATGATCCAATGGATATAGACAATTTGATCTCTGGCTTTCCTCTGCCTTTTGTAAACCAGCTCTTACATCTAGAAGTTCTCGGCTCATGTACTGCTATAAGCTAGCTTGAAGAATTTTGAGCATAAACTTACCAGCATGTGAAATGAACACAACTAAATGGTAGTTTGAACATTTTTTGGCATTGCCCTTCTTTGGGATTGGAATGAAAATTGATCTTTTCCAGTCCTGTACCCACTGCTGACTTTTCCAAATTTGCTGACACATTGAGTGCAACACTTTATCAGCATCATCTTTTAGGATTTTAAACAGCTAAGCTGGACTTCCCTGGTGGCTCAGATGGTAAAGCATCTGCTTATAATGTGGGAGACCTGGGTTCTATCCCTGGGTTGGGAAGATCCTCTGGAGAATGAAATGGCAATCCACTCCCGTACTCTTGCCTGGAGAATCCCATGGACAGAGGAGACTGGTAAGCTACAGACCATGGGGTTGCAAAGAGTCGGACATGACTGAGAGACCTCACTTTACTTTTAAGCTGGAATTCAGTCACTTCCACTAGCTTTGTTCATAGTAATGCTTCCTTAGGCCCACTTGACTGCACGCTGAGGATGTCTGGTTGTAGGTGTGTGACCACACCATTGTGGTTATCCAGGTCATTAAGACCATTTGGTATAGTCCTTCTGTGTATTCTTCTACCTCCTCCTAAAAATCTCTTCTGCTTCTGTTAGGTCCTTACCATTTCTGTCCTTTATGGTGCCCATCCTCATATGAAATTTTCCCTTTATATCTCCAATTTTCTTGAAGAAATCTCTAGTCTTTCCTATTTCTTTGCATTGTTCCTCTATTTCTTTGCATTATTCATTTTCTATTTCTTTGCATTGTTCATTTAAGAAGGCCTTCTTATCTCTCCTTGCTATTCTTTGGAACACTGCATTCAGTTGGGTATATTTTCCCCCTTCTGCCTTGCCTTTCACTTCTCTTCTTTCCTCAGCTATTTGTATAGCCTCCAAAGACAACCACAGCCTTCTTGCATTTCTTTTCCTTTGGGGTGGTTTTGGTCATTGCTGTAAAATGTTATAATGTTGCATACCTCCATCCATAGTTCTTCAGGCACTAACAGATTTAATTCCTTGAATCTATTCATTATTTCTACTGTATAATCATAAGAGATTTGATTTAGGTCATACCTGAATGGCCTAGTGTTTTTCCCTACTTTCTTTAATGTAAGCCTGGTTTTTGCAATAAGCAGCTCATGATCTGAGCCACAGTAAGATACATAATCTGTCAAATGATAGAGGGAAAATCTATTTACTGTTCAAATATGCATTTCCAATAAGAGAATATATCAAGATAATGAAATGCATTACTTACATAAAGTTTATCTTTAATTCATTTTTAGAATCAAATTATCCTTCATGAATAATTTAAACATATTCCTGGTATAGTGATATAATGTATTATATTGTTAAGCTTTTAAATAGTATGTCCAAAGTTGTACTTTTAAATTTCAATAAATTTGCTAATAGATATTTTGAAATGATGAAATTGCTTTGAAGATATCAAATAAATAAGCTTTTTTCTCTTCTTTTCTTCTTTCTATTTTCTATTTATTTCAAAGTGGTTTTTAGTCACATACAGTGCAAATAACTAATACAGTGAGTTTAATCAATGGAATTTTGTTATTGAAAAAGAGAATGTAAGGTAATATGATTTGTACATTTACAATATTAAAAAAAGAACAAAATAGTTTCTTCAAAAGTTGTTACATTGAAAACTAGTAGTTCAGAGTTGCTTTACTATATTTATCTTAAATAAATAGAAAAGTTCTTATCTAGAGATTTTAATTTTAAATTATATATGTATATATCAATCAGGTGATATGTTCTTCACAAAACATAGCTTCTCTCTAAATGTGATCTGATGAATATATGAAACAGTAATTTCATTTTTTACTTCCACTTTAGTGATTGTGTATATAAGAGGGAGATACTTCAAAGAAAGTGTTTCCTGACTAACTCTTGAAATATTTCTCATTAATTTAAAAAGAAAGTCAAATTAATCAATAGCCTATAATGTAGGTATACTGCCTAACTTCCAGTACAAGAAGAGCAAATAAGATTATTTTTTCTTTGTGACCAGAATTATTAGCATTGTAGAAGAAAATTACTGCTTCTACACTTTTGTGAGGAAGATCCATATTCTATTTTTCCTTTGGATGTCAGATTTCAAGATAATAACATTAGTGTTCACACTAACAGAAAATATTGAGGGCAACTTTGGAAGTATAAATTCTTTAACATGATTTCTATATAAGTAAACATATTATAACATTTTTGTATATTATTTAATATCAGTAAGATACTGGTGTTTTCACATCAAACCATTTCAAGCAATATATGGTATATATTAATCTTATCAATGAAAAATAAAAATAGGCTGATATTGAGCTCTGAGTCTGAAACAATTCATCAGGAATTAGTTGTATGCAGTCAAACTGCACAGTTTTGAAAACATATGTTCTGCCCAGGTGGAAGTTAGCAGTGGTTACTGTTCAGAAAATGTTTTAAAATAAACAGGGCTAATCAAAGAGTGAGCCATGTACTAGTAAGTGTTCCTGTGAGAAAAGCATCTATACAGCATCAACTCTTCTCCTATCCATTGTCCACCAGCAACACCACAATTTTCAAATAAACTCATTGAGGCTTTTTACTTAATTGAGCAAAAGAAGACTTTTGTATACATAATCGACAGTTTTTGCACACACATGCAATCACATACACACAAGCACATATATTACAGTAACTCTGTTATAACTGATTCCATGGTTTGATGCAAAGTTTAATCCATTCACTCTTCTTTCTATTCAAAAAATACTGAGCCCTTGTTGATGTCAGGCTCCATGCCAGGTGCTGAGCTAATTGATATCAAATGCTAATGGGCACATCCGCAGTAAGTTTGCATCTATGAAGCTTATAGTTTCACAAGGAATTCAAATATTAAACTAATAATTATCTAAACAGTGGATTAATTGTTATTTTTTGCATATAGCAACAAGTTTCAACTCTAATAATTAAACAATTAATTAGCAATGTAACATTGTGACATGTGCTATAAAGGAGGAGAGTGAGATAAGAAAAGAAAAAATTGAATGGACAAATCTTAGAAGGTCTGGTCTCTAATATGTAATTTCAAAAATGAAATCTCTTGATTATTTTTATGCTTTTCTTAGGCATTATGAATTTTTAATACTTTTCTAAAGAGATACATAGTTAACAGAATACAAAACAAATTAACGATAATGTGAACATGCTATATAGTAAAGAAATTAGATCAGGCATACCTCAGGTTTAAGGATGATTGTAGATGTGTATGCTATAATTTGACTTTGTATGAAAAGAAATTGTTAAAGAAATACAGCATAGAGATCTTTAGAAAATATTTCAAAGAATCAGATGAAAACATGTTAAGTGGTGGGAAAAAAATCTGGTTCTTCGTTCAATTTAACCTAGTTTAAACCTAATTTTGATTTTTTTTTACATTCATCATGTGATCAGGAAACTAAATCCTAGATGTATGATAATTACAAAATGACTTTAGACAAACTAATTTTTAATCTGTTCATCAAAAGAAAACTCTTGTCCCTCCAGATAGTAAATGAGATTGGGGACAGAATTTTGAACTCAAATTGAATTTTAGTAATTTGGTTTTGACTCAGACTTCCGTTTTCTTGAAGAACTATCAGATCCTCTACATTTTAATATATTGAAGACTGATACAAATCCTATCATGCTTAGTCAGAAGCAAATTAATTTGACTTCCAGGTTCATTGAATAGTCAAATTTCAAAAGCACAAGAATAATGAGTTTGAAAACTTAAGATATTGGTTAAAAAAAAATTGCATTGTTTTGAAGCAAAAGTACACTCAAGTGGAAGTACAGCTAAGGCAGGCCAAGAGTTCTATAAATTTCCATGCCTCTGACACTTTGATGTCTAAGAAAAATTATACATGGAGTCATTATGAACCTAAAGGATTTCTCAAAAATAAGCCCTTAACTTTATTCTATATTAAAAAAGAAAATGAATCAGGATATTCATGCATTAGTTAAATTTCCATTTTGATAAATTATCTATTTTGATTCATGCATGTGGCTAATTACTAACTAATAATCCATTATTAATGTTAGCTCCTATGCTTGTATTTTTGTAATTTGTAGAGTTACTGAGCAGTTCACTAGACCACACACACCTTTGTCACCACCTGCAAGTTCAGGGTTCCCAAGACCATCTTCAGTCATAACTACTTACTAAAAGAACTCACTGAAAGCTATTATATTCGTGGTTATAGTTTATTACAGTGAAAGGATACAGATTAACATCAACCAAGGCAAGAGATGCGTGGAATAGGGTCCAGAAAAGTTCTGCTTCCAGTTGTCCTTGTCTTAGGGAGTAATTAATCAGTCTTTATGATTCTATATGGTTTCAGGAATTTATTCACTTTTTCTAGGTTATACAATTGTTTGGTGCATGACTGTTCATGGTGTTCTCTTATTATCCTTTATATTTGTGTGGTTATCAGTTGAAATATCTTCTGCTTTTATTTTTGATTTTATTTATTTCAGTCTTTTCTGTTTTTTCTCAACAAGCTAAAGGTGTCTCTATTTTATCCTAACAACTTCTTAATTTTGTTGATCTTTTCTATTGTTCTTGTATTTTATACTTTTATCATATCTGTTCTCATCTTTGTTTCTCCTTCTTCTGCTAACTTTGGATTTAGTTTGTTCTTTAGGTGGAAAGTTAAGCTGTTCGTTCAATACAGTTCCTTTTTCTTAATGTAGGCATTTCTTAATATACTTCCTTCTTGGAATCACTTTTGCTACAACTCAGAAGTTTTGGTATGTTGTATTTCCATTTTTGCTTCAAGATATTTTTGATTTTCCTTTTTTAATTTTTTCTTGACCCACTGATTTTCCAGGGGTGTGTTTTCAATTACCAGATGTTTTTGAATTTTCTAGTATTTTTCCGGTTACTGATTTCTAGTTTCATATCATTGTGATAAGAAAATATACTTTATATATCAATCTTGTTCAATTTGTTTTGTGACCTAATATGCAATATATTCCTATAGAATGTTTGAGAAGAATGTATATCAACTTTGAGAAGAATGTATATTAATTATCCACATATCCGTTTCAATTGTGTAATCATTCTGAAACATCATATTTGACTTTTCAGATCTTCAAATATTAGAAAATTGACTAATACACATTCCTCAGTAGTAATATACATATCTGGAGTATTTACTATATAATTTCGCATGTGTCAATGTTGGGGAGGAAACCAGAAGAGGTAAAAACTTGCATAATTGGTAAAGCATATTTTTAATGGGATAAAAATATTATACATTACATCATGGATGATAGGTACACAGCATTAATCTTTTGTTGTAATCTGTTGTTTTTCAGTCACTAAGTTGTATTCGACTCTGTGATCCCATTGACTGCAGCATGCCAGGCTTCTTTGTCTTCTACTGTCTTCTGGAGTTTGCTCAAATTCATGTCCATTGGGTCGATAATGCTGTCTAACCATCTCATCCTCTGCCACTCTGTTCTCCTTTTGCCTTCAATTTTTTCCAGCATCAGAGGCTTTCCCAGTGAGCTGGCTCTTTGTATCAGGTGCCCAAAGTACTGGAGCTTCGGTTTCAGCAACAGTCCTTCCAATGAATATTCAGGGTTGATTTCATTTAGAATTGACTGGTTTGATTTCCTTGTAGTCCAAGTGAAAGTGAAAGTGTAAGTGAAGTCTCTCAGTCATGTCCAACTCTTTTTCGACCCCATGGGCTGTAGCCCACCAGGCTCCTCCATCCATGGAATTTTCTAGGCAAGAGTACTGGAGTGGGTTGCCATTTCCTTCTCCAGGGGAACTTTCGGGCAGATGCTTTACTTTCTGAGCCACCAGGGAATCCCTGTAGTCCAAGAGATTCTCAAAAGTCTTCTCCAGCACCATATTTCAAAAGCGTCAATTCTTAGGTGCTCAGCCTTCTTTAGAGTCTAACTCTCACATCTGTACATGACTACTGGAAAAACTAGACTTTGACCAATGTCATATCTCTGCCTTTTAACATGCTGTCTAAATTTCTCATAGCTTTATTTCTGAGGAGCAAGCATCTTTTAATTCCATAGCTACAAGCATCATCTGCAGTGAGTTTGGAGCCCAAGAAAATAAAATGTCATTGTTTTCCCTTTTTCCCTTCTATTGATCATGAAGTGATAAGACTGGATGCCATGATCTTAGTTTTTTGAATACTGAGTTTAAGCCAGGTTTTTCACTCACCTCTTTCACTCTCTTCAAAATGTTCCTTAGTTCCCCTTCACTTTCTGTTGTTATTTCTCCTGGAAATCTTGATTCCAGCTTGTGATTCATCCAGCTTGGCATTTGGCATTATGTACTCTTCCCTGGTAGCTCAGCTGGTGGAGTCCACCTGCAATGCAAGGGGACCTGAACTTGATCACTGGGTTGGGAAAATCCCCTGGAGAAGGGCAAGGCAACTCCAGTATTCTTGCCTGGAGAATCCCCATGGACAGAGGAGCCTGGCAGGGTACATTCCATGGGGGTACGAAGAGTCAGACATGATGGAGTGACTAAGCACAGCTTAGCACTCTCCATATAAGTAAGGACCTTACCGTTTCAGTCCTTTACTGTGCCCCTACTTGCATGAAATGTTCCTTTGATATTTCCATTTTTCTTGACTAAATCTCTAGTTTTTCCCATTCTACTGTTTTCTTCTATTTCCCTGCAGTGTTCATTTAAGAAGGCCTTCTTATCTCTCTTTGCATTTCTCTGCAACTCTGTATTCAGTTGGGTATATTTCCTCTTTCTCCCTTGCATTTTGCTTCTCTTCTTTAATCAGCTATCTGTAAAGCCTCCTCAGATGGCTATTTTCCTTCTTACATTTCCTTTTCTTTGGGATGGTTTTAGTCACTTCCTCTTATAAAGTATTATGAAGCTCTATCCATAGTTCTTCAGGCACTCTTTACGACTCTAAAGCTAGTAAGCAGTTCCACGAGACCACCCATACTTTTGACACCAATTGTAATTTGGGGGTATCCAATATCATCCTCAGTTGTAACAATTCACTAAAAGAACTCATAGAACTCACTTAAATGTATTATACTAATACTTAAAGTTTATTACTGTAAGTACTCATGTATGGATGTGAGAGTTGGACCATAAAGAAAGCTGGAGATTTCTTTATGGAGAAATCTTTATGGTTTCTTTATTTCTTTATGGAGAAATCTTTATGGAGGTCTCTTTATGGGCATCAAACCAGTCAATCCTAAAGGGAATCAGTCCTGAATATTCATTGGAAGGACTGAGGCTAAAGCTGAAACTCCAATACTTCGGCCACCTGATCCAAGAACTGACTCATTGGAAAAGACCCTGACGCTGGGAAAGATTAAAGGCAGGAGGAGAAGGGGACGACAGAGGATGAGATGGTTGGACGGCATCACCGACTTGCTCACAGGAGTTAGTGATGGACTGGGAAGCCTGGTGTGCTGCAGCCCATGGGACTGCAAAGAATCAGACAGGACTGAGCAACTGACTGAACTGAATAGTTTATCACAGTGAAAGATTACAGATTAAAACCAACAATCCAAGGGATGCATGGAACAGAATCCAGAAAAAAATCTGCTTTCCATTGTCCTTGTCCTGTGGGTTCATGAACAGTGCTAACTTTCCTGACAATGAAGTATGAAAATATGTATGGAATTTTTGCAATGATACAAGCTGACCCGAGTCTTGTGTCCAGAATTTATTAGGGCTCAATCATGTTGATTTTATTGGCTGCTTAAGTGACTTACCTTTAATCTCTAGGCCCTCTAAAGACAGACCAGATACCATGCCATTAAAACCTTCCACCAGAGTTGGGGTCAACTCTGGGAAAAGATACTTATCATGTAGGACATATGGAGCCTAAAGCTGATGTTTGACAAAGCCAAACCTCTCCTTCATAAAGGTTAAATTCTTTATTACACACATACACACAGACTTTATTTGGAAAAGGAAACAAAGTAATTCTTGTTCTGTTCACACAGATGCAAATATCTATTATTTATGAGATGTACTACAGACTCCCATTTTTTCTATTGATATTTTATATTGAAAAAAAAATCTAAGATAATTGGGTAAACCTTTTTTCTGCATTTATGTAGAAAAAAGAAGGAAAGGGATTTATGCTAACGTCAGTCTTGTACTCAGGAAAAAAGAATTAAACATTCTTAAAATATCCTAAATAAAAGCCTGCATTGATGCACAATTCAATTTCTGAGATTTGTGTTTCAGCTTTAAATTTATAGTGCATGGAATGAAACAGACTGTAAAAGGCATGTACCATATACAGCAAATAAGAAAAATGTTATGAAGTTCAGACTTACAGTGAGTAACTATAGTTCTGTTGGTTACAAATGTGACAGGAAAGAGAATATACTGCTTGCAGATTTTAGTTTTTCAACTCGATAGTTCTCCATCTTGCAAACTGAGAAATATATTTTGCCATTTTTTGATTTAACCTTAGTTGATGGAACTAAGGAATAGCTCCTTTCCCCCAAAGTGAAAGTAATGATTTATTTAATGTATTTTTCCACTGGTTGACTGAGTGTTTTGAGGAATGAATGGTAATTTGTATAATGCAATCTTTAAAAAATATAGTTCCTGACACTAAAAAGAAACAGAAGAAATAATATTTGCAAGTGTTTCATAAACGCATACAACAGCAAAGCAATAATTTGCAATATTTTCTTTTTGATTAATAAACAGGACATATATATTTCTCCAAATATATTCAAACTCAGCTTCAGCTTTTTCAGCAGCTGATTTGATTTAAAACTGCTAATTTACTGAGGAATTAGTGTGTTTCAATAGTGAGGGAAACGGGTGTGTTGTTTACATGTGTGTGTGCATTCTCAGTCTGTAAGTCGTGTCCAGCTCTTTGTGACCTCATGGACTGTAGCCCCCCAGGCTCCTCTGTCCACAGGCTTTCCCAGGCAAAAGTACTGGTGTGGGTTGCCATTTCCTCCTCCAGAGGATCTTCCAGACCCAGGGATCAAACCAGCGTCTCCTGAATCTCCTGCACTGGAAGGTGGATTCTTTGCTGCTGAGCCACCAGAGATGCCCATTGTTTACACTGAACACAGAAAAATTTCAGTCTTCCCAAACCAAAGGGTCAACTGGAAAAAAAAAAAAAAAAGTCTCTAACAGATGAGTGTCTGATAAACAACATTAAATATAAAATATGCAGGTTACTTTTTCTATTCAATTTCTTCACAACACACGGAAACATTGGATTAAATGCTTTGCATAATATTTTAAAAGTTTGGGATAAAACAGTAGATAGCTATATTGACATGTTTAACCTATTTTATTTTTAATCAAGTACATCATATTTGTGGACAAAAAAGAAAATAAAGATAAGGAAAAAATCAGCATCTAGGAATAAACAGTACTGCCAATTTAATCTTTTAAATGTTTACATTCCTCTGTGAGTATAATGGAATACAATTTTGTTTGGCCAAACATTTTGTCCCTATTATAATATGACAATTTTCTATATTATTAAATGTATTTCTCCACTGAATTTTATTTTGTTCATTTAAAAAATTATATTTATTTTTAATTGAATGATAATTGCTTTACAATTGTGTTGGTTTCTGCCATACATCAGCATGAATCAGCCATAGGTATACACATGTCCCTTCCCTCTTAAACCTCCCTCCCACCTCAGACCCCTCCACCCCCACACCCCACACCCCACCTATACTGAATTTTAATGTCCCTGTATATTAGAATCATTTAACTACTCTCACTTAAAATACTGTAAAATTAGTTGCTAATATGAACAGTGCTTTAATAAGTACACTTACACATTATGTTTTGTCACTTTCTTTTAAGGGTAGATATTTCAATTATTGGCATTTACATATCTATATATTGTTCTTTTAAATTTGTATCAACTCTTTATTATTAAAACTTGTATACAATTTCATGCCTATTACAAATATATTTTTTCCTCAATTTCCCTTTGTTTTTACTCTTGTATGTGATGGTTTTTACTACCCTATAACTTTGTATTCTCATTTAGATAAATTTATCAATATCTTGCTTTGGTTGCTGGATTTGTTCTTATGATTAAGAACTTAATTTTATGTTTCTATTGAAATTTTATCACTTATCTAATTATTTGGTGTAGAGAACAACTTATTGAAGCAATTAATTTTGAAAAATTCAGTTTCTTTTTCTTTAAAGATGAGAATTAGATGTAGGAGTGATAGAAGTTAATGTACTATGTACTGTGAAATAGCTACCTTGGTCTTGCTTCTCACAGTAAGAGTAACTTTATGGGTTACATCTTCGCTAGGAAAGATTGCTTAGACACTTCTTCCACATCTGATCCAGCTTCAATGTACCTGGGCTTCTTTCTTATGTTCCCTTCCTTACTTCTCACTCACCTTCTTCTTTTCTCCCTTCCAAACAATTCTCTTTATCCATTTTTAGTATTCAAAAAATTCCAGACCAGTTTTGGATAAACATAATGTAATATTTCTCACAGAATAAATCTTGCCTCTTTATTTTACCTTTAAGTATATCCCAATTTCTCTGAAATGGTGTTGATATTTGTATTCAATTGCAGTTTATAAGACTGGAAGTGAATTTTGATTCTAAATGAACCTTTCCATTCATTACAAGTGGGAGTCAGCTACAGTTTTTCTGAGATTATCTTTTCAGAAATCATATCTCAAAAAATTAAGAAAAATAATTTTCTTGTTAGTTTGGTACATCCTGGGGAGGATGCACATGAAGAGCATTTGTGGATCTCCTGCTTGATTATTTCAGGGCTTGATCACAGATTTTATTTTTAATAGTTCATTACAAATCTTATATGCAAACTTTAAAATACTAATATAGCATAAGGGCTTTTAAATGCATCGGTCTCTGTCTGACCTAATCTCCACACACAGCCCTTTAATCAGTAGCATCTATATAAAATCATTTAATGTTTCGGTTCTCTGGTCCTTACCTTCCTAATACTAAATGCAAGGGCTAGACTTCCCTCTGATTTTTCTACTTTACACATGCAACTGTGACTCTGCACTTGTCAACTAAAAGATGTCAGAGTTCTTTCCACCAACATCTGATATTTATAAATTATACTTTTCAATATTACAATAACTTTGTTATTGTCTTATGTTCTATTAAGTACCCATGGAATTTTAAACTTTTATTTGTTGCCTTATATTTTTACAGTATGTCAATATTTCCTCACTAGGTAAATTAACATTATTACCATTCCTTCACTTCTTTTTTCCTTTTACTTCTATAGACTATCCATTGGCTTCTTCAGTTTCTAAATGCATATACTTTCTATTTTTTACTTTATATGATGATTTTAATAGTTGAAAACACCTTATTAATATATAAAATGCAATACACAAGGTGCGTTAACATTTCTTTTTTTCCTCCATTATCAGGGCAATATCACAAAGTTTGTGTCACTATTTCTGTGTCAATATTTTAGAATAAAATTTAGGTAAATTATTTTTCCAAACAATGACTCAATTTACATCTTTGTTTTCACCTATATAAATACTGATACTACATTTTTTACCTAATAGTTTTTCTTAGATATGTTAAATTCTATTATTAATGTGAATGTTGTATTATTATGTGTATTAACTAATTAATTATTGTGTATATGTTGTTAAATTAATTTTCTACATGGGTTTTGGGCTTTCCCAGTGGCTCATTGATAAAGAATCTGCCTGCCAATGGAGGAGACCTAGAAGACATAGGAGACTTGGGTCCATTCCCTCAGGAGGATGCCCTAGAGGAGGAAACAGCAACCCACTCCAGTATTCTTGCCTGGGAAATCCCATGGACAGAGGAGCCTGGCAGGCTACAGTCCATGAGGTCGCAAAGAGTCAGACACAACTTCGCTACTGAGCATAAGCACAACTGGTTTTTAATGGAATATAGGTCAGCATTTTATGTCCTTTTTGTAGCATTTCACCATAACAATGAGTTAAATGTTCTTATTATTTATAATAATCTCCTTCTTCCAAACTCCACCAGTAGACTCTTAACAGATTTTCCAGGAAGAGAATGACATCATCGTATGTTGTTCAGTCGCCAAGTCATGTTCGACTCTTCGAGACCCCATGGACTGCAGCACACCAGGCCTCCCTGTCCCTCACCATCTCCCCAGGTATGAAGTGGATGCATTTATAAATAATGATAATTTTTATCCACTTTCCTTTTAGTTTTATATCTTAATGCATTTTCATGTCTTTTAGCTTCCTCAAATAATATTCAAGTTTCCTGAGTGTGAAGAATGGCTATACTTGTTCATTTTGATATCCTCAGCAAAGAAATAATCTTTCTGGAAGTGTTATGGAAGATTTAATGCATGTATTTAAATGAAAGTTGTATGTAGTTTCCTCATGTTTTTCCTGATATTATTACAACTTTTCCCCACACTTTACCCACTTAGACTAATAGCCAGGACATGGAAGCAACCTAGATGCCCATCAGCAGATGAATGGATAAGGAAGCTGTGGTACGTATACACCATGGAATATTACTCAGCCATTAAAAAGAATTCATTTGAATCAGTTCAAATGAGATGGATGAAACTGGAGCCCACTATACAGAGTGAAGTAAGCCAGAAAGATAAAGACCAATACAGTATACTAACGCATATATATGGAATTTAAAAAGATGGTAACGATAATCCTATATGCAAAACAGAAAAAGAGACACAGATGTACAGAACAGACTTTTAGACTCTGTGGGAGAAGGCGAGGGTGGGATGTTCAGAGAGAACAGCACTGAAACTAGTATACTATCAAGGGTGAAAGAGATCACCAGCCCAGGTTGGATGCATGAGACAAGTGCTCAGGGCTGGTGCACTGGGAAGACCCAGAGGGATGGGGTGGGGAGGGAGGTGGGAGGGGGGATCAGGATGGGGAACACATGTAAAGCCATGGCTGATTCATGTCAATGTATGACAAAAACCACTACAATACTGTAAAGTAATTAGCCTCCAACTAATAAAAATAAATGAAAAAAAAAAAAAAGAATTGTCAAGGACCAGTTACTTTTACCTTCCCATTTTCTCCATTTTGTGAACTAGAATGTCAACATTCTTTACTGGCAGTCCTCTCAGTTTTTAAAACTTAGTAACTCATAATTTGCACAACAACCATATAAGGAAAGTTTACAATGGTTTTGTTTTTAGATGAGTAAACTGAACATATATAATAGTCAAAGATCACATATCTAATAAGAGGTAGATCTTATACCTGAAATCCAATAAGCAGGTTACAGAATTTAGGTACTTAATCCTTATACTACACTGGCCTTACATTTACCTTTCTAACTAAAATAATTGAAATTTTGATCCTTTTCTTGATTTTAGACTCACTCAAAAAGTGTTTTGTTTACTATACTCATTATATTATTTATTATTGTTACATAATTTCGCTAATATAGAAAAAAAAGCAGCCTTAATGAGGTATAATTCATGTGCTATACAAATCACTCAGTTTATGGGTTAGAGCTGTATTTATGTTTTAGTAGACTTTGAGAAGTGGACTTTCACCCATATTTAATTTTATAGAATTTATCTTACCCAAACAATGGTTCTTATGCTCATTTCCGCTCCATCTTGCCCCCACACCTGGTCCTAGGCAGCTACTGATACGCCTTTTCTCTGTACAGTTTGGCTTATTAAATAAATTTTACATACATATAATCATTCAATTTGTAGTATTTCTGGTTTATCTTCTTTTACTTAGCATGATATTTTTGAAATTCATCCATATTTTTACATTTAATACTTTCAGAGATAGACTTCATTAAGAAAGAATAGGAGAACTCTGCTATACCACTCTTCAACAAATCTGGTAAAATTTATATATATATATGACTGCCGTGATTGTTACATAGATCTATGAATACATTAAAAACCATTGACATTTTAAATGGATAAATTGTATGGTATGTGAAATATATCTCAACGGTTAGCTGTTAAAAAGCAAACAAAAGTAACACTTTGTTTCTGTTTATTATGGACATGTATAGGTTGTAAAGATATTTCACAATTTTATCTATACATTCACTAGCTGATGGACATTTGCTTATTTCTACTTCCAGATTATTATAAATAATGCTTTCATGAATGTTAATTCAACTCTTAGAGTGAATATAAATTTTCATTTCTTTTGGGCAAATACTTAAAGGTCAGATTTCTGGGACATATAATATTTAACATTTTAGGAAACTGTCAAACTGTTTTCTATAGTATCAATATTCACCAGCAATACATGAGGCTTTCACCTGTTTTGTATTTTCGTCAAACTGACTTGGTAAAGTAAGTTTCATTTTTAATTTTAACCATTCTAGTGAGTGTATATAAATATGTCATTGTTTTAATTTACATTTCTTTAACATTAGTAATATTAAGCAACTTTTCACATGCATATTAAGCATTTGTATATCATCTTTGGTTCTTCAAACATTTTTCCTATTTCAAAAATTAGGTTTTTTCTCATTGTTGCATTTTAAGAGCTTTTTCTATATTCTAGACACAAGATCTTTATCAGATGTATGTTTTGTGTTTTTTCCCAATCTGTTACTTATCTTCATTTTGTTAATGGTGTTATCATAGAGAAAGCTTTTAATTGTGATGATTCAGAGGGACTTTGGAAGTTTGAAGGTAAGTATATGGACTAAAAAATAAATGAAAATCTAAAATTTTAATAATATTCTGAGTATATTAAGTAAGCAGATTCTTTGTACTATAGCTATAAGAAACTGGTGAGAAAAATCCTTGAATCCAGTAACTGTTAGTATTTATAAGATCATGGCCATTGAAACTTCCTTGTATTGCTTAACAAGTCGTCAGCTGCTAAGTGGATATACAAAGCACAAGCAGAACTTGAAAAATTATGAAAATTAAGAATATTTCATCAGCTTTGATTATCTGAAAACATCTCTACCATGTTGAATGACTGAAAACGAAAGAATATCATGGAAATCTCTGAAATATCATCCCCCTAGTTATTAAGCATTCATCTTAACCTATTATATTCTTTGAATGAATATTTCAAATTTGATAAGATAAATAAGCATATGAATGGATGGTGATCATTTAAATACACAAAATTTCAAGTACTTAATATTTTTATTGAACCACTTGAAGGAGATAGGCATGAAAATATCAGGTACATAATTGAGTTTTGTTTTTCATACTTTCTAAAAGTACTACTTAATGGATTTCTTTTTAAATGCCAACTCTATTCATGGTTTTGTGTTTGATTAGTTTTGAGGTTTTTTCATTTGCAACTGCTTTTTAAGAGTAACAAAGAGCTATCAGAGAACTGAACAGTGAGGCAAAGATCTTTCCAGAAGGATGAAAAGGGGACTAATTGATGCAATTATCCTTATCAAGTTGGATTTCATCTGCAAAACAACACGATGGAAATAACATTACATTATCTAAGTAGACAAACAGAAACAATTTTGAAGTCGTATACATACAACTTTTTCATAATATTGATTTTTCACACGTCAATGCTGTGAAATATAAAGGTCACTAATTCTATATTAATGTTTAATTACTTGAATAAGAATATACAGTGATCTTGGGCAAACTCTGGGAGATGGTGAGGGACAGGGAAGTCTGGTGTTTTGCAGTCCATGGGGCCACAAAGTCAGACACGACTTGGTGACAACAACAACCTGCCAGTGATACTGAGAATTCGTATAATTATAACAACATTAATTCTTCAAATGTGATTTCCTAGAACTAAGTGCTGAAGTTGAAACTTATCATCCATTCATAATGTCCTAAACACATATCATTTAATATAAACTGGATTTATGTATTAAACTACCTTTCTTACTGATTTATTCTACAGATAGCTAAGCCCCACTAAGAAAATCACAAAGTAGTTCTGACCACATTTATTTACCTGTATGATGAAGCTCTTATATGAGGTCATCTTTCTATTCTTTCTAATGAAGAGTGTATGATGGAATTCATTAAAAATTTATAATATCTATTATATATTATCCTTCAACTATTATCTATTTGATAATTAGAAGAATTACCTAGTGGATTTATGCTGTGATACTCATATCTATTATAGGTTAACTAGACTACTATGGAATGTATATCTCTATAACTTATCAGTGCTATTTACCTAGGTATTGAGACTATATTTGATGGATCTGCAAATTAATAGCATTTATTAACTTATTGCATCAATAAAGACTATTTGTACCCTAGATTTTAAAATTATTTATTTCAAAATTAATTATAGAACACTGGCATTTTCTGTACAGATTGTTAGTGGTTTATATGTAGAGGTGATCAATTTAGACCAAATATACTTCATTTCATTTTTTAAAATTCTTCTTGTTTTATTTTTTGGCCATGCCTTATGACATTTGGAATCTTAGTTTTGCAACAAGGGGTCAATCTCCACTCCTTGCATTGGGAGCTGGAGTCTTCACCACTGAACTGCCAGGGAAGTCCTCTTCATTTCCCTTTAACCTCCAGCCTTTGGTAGAAATGATGAAAATTCAGCTACTGGTCAGCATCTATTTGATTAGCTATTGCTCTTTGATTTCTGGTGATCATCTTTTAAGATAACCTTTTAATCATCTTTTAAAGTAACTTTTTCAATAAAACAATTTTAATAAAAAACTGAAAGAATGTGAATAAAGTCCAGAGAAGACTGAATTGATCTTTAGCAAGCCTAGCAGAAGTAGAATATGGTATGTTATTATTTCTTACTAAACCACACCTTGATGATATCACCAAGTGTAATTTTGATAGTTCTGTCATGGTTTCTTCAGATAAAAATAATCTCTGAAAAATGTCTACTTGGTACTCCTATGTACTCTTTATTCCTTAAGTTTTGGAAGAATATTTTTGATTCAGCTGGGTCACTGGTATCATTTAAATATATCTTCTCTATACAAAAATAAAAACTAATCTTTCTTGTCTGGCCTGATTTCAGGAGCAATATTAAATCTCTAGGCTGTAATGGTTTTAAGACATTGAATGCTGACTGTGCCCTTTAAAAAAGTGCATTTTCCATTCTTCTCTTTGTTCAGGTTTCAAAAAATAGATTTCAAATTCCAGAAATAATTAAATAAACATATAAAAACAGGTTTTTTTTGTGTCTTTTCTTGTCCTTGTGAGTTATAAAGGCTAAATGCATTTGATTTCTCCTCTAGAGTACAGTACTATGGGAATAATTAAATAGAATGTCTGTCATCTGTTTCCTTCTCTGAATATAAAATTAGAAATGGAGTCTTGGCAAATAGTCCAAATAGCAGAATTAACCTTTATAATATAGGTAATTTCCTCAGTGTATTCTATTGATATTGTACATAAAACATAATGAGGTACAGTGCTAAAATTTTAATCATTCTCTGATCACACTGGGTGATGAAATATACACAGGACACTCATTTTAAGATTTCTTAAAATTTTAATAATCTGTGGTACAGGGCTTTTAACTAATTTAGATAACTTTATACTTAGTTTGGGTTATTTACAATATCTTGAATTTATTGAAAATATGGCTTTAATTTCTTCAGACTTAATGTATCACATTCCTATATATTATTTAGAAGTGAGAGAGCTATTGAAGGCGAGAGTAGCTATTAAAGCTGAACAATCCCTTCCCCTGGCTTTGGAGCATTACTCTATTGGGCACTGGTATTTGTGGCTCCAACATTGCTATAAATCTTTGTCCTGGTGGATGCCAATAAGTGTCCACAAAAATGAAGGTCTGTAATTAAGCATATTTAGGAAATTAAAGAACAAAAGAGGATACTCTGAGCTTTAATATGTTACTCTTGCAGGTCTTAAGAGGATTTCCTTTGCAATGAGTTTCAAATATATTTACTACAGACATTTAGTTTTTAATTATTTTGAGACAGGTCTTCCACTGACATCACTTGCAGAAACCCAGTTTTATAGAACTGCAATTACATGATGCTATCTCAAAATCTGCCATGGCAGTGAGAACTAAAAGCAAAAGTAGCTAAGAGTTGCAGTCTCAAATTTCCCTCCTTAATAAAGTAACATTTTTTTTGGTCCAGAAAAAAGTCTTGAGGTTTTATTTTTCTTTTTTAAAGGATATAGATCTGTAAGCTACTGAGAGCAATTATTATTATTCCATTATTTTTACAGAATGTTGGAATTAAACAGAATTACACCCTGTTGGAATTAAACACAGCTCTTTGTGGATCTGTTGTCACTGAACTGCTTTTTTGAAGGAAACTCCATCCAAGGTTCAGGGTATTAGGTAGTAAGAAATCTTTTTGTGCTACCTTGATCCTGCTATCTTCAGACCATTTAACAATCTCTTAAGGATTGTAGCTCAGTCGGTAAAAATCTGCCTGCAGTGCAGGAGACCCGGGTTCTATCCCTGGGTTGGGAAGATCCCCTGGAGAAGGAAATGGCAACCTACTCCAGTGTTCTTGCCTGGAAAATCTAATGGACAGAGGAGCCTGGTGGGCTGCAGTCCATGGGGTCGCAGAGTCGGGCACGATTGAGCGATTAACACTTACTTACTTAAGTCTGAGCTTGTAAAAATCTTTAAACCAATCTGCAACAGATGGCAGGCTTCCCCTGAAACACAGTGGTAAAGAATCCACCTGCAATGTAGGAGCCACAGGAGACATGGGTCAGGAAGATCCTCTGGAGAAGGAAATGGCAACCCACTCCACTATTCTTGCCTGGGAAGCCCTAGGGACAGAGTAGCCTGGCAGGGTACAGTCCATAGGGTCACAGAGAGTCAAACACAACTGAAGCAACTTAGCATGTAGGCAACAGATGGGAATAAAAGACTACCATTTCAAGTGGACAGACACGCTTCATTTTATTTCAACTGAACTTCTCTGTCAGTTTACCTTGGTGATCTTTTAAAGAAACATATTGCTGACAATTCTTTAGGTCACTTAAACTATGTCTTTAAGAAGAGCAAGGTTAAATGTATGTTTGCAAATAACCTGTCATTTTCTTAGATAACTGATTATGTTGCACTCATATGTCAACTAGAAACAACATCAAGCTATCCTCTAATCTGTATATGTTGAACTCTTGCACTCTGTCCTTAGTCATTTGTATCAGTTTTGATTATCCCACTAGTAGCATACCAGTACAGCCTTGACAAAGTATGGGCAAAAAATATTTCAAAATCAAATCTAGGAAAAGATTGTTTTGCTAAACTAATTTATGGAAAATAGGAGGTCAACTTAAACCCTAGAGCTGTACTTCAAAGTATTATTTTCTATAAAAGGAAAATCTATATTTGCACATTCTGATCAATAATAAGTAAAATTATTAATTATACTTTTGTTGGAGCTGTGAGGCTTGTAACTTGTGATAGACTTACTAAATTTTGCAAATATTCATCAGATGGTATGGTGAGTCTAAAGCCCAATTTTGAAATTGCATTGCTCATTTAAAAGGATTATAAAACAAACCACCAAAAACTCAGAAGACAATCTTCACTAATGCCCAGAAAACATGCTGATAAATAGACTGGATAGACACCCAATTGCCTTAATAAGCACACATATATAAGAGAATTCCATTATTTAAAAAATATAAATATTGCCTTAGGGTAGAAATTGCTCAGAGTTAGGTAAAGTATTTCTTCAACTTTAAGGGGTATAATTTCATATATTAATTTAAAGACATATATTCTCCCCCAAATGTAATGCCTATTATAAACCATACTTCTGTATCTGACGAAACATCTCTATCTAGGAAAATGTTCCTGTTCTACATTTTCACTAACCACAGAAGGAACCTAAATAATACTCCAGAGAAGCTTAAATCCTGGTGATCCCTCACTGGCATAACAGAGTGAAGGCTAATAGAATCCTTAATTTTCCTCTAGTTACATAATGAAAAATAGTAAAAATGATGTTGGAATCCAGGTTTGTCTGACTCTGATGATAATTAAATAATACATACTATAAAATAACTCATCAGAGATTTTCTGAGAGGAAAAGTAAAAGTAATATCTGTTTGACAAGGCATTGTTAAGAGGTAGAGGAGGATGTGTATTCCCAAGCACACTTCTATGCATACAAAATAGGATACCAAAGCTAAGCCAATTCTAGCAGAGTTGCAATGTATATTGGAGAGAGGAAAACATGTTATATTGCCTCAGATGTCATTCGCCCTTCCTAGACCATTGCCTCCTTTTTAAATCTGGTTTCGTCTTTGAATCATGAAATTCAAAAGTTGCAGCAGATAAAGTCTGAAAGAAGCAAAAGTGATCGTACATGCTACAGATTGCAAAGAATTTTGATTCTAAGTTTCTCTGTCATCTGGTTTATGTTCCAGATGTCCTAGTTGTGGTTTAAAAAGAGCAGCATGTGGTAATCTCAGGTGTCCCTAGAAAAAACTATTTCCCAAAAGCCTTGTGAATGACATTTGTTATCTGGTGAATTTTCCATGGTCTGAGTGCTGTCTCTCGGCATTATAGGCTCAGAATCTTGATTTCTCAGTACACAGAAAGCAAATCTTTATTTCAGAGGCAAACTCTTATTACCCAAGTTTATGAAATCACTTTGTAAAATTAATGAGATTTATATCTTTCATAGACTTGGGGACAGTTATACCTCCGTTCAGCTCATTTTCTTTCTATGAAGAAGTAAGAATAAATAAAACATAATCAAATGATACATAAACTTACAATAAGAAATGACTATCAAATAAAACCATACTTCAGGTCTATACAACAGATGATGACAGATGTAGGAAAGCTACAGAGAGCTACTAAGAAATAGTCAGAAGATTTAGAGCGTGATGTTAGAAAAATGGAAGTTAAACAATTATATGATAAAATCTTAATAAATGCTAAGATAGCCTATTCTTACTCACAGTCCATTTACTCTAGGAATGGTCTTACCCATGGGACCAAATATCTACCATGTTTACAAGCTCCTATGTTTCTTCACACACAAAAGATTATTTCAACAATTGGGCCATAATATTTGAACTCTGTTAAATGAGCCGCCTCTCCATAGCAAGATGAGAGAATGGGTTCTGTCAACATTGACTTCTCTGACTATCTGGTTTTCCCTGATTCATCAAGACCTTCTCCCCAGCTAGCATGTGATTAAAGCTTTCTTTGACTTGCATTTCTCTGATGATTAATGATGTTGAGCATTTACATATACCTGTAGGCCATTTGTATGTCTCGGGAAAAATGTCTATCAATTATTTTTCATTGGATTTTTTTTCTTTTGCTATTGAATTGCATGAATTCCTTTTATATTTTGGATATTAACTCCTTATTGAATATTTGTTTTGCAAATGTTTTCTCCCATTTCATAGATTGCCTTTTCATATTGTTATTTCCTTTGCTGTACAGAAGCAAGATTGATGTAGTTTCACTTGTTTATTTATTTTTGTCACTTCACAGCTGTTGAGATGGCCATTACCAAAAAGTCAGAATTAAGCAAGTATTGGCAAGGATGTAGAAAAAGGGAACATGATATTCTGTTGGTGGGAATGTAAACTGGCACAGCCAATAGGGAAAACAGTAACGTTCTGGTAAAAATTAAAAGTAGAACTACCATGTAATCCAACAATCCCACTTGTGGGCATATATCCAAAGGAAATAAAATCACTATTTCCAAGAGATATGTGCATCCACATGTTCACTGAAGCTTTATTAATGGAAGCCAAGATATGGAAACAACTTAAGTATCCATCAACAGATGAATGAATAAATAAAATATACTAGAATGTTATTCAGCCTTATAAAGAAAGGAGTTGCTGACATCTGCAGCAACATGGATTAATTTGGAGGACAATACACTAAATGAAATAAGCCAGATGCAGGAATATAACTATTACATAAATCACTTATGTGTTTAATCTAAAAAGTTGAACTCAAAGTAGAAGAGAATAGAATGGTGCTTAAGTGGGGAAATGGGGAGATGTTGGTCAAAGAATACAGAATTTCAGTTAAAATAAATAAGTTCTGGAAACCTAATGTTCATCGTGGTGATTACGATTAATAAGAATATATACATTAAATCTGCTAAATGAATATTTTCTAGAGCTCTTACACCCATAAAAGGGTAACTATATGAAGTGATGGACATGTTTAGCTTGATTGAACTAATCATTTCACAATACATGCTTACAAAAGGTCACATTGTACATCTTAAATATGGTCTCCTGTGGTTATTCTATTTCAACATTATTTACCAACTTGGTGGCCCAGATCATTAGTGAGTCAAATAAACTATCTCCTTAGCAGATGATAGATGATATGTTAGAATAAAGTTACTAGCAGCTGAAATAGACAGGTGGTACAAAGATGTGAGGCAAACTATTTCCTGTTTAGAATTTCAACAGATAAAAAATTAGCTAAACAATGGTAATGGAGCGCATGGAGTTAAATCAGAGACAAGAAAAAAGGTATAGAAAGGGGTAGAAACTTAAGATATTAAATTTCCAACCTCACTTTTAAACAAAAACTTCTGGAATTAAAAACATGTTTTAGATTTATATTTATTTAATTCTCTTTGATATCAGAAATAATAAAAATATATAATAAAAAGTTCAATCTTCTTGCAATTTTTTTAAAATATTGAAATCATAGGTTCCATTAGTCTTATCAAACAGTCAGCTTAATTTCCTAATGTAGGAGCAAATAGAAAATTGTGCATAGATACCATGTCATCTAGTTGTACTTTGCTTGTTCACTACTTGATTAGTGACCATAATTAACCAATGAAATTGTGAATTTGAAAATTATAGAAGCTGGAAGATTTTGCCTTTGAGCATGAAATATCTTCACAAAATTCCCCATAATTTCACAATTAGTCATTGAAGATATTGGTCCATTTCTCATATGGTGTGGAATTTCTATTTTTAAACATTGAAACTTAATTTATATTAATATCCATATAAAATAATTATAGTATAAGCTCCCCATATGTCCACTATATACAGAGGCTTAAAACATTCTGTTTCAGGAGAAAATAGATATATAGAAAAGCCTTCAACGTGTTTTTTCTCTTCTCCTAAGGGTTACTAGATAACATTTCACATGAAGATTGATGAATACCCAGGCATTTAACTTTGCATGAAACAATGCACAATTATCATGATTCCACTAGCTAGGATAATTGTTATCCTCCTGCCTGATTAAAAGTTCACATTTTACAGATTGCTTTATTTCTTAATCTATTCAATTGCTCAAACAACTTTTCCAGACATAATTTTCTTTCTCTCTTTCCTGTGTGTTGTCTTACTCTAAAATATGGAAAAGCCAATAATGCTATTAACCTCTTCAAAACACAAATTAATAGTTAGAAAATGCAATTTTAATTAGAAAATGTTAATTTTAATTTAACATAATGGATCAAATAAATTTAGATGCATTTTGCTTCTTGGTCAGATTGAAATCAACTGAATATACACCAGTCCTGCTGGCACATTTGTTTTTGGTTCTTTAAATCATGATGTCCCGTAACTTGGTGGTGTAGTCCATGTTTGAACAAGTTCATTGTTTGTTTTTTTTTAATTAAAACAATGTTTACAGTTGTAGTTATAACTTTAGTAAATAATGATACAGAAAAATAACTTGGTACTGCAAGAAAGGCTAAAATAATTTGATTTGATGGTCAGTTTCTTACTATTTGGCATTAAGCTGGTTCTGCCATTTTAATTTCATAGTGTGCAAATGTTTCAATAAAATTGCTTATCCTTTTCACAAAGCTATTAATTGACTTTTTGTTGAAAATGCTAATTGCTTTTCTTTAATTAAACAAATATGCCATTTTAAAATCCTTATCTAGAGACGACACTGTCCTTACTGATGATTAGAGTTAATTAAATAATAATTTCTTTATTTAGCAAGTTATTTCTTTGAAGATACTTCACTGTTTTTGCTTTTTCATGACTTATCATGTCAAGCAAAAATTATTCAAAGAGTAAACAGCCATTTTTGTTTTTTGTTTACCCAGGACATTTTATCTTTCTGATGAATTTCAATTGCTTCTACATCTGCAATGTATTGTTAACATAATAGCATATAGAAAGGCTTTGAAATGTCTATATTACTATATATGGATGCATAATTATTATTACAATACTCTTGATAAATCAAGGTTGAATATTTTTAAGAAATGTTACCTTTATGTTATTCTACAATTTGTTAATTGTATCACTTCTTATCTCAGCTTCCTCTTCCTGTTTTCTACTTGACCTTTCATTCTCTATTGCCACTATTTCCACTATCTACCTAGTTACGTATAGCACATCATGCTACTGGGTCTAAAATCATAAAATATTTGAGTAGATTTTCAAAAGTTATGTAAGATATAGATATTTTATACATGTGAGAGAAAGAGAGAAAATGTACATTATATTTTGTTCCAATGTTCTCATTTATTCTCTCCAAAGTGTTTTGTTAACCTCATCTTTAAAATTAAACACATTAAGCTTTTCTAAACATGGTCAGAAACTCAAATCACAAGTCCTTTTTTTTAAAAATAATTCTTCATCTACTACATGTAAAGATATTCCTAATCAAAACAAAATGAGTGTTTAAACAATGACCGAATAAACATAAATTGATAGTTCTTTTGTCGTAGGGTGCAAACTTCAAAGGATACTGCAGGATTATAACAGGAAATATTCTATAACCAGGGAGGTGATCAAGGGGATTAATGTTCACTTCATCTGAAGCTCTTTGGTGTGAGGATTATGAAGCTTGTTTTCCGGATGGCTGACCAAAGACAAGATTTTGATCAGGTTCTTTTCAACATTTTAGCTGAATGTTTTTCAGCAACAATTCAGTAAAAACATGATTTGGCCCTGGTTAAAGTAAACCATAACTCTCTCTGCTATAAACTTGTTTTACTATATTCTGCTTTTCACATTCAGGAATATTATAATCTTTATAAATTGTGATAAGGTAATATGTGTTTTATATCTATCTACCTGTGTATCTATCGATCTACCTAACATGATTTTACAATAATTGCTGTATTCATCTGTAGAGGAAAAACAAATTTGGTATATTGATAACCACAACATTTTTTAAATGTGTGATTATTATTTCAGCATAGTTTTGAAAAAATCAGAAAATATGACTTAATGATACTTCTCAAAAAATATTTGCACCTCTCCTTTGAGCTAAGTGACTTGTTTTTCTAATGTATTTTATGCAATCTACGTTGAAAACAAGGGAGAAAACACAGCAATATTTTTCTATTTCTTTTAATAATATTAATGGCACAAAACCAAACTTATAACAGCAAAATTATTTCTCTTCATACAAACTGCGACAGTCTTATATAATAGAAAAACAGCAAGAGCTATATTGCATGGGGCTAATAGGTTAACTTATAATCAAAATGATGAAATATACTCTTGTGTGAAGTGTAATGAAATAAATTAAAACTCTCCCTGACCAGTGAAAATATGAATTCATATACATAAAAGAAATTAAGTACACTATTATAGAATTCAGAATAACACCATTCACTTCATAAAGTTGAAATATACAGTTTGCATGTAGAGGATATGAATCTGTGGCAGGTTGATTAAACTGTAAAAGTTCATGATATTTTTGATGTCATATCAGAATAATACAGGAAACATGAAGTCAATTTACTATTTATGCTTATATATTTGACTCTTCCTTCTTTCTAAAAAGAAGTAAAAAACATCAACATAATATACACTAAAAGCTAAATGCTGATCAATCAACAATTTCTCTAGAATCTCTGTAGATTCTTTGCTTGATTTTGCAGACAAAGTTACATTAAAAGAAAAATATGTTTGCAGCAATTTTCTCTGTAGCACTAATGAAATTATACAAATGGTTCAGAAAAGTAAAAATTAGGAACTGGAAATTTTATTCTTGGAACTTATTATAAATGTCAAATTGTTTTTTTTTAATTTATTTTATTACTACTTTTATTTTTATTATTATTTTTATAAATCCTTTGTCATTAGATGGGCTTCCATGTTGGCTCAGATGGTTAAGAATTTGCCTGCAATGTAGGATACCTGGATTTGATCTCTGGGACAGGAAGATCCCTGGAGAAGGGAATGGCTAACCACTCCAGTACTCTTGCCTGGAGAATTCCATGGACAGAGGAACCTGGTGGGTTACAGTCCATGGGGTCCCAAAGAGTCCAAAATGACTGAGTGACTAACGCTTCCATTTTTCACTTTTTGTCATTAGATTAAGCTATAGCAATGCATTTTCTAGGTAGAAAGGAAAGTTGAATTGTGCATGAGTATGTGACAGCACATGTGTGTATGTGTGTCTGTTTAATTTTAACATCTGTGTAGCATGCAAATACCATGATTAATTGGACTTTCTTTAGATAATCATTACTGTATCTGTATTGCTTAGAAAAATACCTGATGAATATAGATGATTCTCAATTCATGTTTCTGAATGAATGAATGGGTTTGAATAGAGTGCTCCATTGTATTAGATCTCATGTGAAATACAATGTAATGTAATTCAGTTTTAGTTGCTAGCTCTTCCTTTTTTTTCTCTCTTATCAATATTATGAGATTTTCCCTTTATCAAGGAATTTATACTTTTCACTGGAATGTACCTAAGGGTGTGCCTTTTTATCTTTAATCCTGTAGGTCACTTAGTGGAACCTTTCTAATTTTCTTACACACAGGGAGGTTTTCAATTAATGGTTGGCTTTCCAAACAATTTATGTTTTCTCTCTATTCTCTACATTTAGACATTATATTGCATGGATATTAAGCCTCTGGAATTATTGTCTCCATATTGTAACGTTTTGTTCTTATAACATTCATTAACGATACTGTAGTAATGTAATCATGGAATCAGAGTTTTAAAATATGCAGAATCCATGACATTGATACTTAAATGTATTATATGGTGAAGTAAATGTAAATATTAACTCAAGCAATAAAAAAATATAGCTACAATTTTAGTGATGTTTTTAGATTTCTATAAAGTAACAAAGTATTTGGGTATTATTTAAACCTAAAGACATGAGCTTGATAACTTACCATTCCTGTCTTTTATTGAGCCCATCTTTGCATGAAATGGGCTCAATTAAGGACAAGAATGGTATGGGCCTAATAGAAGCAGAAGATATTAAGAAGAGGTGGCAAGACTACACAGAAGAACTGTACAAAAAAGATCTTCATGACCCAGATAATCACGATGGTGTGATTAATCACACTCACCTAGGGCCAGATATCCTGGAATGTGAAGTTAAGTGGGCCTTAGGAAGCATCATTATGAACAAAGTTAGTGGAGGTGATGGAATTCCAATTGAGCTATTTCAAATCCTCAAAGATGATGCTGTGAAAGTGCTGCACTCAAAATGTCAGCTAATTTGGAAAACTCAGCAGTGTCCACAGGACTGGAAAAGGTCAGTTTTCACTCCAATCCCAAAGAAAGGCAATGCCAAAGAATGCTCAAACTACCACACAATTGCACTCATCTCACACGCTAGTAAAGTAATGCTCAAAATGCTCCAAGCCAGGCTTCAGCAATATGTGAACTGTGAACTTCCAGATGTTCAAGCTGGTTTTAGAAAAGGTAGAGCAACCAGAGATTAAATTGCCAACATCCACTTGATCATTGAAAAACCAAGAGAGTTCCAGAAAAACATCTATTTCTGCTTTATTGACTACGCCAAAGCCTTTGACTGTGTGGATCACAATAAACTGTGGAAAATTTGAAAGTGATGGGAATACCAGACCACCTGATGTGCCTCTTGTGAAACCTGCATACAGGTCAGGAAGCAACAGTTAGAACTGGACATTGAGCAACAGACTGTTTCCAAATAGGAAAAGGAGTACATCAAGGCTGTATATTGTCACCCTGCTTATTTAACTTATATGCAGAGTACATCATGAGAGACTCTGGGCTGGAAGAAGCACAAGCTGGAATCAAGATTGCCGGGAGAAATATCAGTAACCTCAGATATGCAGATGACACCACCCTTATGGCAGAAAGTGAAGAAGAACTAAAGAGCCTCTTGATGAAAGTGAAAGAGGAGAGTGAAAACACTGGCTTAAAGCTCAACATTCAGAAAACTAAGATCATGGCATCTGGTCCCATCACTTCATGGGAAATAGATGGGGAAACAGTGAATACAGTGGCTGACTCTATTTTTTCGGGCTCCAAAATTACTGCAGATGGTGATTGCAGCCATGAAATTAAAAGACGCTTACTCCTTGGAAGGAAAGTTATGACCAAACTAGAAAATATATTAAAAAGCAGAGACATTAGCTTGTCAACAAAGGTCCATCTAGTCAAGGCTATGGTTTTTCCAGTGGTCATGTATGGATGTGAGAGTTGGACTATAAAGAAAGCTGAGCACCAAATAATTGATGCTTTTGAACTGTGGTGTTGGAGAAGACTCTTGAGAGTCCCTTGGACTGCAAGGAGATCCAACCAGTTCATTCTCAAGGAGATCAGTCCTAGGTGTTCATTGGAAGGACTGATGTTGAAGCTGAAACTCCAATATTTTGGCCACCTGGTGTGAAGAGCTGACTCATTTGAAAAGACCCTGAATCTGGGAAAGATTGAGGGCAGGAGGAGAAAGGGACAACAGAGGATGAGATAGTTGGATGATATCACCAACTCAATGAATATGGGTTTGGGTAGACTCCAAGTGTTGGTGATGGACAGGGAGACCTGGGGTATTGCGGTTCATGGGGTTGCAAATAGTCAGACACGACTGAGTGACTGAACTGATAACTGTCACAGGTATCTGTTTTATTTTTCTGGTTAGAATGAATTAAGGGTTCAGTATGTCTTGTCAGAGTCCCAGGTCAGCTTGTTTCATTAATACAAATTCTCAAAGAGCTGAAAAGGAAATTCCCAAAATTTGCTCAGGATGTAAGGAAATTGACATGGGAAGATATAATTGATTTCTGGAATATTCAGTTCTAATTATAAAAATATTTATAACTTCTAGTTATAAATGAGTCCTTAAATGTAATGTTCAGCATGGTGATTATAGTTAATAATATTGTACTGTATATCTGAAAGTTGCTAACAGACTAGACCTTAAAATTTCTCATCACAACAACAAAAAAGTTGTAATTATGCAAGGTGATGGATGCCAGCGTGAATTATTGTGGTGATTCTTTCTCTCTATATGCATCATACCATTATGTTCTACATCTGAACTAATATAATGTTACATGTTATCTATATCTCAATAAGAAACGTAAATGATGAGATGAGTAAATAAAACTTAACATTGACATTTTTGTGTTAGATTTTAATAAAATAATTGCTTTAGACTTGCATTTTACATGTCTGTAATATTTACCAGATTTGACATATTAATGTATAAAATGAATTAAAGCATGTGACAGAGGATGAGATGGTTGGATGGCATCATTGACTCAATGGACAAGAGTTTGAGCAAGCTCTGGGAGATGGCAAAGGACAGGGGAGCCTGGCGTGCTGCGGCCCGTGGGATCCCAAAGAGCTGAACATGACTGAGCGACTGAACAGCAACAACAAGTGAGGGATGCTTCCTGAAAGAACACTACAAGAGGACAGTCTCCTCAGAACATTTCTCACACACACAAGCCCACACAAATGCGCTCACTTGTCATTCTTATACCTCCTTACCCTGGCAGAAAATAGAGAATAAAGATGCAGTGTAGCTCGGAGAGACCCTGAGACACACATAGAGATACATACACACGGGGGGCAGGGGAGGAGAGGAGGAAAAAGAAGAGAGGGAGAGAGAGGTAGGGGAAGGAGGTACCATTCCCAGAATTACAAGGCATTCATCCTCCTGAATTTTGAAAGAAAGAAAGCCTCCAGTTCCATTAATTGATAAAGACTTTGGAGAAGGAAATGGCAACCCATTACAGTGTTCTTGCCTGGAGAATCCCAGGGACAGGGGAGCCTGGTGGGCTGCTGTCTCTGGGGTCACACAGAGTCAGACACGACTGAAGCGACTTAGCAGCATGCAGGAGGAAAAGGGGACGACAGAGGATGAGATGGCTGGATGGCATCACTGACACAATGCACATGAGTTTGGGTGAACTCCGGGAGTTGGTGATGGACAGGGAGGCCTGGTAACCTGCAATTCATAGGGTCACAAAGAGTTAGACACGACTGAGTGACTGAACTGAACTGAATTGATGCTTAAAGTGTAGGTTAAACAATTCAGTAAAAGAGATGTGAAATACTGTGCCAATGGAATAAGGGTCAAATAAGGGTGGACCAGATGTTGTGAGTGTGATCAATTACTTACAGCACTGAAGGAAAAGTCCAAATTAGATTTCAGAATTCAGATTTTTCACTTGAGCATATTGCTTAGAGGTGAATCTCTTATTTCCTTATCAAGCTGAGTCATCATTCTCTCTTTGAATATTTAGAAGTGGTAATGAATAACATATTTAGTTTTGTAAAAACTGAATGAAATATCCTATAAGGAGCTATCAGAAAGTAACAATAAGGAAAAAATAAAAAACTAAGAGAGATTGAGATGGAAGAGTAGGAGGATGGAAAGCTCACCTCCCACTACAAACACACATCAAAGGTACACTTACATGCGAAATATTCACAGAAAACCAACTGGAAACTGGCAGAAGATCTTTTATATAACCAAAGCTGTAGAAAGATCCCCATATAACCAGATAGAATGGAAACAAACAAAAAAACAGTGGGATGGGACCATACTGGCACCCCTGGAAGGGAGCTGTGAGGAAGAAAGAGGAAAAGTCTACACAGGTAGATTCATCCTAGGAACCCTCATCCTAGGAACTTTCCCCTTGCCTTCTGGGAAGTCAGCTGAGATAGACCGGCTAGAGAGTCCTGGAGTCTGCTTGATTCCTGGCAATCATGGCAGAGACACTTCACATTGATAGCTGCCACCTTGTTGCAATTTCTACTCTGAAATGTTCCCTGGACAGGGCTACTAGTATGCTCAATGGCTAGGTGCTGAATCTCAGAGAAGACCTATGAAAAGACTCAGTTTAGCTGGGTGGAACCAGCCTAGACAACCTGGGGTGTGGTCTGGCTCAAGCAGCAAAGCCCATTGTCAGCCTTGCACAGTGGGGGAAGCTCCATTAGCATCAGCCTTTGTTGGTAAACGTACCTGGTGACATCACAGAATGGCATATCTCCGGTGGACAGTCCTAGGAAAGGATTTTTTCTCAGCTGGAGCACTCTGATTCGGCCTACTCCACATTGCAGTTAGGAGCCAGATCTCAGTTCAGTTCAGTTCAGTCACTCAGTCATGTCCAACTCTTTGCCACCCCATGAATTGCAGCACTCCAGGCCTCCCTGTCCATCACAAACTCCCGGAGTTTACTCAAACTCATGCCCATCGAGTCGGTGATGCCATCCAGCCATCTCATCTTCTGTCGTCCCCTTCTCCTCCTGCCCCCAATCCCTCCCAGCATCAGGGTCTTTTCCAATGAGGCAGCTCTTCGCATGAGGTGGCCAAAGTACTGGAGTTTCAGCTTCAGCATCAGTCCTTCCAATGAACACCCAGGACTGATCTCCTTGAGAATGGACTGGTTGGATCTCCTTGCAGTCCAAGGGAATCTCAAGAGTCTTCTCCAACACCAGAGTTCAAAAGCATCAATCTCTGGTGCTCAGCTTTCATCACAGTCCAACTCTCACATCCATACATGACTCCTGGAAAAGCCATAGCCTTGACTAGATGGACTTTTGTTGACAAAGTAATGTCTCTGCTTTTTAATATGCTGTCTAGCTTGGTCATAACTTTCCTTCCACAGAGTAAGCATCTTTTATTTTCACGGCTGCAATCACCATCTGCAGTGATTTTGGAGCCCCCAAAAATAAAGTCTGACACTGTTTCCACTGTTTCCCCATCTATTTCCCATGAGGTGATGGGACCAGATGCCATGATCTTAGTTTTCTGAATGTTGAGCTTTAAGCCAATTTTTTCACTCTCCTCTTTCACTTTCATTAAGTGGCTTTTTAGTTCCTCTTCACTCTCTGCCATAAGGGTGGTGTCATCTGCATATCTGAGGTTATTGATATTTCTCCCAGCAATCTTGATTCCAGCTTGTGCTTCTTCCAGCCCAGCAGAGCCAGATCTAGGGATGTACCAATCTGGAGAGCTCTGCCACAGAGGGAGCCCATGACCCAGGCAATAGCACAAACATTTTGATTCTTGCAGCTGCAGCTCTCCAGCCCCTTGCACCAACCTAGCACTAAAAGCCTGGGGTGAACACAACAGAGAAAGGAATACAACTTTGGGCTTCTGGATAGAACCTTGGATACATGCACAGGAGACACAAAGGTTTGCCATGACCACACAGGCCTCACTTGCTACAGAAGTCAACTCCTTTGATACAGGGCATACATTTAAAGGCAATGGAGCTTTACTGAAGGGCTTCTGCTCCAACTACTTGGGAGCAAATCCCACCGTCAAAAGGGCCACAGACCAGAGAGAAAGCCCCACCCAACATCTAGTGTGGGCTCTGGATGCAACAAAACCAATCACACCAACTATCAAGATAACAGCCAGCTCACTCTGAGGAAAGACATACCTGGAATCCATATCAAGAATAGCCCTTGGACAAAAAATATTGAATTCACACAATCTACACAGTAATGTTCCCACATAAAAACACCCCTTCATGACCACAGTCAACAAATGTTTCTCCTAAATTCAGAGACAAAGTTAAGGAAAATGTTTCAAAAAGCAAAGGAATTACTCCTGATTAAGAGAATAAGAGAAATACTGTGAAAGAACAAATAATGATAGACTTCACCAGTGTACTCGACTCTAAGTTCGAAAATGAGGTAATAAAAATCTTAAAGGTATTATCAACAGAAATACAGATCACTGTAACAAGGAACTTGAAACTATAAAGAGGAACCAATCAAAATTAGACAACAAAAATGCTAAGATAAAAACAAATCTAGAAGTAACAAATAGAGACAAAATAATACAGAATAAATAAGTGACCTGGAAGATAGAATAATGTAAATCACTCAATCAGAACAGGAGATAAAGACAAATTAAAAGATTGAAGCAAATTATAAGACACATGAGATAATATAAAGCATGTCAATCAATGCATACCAGAGGCTCCAGAATTAAAAAAGAGAGACAAAAGGATTAAAAATGTATTTGGAGAAATCATGGCTGCAAAGTTCCCAAACCTAAGGAAGGAAGCTACAGGTACAGGAGGCACAGAGGGTCCCAAACAAGGTGAACCCCAAAAGATTCACCCTGAGACATAAAATTAAAATGGCAAAAATTAAAGATAGAGGATTCTAAAGGCAGCAATAGCAAAATAAAGAATCAGTTAAAAGGACCCCCATAAAGCTATCAGCAAATTTCTCTGCAGCAAATTTGAAGGTCAGAATGGAATGTTATGGTGTGTCGAAGTCCTGGAAAGGAAAAGCCTGCCATATACGATACTCCATCCAGCAGGCTTATCATTTAGAATAGAAAGGGGGATGAAAAAAATTTCTTAGACAAGCAAAAACTAAAAGAATAGAGCAATATTAAACCTAACCTAAAAGAAATATTGAAAGGTCTTCTCTAAATAGAAAAGAAACAAGAATCTACAGGAAAGAAAATCACAATAGAAAAGACAAAGATACAAAAATATTGAAGATCATTTAAATAAGCCAGTGGTGGTGGTGATGGTTTAGTCTCTAAGTTGGGTCTGATTCTCGCAACCCCATGGACTGTAGCCTGCCAGGTTCCTTTGCCCATGGGATTCTCCAGGCAAGAATACAGGAGTGGGTTGCCATTTCCTTCTCTAAATAAGCCAGTATGTGGATTAAAAAACAAGCATTTGTAAAAGTGATAATAGCTACAATTAACAGCAAGAGGATAAACATGAAAATTTAAAGTAGGACATCAAACCCATAAAACATAGGAGAGTTAAATAAAAAATGAAAATCTTTTAGAATGTATTTGAACTTGTATGACTATTAGTTAAAAGCAAGGAGATACATTTATGGTCTAAAACCAGGGTAAACACAAATCAAAAGCATACAATAGACTCACAAAAACAAAAAAAGAAAGTAACTCAGGGATTATACAAAAGAAAATCATTAAACCACAAAAGCAAAATTAAAAAGAAGAAATGAACAAATAAGAACCACAAAATTCAAAGGGAAAACAAGGTTTAAAAAGTGGCAATATGTATGTAATTATTAATGATCACCTCAAATGTCAATGACATAATGCTCCAACAAAAAGGGAAAGAATAGCAGATTGGATTAAAAAAAAAAAGGAATCTACAAAAACTGCCTATAGGAGACTCATTTTAGAACAAAACACACAGATTGCAAGGGAGAAAGATATTTCATGCAAATAGAGATGACAAGAGTATAGGGTTAGCAATATATTTGGGCTTCCCAGGAAGTGTAGTGGTAAAAGAACCCACCTGACAAGACAGGAGATAAGAGACTTGCATTTAACCCCTGGGTTGGGGAGATTCACTGAAGGAGGAAGTGGCCACTCACTCCAGTACTCTTGTCTGGAAAATTCCATGAACAGGGAAGCATGACAGGCTACACAGTCCATGGGATCACAAAGAGTCAGATACAACTTAGTGACTAAACAATAACAATACTCAAGGTAGACAAAACAGACTGTAAAATCAAGCCCACAAAGACAAAAAAAGTCATATATAATGATAAAGAGATCAATACAGGAAGAGGATATTACGCTTGTTAACATACATGCATCCAATATAGGACCACCTACATACATAACTCTGCCAACAAAGGTCCATATAGTCAAAGTTATGGTTTTTCCAGTAGTCATATATGGATGTGAGAGTTGGACCATAACGAAATTTGAGTACCAAAGAATTGATGCTTTATAATTGTGGTGCTGGAGAAGACTCTTAAAGAATCTCTTGGACTGCAAGGAGATAAACCAGTCCATCCTAAAGGTAATCACTCATGAATAGTTGATGGAAGAACTATTGCTGAAGCTGAAACTCCAACATTTTGGCCACCTGATGAAAAAAGCCAACTCACTGGAAAATGCCCTGATGCTAGGAAGGATTGAGAGCAAGAGGAGAAGAGGGCAACAGAGAATGAGACGGTTGGATGGCATCTCCAACACAGTAGGCATGAGTTTGAGCACACTTGGGGCAATCAATAATGAAGGACAGGGAAGCCCAGCATGTTGCAGTCCATGGGGTTGCAAAAAGCTGGAACATGACTTAGCAACTGAACAATGAATAATTAAAGAAATGCTAACAGATAAAAAGGGAGAACTTGACAGAAATATAATAATAGTAGGAGACTTTAACACATCACTGACATCAATGGACAAAGATATTTCATAACATAGATTCTAAAAGATACAATAGACCAGTTGGACATAATTGCTATCTACAAGACACTGCATCCAAAAAATCCCCCTAAATTGCACATTTTTTTCAAATATGCATGGAGTCTTCTCTGGGATAGACCTCAAATTAGATCACAAAAGAAATCTAAACAAATTAAAAAGACAGAAATTATTTCAAGCATCGTTTCTAATCACAACAGCATGTGACCACACAAAGAAAAGTGAAAATCAATGAACACTTTGAGATTAAACAATGTGCTACTAAAAAACCAATGGATCAAAGATCAAATCAATAAGAAAATCAGAAAATACCTTAAGACAAATAACAATGGACACACAACCTTAGAAAATCTATGGTATGCAGCAAAAGCAATTCTGAGAGAGAAATTAAAAATGTTACAGGCCATCCCCAAGAAACAAGAAAAATCTCAATTAAACAACCTAACTTATCAACTAAAGGAATTTGAGAAAGAAGAACAAACAACACCCAAAGTAAGTAGAAAGGAGAAGATAAGCAGATAGGAAATAAACAAAATAGAAATTTTAAAAGCAACAGAAAAGTTCTTTAAAACCAAGAGGGTTTTTTTAATTTTTTTTTTTTTTTGGCAAGATACGCAAAATTGTTTAATCTCTAGCCAGGCTTGCCAAGAAGAAAAGTAAGATAACTCAAATAAGCAAAAAGAGGGCAAGAGGAAACATAACAATTGATAACTTCAGAAATACCAAAAAGTCATTAGATAATACAATGAACAATTAATGCCAGCAACCTGAAAACCTAGAGGAAATTTGTTAAGTTTCTAGAAACATACAGACTGCTCAAATTGTCAATAAACGGACAATTTGAGCAGAATGATCACTAGAAATGAAAGACTCTGTAATAATAATAATTTTAAAAGCCCTGCAAAGGTCCATGACCAAATGGGGAATTCTGGGGAATTCTACAAATCATACAAAATGAATTAAAGATCTAAATGTAAGACTGGACACTATAAAACTCATAGAGGAAAACTCAGGTAGAACACTTTAGACATAAATCTCAGCAAGATCTTTTTTGATCCAATCCTTAGAGTACTAAAAATAACAAAACTAAACAAATGGCATCTAATTAAACTTACAGATTTTTTGCACAGCAAAAGAAGCCACACACAAAACAAAAAAGACCTCAGAATGGAAGAAAGTATCTGCAAATGAGTTAACTAACAAGGGATTAATCTTCAAAATATTACAAATAGCTCAGGTAGCTCATACAAAAAAATTAAAAAAAAAATGGAAGGGAAATCTAAATAGACATTTCTTTGAAGAAGACATATAGATGGCCAAAAAGTACATGAAAAAATGTTCAACATCAATAATTATTAGAAAAATGTAAATCAAAACTACAATGAGGTATCACCTCATACTGGTCAGAATGGCCATCATCAAAAAATCTTCAAACAATAAATGCTGAAGAGGGTGTGGAGTAAAGGCAACCTACTACACTCTTGGTGAGAATGTAAATTGGTATAGCCACTACAGAGAACTGTATAGAGGTTCCTTAAAAAACTAAAAAAGTAGAGCTACTATGTAACCCAGCAATCCTACTCCTAGGTATATATCCAAAGAAAACCATAATTCAAAAGGATACATTCATCCCAACATTCATTGCAGCACTATTTACAATAGCCAGGAGATGGAAGCAACCAAAATGTCCATTGACAGAGGAATGGGTAAAGAAGATGTAGTACGTATGTACAATGTCACTTAGAGTGGGGATAAGGTGACAGTGAAGTTAAGAATGAGCTCTGTGGCTTCCCAGGTAGCTCGAGGTAAAGAATCTGCCTGCAAGCGCAGGAGGCACAGGGGATGCCTGTGCTTGATCCCTTGGTCAGGAAGATCCCCTGGAGAAGGAAACGGCAACCCACAGTATTCTAGACTGCAGAATCCCATGGCAGAGGAGTCTTGCAGGTTACAGTCCATGGAGTCGCAAAGAGTCAGACAAGACTGAAGTGACTTAGTGGTACTACTCAGCTATATAAAATTATAAAGCACACTCAGTTGTGTTCAACTGAAGCAAGAATACTGGAGTGGGTAGCATCTAATATTTTCATACTTTCAGCTATAAAAAGGAATAAAATAGTGCCATTTGCAGAGATGTGGATGGACCTAGAGACTGTCATATAGAGAGAAGTAAGTCAGAAAGAGAAAAATATTGCTTAAATGTGGAATCTAGAAAAAATTGTACAGATGAACTTATTGGAAAAGTAGAAATAGAGTCACAGATGTAGAGAGCAAAGTTATGGTTACCAAGGGGGCAGGCTGAATTGGGAAATTGGAATTGACATATATACCACTATGTATAAAATAGATAACTAATGAGAACCTATTATTATTTAGCACAAGAAACCATACTCAATGATCTGTGGTGATCTAAATGGGAAGGAAGTCTAAAAAAAGTTCTTGTTCAGTTGTTAAGTTGTGTCTGACTCTTTGTGATCCTATGGACTGCAGCACACGAGGCTTCCCTGTCCTTCACTATCTCCCAGAGTTTGCTCAAACTCATGTCCACTGCGTCAGTGACACCATCTCATCCTCTGTTGCCCTCTTCTCCTCCTGCCCTCAGTCTTTCCCAGAATCAAGGTAACTAAAGATTTAAGGCATTTGAAATGTCACTGAGTGAAGTGAGTGAAAGTCGCTCAGTCATGTCTGACTGTTTGCCATCCCATGGACTATATAGTCCATGGAATTCTCGAGGGCAGAGTACTGGAGTGGGTAGCCTTTTCCTTCTCCAGCGGATCTTCCCAACTCAGGGATTGAACCCAGGTCTCCTGCATTAAAGGTAGAATCTTTATCAGCTGAGCCACAAGGGAAGCCCAAAATGTCACTGATTTTGTCTTTATGATCTTTATGATACCTCTGCTTTACATTAAAGAAAACAAGCTATTTAAGTGAATTTATGCAAGTAATAAAAACTTTGTCACCTAACTTTTTCCCTCCACAATTTTTAAATTCCGCTTGTGTGAGCTCTTTTTTTTTATTCTAATGGGGAAAATACAGGGGAAAAAGCATATTTTATTGTGTGAAAAACTCTTGAAAAATTTCTTCAGTTAGTATCATTTGTTTCTGTTTTCTCAAGAAAACAAATAAAGAAAGAATACAAATAAAGGGATGAGAGAGAGAGAAAGAGAATTTTAAAGTATCAGAATATTTCCAAGACTTTGCATAAGATAGGGCTAAAAAAAAATCTATTAATCTAAATTCTACATATTTACTGAAATAAAATATAAATGGTTACAGTAATAAACTATAAAAATATTAAATGATGACTCAATTCTAGGTAAATAAAATTGAAATATAACATTTCTTTTAAAGTATATTTTATCATAATACAAAGTTAGCCTAATTTTTGATAAATTAATTGTCAGAATTTGTATTATTTAAAAAAGAAACAATTCTCTAAAATGTTATTGTATAAAATATTGTTTAAATTTAGTTACATACTCATATTCCTAAACCTGTAATGATAGTTACCCTTTTAAACAGTATGTTCTGTAGAATGCTCTCAGAAAAATACTAAAAGGTGATTCTGAGTCACTGAAATCTAAATAACCCTATTTTTTTTTTTTTTATAAATCAATCTCTAAATATTTTCTAGCCTAAGAAAGGTTTACCACTTTATTAATGGCCAATACCTGAAAATGATGTATAAAATTATTTGGGGAATTTCCCTTTCATAGCTACTTAATGAGCTGTTAAGACCATTTTTCTGCAATTGATGTTATATTCAGTACTCGAAGAAGTCATTGAAATGTTAGTTTCTAGTTATATATTACTATGATACTGCTTTCATTTTATCTACACTTTTACTGGATATATTAAATGTCTAATGTAGTTCTAGTTCAGTTACTGAAAAATGATCAAGTTTCTTATAATATCTTTTATGGTTTTCAAAACTCTCAAATGATCATTCTTGCTTGTCCTAACTGAAACAGTTAAGTGGAATATCTGTAACGAGAAGAAATACTTATAATGAATTTCTTTCAAAAGCCTCATTTTTCTTTTACTGATGTCAAATAAAACTAAAATGTAAAACTAAATGCTCAAAATTTTATATTTTAAGAACATGGAGCCATCATATTGAAAAGACCATCAATAATCCCCATAATTACATGATATAAATACCCAGGAAAGATAAAGCATGTAACTTCAAGACAGGACCCCATAAAAGTTGATAACTGTATAGTTAAGGTCACTACACTGAGAAAAGTAACCATGAAAATAGAGTACACTTATCTTAAAAATATCAGAAGTAATCATTTGGTAATCCTCAAAATGCCACTGTTCTGTGATGTGTGGAAGTGGCTCTAAATTATGAACAGCTTATAGGCAATTACCCTGTAGCACCAAACAATTTCTTAAAAATTATACATGATCATTAAAACCATTTCTCATCATCCTATTTACAGACAATACTCTAATTTTCTTTAAATAATTTAAACTTTTATATCTTTATGTAGGTAACTAATTTTCCTTTCATTATGGAAAGATTCTTGGTTCAGTGATTTCAAAGCATGTAATTACAGTGAAAACAACTTCATAATTAAACCAAAATAACCTATAGTAAGCAAAATCCACAACATATTATTTCTCAGGGCCAATCAGGGTTGGATTTTCAAGTTAGTGAATTCACCAGGGAGGTAATTCACTTTCTACTAAAAAAAGTTGATAGGATTCACACATGCATGAGTCAAGAATTGTCTCTAACAGTATGAAGGATAAGGAAATGCATAAAATATATAAATGTAAGGTGATTCACAAAAATGGCATTAGGGTATTTTTAGTATTAGTTTTCATGTTGTCCATTTTTAAATAACTGGTTGCCTAGGAGGTCAATTCTGGAAAAATTTTGTCTCCAGTTAAAGACTGATATGAAAATAAATCACATATTGCCTGTAAAAATAAAATGATAGCTGTACTGACCTAGATTGGCTTTCAACTATGTCTTTTAAAAGCAGTTCTCAAGAATGTTATTAAAGTGAATACTAGCTGCTAGAAGAACTCACTTCCACTTTCAGGCCGTTTGCTAAACCCATTTTCTAAAGGTGATAAACTATTAGAAAGTCCTGATGAGATATCCCAATTATTAGGCTCTATCCTGTAATTGAATTCTCAAGGGGTAAAGTGGGGAATATATATTATAAAAAAAAAAAAGTGGCAACAGTTGATTCTGGTCAATTTAACACCACATTTAAAAAAAAAAATCTAACTGTTCCAGGTTTTTTTCCCCCTGCCAGATATATAGTTTAAGCAGTTTTATTTGCTTTCTCCTCCAGAATTATCTTAATGCTAGACTTCACAAAAATAATATGGGATATTTACTTTTATAAAATATTTTAACAAATACGTATGAAAGCAAGTATATTATTCCTACATCTTCAGTCAGTTAGTTCAGTCACTCTGTCGTGTCCTACTCTATGATGACATGGACTGCAGCAGGCCAGGCTTCCCTGTCCATTACCAATTCCCAGAGCTTGCTGAAACTCATGTCCATCGAGTCAGTGATGCCATCCAACCATCTCATTCTCTGTCATCCCCTTTTCTTCCTGCCTTCAATCCTTCCCAGCATTGGGGTCTTTTCTAATGAGTCAGTTCTTTACATCAGGTGGCCAAAGTATTGGAGTTTTAGCATCAGTCCTTCCAATGAATATTCAAGACTGATTTCCTTTAGGATTGACTGGTTTGATCTCCTTGCAGTCCAAGGGACTCTCAAGAGTCTTTTCCAACACCACAGTTCAAAAGCATCACTTCTTCGATGCTCCAGCTTTCCTTATGGTCCACCTCTCACATCCATACCTGACTACTGGAAAAACCAAAGCTTTGATTCTATGGACCTTTGTTGGCAAAGTAATGTCTCTGCTTATTAATATGCTGTCTAGGTTTGTCATAGCTTTTCTTCCAAGGAGTAAGCCTCTTTCAATTTCATATCTGCAGTCACCACCTACAGTGATTTTGGAGCCCAAAAAAATAAAGTTTCTGTTTGCACTGTTTTCCTATCTATTTGTCATGAAATCATGGCACTGGATTCCATGATCTTCGTTTTCTGAATGTTGATTTTTAAGCCAGCTTTTTCACCCTCCTTTTTCACTTTCATCTGGAGGCTCCTTAGTTCCTCTTAGCTTTCTGCCATAAGGGTGGTGTCATCTGCATATCTAGGGCTTCCATGGTGGCAGAAACTGTAAAGAATCTGCCTGCAATGCGGGAGAGCTGTGTTCAATTTCTGGGTCAGGAAGATACCCTGGAGGAGGGCATAGCAACCCATTCCAGTATTCTTGCCTAGAGAATTCCATGGACAGAGGATCCTGGCAGGCTAGTCTCAGGTTTCCCTGGTAGCTCAGGTGGTAAAGAATCCGCTGGCAATGCAGGAGACCCCGGTTCAATTTTTGGCGGAAAGATCCGGTGGAGAAGGGATAGGTTACCCACTCCAGTATTCTTAGGCTTCCCTGGTGATTCAGCTGATAAAGAATCCACCTGCAATGAGGGAGACCTGGGTTCTATTCCTGGGTTGGGGGGATCCCCTGGAGAAAGGAAAGGCTACTCACTCCAGTATTCTGGCCTAGAGTAGGCCATTAGTAGGCCATCAGGACATTACCATGTCCTAACACCATGGACAGTCAATTGGGTCACAAAGAGTCAGACATGACTGTGTGACTTTCACCTTCACTTTCATCTGCATATCTGAGGTTTTTATATTTCTCCCAGCAATCTGGATTTCAGCTTGTGCTTCATCTAGCCTGGTATTTCACATGATGTACTCTGCATGTAAGGAAAGTTATGACCAACCTAGATAGCATATTAAAAAGCAGAGACATTACTTTGCCAACAAAGATCCATCTGGTCAAGGCTATGATTTTTCCAGTGGTCATGTATGGATGTAAGAGTTGGACTGTGAGGAAAGCTGAATGCTGAAAAATTGATGCCTTTGAACTATGGTATTGGAGAACACTCTTTTTTTTTTTTTTCATTTATTTTTATTAGTTGGAGGCTAATTATTTTACAATATTGTAGTGATTTTTGTCATACATTGACATGAATCAGCCATGGATTTACATGTATTCCCCATCCTGATCCCCCCTCCCACCTCGCTCTCTACCCGATCCCTCTGGGTCTTCCCAGTGCACCAGGCCTGAGCACTTGTCTCATGCATCCAACCTGGGCTGGTGATCTGTTTTACCCTTGATAATATACATGTTTCGATGCTGTTATCTCAAAACATCCCACCCTCGCCTTCTCCCACAGAGTCCAAAAGTCTGTTCTGTACATCTGTGTCTCTTTTTCTGTTTTGCATATAGGGTTATCGTTACCATCTTTTTAAATTCCATATATATGCATTAGTATACTGTATTGGTCTTTATCTTTCTGGCTTACTTCACTCTGTATAATGGGCTCCAGTTTCATCCATCTCATTAGAACTGATTCAAATGAATTCTTTTTAATGGCTGAGTGATATTCCATGGTGTATATGTACCACAGCTTCCTTATCCATTCATCTGCTGATGGGCATCTAGGTTGCTTCCATGTCCTGGCTATTATAAACAGTGCTGCGATGAACATTGGGGTGCACGTGTCTCTTTCAGATCTGGTTTCCTCAGTGTGTATGCCCAGAAGTGGTATTGCTGGGTCATATGGCAGTTCTATTTCCAGTTTTTTAAGAAATCTTGGAGAACACTCTTGAGAGTCCCTTGGACTGCAAGGAGATCCAACCAGTCCATCCTAAAGGAGATCAGTCCTGGGTGTTCATCGGAAGGACTGATGCTGAAACTGAAACTCCAATACTTTGGCCACCTCATGCTGAGTTGACTCATTGGAAAAGACCCTGATACTGCGAGAGATTGGGGGCAGGAGGAGAAGGGGACGACAGAAGATGAGACGGCTGGATGACATCACCGAGTCGATGGGCATGAGTTTGAGTAAACTCCGGGAGTTTGTGATGGACAGGGAGGCCCAGCGTGCGGCTATTCATGGGGCTGCAAAGAGTCAGACACGACTGAGCGACTGAACTGAACTCTGCATGTAAGTTAAATAAGCAAGGTGACAATATACCTTGACATATTCCTTTCCCATTTTGGAACCAGTCTGTTGTTCCATGTTCAATTCTAACTGTTACTTCTTGTCCTCCATACAGGTTTCTCAGGAGGCAGGTAATGGTAGTCTGGTATTCCCATGCCTTTAAGAATTTTCCACAGTTTGTTGTGATCCACACAGTCAAAGGTTTTAATGTAATCAATGAAGCAAACTTAGATGCTTACATTTTGCAGGGTACTTACTCTCCTGCCGGAGAAGGCAATGGCACCCCACTCCAGTACTCTTGCCTGGAAAATCCCATGGGCAGAGGAGCCTGGTGGGCTGCAGTCCATGGGGTCGTGAAGAGTCAGACAGGACTGAGTGACTTCACTTTCACTTTTCACTTTCATGCATTGGAGAAGGAAATGGCAACCCACTCCAGTATTCTTGCCTGGAGAATCCCAGTGACGGCGGAGCCTGGTGGGCTGCTGTCTAAGGGGTGGCACAGAGTCAGATATGGCTGAAGTGACTTAGCAGTACTTTTCTGTACCTTATGCCAAAATTGGCTTTTTTCCCCATTAACTGAAAGCAATGTGCTATGCTGATGTATCATTCAATCTAAAATATGCTGTGACTGCTGTTTAGTCACTTCAGTCATGTCTGACTGTGTGACCCTTTGACTGCAACTTGCCAGTCTTCTCAATCCATTTTTCTAGGATTTTTTAGGCAAGAGTACTAGAGTGGGTTGCCATGCCCTTCTCTAGGGGATCTTCCCGACGCAGAGATTGAACCCGAGTCTCCCGCATTGCCTGCAGAGTTTTTCCCATGGAACCACCAGTGAAACTCAATCTAAAACATCAGTCCAGTTCAGTTCAGTCCAGTTCAGTTCAGTCGCTCAGTCATGTCCGACTCTTTGCAACCCCATGAATCGCAACACGCCAGGCCTCCCTGTCCATCACCAACTCCTGGAGTTTACTCAAACTCATACCCATCGAGTCGGTGATGCCATCCAGCCGTCTCATCCTCTGTCGGCCCCTTCTCCTCATGCCCCCAATCCTTCCCAGCATCAGGGTCTTTTCCAATGAGGCAGCTCTTCACATCAGGTGGCCAAAGTATTGGAGTTTCAGCTTCAACACCAGTCCTTCTAATGAACACCCAGGACTGATCTCCTTCAGGATGGACTGGTTGGATCTCCTTGCAGTCCAAGCGACTCTCAAGAGTCTTCTCCAACACCACAGTTCAAAACCATCAATTCTTCGGCACTCAGCTTTCTTCACAGTCCAACTCTCACATCCATACATGACCACTGGATAAACCATAGCCTTGACCAGATGGACCTTTATTGGCAAAGTAATGTCTCTGCTTTTTAATATGATATCTAGGTTGGTCATAACTTTTCTTCCAAGGAGTGTCTTTTAGTTTCTTGGCTGCAGTCACCATCTGCAGTGATTTTGGAGCCCAAAAATAATGAAGTCTGACACTGTTTCCACTGTCTCCCCATCTATTTCCCATGAGATGATGGGACCAGATGCCATGATCTTAGTTTTCTGAATGTTAAGCTTTAAGCCAACTTTTTCACTCTCCTCTTTCACTTTCATCAAGAGGCTCTTTAGTTCCTCTTCACTCTCTGCCATAAGGGTGGTGTCATCTGCATATCTGAGGTTATTGATATTTCTCCCAGCAATCTTGATCCAGCTTGTGCTTCTTCCAGCCCAGTGTTTCTCATGATGTACTCTGCATATTAGTTAAATAAGCAGGGTGATAATATACAGCCTTGACATACTCCTTTTCCTATTTGGAACCAGTCGTTGGTCCATGCCCAGTTCTAACTGTTGCTTCCTGACCTGCATACAAGTTTCTCAAGAGGCACGTCAGGTGGTCTTGTATTCCCATCTCTTTCAGAATTTTCCAGAGTTTATTGTGATCCACACAGTCGAAGGCTTTGGCATAGTCAACAAAGCATAAATAGATGTTTTTCTGGAACTCTTTTGCTTTTTCGATGATCCAATGAATGTTGGCAATTGATCTCTGGTTCCTCTGCCTTTTCTAAAACAAGCTTGAACATCTGGAAGTTCACGGTTCACGTACTGCTGAAGCCTGGCTTGGAGAATTTTGAGCATTACTTTACTATCATGTGAGATGAGTGCAATTGTGTGGTAGTTTGAGCATTCTTTGGGATTGCCTTTCTTAGGGATTGGAATGAAAACTGACCTTTTCCAGTCCTGTGGCCACTGCTGAGTTTCCCAAAGTTGCTGACATATTGAGTGCAGCACTTTCACAGCATCATCTTTCAGGATTTGAAATAGCTCAATTGGAATTCCATCACATCCACTAGCTTTGTTCATAGTGATGCTTTCTAAGGCCCACTTGACTTCACATTCCAGGATGTCTGGCTCTAGGTGAGTGATCACACCATTGTGATTATCTGGGTCATGAAGATCTTTTTTGTACAGTTCTTCTGTGTATTCTTGCCACCTCTTCTTAATATCTTCTGCTATCTAAAACATATATCAATACAATTCAACATTTCCCCACAGTCTTAATTTCTACTCTCTCCTACTTATATTTCTCACATCTTCTATGACTTTGCTTATGTCATTGCCTATTACTTTAATCTCTCTCTCTATTCCTATTCTTCTCTCATTCCTTTTCTTCAAGCTTCAGTTTGTCCCACATTTTTTTGCTTCTATCCCTCATTACCATTCACTCACAAATATTTACTGCACACTTTCTATGTGTCAGGTATCTTCTGGTGTGGGACACAAAGATGAGTAATACTATATAATTTCTTCCGATAAAGAGTTTACAATTTAGATCATATTAATGGCTTTATTTCTCTGAGTGTTTCTGTTCTTATTTGTTAAAAATTATACAGAATAGTATTTCCTAATACCTTCAATTCAAAGTGCAGAGCATAAACAGGAAAGGATGCTTTGACTTTAGAAAATGAGCTCTGGAGGTCTTTTAGTACTGCCTCTGTACACCCCAAGACCTCAAACAGTGAAAAATATTGGCATTTACAATATATTCACATCACATAGAACCATTGTTCCATGACCTGCTTGCTGAAATATGCTAATGAAAACATTCCCTATTACATTCTAAACATTTTTTCTTATTCTTTTTCATTTTGTAGAAATTTTTTCAATTTCATTATGTATTTCACTATTAATTTTAATAGTTTTCCAAATATAATCTAAATATTTTCTCAATGAGTAGTTGTTATTATATCCTTTTGTTTTGATTGTATTTTTGTAGCCTGTCATGTCTTCCTCTTTTTCTATTGTTTTCTCTCTGGCACCTTCCTTGTTCACTTTTACTATTTTATTATTAATATTTATTGTCTTATTCACTATAGGTGGATAAAACATATAATCAAAAATATTAAGAACTGCAGTGTATGTAAAATTCAATTAAATCATGAACGAACCATGTAGAATAAAGTATTTGATTTTCATGTCAAGATATTTTATCATTCATTCTAAGATTGTCAAGATATCTTAAACATAATTGTACTTTCAGAAAGTGCTGAACTTATTGAGGCTTCACTGGAAGCCTGACTTTTAGGGTATATCTCACTCATCTTCTCAGTCTTTATAAAAAATTTCTCTACAGAAATTTATGACCATATGTTATAACCTCAGGATCCAAAAGGAAATGGTACTTAGGGGATTACAAATGTCCCCTAAGAAAGAAAAATGGAAATGCCAATGTGCAAATCATTTTAGCTATAGTTCTACATATTATCTCCAGTCTTCATCATGAAAGTCATTGCAAAATTGAGCAAAGGTTCCATTTTACACGGTTCAGTCAAGTAAAGGGATCTCAAATGTATTGCTAATCAGAATGATTGGAAATAACTAGTGGTAAAGAAATGATCCATTGGAGGCAAATGAACTCTTTGAGACTTAAATGGTGCCATCTGGTCCATTAGTTTTCCCTCAACCTTAAATATTGGATTGGCCAAAAATTTCAGTCAAGTGTTTTCATAACACCTTATGTAAAACTCCAAACAAACTTTTTGGCCAACAAGAACTACTCTAAAAGGTGTATTTCTTTTAAATATTTTATTTCCAGAGAATATTTATTCCCTTCTCCAGTATCAGATTACAGACAAGGCAATAAATGATGCTATTAAGAGCTTGGATGAGTACGGCCAAAAAAGTATTTTTCCGTCTAGCTTATCACTGTGTATACACTGTGCTCAGTTGAATCTGATTCTTTGTGACCCCCTGGACTATAGCCACCATGTGCCTATGTCCATGGGATTTTCCAGGCAAGAATACTGGAGTGGGTTGCCATTTCCTTCTCCAGGGGATCTTCCCAACCCAGGGATGAAAACTACGTCTCTTGCATCTCCTGCACTGGTAGGTGGATTTTTCATCACCGTGCCATCTGGGAAGCTATAATCCTATATTTCAGCTCATAAACTTATCAAAAGCATAGGACTATAGCACATGCTGAGGAAATGGGCACAATTCTTCCCTGCTCCCTTCACCAACAAATCGGTATTTTGCCAATGGACTGTTGCTCTATTCACTCAGGTCTCTCCCTAGAAATTATTTACCCTCAAAAAATTTATGAATTGGCAGTTATTTCCATGCTGATTTCCAGGCCAGAGTGGTATAGTGAATTGATGTCCCAATAATTTATTATTTTCAAAACACACAGTGATAATAAACAAAATGTAAAAAGATAAAATTAAAACACTAGCTCAGCTTAAAAACAGAAAATAAAACTTTTGTAGGCCATAGACAGCACAAAAATAAAAATCAGCACTTGAAGCCAGAGCTGAAACTGAAACTGCAGTTATATTCTTTCCATGGCAGTGGACAGTGGTGACTGCATTCACCTCTTCCAAGGTATTTATTGAGATCACATGTTCCCAAAAAACTGCAGATCTCAAAGACAGTAGGTCTTTATTGAGATCACATGTTTCCAAAAAAACTGCAGACCTAAAAGACAGTATGGCACAGACACATTTTCCTATACAGGAAATGAGGTAAATTGCCAACAGGTTCTGTAATCACTGTCTCCTGCATTGCAGGCAGATTCTCTATCATTGAGCCACCTGGGAAGCCCCACCATATGCCATAGTAAGACCTATTCTGTATATGTATGTATGAGTGTGTGTGCTCAGTCGCTGAGTAGTATCTGACTCTTTGCGATCCAACCCATGATTGAACCCATATCTCTCGCAACTCCTGCACTGGCAGGTAGATTCTATATTACTGAACCATCAGGAAGCTCCATTTTTCATAGGTACCAAGAGATTAAAGAAGAAGCAAGCAAGAGATGCAGGTTCAATCCCTGGGTCATGAAGATCCCCTGGAGAAGGAAATTGCAACCCATTCCAGTATTCTTGCCTGTAAAATCCTATGGACAGAAGAGCCTAGAGGGCTACAGTACATGGGGTCGCAAAGAGTCGGGCATGACTTACTGGAGTTGTTTGCCATTTCCTTCTTCAAGGGATCTTCCCAACCCAAGGAGCCATCAGGGATGGCACTCATGAATACCAGTCAACAGTAAAATAAAATGCATCATTGGTAAACTCAACAAAATAGATACTTTCAAAAGTATTATGCTGAGTATATAATGTATGGCTATGTGAAATGTAAAAACAGGCAAAACTAATATAGAGTGGATGACTGTAGGTGAGAGTACAACCAACTTCAATCCTTTTACAGATTTCATTTGTGATCACAAGGAAGTATTTTACAATGACTGTAATGGTGAAGACTATGAAAATAAGATACAACCAAATTGTTGTAAACAGATACAAACAGAACTCAGAGTTAAGGCCAGAATAGTAGACTCTGCAGTTAGAAGTAGAAATCATTTAATATCCCTCAATTGATAAAGATATTGTATTTCCTAAAAATGGGGAATAATTAAACCACGGTTGTACTTTATAAACAAAATGTAAAACTCCCTTCTACCTACAAAATGGCATAAGCAAATAACTAATTTTATTCATTTGGCATATGTAAAAACAGAGTTAATATGATGGCTGATAACATAAAATTGGATTTAAAAAATACACATAGCCAATTATACAATCCTATAAAAGCAATTCGTTTGATCCTTTCCTTTTTACCTATTTATATTCCCCTCTAAACTTAAACCCCCTTCATGGACAACAGCCTTGTCATGGCAAAGAGGCTTGTGTAACTCAATGAAGTCATGAGCCAAGCTGTGCAGGGCCAACCAAAATGAATATGTCATAGTGAAGAGCTCTGACAAAACATGGTTCACTCATATCATCCCACCCTACAATATTGTAAAGTAACTAGCCTCCAACTAATAAAAATAATTGGGGGAAAAAAAAAACATGGTCCACTGGAGAAGAAAATGGCAACCCACTCCAGTATTCTTGCTTGGAGAAACCCATCAGTTCAGCTCAATTTACTCACCAGTCATGTCCAACTCTTTGTGAGCCCGTGGACTGCAGCACGCCAGGCCTCCCAGTCCATAACCAACTCCAGAGTTTACTCAAATTCTTGTCCATTGAGTTGGTGATGCCACTGAACCATCTCATCCTCTGTTGTCCCCTTCTCCTGCCTTCAATCTTTCCCAGCATTAGGGTCTTTTCCAAGGAGTCAGTTCTTCCCATCAGATGGCCAAAGTATTGGAGTTTCAGCTTTAGCATTAGTCCTTCCAATGCATAGTCACGGCTGATTTCCTTTAGGATGGACTGGTTGGATTTCCTTGCTGTCCAAGGGACTCTCAAGAGTCTTCTCCAACACGACAGTTCAAAAGCTTCAATTCTTCAGCACTCAGCTTTCTTTATAATTCTAATCTCACATCCATACATGACTACTGGAAAAACCATAGCTGTGATTAGATGCACCACTGTTGGCAAAGTAATGTCTCTGCTTTTTAATATGCTATCTAGGTTGGTCATAACTTTCCTTCCAAGGAGTAAGCGCCTTTTTATTTCATGGTTGCAGTCACCATCTGCAGTGATTTTGGAGCCCAAGAAAATAAAGTCTGCCACTGTTTCTACTGTTTCTCCATCTACTTGACATGAAGTGATGGGGCCAGATGCCATGATCTTAGTTTTCTGAATGTTGAGCTCTCAGCCAACTTTTTCACTCTCCTCTTTCACTTTCATCAAGAGGCTCTTTAGGTCTTCTTCACTTTCTGCCATAAGGGTGGTGTCATCTGCATATCTGAGGTTATTGATATTTCTCCCGGCAATTTTGATTCCAGCTTGTGCTTCTTCCAATCCAGCATTTCTCATGATGTACTGTGCATATAAGCTAAATAAACAGGGTGACAATATACAGCCTTGACATACTCCTTGTCCTATTTGGAACCACTGTGTTGTTCCATGTCCAGTTCTAACTGTTGCTTGCTGACCTGCATACAGGTTTCTCAAGAGGCAGGTCAGGTGGTCTGGTATGCCCATCTCATTCAGAGTTTTCCACAGTTTATTGTGATCCACACAGTTGAAGGTTTTGTCATAGTCAATAAAGAATAAATAGATTCTCTGGAACTCTCTTGCTTTTCTGATGATCCAGTGGATGTTGCAATTTGATCTCTGGTTCCTTTGCCTTTACTAAAACCAGCTTGAACATCTGGAATTTCTTGGTTCATGTATTGTCAACACCTGGTTTGGAGAATTTTGAGCATTGCTTTACTAGCATGTGAGATGAGTGCAATTGTGAAGTAGTTTGAGTACTCTTTGGCATTGCCTTTCTTTGGGATTGGAATGAAAACTGACCTTTTCCAGTCCTGTGGCCACTGCTGAGTTTTCCAAAGTTGCTGACATATTGAGTGCAGCACTTTCGCAGCATCATCTTTGAGGATTTGAAATAGCTCAACTGGAATTCCATCACCTCCACTAGCTTTGCTCATAGTGATGCTTCCTAAGGCCCACTTGACTTCACATTCCAGGATGTCTGGCTCTAGGTGAGTGATCACACCATTGTTATTATCTGGGTCATGAAGATCATTTTGTACAGTTCTTCTATGTATTCTTGCCACCTCTTCTTAATATCTTTTGCTTTTGTTAAGTCCATGCCATTTCTGTCCTTTATTGTGCCCAACTTTGTATGAAATGTTCCCTTGGTACCTCCAGTTTTCTTGAAGAGATCTCTAGTCTTTCCTATTCTGTTGTTTTCCTCTATTTCTTTGCACTGATCACTGAGGAAGCCTTTCTTTCCTCTCTGATAATAAAGAGATTGGTCCGATGCTGTAAAGAGCATGATTTGTCTGTAACCTGGATTGTTAGGTCCATGAATCAAGGCGAATTGTAAGTGATCAAACAGGAGATGGCAAGAGTGAACATTGACGTTGTAGGAATCCACGAGCTAAAATGGACGGGAAATGGGTGAATTTAACTCAGATGACCATTATATCTACTACTGTGGGCAAGAATCCCTTAGAAGAAATGGAGTAGCATCATAGTCAACAAAACAGTCTGAAATGCAGTACTTGGTTGCAGTTTCAAAAACGATAGAATGATCTCTGTTTATTTCCAAGGCAAACCATTCGATATCACGGTAATCCAAGTCTATGCCTGACCAGTAACCCTGAAGAAGCTGAAGTTGAATGGTTCTATGAAAACCTACAAGACCTTCTAGAACGAATGCGAAAAAACAGATGTCCTTTTCATCATAGGGGACTGAAATGCAAAAGTAGCAAGTAAAGAAACACCTGGAGTAACAGGCAAATTTGGTCTTGGAGTACAGAATGAAGCAGGACAAAGGCTAATGGTGTTCTGCCAAGAGAATGCACTGGTCATAGCAAACACCCTCTTCCAACAACACAAGAGAAGACTCTATACATGGACATAACCAGATGGTTGACACCAAAATCAGATTGATTATATTCTTGCAGCCAACAATGGAGATGCTCTATGCAGTCAGCAAAAACAAGACCAGGAGCTTACTGTGGCTCAGACCATGAACTCCTTATTACCATATTCAGACTTAAATTGAATAAAGTGGAGAAAACCACTAGACCATTCAGGTATGATCTAAATAAAATCCCTTATGATTATACAGTGGAAGTGAGAAATAGATTTAAGAGACTAGATCTGATAGACAGAATGCCTGATGAACTATGGTTGGAGGTTCATGACATTGTACAGGAGATCATGACCATCCCCAAGAAAAAGAAATGCAAAAAAGCAAAATGGCTATCTGAGGAGGCCTTACAAATAACTGTGAAAAGAAGAGAAGCAAAAAGCAAAGGAGAAAAGGAGAATCCCATGGACAGTATGAAAAGGCAAAGATACGGTGCCAGAAGATGAGGTCCTCAGGTTGGAAAGTGTCTGATATACCACTGAGGAAAAGCAGAGGGCGATTACTAATTACTCCAGTAGGAATTAAGCACCTGGGCCAAACTGGTAATAACAAATGCTCAGTAGTGGATGTGCCTGGTGGTGAAAAAGTCCAATGCTGTGTAAAGAATGATATTTCAGAGGAATCTGGAATGTCAGGTACATGTATCAAGCTCAGTTGAATGTGGTCAAGAAGTAGATGGCAAGGGTGAACATCTATATCTTAGGAATCAGTGAACTAAAATGTTGGGAATGGGTGAATTTAATTCAGATGACCACCATATATACTACTGTTGGCAAGAATCCCTTAGAAGAAAGGAAGTAGCCCTCATAGTCAACGAAAAGTCCAAAATTCAGTACTTGGTTGCAATCTCAAAAATGACAGAATGATCTTTGTTTGTTTACAGGGAAGTCATTAAGCATCACAGTAATCCAAGTCAATGCCCCAACCACTAATGTTAAAGAAGCTAAAGTTGAATTGCTCTATGAAGATTTACAACACCTTCTAGAACTAGCACCAAAAAAAGATGCCCTTCTCATCATAGGAGACTGAAATGAAAAGTAGGAAGTGAAGGGATACCTGAAATAACAGGTAAGTTTGGCTTTGGGGTAGAAATGAGGCAGGGCAAGGGCTAACTGAGCTTTGTCAAGGGAACACATTGGTCATAGAAAACATCCTTTTCCAACAACATAAGAGATGACTCTACACATGACATCACCAGATGGTCAATACTGAAATCAGATTGATTATACTCTTTGCAGCTGAAGATGGAGAAACTCTATACAGCCAGCAAAAACAAGACCTGGAGCTGACAATCATGCGCTCCTTATTGCAAAATTCAGGCTTAAGTTGAAGAAAATAGGAAAACAACTACATAATTCAGGTATGAACTAAATCAAATTCCTTATGGTTATACAGTGGGGGTGAAGAATAAATTCAAAGGACTAGATCTGATAGACAGAGTGCCTGATGGAGTATGGATGGAGCTTTGTAACATTGTATAGGGAGGCACTGACCAAATCTATTTCAAAGAAAAATAAGTACAAGAAGGCAAAGTAGTTGTCTGAGGAGGCTTTGCAATTAGCTGAGAAAAGAGGAGAGTTGAAGGCAAGGGAGAAAAGGAAAGATACCCCCAATTGAATGAAGAGCTTCAGATAATAGCAAGGAGAGATAAGAAAGACTAGGACTTCTTAAATGAATAATGCAAAGAAATAAAGGAAAATAGTAGAATGGGAAAGACTAGAGATCGTGCAAGAATAGACAAGAAAAAGGACAGAAATTGAAAGGTCCTAATAGAACTGCAAGAGATTAAGAAGAGGTGGCTAGAATATACAGAAAGACCAGACGAATAAATGGTCTTAGTGACCCAGATAACTGAGATGGTATGGTGACTCACCTAGAGCTAGACATCCTGGAAGGTGAAGTCAGGTGGGCCTTAGGAAGCATCACTATGAACAAAGCTAGTGGAGGTGACAGAATTCCAGCTGAGTTATTTAAAATCCTGAAAGATGCTGCTGCTAAAATGCTGCACTCAATATGCCTACAAATTTTGAAAACTCATCAGTGGCCTCAGAACTGGAAAAGGTCAGTTTTCATTTCAATCCCAAAGAAGGGCAATGCCAAAGAATGCTCAACCTACTGTGCAATTGTGATCATTTCACATGCTTACAGGGTTATGCTTGAAATCCTTCAAGTAGGTTTACGTAGTACATGAACAAAGAACTTCCAGATGGACAAGCTGGGTTTCAAAGAGGTAGAGGAACCAGAGTTCAAATTACCACCATTTGTTGGATTATGGAAAAAACAAGGGATTCGAGGAAACCATCTACATCTGCTTCATTGACCATGCCAAAGCCTTTAACTGTATGGATCACAACAAAATGGAATATTCTTAAAGAGAGAGGAATATTAGACCATCTTACCTCTCTCCTGAGAAACTTCTATGCAGGTCAAAAAGCAACAGTTAGAATGAGACAGGGAACAACTGACTGGTTCAAAATTGGGAAAGGAGTATGACAAGGTTTTATATTGTCATCCTGCTTGTTTAACTTATATGTAGTGTACATCATGTAAAATGACAGGCTGGATGAATCACAAGTTGGAATTAAGATTGCTGCTGAAAAAAAAAAAGAAAAAAGATTGCTGCTGAAGAAATATCAACAACCTCAGATATACAGATGATATCACTCTATTGGTAGAAAGTGTAGAGGAACTAAGGAGCCTCTTGATGAGGGTGAAAGAGGAGAGTGAAAAAGCTGACTTGAATGTCTAAATTAAAAAAAAAAAAGTACTATGTTCATGACCTCCAGTCCCATCATTTAATGGCAATTAGATTGGGGGAAAAAAGTGGAAGCAGGGACAGATTTATTTTCTTGGACTCCAAATTCACTGTGGAAAGTGACAGTAGTGATGAAATTAAAGGACACTTGCTTCTTGGAAAGAAAACTCTGACAAATCTACATAAAAAAAGCAGAGTCATCACTTTGCCAACAAAGGTCTGTATACTCAAAGCTATCATTTTTCCAGTAGTCATGTACAGATGTGAGAGCTTGACCATAAAGACATCTAAGAACCAAAGAGCTGATGCTTTCAAATTGTGGTGCTGAAGAAAACTTGAGAGTCCCTTGGACTGCAAGGAGATCAAATCAGTCAATCCTAAAGGAAATCAACCCTAAATATTCATTTGAAGGACTCATGTTGAAGCTAAAGCTCTAATACCTTGACCACATGATGCAAAGAATCAGCTTATTGGAAAAGATCCTGATGCTGGAAAAGATGAAGGCAAAAGGAGAAGGGGATGGCAAAGGATGAGATGGTTAGATAGCATCACCAACTAAAGGGACATAAATCTGAGCAAAAGCCAGGAGTTAGTAGAGGACAGAGGAGCCTGGCATGCTACAGTCCATGAGGTCACATAAAGTTGGATATACTTAGATATTGGACAACCACAACAACTTACCTTAAAATTCTAATTATACAGAGTATAAATAACTTCAGAAAGAATGAAGAGATGGAACCAAAGCAAAAATAACACCCAGCTGTGGATGTGACTGGTGATGGAAGCAAGGGTAAATGCTGTAAGAGCAATATTGCATAGGAACCTGGAATGTCAGGTCCATAAATCAAGACAAACTGGAAGTGATCAAACGGGGATGGCAAGAGTGAACATCAACATTTTAGGAATCAGCGAACTAAAATTGCCTGGAATGCGTGAATTTAACTCAGATGACCATTATATCTACTACTGTGGGCAAGAAGCCCTTAGAAGAAAAGGAGTAGCCATCATAGTCAACAAAGGAGTCTGAAATGCAGTACTTGGATGCAATCTCAAAAATGACAGAATGATCTCTTCATTTCCAAGGCAAATCATTCAATATCACAGTAATCCAAGTCAATGCCCAGATCAGTAATGCTCAAGAAGATGAAGCTGAATGGTTCTATGAAGACCTACAAGAACTTCTAGAATGAATACGAAAAAAAGATGTCCTTTTCATTATAGGGGACTGAAATGCAAAAGTAGGAAGTCAAGAAACATCTGGAGTAACAGGCAAATTTGGCCTTGGAGTACATAATGAAGCAGGGAAAAGGCTAATAGAGTTTTGCTGAGAGAACACACTGGTCATAGCAAACACCCTCTTCCAACAACACAAGAAAAGACTCTACACATGGACATAACCAGACAATCAATACCAAAGTCAGACTGATTACATTCTTTGCAGTCAAACATGAAGAAGCTCTATACAGTCAGCAAAAATAAGATCTGACTGTGGCTCAGATAATGAACTCCTTATTGCCAAATTCAGACTTAAATTGAAGAAAGGAGGGAAAACCACTAGACAATTCAGTTATGACCTAAATCAGTCTTTTACGATTAAATAGTAGAAGTGAGAAACAGATTCAAGAGAATAGATCTGGTAGACAGAGTGCCTGTGCCTGAAGAACTAACTATGGATGGAGGTTCTTGACATTATACAGGATGCAGTGTTCAAGATCACTCCCAAGAAGAAGAAATGCTAAACAGACATTTCTCCAAAGAAGACATACAGATGGCTAACAAACACATGAAAAGATGCTCAACATCACTCATTATCAGAGAAATGCTAATCAAAACCATAATGAGGTGCCATTAAATGCCAGTCAGGATGGCTGCTATCTGAAAGTCTACAAGCAATAGATGCTGGAGAGGGTGTGGAGAAAAGGGAACCCACTGTTGGTGGGAATGCAAACTAGCACAGCCACTATGGAGAACAGTGTGGAGATTTCTTAAAAAACTGGAAATAGAACTGCCATATGACCCAGCAATCCCACTTCTGGGCATACACACTGAGGAAACCAGATCTGAAAGAGACACGTGCACCCCAATGTTCATCACAGCACTGTTTATAATAGCCAGGACATGGAAGCAACCTAGACGCCTATCAACAGATGAATGGATAAGGAAGCTGTGATACATATACACCATGGAGTATTACTCAGCCATTAAAAAGAATTCATTTGAATCAGTTCTAATGAGATGGATGAAACTGGAGCCCATTATACAGAGTGAAGTAAGCCAGAAAGATAAAGACCAATACAGTATACTAATGCATATATATGGAATTTAAAAAGATGGTAACGATAACCCTATATGCAAAACAGAAAAAGAGACACAGATGTACAGAACAGACTTTTGGACTCTGTGGGAGAAGGCGAGGGTGGGATGTTTTGAGAGATCAGCATCGAAACATGTATATTATCAAGGGTGAAACAGATCGCCAGCCCAGGTTGGATGCACGAGACAAGTGCTCGGGGCTGGTGCACTGGGAAGACCCAGGGGGATGGGATGGGGAGGGAGGTGGGAGGGGGGATCAGGATGGGGAATACATGTAAATCCATAGCTGATTCATGTCAATGTATGGCAAAAACCACTACAATACTGTAAAGTAATTAGCCTCCAACTAATAAAAATAAATGGAAAAAAAAATGCAAAAAGGGAAAATGGTGTCTAAGGAGGCCCTACAAATGCTGTGAAAAGAAGAGAAGTGAAATGGAAAGGAGCAAAGGGAAGATATACCCGTTTGAATGCAGAGTTCCAAAGAATAGCAAGGAGAGATAAGAAAGCCTTCCTCAGTGATTAGTGCAAAGAAATAGAGGAAAAGAATAGAATGAGAAAGACTAGAGATCTCTTCAAGAAAATTAGAGATACCAAGGGAACATTTCAGGTAAAGATGGATAAAAAAGGACAGAAGTGCTATGGAGCTAACAGAAGCAGAAGATATTAAGAAGAGGTGGCAAGAATACACAGAACTGTACAAAAAAGATTTTCATGACCCAGATAACCAAAATGATGTGGTCACTCACCTAGAGCTGGATATCCTGGAATGTGAAGTCAAGTGGGCTTTAGGAAGCGTCATTATGAACAAAGCTAGTGAAGGTGATGGAATTCCCGTTGAGCTATTTCAAATCCTCAAAGATGATGCTGTGAAAGTGCTACACTCAATATGCCAGCAAATTTGGAATACTTAGCAGTGGCAACAGCACTGTAAAAGGTCAGTTTTCATTCCAATCCCAAAGAAAGGCAATGCCAAAGAATGCTGAAACTACTGCACATTTGCACTCATCTCACACACTAGCAAAGTAATGCTCAAAATTCTCCAAGCCAGGCTTCAATAGTACATGAACTGTGAACTTCCTGATGTTCAAGCTGGATTTAGAAAAAGGAGAGGAAGAAGACATCAAATTGCCAAGATATGTTGGATCATCAAAAAAGCTAGAGAGTTCCATAAAAGCGTCTGCTGCTGCTTTATCGACTATGCCAAAGCCTTTCACTGTGTGGACCACAACAAACTCTGGAAAATTCTGAAAGAGATGGGAATACCAGACCACCTTCTCTACCTCCTGAGAAATCTGTATGGACATCAAAAAGAAACAGTTAGAACTAGATATGGAACAACAGACTGGTTCCAATTCAGGAAAGGAGTATGTTAAGCCTGTATATTGTCTCCCTGTTTATTTAACTTATATGCAGAGTACATCATGAGAAATGCTGAGTTGGATGAAGCACAAGCTGGAATAAAGATTGCCATGAGAAATATGAATAATCTCAGATATGAAGATGACACCACCCTTATGGCAGAAAGTGAAGAGGATCTAAAGAGCCTCTGATGAAAGCAAAAGAGGAGATGAAAAAGTTGATTTAAAACTCAACATTCAGAAAACTAAGATCATGGCATCTGGTCCCATCACTTCATAGAAAATAGATGGGGAAACAATGGAAACAGTGAGAGACTTTGTTTTCTTGACCTCCAAAATCACTGCATATGTTGAAACTGCAGCCATGAAATTAAAAGACACTTGCTCCTTGGAAGAAAAGTTATGACCAACCTAAACAGCATATTAAGAAGCAGAGACATTATTTTGCCAACAAATGCTCATCTAGTCAAGGTTATGGTTTCTCTAATAGTCATATATGGATGTGTGAGTTGGACTATAAAGAAAGCTGAACACATCAAAAAATTAATGCTTTTGAATTATGGTGTTTGAGAACTCTTGAAAGTCCCTCGGACTGCAAGGATTTCCAATAAGTCCATCCTAAAGGAAATCAGTCCTGAATATTCATGTGAAGGACTGATGTTGAAGCTGAAACTCCAATACTTTGGCCACCTGATGGGAAGAACTGACTCCTTGGAAAAGACCCTGATGCTGGGAAAGATTGAAGGCAGGAGGAGAAGGGGACAACAGAGGATGAGATGGTTGGATGGCATCACCGACTCAATGTACATGAGTTTGAGTAAACTCTGGGGGTTTGTGATGGACAGGGAGGCCTGACATGCTGTAGTCCATGGGGTCACAAAGGGTCGGACATAATGAGCGACTGAACTGAACTGAACAGGGTATCAATATTGTTTATATGTTAATCACAATTTCCTAATTCATCCTAAGCCCCTCTTGCTGTCCATACATTTGTTCTCTATGTCTGTGTGTCTACTTTTGCTTTGCAATTAAGACAATCTATATCATTTTTCTAGAGTCCATATTTATGTGCTAATATCTGTTATTTGTTTTTCAGTAACACTTTTATTTCAGTATCATTTTAGTAACCATTTTATTCAGCAACGTATTTTATGAGAATGGCAAAAACACATCTCTGCAATAAATATACTGTGGCAATAGAAAATGTTTCATCTACTTGATATTTTTGATATTCATGTATTAGAAGCAATACTATGGCTCAGTCCTTTGGAAATACTGTAATTTAATTTTCTATCTGCTTTCATATGATAAAATTCAAAATATATTTTACAACTATGTTGTACGCCTAGCTAAACTTGAGGTAGATTATCACCACCAATGCATTCTTTTTGGGCAAGGTTATTTTGCCCTGAATTCAAATGGTAATTTTTTCTGTACTTCCTTTTATTTTTTAATGAAAGTCATGCATCATTGCTTTAAGTGAAGTAAAGCACTGGATAAAATAGAACATTGCTATTAACCTCTAACATTAGTGTGTAGGGAGGCAGAGACAAGTTAAATAACTCAGGGATAAAATATTCACAGTGAAATCACCTAAGCATGTTTGACCCTGGCACATTAACATAGGGTAATAAACTAGAGTCTATTTTCAAATATGAATAAAATCATTATCAATAATCAATTGTATCCATTTTGTAGCTTATGAAGTGACTGGTTCTTTAAAATAGGGTCATAATTTGATGTTTGACTTTTGTAAAATGAAGCAACTTTACTGCTATATAAAGCCAACTTAGATGTCTGTCCAACACTGCATGAGATTTATATTATGCAAGATTAAGATAAGCATTTAGTTCTTTTAAAAAGCCTGCTTTGTGCTTCAGTCTATGCCATTCCAAGCATTACTTCTGGTTGTACTACATATTTTTACATAAGTTTAGGAAGATCTGCAATAAAATTTTTATTTCCTAGATAACATATAAAAGGTAATATGCCAAAATCTAATTTTATGCTATTTTAATTTAATTTAATTTATTTATTTTGATGCATAGTCAGATGTATTATCCATTGTGCCATTGGACCCTGCTCTTTATTTTGGCATTACTGCACAGCATGTGGGATATTAGTTCCCCCTGATCTATTGAACCCAGGCCACAGCAGTGCAAAATCTGAGTCCTGACCACTGGACAGCAAGGGAACTCCTGCCAGAGTCTAATTTTAGTTGTTTAATATATCTATGTTCTATATAATAATAAAATTTATTTTGTGGCAAAATTAATTTTGCTGTTAAGTTAGAAATTTGTTTTATCTTTCTCCCTGTAATGTTGTTTGACAGTTTATACCTCCTTTGCTCATATAGTCTTGTTTCTACATAAAGAATTTAAAGTATATTTGAAGTATACATGAATTCAAACAAAGTGAAACTAACACACTATTGAGAAGTCTTAATTTAAATAATGATAGCTGAATGTGAGCTTTATAGAAATGCTGGAAGCTTCCAAGAAAAGATGCTTGAGATATCCAGTATATATTTTTTCTATCTCAAAATGCATTTTGAAATAGTGAATACTTTCAAAATTATTAGGAAAGAAGAGGTATTAATGCTAAATGAAGTTAAGAAAAAATGTTCAATAAATCTGAGTTCACAAGCAAATTTTTGTTGGGCTTCTCCTATGGAGCCATGGCCCTGAAGCTAGAGAGTTAAGAATGTATACTGTTAAATCATGAGCATGAAGATGTTGCCAAATAAGTGCCGGATTCCTTTTTGGATTTAGCAAGAAATTTTATCAATACATTTTCATTTGCATTTATAAGCCCATTTATGATTATTTTAAAGTCTTATTATTATCATTTATTATTGAATGAAATGTGAAATTAAAAAGAAATGCAAAAGGGCAAAATGGTTGTCTGAGGAGCCCTCACAAATAGCTGTGAATAGAAGAGAAGTGAAAGGCAAAGGAGAAAAGGAAAGATATACCCATTTGAATGTAGAGTTCCAAAGAATAGCAAGGAGACATAAGAAAGCCTTCGTCAGCGATCAATGCAAAGAAACGGAGGAAAACAACAGAATGGGAAAGACTAGAGATCTCTTCAAGAAAATTAGAGATGCCAAGGGAACATTTCATGCAAAGATGGGCACAATAAAGGACAGAAATGACTTGGACCTAACAGAAGCAGCAGATATTAAGAAGAGGTGGCAAGAATACACAGAAGAACTGTACAAAAAAGATCTTCATGACCCAGATAATAACGATGGTGTGATCACTCACCTAGAGCCAGACATCTTGGAATGTGAAGTCAAGTGGGCTTTAGGAAGCGACACTATGAACAAAGCTAGTGGAAGTGATGTAAATCCAGTTGAGCTATTTCAATTCTTACAAGATGATGCTGTGAAAATGCTGCACTCAATATGCCAGCAAATTTGGAAAACTCAGCAGTGGCCACAGCACTGGAGAAGGTCAGTTTTCATTCCAATCCCTAAGAAAGGCAATGCCAAAGAATGCTCAACCTACTGCACAATTGCATTCATCTCATACGCTAGTAATGCAATGCTCAAAATTCTCCCAGCCAGGCTTCAACAGTATGTGAACCATGAACTTCCAGATGGTCAGCCTGGTTTTAGAAAAGGCAAAGGAACCTGAGATCAAACTGTCAACATCCACTGGATCATCAAAAAACTAGAGTTCCAGAAAAACATCTATTTCTGCTTTATTGATTATGCCAAAGCCTTTTACTGTGTGGACCACAACAAACTCTGGAAAATTCTGAAAGAGATGGGAATACAAGACCACCTTACCTGCCTCTTGAGAAATCTGTATGCATGTCAGGAAGCAACAATTAGAACCGGACATGGTTCCAAATAGGGAGAGGAGTACATCAAGGCTTTATATTGTTACCCTGCTTATATTACTTAAATGCAGAGTACATCATGAGAAATGCTGGGCTGCATGAAGCACAAGCTGGAATAAAAATTGCCAAGAGAAATATCAGTAACCTCAGGTATGCAGATGACAGCACCCTTACGGCAAACAGCGAAGAACTAAAGAGCCTCCTGATGAAAGTGAAACAGGAGAGTGAAAAAGTTGGATTGATGGTCAATATTCAGAAAACTAAGATCATGGCATCTTGTCCCATCACTTGATGGCAAATAAATGGTGAGACAGTGGAAGTGACTGACTTTTAATCTGGGGGCTCCGTAATCACTGTGGATGGTGACTGCAGCCATGAAATTAAAAGATGTTTGCGCTTTTGAAGAAAAGTTATGACCAATCTAGACAACATATTAAAAAGCAAAGACATCACTTTGCAAAACAAAGGTCCATCTAGTCAAGGCTATGGTTTTTCCAGCAGTCATGTATGGATGTGAGACTTGGATTATAAAGAAAGCTGAGCACCAAAGAATTGATGCTTTTGAACTGTGGTGTTGGAGAAGACTCCTGAGAGTCCCTTGGACAGGAGGAGGTCCAACCAGTCTGTCCTAAAGGACATCAGTCCTGAATATTCATTGGAAGGACTGATGCTAAAGCTGAAACTCCAATACTCTGGCCATCTGATCAGAAGAACTGACTCCTTGGAAAAGACCCTGATGCTGAGAAAGATTGAAGGCAGGAGGAGAAGGGGATAACAGAGGATGAGATGGCTGGATGGCATCACCAAGGCAATGGATATAAGTTTGAGTAAATTCCAGGAGTTGGAGATGGATAGGGAGGCCTCGTGTGCTGCAGTCCATGCAGTCGCAAAGGGTTGGACATGACTGAGTGACTGAACTGAAATTAAAAAAAAAAAAAAAATTTTCTATAACTAGTTAAACATCTGTGTGGCCATTCTAACAGTCTAGCCTTCCAACAACTTGTTATGTTTTGCCCATTCACAGGACTTGTCAAAAAGTTTTAAAAAACAGTTGACATATGTATGTCAGCATATATATATATATATATACATATATATATATAATGTTTATTTGATAAAAATAATAACAGTAATAGCATATTAATATAACTTCTAATAAATACAGACAACTTAAATATTTCCTTTCAGGAAGACAATGAGAGTTAACATAAAGTAAGGAAGTTTCCCCATTTTCAAAAATTAGTTTACAAGCCAGTTCTAGAAATTATAAAGATCAAGCATACCTGAAGCAAAAGGAACCATAGTAAAACAATCTATCATAGAAACAATGCTGACCTCCATGCCCATTAGCTTTGCTCATGATGAGGATAACTGACTATTATGAAGACTTAGATTTAAGGGCAAGGTGGACTGACAAATAGATTTTAGCTGTTTTATATTAGTATGGTGCAAAGGTGAAAGCATGTTTCAAAACTTTGCTTGCCATTTTGAAGTACGGATGCCAGAGGGAAGAAGGTACACACACACACACACAGAGGAAAAAAAAAAAAAAAGCAAATTTCATTAGACCAGGAATTCCACTGATAAATAAAGAGAAAAAAAAAAAAAAAAAGGGCAAAAGTCATATTGTAAAATTGTGGAAGAGTCACAAAAAAGAAACCCTTTTCCAATTTCATGCTTCAGTTCAGTTCAGTTCAGTCACTCAGTCATGTCCAACTCTTTGCGACATCATGGACTGCAGCATGCTAGGCCTCCATGTCCACTGCCAGCTCCTGGAGATTACTCAAACTCATGTCCATTAACTCAGTGATGCCATCCAGCCATCACATCCTCTGTCGTCCCCTTCTCCTCCTGCCCTCAATCCCAGCATCAGGGTCTTTTCAAATGAGTCAGCTCTTCAGATCAGGTGGCCAAAGTATCGAAGTTTCAGCTTCAACATCAATCCTTCCAATGAACACCCAGGACTGCTCACCTTAAGGATGGACTGGTTGGATCTCCTTGCAGTCCAAGGGACTCTCAAGAGTCTTCTCTGCTTTTTAATATGCTGTCTAGGTTGGTCATAACTTTCCTTCCAATGAGTAAGTGTCTTTTAATTTCATGGCTGCAATCACCATCTGCAGTAATTTTGGAGCACGAAAAAATAAAGTCAACCACTGTTTCCACTGTTTCCCCATCTATTTGCCCAAAAGTGATGGGACTGGATGCCATGATCTTAGTTTTCTGAATGTTGAGTTTTCAGCCAACTTTTTCACTCTCCACCTTAACTTTCATCAAGACACTCTTTAGTTCTTCTTTACTTTCTGCCATAAGGGTGGTGTCATCTGCATATCTGAGGTTATTGATATTTCTCCCAGCAATCTCGATTCCAGCTTGTGCTTCTTCCAGCCCAGTGTTTCTCATGATGTACTCTTCATATAAGTTAAATAAACAGGGTGACAATATACAGCCTTGATGTTCTCCTTATCCTATTTGGAACCAGTCTGTTGTTCCATGTCCATTTTAACTGTTGCTTCCTGACCTGCATACAGGTTTCTCAAGAAGCAGCTCAGGTGGTCTTGTATTCCCATCTCTTTCAGAATTTTCCAGTTTATTGTGTTCCACATAGTCAAAGGCATTGGTGTATTAAATAAAGCAGAAATAGATATTTTTTTGGAACTCTCTTGCTTTTTCAATGATCCAGCAGATGTTGGTAATTTGATGTTTGGTCCTTCTTCCTTTTATAAACAGGTAGAATATCTGGAAATTCACGGTTCATGTACTGTTGAAGACTGGCTTGGAGAATTTTGAGCATTTCTTTACTAGTGTGTGAGATGAGCGCAATTGTGTAGTAGATTGAGCATTCTTTGGCATTGCCTTTCTTTGGGATTGGAATGAAAACTGACCTTTTCCAGTCCTGTGGCCACTGCTGAGTATTCCAAGTTTGCTGGCATATTGAGTGCAGCACTTTCACAGCATCATCTTTGAGGTTTTGAAATAGTTTAACCGGAATTCCATCACCTCAACTAGCTTTGTTCATAGTGATGCTTCCTAAGGTCCACTTGACTTAACATTTCATGATGTCTGGCTCTAGGTGAGTGATCACACCATCGTGATTATCTGGGTTATGAAGATCTTTTTTGTACAGTTCTGTGTATTCTTGCCACCTCTTCTTAATATCTTTTGCTTCTGTTAGGTCCATACCAATTCTGTCCTTTATGAGCCCATCTTTGCATGAAATGTTTCCCGCCCCGACCGGTAATGCTGAAGAAGCTGAAGTTATATGGTTCTATGAAGACCTATAAGACTTTTTAGAACTAACAACCAAAAAAGATGTCCTTTTCATTATATTGGACTGGAATGCAAAAGAGGGATCAAGAAACACCTGGAGTAACAGGCAAATTTGGCCTTGGAGTACAGAATGAAGCAGGGCAAAGGTTAGTAGAGTTTTGCCAAGAGAATGCACGGTCATAGCAAACACCCTCTTCCAACAACACAAGAGAAGACTCTACACATGGACATCACCAGATAGTCAACACCAAAATCAGATTGATTATATTCTTTGCAGCCAAAGATGGAGAAGCTCTATACAGTCAGCAAAAACAAGACCAGGAGCTGACTGTGGCTCACATCATGAACTCCTTATTGCCAGATTCAGACTTAAATTGGAGAAAGTAGGGAAAACCACTAGACCATACAGGTATGTCTTAAATCAAATCCCTCATGATTATACAGTGGAAGTGAGAAATAGATTTAAGGGACTAGATCTGATAGACAGAGTGCCTGGTGAATTATGGTCGGAGGTTCGTGACTTTGTACAGAAGACAGGGATCAAGACCATCCCCAAGAAAAAGAAATGCAAAAAGGCAAAAATGGCTGTCTGAGGAGGCCTTACAAATAGCTGTGAAAAGAAGAGAAGTGAAAAGCAAAGGAGAAAAGGAAAGATATAAGCATCTGAATGCAGAATTCCAAGGAATAGCAAGGAGAGATAAGAAAGCCTTCCTCAGCTATCAATGCAAAGGAACAGAGGAAAACAATAGAATGGGAAAGACTAGAGATCTCTTCAGGAAAATTAGAGATACCAAGGGAACATTTCATGCAAAGATGGGCTCAATAAACGACAGAAATTTCATGCTAGAAAGGCTAAAATACATTTCATGTGGAACTTGGCAGTGATTTAAAAAATATTCCCAAATGGCAATGGTGTTAGGTGATTTCAATAGAGTTATTTAAACTCTGCTCTTAGAAATGCTACCACAGATGATAATTATTAAGCAAACACACTTTATTTATGTCTCTATTCCAATCATTATTTTTAAAAAAATATTTTCATAATCTTGTTGAGCAGAGACCCATGTAGATAGTCTCACCAGATATTAGTAGATTAGATGATATAATGTGTGCTACACCTTTCTAAATCAAGTGACATTAAAGTTAATTAAAGCTTGGATATAGAATGACCTATCAAAAGCTAAAGCAAATTTTAATGAGTTGATGATAGAACACTTATTGGTAGTGTTGGCTCAATTGCTTTAAAGAGGAAGAATGAGACTAAATGTAATACCTGGTTACAAAGATTCTCAGAGCATTATTTATTAGATACAAGGCCTTAAAAACACCTTTTCATAAATTTAGTTTATGTTTTGAAAAAATAAGTGATACAAACTTTATCATTATATAATTTTTGGTTTATTAGAGTTGCTAATTTTCCTTAGCTTATATTCTTGGCATTATCATATAATCAAAACATGAAAGGATTTATCCCAAGAGATTGTGTAGTAACTTCTTAAATGTATGCAGTAGCTAGGACTTTCTTTCCTTCTTATTATTATTATTTTATGCCTTCATTTTCATAATAAGGTCTTTCATCATTATGATTAAACTTTGACTTATTCTCCTTTAAGAATACAGTATTTCTTACATCATATGTAAATCATAAGTAGAAACTCAATATCATCCTTCTTTAAGTACTTAGAATAATGGTCATATAAGAATTTCATACTTGTTTTTACTTAAAATTATTTTATGTTCATAACATACTAAAGCTGTAAGTTAAGCATGCATTCTTCTAAACACACTGCATTTAATAAAACAGCTTTTTGGAATTTATTATTCTAACATAGCTTGCTTGGATATATCAATTTAAAAGTAACAGGTATCTTTTTAAAGATATTGAGAAAAAAATTAAATATTGATAGATTGCTAGCTTAATTTCCACATAGTAACATATTTCACTGTAATAAATCTACATGTAGAACATTTTTATGGCAACTTTGAAAAAGCTAAATTGTATTACGTTCACATTACATGGCGACAAAATATAGAATTGTTACTCCTGTTATATAATATTGTACAAATGTTTGTGTATCTTCAACATTTAGAAAATGTCATGCTCTTTTCTCTATTATTCCATGTAATAGCAATTCACATAAAATTTGATTTTAGCATGGTCATTGTCTCCATGTATAAGTGTGGCCTTGTGAGAGTTCTCACAGAATTTGTTAGCAGCAATAAAATCACCTCTGAGATAACCTTTATTGGTGCTAACTGTATCCTTTTATTGGGAAAGTTCAGATTCTATCCATGTAGTCCATTGGCACCTCCACCCTGAAATCTTTTGATCTTTTTGACGTATCTCCCATAAAATATATACAGTGGTAACATACAAAAAAAAAAAAATGATCTGTGGATAGGCACATTATCCACCAGCTCTTGCTGAAATTTCTCTGTCTCAATTAAAGACAACTCCATTCTGTCAGCTGCCTGGTAGAAAAAACTTAGGATGATCTTTGATACCTGTCCATCAGCAAATTTCATTAGCTATACCTTCAAAGTACACTTGGAAGTTGACTATTTTTCTCCACTCCACCTTGAACACCCTAGTTCATCTTTTCAAACCTGAATTCTTGTAATAGCCTCATTAATGGTTTTCCTGACTAAGCCTCATTCTCCCCTCTCCTTCACCTAAACAGTCATGGTTTTTCTCAACACTGAAGCCATCAATGATTCTGACAAATCTCCCATATGACGTCTCTTTTAAAACCCATAATGGTTTTCCAACTTATTCAGAGGAAAAGTCAAGGTTCCCACTTAACTTTGTTAAGGTAAGCCAAAGTCCTAACTTCCTGTCTATATTCTTCTCCTACCACTTTTCCTCCTAACCTCCTCATTTTATTTCCATTAACTTGTTTACTAATCATTTTAGGCATATCCTTTCCCTTGCCATTTTTTTACTGGAATGCTCTTTCACTAGGTGTTCCTTACTTGTTTCAGACCACCATATCTAATTTAAACCTCTCTAAGTTCTGTTTCATATTTCCTGCTGTATTATTATAAAATTTAATAAGAATATTAAATTTTATTATTATAAAACAACACTATTTAACATATAGCTTACCTGTTTATCTTATTGATTATCTTATATCTCTAATGTGTAAGATTTAAGCACACAGATAATTTTGTCTGATTTGACACTACTCTATCTCCAGAACCTGGAACTGTGCCTAGCACACAGTAGCTCAATAAATCCATCTGAATGAATACATACATGAAGTCTCATAAAGCTTTTATATTGTGATTGCCTGGACATATGTTGTGAGTGAAGGAAGGTAAAGAAAACTAACATAGGAGTACTGATTCTCTTCCCCTTAAAGTGCATGATCAGCATCATATTTTGGAAAATTTGACCTCTTTTAGGGAGGGATATGGCTAGTAAATATCTTCTAAATTAGTAAAAAAAAAAAAGTTCAACTGAGTTGCAGAATGAACAGATTAGCAAAGAAAGTCACCGATACAAACAGAAGGCTGTCTTATAACTGCTCCTGACAGTTTGGATAACTGCTAAAGTTGGCCAGTCACCTCAAAACTGACCTTGGGAAACACTGCCAATCTTTCCTCTACTTTCACCACTCATCCTTCAAGGGATCATGGCCAAAATCACTAGTGCCACATGTGATGCATGAGATACTCTGCCAGTCCAGTGATTTATTAATAATAAATTTCAGATGAGTGTACTACATGCTGCATATATAATATAGGGTTTATGTAGCGGGCAGTGGGGGTTTACACACAAATATGGACCTGAAAGCAGCAATTGCTGTCCCCTGAATACTGTATTATTCCATAATACAGGCTTCACACAGAGGATCTGTGTTAGCATGGTGAAAGTTCCATCAAGGAGGGAACTACTAGAGTCAGCAGGCCACCAAAAGCACATCAAGCCCACTTCCATACCATACATCCTCTAAGGACAACCCAGATATGTCACATATTAGTCTCATCCTCTGTCCTTAGAGGGCTCATTTAATGTAAGTTTTTATATCAGTTCTGACTGATTCCAGGTAGAGTGAATTCCACAGTAGTTTCTGCCAACAGCACAGCTGTAGAAAGTTATTTAGGTCAGTTGGTTAAATTTTTAACAGAGAAAGAGAATGATTTACTTCCTCTATTCCTTATGCACCTACCAGTGTTGGGTATGTTCACATCTGGTAAACTGAAGTTTGTCATATCTTCTTGAAGATGAGAGAGTCCATTTATCCACATTCCAAAATGAGTTCCACAGGGATCCAAGGGTTGCTATGTTGTCATCATATGTGACATCTGGGCAGGAGGGAGACAATGATGGCCAGAAGACATTCTGAGATAAAGTCACTATCTGTGTTCATGTCTGCCCCAGTAGCCTTTATGAACATTCACTTAGGTCAAATCAAATACTATCCATTCACTCACAGAAAGGACAGGGATAGACAAGGGAGAGTACGCTATTATAAAAATGATGGAAGCATCACTTTTCTTCTCACCACTTAAGGTAAAGAGATAAGTGAAAGAAGATATCTGCCTTTGGAGTAATGTGATTTTTTTTTTTTTTTTTTGCAATATACATGCAAAAATTGCCTTGACTCTTTTTTTTCTTTTCTTCCCACCTCCCAACTGATGGGAGAATAACAAAAGCTGGTTATTCTTCCCAAAGTGGAAAGTAGAGGCCACCAAATAACTTTTTAAAAGTAAGGCAGAGGAGGAGCCAAGATGGCGGAGGAGTAGGACGGGGAGACCACTTTCTCTCCTACAAATTCATCAAAAGAATAACTGAATGCAGAGCAAACCTCACAAAACAACTTCTGATCGCTAGCTGAGGTCATCAGGCGCCCAGAAAAGCAGACCATTGTCTTCGAAAAGGAGGTAGGACAAAATATAAAAGATAAAAAGTGAGACAAAAGAGCTAAGGACGGAGACCCGTCCCGGGAAGGGAGTCTTAGGCGGCCTTGCTTGGGCTAGGGTCCGGGCCTGAGTGCCCTGAGGACAATCGGAGGGAGCTTCTGTGAGGTGCCAACTTGAACTGTGGGAGACCAAAAGAGAAAAAATTAACCGGCCGGAACACACTGCCGGCCGTTCGCAGAACAAAGGGACGGAGAAAGTCCCAAGAAGAGGTCGCAGGCTGCGGACCCGCCCAGCCCCGCCGGAGGCAGGAGGCAGGGGGGAGGGGAAGATCGCGGCGAGACACAGGGCGCAGGCACCCGACCGGCGCGGGCGGGGACTGGGGCTGGGGACGCAGAGGGCGGAAGGCGCGCGCACCCGACTGGCGTCAGCGGAAACTGAGACTGGGTCCGCGGAAGGGAGTGAGTGCGCCACACCTGGGGATAGTGCGCCCATCAAGCCCCTCGCTGCATGGACCGCTCTGACGGGGAAGGCACAGAGAGCAGGCGCAGCTTTTCCTTCCGCGCTTTTGTGTAACACCCGAGGGCTGGAACCTAGTGCAGCGCGGGGCGCGCTCCATATAGAACAGCCGGGAGCCTGAGCAGCGGCAGACGGAGAAAGCAGCGTCAGCCCCTCCCGGCAGCGCCAGCCCGCCCCCGCAGGGCCAGCCCCTCCCCGCAGCGTCAGCCCCGCCCCGCAGTGCCAGCCCATCCCCGCAGCGTCAGCCCCTCCCAGCAGCGTCAGCCCCGCCCCGCAGCGCCAGCCCATCCCCGCAGCGTCAGCCCCTCCTAGCAGCGCAACGGAACTAGCTAACTGAATAAGAGTCCACCTCCGCCCGCCTGTGTCAGGGCGGAAATGAGGCTCTGAAGAGACCGGCAAACAGAAGCCAAATAAACAAAGGGAACCGCTTCAGAAGGGACTGGTGCAACAGATTAAAATCCCTGAAGAAAACACCGACTTCACGGAAGGGCCCTGTAGATATCGAGAAGTGTAAGCTGGAACGAGGAGCTATCTGAAACTGAGCCGAACCCACACTGACCGCAACAGCTCCAGAGAAACTCCTAGATATATTTTTACTTTTTTTTTTCTAAGTAAGGGAAAAAAAAAAAAATTTTTTTTCTTTTTATATTTTTTCTTTTTTATTTTTTCTCTTTTATTTTCCTTTAAAATTCCCTGTTACTCCCCCATTACTCCTTAACTTTCATTTTCATAGATTTTTACGATTTTTTTAATTAGGGGAAAAAAAATTTTTTTTTTTTTCTTCTTTCTTTTTTTTTTTTTTTTTGTTTTTTTTCTTTTTTTCCTTTTTCTTTTTTCTTCTTTTTTTTTCCTTTCCGTTTTCTCTTTTATTTTCTATTTTTCTTTTTCTCTTATTTCTTTTAAAGTCCTCTAGAACTCCTCTACTACTCTTCATTTTCATTTTCACTACACTATAACCTTACCAAAAAAAAAAAAAAAGAGAAGCCCTATCTTTAAACCGAAGATTATTCTCTCCCAATCTTGACTCTCTGTTTTCTACCTCAGAACACCTCTATTTCCTCCTTTCCCCTTCTCTTCCCAATCCAATTCTGTGAATCCTTGTAGGTGTCTGAGATACGGAGAACACTCTGGGAACAGACAGCTGCGTAGATCTGTCTCTCTCCTCTTGAGTCCCCCTTTTTCTCCTCCTGCTCATCTCTATCTCCCTCCTCCCTTTTCTCCTGTTCATGTAACTCTGTGAACCTCTCTGGGTGTCCCTAACAGGGGAGAATCTTTTCGCCATTAACCTAGAAGTTTTATTATCAGTGCTGTATAGTTGGAGAAGTCCTGAGACTACAGGAAGAATAAAACTGAAATCCAGAGGCAGGAGACTTAAGCCCAAAACCTGAGAACACCAGAAAACTCCTGACTACATGGAACTTTAAGCAATAAGTGACCGTCCAAAAGCCTCCATACCTACACTGAAACCAACCACCACCCAAGAGCCAGTAAGTTTTAGAGCAAGACATACCACGCAAATTCTCCAGCAACACAGGAACATAGCCCCGAATGTCAACATACAGGCTGCCCAAGGTGACACCTAACACATAGACCCATCTCAAAACTCATTACTGGGCACTCCATTGCTCTCCAAAAAGAAGAAATAAAGTTCCACGCACCAGTACACTGACGCAAGCTTCCCTAACCGGGAAACCTTGACAAGCCAATCGTCTAACCCCACCCACTGGGTAAATACTCCACAATAAAAAGGAACCACAGACCTCCAGAAAACAGAAAGTCCACTCCAGACACAGCAATCTAAACAAGATGAAAAGGCAAAGAAATACCCAACAGGTAAAGGAACATGAAAAATGCCCACCAAGTCAAACAAAAGAGGAGGAGATAGGGAATCTACCTGAAAAAGAATTTAGAATAATGATAATAAAAATGATCCAAAATCTTGAAAACAAAATGGAGTTACAGATAAATAGCCTGGAGACAAAGATTGAAAAGATACAAGAATTGTTTAATAAAGACCTAGAAGAAATAAAAAAGAGTCAATTAAAAATGAACAATGCAATGAATGAGATCAAAAACACTTTGGAGGGAACCAAGAGTAGAATAACGGAGGCAGAAGATAGGATAAGTGAGATAGAAGATAAAATGGTGGAAATAAATGAAGCAGAGAGGAAAAAAGAAAAAAGGATCAAAAGAAATGAGGACAACCTCAGGGACCTCTGGGACACTGTGAAACGCCCCAACATTCGAATCATAGGAGTTCCAGAAGAAGAAGACAAAAAGAAAGGCCATGAGAAAATACTCGAGGAGATAATAGCTGAAAACTTCCTTAAAATGGGGAAGGAAATAGCCACTCAAGTCCAAGAAACCCAGAGAGTCCCAAACAGGATAAACCCAAGGCGAAACACCCCAAGACACATATTAATCAAACTAACAAAGATCAAACACAAAGAACAAATATTAAAAGCAGCAAGGGAAAAACAACAAATAACACACAAAGGGATTCCCATAAGGATAACAGCTGACCTATCAATAGAAACCCTCCAGGCCAGAAGGGAATGGCAGGACGTCCTGAAAGTAATGAAAGAGAATAACCTACAACCTAGATTACTGTATCCAGCAAGGATCTCATTCAGATATGAAGGAGAACTCAAAAGCTTTACAGATAAGCAAAAGCTGAGAGAATTCAGCACCACCAAACCAGCTCTTCAACAAATGCTAAAGGATCTTCTCTAGACAGGAAATGCAGAAAGGTTGTATAAACGTGAACCCAAAACAACAAAGTAAATGGCAACGGGACCACACCTATCAATAATTACCTTAAATGTAAATGGGTTGAATGCCCCAACCAAAAGACAAAGATTGGCTGAATGGATACAAAAACAAGACCCCCATATATGCTGTCTACAAGAGACCCACCTCAAAACAAGAGACACATACAGACTAAAAGTGAAGGGCTGGAAAAAAATATTTCATGCAAACGGAGACCAAAAGAAAGCAGGAGTCGCAATACTCATATCAGATAAAATAGACTTTCAAATAAAAGCTGTGAAAAGAGACAAAGAAGGACACTACATAATGATCAAAGGATCAATCCAAGAAGAAGATATAACAATTATAAATATATATGCACCCAACATAGGAGCACCGCAATATGTACGGCAAACACTAACGAGTATGAAAGAGGAAATTAATAGTAACACAATAATAGTGGGAGACTTTAATACCCCACTCACAACTATGGATAGATCAACCAAACAGAAAATTAACAAGGAAACACAAACTTTAAATGACACAATGGACCAGCTAGACCTAATTGATATCTATAGGACATTTCACCCCAAAACAATCAACTTCACCTTTTTCTCAAGTGCACACGGAACCTTCTCCAGAATAGATCACATCCTGGGCCATAAATCTGGTCTTGGAAAATTCAAAAAAATTGAAATCATTCCAGTCATCTTTTCTGACCACAGTGCAGTAAGATTAGATCTCAATTACAGGAAAAAAATTGTTAAAAATTCAAACACCTGGAGGCTAAATAACACGCTTCTGAATAACCAACAAATCATAGAAGAAATCAAAAAAGAAATCAAAATATGTATAGAAATGAATGAAAATGAAAACACAACAACCCAAAACCTATGGGACACTGTAAAAGCAGTGCTAAGGGGAAGGTTCATAGCATTACAGGCTTACATCAAGAAACAAGAAAAAAGCCAAATAAATAACCTAACTCTACACCTAAAGCAATTAGAGAAGGAAGAAATGAAGAACCCCAGGGTTAGCAGAAGGAAAGAAATCTTAAAAATCAGGGCAGAAATAAATGCAAAAGAAACTAAAGAGACCATAGCAAAAATCAACAAAGCTAAAAGCTGGTTTTTTGAAAAAATAAACAAAATTGACAAACCATTAGCAAGACTCATTAAGAAACAAAGAGAGAAGAACCAAATTAACAAAATTAGAAATGAAAATGGAGAGATCACAACAGACAACACTGAAATACAAAGGATCATAAGAGACTACTACCAGCAGCTCTATGCCAATAAAATGGACAACTTGGATGAAATGGACAAATTCTTAGAAAAGTATAACTTTCCAAAACTGAACCAGGAAGAAATAGAAGATCTTAACAGACCCATCACAGGCAAGGAAATCGAAAGTGTAATCAAAAATCTTCCAGCAAACAAAAGCCCAGGACCAGATGGCTTCACAGCTGAATTCTACCAAAAATTTAGAGAAGAGCTAACACCTATCTTACTCAAACTCTTCCAGAAAATTGCAGAAGAAGGTAAACTTCCAAACTCATTCTATGAGGCCACCATCACCCTAATTCCAAAACCTGACAAAGATGCCACAAAAAAAGAAAACTACAGGCCAATATCACTGATGAACATAGATGCAAAAATCCTTAACAAAATTCTAGCAAACAGAATCCAACAACATATTAAAAAAATCATACACCACGACCAAGTGGGCTTTATCCCAGGAATGCAAGGATTCTTCAATATCCGCAAATCAATCAATGTAATACACCACATTAACAAATTGAAAGATAAAAACCATATGATTATCTCAATAGATGCAGAGAAAGCCTTTGACAAAATTCAACACTCATTTATGATTAAAACTCTCCAAAAAGCAGGAATAGAAGGAACATACCTCAACATAATAAAAGCTATATATGACAAACCCACAGCAAGCATCACCCTCAATGGTGAAAAATTGAAAGCATTTCCCCTGAAATCAGGAACAAGACAAAGGTGCCCACTCTCACCACTACTGTTCAACATAGTGTTGGAAGTTTTGGCCACAGCAATCAGAGCAGAAAAAGAAGTAAAAGGAATCCAGATAGGAAAAGAAGAAGTGAAACTCTCACTGTTTGCAGATGACATGATCCTCTATATAGAAAACCCTAAAGACTCTACCAGAAAATTACTAGAACTAATCAACGAATATAGTAAAGTTGCAGGATATAAAATTAACACACAGAAATCCCTTGCATTCCTATATACTAACAATGAAAAAACAGAAAGAGAAATTAAGGAAACAATACCATTCACCATTGCAACAAAAAGAATAAAATACTTAGGAGTATATCTACCTAAAGAAACAAAAGACCTATACATAGAAAACTATAAAACACTGATGAAAGAAATCAAAGAGGACACAAACAGATGGAGAAACATACCGTGTTCATGGATTGGAAGAATCAATATTGTCAAAATGGCTATTCTACCCAAAGCAATCTATAGATTCAATGCAATCCCTATCAAGCTACCAACGGTATTTTTCACAGAACTAGACCAAAGAATTTCACAATTTGTATGGAAATACAAAAAACCTCGAATAGCCAAAGTAATCTTGAAAAAGAAGAATGGAACTGGAGGAATCAACCTGCCTGACTTCAGACTCTACTACAAAGCCACAGTCATCAAGACAGTGTGGTACTGGCACAAAGACAGAAATATAGACCAATGGAACAGAATAGAAAGCCCAGAGATAAATCCACGAACCTATGGACACCTTATCTTTGACAAAGGAGGCAAGGATATACAATGGAAAAAAGACAACCTCTTTAACAAGTGGTGCTGGGAAAACTGGTCAACCACTTGCAAAAGAATGAAACTAGAACACTTTCTAACACCATACACAAAAATAAACTCAAAATGGATTAAAGATCTAAATGTAAGACCAGAAACTATAAAACTCCTAGAGGAGAACATAGGCAAAACACTCTCCGACATAAATCACAGCAAGATCCTCTATGACCCACCTCCCAGAATATTGGAAATAAAAGCAAAACTAAACAAATGGGATCTAATGAAACTTAAAAGCTTTTGCACTACAAAAGAAACTATAAGTAAGGTGAAAAGACAGCCGTCAGATTGGGAGAAAATAATAGCAAATGAAGAAACAGACAAAGGATTAATCTCAAAAATATACAAGCAACTCCTGCAGCTCAATTCCAGAAAAATAAATGACCCAATCAAAAAATGGGCCAGAGAACTAAACAGACATTTCTCCAAAGAAGACATACAGATGGCTAACAAACACATGAAAAGGTGCTCAACATCACTCATTATTAGAGAAATGCAAATCAAAACCACAATGAGGTACCATTACACACCAGTCAGGATGGCTGCTATCCAAAAGTCTACAAGCAATAAATGCTGGAGAGGCTGTGGAGAAAAGGGAACCCTCTTACACTGTTGGTGGGAATGCAAACTAGTACAGCCACTATGGAAAACAGTGTGGAGATTTCTTAAAAAACTGGAAATAGAACTGCCATATGACCCAGCAATCCCACTTCTGGGCATACACACTGAGGAAACCAGATCTGAAAGAGACACGTGCACCCCAATGTTCATCGCAGCACTGTTTATAATAGCCAGGACATGGAAGCAACCTAGATGCCCATCAGCAGATGAATGGATAAGGAAGCTGTGGTACATATACACCATGGAATTTTACTCAGCCGTCAAAAAGAATTCATTTGAACCAGTCCTAATGAGATGGATGAAACTGGAGCCCACTATACAGAGTGAAGTAAGCCAGAAAGATAAAGAACATTACAGCATACTAACACATATATATGGAATTTAGAAAGATGGTAACGATAACCCTATATGCAAAACAGAAAAAGAGACACAGAAATACAGAACAGACTTTTGAACTCTGTGGGAGAAGGTGAGGGTGGGATGTTTCAAAAGAACAGCATGTATACTATCTATGGTGAAACAGATCACCAGCCCAGGTGGGATGCATGAGACAAGTGCTTGGGCCTGGTGCACTGGGAAGACCTAGAGGAATCGGGTGGAGAGGGAGATGGGAGGGGGGATCGGGATGGGGAATAAGTGTAAATCTATGGCTGATTCATATCAATGTATGACAAAACCCACTGAAATGTTGTGAAGTAATTAGCCTCCAACTAATAAAAAAATTAAAAAAAAAAAAAAAAAGTAAGGCAATGACTGGATTATATCTCCACCCTCCACTAAGTCAGAGTCTTATGATCATAGAGAACTGAGGTGGCTGACCAGTGGATAGTCTTTATTTTCCCCATCTTCTTACTATTTGGTATACTCAGAATACCCATAGAAGCAGTGCATATCTAGGAAAATAGTAAAGCTTGACCTCTATTTGTGCCATTTCATATTTATACACAAATAAGTTGAAACTTTTGAAACCAGTTGCAGTGTTTAGGTTTTACAAGGAATTAATATAATATATAGAAGCTCAAAGACATTCTGTTGTGTCAATGGATCTTTACATTTTACTTTATTTTATTTTTTATTTTTTTATTAGTTGGAGGCTAATTACTTCACAACATTTCAATGGGTTTTGTCATACATTGATATGAATCAGCCATAGAGTTACAAGCAATAAATGCGGGTGTGGAGAAAAGGGAACCCTCTTACACTGTTGGTGGGATCTTTACATTTATTTTGCAAAAATTTTGATCAGAACAAGTCCAAATATGACATACTTAGTAGCACTAAGTCACCTATGGTTTTATTTGATGGCTAAGCAGCATATTATGCTGGTATCTAACCAAAAACATACATGTCAAATAGCAATACATTAGGTTCTTACTAGTATAGGCATATGTTACTTGTTTTATTGCACTTTGCAGGTAGAGCTTTTTAACTGCAAAAGGTGTGTAGCAAGACTGCCTGAAGCAAATCTGTGACCACCATTTTTCTAACAACATTTGCTCACTTAATGTCTCTGTGTCAAATGTTGGTGATTCTTGCAACATTTCAAAGGTTTTCATTATTATTATATTTGTTACAGTAATATGTGATGAGTTATCATTGATGTTACTATGAAAATATTTTGAGGGCAAACTACATCCATACAGAGAACTTAACTTTGTATGTTGTGTGTGTTCTGATTGCTCCAATGACTAGCCATTTCCCTATCTCTCTCTCTTTCCTTGGGCCTCCCTATTCTCTGAAACACTACAATATTGAAATTAGTCAACTAATAACCCTACAATGGTCTTTAAGTGTTTGAATGAAAGGAAGAGTGTACTTCTCTCATTTTAAACCAAAAGTTAGAAATGTTTAGTGAAGAAGACATGTCAAAAGCCTAAACAGATCAAAATCTAGGTTTCTTGTGCTAAACAGCCATGTTATTAATGCAAAGGAAATTAAAAGTGAACACATGAATGATGAGAAACTGCAACAGCCTTATTGCTGATATGGAGAAGTTTCACTGATCCAGAGAAAAGACTAAACCAGCCACAACATTTCTCTAAATCAAAATCTAATACAGAGAAGGCCCTAGCTCTCTTTAATTCTGTGACGTCTGAGAGAAGTGAGGAAACTGCAGGACAAATGTTTCAAGTAGCAGAGGTTAGTTCATAAATTTGAAGGAAAGAGGGCATCTCCATAACCTAAGAGGATATTAGGCAAAACAGCAAATACTGATGCAGAAACTGCAGCAAATTTTAGAGAAGATCTAACCAAGATAATTAATGAAGGTAGTTATATGAAAAAACATATTTTCAATTTGGACACAACAGCCTCCTATTGGAAGAAGATGGCATTTAGGATTTTCACAGAGAGGAGAAGTCAATGCTCGGCTTCAATACTTCAAACGACAGGTTAACTCTTGTTAGGGGTTAGTGTAGCTAGTGACTTTAAGTTGAAATCAGTGCTCATTTACCATTCTGCAAATTCTAGGGCTCTTAAGAATTACACTAAATACCCTCTGCCAGTACTATATAAATGGAACAACTAAGCTTGGATGGCAGCATGTCTGTTTATAACATGGCTTATTGAATATCTTAATACCACTGTTGCAATTATTGCTCAGAAAAAAAAAATTGTGTCAAAATATTACTGCTTGTTGACAATGTTCTTGGACACCCAATAGTACTGATGGAAATATACAATGACATTAATGTTGCTTTCATGCCTGAAAACACAACATCTATTCTACAGCCCATGGATCAAGGAGTAATTTTGATTTTCAAGTATTATTTAAGAAATGAAATTTTTAAGGCTATAGCTGCTATATGATTCCTCTGATGAATCTGGTAAAGTGAATTGAAAAACTTCTGGCAAGGCCTCACCATTATAGATTCCATTAAGAACTTATGTGATTGATGAGAAGGGGCCAAATGTCACATGAAAAGGAGTTTGGAAGAAGTTAATTCCAATCCTTGTGGCTGATTTTTAGGGGCTCAAAACTTCAGTGGAGGAAGTACCTTTTGGATGTGGTAGAAATAGCAAGCAAAACAAAATCAGGAGTGGAGCCTGAAGATGTAACTAAATTGTAGCAATCTCATGATAAAACATTTATTGTTGTCTCTTATGGACGAGCAAAAAAATGGCTTCTTGAGATGGAATTTACTTTGAGTGAAGATGGTGTGAAGATTGTTGAAATGATAGCAAAGGTTTTAGATTATTACAAGAACTTAGTTGATAAAGCAGTGGCGGAGTGTGAGACAGTTCAATTTTGAAAGAAGTTCTACTGTGAGTAAAATGCTATCAAGGAGCGTTGCATGTTACAGATAAATCATCGGTGAAAGGAATAGTCAATCGATACAGCGGACTTCAATTGCTGTCTTATTAGGAAATTTTCACAACCACCGTAACCTTTAGCAGCCATCCCCCTGATCAGTCATGCGTGCTTAGTCACTCAGTCGTGTTTGATACTTTGAGGCTCATGGACTGTAGTCCGCCAGGCTCCTCGGAGTCCATAGGTTCCATAGGTTCATAAAACAGTCTGACAAAACTTAGCAACTAAATAACAACAACAAATGTAAAATTTTTAGACATAATGCTATTGCACACTTCATAGACTACAGTTAGTATAAACACAACATTTTTATGCTCTTGGTGAGTGAATGAAGTCGCTCAGTCATGTCCAACTCTTTGCGACCCCGTGGACTACCAGGTTCCTCCGTCCATGGGATTCTCCAGGCAAGAATACTGGAGTGGGTTACCATTTCCTTCTCCAGGGGATCTTCCCAACCCAGGGATCGAACCTGGGTCTCCCACATTTGAGACAGACGCTTTTAAGCTCTGAGCCACCTGGGAAGCCCTTTTATGCTCTTAGAAACCTCCAAATTCATGTGACTCTCTATTGCAATATACATTTTTGGAATGGTCTGGAACTAAACCATGATCTCCCTGAGGTATGCTTATAATTCCATTGTCAATATAATGGTAATAATACTAAGTTTGAATTAAAATATTTTTCTATAAATTTGTTAGCAGATAATATGTTTTGTTTTGCTAAATTACATTAGAATTTCATATTCAGAAGTGCAATCCACTTCCAATAGGGCTGAATATACAGGATACCATTTGGCTAGCATATTTATCCTATGTATTTTCAGAAACAGGAGAGAAGCACATATATTTATTAGCACTTAAGATCTAATTTCTGGTCAAATACAGTCAAGTTTGCAAAACGGATGGTCACAATGTCATCTGTCTTGATTTGGCAGACTATGTGATATTTAGGGAAAGCCTTAACAGCAGACCAAATTTATTTAAGCATGCTAATTTTGTGTTATATTGCATTTTTAAAAAAAAGTTATATTTTAAATTTATTCAATATCTTTATTTCAGATTATTTTTATACAATATTAAAATTACATGAGAAAAAATAATGAAAAATTACTTTTTTCCATTTGCAAAATAAGAGTATGAATGACTTCATATTGATGGAGGCAAAAATTTATTTTAAATTTTTGATGTGCAAAAAATCTGTACTGCAGACAGATGACTAAATATCACCAAACACTTACTGATTTATCAAGGATTAACTAATTTTAAAACACTTATATTAAATAATCTCACCCAGCCATCATTCTTACTGGGCACTTACATTGTTCCTGCTTTTTTTTACTATGATGTGATGAACAACCATTGTATAAATCTTTATTCATGTGCATGAATTTTCTTTTGAAATATTCCTGAAAATGGAGATATAAAATCAGAGTGCTTTTAATTTTTCAAGACTTCTGATGTATCTTATCTAGTTGCCTTCCTAAAAAGTTGTCATTTACATTATAACCAGTAACGTAAGGTGATCATCTTTCTGTACTGAAGTATACTATTTTTTGGTATTGAAAATTGAAAATAGACATAAAATTGTGTGTGTGTGTGTGTTAGTCACTCAGTTGTGTCTGACTCTTTGTGACCCCATGGACTCCGCTGTCCAAAGGATTCTCAAGGCAAGAATACTAGAGTGGATTACCATTTCCTTTTCCAGGGGATATTTCCAACACAGGAATCAAACCTAGGTCTCCTGTATTTGCAGGAAGATTCTTAACTGTCTGAGCCACCATAATTTTCAGCTGTTTATTAGTTAGGGTTAACTCATACACATTTTATTCATTTTCATCTTTAAATGAAATTATCTCCTCAAATTTTTGTTAAAGCATTTGTATTTTTGTCATATTTAACTTAGTTTTCTAAGTTTGTCTTTGGAAATTATCTTATTGTTGAGGTTTTAAATATACAGAAATATTTTAGTTTTATTTGATCAAACGTAAAAATAATTTTCTTTGTGATTGACTTCATTGTTTCTGTTTATTTATTGAGAAAATCCTTCTTCTGACTATTTCCCTCCATAAAAAAAAAAAAAGAAAAAGAAAAGTAAAAGAAAAAACTCAGGCTTGGTCATACTCTGAATACAGAGAACTTGAAATTTCCTGCCCAAATGCCAATTAGGTTGTTTGCAGAGTCTACTCAGCAAACCTGGAGTGATAGTTCAAGTTTGAGGCTTGAAAATCAAAGAGAACTGTTGTGTAGGTCCCAGTCCAAGTGCAGGAGAAAAACCAACGTCTAACTTAAGCTATCAAGAAAAGAGCAAATTTTCCTTTCCTCTGCTTTTTGTTCTATTCAGGCCCTCAATCAACTAAACGTTTCTCACCTACAATCTCCTGAACAGAGGGCAATGCCCTAAACAGAGGGCAGTCTCCTCTCTTCAGTTTACTGATTCAAATGCTAATCTCATCTGAAGACACCCTCACAGAAATACTCAGTAATACCCACCCAGGGCACTGGAACCCATCAGGCTCCTCTGTCCAAGGGATTTCCCAGGCAAGAACACTGGAGTGGGTTGCCATTTCCTTCTCCAGGATATCTTCTCTACCCAGAGATGGAAACCTCAAAACCGTGTCTCTTGCATCTCGTGCATTGACATGCAAATTCTTTACCACTGAGCCACCTGGGAAACCTTACTCAATGATAATGTGTAGCCAAATATCTGGGAACCCCTTGATCCAGTCAAGTTGGTACATAAATTAAACATCACACCACTGGATAGTGTGCAATAATTAATGCGTTAAATATTTCAACTCACATAGCCTACTAGAAATATTAACAAAAAGGTACTGAAAATTATGATGCCACTAACTACAAAACCATCAGGGCCATAATGGAGAGAGAGCAGCATATGCAATTTATCATACTGTAACTATCATTGTCTTCATTTACAAAATTCCTTTAAAAACCAAGTACAAGTCAATAACATCCTTTTAAAATTGCATTGTGTTCTCATAATTTTCAATATTCAATTGTTTGTATTTTATAAATATCCTCTTATATGTTATATGTTAAATATTTTCTTAGAAATGTTAAGGGAATAAAACACCATAACATTATGTAACCATCCAGATTACTTAAGTTAAAAATTCTATGATGTAAGGAAATGTGAACTTTTGCTTGGCTTTCTCACTTTAGCTGACTGTTAACACTGGGCTTTTTTATTTATAAGAGAAAAGGTAGCATAATTTAATTGTATTATACAGTTCTTGTCTTAATCACATTACTACTATTTGTAAGACTTCTATACTTTTTAATTTCTGAGGATTATATAATATTTAGAGAAATTATATTCTTTAACATACATTTAGGGAAATTATGTATATTCATAAAATACTATATCTGTTTTAGAGAACCTTTATGCACAAAATTTAATCTCCCTAACCTTTCCCATTGACTGTCCATGAGTATAACCCATTATTTTAAGTTAAGCTTCTTTTTATATTCTTACTACCATGACTTCTATATGCTATACTATGTGGAACATTTATTAAACCCAGAATGCTTAATATTCTATATTGGCCATTATGGGCATTTATGTTCATAGATTGCATATCAGAGCTAATTATTTTCCCATGTCAAAAATGCTAGTAGAATGTCTCAGTTATTGTGTCAATAATTCATCATTACAAATCAAATAAAACATCACTTACTAGAAAGGACTTTTCAACCTTTGAATTAGCCTTAGTTTATCAATAACATACAGTCTGTTTTTTTAATCATTCAAAAAATACCACAAGTCAGTCAGGGAGTTTTCTATCTATAAGGATCCAAAATTGCACCTATGTGAATTTTTTTTTTTTACTTTTTTCTCTTTTTCTTTCTCTCGTTTTTTTTTTTTTCAAACAAAGGATTTACTAGCACTCCATAAAGAATTTTCAAATGTTTCTGAACTTCAAGAACATGGTATTTTATAGAGACTCTCTTAAGAATGAGATATAATGGCTGAAGCAATTGCTGGAAGGCTCAAACTCATTAATTGTAACAAGGCTGTCTGCCTGCACATGATAGCTGGTTACTGTGCAGACAGCTACTAGGAATGATGATCCAAGTTTCTAACAGTGCTGTAAGTAATTTAAAACATATTGCTTCACTGTACAGATGTTTAATAGTGATGTCAACTTTGCATCTGAGAAAGTAAATGATGTGTAGAGGGGTTTGTTTGGAAAAATAGCTACAAGTTTTCATTATCTGCCAGGGGAAAAAGGCTTTAGTAAAATAATTCTTTGATTCTATTACAGTAGTATAAACAGACCTATGTGTTAAGGTGTCTCTATTTTATCCAACTAATTTAGAGAGTAAGACATTGAGCTTGATATGAAATTATCATATTCAATCAACCAAAGTTTACTATATTGTATGACATTGAAGGGTAGAAGCATATCCCACCTCAAAATATGTCACTTTGGCATAAGAATTATTTTGAGCTAAAGGCACTGAAAACAGTAGATACAAGAAGAGTGAGCATTCAAATATCCTTTTCTTCCTGAAACAAGAGATTAAAAACTCCCATGTGAAAGATGTGTTCCATGTACTAGGAGAAAAGAAATATTTTTCGACTGGGAATCAAAGCTGAGAGAAAATAAGAATTCTGCAGAGAATAAACAGACTTTGTTAAAATAATTCTTTTTTTTTATGGGTTCACTTACTTTAATAACACTACATTTACTATGTTATCACCACGGAATGTAAATTCAGATTAGACAAGAGAATTTCACAAGTACAGCAAAGCATTCTGTGATATACCAAAAGTTTATATAAGGTCTGACCAAACCAGCTTGCTCATCAATAACTTCCATTATAGCCATTTTATTTAGTTGATGATTCTTTCAGAGAAAATAAACCTACTGCACACATTTAAAAGTGTTTTTCATTTACCTTTGTATTAGCACTTAAAACATAATTTGTTTAAAAATAACATTTAAAATTATTGTAATATAACAGCAGCAAATGGAGAAGGCAATGGTAGCCCACTCCAGGACTCTTGCCTGGAAAATCCCATGGACGGAGGAGCCTCGTGGGCTGCTGTCTACGGGGTCACACAGAGTCGGACACGACTGAAGCGACTTAGCAGCAGCAGCAGCAGCAGCAAAATATAATTCTGCAATTACAGAAGAGCTAAAAGGGATCTACAATATAAGTTATTCTCAGGTCCACAACTATGATTCTAAAATAAATACTACTTCAAAGTGGCTCTGTCACCAGCTTTTTAGGTTTGGCTTAAAAACACACAGACTTTCAGGGAGGTTGAAAAAATTTGTATTCCACGCTGTGTTCTGAAAGAGTTCCTCAAGAGCAAACCAGCCCTTAAAACAGTACTCAGTAATTTGGGGGAAAAAAAAATAAGAACAACAACAAAAAAAAAAACCAAACAAACAAAAAAAACAGTACTCAGTCTACAAGAGAGTCAGCAAGTTAAATTAACTGGGGTAAATAGGCTTCCTACATTACATCAAAAGCATATGATATTCTGCAGCAACTGGGAGCATTTTCAGGATTAGCATGTGGTCTTCTTTGGAACTAATTCCAACAGAAGAGTTTAAGAAGGTGGACAGGTACCATTATCAAGTGTATTTAAAAGTGATGTTACTTTTGTGCTGATCTGACTCCCCTGAATGATCTAGCTAGTGAACTAGTCACCGGTAACGTGGTCATTATGCAAATTTAGTATGCAAGAAAGGAAACCAATATTCAAATTACCATGTTCTTGTCTGACCCAAACAATTTATTTTCAACATAAACATATTAACTTCAATATGAGATGTCTAACTAAGCAAGCTCCACCACCACCAAGACCAAGATAGCATTCCTCTTCTAAGGTTTAGGTTTTGCCCAGAATTCTTGATACAGGAAATAGGCCATTGCGTCATAAAGTCATTGCTGTCACAACAAAGCCTTGGGCTGCCACATGCATGTGGATCAGGTGAATAGACATTTTAGTACTTCCCCTGTTCTTCAATCTGTATAATCCATATGCAACAATTGCCATTCCAACAGGGACAAATGGTGCCTCTCTAGATTTTTGGATGATTTTAGATCCCTGATCTTCATTATATGAAGAAATAGAAATATCTGTGTCGCTTGCCATAGTAATTGAAGAATCTTCAGACAACTACAAGACGTTTCATGTTCCTACTGGCTTCAAACTTTGTTAAAATAATTATCATCTTCCTTTAACCTTCCCATATATTTCAGTTACTTTTCTACAATTGTCTCTCTTTGTTCAAACTAGTATAAATGTATTTAGATTTTGCCATTTTGGGGGGTCTTTTTTCATTTCCTTTTAAGGGCTCCTCTGTCACAACTTACATAAATATGTATGCTTTTCTCTCGTTAAATCTATTTTTTGTTGTTGTTCTGTCTCTCAGTCATGTCCGATTCTTTGTGATCCCTGTCATTTACCATCTCCCAGAGCTTGCTCAAACTCATGTCCATTGAGTCGGTGATGTCATCCAACCATCTCATCCATTGTCATCCGCTTCTCCTACTGTCTTTAGACTTTACCAGTATCGGGGGGTTTTAATCTATCTGTTTTATGTCAATTTAATTCTCAGGCACATCTGGAAAAAGGTTAAAGGGGTTTAACTTCCAAGAGGTTAAAGGCAAAATTTTGTTTCACCTACATCATTAATGAAGACTATATTTGGTATATTTTGTACAAAAACTACTTAGGATTGAAAAAAAAAAAAACCAGCATATGCAATCAGCTTAAAGGGGTTTAACTTCCAAGAGGTTAAAGGCAAAATTTTGTTTCACCTACATCATTAATGAAGACTATATTTGGTATATTTCGTACAAAAACTACTTAGGATTGAAAAAAAAAAAACAGCATATGCAATCAGCTTTACCACTTTGTAAAGATGAAAATGAGATGTATACATGTGCTCAAGGAAGGCTGAGGAGACAAATGACGCATATATCTTTCAGAGGATAGTATAAATTGAACTGTATGGAAGAACTAAGAGGAGAGGCATGTTTGAAGAGCAAAATGATTGACATATTCTTTATCTTGACCAGTGGAATGAATCCAGTGGATTTCTAAAAGTGAAGAAACTTGCTTTCTGTGTTCTGTGTTCAAGAAAGTTTTGACTATTTATATTAGGTCTGCTGTGTTGATTTCTGATAACATTCATATTTGGCACATCATTATTTTTGTTTTTTCATGTTTTCAGAGAAACCATAACATATTTTAATGTTTATTTAAATAATATATCAGTTTTAAACTATTATTGAGTTTTCATTAGCTTTATCTTCCCTGTTGCTGTAGTCCATCCTGTCCATTTACAATTAATTGAAAATCTGGTTTCATAAGCTTCCAGTGGGCTACCTGGCAAGGGAGGTTCCTTGTTTATACTTTAAATTCCTAGTTTCATCTACAAAGTTTAGAAAAGTACCTGCGAAGATAGAATGATGCAGCCACCAACTCTAAGGCATACTTCGTAATTAAGTTCCTAGAAGCATCTCCTGATTCCAGTCAAGTTGGGATTCCAAAAAGCAAATTGAGTGTCTGCAGTATATACATGATTAGATATTCAGAAAGAAGTGCTACGCCATGGATCACAGAAGGTAGTAAGTGCAGACCAGAGGAGATACCAGTGTTTTATGGCAAGTGAAATACTCATGACACTGCCTCAGCCTCTGAACTTAAATTAGTAATGGTAGTATTACATATGTTTGCCACTGTATGTCTCAGTTTTAAAAACCAAAACTGTTCCTCATAATGTTATACAATTTTTATAGTATAATACAGTCTAGCACAATGTTATACAAAAGAGGTTATTTCAATTATGGGTTTATTTCATTAGTATTATACAACTTTTTTCTTGCTAACATATTTCACATTCCTTTATCACTACCGATATTTGGTTTTCTGACAGTCTTGTTGACAATTGTTGAAATAATACTCAATAGGAAAAATATGCTAAGAAAAGCTAAGATTTGAATAAAAATAGTATAAATATTCAATAGTATATATAAAGTTTTTTTTTTTTTTTTATAAAGTTTTTTTAAATTAAAAAAAAGTATATTTATTTTTGGCTGACCTGTGTCTTGGTTGCTCCGTGAGTTTTCTTCAGTTTAGTGAGCAGGGGCTACTCTCTGCTTGTGGTGTGTGGGCTTCTCATTGCTGTGGCTTCTCTTGTAGAGCACAGGCTCTGGGCCCGCAGGTTTTAGTAGCTGTAGCTCAAGGGTTCTAGAGCATCGGCTCAGTTGTGGCGCACTGGCTTAGCCACCCTGCAGGCATGTGGAATCTTACAGCAGGGATCCAATCCATGTCCTCTCAACTGGCAGGCTAATTCTTAACCACTGGACTACCATGGAAGTCCTAACTTTAAAAAAGATTATCAGTGAATTCCTTGTGACAAGCTAAATGTTGAACAATGGTACATGAAAAAGCTACTTTATAAAATTAAGAGGGTTCTAAAGAGGGTAAAGTGTACTCCTACAAAAGAGAGGCAATTCTGAAAGAATTTGGTAGTCCATTATGATTAAAATATCCAGAATATATGGAAGCCAGAGACACAGTTTTAATGAAAGTGAGTATCAGGAAGTAAAATATAAATTTTCACATCTGAATTTTCATACCAAACTCTGCTTCAAGGGAACATGACCTAAGATAAGCATCAAGAATATCTTAATTTTATAGCTAAGGAGGTGATGGTATTACTTGTACTTTGATAGCTGTATTCTGTTCATATTTTAGTTCTAATCTGTTAGTCTCCAAGCTTCCCTTTGAGATGGACTGGGGCTTTTAATAAGAAACGTACCTAAAATAAACTCTGTTAATGGATTTGCTATAGGGCTTTCTAAACTCATGCTTTTATTAAAGATAATTAAGAACTATTATCCATAAATGTAAATATTTAACATGTTATGACTAGTGAAATATTACTGAAAGTATATCTTTAGTTTTCATGGCCACAGTGGGTTTTTTTTTTTTTTTAACCAGAAAAATGGGTTCATTTGGGAAAGTATTTCAATTTGGGACAAGCAGGCTATAGAAAAAGCCATAGGCAAGTCCATCAAAGAGGAACTTTATTTTATAGAGAAAAGGAGGAAGTTGGAAAAGCTTATTTTGAGTAAGTCTCTTGGAGGAAAGCAAGAATTCTAGGTGATGATGGGTTCTCACTGGCTCATTTACTGGGGTAGTTGACACACAGTGTGTTGAGAGTAGAAATTTTCATTCACTTAATGTTTTCTTTGGCTGCAACTTGCATGTGAGTTTGTATTTATTATCTCATGAAAGCTACATAAAGCCCACTGTGGTTGCCTTAAAGAGGACATTAGCTTCCTCAAAACATTAAACATTAATAGAATTTGACCACCCAGTTATGTTCTAAGAACTAACCCACTTTTCTTTATGAATTAAATATCTAAATAATTGAATTAAATATGATTCCTATTTTGTCCAATACCTATTTGTCAATTAGGAACATCATTCTGCTTTAATGCAAAAATCCATTAGAGTTGTATATTTTCTTTTTAAAAATTACATATTACTCATCTAGAAAGTTGGATCTAACTTGGTCCAATATTTAGTTAACTAATTCTGGTAAATAAAATTTCATTAATTTTATATTCTATTATTGGCTCTAAAGTAAAATGTCTTAGAAATAGACATTTTTAGAGACTAGATAAACCTGTTATCTCCATTTCAGTTAGTGTTTCACTGAGATGTTCAAATCAGAAATGTGATAATCATCTTTTGTTCTCTCTTATTCCTTACCTTGACACATGGACTATAGTATCCACTGCTAAATACTAATTATTTTACCTTCAGAATATATCTTGAATCTACATACTTTTTCTTTAACTCCGCTGGTAATACTCTAGTTTGAGCCATTGGCCATTGTAGTTGCTCATCTAAACTGTGAAAGCAGCTCCCTAAATAGATTCTTCTCTTGCTTTTTCTAGTACCACTTTTTCCTACATAGCAGTTAAAAGAGCAGCATCAAATATGTATATTATCTAGGGAGAAACACCAGCCCAGGCTGGATGCATGAGACAAGTGCTCGGGCATGGTGCACTGGGAAGACCCAGAGGAATCAGGTACAGAGGGAGGTGGGAGAGAGGATTGGGATGGGGAATACATCTAAATCCATGGCTGATTCATGTCAATGTATGAGAAAAACCACTACAATATTGTAAAGTAATTAGCCTCCAACTAATAAAAATAAATGGAAAAAAAGAGCCATTTTTATTAAATCTATATTGATAGTTTCCTGCTTATAAATTTTAGTTTCTTGCTTATACATTTTCAGTGGCTACTCATATTATTCAGAATAACTTGGAACTCTTAGTGTAGTAGGTTAAGGTGTGGCCCCAAAAGATATGCGCAAGCCCTGACTCCCTCTATCTGTAAGTAGGATCTTTTTGAAAATAGGTATTTTCAGATGTAATTAAGCTAAAATTTTCAAATAAGACCCTTCTGGATTTAGAGTGGATTTTAATGCAATCACTGGCATTATAAGAAAAGATTTGGGGCACAAGGAGTCATAGGAGAAGGTGAGCTGATGATGCAAGCGGACTGGAAGACAATCACAAGTCAAGGAATGCAAAGGAACTCCGGCAATCACCAAAAGGTAGGAAGGATGAATGCTTTCTTAGCATCCTTAGAGGGAGTGTGGTTCTGCAGACACCTTGATTTCAGATTTCCATCTGTTAGAACTGTCAAAAAATAAATTTATATATATTTTTAGCCACCAAATGTGTGGTAATTTGTAACAGCAATCCTAGGAAACCAATACACACTAAGTGACTTACAAACCTCAGTAAGGTGTTGTTTACTATATCAGTCCAAACCTCATTTCATGGCATTCTCCTCTACATTCATTACACATGACTGTTTATGTTCGTAAAATATACCATAATTTTTGCACTGGCTGTTCTCCTTGCCAAGAATGCTCTTTACCCAGATCCTCCCAGGCAGCATTTCTCATACTTCAGGTTTCAGTTTAAATGTCATCTGCCAAGTGAGAATACCCCCATCAATAGCAAAATTTGCTTATTGTTTCATCAACTATAAAAGTACCTATTTATGTCCTTATAGCATAATAGCTTGAATTTTGCAATTTTTGTTATTTACGTTCTCTACATTTCTTAGTCTGTACAATTCTTGAGAGTAGATAATATGTATTGAGACTTCCAAACAGTATTCTATTTCCAGTTCCTAACATAAGGCCTAATATTAAAATACTCAGTAATTGTGCACTGAATGAGTGGATGAAGGAATTAAGTTTCTCAATCATTGAGAAAAGCATTTAATATGTTTTTCAGACAAACTTAGTTTTAGAAATATTAACTATAAGTATAAATTCACTTGAAACATTTCCTAGTAAATAACACGGATCTGGGAAAACTTGGGTCCAATATACGTATTTCTCAGTACTTCTGTCAGAATATTTCCAGTACCTCGCAGAACTGTGCTGCGATGTCACATTTCAATAATAGATGCTGCAATTTTGCCTGTTATGTGTTTTAGTCTGAAACCAACTTTATTAAAAATCATTAACTTACAGAAAGAAAATGAGAACCTGGCTTTATCAATACCTTAAATATCTAAGATAAATATTTACTTCTATCTTAGAAAATAACAGTAAACTTCTTAGAAGAATAATTTCTCATGAATTAAAAACAAACAAACATTCCTTAGGTTTCCCAGGCGTCAGAGTGGTAAAGAGCCCGCCCACAAATGCAGGAGACAGAAGAGAAGCGGGTTTGGTTCCTGGGTCAGAAAGATCCCCTGGAGCAGGAAATGACAGCCCAGTCCAGTATGCTTGCCTGGAAAATCAAATGGACAGAGAAGCCTGGTGGGCTACAGTCCATGGGGTCACAGATTTGGACACGACTGATCAAACACACACACACAGAAACCTAGTTGTACTAAATTAACTTGAGTTGCTCATTTAAAGTTACTTGCCAATGTCAAAGCAAAGAACCCCTTCAGTTCAGTTCAGTTCAGTCTCTCAGTCATATCCAACTTTTCATGACCCCATGGACTGCAGCACGCCAGACCTCCCTGTCCATCACCTACACCTGGAGTTTACTCAAACTAATGTCCATCAAGTTGGTGATGCCATCCAACAATCTCATCCTCTGTCATCCCCTTCTCCTCCTGCCCTCAATCTTTCCCAGCATCAGGGTCTTTTCCAGTGAGTCAGCTCTTTGCATCAGGTGGCCAAAGTACTAGAGTTTTAGCTTCATCATCAGTTCTTCCAATGAACACCCAGGACGGAACTCTTTTAGGATGGACTGGTTGGATCTCCTTGCAGGCCAAGGGACTCTCAAGAGTCTTCTCCAACACCACAGTTCAAAAGCATCAATTTTTCAGCACTCAGCTTTCCTCAGAGTCCAACTCTCACATCCATACATGACCACTGGAAAAACCATAGCCTTGCCTAGACAGACCTTTGTTGGCAAAGTAATGTCTCTGTTTTTTAATATGCTATCTAGGTTGGTCATAACTTTCCTTCCAAGGAGTAAGCATCTTTTAATTTCATGGCTGCCATCACCATCTACAGTGATTTTGGAGCCCCCCCAGAATAAAGTCAACCACTGTTTCCACTGTTTCCCCATCTATTTGCTGTGAAGTTGAAAGAGTCATTTCCTAGGCAGGTTGATAAGAAGTCTAGGGGTCTCCAAGGACAGAGGTCTGGAATACTCAAGGAGGAAGAAAGGACAAATTTTTACTTTTTTTTCCTCTACATTCCTTAGGATTATATAACAAAATGTATCCTTCCTGAGGACAGTCTCTGGATTAAATCCTCTGGCTAATTATGTTATCTTAAAACATAAATTATGGGAGTAGATCTGGTCTTTACAAGGATGTATCCTGCCTGAGGACAGTCTTTGGATTAAACCTTCTGGTTAATTCTGTTATCTTAAAATGAAAATTATGGGAGTAGGTCTGGTGAGGTCTTTAACAACCTCCAGACATTCTTTAGATTCATTGGAGAGTATATAACTCCATTGCTAACACTAGCAAGCGGGTACTCTTTCTACCCCCTTCTGATGTCTATGTCAGAAGCTTTCTCTATCTCCTTTATACTTTAATAAAACTTTATTACACAAAAGCTCTGAGCGATCCAGCCTCGTCTCTGGCCCCGGATTGAATTCTCCTCCGGAGTCCAAGAACCCCGGCAATTTTGTGTGATTCAGCAACAACCTTTCAAAGTGATGGTGCCAGATGCCATGATCTTAGTTTTGTGAATGTTGAGCTTTAAGTTAACATTTTCATTCTCCTCTTTCACTTTCATCAAGAGGCTTTTTAGTTCCTCTTCACTCTCAGCCATAAGGGTGGTGTCATCTGCATATCTGAGGTTATTGATATTTCTCCCAGCAATCTTGATTCCAACTTGTGCTTCATCCAGCCCAGTATATCTCTTGATGTACTCTGCATATAAGTTAAATAAGCAGTGTGACAATATACAGCCTTGACGTACTCCTTTTCCTATTTGGAACCAGTCTGTTGTTCCATGTCCAGTTCTCACTGTTGCTTTCTGACCTGCATACATATTTCTCAAGAGGCAGGTTAGGTAGTCTGGTATCCCCATCTCTTGAAAAATTTTCCAGAGTTTATTGTGATCCACATAGTCAAAGGCTTTGGCATAGTCAGTAAAGCAGAATTAGATGTTTTTTCTGGAACTCTCTTGCTTTTTCAGTGATCCAGCAGATGTTGGCAATTTGATATCTGGTTCCTCTGCCTTTTCTAAAACAAGCTTGAACATCTGGAAATTCATGGTTCACATATTCCTGAAGTCTGGCTTGGAGAATTTTAAGCATTACTTTACTAGCATGTGAGATGAGTGCAATTGTGCAGTAGTTTGAGCATTCTTTGGTATTGTCTTTCTTAGGCATTGGAATGAATACCGACTTTTCCAGTGCTGTGGCCACTGCTGAGGTTTCCAAATTTTGTTGACATACTGAGTGCAGCACTTTCACAGCATCATCTTTCAGGATTTGAAATAGCTCAACTGGAATTCCATCACCTCCACTAGCTTTGTTCGTAGTGATGCTTCCTAAGGTCCACTTGACTTCACTTTCCAGGATGTCTGGCTCTAGCTGGGTGATGGCACCATTGTGATTATCTGGGTCATGAAGATCTTTTTTGTACAGTTCTTCTGTGTATTCTTGCCACCTCTTCTTAATATCTTCTGCTTCTGTTAGGTCCATACAATTTCTGTCTTTTATTGAGCCCATCTTTGCATGAAATGTTCCCTTGGTATCTCTAATTTTTTTGAAGAGATCTCTAGTCTTTCCTATTCTATTGTTTTCCTCTATTTCTTTGCACTTATCACTGAGGAAGGCTTTCTTATCTCTCCTTGCTATTCTTTGGAAATCTGCATTCAAATTGGTATATTTTTCCTTTTCTCCTTTGCTTTCTGCTTCTCTTCTTTCACAGCTATGTGTAAGGTTTCCTCAGATAGCCATTTTGCTTTTTTGCATTTCTTTTTCTTGGAGATTATTTTGCTCCCTGTCTTCTGTACAATGTTATGAACCTCTGACCATAGTTCACCAGGTACTCTGTCTATCAGATCTAGTCCCTTAAATCTATTTCTCACTTACACTGTATAATCATAAGGGATTTGACTTAGGTCATACCTGAATGGTCTAGTGGTTTTTGCCACTTTTTTCAATTTAAGTCTGAATTTAGCAATAAGGTGTTCATGATCTGAGCCACAGTCAGCTCCCAGTCTTGTTATTGTTGACTTATAGAGCTTCTCCATCTTTGGCTGCAAAGAATATAATCAGTCTGATTTCGGTGTTGACCATCTGGTGATGTCCATGTGTAAAGTCTTCTCTTATGTTGTTGGAAGAGGGTGTTTGCTATGACCAGTGCATTCTCTTGGCTAAACTCTATTAGTCTTTGCCCTGCTTCATTCTGTACACCAAGGCCAAATTTGCCTGCTACTCCAGATGTTTCTTGACTTGCTACTTTTTTCATTCCAGTCCCCTATAATGAAAAGGACATCTTTTTTGGGTGTTAGCTCTAAAAGGTCTTTTAGGTCTTCATAGAACCGTTCAACTTTAGTCTTCAGCATTACTGGTTGGGGCATAGACTTTGATTACTGTGACACTGAACCCCCTTGACTATGTTAATATGTTAGTTACTGTGAAAATAAGAGATTCAATAAATATGCAGTGAAACAGTCACAAGAGGAAAACAAATTTCATGCTTAGAGGAAGAGTGTTAAGTTTAAAAACCTTTATTTCTTAACATTTATTAGGTATATAAAACCTCTTATAAACTTATTTTTAAAAGTTTTTGAGCTAAATGAATAAAAACAATGAGTGCTTAAAGACATGGGGTAAAATAAAACAGACATAACTTTAATAGCTAAAAGGCATGTTTTTCATAATTTACACATTTTTATGGAAAATGCTAAAGGTCCTATATATTTATTAATATTTTACTCAGCTTGATTCATACCATATCTATAGAATGATGATGATAGAAGCATATAAATTTTCTGTCCTTTGTACACGATCAGCATATTCCCAGAAAAATCCCATTAACTATCATTTGAGACTATAAAGAGGTAACACAGAATACAATATAGCACCATCTCTCTAATTGAATCCCATTGCCTGTACAATTTTTTTTCTTTTTTTGTATTGCAGGATTCTTTGCACTGTTATCAAGGAATTTTAAACTCAAATAGCAACGTGCTTCATTGTTCTCTGACCTGAGAACTACTGGTATTTACATGCCTTGATGTCTGATGAAATGCATGTTGGTATAAAAATTACTTGCTGTGTTAGCCAGTCTCCAAGATGACCCAATGATCTCCACTTGCTGATATTCATGTCTTTGTATTGTCCCTGTCTACACTGAGTCAGCACTGGTGTATATGACTATAGAATATGACAGATGAAATGATATGTAACTTCAGATATTTTGGTTTCTGTCTCTAATTCTTTCCTTTTTATCTCATTGCCTATTTGCTCTAGGGAGCTTCAGAATGAAGTCAGCTGCCATGTTTTAGGGAGAGGTCTATAAGGTAAGGAACTGAAGCCTCCTGCCAATAGCCAAGGAGGAAGTATGAAGTGAAATAGATCCTCCAACACCAGATGGGCCTTCATGTGACTACAGCCCTGTCCAATATCTGGACTTCAACTTCATGACACTGCTAGCTAAAACCATTCACTTTAAATTCCTAACATAGAAATTATGAGATAGTAAACATTTGATGATTAAACCAATAAATTTTGGGGTAATTTCATGTACATAGATAACAAATACCTATACCACATACACAGATATTTATATCATATTATATTTGAAAACAGAATAATAGTGATTTGTGACAAGAAATAATGAAAAAAGTTCACAAATGAATTATATAAATATTGTTAAGTGTTTAGAAAAAGTATGACCTTACCACAATTAACTTGATCTAATCAATTGTCAGTTATGAGTGTGTTGGTCACTCAGGTGTGTCCAATTCTTTACAATCCCATGGAATGTAGCCCACCAGGCTCCTCTGTCCATGGAATTCTCCAGGCAAGAATACTGTAGTGGGTAGCCATTCACTTCTCCAGGGGATATTCTGGACCCAGAGATCTACCTGGGTCTCCTGCATTGCAGACCGATTCTTTAACATCTGAGTCACAGGGAAGGCCAAAATACCGAATCAAATAAACAGTTTTGTTATGTAACAGACTTTAAATGTGATCAGATATGAAACCTACCCAGAAAGTTTCATTAGGGCTTAGGAGTTATCACTTCAAGTTCAGTCACTCAGGCGTGTCCAACTCTTTGCCACCCCATGGACTGCAGCACGCTAGGCCTCCCTGTCCACACGAACTCCCAGAGTTTCCTCAAACTCATGTACATTGAGTCGGTAAAGCCATACAACCATCTCATCCCCTGTCATCCCCTTCTCCTCCTGCCCTCAATCTTTCCCAGCATCAGGGTCTTTTCCAATGAGTCAGCTCTTTGCATCAGGTGGCCAAAGTACTGGAGTTTCAGCTTCAGCATCAGTCCTTCCAATGAACACCCAGGACTGATCTCCTTTAGGATGGACTGGTTGGATCTCCTTGCAGTCCAAGGGACTCTCAAGAGTCTTCTCCAATACCACAGTTTTAAAAGCATCAAAGCGCTCAGCTTTCTTTATAGTCCAATTCTCACATCCATACATGACCACTGGAAAAACCATAGTCTTGATTAGACGGACCTTTGTTGGCAAAGTAATGTCTCTGTTTTGTAATACGCTGTCTAGGTTGGTCATAACTTTTCTTCCAAGGAGTAAGAGTCTTTTAATTTCATGGCTGCAGTCACCATCTGCAGTGATTTCGGAGCGCCCAAAAAATAAAGTCTGACACTGTTTCTACTGTTTCTCCATCTAATTGCCTTGAGGTGATGGGACCAGATGCCATGATCTTATTTTTCTGAATGTTGAGCTTTAAGTCAACATTCTCACTCTCCTCTTTCACTTTCATGAAGAGGCTCTTTAGTTCCTCTTCACTTTCTGCCATAAGGGTGGCACCAGCTGCATATCTGAGGTTATTTATATTTCTCCCCAAAATCTTGATTCCAGATTGTGCTTCATCCAGTCCAGGATTTCTGGCTGTTCTCTGCATATAAGTTAAAAAAGCAGGGTGACAATATACAGCCTTGACATACTCCTTTCCCAATTTGGAACCAGTCTGTTGTTCCATGCCCAGTTCTAACTGTTACTTCTTGTCCTGCATACAAACTTCTCAGTAGGCAGGTCAGATGGTTGATTTTCCCATTTCTTTCAGAATTTTCCACAGTTTGGTGTGATCCACACAGTTAAAGGCTTTGGCATAGTCAATAAAGTAGAAGTAGGTGTTCTTCTGGAACTCTTTTCCTTTTTTGATGATCCAATGGATGTTGACAATTTGATCTTGGTTTCTCTGCCTTTTCTAAATCCAGCTTGAATGTCAGGAAGTTCATGGTTCACATACTGTTGAAGCCTGGCTTGGAGAATTTTGACCATTACTTCGCTAGTGTGTGAGATGGGTGCAATTGTGTGATAGTTTGAGCATTCTTTGGCATTGCTTTTCTTTGAGATTGGAATGGAAACTGACATTTTCCAGTCCTGTGGCCACTGCTGAGCTTTCCAAATTTGCTGGCATATTGAGTGCATCAGTTTCACAGCATCATCTTTGAGAATTTGAAATAGCTAAGCTGGAATTCCATCACCTTCACTAGCTTTGTAGTGATGCTTCCTAAGGCCCACTTGACTTTGCATTCCAGAACGTCTGGCTCTAGGTGAGTGATCACATCTTCATGATTATCTGGGTTGTGAAGATCTTTTTTGTAGGAGTTATAAATACTTCTAATTATACATCATAGTTTATAACATACCATTTTTGAATCAATATATGTAAGTTTTAAAACAATATACCTGTTAAGGAAAGAGATACAATATCCCTGAAGATATTTACATTAATTTATATTTCAGTTATTCAAAATATTACATATGAAACCTAATTTCTGTTTATAATTTTCTGTTGACAAATTGCAAATTTTTGTAAAATATATGTGTATGAATCTAAAACTAACAAAAATATACAATGAAAGTGAAATTTGCTTAGTCATGTCCAACTCTTTGTGACAACATGGATTATACATTCCAGAGAATTCTCCAGGAAAGAATACTGAAGTGCATAGCTGCTCCCTTCTCTAGGGGATCTTCTCAACCCAGGGATCAAACCCAGGTCTCCCACACTGCAGGTGGATTCTTTACCAGCTGGGCCATCAGAGAAGCCCAAGAATACTGGAGTGGGTAGCCTATCCCTTCTCCAGCATATCTTCCCAATCCAGGAATCAAACCAAGTTCTCCTGAATTGCAGAAGATTCTTTACCAGTTGAGCTACCAGGGAAGCCCAAAGATGTGACAGAGGATATAAAAAAATCAAATGAAGTGGAAGCACCCAGGGCTAGAAACTCCTGGTTCCTAAGTGTGAAGTTGCCAGTCCACAGAGAAGTTAACTGCTTCCCCAAAATGAGTGTAAATGTGGGAGGGCCCACAGGATGAACAGACCTATCTCCTGTCCACTCTGGAGGGATAGAGACTGGCAAAAATACCCTACCTGTTCATTTGCCCTTTTCCCTTGTTACTGTAAGTGTATGCCTTTTGTCAAAAATGCAAGAGCAAGCTAGAGGTAAAGGGGCTCCCTGATGAAGCTCATGAAGATCATATCTCCCCAGGGCACAGAGGAGGGCAAAGAATGGAGATTGGATCTAGAGGGGAAAACTAGAAATAAGCATCACATCTGCAATCACCAGTGAAAACTTGTGATATTCAGTAAGATTTCTAAGACAGTACATGATTCTATCCTTTTGAGAATGTTGACAATGAACAGCAATGTTTCAAATAAGAGAGGCTTGTACAGTAGCTCATTTTATCTTTTTTCAGTTGACAGTAAATCCAACTAAATAAACTCTGCATTCAATATAAATTATAATCTTTCCCAAGTCCCCCTTCATTTTTTTAGCTTTCTACTATACAAACTCACTATGTGCAATTAAACACAACTCTTTACTGAATTTATTATTCCTTCCTTTGTTTCTAGTTTCAGTGGATACCTAGTCATTAGGCAAAAAGACAGGCGGTTAATGATCTAATTTTAACATTCTCATTCTAATTACTCAGTACTCTGGTCACATCATCTATTAATTCTGTTGTCTGCTACTTGTGCAATTAATAAAATTATACTGAATAAATATGCCAGATTTTATGCATTGTGATGTTGTATATTCACATGTTATTATCAAAGTATTTGAAACATTTATAAAATTGAAAACAATACATATATTAAAAAACTCCTCTCTAGATGGCGGAGGAGTAGGACCGGGAGACCACTTTCTCTCCTACAAATTCATCAAAAGAATAACCGAATGCAGAGCAAACTTCACAAAACAACTTCTGATCGCTAGCTGAGGTCATCAGGCGCCCAGAAAAGCAGACCATTGTCTTCGAAAGGAGGTAGGACAAAATATAAAAGATAAAAAGTGAGACAAAAGAGCTAAGGACGGAGACCCGTCCCGGGAAGGGAGTCTTAGGCGGCCTTGCTTGGGCTAGGGTCCGGGCCTGAGTGCCCTGAGGACAATCGGGGGGAGCTTCTGTGAGGTGCCAACTTGAACTGTGGGAGACCAAAGGAGAGAGAGAAAATTGACCGGCCGGAACACACTGCCGGCCGTTCGCAGAACAAAGGGACGGGGAAAGTCCCGAGAAGAGCTCGCAGGCTGCGGACTGGCCCAGCCCCGCCGGAGGCAGGAGGCAGGGGGGAGGGGAAGGTCGCGGCGAGACACAGGGCGCAGGCACCCGACCGGCGCGGGGCGGGGACTGGGGCTGGGGACGCGGAGGGCGGAAGGCGCGCGCACCCGCCTGGCGCCAGCGGAAACTGAGACTGGGTCCGCGGAAGGGAGTGAGTGCGCCACACCTGGGGATAGCGCGCCCACCAAGCCCCTGGCTGCCTGGACCGCTCTGACGGGGAAGGCACAGAGAGCAGGCGCAGCTTTTCCTTCCGCGCTTTTGTGTAACACCCGAGGGCTGGAACCTCGCGCAGCGCGGGGCGCGCTCCATATAGAACAGCCGGGAGCCTGAGCAGCGCAGACGGAGAAAGCAGCGTCAGCCCCTTCCGGCAGCGCCAGCCCGCCCCCGCAGGGCCAGCCCCTCCCCGCAGCGTCAGCCCCGCCCCCGCAGGGCCAGCCCCTCCCCGCAGCGTCAGCCCCGCCCCGCAGCGCCAGCCCCGCCCCGCAGCGTCAGCCCCTCCCAGCAGCGCAACGGAACTAGCTACCTGAATAAGAGTCCGCCTCCGGCCGCCCGTGTCAGGGCGGAAATGAGCCTCTGAAGAGACCGGCAAACAGAAGCCAAATAAACAAAGGGAACCGCTTCAGAAGGGACTGGTGCAACAGATTAAAATCCCTGAAGAAAACACCGACTTCACCGGAAGGGCCCTGTAGATATCGAGAAGTGCAAGCTGGAACGAGGAGCTATCTGAAACTGAGCCGAACCCACACTGACCTCAACAGCTCCAGAGAAATTCCTAGACATATTTTTACTTTTTTTTTTTTATTTTTCTGTTTTTTCTAAGTAAGGAAAAAAAAAAAAATTTTTTTTTCTTTTTATATTTTTCTTTTTTATTTTTTCTCTTTTATTTTCCTTTAAAATTCCCTATTACTCCCCCATTACTCCTTAACTTTCATTTTCATAGATTTTTACGATTTTTTTAATTAGGGGAAAAAAAAAAATTTTTTTTTTTCTTTCTTTTTTTTTTTTTTTTTTCTTTTTCTTTTTTTTTCTTCTCCTTTTTCTTCTTTTTTTTTTCTTTCCTTTTTCTCTTCTATTTTCTATTTTTCTTTTTCTCTTATTTCTTTTAAAGTCCTCTAGTACTCCTCTACTACTCTTCATTTTCATCTTCACTACACTATAACCTTACAAAAAAAAAAAAAAAAGAGAAGCCCTATCTTAAAACCGAAGATTATTCCCTCCCAATCTTGACTCTCTGTTTTCTACCTCAGAACACCTCTATTTCCTCTTTTCCCCTTCTCTTCCCCATCCAATTCTGTGAATCCTTGTAGGTGTCTGAGATACGAGAACACTCTGGGAACAGACAGCTGCGTAGATCTGTCTCTCTCCTCTTGAGTCCCCCTTTTTCTCCTCCTACTCATCTCTATCTCCCTCCTCCCTTTTCTCCTGTTCATGTAACTCTGTGAACCTCTCTGGGTGTCCCTAACGGGGGAGAATCTTTTCGCCATTAACCTAGAAGTTTAATTATCAGAGCTGTATAGTTGGAGAAGTCCTGAGACTACAGGAAGAATAAAACTGAAATCCAGAGGCAGGAAACTTAAGCCCAAAACCTGAGAACACCAGAAAACTCCTGACTACATGGAACTTTAAGTGATAAGTGACCGTCCAAAAGCCTCCATACCTACACTGAAACCAACCACCACCCAAGAGCCAGTAAGTTTTAGAGCAAGACATACCACGCAAATTCTCCAGCAACACAGGAACATAGCCCTGAATGTCAACATACAGGCTACCCAAGGTCACACCTAACACATAGACCCAACTCAAAACTCATTACTGGGCACTCCATTGCTCTCCAAAGAGAAGAAATCAAGTTCCACGCACCAGTACACTGACGCAAGCTTCCCTAACCAGGAAACCTTGACAAGCCAAACGTCCAACCCCACCCACTGGGTAAATCCTCCACAATAAAAAGGAACCACAGACCTCCAGAATACAGAAAGTCCACTCCAGACACAGCAATCTAAACAAGATGAAAAGGCAAAGAAATACCCAACAGGTAAAGGAACAAGGAAAATGCCCACCAAGTCAAACAAAAGAGGAGGAGATAGGGAATCTACCTGAAAAAGAATTTAGAATAATGATAATAAAAATGATCCAAAATCTTGAAAACAAAATGGAGTTACAGATAAATAGCTTGGAAACAAAGATTGAAAAGATACAAGAATTGTTTAATAAAGACCTAGAAGAAATAAAAAAGAGTCAATTAAAAATGAATAATGCAATGAATGAGATCAAAAACACTTTGGAGGGAACCAAGAGTAGAATAACGGAGGCAGAAGATAGGATAAGTGAGATAGAAGATAAAATGGTGGAAATAAATGAAGCAGAGAGGAAAAAAGAAAAAAGGATCAAAAGAAATGAGGACAACCTCAGGGACCTCTGGGACAATGTGAAACGCCCCAACATTCGAATCATAGGAGTTCCAGAAGAAGAAGACAAAAAGAAAGGCCATGAGAAAATACTCGAGGAGATAATAGCTGAAAACTTCCCTAAAATGGGGAAGGAAATAGCCACCCAAGTCCAAGAAACCCAGAGAGTTCCAAACAGGATAAACCCAAGGCGAAACACCCCAAGACACATATTAATCAAACTAACAAAGATCAAACACAAAGAACAAATATTAAAAGCAGCAAGGGAGAAACAACAAATAACACACAAAGGGATTCCCATAAGGATAACAGCTGATCTATCAATAGAAACCCTCCAGGCCAGAAGGGAATGGCAGGACGTCCTGAAAGTAATGAAAGAGAATAACCTACAACCTAGATTACTGTATCCAGCAAGGATCTCATTCAGATATGAAGGAGAACTCAAAAGCTTTACAGATAAGCAAAAGCTGAGAGAATTCAGCACTACCAAACCAGCTCTTCAACAAATGCTAAAGGATCTTCTCTAGACAGGAAATGCAGAAAGGTTGTATAAACATGAACCCAAAACAACAAAGTAAATGGCAACGGGACCACACCTATCAATAATTACCTTAAATGTAAATGGGTTGAATGCCCCAACCAAAAGACAAAGATTGGCTGAATGGATACAAAAACAAGACCCCTATATATGCTGTCTACAAGAGACCCACCTCAAAACAAGAGACACATACAGACTGAAAGTGAAGGGCTGGAAAAAAAATATTTCATGCAAATGGAGACCAAAAGAAAGCAGGAGTCGCAATACTCATATCAGATAAAATAGACTTTCAAATAAAAGCTGTGAAAAGAGACAAAGAAGGACACTACATAATGATCAAAGGATCAATCCAAGAAGAAGATATAACAATTATAAATATATATGCACCCAACATAGGAGCACCGCAATATGTACGGCAAACACTAACGAGTATGAAAGAGGAAATTAATAGTAACACAATAATAGTGGGAGACTTTAATACCCCACTCACAACTATGGATAGATCAACTAAACAGAAAATTAACAAGGAAACACAAACTTTAAATGACACAATGGACCAGCTAGACCTAATTGATATCTATAGGACATTTCACCCCAAAACAATCAACTTCACCTTTTTCTCAAGTGCACACGGAACCTTCTCCAGAATAGATCACATCCTGGGCCATAAATCTGGTCTTGGAAAATTCAAAAAAATTGAAATCATTCCAGTCATCTTTTCTGACCACAGTGCAGTAAGATTAGATCTCAATTACAGGAAAAAAATTGTTAAAAATTCAAACACATGGAGGCTAAATAACACACTTCTGAATAACCAACAAATCATAGAAGAAATCAAAAAAGAAATCAAAATATGTATAGAAATGAATGAAAATGAAAACATAACAACCCAAAACCTATGGGACACTGTAAAAGCAGTGCTAAGGGGAAAGTTCATAGCATTACAGGCTTACATTAAGAAACAAGAAAAAAGCCAAATAAATAACCTAACTCTACACCTAAAGCAATTAGAGAAGGAAGAAATGAAGAACCCCAGGGTCAGCAGAAGGAAAGAAATCTTAAAAATCAGGGCAGAAATAAATGCAAAAGAAACTAAAGAGACCATAGCAAAAATCAACAAAGCTAAAAGCTGGTTTTTTGAAAAAATAAACAAAATTGACAAACCATTAGCAAGACTCATTAAGAAGCAAAGAGAGAAGAACCAAATTAACAAAATTAGAAATGAAAATGGAGAGATCACAACAGACAACACTGAAATACAAAGGATCATAAGAGACTACTACCAGCAGCTCTATGCCAATAAAATGGACAACTTGGATGAAATGGACAAATTCTTAGAAAAGTATAACTTTCCAAAACTGAACCAGGAAGAAATAGAAGATCTTAACAGACCCATCACAGGCAAGGAAATCGAAAGTGTAATCAAAAATCTTCCAGCAAACAAAAGCCCAGGACCAGATGGCTTCACAGCTGAATTCTACCAAAAATTTAGAGAAGAGCTAACACCTACCTTACTCAAAACTCTTCCAGAAAATTGCAGAGGAAGGTAAACTTCCAAACTCATTCTATGAGGCCACCATCACCCTAATTCCAAAACCAGACAAAGATGCCACAAAAAAAGAAAACTACAGGCCAATATCACTGATGAACATAGATGCAAAAATCCTTAACAAAATTCTAGCAAACAGAATCCAACAACATATTAAAAAAATCATACACCACGACCAAGTGGGCTTTATCCCAGAAATGCAAGGATTCTTCAATATCCGCAAATCAATCAACGTAATACACCACATTAACAAATTGAAAGATAAAAACCATATGATTATCTCAATAGATGCAGAGAAAGCCTTTGACAAAATTCAACACTCATTTATGATTAAAACTCTCCAAAAAGCAGGAATAGAAGGAACATACCTCAACATTATAAAAGCCATATATGACAAACCCACAGCAAGCATCACCCTCAATGGTGAAAAATTGAAAGCATTCCCCCTGAAATCAGGAACAAGACAAGGGTGCCCACTGTCACCACTACTGTTCAACATAGTGTTGGAAGTTTTGGCCACAGCAATCAGAGCAGAAAAAGAAGTAAAAGGAATCCAGATAGGAAAAGAAGAAGTGAAACTCTCACTGTTTGCAGATGACATGATCCTCTACATAGAAAACCCTAAAGACTCTACCAGAAAATTACTAGAACTAATCAATGAATATAGTAAAGTTGCAGGATATAAAATTAACACACAGAAATCCCTTGCATTCCTATATACTAACAATGAAAAAACAGAAAGAGAAATTAAGGAAACAATACCTTTCACCATTGCAACAAAAAGAATAAAATACTTAGGAGTATATCTACCTAAAGAAACAAAAGACCTATACATAGAAAACTATAAAACACTGATGAAAGAAATCAAAGAGGACACAAACAGATGGAGAAACATACCGTGTTCATGGATTGGAAGAATCAATATTGTCAAAATGGCTATTCTACCCAAAGCAATCTATAGATTCAATGCAATCCCTATCAAGCTACCAACGGTATTTTTCACAGAACTAGACCAAAGAATTTCACAATTTGTATGGAAATACAAAAAACCTCGAATAGCCAAAGTAATCTTGAGAAAGAAGAATGGAACTGGAGGAATCAACCTGCCTGACTTCAGACTCTACTACAAAGCCACAGTCATCAAGACAGTATGGTACTGGCACAAAGACAGAAATATAGATCAATGGAACAGAATAGAAAGCCCAGAGATAAATCCACGAACCTATGGACACCTTATCTTTGACAAAGGAGGCAAGGATATACAATGAAAAAAAGACAACCTCTTTAACAAGTGGTGCTGGGAAAACTGGTCAACCACTTGTAAAAGAATGAAACTAGAACACTTTCTAACACCATACACAAAAATAAACTCAAAATGGATTAAAGATCTAAATGTAAGACCAGAAACTATAAAACTCCTAGAGGAGAACATAGGCAAAACACTCTCTGACATAAATCACAGCAAGATCCTCTATGACCCACCTCCCAGAATATTGGAAATAAGAGCAAAACTAAACAAATGGGATCTAATGAAACTTAAAAGCTTTTGCACTACAAAGGAAACTATAAGTAAGGTGAAAAGACAGCCGTCAGATTGGGAGAAAATAATAGCAAATGAAGAAACAGACAAAGGATTAATCTCAAAAATATACAAGCAACTCCTGCAGCTCAATTCCAGAAAAATAAATGACCCAATCAAAAAATGGGCCAGAGAACTAAACAGACATTTCTCCAAAGAAGACATACAGATGGCTAACAAACACATGAAAAGGTGCTCAACATCACTCATTATTAGAGAAATGCAAATCAAAACCACAATGAGGTACCATTACACGCCAGTCAGGATGGCTGCTATCCAAAAGACTACAAGCAATAAATGCTGGAGAGGGTGTGGAGAAAAGGGAACCCTCTTACACTGTTGGTGGGAATGCAAACTAGTACAGCCACTATGGAAAACAGTGTGGAGATTCCTTAAAAAACTGGAAATAGAACTGCCATATGACCCAGCAATCCCACTTCTGGGCATGCACACTGAGGAAACCAGATCTGAAAGAGACACGTGCACCCCAATGTTCATTGCAGCACTGTTTATAATAGCCAGGACATGGAAGCAACCTAGATGCCCATCAGCAGATGAATGGATAAGGAAGCTGTGGTACATATACACCATGGAATATTACTCAGCTGTCAAAAAGAATTCATTTGAATCAGTCCTAATGAGATGGATGAAACTGGAGCCCCTGATACAGAGTGAAGTAAGCCAGAAAGATAAAGAACATTACAGCATACTAACACATATATATGGAATTTAGAAAGATGGTAATGATAACCCTATATGCAAAACAGAAAAAGAGACACAGAAATACAGAACAGACTTTTGAACTCTGTGGGAGAATGTGAGGGTGGGATGTTTCAAAAGAACAGCATGTATACTATCTATGGTGAAACAGATCACCAGCCCAGGTGGGATGCATGAGACAAGTGCTCGGGCCTGGTGCACTGGGAAGACCCAGAGGAGTCGGGTGAAGAGGGAGGTGGGAGGGGGGATCGGGATGGGGAATAAGTGTAAATCTATGGCTGATTCATATCAATGTATGACAAAACCCACTGAAATGTTGTGAAGTAATTAGAAAAAAAAAAAAAAACTCCTCTCTGGTTGTCATTTCAAATATTTTAATTTGTTTTAAATTTTTTCTAAGTACAAAAACAATATTTCAAATAGAAGTTTATTTTACTTTACATTAACACTATTAATTACCTTAGTTTCCTTTCTCCCATTAACATAGCAGTTTCTTCTAAGCAAGACCTGTTTTTTTTTGTTTGTTTGCTTATACGTTTTGTATGTGCATAAATGAAAAGAGCACCTGCCATATAGTAAGCTCTAATAAATATTTTTATGAATTAACAGGTTACTTTTCATGGTATTTCTCCTCTCTTAAGAGTTGAAATGTACTAATTCTAGCTATGATTTTGTAGCAAAGACATGATCTTTAATAACCTACAGTGAAATTCAGGGGTAGACATAGATTTAAACATAAATAACTACAAGAAGGAGAGTGAATAAGTTGGCTTAAAGTTCAACATTCAGAAAACTAAGATTATGGCATCTGGTCCCATCACTTCATGGCAAATAGATGGGGGAAACAGTGAAAACAATGGCTGACTTTATTTTTCTGGGCTCCAAAATCACTGCAGATGGTGATTGCAGCCATGAATTAAAAGATGCTTACTCCTTGGAAGGAAAGTTATGACCGACCTAGACAACATATTAAAAATCAGAGACATTACTTTGCCAACAAAGGTCCATCTAGTCAAGGCTATGGTTTTTCCAGTGGTCATATATGGATGTGAGAGTTGGACTATAAAGAAAGCTGAGCACTGAAGAATTGATGCTTTTGAACTGTGGTGTTGGAGAAGACTCTTGAGAGTCCCTTGGACTGCAAAGAGATCCAACCAGTTCATCCTAAAGGAAATCAGTCCTGGGTGTTCATTATAAGGACTGATGCTAAAGCTAAAACTTCAATACTTTGGCCACCTGATGCGAAGAGCTGACTCATTGGAAAAGACCCTGATGCTGGGAAAGATTGAGGGCAGGAGGAGAAGGGGACGACAGAGGATGAGATAGTTGGATCGCATCACCAACTCGATGGACATAGGTTTGGGTAGACTCCAGGAGTTGGTGATGGACAGGGAGCCCTGGCATGCTGTGGTTCATGGGGTCACAAGGAGTCAGACACGACTGAGTGACTGAACCGAATTGAACTGAGCCACAGGGATATATTCTGTTTAATAATTTACTATCAAATGATTAAAACACATATACACACTACTATATATAAAGTAGATAACTAATAAGGATCTACTGTATAACACAGGGGAAACTCTACTCAATAACTCTACTCAATGAGGTATTATCCATCTGAAATGTCCTAAGGACAGAGGAGTCAGAGGCTACAGTCTATAGGATCACAGTCATACACAACTGACCATACATGTACAATGACATATATGGGAATAGAGTCTAAAAAGAAGTAGATATATATATTAATATATGCATGACTGATTCACTTTGCTAAATAACAGAAACTAATACATTGTAAATCAAATATATGCCAATAAAAATAAATAATTTTTTAAGTGAACAGAAAAATTAAAAAGAACTTTATATTTAAAAGTATATATATATATATATTTTTAAATTCCTTAAATCTACTTTTCTGTACAATATCTGTCAAATAAATTAATGGCTATCTAATAATATTTCACTGAACTGCTATTTCACTTTGTTAACCACATATGCATTCTTACATAGTTTTTCTAATGGAAATTAGAAATAAGTTAAAGAAATATCTGAAGGAGATGGATATTCCTGGTATCAATTGTTTAGGGAAGACTTTCCCAGCACAAAACTGAAAATAAAATTTCAACTTTGGCTTTTGAGAGGAAAGTATAACTACTCTTGAGATTATGATTTCTCAGGAACAGACTTTTGAGGATTTATTTTAAAATGTGGATGTTCAGGTAGTAAAGATAAAGATGGAAATGTATACATTTCTATAACAAGGCAAGCCAGAAGATGGGAAAATACAGGGACCTAATCCTGAGAGAGTTGTCAGTCTATGCTGTTCTCTCTGCCTTGTGGAGGCTAAAATGAAATTATAGTCCTGTTTAAATATTCATCTTTACCTCAGCTATTACAGGAGGGGAAGCTCTGCATAAAAATGTTATTTTTTTCTTAGAAGTCAGTAGGACTATAATAGTTAAAAGTAAGAATTTACCTAGGATGTAAGAAATATAGGGGTAATGGTGCTTTCAGTTTCATTCTCCTTACATTGCTGATCTGGGAAGATGGCATTAAGCAAGGCACATTAATAAATTTAATTAATCAGTTAGTTCAAATTTTGCTAATATCTCACAGAAGTCAAACCTAAAAGGGAAAGATCTGAGAAATATCTCCAGGTGAGAATCCACACTGCAGAAATCAATAAATATAGTTATTTAAAAACTCCCTCTCGATAACCTGCTTTTACTTATCCACCTATCTAAATATGTATTGAACTCAGGTTTTATGTCTTTGTGTTTCTTTTTTATCTATCTTGGAACCCTCTTTTGTCTTTCCCAGATGGATTATTTCCCACTGGATTTATGTTTATACTTCTAGAAAATAACCTGACTCTGTCTTTATTTCTCAGACTCAGTATCCTCATCTGTAAAATTAACATATTCTGTTACTTGTAATTTCTGTCCAAGTGAAACTTATTCAACATGTTTCCGTTCAGTTCAGTTGCTCAGTTGTGTCTGACTCTTTGTGACCCCATGGACTGCACCATGCCAGGCTTCCCTAACCATCACCTACTCCTGGAGTTTACTCAAATTCATGTCCATTGAGTCAGTGATGCCATCCAACCTTCTTATCCTCTGTGGTGCCCTTCTCCTCCTGCCTTCAATCTTCCCCAGCAACAGGGTCTTTTCAAATGAGTCAGTTTGCATCAGGTGGCCAAAGTATTGGAGTTTCAGCTTCAGCATCAGTCCTTCCAATGAATATTCTGGACTGATTTCTTTTAGGATGGACTGGTAGGATCTCCTTGCAGTCCAAGGGACTATCAAGAGTCTTCTCCAACACCACAGTTCAAAAGCATCAATTCTTCAGAGCTCAGCTATCTTTATAGTCCAACTCATACATCCATACATGACTACAGGAAAAATCATAGCTTTGGCTAGATAGACCTTGTTGGCAAAGTAATGTCTCTGCTTTTTAATATGCTGTCTAGGTTGGTCATAGTTTTTCTTCCAAGGAGCAAGCATCTTTTAATTTCGTGGCTGCAGTCACCATCTGCCAGGATTTTGGAGCCCAAAAATGTTCGACATGCTTAGTTCATCTAAATAGACAGGAAAGTGACCTCTCAAGAGTGCTTAGATTTAAAGAAGAGGACATCAGTTTCAGATCTCCTTTGACCTAAAATTTGTCAATCAGTTCAGTTCAGTTCAGTTCAGTCGCTCAGTCGTGTCTGACTCTTTCCGACCCCATGAATCACAGCATGCCAGGCCTCCCTGTCCAACTCCCAGAGTTTACTCAAACTCATGCCCATCGAGTCGGTGATGCCAACCAGCCATCTCATCCTCTGTCGTCCCCTTCTCCTCCTGCCCCCAATCCCTCCCAGCATCAGGGTCTTTTCCAATGAGGCAGCTCTTCGCATGAGGTGGCCAAAGTACTGGAGTTTCAGCTTCAGCATCAGTCCTTCCTATGAACATCCAGGAATGATCTCCTTTAGGATGAACTGGTTGGATCTCCTTGCAGTCCAAGGGACTCTCAAGAGTCTTCTCCAATACCATAGTTCAAAAGCATCAATTTTTTGGCACTCAGCTTTCTTTACAGTCCAACTCTCACATCCATACATGATGACTGGATAAACCATAGTCTTGACCAGACAGATCTTTCTTGGCAAAGTAATGTCTCTGTTTTTTAATATGATGTCTAGGTTGGTCATAACTTTCCTTCCAAGGAGCAAGTGTCTTTTAATTTCATGGCTGCAATCACCATCTGCAGTGATTGTGGAGCCCCCCAAAAATAAAGTCTGACACTGTTTCCACTGTCTCCCCATCTATTTCCCATGAAGTGATGGGACCAGATGCCATGATCTTAGTTTTCTGAATGTTGAGCTTTCAGCCAACTTTTTCACTCTCCTCTTTCACTTTCATCAAGAGGCTTTTTATTCTTCTTCACTTTCTGCCATAAGGGTGGTGTCATCTGCATATCTGAGGTTATTGATATTTCTCCCAGCAATCTTGATTCCAGCTTGTGCTTCTTCCAGCCCAGCATTTCTCATGATGTACTCTGCATATAAGTTAAATAAGCAGGGTGACAACATACAGCCTTGAAGTACTCCTTTTCCCATTTGGAAACAGTCTGTTGTTCCATGTCCAGTTCTAACTGTTGCTTGCTGACCTGCATACAGGTTTCTCAAGAGGCAGGTCAGGTGGTCTTGTATATTCCCATCACTTTCAGAATTTTCCACAGTTTATTGTGATCCACACAGTTGAAGGCTTTGTCATAGTCAATAAAGCAGAAATAGATGTTTTTCTCAAACTCTCTTCCTTTTTCAATGATCGAGCAGATGTTGGCAATTGATCTCTGGTTCCTCTGCCTTTTCTAAAACCAGGTTGAACATCTGGGAGTTCAAGGTTCACATGTTGCTGAAGCCTGGCTTGGAGAATATTGAGCATTACCTTACTAGTGTGTGAGATGAGTGCAATTGTGCCGTAGTATGAGCATTATTTGGGATTGGAACGAAAACTGACATTTTCCAGTCCTGTGGCCACTGCTGAGTTTTCCAAATTTGCTGGCATATTGAGTGTAGCCCTTTCACTGCATCATCTTTCAGGATTTGAAATAGGTCAACTGGAATTCCTTAACTTATTCTAGCAACCACTTAACAAATGTTTCCAGTGAACTTCTTTCAATCAGCATTTTACTAAAATGGGATTATTGTATCTCAAATAAAACCACAAAGTACAACTATAGTTGAAATTTAATTTCCAGTTCACCAGACATGAGCACAGCAAGATGTGCTATTAAATATACACAATTATACCTCCCCATGTTCATCACAGATTAAAGTCTTGGAACATCGGACAGAGTTAGCAAAGGAAATGAATAACCCTGAGAGCTCATCTACTGGTTTAAAATTAGTATTTCACAGAAACATAACTCTTTCCTTTGATTCTATTTTTATTACAGAAATTAATAATTAGCCAATTAGTTGCAATACCAAAACCACTAATAAATGTGAGAAATCAAAGATAAATCAGCAAAACAAACAAATCAGTTTATAACTTTTAAATGTTGCTCTAGTTTTAAAGTTTGAATTTAAATTCAGTTCAGTCTCATTCTGTAGAGTCCTTTTGGAAAATGTAAGACCTATGTATGACTTGCTTATAGAGATTTGTCATTGAATTAATCTTCTCTTTTTTCAGAGTTCATCAACCTATACAATATTCTAAACAATTTTCCAGATTACAACAACAACTGCAATTGACAATAAACAGGTCTGGAAATACACAGAACTAACTGCTGGTAAACATTCAACTAGTTGGAGAAGTGTACAAATGTACTAAAGTATCTTTATACATACAAATGCTATGGGTATTAGTCAGTATATTTTAAAAGGAAAAATGGAAATAAGTGTGTTAATTAGGACAAGTGAAAGTTAAGTGCATATCTACTACATTGTAAATGCATATGTGGTGCACAACTTCATGAAGTTGATTATCAAAAAATATTGCACACAGACTGATTCTGTCTGAGTAGCTAGCTATGAGCCCAGACCTATCTAAGACATTGCTATGAAATGATCTGTGGTTCATCTCTTATTCATAAGTTAGTGCTTGTTATTTGTACACCAGGAAATGGAATCAAAAAAGTAAAGAACCACAAAAAGCACCAAGAGAATTAGAACCTTAAAGTAGATATTTTTACAAACTGAGAATTTGTTTTAAAAGAGAGGGAAATGTAGTTTGGTCCAGTGGGCCAGATGTCACAGGGTGGGGAAGAAGGTACAGATAGTGAAGGCTTTGATGGCAATAAAGCTATATAGACACATCATCTATATTTGTGTATTTGTGTATTTCTTTGCTTCTAAATCCATGGAAAATTTTATTATACGCTAATTTTGTAGTCAGAAGACAAAAGAGAAGTTATTCATGTTTTCATTGTTATTTTGTTGGGTAAAGCCAGTCTTATTTAGTTTTAATAAACTCTATTCGTGGTTTGTGCTATCATTAAGCACACTGACATTTGTAGAGTGATCTTCTGGAATGCCACTCAGCTACTGAGTGTGTTCGTCAGTCACTCAGTCATGTCTGACTCTTGTGCAACCCCATGGACTGTAGCCCACCAGGGCCCCTGTCCATGGAATTTTCCAGGCAAGAATACTAGAGTGGGTTGCCATGCCCTTCTCCAGGGAAACTTCCAAGGCCAGGGACTGAACCCAGGTCTCCTCCATTGTAGGCAGATTCTTCACCATCTGAGTCACTGGTGACTCGCTGGTGACTCAGATGGTAAAGCGTCTGCCTACAATGTGGGAGACTCGGGTTCGATCCTTGGGTTGGGAAGATCACCTGGAGAAGAAAGTGGCAACCCACTCCAGCATTCTTGCCTGGAAAATCCCATGGATGGAGGAGCCTGGTAGGCTATAGTCTATGGGGTCACAAAGAGTTGGACACGACCAAACGACTTCAGTTTACCATCTGAGTCCCCAGGGAAGCTCCTCAGCTACTGAGAAGAAAAGGTAAAGTATAAGCTGCCTTCTCAGAAATATCTGACCTGCTAAACTGTCTGCAATGCAAGGAATATTAAATGATAGACTTTCTGGAAAACAAAGCACCACTCCCTACATGTGCTTTTTTGGTCCTAGTTTACTCTTTGAAATTACAGTTGTTCTATAAAGGTAAGTTGTTTTCACAAGCTTAGTGATAGCTTCCTGACTTGCTATAAATAATCACATCTTATTCTCTGGTATGTCAGTAGTTTAGTATTTTGTCCTTATATTCTACAAGCTTGGTTTCATAAAAAACAAAATCCCTAAAATATATATGCAGCATGTATAATGTATCTGATTTAGCAGACTTTTTTTTCTTGAAGTACAGTTGAGTTACAGTGTTGTGTTAATTTCTGCTGTGCAGTAAAGAGATTCAGTTATACAAATACATTCATTTCTTTGGTTTTTTCCACTATGGCTTTTCCCACTATGGCTTTTCACAGGATACTGAATATAGTTCTCTCTGTTATACAGTAGGACCTTGTTATTTATTAATTATATATTTAATACCTTACATCTGCAACCACCAATGTCCCACCGCATCCTCTCCCCAACCCTCTCCTCGTTAGCAATGAGCAGTTTGTTCTCTACATCCATGACTGTTCCTGTTTCACATATAGGTTCATTGGTGTCATATTTTAGATTCCAGATACAAGTGATATCACATGGTATTTATCTTTCTCTTTCTAACTTACTTCACTTAATATGATAATATCTAGTTTTAACCTTGTTGCTGCAAATGATATTATTCCATCCTTACTTATGCTAGGTAGTATTTCACTGTGTATCTGTATGACATCTTCCATACCCATTCATCTGTCAATGAACATTTAGGTTGTTTCCATATCTTGGCTATTTTGAATAGTGCTGCTATGAACACAAGGGTGCATGTATATTTTTGAATTAGAGTTTTGTCTATATATATGCCCAGATGTGGGATTGCTAGATCATATGGTAGCTCTATTTCCCTGTCTTCTGAGGAAACTCAGAGCTACTTCTCCCCTGGAGAAGGGAACGGCTACCCACTCCAGTATTCTGGCCTAGAGAATTCCATGGACTGTATAGTCCAAAGGGTCTCAAAGAGTGGGACATGACTGAGTGACTTCCACTTTCAGAGCTATTATGGTTTCCCTTAGAAGGTATACCAACTTACATTCTCACCAACAGTGTAGGAGGGCTCCCTGTTCTCTGTGTCCTCTACAGTATCTGACATTTGTAGAGTTTTTAATGATAGCCATTCTGAACATTGTGATGTGGTACAACAAAATTAATTTGTGCAAGCTAACGGAGTAGTAAGTTTCAGGATCTACTGAGGCATCTATTTGAGATAAACTATTTTCCTCCATGTATATCTTGTGCTTAAAATTGGGCTTCTATAAATACTATAGAAAAGAAAAAGAGGAAAATGTATTTTACTTAATTCAAGAAATTTAGTATTTATAATAATATTCAATATTCTTCTTTCTGGTCTGGTATGATGCAGAATAACGGTCTTAGACATATACTACAATTAAAATAAAATGATATTGGGCATTTAGAATTGTAATATAAAAGATCTGGCTCTTGGTAAAGTTTGTATATTTAAATATAATGAAATTAAATAACTGTAGCATGTATAATGTGATAGAATGAGACTACTGCATTTTATTTTTGATTTTGCATTATGGGCAAATTTAATTCAGACGACCATTATATATACTACCATGGGCAATAATACCTTAGAAGAAATGGAGTAGCCCTCATAGTCAACAGAATATTCCAAAATGTAGTGCATGAATGCATGCTAAGTTGCTTCAGTCATCATTGTGACACTATGGACAGTAGCCTGCCAGTCTCCTCTGTCCATGGGATTCTCTAGGTAGGAATACTGGAGTGGGTTCTTTGCCTACTGAGACCTAGGGGAAGCTCCCCAAGTGCAGTACTTGGGTATAATCTCAAAAATGACAGAATAACCTCAGTCTGTTTTCAAGGCAAACCATTTATACCTTAACTAATAATATCAAAGAAGCTGAAGTTGAATGGTTCTATGAAAACCTACAAGACCTTCTAGAACTAACACTAAAAAATTAAGTGTCTTTTTTATCAGAGGGGATCGGAATGCAAACGTAGGAAGCAAAGAGAAACCTTGAGTAACAGGCAAGTTTGGACTAAGAGTAAAAAATGAAGCAAGGCAAAGGTTAACAGAGTTTTCCCAAGACAACACACTGGTCACAGCAAACACCCTCTTCCCACAACACAAGAGATGACTCTACACATGGACATCACCAGATGGTCAATACCAAAATCAGATTGATTATATATAGCTGAAGATCAAGATACAGTTTCCAAAATAAGACCTGGAGCTGACTGCAGCTCAGACCATGAGCTCCTTATTTCAAAATTCAGGCTTACATTGAAGAAAGTAGGAAAAATTATTAGACCATTCAGGTATGATCTAAATCAAATCCCTTTTGATTATGCAATGGAAATAACAAATAGATTCAAGGGACTAGATCTTGTAGACAGAGTGCCTGAAGAACTAAGGATGGAGGTTCATGACATTGTAGAGGAGGTGTTGACCAAAACTATCTCCAAGAAAAAGAAATGCAAGAAGGCAATATGGTTGTCTGAGGAGTCTTTACAAATAGCTTTGAAAGAAGAGAAGCGAAAGGCAAAGGAGAAAGGGAAATATATACCCAAATGAATGCAGAGTTCCTGAGAAAAGCAAGGAGAGATAAGAAAGCCTTCTTCAGTCAATGGGAAGGGCTAGAGATCTCTTCAAGAAAATTGGAGACACCAACAGAACATTTCATGCAAAGATGGGCATAATAAAGGACAGAAACAGCAAGGACTTAACAAAAGCAGAAGAAGTTAAGAAGAGGTGGCAAGAATACACAGAAGGACTATACAAAAAAGGTCTTAAAGACCAAGATAACTACAATGGTGTGGTCAGTCACCTAGAACCAGGCATTCTGGAGTGTGAAGTCAAGTGGGCCTTAGGAAGCATAAGTCAAGTGGGCCTCAGTCTGAACAAAACTAAAGGAGGTGATGGAATTCCAGGTGAGATATTTCAAATTCTAAAAGATGCTGCTGCTAAATGTTGCACTCAATATGATAGAAAATTTGGAAAACTCAGCAGTGTCCACAAGACTGGAAAAATTCAGTTTTCATTCCAATCCCAAAGAATGAAAATGCCATAGAATGCTCAAACTACTGTGCAATTGTGCTCATTCCACATGTTAGCAAAGTAAAGCTCAAAATCCTTCAAGCTAGGCTTCAGCAGGGTGTGAACTGAGAACTTTCAGATATACAAGCTGGATTTAGAAAAGGCAGAGGAACCAGAGGTCAAACTGCCAACATCAGTTGGATCATAGAAAAAGCAACGGAATGTCAGAAAAACATCTACTTCTGCTTCACTGACTACACTTGACTGTGTGGATTACAACAAACTGTGGAAAATTCTTCAAGAGATGGGAATACCAGACTATCTTACCTGCCTCCTGAGAAACCTGTATGCAGGTCAATAAGCAATAGTTAGAACAGGACATGGACCAACAAACTGGTTCAAAATTGGGAAAGGAGTACACAAGTCTATATTGTCATCCTGCTTATTTAACCTATATGCAGAGTACATCATGCAAAAGGTCCATCTAAATGAATCACAAGTTGGAATCAATACACCCAGGAGAAATATTAGCAACCTCAAATATGCATGGTAAACTATTCAAAATATACCATTATTTTTATTACATATCTTCATAATCATATGGTACCTGACTTTGTTGAAGTCACCATGAATGTTTTATATCAAAGAAATATATGTATGTACAAATATATATATATATGTATATATATACACATATACATGTATTGCTTTGCATGCTACAATTATATTACATTCAACTTTCTCTCTATTTAATAAAGCATGTCTATCTTTTTTCTAAACCAAAGCTTCTCTCCTCCAAGTAAGCAGAACTGATCCATGTTTCCACAAGAGGATAAGGTACCCTATCTTACCCTTCTACCTCTCATTTCTTATTCACTATGTTGCTTCTATTTCCTCCCAGGTCAAGAAGTAGTGTTTAGAGGTAAAGGGGCAAAGTCACCTTTGCACCTAAGCAAGCACACTTAAGCAGTAGTGTTTTTTGATCCTCCTTTGACCACTGAAGGAGCCTCTGGTGGCTCAGATGGTAAAGAGTCTGCCTGCAGTGGGGGAGAACTGGGTTCGATCCCTGTGTCAAGAAGATCCCCTGGAGAAAGAAATGGCAACCCTCTCCAGGATTCTTGCCTGGAGAACCCCATGGGTGGAGGAGCTTGACCACTGAAGGCTATTCAATGCTGTCTGCCATGGCAAGTGTCCAACCACTTGTTTTCCCTCTCTCAGGGCATTTCTGTAGAATCTTGGAACACTTCCCTGTGCCTTCCTCACTCCCTTTGCCCCTTAAGTTTCTGAACCACACTTGGGCACTACACACTCTGGCCACATTTCCATGACTCTGCCTCAGCTTCTTCCCTATAGCATAGTACTTCAGGGCTCTATTCACCCTGACCAGCAGATGTTTTGTGAAGGATCTTCTCAAGATAAGATTAGCCCAGTTAGCCTCTATTGTATAGACCGAACTTGAAAAAATCTTCACGCTGGCAGTTCACTCTAACTGCAGCCCTCCCTCTTTATCATATTATTTAGAGCAGCTTCAAATCTAAAGAACCCATGTGTGCTCTGCTCTGATAGTAGTCAAGAAGTTTCTGTTGTTTATATAGGAATCCATCAAGAAATAAGATGCATCCTTTCTGAAAAGTACCTCCTGTGACTCAGAGGGGGTCTTTACTGGCCCCTTTACTTGATTTGAAGAGAAAAGTACAGTCTGTCTTTCCCCACACAGAGGATTAAGGAAATAATAGATCTGTTATCTGAATAAAAGACAAGAAATTTCTTTTTACTCATTTGAAAAGACCCTGATGCTGGGAAAGATTGAAGGCAGGAGGAGAAGGGGACGACAGAGGATGAGATGGTTGGATGGTATCACCGACTCAAGGACGTAAGTTTGAAAAAAATCTGGGAGTTCGTGATGGACACGGAGGCCTGGCTTGCTGCAGTCCATGGAGCCACAAAGAGTCAGACACGACTGAGTGACTGAACTGAACTGAATTTCTTTTTAAGACTAAATCTCTTAAAGCAATGCTCTTTCTACCATCTGAGAGCCTACTTTCAATTTATCTTTTCTTATATAGATACGTTGCAACTTGGTAATGGGCTTAGGATTCCAAAACTTGCTCAGGCCATGTCTTACCACACCCTAGGAAAAGTTCTAGCACTTCTCTATTTTCATACTTAACTATCACTCATTGTCTTCATAGAAATGACTTCAGACAAAACACTGAACACTCAAAGGGATTCCATTTATCTATCTTTATATACATCCTTTATTTATGAGCAATGATGACCTAAATATTTAAAAGTAATAATTTCTACATTATTGAATAAAGTATAATTCTTACTAAGTCAGAAGAAACTATTACTTTGAATATATATCTCCATTTAGAATTTTGAATGCTTAAAAATCCTCCAGTGGTCCCGATTTTCCAGAAAATAATGTTTAAAGGGCTTAATATGAATATGCAATTCATGGTCTTATTCCATTATCTCTCACTAACTTGTTTTCTTCATTTTTCAACATAACTGCTATGTTCAAGGTACAAGAGTAACAGGATAACTTTTACAGATCCGTTACGGCTGAACTCTTATGACACCTGCTCTATGAAGATTTTGCCAACACACACATGTACTGAAGCAAAACTAATACATGATGAGATAGTATATTAAAGATTCTTAATTTTATATCAATATAGCAGATTAACTTTTCTATTTCTAACCTAGACTATGACTTTCTGAGGTGGGTGAACATATGTTCATACACACACACACACAAATTCACACAGTGAAAAAAATGTGAGTGTAGTACAGTATGTGTCAAAGTACTATTTGTTGAAAGAATAAATGAGTTTAGACTAGAAGAGTTTCCAGACTTTCCACTAGTTTCCATTAGAAGGGTTCAGCGAGCAATTAAATTTTGAGAATGCTTTAAATAACATAGCTAGTGATAATTACACTCTGAATCTATCGAACTCCTTTCCTTTGAACATAGATGTTTCATATACTGTTCTTTTGGGGTTTTGAAATAACTAAAAATAAGTCAAGCATTTTGAAAAGTACTTACAAAGAAAAATGTTTATAGACTAAAGAAATACTTTGGAAATACATTAATCCATATTGTTGATGGGCATATAGTAAATTGCGTAATGGGATATAAACCAACTTTTCTTTAAGCATAGACATAAAAGTGTTTTTTTTAATTAAAATCTGTATGCCTATTGATTTCATAACCCTTTGATACTGGAAGCTTAAGAATGATTTGACTATAACCCTGAATTTCACAGTGAAGGAAATCACAAATAGATTTCTTGAGAGTACCAAAGAAAGCTAAATGAGTGCCAATTTTAAAATAGAAATTTCTTTATTTGCCATTTATGCAGTTTTTCTTTGTTTTTTTGAAGTCTTACTTCATAAGATTTTTATGTAGATATGGAAAAGGACCAAAATAGTCTTGAGCATCTGATGTTTACTTTTTTATTATGTATAATAGCACCTTACTTTTCACTCATTTATTAGTTAATCAACCACATTTTTGTTAATCACTGAGTGTATTCCAGAACTGGGGTATATTCTGAGTGCTAAGAACTGAAAATATAGCAACAAACATCTTATTATTCATGTGCAACTCTTCATACTGTAAGATCATTACTAATAACTAATTATACTAACATGTGCTTACTGTACTTGTGATCAGTGTTACAAAGGAAAAGAAAAAGGAGCTCTGAGAATACAGACTATGGATGGTCAAGGCTGGATTTTTTGATAAAGTTATATTTCAACTAAGAAGCGAGAAAAGTAGATATTTTATTCTCTAAAGAGGGTGGGCGGTATTTCTAGGTAGTGAAGATAAGATGTTTGAAGGCTTTGAAACCAGAAAGAGCTAGAAAGGACAGCATGAAAGTCTCTGAGTCAATAGAAGGGAAGCAAGAGATGTCTCCAGAGAAGAGACATCTTCATCTGGTTCCCAGATGAATATTTCTGTACAAAAGTAGCTACTGATCTGTGGGAAAGAAAACATGGAGCATTAGGTAACTCCAGAGCCAGGATAATGTGGCAAAAGGCCATTGAAAATGAAAGATATCATCTTTCTTCTTTGTTTCTTTTGTGGTAGAATATTCATGTGCAACTACATTTGCTTTTTGAGTATTTCAGGAAAGAAAATAGTAGAGAAATGTAAAATAAGTCAACTCTTGCCAAGGAATATTTATAATGCCAATGAGATCTCAGTAGATGAGAGAAACTTAAGAAAGTAGAATGGAGTGAATAAAATAAAGACTAGAAAGAGGTCTGAAGAAAAATAAATAAGGTATTAAAAACAGGGAGAGGACATTAAACATGTAAAATAGGTGAAATATTAGAAGTAAAATAAAATTCTTATTTAAAAGTTTAGACGTCAGTGAGTATTCATTTATTCATGTTATCAAATTATTTTTCTTATTCAATTTATTATGGTCACTGCAGATGGTGATTGCAGCCATGAAATTAAAAGACGCTTACTCCTTAGAAGGAAAGTTGTGCTCAACCTAGATAGCATATTAAAAAGCAGAGACATTACTTTGCCAACAAAGGTCCATCTGGTCAAGGTTATGGTTTTTCCAGTGGTCATGTATGGATGTGAGAGTTGGACTCTGAGGAAAGCTGAGTGCTGAAAAATTGATGCTTTTGAACTGTGGTGTTGGAGAAGACTCTTGAGAGTCCCTTGCACTGCAAGGAGATCCAACCAGTCCATCCTAAAGGAAATCAGTCCTGGGTATTCATTGGAAGGATTGCTGCTGAAGCTGAAACTTCAATACTTTGGTCACCTCATGCGAAGAGTTGACTCATTAGAAAAGACCCTGATGCTGGGAGGGATTGGGGGCAGGAGAAGAAGGGGACGACAGAGGATGAGATGGCTGGATGGCATCATTGACTCGATGGGCATGAGTTTGAGTAAACTCCGGGAGTTGGTGATGGACAGGGAGGCCTGGCATGCTGCGATTCATGGGGTCACAAAGAGCTGGACACGACTGAGCGACTGAACTGAGCTGAAATGATGGTTAGGAACGATACAGTAGGAAGCTGTTAAATTTACTTTTGGGATTTTGAGTACTTTTAAAATAATTAAATATAAATATACATATCTATGGGCTTCCGTCCTGGCCCAGTTGGTAAAGAATCCACCTGCAATGCAGGGGATGTGGGTTTGATCCCTAGGTTGGGAAGATCTGTTGGAGAAGGGAAAGGCTACTCACTCCAGGATTCTGGCCTGAAGAATCCCAAGGACTGTATAGTCCATGGGGTCACAAAGGGTCGGACACAACTGAGTGACGTTGACATACATATCTATATATTTTAAGACAGTGGATGTGAATGCAGCATGCATAGAGATGTGCTATGTAGGCCCCTGCTTCGAGGAAGTATTTGCTGCAGCAGCCAGCCCCTTCAGGGTAGGCCAGCAGGGTTCTCCTTTGCCTGAGGTCATCCTTTCCATGGTGCAGGCTTGCATTTGAAGATGATAGATTGGGGGCTAGGGAGGGAGTATCAGACAGGTCATTTCCACCTGACAGAGGATAGCTCTGATAGACTCTGGAGCTCTCTAGTAGACTTACCAAGGGTTTTATTACACTGTCCCCTCTACCTAATTCTGCTTTTTGCTTTCATTTCACTGATGCTGATCCCTAACAGACATTTGCTGTGTTTACTTTACCTGTTTCCACAATTGGAAAATCTAAATTATAGCAGTTGGTACCTAAAGTGAACTGAGCAAGGGGGTGTTAAATGATGTTTTATCAGTGGATCAATCACTGCCAGGCTGGCAAGAGCACCTCATTGATTAAGTGTGTTCACTTAGTTGTAACACCATGTTCTACACTTTGCACAAGTGATCTTTGTAGCATTCTTGTGTGTGTGTGTGCTCAGTCGCTCAGTCATGTCTGACTCTTTGCGACCCCACGGACTGTAGTCCACCAGGCTCCTCTGTCCATGGAATTTCCCAGGCAAGAATACTGGAGTGAGTTTCCATTTCCTACTCCTGGGGATCTTCCCTACCCAGGGATCAAACCTGCATCTCTTGCATTTTCTGCACTGGCAAGCAGATTTTTTAACACTGTGCCACCTTATCCCACGGTTAATACTGATATCCTCCTTCTTTTGATAGGGAAGCTGAGACCTGAAGATTTTAAGATATTTGTCCAAGGTCACGTATTTAGTAAGTAGAAACAGCATTCAAACTACAGCAGTTTGTCTATTCTGTTCAGAGTCAGTGTCTTGAATGACTACATTATACAAATGTAGACAGAAATAATGGTTTTCAACATCCAGAGAAAATATTGACTCACTTTCAGATACAAAGGTCTTTTATGAATAACCAAAACAATGTATTAAGAAAATAAATTTATTTCAACTATCTTTATTCCTCTTACATGCCATTGCTCATGGATTATTAAAACACTCTTGAATTTGACATCTATATTTTTGGTACATGTTTAATTTTACTTCAATGCATGTGTAAATCATAACTTTGACTTTCCAAATGACATTGTGTGATATTTTGTTTTCAATTATGTTTTCAATTATGAACACAGTCTACCTCCTGAGGTTTCCAGTTAAGATGAAAGGATATGTCACAGTTAGGAATAGTGAACTCATCAAGAGTCATGGTGTGAAGTGGTTTCTGCGAATTCCTGCCAGATGCAATTATTTGTAATGATGAATGATCTCAATTTCAGTACAAGTAATTTAAAACTCATCCTCAGTTGTGAATTAATTTTATATCATATAACAAAAATTTAATTGTATCTGTTTTTTTTTTTTTTAATGGAAGACAAGGGATGACATTTGTCTATCTATCTATCAATGGATACCTAACTGTATTAAAGTATTTAATTTGACAAAAACAAAAATGTCCACTAGATGAGAGAGCAACAAAGCTGAAATACTTGAATATCTCATGTCATATAAATATATGAAATGTCAGGATCTATAAGAAATTTTATTTTTAGTAAGTAAGATATGTTTGATGGAAGATGATTTATGACGGGTACATAAGACAAGATCAATTCAGCTTTTGTTTTTGCCCAATTTTTCTGTTCTTGTATCTCACTACAGTATTGAAAATCTTCAGCTAAACTGCTTACTGAGACATTTTTATTGTCAAATTATTTGCATTAAATCATTAGAGAAGATGCTAATAGCTTTTTTTTCTTTTTAAAACTGAGTAGACAGTAAAGTCTTTTAAAAAATTACATGAAAAGGAAAACTATTAATCTGTAAAGTAGAAAGATGGAGGTACCAAAAAATAGGAGTAAAAGAAGAACAAGTGTTTTACCTACAAGGAATTTCACATGGCTAGATCAGAGGATACTAATAATATTAGTTGTAAAAAGTTTTTTTCTTTATTTCTTCCTTCACAACTAAGTATGCATAGAGGAAAGTATCACATCAGTTCAGTTCAGTTCAGTCGCTCAGTCATGTCCGACTCTTTGCAACCCCATGAACCACAGCACGCCAGGCCTCCCTGTCCATCACCAACTCTCTGAGCCCACACAAACCCATGTCCATCGAGTCGGTGATGCCATCCAACCATCTCATCCCCTGTCATCCCCTTCTCCTCCTGACCTCAATCTTTCCCAGCATTTGAGTTTTTATCAATGAGTCAGCTCTTCACATCAGGTGGACAAAGTATTGGAGTTTTAGCTTCAGCATCAGTCCTTCCAATGAACACCCAGGACTGATCTCCTTTAGGATGGACTGGTTGGATCTCCTTGCTGTCCAAGGGACTCTCAAGAGTCTTCCCCAACACCACAGTTTAAAAGCATCAATTGTTCAGTGCTCAGCTTTCTTTATAGTCCAACTCTCACATCCATACATGACCACTGGATAAACCATAGCCTTGACTAGACGGACCTTTGTTGGCAAAGTAATGTCTGCTTTTTAATATGTTGTCTAGGTTGATCATAACTTTCTTTCCAAGGAGTAAGTGTCTTTTAATTTCATGGCTGCAATCACCATCTGCAGTGATTTTGGAGCCCAGAAAAATAAAGTCAGCCACTGTTTCCACTGTTTCCCCCATCTATTTGCCATGAAGTGATGGGACCGGATGGCATGATCTTAGTTTTCTAAATGTTGAGCTTTAAGCCAACTTTTTCACTCTTCTCTTTCACTTTCTTCAAGAGGCTCTTTAATTCTTCTTCATTTTCTGCCATAAAGGTGGTGTCATCTGCATGTCTGAGGTTATTGATATTTCTCCCAGCAATCTTGATTCTAGCTTGTGCTTCTTCCAGCCCAGAATTTCTCATAATGTACTCTGCATATAAGTTAATTAAGCAGGGTGACAACATACAGCCTTGATGTACTCCTTTTCCTACTTGGAACCAGTCTGTTGTTCCATGTCCAGTTCTAACTGTTGCTTCCTGACCTGCATACAGGTTTGTCAGGTGGTCTGGTATTCCCATCTCTTTCAGAATTTTCCACAGTCATCTTTTCTTTTCCTGGCGTTTAGCAATGTCTTTTGTGCATGTAAGGATTCCTTCATTTCCTACAGCTCACAAAACACAGGTCATAAAAATACAAAAACAGATTATTTGACTAAGTGAATATAAACACATGAATGAGAAATTGCTGAATAGATAATTCATGAGAGCTGATGTAGAGTTTAAGATTAAGTGTTCAAAAAAAGAAGAGACGGTATAGCTATCCACAGCATTCTAGCCAGTTTTCTTTCTGAAGAAAAGGTTCAAGTCTATTGTACTCTTGACAGGATTGAAGAGTTCTGAGGAGGCAGCTGATTGTATTAGCTCCATGGAAATGTTTTTCTTTTTTTCCCCCACTCATCTTCTTCTCCCAGGAGAAGGAAATGTTTTCCCACCTTATTACTAAAGGTAGTCTTTAGTGTCAATAAAAATGTGTTAAAAAGAGGTTAAGTAAAATGAGGAAATGATGGAGGGAAATTTGATACAGAAAATTAGAGTTCTTTGAATATTCATGTACACTATAAAATGGTGATGAGAAAAGTTAAAATATATTTCCCCCCCCACAGAAAGAAGATAATCCAAAATATATGACTGACAATCAATATTGATATTAACTGTTAATATGCAAAGATGTCTCTGCATTTCAGAGATACAAAAAAAGAAAATATTCAATGTGATTCTAATTAGATTAAATAAGTGGGAAAGCAAATCTGTTAAATTTAAAAATTCATTTTAGAACTATCATTTTTCCCCTAAGTCCTTAATTCTGTAATTTTATATGCATGTCCTATTTTTAGCTACATAGCTGATGAGTTGTTTTAAATTTTATTTAATTAAATTATTTTCTAAATTACACATGTATTCTTCTTTTTAGAAGCATGTTGTATGATAATCACAATCATTTAGAGAAGTTTTAGCTATATTTTTTCTTTTTAGAGATGTGGGATTACTTTATTATTACTATTTTGGCTGAGCCATGCAGCATGTAGGATCTTAGTTCCTTGACCAGGGATTGAACCCTCACCTCTGCATCCCTGCATGGGGAGCACAGAGGTTTTTAACCACTGGACCATTCAGGAAGTCCCTATCTTTTCTTTTCTTTTCTTTTTTTTTCCACAACATATAACTTAATTTTCTTGTGGAGAGATGTTGTTCAGTAGCTCAGTTGTGTCTGACCCTTTGCAACTGCAGCACTTCAGACTTCTCTGTTATTCACCATCACCCAGAATTTGCTCAAACTCATGTTCATTGAGTTGGTGATGCCATCCAACTATCTCATCCTCTGTCATCCCCTTCTCCTCCTGCCTTCAGTATTTCCCAGAATCAGGGTCTTTTCTAACGATTCAGCTCTTCACATCAGGTAGCCTAAGTATTGGAGCTTCAGCTTCAGCATTAGTCCTTCCAATGAATATTCAGGACTGATTTCCTTTATTTTTTTTTAAATATATATATATTTTTTTATTAGTTGGAAGCTAATTACTTCACAACATTTCAGTGGGTTTTGTCATACATTGATATGAATCAGCCATAGATTTACACGTATTCCCCATCCCAATCCCCCCTCCCACCTCCCTCTCCACCCGATTCCTCTGGGTCTTCCCAGTGCACCAGGCCCGAGCACTTGTCTCATGCATCCCACCTGGGCTGGTGATCTGTTTCACCATAGATAGTATACATGCTGTTCTTTTGAAATATCCCACCCTCACATTCTCACACAGAGTTCAAAAGTCTGTTCTGTATTTCTGTGTCTCTTTTTCTGTTTTGCATATAGGGTTATCGTTATCACCTTTCTAAATTCCATATATATGTGTTAGTATGCTGTAATGTTCTTTATCTTTCTGGCTTACTTCACTCTGTATAAGGGACTCCAGTTTCATCCATCTCATTAGGACTGATTCAAATGAATTCTTTTTAATGGCTGAGTAATATTCCATGGTGTATATGTACCACATCTTCCTTATCCATTCATCTGCTGATGGGCATCTAGGTTGCTTCCATGATTGACTAGTTGGATCTCCATGTAGTCCAAGGGACTCTTAAGAGTCTTCTCCAATGCCACAGTTCAAAAGCATCAATTCTTTGGTGCTCTGTTCAGCCTTCTTCATTGTCCAACTCTCACATCTATACATTCTGCTGCTGCTGCTGCTGCTAAGTCACTTCAGTCGTGTCCGACTCTGTGCGACCCCATAGACGGCAGCCCACCAGGCTACCCCATCCCTGGGATTCTCCAGGCAAGAACACTGGAGTGGGTTGCCATTTACTTCTCCAATCATCCATACATGAGTACTGGAAAAACCATAGCTTATACTATATGGACCTCATTGGCAAAGTAATATCTCTGCTTTCTAATATTCTAAATTTGTCATAACTTCCTCTTCCAAGGAGCAAATCTTATAATGAAACTAAAAGACTGATCTTCAGTCACCATCTACAGTGATTTTGGAGCCCAAGAAAATAAAGTCTGTCACTGTTTCCATTGTTTCTCCATCTATTTGCCATGAAGTGATGGGACTAGATGCCATGATCTTTGTTTTTTGAATGCTGAGTTTTAAGCCAGCTTTTTCACTCTCCTCTTTCATCAAGAGGCTCTTTAGTTCCTCTTCACTTTCTACCATAAGGGTGGTGTCATCTGCATATTTGAGGTTATTGATATTTCTCCAGGCAATTTTGATTCCAGTTTGTGATGCCTAAATTGTCAATGTTCATTCTTGCTGTCTCCTGTTTGACAACTTCAAATTTACCTTGATTCATGGACCTAACATTCCAGGTTCCTATGCAATATTGTTATTTACAGCATCAGACTTTACTTCCATCACCAGTCACATTCATAACTGGGTGTTGTTTTCACAGTGGCTCCATCTCTTCAAACTTTCTGGAGTTATTTCTCTATTCTTCTCTAGTAGCATATTGGGCACCTGCTGACCTGGGGAGTCCATCTTTCAGTGTCTTATCTTTTTGCCTTATCATACTATTCATGGGGTTCTCAAGGCAAGAATGCATCCCAATTGTGGATCTGACTGGTGATTGGCAATGGTATAGGCAAATAAATTTGCTTTCTGCATTCATCTTTCTTTTTCTTTAAAACTGTCCTCATACCATCTCTTACATTCTGCTGTATTTTATAAATAGTCCATGAATATTGATAAAGTGAAAAGCTCTCCTTTTCTCTTCACCAGGTTATTTAAACCTGAATTTTTTTATATCTGTCTAGAGGATTCACTGGCCAGGCAAAAGAAAAGCAGAATTGACTTCTAATTAGCTCTGATCTTCTGAGATTTGTAAGAATATATTTATTTATTTAATTTTTTAACTATGTAAGTTTCAGGGGTACTATGGTACTATAATTCAATATTATATCCATTAAAAACTGTTACCAATGGTAAAGAAGCTGCCTGCCAATGCAGTAGATATAAGAGACATGGGTTCAATCCCTGGGTGGAGAAGATCCCCTGGAGGAGGACATGGAAACCCACTCCAGTATTCTTGCCTGGAGAATGCCATGGACAGAGGAGCCTGGTGGGCTAACAACCATAGTGTCACAGAGTCAGACATGACAAGCAATTTAGCCATCACAAGTCTAGTTACCATACATCACCATACAATTGTCCCTTTCACCAATTTCACTCACCACCAAAGCCCTTTTTTTTTCTGAACCATTAATCTGTTTTCTGTATCTATGAGTTTGTTTTGTTTTAATTTTGTTTGCTTGTTTCTTTTTTTTAGATTCCACATACTAGTGAAATCACATGGTATTTGTATTTCTACATCTGACTTTTTTCACTTAGCAGAATATCTTCATAGTCCATCCATGTTGCTGCAAATGACAGGATTTCATTTTTTTTGTGTGTGTGGCTGAGTAATACTCCAGTGTGTGTATCTTTGTGTGTGTGTGTGTGTGTGTGTGTGTGTGTGTACATGAAACGTCTTTATTTATCCATTCATCCATCGATGAACAGTTAGGCTGTTTCCATATCTTGGCTACCATAAAAACTTCTGCAATGAACACAGAGGTGCATGTATCTTTTGGAATTTTGTGTTCTTTTGTGTTTTTCGGATAAGCTCCAAAAGTGGAATAGCTGCATCATATGATAATTCTATTCTTAATTTGAAGAATCTCTATAATGTTTTCCATAGTGACTGCACTAATTTATAGTTTCACCAACAGTGTATGAGAGTTTTCTTTGCTTCATATCCTTTTCAACACTTGTTATTTCTTCTCTTTTTGATAATAGTCAATTCTAACAGGTGTGAGGTGATATCTCATTATAGTTTTGATTTACATTTCCCTAATAATGAGTGACATTGAACATCTTTTCATGTGTCTACTGATCATCTGTTTTATTTTGAGAAATATCTGTTCAAATCCTTTACCTAATTTTTAATTGGGTTGTTTGTGTTTTTGTTGTTGAATTGTGTGAGTTCTTATATTTTGTACACTCATCCCTTATTGAATATATGATTTGCAAATAATTTCTCCCATTCAGTAGGCTGCCTTTTTGTTTTGATAACGGTGTCTTTTACAGTGTGGCAACTGATTAAACAACTTGATGTAATCCCATTTGTTTACTTTTGCTTTCATTTTCCTTGATTTGGAACTGGATTCACAAAAAGATGTGAATGGCATTACCACCTACATATTCTTCTAGGAATTTTATGGTTTAAGGTATTACATTCAAGTCTATAATTCATCTTCAGTTCATTTTTTTCTATGGCATAAGACAGGTGGTCTAGTTTCATAGTTTTGCATGTGGTTGTACAGCTTTATTGATGAGAGTATTCCTTTTCCACTGTATGTCCTTTGCTCCTTTGTTGTAAATTAATTTTTCATAAATGTTTAGGTTTTTGTCTGCGTTGTTCTGTGGATACGTCTGTCTGGTTTTGAGCCAGTGCTATAACGTTTTCATTACTAGAGCTTTGCAGTATAGTTTGAAAATAGGGGTCATAATACCTCCAGCTTTGTTTTTCTTTCTCAAGATTGATTTGGCTATTTGGGGTCTTTCGATTTTCAATACTATTTAAGAATTATTTATTCTAATTCTGTGAAATATGTCACTTGTATCTTGATAGATATTACACTGAATCTATAGATAGCTTTAGCTAGTAGTAACATTTTAACGATATTAATTGTTTAGTTGTATGTTGTTTAGTTTTAAATGTTTGTGCTTTTTTTCCTAGTTTTTTTCCTTACTTGTATTTTGATTTCTTAGTGTTGAGGTAGTGAGGATACTTTATATGATTTCAAACTTAATTTTTGGAGACTGGTTTCATAGCCTAGAATGTGATATATCCTGGAGAATATTTCATGTGCACTTGAAAAGAATGTATTCTGATTTTGGGGGATGCAATGTTCTATAAATATATGTTGACTTCAGCTGCTATACTATGTCATTTTTTTCCCAATCCAAGAATACAGTTTATTTTATTCTTATGTTTGTGCATTCTTTAATTTCTTTGATATGATTCTTATACTTTTTAGCATACATGTCTTTCACTTCCTTGGTTAAATTTATTCCTAGATATTTTATTTTTTGGATGCAATTATAACTGAAATTGTTTTTGTAATTTCCTTTTCTGATAGTTCATTATCAGTATATAGAAATTCCATGTATTTATATCTAATGATTTTGTCTCCTGTAACTTTACTGAATTCATTTATTAGTTCTAACAGTTTTTTGGTGTTTTTAGAGTTTTCTATATATAGTATCATGTCATCTGCAAATAGTGACAGTTATGCTTCTTCCTTTCTAATATGGACGCTTTTTATTTCATTTTCTTGTCTAAATGGTGTGGCTAGGATTTCTAATACTAGTTTAATAAAAGTGGCAAGAGTGGGCATCCTTGTCTTGTTCCTGATCTTAGAGGAAAAGCTTTCAGCTGTTGGTTTGTCAAATATGGCTTTTATTACATTAAGGTATCTTCCTTCCCTCCATACTGTTTTTGATAGGTCTTATCAAAAAAGATGTTAAATTTTATCAAATGCTTTTGCTATATCTATTGGGATTATTAAAAATAATTATTTTGATAATATGTGTAGCTTTCATGTTAGTAACAATAGCTTATGTTTACTGAGCATTTACAAGACTGTATTGTGCTGTTCCCAGTTACATTCACAACAGTCCTATGAGATTGGTAAGATATTATACTATGTTTAAAAAGAGGCACAAGAGAACAAGATACCTTGCTCAAATTCACATAGCTACTATGCTCCATGTCTACTTGCTTGAATGAAAAATACTCTAGCCAGAGTTTTATTTACATGGCATTATCTCCATTCCAATACAGAGCACTAAGTTGAGGGTTTAAGAAAAATCATAGTATGGAATCCTTGCATAATGGTTTCAGTCCTGGCTTTGGCTCAAAAGAATTCAACTGATAAAAATGCATGCATATATATATATATATATATATATATATATATATATATATATAATTTGTAGCATAGCTTTACTGAAAAAAACACATATTCTTAAGTCAGATAAATATTATTGATATTTTTATTTTTAAAGTGTCCAACCTCTTTTAACACACATAGGTAAGTCCAACATATACACAAATGACTGAAATTTGGTTCATATAAAAGATAAAGCAGGGACTTCAGAAATATTTAGAATATCTTCCCTCAACATGTTGCCCTAGGGAATAGATTTTAGGATTTCTATGCTTATGAATACTTCTATGTCTAAGTAATTCATGTAAGGCAATCACACCTCATTCATAAGGGTCCGACCATTGGTGCGGCCACAGCTGGTAAGAATAAGTAAGACTTAGGGTTCATCTCATTTAAGAAAAAGGAAGCTGACAGGTTAAACAACTTATGTAAGTCTCACAAGTAAGCTGTTCACCTACCATTAGATACCGAGAATATATGACATCAACTGTTATCTTGCTTAGTGTTTGTAAACAGCATGTTTGTAGCAGCAGAGTTGGTTTATGACCAGCTCCCATCCCTCTCCCATTCACCGGCAGTCATTATTCTTGCACATTCTATGTTTGGAAAGGCTACATATCATCACTGATAAGAAATGATTGTCACTTTTAGCAGAAATGCAGAGGAGTGAACAGAGTTTATATTCTCACCATCAAAAGAACTTTTTCCCAAATCAGGGTTAAGTCACATTGATTAACAGGCATCCACTTCAATTTGATTTTGCCATTGATTGTCCTGCACTTGGCTGTGATTTAGTACAGGACTTCAATTTCCAGGATCTGTGCTCCACTTTTTATAAGTTGAAAACTTACTGTAACTAGTGAAATAAAAATGACAACAAGGATTTCCTCATTTCAATCCCTGAGTGAACCTACATCCACTACTATGCTTTCTTAAATATTCAACTACATCATTTCATTTCAATTAAGTCAGTTAGTGCTGTTGACATAGCCTCATTCTATTCCTCAATCTGAAAGCATTGCTACTATCCACTATGTTATTGGATAATACATCATGACATTTTCTTTCATTGTATTTTTGTTTTATTCAAGTATAAGAATGATTTTAAGAAAAGAAGCATATATTAAATATTTCCATAAGACAGACTATTACTTATTGATTAAACAGAAAATAAGTGCTAACTGGACATTTCAATGATTATAATTCTGAAACATCTCATAAATCAGATTTGTTTAGTACATTATTTTCTAGCCAAAGTACCTAGTTAATAGTGGTGCTTCAGTCTTTAAAAAAAAAAGGTTAAATTCTTCAGCAGTACTCTTAGGTTATTAAACATTTATTTAGTCTCTAATGTCTGCAAAGGTGACTAACTAACTTATTTTATAGTTGTTTTTTTTTTCTTCAAATCACTGTGTAATAAGAGATCCCACATTTAGCAAATAAAACTGTAGGCTAATTCAGTTAAATCTGAATTTCAGGTAATCAACAACAAAAAAATTTTTTAGTGCATAAGCCTGTCCTAAATACTGCTTGTGAGATACTTACACTAAAATTATTTGTTGCTATTGTGGAATTCAAATTTTACTAGGAGGTCCAGATTTTATCTCTGACAATTCTATTTTCTAGACAGTTAATGAAAAAATTGCCAAATATGTGGTGACCACTTTTTCACTCTACCCTATAATCATTTTGTATTATAATAATGCAAGTTAATTCTTAAGGGTGACTTAACTTAAATTCAAATCTCTTTTGTGGTTTTTGGAAATCAATCTCACTTAACTAGTTTGGCTATATTTTTGTGCACATTACTCAATAGTTACAACTGATTTAATCTGATTATTTAAGTGCACTGACTGCATTACTTCTCCTTGAAAGAGACAGAAACCAGAAAGTGGTATTACTATCCCCTAGTCTGCAAACTACCTCATTATTTGATTTATGTAGTTGCTGTTCAAAGTAGTTTTATAAATGGGTATTTGATGGATTTCAAATCTAAGTTCTTGAGTAATTAGGAAGTTACCTAGCTAAATTTCTAACAAGGAGGAAAGTTCTGCTAGCAGTATTCTTTTGGCTTTCAAAAAGTGGCATCATTTTGAAATTATTTCAGAGAATATTATTATATAAAGGCCTTGAAATTTGCTGTTGCTAGGCTACTGTGTAGAAGTGTGAATGACACTTGCCTGTGAAAGTAAGAAAGAATTAGACCAATCAAGTGGTTTGTAAGAAAAAAGGGTAAAAGCTTTAATTTGTACTAGAATTTATATATATATTTATAAATTTATATATTTATAATTCCATAATTATAAATATATGTATATATATATAATATATAAATTATTTACTTATTATATATATAATTTATTATATATATAATATATTATATATGAATTATTTATATTATATATAATTATATATATAAATTATTTAGATATAATATATATTATATATTTATATTTATATATATTATACATTATTATATATTCTTAATATATAAAATATATATAAAATATATTTTTTATAAATATATTTATATAAATTTATAATTTTATATATTTACATATCAATATATATAGAAATATATATATACATTTAGAGAACAGAAATGCCTATGAAAGCTAGAGTTTTACAATTTAGTTGAATGGAAGTGATTTAAGAAATTTGAAAATTAATATTGATTTGAGGTCAGATTAAATGTAATATGAAACAGCAAAACATTTTTCTATTTTAAAAAATTTTTTTTCTTTAAAATAGTATATAACAATCTACACAGACTCTTATTAGAACTGAATTGCAATATAGTCTAAGTACTGCAAGCTGAAAGGAAGATTTAGGAGAAAGCAAAATGAATCTTTGATGGAAAAACAAATTAACAAAGACAATGAAGATGAGCCAAAGGATAATCTCTTAGACTTATTTTCTGCTATGCATTTTTTGTAACCTCAGTTTCCTACTAATGTTTTATTGCTATCTTTATAAGTCTGCATTGAACGCTATTTCCCTAAACATTTATCTGCCATTCTGATAAATCCAGTAATTCTCTTTAACAATCCATGGCTCAAGTTTCTCCTTGGCAGTAATGTCATCTTAAAACAATTCTAAATTCAGAGAAACTGATGATCTGGAATGCATCCTTGCTCACCTTGTTAGCTTATCTAAAACATAGCAACAGTTCAAAATTCAGACTTTATGCATTCTCACAGAATTATATTATCTTTGTAAATTATCCCAAAGGACCCAGCCAGTCACTAGAATTTCTTTCTGATATTTCCTCAAATATAGATGGCCACTAAAATCAGTCACATACAAAAATACACATAATCCATTAATATGTTTTTAGAAGTACTCTGTTATTATTTTGTTCTAAGAATCAAAGAATCCTTACTGCTGTTAATAGCCCATTACTTAGTGTTACGGACCAAATGTTTACATCACTTCCAAAATCTTATGCTGAAGACCTAACTCTCAATGTGACTGTATTTGAAGATAAGGTCTGTCAAGAGATGATAAAAGTTAAATGAGTCTGTAAAGTGGGCTCTGATCTATAATGCCTAGTAGCATTATAAAGAAAAGATATATCAGAGTACTCTCTTTCTACCATGGGAGAACATAATGAGAAGTCTCCATCCACAAGTCAAGAAGAGAGCTCTTAAAAAAAACTGATCATGCTGCCACTCTGATCTTGGACTTTCCAGCCTTCAGAATGGTGAGAGCAAATTTCTTTATATACAGTATTTTATTGGGTAGCCTGAGCTAAGATAATTATTATGACCTTTTTTCTAATAATTATTTTAATAAATATTTTCCTAGATATTATCTAAAATATGTTCAGTGTAGTTATTATGGTACAATTCTCATGGTACATTATAAAAACGTTTGTCATCATTCTTCAACCATCTTACTCTTCCCATTTCTTCCCCCAAATATACACATACTGAGTTATGCATCTGAACTATAAATAAAGTGCAATTTCTTGAGCACTAAGCACTTTATCCCAAGAAATTGCAGCTATAGAAGAGTTACTAGATTTATTATATTCACATGTTATTTATAATAGGAATAGTGTGAATGTTTTAACAGAAGCAGTCATTTAGATTGTTATATAATTCTTATCAAGGTCTGTTGGAGAAAAAAAAAATAGATTGAAATACCCAGAATTCAGGGATCCCCTAAGGTCTGTGCATAGAAGAACTTGATTGACCAACCTGAGGTAAAAAAAAAAAAATCAGAATCTGTGGCAAGAAATGTGGTCAAATAAGAAATAACCTAGAGTATTGGATCTTGTAAATAGTGTAAAGCTTTCATTTCCTAAAGCTTCTAGATCAACACCTCAGGTAGTGTAAGTAGCTAATTTAATTTTTACTGAATAAAATAAACAGATGTTACTGTTGTTATTTAATTGCTAAATGTCCAACTCTTTTTAGAGTCCATGGACTGTAGCCTGCCAGCCTCCTCTGTTCATGGGATTTCCCAGGTAAGAATACTGGAGTAGGTTGCCATTTCCTTCTCCAGGGGATCTTCCCGACCCAGGGATTGAACTTGCATTGGCAGGTAGATTCTTTTTGCCACTGAGCCACCTAGGAAGCTCCCACTCACATAACTGACAGAGTACAAAACATCTGTACATAAACTAGATTCTTACATTCTTTTTTTCTTCTCCTTTTTTTTCTTCTCTTTCTTTATATTTACTATTGAGCCACAGGGAAGCCCAAACTAAATGGATAGATATGCCAAATTTTGGCCTGAGTCAGTACTGCAGTAATAGGAAACAAGTCTTCCAATAAGATTCCTGTTACCATGGCAACTTGAAGTACCTACTACTGTTGTTTCAACAACAACCTAGATCTTTGCCATTGAGTTTATTCCTATTAAAGAAGAAGAAAGTGTTAAAACTATCAAGGGTGAAACAGATCACCAGCCCAGGTTGGATGCATGAGACAAGTGCTCAGGGCTGGTGCACTGGGAAGACCCAGAGGGATGGGATGGAGAGGGAGGTGGGAGCGGGGATCGGGATGGGGAACACATGTAAATCCATGGCTGATTCATGTCAATGTATGGCAAAAAAAACTACAATATTGTAAAATAATTAGCCTCCAACTAATAAAAATAAAAGGGGGAAAAAAAAAAAACAAACTAGAGTGTGGGAGGACAAGGCGCTGTTGTCACATCTCCACAGATCTAATCAAAGATGATCTGTCATATGCTTTAATTAAGCTTTGTGAGTTATTATAGTCGTAAAGAGATCAATCCCATTGCTGACTCCACATTGTTATATTTAGTTTACTTCTTCTTTCAGCAAAAAGGAAAATTGACCTCTGACTGGGGACCTATGCACTAGGTCACTGAATTCCTCGTTTAGATGTATTATTATTGATAATTACTATGCTTACACTCGTTCATGTGTACCTAAATAAGTGCAGGTATCTACAAGGAGCCCAATAGGGTGACCTCAAATCATATATTCAATTGCTGACTGGCATCAAGGCAAAAATATATTGCCTCAGCATTAGGACATAGAAAGTAGTGAGGAGTAGCATGTCTGGGATCAGGTTCATAGCCTAAATCCATCACCTTTGAGCTCTATGATATTAAGTAATTTCTTTACTTTTCTGTGCCTTAGTGTTGACACATGTAAAAAGCAGAGCAGTCTCAATACCTGCCTCATAGAACCATCATGAGGTTATATGAGTTAATATTCACAAAGTTCATAGAATTGACTCTGAAATATAAGAAGCAGTTTTGAATTATTTCTTAGAATTTTGAAACATTGTTCTCAACATAAATTAACTATATTTCCTTAATTTTAACTTAATTTAAATCCTATAAAAGTATTAAAAGTGTATGATTTCATTTTTTTCTTACAAATAGCCCTTCTTTATTTTCAAAGAAAAAGCTAAGTAAAATATGCCTCATCTTTTACGTACTATTGATTGTTGTATCTCACAGAATGAAATTAAATTAGATATCATACAAACTTTCTCAGAAAAATTAAAATATACAAAAAGGTAATACATATATATATATGTCAGAGTACTACTGTACTGAACTAATAATGCTAATAATGTAAAAATATTTCTGGTCTTATGAGGCTCTCTGGCAGGGATATCTAATATAGAAATCTAGTATAGTATGTATTAAGCATAAGAGACAGAAATTATTTAGTTTTCCCCCACCATAGAAATACAAAACATTTAATAATATAGGAAACCTGAAAGTGCTTGCTTAATATTTCAATCATAGTATATTTGTGATCTACTACCAGTAAAAAAAAAAAAAACAGGAAATATTCTAAATTAATGCTGCTTAACTCAGTAAGTTCTAAATTGATAAATTATGAAACAACTTTTAAAGTTGTTTAAAATGTTCATCACTTTATGTAATACATCTCATCTATCCAGAATTTAGATGTAAATATTTTGTATACTATTTTACTTGTAAGATTTTAAGATAAAAACAAAAATGTTACAGAACTAGTTAAAGCACTTGCCTTATTTCACTCTACTCTTCTCTTCTTGATCCATTTATCCTGAAGTTGTTTATTCTGTCTATGCATGAATATATATTTCATTACTTATTTATGTACCCTAAAATATATAGTACCATTCTGTGTTTATAAAATTTCCATAACACTATCATCCTGTATATATTCTTTTACAATTCTCTACTTTCACAAGCATGATATTTTCAAGATTAGCCATTTTGATACTTACAGCTGTAGTTCATTCTTGTTAACTATTTCATAGAGTACTACTATATGAACATCCCATAATTTATTACTATATTGAAATTGAAAGACATTTAATTTTTTTCCAAGTTTTTGTCCTTACAAATAATGCAGCAATAAAAGATATCCATCTACCTCCAGTACATCTGTATGAGACAGTTGCTCTAACTAGAATTAAAATTGCCATGATAAACAAAATGTACATACAGCAGTCCCTCCTTATTCATGGTGGGGAAAATACATAACAAGACCTCCAGTGGATGCTTGAAACTTCAGACAGTACTGAACTCTATATATACTGTATTTTTCCTATATTGTTAGAAAGGGCAGTAATGCATACAGCGTGGATACCCCTGGACAAAAGGATGATTCACACCCCAGGTGGGATGGTGCAGGAGGGCATGAGATTTCATTCTGCCACTCAGAAAGGCAAGCGGTTTAAAACTTGCAAAATGTTTATATCTGGAGTTTTCCATTTAAAATTTTCAGACTGCAGGTGATCTCAGGTAACTGAAACTGCAGAAAGCTAAGCCATGGATAAAGTGGGAGGGTATGGCTCAGTTTCTGTGAACTGTTTGTGTATTGTTCATCCAGTTTCAATTGAGTTCTTTGTCTTCACTCACTGAACTGTGAGAGTTTTGTTCAATTTGAATACATTAACTTAAATAAATGATATAGAAATCTATTATAAAACATTCTCTATTATTATACATTTCTAATTTTAACACTTTGAATAAATATATTTTCTTACATATGGATTTAATCCTTATGCAATTCTTCCTTATAAAGGGTCAGAAGTATGTTGCATCCTATGTTTTCATAAGTTGTTAAATTTTTGCTGCTTACATTTTCATCTTAATCCATCCAGACATTATAATGAGGTAGGGAATCTATTTTCTTTTACCCAGATGGCCTCCATTTTTATCAGTACCATTTATTAAAGTGTCCATCCCAAGGAAAAAAGAGGTATATCCTTTTGCTGGCCATGTTCATTTCTGACCTATTAGTGTAGATAGTCTGCATGGCATTGATAGTTTGATTTCATTGAAATGTGCTTATTTAACTAGTATGATTCCTGATAATGTGTTAAAACTGCTCCATTTTTTACTTGAAATAACATGTATTCTCTAAATAATGAGTGCACAATTTCATATATGCTCATTAGATTAAACATCCAAGGTGCTCTTTATTTAGTTAAGATATACCAATTTGAATGCAGAGTTCCAAAGAATAGCAAGGAGAGATAGGAAAGCCTTCCTCCGGATCAGTGCAAAGAAATAGAGGAAAACAATAGAATGGGAAAGACTAGAGATCTCTTCAAGATGAGAATTTAGAAGTATTTTTAATGTTTCATTTTTTATTTGCCTTGTCCTTAATTTTTATACTCCAAATCATGTTACTCATTCCAAATAGGAAAAGTACGTCAAGACTGTATATTGTCATCCTGATTATTTAACTTATATGTAGGGTACATCATCAGAAATGCTCAGCTGGATGAGTCGCAAGCTGGAATCAAGATTGCCGGGAGAAATATCAATAACCTCAGATATGCAGATGACACTACCCTTATGGCAGAAAGTGAAGAGGAACTAAAGAGCCTCTTGATGAAAGTGAAAGAGGAGAGCGAAAAAGTGGGCTTAAAGCTAAACATTCAGAAAACTAAAGTCATGGCATCCAGTCCCATCACTTCATGGCACATAGATGGGGAAACAGTGGCAGACTCTATTTCAGGGGGCTCCAAAATTACTACAGATGGTGACTGCCGCCATGAAATTAAAAGACGCTTGCTCCTTGGAAGGAAAGTTATGACCAACCTAGACAGCATATTAAAAAGCAGAGACATTAGTTTGCCAACTAAGGTTTATCTAGTCAAAGCTATGCTTTTTCCAGTAGTCATGTATGGATGTAAGAGTTGGATTATAAAGAAAGCTGAGCACCAAAGAATTGATGCTTTTGAACTGTAGTGTTGGAGAAGACTCTTGAGGGTCCCTTGGATAGCAAGGAAATCCAACCAGTCCATCCTAAAATCAGTCCTGAGTGTTCACTGGAAGGACTGATGTTGAAGCTGAAACTCCAATACTTAGGCTACCTGATGCGAAGAACTGACTCATTTGCAAAGACACTGATGCTGGGAAAGATTGAAGGTGGGAGGAGAAGGGGACGGCAGAGGATGAGATGGTTGGAAGGCATCGCTGACTCAATGGACATAAGTTTGGGTAAACTCTGGGAGTTGGTGAAGGACAGGGACGCCTGGCATACTGCAGTCCATGGGGTTGCAAAGAGTCGGACACGACTGAGAGACTGAACTGAAATCATGTTACAGTTTATTATACTAAATCCAATATTCAAAGAATATTTCTTCCAAAAATATGCACAAATATGAACATCCACCTGATATTTATCTATCAACTTATATTTTAAATTTAAAATATGTATGTTTAAAAATTTAAAACTTTGTATAATTAAAAACAATATAAAACTATAATCCTTCACCCTCTGCAAAGACTGTCTTCAACCTTGATTGGTTACCAAAACTGTATAGAGTTCCTGTTCTTATCCCATGTGCTAAATCGCTTCAGTCATGTTGGACTCTTTGCTACCCCATGGACTGTAGCCCACCATCCTCCTCTGTCCATGGGATTCTCCAGGCAAGAATACTGGAGTGAGTTGCAATTTCTTCTTCCAGGGGATCTTTACAACCAAGGAGTTGGCTCCTGCATTGTAGGTGGATTCTTTACCACTAAGCTACTGGGGAAGCCCTCTCGCCCCATAGGTAAGCCCTTCTCACAACACCACAGGGTTCTCACCAGTCCCCGGCCAGCTCAGCTCTATCTCCTGTCGTGCCATGATGAGTGGTGAACATGTGGCACTTCAAAACTGATAGAAACGTAGAGCCTTCTGCATAGAGAGGAGCTCACGAGCATTTGGGCTGACATGTGATTATATATTGGGATTTCCAGGTGGTGCTAGAGGTAAAGAACATGCCTGCCGATGCGGGAGACATAAGAGATGCAGGTTCCATCATTGAGTTGGGAAGATCCCCTGGAGAAGGGCACAACAACCTAATCCAGTATTCTTGCCTAGAGAATTCCATAGACGGAGGAGCTACAAACAGTCCATGGGTTTGCAAAGAGTTGGACATGACTGAGGAGACTTAGTAAGCATGCATGCGGCTGTATTTAGGAGAAATCAGTTGTGTCCTTGTATGGATCTTCAGCCATGTTATCTGCCCACATTAGAGCCCGTTGTCCTCCTTGTGGGAGCCAGGGAACAGTGACATAAAGGCCTACTCAGTCTGCGTTTAGGTGTTCAAATAATGCAATCACAAATCTGTCTCTTTTGTTCAGTTTCTCCGGTAACATTTTTTCTGGGTTGGCTTCGCTTGCATACGGGTCCTTCCCCTCTTCCACATGCCAAAGATAGGGGCAGAGACTGCTGTCTGGTGGGTAATTTATTTCCTATACTTTAACTTTTTCATATATCTTATCCAATACCCACGAGGGTGACATATGGAAGGAATATTTCCATAGTATCTACACAGTCTATTAAGTTTTTCCCAAGGGGAGGAGGAACTTACTGAATTGTCCTGGAAATAATTAATTAAATATGCCTAACTCACTAACTTCACTCTTTCATATCTGTCTACCAGAGAAAAGGTCCATTCTAGTTTGTTCTTCCATTTTTTCATTATCTCACAGTGGTAGTCTCTGCTTTTTTTTTTTTTTTTTTTTTAGTCTCTGCTTTTTATGGGAGGATTGTAGATTACTAGTTCAGAGATGCCAATGCATGGACAGGTAAATCTGTCCCAATGTGAGATAGTACTAGCCAGCCTATTCAACTGTAGTGCAAAAGTCACATTGTTCAAACAGGCTTATTAGTAATAAATTTGAAATACTGACCTTTATTTTAAGGTCTTCAGTGCCTTGTTTTTCATTTAATTCTAAAATCTGAGGCAAGAAATTGTATTTATTGGACCTTTAATATTTTTCACAAGAGCTAGAGTTACATATTATTGCATCTCAAGAAGGCATTCTTTGAATAATTCCAATAAAACATGGGAAAAGGTGGTAAATCTATTCAGTTTTAATTTCCCTTCCTAAGAACTAAATTATCAAGCTAATTGGATAAACCATTATAGTAAACAATAAATACAATAAATAGTAGGTGAGGGTCAGTTCCATAGGAAACAACTGAGCATGTACCTCAAGAGAGAGGAAAGATATTAGAAGAAAGGGAGTAAAAACAAAGGGTTTGACATATCTGGGAAATACTCAGATGACATAGATGGAGGAGTCTGACAACTGGACATAGAATGAAAGGATAGAATTAGGGATGAATCAATTACAAGCATTTACCTTGAAGTAGACTTGAGTAGACTGTGGAATCATCACCAGACTAATATGGAAAAATGAAAGATTTTGGTGTAAGGGGAGCAGAAATGGGGTGACAATGAATTCACCTTTTAAATAATTTTTATTGAGACTTAATCACATACAGTAAGATTTACCTATTTTGAAAATTCCCTCACACCAGTTTGCAAATCAAGTTCCTCCAGCCTCCAGCAGCAGGTAACTGCTGATATGCGTTTTATCACTATAGATTAAATTTGCATTTTCTAGCATTTCTTATAAAGGGAATAATGCAGTATGTACTACTTATATTTTTCTTAACATAATATCTTCAATATTCAGTGATATATTTGAATGTATCAACTGTATATTCCTTCTTTGTGGCAGAGTAGTATTGCATCATATGGCTACATTACAATCTGTTTAATCCATTCATCAATATTTGAGTTGTTTCTGGCTTTTAGATTAAAAATTACACTGTTTTGTATATTCATATGTAAACCTTTGTGTGAGCATTTGCTCTTGGGTAAATATTTAGGATAGAAATTGCAAAGTCATCTGATTATTGTATGTTTAAGTTCATAACAAACGACTAAAAGTTTTCCAAAGTAGTTTCAGCATATTAAATTCTCACCAGCATGATATTAGAGTTGCAGCTGTTCCTCATCTACCAACATTTAGCACTATCAATACTTTTATTTTTAGCCAATAAATTCAGTATTAAAATACATGTTTCTGAAAAAGACATAGGAATTAATTATATAATTAATTCTGAAGTTCAAGGTAGTGGTGTGATCTGGGAATATAAATTTTGAAATGATAAGTATATGAAAGATAATGAGAAATATGAGAATAGATGAAATGATTAATATCATGCTTATACACTAGATTCCTGGAAAGCACAAATATTTCCATTTCACAGAAGTCCAGGAATCTAGCAGGCAGGCAAAGAATGTGTAAAATGGCAAGGAGATCCAAAAATACACAGAAAAGTCAAGGGTGCAGAGAAGTAAAAATTAGTGATCGACAGTGTTATATGCATCAGAGAAATACAATGAAGGACCAATTTTCCACATTTAATTTGATAACTGAAAGGCTATTGTAACTTCAGCAAAACCTGTTTATGTTTTGTGCTTGGGTTGGCAATTTGATAGATCAGGTGGGGTAGGTGTGATTGGGCAGAGGCAAAGGGTTAACAAGTAAAGATGACTGACCTTTTTCAGCACTTGCCTAAAAATAGAGGAAAAGAGGCTGAATGAGTCATAGATGCTGAATTGAGACTTATTTTGTATAACCCTTAGTACAGTGTCTGGTGAATAGAAAGATTATCAATACCTATAACATATTTAGTTTAACTGAACGAGCAGGAAAAGAGTTTGATAATTTTTCTTTCAAGGTCACTCCAGATGTTAAGCTTCCTTTAGGTATTTTAGAGTCTGTGATACTCAAAGCAGTTGCTTCTAACACATTTCAAAAATCACACATTTTATGTGGCTAAATTTACTTTAATATTTACATTAAGAAGAGCCATAAAAGAGAAAATGAGGGTGGGAGCACATAGATTTTTTATATATGCATGTAGCAATCAGGAAACATCTCTTTGTTGTCTGTTTGGAAGGCTCAGTAACTAACAATAATTCTTAAGGATTTGCTTTTTTTTTTTGGCTTATAAGTTTTGGTTTTAGAAACTGCTAGCAGACTTCTCTTCTCCCATAGATGTTGAAACTTGATATTTTTTTCCAGTTCAGACTCAAAGAACCAGTTTCTATTTAAGCTACTTGTCATAGCTTACATATGATTATGAACACAAATGCAGTAGCCTGCTAAAAAGATTTCCTTATGTTGAAAGAAAAATTAAGTGAAGGCTTTGTAAACCTTTTTGTTTTTTACTAACATTACTCTTTTTATTAATAAGATAGAAAACTAAAGAAAATAAAAAGCAAGAAGTTCAAAGGCCCCAAAAGATTAGAACTCAAAGATATTTTCAGAAGTATTATTCTAATATTGTTATTTAAATGTTAATCTTAGAAATTTACTATATTTTTTAAAAATTCAGAGCTTATACAGGTCCAATCTGCTAATGCTGGTTATCTGACTTAAAATTTAAGATATGTCGATAATTACTATCATTATGAATTAAATTCCCCTTCGTAGATATCTGCGTTGTGTGGTGAAGGGACTTGCATAACTCAGTGAAGCTATGAGCCATGCTATGCAGGACCACCCAAGATGGACAGGACATAAAAGAGAGTTCTGACAAAACATGATCCACTGGAGGAGGGAATGGCAAACCATCCCAGTATACTTGCTGTGAGAACCTCATGAACTATATAAAAGGCCAAAAGATATGATACCAAAAGATGAGGCCCCCAGGTAAGAGGGTATCCAATACGCTACTGGGGAAGAGCAGAGGAGAATTACCAATAGTGCCAGAAGGAGTGAAGTGGCTGGCCAAAGGAGATATGACCCTCAGTTGTGGATGTGTCTGGTGACTACTCTTTAAATTTGAAGTCTAGGACAGTTATATCTGAAATAAGATAAAAAACTAAAGAAAATATTTTAAAGGTTTAAACAAAGAGTTATGACTATAGAATAAATCTAATAAGGTTTGATAAAAATTTATTTTACTTTATATAGTAGAGCAACAAATCTGACCAGAATATTAATATGCATGTTTCTAAAATATATATTTGGTTAACTTGCATTATTAAAATGTTATACACAGAAAAAGGAGCTGGCAGAATATTTTAATATCATAATATCTAAAAAATAAATAAGATGTGTCCATATATATGGGTTTCCCTTGTGGCTCAGACAGAATTGCAGAATCTGCCTGCAATGCAGGAGACTTGGGTTCAGTCCCTCAGTTGGGAAGATCCTCTGGAGAAGGGAATGGCAGCCCACTTCAGTATTCTTTCCTAGAGAGTTTTACGGACAGAGGAACCTGGCAGACTATGGTCCATGGGGTCGCAAGAGAGTCAGACATGACTGAGCAACTAATACAACAATACACATATATGTACAACTGTATCAGTAACCCAAGAAAAAAAACTGAGATTGAATGCATGAACTATTTAATGAACAAACTTTTCTTGAGGTTTTTGATAGCAATGTGTTGCAGGCAATAAGTCTCTAATTAATTTGATTATCTCATTCCAGCTATAATTCATCCCACTATCTGAAATGATAATGCAAAAGCCAGTACTACACATATTCAAGAATCAGAGATACATTGGAAAGAATATAGACATAGAATTCTGTAAATAAAATCTTTTAATAATTAACAATGATGAAGATGAAGATAATGATGACTGTTAAAAATAAACTATGCTGAACGGCCTCCTTGTAATAGGCCTTTTGGTAAGCTATTCATAAGCATTTCTCTAATTGTTCTTTATATCCAATTGTTCTTTATAATATTATCAAGCTAACTGTGGATAGTCATCTTTCTTTCCATTCAGTTCAGTCACTCAGTCATGTCTGACTTGTTGCGACCCCAGGGACTACAGCCCGTCAGGCTTCCCTGTTCATCACCACTATGCTCAAACTCATGTCCATTGAGTCGGTGATGCCATCTAACCACTTCATCCTCTGCCATCCTCTCTCCTCCTGCGCTCAGTCTTCCGCAGCATCAGGGTCTTTTCCAACGAGTCAGTTCTTCACATCAGATGGCCAAAGTTACGGAGTTTCAGCTTCAGCATCAGTCCTTCCAATGAATATTCAGGACTGATTTCCTTTAGATTGACTGGTTGGATCTCCTTGCAGTCCAAGCGACTCTCAAAAGTCTTCTCCAACACCACAGTTCACAAGCATCAATTCTTCAGCACTCAGCTTTCTTTAGAGTGCAACTTACATCCATACATGACTACTGAAAAAATCATAACATTGACTAGATGGACTGTTGTTGGCAAAGTAATGTCTCTGCTTTTTAATATGCTGTCTAGGTTGGACATAGCTTTTCTTCAAGAATAAAGCTGTTGTCACCATCTGCAGTGATTTTGGAGGCCAGAAAAATAGTCTGTCACTGTCATTGTTTCCCCATCTATATGCCATGAAATGATGGGACAGGATGCCATGATCTTAGTTTTCTGAATGTTGAGTTTAAAGTCAACATTTTCACTGTCTTCTTTCAATATCATCAAGAGGCTCTTTAGATCTTCTTTGCTTTTGGCCATAAGGGTAGTGTCATCTGCATATCTGAGGTTATGGATTTTTCCTCAGCAATCTTGAATCTAGCCTGTGCTTCATCCAGCCCGGAATTTCACAAAATGTACTCTGCATATAAGTTCAATAAGCAGGGTGACACTATATAGCCATGATATACTCCTTTACTGATTTGGAACCAGTCTGTTGTTCCATGCCCAATATTAACTGTTGCCTCTTGACCTGAATACAAATTTCTCAGGAGGCAGGTATCGTGGTCTGGTATTCCCATCTATTTAAGAATTTTCCACAGTTTCTTGTGATCCACACAGTCGAAGGCTTTGGCATAGTCAGTAAACCAGAAGTAGATATTTTTCTGGAACTCTTGCTTTTTCAATGGTCCATTGGATCCTGGCAATTTGATCTCTGGTTTCTCTGCCTTTTCTAAACCCAACTTGAAAATCTGCAAGTTCACGGTTCACGTACTGTTGAAGTCTGGCTTGGAGAATCTCTAGCATTACTTTACTACCATGTGAGATGAGTGCAATTGTGCAGTAGTTTGAATATTTTTTGTCATTGCCTTTATTTTGGACTGGAACGAAAATGGACCTTTTCCAGTCCTGTGGCCACTGCTGAGTTTTCCAAATTTGCTGGCATATAGAGTGCAGCACTTTTACAGAATCATCTTGTAGGATTTGAAATAGCTCAACTGGAATTCCATCACCTCCACTAGCTTTGTTAACAGTGATGCTTCCTAAAGCCCACTTGACTTCACATTCCAGGATGTCTGGATCTAGGTGAGTGATCACAACATTGTGGTTATCTGGGTCATGAAAATATTTTTTATATAGTTCTTCTGTGTATTCTTGCCACCTCTTCTTAATATCTTCTGCTTCTGTTAGGTCCATACCATTTCTGTCCTTTATTGTGCCCATATTTACATGAAACATTCCCTTGGTGTCTCTAATTTTCTTCAAGAGATCTCTAGTCTTTCCCATTCTATTGTTTTCCTCTATTTCTTTGCATTGATCACTGTGAGCAAGGCTTTCTTAACTCTTCTTGCTATTCTTTGGAACTCTGCATTCAAATGGGTATATCGTTCCTTTTCTCCTTTGCCTTTCACTTCTCTTCTTTTCTCAGCTATTTGTAAGTCCTCCTCAGACAACCACTTTGCCTTTTTGCATTTCTTTTTCTTGAGGATGGTCTTGATCACTGCCTCCTGTATCATGTCACAAACATCTGTCCATAGTTCTTCAGGCACTCTGTCTATCAGATCTAATCTCTTGAATCTCTTTGTCACTTCCACTGCATATTCATAAGGGATTTGATTTAGGTCATATCTGAATGGGCTAGTGGTTTTCCCTACTTTCTTTAATTTATGTCTGAATTTTGAAATAAGGAGTTAATGATCTGTTCCATAGTCAGCTCCTGGTTGTGTTTTTGCTGACTGTATAGAGTTTCTCCATCTTTGACTGCAAAGAATATAATCTATCTGATTTCAGCATTGACCATCTGGTTATTGTCCATGTGTAGAATCTTCTCTTTTCATCTTTCTCTACTCCACTTTAAGAGGATTCTTTTTAAAACAATTGCTTGTTTTTAATTGGAGGGTAATTGCTTATAGTATTGTGTTGGTTTTTGACATACATCAATAATGTTTGCTGGAAACATTGTTCTCCCAAATAAGAACTGCATTGCCCAGTCTGAGTTACAGCTAAGCTATGAACAAGTGACAAAATTGAACAATGTGATGAGAATAGTATTATGTGGGTCTTTCTTATATCACAGCCAGCATGGACCTTTGCCCCTACTTCTTTGTTTCTTCCCCTTTTTGTTACATAGAGTACATTTATGATAGCTTAATTTGGAGTACTCATCCTAGCACATAAAATGATCTTGTGAATGGAAGCCCAGGATAATGAAAGAACAAGAGAAAGGCCAGGACAGTACTTTATGTGACATACCTACCATAGCTGTCCTGAACAACAGACTTGCTGACATTTATTTTAGAGAAAGATTACGTTCTTTTTTAAGCCACCGTGTTTTGATTTTTTTTACACAAACTTGATTCATATAAATATGTGTATATGTATAATACATATATGAATAAATATTATTGTATATATCATATTTGTATATTTTAGAATATGTATATATAAACACATGTATTAATTTTATACATGGTGCTAGTGGTAAAGAATCTGCCTGACAGTGAAGGAGAGATAAGAGATGCGGGTTTGATCCCTGGGTTTGGAGATCCCCTGGAAGATGAAATGGCATCCCACTCCAGTAACTTTTCAGGAGAATCTTATGGACAGAGGAGCCTGGTGGGGTATAGTCCATGGGGGTCACAAAGAGTTGGACACAACCTAGAGTCTGAGCACTGAGGACTGAACTTCATTAATTAGGGAAAAAAAGTTCAAAATAGCTAACTCTTCAAGGTTGCGTGCCCTTGCTCAGTCAAAATTACTATATGAAAGAATTTATCAGATGCAGAAGCCTGAGATTTACTACTGTGCATACAAAGTGTCATTATCTTGGAAGTTTCCATCTTTAAGTCTTACCCCTTTTTTCTTCCCTCAGGGTTATATGGTTATGACCTATTCAGTAAACAAAAGGATCAGTAAGCAAATGAGATCCAAATTTACCATCTTTATTAACAACTATGCAATTTCCTGATAACTTCCCAAACTCAGACAATTAGTAAAAAAAATATATTAGAGAGCCTGACTTAGGCAGAGGCCTCCCAGTCACTCCCCAGTACTCACCCTGAATGAGTTCAACTGGAACACAACAAGAAATATGGAATAGGGAGAGAAAGGATAATTGGACTTTTCAATACAGTGGTTACTCAGGTCCCTTATTAAAATGGTGCTCTGTAACAAAAACTTACTGTGCATGGGGATATATTCTCTTGGCCTGATTTCTATGCTGATATAGTTGATGGCTCTGCTTTGCTGCTTCTGGCCTACATGAAGGTCCACCACTGAATTGGGGGAGTCACCTTCTGGGATCAAGCCCTGGATGATAACTGCCATCTTATCTGTCCTCTAAAAAAAAAAAAAGGAAATTCAGTGAAGTATATTCTATAAGATTCTTCAGAGCCTCCTCAGCAAATTTCCCTCCTCAGCTCCCCACAGCTGCCATCAGCTTATTAATATAAACTTTATTAACTTTCACTCTTCCCTTGCTACTTTCCTTCCTATCTCTTCTGTGTCTTGGGATCTCCTCTCAAGTAAACTCCCTGCACTCAACTCATTGTATGGCTTAGCTTAAGGGGCTAAACCAAAACAGGTCAATAGTTTTCACTTTTTAGATTAATGATATTCCCTCCCTCCCTTAGAAGAGAACAAATAAGAAAAGGAGAAAGAGGCAAGTTGTTTATCTTCCTAAGTGAGTCTTCCTACATATTCAGAAGTAAGTGAAGTGAAAGTTGTTCAGTCGTGTCTGACTCTTTGCAACACCATGGACTATACAGTCCATGGAATTCTCCAGGCCAGAATACTGGAGTGGGTATTCTTTCCCTTCTCCAGGACGTCTTCCCAACCCAGGGATCAAATCCAGGTCTCCTGCATTGCAGGCAGATTCTTTACCAGCTGAGCCACAAGGGAAGTCCCTACATATTCAGAGTGGATGCAAAATAGAGATGATGCTTTAACTGCAGTAATGTAAGCTGGAGTGGATAAGAGATAATCCCTAAAATAAAGTCAGCCATAAGGTCTATTTCAACTATAAATAGAAATTACAGTTCTAGACATACAGTATCTTTTGCAAATACACAAAAATCCAATGGGAACTTTTAAGATTCACTCCATAGCAATTTCCAAATACAAAGTATAATATTATTAACTATAGCCATCATAATGTATGTTGCATCCCAGAACCTATTTATTTTCTAACTGGAAGCTTGCACCTTTTAGCCACTATCACCTTATCCCTCCCACTTCCACCCCTGAAAACCACCAATCTGCTCTCAGCTTCTGAGTCTGATTTGTTTAGATTTCACGTATAAGTGAGATCATACAGGATTTGTCCTTCTATGTGACTTACTTCATTTAGCATGATATCCCTAAGATCTATCTATGTTGTTGCAAATGGCACAATTTCCTTTTTTGTTTTTAAATTGCTGAATAGAATCGCATGTTTCCAATGATTACAATTTATAGTAAATAGATATGGTAAATTTAATTTCCTTATGGTAAAAGTATATATCAGTGAGAATCATTACTCATAATATCAATAAATCAGTGGAAAGCAATACTAAGATCTCAACTCTTCCGTCAAGTATACTCATGTCTATGCATGCTTGCTCTGTTGCTTGATCGTGTCCAACTCTTTGAGATCCTTTGGGCTGTAGCCTGTCAGGCTTCTCTGTCCATGGGATTCTCCAGGCAAGAATACTGAAGTGGCTTGCCACTTCCTTCTCCAGGGGATCTTCTGGACCCAGGGATTGGACCTGTGTCTCCTGCATCACAAGTGAGCTCTTTACTTGCTGAGACATTGGGGAAGTTCCCAATCTATATCTATATATAGATATAATTACAAATATTTCACACTTGTGTTCTTCCTTTCCAGTTTATTTTCCATTTCGGTATGATTATTTCTATGCAATATTCCCAGATTGGATCTTAGATCAAAAAAACTTAAACAAGAAACCAATGCATTATTATTGTATGTGAACATACAGCTTAATTTTACTAATAATTCAATAGGACATGTGCTATAATTGCTAGAGAATGCTTCATTATGTCTGCTTCATAGATTAAAACTAACATAGTTATAGTTTGAAAAAACACATATCAGTTATAGAACTGATGTGTAAATACATATCTTTTGACATCTTACCTAGTTTTCCTTCACTTAAATGGGATTACAAATAAATTTACTGTTATGTGAGCCTCCAGTCTAATCATGTTTCCATAGGAAAAAGCCCAGAGTAAGAGCTCCCTTCATTCTCGTTTACTCCTCCCCAACAGTGGGTGTGGAGTAAGGAACTGCTGCTGCTTGGCTCAGGCTTCTGAGAGGACTCAGTGTTAAGAATCTGCCTGATAATGCAAGAGACACAGATACGATTCCTGGGCGAGGAAGATCCCCTGGAGGAGGAAATGACAACTGATTCCAGTATTTTTGCCTAGGAAATCTCATCGAAAGAGGAACACGGTGGGCTTCAGCCCACAGGGTCACAAAGAGAGTCGGACATGACTGAGTACATGCACATACCCATGCTCAGCCCTTTCAACACTTCTTATTTTTCAGGATTATTTGCCCACAAAAAAGAACACAGCCTGATGAGCTCTCTACTACATGATAAGAGGAACAGGGTCCATTTTCCACCTATGGGAAAATCCTGTAGCTGTTCAACTGTTCTGGTGACTAGGATGCACCTCTGTATAACTAAAGCCTTATCAGCCATGCATTTAAAGCTATACTAACCTTAAGTCTAACATTTCAGTCTCCACCTATTCACTATCTTAATTCTTATTTGTTTTTTTAACTCCACGGAGGAAGATAAAGTTTTATTGTCTGCCTCACCATTAAAAACATAATAATTACTTCAAAGTTAAAGGACATCTCAAAAGTTTCATTTTTAATGTGTGTGATAGTTAGAAATGAATAAATTAAAATGTGCTATTTCTAAATACTGAAAATATCTTAATAACCCCAGAAAAAATAATTAGAGGGAAAGAGTAGAAAAGATTCAATGAATAAACAAATAAATGAAGGTAAGTTATGCTTGGGGATATAGTGATATGATTAATTTGTATTAAATAATGAATAGGATGTTAACAACATTGAGTTAGTAGAATAAAATATAGACTTTATCTGAACCCAATGTAAAATCATTGCTCATTTTGTGCAAAAAACCTACTGAACTTAGTATCCTTTGCCTTCCTGCTGAAAATCTCTATTTTACTTCCAACAATGATAGTCATCATATATATATTTCATCACCATTAAAAAACATTTAATTCCAACTGTGAAACTGGTCTTTAGCAATGTGACTGTGCTCAAGTGTCCAACATACCACTTATATTTGGATTGAATTCACAGCACGAGGCCTATCCTTTTGAGATGGAGAACAGAAATATAGTGTGATACAACATTTTAGAAAGACACTATTCTTTAAATTATATGAGGAATCATGGGGATCATGAAACATTTGACTTTGGAAAAGAATACAGTATTACTGTCCTCTACTCTTAATCCCCTCCAGAACAAATAGAAGAATAAGAATCTGTAACATTTAATTTAATTGATCTACTTACACGTTGAAGGATATAAATTTAAATTACTGAAAACATATTTCATTTGTTTAGACAATTTGAAAAAAATAGTTTATTTAGAACAAAATTTGCACTCAATGATTACGCACAGAAATAAAATAGAAACAAATTATTTTGGTGATTAATTTCCAGGCAGCACATATGCACATCATGAACTAGTCTGCATCCAGATAAAACATGTCCCTAACTAGAGGGGCAGATAATATCAAGCAGTTCCCAAACATGAAAAGATTACTTTGCATGTGTGTATTCTTACTGCCTATATTTTTGTTTAACTCTATATTTGCATGTTTACATCCCTTATGGGATGAAATTGTCTGTTACGGGACAATCTTCCATGGGTTCCTTGTGTTTCTGTGTGTTTGGAACCAGAAGCACTGAGTGTCTTTATTCCAGACTATTTTTTTCAGCAATGTAAGTGAATAACTTTGGAAGACAGAAACTTGGGAAGATAGAGGAAATGATAACAATATTTATTGTCCATTATAAAAATATGTGGGTTCCTAAGCTCAGGAAAGCATCTTACTCTGTATACAAGCACCCTTCTGTGTCCAAATTCATCATCCCGGTGGGCCACAGGGGTGAGAGGAACAGAATCAAATACACTGAAGTTCAGGTTGCTGGTTATGCTGTGAATAACTCAATCCTTTGTCCCCAGACTTGGAGTTTCCTATCTTCTGGCAGCACCTATAAAACTGGAACGTTTATTCCTTAGCTTGAAAGTAGGATAAAATCTTAGAACATTCTCGGCTCTTGTCAGTTTTGGTGACAAGAATGAGAAGGTGACAGAGAAATGGCTTTCAAGAGGTATAATAATCTCATGGAATGATTAATGTGATTTGAGGTAAGCCCATGGCAATTAGTACAGGATAGTTTCACCAAATTTTATGGTCAGTTGGAAAATAAAAAGTCCTCACTATATTAACTGATAAAGAGGAAGAATTGGTAGAGGGTTGCAGGCTAAGTACCAGAAGTAGGCTGCAAGACAGCCGCTCAAATGATTTTCTAGTAGTTGCTATCTATCTTCTAGATGGGAAAACTTCCTTGTCAGCTTGAGCTGGCAGAAGTTTCTACCATGTCTCAGACAGCAGTCATGAAGATGTGAACTTACACTGAGCATAAAAGGAAGTAAATTCATTAATTCTACGGTCTGTAACAAAATGAATCATTAGAACTTTGGCAAGTTTCCTTGGATGGTAAGAAAGTGGAGCATATATTGTTATATTGTTTGTTAAAAAGAGTGGTGACATCTCGGCCATCTTACAAACCATTTTTGTTGTCTATTATATTAATGCCAGATCTATTCTGAACTTGTTGTAGTGGGTCTTGGCTGGTACAACAGAGGCTTATCTGTCTTAAAGAAATTTTTCAAAGGCAGACAAAATTCCCATGGCAAATCACAGATGAGACACTTATTTGTTTTAAAGTTACTACTGTCTAAGTTAGGTTTGCAGTGCCAGGAAAGGTGAACCACTAGAGCAGGGGTCAGCAAATGTTTTCTGTAAGGGCCACCTAATAAATATTTTAGGCTTTTAGGCCAGACAGTTTCTGTTAAAAAATTTATTTAACTCTGTCCCCCAGAACCAGCCCCAGACAATACACAAATCAACAGTCATGGGTGTGTTTCAATAAAACTTAATTTACAAAATCAGCCAGCCACCTATCGGTCATAATTTGTTGACTTCTATACTAGAGAATGAGAATGATATAGAATATCACATAAATTCTTGTGGCAATAACCATATGAAACTAATATTTTCATGATTCTATTAGAATTCATTATGAATATTGTTGCTAGAGGAGGGAGGGTTTTTTCTTATACATGTTTTATTGAGACAGTAGCTTTTCCAGAGTAGGAACCATATGTGGTTACTCAATTTTAACATCCTACCTTGCAAGTTTCCAAGTTCTTGCTTGCTTTTATAATATTAACCATTTACACACTAGAGTCTTGGTTACCAAGACTGTCAAATATACCCAGGGTGCCTGTAACACAGATCTCAGTTTATCACTTTGGTTCACAACTTCCTTTACACGTATAAAAGGCTTTTCTCTTATTTCATTCATTAATCCTTGATATTTTATATTAGAGTGCAGGCAGATTCTTTACTGCTTGAGCCAACAGGGAAGCCCTTATATCAGAATACATAATCTAACTGACCACATAATCTAAAATTATATCTTTAATAATCCATTCCTCTCATATAAGACCAGCTCCGTGATATAGTTTGTGATTCACAGTCAATTCTATTTTAATTTACATATTTGGTTTTGCTTCAAAACTAGTTTCTTTTTTCACAGAAACAAAAGCTTATTCTGCACACTGCATTGAAGCATGATGCACTTTTAACATCACTTAAAGGTACGGTAGAAATATGAGTCAAGGATAACAAACTGAAATCTAGTTTTGCAGTAAAATAAGACATCTCTCCACAAACAAAAACATTACCAATGTATAAGGTACTATTTGTCTGGTTACAAAGATATATATTACTATATAAGGTATTCAGGATTGATCACTGCTACTGAAATTAGACAATCTGAAACAAGAAGAGTTTATCTCTCTTTAAAATCATTGTGAAAAATAAGATGTACTGATTGCAGAAACCTATGTGAATTCTTTCCTTCTCCCTTCCACTTAAAGTTGTACTTGAATTGTATATCAGATTCTCAAAATAACTGGTGCAAAATTATTGGACAGTCAGAAATTTAGCCAAGTTTGATATTCGAAGTGTCAGTTCAATCTAGTTCAGTCCAGTCACTCAGTCGTGTCTGACTCTTTGCGACCCCATGATTCGCAGCACGCCAGGCCTTCCTGTCCATCACCAACTCCTGAAGTTTACTCAAACTCATGTCCATTGATTCAGTGATGCCATCCAGCCATCTCATCCTCTGTCGTCCCCTTCTCTTCCTGCCCTCAATCCCTCCCAGCATCAGGGTCTTTTCCAATGAGTCAACTCTTCGCATGAGGTGGCCAGAGTACTGGAGTTTCAGCTTCAGCATCAGTCCTTCCAATGAACATCCAGGACTAATCTCCTTTAGAATGGACTGGTTGGATCTCCTTACAGTCCAAAGGACTCCCAAGAGTCTTCTCCAACACCATAGTTAAAAGCATCAATTTTTTGGCCCTCAGCTTTCTTCACAGTCCAACTCTCACATCCATACATGACCACTGGAAAAACCATAGCCTTGACCAAACGGACCTTTGTTGGCAAAGTAATGTCTCTGCTTTTTAATATGCTATCTAGATTGGTCATAACGTTCCTTCCAAGGAGTAAGCGTCTTTTAATTTCATGGCTGCAGTCACCATCTGCAGTGATTTTGGAGCCCAAGAAAATAAATTCTGACACTGTTTCCACTGTTTCCCCATCTATTTGTCATGAAATGATGGCACCAGATGCCATGATCTTAGTTTTCTGAATGTTAAGCTTTAAGCCAACCTTTTCACTCTCCTCTTGCACTTTCATCAAGAGGCTTTTTAGTTCCTCCTTACTCTCTGCCATAAGGGTGGTGTCATCTGCATATCTGAGGTTATTGATAGGTCTCCTGGCAATCTTGATTCCAGCTTGTGCTTCTTCCAGCCCAGCGTTTCTCATGATGTACTCTGCATATAAGTTAAATAAGCAGGGTGACAATATACAGCCTTGATGTACTCCTTTTCCTGTTTGGAACTAGTCTGTTCCATGTCCAGTTCTAACTGTTGCTTCCTGACTTGCATATAGGTTTCTCAAGAGGCAGGTCAGGTGGTCTGGTATTCCCATCTCTTTTAGAATTTTCCACAGTTTATTGTGATCCACACAGTCAAAGTCTTTGGCATAGTCAATAAAGCAGAAATAGGTGTTTTTTTCTGGAACTGTCTTGCTTTTTTGATGATCCAGCAGATGTTGGCAATTTGATCTCTGGTTCTCTTCTTTTCCTAAAACCAGCTTGAACATCTGGAAGTTTTTCACGTATTGCTGAAGCCTGGCTTGGAGAATTTTGAGCATTTCTTTACTAGTGTGTGAGATGAGTGCAATTGTGCAGTAGTTTGAGCATTCTTTGGGATTGCCTTTCTTTGGGATTGGAATGAAAACTGACCTTTTCCAGTCCTGTCACCACTGCTGAGTTTTGAATATGTTATTCATTAATTTACATGTGTATGTCGAACTTTACTTGGTATGATATGCTAGGGCTGTGTGTGTGTGTGTATTAGTTGCTCAGTCTTGTCCAACTCTTTGCAGCTCCATGAAATGTAGTCTGTCAGGCTTCTCTATCCATGGAAATCTCCAGGCAAGAATAGTGGAGTTGGTAGCCTTTCTCTTCTGCAGGGCATCTTCCTGACCAAGGGACTAAAGCCAGGTCTCCTGCATTATAGACGGACCCTTTATCATCTGATCCACCTGGGAAGCCCTCCGAGCCACCAGGGAAACACATGATCTCCTAGATACCAAGTCCAGTTAATGAAGAGCTGTTACTGTAAAAGAAGTACTACCACTAAATCCTAAGATTAGATGATTAAACAATTCCCAGACCATCTTTACTTTTCATACTGCTGAAAAAAAAAGAGGAACTAAAGGACCTCTTGATGAATGTGAAAGAGGAAAATAGCTTAAAACTCAACATTCAAAAAATTAAGATCATGGCATCTGGTTCCATCACTACATGGAAAATAGGGAAAAAATAAAAACTGACAGACTTTATTTTCTTGGGCTTCAAAATCACTGTGGACAGTGATTTCAGCCATGAAATTAAAAGATGCTTGCCCCTTAGAAGAAAAGCTATGACAAACCTAGACAGCATATTAAAAGTAGAAAAATATCTTTGACAATAAAGGTGTGTATAGTCAAAGCTATGGGCGTTCCAGTAGTCATGTATGGATGTGAGAGTTGGACCATAAAGAATGCTAAGCACCAAACAATCGATACTTGCAAACTGTGGTGAAACACTCTTGTGAGTCCCTTGGACAGCAAAGAGATCAAACTGGTCAATCCTAAAGAGTTTGACATAACTGAGTGACTGAATAGCACAGCATCTTTATGTTGATTATTATCTGATGTCCCATGATTTGAGTCTCTATTAAGGCTCAGTAACAATCCAAAATATGTTTGTCAAAAGCAGAATTCATATTTTCCAAAGAGGAAATGTCTTTTCTCTAAAACTGTGGGGCCTCCATAGTAAGTTTCCTATTAGAGTACTATAATCCCAATTTCCCAAATATCTAAATGATGGGCTGTCTTACTTGTAACCTGATAAAGTTGGAAATATTTTTCCTTTGCCCTGGCTCTGTACAAAGTCAGAAGATTCTGTATTAGCCAGTATATGAGTCAGAGGCACACAATCAGCCATCAGAAGTCCACCAAAGATTTTATTTCTTAATAGTAGAAGGTACAGTAGTCATGTATGGATGTGAGAATTGGACCATAAAGAAGGCTGAGTGCCAAACAATTGATGCTTTCAAGCTGTGGTGAAAGAATCTTGTGAGTCCCTTGGACAGCAGGTTCTATTAATAGACAGGTTCTATTAATCATCACTTTAAATGATATCCTCACATGCCCCAACTATTAGAATGCATAATCATTAGAGAGGACTCTGTGAATTTTCATGAAATTTATCTCATATAATCTGGCATGCATGTATCTCACCAAGGTATACAGTTAACAAATATTTCTTGCTCCTTAGTCCAATATAGATGATACCATTTATGTAGAAAATTAGCATTTGATCATAAATATAATGAGAGCATCAACTTTCTTCACAGATTTTATTGTGGCACAGAGTCAGATAATTTATATATCCCAGGAGGCATGGCAGTCAATACAAATTAAAGTTCTTGTCAGATAAAAAAACATGGTATTTTCTGCTTATCATGATGGAGAATAAAAGACATTTACTAAATTTATATTTGTACTGCAGATATCAGAATATTCACTATTTTTAGTAAAGAGGTGACCATTTAGAACAGTCCCTATAAATAAACTAATATTAATATCCATTTGTAATTTTGATTCTGACAAAACTGAATAATTAAATTAAAATGTGAAAGGAATAAAGATTTATGTGTTTGTTCTAATGCAATCTATGATTTTACCCTTGAGGACGAAAATGTTCCTGGGACTTCCCCATGGGTCCTCCCCATGATAATAGCTCTCAACCAAAGATTCTGTCAGATATTTGTAACACTTATTTCAACCACACACTCAGGAACCAGAGCCATACCTACTGTGTGTGTTCATATATGATTTTGGGTCAATGCTCTAGTTATGGTATGCTCCTTTACCTATGAGGATGTGAGATACTGGTATACTTGTGTTTTCACAGTTTTCCCATGTTTGGGGTTCCCAGTTGGAGGGAGTCAGAAGGGAACTGCATTCATGTTCAGAAGTCTAACTAGTGATGTGTTGAATCTGGCCCACAGGTATGGGAGAGCTGATGGCCTTCAATGATCCCGACATCCTGGTATACATACCCTTAGGTAAAGTCTCCATCAAGAGTGGACTGAACTTGGTGACTTGTTTCTAATTAGTAGCATAAGACAAAAATGGTGGTGTGTGACTCGATGACTAAGTCATAAAGGCAGTGTGATATTACTCTTGCATCTGTCAAAGCACTTGCTCTGGGAAGAGGCCTATATAGGGAGAAACTAAATTCTCTTGCTAACAGCCAGGTGATTGAGATTTTAAGTTTATTCTTCCATTTTGTCAAGTTTTCAGATAACTGAAGTCTTAGCTGTCATGTTGACTGCAACCTCATGAGAGACTCTGAACCAGAACCAATGAACTAAGATGTTCCTGGGTTCCCAACATTCAGAACTGCTTGAGATAGTAAGTGTTTGTTGTACTAAGCTGCTACATTTTGAGGCACTTTCATATGCAACAATAGGTAACCAAAATACCTTTGTCCACAATGAACAGCAGCATGTTCACTATCACTGCATAGGTATAAAAGGGTCTCTTTTTTACTCAGCATCCTAGGCCAGAATAGGGATTCTCAGAGGTACTGTATCACATCAAGATTAAGAAGCATGTTTTTCAAAGGAGCTTTGTTCTCCAAGAAGCCTCAGGCATAACTACTTGTGATTAGGGCCAACCAACCTGGGGCCTCAAGTCATGTTGGCATCACCCAACTCAAAGGTTGATAGTACATAATTTGAGAATCAATGACCAAGGAAAAAGTATTCTTTAAGCATATAACTGTATATTCAAATTCTGAAATGTGCTATAGAATAGCCAGATTTTCCCTAAGGCAGTGGTCCTTCATTTTAAAAATTTATAATCGTCTTGTAAAACACAATGGTATTTCAGGAAAATTATCATATGGACCTGCATTGAAAATACCATACTGTTTAAAGGAGTTTGAATAACTACTAGAATTCACCCACAGATTCTACACAGCTTAAAACTGTAGGTTATACATTAATTTGGAAGAAAATATTTATTTCATTGCTATACTAAAGGTTTTCTGTGGACAATGATTATTGTTAGTATAGTTTCTCAAAGTTGAGGACTATTTTCATTTTACTTTGGAATAGGAAGAAAAAGAAATATTCAAATTGACTATGCAATATAACAAATTCATAGAATTTACAATGTGAACCATTTTACAATGAGGCCACACAAAACAAAATTCATATATACACACTGAAAGATAATTACAACCATAAAATATTTTAAGTTATTAAAAATTCATACTGGCATTCAATTTAATAATATTCTTTTATAAACTTCTTGGACAATTTATATTTTAATTCAATCATTATATACATAAATGTGAATTTCAAAATGTATTTGATTGTTAAAAAACTTCATATACTATTTTTCAACTGGTGAAGTCATTTTCTAATTTACTTAAAATGATAATGGCTTTGTTGAGGAAATATACATACATATACTAATACTAATTAAAGTGAGCTGCATCTGCATGCTAATGTTTCATTTTGTTTGTCCTCTAGAAAGCATGAGTTTTATTTTGTTTTTCTTATTTCAAGTCAGTAAATTATACCTGCCCTATTAGTATTATAAAATTTAATTACATAAACATTATATATCAAAGATTATAGCTATAAAACACATGTGCTTTGGCAATACTAGTTAAAGCAATTAAATTTACTTGATATTTTGGCATTTTCATGTTGTGGCTCAGTAGTAAAGCACAGGCTCCTTTCTGTATCACAGAGGATGTTGAGAAGAAGTCCAGGTGCAACAAGAGACGCACAGCGGAGGTGATACAATCAGCACATAGGCTAGTTAAGCTCTAGATTTCTATTGGCCAGGCTAATTCAGACACAGTTCAACCTTCATTCTCCATCACTGTCCAGAATTAAAAGACACTAGAGCTGAGACAAGGACATCCTAGATATCCATTGACAGGTGACTCCAGCCAACAGTTTGTGTTTAGATTTAATCTTACATTCATAAAGAAAGGCAATTGACAGCAAGGTGGGGCATCACTGATCATTTAGGTGTAGGCTACTTAGAAAAGAAGCAGCTGAAATTTAGGAGACAAGAGAATAAAAAATTTATTTCTGAAAGAACCTGCCTGACTTCAGTCTTTACTACAAAGCCACAGTCATCAAGACAGTATGGTACTGGCACAAAGACAGAAATATAGATCAATGGAACAAAATAGAAAGCATAGAGATAAATCCATGCACCTATGGACACTTTATCTTTGACAAGGAGGCAAGAATATACAATGGAGAAAAGACAATCTCTCTAACAAGTGGTGCTGGGAAAACTGGTCAACCACTTGTCAAGAATGAAACTAGAACACTTTCTAACACCATACACAAAAATAAACTCAAAATGAATTAAAGATCTAAATGTAAGACCACAAACTATAAAATTACTAGAGGAAAACATAGGCAAAACACTCTCCAACATAAATCACAGCAGGATCCTCTATGACCCACCTCCCAGGATATTAGAAATAAAAGCAAAAATAAACAAATGGGACCTAATTAAAATTAAAAGCTTCTGCACAAAATAGGAAACTATAAGCAAGGTGAAAAGACAGCCTTCAGAATGGGAGAATATAATAGCAAACAAAGCAACTGACAAGAATTAATCTCAAAAATTTACAAGCAACTCCTGCAGCTCCATTCCAGAAAAATAAATGACCCAATCAAAAAGTGGGCCAAAGAACTAAACAGATATTTCTCCAAAGAAGACATATAGATGGCTAACAAACACATGAGAAGATGCTCAACATTACTCATTATCAGAGAAATGCTAATCAAAACCACAGTGAGGTACCATTTCACGCCAGTCAGAATGGCCGCTATCCAAAAGTCTACAAGCAATAAATGCTGAAAAGGGTGTGGAGAAAAGGAAACCCTCTTACACTGTTGGTGGGAATGCAAACTAGTACAGCCGCTATGGAGAACAGTGTGGAGATTTCTTAAAAATATAGACATAAATATTATGAATAGATGGTTTTGCACATCTACTATTGCATTTGGAATTTGGGATTTTAATGTAGGTGAAACTGAAAATCGCTCAGTCATGTCCGACTCTTTGTGACCCCATGGACTATGGGTTCCATGAAATTCTCCAGGCCAGAATATTGGAGTGGGTAGATGTTCAAGCTGGATTTAGAAAAGGCAGAGAAACCAGAGATCAAATGTGAACAACTGTTGGATCATCAAAAAAGCAAGAGAGTTCCAGGAGAACATCTACTTCTGCTTTATTGACTATGCCAAAGCCTTTAACTCTGCGGATCACAACAATCTGTGGAAAATTCTTAAAGAGATGGGAATACCAGATCACCTTACCTGCCTCCTGAGAAATCTGTATGCAGGTCAAGAAGCAAGAGTTAGAACCGGACATAGAACAACAGACTGGTCCAAATCGGGAAAGGAGTTCGTCAAGGCTGTATGCCGTAACCCTGCTTATCTAACTTATATGCAGAGAACATCATGTGAAATGCCAGGATGAAGGACAAGCTGGAATCAAGATTGCTGGGAGAAATACCAAAAACCTCAGATATGCAGATGACACCACCCTTATGGCAGAAAGCGAAGAAGAACTAAAGAAAAATCATTTTTTCTGCTGAATGTGTTGTGGGTAGCCATTCCCTTCTCCAAGTGGTCTTTCCAAATCAGGGATTGAACCCAGGTCTCCTGCATTGAAGAAGAAGTCTTTATCAGCTGAGCCATCTGGGAAGCCCAAGAATACTGCAGTGTGTAGCCTATCCCTTCTCCAGCAGATCTTCCCGACCGAGGAATCAAACCAGGGTCTCCTGCATTGCAGGTGGATTCTTTACCAGCTGAGCTATCAGGGAAGCCCTTTAATGTAGGTACTTGGACTCTAGAGTCCATTCATAAATAATCATAATATACTTTATAGATAAGTATATTAAGGATTGCATACCAATGCCTAGGTTAAATACTTAAAAATAGAGTATAAATAAAATTAAATATTAATCCATTTATAACTACATATGCAAATATTGCAAATGAAGTAAAAAATACAGTATAACATAATATTAATATTTTATCATAATACTACTGTAACAATTTAGCCATCATTAATATTTAGAAATTCATAAATATAATTTAAACAGTCAGTATACATGTAGTTTCTATATTATAAAAAAGAAAACTGATAACAGTAAAAGTTAACTTACTGATACAAAACTTCAACTTCTATTCAATTATCCAATTTCCTCTATATTTATGATTTCTTTCAATCATTTCAAAAGACTCCTTCACAATCTTATATATTCCTTCGTAGAATCATCTATCAGTTATTCAAAAAGACACCCTGATCTGCTACCAGTACTTGTGATGATAAACAACAAAGAGTTCCGTGTTCGCTCCATATTTCATTAGATTGTTCATGAAAAATGGCCTATGACACCTGTGCCTTCAGCCTTTCTCTTGATAGAAGCTGAAATCTGTTCCTGCTGTTCATTTGGAGAAGCAAAACATTAGGTGTTCTCTCTTCCTCTTCTAAGGTTTTTAGATTTATCATGCTCCCTTTTCTTCCTCAAACAAGTACCTCATCCTCTAGAGTCATAAGCAGTCGCCATCTTTTAGAAGACCACAAAGAAGTATCCTTCATATCACAGACACTAATGTGTGAAAACAATCTGGGATATAAAATGTCTTGCCTGGTAAACATGACATATTTTCTAAACAAGTAACTTTACTAATCAACATGAAGCTAATGTATCTCATCAACTGTTAATGACTATTAGAATCACCGCTCCGTCAGTTCAATCACTCAGTCGTGTCTGACTCTTTGCCATCCCATGGACTGCAGGATGTCATGCTTCCCTGTCCACTGGAATCACTGCTAAGTATTCCCTGTCCATTGGAATCACTGCTAAGTATTCCCTGTCCATTGGAATCACTGCTATGTAGTTGCAATTTGGCTTTGGGTGGTGCATTCTTCTGTCATGACACTAGGAGGCAACCAGTTCTTTGAGTATGTCACATTAAGGCAAGGAGAATAGGACAAAAAGTTGAGAACCATCAGATAATCTACAAATACATCTATAACCTCATGTCTATAACCAAATATATGTATAAATGAACATATGTATAACCTATATGTCTATAACTTCTATAGTTGTTCTTGGAGTCACTAAGTCATATCCGACTTTTGCAACCCCATGGACTGTAGCCCACCAAGCTCTTTGATCCATGGAATTTCCCAGGCAAGAATATTGGAGTGAGTTGCCATTTCCTTCTCTACGGGATCTTCCCAACCCAGGAATTGAATTCGCTTTTCCTGCACTGCAGGTAGATTCTTTAGCGCTGAGCCCCTGGGGAAGCCCATAAACTCTATACTATTATACAAAATATATTGTCTAATGAATTAATATATATTCAAGGTGTATTTTAGATTTTACCTAATAGTTTCAGAGCTGTACAAATAAATATATTTTTAAAGATACAGTAGGCAGTAATCTGGAGTAGAGATTTAAATTTAGACAACCAGTTTATTGGTATTTCTACTTCATCACAATGCTTTTAAAATTTATCTTAATATCTTCCTTATTTATAGATTCATTGAGAATCTGGAACAACTAAGCAATTATTTTCATTTCAAAGACTCAGTAGTGATGTGACTAAGTTATCCTATGCCATTTGCCATATTTTAAGGGGAATCCATTTACCAAGAGGTCCAAGAAGTCCTACAGTTGATGCTCTTGGACACTCTTTTCACAGGGGGCTGATTTTTCTTGCGCCCACAGTTAGAAAAACCCCAAAGTGTAACTTCCCTAACATAATATAAAAATAACTGCTATGAACCTTAGCACATGGTTGGTGGCATATTTTAAGTAACACTATCAGATTCATATATTAATAGTCAATTCCAACATGGTAAGATCTACATATTTTATAATTGCTGCTTTCCACATTTTTATATATTTATTTCAACTTGGTAATAATAGCAAAAAATCCAGCTTAAAATGCATGGATTCTCTTTGCTACCTTTATGTATTATTAATGCATCTCTCTGTCCATTTTGCTGTTGCTACTGTTATTGTTCAGTTGCCAAGTCATGTGTGACCCTTTGTGACTCCATGGACTGCAGCACTCCAGGCCTCCCTGTCCCTGACCATCTCCCAGAGTTTGCCCAAGTTCATGTCCATTGAATCAGTGATACCGTCCAACCATCTTATCCTATCCACTTGCTTTATATTTATTGAAGCTTCCAATTCTAGGATGTCAGAGATGAAAAAGAGACTGGATACAAGGTAAGGTTTACTTCTCAAGAAAGTCTCAGAAGCTGTAGTGATAAGACCAAGATCACAGGTAGTCAAGGTTTTTGGAGTGAATATGTGAATTCTTTAGAGGTAAATGGACTGATGAATGTACAAATTAGGTTCCTCCCCCCTCCCCCCAGTGCAGGAAAACTGATGATCTTGCTTATATTAGTGAAGAGAACTTGCTGATATTGGGACTGGAGGAATGAGTAGAGAGGCAGTGGTTTGAAACCACAAAACATGAGATGCTGACATAGTAGTGCCATATATAAGTGAGTGATTAATATTAGTGTGATCAATAAAAATAAGTATTCTTGAAAATGTTTTCCATAGTATACATTTGGGAACTTAAGATGTCATGCTCCCCATACCTCTTACACAGTTTTTAACCTGGATGAAAGGCAATGAAGCTGAGTGGACCAAGGCCTCATTTCTTGGGAGCTTAAGTATTAAGCATATCTTGGAAACATGTAGGGCAAAGAACAACAACAACAAAAATCTCTTGAATAATAAGAAGCAAATATAAAAATTAACAGTCATGGAGGTGCTATACTGGGTAATAACCATCTTCTTAGACCACTTGTCATGTATAATTCCTCTTAAGTAGCACTAACATTGGACATAAATTTATATGGGTAAGAAAATATTGATATTATATAAGTCAAAAATAAATAAAGCCATGCTGAAAGATGTGAAAATAGTACAAAGGTTATACAGTCATTTTACTTCTAATAAAAAGTGACATTTGAACTGAGTAAAGGACAGTAAAGAGGTCAGGAGAGCCCCCATGGTGCTACAAGCTCCATGAGTAAAAGATGCCCTGATCTTATCAATAAGTATGTGCTCAGTTCACAAGGTCTAGGGCATCGTAGGTTTCAAAGAATATTGACCTAATGAGTGAGAAATGCTGTCTTTCCCTAGGAATGTTTATAGCTACTATTTTGTAAGTTTAAATACTATTCATTCATTAGACTTCATTATGTTACTGAGGTATGCTCATTGATTGATATTGTAAGCTTTCAGAAAAGGGACCTATGGGAAACATCAAAAGCATTTTGATTCAATGATTTCTGCTTTTTTGTTAGCAAGTACAGCCATCTGGGACATCAACATTGTTGGCCCTGATGCTCCTGAACAGATACATGGATTGAATATAATCCTGAGAAGCAGCACAGACTAGATACTGAATTGGGGTTTTATTGCAGGGGAGCAGTCGACATGGCAGTATTCCAAGGAGTGACAAAGTAAACATGGCAGTTCTCATTAATCTGCTCCATCTGTTGCCAGACCATGTGGCTGGAGGATGGATACCTACTGATGGAATAGTGCTTAGCTCCAAAACAACTGAAGGTTTTTACTAGTTTAATTGAAAGGCTCAAAGAGTTTGAGGTATGTGGAGTGAAGGGAGTGTTCACATTATTACCTTAAAGCATGGCTGCATGGCCTAAAGAGGGGCTTTCCTGGTGGGCTATGAGGTAAGGTATCCGCCTGCAATGCAGGAGACAGGGGTTCAATCCTTGGGTTGGGAAGATCCCTTGGAAAAGGAAAGGGCAACCCATTCCAGTGTTCTTGCTTGGGAAATCCCATGGACAGAGGAACTTCCACGGGTTGCAAGAGTTGGACATTAAGACTTAGTGACTAAACCAACCAACAACCAGAGTTTAAATAAGATGATTAATCAATTATCAATCCTTTGCTTACACTAAAAATTATATCATTGAAACATTAGGATTTAAGGGGATGTGCATAAAATTGCTATAAAACAAAAAATAGTCTGCAATTATTTTCTCCCATTCTGAGGGTTGTCTTTTAATCTTGTTTATTGTTTCCTTTGCTATGCAAAATGACTCAGAGGTAAAGAACTGTGGCAATGTAGGAGATCCAGGTTTGATCTCTGGGTTGGGAAGATCCCCTGAATGGGAAATGACAACCCACTCCAGTATTCTTTCCTGGAGCATTCCACAGACAGAGGACTGTGGTAGGCTACAGTCTATGGGGTCACAAAGAGTCGGACATAATTGAGTGACTAACACTTGCTGTGCAAAAGCTTTTCATTGTCACATTTGTTTACTTTAGTTTTTATTTCCATTAATCTAGAAGGTGGATCAAAGAGGATTTTGCTGTGACATATGTATACCTGTGGCTGATTCATGTTAATGTATGGCAGAAATCTGTACAATATTGTAAAGCTAGTATCCTCCAATTAAAAAAACATAGTCTGGACACTATATAGCAGTATTTGTGTCCCATTTTTGTGAACTGATTTTTTTAGCATCATGTCATTGTTAACTCATTTATATTCACTGTAATAGCACTAGTCGTAATGAATTCATCCAGAATTAATGTGGCTGTCACACATAGTTTCATAAAAATTCTATAGCAATTCAATGTTAATTTAATATACTATTCAAATAAAGTATAGATGGTTTAAGTCATTTAATAATGCCATTGTATGAAGCTGTAAAGGTTATAACAGTATAGATTTTCTCCAGAGAGATGTGATAATCTTAGAAGTGGCATCTTTCAACTTCCATCGGCAGCCTAATGGCTATGATCTCAGGTAACTAATAACTCTCTCAATGGTGTATGGTATCCTCCACTGGGCTATGGTTCAGTTATTCAGTAGGAGACTAACACCAGATAAAGGATACAATCTCAGAGTGAAATATTATTTATGTGGTCTTCTGAGTAGTTTACTTCTATTTATGTAAATTATTTTACAGGTATAATCTGTATATATTCACTTCTTATTAGCAATACAATAGTCCAAATAATCAGCATCTTTAACATTTTGTTGAAGTAAAAGAAACAGACAAATATAGAACCTCCAACTGAAGCTAATTCTTTTCATCTGTTTACTTATCTCTTAATTTTGAGTGGATAGTGATGTTTAGGAGGATAAGCTATTTATTTAAAAGAGAAGATAATATTAGTAAAAAAAAATGTGTTGTTAGTAAATTTAGGAAATATTATAGAGATTTATAAGGAGAAACAGATTTAAAGAAAGAGAAATATAAGAATCTAGTTTATGTACAGAATGTTTTGTACTCTATCAACTATGTGAGTAGGGACTTTCCAGGTGGCTCATTGGTATAAGAATCTGCCTGCCAACACAGAAGACACATTTGATCCCTGGGTTGGGAAGATTGCCTGGAATAGGAAATGGCACACACTCCAGGATTCTTGAGTGGAGAATCCTACAGGTAGAGGAGCCTGGCAGGCTAGAGCCCATGGGGTTACAAAGAGTGAGACACGACCGAGCATGCACACACTCAACTATGTGAGTGATGTACCCAGAAAGATGCTAGAGTTTAGAGAGAATTAATGTTCTAGTAAAGGCTAAATAACTGATGAACTATTACCAGCTGCTCAGATGCCAAAGTTCTCACCTTATAATAATGTTATTATAGTGATAAAAATCACATGCAAATGAAGAAAATAGTGTTTAAAAGCAATGTTTCCTCCCTAGTCTATCTAGTATCACACCCCTGGTGGGAATTAGCAAAACTTTGTATAACAATCTATGAAATACAAGACTTAGCAATCAAGAGGTTTTGGAGGCACACTGCATCCCTATTGCATCTCCCAGTGTTTTATTCACACCCACTGCCGCTAAATCAGTAATTTGCATATCCTTATGGCTTCACATTTTCTCATTAACAATGTAATATGAGAATTTGAATTTAAATATTCCAAATTGTTGAAAAAGTGTGCTTATGAGAATGTGTTATTGTGATTAATGAAAATTGGTGTGTAATAGGTCTAAAAAATTCACACAGTGCACAACGGAACTCAGTTTATAATAATGCTAAATTCCATAAATAAAATTAATGCTACTAGTAATCCAACAAACTCCCTCCTCCAACTTTTCCTAAAGATAAAATGTGGGATATCTGATAGCAAGAGCACAAAACATATGTCAAAATGCATAGAACATAATTGAAGGATCTAAAATTCATATAAATCTTGTCTCTAGACAAGATAGGTTTCCCTGGTGAATCAGATGGTAAAGAATCTACCTGCAATGCAGAAGACACAGGTTCAATCCCTGGGAAGATCCCTTGGAGAAGGAAATGCTACCCACTCCAGTATTTTTGCCTGGAAAACCGAAGGACAGAGAAGACAGTCCATGGGGTCGCAAAGAATTGGACACGACTGAGCGACTAACACGTTTACTTTTTCTTCAGGTTGACTTTGAACTGTGATTGATTAAAATTTGTTTCCTTAACTTCCAGGTCCAGAACATGAGGCAAACATATATTCCATACTCCTCTAAGTGCAACTAAAATCTGTAGACATGACATAAAGCAAACATAAGACTGAGAAGTAGAAAGCAGAAGGCAGACTCAAGAAACGAGATAACAGTGAGTTCTCTGGTTTTTCCTCATATATTCAGAGACAGAGTAGAAGAAGTTGACAGCAGAAACAAAACAGTGCTAACAAAATAATGCCAATAAAAACTTGCTCACTCTAAAAATAATTCAGAATTTTTCAATTGTGAGTGGTTAAATAAACTGGAAAAAAAATTGTGTCATGAATTGTAACTCAGCAATAAAAAGGAATAAGCTATTTATTCATCCAAAAAGCCAGAGATTTATGCTGAGTGAAAAATCCAATCCCAAAAGGTCTCGTATTGTTTGATTCCATCTGTGTGACATTCTTGACATTGCAAATTTATAGAAATGGTTACCACAGTTTAAGGAGGGGCTGGGGACCAGGGTAAAACTTGTAAATGTGTAAGTAAATTTATGTGTATGTTTGTGTGTGTGGTTATAAAACTGCAACATGAGGGATCCTTGTAGTAATGAAAATATTCCATTTTTCTGTATCAAGGTCAATATCCTGGTCTTGATATTATACTATAGTTTGGCAAGATGATTCCATTGCATGAAACTGGGTGAAGAGGACACGGAACATCTATTACTCCTTTTAACAACTTCATTTAAAACTTTAATCACCTCAAAATTAAAAGCTTAATTAAATTATTTTTTGTGTTTCTCAGATTGATTGATCTTGTCTACTACTGATTCATCTGTCACATATTTAGCATTTTGGAACTGCTTCTTCTCTAAAGAAGTGAAGTCAGTTGCTCAGTCGGGGTCACACAGTCGGACACAACTGAGTGACTTCACTTTCTTTCACTTTTCTTCCTAAAGGCTAGGGAAACCATAACATCTATGATAAAAATGGATATCAAGTTATTCTGAATCTGTCTTAATGTATTTTATAATTTACAGTCTTAAAGCTCAGTTTTAAAACTTTCTATTTTTAGTCACCAAAATCCTGAGAAAAAATATAAGTTAACTATTAATATTCTTTAAAAGTTAAAAAAAAATTAACACTAAAATCAATTAACTCATATTATTATGTTTTGGAGTGGATCTGTAACTCTACAGCTGCAAATTCATTCAGTTCAGTCACTCAGTCGTGTCTGACTCTTTGCAACCCCATGAACCACAGCACATCAGGCCTCCCTGTCCATCACCGACTTCTGGAGTCTACCCAAACCCATGTCCATTGAGTCAGTGATGCCGTCCAACCATCTCATCCTCTGTCATCCCCTTCTCCTCCTGCCCTCAAACTTTCCCAGCATCAGGGTCTTTTCAAATGAGTCAACTCTTTTCATAAGGTGGCCAAAGTATTGGAATTTCAGCTTCCTTCCAAATGAAAACCCAGGACTGATCTTTGGGATGGACTGGTCGGCAATTTCATTAGACCTCAAATAATTGAATACATTGTCAATATGTGTGAAAATTGTGTGTGTGTGTGTGTGTGTGTGTGTGTGTGTGTGTAAAGGAGTGAGGGGGACTGTGGAGGAGGAGGGAGAGAGAGAATGAATTAGTTGAGAAAAAAATACGGATTTACACTGTAACAAACCCTCTTTAAAAGAATAAAAAATTGTTGTTAAAAGTGTGTTTGTGATTTGGGGCATGCTGACTACCAGCAGAGAAGCTAGACATTCCATCTTGTTTTGGTTGGACTAGGACTTTCTATGGGGCCTATGGCATTAGCACATTTATATTAGCAGTAACATAACTTTTTACTGAAATTGAATTGTGACATTAGTGCTGTCAGAGATCCATATTACAGAAATATGCTAACTTTTCAAACACTACTTCTTATAAAAACTACTCATAAAAAGCAAGTTTTCTCTGGCAACCCAGTGCATATTGACTGATAATTCTGCATTGATTGTGTCTGATGAAATCTTATGATAGCATAAAATTTGGATACATTCTTCTTCTAAACTCTGAGCAATACTGATCCTCCTCAGAAAGATAACCCATGTTTATCTAGTAGTTTTGATTATTTGTTGACTCAGAAACCTGCACTTCTCTAATGGACAAGTAACTCCATTTAAGAGTAGGGGAAATGTTTTGGGTTCCATTTCTACTAGTGGTAATGAATTTAACTTGATTCTTTCTGTACTGGCTTAACTTGGTAATTTGTATAATGAATGTGTTTACAATAATTGTGCAACAAGAATAAACCTGGCTAAACCATAGAGGTTACAATTTATAGTGCTAAATTCATTATGTAATTAAACCACGTTAATGAGTAGATAATAAGTGACAAGTTGGCTTCTTTTCCAGGGCTTTTTGATGCTGCCTACATTGATACATAGCCAAAACTTTCTTCAGGAAACAGCAAAGCAAAATAACAACCAGTATTATTGCATATGTTTGAAGATGTATTTAGCAAAATCCTGCACAAAGATGATCTACTGAGAAATATAAAATCCAGGTTTCTCTCTACTTTCCAAATAATGAACTCTGGCAGTATTATAATAGCTCTGAAGGAAACAGCACTTCATCATTGTCTTCCCAGAAAGTTCACCTTCTTCTAACGGGTGCAAAAGTTCATTCTGTGCTATGCTTGTGTCCCAGGGATGAACAATAAAATTTACTTAACAAATACTCACTAGGCCCCAGCATCATATCATTAGCCTGTTATACTCTGGGAGTATAAATATAAATGATAGAGGATTTCAATATGTTATCAAGTAATTCATAATTTAATGTAAATGCTGATACATAGACATAATTATTTTATAAGTGTACAGCAGTATGAAAAGAGAAAATCTGATAGACTTCTGTATATCTGGTACTTAAATCATTGCATGAATCTTCTAGTATACAAAAATCTTCCTTTTTCTCCTTTTTAATATACTTTCTTATTTTTTGATATGATATTTTTCTCTGAATTTATACAACTAAAATGATATCATTATGGCTACTAGGACTGCTAATTATAAAAATGGCAACAATATTTAAGCATTCTTAATATTAGAGTATAGGAAGTATTTCATATTCACTGTTCCCCCTGATCCTTACAAGAACTCTACAATAACGAGAGTGTACAACATTCACTTGTACATGTCAAACTGACTGGATCATGAGATGTCCAAATATTTGGTTGGAGGGATGAGTTAAACAGATTTCCTCCCCAGTGTAGGTAAGCATCATCCCAGCCACTGAAAGCCAAAATAGAACAACAAGGAGGAGGAAATAATTCGCTTTCTCTGCCTGACTGGTAAACTGGGATGTTGGTCTTTTCCTGTCCTTGGATTGAAATTTATATACTATCAGCCCTCAAATTCTCAGTCTTTAGACCTGACTAGCCATTATACTGGGCTTCCCTGATAGCTCAGTTGGTAAAGAATCCACCTGCAATGCAGGAGACCTTAGTTTGATTCCTGGGTCGGGAAGATCCCCTGGAGAAGGGATAGGATACCCATTCTTCTTTTTTTGGCTTCCATTGTGACTCAGCTGGTAAAGAATCCACCTGCAATGCAGGAGACCTGGATCCAATCCCTGGGTTGAGAATACCTCCTGGAGAAGGGAAAGGCTCCCACTCCAGTATACTGGCCTGGAGAATTCCATGGACTGTATTGTTCTCTGGTTCTCAGGTGTTCAGATTCAGACTAGAACTACATCACCAGTTTCCCTAGGTCTTCAGTTTCTCAGTGGTAGACTGTGGGACTTCTCATCCTCCATAACTGTGTGAGAAAATTCCTCATTAAAAATACCCTTTTGTAATTATATATTATATATAATTACTACAATAAAATATTAATATAAACAAATATATCTTTATTTACTATCTAATGGTCCTGGTTATCTGGAGAACCCTGATAAATACAAACTAAATATTATCAGAAAATTGTCTCATAAAAATAATTTCTTTTAAAATTAGCTTATATATAAAAAATAAGCAGCATGGGAATATCTGTTGCTTTTAATGTGCAAAACAAATCAAAAAAACTCAAAAAACAAGTGAAATAGAATGTAGATAGTGTGTTCCCATATAAGTCATGAAACAGCAATGGATGATTAATTTAAAAATAAAATATGTGTCATATGGCAATTCTATTTCCAGTTTTTTAAGGAATCTCCACACTGTTCTCCATAGTGGCTGTATTAGTTTGCATTCCCACCAACAGTGTAAGAGGGTTCCCTTTTCTCCACACCCTCTCCAGCATTTATTGCTTGTAAACTTTTGGATAGCTGCCATACTGACTGGCATGAAATGGTACCTCATTGAGGTTTTGATTTGCATTTCTCTAATAATGAGTGATGCTGAGCATCTTTTCATGTGTTTGTTAGCCATCTGTATATCTTCTTTGGAGAAATGTCTGTTTAGATGTTTAGCGCATTTTTTGATTGGGTCATTTATTTTTCTGGAATTGAGCTGCAGGAGTTGCAATCCCAGTCCTGGGCATACACACTGAGGAATCCAGATCTGAAAGAGACACGTGTACCCCAGTGTTCATCGCAGCACTATTTATAATAGCCAGGACATGGAAACAACCTAAATGCCCATCAGCAGACGAATGGATAAGAAAGTTGTGGTACATATACACAATGGAATATTACTCAGCCATTAAAAAGAATACATTTGAATCAGTTCTAATGAGATGGATAAAACTGGAGCCCATTATACAGAATGAAGTAAGCCAGAAAGAGAAACACCAATACAGTATACTAACGCATATATATGGAATTTAGAAAACTGGTAATGATAACCCTATATGCAAGACAGAAAAAGAGACACAGATGTATAGAATAGACTTTTGGACTCTATGGGAGAAGGCGAGGGTGGGATGATCTAAGAGAACAGCATCAAAACATGTATATTATCTATAGTGAAACAGATTGCCAGTCCAGGTTGGATGCATGAGACAAGTGCTCGGGGCTGGTGCACTGGGATGACCCAGAGGGATGGGATGGAGAGGGAGGTGGGAGGGGGGTTCAGGATGGGGAACACATGTAAATGCATGGCTGATTCATGTCAATGTATGGCAAAAACCACTACAATATTGTAAAGTATTAGCCTCCAACTAATAAAAATAAATGGAAAAAAAATTAAAAATACAGTATGTGAAGGTTTTTCTTTTTAGAAAAGCCTTTAGAGAAAATAATTAGCAATATTTGATTGATAACTTTCTTTATTCTTTTCTGGGTGATTAAAATTCAACAGGCAAATTTAGCCTTGGCATACAAAATGAAGCCAGGCAAAGGCTAAGAGTTTTGCAAAGAGAAGGCACTGATCATAGAAAACACCTTCTTCCACAACACAAGAAAAGACTCTCCACATAGACAACACCAGATGGTCAATACCAAAATCAGACTGATTATATTCTTCGCAGCCAAACATGGAGAAGCTCTATAAGTCAGCAATAACAAGACTGGGAACTGATTGTGGCTCACATCATGAACTCTTCATTGCCAAATTCAGACTTAAGTTGAAGAAAGTAGGGAAAACCACTAGCCCATTCAGATGTGACCTAAATCAAATCCCTTACAATTATACCGTGGAATTGACAAATAGATTCAAGGGATTAGATCTGATAGACAGAGTGCCTGAAGAACTATGGACAGAGGTTTGTGACATTGCACAGGAGGCAGTGATCAAGACCATCACCAAGAAAAAGAAATGCAAAAAGGCAAAATGGTTGTCTGAGCTGGTCTTACAAATAGCTGAGAAAAGAAGAGAAGCTAAAGGCAAAGAAGAAAAGGAAAGGTATACCCATCTGAATGCAGAGTTCCACAGAATAGCAAGGAGAGATAAGAAAGCCTTCCTCAGTGATCAATGCAAAGAAATAGGGGATAACAAATAGACTAGGAAAGACTAGAGATCTCTTCAAAAAATGAGAGATACCTAGGGAACATTTCATGAAAAGATGGGCACAATAAAGGACAGAAATGGTATGGACCTATCAGAAGCAGAAGATATTAAGAAGAGGTGGCAAGAATACACAGAAGAACTGTACAAAAAATAGTTTCATGACCCAGATGACTCACCTAGAGCCAGACATCCTGGAATGAGAAATCAAGTGTGCCTTAGGAAGCATCACTATGAATGAAGTTAGTGGAGATGATGGAATTTCAGTTGAGCTATTTCAAATCCTACAAGATAATGTTGGGAAAGTGCCACACTCAATATGCCAGCAAATTTGGAAACCTTAGCAGTGGCCACAGGACTGGAAAAGTAAGTTTTAATTCCAATCCCAAAGGAAAGGCCAGAGAATGTTTGAACTACTGAACAATTGTACTCATTTCACACACTAGCAAAGTAATGCTCAAAATTCTCCAAGCCAGGCTTGAACAGTACATGAACCTTGAAATTCCAGATGTTAAGGCTGGATTTAGAAAAGGCAGAGGAACCAGAGATCAAATTCGCAACATCCAATGGATCATAGAAAAAGCAAGAGTGATCCAGAAAACATTTATTTCTTTATTGACTACATCAAAGCCTTTGACTATGTGAAGTGAAGTCTCTCAGTTGTGTCCGACTCTTTGTGACCACATGGACTGTAGCCCACCAGTCCCCTCCATCCATCCATGGGATTTTCCAGGCAAGAGTACTGGAGCGGGTTGCCATTTCCTTCTCCAGGGGGATCTTCCCAACCCAGGGATTGAACCCAGGTCTCCCGTATTGTAGATAGATGCTTTTACCATCTGAGCCACCAGGGAAGTCAACAAACTGTGGGAAATTCTTCAAAAGATAGGAATACCAGACTACCTGACCTGCCTCCTGAGAAATCTGTATGCAGATCAAGAAGCAACAGTTAGAACCAGACACGGAACAACAGACTGATTCCAAAATGGGAAAGAAGTAAATCAAGGCTGTACATTTACACCCTGCTTATTTAATTTCTATGCAGAATACATCATGCAAAATGCCAGGCTGGATGAAGCACAAACTAGAATCAACATTGCCGGAAGAAATATCAATAACCTCAGATATGCAGATGACACCACCCTTATGGCAGAAAGTGAAGAAGAACTGAAGACCCTCTTGATGAAAGTGAAAGAGGAGAGTGAACAAGTTGGCTTAAAACTCAACATGCAGAAAACTAAGATCATGGCATCCGGTTGCATCACTTCATAGCAAAAAGACGGGGAAACAATGGAGAAACAGTCTTTCTTTCTTTTGCTCCAAATCACTGCAGATGGTGACTGCAGCCATGAAATTAAAAGGTGCTTGCTCCTTGGAAGAAAAGTTATGACCAAAGTTAGACAGCATATTATGACAAATTTAGACAGCATATTAAAAAGCAACAGAGGTCCATCTAGTCAAAGCTATGGTTTTTCTTTTAGTCATGTATGGATGTGAGAGTTGAACTATAAAGAAAGCCAAGTGCTAAAGAATTGATGCTTTTGAATTGCGGTGCTGGAGAAGACTCTTGAGAGTCCCTTGGACTGCAATGAGATCCAACCAGTCAATCATAAAGGAAATCAGTCCTGTAAATTCATGGGAAGGACTGATGCTGAAGCTGAATCTCCAATACTTTGGCCACCTCATGCGAAGAGTTGACTTATTGGAAAAGACCCTGATGCTGGGAGGGATTGGGGGCAGGAGGAGAAAGGGATGACAGAGTATGAGATGGCTGGATGGCATCACCAACTTGATGGACATGAGTTTGAGTGGGAGTTGGTGATGGATCAGGATGTCTGGCTTGATGCAGTCCCTGAAGTCACAAAGAGTTGGACATGACTGAATGACTGAACTGAACTGAACAACATGATTGTGCAGAGTTTAAATATCATAACTCATAATTTTGAAGAGAAGTCTGGAATAAAGTTCTGGAATAAACGTGATACATTTTGAATATTACAAACATTGTATCTTAAACCAAAGTCTAGTTACAGGATGAATTATGTCCGTGTGCAACTCAGTGGTAAAGAATCTGCCTGCCAAGCAGGAGGCACAAGTTTGATCCCTGGGTCGGGAAGAGCCCCTGGAATAAGAAATGCCAAACTACTCCAGTATTCTTGCCTGGAAAATTCCATGGACAGAAGAGCCTGGCAGAGTACAATCCATGGGGTCGCAAAGAGACATGCACACACACACACACACACACACACACACACACTATAAAATAGATTGTTTACAATTTCTGATAAAACCTATTTTTAATAGTTTTCCTACTTTCAGGCTATCATGGGACGGATCACTGGTACTTCAAAAATAGAAGTCATGTGTAGGTAGCCTATATAACACATACAATGGAAATTTCATTCATAAGAAAGCTGACAAACTTATTTTTCAACATGTTCACTTTCAGAATAGCTTTCTAGGCTCTTGTTAACAATTTAAATGAAAATTCTGCTCAGATTCATCTCTGAAAGAGACAAACACTTACTGAGCCATTAGCGTATACTGCACTTGTAATAGACAGCCAAAGGCCAACAGCACTGTTTTCAGCATTTTAGCCTCCACACAAATCATTTTTAAATACAAGCTCACTGATAAGAGCCTTGCCACACATTTAAAATGCATAAAACCATTCTGAAGTGGCCGATTAAGCCAGATTCAATTAGAAAATTACCATAACACATCTTTAAAGGTTTGAAAAATTCAACAAAACAGTGAACCAGAAAGTGTTTGCTCTTTTAAGACACTGATTAAACTCAACTTTCCTTGCAGTAAAAGAGTGTGAGAATTAGGGACAGGAGAGAAAATACAAAGTCTCACTGAGGGGGAAAAAAAAAACAAAACAAAACTATATATATATTTCAAAGATCTATAGCTAAATTATCTCTGCAAAGTATGAATGCACAACTATTTAATACAAACAAGTTGAGTGAGGAAAATCGGACAGAGAAAGACAAATACCATATGATATTGCTTATATGTGGAACCTATTTATAAAAAATATGGCACAAACTGACTTATAAAAAAGAGTCATGGATGCAGAAAATAAACTTATGGCTACTAGGCAGGAAAGGGAGAGGAGCAATAATTTGGGAGACTGGGATTGAAATATACACACTACAATATGTAAAACAGATAATTAATGAAGACCTAGTGTATAGCTGAGGGGGGAACTGTACTTAGTATGCTGCAGTGGGTCTATATGGGGAAAAAAATCTTTAAAACAGTGGAAATATCTCTCTATCTATCTACCTATCTATCTATATTTATACAGACACACCCAACACTTTAAATCAACTATACCCCAATAGCAATTTTTCAAACCAAGGCTTCTTTGGTGGGTGCCTTGATGCCTAAATAACATTTGAGCATCTGACTATCCAAGTGGAAAATCAAAAAGTGGCAATATTAACTGACTGCCTTTCTATTAACTTCTGTCTTCCAGCAATCAATACATTGGTCCACCATGACCCAGAGTAAGCAGCCATAAAATTTGAAGAAATAAAAGTTTAACGCCTCCATGACACTGTACTATCACAGTCATGTCACAGGCAATGATATAATCATTTCAAATGTGTCTGCTAAGATATTAATGCACATGGCTCTTGTATGCTGACTAGTACTCATGCTGTTTCAAAAGACATTTGTCATATTACCAACTCTCATATAAGACACTTATTTCCTAAATAACTTCAAGCCTTTTGTCCTACATCATTAATTTTCCTGGCAAGGTTAGTAATAAACTCTAAAAAACAGACTGAGGAAGATGTCATCTTACAAATATAAAATTTTAACAGATGAAACCACGTAAGATGAAGTTTTTTCTCTCCCAAAATTTTGATCACTTATTATTTGAGTCAAAAGTTTAATTGTTTTCTCAAAGTCAAATGTTCTATATATACAACTTACTAGGCTCCAAATGTAGCAATACATGGTTCAGCTTCAAAGTGATAGAAAGGACCATTTTCTCTAAGGCTGTGGAAGATGCTACCTAGAACTTTAAAGTGTTTGGCTTGCAAAGTCTTAATTAGTCATGCAATTTATAATTCTACTTAAAAGGCATTTTAAAGCTGAAGATGATTTATCCACAAACATGTAAATGCTGCTGAACAGCATACACATATTCATAGTTAGATGATGGGAAAAACAACTAATTTTCATTTAAAACTTATACTTTATCAAATGCTTCACTTGTATCATTTTATTTAATCTGTAAAAGTTAAAGATAGGAAACTGAGAACCTCAGAGATAATATAGACATATGAATGACTTGAAAGCATGATTTGTCTGACCCTAAAATCATATTTGTACTATGCCTTATTCTCTTTCACAAATTCTTTATTCAGTACTAATAAAATTAAAAGTTAGTCAAGTGGCTAAAACAACAGGCAAATTTTAAGACACATGGAATGATTCTTCCTCCTCCATTAGGACAAATTGTTTGTATGGCACAACAGTGGGATATATTGCTATAAAGCCAGTTTGAGGCCAGATAACAAAGGACTTTGGATGTTCGGGTACCATTCAACATTAAAGGTCAGGGACTCTGGCTTTTAAATATATTTTTCCATCATAGATATGTATGAAAATGACTTATTTTAATTTAAATACATACTGCAATATGTTGAACTCTGGCTAAAAACTCCTAAATCAGAATCTCTAGTACCAATGCCTTAGTTTAAAAATTATGTGGAAAAAAGCAGTGATTTTTTGAATAGGTAGGATTATACTGTAAGTCATTAAAATAATATGACCAAGGGATTTACAAGATAAAGGAGTAAAGGGCTTGAGCGACTATAATGTGCTAATTAGTCATTTCCCACATCTGGAACACTTCCCTTTCCCTTTAGTTATCTAATAATACTTAGATTAGTCTCACTAATTCATTGTCTATATTAAACATCTAGTCTACATGATATATCATGGGTAGAAATGTAAATAATATGTAAGCCGAGCTTCTAGAAGTTTGTAAAACAGTAAAGGGAAATGCAATTTTTAAAACTACAAGGTGATTAATGCTAAGATGGAAATTTCAACAGTGTAGTGATAAGTCTAAGGAGAGAGGGCTAAATTCTATTGCTGTGGCCATCAAAAGCATCATAGAAAGGTGTATACTGGAGTTATTCAGTGAAGTTTGAGAGGAGCTTTGTAAGAATACAGGGATATGGGTATACTCTTGCCTAATACAACAGTGTGAAAAATCACAAGGTTATACAACAGGATTATTCAGAAGTTATGTTATTGTTCAGTCGCTCAGTTGTGTCTGACTCTTTGAGATTCCATGGACTACAGCACCATGGAAGCCAGGCTTTCTGGTCCTTCACCATCTCCTGGAGTTTGCTCAAACTCATATCCACTGAGTCTGTGATACTAACCATCGATCTCATCCTCTGTCATATCCTTCTCCTGCCTTCAAAGCTTCATAGCATTAGGGTCTTTTCCAATGACTTGGCCCTTCACATCAGGTAGCCAAAGTACTGGGGCTTCAGCTTCAGCATTAGTCTTTCCAATGAATATTCAGAGTTGATTTCCTTTAGGATTGATTGGTTTGATCTCCTTGCAGTCCAAGAGACTCTCAAGAGTCCTCTCCAACACCACGATTCAAAAGCATCAATTCTTTGGTGCTCAGATTTCTTTATGGTCCAACACTCACATTCAAACATGACTACTGGAAAAACCATAAATTTGACTCTATGTAACTTTGTCCGTAAAGTAATGTTTCTGCTTTTTAATACACTTTCTAGGTTGGTCATAGCTTTTCCTCCAAGGAGCAAATGTCTTTTAATTTCATGACTGCAGTCACTGTCTGTAGTGATTAGTGATTTTGGAGATAAACGAAATAAAGTCTGTCACCATTTCCACTGTTTCCCCTTCTATTTGCAATGAAGTGATGGGACCAGATGCCATGACCTTATTTTTTTGAATGTCGAGTTTGAAGCCAGCTTTTTCACTCTCCTCTTTCACCTTCATAAAGCGGCTCTTGTTTTTCTTCCCCTTTTGCCATTAGGGTGGTGTCATCTGTGTATCTGAGGTTGCTGACATTTCTCCTGCCAGTCTTGATTACAGCTTGTGCTTCATCTAGCTGGGCATTTCGCATGATGTACTCTGCATAGAAGTTAAAAGAGCAGGGTGACAATATACAGCCGTAGTGTACTTCTTTTCCAATTTTGAACCACTCTGTTGTTCCATGTCTGGTTCTAATGTTGCTTCTTGACTTGCACATAAGTTTCGCAAGAGGCAGGTAAGGTGGTCTGGTATTCCCATCTCTTGTATAATTTTCCAGTTTGCTGTGATGTGGGTTCTATCCCTGGGTCAGGAAGAGCCCCTGGAAACCCACTCCAGTATTCTTGCCTGGAGAATCCCATGGGCAGAGGAGTGTGGCGGGCTAGAGTCCATAGTGTCACAAAGAGATGGACACAACTGAAACGACTTAGCATAAGCACAAGTCCATACAGTAAAAGGTTTTAGTGTAGTCAATGAAGCAGAAGTAGATGTTTTTCTGTAATTCTCTTGCTTTTTCTGTGATCCAATGGTGTTGGCAATTTGACCTCTAGAAGTTCTTGGTTCACATACTGTTGAAACCTAATTTGAAGGATTCTGAGCATTAGCTCAGAAGTCAGGAATACATCTCAAAGATTGAGGTATGACTTGCAATGGGCATCAGAGGGATAGTGTAGCAAGGTATATAATTAGAGAAATAAGTACACATACTAAGTCCTGAATGATACACTGGACCAGGCTTCAACAGACTGCAAACTGTGAACTTCCAGATGTTCAAGCTGGATTTAGAAAAGGCAGAGGAACCAGAGATCAAATCACCAATATCCGCTGGATCATCAAAAAAGCAAGAGAGTTCCAGAAATACATCTAATTCTGCTTTATTGATTATGCCAAAGCCTTTGATTGTGTGGATCACAATAAACTGTTGGAAGAGTCTTCAAGAGATGGGAATACCAGACTACCTTACCTGCCTCCTGAGAAATCTGTATGCAGGTCAAGAGACAACAGTTAGAACTGGACAGGAAACAACAGACTGGTTCAAATAGGGAAAGGAGTACATCAAGGCTGCATATTGTCACCCTATGTAATTAACTTATATGCAGAGTACATTATGAGAAATTCTGGGCTGGAAGAAGCACAAGCTGGAATCAAGACTGCCAGGAGAAATATCAATAACCTCAGATATGCAGATGACACCACCCTTATGGCAGAAAGTGAAGAAGAACTAAAGGGCTCCTTGATGAAAGTGAAAGAGGAGAGTGAAAAAATTGGCTTAAAACTCAACATGCAGAAAACTAAGATCATCGCTTCTGGTTGCATCATGGCACATAGAGGGGGAAACAATAGAAACAGTGATTTGTTGGGGATCCCAAATCACTGCAGATGGTGACTGCAGCCATGAAATCAAAAGGCACTTGTTCCTTGGAAGAAAAGTTATGACCAACCTAGACAGCATATTAAAAAGCAGAGACATTACTTTGTCAACAAAGGTCCATCTAGTCAAGGCTATGGTTTTTCCAGTAGTCATATATGGATGTGAGAGTTGAACTATAAAGAAAGCTGAGCACTGAAGAATTGATGCTTTTGAACTGTGGTGTTGGAGAAGACTCTTGAGAGTCCCTTGAACTGCAAGGAGATCCAACCAGTCAATCCTAAAGGAAATCAGACTTAATATTCATTGGAAGGACTGATGCTGAAGCTGAAACTCCACTAATTCGACCACCTGATGTGAAGAATTGACCCATTGGAAAAGACCCTGATGCTGGGAAAGATTGAAGGCAGGAGGAGAAGGGGATGACAGAGGATGAGATGGTTGGATGGCATCACCGACTCGACGGACATGAATTTGAGTAAGTTCTGGGAGTTGGTGATAGACAGGGAAGCCTGGTGTGCTGCAATCCACAGAGACAGGACTGAGTAAACAGTCAGACACAACTGAGCGACTGAACTGAACTGAACTGTAAGCTGCTGCTGCTAAGTCACTTCAGTCGTGTCCAACTCTGTGCGACCCCATAGACGGCAGCCCACCAGGCTCCCCCATCCCTGGGATTCCCCAGGCAAGAACACTGGAGTGAGTTGCCATTTCCTTCTCCAATGCCTGAAAGTGAAAAGTTAAAGTGAAGTCGCTCAGTCATGTCCGACTCTTAGCGACCCCATGGACCGCAACCTACCAGGCTCCTCCCTCCATGGGTTTTTCCAGGCAAGAGAACTGTAAGCAAAGGGGAACAAAGATGTGATTCAATATGAGACTTTTGGTCTGGTTACAATCAGTTAGAGCATTTGAAATACACCAAATGAGGGTTGTCAAGCCTACACTGCCAGTAGCAGTGATGATATTGAGAACCATTATTTCCAAAATCTTCATTCTCTGAGGTATCATTCAGTTGACAGTGATATCTGCCTCAGATTATAAGAGGTGAATATGTAACATGTTTTGTTTATCTTTCATCAATCTTATGTCAATTTAATTTTCAGGAAATAAAATTTGCCTAATTTATTACTGGGCAGTTTTATTGTCTCATCATATGCTACCTTTTAGATCAGTATAACATAAAGAACCATCAATATTATTTTTGTCCAGTTCAACCTTTTCTGGTTTGCACTCACCCTTCAGAAATGCACATTGTGATATTTTATCTTGAAAGAAGACATGCAAATCAAGTGCAGTGTCCTCAAAGTCAGAATACTTCACCCTGGATCAGCATGCACAATGGATCAGTAGTAAAGAACAATGTGTCGTTGAGGTGGCAGCTTAGATACCTTTGTGACTGGCATGATCAAAATCATAACCCTTCCAACCCAGTGGAACATAGACACAGGGTGAAAGCCAATGAAATACGTCTTTACTGGGCTGTTCTAATATTTAACAAATACATGTCATCAAGGCAATCTTTTACTGATATTCCTTAAACAATTGGTTTAGACATATTTTGTTGTACATATTTATAACTAAAAAGCCATACCTGATCATGATTGCCACCTACAAAATAAACATTAAATATATATTAAACACATTCTAATAAGTTAGTTAAGTAAGTAACCTTGAAAATTCCTTTTAAAAAAAAAAAGCTCAAAGAAATGTTGATATCCCAGAACAGAGATCACATCCCCTTTTATACTTTGATCCCTTTTGGTATTATACTTTGTATCCTGTGGAGGTTAATAGTAATTACTAACTTGTTATCTGTTGAAGAGAGTCTTTTCTTTTCCATTGAATTTTGAGCAGTCAGTTCTTTTTCTAAGCAATTTTGCATAATTGCATTTGTTTTGAAATTGAATCAACTTATAATTGCTAAAAATCTCAATTCTCCTTTGGCTAATAAAAGGAATTTTGCTATGATATAACGTTATTTAACAAACTAATAAATGTGGGAAAGAGAAATGCATAAAAATCTTATTCCTTGAAAACTATTGCTACATACAAAGTGTATAATTATCACTTATAGTTAATTATAATTTTGCATATATGTATCTTTTCAGAATATAGAAGCTATTGTCTCTCATTAGGATGTGTTTTCTGCCTATGGCAGTGAATTAAGGGAAGATTTAAGGAAAACACACAAAAACAAAACACTTTTCAGCGTGATTCTTTTATGGTAGTAGTTCAAAATGATTCACAAGTACTTTTGAACTAGGCTCTCACATTGCCAGTGGTAGAGCACAGATATTAGATATGTTTGAACCAGGGAAACTTTGGCTTATGGACAGGACACAACTGAGAGCATATCAAAAACTGAATACCTCTAAAGCCCTAATGGAGTCTCCTAAAACAGAACATTTTTTTCAGAGGCTACACCACACTATTCTCTGAATGTGAAACATTTAAGAAAGGATCTGAAAAACTGCATTAACTTTCTGTTACTAGTTTGCAAGGAAAATGATTTTCTTTTGCCATCCTGCACCTTTTGTTTTATACGTTCCCATGTAACAGCCACCAGACTAAGATTTCTTATCTTATTTTATATAAACAAGTGACAAAACAGAGCATCAAGCTATTTTTAAAAATCAATTTCTTCTGGAAGAAATTTATTTTCATTTCATACTTCAGATAATATGATCAAAAGCTTGAAGTCACCTGACTTTCTTACTATGTATTAAGCCATTAAGAAAAGGTAAGAGTAGATGTCTATGTGCCACCTTTTGCTTTCAGATAGATTGAATTTTTTTTTTTTTAACTGTTGTGTTCAGTTTGTTACCTGGTGATTTCCTTAGTTATTCTGAAAGCTATATTTTATCTCTTATTTGTACAGATGGTAATTTAATTAAATAGACCTATTAAATTACTATATCAATTTATTTTTGTTCTTTTTATTGAACAGATACTAGTAATGTCACTTGATAGGAAAGGTACTTCCATAATACTGTCAATAAATCAAATTTATAATTTTTCCATTGACTGACTTTGCTAGATGTGTTTATCTTTTTTGCCCATATTGATTCAAGTGCATAAAGAATATTTGTGAAAATAATCCCCTCAATGGTTTTCAATCTCACATTACACAAAGAAATACTCAGTTACCTGTGGAAAGACTCCACCTTCTGTACTACACAAAGTCCTGTCTTAAATGCAGCTAACTAATAAACTTGTTGAAAAAAAAAATCATTTAAACAAAACAGGTATCTCAGACCATCTCATTCCATCATTACTATGTATTCAGTTGTCTGAGTATCATACATTTAGTACCTCTTCAGCCTCATTCAATAAAAAAGGTTCAAGTCACTGTACTTACAAATCTGACTAGTTAATTTCTACTAAATTTAGTATTTTGAGGCTAGATAAAATGGAAATTGGAGGTTACTTTAGTTTCAGAAAGACAGTGAATATATAAGCAAAAATTTTTTTTTTAAGTAACATAAGACTACAGAAAGATTAAATTAGATATTTTAATTTTTATCCATTACTTCCTGTATACTCCAGCATTCTCAGGATGACATGATATAAAATAAATAATCAGAATCCCCCTTCAATTCCTCTCATTCAACTTCAAAAATAGCTTCATCCAATTAAATATACTGAAAACCTCCACAAAACCCAAAACTGAAACTTATGCTCAATACACATTTCTCCTCACTAGAAAGAGAAAAAAGCAAGTCAAACTAAATTACAGTCCTGACCCATGAATACATGCATGCTAATTTAATTAGATTAGAAAGCAATATGGTTAAGGTGGGATACAGTCTTATTTTGATAATGTGCTAAAGTAAATAAAATAGAACATTTTAAATGGTGTGTTTTGATCAGTGTTTGATTTTCTGAAGCAATTACATTCAAAAAGTAAATAAGTTTTAAGTTACATTAGGTATAGGTGTATTGCATCTTGAAAAAATCTTCAAGTCCATCTTTTCTTTGTGAATAGCTGTTCTAGTGTTTAATGTTCAGAACAGGGGTATCAGGCTTTTCCAAGAACCTCCTTATATTGCTTATTTGTTTGCTGCTGAAGCAATGCACATTATGACACTTGAGGCTATGTTAAGTCCAGAAAATATCAAAGAACTAAAAACTAAGTCACTTTTTTAATTTTTATATCTATCTGTATTTCAAAGTAAATCAGATCTATATATTTCTGCTGCTATACTTTAGTTATCACAAATATTATTTGACAAAGGTTATAGGATCCACATAAGCTTCCTGAGTACTCTTATATGCCCCTCAACAGTTTATATGAATCAGAGAATTGTTATTCCTATAGGTAGATGACCCGTAAGTCACTTATTTTTATTGCAGATAAATTCATAACCCATAAATTTTAGTTCATCTGAAACTAGTAAGCAAACCACTCAATATCACAGTAATACAAGTCTATACCCTGACCAGTAATGCTGAAGAAGTTGAAGTTGAATGGTTCTATGAAAACCTACAAGACCTTCTAGAACTAACACCCAAAAAAGATGTCCTTTTCATTATAGGGGACTGGAATGCAAAAGTAGGAAGTCAAGAAACACCTGGAGTAACAGTGAAATTTGACCTTGGAGTACAGAATGAAGCAGGGCAAAGTCTAATAAAGTTCTGCTAAGAGAACACACTGGTCATAGCATACAAGAGAAGATTTTACACATGGACATCACCAGATGGCCAACCTCAAAATCAGGTTGATTATATTCTTTGCAGCCAAACGTGGAGAGGCTCTATACAGTCAGCAAAAACAAGACTGGGAGCTGACTGTGGCTAAGATCATGAACTCCTTATTGCCAATTCAGACTTAAATTGAAGAAAGTGGGGAAAACCACTAGACCATTCAGGTATGACCTAAATCAAATCCCTTATGATTATACAGTGGAACTGAGAAATAAATTTAAGGGACTAGATCTGATAGACAGGGTGCCTGATGAACTATGAATGGAAGTTTGTGACATTGTACAGGAGACAGGGATCAAGATCATCCCCAAGAAAAAGAAATGCAAAAAAGCAAAATGGCTGTCTGAGGAGGCCTTACAAATAGCTGTGAAAAGAAGAGAAGCAAAAAGCAAAGGAGAAAAGGAAAGATATACCCATTGGAATGCAGAGTTCCAAAGAAGAGCAAGGAGAGATAAGAAAGACTTCCTCAGTGATCAGAGCAAAGAAATAGAGGAAAATAATAGAATGGGAAAGACTAGAGATTGTCAAGAAAATTAGAGATTCCAAGAGAACACTTCATGCAAAGATGGACTCAATAAAGGACTGAAATGGTATGGACTTAATGAAGCAGAAGATATTAAGAAGAGGTGGCAAGAATACACAGAAGAACTGTACAAAAAAGATCTTCATGACCCAGATAATCATGATGGTGTGATCACTCACCTAGAGCCAGACATCCTGGAATGTGAAGTCAAGTGGGCCTTAGAAAGCATCACTACGAACAAAGCTAGTGGAGGTGATGGAATTCCAGTTGAGCTATTCTACATCCTGAAAGATGATGCTGTGAAAGTGCTACACTCAATTTGCCAGCAAATTTGGAAAACTTAGCAGTGGCCACAGGACTGGAAAAGGTCAGTTTTCATTCCAATCCCAAAGAAAGCCAATGCCAAAGCATGCTCAAACTACCTCACAATTGCACTCATCTCACATGCTAGCAAGTAATGCTCAAAATTCTCCAAGCCAGGCTTCAGCAACACGTGAACTGTGAACTTCTAGATGTTCAAGCTGGTTTTAGAAAAGGTAGAGGAACCAGAAATCAAATTGCCGACATCTGTTAGATCATTGAAAAAGCAAGAGAGTTCCAGAAAAAAAAAAAATATATATATATATATATATATTTCTGCTTAATTGACTATGCCAAAGCCTTTGACTGTATGGATCAGAACAAACTGTGGACAATTCTTCAAGAGATTTGAATACCACTCCATCTGAATTGCCTCTTGAGCAATGTGTATGCAGGTCAGGAAGCATAGTTAGAACTGGACATGGAACAATAGAATGGTTCCAAATAGGAAAAGGAGTATGTAAAGGCTGTGTATTGTCACTGTGCTTATTTAACTTATATGCAGAATACACCTAGAGAAACGCTGGGCTTGATGAAGCACAAGCTAGAATCAAGATTGTTGGGAGAAATATCAATAACGTCAGATATGCAGATGACACCACCCTTATGGCAGAAAGTGAAGAACTAAAGAACCTCTTGATGAAAATGAAAGAGGAGAGTGAAAAAGTTGGCTTAAAGCTCAACATCCTGAAAACTAAGATCATGGCATCTGATCCCATCACTTCATGGCAAATAGATGGGGAAACAGTGGAAACAGTGGCAGACTTTATTTTGGGGAGCTCCAAAATCACGGCAGATAGTGACTGCAGCCATGAAATTAAAAGACGCTTACTCCTTGGAAGGAAAATTATGACCAACCTAGACAGCATATTAAACAGCAGAGACATTACTTTGCCAACAATGGTCCATCAGGTCAAAGCTATGTTTTTACCAGTAGTTGTCTATGGATGTGAGAGTTGGACTGTAAAGAAAGCTGAGCGCTGAAGAATTGACGCTTTTGAACTGTGGTGTTGGAGAAGACTCTTGAGAGTCCCTTGGACTGCAAGGAGATCCAACCAGTCCATCCTAAAGGAGATGAGTCCTGGGTGTTCATTGGGAGGACTGACATTGAAGCTGAAACTCCAATAGTTTATCCACCTGATGCGAAGAGCTGACTCATTTGCAAAGACCCTGATGCCAGGAAAGATTGAGGGCAGGTGGAGAAGTGGACCACAGCGGATGAGATGGGTGGACGGCATCACCAACTCAATGTACATGAATTTTGGTAGACTCTGGGAGTTGGCAATGGACCTGGAGGCCAGGAGTAGTGCAGTTCATGGGGTCACAGTCAGACACAACTGAGTGACTAAACTGAACTGAAACTAGTAAAATACATCCTGTGAGATGAGTTTCTGCAATGAATGGAAAAGTCACTACCGCTCATATTCACCTCTTAGTTCAGAAAGCTACGTTTAGAGTCAAGCATACATATCTAAACATAAGGATATTTTTAAAAGATTTAGACTGAGATACTACTTCCAAATCTAGGTTTGTTTATTTCATTTCCATTCATTTATAAGTAGAACTATGTCTTTTCATTTGGGAATTATATCTTCTAGTGAAGTCATCAAGATAGTGACACAGATCATTCCTGACTTCAACTACCCTCACAGGAAGATCAACTAGCAACTATCCATAGTTGACCACAGAGACCAAGAAGGACTGCATTAGAAAGGTAAGAGGAGCGGCTATACTCTGATTACATCACCTCTCCTTCAGGCTAACACAACACCATAGAGGGTCCCCTATGGAACTCTCTAATTTCACCAGTGGGGAAAAGCCCAACAGGGACATCCTGCTCCCCCAGCATTGTGGGTCACTTCTTGGGAGGTCCACTCAGGTCTGCCCCTAAAGGGATTAAGATAGGAATCTGCAAGGTTCTAGTTGGAGATCAGATTGTGATGCAGAAGGGGGATGGGGCTTATAGCTACCAACGTTCAGATCTTGGCAGACAAAGTAGCACCCAAGCAGAAATCTTAAACAGTGGCTTTGCCTATCCATAGAGCAAAGATGGTAGCCATTTCTGACCAGGGTACCCAGTATGCAGTTCAGCCTGATTTCAGACCCTAAACATTGAACTTATTCTATTGCCTTGCCCAGGTAGCAAACTGACTCACATGCCTACTGTTGACTGCAAGCATCAGCCCTGTCCAACCAAAAAACCTAACCAAAGCACCTAGAAAGCTGTGTAACCCATATTACAACCTCACTTACAGTGGCAAATGAGGAGAGAGCCCACTCAGTGGCTTTGTCCATCTGCAGAGCAAAGTCAATGGTCCTAATCGGCAAAGGAACAATTGAACAGTTCTGCCTGCATGGGGTCCCCAAACTACGAGCCATACCAGCCTTGAGGCCTGTCCTACCACCTGGCTCAAGCAGTGAAGCTAATTCACAGCCTTGTCTACTGCTGACCATAGTACGGAGTTTCACCTAAGTAGAAAGCCTGACAGAGAATCTAGGCAACCGTGGAGCCCATGATACAGAGCAGTTAGGCAAATAAATAAATAAATAAAATGCATCATAATTGGAAAGAAAGAAGTAAAGTTGCCTCTATATGCAGAAGACATAATTTTATATATAGAAAAATCCAAAGACTCAACCAAAAGTTGTTAGAGCTAATCAATGAATTCAGTTACTGGGTACAAAATCAGTAGTAAATTATCTGAAAAATACAGAGGAAACAATCTCATTTACAATAGCATTAAAAACAATGAAATGCATAGGAATAAATTTAAACAAAGGAAGTGAAAGATTTCTACACTGAAAAGTATAAGATTTTGATAAAGAAAAATCTTGTATTCCATGATCAGAAAAAGTAAAGCTATTAAAACGGCCATACTTGTCAAACCAATCTACAAAATTAATGCAATCCCTATCAGTATTTCAATGACATGTTTTACAGAACTAGAAAATACAATTCTAAAATTTGTATAGAATTACAATGGATCATTGATAGCCAAAGCAACCCTGAGAACGAACAAAGCTGGAAGCAGTTTCTAATTGCAAACTATAGGACAAAGCTATGAAATTAAAAGACACTTGCTCCTTGGAAGAAAAGCTATGACCAACCTAGAGAGTATATTAAAAAACAGAGACTTTACTCTGCCAAAAAAAGTCCGTCTAGTCAAAACTATGGTTTTTCCAGTAGTCATGTGTGGATGTGACAATTGGACTATAAAGAGAGCTGAGTGCCGAAGAAATTATGTTTTTGAACTGTGGTTTTGTAGAAGACTCTTGAGAGTCCCTTGGACTGCAAGGAGATCCAACCAGTCAATCCTAAAGGAAATCAGTCCTGAATATTCATTTGAAAGACTGATGCTGAGGCTGAAGCTCCAATACTTTGACCACCTGATGCAAAGAACTGAGTCATTGGAAAAGACCCTAATGCTGGGAAAGATTGAAGGCAGGAGGAGAAGAGGACAACAGAGGAAGAGACGGTCAGATGGCATCACTGACTTGATGGACATGAATCTGAGTAAGCTCCGGGAGTTGTTGATGGACAGGGAAGCCTGGTGTGCTGCAGTCCATGGGGAAACAAAAGAGTTGGACATGACTGAGCAACTGAACTGAACTGAAGACAAAGCTATGGTAGTGAAAACAGTAGGGCAATGGTATAAAAACAGAATCAAGATCCCAGAAATAAACCCCTTCATGCACTTTCAAGTAATATTTGACAAAGAAGCCAAGAATATTCAATAGAGAAAAGATAGTCTCTTCAATAAATGATGCTGGGAAAAGAGGATATTCACATGCAAGAAAATGAAATGAAACAAAACCATTATCTTTCACCTATCACAAAAATTAACTCACAATAATTTAAATACTTAAGTGTAATACCTTAAATGATAAAACTCCTAGAAGAAAATGTAGGGAAAAACTTATCATGAATCCCCACAATGATTTTTTTGGATATAATTCTTAAAGCTCAAGAAACAAAAGCAAAAATAAATAAGTGGGACTACATTGAAAATTTTCTGCAGAGCAAAATAAATGATAAAAAAAATGAAAAGTTAACTTGATATGTGAGGAAATACTGGCAAACCACACAAAAAATACAGGGTTATTTATCCACAATAAATAACCAACTCAAATAACTCAAGAGAAAAAATAATAACTTTTTAAAACATGCAAATGTTCTGAATAGATAATGCATATAGAATATATTCAAAAGACCTACATCCATCAATAAAAAGGTGCTCAAGAACACTCATTATCAGGGAAATGCAAATCAAATCTACAATGAGATGTCACTGTATACCTCTTAGTATGGCTATCATCAAAAAGACAAAAGATGATAAACATGAACAAGGAGAAAAGGGTTTCCTTGTGCACTGTTGGAAGGCATTGGGAAAGCAAACTAGTATAGTCACTATGAACAACAGTATGGAAGTTCCTCAAAGAAAATTAGAACTACCCCATGATCTTGCAATTCCATTCTGTATATATACCTAAAGGAAATGAAATCATTATCCCCAAAAGATAACTGCATCTCCTACATTCATTGCAGCATTGTTTACAGTAGCCAAGACTTGGAAACAACCTGTGTCCATCAACAAATGAATGGATAAAGATAATTTGGTGTGTATACACAAAAGAATACTTAATCCATTTTAAAATTGGATTGCTATTTTTTCTATTAAGTATGAGTTCCTTGTATATTTTGGATATTAGAACTTTACCAGCCAAAAAAAGAAGGAAATCCTGTCATCTGTAACAACATTAATGGATCTTGAGTGAAATAGGTCAGACAGAGAAAGGTAGGTAGATTCTAATAAAATCAAACTCATAGAAAGAGTAGATTGCTGGTTGCCAGAGGAAGGGGTGGATGGCCAAAGAGTAAAAGCCTCCAGTTATAAGCTAAATATGTACTGGGGATGTAATGTACATAATGATAATAGTTAACACAATGTATTGTACATTTGGAAGTTCTTACAAGGAAAAAGTTATATTAATAACTATGTGTGTAAGGTTATGAAGATTAACTAAGACTACTCTGGTAATCATTTTACAATATATACATATATCAAATCAATATGCTGTTTATCTTAAACTTATACAATGATACAACAAACATATCTCTAATGAAACTAAAAAGCTAATAATGGGATGAACATTAATTTTATAAGTTTTAACAAAACTAATTTTTCATTATAGAATTGTTTCAAATAAATTGAAAAGATTTTCAGATATATTCATGTTTCAAATATTTATAAATGATATTTCTTAGTAAATAATGCCTTCTTTGTATTACATTAATATTACATATATTTAAGCCTTTTTTTGTGATGAAAGAGACTAATAAAACTGATCAAGAGGCCTCGGTGTTCCCTTGACTGTATTTTAAACTGACTTCTAAGCTCTAATCTTTCTTAGAACATTTACTTAAAAAAAAACACACACACACACAAAAAAAAAAACTTGTCAATTCTCTCTCTCTGCCCCTTTCAGATGCATATAAATCTTTTCAGGTTCTTATAATTTTACCACCCAGGACTGTCATTCTCAAGTACTTGGGGGATGAGACAGCTCTTTGAGAAGAAAAGTTATGGTAGATAATAACCCATCTCCCTCTTTCTGTAGAAAGGAATGTATTGGTGCCTACATCCAGTGGGCACCTAGTTCTAAGCTGTAAAATCATCTCTTATCACAGATATATAGAAAAGTTTACTTTTTCTTTGGTTAAAGTCAATCAGCAAACTCAGATGGCCCATGTACTGTGACCTTTAAAATTCTCTTGTATGTATGAGAAGACTGAGTTGAGACTGAGTCTTGGCCTCTCTTCCCTACTGCAAGAGCTTTGATTAAATTCTCCTTGCCTGTTTAACGGGTGCAATTTCACTTTTATAATACCTTTTTAGAATACTACATTGCTTAATCTTCTTCCCTGACTCCATTCTTGTTACATCTAGCTATGATAAAAGACAAACTCTTCTATTTTTCATCATTCTGGAAAAAATGTTCTCTCCAGCAGAAAATTCAAAGCAATTGGAAGGGTGATGGGAAAATGATCAGTTTACCAGCTGCTCTTCAAATCAGGTGATCACCCTTTAGAGACATGCTTATATTTTAAATTTTGTGAATACAAAAAGCATCTGGTTTACTGATATTCAAATTCAGTATAAAAGTAACCTCACAAGTACATTTTGGTAGTCTCCCATGACACTACTACTGCTACTAGTATTATTAATAGCACCACTAATAAAATTAAATATATCATCTATTATTAGTTAATGACCATTCTGTGCCATGAGCTGAATATGTGTTTTTATATATATATGCCCAAAACACAACATTTTAAATAATATTTCAAAATATAATAAAAATGTCAGTGATAATACAAGACAAACTTTAAAGGATTTAAAGATAATTTCCTCTATATAATTATCCTAGTTTAAATTTTAGATCTTTATTTCATTAGTTTGTCTAAAGGAGAGTTATATTAAATTTTTTCATTCTTTCCAAATGAATCTGTCCCCTTTAGTCTGTACAGGAAAAGTAAAATGAGCAACCACTAAAACATTTTATTATAAAGCATATTTAAATAATTATAAATGGTTACATTTTTATTCCTTCTACTTTTAACAAAAAAAGATCTGAACAGACAGATTGTCAAAAAAGATATACAGGAGGCAAATAAGCATATGAAAAGTCATACATCATCGGGGAAATAAATAAAACAGCAATGAGATACTATACGTCTATTAAAATGGCCAAAAATCTAGAACACTCTCATATCCAAATGCTGGCTATAATGTGGAGTCATAGGATCTTTCGTTTACTTCTAATGGGAACAAATAATGGTGCAATTCCTTTGGAAGATTATTTAGAAGTTTCTTATAAAACTAAATATACTCTTACTTTATGATCCAGCATTCATGCTCTGGGGTTTACCAAGAGAAATTGAAAACTTATGTCCACACAAAATCTGCACACTGATATTTATAATAGTTTCATTCATAATTGTCAAAACTCAGAAGCAAGATGTCTTTCAGGAGATGAATAGATAAATAAACATCCAGAGAGTGGAATATTCAGTGCTACCTGAAATAAGCTATCAAGTCATGAGTCTTGAAAACACATGGATGAAACAAACGCATATTAATAAATGAAAGAAGCCAAGGTGAAAGTGTGACATAATATATGATTTCAATCATATGACATTCTGGAAAGTCAAAATTATAGGGACAGTAAAAAGATCAATGGTTGCCTGTGGTTAGGCGGGAAAAGCAAACAGTGCACAGAAAATTTTCAGGGCAATAAAATTACAGCATATTATACTATAATGGTAAATGCATACATATCATTATATATTTGTCCAAATCCATAGAATACACAATACCACTAAGGTAAACACTTTGGAATTTGGTTGATTTTTTTAAAGTAAATGATAAAACTATGTTTTATACATATGTCCTCATCATTTTAGAAAAGATGCAAAATAAAGTATCCAATAAAATTATGTTAATTAATGTATTTTGAATAAAATTTTACTTTCTAGTAACATCGATATTAAACTATAGATAAGAGTGCAATAAAACAAAAATGGTAGACATTTAATAGTATCATTTAGGAATTATAAACCATGGTGTACAAAGGGTTACATTCCTTATAATCTTGTAGTGGGCTGAATGGTGGTCTCAAAAATGATATTTTCATGTTCTAATCTCCAATGCTTGTGAATACTACCTTCTATGATAAAAGAGTATATCTTATCTGGTGAAACATGAAAATAAGTTAAGGATTTTGAGATAAAGAATTTGAGCTAATTATTCAGGTGGGCAATAAATACAATGACTTATAAAAAAGGAATCATGGGAGATCAGACAGATCAAAGAGGAGGCAGCAGGACCACACAGGCAGAGGTTTGGAGTGGTGTGTGCATAACTCCTGGGATGTTGACAGTCCGCCGAAGCTAAGAGAGCCTCTAAAGGGAGCATGGCTCTGCTGACATCTTGTTTTGAACTTCTGGCCTTCAGAATCCTAAGGGGAAAAAATTAATTGTTGTTTCACACTACTGTATTTGTGATCTTTTGTTATAACAGTCTCAGGAAACGATACAATGCCCTACCAGATAAGCTTCTTTTTCACATAGAGTCACATGAGGAATATGGTTTCTACTTGTCCAAACAGGAAATCTTTTTGTATTCCAAATTGAGAAGGATAATAATCAGTGAGTATACCCATTTCATAGGTTTTTGTAACAAAGTACCACAAATCACATGGTTTAAAACAATAGAAAATTATCTCTTCACAAGTTTGGAGACCAGATCAAAATCAAGAGGTGGGCATGATCATACTCTCTCTGATGGTTTTATGGGAGGAATTCTTTCCTGCCTATTCCTATTTTCTGGCTCATCTTAGTAAGCCTTGATGTTTCTTGGCTCATATATGCATCACTCCAATCTCTGCTTCACTCTTTCCCCTGCTTGTCTGTCTCTGTGTTCAAATTTATATTCCTTATAAGGACACTGGCATTATTGGATTAGGTCCCACACGACTAATGTTATCTTCACTTAATTACATGTGTTGTTGTTGTTTAATCTCTAAGTCATGTCTGATTCCTTGCGACCCCATGGACTGCAGCACACCAGGCTTCCCTGTCCTTTATTACCTCCTGGAGTTTGCTCAAACTCAAGCCAATGAGTCCTCATCAAGAGGCTCTTTAGTTCCTCTTTGCTTTCTTCCCTTAGGGTGGTATCATCTGAATATATGATGTTGTTGATGTTTCTTCCAGAAATCTTGATTTCAGATTGTGTTTCAACCAGATGGATATTTCAAATGATGTATTCTGTAGAGAAGTAGAATAAGCATGGTGACAATGTACAGCCTTGACCTACTCTTTTTCCTATTTGGAACCAATCTGTTGTTCCATGTCCAGTCCTAACTGTTTCTTCTTGACCTGCATACAGGTTTTACAGGAGGCAGGTTAGGTGGTCTGGTATGCCCATCTGTTTAAGAATTTTCCACAGTGTGTTGTAATCTACACAGTCAAAGGCATTAGTGTGGTCATTGAGGCAGATGTTTTTTCTGGAATTCACTTGTGTTTTCTTTGACCCAATGGATGTTGGCAATTTGATCTCTGGTTCCTCTGCCTTTTCTAAATCCAACTTCTACATCTGGAAGTTCTTGGTTCACATACTGTTGTATGTGAAGGATTGAAGGATTTTGAGCATTACTTTGTTAGCATATGAAAGGATTGCAATTGTGTGGTAGTTTGAACATTCTTTGGCATTGCTCTTCTTTGGGGTTGAAATGAAAACTGACCTTTTTCAATAGTCCTGTGGCCACTGCTGAGTTTTCCAAATTTGCCGGCACTTTAACAGCTTCATCTTTTAGGATTCGAAATAGTTCAGCTGGAATTCCATCACCTCCACTAGCTTTATTCATAGTAATACTTCCTAAGGCCCACTTGACTTGATTATCTGGGTCATGAAGATCTTTTTTGTATAGTTTTTCTGTGTATTCTTGCCACCTCTTCGTAATATCTTCTGTTTCTGGTAGGTCTATACTGTTTCTGTCCTTTGTTGTGCCTATCTTTGTATGAACCATTTCATTGGTATCTCTAACTTTCTTGGAGAGATCTCTAGTCTTTCCCATTCTATTGTTTTCCTTTATTTCTTTGAATTGTTCACTTAAAAAGTCTTTCTTTTCTCTTCTTGATACAAAACTCATAAAGTAGCCAAAAAATATGGACTAAAAGAAACACTCTCTTTAGCATCAACTACTAGATTATTATTGTTCAGTTGCCTAGTCATTTCCAACTCTTTGCAACCCCATGGACTGCAGCATGCCAGGCTTCTCTGTCCTTCACCATCTCCCGAAGTTTGCTCAAACTCATGTCCATTGAGTTGGTGATGCCATCCAACCAGATAGGGTAAAGATTATCCACCTTCTATGGTGGTGCTGGTTGTGTTAGTCATGTCTGAGTCTTTGTGACCCCATGGACTGTAGCTCACCACGCTCCTCTGTCCATGGAACTTTCCAGGCAAGAATACCGGAGTGGGTAGCCATTTCCTACTCCAGGGGATCTTTCTGACCCAGGGATCAAACCTGAGTTGTTTGTGTCTCCTACTTTGGCAGGAGGATTTTTTTTTTTTAACCATTGCACCACCTGGGAATCCCACCTTCCACGGTAGCTGTTGCTCTTTTGTGCCACAGTATCTGCTGTAGGCAATCATAATTTGTGTACACGGTAATGGATCATCCATTACCGTATCACTCTGAGTGATGTGACTTAGTGCACAACTTAAGGGTATTGTTACTATAAGTGTTAATGGTCCTTGACTTTGCCTGTAATAAAATATTATGCTATAAATATAGTACTAGTTTAATATTTGTAATATTGTGACCATGTTTCATAAGATAATGAAAATAAGAACCATAAAGATATGTATGCAAGTGTTATACAGATATTACCATAAGTGAAGGCTAAGTAAATCTGTTACATTTATGGAAGGTCATATGCAACTGGGTTAGGGAAGTATAACCAAGACAGAGCATATTGTACAATATACAGGAAGGAATTTGGGACTGGCATGATAGAGAAACAAATACCAAAGTACACACAGGTACCAAAACTCACAGCTCTAAGACAACAAAGGCATGAACCTCTAAATCAAGCAAAGAGCTTTGTGTTTCATATAGACAATTATGCTCAATCACAAATAATGACAGTTAAATTATTTTGGATATACTACACAAACACATTATCCTAATTTTTCCTTAATTATTCTGAGTCTGAGTTAAGTAACATTTTCTGATTTTGAAGTTAAAACTGGGGAAGAAGAGAGCATTTTGATATGAGATGGATTGGCCTGTTGCAACATGTAGCTGATTCCATCAGACCTAATTATTTCTGTTGTGCATCAGATGGTGTGTCAAATCAAAGCAACAACAAAACCTGACCCAGTTCTAACATATATGGTTGGAAAAATGCACTTTGATATCACCTACTCAAACAAACATTTAATAAAGCCACAGAAAACATAAAAGATTACTGATATCATGTCCAAATACAAAGTAGACTTTGCCAATCAATGTGCATGTTCAATAGACAGTGCAACTAAAAAGTCTAAAATTTCATTCAACTCTAGAATTCTTAACAAAGAAAATGCAAAGTCATACCTACTAAATGTTCTCCAAACTTTATAGCCTATATGCTAAAAAGGAGTGTGATTTGTGTATGTGTGATATCTAGGATATCATAATAAACATCTTTGGTTGTCTCAAAAGTTGCAGAATCACTTATTGATATATTTTGTACATTATAAAAATGTCAAAAGATAAATTTCTAGGCCTGTACTTACAAGACTGCTATCATTGTGGCTTGTCATAAAGATGTTAAAATGTGGGTCTGGCATGAAATCATATTTTCAAAGCATGGGGAAAGAAGAATGACCTTCTCTAATTCGAAAATGCACTGAGAATCAGAAAGGAGGAAAAATAAACTCAGTAAAAAGATATACATACATACATACATACATATATATATATATATATATATATATATATATATATATATATGCTGTTTTTTCAAAGAATTTGATAATCTTTGAAGTGGCTATAGTCTAGGAAAGGACGAATTGATTGCACAAGGGTGTCTGATGTTAGTGTAGGTCACAACATAATGTATACACTAAAAATAACTCACTTGGGGGTAACAAGACTGTTTTAGAACTTATATATACAAATATCACTAGAAAAGGGCAGGCAAATTACACAGAACTTTCTCAACTTCTTAAGACGGTAACTTACTCAAAATCCAGTTTCATGTACAAGAGTTCAAATTATCTCCCTTCTCAAAATAAATTTCTTTGAAAAACAGAGGTTTAGCTAATCAGTTCAGTTCAGTCGCTCAGTCGTGTCCGACTCTTTGTGACCCCATGAATCACAGGATGCCAGGCCTTCCTGTCCATTACCAACTCCTGGAGTTTACTCAAACTCATGTCTATCGAGTAGGTGATGCTATCCAGCCATCTCCTCCTCTGTCATCCCGTTCTCCTCGTGCCCTCAACACCTCCCTGCCCTGCCATCGCAGCATCAGGGTCTTTTCCAATGAGTCAACTCTTCGCATGAGGTGGCCAAAGTATTGGAGTTTCAGCTTCAGCATCAGTCCTTCCAATGAACACTCAGGACTGATCTCCTTTAAGATGGACTGGTTGGATCTCCTTGCAGTCTAAGGGAGTCTCAAGAGTCTTCTCCAACACCACTGTTCAAAAGCATCAATTCTTCAGTGCTCAGCTTTCTTCACAGTCCAACTCTCACATCCATACATGACCACTGGATAAACCATAGCCTTGACCAGACAGACCTTTGTTGGCAAAATAATATCTCTACTTTTTAATGTGCTATCTAAGTTGGTCATAACTTTCCTTCCAAGGAGTAAGCGTCTTTTAATTTCATGGCTACAATCACCATCTGCAGTGATTTTGGAGCCCCAAAAAATAAAGTCTGACACTGTTTCCACTGTTTCCCCATCTATTTGCCATGAAGTGATGGTACCAGGTGCCATGATCTTAGTTTTCTGAATGTTGAGCTTTAAGCCAACTTTTTCACTCTCCTCTCACTTTCATCAAGAGGCTTTCTAGTTCTTCATTATTTTCTGCCATAAGGGTGGTGTCATCTGCATATCTGAGGTTATTGATAATTCTCCCGGCAATCTTGATTCCAGCTTGTGCTTCCTACAGCACAGCATTTCTCATGATGTACTCTGCATATAAGTTAAATAAGCAGGGTGACAATATACAGCCTTGACGTACTCCTTTCCCAATTTGGAACCAGTCTGTTGTTCCATGCCCAGTTCTAACTGTTGCTTCCTGACCTGCATACAGGTTTCTCAAGAGGCACGTCAGGTGGTCTGGTATTCCCATCTCTTTCAAAATTTTCCACAGTTTATTGTGATCCACACAGTCAAAGGCTTTGGCATAGTCAATAAAGCAGAAATAAATGTTTTTCTCTGGAACTCTCTTGCTTTTTCAATGATCCAGCGGATGTTGGCAATTTGATCTCTGGTTCCTCTGCCTTTTCTAAAACCAGCTTGAACATCTGGAAGTTCATGGCTCACATATTGCTGAAGCCTGGCTTGGAGAATTTTGAGCTTTACTTTACTAGCATGTGAGATGAATGCAATTGTGCGGCAGTTTGAGCATTCTTTGGGATTGAAATGAAAACTGACCTTTTCCAGTCCTGTGGCCACTACTGAGTTTTCCAAATTTGCTGGCATATTGAGTGCAGCACTTTCACAGCATCATTTTTGAGGATTTGAAATCGCTCAACTGGAATTCCATCACCTCCCCTAGCTTTGTTCATAGTGATGCTTTCAAGGCCCACTTGACTTCACATTCCAGGATGTCTGGCTCTAGATGAGTGATCACACCATCGTGATTATCTGGGTCATGAAGATCTTTTTTGTACAGTTCTTCTGTGTATTCTTGCCACCTCTTCTTAATATCTTCTGCTTCTGTTAGGTCCATACCATTTCTTTCCTTTATTGAACCCATCTTTTCATGAAATATTTCCTTGGTATCTCTTATTTTCTTGAAGACATCTCTAGTCTTTCCCATTCTGTTGTTTTCCTCTATTTCTTTGCATTGATTGCTGAGGAAGACTTGCTTATCTCTCCTGGCTATTCTTTGGAACTCTGCATTCAAATGGGAATATATTTCCTTTTCTTCTTTGCTTTTTGCTTCTCTTCTTTTCTCAGGTATTTGTAAGGCCTCCTAGGGCAGCCATTTTGGTTTTTTGTATTTCTTTTCCATGGGGATGGTCTTGATCCCTGCTTCCTGTTCAGTGTCACAAAGCTCCATCCACAGTTCATCAGGCACTCTGTCTATCAGATCTAGCCCCTTAAATCTATTTCTCACTTCCACTGTATAATCATAAGTGATTTGATTTAGGTCATACCTGAATGGTCTAGTGGTTTTCCCTACTTTCTTCACTTTAAGTCTGAATTGGCAATAAGGAGTTCATGATCTTAGCCACAGTCAGCTCCCAGTCTTGTTTTTGCTGACTGTATAGAGCTTCTCCATGTTTCGCTGCAAAGAATATAATCAATCTGATTCGGTGTTGACCATCTGCTGATGTCCATGTGTAGAGTCTTCTCTTGTTGTGAGAGGGCATCAGAGAGCAGACACACTGAAACCATAATCACAGAAAACTAGCCAATCTGATCACACGGACCACAGCCTTGTCTAACTCAGTGAAAGTAAGCCATGCCATGTGGGGCCACCCAAGAAGGATGGGTCATGGTGGAGAGGTCTGACAGAATGTGGTCCACTGGAGAAGGGAGTGGCAAACCACTTCAGTATTCTTGCCTTGAGAACCCCATGAGCAGTATGAAAAGACAAAATAGTCTACTCAAAGAGGAACTCCCCAGGTCAGTAGGTGCCCAATATGCTACTGGAGATCAGTGGAGAAATAACTCCAGAAAGAATGAAGGGATGGAGCCAAAGCAAAAACAATACCCAGTTTGGATGTGGCTGGTGATAGAAGCAAGGTCCATTGCTGTAAAGAGCAATATTGCATAGGAACCTGGAATGCTAGGTCCATGAATCAACTCAAATTGGAAGTTGTCAAACAGGAGATGGCAAGAGTAAACGTCAACATTCTAGAAATCAGAGAACTAAGATGGACTGAAATGGGTGAATTTAACTCAGATTACCATTATGTCTACTACTGTGGGTAGGAATCCTTAGAATAATGGAGTAGCCATCATGGTCAACAAGAGTCCGAAATGCAGTACTTGGATGCAATCTCACAAATGACAGAATGATCTCTGTTTGTTTCCAAGGCAAACCATTCAATATCATGACAATCCAAGCCTATGCCCAACCAGTAACACTGAAGAAGCTGAAGTTGAATGGTTCTATGAAGACCTACAAGATCTTTTAGAACTAATACCCAAAAAAGATGTCCTTTTCATTATAGGGGACTGGAATGCAAAAGTAGCAAGTCAAGAAACACCTGGAATAACAGGCAAATTTGGCCTTGGAGTATGGAATGAAGCAGGGCAAAGGCTAATACAGTTTTACCAAGAGAATGCACTGGTTTAGCTAATAAAAACATTCAATATGTGTTGTAGTATGTGAAAAATAATGGGCATTTTAAAACATGAATAGCCTATGATGAATAGACACAAAGAACATGATTAACAAGCAGCTGGTATACCAAAACAAGACTGTAGATATAATGTGTATGGACATTTTCAGTGACATGGAAAGTGATTCCAGCCAAACCTAACTTGCTGGTGCTAGTAAGTAAAATCCTATGAATTGCACTCTCAAATGATTTTGTTGAGAGGCTATAGCTGGAAATCATCACACTGGACTGACATCAGAAATCAGTGTACTGTGAGGTTGATAAGAGCTGAACTACAAATCAAAATGAATTTTATGTTTGACTGAATTCAGGTTTAGCACTACATAAAAGAGTGTCCTAAATACTTTATGTGGCTTAGAGAAATATTATTAGAAAAGGAAAGAAAGAGTAAAAATAGCCTACTGTATTACAGTGTAGAAAGAAATATGTCATTAAATATAGGTAATACCGGTTTAATTAGCCATATGGTATCAAATAGTCTTTTTTCTTTGTAATAGCATGTAGTTTTTGGAGCAGCATTGAATTCACAGCAAAATTCAGGGGAAGTAAAGAGATTTCCCATATACCCTTTGCCCTAAAACATGCACAGCCTTCCACACTGACAACATCCCTCACCAGAATGGTACTTTTCTTTTTTTTTTTTTAAACCTATACTAACACATCCGAATCAACCAAAGTCCATAGTTTGTATTCAGTTTCATTTTTCGTGTAGTACATTCCGTGGGTTTGGACAAATGCATAATGACATTTATCTATCATTATAATATTGTATAGAGTATTTTCACTGCTCTAAAAATCCTCTATGTATTCATCTTCCCTCACCAAACACTAGCAACTACTTACCTTTTTACTATCTCCATAGTTTTCTCTTTTCCAGAATGTCATATAGTTGGAATCATACAGTATATAACCTTTCAGATTGACTTACTTTACTCAGTAATATGCATTTAACTTTCATCTATGCCTTTTCATGACTTAATAACTCATTTTGTCTTATAGCTGAATAATATTCCATTGCCTGGATATATCATAGTTTATTTATCCATTCACCTACTGAAGGACACATCTTGGTTGCTTCCAAGTTTTAGCAATTACGAATAATAAAGCTATGAATATTCTTGTACAGGTTTTTGTGTGAACATAAGTTTTCAGTTCCTTTGGTCAAATACCAGGGAGTGCAGTTGCTGGATTATATGGTAAGAGTATTCTAGTTTTTCAAGAAACTGCTAAACTGTGTTTCACAGTGGCTGTACCATTTGCATTCCCAACAGCAAAGTAGTAGAATTTCAGTTGTTCTTCCTTCCACAGCATCTGGTGTTGTCAATGTTCCAGATTTGGGGCATTCTACTAATGTGCAATGGTATCTCGTTGTTGTTTTAGTTTGTATTTCTTTGATAATATATGATGTGAGGCATCTCTACACATCTATCAAAGAAATGTATATATATATTTATATACATATAATTATATGTATTATATATTATATTATATACATATATACATATATGTGTGTGTATATATATATATATATCTTTTGCAGGGGGAGGTGTCAAAGTCTTGGGCCCAGTTTCTAATCTGGTTTTTCATTTTCTTATAGTTGAGTTTCAAGAGTTCTTTCTATATTTGGATCTCAGAGAGGCCTCAAAAACAAACAAACAGAAAAAGCTCTTTGCATATTTTGGAAAGTAAGTCTTTCAGAGATGTGTCTTCTGTAAATATTTTGTCCCACCACTGGTCTTAGTGTCTCTTCTGTATTTTTTTTTTTTTTAATCTTACACTAAGGCAACTTGAAAATATACAGTAACATAGCCTATCTAAGAAAGAGTTTCAGTTCAGTTCAGTTGTCGCTCAGTCATGTCCGACTCTTTGTGACCCCATGGACTGTAGCACACCAGGCCTCCCTGTCCATCACCAACTCCTGGAGTCTACCCAAACTTATGTCCATTGAGTCAGTGATGTCATCCAACCATTTCATCCTTTGTCATCCCCCTTTCCTCATGCCCTCAATCTTTCCTAGCAAGAGTTTAGGAAGAGTTTAAAAACATTCAGGCATGGGAGGACTGGTTGACAATCATCTTTGGTGACAGACTACATCCTGTATCCTGTGACCTAGAATTTTACCACTCCTTGGCTTCCAATGGGGCTTCCTTGATGGCTCGGATGGTAAAGTATCCACCTACAATGCACGAGACCTGGGTTTAATACCTGAGTCGGGAAGATCCCCTGGAGAAGGGAATGGCTACCCACTCTAATGTTCTTGCCTGGGGAATTCCATGAGCAGAGGAGCCTGATGGGCTACATACAGTCCTTGGGGTTGCAAAGAGTTGAACACAACTGAGTGTAACACAGGCATAAATGAATAAAAATAGATTCATTTTTTTATTCATACATTTTCATACATGCATTTCTCTGTGTATACACACATGTGTAACAGCAATTTTTATATGCGGTCAAAGCTGGAAACAATTTAAATGTCCAGAATAGTAAATGAATAAGCTAATTTTTGTGTTTATATAATAGTATTCTGTCAAGAAAATGAGTGAACTGTATACGCAACAAAAATGAATCTCACTTATATAATGCAAAGTAAAATAAGCCAGGTACAAAAAAATGTAGATTAAAAAAAGAGGTAAAATAAATTGCTATATTAGGCAACAGAAGTAAACATTTAAACATATTTCTCTAGTTTTCTTACAGATATTATTAGTATAATTAGTCCTACTATTAATTACAACTAATTGTTCACTGGCCCTATTATTACTGTGTTTAAATAACAGCATTTATTTAACAGGAAACTAAATATATAGATTAATACATAATATTAAACTCCACATTTTTATATTAAAACATGAATATATACATAATTATTTAATATATTACATTGTTCCCCTCCTCTTTTTTTTTTTTTTTTTGGTCTGGTATTTCTATCTCTGAACTGGATCACTAAAAGTTGATTATCATAGCTTACAAAAAATACCTAATAGAACAAACCAGGATCTATGGATTTTAGTCAGAGCTCCCTGGAGAATTTTGCACAAGTGCTAAACTTTTTAGACTATAAAGCAGATGTTTTATAACTGAAATTTTTCCTACTATGTGAGGAGAATAATCTCACATACCTGTTGTATGATTATAGCCCAGAACACATCCTAAACAGGAAGGAAGGACCTGGGGAGCTTCTCTTTCTCCTTCCAACTTCTTTGTGTCACTTGATTGCCTACATCCTTGAAATTAGCAGAAAATCCTAAAAATGCTTAAGATCTCTAAATTTGTATGGGTTTTACAATGCAATCTTAAATGTCAACTCATTTATTACATATTAATTATACATGAAGTATATAAGTAGATATATATATAAGTACATATATGTTATTTTATATATACATATTTATATATATTTTATATATGCATTCATACATATTTATGTATATATAAGAAAGTTCTATCATTTATGATTATTTTCTTCCATAGTATACTATTCTATACTCACCAAATAATGAGTGATACAAGGATTATTTAGATAAACAGTAAATTGAAAGTGTGTAAAAATCACATATAGCTAGTCTTATAAGTAGGAATCATAAGTTTGTGATGAATAGGATTATGAAATTACAGACAGAGTTAAGCATATTTAGCAACTGATAATTTTTCAGGTACACATTGTAGTATGAAGCAAATATCAATGTGAGATAATGAGAGGTAAGACAATATGATTATGCTGATAAAAGGTCTCTCAAATTTATATTCTTTTTCTCTTTATCTGAACAAAGATGCAACTGGAAACATACACTCAGTTTTGAGTTAGAAGCATAATAAAAGTAAAATTTATGAATACCATTTTTCCTGGTATAGGGTAAATTCCCTACAATGGGTTTTGCATATGATCTTGTGGAGATTAAATTCTGAATCTGCCATTGTAAACTTTGTCCGCTTAATGTTTTAACTAGTGAGCCTCAGTGACCATTAAATGTAAGACTGAAAAAATAATATTGACTCTTTGCAACCCCATGTACTGTAGTCTGCCAGGCTTCTTTGCCCACGGGATTTTCTAGGCATGAATAGTGGAGTGAGTCGCCATTTCCTTCTCCAGGGGATCTTCCCAACCCAGGGATCAAACCTGGTCTCCCGCACTGCAGGCAAACTCTTTACCATCTAGTCACCAGGGCAGCCACATAAATTTGATATGATCTTTAAAATACACACTGAAAAGAACTTAGAAGAGAGACTGAAACACAATAACAAGCTTTTATTTTTATTTATATTTTTGTTAAGTAAACTTGAATAAAACAAAAAACCTGGGGCTTCCCCAGTGGCTCAGATGGGAGACTCTGCCTTCAATGCAAGAAACCTGGGTTTGACCCCTAGGTTGGGAAGATCCCCTGCAGAAGGGAATAGCAACCCACTTCAGTATTCTTGCCTGAAGAATTCCATGGATAGAGGAGCCTGGGGGTCTACAGACCATGGGGTCGCAAACAGTCAGATATGACTGAACTGAACTGAGTACTAATGTCTTAGAAGTATCTGTGGCATAATTTGAAGAAATCCTTTTAGGTAGTGCTATAAGAAGTGGTTGACTGAAAAATAATGTTTCATGTTCAAGTAGAAAAATTAAAAAATCATATGTGGGATAAATATTAAGAAAGTTAAAACACAAAAATATTTTAAAGCAATGAAGAAGTGGTTTTTGAAAAAAGGCAACAAATATGTAGAATTTTTAGGTTACAAGACAATTTATATTTAGAACATAGCACATTATCAGGCTCATTAAAGGATTAAAAGATTGAAGCACACAAAGAACAATTTCCCCAGAACTTGAAAGATGCTCAGATTCAGAGTGTCTAACTCTTAAAGGACAAAAGCTTTACTAAAGAAACTAGTAAATGAGAAAAGAATATGTGTTTTATGTTTTCACGAAGTTATGATTATATTTTAACCCGTTAGTAATTACACTTTTAAATGCATTATTTAATTATATATAAAGATCAAATTCAGTATTCCAAGCAATTTGTGCCACTTACTAAAATCACTACAAAAATAGGAAAAAAATAATGACAAATAAGGCATAAAATTTTATTATAATTTTATTCTTAAATTTCTACCATTCTATGACTGCTTTTCTTACTGTGAAATTACAAACATATAATTTGTGTTAAACATGTATTTATGTTACTACTTTTTATCTCAAATGAAAAGCATTGATAGTGATACAAATTTTATACTGCTCATATTTACTTTTTTAATACATTTCAATAATTACTAAAATTAAAACTGGAGAAATATTCTAACCCTGTTCTTTTCCTTGTCCATGGAATTCTCTAGGCATGAAAACTAGAGTGGGTAGCCATTCCCTTCTCCAGGGTATCTTCCCAACCCAGTGATCGAACCCAGGTCTCCTATATTGCACACAGGTTCTTTACTGTCTGAGCCAGTAAGGAAGACCTCTTTAGTATAAATGACTACTAGTTATGAGACAATATGGAAATGAAGGATGCCAAACCTCTTTACTTCATAGACTTTATAAAAATACTAGGATCATAAATAGCATACTTGAAGAAATATTAATGTCTATATAAAGCCAATTATGAAATAAGAAAGTGACTATAATTCTTTCATAGTAATTAATTGCAAAGGGAATATTGCGGAAGTAAACAAGCAGAATTAATTGGATAAAGCTGGGAAGTTTTCCCAGAAAAGTATTTTGGTTAGATCTTAACCAAATTTTTTTTTTAATCTGTTTTATATACGTACACATCAGGAGACTTTAGAAGGTATGTACCTACATCTACAATAGAAGAATCTACTCTATCTCTCCAGTATCTAACAATGTAATAGAGCATTTGTCACAGAACTATTTTTCTATATTACATTGATGCTTTTTGTTTGTTTCCTAACTCTTACTTGGCTACAAAAATTGAGGTTATGGGGTTGAATAGGTGCATTTTAGCTGAACTAAAGCAATTCATGAAGTAGACTGGAGAGACCATTTTGACTGCCACAAACAAAATAGGTTTAGTTTGGAACCATTTCAAAATAAGAAACCAAATGAAGCCAAATACTTCAATGATGTATGTGTAGAGAATTTGACATACTCATTAAGATAATGTTGCCTGTTTTGAGTTCACTGGATGATTATTAAAACAAAAAATTGCTTTTCCCATGAAGCACAAATTGTTTCCCAAATGGAAAGAATCTACTGAAAATGGAACTGATATTCCAAAATGACCTTCCATGATAATCAAATATTTTTACCTGCTTATATAGCTTGCATTTGGAATGGGGAATGACAATAAATTCCTTTAACTTTTTTTCACTCAATACAAAGAGAAGAAGTTTGATACAAAATAGAAATAGTAAGTATAAAAACAAAAACAGTAATCTTAGACAAATCTACAATCTGTCTGAATATATTATTTTATAGGAGCCTTGGTATTTGCAGTATGCTGCATTTGCTGAGCAGTAATTTAAGTCTCAAAAGGAACAAAAGTACTTTGCAAATTTAAATGCATCTCTTCAGGGACTGCTCTAACCACCACAAAAATCGCTATTGCATTTCACCCCAGGTAGTTACAAACGAAAGTGAAAGATAATTTTAAAAAGTAGCTAAAAGATGGTAGCTACAGAGAAACACTACCCTTAATAGTTGCTGCACAGTGAAGTTAAGTAGGCAAAACACAGCCATCTGACAATTAGGTAATTGACAAAGACACTACAATGGAACTTCCCGCACTTCTTCATTAGTTGTAAATATGCTACATTTTGTGTACTCAGTGGATTAGACTTTTTTACTTCAGATAAAGATTTCTGCTTTACTTAGCTCCTTAGACACAGATAAAACAGAATAGCAAACAAAAAGATAATAGCTCACTATACCGTAGAGATGAAAATAATGCATATTTCACAAACAGGTAAATTATGATCTATGTCATGTTATGGAAGCCAGTTACATGATAACTGTTATTATTTACTTATTCATCTATTCATTCATTGTTTTGACAAATAATATTAGGTGCCACTTATACATCCAAATAAGGTAGGGTTAAAGAGGAATGCCATAGTAAAAGCTGATGTGGTGGCACTCTGGTTTTAACAATCTTTGTTTATGAAGAAACTATAGGATGCATCCTAGACTGTAGGAAATTTGATACAAGCACCTGAGGTTTTGGACAGAAATGGATGTGAAGATGTGAGGCTACCAGATTTTATTTCAATCTGTGTTGTGTTCCTAACACTGTTGCCCAGGAGAAGTTTGTTTCATCAGAAAGATACATATCTACCTACTGTGAGGTACTACTACTATGAGGAAACAAACTTTTAACTTCATGAATGTATTTTGTTTCATTAGATGTTTAACATAAATGCATTAAAATAAAAGACCTGATATTAGTGCCTGCTGCGGAGTAACACATCCTTAGGAGAACTCAGAGAAATATAAGTGAGGGCACAAATAACAGACCAGCAACTCAGAGGCAGTACCAGAAAGTCTGGATTGCTCTCCATGATAAACTCATTTCTAAGTGAAAGGAAGTATACGGAATTAAAAATTGGGTAGTAACACTGTGCTCTTCTTTGAGTTTGTAGTTAAAAGAGACACATGGAGATTATTAAAAAAAAAAGAAAACCCTGCAAACATTTGGCTCTGCTGCTCTCTCATGAAAAATCAAGCCTACATATTTAGATCATAAGTAGATTATCTTTTAAGATCCCAAAGATGAGGATTTCTTGAGGATTCTTCATTCTTTCCAAATTGTTACTGTCTTCGTATCTTATTGGACTCTGGGTCTTTCAGACCTAGACTCTCCAGGTCGTTCAGTTTTTATATATTGATAACATTTGGAATCTTACATATATGCTACTTACCTGAAAATTATAGAAGGGAACATTCATACCTGCCCTGGCCCACAGGATGCTGATGGAAATATAAGTATTATTTAGCCAAAAAGTTCCTTTAGATTTTTCCATAACATCTTACAAAAAAACTTTGAGGAACATTTTGGTCAGCTCAATACATTCACCTTTACATTGTCATTCAGTACTGAGTCTCCGGGCACATCAGAATTCATGGGGTCTCCAAGAGAAAGTGTCACTGAATATTCTTAAATTCAATATATATGAATTGTTCTCACCCACAGTACCAGCAGGAAAGAGAAAAGAGTTAATAAGCATCTTCGCTGACTTAAGATATAATCTGGTCTCCTCTGTCATCCTGTGAGTGTTCTTCCATCAACTCTGTAAGTAACAATAGAACAGTTGTTTGATTAACAAATTGAATGTATTTATTTCTTGATTATTCATCCTCAAGTGCTTCTCTTTCTCTTCCTTCCTCCCTTCATTCTTTTCTGATCCTTGATACACTTTATGTTTCTGAGCAAGTCGGGCATACATGTATAAAACCTGCACAGATTGTTTTCTCTCATAAAGGAAGTAACAGCAGCCAGAGAAGTTATAAGGAGAAAAAAATGAGTAATGAATAAGGTATTACAAAGGGAATTTCTCCCTTGTCTTATAAATCTTAGTCCCCCGCCCCAAGAAAAATGTTCCTGTTGAAATTACTGCATCTTATAAAATAAAGATAAAATCTTATTAAAAGCAACAATAACAACAAAATGAAAAGAAAACTTTCTTGAAATGTTTGCCAAGTGAATCTCAGGTGAGCAGTATACTTTGTATCACATAATTTGTTACTGAGACAAACAAAAGACATAATGGTTACAAGTGAAATTGAAGAAAAAGTACTGTTTAGTTTTGAATATAATTTAACTTCCTAAAACAAATTCAGATTAGAATACTAGACTCTTATACTGTACTGCTGTTATTCAGCTTCCAATATCTTTAAAAGTAAAATTTTAAACCTATAATGGTTTGCTTATAGTTGTTGCTTCCACCGTTGTTATGCTGCTTATTGCCTTTATTTGACTAGGGTAACAAGCCTTCTTAGACTCACAGATTCTTTTTTTTTGTTTTTTGTTTTGACTCACAGATTCTTAACAGCTTTACTTAAAATCTGTTTTACTCAGACTACCCCCAGAGGATGCTACTTATCCCTTCAGTGCCTAACTACTGTTACAGAGAAGATGAAAACATAAGTTGATTATAAAATCGCATGGTGAAGTAAAAGATTCTATAGAGGTACATTTCAAGAGAAACCTCATAAAATGTTTGAAATAGGGGCTATATATTTTAGTCTCTGCATGGTATCTGTATAACATTTCCTCATGACTATCTATATTTTTCAGCAAATTTATTTTATACTTGAAAAAATGTAATATAAATTTTATTAATTTACAAATTGAAACCAAAACTTGAAGTATTACAATATGTCACACTTTTCCTATTAAAATAAGTCTGCTTCCTTTTTAAGGGAGAAATAAATGCTTTAAAAGTTCAGTAAGAATTTAAATTCACTATGGTGGTCTTAAAATTTATATTTAGAGAGTTGTTTCCTCCTGAAAAATTCCACTGAAATTACAGTAAATAGATACAAAAAATAGAAAGGAAGAATAAATCCAGAAGAACACAGAGAAAATTATAAAAACCACTCTGTCTTATTCTGTTCAGGCTGCTATAACAAAAATACCATAGACTGGGTTGCTTATAAATAGTAAATATCTATTCCTCATAGTTCTGGAAGCTGGATGGCACAAGATCATGGCACTGGCAGACTTTGTGTCTAGTGAGGGTCCATTGCTTAGGAGGGCTGACTTTTCACTATAATCTCACATATTGAAAGGATACTAATCTTTTATAAGGACATTTGTGACATTTGTGAGGGCCCAGCCCTCATGACCTAATAACTTCCAAAGACCTCATTTCCTACTACTATCATTTAGGGGTTGAATTTCAACATATGAATTCTCGGGAGACACAAACATTCAGATCATAGTAGCTGAACACATTTCCCCGCAAAAAAAAAAAAAAAATCTCTAGATACTTCAAGGTAGATGAAATTGAGGAAATAAATAAACCAAAATGAAGAAAATTCACACACAGAAAAATCTCCAATAGGTATAAAACATTCTGCTCAATGAACTCAACTATATTTAGAATTAGCAGGTACAAAGGACTGTAACTAGTGGAGTGTGATTTTTTTTTTTTTTTTCATTAAAACTAAAGTGGGATTCCTTCAGAAAAGCGAAGATACACTAGGGAGTAGAGGAGGGCTCTAAGAATACAGATCAGTGCTTCAGAATAAATCTCAACTTGGCTATGGAGAAGGTGACAGCTTATTGCATCCGTTCCATTTTCACACCTAAGTAAAACCTTTTCAAAAATATGTGTAGAGGGGTTCCATGCAAGTCTTATGGACTTACCAGGTGGCTCAGTGATAAAGAATCTGCCTGCCAATGCAGGAGGTGCAGGAGACAAGAATTCGATCCCTGGGTCAGGAGGATCCTCTGGAGGAGGAACTGGCAATTCACTCTAGTATTCTTGACTGGAAAATCCCAAGGACAGAGAAGCCTGGTAGGCTGCAGTCCATGGGGTCACAAAGAGTTGGATGTGACTGAGCATGCAGACACATGCAAGTCTTACATTCCAAGGGGAAGACTGTTGGGGAAATATACTAGAAGATGGTCAGTCACTTTCATTAATTATCCTAAGCTTAATTCATAAAGAGAGATGGAAATTTAAAAATGAACAGTAGAGGAAAATAAAACAATAAGGTAGAAGGTATAAAATGGACAAACAGAAAAGAGGACAGCAGAGAAAGAAGAAATAATTTTGGAAATATTTAAAATTCTTATAAATATTCTTAGATTAGAGAAGACTGTATATCCTTAAAGTAACAGCAGGTTTTTATTCAAAGGCAGAAAAAAACAATCAGAGAAAGAAAGTATTTCTGAAAATTAAAAGTATGATAGTAAAACATTTGGCTTCCACTCTGGAGTCAAAAGTCAAAAAATCGCTCAGTAGTGTCTGATTCTTTGTGATCCCATGGATTGTATGGTTCATGGAATTCTCTAGGCCAGAATACTGGAGTGGGTAGCCTTTCCCTTCTCCAGGGAGTCTTCTCAACCCAGGGATCAAACCCAGGTCTCCCGCATTGCGGGCAGATTCTTTGCTAGCTGAGCCACAAGGGAAACCCAGGCTAAAAGGAGTGTCACTCTCATCCTTATAATATAGAAGACCCAGATTAATTTTAAAATTCATGACATTTTCAAAGCCATTGGAAAGCTGAGGTCACAGAGCAAAGAACTGGCCTCAAACCTAAGGAAAAACAGGTATCTGCTGGGAGAGAGGAGATGAGATCACATACATGCCCAAGGAATATAAACCAGACATCTGAAAGATTTTAGCCAGAATAGCTGATAGGTTTACTTAAGTCAATTCCAGTGTGTTGGGCAGTGTGAAGTCCTTGGAGCATCACAAAATTGGGGTAATCCCCATTCTTTTGTAGGTTCTTTCCCAAAAAAAACCCTATTAGATATTCACAGAAAATATCAGGAGGACCACTAAGCAAGTATCCAATATGATATAGACCTGGGAGAGGGAAACTGCATCTATGTAGACAGGATAGAAGATTCCACTCAGAACTTTCACTCCTACACCTCCTATATTTCCTCTATATAATTTGTGAAGAGAAGAGCAACAAACACTGTCACCCGTAGATTTAAAACTCATTGTAACTGAGGAACAGAAAGGGAATAGGTAAAAAATGTTCCTGGATAAGTGGCTCTGGGCCACATACAATCATGGGAGAGGCAAGAAAACAGAGAGTGCAAGGCCTCTGAGATACAGGGACCTGGAACGTGCCTAAAAAGGAGGTTTAATTAAAACAACAAAGAATGCTCAATCTTCACAGTCCCTTAGACCACCACGTTACCAAGTGCTGAACGAGAAATAAAGTGAAAACTGTTGGAGAGAAATAAGAGAATACAAAAAGACTCTCTGAGACAAAGATAAAAGGGGAAACTTAAAACTCAGAGTCAAGCAGGCAGTGCTCCGAAAAACCCAACCCTAAATATAAGTTATTACTACAGAAATTTAGAGAGTATGGTGCCCTGAGAATAAACATAGCTGCAATAAATTTCAAGCCCAGGTGATCTCCCAAACCAGTAAGACAATGATTGTAAGACCAAATAAAAACCAAGAAACAATGTGCTGTCCATAAGAATCCCATTTCAAATATAATAGAAAAGGAAAAGAGAAATATGTACCAAGTAAACAGCAATCAAATAAATACTTTTTTATAAAGCAACATCTTTAAAGATGATTACTATACAAATATTAGACAAAGTAGCTTTCAGTTCAAAGAAAATTACACACACAAAGAAAATCACAGGTACAGAAAGACATCATATAATAATGAAGTGGTCAATTATCCAAAACATATAGTAATCTTAAATTTGAATGTATCTAAATATGAAGTTTCAAAAAAAGGTAAAAGTGAACAAAGAAATAGAAAAGGTAAAACTATAGTTAAAGAGTTTAATACTCTTTTCTATCGATAATTAATTGATAAGACAATTGCAGAGAAACTTCACTCAACAAAAGCAGACCAAGGTTTCTTCTCAAGTATATAGGAAACATTCTTCAATACTGACCTTATTCTGCATCATAAAACAGCTCAACAAATTGATAAGAATGAAAATCAAATGAAGTATATAGCTGGTACAGGAAAAAACTTAAAAGTCAGTAAAAGCAAGAAAATGGAAAATCCACATAATTTTGAAATTAACTCAATTTTAAATAACTTATGGTCAAAATACTCAAGAGAAAAAATATTTTGAACTGAATTAAAAGAAAAATGTAACACGCCAAAAAATTTAAGATGCATTAATATCAGTACATAGAGTAAAACTTACAGCATTAAATGTTGTATCAGACAAGAAACACCTCCAAATGAGTTATCTTAGTTTCAACCTTAAGAAACTTAAGAGAAATGAGCTAAATCAAACTGAGATATAAGGAAGTGAGATAGAGAAGACAGTGATGATGAATACAGTAAAAAGAGTAGAAAAGCAATTTCAAAACTAGGTTTTGAATGTTTTAATAGAATTCATAAATATTTTCAATTTCTGATCAAAAACTCAAAAAATAAAACAAATAAATGCCAGAGAAGATACAAATTACTGAAACAATGAAAGAGGAGAAAAGATACTATTTAACATGTGTTTAAAGTATACTAGGAACAATTTTTGCTCATAAATTTAACACTTTACATGAAATTGTCATAATTCTTTGAAAAATACAAATCATGAAATCTCACTCAAGAAGAAATAGATAACCTGGGTATCTTTTTAAGATATATTTCTTTTTAAGAAACTGAAATTTATTCAAAAAGCTTTGAATAAGGAAAACCCCATCCCAAATAATTCATTGATTATTTCTACTAAACATTCACTTTTTATACTGTCTTGTAGAAAATAGGGTAGGGGTAGCTATTTCCCAATTATTTTTATGAGCTTTGCACTGCCCTAATAAAAAATTATACAGATTAATAATCCTCATGAACATAAACTCAAATGTCCTCCACAAAAGACATCTATGTATCAATCAACATGATTCATATTAACAGACTTAACAAGCTCAAATCCTATGAATACATGCAGAGAAAGCATTTGAAACGACAAGTTTATCAGTTTATGATAAACTCTCAGTAAACTGGGAATAAAAGGGGATTCCTTCACCTGACAAGGGTATCTAAAATAAACACTGCTAACATCATACTTAACAGTGAAGGCCTGTATGCTCATCTCTAAAATCAGCATCAAGGGAAGAGCAATCACTCTCCTAATAGTCAACATTGTGCTGGATAGGCTAGCCAATATATTGATAAAGTGAAATAAATTCAAAGAACAAAGAATATAAAAGTAGAGATAACTATTTTCTATTCACAGATCAAAACGATTTTCTATGTGGAAAATCTGAAAAACTCGGGAATTTTTCTAGAATTAATTTTATCAATCTTAGTATATAAAGTCAACATAAAAATACCAATTTTATTCCTTCCTACAAGCAATGACAATTGGAATTTAAAAAATAAATTTTGTTTACTACAGCACTAAATAAAATTGAAATCTTAGGTAAATACCTAACAAAAATATGTTCAGGATTTGTATGGTGAAAACTATAAAGCACAAAATGATTAAGCAACAAGTAACTGAAGAGAAATACCATTTTCTGAGACTGGAAGCCTCAATATTGTTAGAAAAAATTATTCCCAACTCTATATGAAGATTCTGTGCAATTCTAATTAAAGTTTCAGCAAGATTTTTGTAAATACCTGAAGGCTGACTATAAAAATTTTATGGTAAGACAACAAAACTTGAATTGACACAAAATGATTTTAAAACTGAAGAACAAATTTGGAAGATTTACATATTTCAATTTAAGTGTTTACTCTAAGCTACACCAATCAAGTTACTCTGGTATTGGAAAGAAGATATATCCATAGATTGATGGAATAGAATTGGAACGAAAAAATAGATTTCCCCAAATTTAGTCAACAGAACATTTTTAAACAAAGTTATAGAGAAATCTATAAGAAGCCTCTCCTTCTCCCCCTTTTCCTCTTCCATTTTTCTTCCACCCCATCAACCCTCTCTCTCCAACAAATCATAGTATATATACCTGAATCCCCATGCAGCGACTCAACCGGCTCAAGAGACTACCAGCATCTGTAGGTTCATCCTGGGCTCACCAGTTCCCAGATATTACTGACGCCAGAGTTGATCATAGTCAGGTGCTCCAGCGAGAGGCCCCAGGCAACAACCGATAGGTTTTCGGGGAGTCCCAGAGACAGGAGTATCTGGGGGCATTAGAGCCGGTACACTCAGTCTCCACCCACTTTTTCATGCCTTGGTGGTAGCTGAACGCCTCCTTGCTGGGCTCTGTGTAGGCCACCGTGAAGCGAATGATACCAGCTTGGTGAAGAGCTCCTTCACGACACATTGAGATGGCCTGGGGTGAGGTGGTGGTCAGCCACACCTTCCTCTGTCTAGAGGAACTCACCAGGTGTGAGGCGTCCAGGCTGTGGTTCCGGAATACACTGTCTGTGGTGAGGTACTCGTATTGACATCAGCTTCCTCAGAGCCTGTCGGCAGAGCAAGGACTGAAGGACGTGGTGCGCATGTGCGCACAGCGGATTTTTTTTTTTTTTTTTTTTAGCCTGCTTCTTTACGGCTCTCGCAGTCCAGGTGGTTCCCCAGTGAGCCGCCCAGGGCAGACCCGAGACCAGACCTGCTTGACCCATTGGATGCAGTCCATTGGTAACTGCAGGGCCTCGACTGGATATCCCAGGCAGAAGGTGTCACGCTGGTCCTGTCCTGGATGCTGCTGGGGCTGGAAAAGGAAATTAACAGCAACAACAAAAGTTCCAGAAGGAGCGCTTGAAGGTAAGGCATATCTGCAACCCTCTGACCCTCAACGCCAGAAAAATCAGCTGGAGCTGGGTGCAGGCCTTGAGCAGGACCAGCAGGAGTCCGCTTTTGTGGAGGATACTGGGGGCGGCGGAGTTGTAGGGCTTAACGGACGGTCTCGCTCAGAACCACTGGAAGTCATCTCTGGGCCCAGTTCCACGTCCTGCTTGGAGACGCTGGTGCTGAAGACGCTGCCTTTTCTCACCCAGCGAGCCTTCAGGGGCACTTCAGTCAGCGGCTTCCTGCTCCTAAGTGCGCTTCTCTGCTTCTTGTCAGCCCTCCCCAGGCCAGGTGGGGCTGTGGCTATCCACTGCTCGGAAGGCCCGGGGCTTATTGAGCTCACCTGTGACCACTCAGAGCCGCTTGCTGGAAAAGGCCTGGCGGGTGTCGGTCGTTCTGTCGCTCGGCAGTCACAGGAGCTGCCTCGGGCCAAGCCCTGAGGAGAGAGGGGCAAGACAACACCCAGGGCTCCTGGCTGCTCTCCGCTGGCTTCGTCCCTGTCCTCTGCGGTAAACTTCCGCCGTCTGACCGGACTATTATAAGAAATATTATGTACTGTGCTGTTGCCAATGAAGATGGCGGACATTTTTAGGCCCCCAGGGACGGAATGTCACAGACAGCTGTTTTCATAATATTGGTCATCCGCCTGACTAAACGGCTGCTGTTCTTGTTTTGGAAGGTAAGCATCCGCTCGTCCACCTGCTTCATGGACATGTAGCTTCTGAAAACAATGGCCACAGTCAGATAGCAGCCACGGCAGAGGTCACAGGCGACATCACACGCTTGGTGTCTGCCATCGGCTGGGTGAGCTCCACAATGTCAGGGCTCCTTCGACTGGCTGCCCTGGCTGCTTCGCAGAGCAAAGCAGGCATGAAGACGTGCAGGTAGGGACAGGGGGCCATGTGCATGCTGGCTTGGGCAGGTCAGCATTGAGTTGTTCAAGGAAGGACAGGCAGGTAATGACCCCACTTATGGTGGTCAACACCAGATGGTCCAGGTCACTGTAGGTGGGCCGGGTCAACTTTATGGTTCTGAATCAGATGTAATGGAGAGAATCATTATCAACACAATAGGTCTCATTTATGTTTTCTACTGGCTGGTGGACTGAGTAGGTGGTGGTGTAGGGCTCCACTCTCCTGTCCAACATCTCAAACAAGGGTGCCATGCTAAAAATATTCATGTTCCTACCTGGGTAGTCCTGGATCTTGCTGGTGAGGAGAGTACCATCCCAGATCCAGCCCCTCCATGGCAGGGAGTGAGTTATCTGGAAGCTGTACAGGCAGTGACAGCTCTCAGCCTCTTTCTTCAGGACATCTTAATAATGCAAAACTATTTGTAGCTCTAAGTGACAAATATAAAACTATAGTATCTACAAAAATGTTCTTTTTAGATAAAAATTTTAGGAGAAAATTTACCTGACTGTGACTTACACAAAGAGATATTAGATCGAACAGCAAAAATATAATCTATTAAAAGATGAACTGAACTTTTTATAAAGATAAATTGAAATTTTTTAAATTAAAATTACTTTTCTGCCAATGATACCATTAAGTGAATTGAGAGAGATACAGTCAAAGACAATATTTACAAATAAAATTTCCATCTCAGGACTTGCTTTCAAAATATAAAAACAAATCTAAATCCCAAACTCAATAAAGACCAATAAAATATGCTAGAAAGAGCTGAAGATAGGTATCACCAGAGGCTATCACCAAAGAAGATGGAATTGTGGCAAATAAGTGTATAATAAGAAAGTCAACATTATTAATCATTAGGGAGTTCCAAATTAAAACTTCAGTAAGGTAAACTATACAGCTATCAAAATGCCAAAACAAGCAAAGTAACAATAACAGTATTGGCAATACCAAGTTATATCAATAATTCAATGCCCTAAGAAGTTTCATATATTTCTCTTAGAAATGCAAAACTATACAGCCACATTAGAAAGCATTTGGCAGTGTTTTATGAAGTTGAATGTAATTCTGCTTGCCATATGAACCAACAGTATTACTCCAAGAGAAGTGAAAATGTATGTTCATGCACACACTCTGAATATTTATAACAGCTGTATTCACAGTCACCAAATGTTGAAAACAAAATATTTTCTAACCAGTGAATGGATGAACAAACTTTTGTATATCCTTGCAAATAGATGATTCCCAAATCTCTAATATAACTTGCTAAGTAAATGCAGTTAGACACCAGATACTACACTTTCCATGATTCCATCGATCTATGCTTTTTGAAGCAATAGAAGCAATAAGTATACCTAATGTCCAGATCTTGGTTTCTAAATATAATACTGTAAGGATGGAAAATTAGATCAATTGAATCAGTTGGTGTCATGCATTGAGTTTTGAGAGGCAGAGGCTGAATATAAAGAGTCTCTTTTGGGGATTGAACTGTTCTTTGTGAAACTGTAGTGATGAATAAACTGTTCTGTGAATTTGTCAAAACCTGTGGGACCATACACAACTGACTGATTTTTATATATAATTTGAAATTAAAAAATCAGGTTGGTGAGATAGATGGAGTGTGACAAAATAACAACTATGACTGAGATTAAAAAACGTACTGAAGGGGATGGAAGAAAGGAGAATCTGGTCTTTAAGAATTTTGGAAAGTAGTGGTTTGATTGGATATTATAAGGGTGAATGTATAAAGAAATGTATCTAAACACTCTGGTAAATGTGTTTCTCCCTTGGATATGGCTTAACAAATCTAAAACTACTTTATTGTTATAAGAAAGTTAAATAAGTAAATTCTTTGTACACAATGAGAGCCAGATTTTGACTTTAGGGGGGAAAGTTTATAAATAACTAAATGGAGAAAATTAGAATAAGCCCTGTGGTGCTGGATTGGAGTATCAGCATAGACTTATAGGTGATAAGTGACAGACAAGTAGATGGCAGATTACATACAAACATGCATACATAATTATAAATGTGTATGTATGCAGGAATTGGTAAATACATATGCTTAGATCTTTTCACTAAGAGGAAATAGAAGCAATAAGTACATCTCATGTTCAGATCTTGGTTTCTAAATATAATTTTCCAATAGAAAAATTCAGGGGTCCTTCATGAAAATATTTATTTTAGGGCTGTGAGAAGAAAAATAGGAGATGAGCCTAGAGCATCTAGCAGTATCAGATGAATAAATTTTATGAAAAACAGAAGGGGGGATGTTAAAAGAACACAGGAGCCAACCTGAAAGAGCTCCCACTGGACAATGCTGCTGGAATAACTTGAGTAACAAAATAATGAATAATAAAATAGAATTATTACCTCCAAATAAATAAGCATGAGTTTCACATGTATAAATAAATAACTGAACAAATAAATGGGGAGAAAGCACATATCTTCCTTATAGAAAAATAAATGTAGAAGGAATGAGATATAGAGAAAATCATCATTAGAACACTACAGTAATGATTATTACAGGCAAGATCCTCAGTGGGTGGTAAAATCAGTGAATATTTAAGAACTGGTCATATTTGTATTGTCAAAAATATTACCCCCAATTATTTAATAATTAAAAAAGAAATAATATAGGCTTTATAATGTAGAATCCTCACAGATACTTGCTTCATCAAGGCAAAGTAACATGAGTAATACTGACATCATAACGTATACCCTAATATGGTGTAATGAGAGCCATCACTTCTATGGTACCGTTTCCCCAAAATGTCCTCAGTGTACTCTTGAGAAAATACTAGATAAACTCAAAATGTCCTCAGTGTACTCTTGAGAAAATACTAGATAAACTCAAAATGAGGAACCTTGCAAAAATAAACTGGCCATTACTCTTCAAGGTCTTGAAATACATGAAAAGACCAGCAAATTTTCACAGATAAGTGATATAACAACTAAAGGCAAGGTGAGATTCTAGACTGGATCCTGGAACAGGAAAGTGAAAGTGAAAGTCACTCAGTCATGAAAGTTTATTAATTGGTTGTTGGGGCAGGAGTGGTGGGGTGGGGTGGGGGTACTGTGCACAAATTCTACTGTTTAGCAGTTTGAACCAGAGTTATTTTCCTAGTTTTATTCATAGTATTACACCAAAGTTAGTTTCTTAGTCTCATTAATAGTACTGTACCAAAGTTAATTTCTTAGTTTTGATAATTGTCTTATATTATGTAAGATAAATATTCACAAAAGAAAATTTAGAGGATACAATAGAACTGTCTGTAATGATTTTGCAACTCGGTAAGTCTAAAGTCATAAGATTGATTCTTTTAAGTTTTAAAGTTTTTTAGGCTAACCTTGATAAAATTTTCCTGAATCAAGGGCAAAAAATAATAATAATGATAATGTGAAAAGTATCACAAAAAATTCATGGATATAAAATACCAATCCAAGTAGGTTCAACAATCAGACAGGAAAAAATAAGGAAATATTAGTAATAAATTATCATAATTCAGACAATATGAGCCACTTGATTAAATGTATGCACTAAATGACTCACAAAATAATGTTAAATTCCCTTTTCCTAAAGGCACAACAGATTTTCAAAACCCATAGACAAAGAAAATCTATTGAGAAAAAATAAATCAGTTAAAAATGTCACAGAATTCCTTATTGTATTTGTAAAATTCAGTAAGATGAAGCTTTTTGATTTTTTATAAAATTGAGTAGATATGTAAACATGATTTTACAAGCTTGTTTATGGCTTTGTGAAATGTATTTTGTTTTCATCTCTCCTCAGTTCTCTGCATGAAGCCTAAAGAGTGAACTAAGGACAAGGAAACCACACTGAACAGATGAAGGACAAGACACAGATGTTTGATATTTTGCTTCCAAATAATCAGTGGTGAGTAATCCTCTGAAAGTAGATGGTAAAACGTTCTTACAAACAGCTGGGGATTTTTCTGAGTGGAGGATGTTACAATGAGTCATATTGTTATTCATTCTATAAATGAAAGAGTTTAGTTCACATCTCTGATGAATAATATAGCATACCATATAAAATTAGATTAACTTTTTTGTTTATTCAGTTAATGATATTCAGAGCCTACTAGATGAGTAGATTCCCTGTTGAATGCTGAGTATATTATTAGTGAACAAACTCTGACAAGAGTTTATAACCTGGTATTAGTAACACAAAATAAACAGTTAAACAGATAAATCAATTAATTAGAGGTGAAGCAACAAAAGCACGATGCTGTATTTCCTAAATATTATGAAGAAAACAGTAGTATGAAGAAATTGTGAATAATAAAGGCAATTGTCTATATTGGTAGCCAAGTAAGGCTTTTCTGAGGAGATGATATTTAATTTAAAGCATGAAAAAGGGAGGCAAAATAGTTATGTAAGAAATGAGGGGATTCAGGTGAATAGGATATTAATTTTAGGCAGAGGGACACCATATAAAAAGACCTGCAGTGGGAGAAATAAACTGAACTTTTTGGTGTTGTACAGAAAAGAAATTGAGAGAAAATAACAGTTCTGTACGTTTAAACAGAATACATGAACAGTAGTATGAAGAGTGTGTGTGTGTCTGTGTATATATGTCTGCACTGTAAATAATGAGAGCAATTTTAATTAGTGTTCAGATTTTCTCAACTTTGAAATTCTTAGTTTATATATTCTAACTTTGGATGTACCCAAACACACCACCATTTCTCTTTCTTATCCTCTCTTAATCATGGACTATATCTGATACTAGTCACTGCCATGTATTTTATTTTATTTATTTATTTTTTTTATTTTTAAAGCATATTTAATCTTGTTTTATTTTTTTCTTTTTCATTTATTTTTATTAGTTGTATTTTATAACAATAAGAAATACAAGGAAGATTTTGTTTTAATCAGACATTTTAAAGTATGCTCGACATGTCATTGTCAGGACATAGATATATTTACAGAACATTAGTTGGTGTCTCATACTTTGTGAAATGTCATTGATAAAAGTATAGTACAGAAGTATCTTTAAAAGCTATAGTGAATGAGGGAGCCAAAAAACAAAGTGGATTGGCTACTGCTTCAGTTGTTATTATTGTGAAATTTGATAGAGGCCAGTCATTCACTGTGGTATCAAGAGATCTTCCTTGGGCTTAGTCCAAAGGTGTTGGAGAATAAAAATGGAATATAAGAGGTAAAGACCAGTGAGCACTTCTATGTCAAGCAATATGGCAGATTAGGTATTTTGAAAATTTAGCATTGCAAACAGAGGTAAAGGATGAATAAAAGTTTATTTAATTTCTCAAGAAATTCAGCAAGAAACAGAGACCAATATCTAAGTTGAATCTGCAAACCCATGTGATAAGCAGTCCTTTAAAGTTTCATTTACCGTGGGAGTAATTTGCTGGTGTCAGTACCCAGAAGCCACTTGAAGAGCCAGTAGACAAGGCTTAAAATTAAGAGGTCTCCAGAGGTCTCCAGCTCAAACTTAGAATTTTAAAAGAAACCAGAGGGATTAAAGACTGCACACTCAGTATATGAGAAAGTTATTTGGCAGAAGCTTGAGCAGTGGATGAAATATGGAAAAAATGACTAAAAAGATTCTTTACTTTTGTGAAGAACTGTGGTCTTTCTGAATCTTATAGCCTGGGAGCTTCTGGGGAGAAGATCATAGTTCCTCCTGCTTAAGTAAAGGGAGATTGCGTTTTGAATTCGTGTTTTCCTAACTATAATTTATGATTGGGGGTTATTGCTATATAGAAAAATATAACAAATAAATTAGACTCCAAACTAGAAAATGGCAGAATTTATCTCTGGCTGTGATCATTTTAGTGATTTGACCTTGGTAAGAAGCAGTAGTCTCCTATGTTACCTTTATGATTTGTTTGCTGCTGTGAAGGAATCTCAGTCTCAGAATATTTCAAAAATTAAAATAATAATTTCACATAGTCTTGCAAAGTAAAATTTTGAACTGGTCCTGGAAAAAAAAAGATAGACTGAAACCATGGAAGTGAAACAACAAATTTGTATAATGTCTATAAAATAGGATCATTTATTTCACGCACATGGGTTTTTGCAATACATACTTAAGTATTGTTGACAACATCCCTTGGAACATGAAATACCACAAAAGCCTAGACATATATACATATAGGTCTAGAAGTATAGGCAAGCAAAAAAATTTTTCAGTTCATTTTAAATTTTTAAAATTAAAAAATATTAAATATTGTTAAATTATATATTTTAGAAAGATTTTTTTATTAAATAAAATATAGAATCTAAGTGTTAGCTTTTTCCATCTTGGTTTATCTTCATAACTTTTGAATATGACTCTAAAAAATACACTTATAGAGAAATAATACAATATATTTCTGATTAATAACATTTCCATTTTTCATGTTTTGGTGTATTAAAAATCAAAATTCAACTGAGTAAGTTTTAGAGATGTTATTTGGTTTATTCAATGATTCATGAGTTGGCCATCATCTGTTCTATCAGGTAAAGTAGTTCTGAGGAGCTGTATAAAAAGACTTCCAGAAAGGAGTAGAAACAAATAAGTTGTTTGACAGAAAAGAAGGGTTGTTATTTCAGGATAACTTTCCTTTAGGGGAAGGCAGGGGGCTATCAGAATACCCAACTGGTACTGATATGGTGATTCCTGATTGACTGATTTAAGATTTCTGTTTTGGAGACATAAAACTTTTTTAAGTCAAGTCTCAGTTTGGTGACTGGGGCTTTGCAGAAGTGACTCCATTTGAGGTCTTTAGTCTTTTTTTTTGTCTTAAACATGGTTGTTTTTCTTTTTTTTCTTTTCTTTCTTTATTTTTAATTTATTTATTTTAATTGGAGGCTAATTACTTTATAATACTGTAGTGGTTTTTGGCCATATATTGACATGAATCAGCCATGGGTGTACATGTGTTCCCCATCCTGAACGCCCCTCCCACCTCCCTCCCCATCCCATCCCTCAGGGTCATCCCAGTGCACCAGTCCTCAGCACTCTCTCTCATACATCAAACCTGGACTGGTGATCTGTTTCACATATGTTAATATATATGTTTCAATGCTATTCTCTCAAATCATCCCACCCTTGCCATCTCCTACAGAGTCCAAAAGACTGTTCTATACATCTGTTTCTCTTTTGCTGTCTTGTATATAGGGTCATTGTTACCATCTTTCTAAATTCCATATATATGCATTAGTATACTGTATTGGTATTTTTCTTTCTGGCTTACATCACTCTGTATAATAGGCTCCAGTTTCATCCACCTCATTAGAACTGATTCAAATGTATTCTTTTTAATGGCTGAGTAATATTCCATTGTGTATATGTACCACAGCTTTTTTATCCATTCATCTGCTGATGGACATCTAGGTTGCTTCCATGTCCTGGCTATTAGTCTCATTTTAAACAGTTGTTTTACTATGAAAGATACTTTATTAAATGATTCCATTGTATTAATACCCCAAAATAGCAATATACCTTGCAAATGAAATTAATTTGGAAGATCACAGGTAAAAAGTGAGATGAGACTGTTCTGAATTATCACATGATCTGCCTTGTTATTACTGTCTTGAAAGCCATTGGGTGATAACTGTGTTAAGTAATCTATATTTGATGCTAGTTATAATTTTGTATAGGCTACACTCCCTGTAACATATGCTTTTCAGAAGGTCCACTATTATCCACTCTAGATTGCACAGTGTTGAATGGAGCCTAAGGGGAGGATGGTGGCGCTGGTGGTAAAGAACCCACCTGCTAGTGCAGGAGATAAAACAGGCGAGGGTTTGATCCCTGGATTGGGAAGATCCCCTAAAGCAGGAAATGGCAACCTGCTCCAGTACTGTTGCTTGGACAATTACGTGGACAGAGGAGCCTGGCAGGCTATATAGTCCATGGTGTCGCAAAGAGTTGGACATGAATGAGCATGAGTATGAAGAAGAGAATATGAATTCCTTTTGATCCTCATCCTCTAGGACCTGAAGTGCAGACAAAAGCATGCCTTGTATGAAAACTCAAAGAATAATTTCTAACTGCAATCTGTTATTGCTATCATTTGAATAATTACTAGTTTAACAGTTGTGAAATATTGACATGATAGAGGTTTAGAACAGGAATTGTCTTCAATTCTACATTTTTTAAAAATTATTTTGTTTATTTTAATTGGAGGCTAATTACTTTACAATGCTGTGGTAGTTTTTGCCATACATTGACATGTATCAGCCATGGGCGTATATGTGTCACCCCATCCTGAAACCCTCACACACCTCCCTCCCCACCCCATCCCTTTGGGTTGTCCCAAAGTACCAGCTTTGTGTTCCCCGCTTCATGCATTAAACTTGCACTGGTCATCTGTTTTACATATAGTAATATACATGTTTCAATGCTATTCTCTCAAATCGTCCCACCCTCACCTTCTCCCACATAGTCCAAAAGTCTGTTCTTTACATCTGTGTCTCTTTTGCTGTCTTGCATATAGGTTGGTTATTACCGTCTTTCTAGATTTCATATATATCTGTTAATATACTGTATTGGTGTTTCTCCTTCTAACTTACTTTACTCTGTATAATAGGCTCCAGTTTTATCCACCTCATTAGAACTGACTCAAATGTGTTCTTTTTTGTTTCTGAGTAATATTCCATTGTGTATATGTAACACAACTCCCTTATCCATTTGTCTGCTGATGGACATCTAGGTTGCTTCCATGTCCTAGCTATTGTAAACGGTGCTGCAATGAATGTTGGGGTACCTGTGTCTTTTTCAACTCTTATTTTCTTGGTATGTATGCCCAGCAGTGGGATTACTGGGTCATATGGCAGTTATATTTCCAGTTTTTTAAGGAATCTCCACACTGATTTCGATAGTGGCTGTACTAGTTTGCATTCCCACCAGCAGTGTAAAAGGGTTCCCTTTTCTCCACTCCCTCTCCAGCATCTATTTTTTGTAGAGTTTTTGATGGTGGCCATTCTGACCAGACCCACCTCAAATCTAGAGACGTATACATTTCATGCAAATGGGGACCAAGAGAAAGCAGGAGTAGCAATACTCATATAAGATAAAATATACTTTGAAATAAAGACTGTGATAAAAGACAAAGACAGATACTACATAATGATCAAAGGATCAATTCAAGAAGAAGATATAACAATTATAAATATATATGAACCCAACATAGGAATACCTCAATACATAAGGCAAATGCTAACAGGTATGAAAGGGGAAATAAACAGTAACACAATAATAGTGGGGGAATTTAATACCCCACTCGCACCTATGGATAGATCAACCAAACAGAAAATTAGCAAGGAAACACAAGCTTTAAATGATAGAATAGACCAGTTAGACCTAATTGATATCTACAGGGCAATTCACCCCAAGGCAACGAATTTCACCTTTTTCTCAAGTGCACACAGTACATTCTCTAGAACAGATCACATCCTTGGCCATAAATCTAGCCTTTGTAAATTTTAAAAAATTGAAATCATTTCAAACATCTTTTCTGATCAAAATATGGTAAGATTAGATGTCAACTACAAGGAAAAAAAAACTATAAAAAAAAACATATGGAGGCTAAACAATATGCTTCTGAATAACTGACAGATCACAGAAGACATCAAAAAGGAAATCAAAATATGCATAGAAACAAATGAAAACGTGACAACCCAACACCTACGGGATTCAGTACAAGCAGTGCTAAGAGGAAGGTTCATAGCAATACAAGTCCTACCTCAAGCAAGAGAAACATCAAATAAACATCCTAACTTTACAACTAAAGCAACTAGAAAAAAAAGAAAAAAAAAAAACCCAAAGTTAGTAGAGAGAAAGAAATCATAAAAACCAGAGAAGAAATAAATGAGAAATAAATGAAGACTATAGTAAAAATCAACAAAACTAAAAGCTGTTTCTTTGAGAAGATAAATAGAACAGACAGACAAACTGTTAGCCAGACTCATCAAGAAAAACAGGGAGAAGAATCAAATCAATAAAATTAGAAATGAAAGTGGAGAAATCACAACAGACAACACAGAAATAGAAAAGATCATAAGAGATTACTATGAGCAATTATATGCCAGTTAAACAGACAACTTGGAAAAAATTGAAGAATTCTTAGAAAAGTATAAGCTTTGAAAACTGAACTAGAAAGAAATAGAAAATCTTAACAGACCTATCACAAACTTGGAGATCAAAACTGTAATCAAAAATCTTCCAACAAACAAAGCTGAAGGACCAGATGGCTTCACAGGTGAATTCTACCAAAAATTTAGAGAAGAGCTAACACGTATCCTACTCAAACTCTTCCAGAATATTTCAGAGGAAGGTAAACTCCAAAACTCATTCTGTGAGGCCACCATCACCCTAATACCAAAATCAGACAAAGATGCCACAAAAAAGAAAACTACAAGCCAGTATCACAGGTGAAAATAGATGCAACAATCCTCAACAAAATTCTAGCAAACAGAATCCAACAACATATTAAAAAAATCATACATCATGACCAAGTGGGCTTTATCCCAGGGATGCAAGGATTCTTTAATATTCACAACTAAATCAATGTGATACACCATATTAACAAATTTAATGATAAAAACCTTATGATTATCTCATTTATAATTAATTCATTCTTCAATTAGAGAAATAGAACCAGAGAACTGAAGAGTTGTCTCAGTGCTATAAATTGGTTACTTAAGATAGCTGGGACAAGATTCAATTCAGGGACTTTTATACAGTTATAATATTTTCCAGACTCCAGTCCTTGTGTAACACAAACTTCGGTCATTTCTGACAGGTCATCAAGGTTTGCCATGTTACAATATGTGTGTATCAGCAAAGTAATTTTTTTTAATAAAATGGATCCAAGAAACTTTAATAACTTAGCATAAAGATAGTTTAATGGCAACTATAGTTAATATCCTTTTCCATTACTGAAATGATGTCTGGCCTGTGGAAAAATGTTTTAAGGCTAAATGAAGATTTACCACAGGATGACTGAGGAATCTAAACCTGCTCTAGTCATCAATTCTGACTTCTAAAGCACTTGTGTGTGTCACAAGGACCCTTGATTTATGCTGGCCTCACAAAGAAGCCTGGTTAATAAGGAGCCAGTTAGCCCTCTAAGAAGCATGTTTGTTCAAGTGCATTTCACTTCCTTGTGTAGATATGGAAAATAGATGGTAACACTACCCTTAAATATTTGTTGGTTACTGCAGAGTGAGCTTGGGGACTTGCCTGGTGGCTTAGACAGTAGTGAGTCTGCCCGCGGTGCAGGAGACCAGGGTTCGATCCCTGGGTCGGGAAGATCCCCTGGAGAAGGAAATGGCAACCCACTCCAGTATCCTTGCCTGGAAAATTCCATGGATGAAGAAACATGGCAGGCTACAGTTCATGGGATCGCAAAGAGGCAGACACAATTAAGCGAGTTCACGTCACTTCATAGAGTGAGCAGAGCAAGGGCAGATTAGAAACTTGCTATGAAACACATTAAGGCACTGTGGTACATAGTATAAAATATACTGAGAAATTATAACTGCAGCTGAAACCATTTAGCCTAATGCAGTTGGATTTGGAGTGATGTATTTTTAGGAAAAAAATACCTGTTAGCATGTAATGTAGAAGCAGAGCTTCAGAGTATTAAAAAGTGTTTTGTGATGAAGTTATCGGCACATGATAGAAGAATATCCTTAATGTTCAGTAAAATGTGATCACAGTGCCCAGGTGAAGGTATTATCATTAAAGGAAATGTGGTTCAGATCTTCCATTGAGTTTAGAAAAAAAGTTACAATAATATTTGAATAGAGATCTGTTTTGATAAGGTCAGTGGCAGCCTAGGATTTTATTATACATGCTGATCTTGAATTTGTCACTGAAATGGAAGTAGGCCCAGGGTTGTATTGAGTAGAAAGGTTCTGTGGTCAGTGATGCCCCCTGAAATTCATGACAATTTTGCAAAAATTGAATAAAAAATTACTGTCTAGACAGTAAAGATGTGCTAGATATATTTTAAAGAAAATCTAATACCATTTACTGACTAAATGTAATATTAGAGAATGGAGAAACACTTTAAAGATCCCAGATGTTTTTATTTACCAAGAAGTTGTTCTTTACTACTATGAGACTATCAACATTTTTCTCCTCCCCCACCGTGTTGAAGCAATCCATTCAGTATTTTAAGTCCTTCCCAGTACACCTATGACCACTCCTATCATTAATTTAACCTATCTCCTACTCTACACTTGCATTATTCCTAACTTCAAAGCACCCCTCTAGATAAATCCAACTTTATGATTTCTCTGCCTTAATACTAAACCCCTGAACATTGCTGAAGGAAAACATACAGTTGTTCAAATAAGCACCAGTATTTATTCCCAGTTTTAGTCGTCATTCACTATTACCTCCCAATCATGCTCAGGAGTCGTGATCAGCAACCAATCTCATCCAACCAGGTATGTTCCCCCCACCGCCCCCCTGCCCCCGCCTGCCCACACACACACACTACAGTACACTTCACAAATTGAGACCATCATCCAGGAAACTTCTCCATTTTTCTGACAAAACCAAATTTTTCTGCAGGTAAACTTGTTTTCTCTCTCTTGCTAGTGTAATGATTTAAAACAGATTACCCCCATCTGTGTAGGTCTTATGATTTTCCTCCTTCTGTGGCTTGGGGCTGTCAGTAATCACTATGATTTCTAGTAACCTTTACAATATGATTTTGCGCTCTGTCTTCTTAAATACTTATGTTGACAATTGCATATAGACAATTTGTTTTCATTTATTCCTTAACTTTGGTAGCTCAATTTTTATCTTTATATGTCAGAAAGCTTTTTTTTTTTTAATTAGACATCTTTATTCTAGTCTCTGATCCTGTATTTCTATATCATCCAGTGTTCCATAACAAGCTCCCTATTAAACACTGGTTTTATTTTCTGTATTCCATACTCATCTGAACTCAGAAACCATACATTAGTTATTTTTATTTTCAAAGTCTAATACATTTATGGTATGTTATTTGCACCCAATGAGGTTTAGTAAAATGAGTGAATGACAGAAAAGACTTAGGGAAGTAAGGGAAAAGAAACATCATTGAAAAGGTAGAAAAAAAGAAAATAAATGGTTAGAAAGCCAGAAAAATGTAACTGTATCAGAACAGCCTTCATATGTCCTTAATTGCAAAAGTGATAAGCAGAAAACTTAAAGAATAAATAAGAAATTTTACAGTTACCAGTGCTACTGGATGTTTTTAATGCAAGTTTCCACTTGAGTGACAAAGCAGTGAAAATTAGTGGTTTTTATAAAGCATAACGTGTGTGTGTGCTTAGTCACTCAGTTATGTCCTACTCTTTGTGACCCCATGAACTGTAGTAGCCTGCCAGGCTCCTCTGTCCTTGGGGATTCTCCAGGCAAGAATACTGTGGTTACCATGCCCTCCTCCAGTGGATCTTCCCAACCCAGAGACTGAACCAAGGTCTCTCGCATTGCAGGCAGAGTATTTACGTTCTGAGCCACCAAGGAAACCCTAAGCATAACATAATGAGTCTTTTTTAATGTAATAAATTCCTTTGGTTATTTAAGAGATTGTCACTTAGTGAAACAAAGTTCTACAAGTATTTTCCTTTACCCCTTTTATGTTAATTTATACAGTTCTTATCAATCTGTTTTGTGGTTGAAATTACCTATTTCAAATGAATAGCATCTGCTTTCTTGTTTCATTTAAAATGTATTATATCTGAAATTACTCACATTCAAACTGCCTAATAAGAAAAAAATTGAAAATAAAAGTAATTATTGTTAAATAGTTGAATCAACTCACCAAAGACTAGTTTGACTATTATCTAGAAATCCCTAGTTTATATTTTTCCAAAATGGAAAATACCTGAAATCAATCCTTGTTCATGGAGTATCTTATATATAAGCTTTATTCATATAGTATGTTTTTGGAATATTTGTCTGAAGCTAAAAAATATAACAGAAGAGAAAAATATAGGAGGTTATATTTGGAAGACATTTTCAATATCATACATTTATTCTATAAGCATAAATTGAATATATAATGTATAAGAATTGTGTAATTTATTTGTAACTTTTCTTATCTTATTCATTCTTTTAATTAGTACTTATCAAGATCTGTTTTGTTTGATATTAATCTAGGTGAGAGAGATTAGTAAGAAATAAGATACAAAAAACAAAGAAAACCCAAGTGGTTTATTTTTTAATGAAGCTGTTCAATTTAGTATATGTTATAAATTACATAATGTTAACAACATAAATTCTAGGAAAATTATCTATGTGCAGATGACAGTGGAAAGCTCACAATTAAATTTTATAAATGTATGATTTTGACAAACAGTTATAAAGAGCAATAACTTTATTTTCTACCATTTTAGCAAGTGCCTTTATTTTCAGGGTTTGGAAGACATAAAACATGAACACATGTCTTATTAGGCATGATATTCCTTTCAAATATTTGAAAACAAAACCAATGCTCCTCCATTTATATCTATAGCCAGTGGTAGAGAATCAGATTTTGGATCACTTTAATTTTCTATCAGAGTATTACAATAATACAATTAAATAATGAGCTTTCCATCAGTGGTACTGTAATTTAAATGCAAAGCTTGAATATATTTCTCTAACACTTTATCACTCATCTTATGTAGTATGCCAACCTGCAAGAAGTATTTTGAATCATGACTATATAAATTATCAAATTAGTTATTCTTTTCTTCTGTATTCCTATAAATGAAAGCTTAAATAACTGTCTTTTTTATGTTTGAATATATTACTCTAGATGTCAGAAGTCATAGTCCTACAGATTATTTCTCATTTCCTTGATATGGAATTCTTCACCTCCCTAAAGACCTTATTCAAATACCATAACTTCAACATAGTTTTAAAATTCATACCTTCCTTCTGTTTTGGGGGCATCTGAAAAAATATATGTACAACACACACATATACTATATGCATGTTAAATAATATCTTTTATTTTTTCTTCAAAGCCTTATTTCATATGTAATGACAAAATAATATCTGCCAATCTTATATCTAATTACCACAAATTGAAATGTTGAAAATTTAAGTGAGTGCATCTAATGCATCTCCATATTACCTTTATGTTATCTATTACTTATCACTCTATTTCTTCTTCTCTTTGAAAGATTCAATTTTGGAACTAAATATACTTCATTTCATTACTCTTGGTACCAGAGCCTGAGTTAAACTGTAGAATTAAGAAGATTTCAAATTATAATCAGTGCTAACCCTTGAAATCCCATCAGTACGTGCACATTATCTAATTTAGTGGGCAATTTTCTGGCTTATAAATAAATGCTTTTGCTTCTTCCTGGGTGGGAAATAATATCAGTCTATAAATTTAATTGTTTAAAAGAGTTGTTTTTTTTTTCCATTAAAATTTATGTCATACAGATTCCTGTTGTTTATTCTGCTACTGAAAGAAGGGAGTGGTGTCCAGTGTAAATTTCATTGCCATATGCATGCTTATTCCTGGGTCATTGACCCTGCCTGTTGTGCAGATGTTTGCTTTCAGGGATTGTGAGTGCTCATATCCTGGCTTTGTGTTCAGATTGTGACTGGATTTTAGATGAGATGGACACATATAAGTATGCAGACATGAGTTTCATCTTGTTTTTTGCTATGTAGGTGAATATCTTTGTGTGGCAAACAACTGACTGATATTTCCTTTCATGTTCTATAAAACAAGTAACACTATACATGTATCTATCCATATTTTACTTTGCCTAAAGCCTAGAAATATTCTTATTCCCATTGTGTCATGTTATCCAGTATTTGTAGCATTGTTATATTTGTGTGAATTGGATTATATTTGTGTCAATTAATATCATGCCATTAAAATTTTTTGAATCACAATCTCACTGGAATGATAATAATGACTAGAACAGGATTTGCAAGGGTTGTTATGAGGAAATTGATTGGCATGTTCATGTAGAAGAAAAATGTGACTGGCAAAATAATCCCTGCTGATAACCTTAATCTGATTGCAATAGTTTACTATATTTCTCTTTAGAAATTATTTTTTTGAAAGAAATATTTTATAAAGTATAAATTGATATTTTCTGTGTGAAAGGTTTATAAATGAAACAAAAGATTCCCTAGATTGAAAGGGCTATGGACATTAGTGACTGGAAAGGAAGTGAGTGGTCAAGTTTAGGGGGATGGAATGTATTACTATATAGATAATCCTTGGAAAGAAGTAAGGGACAATATTTTGGCACAAATGAATATACAATGGGAAAATCTGTACTGATGCAATAGGAAGAAAAAACAAGACAGTTTCTTTCCCCTGATTTAAAGAAAAAAATGTAGATACAGTTTTTGGCTTATCTATAAATCAGAGAGGAAGACTGGCTTTATAAATTAACGTAGGGAGGTAAAGATCACTAAGATTAGCTAGCATACCTGAAGTAAAGATATATACATCAACAATATGTAAAGAATATTATAAGATTTGGCATTAATATTATACTATCTATATTATTTAATCTTTGAAATAAGTGATGATTGAATTGTAAACTAAATTAATTTGTTATTAATATTTTCCTTAAAATGCCTTCTAACTCTACTATTATTACAATCTCATTTATCCATTTAGTATGAACAAATTGATTTTCATTGAATTAGAATTTTGAACAAAAAGCAGTCATAATGCATACTAACATTATTTCTTCAATTTATTCCTTTCCAAACCTACAGTCCTTAAATCTTCTTACTCTGAACCCATCCTGGTTCTCCCAGCCTGCACATAGAAAAATTCTCCTATTGTGAAAGGATTTTCAAATCCCAACAGGGGTTACTCAGCTCAGTGTCAGACATGTGAAGTTAAGTCCCCATCAAAAAGACACAACAAAAGAATACCACTCTCCCTAGGACACTGGGTAAATGAGTTTGACTATATATTCTAGTACAGCAATCACCCAGAGTTGTGGCAAATAATCACATATTATCTCCCCTAAGAATAAGGTATTAGCACATTGTGGCTGCTTAGAAGTTTATTTTTGTTCTCCTATATAAATGTTTATACACTGCTCTATTATAGTCTACAAAATTGAAAATTATATTTAAAGTTGTGAAAAGATTAATTAAATAATTAGGTTTTCATGACAATGATTTTTTATATTATTTTATACAGATTAATAGAGAAAAGTCAATTACATGACAAATTTAATAAAAATACTAAGCATTAATCAAAAAAGTGGAAATAGGAAGTCAGCATAATTCTTAAAAAATTCAGTTTTCATCTTTAAGCATGCTCAGATACAAATTTTCCTTCTGAATGATTGCTTTAATTACAGATACTTCAAAAAATGTAGTCTAACAAATACCATATGATATCATGTATATGTGGACTCTAAGATATGATACAAATAAACCTATTCACAAAACAAACTCACATACATATTAAACAAATTTTTGGTTACCAAAGAGGAAATGGGGTGGGAGAAGGATAAATTAGGAGTCTGTGATTAGTACATACAAACTGCTATATATAAAATAGATAGACAACAAGGACCTACTGTATAGGACAGGGAACTATGGTCAAAATCCTGCAATAAAACAAAATTGAGAAAAATATTTTAAGGCCTGGTGCACTGGGAAGACCCAGAGGAATCGGGTGGAGAGGGAGGTGGGAGGGGGGATCGGGATGGGGAATACGTGTAAATCTATGGCTGATTCATATCAATGTATGACAAAACCCACTGAAATGTTGTGAAGTAATTAGCCTCCAACTAATAAAAAAAAAAAAAATTTATATATATATAAAATTGCATCACTCGTCTGTCCACTGGAAACTAACCCCACATAGTAAATCTACTATACTTCAGTGTTGTTGTTTTTGTTCAGTCCCTAAATCATGTTCGACTCCTAGTGACCCCAGGGACTGCAGCACCCAGGCTTCCCCACCCTTCACTGCCTCCCGGAGTTTGCTCAGATTCATGTCCACTGAGCTGGTGATGTTGCCGAACCACCTCATCCTCTGCTGCCCTCTTCTTTTGCCTTCAATCTTTCCCAGCATCAGGGTCTTCTTCAGTCAGTCAGCTCTTCACATCAGGTGGCCAAAGTATTGTATATTGTATTGCAGCTTCAACTTCAGCATCAGTCATTCCAGTGAATATTCAGGGTTGATTTCTTTTAGGATTGACTCGTCTGACCTCCTTGCAGTCCAACAGTTTCTCAAGAGTCTTCTTCAGAACTGCAGTGTGAAAATATCAATGCTTTGGTGCTCAGCCTTCTTTATGATCTGACTCTCACATCTGTATATGACTATTGAAAAAACCATAACTTTAACTGTATTGACCTTTATCAGCAAAGTGATGTCTCTGCTTTTTAATACACTGTCTAGGTTTGTTATAACTTTTCTTCCAAGGAGTAAGTGTCTTTTTATTTCATGACTGTAGTGACCATCCACAGTGATTTTGGAGCCCAAGAAAATAAAGTCTGTTTAGAGGTAAAGTAAGACAATTGACTTTGCCTAAGAGGGAGCTTTTAGTCACTGGGTTTAAAAAAAAAAAATATCTCTCAAGTATATGGAAACAGATATTTGAATAAAATGAACTGAAAGAAACCTATAGATTAGAAAGCAAATAGAGTAAGTATAGGTGATATATTTGAGAGAGCTGCTATAATAGAAAGCAGATAAATTGGTCTGTATCTAAATGATGTTGAATCGTGGGTAGACTTTTTCCTAAAATAATAGATTATAAAACATAGATGTGCTCACTTCTTTCCTTATTAAATGTGAGCTCTGTGAAGGCAAGGGCTATTTGTCTTTTTCAATTCTATGTCTCTTATTCCGTTCTATGTTTTCTAGCCCAATTTTCTGAACATAGTGTACCATGCATAAGTATTTGTTGAATCAATGAGTTAATAAGTAAATGAATGAACTCACAATTCTTCACTTACTTAAAACATTTTTCTCCTGTATCAACTTTTATCACAGGTGTTTTTGTTGTTGCCACCTAGAACAAAAATCTGCAACATTCAATCTTTCTTCTCATCATGGCCTGACAACCATTATTCCTGAACCAAAATATTCTTCAATTTTGCTTATTATACCTATGAAATAGTTATAAAATAGTTAGTTATAATATCCGTTGCTTATATTCTATTGTCTTCTCTAATTCATTAGTTTAGATTCTTTAACATTTCACTAAAGGAACTGAAGTCATCATTGGTAGCCAGCCTCTACATTGTAAAAGTTAAAGTCACTCAGTCATGTCCAACTCTTGCAACACTGTATAGTCCTTGGAATTCTCCAGGCCAGAACACTGGAGTGGGTAGCCTTTCTCTTCTCCAGGGGATCTTCCCAACCCAGGGATCGAGCCCAGGACCCTGCATTGCCAGCAGATTCTTTACCAGCTGAGCCACCAGGGAAGCCCAAGAATACTGAAGTAGGTAGCCTATCCCTTCTCCAGCAGATCTTCCTGACCCAGAAATCAAATCAGGGTCTCCTGCATTGTGGGTGCATTCTTTACCAACTGAGCTACCAGGGAAGTCCCCCAATTATTCCAGCCTCTTGGTATCCACACCATTGTGCATCTCCCTCTCACATTAAACAGAGATGATCTGTTTTTACCAGTAGATTATTGTGGAAATGGCAGTGTTTGACTTGTGAGGCTACATTTGACTTTGCCTTCTCCTCACACACTTTAGGTGAAGCCAGCTCCCATGTTATGAGAATGCTCAGCTATCATGGAAAATCAACAGGGTGAGGAACAGAGATCTATTGTCAACACACACACTAATTTGCCTTGGAAGTAGATCCTCCAGCATCAATCAGTCTTACAGAAGACTGGAGCCCCAGGGGACACCTTGACTACAACTTTGTGAAAGGCCTTAAGTCACAATCAGCCAGTGAATTTAAGCCATTCACAGATCCCTGACCCACAGAAACTCTGTTAGAAAATAAATGTTTCTTTTGGAAACCATTAATATTAGAAGAATGACAAAAATATATATTTCACTCTGATATCAATATCTTGATTTACTGGTTTACCAGGATTATCTTTCTAAAACTCTGTTTATAACATCAAGAAAAAAGAAAAGCAAAAATAAGCAAATGAGACCTAATCAAAATTACAAGTTTTTGCATTGAAAAGGAAACTGTATAAAAAAAACAAAAGAAAGTTATGGTGTAGGAGAAAATATTTGCAAATAATACAATGTACAAAATAGACAAATAATCCATACAGCTAACTATTAGATAAACAAATAAGAACTCAAAATATAGAAGACTGAAGTAGACATTTCTCCAAAGAAGACATACAGATGGTCAACAGGCAAATGAAAAGATGTTCAATATTGCTAATTATTAGAGAAATGAAAATCAAAATTACAGTGAGGTATCAACTCACACTCAGAATGGCCATTTAAAAAATTACAAATAATAAATGCTGGAGGCAGAAGAGGGTGTAGAATCCTCCTCCATGGTTGGTGGCAAGGTATGTTAGTGCAGCCACGATGGAAAACAATATGGAGGTTCCTTGAAAAACTTTAAAAATAGAGTTACCATATGATCCAGCAGTTCCATTACAGGGCATATATATAGAAAAGACAAAATCTCTAGTTTGAATAGATAACATGCACCCTCATGTTGATAGCAGCACTATTTACAATAGCCTGGACATGGAAGCAGCCTAAGTGTCCATTCATTTGTTGTCATTAAGTTGCTAAGTTGTTTCCAACTCTTTGCGACCCCATGGACTATAGCATACCAGGCTTTCCTGTCCTTCACTACCTCCTGCAGTTTACTCAAACTCATGTCTATTGAGTCAATGATGCCATCCAATCATTTCCTCTGTCATCTCATTTATCCTCCTGTCCTCAATCTTTCCCAGCATCAAGGTCTTCTCATATGAGTCGGCTTTTTGCATCAGGTTGCCAAAGTAATGGCCCTTCAGCTTCAGCATCAGTCCTTACAATGAATAATACCAGTTGATATCCTTTAGGATTGACTGCTTTGATCTCCATGCTGTCCAAGGATTCTCAAGAGTCTTCTCCAGCACCACGGTTTGAAAGTATCAATTCTTTGGTGTTGGGCCTTTTTTTTTTTTTTTTTTTTTTTTTGGTGTTCAGCTCTTTTTATGGTCTAATTCTCACATCTGTACATAACTACTGGGAAAACCATGGCTTGGACTATAGGGACCTTTGTTGGCAAACTGATGTCTCTGATTTTTTGCTCTCTAGGTTTGTGATAGCTTTTCTTCCAAGGAGCAAATGTCTCTTAATTACATGGCTGTAGTCACTGTTGACAGTGATTTTGGAGCCCCCCAAAATAAAATCTGCCACTGTTTCCACTTTTTCCCCATCTATTTGCCATGAAGTGATGAGACCAAGGTGTCATGATCTTAGTTTTTTTGAATGTTGAGCTTTAAGCCAGCTTTTCCTTTCTCTTATTTCACCTTCATCAAGAGGCTCTTTAGTTCCTATTCACTTTATTTCATTAGAGTGGTATAATCTGCATATCTGAGGTTGTTGATACTTCTCCAGGCAATCTTTATTCCAGCCTGTGCTTCATCCAGCCTGGCATTTCGTATGATGTACTCTGCATATAAGTTAAATAACAGCGTGATGATATACAGCCTTGGCGTACTCCTTTCCCAATTTGGAACCAGCCTGTTGTTCCATGTCCAGTTCTAACTGTTGCTTCTTGACCTGCATACAGATCTCTCAGGAGGCAGGTAAGGTGGTCTGGTATTCTCATCTCTTTAATAATTTTCCACAGTTTGTTATGATCCACACCATCAAAGGCATTGGTGTAGTCAATAAAGCAGAAGTAGATCTTTTTTTTTTCTTTTCTGAAATTCCCTTGCTATTTCTGTGATCCAACAGATGTTGGCATTTTGATCTCTGGTTTCTCTGCCTTTTCTAAGCCTAGCTTGTACATCCAGAAGTTCTCAGTTCATGTACTGTTGAAGCCTAACTTGAAGGATTTTGAGCATTACCTTGCTAGCATGTGAAATGAGTTCAATTTTGCAATAGTTTGAACATTCCATGGCATTGCCCTTCTTTGGGATGGAATGAAAACTGACTCTCCAGTCCTGTTGCCACTGCTGAGTTTTCCAAATTTGCTTTGAGAAACTGTCCATATTATCAGGGATTAAGAATATGTGGGGTGTGTGTGTGTGTGTGTGTGTGGTATATAATTTGTACATAATATAAATTATATACATACCACAAAGTATATGTATATGAATATTACTCAGCAATAAAAAAGAAGGAAATAAAGCCATTTGTAACAACATGGATGGACCTATAGATTATCATGCTAAGTAAAGTCATATGGACAGACTAAGTTTATTGATATTTCTCCCAGCAATCTTGATTCTAGCGTGAGTTTCATCCAGCCCAGCATTTCACATGTTGTACTCTGCATATAAATTAAATAAGCAGGGTGACAATATACATCCTTGATGTTCCCCTCCCCCAATTTGGAACCAGTCCATATTTCCATGTCTGGTTCTAACTGTTGCTTCTTGACCTGAATACAGGTATTCTCAGGAGGCAGGTAAGGTGGTCTGGTATTCCCAGGTATGCAGATTATACCATCCTAATGGTAGAAAGCGAAGGAGAACTAAAGAACCTCCTGATGAAGGTGAAAGAGGAGAATGAAAAAGCTGACTTAAAACTCAACATTCAGAAAGCTAAGATCATGACATCCGGCCCCATCACTTCATGGCAAATCGATGGGGAAAAATGGAAACAGTGACAGACTTTTATTTTCTTGTGCTCCAAAATCAGTGTAGACAGTGACTGCAGCCATGAAATTAAAAGACACTTGCTCCTTGGAAGAAAACCTATGAGAACCCTAAGCAGCATATTAAAAAGCAGAGACATTACTTTGCTGACAATAGTCCATGTAGTCAAAACCATGTTTTTTCTAGTAGTCATGTATGGATGTGAGAATTGGACCATAAAGAAGGCTGAATGCTGAAGAACTGATACTTTCAAATCGTGCTGGAGAAGACTCTTGAGAGTCCCTTGGACAACAAAGAGATCAAACCAGTCAATCCTAAAGGATATCAACCCTGAATATTCATTGGAAGGACTGATGCTGAAGGTGAAGCTCCAATATTTTGGCCACCTGATGCAAAGAGCTGACTCATTGCAAAAGATCCCAATGCTGGGAAAGATTGAGGGCAGGAAGAGAAGGGTGCTATAGAGGATGAGATGGTTGGAGCTCATCATTGACTCAATGGACATGAGTTTGAGCAAACTCCGGGAGATAGTCAAGGACAGGGAAATGTGATGTACTGCAGTCCATGAGATTACAAAGAGTTGGACAGGACTGAGTGACTGAATAACAACCAAACTTTGAAGTATCTACTGAGACATATCTTCAGACATTAATACCCAAAATTGAAAATCTTAACCTAACCTCTTTCTTAAATGTCTGTAAGATATATTGGAAGTGAGATTAAAAGACATGCATTTCCAAAAATATTTTTGCAAATGAAATACAGAGTATTATTTTTAAATCAGTACACATTCCCCAGTGGCTCAGATGGTAAAGAATCTGCTTGTAATGCAGGAGACCCAGGTTCAATCCCTGGGTCAGGAAGATCCCCTGGGAAAGGGAATGGCTCCCCACTCCATCATTCTTGCCTGGAAAATTCTATGGCAGAAGAACCTGGTGGGCTACAGTCCATGGGGTCTCTAAGAGACACAACTGAGTGACTAACACTTTCACTTTCATTCATTTATTAGATTTTGTCTCATTAAAACGTGTTTTCTCATTTTGTATCAGTTATAGATTAGTGCAGTTTTCATATGGATTTTAACTGCATATATTTTAAGAAAATATTTCACAGGACATGATTTAGTGATAGAACATTTTAGTTTTTCACTTCTGTGTCAATAGACACAAAACAATAGGGATTAGCATATTTCCCTTTGACTGATGGATTCATGGCTTTCCCTTTCCCTGAAAAGCAGCTGTAACATTCAAATGAGCTGATCAAGGAAGTTTGTCATTTCAGTGATCCTCTGGAGACTGGAGACTGTCACGGACTGCAAAATCAAAAACAGGTTTACAATTAATGAAGCCAAAGTACATTGTGAAGAACCTGTTGAGTTCCTTCAGCAACTGTCACGAGCAAAGATTTCATATCAAATTAGTTAGCCTGGCCCTCATTCAGCTAGCTGAGGATTATATAGTGCAATTATGACAGTGTATTTGAAATGCCTCAGTCTGTAAAAAACACAAGAACTCTACAAGCTCCATTCATTTAAACTAGTCTCTATAGAGTGGGAAGTCACATTTCATTACTTTTACACAGTTCCCCATTTCATTAGAAAAAAAATTATAATACATCATTTGAGACTTTTATAATCAGAGACCTTATATTCTCTAAGCAGTTTTTCAACCATTTAGTTATTTGTTCAGATAGAATATTTGAAAAAGAAAATTAACATATTCTTTCAGCCATCACTTATGAAAGTATAAATAGTGAATATAAACTGGAAATTCTTACAGGGTTAAAGTATCATGTATTAATTTGTTAATCAAGTGAAACAGCCCAAAAGGAGAGATTCCTGGTTAACTATTTGACAGAGACATATTTCATATATTAGTCAATTTTTTTTAACCATAATAGTATTTATTGTTTCAATTAAATAATTTTGTGATAAAACTTTTTCTTTGGGCTTTCGAAATGTACAACCAAGTTGGTTTTTGGTGTATTAATAGATCAAAAGCAAATTCACACTGACAGAAAATAATTTAATATACTTTGTGTGTGTGTATATATATACACATATGTACATGTATACACACACAAAGGGACATATATAGATTGATGCAGTGAAACTTCTCTAGTGTCTGAATTTAAAATCATATTTGGTTTTGAAAGGAAAATGGTTCTTACTGTTTTAGAAGTTGTAAAATGCTATATTTTCCTTTTTAAAAAAATTATCTTAGTTTTTCCCTCTCTGCAAAGTTGTTTGACATTTAGAGCATCATGATTATGAATTACAATTAATTTGAATTACAGAAGCGATGTTTTACTTCCTGAAATAAACAGAGAGAGGCTCTTGATTTCAGAATTAATGCTGTAAACTCCTTTGTAATTATAATATATGTCTTCTTTTAATTGAAATATTCTGGCATTATTAAGTCTGATATTCAAGAAATATCATAGAGTGATAGGAAAAGCTTGAGGTTATAAATCAGATAAAACTGAGCCTAAATTCTGGCTGTAACTACTATTAATTGAATTCTTCATGGGAAAATTACCTAAAGTCTCAGCCTCACCATTCTGGTCATCAACCTACTTTTAATTTCAAGGATTAAAACAGATGATATTCAAATTATTTAAAACAGTTTCTGGCACATATTGGGTTCCATGTCTCAAGTGTATATTACTCCATTAGAAATTAATCTTTAAAAGGAAAAGAAAAACTTTCAAAAGATGCCTCATATTTTCTTTTATATTTAATGTATGGTTTCTGTTATTGCCATGAGTATGTGTTTTTGAGTAAATTATGAATGCAAAACTCTTTTTAGCATTTATTTATAGAGTCAATTTGGTGGTAATAAAATTTACCAGGTCTAAATATTCTCTGTTCAAATATATGTTAATCTTTTACTCAGCCTTCTTTCCCATCTTTTATCAACTTTTATCTTTTACATGCTGTTTATTGTCATTCAGACATGTTAGAAATAGGTTATTCTAAATGAAGTTTAAGACATTCAATATATCACATCATTTGATTTATCTTCATTTTCTGAATCTGAAATTTTACTTGGCTTTCTAGTAATTCTAACTAAATGTTGAAACCAATTAACTTTTTCTCATACAAATGCAAATAGTAGGAACATAGCCTTCGTTCCATAAGATGAATTCATAGATAGTCTCTTTACCTGGTGAGTTTGACAGAATAAACTCAGTTCTGTATATGTAAACCCAAATGTCAAACACACCAACATTACATTTAGCTAAGTGTGGCAGGCAACTTTATAAAATGTAAAGGGGTTTTGATGAGAAAGAAATGGAAAAGGCTAAGAGAATAAAAGCTGTTTAAAGTATATTTTATGTTCACAAACAGAAAATTTAACTTAATATAAAGAACAGTTTAACAACCTCTGCAAGTGTTCACCATTGAGATTGTCTTCGTAAAAACCATGCTTCTTGTTATAAAAGTCCTGCGGTTACTAAAACATTTAGCCCAGTGTTTGTGGACATGAAATCTGAGCCAGACTGCCTAGAATTACACATCTTAGCTTTACTTACTCCTGGGCACCTTGGGCTAGTTATTCCATAACACTCCATGTATTAATTAAAAAAGAATCATAGTATAATCATTTGGAATAGAATAAATGTTAAACATATATTATCTTTTATTATATTTTTCACAAGTAATATATCTTTTTGCATATCATACCAATTATTAAGCAGACTAACTTTTAAATTACTTGTTTATTTTCCTGACAAGTAAAGATAACATCAATTTGCTGTTAACTTTAGAAGTAAATCTTAATATAATATTTCTTAATTTCTATTTGTTGAGTATCAAATATAAATTTGCCCTTTAAAAGCTGTTCTCTTAATTTCTATTTTTATGTTAAGGACATATGTTTAAACTTTGCTGGAATAGTGATTTTTTTTAAACACAAGTTTATAGTTGCAAAAAAGGAAATAATATATATATATTGAAGTGAAGTGAAAGATGTTCAGTTGTGTCTGACTCTTTGTAACCCCATGGACTATACACTCCATGGAATTCTCTAGGCCAGAATACTGGAGTGAGTAATCCTTCTCCAGGGGATCTTCCCAAACCAGGGATTGAACCCAGGTCTCCCGCATTACAGGCAGATTCTTTACCAGCTGAACCACAAGGGAAGTCCAACATATATATTAGAAAATTCAGTTTTTCTTAGTGAAAAAATGGGTTTTCTGTTTTTAATTATTTTTTAAAAGTATTTATTTTATTTTTGTTTGTATTGATTCTTCATTGCTGTGTGTGGGCTTTCTGGAGTTGCAGAGAGGGGGGTCCACTGTCTAGTTGCAGTGCACAGGCTTCTTATTGGGGTGGCCTCTTTTATTACAGGGCACAAGCTCTATGTGCGTGGCCTTCAGTAGTTGCAGCACAGGTTTCAGTAGTTGTGGCTCGTGGGCTGAGGAGCACAGGCTCAGCAGTTGTGGCACATGGGCTTAGTTGCTCCACAGCATGTGGAATCTTCCCAGACAAGGGATCAAACCCTTGTCACCTACACTGACAGGCAAATTCGTAGCCACCATACCACCAGGGAAGTCTTTTTAATATATTTCTCAATTGCATTTATCTTTAGAATAACGTATAGAAAGCTTAAAAATCCTGAAGATTATTGTATGCAACTTTTATTTTTTAACTAATTAACTTTTTATTGAAGGATAACTGCTTTACAGAATTTTTTTGTTTTCTGTCGAACCTCAACATGAATCAGCCATATGTAGCAGATATGTATTTTACTGTGAAAGGGACTTTTCATCACATTTTACCCTAACTGTAAAATGTAAATAGTATTATTCCAACGTTGAAATATTTATTTCTGCACCTTAACAGGAGATTTTTGTAATGTGTAGCTGTATTTCTGAAAACAATCCTCAGAAGATCAAAATTGCAGAATAAAGTGAAAATCGAGATTTACACAGTGGAGTGCATCACTAGAACCATGCATTCTAGTATGCATGTCACACTGGTCACGTGCTCTGATACCTTTTTCTTGCATTGTTAAACATGAAACACAGCTTTTCAGTGGTTTTTCTCATGTCTTTACAGATTCTTTATACCCCATCCTTCTGTTTTCATTCTCCCATTTTAAGTCTAGAATGATGCTTCCTTTTAATAAGGAAGTGATTTCTTTGGAAAGTAAAAAAAAAAAAAAAAAAAAAATAACACGGTGACTTTTAAAGGACTTTTCATGTTATCTGAATGTCCATGTTGTCTGTCCCTTGAGTAGTCAAGTATATCACCTTGAATAGTCCTGGAATGGTAAGGGAATTCCAAAATAAAATGATGTATTTTGTCAGACAAGATACCCCATGTGCTTAAATATAATCGAGTATTCGGAGTTTTCATGTAATACTACCGATGAAAGGTATAGTGGAAAAGTGAATCCATAAGTTACTTTTACTAGATATAAAATGAAAACATTTTGGTATAGAATAGTTATTTAGTCTCATAATGAAGTCATCAAAATTACTGAATTAATGAACACTAAAATGTGATTTATTATGTGAAGTAAAAGTTGTTCAGTCATGTCTGACTCTTTGTGACCCCATGGACTATACACTCCATGGAATTCTCCAGGCCAGAGTACTGGAGTGGGTAGCCTTTCCCTTCTCCAGGGGATCTTCCCAACCCAGGTATCTAACGCAGGTCTCTCACATTGAAGGCGGATTCTTTACCAGCTGAGCCATAAGGGAAGCTCAAGAATATTCAAGTGGGTAGCCTATCCCTTCTCCAGCAGATCTTACCTTCCCAGGAATTGAACTGGAGTCTCCTGCATTGCAGGTGGATTCTTTACCAACTGACCTATCAGGGAAGACCATAAGTAAATTACATTACATTTGTAATTATATGTAAATACAAAAATATGTGCTGTACTCCGGTTGCCTTCAGCTGATTGTATGTACAAACTAAATGAAGCATGGACTTCTTATAATACAAATATAATAAAAATAAAATATAAATACCAATTTATCTTTCAATTATTGCAGGTTATCTCAGTTACCTGATTAATAACTATCAGCTTCTGTAAATAATGTTTTTCTTTAATTGCTTTAACAAAAAAAGGATTTTTCCCCATTACAGTTGATTAAGATTTGGTGAAAGTTATCCATATGCTTGAGAACTGAGTATTATTTAACAGGTACTTGGAAATATTTACAATTATCTTTAAAAATATTTGCTATATTTTAAGATTTACATGACTTTGATCATCACGGTCAGAAATAGCATCCATTTTTGTTAAAGATTCTATTCTCTGAGGACATCAACAAATACACCAAAGGTCATCAGTTTTATATCTGATTATAATTAAATATGGGATTCCCTGGTGGCTCTTGAGAGTCCCTTGGACTACAAGGAGATCAAACCAGTTAATCCTAAAGGAAGTCAGTCCTGAATGTTTATTGGAGGGACTGATGCTGAAGCTGAAATTCCAGTATTTTGGCCACCTGATACGAAGAACTGACTCATTGAAAAACACCCTGATGCTGGGAAGGATTGAAGGCAGGAGGTGATGGGGACGACAGAGGGTGAGATGGTTGGTTGGCATCACAGACTTGCTGGACATGAGTTTGAGCAAGCTTGGAGATTTGGTGATGGACAGGGAAGACTGGTGTGCTACAGTCCATGTGGTTGCAAAGAGTCGGACACGACTGGGAGACTGAACTGAACTGACATAGGTCTAATTATTGCTCTACCAGGAGTGTCAGCTTCAGGACAGACTTTTGTTTTAATGAGAAAGGCTTTTTGTTTCTTGCTTATCAGAAGAATTCTGTTAATTTTAAAAGGGTTGACAGAAGTTGGCTAGAAAACAAACCTCAATTAACTCCAAATTATTATAACTTTATTTTCAACATTACTCATTATGCTATGTTACTTCATGTAGAAGTAGCCTTGACAATAGTAATGTCTAATTATTGGTATAAGGAAATGTATTTAAATGCATTTCAAGTTAATTGAGGGGAAAAAGCAGTTCTAACATCATTTGAAAATTTAAGATTTGTTTTCCCCTCACAGAAATTATGCTGTATCAGTGCTGGGGATGTGCTCTTGAAAGCAAAGACAAAGGATATAAAGGATATAAAACTATTTTTTTCTTAACTGTGATATTCTTATGATTATTGAAAGAGTCTGTATTCATTTGTAAAGTGATATAGAAAATAGAGTTAATTATAAGAAGATTTAGAAAAGAAAAAAATTTTCTGTTACAAGTATCTAAATGTTTACTTTTAAATATGTGTGTGGGGAGGTCTTAAACAAACATCTTATTTGCCACTTAAATTTACAAAATAAATGCCTTAACTTATGTGAACTATGTGATACAGTCACATTATTCTGTTCACTTTACAAACATCATATATGTGATTGTATGTGTATATTGTTATGTTACTGCATTGTAATTAAAAGAAATTGAAATTTTAACATATAGCATATTAAAAAGCAGAGACATTACTTTGCCAACAAAGGTCCGTCTAGTTTTATAGTCAACTCTCACATCCATACAAGTTTTATCATGTATGGATGTGAGAGTTGGACTATAAAGAAAGCTGAGCACTGAACAATTGATGCTTTTGAACTGTGGTGTTGGAGAAGACTCTTGAGAGTCCCTTGGATCTCAAGGAGATCCAACCTGTCCATCCTAAAGGAAATCAGTCCTGAATATTCATTGGAAGGACTGATGTTGAAGCTGAAACTCCAATACTTTGGCCATCTGATTGGGAAGAGCTGAACTCATTAGAGGAGACCCTGATGCTGAGAAAGACTGAAGGCAGGAGGAGAAGGGGGCCGCAGAGGATGAGATGGTTAGATGGCATCACTGACTCAATGGACATGAGTTTGAGTAAACTCTTGGAGTTGGTGAAGGACAAGGAGGCCTGGCGTGCTGCAGTCCATGGGGTTGCAAAGAATTGGATTCGACTGAGTGACTGAACTGAACTGAACTGAACCATTTTATAGATTATGAATATATAGCTTGTCTACTCATATATTTGTAGATGTATTCTAACATTTTATAAAATGCATTTGATCTTTTAGACTCTTCTTTACTAATTTCTTTTATTCCTTTTATATTTTTATGAACACTTAACAAGAACACTTTATCGTCCTTGAACCTATTTGAAACAGATATAGTGTTATCCTTTCTAAGTTATATGAATTGCTGAAGCTTCATATCTTAGAAGTTTACATATTTATAGTCTACTAATAACTTAGCTAATGTTTTCCAAAATTGTGTTTTAGACAGATATTTTATTCTTGTTTTAAGGAATAAACTCAAAGATGCAGGACATACTAATCTTAGTGTTTATGAGTACTTAATTTTGATAATACCTAAGGATACAGTAGGACTCCCCTGGTGGCTCAGACAGTAAAGAATCCACTTGTAACGCAGGAGACCTGGTTTTGATCCCTGGGCAGGAAGATACAGTGACTAGTATTCATATTATTTATGTTTATGAGTACTGCATTCTGATAATATATGATTAATTTCCTAGATTCTCAGATTCATTTAACAAAGAGATTACTAGTGGAATAAACATATTTCTAATAATATCAGGAAGAAAGCCTTAAGCTCATGATAAACCACCACTCAGATAGCAACTTGATTTTGAATAAAATGCATCTGTCTAATGTGTATTTCCAGAAAGAGACAGAAACTAATACAACTGATACTATATTAGTTGAAGTTCTTTGACTTCAAAATGTTTTTTCAGTATGCTAGCTAAGGTTTCTACTCCTTGAGTGGTTTTGTAAAAATGTGTCTGCTTCACAAATACTTTAAACTGCTATTAATGGATATGTCCATATTTAAATTATATAGAATAAAATAAACCATCTTATCTATTTGTTGAGCTTTACAAGCAATGTGAATAACATTGTTCAAAAACTAGAAATTAATATATAACTATTTTCTTAGCAAGATTTTGAATTCTACCTAATAAACATTTAAATAATTTCAAAAATTCATTCACTAATTTGTAAACACCTGGTAATGAAAGAAAAATTTGAATCATAGTTCATAACCACTTTTGGTTATGATGTGGGCAAGGGAGGAAGAAAAGTAGATTTATGTCTGTATGGATAGGGATAGTGATTAAATAGGTACCACTGCTATGGTAAATAATATTCAGTAACATTTCCTGTTTCAACATTCATTAAGCACTAGTTTTGTAGAGACAGTGTGCTCTATATTACTGGTAAAACTATTAATCAAATAAGGCCATCACATTTACTGTTTTATAAAATCTGAGAAATAAATATCTGAATAACTAGTAATTCATAACTAGTAATATAACTAATAATAGTTATATAACTAATAGTAATATAACTAATAATAACTAGTAATAAATGACTTAATTCATATGTATAATATGTATAAGGTACTACAGAAACACAAAATGAACAGTTCATTAATTTTGCAGTGATAGGACAATGGAGATTTTAAGGGAAGTTACAAATTGGAAATGATAGTAGAGTATTTTAACACCCCCACTTACACTAATGGACAGATCATCAAGACAGAAAGTTAATAAGGAAACACAAGCTTTAAATGACACGTTAGACCAGTGGACCTAATTGATATTTATAGGACATTCCATCCAAAAGCAGCAGAATGCACTTTCTTCGCAAGTGCACATGAAACATTTTTCAGGTGATCACATATTGAGTCACAAAGCAAGCCTCTGTAATTTAAGAAATTTAAGAAATTTGAGAAATTTGAAATTGTATCAAGCATTGTTTCCCAACCACAGTACTATGAGGTTAGAAATTAAGTACAAAAAAAAAAAAAAAACTGTGAAACAAACAAATACATGGAGGCTAAACAATATGCTACTATATAACCAAGAAATCACTGAAGAAATCAGAGTGGAAATAAAAATAAATACCTAGAAACTAATGACAACGAAAACAGTGACCCAAAATGTATGGGATGCAGCAGAATTAGTTCTAAGAGTGAAGTTTATAGGAATGCAATCCTACCTCAAGAAACAAGAAAAAGCTCAAATAGATGTGTATCTTTTCGATCTTAAGGAATAAAAGTAATTTGGTAGTGATGAAAAGAGTAATGCTGATAATAGTATCAAAGCCAGTGGATAGCCACATGAAGAAATGATCACAAGATAAAAGATGTCTTGTAGTGTAAAAAGGTTTCAAGTATGGAATGGATAAGGTAAAACTTTTTTGGAGGGAGAATATATTGACACTGGAAAGGATGCACGGGGTTGTGAATGAAAGTGACTCAGTCGTGTCTGACTGTGACCCCATGGACTATGCAGTCCTTGGAATTCCCCAGGCCAGAATACTGGAGTGGGTAGCCTTTCCCTTCTCCAGGTGATCTTCCCAACCCAGGGATCGAATCTAGGTCTCCTGCATTGCAGGCAGATTCTTTACCAGCTGAGCCACAAGGAAGCCCAAGAATACTGGAGTGGGTAGTCTATCCCTTCTTCAGCTGGATCTTCCTGACTCAGGAATCAAGCTGGGGTCTCCTGCATTGTAATGGGTTGGGAAGGCATAAAAGCAGAGAGATAATCTAAGAGGCTATTATTGTAAGAACACCTGTAAATATTTCAGAAGGTAATCACAGTTCTGTATCTAGTAATAGGACTGAGGAAAATAGTCAAATTATTTTTTATAAAATTTACTAATCTGATATTAATCTGACATTGTTAATTGTGTTCTAACATAAAATTATTAACTAATAACAATTTTATGAGTGACATTGTCATTGATTATGCCTGGAACATTATCTATTTAAACAAAGAGATTTTAAAGCATACTCATAACTCACATGGATAATTTATATAGATAATTGATTTTTATTTATAATGTGGTTATGTATTTGATCACTAATGTCTTTTCTCTTCAAAATAGTAGAGCACATTAAGAAAACTCTTCCCCAGATCTTATGACTCTGTACTGTGTTTGGGAATTACAGAATTATATATATGTTTTAAGAAATATATAAATCCTAATAATTTGAATTAATAAATTAAATAATATCAATGTATTTATATACAAAGACATTTTTTTCTTAAGGGTATTAGGTAATAATAAGACCCTTCTAAAAGTGAAAGTATGAAAGTGTTAGTCGCTCAGTCATGTCCTACTCTTTGCGACCCATGGACTGTAGCCAACAAGGCTCCTCTGTCCATGGAATCCTCCAGGAATGAATGCTGGAGTGGGTATTCATTCTCTTCTCCAGGGGATCTTTCTGACCCAGGGACTGAATCTGGGCCTCCTGCATTGCATGCAGATTGTTTACTGTCTGAGCCACCAGGGAAGCCCCAATACCCTTCTACCTGAAGCAAAGAATTGAACAAATATTCATCTAAAAGAATATTTAATTATTTGAGTATTTTTCCAGTGTTCACCTTTTATGTTGTTGTTTCCTGAGAGAGTTCTATGTAAAGTTATAAACAGCATCACATTGGATGCATTTTATATACAATTACATTTTATGGTATGCATTAAAATTTCAAAGAATATTGTGACAGTTAATCATGAAGTAAAGTCAAGAGAAATGCTTTAAGTGGAAGAAATGACTCAAAATGCCTGATTCATCTCTTTTGCATATGTAGAAAAATTATGTGTGACAAAACGTAAAGATACATTCGTGGTTATGCTATGGAACATAAAATAGTAAAATTTTAGCTCATAAAAAATAGCTGATGAATTCCAGAAGTGAAGTCAATAACCGATTCAACTCATTCTACTGGAAAGACAATTACTTTAAGAAAAATAGCTTTCATACACCTGTGATTGCATTTAAGAGAACAATAGTGAGCACAATTCCTGGAATTATGCTCCTTATATAAATTATTCTTGTTTACCAAAATTTATAATCAGTGTCAATTAATAATGCATGCTATGGTACAAGAAAATCTCAGTATGTAAGAAAAGAGAGTCTTAATCTCTTGGTATTTATCTTTGAAGGAAACTACTCTGTATGAACTCTTAAACCTCAGCTAAAGCCTTGTGTGTGCATAAAAAGCTTTGCTTTGCTTTTCTAAAGGTGTTCCTCTTTCTCATCATTAAGTTTATCTTATTTTATCATAGTCAATGTTAAGTTCTTTAAGTATTATCATGATTAATAACCCTTTCCCTGAATTCAGTCTGCCACTTTGCTGTGATTTATAATACTGGAGTCAGATCAATAAGAACAGACTTGTGCTTTTTATTGCTGGAAAAACTTTGTTTTCATTTCAATTCATTTCTCTTATGTTAAGGTCGGAATTGAAGACTAAAACCCAATGTACTTGTTTATTACTTTATTTCATTTTCTGGAGTGCTGCTATGCTCGTTTTTGTGTAAGATACTTGTTCTTCTTCCTGGTCTTATAGTCACAGCTGTTAATTTTGTTGTTGTTGTTCTTTCACCTTTAATTCTCTTCTATAAGTGGTTTTGCACCAATGCACTTACTACATCCACTTCAGTGTTTTAAGAAAGTTCATATTTCAACATGATTAGTGCCATATAAATCTTCCTAGAGTCATTTGAGGCTAGGTTAGATAGATTATAAAATGTGCATCACCATAAAGAGAAACAGCAAAAGAGTCTCTAAAAATGTTTTTTCTTAGAAAAAAGTAACCCAACAGAAAAGAAGAGGTATTTGAGCTTGTTTCTTAGGATCGTTTCTTAGAATGGTGATTGCACTCTTTGATATTTCATTATTTTTTGTGTGGGTTCATATTCCTTTAAAAGAAGCATCTGCTTTGTTTAATGATTTTTACTTTCCATTCAGTTCAGTTCAGTTGCTTAGTTGTGTCCAACTCTTTGAGACCCCATGCACTGCACCATGTCAGGTCTCCCTGTTCATCACCAACTCCAAGAGTTTACTCAAACTCATGTCCATTGAGTCAGTGATGCCATCTAACCATCTCATCCTCTGTTGTTTCCTTCTCCTCCTGCCTTCAGTCTTTCCCAGGATCAGGGTCTTTTCAAATGAGTCAGCTCTTCACATCAGGTGGCCAAAGTACTGGAATTTCAGCTTCAACATCAGTCATTCCAGTGAATATTCAGGACTGATTTCCTTTAGGATGGACTGGTTGGATCTCCTTGAGGACCAAGGGACTCTCAAGAGTGTTCTCCAACACCACAGTTCAAAAGCATCAATTGTTCAGCGCTCAGCTTTCTTTATAGTCCAGCTCTCACATCCATACATGACTACTGGAAAATTCATAGCCTTGACTAGATGGACCTTTGTTGGCAAAGTAATGTCTCTGCTTTTTAATATGCTGTCTAGGTTGGTCATAACTTTTCTTCCACGGAGTCAGCATCTTTCAATTTCATGGCTGCAGTCACCATATGCAGTGATTTTGGAGCCCCCCAAAATAAAGTCTGTCACTGTTTCTACTGTTAACCCATCTATTTCCCATGAAGTGATGGTACCAGATGCCATGACCTTAGTTTTCTGAATGTTGAGCTTTAAGCCAACTTTTTCACTCTCCTCTTTCACTTTCATCAAGAGGCTCTTTAGTTCTTCTTTGCTTTCTGCCATAAGCGTGGTGTCATCTGATATTTCTCCAGGCAACTTTTTACTTTGGTTGACAGATAAAAACGCATGTCCCTGTGTTTCTCCTGAGGAATTGATGTCTATGTTCATACTGAGAAAAGGGGGAGATATCCTCAGAGAAAAGTCTGCCATTTCATCTGGGCTGAAAAATCTTGTTTGGTTCACATAATCAGGCCATTCTGGCCCTCAAGGAATATCTCTGTATCACTGCTCAAAGCAATCCTATTTCTGTAAAGCTCTTCTCTATGTAATCACTTATGCCACAGAGTAAAAAGGAAAGGGATAAGAAAAGACCTATCAGGGACATACTTATTTACTTCATCTCTTATTGTATGTATCCCATCTCAGCCTGGCTTATTATTATTACTATAATTGAACTGCACCTAGGTGGGTTTTGAGTTAGGCCTGCTGTTCTGTGTTTTGTTTTAACTCCTTGGTGCTCTTGGGCCTCCAAGGGGTCTTCCTGGGAAAGTATAAGGAAAGGAAAAGAGTATAGTTCAAAATCCCCCATGCCCATTCTCTGGCATCTGCTACATTTTATCATGACATTGCCATTCAACCTACCAGGACATCTGATTTAACACTATGTATCAGTAACCTGAATTATTTCTCAGAGGAGTTAAGTGAAATTCAGGGATACATCAGCTTCCCTCTTCTTTCTGTTGGATCTCCCAGCCCTTACACTTATTTAGAATATATTATGTGAAAGGACAGTACCTATGATGTTTTGTCCATTGATTATTGAATTATAGGAAAGTTATCCTCTGGGAACTGATTAAATTTTAGATTTCCACAAAAAAATTGAAATCAATTGACTATAGATTCTAATAGCATTCTTACAGTTCACCAGTCTGGTGGCCTGTGGTAAAGAATCTGCCTGCCAATGCAGGAGACACAGGTTCAATTCCTGGAAAGTCCCCTGGAGAAGGAAATGGCAACCCACTCCAGTGTTCTTGCCTGGGAAATCCCAGGACAGAGGAAGCTGGTGGACTCAGTCCATGGGATCACAAAAAAGGAAGATAGGACTTAGTGACTAAACAACAAGTTCACCAGCCCACTGGTAGATCATATTTTACTACCTGAAAAGCACATTTCTTTGATGAACTATTCCTAGAAACTTATACTTGCTTATCACAAAATTTCTGTGAAGTAAATAATTCCTTGCATGAAACTGATGCTACATTCTTTATTGTTCTTGTAAAGAATATGAATGTTGGATTAAAATATTTCATGTGGAACATTTAACTTTATACTGCATTTTAAATGTACTCTGATGCCCATAACTTCTTTATTGGCAATAAAAATGAGCTAAGATAGAAGCAGTCTACATTTCTCTTTGATGTGCTCAGCTCAAGAGTCCAAGTAGACAAATCTTTTGATTGTTCATCACAAGTGCTTACTGTCTTTCAGAACATAAGATTCATAAGATTAAGGCAGACTGATATTAAAGTGAATGTGACTATATTTGAGTTTGCATTTTTCTCTTTTGCAGAATATGTAAAACACTCCATAAGGCTCCAGAAAAGGTAAAAGAAAGATAAAGTGAAAGAAACACTTTCTTTTTTATTTGCTCAATTCTTGTCTCTAGTTAATTATATAGATAAGGTAGAAACAATAAAATTTCCTATCCAGAGAAATACAGCTGAATCTTAAAATGTTAATCAAGAAAGAATAAAAACCAGGAGGGTCACCTGTAAATAATTAGGAGAGTCACCTAGGAAATTATGTAGCCTCTTTATTTGGCATCATAAACTACTTATTCCTACCCTTCCCACTCTATATGAAAAATATTGTTGCATTTATCATATTATAATGAAGCCAGTAGAGTTGAAGGACTGATTCCTTGCTCAATATGAGCTTTCTGTAATATTCCTGAAAATTATTTATTTTTGTGAGAGTGGCTTGTGTTTACAGCAACAGGTTTAAAAAATATCTGCAATCTTATTATTCATAATGGTGGAAACATCCAGTAGAATCTTACTCGCATATTGATTCTGGGAACACAAATCCTTTTCTCCCCCTGCTAATGTTAAGATGGATTAGGTTCATCTGATTATTTCCTGCTTATTTGTTTTTGTTGGTATTCAGTCACTCAGTCATGTCTGATTCTTTGTGACCCCATGGACTGCAGCATAACAGGTTTCTCTGTCCATCACCATCTCCTGGAACTTGCTCACACTCATGTCCATTGAATCAGTGATGCCATCCAACCATCTCATCCTCTTTTGTCCCCTTCTCCTCCTGCCTTCAATCTTTCTCAGCATCAGAGTCTTTTCTAATAACTTGGCTCTTTGTATCAGGAGGCCAAAGTAACGGAGCTTGAGTTTCAGCAAAAGTTCTTCCAATGAATATTCAGGACTAGTTTGATCTCCTTGCAGACCAAAGGACTCTCAAGAGTCTTCTCCAACACCGCTTTTCAAAAGCATCAGTTCTTCAGTGTTCAGCCTTCTTTATGGTCCAACTCTCACATCCATACATGACTACTGGAAAAACGATAGCTCTGACTATATGGATCTATGAAAGCAAAGTAATGTCTGCTTTTTAACATGCTGTCTAGGTTGGTCATGACTTCCCTGGTGGCTCAGATGGTAAAGCGTCTGTCTACAATGCGGGAAACCCAGGTTTGATCTCTGGGTCGGGAAGACCTCCTGGAGAAGGAAATGGGAACCCACTCCAGTATTCTTGCCTGGAAAATCCCATGGACGGAGGAGCCTGGTGGGCTATAGTCCTTAGGGTCACAAAAAGTCGGACACAACTGAGTGACTTCACATTCGCTTTCTAGGTTGGTCATAATTTTTCTTCCAAGGAACAAGGGTCTTTTAATGTCATGGCTGCAATCCATGTGACTTTGCAGTGACTTTGGAGCCCAAGAAAACAAAGTCTCTGTTTCCATTGTATCCCCATCTGTTTTCCGTGAAGTGATGGGAACGGATGCCATGATCTTGGTTTTTTGAATGTTGAGTTTTAGGCTAGCTTTTTCATTCTCCTCTTTCACTTTTATCAACAGGGTTTTATCCGTCATAAGGGTGGTGTCATCTGCATATCTGAGGTTATTGATATTTCTCCTGGCAATCTTGATACCAGCTTGTGCTTTATCCAATCCAGCATTTTGCGTGATGTACTATGCATATATGTTAAATAAACCAGAGTGACAATATACAGCCTTTACATTCCGCTTTTGCAATTTTGAAGCAATCCATATTTCCATGTCTGGGTCTAACTGTTGCTTCTTGACTTGAATACAGGTTTCTCAGGAGGCAGGTAAGGTGATCTGGTATTCCCGTTTCTTTAAGAGTTTTCCACAGTTTGTTTTGATCCACACAGTCATAGGCGTTAGCATAGTCAATGAAGCAGAGAGAAAGTGAAAGTTACTTAGTCCTGTCAGACTCTTTGCCACCCCAATTGACTATACAGTCCATAGAATTCTCCAGCCCAAAATACTAGAGTGGGTAGTTTTTCCCTTCTTCAGGAGATCTTTGTAACCCAGGGATTAAACTCAGGTCTCCCACACTGCAGGTGGATTCTTTAACAGCTGAGCCACAAGGAAGTCCAAGAATACTGGAGTGGGTAGCCTTTCCCTTCTCGAGAGGATCTTCTCGGCTCAGGAATTGAACCAGGGTTTCCTGCATGGCAGGCTGATTCTTTACCAACCAAACTATCAGGGAAACCCTAGTAGATGAATGAAGCAGAAGTAGATGCTTTTCTGGACTTCTCTTGTTTTTCTATGATCCAGTGGATGTTTGCAATTTGATTTCTGGTTCCTCTTCTTTTTCTAAATCCAGCTTGACTAAAGTTCTCAGTTCATGTACTGTTGAAGCCTGGCTTGGAGAATTTTGAGCATCACTTTGCTAGCATGTGAATGAGTGCAAATTTTTGGTAGCTTTAACATTCTTTGACATTGCCCTTCTTTGAGATTGGATCTTTTCCAGTCCTGTGGCCACTGCTGAGTTTCCATATATGCTGGCATATTGAGTGCAGCACTTTAATAGCATCATCTTTTAGTATTTGAAATAACTCAGCTGGAATTCCATCACCTCCACTAGCTTTGTTCATAGTGATGCTTCCTAAGGCCCACTTGACTTCACACTCCAGGATGCCTGGCTCTAATGAGTGATCACACCATCGTGGTTATCTGGGTCATTAAGATCTTTTTTGTATAGTTCTTTTGTGTGCTCTTCCCTTGTGGCTCAGCTGGTAAAGAATCTGTCTGCAATGCGGGAGACCTGGGTTCAATCCCTGGGTTAGGAAGATCCCCTGCAGAAGGGAAAGGCTACCCACTCCAGCATCCTGGCCTGGAGAATTCCATGGACTGTATACTCCTTGGGGTCACAAAGAGTCAGACACAACTGAATGACTTTCACTGTGTCTGTTCTTGCCACCTCTTCTTAATTTCATCTGCTTCTTTTAGGTTCACACTGTTTCAGTCCTTTATTGTGCCCATATTTGCATGAAATAGTCCTTGGTATCTATTTTCTTGACAAGATCTCTAGTCTTTCCCATTCTATTGTTTTTCTCTATTTCTTTGCATTGTTCACTTGAGAAGATTTTCTTGTCTCTCCTTGCTATTCTTTATATATTGTTCCAAATATGCTATGTATGTGTGCATGCTCAGTTGCTCAGTCATGTCTGACTCTTTGCAATCCCATGGACTGTGACCCACCAGGCTCCTCTGTTCATGGCATTTTTCAGGCAAGAATATTGGAGTGGGTTGCCATTTCTTACTCCATAGGATCTTCCTGATCCAGGGATTGAATCCATGTTTCTTGAGTCTCCTGTATTGTCAGCCAGATTCTTTATCACTGTGCCACCTGGCAAGCTATATTTTATCTTATATGAAGATATGTGAGTGATCTATGTACTGTGCACTGTGATGATGCCTACTTATCTCTTCCCTCTGAAGAAGTTTTAATGAGATAGCTGTCCCAGTTCTTTACTAAGATACCCAGAATTTGGAGGAAAGGGCCCTCCAGAGACTTCACATTTGTCTCTCATTGGTAGGACTAACTTCTCCATGCCTTCTCTAATACCAAGCTTATGAACAGAAAAGCCATGGTCTATGTGATGTATTGCTATTGAAACTTAAAGGATGCTACTCTCTGAAGAGTGATGGAGTGATTACAGACATTTCAGTTACATCCATTCACAGGGGAAAAAAAAACAAAAAAACATTGTGGAAAAGCTTAAATAATTATGTTTTTAAGTGTCATGAATTATATTAAATGCATGGGGAAAGATCTAGTCTTCCTTTATTTAAAAGACTCTGTCAGAATAACTGTATTATTTAAGATGTTCTGAGATGGTGTATCCTAAGGCTACTTGGGTTCTGGAAGGTTAATTTTATTTTTACAGATTCTTTACCAATTCATTGTGACTCAAAGTGACTCCCAGTTGCATTCCTGAGACCTTTCCTTTGTCTTTATTTCCATGGATAAGTCTGCTTTGCATCAATCATGTGGTACACAAAATAAATTATATTTTGCTTTAAATTTATTATACAGAAACACCTTATCTTAAATCCAATAATATAGACAAGGGCATGGAGCTGTATATTCTTCCTACCATTGCTCTGGTAATTTAATTCCTTTTCAGGTGTAAAAATAGAGTTACTTAGAATGCTTGCATGATTTTTTTTAAATAAAATAAATATTTCTTTTTTATAAAATAAAGAACTGACTCATTGGAAAAGACCCTGATGCTGGAAAAGATTGGAGGCAGGAGGAGAAGGGTATGACAGAGGATGACATGATTGGATGGCATCATCGACTCAATGGAAGTTGGTGATGGACAGGGAGGCCTGGCGTGCTGCATTTCACGGGGTCTCAAAGAGCCGGATACAACTGAGAGACTGAACTGAACTGAACTGAGGAAATCAAAAGATACCTGGAGTAACAGGCAAGTTTGGCGTTGGAATACAAAAATGAAGCAAGGCAAAGGCTAACAGAGTTTTGTCAAAAGAACATGCTGGTCATAGCAAACACCCATTGTCAACATCATAAGAGATGATTCTACACATGGACCTGGCCAGATAGTCAATACTGAAACCAGATTGATTATGTTATTTGCAGCCAAAGATAACAGTCAGCAAAAACAAGACCTAAAGTTGACTGTGGCTCAGATCATGGGTTCCTTACTAAAAAATTCAGGCTTAAATTGAAAAAAGTATAGAAAACCACTAGGCCATTCAGGTTTGACCTAAATCAAACCCCTTATGATTATACACTGGAGGTGATGGACAGATGCAAGGGACTCGATCTGGTAGACAGACTGCCTGAAGAACTACAGATGAAGGTCCATAACATTGTATAGGAGGCAGTGACAAAAACCATCCCATAGAAACAGAAATGCAAGAAGGCAAAGTGATTGTCTCAGGATGATTTACAAATAGCTGAGGAAAGAAGAGAAGTACAAGACAAGGTATAAAGAGAATGATATACCCAAATGAATGAGTTCCACAGAAGAGCAAGGAGAGATAGGAAGGCCTTCCTAAGTGAACAATGCAAAGAAACAGAGGAAAACAATATAATGGGAAATACTATTGAGAAATAGTATAATGGGATATTATGGGAAATATAATGGGAAATACTATAATGGGAAATACTCAAGAAAATTGGAGAAATCAAAGGAACGTTTCATGCATGGATGGGCATGATAAAGGACCTAACAGCGGCAGAAGAGATTAAGAAGTGGTGGCAAGAATACACAGGAGAACTAGGCAAAAAAGGTTTAATGACTCAGAAAACCACAATGGTGTGGTCACTCATCTAGAGCCAGACATCCAGGAATGCGTGGTCAAGTAGACCTTAGGAAGCATTGGTATGAACAAAGCTATTGCAGGTGATGGAATTCCAGATGAGCTACTTAAAATCTTAAAGATGATACTGTTAAAGTACTGTGACAAGTATGTCAACAACTTTGGAAAACTCAGCAGTGGCCACAGAGCTGGAAAAGGTCAGTTTTCATTCCAATCCCAAAGAAAGAAGATACAAAAAAATATTCAAACTACAGTACTATTGAGCTCATTTCACATGCTAGCAAGGTTATGGTGAAAATCCTTCAAGATAGGCTTTAGCAATACATGAACCGAAAACATCTAGATGCACAAGCTGGGTTTCTAAGAGGTACAGGAATAAGAGATCAAACTGCCAACATTCTTTAAATCATGGAGAAAGCAAGTGAGTTCTAGAAAAACCTTTGCTTCATTGACTAAGCTAAAGCCTTTGACAGTGTAGATCACAAAAATTTGTGGAAAATTCTTAAAGAACCTGTCTCCTGAGAAACCTGTAAGCAGGTCAAGCAGCGATAGTTAGAACCAGACATAGAGTAACTGACTGGTTCAAAATTGAGAAAGGAGTATGAAAAAGTTGTATATTGTCGCCCTGCTTATTTAGCTTATATGCCGAGTACATCATGCGAAATGCAAGGTTGGATGAATGACAAGCTGGAATCAGGATTGCTGGGAGAAATATCAACAATCTAAGATATGTAAATGATTCATATTACATTAGAAAATAAATATTACATTTCTCTAAAGGCAAAAAGTGAAGAAGAACTAAAGAGCATCTTGATGAAGGTGAAAGAAGGGAGAAAAAAAAGCTGGTTTGAAACTCAGCATTCAAAAAACTAAGGTCTTAGTATCTTGTCCCATCACTTCATGGCAAATAGAGAAAAAGTGGAAGCAGTGACAGATTTTATTTTCTTTGGCTCCAAAATCACTGAAGACGTGATTGCAGTCACAAAATTAAAAGACACTTGCTCCTTGGAAGGAAAGCTATGACAAACCTAGACAACGTATTAAAACATCACTTTGCTGACAAAGGAGCATGTAATCAAAGTTATGGTTTTGCCAGTAGTCATGTACAGATGTGAGAATTGGATGATAAAGAAGGCTGAAAAAGTGAAAGTTGCTCAGTCATGTTCCACTCTTTGCAACCCCATGGACTATACAGTCCATGGAATTCTCCTGGCCAGAATACTGGCCTTTCCCTTCTCCAGGGGATCTTCCCAACTCAGAGATCAAACCCAGGTCTCCCACACTGAAAGTGGATTCTTTACCAGCTAAGCCATCAGGGAACCCCAAGAATACTGGAGTGGGTAGCCTATACTTTCTCCATGGGAACTTCCCAAACAGGGAATTGAACTGGCTTCTCCTGCACTGCAGGTGGATTCTTTACCAGCTGAGCTATCAGGGAAGTCCTAAAGAAGGCTGATCACTGAATAACTGATGCTTTCAAATTGTGGTTCTGGAGAAGACTTTTTAGAGTCCCTTGGACTGTAAAGAGATCAAACCAGTCCATCCTAAAGGAAGTCAGTCTTGAATATTCATTGAAAGGACTGATGCTGAAGCTTAAACTCCAGTACTTTGAACACCTAATGCGAAAAGCCAACTCATGGGAAAATACTTGATGCTTGGAAGGATTGCAGGCAAAAGGAGAAGAGGATGACAGAGGGGGACATGGATACATAGCATCACCGAGTCATTGGACATGAATTAGAGCAAATTCTGAGATATAGTGGAGGATGGAGGAGCCTGGTGAGCTGCAGTCCATGAGGTCACAAACAGCTGGAGATGACAGAGATTGAACAACAATTACAGCTATATTTTGGTAATTCTAAAAAAAATAGCCTAAATTATTTTTGATTCTTTGAAATTTAAAGTAAAATAAATGATCCCTAAGTGTCTCTATTGAACTTTGAAATGCACTTAATAATGTTGTCTCTCATAGTTAGCATTTTAACCTTCTCTGATTACTCCATTTCCTTCCAAACATTTGCTCAAATAAATAGAACAGTTTAAATTCTCTTCAAATAATTTCTTTCAAAAAATATGTTTTCTTTCATAAATATCTTTAATCATACTATGTCTCTGTGACTTCCTGGATTTAAATGATTTCCCTCTCCTGGAGTCAACACTCAAGTATTCTGTATCTAGGAAATCCATGAGTGATCACTATCTTCATCATTGAAATTAATGCAGTGTTGACAGGGTAGACCTTAAAAAGTACAGATTCTCTTTTATTTTAAATTAATATCATAAGGACCCTAATTTTGGTAGTTACCCCTTTTACATGCATAAACTGAGCAAAGAATGAAGTCAGTCATGTAAATTTATTATTCAACAAAATTCATTTTGTATTTCTTTAAAAACTGTGTTTCTATAACTAATTGAGCAATTTTCAAGATTATCTCTTTCACAATGATAACAGTAGCCATTCTGCAATCTACTGTTCTGTGATCAACCACAATAATATTGTATAAATTTATCAATATTTTTATTTTGAGTGATATTTTACCATTCAAAGAGATTTTAATATTCTAAGAAAATATTGTTGCATATATTCAGAACATGGATACATAAATTTATTGAGTGACATTTTGATTTTGGAGTTCTCAAGTATTAATTTTTATTATTTAGAAATAGTAATAGTATTAAAATTTTAAATGAAGAAAAGCATACTGTTCCTAGTAAGAATATTAGAAAAGTTTTTAAAATGCATAAACTTAAAAAATCTTATCAGGTCAAACAGCCAAATATACATCCAAGTACTTTAAAAATATGTTCTCCCAAGAGAATGAAAAGAGAAGCCAGAATACTGGGAGAAAATATTTGCAAAAGGCATAGCTGATATAAGGCGGTTATCCAAATTTATGAAGAACTCTTAACACTCAAATGAGAAAATGAGCAACCTGATTAAGAAGTAGGCCAAAGACTTTCACAAACACCTCACCAAAGAAAAGGGCCTCCCTGTTGTCTCAGATGGCAAAGAATCTGCCTGCAATGTGGGAGACCTGGCTTTGATCCTTGGGTTGGGAAGGTCACCTGAAGGAGGGCATGGCAACCCACTCCAGTATTCTTGCCTGGAGAATATCATGGACATAGGAGCCTGGCAGGCTACAGTCCATGGGGTCACAAAGAGTCAGACACAAGTGAGCGACTAAGCACAGCACCAAAAAAATATGTATAAATGACAAATAGTATTAGAAAAGTTGTTCCACGTTGACTGTCATCAGGGAGATGCAAATTAAGACAATGAAATATGCAGATATTAGACTCTGCAGATATTAGAATGTTTAACCTATGGAATACAGCAATGCTAAATTCTGGCAAGCATGTGTAGCAATGGGAGCTATTATTCATTTATGGATTGTGGGAGAGATTTTAGTAGTTTCTTACAATATTAAACATATTATTACAATAAGATCTAGCAATTGTGCTCCTTGATATTACTCAAAAAAGTTGACAATATATATCCTCACAAAAACCTACATGTAGTTTATACATTTTATAGTAGCTTTATCCATACTTGCCCAGACTTGGAAACAACCTATATCCTTCAGGAGGCAAATGGATAAATAAAGTATGGTACATTCAGAAGATGGAACATTATTTAGTGCTAAAAATAAATGAGCTACCAAGCCATGCAAAGATGTAGAAGAATCTTAAATGCATGTTAAGAAGTGAAATAAACTAATATGAAAAACTACACACTGTCTGATTCTAACTATGTAACATTCTGCTAAAAGCAAAGCTATTGAAACAGTAAAAATATCCAGGTTTCCAGGTGTTGCCAGGAGAAAGGAATGAATAGGCAGAGCACAGAAGGTTTTTAAAGCTGTGAGAATACTCTGTATGATTCTATAATGGTGAATACATGTATTATACATTTGTTCAAACCCATAAAATATGCAATCACTAACAGTGAGCTGTAATGTAAAGTTTGGATTTCAAGTAATAATATTTCAATATAGATTGATCAGTCGTAACTAATGAATCACTCTGGTGGGGAATGTTTATAATAGCAGAAGCTGTGCATGTTTGGGGCAGGTGATTAATGTGAAATATCAATTTTTCTACCAACTAAAACTCTAAAAAACAAAGTCTGTACCAGAAGAAAAAAAAATGCATCCTAGTTTTGGAATATACCAGCAGGCAGGCAACCTGAACACTTGAATCAATTGCATGACTAAGTTACTTTATTTATACAATCTTATTTTTTCTGAAATATTGGTAGTTTGTTGACATTAATTTGATTGACTAATTGGTCTTTAAGTGGGCAAAGTTTTATTACCGTCATTAACATTAACAAATTAATTTATGCATTTGCTACTGAAGTCCTCATTTCATTGTTGTCCTAATTAAGGCAGTATAATTTTTCAAACTTGACAAAAATAAGGAAAGGTACTCAATATTTCTGTGCAAAAGTGTTTCCACTTAATTGATTTCCTATCACCATTTGCACATTTCTTTACATGTAAAGAGTATATGTTTATTATTTTATGTCATTCTCTTCAAAACAGAAAATATATCTAAGGTCTTAACAGTACTATCTTCACCTCCTCATCAAATAACTGTTCTGCTTAGAATTATATCATCGGTATCCTTGATGAAGTTCCAACATACATAGGAAAATGCTTATAACTCTTCACTTAGGCTTCAAATAGACACCACTCATCGGAATTATTGTACTATGTAGACTCTCTTGTAAAGCATTCAAATAGTTCAATTCAGTCGCTCAGTCGTGTCCGACTCTTTGAGACCCCATGAATCGCAGTATGCCAGGCCTCCCTGTCCATCACTAACTCCCGGAGTCTACCCAAACCCATGTCCATTGTGTCGGTGATGCCATCCAACCATCTCATCCTCTGTCGTCCCCTTCTCCTGCCCTCAATCTTTCCCAGCATCAGGGTCTTTTCAAGTAAATCAGCTCTCCACATCGCAGCTGCCGCGCTCCTGCGCCGTCATATAATCAGTAGTGAAAAGCAAATTAATTAGGGCAATGTGATAACTGAGATAAACATAATAATAATGAAACTTCTACTTAATAAAGTCTGGAAACAAACGTAAATTTTGTTGAAAATATATTCAAAATGACAGGTATGTTATTTATCAGGGAAGGAGAAATGATGATCATAAGTGAGAATTCAAAAAACAAAAGAGCAAAGTGGTCAAATCCTGCAAGGGATAAAAACATACACACACACACACACACACACACACACGCATATCAGGACCTTAGACTACTTTAAATTAAAATGCTACTACAACTAATCTACATTGATATCCTCACATTCAATAGTTAAATCATAAAGTGACTAGGACAATACTTTTCATAACAAAATATTAGAACCACATAGGTATTTTTTGCTTTGTTCATTTATTCTGGGATCGTATTTGTTATTTCTAATGTATATTAAGTATTTTACCTTTTAATATTTAAAAAGTTTATTTGAGGTTGTGTTCTATCAAATGAAATTCATATATGGATATTTGCAGAAAATAAATTATGCATTATATATGCATATATGTACACATGTATACTATGCAAATATATGCATATATTTAGTCTCTAATGTAATCTTTAGAATCCTCTTTGAAGAACTTTCAGAATTTCTGTCATGAAGTGCAAAGTAAAACACATACAATTGATGCATCTCAAGCAGAAAAGTATTTCATTTTCTTGAAAGTACTTATTCCATTCTTACAGTGGTACTTTTAGTAACGGGAAATTGCTTTACTTTGAATTTGAACAAATTTGTTTTAAAGTACACAAATTATTAGAATGTGTTGTTTTGTAAAGAGTAAATAATGCACATATTAATTTGCAGTCTTATTAAGATATTGTTATATTTAATATGCTAAAATATACATTTATGTCCAGTCTTTCTTGGTATTGCTGTCTTTTTAGAATTGGAAAGAATTGAAAAAACATGCTAGCAGAGAATATAAATTAAATGTTTATATCTTTTTATCCCTTGATTATAGTATCTATTTTGGCAATCATTCCCAGTAACAGGGTCTTTTCCAGTGAATCAGCTCTTTCCATCAGTTGGCCAAAGTATTGGAGCTTCAGCTTCAGCATCAGTCTTTCCAATGAATATTGAGGGTTGATGTACCTTAGGATTGACTGGTTTGATATCCTCCCTGTCCAAGGGAGAATTTGACCTTTTCTCTCCATCTAACTGCAATCCTTAACTCTTAACGAAGTCTGTTCTTAGTAACTAGCCAATGTGACACTTTAAAATGGAAACTAAATCACTCCACTCTGTGCAAAACCCTTCAGTATCTCTCTAGTTTTCTTATAGTATGTTATTAATACTGTTTCAGGAAGAAAAATCACATGATTGCAAAAATATCTGAAATAATTTTTATATAGATTCATAAGAAGCTTTCACTTGAGTAAGAATCATTAAGTGGTAAGTGGTAGAATATTTTATTCATCAACTAATATTTTATTGTGTTTATATGCCAGATGCTTTGTGAAATGAAAAATATGAGAAATTTAATGAAAAACATAATTGCCTGTGCTTTTTATATAATGTTTATTATAGTGTGAAAAAGGAGCAGGGAATCATATCAATAGAGTACAGAGGTTCCTGGTATGGACTAATGGGCTAAAGGACACAGTGACCTGGAAATTTGTGTAATTAAAACTTCACATGAAAAAGAAAATCAAAATAGCTTATGTGATTGGGAAAGGAAGCATTGTTTGTAATATATTAGTCCAAGAAGAAGAGTTCTGATATACATCTCACAAAAAGAAAGCGTGTGTGGTGGCCCCTTCGGAGATGTGGCAGTATTCTCCATTTCAGTAGGAATCAGATGGAGGGATATATACAGCTTGAGAGGTAAATTGCATGATTTTGACATTGCTGTGTGAGAACAAAATATAGACAAAATATGTTTGTTTTGTGGTTCATATAAATTCAATAAGAAAGATAGGAATTGGGTTAATATTAGTTTAATAAGAATTTAGATTTTCACCATTACATTGGAAATATCTCAATCCATGAGATTGTATGTGTTTCTTGTTTTTCCATAACAATCATATATGCATCTTCCTTTTTCTGTGAGTGGACAACTATGACATAAAAGAAATGTTGAATTTAAGTATCACACTTTACTGTTGAGTAAAATAACAATTAAACTGTGATCTTTACTCATCATTGAGTCTCTTAAGTCCATTAGCAGTGGTCCCCAACCTCTGGGATCTAATGCCTGATGGTCTGAAGTGGAACTGCAGCAATACTAATAGAAATAAAGTGCACAATAAATGTAACGCACTTAAATCACCTCCAAACCATCTTCACACTCCCTGGTCTGTGGACGAATTGCCTTCCATGAAATCAGTCCTTGGTGCCAAAAAAGTTGGGTACTGCTGCATTAGTTTATTGTTATATAAACAAATATCTCATGGAAATTTAGTGAAAGGAAGCTCAAATAAGAAAAAACAAAGATGAAAATACATACGTAATATTTCAAAAAGTAGATCTGGCACAAGTATAAAGCATTTTTTTGCTTTCTGGGATACTTCTATAGTTTTTACAAAATATCATCCTTGATATGGATAGTTTCATCTTTATTAGCAAAAATCTTTCCCCAGAACATTACACCTACTGATCATATCTAACTTTCTACAAATATGCCCAACAAAATCCTCATTCATGCCCCACTATGCCACAAACATTAAGAACATATACTCTTGTAAAAAGTATTAAACATTTAATCCATACATCCTCATCGTTTTATTTGCTGTATTCTTGTTGGTTGAACAGTTATGAAAATTTCAATTTCTTCTGAGAATGGTGACAAGAAAATTCTTTTTTTAATCAAACATGGAGAGACATCTAGCAATATGCCAAGACATAGCACAGGACCAGCAACGGTGTGCTGAGCGTACACTAAGAATGAGAGTGATGAGGGTAGGGGATAAGGCATCTATGAGTCTCTGCCTCTTTATTAAATATGTAAATGAACATGGACTTAAAACTATATAAGTCAGTAGCTTTGTACTGGGAGGATGGGGTGCATTTGTGGAGAGGGCAAATAGACTGAGCCAGAAAAAGAGATGGGTCAGAAAAATTTGAAACTTCTATTTCTCATAATCTATGCATAGATTTCCCCACAGTATATGCTCCCAGAGACCTCATTTAGTGGGAACAGAAAATTAACGTCAGTATAATCTCTTGAGGAAGTGTTGCTAGCAGCATTTTGTTAAAAAAGGCCAGTTTCTTTTAAAGTTCACCATGTACATATTGTGCTAGTACTCATGAGGGAACTCTTAATTCTAACATGCATTTCTAGTGCAAATTAATATCTTCATTCTTGCCATTGCCTGTCTATTGCTGGAAGCAAGTTATCATTGTCCACATCTTTGAGGATTCTCTGTCTAATCATGTTAAGTTAAGATGTATGAAGCCTTTCAATTTGTTCCCTCTTCACCACAGTGAGGGGCACTGAAAATCCTGACATTAACTACTTAGCCAGAGGCTACACAGCAAGCACCTTGAAGTAAAGCTTAGGTGAAGGAAGGAATGAACATAACATTTTCTTAGCCATTCTGCTACTGTGCCAACTGTACTTCAAAACAGATGTGTCATCTGTTATCCTCTGATGGTCTACGTTTTTTCATTTTTATTCCTGCAGATTGGAAAAAGCTCTTATCTAAGACAGAAAAATAGAGTATTAATAGTTCACTGGCCATTGTCAGTCATAGTCAATACCTATTATTTCTCTGTAACATAGTGATTAAATCTGAAAAAACTACTAGACTATTTTCCAATCTAAAAGTTTATATCAACAATTCTATCTTAGAATTTTAGGGAAGGAAGTTAGGGTGGTGTTATCTCAGATATAGAAAGTACATTCATTTTAATAAATTTGGTGAATAATCTTAATACTTGTGACTTCTTTCATGTTGCCAGGAATATTAAATAAAAATAGAACATAGAGTAAAAAGAGATGCATTATAATTAAAATTTATTAACTTTAAATAATTCTTAATTATCTCAAAGAAATTTTATTGTAGATTAATAAATAAAATTAAAGCTGAATTAGACTTAGGCAGTTTCCATACAAAATGTATTAAGATTATAAAACAAATTATCACAAAAATCTCACTGTAAATGTTTCTTTTCAAAAGTTGGAATCATTTATAAAGAAATGATATACTAGATGGATATTAATATTTTGTTGCATATACTGAAGATAATTACTGGTGGGTACATTAAATGAAATACTGAGATAAATAATTTGAATTTGACAACTGGAATTCAAAAAGTACGGGCTCCAACATCTGTAATTATGATAATTCTTGTGCATGTCAAAAAGTGTAGCTATGTTTCTAATAGTAACTAAGCTAGACCCTATTGGATTACATTCCTACAGAAACTCTGATAATAAGGCCTGGAAATAAAACAAAACAACTACTTGCAGGCAGTGGAGAGTAGAAAGAAGCAGATATATTCTTGTGGGGACTGCATACTCAAAGAAGGAAAGAAGGAATATGAATGAAGCAAGTCCCTAATATTTTAAACTTGGGACTAAACAGTATAGTATGTGACATCAGCAGGGCACCAGAGGGGAAAAAAAAATATGAGGAACCAGGCATTTTAAGCTAGGTAATGTAGCCAATAAAGACAGTAGAGAATGATGGAAGGGAATTAGCCAAGGAAGAAATTACATTCTCCTTAACCATTCCCTGAATCTCCAAACAAGCATATGAAAAACCGACTTAAGAAAAAAAAAAAAAAAACCTCAGCTGAAAAACAACCTGAACTGGTAAGACTGGATACTTAATTGATTACTAAAACAAGGAATACCCTCATTAGAAAAAAATAATGGAGTCTAAAATTCCCACAACTTTATAATAAGAATGACCAGGATGAAATTCAAAATTACCAGAGAGATGAAAACTGCCAGCTTTGCTGCAGTGGGTTGCCATTTCCCTCTCCAGGGATTGTTTTCAACCCACTGTCAGCCTTGAGTCTCCTGCTTGGCAGGTGGATTCTTTACCACTGGGCCACCTGGAGATCCCTGAATAACTGTATAAACACATGAAAAAAATGAATATAGACACATACTCTATGTTGTTCAGTCACTAAGTCATGTCTGATTCTGCAGTCTTATGGACTGCAGCATATCAGGCCTTCCTGTCCCTCACAATCTCCCAGAGTTCGCCCAAGTTCATATCCATTGAATCAGTCATGTCACCCAACCATCTCATCATCTTTCAAACTGAGATCAGTCTGTCATTTTTAAGATTGAACCCAGGTACTGTATTTCAGACTCTTTTGTTGATTATGAGGGCTACTCCCTTTCTTCTATGGAATTCTTACCCACAGTAGTAGATAAAACAGTCATCTGTATTAAATCTGCCTGTTCCTGTCCATTTTAGTTCACTGATTCCTAAGATATCAATATTCACTCTTAACATTTCCTGCTTGATCACATCCAATTTACCTTGATTCATGGACCTAACATTCCAGGTTCCTATGCAGTATTGTTCTTTACAGCATCAGATTTTACTTTCACCACCAGACACAACCACAGCTGAATGTTGTTTCCACTTCAACCTAGCTGCTTTATTTTTTGGGGGGATATTAGTAATTGACTCTGCTCTTCCCCAGTAGCATACTTGACACCTTTTGACCTGGGGGACTCATCTTCTGGTGTCATATCTTTTTGCCTTTTTATAATGTTCATGTGATTCTCACAGCAAGAATACTGGATTGTTTTGCCATTTCCTCCTCCAGTGGACCATGTTTTGTCAGAATTCTCTACTCTGGCCCATCCATCTTGGGTGGCCCTACACTAATGGCTCATAACTTCACTGAGTTATGCAAGCCCCATCACTGTGACAAGGCCATGAAGGGGACATATCTTACACCCATAACAAATATTAGCTCCAAATGGATCACACACCTAGATGTAAAATGCAAAACTAAAAATGGATAATGACTTTGGGTTTGGCAATGACATTTCAGAAACAACACCCAAGTCATGATCCATAAATGAAATAATTGATAAACTAGATATCTTTAAAATTAAAAACTTAGGAGAGATGTGGGATATTTGAAATAAATTTGAAATTAAGAGATCACAATTTAAAACCATCATGTGTGTATATGTATACATGTATATATGTACACACATACATAGGCTGCTATATCAAAACCTTATGGTCACCGTAAACAAAGTCTATAATAGATGTACACACAAACACAAATGAATCCGAGCACAATACTAAAGAAAGTTCTCAAATCACAAGAAAAGAGAACAAAAGAAAGGAAAAGACCTACAAAACAAATCCAAAACAGCTTACAAAATGATAATAAAAACATACATATTGTTAATTACCTCAAGTGCAAATGAATTTAGTGTTCCAACCAAAAGACATAGACCAGTTGAATGGATATAAAAATAAGACTCATATATATACTGTCAATAAAGAGACCCACTATAGATCTGGAGACATATAGACTGAAAATGAGGTGATGAAAAAATGATATTCCATGCAAATGGAAAGAAAACTGGAGTAGCAATACCCATATCATATAAAATAGACTAAAAACTTTGCAAGAGATAAAAAATCAGCAAAATTATTAAGGAAATACAACAATTGTAAGTACATATGCACCCAACGTAGGAGCACCTCAGTATATAAGACAAATATTCACAGACAAACAGAGAAATTGTCAGTAAAACAGAAATAGTAGGGGACTTTAACATACCATATACATCAATGGACAGATCATCCAGACTGAAAATCAATAAGGAAATAACAGGCCTCAAGTGACACATTAGACCTGATAGACTTAATTGATATTTACAAAACTTTCCATCCCAAATCAACAGAATATACATCCTTTTCAAGTGCACATGTAACATTCTCTGGGTTAGATCATATCCTGTGTGACAAAGCCAGGCTTGGTAAATTTAAGAAATTTGAAATTATGTCAGGTATCTATTTTCTGACCACAGCACTGTGAGATTAGGAATTGAGTATAAGGGAAAAAAAAAATTCAAAAGCACAAACACCTGGGGTCAAAACAATATGCTACAAGGTCTCATTAAAGAAATCAAAGAGAAATCAATTAGTGCCTAGATACAAATGAGAATAAAAACACAGTGACCCAAAACCTGTGGGATACAGTAAAAGCAGTTCTCAGAGGGAAGGTTATAGCAATGCAGTAAGTCCCCTACATATGAACCTTCAAATTGTAAACTTTTGAAGATGTGAATGTGTGTCTCATCAATATCAGTCATGAGTGAAATTGCAGCTTGCCTCGTGTCTCCTATTGCTGATGATCTTTCAGATCTACCATCTCTCACCTCATCTCATTCTGCTAGTCAGTAACTTTCCTTGCCTGTTCTGTCAATGTCAACCTCTGTATGCCAGCTATTATAGTGTGTTACTGTAGTTTTCAAGGTACTGCACTATAAAATTACAAATGTTTTCTTTATTTACTGTGTTTGCTTTTTATGTATTGTTTTCTGTGAAGATATTGTAAACCTATTACAGTACTATATAGCCAATTGTGTTAGTTGTATACTTAGACTAACTTTATTGAACTCATGAACAAACTGAACTTACAAATATGCTCTTGGAATAAAACTCATAATCTTGTAGGTAGGCAACCAAATGTTACACCTAAAGAGAAAGAAAAACAAACAAAATCCAAAGTTACTACAAGGAAAAAAAATCATAAAGATCAGAGCAAAAATCAGCAAAGAACGATGAGATTACTACAAGCAGCTTTATGCCAATAAAATGGAAAACCTATAAGAAATGGACAAATTCTTACAGTACAATCTCTCCTGTTCTCTTAACCAGGAACAGATAGAAAATATAAACAGGCCAATTACAAGTGCTGAAATTGAATCTGTGATTTCAAAACTCTGAACAAACAAAAATCCAGGACCTGATGACTGCTCTGGAGAATTCTATCAAACATTCAGAGAAGAGTTAACACCTATCCTTCTGAAATTATAGAAAATAAATCTTTTTTTTTTTTTTTTTTTTTTAGAAAATAAATTTCAAAGGAAGGAGCACTTCCAAACTCATTAAGTGAGGCCATTATCAACTTGATATCAAAACCATACAAATATATTACCAAAAAAAAAAGAAAGAAATAAAAGCAAGTTTGCAGGCCGACATCACTGATGAACACAGATGGGAAAATCTTCAACAGAATACTAGAAACCAAATCCAACAATACATTAAGAGGATTTTATACTATGATCAAGTGGGTTGTTTTTCCAGGGATATGAGGATTTTAATATCTGAAAATCAATCAGTATGATATACCACATTAATAAATTGAAATATAAAAACCATATGATCATCTAAATGCAAAAAAATAAAACTTTTTATTATTATTATTATTTCTTTTTTAATTTATTTATTTTAATTGGAGGCTAATTACTTTACACGGAGAAGGCAATGGCACCCCACTCCAGTACTCTTGCCTGGAAAATCCCGTGGATGGAGGAGCCTGGTAGGCTGCAGTCCGTGGGATTGCTACGAGTTGGACACGACTGAGTGACTTCACTTTCACCTTTCACTTTCATGCATTGGAGAAGTTAATGGCAACCCACTCCAGTGTTCTTGCCTGGAGAATCCCAGGGAAGGGGGAGCCTGGTGGGCTGCCATCTATGGGGTCGCACAGAGTCGGACATGACTGTAGCAACTTAGCAGCAGCAGCAATTACTTTACAATATTGTAGTGGTTTGTGCCATACACTGACATGAATCAGCCATGGGTATACATGTGTTCCCCATCTTGAACCCCCCTCCCACCTCCCTCACCATCCCATCCCTCTGGGTCATCTCAGTGTGCCAGCTGTGAGCAACCTGTCTCATGCATTGAACCTGGACTTGCGATCTCTTTCACATATGATAATATACATGTTTCAATGAAAAAACAAACTTTTGATAAAGTTCAGCATCTTTTATGATTTAAAGTCTCCAGAAAGTGAGCATAGAGGGAGCCCACCTCAACGTAATAAAGGCTGTAGATGATAGGCTGGAGTTAATATCATATTCAATGGTAAAAAACTGAAAGCGTTTCCTTTAAAATCATGAACAAGACAAGGATGTCCACTCTCACCAATTTTATTCAGCATAATTTTGGAATTACTAGCCACAGAAATCATAAAAGCAAAATAAATAAAAGGAATCCAAATAGGAAAAGAAAGAAAAAATTGTCACTGTTAGCAGAGGACTTGATAATATAGAAAATCCTAAATATGCTACTTGAAACTACTAGAACTCAACATTGAATCTGGTAAATTTTCAGGATACAGAATTAATACAGAGAAATCTATTGAATTCCTATGCATTAATAGCCATAAATTAGAAGGACAAATTGAGGAAATAATTCCATTTACCATTACATCAAAAAGAATAAAACACCTAAAAATACACCTAAGGAGGCTCAAGACCTGTACTCCAAAGACTATGAGACACTAAAGAAAAAATGAAAGATGACAGAACAGGTGGAAAAATAAACCATGTCTTCAGATTGGAAGAGTCAAAATGAGTATAGGACCAAGAAAATCTGCAGATTTAATAAAAATCCTATTAAATTACCAGTGGCATTTCTCACAGAACTAAAACCAAAAAAAAAAAAAAGTATGGAAATGCAAAAGATCTACACTAGCCAAAGCAATCTTGACAAAGAAGAAAGGAGCTGGAAAAATCAGGTTCTCAGACTTTAGACTATACTACAGAGCTTCAATAATTAAAGTTGTATGGACCAGGACAAAAAGAGAAATATAGGTCAATATAACTGAAAAAAATGTCCAGAACTAACCCATTCAGTTCAGTTTTGTTGCTCAGTCATGTCTGATTCTTTGTGATCCCATGGACTGCAGCATGTCAATCTTCCCTGTCCATCATCTACTCCTGGAGTTTGCTCAAACTTATGTCCATATAGAGATGGTGATGCCATCCAGCAATCTCATCCTCTGTCATCCCCTTCTCCTAATGTCATCAATTTTTCCCAGCATCAGCGTGTTTTCCAATGAGTCTGTTTTTCACATCATGTGGCCAAAGTATTGAAGTTTCAGCTTCATCATCAGTCCTTCCAATGAACACGCAGGACTGATATCCATTAGGATGGACTGGTTGGATCTCCTTGCAATCCAAGGGACTCTCAAGAGTGTTCTCCAACACCACAGTTCAAAAGCATCAATTCTTCAGTGCTCAGTTTTCTTTATAGTCCAACTCTCAAATCCATACATGACTACTGGAAAATTTATAGCTTTGACTAGATGGACCTTTGTTGCCCAAGTAATGTCTCTGCTATTTAATATGTTGTCTAGGTTGGTCACAACTTTTCTTCCAAGGAGCAAGCATCTTTTAATTTCATGGCTGCAGTCATCATCTGCAGTGATTTTGGAGCCCAAGAAAATAGTCTCACTGTTTCCATTGTTTCCCCATCTATTTGCCTTGAAGTGATGGGACCAGACGCCATGATCTTAATTTTTTGAATGTTGAGCTTTAAGCCAGCTTTTTCACTCTACTGTTTCACTTTCATCAAGAAACTCGTTAGTTCCTCTTCACTTCTGTCATAAGGGTGGTGTCATCTGTGTATCTGAGGTTATTGATATTTCTCCTGGAAATCATGACTCCAGCTAGTGTTTCATCCAGCCCAGCATTTCACATGATGTACTCTGCATATAAGTTAAATAAGCAGGGTGACAATATATAGCCTTGACATACTCCTTTTCCAATTTAGAACCAGCCTGTTGTTCCGTGTCTGGTTCTAACTATTAATTCTTGACCTGCATAGACATTTCTCAGGAGACAGATAAGGTGGATCTTGTATTCCCATCTCTTGAAGAACTTTCCACAGTTTATTGTGATCCACACAGTCAAAGGCTTTGGCGTAATCAATAATGCAAAAGTAAATGTTTTTCTGGAATTCTCTTGCTTTTTCAATGACCCAACAGATGTTGGCAATTTGATCTTTGGTTCCTCTGCCTTTTCTAAATCCAACTTGAACATCTGGATTTAGAAATAATCCATTAGTCTACAACAATTGAGGCTAGACTATACAATGAATAAAAACGGAGACCAAAAGCAAGCAGGAGTCGCAATACTCATATCAGATAAAATAGACTTTCAAATAAAGGATGTGAAAAGAGACAAAGAAGGACACTATATAATGATCAAAGGATCAATCCAAGAAGAAGATATAACAATTATAAATATATATGCACCCAACATAGGAGCACCGCAATATGTACGGCAAACACTAACGAGTATGAAAGAGGAAATTAATAGTAACACAATAATAGTGGGAGACTTTAATACCCCACTCACAACTATGGATAGATCAACTAAACAGAAAATTAACAAGGAAACACAAACCTTAAATGACACAATGGACCAGCTAGACCTAATTGATATCTATAGGACATTTCACCCCAAAACAAGCAACTTCACCTTTTTCTCAAGTGCACACGGAACCTTCTCCAGAATAGATCACATCCTGGGCCATAAATCTGGTCTTGGAAAATTCAAAAAAATTGAAATCATTCCAGTGATCTTTTCTGACCACAGTGCAGTAAGATTAGATCTCAATTACAGGAAAAAAATTGTTAAAAATTCAAACATATGGAGGCTAAATAACATGCTTCTGAATAACCAGCAAATCATAGAAGAACTCAAAAAAGAAATCAAAATATGTATAGAAATTAATGAAAATGAAAACACAACAACCCAAAACCTATGGGACACTGTAAAAGCAGTGCTAAGGGGAAGGTTCATAGCATTACAAGCTTACATCAAGAAACAAGAAAAAAGCCAAATAAATAACCTAACTCTACACCTAAAGCAATTAGAGAAGGAAGAAATGAAGAACCCCAGGGTTAGCAGAAGGAAAGAAATCTTAACAATCAGGGCAGAAATAAATGCAAAAGAAACTAAAGAGACCATAGCAAAAATCAACAAAGCTAAAAGCTGGTTTTTTGAAAAAATAAACAAAATTGACAAGCCATTAGCAAGACTCATTAAGAAACAAAGAGAGAAGAACCAAATTAACAAAATTAGAAAAGAAAATGGAGAGATCACAACAGACAACACTGAAATACAAAGGATCATAGGAGACTACTACCAGCAGCTCTATGCCAATAAAATGGACAACTTGGATGAAATGGACAAATTCTTAGAAAAGTATAACGTTCCAAAACTGAACCAGGAAGAAATAGAAGATCTTAACAGACCCATCACAAGCAAGGAAATCGAAACTGTCATCAAAAATCTTCCAGCAAACAAAAGCCCAGGACCAGATGGCTTCACAGCTGAATTCTACCAAAAATTTAGAGAAGAGCTAACACCTATCTTACTCAAACTCTTCCAGAAAATTGCAGAGGAAGGTAAGCTTCCAAACTCATTCTATGAGGCCACCATCACCCTAATTCCAAAACCAGACAAAGATGCCACAAAAAAAGAAAACTACAGGCCAATATCACTGATGAACATAGATGCAAAAATCCTTAACGAAATTCTAGCAAACAGAATCCAACAACATATTAAAAAAATCATACACCATGACCAAGTGGGCTTTATCCCAGGAATGCAAGGATTCTTTAATATCCGCAAATCAATCAATGTAATACACCACATTAAAAAATTGAAAGATAAAAACCATATGATTATCTCAATAGATGCAGAGAAAGCCTTTGACAAAATTCAACACCCATTCATGATTAAAACTCTCCAGAAAGCAGGAATAGAAGGAACATACCTCAACATAATAAAAGCTATATATGACAAACCCACAGCAAGCATCACCCTCAATGGTGAAAAATTGAAAGCATTTCCCCTGAAATCAGGAACAAGACAAGGGTGCCCACTCTCACCACTACTATTCAACATAGTGTTGGAAGTTTTGGCCACAGCAATCAGAGCAGAAAAAGAAGTAAAAGGAATCCAGATAGGAAAAGAAGAAGTGAAACTCTCACTGTTTGCAGATGACATGATCCTCTACATAGAAAACCCTAAAGACTCTACCAGAAAATTACTAGAGCTAATCAATGAATATAGTAAAGTTGCAGGATATAAAATTAACACACAGAAATCCCTTGCATTCCTATATACTAACAATGAAAAAACAGAAAGAGAAATTAAAGAAACAATACCATTCACCATTGCAACAAAAAGAATAAAATACTTAGGAGTATATCTACCTAAAGAAACAAAAGACCTATACATAGAAAACTATAAAACACTGATGAAAGAAATCAAAGAGGACACAAACAGATGGAGAAACATACCGTGTTCATGGATTGGAAGAATCAATATTGTCAAAATGGCTATTCTACCCAAAGCAATCTATAGATTCAATGCAATCCCTATCAAGTTACCAGCGGTATTTTTCACAGAACTAGACCAAAGAATTTCACAATTTGTATGGAAATACAAAAAACCTCGAATAGCCAAAGTAATCTTGAGAAAGAAGAATGGAACTGGAGGAATCAACCTGCCTGACTTCAGACTCTACTACAAAGCCACGGTCATCAAGACAGTATGGTACTAGCACAAAGACAGAAATATAGATCAATGGAACAGAATAGAAAGCCCAGAGATAAATCCACGAACCTATGGACACCTTATCTTTGACAAAGGAGGCAAGGATATACAATGGAAAAAAGACAACCTCTTTAACAAGTGGTGCTGGGATAACTGGTTATCCACTTGTAAAAGAATGAAACTAGAACACTTTCTAACACCATACACAAAAATAAACTCAAAATGGATTAAAGAGCTAAGAAACTATAAAACTCCTAGAGGAGAACATAGGCAAAACACTCTCCGACATAAATCACAGCAAGATCCTCTATGACCCACCTCCCAGAATATTGGAAATAAAAGCAAAACTAAACAAATGGGACCTAATGAAACTTAAAAGCTTTTGCACTACAAAGGAAACTATAAGTAAGGTGAAAAGACAGCCGTCAGATTGGGAGAAAATAATAGCAAGTGAAGAAACAGACAAAGGATTAATCTCAAAAATATACAAGCAACTCCTGAAGCTCAATTCCAGAAAAATAAATGACCCAATCAAAAAATGGGCCAAAGAACTAAACAGACATTTCTCCAAAGAAGACATACAGATGGCTAACAAACACATGAAAAGATGCTCAACATCACTCATTATTAGAGAAATGCAAATCAAAACCACAATGAGGTACCATTACACGCCAGTCAGGATGGCTGCTATCCAAAAGACTACAAGCAATAAATGCTGGAGAGGGTGTGGAGAAAAGGGAACCCTCTTACACTGTTGGTGGGAATGCAAACTAGTACAGCCGCTATGGAAAACAGTGTGGAGATTTCTTAAAAAACTGGAAATAGAACTGCCATATGACCCAGCAATCCCACTTCTGGGCATACACACTGAGGAAACCAGATCTGAAAGAGACACGTGCACCCCAATGTTCATCGCAGCACTGTTTATAATAGCCAGGACATGGAAGCAACCTAGATGCCCATCAGCAGATGAATGGATAAGGAAGCTGTGGTACATATACACCATGGAATATTACTCAGCCACTAAAAAGAATTCATTTGAATCAGTCCTAATGAGATGGATGAAACTGGAGCCCCTGATACAGAGTGAAGTAAGCCAGAAAGATAAAGAACATTACAGCATACTAACACATATATATGGAATTTAGAAAGATGGTAACGATAACCCTATATGCAAAACAGAAAAAGAGACACAGAAATACAGAACAGACTTTTGAACTCTGTGGGAGAATGTGAGGGTGGGATATTTCAAAAGAACAGCATGTATACTATCTATGGTGAAACAGATCACCAGCCCAGGTGGGATGCATGAGACAAGTGCTCAGGCCTGGTGCACTGGGAAGACCCAGAGGAATCGGGTGGAGAGGGAGGTGGGAGGGGGGATTGGGATGGGGAATACGTGTAAATCCATGGCTGATTCATATCAATGTATGACAAAAAACAATAAATAAATAAACAAAAAAAAAACCATATCTTCAATGAGTGATGCTGAGAAAATGACACAACTATGTGTAAGAGAATGAAATTAGAACATTCTTTAATATCATATACAAAAATAATGTCCAAATGGATTAAAGACCTAAATGTAGGACTGGATAACATAAAGCTCCTAGAGGCAAATATAGGTAGGGCACTCTTTGACATGAATTGCAGCAATATCTTTTTGGATCTATCTTCTAGCATAATGGAAATCAGAATAAAAATAAACTGGTAGGGTGTAAGTAAGTTTAAAATTTTTACACAGTAAAGTAAACCATAAACAAAATCAAAAGACAACCCTTAGAAAGGTTGAAAATATAATATTTGCAAAGATATCAATTGCTAAGGGATGGATGAGCAAACTTTACATACAGTTTATATGGCTCAATATTAAAAAAAACAAAGAGCCCAATCAAAAAAATGGCAGAAGATCCAAATAGACATTTCTCCAAAGGAGACATACGGATGGCCCAAAATCTCATAAAAAGATGCTCAACTTTGGTAATTATTAGGGAAATGGAAATCAAAACTACAATGAGGTGTCACCTCACACTACTCAGAACATTTATTATTTGTAGACTTTTTGATGATGTAAAAGCTTACAAATAATAAATGTTGGAGAGGAACCCAACCCAGTAAAGAAAAAGGAACACTTCTTCACCATTGTGAATATAAATTGGGACAGCAGCTCTAGAGAACAGTATGGAAATTTCTTAAAAAGCTAAAATAGAGTTACCAATTGATCCAACAATCCTACTCCTGGCTGTACATTTGGAGAAAACTATAATTCAAAAAGATACATTCACCTCAAGTTCATAGTGCTACTACTTACAATAACCATGATATGGAAGCAACCTAAGGGTCCATCAACAGATGAATGGATAAAAATATGGTATATATTAACAATGGACTATTACTGAGTCATAGAAAATAATGAAAGTGTCATAACAGCTACATGTATGTAGTTAGAAATTATCATACTAAGTGAAGTAAATTAGAAACAGAAAGATATATATCATATGATATTGCTTATATATGGAGTCTAAAAATGATACAAATGAACTTAGTTACAACATAGAAATAGATTCACAAGCATAAAACACAAATTTATTGTTACAGAAGGCAAAATGGGGGGAAAGGATAAATTAGGAGTGTGGGGTTGAAATTTGAACTCTGCAATATGTAAAATAGGTAACCAACAAGGATATACTGTGTAGCACAGGAAAATATTCTCAATATCTTATCTTGGAATAACTAATAATGGAAGAGAATATTAGAAAAGAATACATATATACACTTGTATACATGTTTTATATATATATATATATATATATATATATATATATATATGCATATTTAACTGCATCTCTTTGTTGCACAGCTGAAACTAACACACATTGCTAAAATATATTTGCTCCTTGGAAGAAAAGTTATGACCCATCAAGACAACATATTAAAAAGAAAAGACATCACTTTGCTGACAAAGGTCCAACTAGTCAAAGCTATGGTTTTTCCAATAGTCATGTACAGATGTGAGAGTTGGACCATAAGGAAGGTTGAGCACCAAAGAATTGTTGCTTTCAAACTGTGGTGCTGGAAAAGACTCTTGAGAATCCCCTTGGACATTCCAAGATCCAACCAGTCAATCCTAAAGGGAATCAACCCTGATTATTCCCTGAAAGGACTGATGCTGAAGCTGAAGCTCCAATACGTTGGCCACCTGATGTGAAGAACTGACTCATTGGGAAAAAAACCCCAACGCTGGGAAATATTGAGGGCAGTAGGAGAAAGGGGTGACAGAGGATGAGATGGTTTTATGGCATCACCAACTCAGTGCATGTAAGTCTGAGTAAATTCTGAGACATAGTGAAGGACAGGGAAGCCTGGTGTCCTGCAGTTCATGGGGTTGCAAAGAGTCAGACTTGTTGTTGTTCAGACTTAGTGGCTGAAAAACAACATTACAACATTGTAAATCAAGCATATTTCAATAAATTAAAAAAATACAAATAGAAAAAAAGAAGTTTAAAAAAATCAACTTTTCTCCACAAAAATCAATGTCAATGAGACTTGACAATGTCAAGAGATCTAGAAGACAGGCCCCTAACTGGGAGTAAATATTTGCAAAAACATATCTGATGAAGGACTGTTATTTAAAATGTTCAAAGAACTCTCAAATCTCAGTAATAAGAAAACAAACAAAATGATTGAGAAATAAGCCATAACAGACACTTCATCAAAAAAGATAAACAAATGTCAAGTAAGCATAAGAAAAAATATTCCACATCATTTTTCACCAGGGAAATGCAAATCCAAAAATCAGTAACATACCAGTACACAGCTGTTTTAATGCCACAGATCCAAACACTGATGACACCAAATACTGGCAAGAATGTGAGCAAAAGAAACTCTTATTCATTGCTGATGGGATTGCAAAATAGTACAGCTCTTTTGGAGAACAATTTGGCAGTTTCATTAAAAAAAAAACAAGAACTGAACACACTGTTACCATATGATTCAGCAGTCTTACTCCCTCATACTTACCCAATGGAGTTGAAAACTTAGATTTACATGAATATTCATGGTAGCTTTATTTATAATTGCTAATACTTGAATGCACCCAAAGTGTCCTTTAGTACATAAATAAATATATATATATATAAAAGCTCTGTATATTTCAGAAAATGTAATAATATTCTGTAATGAAAGAAATTGAACCACCAGGTCATGGAACGATGTGGAAGAACCTTAAGCTCCTATTACTGAGTAAAAGAAGGCAATCTGGAGAGTCTACATACTATATTACACCAATTATGTGACTTTCCATGCAAGGCAGCACTGTACAGACTCTAAAATGATGAGTGGTTGTCAGGTGTTGGGTGCAAAGGATGAATATGTGGAGCACAAAGGATTTCTTCAGAAGTCAAAATACTCTGTTTGATATTACAATGATAGCTACATGTCATTAGATATATGGAATGTACAACACTGAGAGTGAACCTTGGTGTAATGTGTAGACTCTGAGTGATTATGATGTATCAGTGTAGGTTCATCAGTTCTAACAAACTTGCCATTCTGGTGGGACAGTAGTTAGGAAGTTTTGAATCAAGTACACACTGCTATATTTAAAATGGATAACCAACAAAGTCCTTTTTTATAGTACAGGGAACTCTGCTCAATGTTATATAACAGCCTGAATGAGAGGAGAGTTTGGGATAGAATGGAAACATGCATATGTTTGGCTGAATCTCTTTGCTATCCACTTGATTTTACCACAACATTGTTAACTGGCTATATGACAATATAAAGTAAAAAGTTAAAAATTTTACTGGAATCATAATTGTTGAGAAATACACATTGCCAATATTCATATCTATGTATACCCCTTTACAATTTTAAGAAACAATTTTATGAAAATATTTTGTGTGGGAAAATGAATAGTGGTCAAAATAGAGGGATGGATTTCCATTTTACTTCTGATGAGGTGTCAACACAATTTTATTTCTAAGTTTGAATTTATCATTAAATATTTCAGTAAGAAAGTTTTCTAAGATTAAAAGACTAGCACGTATGGAAACATTGTCCAGTTTAAGACATGAAATTTGTATATCTTCTTCATTAACCATTATCAAGTTTATATTTATCTTTATTTACCAGATATGTATTTTTACTAAGCAATATAAAATATTTTTGAATGGTTTAAACTACTTTTTATCTGAGAAGTTTACTGATATTGATATGTATCATCCTAGATCATTCATTTTTATTGTCTACTGTATGAATATAGCACTATTACTTTAGTAATTATGAATTATTATATAAATATATTTTTATATTTTAAACCATTTTAGTATACTTGTCCTCTTGAGACAAGTATTTATTTGATGTTTCTCTATAAATAAATTTGTTTAATATAGGGTAGGCACATCTTCAACTTACTTGCTCTTCAAAGTGTTTATGCTAATTTAATTTCTATCATTATATATGAGTTATTGTTTAACGTTCTTAACATTCTTCAGAGAAATGCAGACCAAAACCACAATGATCTGTCACCTCACACATATCAGAATGGCTATCATCAAAAAGATCATAAATAACAAATGTTGGCAAGGATGTGAAGCAAGAGTAACCTTAGTACACTGTTGGTGGAAATGTAATTTGGTGCATCCACTGTGGAAAACAGTACAGAAGTTTCTCAAAAAACTAAAAATAGAATTACTATATTACCCAGCAACTCCACTCCTGGGTATATATAACAACAAAACAAAACAAGACAGTAATTCTAAAAGATACATTCACTCCAGTGTTCATGGTAGCATTATTTGCAATCATCAAGATATGGAAGCAACTTAAGTGTACACACACACACACCAAAATATTACTCAACTATAAAAAAGGAAAAATTTATTGCCATTTACAGCAGCATGGATGGAGTGGAGGGCATTATGTTAAGTGAAATAAGTCAGATTGAGAAAGATGTATGATAGCACTTTTATGTCATCTAAAAAATACACAAACTAGTGAATATTAAAAAAACAAAAAAGCCAACTCATTGATATAGAGAACAAATTAGTGGTGTAGTGGGGGATGGCAATATCATGGTGGGGGAGTAGAAATCTCAAACTACTAAGTATAATATAGGATGCAAGATGTATTATACAATATGGGTATATTAATATGGATGTAATAATATATAACCAAATGGTGTGAGCCTTTAATAATTATATAATTTTTAAAAATATATTTTAAAAGTTATTATTTATTGATCTTACCAATACAATGTAATGTTAAATTTTATATTTATCCAAGTAAAATGGATGAGATATCTCAATAATGTTTTACTTTGCAATTTAAAGTAGTAGGGAGGTTAACATTTTATCATATATAGTCAGTCCTCCACATCCATGGATGTGAACATATGGATAAGGAGGACCCATTGTCTTCCTTGTGCTTCACCATTTTCTATAAAGGACTTGAGCATCTGTAGGTTTCAGTGCCCATTGGTTCCAGGAGAAACCAATACCCAAGAATAACTAGGAAAGTCTATATGTATATATTTACTTATCATTTTGTTATTTTCTTCTATAATGTTTCTGTTTATATCTAAGCCACTTTTTTTCTGTGCCGTTTTTTTAAAGTTTTGTAGGAATTCTTGATGCTTTTGGATGGTATTCTTTTTTGCATACCTATATGGCTCGTGTTTCTTGGTTTAATTAACTGAATCTTCTGATGAGAATTTTTTAATGCAGATGAATTAATCTCTCCCCTTATTTCTTGTTTAAGAACTCCCTCCTTATCTTGAAGTTTAATATATTTTAAAGACAGTCAGGAGAGCACAGTGAAGGCCACACTCATACCTTTCCCTTATCCCATGAGAGACAATCACTAATGTAAGTTGGATGTAATCACTAGCCTCAACACACTGCTTTCATTGATTTTCCAATAAGACTTAAAGAAGAGACTTCTTTTTTTTTCCCCCACAGAGATTACTTTAACTTTTCCCCTTACTGAGCCAAATTATTTAGTTTGTACCACAGTCTTTATTTATCACTTCTTCATGGTTCCTATCTACTGCCAATGCAGTCACAAATCATAACAGTTAATGGTTGCTTCTCTGTATTTCTGGATATTTATTGGTTTTGCCTAGGAACAACTTTTTACATTTCAAAAATAACGTGTTTCTGTTTTGTTTTAATAAAATCACCTCTTATAATGTCGTTTTTAAGACTTAAGCCTGAAATCTGTGGTAATTTTATAATTTGTAATACATATTTATATTTGTTTAATCAATATTAAATATTTCTAAGTATAAGTCAAAATGCAAACATATGCTTTCAGTTTATGTTATGTCTGTAATACTGACCCTCATTTCTGAAACCCCACTGCACAAATAAGTTATTTGGTTGTCGTTTCTTATGTTATTCTTAACTATTGAGTACCTTAAGTAACTTTTTGCTTGTCATTCATTGTTCTGCATGAGTTCTTTGTTGACTGATCTTTATTAGCATGGCTTTCTGACTTGATGCTCAGGTCTAGTCCTAGAAAAATCTACCTTAATGCTTTCACAGAACAGATTTTTAAATTACATGTGGTCATTTTCTCCCCATTAAGAAAAAATGTTTGAGCTGTAAGAGAGGAGATTTTTTAAAATGTACTCAGAAGTACACATCCTTATCCTCTTAATTTCTTTCATATTTAGCTTCTTGTTAAGATTATGTAGCTTAACATCCTATATATATATAGAAAGAAATTCCTATTCTCATCAGTATATGTATATATATATGTGTGTGTGTGTGTGTGTGAGTTCAATAAAATACCTAAAGGACTGCCAATGTAATTCTAGATGAAATTAAACTTATTTATTTAAATAATGATATAATTTATTCAAATAACCAATTAATGCATATCAGACTTAGTTCTGGCCATTCAGGGCCCATCCCTTTGTGATTAGTCCTATATATGATTGCATTTAATAATTCAATTATTTCATTCAATAAAGTTATTTTGTTCTTTGAAAGTACTACATAAGACTTAAAATATCTCAAAGGTGGATTTAATGTACAGCATAGCCTAGAAATACTTGGATCATGTGGCATATGTGTATACAACAGTAGGTGTATAGCCTGCTATAGATACAGGCTTATACAGAAAAAAGAAAAAGAGTATCATGTAAGATTATTTTGTAGCCTTAAAAGATACTGATGATGAATCTGGACAGTTTTTTCAAGGGAATATAACAAAGAAATATAATGGGATTTTTTGCCCTCTGTGTCCTTTATTTGTCATTCACTCAACATTTATTGAACAGCATAGGTTAAAGGCTAAATTAAATATGCTAATATTCATGAGAGACCCTAGCATCTATTTGGAAGGAATCATTTTGAATCAACCAAATAGATGTCATCACTGAGGTAGTGTTAATTTGTCATTCAAAAGGTGGAACAGAATGTATTAACGCAATTTACTTTGCTTCATTAACTATGCTATTGTCAACTGCAAGGATTAAGAAAAGAGAATTTTATTATGATTCTTGTATTATAGACTAAGTCACCTGATGGCAGGTGATATGCTATTGCCACAGAGAACAGTATAACTGTTATAAAATTGAGTGGTTGAATCCAGTTGTTAAATGTGTGTGTGTGTGTGTGTGTGTAATCAGAAATCTTGTGTAAGACCTTGAAAAATATGAGACAAATTCAAGGGAGGAGACCCAGAGCTAGCTATATGCATTATGAGATCCTTTTGCATACACATGATAGTTAAAGCAACAGGAAATTATATAGGAAAAAGTAGAAAAAGAGAGAAGTAATAGACTTGGTGGTACTCCAGCATTTTAAAGTTGGATAAAGGACCGTGAAGTGTGAAAGTCCCTCAGTTGTGTCTGACTCTTTGCAACCCCATGGACTATACAGTCCATAGAATTCTCCAGGCCAGAATACCGGAGTGGGTAACCTTTCCCTTCTCCAGGGGATCTTCCCAACCCAGGGATTGAACCCAGGTTTCACACACTGCAGGCAGATTCTTCACCAGCTGAGCCACAAGGGAAACCAAGAATACTGGAGTGGGTAGCCTTTCCCTTCTCCAGCGGATCTTCCCAACCCAGGAATTGAACCAGGGTCTCCTGCATTTCAGGCAGATTCTTTACCAACTGAGTTATCAGGGAAGCCAGATAAAGGATAAAGACTCAGCAAAAAAGACAGAATGTGTGCTTCCAGTGCAATTGTAGATGCCAGTATAGGAGAATAATTCCAAAAGGAAAAAAAAAATTCTGATGTTAATTGAGAACAGAGAAGTGATCATGTATTTTTGAAAGACTAAATTTTGGAAGACATTGACGGGTACAGTTTGATTGGAATGGTGTGAATATAAGTCAGACATCTGTAGGTTGAAGGCTCAACAATGGTGACAATAACAAAGAAAAGTGTTTTCTTTTTTCTTTTCGTCAAAAAGAGAGGAAGGAAATAGAGGAAAAGTATTTTTAAGAGGTAAAAACAAGAGCACATTTGTTTGCACTTATATATGAAAACATGAAGAGGAGGGATTAATATAAATGAAAACCTATTTAAATAACATGTAATTAAGTAACATACACATACATAAAAATAGATGTAAGTCTATATATGACTGTGCAGATACATCACAGAATTTTTTACCAACTGAACAAACTATGTGACCAACATTTAGATCAATAAAAGAAACTTACAAGAATACCAAAAACCACTTGAATTTTTCCATTTTCTTATCCCTTTTACCCAGGTTAACCAAACATTGTGATGTACAGAGGCATAGTTTAATTTTTTGTTATGCTATGTTTTATTCCATCATTTTAATATGCCATGACTTATATATCCATTCAACTTGATATAATTTTGTTAAGAATCCTGTTTGTGGTTATTCTGAATAGTACAGTCATGTAACAAAAATATATAATTTCTAAAATTAAAATAATTTGTAATGCAACAAAAATTATGAAGTAATTAGGACAAATATAGAAAAATATTTATAAAACAACCCAGGAAAAAAAAAACAGAAAACTTCTAAAATATTGTTCAGAAAATTTGTAGGAAGAAAGTCTCAATATTATTAAAATACCATTTCTTCCTCAAATTGACTTATATGCCCAATGCAATACTAATCAAGTCCTAGTATTCTTTTTTCTAAAGAAATTCACAAACTTACTTAAACATTTATTTTTACTATAAATCAAAAGTCGGTTATTTCCTTTCAGTAGATGAGGAAAAAGAGCACTTTTGATTAGTTTGTGAATTACAAGCACTATGCTAAAAGAGAAAAAATACTCAGGTTTTACAGGAAGATGTGGCTACAACAGTATTTAAATGCTTCATTTTAGTTAGGATTTGACTCTCCTTTAGGGTATTTCTATATTTTAAATTGTAATTTGCCATCAAAGTAAGTCTTGTATATTAATGAATCGATTATATTGCACTTCTGATGCAATAATCTTAGAGGAAATACAACAATGCAAATAATCCAATTCAAAAGCAGGAAGAGGATAGAAACTTTGTCATGTGCTTTGATATCATGGACACTTCTTAAGCTATTGGACAATAGATATACCCATTTGAATGCAGAGTTTGAAAGAGTAGCAAGGAGAGATAAGAAAGCCTTCCTCAGTGATCAGTGCAAATAAATAGAGGAAAATGATAAAGTGGGAAAGACTAGAGATCTCTTCAAATTAGAGATACCAAGGGAACATTTCATGCAAAGATGGGCTCAATAAAGGACATAAATCATATGGACCTAACAGAAGCAGAAGATATTAAGAAGAGGTGGCAAGAATACATAGAAGAACTGTACAAAAAAGATCTTCATGACCCAGATTAATCACAAAGGTGCGATCACTCACCTAGAGCCAGACATCCTGGAATGTGAAGTCAAGTGGGCCTTAGGAAGCATCACTATGAACAAAGCTAGTGGAAGTGATGAAATTCTTGTTGAGCTATTTCAAATACTAAAAGATGATGCTGCAAAAGTGTTGCACTCAATATGCCAGGAAATTTGGAAAACTCAGCAATGGCTACAGGACTGGAAAAGGTTAGTTTTCATTCCATTCCCAAAGAAAGGCAATGCCAAAGAATGTCCAAACTACTGTACAATTATAGAGAAGGAGAAGGGGATGACAGAGGATGAGATGGTTGGATGGTATCATCGATTCAATGGACATGAGTTTGAGTAAGCTCCGGGAGTTGGTGATGAACAGGGAAGACTGGCATGCAGCAAAGAGTCAGATACAACTGAGTGAGTGGACTGAACACCAATTTTATAAAACATACTGATATTCAAAATGATGTGTTTGACCTTCTACAGTATAAGAAATTTGATGGTCAACAACTACAATAAATTTATGACCAATAAGTGTACTTACAGAGCTTTTGTCATCAGTTATTTATATCCCAAAGGTGAATGACCAAGTCCCATGAATACACCTATCTTGCCAAGAAAGGGATGACTGAGTGATGTTCCCCTTGGTACTTCTTCTTCCTTTATATTTAATTGTCCAATACTTTTACTAAATTTTCCTATTGAGTATGTTGTTAAACACTGAGTTTGGCTGGGCCATTTAAGTAGTTTAGAGGAATTGGGGATATGCCATTCTTTCCATGCTAATGATTCCTTTGATTATTGAGAGGTCATATAAAACATTCAGTAATTACTGCAGTTTAGATAATGTACTTTACAAACTGAATTGGAGAGATTTCAGAGTAAATATGTAACTAAAGCTAACATAACAAACACATAACATTGAAAAAGTGGATGATTAAGTCTAAACTAAGCATACTATTGACTTCATTTTACCAGATTTATTTTATCTTTGTTAAAAATATTTTAAGTTACTGAATTTGTAATACACAGCAGATCAGCAAAAACCACATTTGCCGTTCTTTATACCTATGTATGAAGTTTACATTTCATTGAAATTGTTTTATTAAAATCATTAGTTTTCATAGGTTATTCCCACAATAATAATGTTGATATTGTTCCTGATTTTTAAAAAATGTTTAATAAAGTTTTAGTATTAGACACTTTGAAGTTATGAAAAATACTTATCTAAAACACAAGGAGAAGTAAATTACTCTTTTGGAATATTAACAAAAATATTGGAAGCAACAGGGTGTATTTTATCATTGTCATCAACAAGAAAAGGATTAATTGCTGTGAGGTATGCTATACTACCTTGTAGGGTACAAATTACATTTTTCAAACCTCAGAACCTTAATCAAAAACAACAAGATTTGAGCCGGTATTAATTTACAGCCGCCAGCGGCAGCCCTTCCATGGCAAAAGACTGCAAGGCCAGCAGTGTGAATTTCTGCAAAGAGGGGAACATACTTATCAGGAGACTATATCTGGTAAGGTAAAAAGGCAAGGACAGTGTGCAAATCAAGACTGTGCTCAAAGAAGAGGCACACGGAGGTGCTCAATCTAACTCTCTGCAACCCCATGGACTGGAGCATGCCAGGCCTCTCTGTCCATTACCAACTCCCAGAGTTTACCCAAACTCATGCCCATTGAGTTGGTGATGCCATCCAACCATCTCACCCTCTGCCATCCCCTTCTCCTCCCACCTTCAATATTTCCCAGCATCAGGGTCTTCTACAAGGAGTCATTTCCTAGCATCAGGTGGCTGAAATATAGGAGTTTCAGCTTCAACATCAGTCCTTCCAATCAACACACAGGACTGATCTCCTTTAGGATGGACTGATTGGATTTCCTTCCATCCAAGGGACTCTCAAGAGTCTTCTCCAACTCCACAGTTCAAAAGCATCAATTCCTCGGTGCTCAGCTTTCTTTACAGTCTAACTCTCACATCCATACATGATTACGGGAAAAACCATAGCCTTGACTAGACGGACATTGTTGGTAAAGTAATGTCTCTGCTTTTTAATATGCTGTCTAGGTTGGTCATAACTCTTTCCAAGGAGTAAGCATCTTTTAATTTCATGGCTGAAGTCAACATCTGCAGTGATTTTGGAGTCCCCAAAATAAAATTTGCCACTATTTTCACTGTTTCCTCATCTTTTTTCACTCATCCCATGAAGTGATGGGACCTGATGCCATGATCTTAGTTTTCTGAGTGTTTAGTTTTAAGCCAACTTTTTCACTCTCTTCTTTCATTTTCATCAAGAGGCTCCTTAGTTCCTCTTCACTTTCTGCCATAAGGTGGTGTCATCTGCATATCTGAGGTTATTGATATTTCTCCTGGCAATGTTGATTCCAGCTTGTGCTTCTTCCAGCCCAGCATTTCCCATGATGTACTCTGATATGAGTTAAATAAGCAGGATGACAATATACAGCCTTGAAATAGTCCTTTACATATTTGGAACCAGTCTGTTGTTCCATGTTCAGTTCTAACTGTAGCTTCCTGAACTGCATACAGATTTCTCTAGAGGCAGGTCAGATGGCCTGATATTCCCATCTCTTTCAGAATTTTCCACAGTTTATTGTGATCCACACAGTCAAAAAGTTTGGCACAGTCAATAAAGCAGATATAGATGTTTTTCTGGAATTTTCTTTCTTTGTTGATGATCCAGTGGATGTTGGCAATTTGATCTCTGGTTCCTCTGACTTTTGTAAAACCAGCTTGAACATCTGGAAGTTCACGGTTCACGTATTGTTGACATCTGGCTTGGAGAATTTTGAACGTTACTTTACTAGCGTGTGACATGAGTGCAATTGTGCGGTAGTTTGAGCAATCTTTGGCATTGCCTTTCTTTGGTATTGGAATGAAAACTGACCATTTCTAGTCCTGTGGCCATGGCCACATTTTCCAAATCTGCTGGCATGCTGAGTGTATCACTTTCACAGCATCATCTTTTAGGATTTCAAAGAGCCCAGTGGGAATTTCATCACCTCCACTAGCTTTGTTTGTAGTGATGCTTCCTAATGCTCACCTGACTTCACATTCCAGGATGTCTGGCTGTAGGTGAGTGATCACACCATCGTGATTTTCTGGGTCATAAATATCTTTTTTTGTACAGTTCTTCTGTGTATTCTTGCCACCTCTTCTTAATATCTTCTGCTTCTGTTAGGTCCATACCATTTTTGTCCTTTATTGTGCCCATCTTGACATGAAATGTTCCCTTGGTATCTCTAATTTTCTTGAAGATATCTCTAGTCTTTCCCATTCTATTGTTTTCCTCTGTTTCTTTGCACTTATCACTGAGGAAGGCATTCTTATCTCTCCTTGCTATTCTTTGGAACTCTACATTCAAATGGGTATACCTTTTCTTTTCTCCATTGCTTTTCACTTCTCTTCTTTTCACAGCTATTTGTAAGGCCTCCTCAGACAGCGATTTTGCTTTTTTGTATTTCTTTTTCTTGGGAATGACATGCATTTCTTCTCCTTTAACAGTCATGACTCTCTTCTCCTTAAAAACTTTCTTTAACCAATCCCACTCTTGATTGTTCAGTTTCACAAAACTTTCACCCATTCCAGTGAATCTGGAAGCTATAAAGCTCAATCTTTCTGTGCTCATAGCTTGGCTAGCACATACACACTTTTCTCTGCTTATTGTGTGTCTAGGCTTCATAGTTGTGCTGAGACTGCTGGACAGAACAGTGTCAGGATCATTGTTATCACTGTGATCCCATGGAGCCATGCGCACTGGTATAGCCACCTATATTAGTGTTGTTGTTTTTATTTCTTTTTTTACTTTTTTTTTTTTTGGAGTATAGTTGATTTCCAACATTTATTAGTTTCAGGCATGCAGCAAGGTGAATCAGTTATACATATATCCACTGTTTTTTAGATTCCTTTCCCATAGAGGCCATTACAGAGTATTGAGCAGAGTTCTCTGTGCGATACAATAGGTCCTTTTATTTATCTTTTTTTTTCCATTTATTTTTATTAGTTGGAGGCTAATTACTTTACAATATTATAGTGGTTTTTGCCATACATTGACATAAATCAGCCATGCATTTACATGTGTTCCCCATCCCGATCCCCTCTCCCACCTCCCTCCCCATCCCATCCCTCCGGGTCTTCCCAGTGCACCAGTCCTGAGCACTTGTCTCATGCATTCAACCTGGGCTGGTGATCTGTTTCACCCTTGATAGTATACTTGTTTCAATGCTGTTGTCTCAGAATATCCCACCCTCACCTTCTCCCACAGTCTAAAAGTCTGTTCTGTACATCTATGTCTCTTTTTCTGTTTTGCATATAGGGTTATCGTTACCATCTTTTTAAATTCCATGTATATGTGTTAGTATACTGTATTGGTCTTTATCTTTCTGGCTTACTTCACTCTGTATCAGGGGCTCCAGTTTCATCCATCTCATTAGAACTGATTCAAATGTATTCTTTTTAATAGCTGAGTAATATTCCATTGTGTATATGTACCACAGCTTCCTTATCCATTCGTCTGCTGATGAGCATCTAGGTTGCTTCCATGTCCTGGCTATTATAAACAGTGCTGCGATGAACACTGGGGTGCATGTGTCTCTTTCAGATCTGGTTTCCTCGGTGTGTATGCCCAGAAGTGGGATTGCTGGGTCATATGGCAGTTCTATTTCCAGTTTTTTAAGGAATCTCCACACTGTTCTCCATAGTAGCTGTACTAGTTTGCATTCCCACCAATATTGTGTATATTCAAATTTAATTTCTTTGTTTTCTCAAATATATTTTAGTCTCAACCTGTTCACTATTTTTATTACTTCTCTACATATGAGAATTTTTTTCTTTTGATACACTTTGGTGATTTTATTGTCTCATTACCTCATGTGGTTTTCTCAGCAACATGATTTATAACAATTAATAGCCTACCCATTTTTTAACAAAGCATTTGAATCCAATTGTTGCTCTATTTTTCATTTAAAATTATTCTCAATGTTATTATGACATTAAATCATCACTTATTAGTAAATTTTTTCTATACAAAATTAACCCTTAAGAGTTCACTTATAATAAGGGTTCACTTATGCTAGTCTTTATATTTCCACATGTATTTAAGAAATATTCCTAGAAGATAATTTTCTCCAACACATATTTCCTTGACTCGTTTTTGTACATTTTGATTGATATTCAGTGTAAAAGAGATCTAAATATGTATAAACCTCATTTTAAGAAAGTACATAATTTAAGATAATTTTTAAAAAAGGCTTTCTAGTAAATCATATCTATGTCTCTTTTCAATTTTTAAAGGAAGTACACACTTGATTTATTAGATTGAAGAGACCAAGCAGGTACATTTAATATTGGGCTAAATCAATGAAATATGTTGATAATGCTTTGCACAATTTCAGATTACTTCATATACCCCACTTTTAAAAACTTCAATCTGAAAATTCCTGTAGTTTTCCTGAGCATTATTTGATTATAGTGATTGTCCCCATTATTTTCTTAATTTTTCTAATATCTTTTGAAATATTTTCAGACAAAGATCTTGGTTTTCCTTTCTTCATTGCTGTACTTGATCTTTTCTTTTGGGACATTTTCTTTATTTCTATTTATTCAGGTCATCTTTCATGACCTGAGATCTCTTTGAGATCTCTCAAAAATCTTAACATTTTCATTGATATAATCATTAAAATTTTGTGATAATTACATTTCAAAGGACTATATAGTTTGTTATTACAAATGAATGCTTTATTTCAAAGCACCTAATTGGATGTGTGTGTGTGTGTGTGTGTGTGTGTGTGTGTGTGTATGTGTATAAGAAAGAGACAGAGAGAGAGAGGAAGAAAAAAGAGAAAGCTTTCTGATTCTTGTATCTCTAGTGTTTTAATTTATTTTTCCTAGTCCTCTTAATTTTAAAAAATATTATTGGTGTTTCCTAATCTTCCAATTGTCAAACAATTTTCTTCAAATATTTCTTAAACTCTGTTTGTTACTTTATTACCCCTGGAAATATTTTCTTTAAAATTTGTGATCTCTTAAGGGTATCTTCCAGATTCTCATTTTTCATTACTTAATATTTTTCTTATAATAGATCTCAGTGTCCAAGCATTGTCACTAAAGTTGGAATCTGAATTTTGCTCATCTTAACCATTTATCAGCTGTGGTATCTTAATGAAATCATTATAATTTAGGGAGCACATTCCTTCTTTAAAAAAAATATCAATACCCACACAGAAGCTGTCAGAGCTAAAAGAGAAATACAAAGAAATATGCAAATATAAAGAAATATAGTTGTAAGTAATCAATGAATTTGAGGTATTGTTTAATCAACACTGTAAAACAGTGAACACCAACACTAACTAGCTTTAATATTTACCTCGTATCAAAGGCCTGATAATGAAATCTATGACTGGTGTTGGAGAAGACTCCTGAGAGTCCCTGGACTGCAAGGAGATCCAACCAGTCCATCCTAAAGGAGATCAGTCCTGGGTGTTCACTGGAAGGACTGATGTAGAAGCTGAAACTCCAATATTTTGGCCATCTGATGCTAAGAACTGACTCACTGGAAAAGACCCTGATGCCGGGAAAGATTTAGGGCAGGAGGAGAAGGGGATGACAGAGGATGAGATGGTTGGATGGCATCATCGACTCGATGGACGCAGGTTTGGGTGGACTCCAGCAGCTGGTGATGGACAGGGAGGCCTGGCGTGCTGAGGTTCATGGGGTCACAAAGAGTCGGACACAACTGAGCTATTGAACTGAACTGAACTGAATGAAGTATTACCTCAATATAATTTATGTGCATATTTGGATTGAAATTCAAGATAGCTATCTATGTGGGAAAAATTATGCTCACTTTTATTCTAAAGTTGTAATTTATCTTTTGAAACTTTTGCAGGGAAGAGTTTTATCTTTCTCTTCTAAATTATGAGAGACTTGCATACAGATTCACTCTATGAAAAATCAGTGGCTTGAAAATTACATGGTTTAAAGACATTTTTATTTTTAATAACAGTATATGAATCTTGAATATATTTTGCAAAAGTATATATTTATACAGATTAGTTTCTCAAGCTAAGTATGGGATATTTCCTATTGAAGGATGTTGAGAGGTGAGGGGCTGGCTCTCATTTTTAAATAGCAGAAACCGCTATTATCTGACCTGCCCAGGGTTGTTAAATACTACATGCTGTGCAGTTGATCTCCCTCTCACAACAGGAAATCTTGTTTTCTGTAAAGTTTATACTTGAAGTCCAACAGAAAGTCCAAAATATTTATAGAAAAATGTAGAATTGTGAGCAACCAAAATAAATGATATCACTGATAGGAAGTCTCAAACAGTCTTGCCATGACATATATGTCTTGTTGTTGTTGTTGTTTAGTCACAAAGTCATGCCTGACACATTTGTGTCCCTGTGGGCTGTAGCCAGCCAGATTCCTCTTTCCATTTGATTGCCCTGGCAAGAATACTGGAATGGGTTCCCATTTCCTTCTCCAGGAGATCTTTGCAACCCAGGGATCGAACATATGTCTCCTGCATTGGCAGGCAGATTCTTTAATACTGATTTCTTAGATAGCCTGATGTCTTAGACAATTTGAAGGGCCAAAGGTAGATCATATACAGCTTAGATTTAGATCATGTCAAATATGGTGAAAAAGGAAGGTGACTGATTCGCACTGAGAAATCCCTTTGTCGGGCAAATAAGGTAAACATAGAATTTGAGAAAAATATGGAACATACTGTTTGATGCTATAAAGATGAGATAAAGAATGAAGCTATTGCTTGAAATTCCTGGTCAAGGAGCTTCATATCTTGTATCAATCGTCACCATTTTGGCTCCTTCTAAAGCTTTGTTTCTGAATGGTTAGAGGATTATGGTGACTGTGTGGCATTGTAGAGGAACTATAGCATTTTGAAAATGATGCTATACTACCCAAAGCAATCTATAGATTCAATGCAATCACTATCAAGCTACCAACGGTATTTTTCACAGATCTAGAACAAATAATTTCACAATTTGTATGGAAATACAAAAAACCTCGAATAGCCAAAGTAATCTTGAGAAAGAAGAATGGAACTGGAGGGATCAATCTGCCTGACTTCAGACTATACTACAAAGCCACAGTCATCAAGACAGTATGGTACTGGCACAAAGACAGAAATATAGATCAATGGAACAGAATAGAAAGCCCAGAGATAAATCCACGAATCTATGGACACCCTATCTTCAACAAAGGAGGCAAGGATATACAATGGTAAAAAGACAACCTCTTTAACAAGTGGTGCTGGGAAAACTGGTCAACCACTTGTAAAAGAATGAAACTAGAACACTTTCTAACACCATACACAAAAATAAACTCAAAATGGATTAAAGATCTAAATGTAAGACCAGAAACTATAAAACTCCTAGAGGAGAACATAGGCAAAACACTCTCCGACATGAATCACAGCAGGATCCTCTATGACCCACCTCCCAGAATATTGGAAATAAAAGCAAAAATAAACAAATGGGACCTAATGAAACTTAAAAGCTTTTGCACAACAAAGGAAACTATAATCAAGGTGAAAAGACAGCCTTCAAAATGGGAGAAAATAATAGCAAATGAAGAAACAGACAAAGGATTAATCTCAAAAATATACAAGCAGCTCCTGCAGCTCAATTCCAGAAAAATAAATGACCCAATCAAAAAATGGGCCAAAGAACTAAACAGGCATTTCTCCAAAGAAGACATACAGATGGCTAACAAACACATGAAAAGATGCTCAACATTACTCATTATCAGAGAAATGCAAATAAAAACCACAATGAGGTACCATTACATGCCAGTCAGGATGGCTGCTATCCAAAAGTCTACAAGCAATAAATGCTGGAGAGGGTGTGGAGAAAAGGGAACCCTCTTACACTGTTGGTGGGAATGCAAACTAGTACAGCCACTGTGGAGAACAGTGTGGAGATTTCTTAAAAAACTGGAAATAGAACTGCCATATGACCCAGCAATCCCACTTCTGGGCATACACACCGAGGAAACCAGATCTGAAAGAGACACGTGCACCCCAATGTTCATTGCAGCACTGTTTATAATAGCCAGGGCATGGAAGCAACCTAGATGCCCATCAGCAGATGAATGTATAAGGAAGCTGTGGTACATATACACCATGGAATATTACTCAGCCATTAAAAAGAATACATTTGAATCAGTTCTAATGAGATGGATGAAACTGGAGCCCATCATACAGAGTGAAGTGAGCCAGAAAGATAAAGACCAATACAGTATACTAACACATATATATGGAATTTAAAAAAATGGTAACGATAACCCTATATGCAAAACAGAAAAAGAGACACAGGTGTACAGAACAGAATTTTGGACTCTGTGGGCGGAGGTGAGGGTGGGATGTTTCGAGAGAACAGCATTGAAACATGTATATTATCTATAGTGAAACAGATCACCAGCCCAGGATGGATGTATGAGACAAGTGCTCGGGCCTGGTGCACTGCGAAGACCCAGAGGAATTGGGTGGAGAGGGAGGTGGGAGGGGGGATCAGGATGGGGAATACATGTAAATCCATGGTTGATTCATGTCAATGTATGACAAAAACCACTACAATATTGTAAAGTAATTAGCCTCCAACTAATAAAAATAAATGGAAAAAAAAAAAAGAAAAGAAAACGATGCTAGCAATATGAACTTTACACTGGGGTCACAGTTAAAGAAGACGTGATCCTGTTTGTAGGAAAATGAGACACACATAATCATCACAGAAGGAGTGGCTTTTCTGAGAAACATCTTGTCTCTCTACATTAGAACAACCTCACATGTCTTAATTTTAAAATAAAACTTGGTTAGATGCATGGCAACTCTTGCTAGGCTTGGCTTCTGGCTTGGTACAATCACCCATTCTTCCTTACTGGCTAAAATTCAACCACTTCTTTAGAACAAGTTTAAGTTCTGTTTAATATGTTTTCTTAATTCCTTTAACATATGTTGATCATTTTCTTCAGAATAATTAAAGCAGTTGTTATTGTATTGCCAGAACTAGTTTATTTTGATTGAGATATATACCTTATATGGGTTTCTCAGATGGCACTAGAAGCCACCTGCCAATGCAGGAGACATGAGAGACAGGGGTTTCATCTGTGGGTCATTGATTGGGAAGATCCTCTGGAGAGGGGCATGGCAGCCCACTCCATGATTCTTGCCTGGAGAATCCCATGGACAGAGGAGCCTGGCTAGCTATAATCCATAGTATCGCAAAGAGTCAGACATGACTGAAGTGACCTAGCATGCACAGACACATATCACTTAAATACTTATATCTTACATTTTTGTCATTCATGAATAATATGAATTTTCCATGAGTTAGGGCTTCCCTGGTGGCTCAGATGGTAAAGAATATGCCTGCAATGCGGGAAAGAGACCTGGGTTCAATCTGTGGATCAAGAAGATCCCCTGGAGATGGGAATGGCTACCCACTCCAGTATGTTTGCCTGGAGAATCCCATGGACAAGGGTGCCGGGTGGGCTACAGTCCATGGTGACGCAGTCAGGTGCAGCTGAGCCACTAATACATTCACACCTTCCCTTTCACCATGAGTTTATACCCATCCACTTGAGCATTAAGAATGCTATACCCAAATTATCTCACTAGCAGTATAGCTTGCTCCCATAGATCTACACAAAATAAACTTTGTTGAAAGAATAAATTTAATAATGACTATTAAATGCAAGCTCATGCAAATAGTCACACCTTGCATTTGTCCCTTTGATTGTGGAATAGGAAAATTTGCCCTTTTGAATTATGAAGTTATACTGTAAGCCTCTGTATTTCTGGTAGTAGTTTGTATAACTTCCTTTGATTTTTTAATTTCAGAATGTTTTGTTTTTATTTAATATGTTTTCAGATCATGTTTGACCTGTATACTTTATTTCCAGGAGCTGATGAGGGACAGGGAAGCCTGGCATGCCGCAGTACATGGAGTCATAAAGAGTTGGACATGACTGAGTGACTAAACAAATATATTTTGTTAAATATATTTAATTAATCATCTTCTCTTGAAAAATATTTGAGAATGAATGAATATTCTATGTAAAATAAATTGAGACTCCTAATAAAGTAAATAATAAATTCTGTTTTATATTCTCCATAATAAAAAAGTCATAAAATTTGGAGGAAAAAAGTTATCCACATCATAGTGCAGACCCACATGATGGGTAATGATTTACATTTTTCATAATGATTACTTTAGCAGTTTTCTATTACTATATAATACATTATGTTATAGAAATAGGAAATAATGTTTTAAGTTATAAACCATCAATTAAATTTTCAAAATTAAAAATCAGTTATCCTTGCACTCAGAAATTTAAATAAAAATTTTATGTTTTCTGAAGCTCAATCTTTGTTAACTGGTAATCCTATACTAATAAAAATATTATTTGGAATGTAACCTTAGGTATAGTTATGATGGACATAGTCTCACTGTGTAAAATAAACCATTGATCTTATATTGAGTTTTAGGGAAGAATTTCTGGGAGGTTATTTCTTAGAGAGGCTGATACAGGTTTAGGAAAGCCTTAGAATCATGTACACGAGTAAGTTGTCAGCAGTCTTTAACCATGTCTGTTGGAGTCTCAAGAGTCAGCCAGGATTAACAACTAAACCACCACCACCATTGGAGTGTTATTGTTCAGTCACTATATCATGTATGACTGTTTACAACCATATGGACGGCAGCACTCAGGCTTCCCTGTCCTTTATTTCCTGGAGTTTGCTCAAACCCGTGTGCACTGAGTCTGTGAGGCTATCCAACCATCTCATCCTTTGTAGCCCCCTTCTCCTGCCATCAGTCTTTCCCAGCATCAGGGTCTTTTCAGTGAGTTGTCATCCAGTCAGATGGCCAAAGTATTGGAGCTTCAGCTTCAGCATTAGTCCTTCCAGTGAACATTCAGAGTTGATTTCCCTTAGGATTAACTGGTTTCATCTCTTTGCTGTCCAAGGGACTGTCAAAAGTCTTTTCCAGCACCACAATTCAAAAGCATCAATTATTTGGCACTCAGCCTTATTTATGGTCCAGCTCTCATATCATACTTGACTACTGGAAAAATCATAGCTTTGATTATAGTAAGTCTAATGTTTAATACTTATCTTTCAAAGTGTAAGACTGTCACTGGTTGACTTCCCTTGGAAGTATGCTCACGGAATTGTTGATTGATTAGAGTGGTTTAAAACCAGATTTGAGAAAGTTTAACTCAAATAAGACTGCCAGAAACTCTGGAACTATAACCCAGTATTTCCTAAATTCAAACATCAAAATTTGGATAAAAAACAAATACTGACTTCTTCAAATGTCTGTCTATGATAAGCAGATTGCTTTTATTTTGAGCTTACATACTTCACTGCACCTCACATATAATATTAAACCTTATTCAGCATGAAGTGCTGTCAGTGATGCCAACTTTCATCTGATTGGTCAAAACAAAATCCAGGGCTATTTAATTATAAGAAAGTAAAAGCTAGCCCTTTATGTCCCCATGGCAAGGTCCCATTTATTATGTGAGCCAGAATAAAAAATATATTTTTGCAGACACTATAAAGTTATTTAGTTCCTATAGATGGGACCACTGTTCTCAGGTTTCTCTTTCCACATGTTAATACTCCAAAGAAGACTTGTATCCCTTTGGACTTTCTGTAAGAGAAGAGTTAACAGAAAATGTTGGAGAAAAATATACTCAATAGTGTTTGAATTAATATGTCTGCAAAACAATTAGCCTTAGCTATGATTAGAAAATGAAGGAACTATTTATCATACATGGTAAACATACACACACTCTAAAAATCCAGGAAATGATAAAAATGTCACTAATTTTAGTGGATCCATGGGATATTTTCTCTATATACTGTCACAATAAAATGTTAATGTATATTATACCTTTAAAATATCTGTGTTCTCCTTTTCCAGAGCAAAGATATGTTTTTTTTTATGTTTGTATTGTCTACAAGGAATATTGTTATTTGGAACAGTAGTATAATACCAGTTGTATTATTCTTTAAGTTGTCTGTAGTAACAATAGCTGTGAGAGACAAATTATAGAGCTAGCTTTAATGGTCCTTCGTAAATTTAAGCAAGTTATTTGTGGTAATATGATCGTGATAGACTAAGTCATAAATGTATGACTTTAAACAGGAGGAAGAATATGATGAACTGCATAAAGAACAGTGTTTAAAGAAAACTGTGATAATTAGAGATTCTAATATTTAGAAAATGTTCTGACAAGTTTGGGAATAAATAGCCTTATGTATGTTCATGCAGCTACATGCCTGTTTTGAAAATCTGGTAGTCCAGGAAAATAAATATCAAACAGAATCCTGACCTCTGTAGGAAATTTCTGTCCCTCTTACTGAGATTTAAAAATATATTCTTTTTTTTTTTCCCTCAAGATTTCTTTCTTTTTTTTTTTTTATTAGTTGGAGGCTAATCACTTCACAACATTTCAGTGGGTTTTGTCATACATTGATATGAATCAGCCATAGATTTACACTTATTCCCCATCCCGATCCCCCCTCCCACCTCCCTCTCCACCTGCTTCCTCTGGGTCTTCCCAGTGCACCAGGCCCGAGCACTTGTCTCATGCATCCCACCTGGGCTGGTGATCTGTTTCACCCTTGATAATATACATGCTGTTCTTTTGAAATATCCCACCCTCACATTCTCCCACAGAGTTCAAAAGTCTGTTCTGTATTTCTGTGTCTCTTTTTCTGTTTTGCATATAGGGTTATCGTTACCATCTTTCTAAATTCCATATATATGTGTTAGTATGCTGTAATGTTCTTTATCTTTCTGGCTTACTTCACTCTGTATCAGGGGCTCCAGTTTCATCCACCTCATTAGGACTGATTCAAATGAATTCTTTTTAACGGCTGTGTAATATTCCATGGTGTATATGTACCACAGCTTCCTTATCCATTCATCTGCTGATGGGCATCTAGGTTGCTTCCATGTCCTGGCTATTATAAACAGTGCTGCGATGAACATGGGGGTGCACGTGTCTCTTTCAGATCTGGTTTCCTCAGTGTGTATGCCCAGAAGTGGGATTGCTGGGTCACATGGCAGTTCTATTTCCAGTTTTTTAACAAATCTCCACACTGTTTTCCATAGCGGCTGTACTAGTTTGCATTCCCACCAACAGTGTAAGAGGGTTCCCTTAGGCCTGAACTTGATTCTGTTGTTTAGTTGCTAAGTCATATCTAACACTTTGTGACATGCCAGGCTTCTCTGTCCATGGGATTTCTCAGGCAAGAATATTAGAGTGGGTTGCCATTTACTTCCTGACCCAGAAGAGAACGGGATTTTCCTGTCCAAGAGATTGAATCCATATTTCCTGCATTGGCAGGTGGGTTCTTTACCACTGAACCACCAGGGAAGCCCAAATTTGATTCTATACTTGGTTTTAAATTTACAGCATGTAGGACTGCATTCTCGTAAAACACTAAAAGTGCTTAAAATTAGTAAAATATATTAAAATTGAATAATTGGAGGTGATGAAAATAAAAAAAAATAATGGAGGTATAAATTGCATCAAATTGTTATGCTAAACAAAAACCAACTAGACTCAGGTGCACTTCTGAAAATTATGATTGGTGAATATATTAATTCAGCTGAAATATAAGATTAAGTTGTTTTGCAGCTGTATGTATTTCATTCATAGAAGTCTTTTTAATTCCTAAATACAGTTAGAATTTCTTAACATAAATGGGAATTTGAAAATGTATCCTATGAAAAAAAGAAATGCTGTTTCCTTAGCAACAAAAATTATGTTCAGAAAACAGTTTAACATATAATAGCCTTATTTCATTTGCTGTCATGCTCATCAGAACTGCATGCTTGAAAAGCTAAATTAGGAAACCTAATTAGAAGAAAGCTGAAATAAAATTTTTTTATTCTTACAAAATAACTAGGAAAAATGTGGCATATTTGTGTGATGAAACTACTGAGCAGCTCCTTGATAGAGGGTGCATTACTCTTTTTGAAAAACATGATGTAAGCATATAATAGTCTGTAGCTAACCCATAGAATATAAAGTTAAAATTTAAAGTAGTTTTTTAAAATTTAAAAAACTAGAAGACCTTTCTTCTAGAAGCCTAAATTTTGCTTTGTTTCAATTCATCCAAATTCATGGGTTAATTATGCCCAGAAATCTCCAAGTATGTGGTCTTTGACCAAATTTGCATGCCTATATTTGATTCAAATATACTAAATATTCAGTTCTAGAGAATTTAAAATTATATCTGTACTTATTATGAATAGAAAACTTAGCTATTTATACTTAACTATGTATTGGTAGCTTTTTATACTGAAAGTGTTTTAAATGATAAAAATGTAAAACTCTATCAATGATTGTCAATAACAGTTCTTATCTCTCAGGTGTATACTTTATATATAATAACTACACTTATTCATCGCTTACCTTTGGAAGGGACTGTCTTAACATTTCAAGAATATTGGATTATGACATGCTTTTTGGGAAAGGTAACAATACTTTTTATCTTCCAAAATTCAGAATTTAGTGAGAAATAAGATATAAGCCAAACAAGTGGAGAACAAATGTCACTGTATTACTGATAAAGCTAATTAAATGATGTGACTTTGTGAGTAGTGAAGAGGGCTAACTGTTGTGTCTATAATTAGACAACTTTATTCACTTATCACTTGCACAGATGGACAAATATAAGGATTTCTTGAAGATATGGAGCTTACCATATGTCTAAGAGCAGAGAATGCATTCTATTTAAAGACAGCAAGGACATCTGAAAATGGAAATGTAAAGGAACTTAAAGTGACATGGTGAGTGTCTTCTCCCAAATTCACCTATCAGGTATATTACTCCTAAGAGAAAGTTAAATTGTTCTTACATCACAGAATCCTTGCTTCTGGGGAATAGGGTGGAAAATCTTTTCCTTTATGCAGTCAAATGTAGGATATCTCTCTTCTAACATTAAAAACTAATCAATTTACACATCACCCTGTGCAGACTATGTATCTGTAGGTATGAGTTTTCTGTTAACCAAATGAATGCATTTCAATGTTTAGGCATTATTTTCCAAATGCATCCTTATGTTACTGTGATTAATGCATATAGACACCTTTAAATGTATTACTAAATTTGTAGAAAATTTCAACATTGTACATTTTTCTCAATCAATAGACACTTGAAGTATAATAGCTATCATTCCAAGGTTCATACCACTTTGCAGCATTAAAATGGGTTTGTCATAACAAAGAGGATTGGAACAAAAAATAATCTGTTACTGTGGTTAAGAGCATAGGGTTTTGGAAAGCTAGATATTCATGATTTCAGTTCAACTCATCTATTATTTAACTCTTTGCCCTTGGTTTTTCCGTCTTCATGAAGATGTTACAAGAATTGATGTATATGAAAAATCAATCTAGGAGGCAGCTCTTCTTCTGAAAAAGGATTCCAGTTAATCTAGTAAAATATTGCAACAAAAAGAATAAAATACTTAGGAGTATATCTACCTAAAGAAACAAAAGACCTATACATAGAAAACTATAAAACACTGATGAAAGAAATCAAAGAGGACACAAACAGATGGAGAAACATACCGTGTTCATGGATTGGAAGAATCAATATTGTCAAAATGGCTATTCTACCCAAAGCAATCTATAGATTCAATGCAATCCCTATCAAGCTACCAATGGTATTTTTCACAGAACTAGACCAAAGAATTTCACAATTTGTATGGAAATACAAAAAACCTCGAATAGCCAAAGTAATCTTGAAAAAGAAGAATGGAACTGGAGGAATCAACCTGCCTGACTTCAGACTCTACTACAAAGCCACAGTCATCAAGACAGTGTGGTACTGGCACAAAGACAGAAATATAGACCAATGGAACAGAATAGAAAGCCCAGAGATAAATCCACGAACCTATGGACACCTTATCTTTGACAAAGGAGGCAAGGATATACAATGGAAAAAAGACAACCTCTTTAACAAGTGGTGCTGGGAAAACTGGTCAACCACTTGTAAAAGAATGAAACTAGAACACTTTCTAACACCATACACAAAAATAAACTCAAAATGGATTAAAGATCTAAATGTAAGACCAGAAACTATAAAACTCCTAGAGGAGAACATAGGCAAAACACTCTCTGACATAAATCACAGCAAGATCCTCTATGACCCACCTCCCAGAATATTGGAAATAAAAGCAAAACTAAACAAATGGGACCTAATGAAACTTAAAAGCTTTTGCACTACAAAGGAAACTATAAGTAAGGTGAAAAGACAGCCGTCAGATTGGGAGAAAATAATAGCAAGTGAAGAAACAGACAAAGGATTAATCTCAAAAATATACAAGCAACTCCTGAAGCTCAATTCCAGAAAAATAAATGACCCAATCAAAAAATGGGCCAAAGAACTAAACAGACATTTCTCCAAAGAAGACATACAGATGGCTAACAAACACATGAAAAGATGCTCAACATCACTCATTATTAGAGAAATGCAAATCAAAACCACAATGAGGTACCATTACACGCCAGTCAGGATGGCTGCTATCCAAAAGACTACAAGCAATAAATGCTGGAGAGGGTGTGGAGAAAAGGGAACCCTCTTACACTGTTGGTGGGAATGCAAACTAGTACAGCCACTATGGAAAACAGTGTGGAGATTCCTTAAAAAACTGGAAATAGAACTGCCATATGACCCAGCAATACTACTTTTGGGCATACACACTGAGGAAACCAGATCTGAAAGAGACACGTGCACCCCAATGTTCATCGCAGCACTGTTTATAATAGCCAGGACATGGAAGCAACCTAGATGCCCATCAGCAGATGAATGGATAAGGAAGCTGTGGTACATATACACCATGGAATATTACTCAGCTGTCAAAAAGAATTCATTTGAATCAGTCCTAATGAGGTGGATGAAACTGGAGCCCCTGATACAGAGTGAAGTAAGCCAGAAAGATAAAGAACATTACAGCATACTAACACATATATATGGAATTTAGAAAGATGGTAATGATAACCCTATATGCAAAACAGAAAAAGAGACACAGAAATACAGAACAGACTTTTGAACTCTGTGGGAGAATGTGAGGGTGGGATGTTTCAAAAGAACAGCATGTATACTATCTATGGTGAAACAGATCACCAGCCCCGGTGGGATGCATGAGACAAGTGCTCGGGCCTGGTGCACTGGGAAGACCCAGAGGAGTCGGGTGAAGAGGGAGGTGGGAGGGGGGATCGGGATGGGGAATAAGTGTAAATCTATGGCTGATTCATATCAATGTATGACAAAACCCACTGAAATGTTGTGAAGTAATTAGCCTCCAACTAATAAAAAAATTAAAAAAAAAAAAATACATCTTAACTTTTGACACTTTTAAGATTGCCATTATAGTTGATGTAAATTCATTAAAAATGTTAAATGATACTATTTATCATAAAAACCTCTTTCCTCTTTCATTTATACTGTAGTATACATTGTAATACCTTTGACTTTCTTTTTTCCTACTGAGACTTTAGTTCTGAATGTCTGAGAAGCCAGAGATGAACTAACCATTAAAGTTTTTATAATTTTATGTCAACTATAAGCTTCTAGACTGATTATACCTGCCTTAATTATTAATATATTGCTCAGCAAAGTTAACAGTGCTGACTCATTGCTGGTGTCCAAAAATAATATAGATGAATGAATACATTAAAAATGATCATGTTATCAATTGTGAGATTTGATTTTTTGGATAGTAATTTAAAATTGTTAAAATTGATTCATGACAAAGGATGAGAGGACTTCCCCAACAGAAATATGTTCAGCTGGAGAATGCTCTTCAAGAGAGGTTTTAATTTAATATCTCTGAGAGAATAAAGGGTAACTGTGTACATTGAATTATTATTACCATCATAGTAGAGGAGGTATAACTGTGTCTAAGGAAATGAATAATAGAGGTATTGAAAAAATAAACATGCAGTCTTATCATAGGAAATAATTCACTGAGTAATAAAATTAACATGAAATTTGAACTTAAGAAGTATCATCTCAAGATCTGGCATTATGAGATCACATATAGCTAAAAATTCAACAAGAATAAAAACTAGGCATTTAAAGTAAATTCTCCAAGAGATTTTACTAAATTTTAATGGGATCTAATGTTAAAATTATGAAAATACCATTCTATATGAAAATTTTTTAAGCAAGGACAGAATTATTTTTAAATGCACAAAGGAAAAATGAATTGATCTAAACACACAGTTAAACTTTCAGGCTACTCAGTCTGGTCAAGAACAAGAATGACACTTTTCCTGCATAAACACTAACAGAGATGAGAAAATAATGTGGAAATGTTAAAGTGGAAAATGTTAGAGAGAAAATATCTGATAAGGTAGTTAACTAATTTTGTTAGTAGTCTATCTCTCTGAAGATAATGAAAGCAACTATCACTTCTCTAGATTTAATTATGATTCTGTTTGTTCCTCTGTTTAGTCTCTCCTCCCAGTCTCAGGAGTGAATTATGACAGGTCCAAGACAGTCTTTGTTGCTCCTTTTCTCTTGTTGGTGAATGTAAGTGTGGCTATATGGCACATTTCTGGATAATTAAATGTGAGGTGAAGTCAGTACTTAATGCTTCTCTAAAGGTCTTTCTTTGACCTGGTGATAAAAATACTTGATAAAGAAAACTTAGACAATGAATCCTTTGGATCTTCAATCAAATGAAAACACATCTGGAAAGAATTAAAACATGAGAATGTGGTACCTAGAGAATGTGGTAGCCACTGTTTAAAAATAACAGCATCTTAATTGAGGATGAGTCCAGTGACCTGAAAATGATAGCACAGAAATATATAAAGAATTTGTGTCTTTGAAAACATTTTAAATACCAATTGTTAATCACTCACTCTTTGATTTGATTGTTATGAAGTAAAAATAGACACATGCACACATATACCACTTCTTTCAAGCTAATTGGATCAATTGCAGAGTTTTCTTTTATTTGGAACACATAGCATTTGAAAAAAATAACCAGTGAAAACCAACTTTGAAGATGTAAAGGATGTAGAAATTTACTTGAACAAAAAGTTCATTTCAGCACAAATTTCATGATACTTGAAAGTATGGTGAAATGACAGACATGTAAATATTACATATATTTCATATTTGTGAACATGTATAAACACATGTATATCATATGTACAAAACCTGATGTGTGTCTAGATAGATAAACACTTACCATCATGTGGAAAACATTTATGCAGAATAAAAAATAAAATATCTAAGCCCTCTTAATAAAAAGAAAAATCAAAGCAATATGTAATGTAAGCTTTAGGAATATAAATATAAATGCTTGCGGAAAATGTATTTTGTTTCTGTTAATTTGAACTATAAGAAATTTCTCAGATTGGTGTCTGATACAGGGATCAAATAAGAGCTGAATCTGAAGAAATATTAATATATTCCAAGAGTATCCATTTGGATTCTTAGAGATAAAATATACCACTGAGATATAGACTTTTCATTTTTCATTTGTTAATAACATGGTTGTATAAAATGAATAAAAGAAAAAAGAGGACATGCCATTACATTCTACTTTAACCATATATCTGTTTTAATATGTTAATATAATATCTAAATTAATAACCAGAGAAGATAATAAAAACTGAATTTTGCAAAATAACTTTAACACTTGATTTGCAGAATGCTTAAAAATGATTTTAAAGTAGTGTATGTTTGTGTACATGTACATTTTCATCTTAGGAGTAAGTGCATTTGAAAATAATTTTTGTGTTTATAAATTATTTCCTAGTGTCTTAACTTTGACTAGTGATCCATGTACAGGATTATGTATCTATAATTATATAAATAAGTTTAGCATATTACCATATAATTTTATTTTGGAAACTTAATTATAGTGGATTGATTGTTTAAGAAAAGTTATGAGGGTGAAAATGATGGAAATTCGATATTTAAAGCGTAGTGAAAAGCCCCACACTGTTGAGTTTCATAGCAGTATAAATTAAATCAAAGGAAAAAAACAACATATTTTAGATAACAGTCACAATTAGGTCAAGCTTACTCTTGAATTTAATAACTTTCATGAAGAAATCAGATAAGATCCCAAAGTTCTCTTAACTCAGAAGTACTTAATTTAAATTTACCTGAACTTAATTTAAGGTGTAATTTGAATTATTAGTCCAGTATGGTTGGCATTAGCTACATATGGCTATAAAACACTTAAAATGTGAATAGTGTAAATTGAGACAGTGAAAATATTGATTTAAAAATTTAGTGTGAAAAAAAAAAAAAATTTAGTGTGAAGAACAAATAATATATAAAATATATGATTAGTACTTCTGTTTATATTTTATCTATTCATGAAACACATATATAAATATACTTCTTTTATGTGTGCATTTTACATACATGTTGAGGTAGTATTTAAACATTGGATTATGTTGACTATTATTAAAATGGATATCAATGTTTTTTTAAATGTTGCTTCATACATAAATATGATTTTGATAAATTACAAATATGTAAAATTTACACATGTGGCTCAGTTTGTGTATCACATTATATTTTTGTTGAATAGCAATATTGTAGATAGTCTCCTGGGCTTCCTGGGTGGCTCAGTGGTAAAGAATCTGCCTGCAGTGCAGGAGACCTGGAGACGCAGATTCCATCCCTGGGTTGGGAAGATCCTCTGGAAAAGGAAATGGCAACCTACTCAAGTTGTCTTGTCTGGAAAATCCCATGGACAGAGGAGCCTTGTAGGCTACAGTCCACAGGGTCGCAAAAGAGTCAAGCATGACTGAGTGACTAAACAACATCAACAGGTAGTCTCCTATCTAAAATGACTTTTAGAGCAGAGATGCACAGGCAAGATAATGACTTCTCCAAAGCTGTCCACGTTCTAAACCCTAGAAACAGTGACTATGGCAAAGGGATTTTGAAGATGTTAGTAATGTTAAGGATCTTGATAACTCTTGATTATCAGGGAGATCTCAATATAATGATGTGAGTCCATGGAAGGAAGAAAACAGAAGTATTAGTAGACTGCTTGGTATGTCGTAATTAGCTACAGTAGTTATAGAAATCTAATATAAGAGAAAAAGTTGGCCCTCTTTTTGCTTTCCTAATATTCAGATATTCATTGGCAGCCTCTTATAATACTTGACTTTTAGTTACATCTTATTCAATACCTTTTAATATAAAAACCTCAAATTTACAGTGCAGGTTATTCAACAAAAAGAACAAAGAGTAGTAAGAGAAGAAAGAAAAGGTAAAGGGGTAGAAGAGGAAAAGGAAGGAGCGGGAGAATAGGAAGGGGAAGAAGGAGATGTGAAGTAAGGAAAGAAAGAAGATAAGGAAAAAAGAAGAGAGGAGAGGAAGGATGGAAGAATAGATTAAGCAGAGAAAATAAATCTTACACTAGAACAAGAATACAGTACTATCCAGAAATAAATCTCAACATTATATGAGGTTTAAACTAGACTGAGTTTTTAAAAAATCTCCAACTTCAATCGAGTAAATTACTTTTAACTATACATTTGCATTCTCTAGTATTCTTGCCTGGGAAACCCCAAGGACAGGGGAGCATGGTGGCTACAGTCCATGGGGCTGCAAAGAGTCAGCCACAACTTATAGACTACACACATACATAAAATTGTATTATTACCATGATGTGTAATACTCTTTCTGTCTTACCTTTAGGAAAGTATATGTTACACATATTTTACCTGACTCACTTCAGTCACTCAGGTGGTTCCGACTCTTTGCAACCCCATGGAATGCAGCATGCCAGGCTTCCCTGTCCATGACCAATTTCCAGAGATTACTCAAATTGATGTCTATGGAGTCAGTGATGCCATCCAACAATTGCATCCTCTATCATTCCCTCCTCCTCCCACCTCAATCTTTCCCAGCATCAGAGTCTTTTCCAATGACTACACTCTTCACAATAAGTGCCCAAAATATTGGAGTTTCAGCTTCAGCATCACCCTTCTAATGAATATTCAAAACTGATTTCCTTTAGGATGGACATGTTGGATCTCCTTACAGTCCAACAGACTCTCAAGAGTCTTCTCCAACACCACAGTTCAAAAGCATCAATTTTTGGTGTTCAGCTTTCTTTATAGTCCAATTCTCACATCCAAATATGACTACTGGAAAAACCATAGCTTTGACTAGACAGACTTTTGTTGGCAAAGTAATGTCTCTGCTTTTTAATATGCTGTCAATGTTGGTCATAGCTTTTCTTCTAAGGAGCGAGCGTCTCTTAATTTCATGGCTGCAGTCATCATCTGCAGTGATTTTGGAGCCCAAGAAAATAAAGTCTGTCACTGTTTCTACTGTGTCCCCATCTATTTGCCATGAAGTGATGGGACCAGGTGCCATGATCTTAGTTTTCTGAGTGTTTATAGCTTTAAGCCAACTTTTTCACTCCTCTTTCACTTTCATAAAGAGGCTCTTTAGTTCTTCTTTGCCTTCTGCCATAAGGGTGGTGTCATCCGCAAAACTGAGGTTATTGATATTTCTCCCAGCAGACTTGATGTCAGCTTGTGCTTCATCCAGCCCAGCATTTTGGATGATGTACTCTACATATACATTAAATAAGTGGTGTGACAGTATACAGCCTTGAGGTACTCCTTTCCCGATTTGGAACCAGTCTGTTGTTCCATGTCCAGTTCTAACTATTGCTTCTTGACCTGAATGCAGTTTTCTCAGGAGGCAGGTCAGGTGGTCTGGTATTCCCATCTCTTTCAGAATTTTTCACAGTTTGCTGTGATCCACACAGTCAAAGGTTTTGGCATAGTCAATAAAGCAGATAGATGTTTTCCTGGAACTCTCTTGCTTTTTCGATCACCCAGCAGATGTTGCCAATTTGATCTCTGGTTCCTCTGCCTTTTCTAAAACCAGCTTGAACATCTGGAAGTTCACGGTTCATGTACTGTTGAAGCCTGATTTGGAGAATTTTGAGCATTACTTTGCTAGGGTGTGAGAAGAGTGCAAATGTGCAGTAGTTTGAACATTCTTTGGCATTGCCTTTCTTTGGGATTGGAATGAAAACTGGCCTTTTCCAGTCATGTGGCCACTGCTGAGTTTTCCAAATTTGCTGGCATATTGAGTGCCTCACTTTCACAGCATCATCTTTTAGGATTTGAAATAGCTCAGTTGGAATTCCATTGCCTCCCCTAACTTTGTTCATACTTAATGCTTCCTAAGGCCCACATTCCAGGATGTCTGGCTCTAGGTGAGTGATCACACCATCATGGTTATCTGGGTCATGAAGATCTTTTTGTTTAGTTTTTCTGTGTATTCTTGCCACCTCTTCCTAATATCTTCTGCTTCTGTTATGTCCATATTTCTGTCCTTTACTGTGCCCATCTTTCCATGAAATGTTCCCTTGGTGTCTCTAATTTTCTTGAAGAGATCTCTAGTCTTTCCCATTCTATTGTTTTACTCTATTTCTTTGCACTGATCACTGAGGAAGGCTCTCATCTCTCCTTGCTATTCTTTGGAACTCTGCATTCAAATGGGAATATCTTTCCTTTTCTCATTTGCCTTTAGCTTCTCTTCTTCTTTTAATCTATTTTTAAGCCCTCCTCAGACAACTATTTTGCCTTTCTTTTTCTTGGAGACGGTCTTGATCCCTGTCTCCTGTACAATGTCACAAACCTCCATCCCTAGTTCCTCAGGTACTCTGTCTATCAAATCTATCTATTCCCTTGAATCTATTTGTCACTTCCACTGTATAATCATAAGCGATTTAATTTAGGTTATACCCAAATTGTCTAGTGGATTTTCCTACTTTCTTCAATTTGAGTCTGAATGTGGCAATGAGGAGTTCATGTTCTGAGCCACAGTCAGCTCCCAATTGTTTTTGCTTACTCTGTAGAGCTTCTCCATCTTTTGCTGCAAAGAATGTAATCAATCTGATTTTGGTATTGACCATCTGGTGATGTCTCTTGTGTTTTTGTAAGAAGGTGTTTGCTATGACCAGTGTGTTCTTTTAGCAAAACTCTGTTAGTCTTTGCCCTGTTTCATTTTGTACTCCAAGGCCAAATTTTCCTGTTACTCCAGTATCTCTTGACTTCCTACTTTTGCATTCTAGTCCCCTATAATGAAAAGGACATCTTTTTAGGGTGTTAGTTCTAGAAGGTTTCATAGGTCTTCATAGAACCTTTCAACTTCAGCTTCTTCAGCATTGCTGGTTAGGGCATAGACTTGGATTACCGTGATATTGAATGGTTTGCCTTGGAAATGAACAGATATCATTTTGTTGTTTTTGAGATTGCACCCAAGTACTGCATTTCAGACTCTTTTGTTGACTATGAGAGCTACTCCATTTCTTCTAAGGGATTCCTGCCCACATTAGTAGATATAATGGTCATCTGAGTTAAATTCACCCATTCCAGTCCATTTTAGTTCGCTGATTCCTAAAATGTCAATGTTCACTCTTGCCATCTCCTGTCTCACTTCCAATTTACCCTGAATCATGGGCCTAGCATTCCAGAATCATGGGCCTAGCATTCCAGGTTCTTATGCAATGTTGTTCTTTACAGCATTGGACTTTATTTACATCACCAGTCACATCCACACTTGGATGTGGTTTTTGCTTTGGCCCCGTCTCTTCATTTTTCTGGAGTTATTTCTCCACTGATCTCCAGTAGCATATTGGGAACCTACCGAACTGGGGAGTTCATCTTTCAGTGTCCTATCTTTTTGCCTTTTCATACTGTTCATGAGGTTCTCAAGGCAAGAATACTGAAGTGGTTTGCCATTCCCTTTTCCAGTGGACCACATTTATCAGAACCCTCCACCATGACCCGTCAGTTTTGGGTGGGGCTATGCAGTATGGCTCATGGTTTCATTGAGTTAGACAAGGCTGTGGTCCACTGATCAGTTTGATTAGTTTTCTGTGACTGTGGTTTTCATTCTCTCTGCCCTCTGTTGGAGAAGGATAAGAGGCTTATGGAAGTTTCCAGATGGGAGAGATGGACTTAGGGGGAAACTGGGTCTTATTCTGATGGTAAATCTTTAATCCAATTTTCTGTTGATGGGCAGGGTTGTGTTCCCTCCCTGTTGTTTGACCTGAGGCCAAAGTATGGTGGAGGTGATGAAGATAATAGGAGATTCCACAAGGTGAGATAACTTTCCTTCCAAAGGTCTCCTGTAGGCACTGCTGCGCCCAGTGCCCCTGACCCTGTAGCAGGCCACTGCCGACCCACGCCTCTGCCAGAGACTCCTGGACACACTGGCAAGTCTGGGTCAGTCTCTTGTGGGGTCACTGCTCCTTTCTCCTGGGTCCTGGCATGCACAAGATTTTGTGTATACCCTCTAAGAGTCTGTTTCCCCAGTCCTGTGTAAGTTCTGGCAGCTCCATAGTGGGGTTAATGGTGTCTTTGTCCAAAAGAGCTTATGCCATACCCAGGTCTGCTTCACCCAGAGCCCTGACTAGATACTTTAATCATTTTACCTGACTAGAGACTTTAAAAACTTCTGTGCTTAACACACATGATTTATATTCATTTTAAAAAGTTATTGGTCTATCTCTTTAATTAGATTGTACTCATCTGATAAGCAAGACCTATATTCAGGTCCTCTTTGGAGTCTCCCCAGCACTCACGGAGCTCATTGGAAAAAAAACAATGAAGAAAACCTGTAACCAACTCTAAATGCAAGTATAGTTATATTTAATTAGACTGTGAAAAGGATATTATGCCTAAAATCATATGTGCAACTACCACCTTAAAAGACAATATACCACACTGATTAAGCAATAGCAAATTTTTCTTCAAGTATAAGAATCCAGAGTAGCTAAACATCCATTGGCCAGCAAATTAAACACCATTTAATAATTACGTGACTTACTCTTTTAATTATTTTTGATAATACCTCCACAAAATCAGAGCTAGAAAACATGTACACAAAATTCAAACTGGTAAGCCTTAAAATAAAACAGAAAATTTAGTGTATTGGAAGCAAATCTGATTCATGTCAGTGATAACATTCTCCAAGATTCCTACTGCTAAATTTAAAAAAATGTGGGGGATGGGTAGAGGTAGGGTATGAAGAAGAAAATGTGATGGCAGAGGCAAAGAGGAGATAGATTATTACTAAAGAAAGAAGGCTTTTTGTTTGTTTGTTTGAAATAGAAGATTGGCACAGAGTGTGAAAATATTTGAAATTTTATTTTTCAATTTTAATTATTCATGAAATTTCACAGATAGATATATATGTAACTAATTTGTATTGCTTTGCCCAGAATTTTCCTGGTTTTAGCACTATAATTTACTCATCCCAGGAATCTGCTCAATCTCAGGCCTACTGGAATCTTGCTTCTCACATACAAACATACACATATGTTCTCAGAAGCACACATGTATATATTCCTATTCAGATAACACACGACTACCATGACTATTCACATTATTTGTATTGATATTGGCTTGTGGTTTAAATATGACAGTCCTACCAATATGTGCATTAGGATATAATAGGCAATCTCTCCCCATCACCTTCCTCAGACCTGTCTGATTACCGTGTATCTTCTTGCTACGCTGATAAAATGTGCAACTGGTGATTAGCAAGACAGACTTGTTGGATCCCAGGATGAAAGTATCACTTTTAGTGAAAGTATCAGTTGGCTACTTGAATTTAGATGAGATAATTCTATGCTTGGTTGCCTTGAAACAGGAACAGAGTATATATCAATTGCTTTAACTTACTTAGCTTCTTTTTTGTCTTTCATTGGATAATTATTAAAGGGGCAAGACTGTGACTCATTCAAAGACAGTCTAATTTTTCTTCCTGAAATTTGATTATTATGCTTGAGAAAAATAGGTACAGCAAACAGAGCTGATACATTCTAGAGTAGGTGCCTGGGGACTTTTCTGTTCATTACTATTACCTGGACACCCAGAAGTGTACCAGGTATTTTTCTTACTGATGTCTAGCAATCAAACATTTATTTCCCTTTCAACTACTGGAATTTTTTAGAAAAAAAAAATATTATCCTGTGTGGACACTCAGTGAGAGACTCTGGAATTGGGAAGACAATGCACTTCTGGTTCTATTTAGGTAAATCACAGTTTTCTTATACTTTGGAAAGTGATTAACCAGTCACTTAACTTCAAATTGTCTTAAGGTAAACAAATACAAATTGAAGTTTGTAAGCAATCTTTGCAAATCTTTCCTTTCTTCTGATTGCTTACTTAGTGATGTTACCTTAACTATAGTTTCATTTTGCATAATTGATATTCAGTCATCAATATTTGATATTGTTTTATTGATAATATTGAGAATCTTGATTTTCTCAGTCCAGGATTTTTTCAATTAATTTTAATTTACTTTTACATCAGTGTAAAATTTTAATTTTACTTTTACATCATTACAGTTGGCTCACTATGATTATCAATGTTCTAACCTTTACATTCTTATCTCATGCCATTTGATTTTTGTATTGAATTAGATTTCTATCTCCAGTCTGAGCTTCCTCCCTGAACACCATACATTTATATCATACTGTCTACTCTATGGGCTCCCCAGGTAAAGAATTTGCCTGCCAATGCAGGAGATTCAGGAGACGTGGGTTTGATCCCTGAATCAGGAAGATTCCCCTGGAGGAGGAAATGGCAATCTGCTCCAATATTCTTTTCTGGAAAATTCCATGGACAGAAGTGTGTGGTAAACTGCAGTCCATCAGGTCACATAAATTGGACATGACTGAGCACGCTAACAGGCATGCCTACTCTATATCTCCACTTTAATTCCTAACAGGTATTTCAAAATTAGTGTCCCAAACTGAACTCTTGAGATTGATGCCCAATCTGATTTCTTTTACATCACTCTTCATTGCAATAAAAGAAAATTCAGTTTTTCTAGGTGCTTATGAAAAAGGAAAACCATGTGGGAATGATTATTGACTAATGTATTTTTTCCCATTTAAGCCAACATCAAATTCAGTGGCCTTTAACTACAAACCATGTTAAGAATTTGACCATTTCTCAAGACGTTTACCACTACCATTTTGGTAAATAAACCATCATGTCTTATCTGAATAATTGAAAAATCTCCTTACTTGTCTCTCCACCTCTGTCCTTGCCCATAATAGACTAGTCTATTTCCTGCAAAACAGAGAGCATTATCCTTGAATTTTTAAAACAGAAATTATTGCATATTACATCTATTAAATGTCTTCCACTACTTCCCTCTTACTCAGAATAAAACCTAAGTTTCTTACAAGTTATGTATCTATTAATGACTTTCCATTTCACAAATATAGAATTCATTTCTTGCCACTGCTCTGTATTTTGTTTCCAAAGTCATCAGGGTTCCTTGCTGGCCATTTAAATCCCACTCCCACTCCTGCCTCAGAAACTTTCACATCGTGTTCATTCTGCCTTGATTGCTCCTTCACAAACTTCCTGTGATTTGAATTCTTACTTCCTCCAAGAGTATTTTCCTCTCACTTATCAATAGGCTACTTTCTCTAAAACCTGAGCACTTTCTATATCACCTATCCTGCTTTTTGTTCCATTTTGCAGGTAGCATCTTATTTCACTATCTCATAAAATCTAAATGCAATAAATTAACAATTTTTTATAATTTTGTTCTCTACCAAAAAGGAAAGAAAAAGAATCCATTAGAAATGTAAGGGTCACTGATTATAATATTTTTTAATTTAAAAATATGTTTTCCTTTTTATTCTTTGTCTCTTCCATAAGCAGGTATGCTTCATGAAGGAAAGGGAATTTGTTTTGTTTTGCTATAGTATCTCTAGTGTCTATAAATAGGGACTGTTTTCGAATGGGTAATTCAAATTTCTGCCAAAATCATTTGCTTCTTCCTTTATATACCTATTGAGTAAAGGATTCTTAAGGGAATAAAAGAGCATGCTTTGCAGCAAACATTAATTTATCAGCAGATAAGATTTTTAAAATGGCTTTCGAAGCCCTTGGTTTTAATAAATTCTCAGAGAAAAACCCAAGATATGAGCATAGGCTCAGGGTTTAATCAAGCAATGAAAACTAGAACCTGAGTAAGCCATTGCTTTTACACATTTTGCAATCCTTCACAGATTGCTTTGGCTTTATTTTACTTTCACTCTCTTGGTGGACAGGAAGAGCACCAGTAGCATCTACTGGTGAGTATTTGAGCATCTACTCATGCCCATCCTTGATTGTCACAGACAATGTGGTACTGTGTCACAGCTTTATAAAATTTAAAAAAAATTCATAACAGAAAGATTGGTGGGATAAGCTATAGTTCCTATTGTTGCTGCAGTGCTCAAGGCCCTAATAGTCATCTACCTCCTTAGCACTCATGCTAAACTTTTCTTTCTAGATTATCATTTAAGTTGGTGTTGGTACTTGCCCAAAAGGGAACCAAGGCCTTCATTCCTGAGGAATTTTAACTTTTTGTTCTGTGAAAATATTCTTTTTTAAGAGATTTGGTAAATTTCTTGCTTCGTATTAGATTGTGGTTGCTGAAATTACATATTCATAATCTATACACAACAGTGAATCACTAAGAGGTGCCTCAGTCAATCCACTTGTACTCTAGATTTAATACTCTAATTATGTCACATTGATCAGATCTACTTAGGATGACATGACCAGTTATTTTTCAAGTAACTCTTTAAATTTGCCTAGCAAGGGACTCCTAAATTATTCAGGTGGCACCTGTAGATCTACACATAGTTAAGCCATTCAACTGAGAAGGCAATGGCATCCCACTCCAGTACTGTTGCCTGAAAAATCCCATGGATGGAGGAGCCTGGTAGGCTGCCGTCCACGGGGTTGCTAAGAATCAGACACGACTGAGCGACTTCACTTCCACTTTTCACTTTCATGCAATGGAGAAGAAAATGACAACACACTCCAATGTTCTTGCCTGGAGAATCCCAGGGACAGGGGAACCTGGTGGGCTGCCGTCTATGGGGTCGCAGAGTCGGACACGACTGAAGTGACTTAGCAGCAGCAGCAGCAAGCCATTCAAGGCAGATTTCCACCCCTTCAGGAAACATTTGGCTTCTAATCCTTCCATCTAAAGTTGTAGGGATGGGAAGTACAAACCTCTAAAAGCATCTTCATAGTGATGGAGAAAGAGGCCATTCCTACTTCTAACCTCTGTTCCCTGAATCTATGCATTCCACCCATTGGGGACATTATTTGATGGCTGTCAATGCAACATATGCACTTCCTACATGGGAAAGAATCTTGCTGCCAATGCAGGAGATGCAGGTTTGATGCCTGGGCCAGGAAGATACCCTGGGGAAGGAAATGGCAACCCACTCCAGTATTCTTGCCTGGGAAATCACATGGACAGAGGATGTTGGTGGGCTACAGTCCACAGGTCACAAAAAGAGTCAGACATGACTTAGTGACCAAACAACAACAAAACAACAACAAAAAGTATATTCTATATATAGAAACACAGACTGGCTGGGGCTCATCCCTAAGCTGGAATGCTAGTTGCATCAAAGGAATAATTCTAACTCTTTGTTAGGATAGCAATGTCCAGGTGATTTGTTATATGATATGACCAAATGATATTTTAATTACATATCTGATGTCACAAATCCTATGATGAAAAGTGAGTCCCTTGATCTAAGGTGATGTTGTAAGTGATAACATATTATAAATCAGATATTGTGTGAGCATATAGTAGTGGTTCTGGCCAAGGACCAGTTGCTGGTTAATATCAATATCTGGCATATGTATTATCTCTCCATAAGGGTATTGTGCCTCCTCTCTTGAGTAGAAATTATCCAGTTTAATCAACTTGTTCAAAGGGGCAGCTTAGTCTCCTCAAGCTTGGGCCACATGCCAAGGGCTTAGTTTCAGTATCTGTATTTGACTGCTCATTAAGCAACAGCAATAGATAGATGAGTCCTAGCACTGGGCCTGTCAGAACCTACATCTTGCCATCAGATTACTATAGCCATTGGTCCCTTATGATCCTACTGGTGATAGAAAAAAAGAGAACAGAATAGTTAGCTTTCACTGAGAAAGTCATTCTGTATTTTTGGTCGTTTAGTACCTTATATGTGGAGGATGTGAGAGATGATGATTCATATATTTTCTATCTGTTTTTATGAATGCCTTTTCACCTTGTATCCAATATTCCAAATCCAACCAAAGTTTCCAGGATTCTATGTACATTCTTATATAATACCATGCCTATTTTCACATAAAATTTAGAACTCTGAATACTGCTTAAATGTCCATTCATTGGAATAATTCTCTTTAACCACTGTCTTTAAGGCCAAACTATGTTATGGTAGCCTTCAGTTACTGTTTCATTAACATATTGATCTGAATCATCTCTGAACAAAGCCTTCACATTTTCCTCTTCTGTCAGCTGGTCATAGCAATCATCTCCACTCTCAACAAAGTTATAGATGTGAACTTAGGGAGAGGTGTCAGGTCAGTAAATAAAAGTATTGAATGACAAGTGGCAAAGAGATCTAGAGCTCTTCTTGTGCTCTTTATACTGCATTAGACCTGAATTCAGATATATCAATCGTATTTTATGATACGGTGGATCGGACACTACCTACTTCATGATATGTATGTCTGGTGATACAGACACTTGATATACCAAGTTTCCTTTTCAATAATTTCTTCTGTAAGTAGACAAGAAGACACAAGTGGGTCTTATTGAGATTCTCCCACAAGGGATTTCCAGAGGCTCAGCATACTAGATTTGATTTCTGCTACCGTAGATGAAGATTGCCCTCATATTTACTGTCTCTTATATTCCCTGTGGCCACATAAAAGTTACTTTTTAAAATTCATGTAACAGGTAAATCTGTATTTGCTAACATTATTCCCATAGCCAGTATCACTTGACTCTTCATTTTCCTGTTTTTTACTTCCCAACTTCTATCAAATTTATGTTTATAATTTCTTGTCAAAGTCATTGATTATTCTGTATATTAATGTGTAAAGAGAGTTCAGTGCAGTCAATTTCTGTATTTTATATTTTATTCTCTGAGTTCAGAATTTCTTACCCTTTTGGATCATTCAACAGATATTATTTTTAGTGCAAAAGTAAAGTGGATTTTCCAATATTCATTGGCTGGATTTTACTATATTATCTGTTGATATGAAGCTGGGTAGTCTCCCTGGTGGTGCTAGTGGTAAAGAACCTGCTTGCCAATACAGGAGACACAAGAGGGGTGGATTTGATTCCTGCATCAGGAAGAGACCCTGGAGAAGGACATGGCAAACCATTCCTCAGTATTCTTGCCTAGGGAATCCCATGGACAGAGGAGCCTGATGGGCTACAGTCCATGAGCTCACAAAGAGTTGGACATCACTGAAGTGGCTTCACACACACACACACACACACACACACACACACAGTAGAAGAAAGAACATTTACATTTTGGGAATAAGTAAACCAGAATTGTTACTCTGCAAATATATTATTTTGTATAAAGTGTAATATTTTTATTTTTCGCACTTCTAAAATGAAAAATTCGGTTAAGAGGATTTCTAATTGTTTCTAGTTCTAAAATCATATGACTTTAAACCCACTGCAGTATTCTTGCCTGGGGAATCCCATGGACAGAGAAGCCTGTTGGGCTACAGTTCATGGGATTGCAAAAAGTTGGACACAACTGAGCAACTTACCACACACAAATCAAATTAGGCTGTTAAATCTAATTTTATGTTATCCTAATTAGCATCTAGCTAACTAGCAGCATTGAGTTTTCAGTCATTTGGAATTCCAAATAGTTTCACAAAATAAATTATATATTGAATATGCTTCTCTATTTTAACCATTTTTATTGGGCTATCAATTACCTAGATTATCCTTATATTTACAGATAATTCTAGAACTATGGAACTTTTACTGTATATAGTCTAAGTAGCAGGATATATTATACTAAATTTGGCTCAGAGACCTATCTTACTCTCTTAAGCATTTGAGACACCTGATATACAAACTGACCAGTATTCCTGAGTTGTGTACTGATCTAAAATATGTAGAGGCCTTCAAAGCCCTGTGCTACTTTTTGAGCAGAGAAAGTGTAGGATGTTCATGACTTGTTCTTTTTCTTGAATGAAATAGTCCTGTATGCCACCTGACATTAGACAACTACAGCCCTCACAAATGTCACATTGGGAAAGATCCTGATGCTGGGAAAGATTGAGGCCAAGAGGAGAAGGGGTGACAGAGGATGAGATAGTTGGTTTGCATCACCTACTCAATGGACATGAGTTTGGGCAGACTCTGGGAGATAGTGAAGTACAGGGAAGCCTGGTGTGCTGCAGTTCATGGGGTCACAAAGAGGACATGACTTTGTGACTGAACATTAACATCACAGGCCTCTGGATAGTTAAGGGTTTAATTTCCCACCTCAGACATGCATTTATCTTATCAGAAAGTCGGGAACAGTTGCCACTTCTTGCTTATCAGTTCTGACTTATCACCAATAAACAATCAGCTTAACTGGAAAAATAGTAATCCTAATCTTAAACTTTTATCCTGTTAAAAAATGATAAGTTTATTTTAAATGAAAAGCTTTTTCCAGTTTATTTTAAATTTTGCTTTCTTTAGTGGAAACATTCTTTCCATCTCAGAGCAATGGTTTCTTATTTGGTCATGAATTACTTTTTCTCTTACGCCTTAGAATGCTTAATAGGAATTAAGTTTGTGGATATACCTTCAATTTAACCCTTGTACCTAAAAACATTTTGCTATGGAAATGAGTTTGCAAATGCTTGATGAGAAACTCTTGCCTATACAAAATGCAAATCTAATCTTAGTACAAATGGTCGCTTAGGCCATTATCTTGACAAAACTTCCCATTATTTAAAGCACGGTTTCTTTGTTGTATGAAATTTCTGACATACAATATTTGGTTGGAGGTACTATTCTCATCCATCTTCATATATGCAATTCACTGAAGCAGGAAGCATAGGATATTGACTTTTCTCATTATTTGTAAAATATATTCACTTTATCTGTGATGAATAACTCATCCCCCCAATTGTATATTAAGTATAGCTGTATTTTATTACTATAGATACATACTATCCCACCAATAAAATACAAATTTGGATCTTTACAAATTATGGTAACTTGTTACAAAAATGGTAACTTGTACCATGCCAGTCAGAGATAAAATGTTAGGAAATAAAACAAAGAGGACAGATGGTTTTGTGCTGTTATAACTAGAGAAGATTTGAAAGTCAGAGTTAGGTTTAGTTGCATGCAGTAGAGACTTCAGATATTAGTGGATTAACCAAGATCAATGATTGCTTCTTTTTGTTGTAAAAATATGGAGGTGATATTCCCATGCTTAGGGTGACAGAGCTGTTACACATAATTCTTAGTGTTTCAGATTCTAGGATTCTGGGCCTGCATAGCAAGGGCATGGCTCTCATTTTCAAATGATGTCCAAGATATATATTCATCTATAACATCTAAATTCTTGGGCAAATGGAGAAGAGGTCAGGATGGGCAAAAGATTCATACAGGCTGTCCAATAAATATATTTCCCAGCTGCTTTCACATAGACATCTAAAATTATCTCTCTACTTATCAGAACTTCACCACACGTAGTCACTGGGGAGTCAGGAAAATTTAGTTTTATTCATGTGGCTAACTATTCAGTTAACAATTGTTTTTCCACAGGGGGAAAATAAAGTCTATAATTTGGAAATAGAAGCAGAAATTTGTAATTACAGCATGACCTCAGATATTCTAATCTCTATCATGTTTGAAGCACATGAAAATTCTCAAATAAGTAAATTATATTTAACTCTGAATAGGTAGATGTGTTCTCTTCTGATTAGCTATTTTTATAGAGGTACAGAGTGAAAAGAAATGAGATGAAGAAATTAAGTATTTCATAAAAATAATACACTTCTTTAATTCTTTGTGTTATAGAAGCAGATATAACCTGTAAAGAATGAAATAATCAAAGAGACTTTCTTTTAAATATGATTCCTCATGTTGATCTATTTGACAGTTGACTGTCCTTATTTTGAAAGAAATTCTTTTTAATGTTGAAATCCATATCTAGCCAAATAATCTGTCAAGTAATAAAGATATTTTCAGATGTTTTAATTATAGTAATTTAATTTCCTCAAGAGAACGTGCACTGGTCATAGAAAACACCCACTTCCAACAACACAAGAGAAGACTATACATGGACATCACCAGATGGCCAACACCGAAATCAGATTGATTATATTCTTTGCAGCCAAAGATGGAGAAGCTCTATAGTCAGCAAAAAGAAGACCAGGAGCTGACTGTGGCACAGATCATGAACCCTTTATTGCCAAATTCAGACTTAAATTGAAGAAATTAGGGAAAACCACTAGACCATTCAGGTATGACATAAATCAAATCTCTTGCAATTATACAGTGGAAGTGAGAAATAGAATTAAGGGACTAGATCTGATAGAGTGTCTGATGAACTACAGACAGAGGTTTGTGACATTGTAAGGAGAGAGGGATCAAAAACATCCCCAAGAAAAACAAATGCAAAAAAGCAAATGGCTGTCTGAAGTAGCCTTACAAACAGCTGTGAATAGAAGAGAAGTGAAAGGCAAAGGAGAAAAGGAAAGATATATCCATTTGAATGCAGAGTTCCAAAGAAGAGCAAGGAGAGATAAGAAAGCCTTCCTCAGTGATCAGTGCAAAGAAATAGAGGAAAACAATAGAATGGGAAAGACTAGAGATCTCTTCAAGAAAATTAGAGACACAAGGGTACATTTCATGCAATGATGGGCTCAATAAAGGACAGAATTGGTAGGGACCTAACAGAAGCAGAAGATATTAAGAAGAGGTGTCAAGAATACACAGAACTGTACAAAAAAGATCTTCATAACCTAGATAATCATGATGGTGTGATCACTCACCTAGAGCCAGACATCCTGGAATGTGAATTCAAGTGAGCCTTCGGAACCATTACTACAAGCAAAGCTAGTGGAGGTGATGGAATTCCAGTTCAGCTATTTCAAATCCTAAAAGATGATGCTGTGAAAGTGCTGCATTCAACATGCCAGCAAATTTGGAAAACTCAGCAGTGGCCACAGGCCTGGAAAAGGTTAGTTTTCATTCCAATCCCTAAAAAAGGGAATGCCAAAGAAAGTTCAAAATACCATACAGTTGCACTCACCTCACAGGCTAGTAAAGTAATGCTCAAAATTCTCCAAGCCAGACTTCAGCAATACATGAACCATGAACTTCCAGATATCCAATCTGGTTTTAGGAAAAAGCAGAGGAACCAGAGATCAAATTGCCAACATCCACTGGATCATCAAAAAAGCAAGAGTCCCAGAAAAACATCTATTTCTGCTTAATTGACTATGCCAAAGCCTTTGACTGTGTGGATCACAATAAACTGTGGAAAATTCTGAAATAAATGGAAATACCAAACCACTTGACCTGCTTCTTGAGAAACCTATATGCAGGTCAGAAAGCAACAGTTAGAACTGGACATGGAACAACAGACTGGTTCCCAGTCAGAAAAAGAGTATATCAAGGCTGTATATTGTTACCCTGCTTACTTAACTTATATGCAGAGTACATCATGAGAAATGTTGGGCTGGATGAAGCACAAGCTGAAGCCATGATTTCCAGGAGAAATATCAATAACTTCAGATATGCAGATGACACCATCTGTATGGCAGAAAGTGAAGAACTAAAGAGCCTTTTGATGAAAGTGAAAGAGGAGAGTGAAAATGTTGGCTAAAAGCTCAACCTTCAGAAAACTAAGAACATGGCATCCGGTCCCATCACTTCATGGCCAATAGATGGGGAACCAGTGGAAATAGTGACTTACTTTATTTTGGGGCGGGGGTGGCGGGGCTCCAAAATCACTGCAGATGGTGACTGCAACCATGAAATTAAAATACACTTACTCCTTTGAAGGAAAGTTATGACCAACCTAGACAGCATATTAAAAAGCTGAGACATTACTTTGCCAACAAAGATCTGTCTCGTCAAGGCTATGGTTCTTCCAGTAGTCATGTATGGATGTGAGAGTTGGACTACAAAGAAAGCTGCGCACCGAAGAATTGATGCTTTTGAACTATGGTGTTGGAGAAGACTCTTTAGAGTCCCTTGGACTGCAAGGGGATCCAACCAGTCCATCCTAAAGGACATCAGTCCTGGATGTTCATTGGAATGACTGATGCTGAATCTGAAACTCTAATACTTTGGCCACCTCATGAACAAGCTGGCTCATTTGAAAAGACCCTGATGCTGGGAAAGATTGAGGGCAGGAAGAGAAGGGGACGGCAGAGGATGAGATCATTGGATGGCATCTCTGACTCAATGGACATGAGTTTGGGTAAACTCCGGGAGTTGGTGATGGACAGGGAGGCCTGGCATGCTGTGGTTCATGGGGTTGCAAAGAGTCGGACATGACTGAGTGACTGAACTGAACTGAATTGAACTGGTAGGATCCTTATGATTTCTTTCTGTCTACTATTTCTTTATTATTCTTCTTCCAGTTATTTTAGGTGTAAAGTTAGGTTGTCTATTCCATGTTTTTCTTGGTTCTTGATGTAGGATTGTATCGCTCTAAACTTCCCTCTTAGAAGTGCTTTTGTTGCATCCCATAGGTTTTCATTTTTCCTGTTTTCATTGTCATTTGTTTGTTGATTTTTTTTAAAATTTCTTCTAACCTGTTGGTTATTTAGAAACGTTTTATCTTCATGTGTTTGTGTTACTTGCAGTTTTTTTTTTTTTCCCGTATAATTAATATCGAGCCTCATAGCTTTCTGGTTGGAGAAGATGCTTGATATTGTTTTAGTTTTCTTAAAATTACTGAGATTTTATTCGTGACCCAAGATGTGGTCTATCCTGGAGAATGTTCCATGTTCACTTAAGAAGTAGGTGTATTCTTCTGCATTTGGATGAAACATCCTGAAAATATCAATGAGATCCATCTCATCTAATGTATCATTTAAGACTTGTGTTTCCTTATTAATTTTCTGTTTTGATGATCTGTCCATTGGTGTGAGTGAGGTGTTAAAGTCGCCTACTATCAATATGTTACTGTACTCCTTTTATGTCTGTTAGTATTTGTCTTATGTATAGAGGTGCTCTTATGTTTGGTGCATCGATATTTACAATTGTTATGTTTTTCCTCTTGGGTTGATCCCTTGATCATTTTATAGTGTCCTTCCTTATTTCTTATTTTTGTATTTATTTTAAGGTCTATTTTTTCTGATATGAGGATTCCTACTCCAGCTTTCTTTTGCTTCCCATTTGCATGAAATATATTTTTCCTTCCTCTCACTTTCAGTCCATATGTGTCTTTAGGTCTGAAGTGGGTTTCTTGTAGACAGGCTATATATGGGTCTTGTTTTTTATTCATTCAGCCAGTCTGTGTCTTTTGGTTGGAGAATTTATTCCATTTACACTTAAAGTAATTATTGATATTTCTGATCCTATTACCATTTTCTTAATTGTTTGGGATTGATTTTGTAGATCTTTTTCCTTCTTTTGTATTTTTTGACCATGTATATCCCTATATTTGTTGTAAAGCTGGGTTGGTGGTACTGAGTCTTCTTAACTTCACTTGTCTGAAAAGCTTTTTATTTCTCTATCAGTTTTGAATGAGATCCGTGCT